>NC_046314.1:83110921-85510921 GCF_009819535.1 Lacerta agilis | reverse complement strand
TACCTATTTCTGCAGGTTTTTGGAGCACAGTGAGAGTAGCCTTGTTGGATTAACTGAGTGTGATATGTGTTCTAACTTGTTTATGTTGAATTTTAAAAATGTTAGCAGCTCCGGGATCTGTATGAGGAAAAGCAGGTATAAGGGGGGGGATATTTTTTGTGTCACCCACCCTTCATCAAGTCAGGTTCCTAGGTGGTATGCAGCATATATCGTGTCAAATTTCTGAAATTGAAAGATGGCAGCTCACACACCAGGTGACCATAGAGACATGCGGCACCCTTAGACACCATGATACCTGCAGACACCTGTCAGTTACCGGTACTTCTTCTTTTTAAAAGACTTTTGTAGGGGGAGTTGGTTGTTTGGGGATGTATTCTTTTCTTTTGTGGTTGATCCCTGATATAGGCAGAATGCATTCCTGTCTATCATTCCATCAGTCCCTCAAGAGGAACCCTTCAGAGAGGCTTTGTCTCACCATCAGCAGTGACATGGTGCCAGAAAGAGAACGGGTAGTGCAAAACAGCTATTATATTAACAAAGGTCAAGATTAATTGGTAACATGCACAATTAAACTAGGAACCAAATTGGGGAAAGAGTTAATTTCATTTAATTCTGATTACATTACAGAGTGTGCTGTATACAATGGAATGGAAATTATGTTAACTCTTCTGTAGACTATTTTAGTGGTGTGCATCCATCCATTTCGCTTGCAGTGTGTGTAATTCTAACAATGCTTACATCAGAAATAATTCCCACTGAGCACAATGGGAATTATTCCTTGATAAGTCTGCATAAGGTAGCAGTCTGAATGTTTATGTCAGTTATGAATTACCGCAGAAAATGTTGTAGGCAACAATTGTGAACATCCTAACAAAGTTGTTTGGGTTTAGTTTGTAACGTTAGCTGTTTCTGTGTATGTGTGCTTTTGGTCTATTATGCAGTTTTGTGGCAATGCTTCCTTAATCGTACAGATTACTCATCATTGTCAATTCAAAGCAGCAGTCTGAAATGCCTTTTAAGCTACCGGTAGTCTGATGAAAAGCAAAATCTAATAATTGCTTCTCATTGCAGAAATCTGTGACAAGATAATAGCATTACATTTTAACAATACTTCTATTTTATTAATAGCTGTATCAGTAAAAGTGAACCTTCCATAACTGCGTATAGATGAGTGTTTGGGAGTATGTTTAATATGCATGTGGAAATGTGTTTGAGGAAGAATTGTTCTTTCTGATGATTGCTGTGTGTGTGTGTGTGTGTGTGTGTGTGAGAGAGAGAGAGAGAGAGAGAGAGAGTTACATAGAATTTGCTGAGTGATTTTCATCAGATTCCTGGCATAATAGTGCAATTGCATTTTTTGTAAAAAAAAAAAAAAAGAATCTAGTTAGGTTTTAATTTTTTTATAGCATATGTTATCATTATCAGCAAAGGTAACTGTCTCATCCTCTTCTATTAAGCCATGGATGGGGAAATTGTGGCCCTCCAAATGTTGACTTCCGACTCCCAATGACCAGGGGTGATGAAAATGGTAATCCGGCAACAGTGCGGGGAGCACCAGCTTCCCTAGCCCTATGCAGAGCTGTTGACCTGGGAACTTTAAAGCTTAATTTTGGACCTTGTGGTTCTTGGTACCACTTTCTGCTGTGACATATCTGTTAACAACAAAGTTCAATGCATCTGTTGTGAGACCTGTTTTTCTTTGTGATAGTTATAGTGGTGGAGATGATTTGAATGGAGAGGCTTATAGTGAAATAGACTACATTTACCTATACTGGATTACTCCTGGAAGAACTTTTGGATGTATCCCAGTAGCTTGGTTTCCCATATTACATTATGTATAATCCCAATTAGTATGAGGTTTGTAATTCTTATGATTTCAGTTGTTAATTCGCTCAAACCCTATATTATATTTCTTTCTTTAACTGCCAGCCTTACCACACGCCTGCCAAAAGCTGGAGAAACCATACACGGTCACAGGTTTTTCTCTGGATTTGGAGGGAAAGGTGCCAACCAGTGTGTCCAAGCTGCTCGACTTGGGGCGAAAACCTCCATGATAGGCATGGTAAGCGTCTTCTGGGTTCACATCTGCCCCAACTGTAAGTGTATTTTTAAAAAGCAACAGTGAAAAACAAATTAAGAACGGAGGGTTCAAGTCAGCTTTCTAGCAGTGCACCTTAAGCTTGTTCCTCAGAAGTCTGGTTAGAAAGCATGGTCTTCATTGCTTTTCTTAAAAACAACAGTGGGGCAAGTGGGGCATATTTTCCTCAGGAGGGAACTTGATACAATGGATACCCCCACTGCAAAATGCTCTGTTTGTCAGGCTGAAGGGAATCTGATCCCCCACACAGTAGGCTGCCAGGAATAGATAAAACAGGGCGAGTTCTTACCAATGTCTTTTAGTCAATATTCACAGAGAGAGGCGTAGAAATGCTGCCTCTTAGAGTAATGGCATTGCTCCGACTAATCTCCACCCCCCTTTCTGTCCTCAGTCGTCAACAGCACCACCCACTTAGGGCCATTTGCCAACAAGCCCTCTGCTCCATGGGCGTACCGAAGGGGGGGCAGGAGGGGGCAGCTGCCCCCCCCCTGGAAGCAAGCTGCCCCCTCCAGAAGCAAAAATGATCGGCATTCTTTTCCGTATTTTCCCCCCCATGAGCATTTGTTTTCCTGGCTGGGCACAATTTCTCCCCCTTTCCCTCCCTGCATCCTCCCTCCTCCACCTCCCCTAGAAGCAAGCTGCCCCCCCCCCCAGCAAAAAAGATCAGCGTTCAAAACTTCAAAGCATTTCCCCCCCTAATTATTTTTTTCAGAAGCATTTCCCCACCCGCGATCGCTCTCCCCCACTGCATCCTCCCTCCTCCCTCCCTCCTCCTGATGCAGCCATTGGCTAATATCGCTGAGGCACAGGCCAATGGGTGGGCAGCCCTGCAAGGCTGAGAGCAGGAAGAGGGCTGGCTCAGCACGTGCACGTGTCTCCTCCTTTGCCCCTCTGCTTTTTGCTTCTGCGTTCTGCCTCCACCAACAGCCCAGCACAGTAAGTAATTTATTTCTGGGAACTTCGTGTATAAGAAACCTTGCTGAAAAGTTATAGCTCTCTAGGTCCTTTCCTTAGGTTGTGGTCAAAGAGATAAAATGTCCTTCATAATTCAGTTCCCCTCAAGTCCTTTATGGGAAGAAATTGTTGTGGCCAATTGGCCATTGTGATGCATTGGCAATTTGGTCTCCCATAAAACATCCTTTTGAAATAAGCCTGCAGGGGGTTGGTTGGGGTCTGAAGACAATAATGTCTGAAGACATAATTAGTTTAAAAAAAGGAGGAAGATAATAATAGTCAAGAAAGGAGAGAATAAAACTCTAATCTAAACTCTGAAAACCCAGATTTCCATCTTTCCTTGCCAGAAAGCAGAGTTGGTCTGAACTCCAACCCATTACATCAGTATTAAAAAATAATAAAATTTATGCTCCAACGCTTGCAGACACATTGCTTTCATACCTAAATTGAGAGTTGGAAGGGACCCTGAGGTCACCTAGTCCAACCCCCTAAAATACAGGGTTCACAACAAGATTTATACTACCAGAGAGAGACACACACACTTGGATAAATACCTACTTTATATGGAAGCCTTTTAACACAGATGGGGTGCTTATTATAACACATAAACTACCCAAGTTGGGCAAAGTCTCTAGAGAAGAATTAATAGTTAATAAAGATAAAAGGGAACACACACAGGAATTGAGAAGGGATGAGTACCTTTCACTTATATTTTTATATTTTATATTGGCAGTGCCAGTAGGCCATGAGTTTCTGCAGAGCTCTAACTTTTGTAACAATGTGTCAGGGGCAAGGGGACATTGTCTAGAGGGGCTCCCTTGAGGGCATAGATTCGTTCCTTACTGCTCAACTTGGGAGACTTCGGTGGCCTGTTTTGGTTGTGGACCGTGTTATAAGAATTTTTAAGGTCTTTCATATTTATATAATATATATGTGTTATTAATGTACGAAACAAATAAGGCCACATGTCTGAAAACAGCACAGGAAGACAGGCATCATTCCATTTTGACTCCTAGCTGGCCAAGTGTTTTCATCTGCAGGGAGGAGGTGAGAAGTCTCTGCCTGAGGGCCAGATGATGGGCCATTTCCCTCACAAAGGACGACCATTAGCTCTACCAGCCATGGCAGGAAACCTTTTGTTTTACAGAAATGTGTGTCTGGGAGGGGTGAAGGAGAGATGGCACAGGTGTGGAAAATTCCCAAGTTTCCTCCTCTGACCCTCCCAAATTTATTTGCAAATTTATTTCCATTTATTTCCATGTGCTTTATATTGGATTTCTTGGGTGGGGCCTGTGTTTTGGCACCAAAAGTACAATATTTGGGGGAGGGGGAGACTATGGGAAATTGCAAAGGGGGCGTCCAAAAGAGTAGTGGTGGGTTTTTGCAGGGATAAATAAAAGAAGAGGAAAAGAATGGGATGTGTGTGTATGTGTAAGGGGTTGATTTCAGGGAGCCGAAATGGCACCGGGAGATGTGTGTGCATGTGTAAGCAACGCTGAAGCGATTTAAGATGCAGGGTGCATTTTGGGACAGGTGGCAACCCAAGCAGATCAGAGCCCTGCTTAATTTGCTTTGCTTCTCCACTATGGCGCTTTCCTCTTTCCCCCACCTCTGTGGCTTCTCCTTCCCTTTGCTCCCCAGTCGTATCCATATGGCGGGCGGGGATCTTTGTGCCATGGGGCGCTGCTGCGTGCATGTGGGGGGCGCTGGAGGGATCGTTGAACCATGGCGCCAGGTAGGCTTAAGATGGCCCTGGGCGCGACCATGGCTTGCCCCCCCCTAGTTTTGATCCTGGGTACGCCCCTGCTCTGCTCTCCTATTTTCAATGCTCACTGGGTTCTGGGAGAAGGGGCTCTGGAATGCTTTCTAGTGATAACGTGTCAGCCAGCTGCTCCAGCTGTTTCCCCCTCCTCCTCTCCCATTATTTCCCAACTCTGCCCTTCCCCTCCCTCTGAGCTGTGACTTTCCTCAAACCACTGTTGTAAATCTATACTGTCTTCCTCTTCTCTGGAAGTTTCAGGAGGGGGAGGCGGTCTCCACCATTCCTCCATTCCCTGACACTGTTTGTAGCAGCAGTTTTCTTACTTGAGATGCTAGTGGCACCGTTTATAGCTCTGCTCAAGGGAGTGGATAGTCTTTAAGGTATCCCAGATGCAGACCATTTGAGATGGGGATAGGATGTAGCTCAGTGGGTATAGCATGCAGAAGGTCCCAAGTTCATTTCCTAGCATCGCCATGTAGGGCTGGGAGAGGCTGACTTTCTGGAGTGCTGCTGCCAGTTTTTTTATTTTTATTTTATTATTTAGTTAATTTCTATACTGCCCTATACCCAAAGGTCTCAGGGCGGTTCACATAAAATATCAAATACATAAAATCATATCTAATGCATAAAATCAGTTCGTGTCAACAACACTGAGCTAGATCAAAACAAAATCGAAAATTCTTTCTAGTAGCACCTTAGAGACCAACTGAGTTTGTTCCTGGTATGAGCTTTCGTGTGCATGCACACTTCTTCAGAGCTAGATGAGCCTGTGGTCTGACTTGGAATAAAACAGTTCCCTATGTTCTTATATTCCCATTTTCCAAATGTCATTGGACTCAGCCCAACTCCCATCAGTCCTGACCATCAGTCCCAGACAGCATGTCCAATGATCAGGGATAATGGGAGCTGTAGTCTTAACATTCGGACACAAGCTCTCCACTCCTCTTTTGAAGGCTGAAACCTGCACCTTGGACTTCTAATAATGCTGTAATGGACTAGTGAAAACAAACAAATAAACAAACCCTGTATTGCTGCATCTTGGACCAGCTGATGTTTCCAAAAATGTCTTCAAGGGCAAGCCCATGTATCTCAATATAGCCAAATCAGGCCAGACAATGGTTCAGCCCTTCCAGAAAGGGGTCCCCCAACTGGTGATAATAACTCCTGGCCATAGACAGACACATCAACTGAAAGGAGCAAAGCCAAATTGACCTGCACATCCACATTTAACAGACTACCCACCCCCAGCACCTCCATTTTATCTGTC
This sequence comes from Lacerta agilis, assembly GCF_009819535.1. Classification (NCBI taxonomy): domain Eukaryota; kingdom Metazoa; phylum Chordata; class Lepidosauria; order Squamata; family Lacertidae; genus Lacerta; species Lacerta agilis. The sequence goes on along the minus strand of NC_046314.1, from coordinate 85,504,840 downwards.
TGAGCTTCAGCTTTGTTTCTTTGCAGCACTTTAAGAATGAAAGTCGCCTCTGAACCCAAGTTGTGCTTTGTTAGCAAAGGCTTGGGTATGCTAAGTATGGAATGTAAAAAAAAGCTTTCAGATCGTAGGTCACTGCCAACTGCATCTGTGATGCTTGCAGGACTGATGTGGGAAACAATCCTCTGAAACAGCATTGCTGTTTTCGTTACATAACAGTGTGAGTGCATCTATGACAACAATGAATTTGCAAGCTGAATTACGACATCCTAAACTATGATTTAATCCCCCTCACCCCAAATTGATCTCACTAGATTTTTAATTTTTGATAACAAAGTTGAAATTCCTATGCAATAAAAATAAGAAATATATTTCTTTTAAAAGTTAGCCATAGAATTTAGTTATGCAGAACAGATAGTTGTTGTTGTTGTTGTTGTTGTTGTTAATTGTATTTATATATATCTCAGGGCAGTTCACAGAATAAAATAAAATAAAAAGCCACAAAACACATGATCAAAATAAAAACAACAACCCAATAACGCTGCCCCCAAACCCCACATTTTAAAAGGACATAGTGCAATAACAAATGCTTGCAGATACTCCTGCCCATCCCAATGTAATTAATTTGCAGGTTAACAGATTATTTTGATTCTGTAGACCAGTCTTAGCCAACAACATCATGCTGGAACATTGGATACTAGGCTGGTGGGAAGGGCAGTCCAAAAACCAGGAGGGCACCATATCATTGCAAAACCATTTATCTTCCCATTCAAAGAATCTCGCTTTTGTTATCAAATGCTTGAAGGAAGGGGCATAAGAAAGAAAGAAAGAAAGAAAGAAAGAAAGAAAGAAAGAAAGACCTATCCTTAGATCCTAGGATCCCTTCCAACTCTACAATGCTATGAAATTAGTACCATATTTTTTTTTATCCCAAACTGACTGAAATTAGTGGCTTGAAGCAAAAAGAAAATTTTTAAAAGTCTTAGATGGTTTTATGCTGCATTCTGCACTACTGTAATGCATTGAACCACACAGAACACTCTTGGGAAGCAGAGCTAATGTCAGTTCTGTTAAAGTGTTAGCATAGGAATCCAGGACCGACTGGGAATCCTGAAACCACAAATCGCTCCTGCTCAGTTTCAAGAACCACTTGACATGTTTATTTGTCTAATTCCTCTCTGGTCTGTGACCATAACACTCCATCTTTACCAAAATGTCCCTGATGTCTATGTTCTCCCTTAGGAACACTGATATTCTTTAATGGCATCTTAATAGCATCTTCTAAAATGCTTTGTCTTGCCATATGCTTTTGAAATCACTTTCAACCCATGGTGCTAAACACTCACTTAAAAATCTAGTTTTGTGGAACTTGTTTTATGGATATCCTATTTTTGCATTTTAAAAATACTCTTCTCCCAGGGAGACCTTACATTACATTATTTTGCAATCACTTTATACAGTGAAGGAAATCCCAAGTGGGACATCGTAGAATCCAAATATGAGTTGCAGTGATACAGCAAAATAATATGCCTATTAAACTTTCTGGGTGGAATTCAACATATGGTATGTGCATGGGGAACAAGATTCATTCCCACACTGAGATGTTTCCACCCTCTGCCCCCACCCCATGCACCCCTTAAACCTCCTTGGAGCTTCCCCCAAACCTCCAGAGCGGATTTAAGGGGTGGAGGAAGTCCTCCACTTGTTTGAATGGACCTTGTTATGCTCATATAACAACTTAATTAAATCCCACCTCATGTATTTGAAATGATCTTACAAAACAGGAGTGCAGCATGCTTTAATGTTAAAATTTGCTGAAACTACAGCCTCAGTAAATCAAGATGCACAAGAAGAGTGCATCTTGATTTCCCCCCTTGTTGATATAGAATATTTGCATTTGGAATACAATGCTATAACACATGTGCAATATATAGTTGCATAACATCAACTAAATGTAAGAGATCTAATGTTTTTCACCTTTTCTGTGTAGGTTGGGAAGGATTCCTTTGGCAATGATTATCTTGAAAACTTTAAGAAAAATGGGATTCCTACAGGTAAATGTTTCATATTTTAACTATGTTTCACCCAACTAAATCACAGACCATCAGCGGTATGGGGGGTGGGGGCAGCAGTGGCATCCTCCAAAGGCTGGTGAGACAGTAGCAAGGTCAGGAAAGCTCTGGGTTTGGCAGTGGCAGCCTGCAGGTGCATGCCCACCTGCAGAGCCGCTGCCAAGCTAGAGCTCCCCTGACTTCTCCATTTCCACATCCTGCACAGGCCAGCCAGAGGCTACTGGATTAGACCCATGGAAATGAATGGGCAGGCTTCCAAGCAGTTTACAAGTATGCACACCAATTACACAAGCATTAAAATATATACGTATATCCATAATTAAAATACCCAATAAAACAGCACTGTAATTGAAGCAGGAGAGTCGTGTCAAGAGATCAAGGGGAAGGCCTGCTTAAACAGGTATGTCTTAAAAAGCTGGCCGAATGCCAATACAGATGGGACCTCTCCTTTTTCAGCAGAGTGGGTCTTCCACAACTAGGCCACCGGTGAAAATCGTTACAATGTGACATGGCTAATTGGATTCCATTTGTTCATCATAATGCCCTTACCCAGGCAATGCAGGGGAAGTCTGACTTTCAAATAACCTGGTCCAGAGTTATTATTTATGCAGAAAGCCCTAAACAACACCTTCAAACTGGTTTGGCGACTGATAGTTAGCAAGTGCAGGTCCCATAGCCCAGGTGTGACATGTACCTGGTAAGGGGCACCACCCACCACCCAGGGAACAGCCTTCTGCACCAGCTGCCATGTCCAGAATTGCCTTAAGGGAAGCCCCACACAAAGCCCATTAAAGCTGCCTAAATGTAAGGTTACCAGCACAGTTGCCACAGTGACCAAACTCCATTCTGCTTTTGTGTTTTGTCTTTGTAGAGTGGAATTCTTATTGACCTGAAAGCCTGTTTGTTTGTTTGTTTGTTTGTTTGTTTGTTGGCTGAAGAATGGGAAAAACATTCTTTAAATAAATTACTTTGATTAACACAGGGAGTTCTTCTATAGCAAGTCAGAGACCATTGGCCCATCTAGCTCATCCTCTTAAGCTGCCTCATCCCAGCCAAACCCAACAGATCCCTGCATTCTGCAGGACAGGGCATCCTGCAAATGCCATCCTATAAGGAGATCAGTTTCAAATGATGCCAGCAGCACCTACCCTTTGAAAAAAAAAACCTCCCATTACATACCAGATAGGTGCCTCCTCTATGGGTTTTCAGCACCTGCTAAAGGTGTTCCTCTTTCAACAAGCCTTCGAAAAGATTTATCCCAATTGGTATCTGTCCTGGGGATCTGAATTGATTTTATGTGTGTAGTTGTGCCCACCCTGTGGAGTGCCCTCCCGTCAGATGTCAAGGAAATAAACAGCGATCTGACTTTTAGAAGACATCTGAAAGCAGCCCTGTATAGGGAAGTTTTTCATGTTTCATGTTTTAATGTGTTTGTTGTTTTAATTTGCTGTAAGCCGCACAGAGTGTCTGGGGCAACCCAGTCAGATGGGCGGCAAGTAGTAGTAGTAGTAGTAGTAATAATAATAATAGTGTTTTAATTGTCTTTATATGCAGTTATCTTTAAATGTTTTATTTTGTATTATAAGTTGTTTCAAGATGCCTTATGGGAGGTGACTCATAAATGAAATTAATATTAATATTAATATTAATAATAATAATAATAATAATAATAATAGTTCAGCCTTGTCTACTCCATTGACTGTTAGCAGCTCTCCAAGATTTTGGACAAGGACTTCTCAGAGTCCTACTTTAAGATGCCAGGGTTTGATGCAAGTGCAAAGTGCTTGCTCTGTACCTGAGCTACAGTCTTCCCCCAGGGATGGAAGGATAAATTATAGTAATGAGACACAAACTGTCCTCTGAATCCATCATTAGTTGAGATTTTAATCTGGAACTAAATCAACAGCCATTATAATAGTTACAATGAAATATTAACAGCGTTTGAAAGCTAGCTAGGTGGCACATCTAAGTATTAAGTTGGATGCTACAGACAAGGAAGAAGAGCCACCTGTGTGGTCTCTTTCATAGTTGTTTATGAGGTCCAAAGGGGAATTTGCTTTGGAAAGATGCAGAGGCTGAATTCACATCAACACCACACTAATAATTTCTATCTAAAGTCCTCTTCCTCTACTCAGCAAAGCCGACCAGCAGGGGTATAGGAAGTTTGTAAAACTGTGCGCATGAAACTAAAAAAAAAAAGTGGATAAAGAAAAAGAAAATATTCATAATATTAGAATTCTAAGTCACCCAATGAAGTTACTTGGCAGTATGTTCAAGATTGGGGAAGTGTACAACTGTGGACGTCACCGTGTACAGAAGTCACATAAATGTTTATTCTGCTATGTGTACATGAATTAACTGTACACTGCAGCTTCTAGTAAAGTCTGTATTAAAAGCCCACTTTTGCTGAAACAGAGAATTAACTGCAGTTAATTAATCTGAGTTGTTTTTTTTTATTGTCTTGTGGTTTTATTTTAGCATGCATGAGGTTCTCCTCACCCCCTGGTATTGCTGCAGTTCACTTTTCTTTTTTAAATAGCAGTGGATTTATTCTAGTTTTCACTATTCCAAATGGCATCCTTTTTTAAAAAAATGCCATAAGTACTGTGCTAAAACATTATACCTTATTTTATTTTATTCTAGAATTTGTGGGCCAAACAGAGGCTGCCGCTACTGGAGCTGCTTCGATCATTGTCAACAAGGAAGGTGGGTATCTAGGGATATTCTGAATTTTTCCCCAACTGTTGTTCTAATGAAGTTGCTGGGTTTTGAAGGGGGGAGGGAATTCAATCATTTTTCTGGGATTCTGAAAGTTAAAGTGGCTAGCCCTCCCATATTCCTTAGGTTTGAGCTGCACTGTGGTTTAACATTCACTGAAAACTAAAGTTCTCCTCACACTTGGTCAATAAATAACTGTTGGGGTGGGGGTAGAGAAAAGAAAAACCAACCCAACATCATCCAGGGAGGACAGCACTACAGTTCATTACATTAGTCAGTAAAACATTACTCTTCCCATTTACACTATCCTCGCTTAGCGGAATTAGTTTGCTCGGTAACAATAAAACCTGCAGTTTTATCCTGCTCTTCCTTTTCTCACAAACCTTCATAGATAAGTTTTGTAGCATTCATATTTTCAAGAAAAGGTCATTTATAACAGAAGGGAGAAGAGGACATCTGTTTTGCATGCAGAAGGCCCCAGGTTCAATCCCAGGTTACACAGTAGAGCCAACTGAAGCCAGGCTATCCCCATCCAGATTGGGACATGGGTGGCGCTGTGGTCTAAACCACTGAGCTTCTTGGACTTGCCGATCGGAAGGTCAGCGGTTTGAATCCCTGCAACGGGGTGAGCTCCCGTTGCTCTGTCCCAACTCCTGCCAACCTAGCAGTTCGAAAACACACCAGTGCAAGTAGATAAATAGGTATCACTGTGGCGGGAAGGTAAACAGCATTTCCATGCGCTCTGGTTTCCATCACGGTGTTCCGTTGCTGCAGAAGCAGTTTAATCATGCTGGCCACATAACCCAGAAATCTGTCTGTGGACAAACGCCGTCTCCCTCTGCCTGAAAGCGAGATGAGCGCTGCAACCCCATAGTCGCCTTTGACTGGACTTAACCATCCAGGGGTGCTTTAACTTTTGCCTTTTATCTATCCCCATCCAGGTAGTGGGGGGAGAGAAAGTGGCAAGGCAGTGTCAGGTAGTACCAGGGCCCTTGTACTGTTTTGTTCCACCATAAGAAACTGCCATTATTCCATTCTTCCTTGTTATTGTCGTCTTTTTTTTTCTCCACCCATCATTCCTTTGTATACAAGATGTTCCCTTGTTGCTGTTGGTTATAGCTATCCCAGGAATAAGAGGGAGTATTGTGACAAACTTGGGGTCTTCCGGCTATTTGCTATGACATTTTACTGACCCACATAGGAGTTTTTGGTGGGGTGGATGCCTTGGGGTTGAGCAGACTCTGACATAGTATTCTGCAGACCCCTTCCTTCAAATGCTCTGTGTAATTTTCCGCATTGTTTGACTTGTTCTTACGTGTGAGATGTCCTCTTGTAAAGTGCAGATTAGCTCTTACAAAACCAAACCATCCCTAGTCTGGAAGAGGAAAGGATGGATGGCTGACCTGTTATCCTTGATCAAATTCCATAGCACTCTTTTTCTAAGAACTACTTCTGTTCTGAGCAAGGATTTGATGGGCTAAATAGCAGACATGTCTTCATCAGGTTAATTAGTACAGATAAGCTGACCCTGCCCAGAACCTATTGCTTAAGACCAAAGGTTGAACTTTGTTTTTCCCATGCAAGTTCCACAAGGAACCAAGCAAAGATCAGCACTTGTAGACATAGGCTGGGATCTGGAGGGCAAAATTCACTACCACTCATGCAAGGGCTTCTTCTCTGCATGGCATTCCATGGCATTCTGGAGGATCTTCCCAACCTATGATCAGTCCTGAAATAAGCTCTCAGAATCATGCTGTTCCATGATCACCTCCAATATCCACGTGCTTTCCTTGTGCCTGTCTAGTAAGATGGTGCTGAGGGGAGCATAGTAATTCTGGGTGAGAATGACACCTCCTTTGTTCCTTGGCGTAGCCTCTGATCGGGCATGTCGGCGTGTTATGACTGTGAAGCCTCAAAGGATACTGGCCAGTCTACCTGAGAGCACCAAAATAGGCTGCTATACGATATATATATAAAAGCCAGGACAAGTGTGTGACTTCCCTGGGCGGCTTCTGGGGGCTCAAAACCCTGGCAGGGCCCAGCACTGTGCTAAAGACCTGGGGAGGTCATCCAACAGTATCCAACAGCTTTCCTACAGTACCTCGAATGTAGCCTTGTTCTGGGACACTGGAAAATTTTAAAAAGCAGAGCGTAAGATGAGCCTGCTGGAACAGGCCAATGACCCTTCTAGTTTGGCATCTTGTTCTCACAATGGCCAACCAGACACCTTTGGGGAGCCTGCAAACTGGACATGAGTGCAATAGCACTCTGCCCTCCTACAATTCCAAGCAATTGGTATTCAGAGGTACAATGCCTCTGACAGTGGAGGTAGAACATAGCCATTGATAGTCTTGTCCTCCATGAACTTGTCCAATCCTCTTTTAGATAGCTCATTCAGTAGAGCGTGAGACTCTTAAATCTCAGGGTCATGGGTTCAAGCCCCGTGTTGGGGAAAAGATTCCAACATTGCATGGGGTTGGCTGACCCTCGTGGTCCCTTCCAACTCTGTTCTATGATTCTAAGTTGGCGGCCATCACTTCTTCCTGTGCGAGCAAGTCCCATGGCTTAACAATGCACTGGGTGAAGAAGTTCTTTCTTTTATCTGTCCTTGAACGTTCAGCTTCATTTTGTTCCCAAGCAGCTTGGAGATCACTGTAGCACTGCTGCCACCCATCAACACTGCCAGGTAAGTGTTGGTTCCACCAACACAGGAGACAGAGACAGTTTGCCAAGGGCCCCCTCAGAGTTGGAGCCAAACCAGGAAACCAGCAGAAGCCTGCTTCAGCTTAACTGTATCTTTTGCTGTTAATTAATCATTACACAAAGACTGAAAGAAAGACTTTTTCCATGCATGCGGATGCCTGAGTACAAAAGGACTTAAGTGTACCTTGATACCAGTGAAAGCTTTTGTGTGTGTACGTGTGTACACACACACACACACACACACGTAAAATTTAAAGAAGTAAGATTAAAGAAAAGTATGTCAAACACAAACTTTGACTCTGGAGGGGAGTGGGGAAATGTTACATGGATCTCGTGTGTTAGCTTAATAAACTTGGCAGCTGTTGCACAGCCAGAGGGGTGCGTATTGGGCTTTTCAACATCGTAGGCAGGAGGTAAAAACAGAGGAGCTCCACCCACAGCTTGACCTTGGCTGCTTGAACACTGTCACCTAGCGAGCTGTTGTAGCTTGCTTGCCAGAGGAAAGTGGTTTAGAAAATGATACACAGGAATGCTGATTCTGCTACTGAGGTTGTCGAGACAGTGTGCCAAAGTGTGGGCTCTGTTGTCCAGCAGCACTAGTAGATGCTCCAGATTAAAGGACACCTGCAAATCTTGGTCAGCTTGTCACTTAATCCACTTCCTAGCGTGGAATTCTCAGTCTCACCATAAAACAGTGCCTTCAGACTTTTCAGACCTGGGACCCACTTTTTTAAAAAAGCAAATTAACGGTGCTTATTTTCCATTCCACAATATGTTTGCAGTTCCTTTTCTGCTTTACTTCCTCCCTCTTAAAAATAATAACAGAAGATAATGATTTTTATATCCCAGATTGGGGGGCAGGAAATAAAGAGGACAGGACTTCAGCACTTTCAATAGTCCTGCAAGATGCACCTTTTAAAATTCCCTTTTTGATACAACTTCAAAGGTGCAGGAACTTTGCCCTTTTCCCAATCTCTCCACTCTAGACCCTAGTGTAATAATAATAATTTATTATTTATACCCCACCCATCTGGCTGGGTTTCCCCAGCCACTTTGGGCGGCTCCCAACAGATATCAATAAATGTAACCCACATTAATTTGTGATCTTAACAACTTGATATGGGGTTGTAATGTGTTTGTTTTGCTCCAGATTCTGGATGCCCTTCTAGAATTCAGTGTGTCTCAATGGTTTGGTCTGAACAAACCAAATGAGTTAGTTCTTCTTGCAGTCAATAGTTCTCATATTCTGTGGTGTGATATATATTTAGTGGCCACTAGCTTATTTGGACTTAAAAAAAAAAAACACCAGGTGGGTAAGTATCTTAATGGCCATTGTGGCTAAAAATGGAACCTTTATTTACCTCAGAAATTCCGAGTTGTATCCAACAAGGTCATCCCAGTCATGCAAGTACTTCCACTTGAGCAACAAGTTTATCCCTGTGATCCTTGGATGAAGGGCAGAACAAACAGAACTTCCCTTCCTTGTTTTCTTGCTCCTTCTGCACTTCACAAATCCGTACTGGAGTTTCCCCATCCTTTCAGAGCACGTTTTAGGAGGGAGTACAAGTGGAAGTCCTTAGGCACATAGGAAAACTTTGTTAGATAGACAGTATTTCTCTGATTAAAGGGCACCACTGCAAACACTGGTAATAGTCATCTCAGTCATGCACTGTTTGAGAATCTCCCAGGGACAACTAGCTCGCCATTGTTGAAGATAAACCACTGGTCTTTGGTGCGATTCAACAAGTGGATTCCTTTCTTCTGAAGTCTTGGAAGCTTTAGACAAATTGCATCATGTGCTTCATATCTAGGACTAACGTTATCTAGGACAAACTTTCACACAGTTTCTAGTACCTTCCTATTGAGGTTTTCAGAAACTAAATGATAAGAGTCCAAGCCAACCATGTCTCTAGGAGGAACTTATCCCAGGAAGAGGAGGGGGACTGTGAAGACCCCCCCCCCCAACACCACTGAGGATCCTGAAGAAAATGCTGTCACAGTCAAGCCCTCTAGTTACCAGCCCCGAAAACAATTTGCCTGCCCCCATGACCCGCACGCAAATGCTTGCCTCAGGCACAGACTTTGCCTTCACCTATAGAGCACACATATACAGGGGCTGTGGTGGTTTTTGGGCCAAAAGAAATCCAGAGCTGGCAGATGAGTTCTTGCCTGGTGCTTTACCATGGGTGGGGAGCAGTCTAGTCAGGAGGGGGAGGGAGCCAGAGAAGAACCAGTTGTGCAGTGAGATCCAGCAGCTAAGCTGGAATGGGGAGGAGCTTCCTGGGCAGATATAAACCTCCTAGTCTCTCCTGGACTTGTGCTGGAGATGACAGCTGCTTATCATGCTCCCATAAGCCAGCTCCAAGCTCAGCCTCCCATGAACCTGCCCCAGTTACGTTTGCTCCAACTCCATCTCTGGTTCACCTTGTTCCCAGACATGGGGAATGGACAACAAACACTGTGCAGGGCAGATTAGGTGCAACTCGGAAGCTCTTGGTGGGCATGTTAATAATAGGCAGGTTTATTTGCCCTGTTCAGACATTCACTGAGAATGTGGAAAGAAGAGTGTAGCTCCACACACTGGACCACCTTTAACTCAGGCCTTGGTGCCTTGAGCAAGAAAGTCTGAATGGGGAATCAAATGGTGTTTGGCTGAATACACATCAAATTCTTCATGCAGTCAGCGATCCCAGTCTTAAGTCTGTGTGAATTCAGACACAAGGATTCAAACTGCATTCTGAGCAAGGATTTGAAGTGCATTTAGTGGAAGGTGTGTCCTGCTTCAGACTTTCCTGCTAAACACATGAAGTTTGCGGTGGAACCAATTAAGATACTGTAGTTATGGTTAGCATGTGTGATCTTCTCCCACTGCCCCTCCACACATTTGGAGAACAGGACTTTTGTCTGATAGAGAAAAGAGAAGGGCAAAAAGCCTGGGCTTTAACCAAAATAAGCTTTAACATGTGACTGAGCTATGTTACCAGTGGCCTAATTGCTTTGGAAACTTGAATTCCTCCCTGTGAGTTCATGATGTTATCTTATCACTGTCTTTTTGGGAGGCGCTTTTTTGCACGCAAGGCACTTGGAAGTCTCATTCATGAAAAATACTGTGTTCCTAAAGCTTAGCTCTTTCTTTGCAGGCTAAGCCAACCCACAGCCAGTCAGGTAACCATTCATGATTTGCAAGCCCCAACTCTTCTCTGGTGAAGCTTTCATCCCTCCAACTGCATCCCACCCCCGAGATCAGCTTCCTGTGGCTGCAGCTATGACCCAATACATCTTCCAAATGCAGTGGGATTTACTCCCAAGAAAGAGAGAAGTCTGAAGTGCAGAAGCGGAGATGAAGTTTAAACCCTTTCTTAGCATTTCTAGCCCCTCCTTTGGCCGGCACACAGCCGGAGTTGAAGCACATCAAACCATGACACGGTGTACCAACATGGAATTGAAACACGGCCCCACTGCATTTTAAACCTTTAATGTGTACATGGCCTTAGCAAACACTCCCTAGCGATAGCAGTAACTTCAGGAGCAGGCAGACACTGGTGTGGAGGAAAGCCAGGCTCAGTGTAGTGTGTGGTGAAGCAGCACTGACATCTCCTTCCCTGGGGTCATGGAGACTCCAGGAATATAATCACACCAGGCAGTTGTACCATTCTCTGGCTTGGATGTGCAGTATGTGCAACAGCACCACTGTAAAACACGCCCTAAAGGCAAGGCTGCATGCTACAGTAAGCTGGAGCTATACATGATGATAAACTCGGGCTGCCGCCGAAAGCAACAGACCCTTGTCACGTTCCCCTCCCCACCCACCCTTCTCAGAATAAAGTGTAGTGAAACATAACCGAGTTCTGATGTCATTATCAAAATAAAAATCTGAAGTTGTGTCTGCTGTTCCAAGGAGCTCCAAGGAAGCGGTGGGATCTTCTAAAATAACTTGACGCTTGCTGTTTATTTGTTTTATTTCAGAATTGTTAGTCCACTTATTTGCAAGTTCTAGTACTTTTTCTCTTTTAAAAACAAATACACATGCTGAAACATTAAGTAGGTGCCTTCTGTCTCAATTTTTAAACAGCTGTTGAAAACTGTTCTATTCCGTCAGGTTTAAGCAGGCAATTAAGAATAACATCTTTCCAAAATAGTTGGCTATTTTCTGATTTCAACATTTTATATAGTTTGAATTGAATGATTTTGTGTATAGTTGTTGTAAACTGCTCTGACACTTTTTATGAATAGTGATATGTAAATATTTTTAATAAGCAAACAAAAGCACATCAGAATGATTTCTGTCCCCACACTGGCTTAATCTCAGCCTTGAAGGGCCCCTATTAGAAGAACTTGGAGCAGATCATTTTTTTAAACCTAGGGTTGTGTTCCCCTTTGACCAACGCTCTTGAGAGTCATGCGCCAGTGGTAGACAGGTGAAAGCGAGTCTCTCTCACACACACACATTTTCATATATTGGGACAGGCATTTTGTATTGGGACCAAAAAGTTTTCCACTGACAAATTTCAGTTGATGCATCCTCTTGACAAACGTTAAGGGACACTTAGGAATCAGTTAACGTAAGGATGTCTCTCTTCAGTGTGCTTCATGTATCTGATGAATCGGCTTGAGCCTATGGAAGCGCAAACCATAATATTATTTTAGACGACAACGTAGCATGAAGTTCCCCAGGTACAAGCTCTAATTGAAGCAAAGGGGAGATGTACAGCTATGTGGTAGAATCCATCCCTTTGCGAAAGAGACTGGTTGCATGGTTACTTGTAAACATTTTAAAAATCAGAATTGGTTTGTTTTTTAGGGGAAAACTTTATCGTCATTGTTGCAGGAGCAAATTTGCTTTTGAATTCTGATGACTTAAAGAGGGCTGCGCACGTCATCTCAGAAGCTAAAGTCATGGTCTGCCAACTTGAAATAACCCCAGCTATTTCTCTGGAAGCCCTGAAAATGGCACGCACCAGTGGAGGTAATCTAATAATCTGTCTTAATTATTTGCTCTATTTTTAAATGTTTTTATATCCTTTCAAGGCAGCAGGGCTTCAGGACTATTTTAAAAACTCAGTAGTGGAAAAGAAGGTGACGTGTGTTTGGCAGCTTGTGCCAGATTTGAAAAGAAGAGCGAAACTATGATTTCATTTGATTGGCATAACAAAGTTTGTCTCTTAATTGTCACAAGAGGCATATACTCACTGGCTGGGTTCACGGAGCCTTCCCCAAACTGATGCCCTCCATATTTTTTGGACTGCCATGTCCCATCATCCCTGATCATTCTCCGTGGGAATTTTAGCCTGAAAACATTTGGAGCACATAAGTTGGGAAGGCGGTGTCAAACCATGGTTTAGTGTTCTGTGCACGAGCAGCAAGAATCCACTACGAGCGTTGGATTTTTATGCTCCTGCCTTTCTTCCTCCTCCATTACTGGAAGGGGGACTACATAGCTTCACTTTCTGCAGAACACTGCTTGTCATTATGTACAGCCCAAGAGACTGGGGTGTAAAACAAACTGGTTACTTAAAGAAGCCAGCTTTGAAACCCATAGTTTGAAGTTGGCTTGTTTAGAAATTGGCCAGAGTTTGTTTTTAAACCACAGTCTTTGCTTCATCCATAACAATAAGCCAAGTTTTGTGGAAAGTGAGGCTAAATTCTTCTGCATGACCCTTTATTGCAACTGTCACACCTCTGAATGTTGCTTTCGCCTACAGTCACCCTCCTTGTTCTCCTTACTTGCTACCCCAGAAGTTCCTAAAACTTCTATACTCACTAACCTCAGAGGATGCTTCATTGAATTCCATTGGAATTACACTGAGCAAACATGCATAAGTGTGTGTAATCTTTTGCTTAGAAAACCCATTTGTTTTCAACAGTGCACACCTGCGCTAGGCTAGAGTGACAACCTTGAGCATCTTATGAAGTGGCCATAATAAATTTGTTGTGCCATAATAAATTTATTAGTGTTGAATGAGCTCTTTTTGTTGCAGCAAGGGGAAATTATTAAGTGTTTCATTACATCACACATGTTAAACAAAAAAATAAATAAATAGGTGAATGTGAGCAAGAAAGGCATTAGCAAGTTAAGGCAAGAGACTTAATTGGAAGATCAGAACCATCCTAACCATTCCATCTTTCATCACAGTGTGCTCTGTACTCCAGTAAATCTGTGGCCACCTCTGCCCTAGATGACAGGACAAACATGTCAAACTGCCTTGTATAACCACATCCCCATAAACACTTTGCTAACGCTGCACAGTATTAAACACCCTCCCAGCTGGAGGGTGTTAGTGGCATTTCCTTTCCTTTAGTCTGCAGATGCTGCATGTTTAATGCAGGGGTTTATGTTAGGAAGCACACTAGACTATTTGTGTTTAACAGATGCACACCGAGATGCCATGCTCAAAAGAAAGAGGGAAGTGAGGAAACGGAAGCTTGCGGTTGTAAGCCCTGTTGTCCCCATTCACTTACACCCGTTTTATAAGGCTGCGAACCAACAGTGTTACACTTGCCGATGTCTCATTGTCCTCCTAGTAGTCATTAAAGGTCCCTATGGCAGCTTTTCTCTAAGTGCTGGCCTCTGTTTTGACTGGCACAGTGCCAGGATAGGTCATTAAATCCAGCATGCCAAAGCGATTGTAGCACTCTTGACTCAAACGTTACTCTTCTTGTTCGCTTGAGTAGTTAAATGGAAGAGCTGAAGTCACCCATTTATGGACCCTGCTTTCTCAGAAGTGCCTAAACAAAAACATTGATTTGCCCACCATTCCACTTTTTTTATAATAATAATAATAATAATAATAATATTGGTATACTGCCTTATACCCACAAGTCTCAGGGCGATTCGCAAGATAAAATCACAATATAAAATACATAATAAAAATAAGAACAAGAACAACCCAATTAACCCCCCCAACACATTTTAAAGGGGCTTTGGGTGTCAATAAACCAAAGGTTGAAGAGGAATGTTTTTGCCTGGCGCCTAAGGGTATATAATGAAGGAGCTTTCAAGCCCCTAGGGCAGGGGTGGGCCTACCTATGGCCCTGGTTTCACCTTTGGTGTAATTTCAAAAGCCTTCTGCAAGCTATCAGTTCAGATTTCTGGCAAGAGTGATCTGTGCCTCCTCCAGGTAGCCCACTGGGTGATGCAGGGGGGAGAGAGAAGCGAGGATGTAGCTCCCTGAAGCAAAGCAGCCATCAACGGGGGGGACGGGACCCTAACCCCAACCCCAACCCCTTTATCTATATCATGTCCTACCTGCTAAGGCTGTCCCTCCCTCGCCAGTGGTGGACCCCTGCGCACTTTGCTTCAAAGAAAACCAGCTTTCAGGCGAGTCACCACAAGCAGACAGGGATGGGCCTTGACTCTCCTGACATGGCCTGCAGACCTCAGATTGCCATCCCTCTGACTAAGCCAGCAGTCCTGACAGTAGAGGCTTGTATCGTTGCAACAGGAGACAGTAGGAGGCAAGCTGCTTTGCTTGCCTTTTCCACGCTACCGTGTCTTGATGGGGCTAGTGAGCATTGTGCCAAGCTACCATCACACAGTCAGCAGAATATAGGGAGATGGTTGCCCTGTCGCATGTGATTGCTGGTAGTCACTTGAGCAACCTTTTCTATTACTGTACGGGTTATCCTCCCATGCATTTTGCAACCTGTCTTGGA
Source organism: Lacerta agilis (assembly GCF_009819535.1). NCBI lineage: Eukaryota > Metazoa > Chordata > Lepidosauria > Squamata > Lacertidae > Lacerta > Lacerta agilis. The sequence goes on along the minus strand of NC_046314.1, from coordinate 85,489,697 downwards.
CCTATTCCAGCTCCTTTCCTTTAATTTGCTTGTACTCTAGCAGGACAGGAAGTGCCTTCCTATCTTCACAGCTCCTTTCTCATACTACAAAAGTGTGCTGTCAACCATTTTAGGGGATGGAGTGATGAAAAATCTTATTTCATTTCCAGTGTGTACAATGTGCTTACATGTTAGTTTCTGAATAGTTTAGGCAAATTTCCCCCCTCCATTTCCCCTTTCTTAAATAACCATTTTGCTGGGTGCTGCTAGCATGATCTGGGGTCGGTTCCCCTCACAGTGCCTCTGTGAGGGGGATGCTACCTTACAACATAGCACCCTTCCAAAGGCATGGCTGGGAGAGAGGAGTGGCTGCCCCATTGAACAACAACCCCCCTGCCCCCCAACAATGCCGCTGGAAGGTTGTTACAAGGCATCCTCTCACAGAGGCACACTGGGGAGAAATGGCCTCTGACTGCACTAGGATTGCCACCCTTGCTTGTCACATTGGAAGAAAGTTTATGGAAAGGAGGAGGATACGGCTATGGTGTCTTGAAATCAAATTGCAAGTCCATCTCCCTTGCCCTTCAAAAAAATTAAAATCTTTTTTTCCCCCAGCTCAACAAAGCTTGAAGTACATCTTTTCCACTTGCTGGCACTTGATCATCAGAAAACATGAGAATTTGAGCCCATCTTTAGCTTATACACTGTGCACTAGGGAGTTCTGCAGGAGCGCTGTGCCCTTCTGTTTCCCTTATTTGCTTTTACAGAGACTCATAGAATCATAGAGTTGGAAGAGACCACAAGGGCCATCCAGTCCAACCCCCTGCCAAGCAGGAAACACCATCAAATCATTCCTGACAGATGGCTGTCAAACCTCCGCTTAAAGACCTCCAAAGAAGGAGACTCCACCACACTCCTTGGCAGCAAATTCCACTGTTGAACAGCTCTCACTGTCAGGAAGTTCTTCCTAATGTTTAGGTGGAATCTTCTTTCTTGTAGTTTGAATCCATTGCCCCGTGTCCGCTTCGATCAACTTGAAGGCACTAAGTGTGACCAGGGTTTTGCGGAAGGGTCCAGGTGCAACAGCTAGCTGAGCGGGTAGCCTTGGTTGGGCCAAGCTTCAGAGAGTCTGTGGGATAAGCCAGGCTGCTTATTTACTGAGGCACATGCTGGCAATGTGCTGCCATTTCTACTGTATGAGCTTCATTTCCTGCCATCTTCCGCACTGGAAGTATTCCTGCTGCAGTAGGTAAACTTTAGGATAACTAGAATCAAACTCAGTCAATTGCATTTCTAATCTGGAAGAGGTTTTGTTTTATATGGAAGGCTGACAGGGCACAGGATGTTAAAGACAAGCTGGATTCTGTATTTGGTACTTCCATTAGCTGAGCGAGTTTCCATGCACCTTTGACTTTCAAATTAAAATCAGCAAACAGCCTTGTGATTCTTAGATGAAATATCTTATAAAAATATTAAACAAATTAGCACTAACTCAACTTTCTGTTTTCTGAATTCAGCAGAGCTTTTATTTTGCTAATTAATTCTTCTTTTCTCACTTTGATGACAGTGGCATGATAATCAGGGCTTTAATATTCCAACAAAATTGGTTAACTAAACCATTATTATTTATTGTGAATCGGAGTTGCATTTTTGTTTTGTAACATAAGAAAGTAGGCTATTTTCCTGAAGATTTGTGGGTCTGCAAGTAATTTATATATCTTGGTGGGCAATGTGGAGCTGAAAGTGCCTTAGCCATGACAGCACAGAGTTTTTGCTGGATTCTGTCCAATTATTCATATTCAAGCATCATGTGCCATTGATTTAGACAACATTTTCCATTCTCTTACAGTGAAGACTTTATTTAATCCTGCTCCAGCCGTTGCTGACCTAGATCCACGATTTTATACCTATTCTGACATCATCTGCTGCAATGAAACTGAGGTAAATAACATGTCATTACCATTATTTTGGTTGCTCTGGACAGATGCAACTTTTAAAATCTGTTTTCTGTATCTTTTCTGCGTTTGAATGCAAGTAATTGGTTCAGATTCTGAAAATGCTGTATTGTACAGTGCTGACTGAAACAGCACCTGAAACAGAACTGATAATCTCCACACACACACACACACACACACAAATGGTCTCCATCTCACTGGTTGTAGTGGCAAAGCAAAGAGGAAATAAACATACAATTCATACTTCAACTGAAATCTTTGTCCAATGGCTGGGTTTGTAATGCGTAATCACGGTTCAGAATTAAGAAACACAAGCAAACAACAGAGAACCAACACAAGCGACGCTGATACCAAATCCTACATATATTAAGGAAAATAGAAACATCATCTCCCCATCCCACCCACTTCCTTCCCCCCCCCCTCCCTAATGTCTCAACAACTAAAATTGATCTGTAAAAATGTTTTATGGAAAAATACAAGAGACATTACAACACTTTGTAAACCAAGAAAATCTTTAATAAAAAAATAAAAAAAATAAGAGGATTAAGTGGTTTTCTCAGGGAGGTGGAGGGTATGTATGCGGTGTCCCCTTGCTGTAGTGATGGTGGCACCCTTCTTCTGATAGGAAATGCTCTGCTGGCGGGGGGGGGGAGCAAAAATGGGGGGTCGAGGAGGGTGTGAGAAATGTCCCTATTTTCATCTGAGGAGTGTTAGAGGGTCTGGGAGAGCACAGTGTACAAGCCTGGGGTACGGACTGCAAGAAAGAAAGAGAAGGGAAGCAGGATTGTTCTGTCGTCTTCTCCAACATGTGTCACTTTGCAGTGCCCGCCCATTCCAACAGGCTACCTGATTTTTTTCCATTCCAACTAGCCAGCCACCATTATAAGAACTGTAACTATAAGAGCTGGTACTTCCCACCTCTTTTCCCTTTTCTACTGTGTCCTTCCTTCTCCCAATCCATCCTCCCCCCCCCTTTTGTGTCGTGTCCTTTAGATTGTAAGGCTGAGGGTAGGGACTGCTTTTTTAAAAAGTTGCTCTGCAGCTTGATTTGGGAGCCTTTTCCATTGAAGAGCAGGGTAAACGTTCTTTGAATATAGGCTCGTAAACAATAAACTACAGATCCAATGCACTGCCTTGCTGAACTTACTCAACTATATCCAACTCCACTCTTGATATTTCCAGTCTAGTATTGTCCTCTTGCATCATGCCTAGAAGTCCACACAGTCAGCCTGTGGCAGAGATGGGACATGCTTGCAGGTGTGCCTGATCGAAGCCCACCTCTGTGTCCATAGTAGTTCTCATGCATCCACATGGTCCCAAAGATGAAAAGAACGGTGCCATCTCTCACACCAGGTTTTCTCCCATTGAGGGCCAGCATGTTGAGAGGTGAAAGATCCCACATAGTAGGGTTTATAGATAATTTAGTAAAATTATTACCTGTATTGAAATAGATGAAGCTTGACCATACAGAACACAGTGCTATAGTGTGTGTGTGTGTGTGTGTGTGTGTGTGTGTGTGTGTGTGTGTGTGTGGAGGGGGCACAATAGCTGCCAATCATCATCTTGAAATAGTTCTAAAGGAAAAAAGAATTCAGAGCGCATCACAATTAACACCCGTCCAACTTTTTGCGCTGACTAGCCACCTATTTCAAAGGGAAGTGGAAATTTATGCCCCATTGTCAACATGAGCTGTGAAGTTTCTGCCAGGTTCCTTAATAATTCATACTGTGTGCTTGTAATCGTCCGTTTATGATTGGCTGATAACAGTTATGGGATTAGACAGGAAGTTTCTGTTATTTATCTTCTCGGCAGCAGAGGCATAAAACTAGTCTGTGACTTTGCAAAGCCTTGGAAGTACCCCAAGTTGCTGCAGACCCTGCCACATGGGCTGATCCTCCAAATATCTGTTGGATGGAAGCACATCCACCAAACACTTGTGGATGCTCTGACAACCGCAAATACCGGTACTTGGTATTGTGAAACATTTTGTTCATTCCGAATTGTTGTGCTAGAATTGAGCAAAAACAGGGGTATAATACCAGTGGGCTATCTACCACAAAGGATATTTCACAAGCTGTGGTTTCAGATACATATTTTTCATTGCTTTAATAAACTTTTATTTGTGCGGCTTCTACTTCTTTGTATGCAGTTTGTGTGCAAAATACTGAGAATGCATCTTGCAAGATTATCAGTTCCTGATTTTTTGCTTAGCTGGTAGTTTGGTTTCCCCCCCCCCCCCGACTTTTCCCAGAAAGATCAAGCCTGTTGAAACTGGCTTGTTAATTCACTGTGCACCAGATGCAGCAGAGCCTAATCCCTGAGGTTTGCCCAGGAATGTGCTGGTTCTCTGTTCTTTCTAATTCTTCTAATAAAAGAATTGCAGAATAAGTATATCAAATGTTGGTCCTGTGGAAGCCAAAACCCTAAGGTTGTGTGCCACTAAGTGATTTCAGACTTGAAGGGAAATGGTTGTAGGTGTTGCATTTATAACGTCCTTGGCACTTTAGAGAGTTATTCCAGGGGGGAAACCAATCTCAGAGGTGCAGGGCCAGCCATGTGTATGTTACTGAATGCATTTGTTGCATTCACATATAAGGGGTGTGTGTGTGTGCTATTATTTACACAAAAAAACATGCAGAGGACGGTAGCCCAAACCTGCCCCCTTCCCATCTCACTTCTGTTCAGGGGTGCCAACTTGAATAAAATATGGGGGGGGGGGAGGTAAGCCCCACCCTGCATAATCAATTTCATGGCACGGTTCACACACAAACCATTTGAATGACAATATCCATCAACTTGGGTGGGCAGCCCCCTCAAATATTTTATTGGGAGGACCGAAGCCCCCTTGGCCCCTAGGAGTTGGCTCCTATGCTTCTGTTGCTTTAAGCTCAGGGGTAGGGAACATTTTTGCCTGAGGGCCATATTCCTTTCAGGGTAGCCACCCCAGGACCATTTTACAGTTGTGGGTGGAGCCAGAGACAAAAGTGGTCAGGGAAACATGTAAACTCAATCTTTCTACAGCAGTGTATTCTCTACACCACCACCACCCGTAACGTGGACCTAATGGGCTGGGGCTGGGTGGCACAATGCTATTTTTGCACTTTCCACGTTATGGAAAATGCAATGCTATTTTTGCATTTTCCGTAGTAGACTTGGAACATGCCTGGTCATGTTTCTGAAGGTATGACAGTTTGGAGTGGGTACAACGAAATAAGGAGTCACACCTTAGAAATTCATTTCTGCAGAATTTGAGCTTGCATATCTTTAAGCTGTTGAATTCTGCATTTCTGCGTTTTCTGCTTAGGCACTTGGTTCTGCAGCAGCAGCAATACCTGTAGATTGTGGGGGGGGGGGGCCTTACAGATGTTGCCGGACTCCAACTCCCATCAGCCCCAGCCAGCATGGCTAATGCAGTGTTTTTCAACCACTGTTCCGCGGCACACTAGTGTGCCGCGAGATGTTGCCTGGTGTGCCGTGGGAAAAATTGAAAAATTCAAGAGAATTACTTTATATATAGTCAATATAGGCACAGAGTTAAAATTTTTAACATTTTCTAATGGTGGTGTGCCTCGTGATTTTTTTCATGAAACAAGTGTGCCTTTGCCCAAAAAAGGTTGAAAAACACTGGGCTAATGGTCAGGGATGATGGAACCTGTAGCCCAACAACATCTGGGGGTACCACATTGACTGTATATTGACTTGTAGATTAACAATGTAAGTAATTTGGTCATTTTATTTAAAGTATTTCCTCATCTCCCTGTGAGTGTTTTATGCCTTTTTGCAAAATGTGGTGGTAGGAGCCGGGGGAAGAATCTCTTTTCCTTGGTCTTATGTAGAAAGCTCTTTAAAAATATCCTCCTTGGCCTCCTGCTATTGTGTCTTCGTTTTCTTTTTTAGAGCAGCCATTAGTTATTTCCTCCAATTGTTTTTTTTTAAAAAAGTGATTTTATTGGAGGGAGGAACTTTCCAACACAGCCCAGCAGTTTTATATTTAATTTCACAATTGACACTTTGTGGTACATTTTAACTTTTGGCACGTAGCATCTGTCTAGTGTCTGTTACCTTTGCGGGAAATCGACTCCTGGCCTGCCTCGCGGTGTCCTCATTTCCCCCCTCTCCCTCTGTATCTCAGCTGCATCACAATTGTTGCATATACAGCTGGAGGCAACTCTTTGCAGATGGCAGACGCAGCAGAGACTCCTAAAGGCATCTGTATTTGCCTAATCAGTCCGCAACCACCTTTGTATACTGTGCAGCACAGAAGGAGGGCCAGACAATAACAGTCAAGGACTCTGGGTGCTCTCTGGGATTAAAGCAATAACACAATGTTCTGTTCTAAACTAGGTACTATCAAAATCCATGCAATCAACAGGGCGTGGTGCATATGTATTTGCATCTTGTAACCTGCCCTTCCTTCAAGGACCTCATTGTGGTATTGCCTCATTGTGGCGTTGCAGCAATGTTGCATGCGCCCCACTTTGGGGGATGGTGAGAAGGGCTAGGGCCAATGCTACAGGATTTCATCTCTAGACTAGAATGAAACGGTGGAGATTATTAAGGAAGCAGACTTTGGCAAGGCACTAGGAGAAACTTGCTAACAGTAGACGGCATTGGATGGTGGAAAAGCCAGAGCAGTGGACTCTCCTTAGGAGAGGCTGGACAGTGATCTGCCACAGAATCATAGAGTCTTAGAGTTGGAAGGGATCCCAAGGGTCATTTAGTCCATCCATGACAAATGGCCATCCAACCTCTGCTTAAAAGCCTCTGAGGAAGGAGACTCCACAACCTCCCTCGGGAGACCTTTCCACTGCTGAACAGCTGTTACTGTCAGAAAGTTTTTCTGATGTTTAGTCGGAATCTCCTTTCTTGTAGCTTGAAGCCATTGGTCCCACCCTTCAGAGCAGGAGAAAGCAAGCTTGCTAAGTAGATTCTGTCAATGCTAAGTAGATTCAGCATTGAGCAAGAAGTTAGACTAGACGACCTCCAAGGCTACTTTCAACCCAAACTGTTGCGGCCTTTGGATGAGAGAGAGCACTGGAGTCACTTTGAGATACATGCCACTCTGGGTGGCTTTCAACAGAACCTTAAAAACAGAATAAAACTTCAAACATTAAAAACTTCAGATGTCTTCTAAAAGTTGGATAGTTGTTTATTTCCTTGACTTCTGATGGGAGGGCGTTCCACAGGGCAGGCACCACTACCGAGAAGGCCCTCTGCCTGGTTATATATTCCAAAACTCCCCCTCTCTCTCTCTCTCTCACACATACACACACATTGGATTAGCTTATAAATGAACCAAGCCTTCCCTTTCCCCCCACCCACCCACCCCCCAAAGGGAAAGCATGGTTATTTCCCAAACCAATCCAAATTCCTTCGTTTCCCCCTAGGACAGCCCTTCCAAACAACCTCCTATGCAAAGCAACACAGACCTTCCCCCCGCCATTGATTTACATAGGGTCTACTCCCAAGGAAAATGGGGAAGGAACAAGAGGGAACTCCCACAGTGGTTTTCTTAGAGGTGGTTCTTCAAAGCAGCTCCTTGGGTAAAGCATTGGAAAATCATTTACCTCCCTTGAACAAGGGAAGCTCATGGTGGAATCCCCGTTACGGGCAGAGCACGCAGTTGGCCACTTCACACATTTTACTAGGGTGGGTTTTTTATGTGCACCTAAAAATGTTGCTTGTTTAATGTATTAAAAAATTTTTTAATGTGCTTTTGAGCATGTGTATCATGCACAAATCAGGAAACTGGGTTTGGCTGAACGCCAGAGCCCTGAATTAATTATTTGTAGAGGTTATTACAATAGATATTATGTTATTCTTCAGCCCACTACTCTGAGTACATCAGTACGATACCTCATTTGTGGAAATAATAAAATAAGGGTTGAGTGGTTAATCTGTGCTTCCAAAGGGAATTATTGCACCTCCCACTATATCTCCTGGTACATGCCATTGACTCTCAATACATTTAATAGTAGCAAATATTACATATCTGTTTCACATATCTAGTATTCTTGAACTAAATTGATGTTTTTGCTTAATTCCCCCCCCCCCCACACACACACACTAATGTGGTTTTTGTGTTGTTTCAACCTTTTCCTCTAGGCAGAACTTTTAACAGGGATCTCAGTTGGCAATGTTGAAGATGCTGGGCGTGTGGGACGGATCCTGCTCGAGAGAGGTTGTAAAACAGCCGTTGTAACTTTGGGTCCAGAGGGCTGTGTGTTGGTCTCCACAAAGGAACCCACCCCGAAACATATTCCCACCAAGAAGGTCACCGCTGTGGACACCACGGTATGTACTTGCGATTCAAAAGCCTTGCTTTGGGGGAAGGCTGCGTACACATTACCATCTTAAAACGTAGCAATGTCATTCTTTTCTTCAATTCTGATAGAATCTGGTTGGGGGGGGGGAGGAATACATTGAAACGCAGTATTTCATAAGAAATTGCAGACTAGATGTGGATTGTGGCTAATGTCGTGTGCATGCCAATTCCCAAACCAACATTGGGATGCGGTGCTGGATGCAGAGTAAACTAGAGTGTGAACACAACTAATTATTATTTGAGCACTAAAAGCCCAGAGTAATCAGCCACATCTTTGGACATAATGCATGCCAGCAAAGTATCACATAACATCCCATTGCACAGTGAATGTCAGTTCACCCAAGGTTTATAGGCTGGCGTTCCATAGACAGACCAGACCAGCATGTACTGATGAAATCATTGTATTCCTCCTTCACCCTCCTATCTATTCCGTATTGCGGCAAACAGTATGAGCGGCGACTCTGTTGCTACTTGTGGAAGATGGCGACATAATCCCTCAGCACCATCACCTCGAAACACCCCTGCTTGCTCTTTCCATGGTGGGAGAAAGGAGACGCCTAACCATTCTCTCCTCAGACTCCCCAAAATTGAATGACTGGCTCTGTCCACACATGCCTGAGCTGTTTGTGCTGGCAAATGCCTTTTGCTTTGTAGAGCTTAAGTAATATCAGGTGCTCAAATTCCACAGGGCATAGTTAAAAGGCAGAAGCGGCATGCCGTGCCAAATTAATTTTGTCGCGATTTGTAAGGTCAATGACCTGCATCTTTCATAAAGCCTAAGGTTGGGGTTCCCCCCCTCATTCCTTTCCTGTTTATGATCAAGCACTGACTGAACACTCCTTCAGTGGAATGTTAGGATTATTAGCTCAGCGGCGGCAGCAGCTATCAAGAAAGGCAATAGTTAAGGTTCCGATAGCAATATTATCTCACCCACATTTTTACAAGAGCTGGGACATTTTGTACTCGCAGTTCTGTCTGATGTAAATCCAGAGTAGTTCTGGTGAGAGCACTGTATGTACTAGCTATACATTTTAACTGCCTGATGTCATGAAATGTAACATGTGTTCTCCTGCAGCAGCCGTGACATTTCCCCCCCTTTTGTTAAAAGGCAAAACATAGTGCTGCTATATGCCTAAAACCAGACTAGCCGGTTCAATTCAGGGGAAGGCAAAGGAAATGGATCTGTGCTCGTGCTGACTGCCTGTGCACAGTGCCGTGGTGACTGCCTCAAAACCCTCTTTGCATCTCCCCCCCCCCCCCGCAAAAAACCAGCAGTCCAGAATTCTCCATAGAAGCAGTTGCGATCCAAAGGAGCAGGCAAGCATATTCATCTTGAATGTTCCTGAGGTTTCCTGCCCCCTCCCAAGCCATAAACAGCAGGCCAGGAATCTGTGCAGAAATGGACCACGATCCAAACAGCCACATTTGCATGCTTCCATGTGTGCAAGGTACCTAATTCTTCCTCCTCCAGAGCAACTGCTGCCAAAAGCTTCTGGAGTTTCCCCACTGAGTTTGTCACTGGCACCCATGCTTTCTAGTACTGTAATCAGGGAGGATAAAAATCTATGATTTAAAAAATAATAATCAAAAAATCAGATTTTGTTTTTTATTTAAATCAATTTTTTTGAATTAAATAAAAAATTATTTAAATTGGATTTTTAAAATCAAATGCTTTTGGAGGAAAAATCTTTCTAAATATAGTTTTCTATTTAAGTTACATTATAGTCCAAAGGCTATTCATCGGGAAATAAGGATTTGTTTTAAGTTTTTCATGTGTGCTAAAACTAATAAAGTACAGCAGAAAAGTTGTCCAAATATAAACAGTTGACTTATTAAACCTCACAATAATTTCATAATTATCTGTCTGTGTATTTCTAATAGTATAGCCAAATCAGTAATTTTTGATATAACTGTAAAAACTACTCTGAACATTTATTATTCCAAAAATGAAACCTTCCTCTGGTTGTAAATATTAAGATTATACCAGTAAGAATGAGTATTTGTGTTAAAAAAAAAAAGATTTACATCAAGTATTACAGACTAGTGATTTAAATCAAATCCACCCTGACTGTAATGGTACAAGCAGAAGCGTGAAGAAGCCCCAAGTGAGTGACCCACAGTCATGATGGCTAAGTGAGGATTCAAGCTCTGGTCTCCCGTATCCTAATTCAACACACTAACCACTGTACGGCAATGACTCTCCATCACTCTGTCACAGAGAACATCCACCTCCTCTCCCCGATTCACTGGCTATGGGCAGGATGTTGCCAACCTTGGACCTGGGCTACTGCTACTTTAGTGCTCAGACAAAAACCCTTTTGTCACTGTTTTCCGGGAAGGACCTTAGTCTTTTCACAGTAGATGAGAGTAACAAAGAAACATTTGTCACCTTCCTTACTCAGAGAAGCACAGACTTATTGGCAGAGCTGCTGCCCGTTGAAATTTTGTGGTACTTGCTAAGCTCAGGCAAGTGCTCAGTTTCCGAGAAGATAGGCTGAAAAGCCTAATCTCTGCACTTGCTTTTTCTTCACACTTCCCAGGCCAATCCTGGCACTTAATATCGGCTTCTGAGACTGAGCCGTGGTTCAGACTGAGTTCAGATGTTGGTTTAATGTAAAAGTGCTGATGTTCGATTTTGTGAATGAAAGCTTCTATTATTTTGCTGAGCAATACATCGCTTTATGACTTGGCTGTTTTCAGTCGGCTTCCCTTTGTTCTTATAAAGTGATATTTCATTCAAACACCCCAGTCCATGCAGACTGTCTCTTTGTGGTTAGGTTTTCTTAGACAGGTTTTTACTGGTTAGACAACAATGAAATAATAATAATAATAATAATTTATGAAATGCTTTAGTGAAGCAATTGTACTTACTTAATAATTGTTGATTACTGGTGCATTATTGGCACTTCACATAATTTATTGCTCCCCTGTTTCCCCTTAAAGTGAAAACCATTAAAATAGTTTCACCAATATTATTATTATTATTTTGCCAATTTTTAAATATAAACCCAATTACACAAATTTGTTCCAAATTAAAACAGTTTTGTTAAGAGGCTTCGCGTGCACCGTTCTTGATGGGTCTTTATGATCTAATATTACTGTTTTTCATATTCTTACTTATGTCTATTACATTCTTTTTTCAAAATTATCACATGATTAACAGCTGCGCTCTTAATGATTTCTATTTGTGTTATTATATTATTTAACTTCCCCCCCAAAAAAGGCTTCAAGTGAGGAACCATAGCTTTTTCCTTTTCATCCTGCGTGTTCCACATCCAAAAGTTGGTTGTTAGTCTCTTGGCCTTATATGTCTCTCTGATGTTTTCCTTTATCCTGTAGCAGTTGGGGCTATCTCCTTATTCCCACTGTTGTATTATTCCAGCCTGGTTGGGGCGGAGCTGCGACTTCAAGGTCAAGTCCTCTTCTTTCTCCTGATCAGCTCCTTCCCATAATACTCAAGCAGTTCCAAATCGACAACAGCAGGTCCCTCCCTTCCACTGGCACCAAACCAACCGGTTCCAGAGATTTGCCATTTCTCCTTCCGGAAGAGGGTGGGGAAGGCGGCACCATTCCTCTTCCAACATCCCAAAATGCCTCATGCCACTACCATAGCATTTTGCTTTAAAGAAGAAGAAAAAGGTTACAGTATATCTCAACATCTCCATGATCTCTTTCAGTCTTTTTTTAGGGGGAGGGGTGTAGGCTCTAATTCCCAGCAACATCCTTCCAAACAAAACAACCAGACTCTCCCCTCCTTTACTCCTTTCAAGCCGCTAGCAGCTTTACCGGTAAGTAAGCTTAGGAGATAATGGTCTTCTTAAGATAAAACCACCAGCTTTTCACCTGTTTTGTTACACCAGAGTGTTGCAACAAGCATAAATGTCTCCTGTCTAATTGCCTTCCGTCTGAAGTTTTGTGGTTGTCTGTAATAGGTCATGTTGCCATAATCCTGAATTGTCACTCACACAGTATGTGTGAAACTTCCCTCTGCCACCTTTCATTTTGTAACAAGATGCAAGGGGAGCTCTTTGTTACAGTAAGATTGATATACTGTACGTTTCACCATATTAAAAGCCGACCGTAGTAGGGGACGACAGAGGACGAGATGGTTGGACAGTGTTCTTGAAGCTACCAACATGAGTATGACCAAACTGCAGGAGGCAGTGGAAGACAGGAGTGCCTGGCGTGCTCTGGTCCATGGGGTCTCAAAGAGTCGGGCACGACTAAACAACAACAACAACAACAACAACAATAATGTAGTGGTGGTTTCTCAGGGACAGGGAGATGGGCCTCCCATTAGTTTGAGTAGGATATGGGGACACTTTGGCCCTCCTTGCTTGCTGGGCCGATGTGAGTGGTAGTTCAACAACATCTGGAGGACCCGAAGTTCCCCACACCTGAGTGAGTGTGATGGCCCCTGGTGGCAGATATTGGGGGTCAGGAGAAGATGGAGGGCAAAGGTGCATATGTCACCTGTCCTGCGTCCCATGACCTAGCCTTGTGTCCTCAGGTACAGTGGAGGATGTTGTCCCATCAGCTTCAGTTCACAAGTCTGATTGGCTTCTATATGCAGATAGCAGGACAAGGGGAGTATTTTGTCTGCCTCAGGCAGCAGAATATATTGTGTCCGGTGTAGGCTTCTTGCATTCTCCATAAAGTGCTTTTATGGGAAGTTAGTTGTGAAAATAGTGTTTTCTGTTGTGGCCTCTGAAAAAAGCAAATATCTTCCAGGGACTCATAATGCGGTGGGGGACTCATAATGGACCCCTTCAGATTTTTCTTTATTGTTATTATTATGCATTCATGATTATTTGTGCTTGTGATGATATTGGGGTGGTTATACGCAATCCTGCTTTTGATATTGTTTGCACCTGCAGAAGTTTTGGAGCAGACATACCGCTTCATTTTCTGTGGGTGCATGACTCACAGCTCCCCACTGAAATCATTTAAATGCCCATATCGCAAATTGCAAGGTGGGGGGGGGGGTTGTTTGGTTGTCCCTCTTTTGATGCACTATAGTGCAAGGGTGCCCCTCTAGATAATGGGGTGATATTGGAGACCCCAATAGTGTTGGGCAGTGTAGAATAAATCCACCAATAATAGCATTACATTCATGATCTTGAAGCAAATATGCCTGCAAAAAACCCACCTGGAGTGGCCCAGCAAGGCCTCCACACACCTCCACTCATTGCCGCCACTGGTACGGTGCATTCAAACATGGAAATACTGTGTTAGTTTTCCTGCTAGCATTTCTGTCCTTTTTTCACATTGCAGTACCTGTTGTGTTATGGAATTGTGGCTTTTTGACCGATATACCAGCATATTGCTCTAAATTTCATTCATACCGGTGGGCGTGGTGGTGAGACAGAACAATGAATGTCAACCATTGGACAGTGTCACTTCTCCCCCACCCTTCCCGCATGTGTGTGCTTCTGTTCCCCCATGAAAAGAACAGGAAAGAACCATATGCTAGGATACCGCCCCAAATTCTGTCACTTTACTCCTGTAATTTTCTGGGTTAAGAGAGCTACAAATGGATTTTATCTGGAATCAAAATACATGGAAATGAGTGCTGAGCATGCGTTATGTTATGTTGGTTTTCCAGAAGTGAAAGAAGTTGGAGTTCTTATTGCCAAATGAATTGTAATGAAACCAAATAAGAACTCTGGCCAAAGTTTTAACAAAAAAACATGCGTTTACTTGAGGAAACGCCCGAAAAAAACAGAGAAAAATACAGCAAAACTTCTAAGACGCTATATCCTCTTAGGAATCAAAGAAACACACCATTTTTATTTTTCACATACTTCTACCATAAAAAACAAGCTGAAGAAGGCATCCATGCCGAAACGGGGCCCTGTCCTGGTCTCCCTGGTTTACACCTGACACGCATTGGAGAAGCCCTGACAGCCATCTCTAAAAGACTTTAAAGAAAACTTTCATATGAAACTATTTGTTGTTTAAGACTGTAATTCTTTACAGAATTGATAATACGTTTGGTTTTCCAGAAGTGGCTTTTATGTCATGTGAAAGCTCAGATATAATGTGATAGGTGGACTCCTGAGTTTGATAAGACGGCTACAGTGGTCTTTTTCAAATGCCATTTTCAAATTCTATTTCATACTACTTACAGTGCTGTTTAACTACTGCACTGGGGGAGGCATTCTGCTCACTTGTAACAGCAATTTCTGCACATGTGAAGTTCACCTCAACAGAAGGCTGTGACAGAAGTCAGGTCCGTTCTCCATCCCAATGACATTCCTCAGCACTGCCCATCCTCTTCTCAAACTCCTGCCTACCCTTTACGTATAATTTTAATGTTTCTCCAAATTCTGGATGAGAACCAAGCCAGGAAATTGCAATAGCTACTGGAATAAAATGGAAGCATATGCAAATAAACCCTGAACGAGAGTCTTTTTTTAAAAAAACAACAACAGCAACCTTTCTTTGTTTCCCAACTTTGTGGCCTAACGGCTATGACTCAGGGGGTTATAAATACTGAACTTAATCCAGTGACTAATTGCTCAAAATTCTGTGAATCAGCAGAAGTGGAACCTGTGGTTGGTTCTAATACTATCAAATGCCTTTGCTATTCAATAATATCCCTCGGAGCTTGCTATCTAGTATGCAGTTTGCCCAAAGAACAGTGATTTTTGTTTCAGTTATCCTCTTGACAATGGGGAAGAAAGCAGCTGCTAGTAAATGAAGCAGTTGGCAGACAGAGTGTCTGAGGGAGACTTCGGCAGTTCACCAAAGGAGGGTGGTTAACCTTTCTCCTACCATAGCTGTTTGCACTAAAGTGAAAAAAATGGCCTTGACCACAGTGTGAGAAGCCTGTTAGCAGTGGCAGCTGTTAGCAGTAGGCGAGCAATTGGGCTCTAATTGTGGTTAATTGCACGCACCAGCATGGTGAGGTGGAGAGTATTATTGTAAAAAATTACGCCCCAGATAGTGATAGTATAATAGCTCCCTTTATTTATCATGCAGCCAAAATAACCCATGTGACTTAGCCTTCTGCTTTCTCGCCTACAAATATGCAATCCAATGAATTTTTTTTTGTAATACAAAGAGCCTTACAGAATAAATTAACCCACCAGCTGCTCCAATCGGCAGCTATTAAATCTTATTTAACACTGCATCTATTATTTCCTAAAGTTCAGGCTGGCCGCGAACGTCGCATGACTCGAAATCATCCCCTCTGACTTGACTCACTTTATAGTAGACCGAGGTCCCTTAGATCATCCCAGCTTCTGATCCTGATACAGACCCCTCAGGGCCTTTCTGGATGATCTTTTCTTTCCACACAATAAACATGCACTTGTTGCTCATGGGTTGCAGGGGATCCGGATGTCTTTCCTTCAGGAAGTGCTTCTGTTGCCAGGGTCATTTGCATTTGTCGCTAGGAAAGTGACCTTCTTGATAGTGTGGAAAGTGGCGGTGTTGGGTATCATAGCTACTACTGCAGCAGGGCCTTTCTCCACAGAAGGGGCAGGGATGGAGAACCTGTGGCCCTCCAGGGATTGCCGGACATCAACTCCCATCAGGATGGACAATGCTTAGGGATGATGATGGTGGTGGTAATAATAATAATAATAATAATAATAATAATAATAATAATAATAATAATAATAATAATAATAATTTTATTATTTATACCCAGCCCATTCGGCTGGGTTTCCTGAGCGGCTCCCAACAGAATATTAAAAACATGATAAAACATTGAACATTAAAAACTTCCCTAAGCAGGGAGTTGTGGTTCAATACCTTCTGGAAGGTCTCAGGTTCTTCATCCCTGCCATCCAGCCTCAAATCTACAGTTACTTGGGATTGTGCTAAAAGAAAAAAGAAATCGGCAATGGATGCAGACTTCCCAGCCAGCTATCAGGTCCATTTCCAGTCTTCCATTTTTTAGGGAACATTTTTTAGTAAGTGATTGCCCTCCCATTCCAGACACAACTGGATATCATCAGTCTCCTGGACTCCTGCCATTGTTCCATCACAACCTTTCAGAGCAACTGAGAGCGCTTGCTTGACTGTAGCATCTGTTTGCCAAGTCTGGGCAGCAAAGAGAAGCTTGCTCAGTGAATGCTCCATGATTGTTTTTCATCCAATCAGTTCAACAAATAGCTTTCCTGCTACGTAGCAAGGCTACCGGTCCCTCGCTTTCCATTATATGGGAACTGGACCTGGCGCCATATTGATGTTGCATTGCGACTAACACAAGTCTAGCTTTAGGAATAGAATCTAAACGACCAGAGAGATTAGTCAGGCTCTGCACATGCAAATGGTTCTTAGCAGGATGAGAGATGCTGGAGTCAATATGTTTTGCAGGTATTCCTATGGACGAGGAGCCAAATGTGAAGGAGAATGAGTAATTGTCACATGCATTTGCAGTGTTGTGTAGGAGCTCCTTGTCATGCACTAGGGCTGTTCTGGGCACCATCCCAGAAGAAAGCGGGGGACTTTCTCTGCTTCTATTTGCTAACAGTCCTGTATTGTGCATTTGAGGATTTTCAAAGTCCCTTGGAAACCTTAGGGCATCTGACTACCCTTTGAGATCAGAAGGCATCATTATCCCTAATTTGCAGAGAGGATAAATGAAGCATCGGGAGGTGCACAGATTTTTCAAAGATCATCTCGACATAATGAAGCAACGGATGCATTGCCAAAGGTTGCTCTTTGATTCACTGCCACACAGCCAGATACTAAGCCTCATAATACTGGATCCCAAGGGCCTGCCCTGACTAGTTCAAGACAGCACCATATGATTAAAAAAGGCATTTTCCCCACTTAGTATAAATGGCTTTTTGATCAATGAATGGAAATGTAATTTAAGCAAATTGAGCAAATGTAAACAAGGGTTTGTACGGTGCTGCTTGCAATCTTAACATATGTAGCGGGAGAGCTGGAAGACCACCCAGGTCATGGTCTGGTCTTATTTCTAAGCCACCCAGCTCCCTAATTAAATCCCTTTCTTTTTCTCATTCTAAGGGGGAGAGGGCCTGCAAGCCTTTCATAGTCTCCTTCCAGATGGGAACGAAACATTTAATGGAGATCCAGCTGTTGGAGGGATGGGAATTGTGAGCAATGCCATAAATTCAAGACATTGATGAAAATCAATATCTCGTCATGCTCTCCCTCTGAGTTTAAAGAGAGCCTTGTAGCTCAAACACAAGACAGCCCTAGGCCTTAATTTGACCAGGGCTTGGCCGCAGAACATTGCATTCACTGCCAGGGCTATCCTGGCGTGTGTGTGATATAATAAAAAAAGAATGCCTATGGGGATGTGCAGAGGGCCTTCCCCTCATTATTGAGTCACTGAAACCAGGCACTGTATATGTAGAACAAGGGAGAAGAGCTGTCACGGCAGAAGGTGGAACTTCTCATAGCTTCAGGCACTTCTCTTTAGACATGTTAAACACAGGACATGTCTAATGGCTCAGTGCTTTACTTCTGCTTGTCATCAGTCAGGTGAGACCATGCAGCTTCTGCACTGATACCTAGCTGCTGTGATGAGGCTTAATAAATTGAAAATAAATCCTGGTAAGATGGAGGTGCTGTGGCATAGTTGCTCTCAGGTCCAGGAATCAGGGGAACAGGCTCCTTTTGGTGGAGCTGGGCTCTCCCTGAAAGAGCAGGTGCATATTCTGAGAGTGTCCTTTGATACCACCTTGTCACTGGAGACACAGTTGGCTTCCATGGCAAGAGTGCCATTGCCCAGCTCCAGTTAGCTCACCAGCTACAACAGTTTCTGAACCAGAATGGCTTGTCCACCGTAATCCATGCTCTTGATAACCTCCTGCTTGGATTACTGCAATGCACTCTACATAGGGATGCCCTTGAAGATGACTTGTAACTTAGGCAAAATGTGGCAGCCTTCCTTTTGAGTGGAGCCACCAACCAGAACCATGTTACAACGATTCTCACAGGAGGCCCGGCTTAAGATTCCACTCCAGAAACTGCACACTTAGCAATGACGCACGGGTGGGCTTTGTCCGTAGTGGCACCCTAAGCCTGCAGTGCGCTTGCCCTTGAAATTTAGATGGCACCCACACTGCTGGCACTCTGACTTGGCCATTTCTTAACACCCTTTTAAACTGAGATATTTTGTTTGTTTGTTTGTTTTATTAATGTAATTGTTACTCACCCCAAGATCTTTGTATACAGGGAAAGATAAAAACTGGCAAAATAAATAAGACCATCTATCTCTTCCCACAGAAATGTATACCAGGGAACTGGGCTCTTCCCCACTGCATGTTCTGCGGTGCACATGGAGTGATAAGCAGACCTATAGCTGTTCATCTTTTGGGGGGAGGATGTTGGTGCTCCTTAGCAGTGGAAGAATCCCAGGGGCCTAGATATCAAGTGCTGACCATCTGAATTTGGAGTATTTGTTTGAATTTCCATTGCGCCAAACCTTTTGGTGCACCAGAGTGAAACATCACCTCATCTGTGCAGTCAAAAGTATAATAATAAATTAAACAGCTGGAAATTTGCTGCCCTCTGGCTGCCTTGCTCTGCCTGGTGGTAAAGCCAGGCCCAGTTTTAGGCTGGTATCTGCAAATTGGGCAATGATAAATATTTGTACCTCGGGTTACAGACGCTTCAGGTTACAGATGCTTCAGGTTACAGACCGCTAACCCAGAAATAGTACCTCGGGTTAAGAAGTTTACCTCAGGATGAGAACAGAAATCGTGTGGCGGCCGCGCGGCAACAGCGGGAGGCCCCATTAGCTAAAGTGGTACCTCAGGTTAAGAACAGTTTCAGGTTAAGAACGGACCTCCAGAACAAATTAAGTTCTTAACCCAAGGTACCACTGTACTGCCTTCTAGTTCATACACTGCTTGTGGCATGATGCATATCATCGCAAATCTTCCGAAAGTGACAAACAGGATAGCAGCCTTTGTTTTTATAATCTACTACAAACTTTTCCAAGCTGGTGCCCTCCTATCAGCCCCAGCCTAGCAGAACGTGGGGTTGCCCAATTAAATTGATTGGCTTTAGACTCAAGACAGGCAAAAGAACGTTCTTCTTCATACAGTTCATGATTTGTGTATGAAATACACTAGCACAAGATGTTTTGATGACCATGGACTTCATTAGACCAGTCCTAGATATATCTGATAAACAGCTATCACTGGCAACCCAGCCAAATGGGAGGGGTATAAATAATAAAACTATTATTATTATTATTATTATTATTATTATTATTATTATTATTATTAACCTATGACAGTGGTGTTACTATTTAGAGTCAGTGTCCCTCTGAATACCATTTGTTGAGACAAAATGATGCTGGATCATTGGTCTGATTCCCCATAAGTGTACTTACATTCTTAATGATCAGCAAATCAGAGGAAAAGAGGATTCACTATGAGATGACACATCCATAGTTTTCTGAAAGACTGACTCAGAATCAAAGCAATCATAACCAGGAAGGCATGAACAATTCTCACAAACACACATGCACACACACCCACACCCATTTTTTAGTAAATATTTCACAAAGATTCTTCAGTACTTGGATAAAAGAGGGTAATGTCTTCTGTGGATCACAGTTCAAATTAATGTAAATGAATACTGAGATTTCCCGCCTCCACCCCAGAAAAAGACAACGCAGAGTTCCTGAACATCAGTCATTATTTTTAAAAACAAAACAAAAATAAACATTATTCAGCACTGGGCAAAGCAACTACCCAACTGGAAACAGAATAATTGACTACTTGAAGTACTGAGTGCTCAGTTCCAACAACAAGGCTAAAGGTTGGGAGTTTGCACAGCATCACACCTTTAGTTCTTATCTGTCAAATGAAACAGACATCTTCTGTCCAACAATTCTGACAGGTTATCCCATGGTCAGTAGGCCTGTGCCACATGCAGATGAGAACAAAATCACTGTGCCAGAAATCTCAGCTGGCAAGTTTGGTAAATTACAACCAGGTGAATCAACTAAGGACCATGCACACACTTGCAGTGAACAGCAAGTAAAGCCTTCATGAATGTCCCATAAAATGTGCTGCAAGGCAAGAGATGCACTAACAATTTAGAAATCCGAGATGTATGATAGTCTGGATCCTCAAAACCAGTTGACACTTCCAAAAAATGTATGTTTTATCGCTGTGCCTGTTCCCAAGTCTGTTAAAAAATGAGACCTTTCCTATCTTCCGGGTGATTGATGGGCCTTGAGAATGCAAAGTGTTATAGAGATTACAAGAATTATCAGGCTACAGAGCTCTTCTTAGGTCAATGCACAGAAGGGAGGGGAGAGATTGCCCAGGATTGATAGTTGCCTATCTCTTTAGTTCTTTCGCAAGGTACACCACAAGCTAGATAACTCTCCAGATCCCTGTTCTGCTTTGATCTTGAATGGCTTTGTGGAGTAGGATGTTTTCAAGACACACTATCTGGGCTCATCTCTCAGGAATGCATGGGGTTAACAGTCAGCACCATTTAATCGTTTGCAAATAACCCATCAGGAAATCTGTCAGGAAGTGGGTACAAATTCCTGAGGATTGATGCAAAGTATTGCACTAGCATAATTTCCTAGCAACAGTCCGTGCGTGGTCTGGTTGTGTCTGACTGATGTACATGCCCTCCACAGACGTGAAGGACAATGTAGTAGCTGCCTAACTGTGGAGTTCTAACAGAAATCCAAATATTTGACTATACTTGAACCAATCTGAAGTCAATAAAATATATAACCTTGTGAGCTCTTGAAAGATAGATAGACCTCCAGCAACCTGCCGGTAGAAAAAAAAATCCCATGGAAGATAAAAACTATGTCTGTGGTGCCTGGGGCTGATGGGATTTGTAGTCGCAAACATCTATCTATGGTGCATTTGGAACAGATCACACCAAGCTTGTAAACGGTCACATGGATCAGTATCAATTGGCAGGAAGTTATTTGCAGTTGTTTTATTGAAGATTCAGTGCAGTTTGACGTTGGCATGAATCACTTGGAGTAAAGATACGCATGCCATATTTGCAGATGCTAGAAAATTGGGTGGAATGACAGGTACTGCAGAGATTCAAAAATAATCATAATAAACTCTGTGAGTAGTAATACAGAATTTTGCTATTGCAAATATAAGGATATCAGTGACCGAAAAGCAAAAAAGAAGAGGTTAAAGGAACTGAAGAAAAGAATGAGAGAACAGCAAGGAAAAGAGGGAGAAAAGCTGTTGGCGAAGGCGATTGAAAGAAAAATTGAGAAGCGGAATGTCAGAATTGAAACAGACCAGGTGCATGTTTTAGCATCTACTGTTGAGGAATGAAACAAGTTGAAACATAATTTATGGACACTTTCCTTGGGTCCTTTGGCTATGAAACTACACAAGCCTATTTTGGGAATGCTTTAAAAGTAAGGAACTAAGTGGTGAAAGAGCACAAGGACATACAACTACAGGAGACCAACAAAACATGATGGTGTTCTGGATTTAATAATCTCCATTCCACCATACTATGTCAGCCTTCCCAAAATATCTATTTTTTTTCATTATTCAGGGAAACCTGCCACTGGAAATATTGAACAGTGCAAACTCTGATCAAAAGTTGTTTGTGCTACTAAAAAACAAACAAACAGCACCCATATAGTCAAAATACTGTATGTGTGATAAAATACATAATGAGAATAAATAATGCAAAGTTAGCCAAGGTGCAAACTTTTGCATGATGTATTCTGATATTTGGGGATGGGAGCAGCTCTGCAGGGCACTGGAGCCCCACCAGAAACCAGCTTCAGCCACTGGGTTCAAAAGTTTTAGGCCAGGGTAGGCTGCCTCAGGGCTGGGTGTCAAATGTGGTCTACCAGGCCCCTCAGCCTGATCCTCAGAATTCTCCTCAGGCCGCAGCCCTCACAGGCCCTACTTTGCACCCAATTGTTTTTGCCTGACTAGAATTGCACCCTTGGACCCCGATGATGCCTCCTGCTTGTCTGGATGGAAGATAAAAAGGGGTGTGTGAGTGTGTGTAGAAACTGCACAAAGGTAAATTTTACATTTGTAGCTCTGCCTGCTCTTGCCTCTAACCCCCCCCCCCCACTGGCAAGTGACCCTTGGAAGGTGAACCATCATGGGGGAAGTGCCCCCATTCCTGTTTTAGTCATTGCCCCACACACTTTCAACCATTTCTCCAGAGCCGAAAAGGCTAGAAGTGTACATTATAAAAATAAAAGTGTGCTTCTGAGGAAGCTAGATTATGTGCCTGCACTGCTCTTCTCTGGAAAAACTGCAGTTAGCAGTGTCTTCACATTGATCTGACTTCCAGATCTGATACCCAGACTAGACTACACTTTACATGCAAGTGTTTAACAGCCATTACAAAAACACACATTTGTATTTGTTGGGGGGGAGACCCTGGAACTAATTGTATCCCTCTCTTGCCTGCTGATCACTCCCATCAAAGCCAACTTTTTCTGCCTTTAACCATGAACGCACATGGACACAGAAAGGATAGAACAGTATCATTTAAAGTAAATTTCCTTTCTTTTTTCCCTTTCTTTTTTCTGCTGCATTTTCCACTGAGTTGCAGTGGCTCTGGTCTTGTCCACGACTTTATTACATCACTTTGTTAAAGCTGTCATTTTCCCTTGATTTTTTAAAAATATATTTCATCCCTTTCAGCATTTGCTATCATTTTAAATGCAATTAGTGCGACAAAGCAGAAAAAAGTACCTAAATCGACAATTGGGGTCACCAGAGCAGAATTTGACTTGCACATTGATTTCACACTTCTGGATTCCAGTTCCATATTCTTTTTTAAATGACTGATGAATATTATTAGAGATTTGCACAATGACTCTTCCCTAAGAGGAAATAACTCTGAAAATGAGGTTGGCAGAGGTTGCCACTGCTGGCTTGAGTGTTGTTGTTGTTGAGGGAACGTGTAGCATACCCTTATTTTTGCCGTGCAAAGTGTCCTTTTGGCAAAGTGTTTTATTTTGTACAATGAAGAATATCCTTTTATTTTTAAAGTGGACTGGCTGGCAAGTTCTTCACAGAGGGGAAGTAAGGCTGTCCCATAAGACTATTTCCAGTTATAATGCACTTGTCCTTAAAGAGCTTCTTAGACTGTTATATAAAGCCATCATGGCTTGTTCACTCAGCTTTGTCCCTCACAAGTCTATTCCGCCTAACATTTCAGAATTATGAAAAGCCAAAAGGCTGTGTGCCCATTCGACAGTGGAAGCCAAAGATCACCTTACCTCACCTTCAGGGGGACATAAGAAGAGACTGCTGGATCCGGCCACTGGCCCATCTAGTCCAGCATCCCATTCTCTCAGTGGCCAACCAGATGCCCATGAGAAACCCACAAGCAGGATTGAGCAGAAGAGCATTCTCCTCTCCTGTGTTTTCCAGCCACTGCTGTTCAGGAGCACTGCTGCCTCCAACCATGAAGGCAGAGCATGGCCATCATAGCTAGTAGCCATCAAGAGCCCTCTCTCCCATGAATTTCTCTAATCCTCTTTTAAAGGTTTGTGGCTGTTACCGTTTCCTGTGGGAGCAAGTGAAGAAGTATTTTCCTTTAACCTTTAATGAAGGGAGGACCATAGCTCAGTGGTAGAGCATCTGTTTTGCATGCAGAAGGCTCCCAGGTTCAATCAGCAGCATCTTCAGATAGGGCTGGGAGAGAGCCACTGGCAGCTAGTGTAGCAGGCAATAGTGGGAAGACAGGCGAACTAATACAGTCGTACCTCGGGTTACGTACGCTCCAGGTTACGTACTTTTTGGGTTACAAACTCCGGTAACCCGGAAGCGCAACCCGGAGTGCGCGCGGATGCGCAGAAGCGTTATGCGCAGTTCGCGCATGTGCAGATGGGTTCGCACATGTGCAGACCGCTACTTCCGGGTTTTTTGGGCACTTGTTCGGGTTGCGTGCTTCTCGGGTTACAAACTGTAACCCAGAACCAATTACGTACACAACCCGGGGCACCACTGTACCAGTGTACTGAATGAAGCAAAGATCACCAGTGTTGAAGCAATGATTCTTCAACATCAACTTCGTTGGACTGGTCATATTGTGCAGATGCCTGATTATCGTCTTCCAAAGCAACTACTCTATTCTGCACTTAAAAAGGGAATGTGTAATGCTGGTGGTCAACAAAAGAGGTTTAAAGACTGTCTCAAGGCAAATTTTTAAAAATGTAGTATAAGCACCGACAATTGGGAAACACTTGCCTGCGAGTGCTCCAATTGGAGAACAGCCTTTACCAAAGGTGTCATGGGCTTTGAAGACACTCAAACTCAGGACGCAAGAGAGAAACGTGCTAAGAGGAAGGCAAGTTTGGCAAACCCTCACAGTGATCAACTCCTGCCCAGTAACCAATGTCCCCACTGTGGAAGGACGTGTGGATCCATAATTGGCCTCCACAGTCACTTATGGACTCATTGTTAAAACCGTGTTTATGGAAGACAATCTACAAGTGATCACCAAAGAAGAAGAAGGGAGATAGATGGACCAAAAGTCTGACTCTGTATAAGGCTGACCAACGTTTTGTGCCGGTATTGATTCAAGGCCATTAGTAAAGACATTACCTCTCCAGAGTAACTGAGAAAGAAGGTGGGATTTTATTATTTTTTAAAATTTTAAACATAATTTCCGTCCCTTTCCTCCAAAGAGCTCAAAATGGCTGGCAACAAAGATAAAACACCCCTTACAAGTTGACGCTAAAGCTGCAGCAGGAAATAAAATACAGCTACTATTGCCAAATAAGAGCAGGAAAATAAAAAGCGTCCCACCCCCACCCCTTAACATGACAGAGATAGTCTCTGTATATGAAGGATCCATTCTTAGCTGCAGTGACTAAATAAGATTTTGCTAGGGATTGTCCTTTATGATTTTGTCTACGCCTTAAAAAAAAAAATTGCAGCTAAGCAAGTGGCCACCAGCAAATATTGTGGGAAATGCATTCCATAATTTTGTGGTTTCCAAAAATTCCCTTTCGTCAGTCTTGAACCTGCTGCCAAGGAATCTTGATGTGAAAATCCAGCTGTTCTTTTGAGACAGAGAATAATTTCTCTCTGTACACATATTCCACATCTTTATAAGCAGCACTTTCATTTTAAAAGCACAGGCCAGCATACAAATCAATATGGCTAACCTGACCAAAAACACCCACCCACCCCACTCACACAGGAGACCAAAGAACACCACAGCCAACCACAAAAGAACAATCACGCCCCACGCCATCCCCAACCTCTCTCACCACCAAAGGAGCACAAGCGAACAACAGAGAACCTGCACAGACAACACTGACACCAAACCCTACACATATTAAGTAAAACAGAAACATCATCACCCTACCCCACCCATCTCCACATCCCACCCACCTCTCTCCCCCTTCTCTCCCTAATGTCTCAACAACAACCGATTTGTAAAAATGTTATATGGAAAAATACGAGAGAGACATTGCATTACCTTTGTAAATCAAGAAAATCTTTAATAAAAATGTTTTGTTTTTTTTAAAGCACGGGCATATTGGACTTTCCCCACAGGGAAATGTCAGGGTGCCTTTCTGCTCCCCACAACTCCAACTGGAATTCCCAGGGAATTCCAGAAATGGTGAGGGAAATAGGTGTCTCCCAACAATTCTCAACACCCTTCACAAACTACATTTCCCAGGATCCTTTGGGGGAAAGCCGTGACTGTTCAAAGTGGTATGATACTACAGTGCAGATGGGGCCTTGGTCAGGCTTAGAACAGGACCATTGGACTCAATAGGATTTGTTGGTGCAAGGCTACAGAATGTCTCCCCCACCCCCAAGGGCCACATGCCAGTGGTGGGTGGGCCAGAGGCAAAGGGTAGGGGCAGAGCAAAAGATGTGAATCTTACCTTTGTACAATAGGCTGGCTCCTATACATCCACCCATCTCTATCCTCCATCCAGGTAAGCAAGAAGGATTATTAAAATGCAGGGACACATTCCAACCAGCCAAAAACACTCAAGGCCCGAAGCAGGGTTGATGAGAGGGTGCAGCCTGGGGAGAGTGCCAAGGGCTACTCAGAGGTCTGTTAGGACTGCATTTTGCCCCTGGGTCTGAGGTGTCAGTATTGTAATGTCTCATTCTCACATTGCATAATGTTGCGGGTTGCCTTTAATTACTTAATTGATGTATGAGTATGGGAACTATTTAAATGTCTCCTCCCTCTCTCTGCCCCCTACCCCTCTCTGCTGAAGAAGATGGATGTGAGAGTTGTCTTGTTGTTTTGTTATTTGCTTTATAAATAAAACCTTAGATGTTACCATTCCAACCACAGTTGCTTCTGCTGTATAGGATTGAGTTTACTATCTGCAAATGGGCGTTTAATGCCCACATGAGGTTCCCCACTCCTGTGTTGGTGGAAGGTGGATCAAGTTTTTCTGGGGAGTTAACTAAAACAGTGGCTCCCAACGTTTTTGGTAAGGCAGCCCACAAGTCCAAACTTACTTGACATGGTGACCCATCATTCTATTAAAACATGAATTTTTGACTTTTAGTCTTCAGCAGCTGTCAGTTTCATGCATCTTAAATGTAAGTTTGCCTATTTATAACCACTACCCAAGGCATCTGAATTTATTTAACGCCTCTATTAACGTAGAATTCGTTGAACTATTTATAGTACTTAGAAAGTTATTAACAGTTTTTAATGGGAATGTAAGAATACCAGTCTTCTGATTGCAAGATATTGCTTCATAAGTTATAAAAATCTGGTCCAAAAAATATGGTTACACAAGTGGTGTTAAATATAACAAACTGAGTATTTTAAATAGTTTTTCCACAATAAAGCCAATCTGGGCAAGTATTAGTGGGATGGCTGAGCTTGCTTTTTGACAGTGTGTAGGGTTTGATGGTTGTCAGGAATAGCCTCAGATCATTATTGATACATAGCCTTTTATTTCATCCTCATAGCAGTCTCTGCAGAATAACCTGCCTCTCAAAAATCTGTACCACCAAATTAATGCACCACAAGCATTTCTTAAGCCACAAGCTCAGGCTACTCAATAGTAACTAAGTTGTCTCTCTGTGTGTAAAATGAAGCCAAAATTCAGAAAACCTCACTTCCAAAAAATTGTCTTTGAAGGTCAAATCACATGGCTACTTGATAAGCTGTTCCTTTTGAACAGATAAAAACAACTTTGTGGCATCAGCTGCAAATGGGTTTTCCACCCACTCAGACATCTCTGTTTCTTCAGCAGAAAAGTAGTGGACAAATTCTGACTAAGCAGTTCCCAAGTGTTAACACGAGCGTTTCCTACATTTGGTTACAAGTGTCAACACAGCATTATAATATGACAACAAATCAAAAAGTTCTAAGAGGTATTATCATGCAAGTTGAGGATTAAAAGCAAGAATTGTTGGGGGTTTATTTATGAAGCCTGCCTGCTGTCTACTTGCACAGGCTTTGAGATTCATAGGCTGGGAACTAAAACTTCGCCTCCTTCCCCTTCTCTGATTATAAGATTGGCGGAGGGTGCCTTGGTAGTTCCACCACCCTCAGACGCAAAGGTAGTGGCGGCCCAGCAGAGTGCATTCATTGAAGGGATCCCAAGGGTCATCAGTCCAACCCCCGCAATGCAGGAATCTCAACTAAAGCATCCATGGCAGATGGCCATCCACCCTCTGCTTAAAAACCTCCAAGGAAGGTAAGCCTACCACCTTCCCGAGGTAGTCCATTCCACTGTCGAACAGCTCTTAGCATCAGAAAGTTCTTCCTGTTGTTTAGTCGGAATATCCTTTCTTGTACCTTGAAGCCATTGGTTTGGGTCCTACCCTCCAGAACAGGAGAAAACAAGCTTATTCCATCTTCCACGTTACAGCCCTTTTAGACATTTGAAGATGCCTATCATATCTCCTCTCACTCTCCTCTTTTCCAGGCTAAACATACCCAACTACCTCTACACACATTCTAGCTTGTCAATATTCTTCTTAAATTGTGGCACCCCAATCTGGACACAATACTCCAGGTGTGGTCTGTCCAAGGTAGAATAGATTAGTACTATTACTTCCCTTGATCTGGACACTATATTTCTGTTGATGCAACCTGGAATAGCATTAGCTTTTGTCCCTCTTTTTTATTTTTTGCTGCCACATCAGTGAGTACTAGTAGGGACAGGAGGCAACCAGCTCAGGGCTCACATTTCCAGCTGTATAAACTGAAGGAAGTAGAAGTGCATCAAACAGCCTTTTAGAACCCAGTTGTACAGCACAGCTGGATTTCAGAATTATAAAGAACTACACATGGAAAGCAGGATGAAGGCACTTCTGCTACAAACTTGGTGGGTGGGTAGGCAGGCAGGCACCAAAGTGACCCCCACCCCCCACTGTATTTATACATTGGGCTGCAGAACTTTAAAGACTAAGGATGACACCTCGAAAGTAATCAGGGGAATGTGGGTTGTACAAGTCTAAAGTCTGAGATACGTTTGTCATGGCTCAAAGCACCTTGAAGACTAATCTTGTACAGGTGCCACTAATGTGAGATTGCTAATCTTTTCACTTAGCCGTCATTTCGTATTTGTCCCTGCTACTCACATTATATCTTGCAGATTTGTACTGCAGAGTTTGGAGAATGTCCGCTTCAATGAATGTTGATCATTTGACACAAATTTTTGTGAATAAGAATGCTGGATCAGACTAAAACAAACAAACCCCACCTAGTCCAGCAGCCTGTTCTCACAACTTGCTGAAAATGCAAAAACAAAAACAAAAAAACCCCTTTCTTTTTCAAATGTGATAGAAATGTAAATAAGGAGAAAGCATATGAAATTTTACAGTATCACATTCCACTGCATCTTTGCAATCTGAACGTGAATAAATTCTTACACATTAGGAAAGAATTCTCTGTGCAAAAAAGTTGAGACAACCTACTACCCTATTAAAGTATGAGAACTTTTTACAATGGCTAGGTTAACTCATTATCTGAGAAGTAAGGGAGGCAAACAAAGCCAACATCATTTTATGAATAGATGGATAAACTTCATTTCTCATTGCAGCAGGTGGGTCTCAAGCACAAGGCTGTCAAGTTACAGTATTTTAATATGTAATCAGAGGTTGAAACTTTATTACGATTTATAAAACATTTATGAGAATTGTATAACATAGAATAAGGCAATCCATCAGAATAGGAGAAAGAATACTTGTAATTTTCTCACAGTAAATTGTATGATATAGAACATTCTCATATACAAGACTTTCAATGCAGTTATGTACAGACTGTATCACAGTATCTCTCTGTGTGTATACACACATATACATTTAAAAGAGGGAGGATCTTGTTCAGTAGCCAACTGGGAAATCTGCAAACAGGGCATGAGCACAAAGCATTCTTTCCATCCACGATTCCCAGCAACTGGTATTCAGAGGCATACTGCTACCATTGGAGGTAGTACATAGCTATCATGGGTAGCAGCCACTGATCACTTCATTCTCCATGTCCACAAGCTCAGAAATATACTAGTGAATTTAAGTCACTTATACATGAGTCAACATTTACTTCTGTGTTTAGGGAAATAAATTCAACACGTGTCTGAAAATAGTAATCCAAGATCATCACTGTTTATATGCCAACCGTCACCAAATTCTAGCCATTCACTACAGAGCACACATGTACATAAATAAGTGTATTTTCATGAAATCCATGTTTAAATGTATATTCATACTCAGATTTCATGAAAATACACTTATTTAGGCAAGCGGTTTCCCTTTGCAGGACTTTCTACGTACCGGTAACTACAGTACATTTGAAGCAGTAGTAACTTTGGTTTCTCTTTCAGGGAGCAGGTGACAGCTTTGTGGGGGCACTGGCTTTCTACCTGGCTTACTATCCCAACCTGCCTCTAGAAGAAATGCTGGGGAACAGTAACTTCATTGCGACTATTAGCGTTCAAGCAACAGGGACACAGACTTCCTATCCCTATAGAAAGGACTTACCCCAAGACCTATTCTAAACGTGCCCACTGCACTGTCACAATGGTGGTCCACTGATTTTCAATTGGTAAGATAATGTATAATTTCAACAACCTCTACATATTATCTGAAAGGAGACAACTGTATAGAACACATGCTGATACTTAGGTCCTGGCCTGTAATAAGGTGTGCAGGGTACCATTCACTGCAGGGTCATTCCAGGACACTGTAAAATACTTGACTTCAGATTCAGAGCTGTGAATGAGACACTCCCATTCCCCAGTTAAGGGATGTGAAGAGATGCAGTTTGGTTTGATGTTGTTATGATGCCTTAATTATAATAAATGTTTCACAAAATCATTTCTGAAGTTGTGATCTCAAAATGGCAAGGGTTTTTTTTAAGAAAAAAACTTCTTTGGTAACTGAATTTTCTTTGTTGGCAAACACAGCTGACAAATTTGGAACCACTGTTGTTCAATGTTTACACTGGACTTGCTAGCACAACAAATACTTAACGAAAGGCTAGCTGACTAGGCAATGGGAGTATTGCAGCAGCTCGCTCTGTCTGTCTGTCAAGTGTGTGTGTGTGTGTGTAATGGCTGCTTTAGGCAAAATTAATGAGCTGTTCCAAAAAGCCTTCAATGAAGTTGAATTTAATACTGATTTCACTGGAAACATTTTCAAGTATGACAAGATGCTTGGGTACATCCCCTTGAAGTTGGCTGCTGGTTATTTGTGTGCCTTCTGTAGTTGGATGCCTAAGAAAAGTTTGGAAACTGTTCGACTAAGGTCCTACTAGAGGTTTTAATATTATTGCTATGTGAAACAAACATTTCAAGACTGCAGGCAGTTCCATAGCGGTATTGAAATGAAACACACAGAGACAAGGGAATTTGTTTTTGTTTTTAATTGAGAGCTGTAAAATTAACTATAAATATGTTGCTGCTTATGATGATCCGTGGCTAGACACCAAAAACTTTCTTTTTCTACATTGTTCTCTTTCACAATGGTCTTCAAATTACAGGAGACAGCCATCTCAGTCCATTTCCTCTCCTTTCTGAGAACGCTATGGGACTAGCATTTCCTCCTATGAGTGTATGAATCAATTTTTGCCAGTTGTCGTCTACAGGGAACGGACCTTTTTCAGCTCTTTGAAGAGGACACGTTGTTTAACTATAGACAGAAAAGGAAAGAAAGTTTAGGTTTTCAAAAGGCCTTATCAAATCTACATACCTGTCCACTGACCTGCTAAGTCATATGTATCTTGCTATATGGAAATTAACACTTTCATCAGTAGAATCACAAATGTGTGTGTACAATTGGAATCACTTTCAATTTTGATTTTTTTTGGAAGCGTGAATAATCAACACCACCGTTTTTAAAAAAAAAACACGTCAAAAATTCAGGTAGGGATCTGTTCTTATGAATTAGAACACTGCAGGGAGAAAATAGAATTTTAGTATTGTCTCCTTTTAAAACAAGGAAGAAAACATAGTCTGAGTTTACAATTCTAGTCCAGTTTACATCACTGACATACTTGGGGCTGCCTCTAAAAGTGGTTTGGAAGCTTTAGCTGCTGCAAAATTTGAAGGCTAAGTTGCTCACCAGAACAAGACAGTTTGAGAATATAACACCAATCCTGGCTGCCAATTAGTTTTTGAGCCCAATTCAAAGTGCTGGTGCTAACCAATAAAACCTTACATAGCTCAAGACCTCAATCCCTGAGCCTCTCCCCATATTAACAGACCCAGACCTGCGCTCATCATCCAAGGCCCTTCTCTATGTCCCCCATCCCTGAGAGGTTCAGTGGATGAAAATAGAAGAATGGGTCTTTTCTCTGGTGGCTCCCCAACTGTAGAATGCTCTCCCCCAGAGAGGTTCACCTGGTGCCATCATTACATGTCCTTAGGTGCCAGGCAAAAACATTCTTCTTTATCCAGGCCTTTGGACATTAACTAATCTATGGTTTGTTAAATATGGGAGGACACTTATTATGATTCTTTAATTATGTTGCGTATCGTTATGCTCTGTATTTTTTTAATGTACACTTCCCAGGGATCTTTGCATAAAGGGTGGTATGTAAATTAATAATAATAACTTCTAAAACAGCTTTTTCAATTGCCTCATATAAGCAATGAGACCTGCAGTTTGTTCTAGCTAAACATCCTCTTCATGTTCATCTTTAATATGCATGTTCCTAGCTCTTTAAATGCTGAGTCTAATATGGCGGGACAGGGACAGTTGCACAAGGAGCAAGGCAGATGACCAGCTCCTGAATTTTTATTTACAAAACTGAACAATACTGTCTATTGTTAATATTTTAACTGATTTAGATTGTGTCACTGGAAATCTCTCCCAGCACCACAGCATTTTCCTAACTATGATAGTGAAATGAATGCATTTTAACATGTCAATGCATGTCTAAATATGTGTATTTACATGTTCCTGGACTTTTCTCATAGACATGTGCATCATTAAAAAAAATAACAATGGTAAAGACGTGCTTCCAGGCGCACTTAAGGCCACTGTGTGGCTTTTTAGCTAGTAAATAAGCTGCTGAATTGGCCAGTTTGTTTTTTAGCCAATAAATAATGGTGAATTCAAATGTTCTGGACTCCTCTGTATGCTCTTTTATTAAGTGAAAGCTAAAATCCTTGCAGTTTTTACAGCTTCCCTACAGAAAAAAAGGAAGCAATTGCACCAATCACTTAAAACTGAAGAATAAAAACAACTTTTTTATTTGAAAAAGCATCATCTAAAAACAAGCTACTATTTCATATAAAATTTTACTTTTATCTTTGATAAAAAAGGACTAAAAAGTTAATATAATTTTCATTTCAAGCCATCTTATAAAGCAGCACTAGAGTTCACGCAGCTGGGAACAGGTCTTGATTTCATCCACTGTTATGTGCCACTCCACACTCTGCCACTGTCATCCTATACAGCTCAGAGATTTTTTAAGAAAACACTGTGACCCATTGTTCCTTCTAAAACTGCCAGGATATTTCAAGGATGAATGTTTGTAATACAATTTGAATATACATACTATTCACATTCAATAAGTGGTTAAGATAATGTATTTATACCATTGTAAAACATCCCCCAACTTCTTACCTATAGGATCGTATCTCAATTTAACTAACTTTTCTTCAAGTCGGCCTCTTTTCGTGTTGAAAGCAAAACCTGTTCCTGCTTCACTCAACATCCGCACAAGGATAAACCTAGAACGATAAACAAAAAGTGGAACTACTGCCTGCCATTTATTCTTACTCCTTTACCTTAATTCATAATATAATTTCTAGAGGCATGATTAACAATTTTAGTTTATTTTCTTTTATTTATTTTACTAAGTTTAGATAAAGTTACCTGTTGCCAAAACTTCACTCTAATTATATTTGCAAAAGATTTTGTTTAATAAACTGTAAACTACCAATCAGTGTTATAAATATTAAAGATAACAATTCCTCTATTTCAATGCTTATTACACTAAAACAAAATTAAAACAGCATTTGAAAAACACACACAACAGCTGTGCTTTCTAAAAAAAAGATGACCACACTGCTAAGCCCCTTGTTGGCATCCATCACAAGAGACAATGGAGTGCACCTCTAGGAGTGAAGTCAGATCACTGGAGAATCATAGCGCTTGCTGTAGCTGCAGAGATGGGTAATTCGTAAGTGCTGCCTCCCACATTGTTTTTGCTGCATGAGCAGCACCAAAGTGACCTCTCTGGGGTGCAAGCCTGGGCAGTGTGTATGGAGGTTCTGGGCTGCCCAGATGACAAGACTCTCCTCTTGGCCTCACTGATGTGGTCCAAAGGAAAGGAAAGCAATATGTTTGGCACCCGCGTGGCTGCACTCTCCATTATTTTATTAAGACAGGCTTACGTTTACACTCTTAACAGAGCAACCCTTTGAATGTCTATGCAAAAATAAGAACCATTTGCTTCAGTGGGGTTTTCTCACAGGTAAGTGTGTAAAACATTGCAGACCTAATCTTATGAACCACAAATGATTTTTCACCATCCAACAGATGGGTGGTTGTTATTAAGAGAGCCAGTGTGGTGGCATTTTTCGTAACAAAACATACACCCAAACCCACACCCACAAATACAAAACAAATACAAATATTGCCAGGATTCTTCTTCTTGTTTGCATACGTAAAGAAAAAATTTCTATTTCCAAATCTTGACAGTTGACTTCCCCTGCCTTTTCACCTTCGGTTTTAAATCCATAATCTTCTTTGCCAATAAATTCTTCATAAAAAAAAAAGAGAGCCAGTGTGGTGGTGTGGTTAAGTGCGGTAGACTCGTAATCTGGTGAACCGGGTTCGAGTCTCCACTCCTCCACATGCAGCTGCTGGGTGACCTTGGGCTAGTCACACTTCTTTGAAGTCTCTCAGCCCCACTCACCTCACAGAGTGTTTGTTGTGGGGGAGGAAGGGAAAAGAGAATGTTAGCCGCTTTGAGACTCCTTCGGGTAGTGATAAAGCAGGATATCAAATCAAACTCTTCTTCTTCTTCTTCTTCTTCTTATTATTATTATTATTATTATTATTATTATTATTAAGTCTATTTGGATGCTGTTGAGGCTGAGGTCAGTTTGTTCCTTTAAAACCTGTCCTTAAGTATGCATGTTAGTAATTTGATTAAACTACTAGAATTAGAGGGATATTTTCAGAGCTGCAGGAGCTTAGCAACAGCTCCACTGAAGGCTGATTTTTTCAAGCTCTACAAGATTGTTTATCACTTCTCCCCATCATCACCACTATTAGCAATCTGTATGCAAGGGTTTGTGCCCTCCAAAAATAAAAGCAACTTTAATATCACTCCTTCCAGAAGGAGGGAGTCTTCCCTTGAATTTACCCAGCAGCTTAAGTGGTAAAAGTTCTGCAGCAATATTCATGATCTACCATATATACCGGTAGTTTCACAGCAGAGCTCTCTATAGGCCTGAACCACTGGTATAACAAACGAAGCAAAACTTAAGCATTTAGTCTTCAAAAATCAAACAGAAAGAGTAGCCGTAAACCGTTCTTGAAGTCATTACTCCAAATTTTAATTTGATGATGTGGCAATAATGGTAATAACCATTAATGTTTATAACAGCAGTATGAGAAATTTCATGTGGTTTTGGAAGTTTACTTCAGATTAAATTTCAGTCGGGGAATAGAAATGCAAAACAGCATTGCTTTGATAGACAACTACAGTGGTACCCCGCAAGACGAATGCCTCGCACAACGAAAAACTCGCAAAGCGAAAGGGTTTTGCGAGTTTTTAGTTGACTCGCGAGTCGAATTCGTCTATGGCTGTTTTTCGCAAGACGAATTCGTCTGGCGAGGTACCACTGTAAGCCGGCACCGGAGCCACGCGGTGCCGCGTTTTAAGGCTGCAGCGAGTGAACAGCAGCGCTGCTGTTTGCTCTCTGCAGCCTTAAAACGCGGCGCCGCGCGGCTCCGGTGCCGGTCGGGAGGGGCCCCCGGACTTTTTTCCCCATAGGAACGCATTAATTAAATTTTAATGCGTTCCTATGGGAAACGGTGCCCCGCAAGACGAAATTTCCGCAAGACGAAAAGTCTTGTGGAACGAATTAATTTCGTCTTGCGAGGCACCACTGTACTACACATTTAGAGGACATCTGAAGGCAGCCCTGTTTAGGAAAGCTTTTAATGTGTGATATTTTAATGTATTTGATTTTTGTTGAAAGCTGCCCAGAGTGGCTGGCGAAATCCAGCCAGATGAGTGGGGTACAAATATTAGTAATAATAATAATATTATTATTATTATTTTATTTATTTCATGAAATTTATATACTGCTGAACTGTAAAAAAAACACAACAACCTCCAAGTGGTGGAAACATGGAAATGAGTGCTTCCATGAGTGCCAGGTTGTCTTCAACCACTTGAAAGACTCACTGCAAACTGCAAGCAAAGTGCTATCAAACTATACAGTCATACCTCGGAAGTTGAACACCTTGCAAGACGGACGTTTGGCTCCCAAACACCGCAAACCTGGAAGTGATTGTTCCTGTTTGCAAATGTTCTTTGGAACCTGAACATCCATCACGGCTTCTGATTGGCTGCAGGAGCAGCGCCTTGGTCCCCGAACATTTTGGAAGTCAAATGCACTTCCGGAACGGATTCTGTTCAGCTTGCGAGGTACGACTGTACTTAATTTTAAAGCTGAACTAGACTTGTCTCTGATCCATGAAATCCTGTTTTTCAGAGTCATGAGTACCACTCCCAATTCAGAGCTGCATCTAATTAACAGGGCAATCCTATCAGAAGCAAGTCTTAGTGTTCAATGGGCCAACTCTTGAGAATGACTTTACTACAGTAGCATTCTGTGTCTCTCTCTTCAGGCTTCAAGATTTCACTGCATATTACTCATGAGCCTGTTGTCACTATTACTCACAAGTGAACAGTACCTTGCTCAAACAATTCAAAGCCTAAATATCCTGCTACAATAGGTACCTACCTAACTAACTAGCCAATACGTTTAACAAAATCATTTGCAGGCAACATTGTTACTGAGTTATTAAACAGCACTATCAGGCTATATCAGGCCCCAATTCCTCATACACATTCCTCACATGAAATCTTCTGTGGACAAGTCCTTCCAGTTGTAAAAGAATGGCAGTGACACATCTACAGATAAGCAAGAGTCTACTGCAGAAAATCCACAATCTCCATAGACAAAAGTACCAAGACCGCACTGGGACACTGATAACTGCAACTACAATGCTAAGCAAAACACAACCACAGTAGTAGGGAGATTTCACTTACTTTGATTTGCTCTTGGCCACTGGTTTTGCAGAATAGGAAAGAAAAAGAGAAATTATTTTACCACCATCTTTCTTATAAAAATTATACCTGCTGAGAAATGGTTTTCTTATTTAAATGCATTTCTAAATGCAGAGATACACCAAGATAGAACTACTGTATAGTTCCAGTTACAGGTAGGTAGCCCTGTTGGTCTGCCGTAGTAGAAACAAAATAAAAATAAAAAAAATCCTTCCAGTAGCACCTTAGAGACCAACCAATTGTTTGTGTAAGTGATTTTCCATCTGAAGCAGATGGGTCAGAAAGCTGGAACAGAAGCTGGGTTCCAAAGCTCTAAACTCTTATCATCCTCAATCAGCATGGACAGTGGCCAGGGATAACAAGCTGTAGCCCAACATCTGGACAGCCACAGGTTCCCCCATCCCTCTTCTAAAGCAATAATGCTATGCCATTCTAATTCTTTTCACTAAGCAGGTTCATCAATGGCGCTACAACACATATTAAGAGTATTTCATTCTGCCACACAGCTTTACTTCAGACCTTCCCCAATTTATGCCTTGCCTTCGTTAATCTCTTATTCTATCTTCTAACACAATTCACTGGGAAGAGTTCCTATTTGCCTGCCAAAATATATACTTTTCAGTAGGCATATTAACTTTCTATTTATTTTTATTGCATTTATATCCTACCTTTTCTCCAATGAGCCCAAGGTCGTATACATGGTCCTCCCCCTAATTTATTCCCCACAACAACCCTGTGAGGCAGGTTGGTTTGAGAGGCAGTTACACTAAGAGGCATGCTCTACATTCATAATACTTCCATCTATCCCAAAACAAAATCCTGATGTGGAAAACGAACTGCAGCAAGCTGTCATTCAGTGGATAACATGAATACAAACTGGGCTGCTGGGCTTTTCTCTAGTTGTGAAAACCACAGGGAATGATGAAAATTAGTGCTATGTAGAACAATCTTATATTTTTTTTCCAACTGCTGGTGAATGAGGCTAAAGGGCTCTAGGCACTCTTAAATTTTTAGGTATGACCTGAAAAAACCCATATGAACATGAAAATGTGTAGGTCAGGAAAACTCACCAAGGAGCTAGTGTTGGCCATGGTTCCCTGACAAAGCATGCTCAATGGCAAACTTGGGTTTTCCTTTTTTATAACGCCTAATGGACTTAACTGTCAGGGGTCCTTTACCTTTACCTTTAATGCAATATTTAGAAGAAACTGCATCCTGCCCATCTGAGTGAGCAACACATGAACCTTCAAAGAACGCTGACCATCTGTGTCAGCATCTTGCTTCCAGATTTTTGCTTTGATGTGTATAGCACAGTACATTATTCATGCGAAGAATTGATGCTTTTGAATTAGGTGCTGGAGGAGACTCTTGAGAATCCCATGGACTGCAAAAAGATCAAACTTATCCATCCTTAAAGAAATCAGCCCTGTGTGCTCACTGGAAGGACAGATCCTGAAGTTGAGGCTCCAGTACTTTGGCCACCTCATGAGAAGAGAAGACTCCCTAGAAAAGACCCTGGTGTTGGGAAAGATGGAGGGCACAAGGA
Organism: Lacerta agilis; assembly: GCF_009819535.1. Lineage (NCBI taxonomy): Eukaryota > Metazoa > Chordata > Lepidosauria > Squamata > Lacertidae > Lacerta > Lacerta agilis. Next base: position 85,451,209 of record NC_046314.1, on the reverse strand, counting down.
GAAGGGGATGACAGAGGATGAGATGGTTGGACAGTGTTCTCGAAGCGACTGGCATGAGTTTGGCCAAACTGTGGGGGGCAGTGGAGGATAGGGGTGCCTGGCGTGCTCTGGTCCATGGGGTCACGAAGAGTCGGACACGACTGAACAACAAATATCATAGCTACCATTTTAAAATACAGGGAGCTCGAGTGCTGCATTGGGGTGAGAATGTTAATTAGGTTGGGGGGGCCGTGTTCAAATCCCCAATCAGTCACCGATTGATTTTCAGCCTAACCTTCCCCGTTGGACTGTCATGAGGATAAAATGGGGAGGAGGGGAAAGAGAGGGAGCAGCAGGGAACCACGCAAGCTGCTTGGAGGAAAGGCAGGGGGAAGCGTTTAACGGAAGAAGAGAGTGCTTTCCAAGGAAAATACAGGGGGTCGCATCGAGCTGCCCTGTTTCATCGTCTAGTGACATTGGATCAAGAGTCACAGGCGAAGTGACCCCTGCGAAGTACTGAAAAGGTAGGGAACTCTCACTGTAAGGAACTACAAGCCCCGGCCCACCCAACCCTTCTCCATCCCAGTAGCGGCGCTTTCTCTACCCAGGTACCCCCGGGAGCTATGGCGCCTCGGCCCAGGCCCATTCATCCCGGGGGCGCGGCAGGCAGCCGTTTCCCCAAAGCGGCCCTTCCGCCTTTCCCCGCGGCCTCCCACGCCCACTCACAATTGGCTACGGTCAGAAACATGGCTGCGTCAACAACGACAGCCGGGCTCCGCCGCCCACGAAGGCTTAGCCAGCCGTCCGCCTCAGAGCGACCGCCACCCTTTAGCGCTTCCGGGGCGTGCGCATTTCCACTTCCGGGTCCCAAGCCACCGCCCGGTTCACCCTGAGGGGTGGAAACGAAAGCGCTCGATGAAACTCCGCCCCCTTGCTTCCCATTCGCGCTTTCTCCGGCGTTGGCCCCGCCCCTAAGCCTCCTCTGCTTGCTTTCTAGGTCCCGTTCCCGCCTCCTTCACGACGTTGTCGCTTTACGGCTCTTCCGAACAAACGGTGCCTGCAGTTCACTTTGGCGGTTGTCCCTCCAAGCAGTCTCTGTGTTGAGCAATATAAATAGTCGAAACAAAATAAAAAATAAAAAAAATTCCTTCCAGTAGCTGCACACGAAAGCTCATACCAAGAAGAAACTTAGTTGGTCTCTAAGGTGCTACTGGAAGGAATTTTATAATAATTATTATTATTTTGTTTCGACTACGGCAGACCAACACGGCTACCTACCTGTAACTGGAAGTATAAATAATGTAATCTTTGTGTGTTTTGAGTAAATGACGATGTAGATCAGCTTGTGTTGAAGGCAGGGGATTGCAGATCTTTGCATTGCGACGCCATGCCATATACAAGAACTGCATTTCCCAGGCAGGCAGTAATAATGGGAGGAGGGAAACATGTGGCTTGAAGCCTATGGAAGCAGGTCTGCCATTGTAACTCGTAGCCTTTAACAATTATTATTTTTTGGCCAGAATGTGAGGCTGGCAGATGAAGTTGTTGAAAATGCCGGTGCCCGTTTCTCTGCTTTGATAGTGGAAAGCCAAGACCTACACACTTTTTAACTTTTGTGGTTTTTCACTGTTGGTGATACACACAAGATCAGTGCACCCTTCCAACTTGTACTGAAAAGGACAGCTTCTCCACATCAGAGACTGAGATCATTGGGCAAATTGAGGCCCGAAGAGAGGCAAGATTATGCAAGGAACTATCAATCCAGACAAAGGGAATGAAATCTGTCCCTCAGGCTGCTACAGCAGAGAGAGATGGGAAAGTCGGTCAGGTTGCTGGTTCTTTGGAGACACCAGCTTCATCAGGCTTGTCCTCTCCCTCAATTCACTCCATGTTAGTTGTTGGTGTATATATTATTATTTTGTATATACCTTTTATTTAATTTTAAACCTATACCACACTTTGACCAATATACAGCAGAATATTACATCACAAAAAATTCAGCCCCAAGAAGGTCAGCATGCAGAAAACAGAAATGTTCAAAGCAACAACAACAACAACAAAATGAGTGTCTTCAGGAATCCAGGATTGTCCTTCTTGTTCATAGAGGTAATAAAGCTACACCAGTGTGTTTTAAATAGGTCTTTAGGTCTTTGTCTTTTTGTTAGACACACTTTATTAGTAAATTTCTCAAACAAGAGCCAGTTCCAATGTTTTATTGAGCCAGTAGTTAAATATATTCCTTTTAAGTCCTTCCAAGCTTTAGCTATCATCAGTCTAGCTGCCAGCAGGAGGTAGCCAATATGAGGTTTAAATAAGATGTCTGATTTTTGCCCCTGGAACATATTTATTAATGGATCTTGACAATATTTTGTCCAGTGATATTTTAAACCTTATAAAATAGAAGAGGCCAAAGCTCCTCTATTCATTCTTCCTTATTCATTCAACAGCTGATTGGTTTGGTGAGGGGTGTCAGCCCCTCCCAGTGCTACTACACTTTGGTGGACTGAGATGTTGCCTTCTCAAACCTCAGTAGATCTTTGGGTGTGTCAGCAGCTGGTAGTGGTATGTGGTTTTATTTTCCCCATAACATGCACCTGTCCTTTATGGCACTTTAGAAACATATGGCATATGTGTTTGTCTGTATTCTGGAGTTTAGAAATGCACAAAATATACTTTTGTCCAAATATCTGGCCTCTGTGTATTCCATGTCACCGCAGGATCACTGTGCAACTGCAGAATGTGAGCAGGCGGAACAGCAATCAGCTCCCCAAAGCTGTCATTCTGTTCACACCAGGGAGTAAATTTCACTGAACTCAGTGGGTTTGCTTCTGCATAAATATGCTTAGAACTGGACTGTAAGAAGCAGGGTTTTTTCCCTTTTAAAAGTTTCAAAAATATGCAAATGGATTCCTGCTCTTCTCCCTACAATACCATTTATCCCTAAACTCTTCCCAATCCCTATTACCTTTCCTTCTTGCCCTCTGGTGCTCTTCAAGTAATTTGAAGAATTTTGGGAACTTTTAAAGTCATTATAATTAAATAGAGGCAAATGTGTTTCTTTTGCACATTTCTGAACACAGCACATGGCATCATAGACTGACATTTTTTTGTAGCCCCATAAGGGCCTTTTGACTAGTGACAACATGAATATAAAATTGACATTGACTAGAAGGTGCTTTTGACTTTAAAATTAAATGGTTCTCTTTTACATTTTAGCTTGCATTAACAACATTCACAAGCTGCACGAGCTACATGAATGAAACTTAAAGGGCATTTTTACAGTATGAGCTGTTTGCCAGTGAAATGGTGCCCCTCAAGAGGTGGTGGACCCTCCTTCCTTGGAAGTTTTAAAGCAGTGGTTGGATGGCCATCTGTCACTGATGCTTTACAAAAGTGCCCATAATTCTAAGAAGTTAGTGAATGTTTGAAATGATTGAACGCTAGAAATTACTAAATGCTTGGAGTCTTCCCTTGGGATTGAAGTTGCAATGCATGACAAAGGTTGTTGATGACCCATCAAAAGAAGATCCTTGTGTCTGAGAGATGGAGGTTGCCAGGTTAACATGGGCATGATGACACACAGGAAAAATATTGTCCTTCTGAAGAAGGGGACGAGCGGACAGATGGGGAGGGCCTGTGTTTGGCAATGTGTTCTGGAAACAAGAAGGAGAAAGTTGGAGAATGTCATATTGCACCTGCTGGACGAGGCTGCACCAAGAGACCAGACTGGCTGCTGCTTTGGACCTAAGCTTGCTGAAGCTATGAAGAGAGCTATGAGAGACCCTCTTGGGATGTAATGTTCTGCACTCCCTCCATTGAAGGCTTTAGGTGTAACAATTTGTAAAATAAACCATATTTCTTACAGACACTGGTGTCCACTGTGCCTTGATTCCCTCATGGAAACACCACCCTGGGTGAATGCCTGGAGCCCCCTGGAATCTTGCCACCACTCAGCAGAGACTGCAGGTGGCACAGTGGTCTAAACCACTAAGCCTCTTGGGCTTGCTGATTGGAAGGTTGGCAGTTCGAATCCTTGTGAAGGGGTGAGCTCCCCTTGCTCTGTCCCTAGCAGTTCAAAAGCACACCAGTACAAGTAGATAAATAGGTACCGCTGCAGCGGGAAGGTAAACGGAATTTCCGTGAGCTCTGGCTTCCGTCATGGTGTTCCGTTGTGCCAGAAGTGGTTTAGTCATGCTGGCCACATGACCTGGAAAAGCTGTCTGCAGACAAACGCCGGCTCCCTCAGCCTGAAAGCGAGATGAGCGCCACATCCCCATAGTCACTTTTGACTGGACTTAACTGTCCAGGGGTCCTTTACTTTATAATGCTACTATGGCAGGAGATGATTGTACAGACAATGGGAGAAAGGAGTTATTTCTCTTCTTCCTTTCATGTTAGAGAAACGTAATGTAGGAATTAATATTGATGCACCAGGCCTTTGAATGTTCTGCAGTTATCAATGCAACGAATATATGTCAGCTTGACATGCTGAAAGCACATTAATGAGGCCAAGAATGAATGCATAATAACAGCTAGTTAATGTGATATTATGTGGCATGAAAACAAATGGCTGACAGTAAAACTGAGTTCTGGAGTAACATGACATCCTCATTGGGAGTTGATTTGACAGGCCTGTTGGTGGCCCTGCTGATTTTGTTTTACATGTTCTGCCTTGTTTCCATTTCAGCTATATACAAGCAAAACTTATTATCAGTGTTCTGAACAGTCCTTTAGAAACCTATATCCATTGCGCAAAAAAAAAAAGGCTTTCCAGGAACATGTTAAAGAGGAGAGGGAACATTTGGGGTGATCAGATAGTGCTGCCATTAGGATCCTTTTGTCTGATCCACTTTTGTTGCCTCCTTTGGAGCAGGACCTGAAATGAGATCTGACTGCAGAATTTGTAGAATCTTAAAGCAACACTCAAGATGGTTTATTTCAGCCAAGTTGGGAGCTAAACTCCTTTGCATCTTAAAACATCATCAACCAGTTTTTTTAAAACTATCTACCTGTCTGCGAAGAAGAAGAAGAAGAAGAAGAAGAAGAAGAAGAAGAAGAAGAAGAAGAAGAAGAGTTTGGATTTGATATCCTGCTTTTTCACTACCCGAAGGAGTCTCAAAGCGGCTAACATTCTCCTTTCCCTTCCTCCCCCACAACAAACACTCTGTGAGGTGAGTGGGGCTGAGAGACTTCAGAGAAGTGTGACTAGCCCAAGGTCACCCAGCAGCTGCATGTGGAGGAGCGGAGACGCGAACCCGGTTCCCCAGATTACGAGTCTACTGCTCTTAACCACTACACCACACTGGCTCTCAAATAGTTGGTTATTTCACTACCCCCCCTCCCCGCTGCATTGATGGCAAACAAAGAATTTTGATGTTAATTTGGCACATCTTCTCAAAAGAGATTGAAATCTATTTTAATTTTTCTTCAGCCTCGGGGGGGGGGGGGCACATATCTCCACATTTATTTATTTAAATTCTTTATATGCTGCTTTTGAGACAAACCTCACAAGGTGATTTCGCAAAAGATGATTATAACAAGAAGCATCTATTGAAAAGATGTTACAGTAAAGGGAACAAGTTGTAGTAACGGCTTTTTCTCCACACCCGGCAGGGCAAGATGGTTCTGCAGAAGTTTCTGTGGTGACAGTTGGATGAGGGATGAGCCACCACATCTGGGAGCTGGGGGGTCGCAGTACAGTAGGCTGTTTTTCTTTTCCCTTTCCTCCTTTCATGGCAAAAGGGTCCTTCAGAAGCTGTTCTTGTGGCTTTTGGGGGGAACTGAATGGTGGTGTTATAATGCTGACTGTGAGGTTGTTGAGTTGAGTTTAGAAGATAGTATTCTACAATTGGACAAGGCATGTGTGTGTGTGTGTGTGTGTGTGTGTGTGTGTGTGAAACTAGGAGAGTCTTTCATGGCCCATATCTGCTTTGGCAAAGCACGCAGACATTCAAATTCAAGTTCCCTCAGCTTTGTCACTCACAGACCTTTGGTCTGACTCAGTATAAGGCTACTTCCTAAAGGGAAACTTTGCATCACTCGTCTCTCACCCCAAACACACTTCACATTCAGAGCTGTCTTTCCCATTGGGTTTACTGGCACATTGCACCAGGGCGCCGGCCTCCCAGGGGCACCCCAGCAAGTGGGGGAGCTGCGCGGCTTTGCCGGTAGCCTCCCATTTCCCTCCTGCATGCCCACCAGCTGCGCCCCATCAACCATATGGCTGGCGGGCGTGCAGCTTGCCTCCCAAGCCTCTGCGGAAGGAGAGCGATCCCCGCAGAGGCTTGGGGAAAGGGTCAACAACTCTGGGGTACGGGGGGTGGGGCGCCGGAGGAATCTTTGCACCACGGCTCTGGATATGTTTAAGACAGCCCTGTTCACATTATATATTTTCAAAATTTCAATATGCAGCTTGTGATATGCAGCAGTGAAGAGGCCAGACAGTCTCGCTCTGCCTAACCTTCTGCCTAACACATTTTAAAAGAGGTTTTTTTTAAAAAAAATTATTTTTAAAAATACATTTTCTATACTCCCCCCCCCCAAATCACTAGATGATCTGATTACAGAATGCATAATGTAGAATAATAGCCATTTTGGGTATAGAAATACAATGTAAAATAGCATGTATCAGGGATAGAATAGTAACATTAATACTGGCTGTGGTCACTGGGAGACAATAATAGCAAGGCAGGCATAAGCTTTTTGGGGTTTCATTCCTAATAATGAGTATTCAAAATTTTTCTCTATAGAAAAAAAATACCTGTAAGAAAATAAACCTTCAATATATGTTAAATAGAACCAGGATGCAGTTTTTAAGAGGTGGGAAGCAACACAAGCTTAATTATTCTAGTGGAATCTAGGAAACCTTTTCAAGGATGGTTGCCAAATGACAAAAAAAGAAAAGAAACTGGTCTAGAAGGGTTCTGTTTGTTTCAGGATAGTTGCCAGGGAAGCAAAGGGGAAAGGTCAATTTCCTCACCCACCATTATCAGTCATTTTATGTTTAACACTATACACCTTAAGAGCTTTTGCACTGAACTCTGCTTCTAGACCTTCCTGGTACTACAAGCTCCTTTCTCCACCCTAGATCCTCTTGCTTTCAAAAGCTGCCAAACCTCCTTTTGGCCTTATGAATATGTACTGCGAATCCAGATGTAAAGATTAAAAGAACACCCTGTTCTACAGAAGCAAAAGCCATGGCGGTTAAGGAAAATATGAAGATAGGTAAAATGGGGTGTGTCTGTGTGTGTTGTAGTGAGCATTTCATATAATGTTTACCAAACGTTTGTAATGTTCTAACTTCCACTCCACCTAAGTCTCATATATGGCTCAAGAAGACCAATCTCAGAGGCCCTGTTCTGTGTCTCCACCACCACCTGAAGTAAGGTGGGTGATGCCTGGAGACAGGTATTTTCTGTTGTGACAGAAAATGCCAAGAATGTGACAGAATGTGCCAAGGCGGGTCTTGAACCGGGGCCCCTAGAAACCAGCGATCACTGCTTGGCTGAGCCTTTAAGGAAAGGGTGCAACTACAGAGGCATTGTTTATTTTCCCAACCATTGACCAGGGCGATATAGGAGCAAACCATGGAAACCAGTCCTGTGTGGAATCTACACACATATTAAAAATGCTGTGAAAATGCTTTTTAAAAAAAAGTTTTGAAAAACACATTGAAATTGCAATAGCTCACTGTCACCATCTACTGTCACATTTGTATATTGCACTTTACAACACACTTAAAACGTTTTATTTGCAACTGTATAGCTGAGTTCCCTGGTCATATGTTCCATAATAGCGTTAGGAGAGAAGCCTAAAGAGGGATAGAGAGAAGGAGCTGGGCATTAGTTTGGGCTGTAGCATGGTGCAGAGAGCCCTTCGTTAAGGCCTGAAAAACATTACAGTGACACATAGAAAAAGGCATGGTATTTGTCTAGTTTTATTGAAGATGCACTCAAAAATTGGTTTCACAAAGTCAGCACAGTCCTCTCCGTTTTTACAGGGCAGACATACCACTGCCATACAGCTGTTGTTCTTCTGTGTTCTCCTGGAGCTTTTCCCTTACAATATTTTCTCAAACTAGAGTGGGGAAATCAGAGAAAAGCCAGAAGAGTCGTCCTCAGGGGTGGGTGGTCTTCCCCCCCCCCTTCAAGCCTTTTATAGTTTAGTTTAATTTACCAGTAGTCTTTCACATAGCTTTGATGTTGGATTTTTACTGCCTGCTGCGATTTGTTTGTTTGTTTTTTTCTGAATATTGCAGTATTTTATTGGTAAACTGCTCTGGGAGCCAGAGCTAAAGGGCAAGTAAGAAATTATTTAAATAAATAAATATATAGATAATGGAGAACTGGGATGAGATAATGCAGTGAATGATATTAGTGTTATTTAGCTTTTGTTTTTGTTTTGTTTTTAAGGCAGCTATTTCAAACATGAAGTTACCTGTTTCAACAGAGAATATGCCCATCTCAAAAAAGAGAGAGAGAGAGAGAGAGAAAGAGCCATTCAGGGTCATGCCAAGCCTTTTCTCTGAGTACAGAAAATAAAAGGCCTGTCACGTTGTGATTGCAATGTTCCTTTCCTTTCTAGAAATCATCATTGTTTTACATGATCCCCTGTGTGCCTTCAGGATGCAACCAGGTCCTTGTTCTTTGCCAAACAGGTGTGGCTCTGTTCCTGGCACTCGCTATGAAGGCAAGGGAGTCACCTGCAATGTTGGCAGAGAAAACCCTGCACCTGTAACCTAGCTGTTGAGGTGAAACCCTCAAGAGAAAGAAAGAGAGATCAATGAAGAGATGAGTGGTAGGCTAAATATATCAGAACAATGTAAATATTGGCCTGGTGCTCCTATTTTCTATGTGCTCTTAACTGTCAGTTGCCAAAAGCATAACAAATACTAAGAAAAAGAGATCAGGGCATGAAACTTGCATACATTTCCCAGCGGTTCATGTTAGCTTCCCACAGTAAATAAGCAGGCAGCTAGCCAGCCCAAGAAGCTCAAGGCAGCCCATGCTCGGTGCATCCTTTGCTCATACAAGTAAGCATGCTTTCATGTGGCAGTATGGTTGCCTTGGTCAGAAGTATCTGCTTTCCCCATATTCACAAAGGGCTCAGCCACACTTCCACCTCTGCTTTCCCCGGGGGAAACCTGCTGTTCACTGCTAAATCAGAACAAACATCAATTAGTTTTTCTGCGGATTGACTTGGTTCTGATTCAGCGGTAAAAAGGGTTTTCTGGGGTAAAGTGTCAGGATGTGTCCTACACACAAGTAGGACCTTGGCGGAGACACATGCCCAACTGGCATGTTTCCTCCCTCCTGGTAGATCGTTCAGGAGCTTCATAAGCATTCCTTAGCCTGAATATCACAACAACTGATGCCAAGAAACATCAGCACACTTAGGGATCCGCAGACGTTTGCGCAGTTGCGTGACAGAACTCAGCAACTCAGCATTTAGGCTAATCTACTTTATTTACATATGAACACACACAGAGCTCTGAAACATGACTCCCTCTCTCTCTATCATCAGACAGCAAAGAGAAAGAACAAAGGACAATAGTCCCACTTCAGGGAACACAGTAAGACAAACATCCTGTATACATCACATCCCATTCCTGTGGAATCAAAACACATATAATAGACAATAAACCCATGACTGCACATGGGGAATGAATCTCAACATGGCAGGACAAATGAAAAAATGCACGGAACGGAAAAAATGCCTAGGAAGCCTGGGACAAACAAAAATCCTCTTGATCGTGTGCTTCTAGACTCAAGACAAGCGGAAGTGTGGACATGTCCTTAGTAGCATGGGAGCCACTTCCCAGAGAGATGTTCCCATGACACCAGGGCACATGGGAACATTCCGGTCACATAGATGAGGTCAATCAAGTGGGCCTTTTCCACTCAGACATGACAATGATCAGGTGTGAAAGACTCACAAGGTTTGGCTCTGTGACAGACTCCATCACTAAAGGTGGGAGCTGGGTATCGTAGCTGATTGGGTGTTTTTCAATTCAAAATTTCCAGAGGGCACTCGCTTAGTGAGATGCTCTACACAGAGATGTTGATTAACTCCAACTCCCATCATCTCCATCCATTAGCCATGTTAGCTGGGGCTGATGGGAGTTGGAGTCCAACAGCATTTGGCAGCCACTGGTCCTCCATCCCTGTTTATGAAAGAAGGAAGTGCAAAACACCAAAGGGAGCTGAGCCGCAAATGAATACCTCAACTCTCCGTTTTCAGCAGACATTTGCTGCATAAGAAACTTCCTTGGTTGGGTTAGTTCCCCAAACCTGTTTTTATTTTCTGTCAAGTCACTTCCAATCCCACTCGGCCTCGCAACATACGCAGGTCTGAACTCTCTGCTGCTGACGCACACAGAGCATAGGATGACCTTTGCTCAGTCCCTGCCAGAAGATCATCTTTCCTTTTTCTATTTCATAAGAGCTGCCCATCTGTCCTTTCTCCTGTGACACCCTCGGAAGTGGGGGGGAGAGGATTACATAACAACTTGTCTAGAAACACCATGCTGTGATTTCAATCTGGCCGGGTTGGGGGGTGGGGCGTGGAGAGGGAGAGAAGATGCGGGGAGAGGATGTGTGTGTTGCTCTTTTGTAATGCCCACTGACCACAAAGTCCAAGCTGGAGTTTAAAAAACTGTTTGAGCAAGGATGTGGCTGTTACAGCTCAGGAATAAGCATCACCCACAGCCCCTTTGCTAAATGGCCAGCTTGCAGCAGCTTTGGTGAAAATAGATCATTCTAGTATCACAAAAGTAACCACTTCCCAAATGCTGTTGCCTTTAAATCTTCATCATCTTCATCGTTTAATTCATCCCATAGTTAAATCCATGCTCAAGGCTGCTAAAAACATGATCATATTTACACAATGGCGAACACAACAACAGTAGTCACAAATAAAGAAAACACATTAAAAAGCACAAAACCAAACCGAGCAATTTCCACATAAATCATCAAGAGATCTAAAAATAAATATACAAAAATTTAATACTATCAGCAACAACAACAACAAAACCCCGAAACCAATGTCCCAGCCCAAGAGTCTGTTCAGCAGCCTCAGCTTTTGTAGTTGGAGTCAGTCACAAAAGCATCTACATCACAGACTTAAACTGATTAAAGGCCATCCACTCTTCCCAGGAACGCTTTGAACTATAGTTCTGTGCAGTGTGCATGCAGCTATGGGAATCTCTAAAAGTGCTCTCACAGTACTACAATTTCCAGAACTCTTTGAGGGAAAGACTTGACAATAAAACTGAAATAAAATCTGCACACAGTAGATATGTTCAAAAACAGCCCATTCATGTAGCATTTGATGAGCTCCTTTTAGAGACGTAGAACTGTAGAATGGAAGACACTTATTCCTATCCTAATAAACCAGAATTTTCCCTTTCTGGGAAAATTGTTTGCACTGTGGGGAGGAGGAGGTATCGGAAGTGGAAAAGGCAACAGAATTTAGTGAGCAGGAAAAGTCAGTGGCAGAGAGAAATCCAGAATCAGACACAGGAGCTGGAGAGGAAGGGGGCCAAGAGACTGAGATGAGCCAGGCTGCTGAATAAGCCAGGCTGTCTCCCACTCCTGCAATGACCAAATGCTGCCCCCCCCACCTAGTCTCCCAGATCCTGAAGAGGTATGAAGAGGGAGGAGCAAAGACAGACAAGATAAGGAAGCCTCAGGTTGCTTGGGAAGAAACTGAAGGAGGAGACTCAGGGAGCTGTGGGAAGGTGGGGACCTTCAGTCCTCACAACTGCCTCATAGGGGCAAGTTCTACCAGGAAGAGTTGCTGTGCTCACTAGGCCTGGCTTCCTGGGCTGTCTTGTTTCTTTGAATAAAGAGTTAACTTCACTGAAGCCGTGTGAGTTATTGCTCACCCGCCCCGATAGTTATTCCATGACTGTTGTTGCCATGCATTGTTCTTTTTTATGATTTTATGTTGCAGTTTATGATTGTTTAAATTTTTTTGTAGGTTTCATGGAAACTCCTTAGGTGTCTGTGATTCCTGCATTGAAGGGGGTTGGACTAGATGACCCTTGGGGTGCCTTCCAACTCTACAATTCTATGATTATATAAAGTGAAACAACAACAACAATAATAATACAGTCGTACCTCGGAAGTCAAAGGGCATCTGTTCCGGAAGTCTGTTCGACTTCCAAAACATTCAGAAACCAAGGTGTGGCTTCCGATTGGCTGCAGAAAGCTCCTGCAGCCAATCAGAAGCCGCAGAACCTGTGTAAGACGTTCGGATTCCAAAGAACATTTGCAAACCAGAACACTCACTTCCGGGTTTGCGCATTCGTGAGCCAAGATGTTCGACTTGCAAGGCATTCGACTTCCGAGGTACAATTGCAATATTGTATCTGAGACATTTCCAATACATGCACGAATCAGCCCTGCTTAGCTCTGAAGACATAATCTCCTGTGACCTTTGACAGCGTCTGCTATAAAGAGCCCCAGGAAGCAACATCTAGATCAGGTCTCCATTGCACCATAAAGAGACGCGCCACTGATACATGAGCAACGGCCCCGAGATCCACACAAGCTTTTCCAGGCATCTGTGTGTGTCAGGCAGGAGCCTCGCCGGCTTTCTGCTCCCTTAGGAGCTTTCAGCTATATATAGTTCTGGCTCCTACTGCACCATTTGCCTCCTGGTCAGAGATCTCTTTAGCAATAACGAACTGAGATTACACAAAGAGCTTTAAAAAAGAATTTCTCCCCTGCAGGGCTCTATTACTTCCACTATCTACAACTGTCATATCTGTAAAGGGCAAGGATGGGGGGAAGTGGCACTAAAAAAACAAAACAAAACAAAACAAAAAACACCCCAGAATCCTCCAAGTGGAACCACATTGGGACAAAAGTCACAAACCTGTCTTGGGTCTGTGAGATTCTAGTTCATTTTTTGTGGGCCAAAATAAAAGTAAACAGAATATACCCAATTTATGGATGGCATATATTGTGAAGGTGGGGGAGAAAAACCAGCTGGAAATACCACCATTGAAATCCTAGGGTGGTTTCAATATTAACCATCTCTCTTCCAAGAGAGCACCACAGGACTGGTGTGAACCACAAAGGTGGAAATTGCATTTTATTTTACTGATTTATATAGGGTTGGATCCAGACTTAATCAGGCTTAGAGTATATCCATTTAAATAAATGGGACAAGCGAGCCATGACTAGCATGCACCATTCACTTCCATGGGTCTACTCTCAGTCAGTGGAGCACGAGACTCTTACTCAGGGTCACGTGTTTGAGACCCATGTCGGGCAAAAGATTCCTGCATTGCAGGGGATCGGACTAGATGACCTGTGGTCCCTTCCAGCTCTAAAATGGGAGATTTTTACACTGCCTTTTTAAATGCATACACATTACCTATGGAGGGTTAGGATAATACAAATCACAATATCATTGGGGGGGAAATACTCACAATAAGTTACAACAGAGCCGGGCACAGCCAATATAAACGTCACAGGGTTGTTGTGAGGAAAAATGGCAGGGGAAATCATGTATGCCCCGTTGTACTTCTCAGAGGAAAGGTGAGATCAGTGCTTTTTTTCTGAAGGGATACCCCTAAACATTTTTTGAATCCAGTGGGAGAAGAAACCACAATTTTTTTTTATTTAAAAAAATAGTTTCTTCTCTAGCACGGTGAACCATCAGTTCCATTGCAACTCCCGATGGCGGCCTTTTGACCATTTACTTTATTTATTTTCCCCAATTTGAACTATAAAATGGTGATTTTCTTGAGTCAAAATGAGAGTACCCCTAAACATTTTTTAAGGAAAAAAATAGCACTGGGTGAGATATATACGCAATTATAAAATAAAATAAAAAATTCTGTGTGACTTCTATGCTTAGAATCACACCCCAAGTCAAATTGGTTGAAACAAAGCCAGTTTAGTTCAAATGATTTCCATTCAGATTGTTTTAAATCAAAATATCCTGGATAGCAGATGTGATAATAGATGTTTTTGCGCTGTTAACTACTTATATGCCCCTTCATAATAATAATAATAATATTTATTATTTGTACCCCGCCCATCTGGCTGGATTTCCCCAGCCACTCTGGGCGGCTTCCAACAGAAATCAAATACAAAAATATCACACATTAAAAACTTCCCTATAAAGGGCTGCCTTCAGGTATTTTCTGAATGTCAGGTAGTTGTTTATTTCCTTGACCTGTGATGGGAGGGCGTTCCACAGGGCGGGCGCCACTACCGAGAAGGCCCTCTGCCTGGTTCCCTGTAGCTTTGCTTCTCGCAGTGAGGGAACCGCCAGAAGGCCCTCGGCACTGGATCTCAGTGTCCGGGCTGAATGATGGGGGTGGAGACGCTCCTTCAGGTATACAGGACCGAGGCCGTTTAGGGCTTTAAAGGTCAGCACCAACACTTTGAATTGTGCTCGGAAACGCACTGGGAGCCAATGTAGATCTCTCAGGACCGGTGTTATGTGGTCCCAGCGGCCACTCCCAGTCACCAGTCTAGCTGCCGCATTCTGGATTAATTGCAGTTTCCGGGTCACCTTCAAAGGTAGCCCCACATAGAGCGCATTGCAATAGTCCAAGTGGGAGATAACCAGAGCATGCACCACTCTGGCGAGACAGTCTGCGGGCAGGTAGGGTCTCAGCCTGCGTACCAGATAGAGCTGGTAGACAGCTGCCCTGGACACAGAATTAACCTGCGCCTCCATGGACAGCTGTGAGTCCAAAATGACTCCCAGGCTACACACCTGGTCCTTCAGGGGCACAGTTACCCCATTCAGGACCAGGGAGTCCCCCACACCTGCCCGCCTCCTGTCCCCCCAAAACAGTACTTCTGTCTTGTCAGGATTCAACCTCAATCTGTTAGCCGCCATCCATCCTCCAACCGCCTCCAGGCACTCGCCTTCAGAACCTGATTATCTTTAACTTTTGTGGGGAGAGGAAACCTGCTTGTTAATTTACTGGAAACGCTGTCGATTGGCCATTCGGCTGAACAAACGCCGTGGTGAAGAAACCCAGACAAACTCCTAACTCTTTCCTCTGAAGATGCAGAAATCAGGGACAACAGAAGAGAGCACAGCTGTTGAGAACTAAATAGGAACAGATGCTGCCTTTATTTGGGACATGAAAAAGCAGTAAAAGTGATCAAATAAAGCGACTGGAAACAAACCAGACGGAGATGGAAGACCGAGGAAGAACTCGTACATCAGCATTATATGCCAGCTTGAAATGCTGTCGATATAAATATAGATGGATTGAAAAATAAGAAACAGGTTTCATCTATTTTATTTCAACGCTGATCAGGTGTGGTTGTAGCACCCGCTTCCCATGTGACAAATCTCAGGGGTCTTTGCCAAATTAACACCCTCCACACCAGGACATATACTGTAGTTTATTCCTATTTTTAGGAAGGGGGAGTGGACGCATTGCTTGTTATATTTGAATCCTGCCTTTCCTCTAAGTTACTAAGGGCAGTGTACTTCCCACCATTACTAGTTCCATTTACACAACAACCCTGTGAAGTAGGTTATGCTACTGCAGGCAATAATTTAAGCTGCTTGTTCACACAGACTAGCCCTGGGGGGGGGCAGCTTCCATGAATATTCAGGACACCATTTTGTGTTTCAGCCATGAATCCCAGCTTAGCTCCTGCACCTATTTTCAAGAACGTAAGAAGAGTCCTGCTGGATTAGACCCAAAGGCCCATCTTGTTCAGCATCCTCTTCTCACAATGGCCAACCAGATGTCTATGGGAAGCCCACAAGTGGAACCTGAGCCCACACAGCATTTTCTTGTCCACAAACCCCAGCAAGTGATATTCAGAGAGGTATACTGCCTCTGACAGCGGAAGCATAACATAGCCCTCATGGCTGGTAGCAATTGATAGTCTTCTCCATAAATCTATCTGACTATCCCATTTTTTAGAGCCATCCAAGTTGGTGGGCATCGCTGCCTCTTGTGGGAGCAAATTCCACCGCTTAACTCTGCACTGTGCGAAGACGTTAATTTGTCTGTCCTTACTCTTCAAATCTTAGACTTGGATGGGATATTCCGGGGTGAAAAATGTGCAAATCGGGGGCCACAGCATGAGGCATTGGGAGGGGGGAGAGGTAAGTGAGAAGTGAAGAAAAATATAATTAAAAAAAACCAATCCTGATTGGCTGGCTATCTTCTGAATGGCTGGCTATCTTACACTTGTGTAACAAGCCTCATGTAAATCCTCCTCTTCATACCAAGGAGAAGTACCCAACCCTTTTCTACTCCTTCCCCTAGGTGACTCTATGTCAGATGAGAAAGGGTTCCTGCCTTGAACTGTTGTGCTGAAGAGGACATTTCAGCAGGCAGAGTTTGTATGACACGTGCTTGTTCTTTAGCCGTTTAGTTGTGTCCGACTCTTCTTGACCCCATGGACCAGAGCACGCCAGGCACTCCTGTCTTCGACTGCCTCCCGCAGTTTGGTCAAACTCATATTAGTAGCTTCGAGAACACTGTCCAACCACCTCGTCCTCTGTCGTCCCCCTTCTCCTTGATGACATGAGCTACAGCTGCTGAAATTCCCTCTTTTACATACCTATCAAAGCTGCAGGAGCTCTGGTCAACAAATGTGCCTCTGTACGTGATCGAGATTAACCAAAGCTGTTCTAACAGGGATGCGATGGCAAATTTATTACTGTAGAAAAGAAATGTTATCTGAATTATATGCCCAGCACTACCCTCAGCTTCTGTTGCTATGGAGACACTGGTTGACCTGATGGTCCTTGATTTCTGGTCATTTCAGTGAAAACAATTTGATGTGATCGGGAAATACATGAATCCAATGCTCCCTCTCTTTCTCCCCACCCCCTCTGAAGTGCAACTATCTCTTCTTTGACAGCACTTCAACACATCAACTGCAGGGTATACTTTCAAATATATCCAGCTTTGATTCATTGTCCACAGTTCTGCCTCTACCATTATTATAAGTCCGATGGTGTCTTCCTGACCAGCAGTTATCGGGGGCAGCCCTGCCATTGAGCAGACCGAGGTGATCACCTCAAATAGCTAAATTGTGTTTTGTTTTGTTTTGACTTCCAAATAAAGGTGTTTGTGGTCTCACATGGCAAATACATTGGCCAGCCTTGTGTATTATGAACCTTAGACCTGAGCAGGAACACTATTTGCTGTTTCATCCCAGGCAGAAAAAGGTCTTGGGCCAGCCCTGCCAATTATTACTACCAGTTAGGTTTATAAAATTATAAACAGTGTGGACAAATCAACATTTCCCTCCCTCTCTCCACAACGTGGAGTCCCCAATTAAGTTGATTTGCAGGAAGTTCAGGTCAGACAAAAAGAAGTATACTTACGATACTTCAGAATGAACGGAAGACGTTGGCTGTTGCAAGATACAGAGACAACTAGAACTTTAGAAGGCTTAGAATCATAGCACTGTAGAGTTGGAAGTGTTCTCGAGGGTCATCTAGTCCAACTTCCTGCAATGAAAACTTTTTGAAAGCAAAAGCAAGTGCATGATGAATAGGTCTATCAATAGGAATTTGCCTGCTAAATGAGGTCTCCATGTACCAACTAGAGTGGCCTTGTGCCCCACTTTACAGAGGACAGTCTTCAACCTGAAGGGCTGTCAGGGGGCAGACCTCTATCTGAATAGGTCCTCAGTTTGAAGGGCTATCCAGACCATAGATGGTTAAAGAAGAGAGTTCAGGGGCCTTGTCATTGTGCATCAGTAGTACAGGGGTGGGGAACTCAGGGCCTTCCAGATGTTGTTGGACTGCAGCTCCCATCAGTCCCAGCTAACGTGGCCAAGGGCCAGGGATGATGGAGGCTGCAGTCCAGCATCATCTGATGACCATCTGCCATGGATGCTTTAGTTGAGATTCCTGAATTTCAGTGGGCTGGACTAGATGACCCTTGGGGTCCAACTCTACGATTCTATGAAGGGCCACAAGTGCACCATTCTTCAGCACCTGATCCCAGTCCTCCCTCACTATGGTGAGAGGCAGTGCATTTCTATTTAAGTTATGGGCAATTCTTTATAAACGTGCATTTATACATATGCATTAGTGTATGCAAATCTTATGCAAATTGGGGCCCCCTTTTCTTTTCCCTTTCACAATGCATTAATGGGCACCCAAACATGTCCAAATATTAGCTGCCGGAGACAAAGAACAGGAACCAACACTGGTCTTTGATCCTCCTAGAGCTTTTTTGGCTGGCCAGCACTACTGGCAATCGGATGCTTGGCTTGATGGACTTTTGTCCTGGTTCCTCCTATTCTTATGGAAGCTTCTCTGAGACTGAAACGTGACTTCTAAGATTCCGCCTTCCTTAGAACAGAGAGCTGGCCAGATATCAGGGATAGACACCAAATGGCACTTTCTTTTGCTCCTTCTTTCCATTTCTCCTTTTTTTGCAAAGCTGGCAAGCTCCTCCAAACACACATCCAACCAACGCACAATGCATTTAAACACACACACACACACACACACACACACACACACACACACAGAAGGGGGGGGGGGAACCACCCAGGCCATCTGGCTAAATGCTCCTTGAAAACGAGAAGACAAGAAAAACAACACTCTTGGAGTTGGCAGCTGAATGAAACTCAGCCTTGCATGTGGACTTTCTCCCTGTGGTGTGTACAAAGGACAGCTTCCACGTCTCCTGTTCAATGAACGGGATGCAGCCAGGGGGTGGGGTGGGGGATCAAGGCCAGTCCTTTGAGTGGGATGTGGCGACTTTTCCTTAGCGAAACATGGACTCATTAATTAACATCACTTTAGAAAGGGCCCTGCACTCTCCACCACTGGGTGTGGCAATCTGCCCTTCTGTCAGTTCTATTGCTATAGCATTAGAGCCCTCTACTGGAATTCCAACTTCAGGTTGTCTGTTCCTTGAAGGAGCTGCTTTGTTGTTGGCCAAGGAAGCAAAGCAGAGGGCTTGCGGAAGAGCTACAGAACTTTTCACACAAACATCGTCTGCTCTTGGTTTACTGAATTCTTTTTCTTTATGGCGTGAAGTGAGTGCAGTTGTCCCTATAAACGCATATACTGTGGCCTTTGGGGTAAGGTAAAGGTAAAGGTAAAGGGACCCCTGACCATTAGGTCCAGTCATGTCCGACTCTGGGGTTGCGACGCTCATCTCGCGTTACTGGCCGAGGGAGCCGGCGTACAGCTTCCAGGTCATGTGGCCAGCATGACAAAGCCGCTTCTGGCGAACCAGAGCAGTGCATGGAAACACCATTTACCTTCCCGCCGGAGCGGTACCTATTTATCTACTTGCACTTTGACGTGCTTTCGAACTGCTAGGTGGGCAGGAGCTGGGACCGAGCAACGGGAACTCACCCCATCGCGGGGATTCGAACCGCCAACCTTCTGATCAGCAATCCCTAGGTTCTGTGGTTTAACCCACAGTGCCACCAGCGTAATGTAAAGATAAAACCTTTTTTTTTTTAAGGAGGATTTATTCTATCAGGTTCATCACCATAGTTCATAGGATGAGAGATGCCTGGCTTGGCAGCAGAAGCACCTGTGAAGAGGATCTCAGGATTACCACTGATCACAAGCAGCATGTGAGTCAGCAGTGTGATGCAGCTGCAAAACTCCCCTCCCCAAAAAAAACTGGCATGTGAGATCTTAGGCTGTCTGAACAGAGCCATTGTTTCCTAGTCACAAGAATGAATCGTTCCCCTTTATTCTGCCCCGGACAGACCTGGACTACTGTGTCCTGTTCTGGGTGCCATGCTTTACGAAGGATGTAGACAGATGGGTCCAGAAGGCAGCAGCAGAGAAGGTCAAAACAGTATGGAGCACAAGTCATGCGCAGGAACATAGGAAGCTGCCAGGCCATGTGGTTCATCTAGTTCAGTACTGTCTACACAAACTGGCAGCAACTCTCCAGAGTTTTGGACGGGGGCTCAGTCAGAGCATGAGACTCTTAATCCCAGGGTTGTAGGTTTGAGCCGTATGTTGGGCAAAAGATTCCTGCATTGCAGGGGGTTGGACTAGATGATCCTTGTGGTACCTTCCAACTCGACAATTCTATGATTTGCAGACCCTTTTGTTCCTTCAGTGTTTCCCCAGTCTGAGCAGATGCCTTGCCCTTTGCAGTCCTGCAGCCTTCGATCCAGCCCTTGCAGATGGCATCTCCAAAGGGTACTTTGTTGTACAGGGTACAGTTCGATGGCACAGTTGTGCTGACTCCCCCATAAGCACATGCTCCCTGATTCAGAAGACAGTCACCCATGTACCAAAAGTGATGTCAATCACAAAGCTCGCCCCTAAACAGAAACACATCCTCCACACCACATTGTAGTAGCTCCATTTAGACAAAAAAGATCAAAAACAGTAATTTGCTTTGCTGGGGATTAGGTCATCCATTGATTGCATTTCAACCACTTTTGGGATGATGCCATCGATTTTTATTCAGTCTGCTAATCTAAGGAATAGGTCCATACTCCATGAAGCTCCGCTGCTAAACACCAGAGTAACTGCAAGTTTATAGAAACAAATAGAGGCAGAAACAATCAACCCCTGTAGACTATAGAGTGAAATCTAAAATTCACATTAAACATAATTTTTTTGCAGCAGAGTGCATCATAAAGCACAAAAAATCTTAATGTCACGCATTGCACTTAGCACATCAATTCCTTTGGTATAAGAGTAGGAAATGGGTCTTTTTATTACTTACTTTAATTCAACAGGCTGCCTTGTCCTTCAAAGCCTGAATGGAAAATATAAAGCTGTGCTGTATCATCTCATATGAGGGGTTTTCAACCTTTTTGGGCCCATTGACATTGTTGTTGCCATCGTTGCGTTTAGTCGCTTTACTCACAAAAAAATGTCTCAAAGTGACTTTATACAGCATAAACACTTAAACCAATTACAAAAAAACAAACCAGTAAAAACTTTAAACACATCTATACAAATAAAAAGGCAGGCCATAGGGAACCTGCCCCACTAAAAGGGGTGACAAGTACTCAAAACCCTTCCAATCAAGGGCCAAAAGCCCAGCGGGAAAGAAAAGTTTTCATCTGGCACCTAAAAATAAAGATGGTACCGTGCAAACATCTGTGGAGAGAGGTTTCTACAAGTAGGAAGCCCTGTTTATGTGTTGACACCCTTTGGACCGCCTGTGGACATAGGGAAGGGCTTCAAATGAAAAAATGCAGGGTCTGGGTCAGGTCATGTGGGGAGAGGTGAAATTGGGGGTTTGTCTCAAAAAAGCCCAACAATTCTGGTGGTTTCCTAAAAGAAAGCTCAACAATGTTGGGGTCTTCCACTTTCGGAGTGTCCTGGTTTTTACTTTTTGAAATATGGCAACCCTAGCTTTGTGGGCACCAGGGGATGCTATCAAGGACACCACTGGCCCTGTAGGGAGGACTTTTTTCCAGCCAGAACGTCTCGGAACACAGTTCCGGCACCTCTTAGGTGGGCGCCATAGCCATTATTCAAGAACAAGGGTTTGCCGTGAGTTCCAGCACCTCTTTTTCTAGAAAAGTAACACTGCCTGTAGGTGATACATTGGTGACCCCAGCCTCATAAAACTTTCAGTGGGTTGATCAGTGGTACATTATTTGTAGGATGGCATTACTGGTAAGTTTGATCAAGGATGCATTAGCACAGTGTTCATATGCATGAAAGCAAACTATATTCGGAACATACATTTCAAGAGACCATTTTTCACTTTTCCCTTCATAATGGCATATGATTGCCTTGCCTGTACTTTGCAGCAAAGGAATTAGCTCTCCTTCCACGGTGGACTGGAAAGGAGTGGAACAGCTCGTGCTAGCGCAGCTAATTTTCACTGACAAATTGCAAATAACCAAGTAATTAGACTGTAGAGATCTTTCCGTGTGTTTCTGACGTGAGATGGAGCGGTGAGATTTGGATTGAGAGAAATAACCCCGCTTTCTGCAGGGAAGGGAAACTGTATGAAGATGGTCCACTCCTGGAGACTTAGGGAATTCGAATGTCCTGGAAGGTTTTCTGACCCACAAGGCTGGTGGTTTCTGTTGAGGTCCTGGCCTCACTGTGAAACGGGGACATACGGAGGTCCCATAGCTGTCAACTTTTCCCTTTTCTTGTGAGGAATCCTATTCGGAATAAGGGAATTTCCCTTAAAAAGGGGGGGGGGGAGTTGACAGCTATGGGAGGTCCATGGACACAGCTGTCCCCTCTCAGTCATTGCAGAGCCTCTGTGGCTCCCTGGTTCTCTGGGAAGCTGAGGGCTATGAAGATGGCCTCACGACACCTGAAGCACAAGTGGTCCAAGTCTCACAGCAAGGACAACCAAGTCCCTGCCCGAGCACATGATCGCGCAAGATGGTGATGAAGGTTGCAAAGAGGCAGCTTACTTTACAGCCTCAGTTTGCCATCCAGCAGAGTTGTTTTTTGAGCGGTGAAGGGGCTGTGGCAATCGAGGCAAACTAATTTGGTTCCCTAGGCACTTGGTAGGATAAAGTCACTTGGATTTGCACCAACCTTGCAACTTGCGACAGTTCCTGAGGAGGTGTTTCAGACCACGCCTGCTCGGGTGTGGTGGGCTAAGTTTCATGTGGACAGATGCTTGGATCTGCACAGCCACTCTTGACCCTCATCATTCCTAGGAAATATGATCTAGCCAGAGTGGGGAGACCGAGTGGGTCTAGGGTGTGGTGAATCCCTCTTTACAACAGAGAGTGATACCTGCTTCCCTTAAAGAGCCATTGGTGAGGCAACTTCTTACAAAGCGCCACCCTGCCCAGATCTTCAGGTGTTGGATGACTGCCCAGTTGCAAATATCCCCATCCTCTGAACTTCATAGATCTACAAGCAGTGCTTTTTTTCTGGAAAAATAGCTGCCAGTACGAGGCAGTGAAGGATAGGCATGCCTGGCGTGCTCTGGTCCATGGGGTCACGAAGAGTCGGACACGACTGAACGACTGAACAACAACAACTCACCATGAAGCTGTTACAGTGCCACACTTTTTAACCAAGAGAGAGAGAAGTGCTGGTACTCACCACGAAGCTGTTACAGTAAGTGCCACTCTTTTTAACAACAAAATAGAGAGGTGCTAGTACTGTTACCCCCCTGAAAAAAGCACTGTCTATAGGTCTGCCGTGGCACTGCATTCTGGGTAAATTAAGATGGCGAGCGGCCTCTGAGGATGCAATCCAGCTTGGCTTTACCAAGCCAAGTCTTAATGCCACCCAATGACCACTAAAATCTGGCAGTGAGGGAAGTACCGGTTGCAGATTTCCAAATAGACACCGGCTTTCAGGGGCCCTGCGACAATGGATCAAAATAATATTGATTTGATTATGAAAGAAAAATACAAAGATTCTTAGGAGATAATTTGCAAAGGGGATTCCGATTTCAACTGCCTAGGGGCCTCCACAGGGTTTAATCTGGCACTGTGCAGTACACTGTGTTGCTTGCACAACTATGACAGCAGCAGGAAAATGTGTGGCCACGACTGAGGATGGCCCACCCGTGGCACTTCTCTAATGTTTTGTGCTGGGCCTGCTGTACAGTTCAAACTTAGCTCAATACAAAGCACACAACCTCCTATTTATGTGTTGCTTACAGGATGGGAGCAGTTAAATAGACTTTGATTGCTTAGATTTAATCCCAAATGGCTTCTTGAATAAAAACACCAGACAGACACAAAAGCGTGCTCATTTTCTAACCGCACATTTAAAAGGACTTATTATGCTCATTTATGAAACTGACATCAAGATTAGCTGTTCCGAGTTGCCAATTTGACGAACAAAGACTCTCTTTCCAAAGCTACCTCTGGGGACAATGAAACCCCATCACCAAACTTCATATTGTTCAGGGTTAAAAGGGCTACCATAGTGCTTTTGGACTCAGAGAGTTCATTATGGGCCATGGCCCCAGACATGCTGATTTGCAGAAATAGATGGAATTGTGCAAATTAAATAGCCATCTGGAATTCGCTGTGCTCCCAAGTTGCATTGTGGGACAGTCAAACAAATGTCAGAGAAACGTACAAAAAGATTCTATGAGACAGGGGAGCATGGGAGGGTTGGAAAATACAGGAATGTAGAACCCAGCTTCTTTGTAATACTTTACCTCTGCTTTCTAACAGTTCAATTTGAAACTTTGATTTCTTATTATCAAAACCTGCATTTCTCTTACCAGCATTAAATAAGTCATTTACTTGATGATATTGCAACCATCCTGCAAACCGGTCTTGAATCTGTTCATATGGTTTGAGTTTAAGACCCTGTTCGGTTTCTGTCATAATCTCTTCATAGGTGGCCCGCCTCCCTTACATATTCAGTTTTTTGACCGACAATACATCAATCGGAGAAACCCACCATGGTGTTTTCCTTTCCAGTAAACCTTTGTTTCTTTCCCATACTTCATAAATTGATCTTCTAATTACATGATTCAGAAAACCTATTAGGAAACATATTATGTCAGGTAAACAGAACCCAGGTCATTTAGGGCACTGCATTCCATCAGCACCTTAAATTGGGCCAGGTAGTCTACCAGCCAACAGTGCAGTACCTTCGGCATTGGACTGATATGACGGCAGCCCAATAATAACTTGGCTGCAGTATTCTGCACCAGCTGCAACTTCTGGGCTATTTTCAAGGGAAGCCCCATGTAGAGTGCATCGCAGTAGTCTATACGAGAGTCTGTGGATAATTGAGACTGGGCTATCCTTGTGCAGCTTGACACACACCTAATCACAGAACAGGCTACCCACCTCATTCCTGGGTCCAAGAACCACTGACCCACAAAACCTTCATCTTGTTGGGATCCAGCTTTAGTTTATGGGTCCTCATCCAGGCCATTGCAGTAGGGTGGGTCTGATTCTGTGCTATAACTAAGGCCCACTGGCCCTCCAGGAGTGCCACAAAACCCAGCTTGCCTCCCCACATCATTCACAGCACTGGGTCACGTGCTGGCTGCCCATGTAACAATCCTTCCTACATCACCTTTTTTTAAAATGTGGGACTAATTTGCTGATTCAGAAAGCAGCAACATTGGGATCATGGACGAGGAGCAGTTCACTTTGGACCTGGGAGGTTATCTATTGTTGTATGCATTTATTACAGAGATTTTCAGCTCTCATCCTTGGAACAAGCTCCCAGGGTATCTTACAAAGGATCAAAATATAATTACAACAATTAAAGTATATAAATAGCGTTACCAAGAGCAGCAGACTCTAAATGAGCAGCAAGAACCCATCAGTGATAAAATGGATTAAATTAAATTAAATCAGGAAAAGCCTGGGAAAATACAAACAAATGTTAAATGCTGAAATAGCATAATTGGGGGAGCCACCACCAACTTGCCATCTCCCTGGTAACTACTGTCCCATCTCGGATGGTTGGGAGACAAAAAAAACTTTGTTAAAGATCTGACACAGGCCATTAGAAACCCTAGACCCAGGCCAAAAAGGAATTTACAAGGTTTAGACGAGCACTTTTAATTGAGCCCAGAAACAGACCAGAAGTCAGTGCAACTGACAGATCACCAGCACAATACGATCTATTCCTAACCCACCAGAGAGACAGCATGGTGTAGTGGTTAGACGTTAGAGCATTGGGCTAGGATCTTAGAGACCCAGAGTTGAAACCCCCCAGTCAGCCATGAAGCTCACTGGGTGATCTCAGGGTGATCACTGTCTCTCAACCATAAAACAGGAAGGGGGAGAAGCATGTACACCCGCCTTCAATTCACGACACTGAAATAATATAAGCGCAATAATTATAATTTACAAATAATAGAAATAACAGTCAGTCCCATTCTGGTGTAATCAGCTAAAATCCCTGTTTGGCCAATATGGTTGTTTCTCGGCCTCACTGCAGCCTCCTTTTCAGGTGTTGTGAGGATAAATCACTGAAGGGTTCTAAAGCTGCATAAATACAATATTTGCCCATGTGCCTTAATGAGGATTGAGTAGAGATCTCCTCTTATGCAAATTTCATAATGGTCATCAAAAGTAAAAAGTCCAGGCTTCTTAAACCTGATTTGGAGCAGCAATGTGTGTTTCGTTCTTTCATTCCTTACTCTCCTTTTTCTTATGTTCCACAGTTTGAAGTACTGTAACTTCGGCGCTTTGCAAAATTAACATGGAAGGTTATTTAGTTACCTAATGCTGTTTTTTTGACGAATGGAGATGGGCGAGGGGGTGGGAAAATGGGCGGGGGAGAACTGTTTTTTCTCATTTTTTTCCAGGACCCTTTTCCAATCCCTCGATTTTTCTGGTTCTTCGCCTGGCCTCCACATCTCTAGTTACTATACAAAATTTTGGACGCTTTCCTGAAATGCCTGTTTTCATTTTGTATGCACAGGGATTTGTTTGTATGAAGAAACATGCAGATGAGAATCCCCTCCTGTAAGGTTAACAGGTACAGTCAGCAGACTTACCGGTACCTCCTTATCTGCTGTTTCTGAGAATTTAGCATTTCTGCTGCTGTTTTGTAATATTGGCAAATTTTTTAATGGCTCCCTGCTCCAATGCTATGGTGTGTTACCCGTGATATATAGCCCAATGGAGGCAGGTTCAGAACATGAGAAGAAAACAAGTAACATTTGCTGCTGTTTCTCTTTAAAAAAACAAACAAAACGAAAAACCTGCACAATTTTGTCACTACTTGTTTTGAAAGCACTGTACATTCATTCGGTTTTCTGAAAACCAACAAAGCATTTATTCATTCGCCCGAAAGGTGGAATTGAACCACTCTGTCGCTAAACAGCTACAGGTTTGAAGCCTGCACCCCAGACCACTGAGGATCATCCGGGCATCAGTCTAACCTTAGTCTTTCCTTATATAAACCTCTCGTTTTGCAAGTACTTCCAGAATACAGCGAGCTTGCAAACGAACAGCGGAGCAATTCTAGTGGGGTCTATCGTCCCTATAGTACCTGGCTAGGCAATGCCTTTCTCGTGTGTGACTCTATCTCTTTCTTTATTAATATTTTCTGATTATATACCCTCAAAGCTTTCAGCTTTGTTCTCATTTTAGTTCCTGCAATCCCGTCATGCAAATATCCCTGACGCTGATTGGCTTACTCCTTCCTTCACAGTCGGGCTTCGGAAAAAGAGGAGCGTGTTAAAGAGACAGCGCCTATTTTCTGGAGCTTCTGCGCTTGGCAGTTTGTTGAGCGACGGCGGGCAGCTGGTAGGCTGCAGACCTTCCTCTTAACACGCCTGCGTCGCCACTCCCTGGTTGTTAGGCACATGTATGAGCGCCCAGGGGCGCTTCAGAGCATCCTCCATGGGTGCCTTAAAGCACTCTTGTGTGTTTCTGAACAGAAATGCTGGCGCTGGCCTGCTCTTATATCTTCTTGGTCTAGGGGGAGACTCTGCTGCCTGAATATATTCTCATGACAGGGCGGTATATATTGAGGAGGGAACTGTACTCTGCGTGTGCTCAGAGGCGAGCTCACCCCGGGCTCAGACCTATGATCTGTGGGTGCACTCTGCATTTGCTCAGAGGTAAACTCATCATGTCACAGATTCCTGCGTTTGCTCAGGGCCAAGTTCATCATCCATTGTCCTCTGGGCGTGCTGGTTGGTGGGCACCTGCCTGGAGACGATGGAGGGGTGCTCCTCTGGGGGTGAAGTTGGTGCAGAGGGAGGAAGCTAAGCTGAGAAAGGGGTGGGTTCCTCCCACCCATCACTGAAGAAATTCAGCCCTCCTTTATATTAAGGCTGTTACCGGGTATTTGGACACACAAGAGCTGTCTGTCTGTCCCTGCAAGTGGACTATTGTGTTATTATGAAACGGCTTATGAGAGGCAAGCTGGGGGACTTGCAGCCCCTCCAGATCTTGTTAGACTCCGACACCCATCAGCCCTAGCCAGTGTATCCAATGGCAGGGGGGTGATGGGAGCTATAGTCCAACGACATCCAAGGGTCCCAAGTTCACCCATTATTCTTCAACATCGCCTTCATTGGACTGGTCATGTTGTGCGGATGCCTGGTTATCATTTTCCAAAGCAACTACTGTAAGTGTGGAAAGCGAAATGCCGGTGAACAACAAAAGAGGTCTATGCTCTGAAGGCAAATCTTTAAAAATGTAGTGTAAGCACTGATAACTGGGAAACACTGGCCTGCGAGCACTCCGATTGGAGAGCGGCCTTTGAAGAAGAAGCACGAACTCAGGGCGAAAGGGATAAACGTGCTAAGACGAGGAAGGCACGTTTGGCAAACCTTCACTGTGATCAACTCCCGTCTGGAAACTTAAGTCCCCGCTGTGGAAGGACGCGTCACGCGTGGATCCAGAATTGGCCTCCACAGTCACTTACGTACCGAGGGAAGACAATCTTACTCGATCTCCAAAGAAAGAAGCAGCCTGGGGTCCCTTCCAATATGCTGCTGGACTCCTAACTCCCGCCAGTAGCTGCAGGCTGTTTAGTCAGGCCTGCCCAGAGACTTAGAAAGTGGAGGTGTGATTTTAACGTTCGAATACTTTCACTTTCGCAGATTCCAAAGCACTCGTGGCGAATTCCTCGTTCTATCTTTGCGGCGTTTTGCAATCAAGCGGCGTGGAAATAAATGAAGATACAGTGCGCATTTGCAGCCCGGCTACAGCTGGACTGCAGAGTGTCCCCGAGGGGGCTGAGAAGGTCACCGGTTCCCCGTCCCGATCTCCACTCGGGTCAGAGGAAGGCGCTGCGAGTGGGAAAGGGCGCGCCTTCCCTACCGTTTCCCAGAAGGAGCGGCTCCCGTTTCCCCTCGGGCGCTGCTTTCCCTCCCCGCTCCGCCGGGAAATGAGAGCCGCTTCTTGGGCCTGAGCTCCCCCCCTCTCTCTCCTCGGCCCGGGTCACCGAGTTCCTGCCGAGACGAGCCTCGGGTTTCTTCCCCTTACATGCTCCCGCCGGAGCCGGTGGCGCAAGTCAGCTACCTGGACGCCTGGGGCCGCGCCTTCCCACGCCTACCTAGAGATTTCCAGTTTGGAATTTTGTTGGTATTGTTGGGCATAATCATCACCATCATTTTTAGCATCAGTTTTTTTAAAAAATACATTTCAGTAAAGAATTTATAACCTGCTCTCTGCCCCTCCCCAATATAGGCAGGAATGGCTTGCTGACAGAGAAGTCAAATAAAAAAGTTAATTAGGCATGTCCAGGCCTCCTCTCAGTTCAATGTTTGTTGGCTTAGGACCCTAAGAGTTACCAAGAACTTGTCATTACTGAGGAGACGGCTAATAACGGTGGACAAACAGTGCTTACTATCCAGAAAAGGAGATGTTGGGCTCCAGTCTGTCTGGAAACAGCACCGTTAGGTTTTTTGGAAGCGGCTTCCCCCATCCTCTTTTCATTGTTATATGGGGGTTCTCTGGATTACATCCAAATTGGTTGCATATTTAGGTGCGTTATTGTACAGTTGTGCCTTTTGCACAAGCCAAAAGGCAGTCTACAACAAAATCAAACCAGAATAAGAAGAATATGTAAAAATCAACATAATAACAGAAGCATTAAAGTACACAACAGTTCATAATTCACTGAGTAGCAATTCACCAATAGCAGCAATAGCCACTAATCCTCTTTTGTAAAAAGCTAGTCTTTTTTGTCTGCAGGAGTCTTGCAGAGTCCCTTGCTAACCAAGCATTATTTTATGGTGCCAAATGGCCACCAAAGAAAAGCGTGTCTTGTCCTGTCAAAAAACAAACAAACAAAAACTATAAACAGATGGGGCCAGACTTACCTTAGTAGGGAGGGAGTTCCACATGCAATGAGCACTGAAAAGGCGTTGAACTTGTGCCACTGGTTTCAAAGGGTCCTAACTTAGTTTGAATCCAGCACTCTGAATTTATTTATTGCATTTATCATTTCCCCCCTTTTAAGAAACTTAGGACAGTTTGCACGGTTCTGCACACCCTTGTTTTATCACAACAACCCTGCGAGGTAGGCTAACAGAGAAGCGAGAGATTGGCTCAAGTTCAGCCAGTGAATTTCATGGGAGAGTGGGAATTTGAACACAGGTCTGCCTTGTCGTTCTTTGACTATCTAACCACTATCCCACACTAGCTCTGCAGTGATTTAGTGGTGGTGGGAGAAAGTGACAATGAACAGGCAGAATGACTTTCAACCCATTTTTATTTTACTTTTTTTACTTCTAAATTTCTGGGAATGAACCTTGGCGATGAAAACAGGTGTGGGACCCAAATTAAGCCCTGCCGAAAGATAGGCTGCCCATTACCATTCATCTTCCCCTGCAGGAGAATTTTGGTGCAGGGTTGCCACCTTTTTCGCTGACCCCTGCTCTTGTGCTTTTAACCACAGCATGTCATGTTGTTGGAAAACTACCTGGAGCCCCTGTGAAATAACAGAAAGCAGTAAAGTAATATTATCTTTCAAAGGAAAATACTTCAGCTTCACACACAAGGCAGGGACAAGGGTTGGGCAAGGGAAACAGATTGCTAGGGAATTCCTACTGTATCTATCCTGGCGCAATTCCTGAAAGCTACAAGAAGCAGCATGTTCGCTTGGGACTGATGATGTTCTCAGCCCAAAGGTGTTGGACCCTGCTGACCTTCCAGAGGTAAACCAGAAACATTGCTGAAGGGCAGTCACAATTCCGGTGTTGGGTTACTTTCCAACTTTCTCATCTGTTCACCCTCATACCTTGGTTTTGCTTTTGCTTCTGATGTGCATAGTTTAATCTTAAAGTCACAGCATTTCATATGTCATCAGGGTGAATATGTGGATGTGGAGATGTGTCTCCCTGGCAGATATCGGTTCTTTCCTATTTGGCTTTCCTATTTGCCAAGGCATTTGAGCATTATTATTATTATTAGGAAAGGGGGGAAATGATTTCATCATGAAGATGAGCTACCAAAGCTGTTGTCCACAGCCTTTATCCTTAGAAATCCCTACAAATCCAAAAGAAAATCTCCCAAAGATTTTGCAGTAAAGGCCCATAGCTCAATGACAGACCAACCACTTAGAATTCAGAAGGTCCTCCATTCAATTCCCAGCATCTCCAGGTACGACTGGGAAAGAGTCCTGTCTGAAACCTGGCAGACCTGCCTCTAGCCAGTATAATACTGAGCTTGATGGGCCAATGGTGTGTGTCTCTGTAGCAGCTTCGGGGTTGTTCTTAGAGAGCTGGGGGCGGGGGCTCCCCCTTTTTGAAAGGCTAGAGACAACATGGGATCATAGAGGGTTCCTATCACCATGTATTAGCTCACTTACTTGGGCCATCCAAAAATTTGAACAATATATATTGCAGATTACTGATCTAAACTCTTTACTTGGGACACTCCTTGGTCCATTGGGGTGGGTCCGGTGGGGCAGACATGTGGAGGAGCCTGTTTTGAGGTGGGAATCATAGACTAGATGACCACTTCATTTGTTCAAGCCTAGCTATTCTGTTACGAGAAGCTCCATATCCAGAAAACATTCAACTTTCTCTTTATGATATGTGTAAAAAAACAGACACCATGTAAGCTGCTTGGGGCAGGGGGCATCTCTTTGTGTGTGTGTGTGTGTGTGCGTGTGTGTGTTATGCACATAGAGGGCACTGTGCAAAACTAAGACCCGGGCATTCTTTTTCAACAGTCTATTGCAAGAGGCCAGAGAATAAGCCGCAGAAACTTATTTGTGTGTGTGTGATCATCAGTACCTAGTACTCATCAGGACAAAAGCTACCTGATTTCCTTTTGTGCTATTGCTTCAGTATTATTATGTCTACTTAAAAAAACAAACCACAAAACCCTTCTAAAGGACATTCTGGTCCTAGCAGCCTGTCTGATTGTTTCTAGGCATTTTCATTGCTTTGGGCTTGTGCCCTTCCCCTGTCTTCGTATAAGTGCCACTGATTTTGTGTCATTCAGCCTTTATCATTAAATAATTATTTTGGGGTGAAGTGCCGGGAAGGTGGGGGTTGAAAGGGCTGCTATTTTTAGCTGAAGCAATGAAATCTCAGCTGCTGGTGACGTTGGTGCTGAAATGTCAGTGTGAAACAGATTGGAACAAATTAAGAGTGCGGTGCCGTCATCAAGAGAGGCAGGCTGCCTGCCAGTGGGGTTGGCTTGGATGCATTGCAGAGAGAGTCTAGGTGGGGTGTGGGGAAAGAGACTCATGAACAAACAATAACCTTGAGTGAACACCCGCCCCCCCCCCAAAAAAAATGGTCAAAGAAAAAGCACCTTTAGTTGTGTCACGCCTGCATTATGATGGTTGAATAGGAAAGAGGGATAAAGGGGTAAATAAGATCTTAGGAACAAACTGTGTTATTTCCAGGTTGGTTGTGATTTTGAACAAACTGGGTCAAGTCCTTCTCTGATGTCACACCGATGACTCACGTCAAGGAACAAGGTAGCCTTTATGCCGTGTTGCTGTTTTTCTCGGATGATGCAAATGTGGGAATGAGGGGGCAAGTTTCAAAGCAATTAGATGTTATGTGATTTCATTAATTCTCAACGGTCGGTTCCAGGAGTTCTCAGGAACTGAGCTGGAAACAGGAAAGTTTTGATATGTTGAAACTGAGCTGCAGGGAGGGGGGAATATCTTCATTTAATTACCCCACATGCTCCCCAGCAAAATGAAAAGTGGGAAGCATCTATTCTAGACCATTTGTTTATGTGTTTTCAACTGATAAAATGGAACATCTCAGTCGCCTTTATTCATAGACATGCCTTGGCAAACTAGTCTTTGTTATGTAGAATTTCTGAAAAACAAAGTTTTTTGTTTTTTTTAAGCAGATGCTTAGCTCTTCCGTTGAAATCAGACAATTTGATATTCCAGAAGTTCGCCCTTTAACTTTTGGAGTGTGATTGGTGGGAATGGTGATTGAAGGGCAGAGGTGTTGTGCTTGTCCCTGCAGCTCTACTTCACAGGTCAACACCTAAGAAGGCCTGTGTGGGGACATCAGAGAATTCCTGCTACAAATCTCAAAATTTGGAGAAACCATGAATCTTTAACATGCATAAAAGTACCATACATTTGTGGTGTAGAGAGAGGGTAAATTTGTTAGGTCCAGAATGAGCATTCGTCCTCCCACATCTCACCTCTTTCCTTATGGGACCCTTCAGCACTTCTAGCACGGTTTACCATTACATCGACACTTGGAAACTGTGGTTTAATCATACCAGGAAATGGTGGCTTAACTTGGATCTGGTTGGTAAGCAGGGATTAAACTGTGATATCAGTGCCGAAGAAGGCCGTGCAGTAGGAGGAGAGGGGAACTGGTACATGAGCAGCTTTTTCAAACATGGACACTTCACTGCCAAGATTAAATTTCCTGTTGGAAATGAAGTCTATGAACTGCACTCAGGATGTGTGTAATGCTGCCAACATGGAGTAAGTGATAAAAAATTAAGCCTTCTATTACTGTACAATAATCATTCCTTGAATGGTTTTTGCGTGTGTAGAATTTGCTACTGGCTACTGTTTCAGAGTGAGAGATGATATTGGAATGGAATAAAGGGACTGTTCTGTAAACTGACATTATTCTCACTGGGTCTGCCTTGTTCACTATGTCAGTTTAGCACCTTTTCACAGAATCCAGATCCATACCTTTTGCTTCAGTTTGACAGGTCCTATATGGGCAGCCAGCAGAGGAAGTGTGTACTGAAGCATTTGCTTATTTATCAGTCTCACACCTGATTGTCAGAAATAGCTTGAGCAGCTGAGTTACCATAAGGAAGAAGGGGAAAAGGATGTTAGTTGTTTAACTGAACCATTCCCGTATTGTTGGTGCTGATAAGGAAGGACACCTGGCAGATACTCACAGGGAGTTGTAAGAAGAGAGGAATTTTTGCACTGAGGTAATTTCCTAACATTTGTTGTGTGTCCCTCTGCTGGTAACAGTCTACATGCTTTTCCATTTTGTGCCTGGGAATTTCTCATTAGTCCAGAGTCCTGCTGGATTAAGAAGGCAGTATTATACAACAGTGTAGTCAATGTGGTAACCTCTAGCCGTTGTTGGACTCCAAATCCCATCAGCTAGGGCAGGCATGTCCAACAGGTAGATTGTGACCTACTGGTAGACCACTGGATGTCTGTGGTAGCCCACTGGTTTTCCTCCTCCCTAAAAAAGCTACACAATTTAGACCGGAACCCCTAAAAATGGGCCTTCCTCTTCCCTAAAAAAGCTCAACAACTTTGACCTGAACTTGAAGCCCCCAAAAGGGGGTAGATCACTGCCAGTTTTTAACACTGAGAGTAGATCGCAGTCTCTTGGGAGTTGGCCACCCCTGAGCTAGGGCCAGCATGGCCAAGGGTCTGGGATGAGGGGCGTTGTAAGCTAGCAACATCTGGAGGGCATCACATTGGCTATTCCTGTAGCTATCCTGAAATAAGTTCCATGGAACATAGTGGGACTTACTTCTGAGTAACTATGCTTAGAATTGCTCTGTTATCTGTTCAACAAGCCAAATCTATACAAGAGAGGAAAACCTGAAAGGCGAAGAAAATCATGTTTTAGCTTACAGCTAAAATATATTTTATTGGGGTTTCCCCCCAATAATTTTTTTTATTTTCCAAAATAAGATTTTTTTATAATTTAAATACAATAGCTGGGCACAAGTTTAGTAGTTGGTGGGAGAGAATTGTTATCCAACAAAGGTATTTCTCTTTATAACACCTTTTGCTACCCTTCTAGGCCCAGTCAGTCGCTCTGAGACAGCTACACCCCAAATGTTGTTGAAACATACTTCGGGGAGTAGTTTATGTTTTTGATAAAAAAAATGTTTATGTAGGAACCACTTTTAAATTTAAAATCATCATCATCAAATGCTCCAAAGCAATTTTATTTTTGTAGCTTTTAACAGATTGCCACACCTTACAATTCATTACTGGGGTGGGATTCAATCACGTTCAGGCAAAATTCAGGTTGCACAGCTATGGTTGATGGGGAGGTCTTGAACAACAAACCTGCTTCCCCCAAGGAGTGGATTTTTTTGTGATAAATAAAATAATAAGAGAAATGCGCTGGAAAGTGGGGGATAGCAATTGCTTTGATGTGACATTGTCTAACCTTCCCACAAACAAATCAGAATGAATTTTCAATAAATAGCCAGGGTCTTTTACTCTCTCTGCAAACCAACCAGGATGAATGCTCAGCACAACCAGGTGGCTGGAAGTGCCTCCGAAGATGTTTCGCTGCAACTTTGGGGAGAAAGTTAAGTTCTGGCTGAGTTCTCTGCTTCTGGCCACTCAGGCTGACAGACAGTTCTTCTTTCTGAGTGTACTGGTATCTTCTGATAACAGGTCCTGCAGGGTTCTGTCGTCTTTCGAAATTTCAAAAACCCAGTTGCCTTTGTCCAACTTTTATAATCTCTTATCAGTGAATGTACACCTAGAACAATGAAGCATCTCTGTCTCAAAACACTTTCAATTTTCTTTAAAAAGGATGTCTGTCTGTCCAACTCCAGGAAGTTTCAAAGCTGACTAATGATGTGAATCATGGTTTCCTGTGTTATCTGTCATGGAAGGCATAAGGGAGACACCAGGTGGGAAGCTCAACAAGACTCTTTTTCTTACAGAACGGCAGCTGGAAACTCCCGACTCCACCCAAATACCATTAAGTTCAATGCCACCTAGCGGTGGGAAACCATATAATGAGACTAGTCACATGGTCTCCAAATTATTCACTGCATGCACTGAAAATGTGTGCAAAGAGGGCTCTCTCTCCACCATTTACATTACTAGACGTTCAGATTCCAGGTGGTGGTGCAAGGTGACTTAAATATCACACAATGTGTGAGGCACAATGTAGCCAAACTACCATCTGAAATCCACCCCTGCTACCATTTGTGAGGCTTTATTGAAGTTCATTCAGATATGGCATTGGCCTGCAGTCCAGCTAAGTTGTGTAAATCACAACCTCTTTCCTATGTGTTGAAGAGACTGTAAGGAAAAAAGCACCTTGTATCGCTTATGGTTGACTTGCGCTAAGGTGGGCTATTGCTGGGCATTCCTTTTGACGTGCATTCATCAAACTGCACAGTGGCCCTTAGCACCCTCTGCTTGCTTCCCTATCTATATATGGAAGGGGTTAATAGGCCTCTGTCCCACAGTGTTGTGATACTGAAGCTACTTGTGGCAATATGGCTCTGTGCCTAAAATCAGGGATCCTGGTCTTTTCACACTGCGCACACAAGATGCATTCATACCTTCAACTAAGCTTGTGAAGTTCAGGGGACAGCAGGTGTGATCTGTCCAGGAGCTGCATCCCTTGGTGTGTTCTGCTACTTTAGGTGGGGTGCATATGTGCCCACAGAGGCCATCCCTAGTACCCATGAGGTCTCCTCCCTCTCCCAGCTGCAATTTGAAATGAAAGAAGTATTCTCTTGTAGCTTGTAGAATATGGAAACCGGGATGCAGGTGGTGCTGTGGTCTAAACCACTGAGGCCCTTGGGCCTGCTGATCAGAAGGTCAGCAGTTCGAATCTCCGCAACAGGGTGAGCTCCCATTGCTCTGCCCCAGCTCCTTCCAACCTAGAAGTTCTAAAGCACACCAGTGCAAGTAGATGAACAGGTACCACTGCGGCAGGAAGGTAAACTGTGTTGCCGTGCGCTCTGGTTTCCATCACAGTGTTCCATTGCACCAGAAGCGTTTTAGTCATGCTGGCCACATGACCCAAAAAGCTGTCTGTGGACAAACGCTGGCTCCCTCGGCCTGAAAGCGAGATGAGCGCCACATCCCCATAGTCGCTTTTGACTGGACTTAACCGTCCAGGGGTCCTTTACCTTTACCTTTGAATAGGGAGCAATGTGTGATGGGTTGCGGTGTGTGGACAGGGCCCACAACAGTTTCTCCAGTTTGCAAATATTTCTGTGGGTCCAAAATGTTTGGCAACCCTTGCTCTCCTTCCTTTCATTCGTAGCAGGGCATGTATCCAAACAAGGACATTCCCTGTTGACCTGAGTCAACTGATCTCTGACCAATCAATCTATCCCAGTGGCTATCTGTCCATAAGTCTTGGTGGCTCACCACTCCATTCATGTAAGGCCCTCTTAGGCTGCAATCCTATGAATGGTTGTTGTTGTTGTTGTTGTTGTTGTTCATTCGTTCAGTCGTGTCCGACTCTTCATGACCCCATGGTCCAGAGCACACCAGGCACCCCTATCCTCCACTGCCTCCCGCAGTTTGGCCAAACTCATGCCAGTCGCTTCGAGAACACTGTCCAACCATCTCATCCTCTGTCGTCCCCTTCTCCTTGTGCCCTCCATCTTTCCCAACATCAGGGTCTTTTCCAGGGAGTCTTCTCTTCTCATGAGGTGGCCAAAGTACTGGAGCCTCAACTTCAGGATCTGTCCTTCCAGTGAGCACTCAGGGCTGATTTCTTTAAGGGTGGATAAGTTTGATCTTTTTGCAGTCCATGGGACTCTCAAGAGTCTCCTCCAGCACCATAATGGTTCTTTAGCCCTGCTAAATTCTATGGATCTTCTAAGTAAGCATGCATTGTATTTTGCTGCCAGTCACATACCGTCTACATCAGATGCACCCTTGCCATTGCCGCCCAATGCTGAGTTACTTGAACAAAGGCCTTCTTTGTATCAGAGGCAAACTTCCGTGCCTGTAGTGCCAAAGCTTGTTGTGTTCTTGCCCTTTTATCTAGCTTCTGGTCTTCCCCTTGTTTCCTCCACAATCCATACATCTGCCCACAAACTTCCACCTCCCCCGTCCCACCTTCAGTAGGTCAGGTGTCCCAGTGTGGGAGAAATGAATCTCAACCACAATTGAGAAATGTGTGGTTTGAAAGGCTTCGTTTCATCTATTTCTTTCATTTAGGTTGTCTGCATTCGGTATGATTAATACTGAAAGGTTATGTGCTACCGCCAGCTCAGATCAGAGCTGCAATCAGTAAAAGCAAGACTTGGAGATGGCTGCGGGGGGCTTGTTCGTGCATCTCATGCAATGCAACATTCCCTTGCCTGAACTTGGGGAACTTGGATCTCACTGCCTTGGAAAAACGAAACGAAACCGTGTTTATTTTGACTGATTTTATTTTAAGCAAGTCAAGGTTCGGGACTCAGTGTCTTACGGCCAGTCAGCTAGTAAAATCCTGAAATAGTGGCGCTCAATGTGGTATTCCTGTTATTTGTAAATACCCCCTTCTATGTTTTTCTGCGTCTGCAATCCCTGACACAGTTTGTGACTGCTAAGCTCTTGTTTCCAACTTGTGATCAATTCTGTGCGGCAGAGATACAGCCCGTGACTCACAAGCACTGAGTCACTGAACTGGAGCTCGGTGGTGTTCCAGCAGCAACACTTCAGCAGTGACGGAACAGGCTTGGCAATAAGAAAGCAGCCGCTACTCACTCCCAGCATGAACATGCCACTAGTCAGTGGGGGATCCAAATCCCCTTTCCTCTGATGCTTCCTGCACACCAGCGGGCTCCTAAGGTAGCCTGAGGAGAACTTCAATAACCACTGGGCAGGAGATGATCAGCTTAGATTTTACCTGCCTAATGCTTAGCTGTCTAGCTGCCCATTCCCGACCCCCGACCCCCGTTTCCACATAGCAGTTTATTCTCAGCTGGGTGCTGCTCATGCATGCAGATTTTGCTTGTTGCCCACATGTAAAGGTTAAAAAATAGGTAAAGGACCCCTGGACAGTTATGTCCAGTCAAAGGCGACTGTGGGGTTGAGGTGCTCATCTCTCTTTCAGGCCGAGGGAGCAGGCGTTTGTCCACAGACAGCTTTCCGGGTCATGTGGCCAGCATGACTAAAATGCTTCAGGCGCAACAGAACGCTGTGACGGAAACCAGAGTGCACGGAAGCACTGTTTACCTTCCTGCCACAGTGGTACCTGTTCATCTACTTGCACTGGTGTGCTTTCGAACTCATAGGTTGGCAAGAGCTGGGACAAGAGCAACGGGAGCTCACCCTGTTGCGGGGATTTGAACCGCCCACCTTCTGATTGGCAGGCCCAAGAAGCTCAGCGGTTTAGACCACAACGCCACCCACATCCTACATGACACTATCTTTATCATTTTTACAGTTTAACCCAGATTTACTGCTTCCATGGGTTGGAGGACACCCAGCCCAAGCATCTGAGGAAACTCTGCCTGCGTCCCCCAGTCAGGGACTGTGCCGTCACCTGCAGATGGACGAGCTGATGAACTCATGACAATGCAGACACAGTGCTGCGTCTTCACCACCCCTGTCCCCTTGCATGACAACACCACAGGGCCATCAGTTCATCAGCCCCCTGACACAGCCAGCAGTGATCCCACTATTTAAAGTCCCTAGGCATGGATAGGGGTTCAAAACCCCTTATGTTTTATGCACAGCCACTGTTTTGGAGCAAATCACATAAAAGGAAGGCAGGAGAGTTCTCATGACACATGTGCCTTAAAGGGAGGTAAGGAACCACAGAACTGTAGAGTTGGAAGGGGCCACCAGGGTCATCTTTTCCAACCCCCTGCAATGCAAGAATTTTTTGCCCAATGTGGGGCTCGAACCCACGACCCTGAGCTTTAGAGTCTCATGCTCTACCGACTGAGATAACGGGGGCCATTTCAAATGGGCCCAGCCCCCAGTAACCTGCTGACCTTTTGCGACTTGTAAAGAGATGATGTCCTTTGCATTCCCCTGCAAACTATCCTAAGGCTTGCAGTTCTAGGGGGATGTGAGAATAAGCTGCATTGAACTCGGTGGCTTTTGCTTGTGAGTAAAACATGTGCAGGATTAGGAAGCACGCGTGAGTCATTCAGCAAGCAGGCACTCGGGATAAAATCGAGGAGACCTGCTTGGCAGTCCTGTGCGCCCCCAGCCCCTTTTGCTTTCCATCTGCGTTTCTTCCTGTAAAGATCTGGTGGTGGCAATAGTGGCAATGAAAGTGGGGAAATAAAATCTCTCCTTCCAGATGGCAGAGAGGATGCATGCTCTCCGTTATTGGCAAAAACAAGCTCTTCTCAGGATGTGCAAGTCACAGTATTGCAGCTGGAATAATCCCCCCCTCTCTTTTTTTTCTTTTTAAGGACGAGCACAAGAGAAAGCGAGAAGCAAAAATGATAATTAATTATGAACATTACTGAATTAATATTTGAAATCTCAAGGGATTAATTTCACCAGAGCAGGGGATGTGCCTACTGGTATCTAGTTTATAATTAAAGGCTCAAACAGATAATATTTTTGTCTGTTTAGTTATCTTCCTTCCTCCCCTACCTTTCGCCTTCTTACATTCTTAATCTGCGGCTGGGTTTTCATCCAGAGGAAGCTGAGGCAGGAAATATATTTAGACACTTCTCCTAAGTAGGTGTTGCATTTGGGTGGAAAGACAAAATACTAAGAGCCAGTTTGCATGTTAACACTAAGCCAAGCCGGGCTGGGGGTGGGCTACGGATGAGCCGCCCTGCTGTAGGTTTATGAATCTGGCAAACATGTCCCAAGAATGGACACAGCCTTACAATAATATCTCCAAGGGCTGCACATGGAAGAGATCCACCTTTAAAAACCGATATTGCAAAATACTTTTGTGTGAGAAGAGGCTTGCAATAGTAAATTTACTACCATAATCCATGTGAAGTCACACTGAAAGTAGCATTCTAAGGGGTGGAGTGATGACTGTAACACTTGGGGGGGGTGAAAAATGGATAGCATGGTAGTACCTATTCCTGATTATTACTCCAAACTGAGATAGCACAAGATGTAGCCATGCCCACAAACGTGGTGGCTTTAAAAGGGGTCATAGACAAACCCGTGGAGAATAAGGCTCTCAGAGGCTGCTAGCCAACATGGCTGTGTTCTGTCTACACTGCTGGAGGCAGCACCCCAGTTGCTGTGCCTGTGAAGAACTTATAATTTTATTGTATCGTGTTGAACATATAGTACTATGAACTGAAAAAGCTCTAGCAAAACCTGATTAGCACCCGGAATTCAGGTCTTCTGATCCATTTTCGCTGAGGGACGGTGAGGAGGTGCCTGTCTGCGACCGCCACCACGTATGACCATGTCCTGAAGCCTGCCTTGCGACCGTTCCCTCTTATATGACTTTGCACGTCCAGTTGAGACCTATCTGCGGCACTTTTTGCGTATTTGCACTGCGCTAGGACACTATTGTTATTGGCAGAATTGTGCCGCTAGTTTACTATTTGTTCATAAGTATCTCCAGGCTTCGACATGCACGCTGCACTTTAGTGTGTTTATTTTAGTGTGTTTAATTGAGTAAAATTGTTCCTTATATCTACTAGCCGGTTTGACGTTTTGGTTTTGTTGTATGGGAATCACAAGTGGCAGGAGTGCTGTTGTGCCCAGCTCTTGCTTGCGGGCTTCCCTTCCGCATCTGCTTGGGCCCTGTGAAAAGAGGTGATGTATTGCCTGAAACCGGTCTAAATGTAAAATCGTGAGAGCAATTTTAGAATTTCCGACCAGGCAATGTATCGTGAATCCCTGGCCCCACTCGCTGCCAGTATTGTCCCCTTCAATCAGGCCTCCTGATGGCCACCTGATACCCGCCCACACCCTCCCTCTGCAGCCTAGCCGCCAGCCTCAACAGTGGGGCTTGCCTGCCTGCCAGCCGGTGCCTTTGTTTCTTTGCCTGGCCACATGAAGGCTGGCAGGCTGCCTCCTCCCTCCGTTCCTCCTTGCGCCGAGCGGAATGGTGGCTCCAGGTAGCCACCGCTTGCATGGTGAGACTATCGTCAGGACGAGCCACAGTTGGCAGTTCCGGGGAGGCTGGCGGCTCTGTGGTGCATAGCTGTCAAGTTTCGGATTTGAAAATAAGGGATCAGCACCCTCACCCGTCTACGGTTCTCGGGGACAGTCCACGCCGCGGTAATCCCCCCAGGCTACAACTTAATTTAACCCAGGAAAGAGCTCCCAGGAAAGAGAAATCAGGGCAGAGAAAAGAAAGCACTTATTCACGCAGCACACGGTTAACCTCTGGGACTCCCTGCCACAGGGAGCAGCGATGGCCACCAGCTTGGATGGCATTAGAAAGGGATTAGTCCAATTCATGCAGGAGGAGAGGACCACTGATGGCTTCTGGATAGGTTGGCTCTGCTCTGCCTCCAGTTAGGGGCAGCAATGCTGAATCTGAGCCCCTGTTGCCGAGAAACCTTCGTCTATTTTATCTTCATATATATATATATATATATATATATATATATATATATATATATATATATATATATATATGTGTGTGTGTGTGTGTGTGTGTGTGTGTGTGTCTGTCTGTCTGTCTGTCTGTCTGTTATTAGGTATTCATATTCCACCTTTTTCTCCAAGGAGCTCCCTGGTGTCCTAGTCCTCATTTAATCCCCACAACAGTCCTGTGAGGTAGGCAGGCAGGGCTGAGAAATGCAGGGACCCAAGGAGTCCCCGGACTCCAACTCTCCTTCCCGGAAATAAGGGAAATTTAAGGGATATCAACAATAAGGGATAGCAGCGGGAAATGGCTTGGAATAAGGGAGTTTCCTGCAAAAAAGGGAGACTTGACAGCTATGCTGTGGTGCTGTGCCTGCTGCATTCTGCCCAGGGCAGCGCCGCCCACCTGCCTTCACAGGGAAGAGGCAAAAGCTGTACATGGTGACGCTAATCTGTGGCCAGCAATTGCCCTCTTCCTCCTTTCTGACATCGTAATATACCACTGTATCGCAAAGTTTAGCTGGCGATATTTTACAGTGTTGGGAAGCAGGTATTTAAAGCACTCCTACCTCTTTAGGAGTCATGGCTTCTTGCAAAGAATCCTAGGAGCTGTCGGTTGTTAAGGGTGCTGAGCGTTTCTATGAGACCCCTAGCAAATGAGGGCTTGCTGGATTTCTTTGGGGGAAGCCATGGCCGTTGAAGTAGTGTATGTGTTGTGGTTGTGACCTAGGGTGCCGGGCTGGTGTTAGCTTCTGTGGGTAGCAAAGGAGGAGAATAGGAAAGACAGGTTTGGGCTATCAAACCAGACTCACACCACGCAAGAAAGGTATTTGTGTGCGTCTTGCTGCAACAGGGACTTTTCTCCTTCCTGGGACAGGAAGTTGCGAGTGCGTATCCTCCCACTTAATACTGTAGGGTGAAAGGAAAAACTCGCACAGCCTCCTGCCATGTTAGTTTAAAATACAGCCTTGGCCTTTAGTGCTCTTTGTTATATAAACACAAGTAGCACAGACATATTAATCAGCCTGCCATGGAGGGCGGAACTGAGCAGCAACCTCAAATGCCACCCACTCCTCATTCTCTCTCCCATTTGATGTTGCTATTTTAAGAAACACATTATTTCCTGCTGTGATTTTATATTTTTACCCAGCTTCTAATTCGGGCTCTGAGGTAAGCAGTGACATACATATCCCTCCTCTTTACCTCTCCGACCTCCTTAATTTTGTTCCTCTCATTCTCTCTCTCCCATCACCCACTCTCGACTTCTTTTTTATGCTTGGAGGGGGGAAATTGCTGCCCATCTCCCGGGCAGCTGAGTGTTTCACAGGTCTGTTTGTTCCTCCAGGCCACAGAAGCCAAGCCATACGGTTGTAGCAGAAACCTCTCTCTCTCTCTCTCTCTCTTTTTAACTTCAGGTTCCATCATCCCTGATCATCAACCATGCTGGCTGGGCTCCACCAACAGCTGCAAGGCCACATTCTCCATCCCTGCCCTAGATGCAATGGATTCTTTTAGAACCAGAAAGCTCCAGATCTGTCCTCTAAAGGAGAGGTGGAGAACCTGGGGCTTGCCAGATGTTGTGAGGACTACAACTCCCATCAACCCTGACGGTTGGCCGCAATGGGAGTTGGAGTCCAACAACGTCTGTTCAAAGGGGACACTGGCTGCTGCGAGCAGAGCTGTAAATATTTCCAGTCAGACCAGGACTGCGTCAGACCAGGTTCAAATCCCTTCTCAGCCATGAATCTCACTATTAAATAGTGTGTGGTCATAGCAGACGACACAGTGATTCTCCAAGCAGCTCTGTTTATTCTCAGGCTGGAACAGAACTGAGCTGAAGGGCTCAGCAGCCTGCTTATATAGAACTCAGCTACAAGCAACAGTAACAACTTTCTTTAGTTACCCAATCCCTGAACGTCACTTTCAATCCCTCATTTGCATGTGCGGACCTGAGTGAAAACTGCAGTAGAATGAACTATATACACACACACCCTAGTGGCCTAGGGTGAGAACTTCAATACATAACACTCACCAACTAACCTTAGGCTGGTCACTGTCTCTCAGCCTATTGTACCTCACAGGATTGTTATGAATGTAAAACGGGGAGGAGAACCGTGTATGCCGCCTTGGAGAAAAGGTGGCTACAAATCTGTGATAATAAATAAAATGCAGGAAATAGTGATTCAGCCTAGTAAAGGGTGCCTAACAGTGTGGGAACGATCCAAGAGGTGCAGCAATAAAAACTGCAAGCACATTTGCAAAGTTAAGTAGGGTCCAGTATGACTGCAAACTACTGGTAGATGGGGGACTGCATTGCAAGAGGGTTGCACTAGATGACCCTCAGAGTCCCTTCCAGCTCTACAATTCTATGATTCTTATCTGATTTTACTTGGATGTAAGTGCCATCAAGTTTGATGGGGTTATTTCCCAGTGACTGTGAACGGGATTGCAGCTGATGTAGGCGTCATTTCACACTTTGCACCCTGGCTGTACCTTAAAGGGAAGCTGCAGCCAGTCTTGGCTCTATAATAAGTGTACCTCTGTGATGCACATATTCCTATACCTTGTAGCTTCATATCTTACCTTTTAAGGGTATGTTTCTGAAATAAATATATAAAAAGTAGTATGCCTACAAAATGTTTATTTTTATGAAGAAGACCTAAAATGCTGTCTCGAGTCTGTCCTAACATTCCTTGCTTCCACCAATGCAACATTTTAACTTGTGAAAAAAACTGGACTTGGTTTTTCATGATTAGACTTTAAAGCAGCCTTTCTCAAATCTTTGGTCCCCAGGTGTTGTTGGACTACAACTCGCATCATCCTTACCTAGT
The DNA here is from genome assembly GCF_009819535.1 of Lacerta agilis. NCBI lineage: Eukaryota > Metazoa > Chordata > Lepidosauria > Squamata > Lacertidae > Lacerta > Lacerta agilis. The sequence continues at coordinate 85,406,399 of NC_046314.1, read as the reverse complement.
AGGACCAGTGGTCAGGGATGATGGGAGTTATAGTCTAACAACATCTGGGGACTGAAAGTTGAGAAAGGCTGCTTTAAACTGTAGATCTGATGCCTGCTGTCATGCAAAAAAAAAAAAAAAAGGATTTTAATAGTCATAAATCAGCCTTTGCCACTGTTGTACCTTCCAGAAGTTGGACTACAACTCCCATAATCCCTTACCATTGGCTCTGCTGGCTGGGGCTGATGGAGGTTGCAGTCCTACAACAATTGGAGGGCACCGGGTTGGGAAAGGCTGCTATAAGCTGTAGGTCTTGTCCTCAAGCAATAGTATTTGTGATGGCAAATGATGCAAGGTCTTCCTACTGATAACACCAGTGTTTCCTGCAACATCCAGTATTTTGGCATAATACCTCCAAACCGGCCAGCTTGTTGACCACTAGTGCCTTCTCTGGAGACAATTTTGTCTACTTCTGAGAAAGACTTGGGGCTGTTCCAGATGCTCAGTTTATTCAGTATTCATTCTGATTTGCTTACATAAAGCTTAGGCGGAGTTTAGATGGTGCCCAGTTTTATTGAGCGTTTGATTTGTTTGCAAAGTGTTTATATGTTTTTCCGTTGATCATTTGTTTGTCCCACACTTCCTGGTCATTTCCTTGTCACTTTCCGAACCACAAAAAGTTGATTTCTTTTGTTAAGTGTATTTTCTGCGCTGGGTTGACAGAGTGTTTTAATCCACTTCTATTGCACAAAACTACATTTCCGTGATGCACCAGAATCTTTAGTGACAGTCTGGTGAAGGCACCCTTAGAAACAATGAAGAAGATGAAGTCAAGGAGCTGGCATCTTGCTGCCAAAGGACAGCCTGTTTGGAAATCGCTGCTGCCTTCAAACAGTCACCATTTTGCAAAGAGATTCAAGCTCGTACCAGAACATTTTGCACGACTGAAGTGCTTTGGTTCAACAAACCCACTTAGAAAAGCACACACCATTTTTTTTTGCCAGTTTGGAAAGTGACGGGGAAATGCCCCTAAAGGTATGGGATGAACAAATGATCAATGGGCAGGTGTATGAACACTGTGCAAGAAAATCAGGTTGAATGCTCATTGTCACATAATGTCCTCATAAACAAATCAGAACGGATGCTCAGTAAAGACCAGACATAGTCTAGCCACCCTGTAAGCTTTCTGTAACCAAAAGTGGATGAATGCTGAATAAACAGGTTATCTGGAGGAATAAGAGTTTGGAAGCACCTTTAGGGTACAGAGTGACAAATAAGTTGGTTTCAGTTTCTTTCTATCCTTTTTCCAGTCTTAACTTCCATTCTCAACCTTTTCGCAACACTTTGCAATTTTTCTTTAAAAAGTCCCTATGAATGAGTGTGAATTTCTCCTAATATGCACGTTTGTGATGTGCTTTTGCCTGACATGCACATTTTTGCAAAAAAATCGTTTCCCCTAATACAATGCATTTTTGCATTTTACATTCACTCATGTGTGCATTTTCCATGCACATTTTACCCTACATATTCCAACACATTACATAGCCAAAGACCTCCACTGCAAAATTTAAGGAAGTGCAAATTTCAAAGGCCAGCTGTGTTTCACTTGGTGTATTGCTTTCTGCTGCTCCAGAGGGTAGGACCTGAACCGATAGATTCAAATTACAGTCGAACAGAATCCATTCTGGAAGTCCGTTCGACTTTGAAAATGTTCGGAAAACAAGGCACAGCCTTCAATTGGCTGCAGGAAGCTCCTGCAGCCAGTCAGAAGCCGTGGAACCCACATCGCATGTTCAGCTTCCAAAAAATGTCCGCAAACTGGAACACTCACTTCTGGGTTTGTAGCATTAGGGAGCCAAAATGTTTGACTTGCAAGGCGTTCAACTTCCAAGGTACGACTGTACAGTAAATGAGATCCCAACTCAACATTGGGAATAAATTTCTGACAGCAAGAGCTGTTTGACAGTGGGATAGACTGCTTTGGAAGTTGCTGGACTCTTCTTCTCTGGAGGTTTTAAACAGAGGTTGCATGCCCACCTGTCAGGGATTCTTTAGCAATGATTCCTGCATTGCAGTGGGTTGGACTAGATGCCCCGGGACCCTTCCAACTCTAGAATTATATGAATTTATTCCTCATCCCTCACCTTATGGACAATGGAACAGAAGGAGAGATCATGGAGCATGCATCCTGCTACCAAAGGGCAAGGAGAAATTATTAAGTAGCTCAAAGCTAGAGAGAACAATAAATCAGAATGAGAATCCAGGCAAGGCCTCATTGCATCAACTCTTTTCCCCAAGGCTGCTCAATCAGCCTTTCCTCCTCATTGCCATTTATACTACTGTTTGTAAACACCCGTTTTTCTGTTGCTGCTTGTAGGGGCTTGGAGAGAGACGACGCTCCTGGTGGTTTTATGAGGTCACGGAGTCCAAATGCTGCCTTCATATTGGCATGCTTGATAGTTAATAACTGCGTGCAAGAGTCAGCTTTGGCATGGACAGGTCTCGGCGTAGTCCTCCTGGCTCTTGGGGGCCGAGAGTTGGTTTTATGAACAAGGCAGTCTCTGCGCATGCAAAGGAAGGTTCTGGAACTCGGAGGCAGCTCAGCTGGCATCGGGGAAAGTGCCGCCACTGCCCATTCCACCCACCCGTCCCGGTTCTCAGACTTAGATCACTCCCTGTGTAATGATTGCCAAGACAAAGGACATGCTGTTTGTGCGTGGCCTGGTGCCAGCGAAATATTGACAACATATCATTTCTTTGCTCACGCACTCGCCAAGTCCTGACATGCACAAAGAATCAAACCATTTTGTGGGGCTCTATCTCTCCCATGAGTTTGGTTAGGCACAAGCCACAGCTCAGACAGGAGGGCGGGGTGTGTTTGAGAGAGAGAAAGAGGGGGTGAAGCAGATGTTGTTCATGTTGAGCTGAAAACAAGCTTGAAGGAACTGTACTAGCAGGCAACGTATTTTTCTGAGTTTGTCTTGCAAGAAGCTTTTGAAAAAGAAACGCTTTGGGATTTGACTCCTTAAGTGTTTAGGCTGCCAACCTGTGCAGGCTTCAGAATAAAAATGAACAGGATCAGGCTGCAAATGAAATTCTAGTAATCCCAGTTCCCCGATGAGTGTATTGCTGTTGTACCGGCTATGATAAGAACATATTTGTTGCACTTTACTTTGGGTTTTCAGTTCTTGGGCGCACACCTGAAATGTGTAAAGATGTCCTAAGCTTAATGGTGAAAATGCAGGGGATGCTTGGCCAACACTCCATCACGTTACAGTAGTCTCCTGTACCAGCCCATTCCTCACTACCTTTCGCAACTGGATGGTAGCTAATGCTCGTAAATTGATTTGCAGCAGCCAACGCGATCATACTTGATGCTTGGATAAATGGTACTGGCAGGATCCCAAGTCAGCAGAATGCCAAACTCTGGAGCCCACCCACTTTGAGGTTCCTCCTTCCCAAGAATGAACATGAACATTCATTACAGCAGAGATGGGAAACTTCTCACCCTCCAAATGCAGTTGGACTACAACTCCCACCATCTCTGGCCCATTGGCCATGCTGGAGGGGAGTGATGGGAGTTGTAGTCTAACAGTTTCTGGAAGGACACAGGCTCTGCCAATTTCTTCAAGTGGCAGTCACCTAAAGCTCAGCTTCTCCTAGTCTTCTATATGAGCAAGATTCCTCTAGAGTTGCCATATGTCCTCTTTTCCCAGGACACACCCTTTTTTCATGGGTAAAATTTGAGACAAAATGCAGTTCTTAGCTTTGAATAGCTGTCATAGCGTCCTCTTTTTTGCTCTTCCAAATATGGCAACCCTACGTATCTTTGCAGTCCTCTGTCAAAGGTTGATGGGGTAGGGTTGCCATATGTCCTCTTTTTCCAGGACATGTCCTCTTTTTCATGGGAAGAGTCGTTATAGCAGTCCATAGTTAAAAGTAGAAGTCGGCATTTCTGATCATTTCTGGAGAAGCATGGTGCAAAGTTGAGGGAGGGCGAGGCTGTTTTGCATGCACAGGCCACTCTGATTTCTGTGGGTGATTATATAACTTGACACCGCTGGGTTTAAATCAGTCCTTGAAGAATCAGTCCTTGCCCTGCAAAGGGAGAAAGCGTTGTGTTGCGGCTCCTTTAAAGTGAGAAGCCTGTAGCTGTGGTCAGATTTACCACTGCTGGGAAATGAATCTCTGGAAACCGCATTTTTCTCAAGAGTGCCTTGCGGGCTGGTTACTAAATTTGGTTACTGGGCTTAAATAATGCAGCATGGCAGGGCCCAGTGGGTTTGAACATTGTCACATCCAGATAATCTTCTTGGTGGCTCAGATCTCTCTCTCTCTCCCTCTCTTCAGCCTCCACGCGAGGCCTTGAATCTGACAAGGAACATCATCTTAAATAATCAGTACTAGCAGAGATGAGTCCGAGCTGCAAAGTTCTGTTTGCTTCGGAGAGAGACCTCTCTAATTTCGACAGTGCCTTTCAGCGCGCTGTCTCGTGCAGCGCAGCCTCCCCGCAGCACACACAAATAGATGCAATGAGGGAGACACACCACGGAAGAGATAAATGTGACATTGCTCCCATGAAAGTCTTCCCCACACAGAGAGTCCTTTTCTTCCCTTTCCTTGTCTGCTGTTGCTGAAGTACACACGAATCTAAGAGGAAGGGAGGGCATAGGACCTACAGTCCCGGTCTGGTCTGAGCCCATAGAAATATAGAAATTATAGGAGCAGAAACCCCTGCCTCGGGGTGATATTTCGTGCTCCAGACCTCACCACAGTATTATGCACCAAAGCATGCATGTCTGGCTAGCTCAGTAGATAAACCCTGAATGTGACTCTTGTTCCAAATATTCACTTTGGTCTCCTCCAGAAGATCTTCTTATTCAGCATTCAGTTTATTCAGCATTCATCCTGATTTGCATGCAGGGTGTTTACAGAGTGCCTGGGGAAACCCAGCCACATGGGTGGGGTGTAAATAATAAATTATTATTATTATTATTATTATTATTATTATTATTATTATTATTATTTATTACTACTACTACTACTACAACAACACATATTCCTGTTAATCTTTCATCCACCCTACACTTTTCTGTGCATTTCTCATCACTTTCCAAATGGCAAAAAGTCAGTTTATTTTCTAAATAAGATTTGCTGTGCTAGGGTGACAGAGCAGTTTAATTGCACAAACCTAAATTTCCAAGATGTACTTGACTCCTACCCACAAAATAGAGACAGTCTGGAGGCAGCCTTATGTACTGGCTATGCTTGCAAAACAATGGGGGTGTTGTGCTGGGTGAGCTTTGCTTTTAAAAAGGTAGGTAGGTAGGTAGGTAGGTAGGTATGTGGCTGTCCTGTGTGGATGACTGGGCTCATTACGAGGTAGGAGAAATGAGGAATGAAATGAAATATTGAAAATAATGAACAGCCCCATGACAAATGCCCTTAAAATATTCTTTTTGTAATTTCATCTTGAATGGATCTTCTGAAACGTTGATCTGAATCTCGCCCTTCCACACCTGAAATTGTCCCCCTGCTGCAAACCTCTCAGTTTGTCAATCCACTTTGTGTGTATTCAAGTGTGCCATCAAGTGACAGATCAGACCAAGGAGACAAGATGTGCTTCACAGCTTGACTCCCACTGAGATATTCCTTAATGTGATACTAAGGTCAATTTCAGATGACTTGTTTATTGAGCATTCATTCCGGTTTGCTTGCGGAGAAGTTAGACTACTTGTGTTAAGCAGGTGTTGTCCTGCACTGCCCAGGGCATTTCCTCATCACTTTTCTTACTGCAGGAAGTCTGAACTTCTGGGGAAGCAGCTTTGTTGCGCAAGACTTCTGAAATAACTGGAGTCATGGGGCTTCATTGCCAGGGGTTCCTTCTGTTCTTTTGAGTGTGGTGTAAAAAAAAAGGTAAAGGTAAAGGACCCCTGGACCGTAAAGTCCAGTCAAAGGTGACTATGGGGTTGTGGCGCTCATCTCACTTTCAGGCCGAGGGAGCCGGCGTTTGTGTGGTGTAGTGCTGAGAGTACTGGACTGTAGTCCTGGGAAACCACGGTTCAAATCCCTACTCTGCCACTAAGCTCACTGGGTGACCTTGGGCTAACCTACCTCACAGGGTTGTTGTGGGGTTGAAATGAGGTGAGGAAGAACCATGTACACCCCCTTGAGCTCCTTGGAGAATTCCTTTGCCTGGGATCCTAAAGTAATCTATGGCAGGATTTGCTGTGGGCTCAAGTCTTACCAACTCAGAATACACACAGTTTCTTACATCCAGCACCCACCCACCCAAGCTCAAAGAATTAAGCGTCACCATTACTGTATCCTTAACTTGCAGGTGCTTTTTGTCCTTTTCCTCGCTTTGCACAAATGCAACTGTCAAGCTGTTCAGGGTGGAAAGCAAAGTCAGGTTTTCAAAACCTCCAAAGAAAAACGTTGAACAAACTCATTCCTCCTCAAAGATTTTCAGAGAGAAGCTAAAGGGTGTGTGTGAGAGATAGAGATTGTTGAAAACTGGTAGCCATAAACTGATTGGGATGCAATCATCTTCTCCAGATTGGGCATGAAGACATGCTCAGAATCTTCCTGCAGGCTGTAGAGCTGGAGCTGTAATGTTATAATTTTATTCCATAATCAATCTCTTTCTGCACCAAAGGTTCCTTGGGTGCTTCCACTGACTCTCCCTTTAAATCAGGTAACACTTGGCAGGAGATTGAATTGACAACGTCTCCTATAAGCAGCAGTTTGCACAGCAGGGTACCATCGCAGTGGCTCTTCGGCTTGGTTAGCTCGGAGATCAACACTTGTCAGAACCCCACCAGCCTCTCCACCCTCTCTCCACTTTCCCTTTCTATATAGATGTGTCCTGTAAGCTCACCCTTTGGTCAACAGACAATGGCTCACCAGATTCAATAAGCCACATTTTTAAAACCTCTTCCCCCCAAGAGCAGCCCTGCGAGAGGTCATTGCGCTAAGTGAGGGCTGTTTTACTGCTCAGTCTGATGCATGTTGACTCAGAAGTGTGTCCCCTTGAGGCCAATGGGGCTGACTCTGAAGTCAGCACACACAGGGTGGGGCCCTAGCCCAGTACTAGAGCACCTGCTTGGCATACAGAAGGTCTCAGCTTCAGTCCCCGTCTGGCATCTCCAGGAAGGGCTGGGAATGACTCTCTGCCCGAGAGAGAGAGAGAGAGAGAGAGAGAGAGAGAGAGAGAGACTGTCAGTCAGTGTTGTAGACAGTACCAACAATCTTCCACAAGATACACTGAGTGGCTCTGGCTATGTAAGTTATTTAAAAGGCCTGGATGAACAGAAAGGTCTCAAAGACCACAGAGATGGCACCAAGCCAGCCTCCCAGGGAAGGCTGTTCCTAACTGGGGTGCCACTACTGAAAAGGCCCTCTCCCTAGCGGTGACCCACCTCCATATGGTGCAGGCACTGAAGCAGGTCCTCTGGAAAGGATCTTAAGTTCCAGGTAAGTGAATATAGAGGTAAACAGTATTTCAGGCCACTTGGTGCCAAGCCATTTAGATCTTTACGGGCTTAACCCAGCACTTTAAACTGGGACCAGAAGTCGACATGGAGCTAGAGCAACTGACAAAACACAGGCACCATATGATCAAACTGCCCAGGTTAAAAACCTTGCTGCCCTGTTCTGGATCAATGGTAGCTTCTGGGTCTTTTTTTAAAAAATGGCAACACATTTTTCAATACGTACTCTTAAATCAGGTGTGGAGAATCTTGGCCCTCCAGATGTTGCTGAACTACAACTCCCATCCTCCCTGGCTATTTGGCATGCATGCTAGGGCTCATGGGAGTTGCAGTTCAGCAACATCAGGAGCAGGGGGGGGGAATAAATCCCCTCTCCTGCTCTAAATGGATGGTTACCAGAGCATGGGTACATGCACCCAAGCAATCGCCTCGCAGGTAAGCTCACGTGTGGTGTATCAGTTGATAAGCTGACAGGGTGAACCCAGAAAAGGTTAGGAATAATCCCAGAGGAGGCGATGACTCAGTGGCAGAGCATATGTTTGAAAGGCCAAGTTCAATCTCTGACGTTGCCACTAAAATCCTTTTGGGTGGAAGGGCTAGGAAAAGAACGTTACCTGGGGAGATCTGCTGCCAGTCAGGATAGATAGCAGCAGGTTAGCTAGATGGCCCCTGGTCTGACTCAGGGTCCCTCCAAACATCATTTTTACTGTGCATTCCTGATGATTTCCTCATGAGGGTATCAGGGCAGTTATACGGGGTCTCACTTTTGATAACTGTTTGTGCCTTCAAGTGTTTCGGAGCAGAAACTTTCCCCTATAACTTTCTTCACCATGAACGTCCCCATTTATTTTTCATCCTGCTTTTGTTGCGCTGCAGCAGAAGAGTGCCTCTCCAGACGGTAACCCTGGGGAGGCATCGCAGAACAACTAATAAAGCAGAATGACGTGCGGACAGTCCAGTATCAATCCACCACTATTGCACTATCAATGGCTTTTTGCAGGAAATGCCTACGGAAAGCCAAACATAAAACCCAGTCTGGAGAGCCCAGTGTAGGCTGCTTTATTAGGGCAAATGGAGCATTGCCCCCTCAGCCTCAGTTTGCTCTCAGCCAACCCCAACCTGCCTGCCTTCTTTTTTTACGGGCAACCAGTTCCAGGAGTGGCACTGCTTGTCTGCTTCCTCTTCCTTGGTGTCAGTTTTGCCCTCAATAGAACTCAGCAGGGGTGGGGGGTGGGGGACAGAATTGCTTGACTCTGCTTGTTATTGGCTCTGGTTCCACCTAGTGTTGATCCTCCTACCTTTTGCTATGCCTTCTCCCAATGCACACCAGCAGGGCCGGCGCGTCCATTAAGGTGAACTAGGCAATTGCCTAGGGTGCCAAAATGGAGGGGGCGCTGGCCAGGCTTGGGCGGGGGGTGGGGGGCTAGCAGCAGCTTCTCCGCTGTAGCGGAGAGGTGCTGCTTGCCCCCTACACCACCCTAGGCGAGACCACCTTCTGGCGCCCCCTGCCGCCCACCCCCCGCCATAGCCTGCTTTGGCGGGGGGCAGGGGGCGGGACAGACGAGCAGCAGCTTCTCCGCTACAGTGGAGAAACTGCTGCTTGCCTCTCCACCACCCCCACCTCCCGCTAAAGCAGGCTTTGGCAGGGGGTGGGCGGCAGGGGGTGCCAGCAGGTGGTCTCACCTAGGGTGCAATAAACCCTTGCACCGGTCCTGCACACCAGCCACCACTGGGGGGGTTCAGTAAAAGGAAGCTCTGTAGCTTCTTTTAAGCTTCATGGAGAGAACTCAGGGAGCTATGCTTTTGGATAATTCATGCCTTTTCTAGCTAATGTTTAATATGAGCTGAACATTTTTTTTTTAAAAAAAAGAGGGTGCATTGAAATACGCTGAAAGAACTTTGACCTTGTAGGGCAGGAGTGGCTCACCTGTGTCTCCCTCTCACCCAGTGTTGCTGGAACTGCAACTCCCATCATCCCTGACTAGGAGCCATGCTGGCCAGGGCTGATGGGATTTGAAGTCCAATCACATTTTGCAGGCCACAGGTGAGCCAACCCTGCTGCAAATAGGTATTTTAGGATCATAGAGTTGAAAGGAACCTCAAACGCCACCTAGTTCAACCCTGTTCATGCAGGAAGTTCACGGCTACAGCATCTCCGGCATGTAGTCATCTAGCCTCTGCTTACACAACTGCAACAGGGGAGAGTCTACCACCTTCTGAGGCAGCCTGCTCTGCTCTTGCTTCCAGCTCTGCAACAGGTAACATCACCTTGCAGAAGAAATCAGTTCTGAATGCCCTCTATACCCTCTTCAGCCCCTTTTCTCTTGTAACTGCATCTACTGGCCGCACAGCAGCAAGCATTAATGTTCCTTTGCTGCCCTCTGGTGACAATTACGCATTTCATAAATTAGGAGTGAGTGTGAAGGTGTCTTATGCTGCCCCTTGCAGTTCGGCACTTCTCATAACAGAAACTTAGAATCATAGAATCATAGAGTTGGAAGAGACCACAAGGGCCATCCAGTCCAACCCCCTGCCAAGCAGGAAACACCATCAAAGCATTCCTGACAGATGGCTGTCAAGCCTCTGCTTAAAGACCTCCAAAGAAGGAGACTCCACCACTTGAACTATGCCACAGGCAGCTTATGTTTGGGTTGCCTTTCCATGTTTGCAATTTACCTGGCTGGAGAGCTTTCCAACATAAAAAACATATGCATTTTGCTCCTGCTGTTTCCTTGTCTTGCGGGTCCTTCAACTGTGGCCTACACTTTTAGAGGAGGTATTTCGGAGGGCAGAAGTTAGGGAGACCAAGGGCAGGTGCCACCTGAGCCAATGACAGGCAGAACCACCTCCTGCTTCTGTCCCGACCCTCCTCCTCCGTGCTGTGTTGTACATAACTGAAACTAAAGAGGAGGAAGCTGTCAGTCGGTGCTGCCGCCCCTTGGAGTTATAAGTAAGAAGTCAAGAAGCCAGAGGTGGAGCAGCTTCCACTTAGAGCTGCCACCATTGTTTTGGCAAAATACCGGGGGGGGGGGCTGCAGTGGTGGATTTTCTTTCACCTGCTGCTGACAAAGCAATGCATTACAATCTATTGCAGCCTAACAGGGTGGCCCCTCTGGAATTTGCCACACATACACACACATGAATTTGATAATCTATCTGTGCTTTGCTACACAGAGCTTAAATACATGGCATTTCACGCACCATTTCACATATATGCACATGTACAGCAATGCATGCAGGCCAGGGCAAATAAGTAAATAAATGGGGGGAGGGAATATTCTGATGAGGGAACGAGCTTTGTTAAATTTCTGAAAGAGAGAGAAAATATTAGGTGGGGAGCAATCCTTGTGGAGAGCTATTTCACCGCCCCACCATCCTCTTTCAAATATCGTGACAGAAAGCAGCTTGCTTCTAGAGCCTCAGAACCTGTTGCTCTCTGAAGGACGGGGCCCAGAGCTCACAGGCCGCAGCTCTTCAGACGACTGCCTTATTTCAGCCAAAACTGCAGGGAACTGGAAGCAACAACATGAAAGCCTTGCCCTGGTTTGGTCCTCCTTAGGGGCAGGATGAGGAAAGGATCCCCTGCTTGGCCGAGAGAAAGAGTGCGCAGCAGAATACAGAGATACAGGACAAACTGTGTCCTGCAATGAATCAATACAGGATGTAGCATTTTACTCTGAAATACAGGACCATCCTGTATTATACGGCATGGGTTGCAACACTACCTCCACGGCTGTCGGGAACAGGAAGAGCCCAGGTTCCCCCCTTTCCTTTCCAGCTAATGTTGTCACACAGGAGAGGAAGAGAGTTGTTGTGGAACTGGGGCCAATGGACGACAATTACAAGAAAGGAGATTCTGACTAAAAATTAGGAGGAAATTTCTGACAGTGAGAGCTGTTCGACTGTGGAATTAACTACCCTGGAATGTGGCTGACTCTCCTCAATGGAGGTTTCTAAACAGAGGTTGGGTGGCCCTCTGTCAGTGATTCTTCAGCTGTGATTCCTGCATTGCAGGGGGTTGGACTAGATGACTCCTAGGGTCCCTTACAGTCCTACAGTTCTATGGTTCTAATAATAAACAAGCATGCAAATAAATCACTGCTGAGGTGCACCTACCATTGTGAGGCCTGAGGAGATTCTGGTGATGCATCGCCAGCAGTTGCCATTGGCTACGGACTACCTGTGACATCACAAATGCACATGGCAACTGGGTGGGTATAAAAGTGAGCCCTTTCCTCTTTCCCAACAGACCACAGTGGGCAACAGCTGGGACAGGAAGTATTGCCCACTCTGCTACTTGGAGGAGGGGAATCAGCAGACGGACAGAAGCAATCGTCTGGCTGTGGGATGCTGTGGAGAGATAATAAGGCAAGTTCACTTGCTGAGCAGAGTTGTGGCTTGAAGGTGGCTGGCATCCATGGTCAGAAACTGGCTCACGTCTAGTGATGGACCTAACTGAACCTAGAAGGTGTTAGTGGGTGGAAGCCCATGGGTTCTCATTCAGATACCAGTGAAATGCCATGAGGCTGAAGCAGGTGGATGTTTGTAGATTTACATTCATTGAAATTCACCTTCAGAAGCCAGTTGACGGAAGCCGGTGGATATTTGTGGGTTGAAGTTGGGGCACAAATAGGTATCAGTACATATGAAGGTTGAACTGTAAATATTTTTTAATAATAAGCAACTCACTGCTGTGGTGCCCCCACAACCGTTGGGTCTAGGAAGGTTGTGCTGTTGCCATTAGCTACAAACTGCCTCTGATGTTACAAAAGGACATGGTGGCTGAGGGGAAAGAGGCAGTTATTAGTGGGAGGGGGAGAGAGGGAGGAGCCCCAGGAGAAGGAGACTGAGGGGAAGCTGACCAAGGGGTGGCAAGGCCTGTTGGTTTCCTCCTCCTCGGTCCTCCTCGGTCTCAGTGGCCTTTGTGGCCCTCAACAGGGAGGAGCAGGGGCGGGAAGCCAAGAGGCACCCCTGGGGGTGGGGCATCGCGGTGCGTGCGTCATGACGCCCCGCCCCTGGGGGTGCCGGGCGGTGGCGGCACCCCTTCGTTCGGCAGCTGCTCGTGCCTGCCGCATAAAGGGGTGCCAGGCGTCAGATTCGGGAGTCTCTGTGGGCTGCAAAGACTCCCGAATCCGCCGCCCGGGCTCCCTTGGCGGAGCGCAAGTCGGGGCAGGGAGAGGGACAGGCCAGCGAGGAGGGGTGTCACCCCTCCTCGCTGGCCCGTCCCTCTCCATGCCCCAGCTCTGCAAGCCAGCCAGCGGCAGAGCTCGGCATAAAGGCAAGGGGTGGGCCAGCGAGGAGGGGGTGGCACCACACCTCGCTGGCCCGCCCCTTGCCTCCATGCTGCAGCAAAAAAAGCCGCTGGAAGGGGGGGGGACTATTTTTGGCACTGCCGGGGTGGAGCCGCTGGGGCGGCCAGCGAGGGGGGGTGACACCCCTCCTCGCTGGCCACCCCTGCGGCTCCACCCCGGCAGTGCCAAAAATAGCCTAAAAAATAAAATACAACAAAATAAAAATTAAATTAAATTAAATTAAAAAGCCCAGGGGGTGGGGCCACCGCCCGAAGTGTCACCCCCAGCAAGGGTGCTGCCTGGGGCCCCCCGCCCCCCTTGCTACGCCTCTGGGGAGGAGGATGGGGACAAAACAAGTTTTTTTAAAAATTGAAGGTGGTTTTATTTTTAGTGTTTTTGCATAAAATGCTTAGAGATTATTTTTTTAACTTATGAGTAATACTACTACTATCCCATGCTTCCCCTCTTGGAACATAAACAGGATGATTAACACTTAAATTTAGGCCCAAACTCACCCTCCACCCCAACTGCTACTTCACTTTTTTGAAAAGCTTTTGGAAACCACAGTTAGGGCCAAACACAACTCTAGTTTCTGCCCTGTCTTGATTATCTCAAATCTGTATTCATTTATTTTTGTGTGTTACACACACACAGCTGAATTTGTATTTTATGTGGGGTATAGTTTGTTGCTCACGACGGGTTCCCATTTTGACGCTTCGAACCGTGTTCATTGACAATGTAATGAATGGATGATGCCGCTAGATGGTGCTTGAGCCCTCTGGCATGGAGAAATTCCTCCCCCCGCCCCCGTCACTTTTTAAAATGTATGTTGTTGTCCTGTTCTTCCTAAAGGCAGAGCAGAAGGATTAGTCAAAAAAGAGGGAAAGAACCCTCAACACAACAGAGCTGGGAGCTGATTTGAATTTTACCTTCCCTCTCAAATGAAAATGCTTTCATATTTTCATATACATCAACAGATGCTCTTACCCTTTTTGTCCTTAAAATGGCAACAAAGAATGCCTCTTCCCTTAGGAGTGAAATTTTCTAGACCAGAAGATGCTTGTTCAATTTCACAATTCCTTTGATTCCCTTGGGATTGGGAGGGGAAAATCAATTAGGAGTGATGAAATGGAATGAACTGACCATGGGTGGCTATAAGCATTGTATCCCTTCAAATGCTGTTGGACTCTGACTCCCATCGGACCCAGCCAGCATGGCTGATGGCCAGGGATGATGGGAGCTGGAGTCCAACAACATCTGGAGGAAATGTCCCCAGAGTAGACTTTCCCTCTTCCATGAGAGCTCTTGTCTTCCCACTCACCCTCCATTAGGCTTGCATGATGATCAAGTGCTCTGTGATGCATGGAGAAGCTGCACCTCTTGAATCACCACCTCCTGATACACATCTGTTAGAGGCTAAGGAGGCTTCTCATAGTGGCATGGTGATTGGCTTAGTTAGAAGTGCCAGGGACTGGATTTTAAGTGTTAGTAGCTGGATTTTAAATGCCCCTCTCTGTTCTTTGGCGAGAGGCTTTTTTCTTCTTCATAAAAAAAATGGCACGAAAATAATCTCTTCTCTCTTTCTCTCCTCTCTTTGGCGATCACTCATAGCCGAGTAAGATTGTTTTCCATAAACACGGTTTTAACAGTGAGTCCATAAGTGACTGTGGAGGCCAATTCTGGATCCACACATCCTTCCACAGTGGGGACATTGGTTTCTGGGCAGTAGTTGATCACGGTGTGGATTTGCCAAGCATGTCTTCCTCTTAGCATGTTTCTCCCTTTCGTCCTGAGTTAGAGCGTCTTCAAAACCCATGACACCTTTGGTAAAGGCTGTTCTCCACTAGAGCGCTTGCAGGCCAGTGTTTCCCAGTTGTCGGTGTTTATACTACTATTTTTAAGATTTGCCTTGAGAGAGTCTTTAAACTTGCCTCCATTTTCTTAGTTCACTACAATTTCAAATGTTTATACAGTCAGCTATTTCGTTAAATCTGATTAGCCTTTGGGAACATCTAGCATTGTATATTGAGATATTTGGATGAACTTTACATTGACATGGTCCTACTTGTAAGGCATTAGAAAATCTGAGTATTTATTTGGGGCCTTTGATTTTCTATTTATTGGGGTGTGTGTAGACAGACACCCTGCCCCAGAAGTCTCAGGGTGAGTAATAACAACTAAAAAGCCAATGTAAAATATTCGCTTGAAATGAAATACCAATCCATCTACTAGCTTATGGGAGTGTTTCCAAAAACAGGAGTGAAACTCCTAAACAGCCAAGGCCTGAACAACAGTGCCCTTTATTTATTTTCTTACAATTATTTCCCACCTTTCATCCTTCATGGAATCCAAGGTAGGATGGTTTCTAGACAGTCATCCAACCCAGGCACTACCCAGACCCAGGTTAGTATAGCTCCAGCAAGGCAATGTCCTCATTTGCCTTCAGGCCAAATCTGAACAACAGAATGGTCTTAATATGCTGCAAGGTTTCCTGGAACAGTTCAGTGGTAAGTGCCTTTGTTCTTCAGCTCAAAGGATCTCAGCTCACGACCTGCTGGAACTCGACAGATGAACAGCCATGATAATAATTACAGCATGGAGTTGCTCCGCTCTGCACAGAGTGCCCAACACCCATCAGATAATAACGGTGCTCAGGGAGTATTCGCTAGGTCATTAGCAAATTTCCTTTGGCGTTCCTGCCTGGGTTCTTCAAGAGGGCACACCACAAGGCTTTGTATGACAAATATTTCTCTGGTGTAACTTCCCCTTTTAAGCCTGCTGTACTTTTGCAATCTGTTAGGGTACAAGTGGAACCCTTTTTCAAGGAAGGAGAATGTCCTTGCTCTGTCCTCCTAGGTGCAGCTGGTTGCCATGGGCATAGCCAGGATTTTTGTTAGGGTGAGCCTTTTTTTGAGAGAGATTGACCCCCAAAAGTTGTTGAGCTTTTGGGGGGAGATGACGGGTAAAAATCTCCCCCAAAGAGGACATTACGGGGGGCAGGCTTCGGCTAGAGGGAGCAGAACCTCAGTAAATTGAGTATTTTTTAAATGCTTTTCAATAATTTTTTAGGATTTCCTCCCCCCCCCCCCCAATGCTGGTTGCCCCAGTCTCCTGAATAAGCAAACTGAGTGTGGCAATGTTCTCTGATCAGAATGGTAGTCAGTCTCTGCCTTTAAAAGGAGCACGTGCACACATATGTAGTTATGTAGAAATGTATCCCATCCTTTCATTTAGTTAAATGTGCTTCTTTAGGAGTAGTTCTGGCATCTTTGGACAGGGAGGTGGGGAATCATGCCAAACACAGGTTCAGTTAGATACCATGGTGAGACACCATGCCCAGTGACAGCTCTACCAGCAGTGGAGTTGTAAAGACACTACTGGGCTAGTCAACATGGTGGCCCCCAGATATTTTGCACTGACAACTCCCACCAGCCCCACCCATTGGCCATGCTAGCTGATGACAGTTGCCGTCCAAAACACCTGGAGGGCGCCCTGCTGCCTTTCCCTGCACTAGAAAATAAGCTCTGATGAATGCAGTGGTGCTTACATCTCAGGAAAGATGCATAGAGTATTGCGGTGCCAGTCTCTAAAAAGCTATCATCTGTATACTGCCTCGCCACAGAACAGCTGGTAAAATGTGGGCTGGATGAAGTAACGGATATGTAGTTGGATGACTGATCCAACCCAAAAAGTGCTCACTAAGGGTTGCCCATCATCCTGGGGGAAAGGGACAAGTGGGGTGCTGCAGGGTTCATTCCTGGGCCCATTGCTGTTCATTGGAATTCATATTTCTTGAGAGACAGTGGAGGAGTGCGCCTTTGGGGGTGAAGTCAAACTGTTGGAAGGCTACAACACCCGCTGTGTCTGTAGAGACTGATATGGGAGAGACATGTTTTGTTGCAGCTGGGGCACATAAAGGCGCCTGGTTGTGCTCCTACAGATGCACCATGGCTTTTATTCTATCTGTGCTCCTTCCAATGGTCATTCCTCCTCTGGTCACTGCTATGGATGCACAACCTGACTGTCAATGTCTTCATAAATGACTTGGATGAAAGGATTGAAGAGATGCTCATCAAATTTGCAAATGATACCAAACTGGGAGGGGTAGCCAATGCCGCAAAAGACAGAATCAGGATTTAATGTAACCTTAAACGGATTGGTGAACTTGAGTCCAAGCTAATAAAATGAATTTCAACAGGGACAAATGTAAGTTTTTGGACTTAGGCAGGAAGAACAAGCTGCATAAATAAAAGATGGGGCACACCTGGCTTCCCAGTTCTACACGTGAAAAGGATCTAGGGGTCTTAGTAGACCACAAGCTTAACATGAGCCAACAGTGTGAGACAGCAGCAAAAGAAAGCTAATGCTTTTCTAGTCTGCATCAACAGAAGTATGGTGTTCCAATCAAGTAAAGTAATAGTCCCTCTCTATTCTGCCTTGGTCAGGCCACACCTGGAGTACTGTGTCCAGTTCTGGGCACCACCATTTAAGAATAATATTGACAAGCTGGAACGTTTGCAGAGGACAGTGACCAAGGGCTCATTCAGATCACACCTGGAGTACTGTGAAGAGGAGGGCGACCAAGATGATCAAGGGTCTGGAAACCAAGCCCTATGAGGAGCAGTTGAAGGAGCTGGGTATGTTTAGCCTGGAAAAGAGGAGACTGAGAGGTGATATGATAGGCATCTTCAAGTATCTAAAGAGCTGTCACAGGGAAGTAAGCTTCTTTTCTCCTGCTCTGGAGGGTAGGACCCAATCCAGTGGCTTCAAGTTACAAGAAAAGAGATTCCTACTAATCATCAGGTTAGGAGCTGATGGTAGGAGCTGTTTGATAGTGGAACGGACTCCCTCGGAGGTTTTTTAGTTGAGATTCCTTCATTGCAGGGGTTGGACTAGATAACTCTTGAGGTCTCTTCCAACCCTACAGTTCTCTGCTGGACTGTAGTTCACTGAAGCTAATGCCATAATGAATTTGTTAGTTCTGAAAGTGCCACAAGGCTCTTTACTGTACACACATTCATGAGTGCTATACAGTGGTACCTCTGGTTACATACTTAATTCGTTCCGGAGGTCCGTTCTTAACCTGAAACTGTTCTTAACCTGAAGCACCACTTTAGCTAATGGGACCTCCCGCTACCGCTGCGCCGCCAGAGCACGATTTCTGTTCTTATCCTGAAGCAAAGTTCTTAACCTGAAGCGTTATTTCTGGATTAGCGGAGTCTGTAACCTGAAGCGTATGTAACCCGAGGTACCACTGTACATATCTCAGCGGCTAACAAAATAGATCAGTTATTGCTAGCAAAGCATTTCAGCTTCTGCCTTTCCTTCACATTGTGCTGGAAATAATGAATCTCTGTTTTGTTAGTCTCTGTAATAAATATACCACGTTTGTGATTCACGGCATCCTACCAGGATCCAGAGCAAACTTTCTGAAGTGCTGAATAAAACTTTTAAAATCGTGTATGCACCAGTGATCCCCAGCCCTCGTCTCAAGGGGGGGGGATCCTTTCGGATTTAAGGATCTGCAGCGACCAGGGCTTATTATGGCATCCGGCGCCTCTGGATCTCCAAGCCCGGAGGGAGGGTGCGCGTGCTACGGACGACTTTCCCCTTCTTCCTTTTGGTTTCCCTTTAAATGGAAGCCCCGCCCACTGAAATTGACACAGTCCTGCTCTGCCGGGCCAATGGGAGCCTCGGATGCGTGTTCTGTTTGTTACAAGTTTCACACAGCTCGGAGGCTGTGGAAGAGAAAAAGGAGCCGGGCCGGGTGCGCGAGGGAGGAAGAGCGCGTGTGCCCAGGAGGAGCGATGCTGCCCAGGAACTGCCGGCGACGGGGAAGTGAGTGAGCGGCATGGCACGTTAGAGCCGCTGCCATGAGCGGAGCCCCGGGCCTCTGCTGGGAGAGCTCGCTCATCTCTTCCTAAGTTCTTGCTGCGCGGCGGGCTCCCCTTTTGCCTCTCTTGCTGAGCAGAAGCCCCGCTATAGCTGCTCCTTACCTTGGCTGCCTCTGCAAATGAAAGGATTTGCTGTGTAATATCTATACGTGTTGGAAGAAAAGGAAGGGGAGGGGGGGACACACCAAAGACTCTGCGTGGCAGTATTTTTCATCAACAAAACCCAGACCCATCCGGGCTGTTGTCTGGAAGGAAAGGGGCGCAAGATCGAATTTCTCTCTGCAGATCCTGCCCTCTCCAAGCTACGAGTTGGAGTTGTACCTGAAGTTGCTGAATGCAAGCTATTCTGAGTTCCTCCAAGCGTGGCGACGGCGGCGGCGGCTAGATGTGCGTGGGTGCTTAACTCTTTCCCGGCTCTCTGGATTTGTACCATGCTCAAGATCCTCACGAAGAAGCTCAGGAATCAGAGTTTGAATGAGATCCAGCCCTTCCAGTTAAAGGTAATAAAAAAGGGAGCGCGGAGTTGGTTGTATATTCCAAAGCACGTCTCGTTTATTTTTTATTTTTGCGGGGAGCTGCACTGATTGCCAGAAACTCTATATATACCCCGTTCTTGTTAGCATGGCCAGGGCTCGTTTTCTCCCTTTTTTTTGCATCCTGCTCGTGGCAGGAGTTAACCGTAAGGGCTGCGTATGCACTTGAATAAGGCCTGTTCCTTTCGAGGGCCAGGTTGTCTTTGTCCACACAGCAAGCAGCTCAAGGGATGGAGGAGGCCTTGCACTTCCTTGGACAGCCTCGAGCCTCAAAAAGTGCACTCTGTGGATGCAAGGGATAGCAAAGTGCATATTTTATGTGTTGTGGTTTATATTTGAAGGGAGACATTTTCCGATGTTGAGAATGGCTCCTGCAAAGAGGGGGCTGTGCCACTCTGAAAATAAATAAATAAAACATTTGGGCAACATTTAGAAGTTGGTGAAGTGCTTTGCTAGGTGCAGGTTTTCGACTGCACTTGTCTGTGGATATTTCCAACTTACTTGAGAGTAATCCTATCTCTCCCAAAGGCTAGGGACTCCAGACACATCTGCACCATATGCTTATAGAACATTGCATGCACATTTATTTAAAAGCTTCTCCCAAAGATTCCTGGAAAGTGTAGTTTAAATTTCACAGAGCCACAACTCCCAGCACCCTTAACAAATGTCAGTTCCCAGGAATCTTTGGAGGAGACCGTGTGCTTCAAATGTGGCCTCCCTCCTGTCTGCAGGGCCAGACTTCTTTTCCTGCCCACCCCCAATATAACATTTGTTTAGGGCCCAGTGAGCTGTGGGTGCTCTAGATAACCCTCAGCCAGCATAGGTGTGCTGAGAGATGTTGTCCAAAGCATTTGGAGGGCACCATGTTGGAGAAGCCTGCCGTAGACAAAGCTCTTCCAGACTCCACCGTGAACTTGGCCGTGCTATCTGAAGTCAAAGGGTTTCTAGGCATCTCTAGGAGAGCAGTGTCTGGGTGGGAGCTAGCTGGGGGTGGAATTATGACTGCCTATTCTGAGCAGTGTTGAGGTCCGCCCTTATACCTTGCATGTGTGGGTCTAGAGTGGGTTTCTAGACCCACCCAGTGTCTATCAAGTTTTTGTGCCGAGCTTTGGTTTTAAGCAGCTGTCCTGAAGGAATTAGCACAAGTTCTTGTAAAGCTGCCACTGCTTCTTCTCAAAAGAACACAGTTGGAGAGGAAAAGGCGTTGGAGACTTGCACAAGCTGGAGAACAGAAAAAGTTCAGCATTTGTTCAAACTTGATTTCTCTCCCCTCTTCCCTCCCCCTCCAGATAAATGACTTGGAAGGGGGAATATATGCAGTAGGCCTCTGGTTCTTAGTATAGCTTCTAGCTAATAGCACTGAATCGGGCTTGGAGTGTTGAAACAAACTTCTGAACATAGGCAAGTAGAAATTTGTAACTTTTGCTTTTTTAAAAAAGCAGATGGAAATAATGATGCTACCCACTTCATAAAGGGACACAGTAAAGTATACACTTCTGAGAACAAAATGGTGCCTAATGTTCAAATGTCTCTTCATATCCAGTGGTGGTGGGCTAGCTTGCATATTAATATGCTTGCAGTTTTAGTTCACTTGGATAAAGGATTGCAGTCCTGGATTCAGTAAATACAATTTGGAAAAAAATATATGTTATGGGACAGAATGTATAATCTCTATTGGGTCTGTTTCATGGAGGTGTGCCCCAAAGTAACTACAGTTGTACACCAAAGTCAGTTTATAGGGTTCTCTGTCTCACCTGAGCATCACACCACGAAGCAGAGCCTAGGCCATGATGTTGCAGGCTTTGTTGCTAGTAGCTGCAAAAATGAACAGTTTGCAATCGTCAAAATGGCCAGAGGAGTAGATAGATTGGTGCTCCTTCACAACCAACTGTAGAAAAACTGAACTTTTGACAACGTGAGATTTTAAAATAAGGACAGGGCCCTTGAATCAACTGGTATATTTGCATGGGGGTGTACACCTCCGGGTATAGGGTGGTGTATAAGTTGAAATAATAATAATAATAATAATAATAATAAATATCTGATTACTATGCAAGAGGATAGACTATTTGATGCCTGTTACATGCTTTTGGTTGTCCAACCTCAATCTGGTCTTGGATATCTCCAAGATATAACCTGCAAAAAAGTAATAGATATGAGGAACATGTCTTTACTAACTTCCTATAAACCAATAGCTGGAAAGAAAAGTGTGCCTCTGAGGAATAATCTCATGTAATCTGAAACCTTGAGGGCGGCTAGACTGAAACCATCCTTCTCTCCTAACACCTGGGAATACATGCTTGTATTCGCATAGGGGAAAGAAAAATATAATAAGCATGAGCCATTAGAAAGTGTGCATGTTTCAAAATCTCTCTTTAGAAATTCATGTTTATATACTTTGCCAAAACCTCATCCTGGAGCAGTTAATTCCATAGGTTAGTTTTCCCACATTCATGTTTTGAAGTAATGTTCATCTTTGTATATTTGTTATTTCTCTGCCCTAATAGACAACTGCTTAAACAGAAAGCATGGGTGACTGTGTGATCCCCAAAAGTGCAAAATGAGCTTGGAAGTGTGGTCCAAATCTCCACTTGGCCATAAACTTTCTGGTGGTGTTAGGAAAGCCACTCCATTTCAGTCAGAATGGTTGTTAGAATCATCTAGGTTACCTTTCTCCAACTTGGTATGCTCCAGATGTTTTGGACTACAATTTCTATTGGCCCTAGGAGCTGTAGTCTAAAAACATCAGGATACAGCCCTCTTCCAAGAGTTGTAAAGAGGGCAATGAGAGCATTTGAGGCGGGAAATATGTATAAATGTCACTGTTCTTACTGCTTTTCCACTTTCCATCACAGTGGAGAGCCTTCTGTGTCTCTGGTGGCTCCCTGCATGTTTTAGCATCCCAATTTTCCATGGATACAGAACACTCTCCATCTCAGACACTTGTGTTCACAAGTTGGAAGGTGACGAAGTTGGTGGTGGAAGGGGTGGAGCTAGCACTCATCAAGTCCTCACATAATCCCATTGCTCTCCTTGCAACTCCTTAAGAGGGCTTAGGTTTTATTAAAGATAGCACCCCTATTAATCTGTGCCTCCATTCCTGCGAGGTCATTCTGCAGCCATGTTATCCTTGTGTGAACTTAAGTGGCATAATTGGATCTCTATGCTATCTTAAGGTGTGGATGTTTGATTCCTTGATCCTAGGGCTCTGGTTTATCACAGTGTAAAGGGAGTTTTCCTGAAAAGAGGTGGAGGGAGAGTTGCCAGGTGTGATGGCCTGGGAGTCAGACTCTGATGCTGAACCTGAGGGATCCCAGCCTGCACAGGATTCCCCGCCTCCAGAACCAGCTGAGCCGGGGCCAGGGCTTGAGCCTGAAGGATCCCCACCTGTGCTGGATCCCCAGGTGCAGGCATCAGCAGAGTCTGCTCTGGCTCCTGATGGGAGGGAGGACCCATTGCCTGCAGGTGCTCCACTCCCAGCCTCTTCAGAGGAAGCTGAGGCATCCCCTGGGTCCAGTAACCCACCAGCCTCTCCTGAGCTACAGAGGCTCAGGGCAGAGAGGCGAAGGGAGTTAAGTGTCTGCAGGAGGAGTGCTCGCCTCCAGGCCCGGAGGAGAGGCGAGTCTCCAGAGGATCGGGGCGGCCCTAAGCATAGGGCCAGATAAAAGCCAGCCAGACCCAGCCCAAGTTGCGTGAGCAACATAGTTGCAAGCGTGTGCTCAACCTGCAACCTTGTGCCTGAACCTGCCTTGGACCTTGACCTGCTCCCTGCCTCGCTCCCCGCCGGACTGACCTCCTTTGGACCCCTAGACCCAGGACTGGACTTGGACCTCGCTTCATGGACAAACCCCTGGGGCCAGCACAGTTTGCTCACGCCACACCCGCACTCCCCCTTCGCTGGGGTGCGTTCGGGAGGAACTAATAGCCATGGCTGACCAGGCGGCTGCGCTGGTGGCATTGGCCCAGGAGAACCAGGCCTTGACCCACACCGTGCAGCAGCTAAGCAATGTGGTTACGGCGCTTCAGCAGCGTTTGGATGCCTTACCGGCTCCTGGGGCCGCCGCCCCAGCTCCTGGCAAGTACCCCGTGGCCCTGCCAGAGAAATTTGATGGGTCCCCAGCCAGCTTTCCCATGTTTCTCGCCCAGGCCAAGCTGTATATTCAGGGGCGAGCTCGGGATTTCCCCGACGACCGCACCAAGGTGCACTTCCTGATCAGCTTGCTGAAGGACCAGGCGGCCAAGTGGGCGTTGCCGCTGCTCCGGCAAGACTCCCCCTTGCTGACAGACTATACGGGGTTTTGCAATCTTCTGGAAACCACGTTTGCCAACCCTCAGAAGGGGAGTCAAGCCAATCGGGCAATTCGGCGGTTGAAACAGGGCAAGTCCACAGTGGCCATCTACGCCACAGAATTTCGGCTGCTGGCGCAGGACTTGACCTGGAACGACTCTGCACTGCGGGACCAGTATCTCGAGGGACTTTCAGACGAGGTACTGGATCAGCTGGCCACGTTGGATCGCCCTGCCACACTGGATGCCCTCATCCAACGGAGTCTGCAGATAGATGATCGGTTGGAGGACCGTCGCCAGGCCCGGGGCCGCCGGCACTCCGGGCTCCCAGCGCCGGTGCTTCCCTGCAGTTCCGTGGCCAGAGCTGAGTCATTGGAGGAGCCGATGCAGCTCGGGGCAGCGCGGCCTCGCCTCTCCCCCTCGGAAAAGACTCGGCGTCGGGAGGGGAACCTGTGTCTCTACTGCGGTGGGAGTGGACACTACGCCCGAACCTGCCCTGAGAAACGCCAGCCGCAGGTGAAACGGCCAACCCCAGTAGCCGATGGCCCAGGCTACCTGGGGCCCCAAGCATCGCATGATGGGCCCTCACCAGTGGAATTGCAACACCTCATGATACCGGTGCGTCTATACCCCCCCGGTGGGCCCTGGATTCTCACCCACGCTCTGGTGGATTCGGGGGCAACCCGCTCCTATATGGACTCTGCCTTCGCCACTCAGCATCAGGTGCCGCTTCAGAACAAGCCGGAACCAGTACAGGTGGAGGCAATTGACGGACGGCTCCTACGCTCGGGCGCGGTTACTCGGGAGACCCAGCCCTTGGTCCTGTGCTACCAGCAGCACCGGGAGGTGCGAACCCTGGACATTGCCACCATGCCCCGGTTTCCCCTGGTGCTTGGGATGGACTGGCTGGAGTCGCACAATGTTCAGATCGACTGGGTCAATCGGACTGTACGCTTCCCAGACCCGGGTTCCCATGCTCAGTCCGAGTTAGTAGCAGCTGCCCCCATGGGGCAGGCTGTGTCAACGCTCCCTGCCGTGTACCAGGACTATTTAGACGTGTTCGAGGAACAGGGAGCAGACCAGCTGCCACCTCATCGGTCCTTCGACTGCGGCATAGACCTCCAGCCTGGGGCGCCCCTGCCTGTAAGCCGCCTATATTCTCTTTCGGAGCCAGAGCGTGAAGCCTTGCAGGACTTCCTTCGCAAGAACCTGGAACGCGGGTTCATTAGGCCCTCTACCTCACCCACTGCCGCTCCTGTACTCTTCGTTAAGAAGAAGTGTGGGGAGCTTCGCCTCTGCCATGACTACCGGGCCCTGAACAAGATCACCATCCCAGACCGGTACCCCTTGCCCCTTATTGCAGAATTGCTGGAGCGGGTGCAGGGGGCGCAGATGTTCACCAAACTGGACCTCCGAGGGGCCTACAACTTGATTCGGATCCGTGCCGGGGACGAGTGGAAGACGGCATTCGGGACCCGGTATGGGCAGTTTGAATACCTGGTTATGCCGTTCGGATTATGCAACGCACCCGCCGTGTTTCAACGGTACATCAACCACGTGTTCCAGGACTTGCTAGACAAATACGTGGTGGTGTACCTAGATGATATTCGGATTTATTCCCGTGACCCAGCCCGTCACGAGAGTCATGTTCGGTCCGTGTTGCAGCGCTTGCGGGAGCACCGCCTGTATGCCAAGCTCAGCAAGTGCGAGTTCCACCAGCGGTCAGTGGACTTCCTTGGACACCGACTCTCCCCTGACGGGGTGCAGATGGACCCTGGGAAGGTGGCTGCGGTTCGAGAGTGGGCAGCGCCCCGGAACCGCAAGGACTTACAGCGGTTCCTAGGGTTCGCCAACTATTACCGGACCTTCATTGCAGATTATGCTCATCGCACCACCCCATTAACCCGACTGCTGCGCCCCAAGACACCCTTCTCCTGGGATGAGGAGGCTGAAGTGGCATTTCAGGGGTTGAAAGCCTGTTTCCAGAGGGCGCCGATTTTACAGCATCCTGATCCCTCTCGTCCCTTCGTGGTGGAGACTGATGCCTCCAGTACGGCTCTCGGTGCCATCCTGTCTCAGCAACACGGACCCGATGCGCCGCTGTTACCCTGCGCCTACTACTCCCGGCAGCTCCTTCCGGCGGAGCGTAACTATACCGTGTGGGAGCGGGAACTACTGGCCATCAAGGTGGCCTTTGAGGTCTGGCGCCATCATCTTGAGGGGGCACGACACCCGGTGGAAGTGAGAACGGACCACCGGAATCTGGAGTACCTCCAGACCACCCGCAAGTTGAACCAAAGGCAGATCCGGTGGGCGCTGTTTTTCTCCCGGTTCCAGTTCCGGATCCGCTACATCCCTAGCTCCCAAAACCGGAAAGCGGATGCCCTGTCCCGGAAACCCGAGGACGTCGCAGACACTGTACAGCAGGCAGTACCGACGACTATCTTACCACCAGCCACATTCCTGGCCACTCAGGAGGCCAAGCCACTGCAGGCTCGGGTGCGAGAACAGCAACGGGTCGACGCTTGGGCTCAGGAACGGCTCCGGGAACTGTCTGACGGGTCATGCCCTCGATATCCAGGGCTGGCCCTGCACCAGGGCCTACTGCTGCACCAGGGTCGTCTATACATCCCACCAGGACCATTGCGGGCTGAGGTTCTCCAGATGTCCCACGATGCCCCAGCAGCAGGGCACTTTGGGCGGTACCGGACCACTCATCTGGTAAGCCGGGAGTTCTGGTGGCCCCGCCTGAAGGCTGATGTGGCACGCTATGTTGCTGGTTGCGATGTCTGCCGGCGGGCCAAGGGTCCTACTGGGCGACCCCCCGGTCTGCTCCAGCCATTACCAGTCCCACCACGTCCCTGGCACACGGTCTCACTGGACTTTGTGGTAGACTTGCCCCCATCTCGTCACTGTACCTGCCTCCTGGTTTTCACGGACCATTTCACTAAGATGGTGCACTGTGCCCCCTGCCCGTCCATACCCACAGCTAAGGAGACGGCTCGACTGTACATGCAGCACATCTTCCGCCTGCATGGCCTTCCCGAGCGTGTGGTTTCTGACCGCGGCGTCCAGTTCACATCCCACTTCTGGCGAGCCCTGCACCAGACCCTTGGGACGGAGGTCTGTCTATCTTCGGCCCACCACCCGCAGACCGATGGCCAGACGGAACGGGCAAATGCGGTGCTGGAGCAGTACCTCCGGTGTTACTGCAGCTTCCAGCAGGATGACTGGGTCGATCACTTGCCATTGGCGGAGTTCGCCTACAACAATGCAGTGAACGCCTCCACCCAGCAGACCCCGTTCCAGGCCTCCTACGGCTACCATCCACGTTTGTTCCCGGATGTGCTGCCAGCTTCCGCGGTCCCCGCAGTGACAGACTGGCTTCAGGAGCTTCAGTCCCAGCAACAATTATTGATGGAGCAACTGCGCCAGGCCAAGGACGCATACAAGGCCCAAGCTGACCGACATCGTCAGGAGGGGCCAGAACTCCATGTTGGCGATCGGGTGTGGCTCTCTACCCGTCACCTGCATCCTTCTCGGCCCTCACGAAAGCTGGATGCACGGTTTGCCGGCCCATTCACCATCACTGCGCAGGTGTCACCGGTGGCGTTTCGCCTCCAGTTACCTCCATCACTCAAGGTTCACCCAGTATTCCATCGGTCCCTACTTAGTCCAGTCGCCCCGCCCGACGAGTTCCACCCAGACAATCCACGACCGCAGCCAGTTTTGGTTGAGGGGGAGCCTGAGTACGAGGTGGAGCGCATTCTCGACTCACGATACCGCAGGGGGAAGCTCCAATACCTCATCGACTGGAAGGGGTATGGGCCTGAGGATCGTTCATGGGAACCAGTGGAAAACGTCCACGCACCTGCCTGCCTCCGTGATTTCCATGCAGCTTACCCCAGCAAGCCTGGTCCGGCCCCTCAGTTGAGGGGGAGGCCTGGGAGGGGGGATGGTGTGATGGCCTGGGAGTCAGACTCTGATGCTGAACCTGAGGGATCCCAGCCTGCACAGGATTCCCCGCCTCCAGAACCAGCTGAGCCGGGGCCAGGGCTTGAGCCTGAAGGATCCCCACCTGTGCTGGATCCCCAGGTGCAGGCATCAGCAGAGTCTGCTCTGGCTCCTGATGGGAGGGAGGACCCATTGCCTGCAGGTGCTCCACTCCCAGCCTCTTCAGAGGAAGCTGAGGCATCCCCTGGGTCCAGTAACCCACCAGCCTCTCCTGAGCTACAGAGGCTCAGGGCAGAGAGGCGAAGGGAGTTAAGTGTCTGCAGGAGGAGTGCTCGCCTCCAGGCCCGGAGGAGAGGCGAGTCTCCAGAGGATCGGGGCGGCCCTAAGCATAGGGCCAGATAAAAGCCAGCCAGACCCAGCCCAAGTTGCGTGAGCAACATAGTTGCAAGCGTGTGCTCAACCTGCAACCTTGTGCCTGAACCTGCCTTGGACCTTGACCTGCTCCCTGCCTCGCTCCCCGCCGGACTGACCTCCTTTGGACCCCTAGACCCAGGACTGGACTTGGACCTCGCTTCATGGACAAACCCCTGGGGCCAGCACACCAGGGTAGTTGCAAACTCTTATCCTTGACATGAATGGGCCAGAAGGCAGCCTGTTTCCTTATCCTTGCAAGAAGGAAGAATGTTCCTCTGCCCTTGTGTCAACTGTTGGGTTGAGGACCAGTGAGCAAACATTATTGAGTTAGTGGGCCTCCTCCTTTTCTAACCTTGCATGGTTCCACCTCTGAGTTCTGAAGCAGGAGTGCTGGGTGCTGCCTGTTGTCTAATTGTACTTGGTGCAGTTCAAGTGCTTGTTTTTCTCAAGATAGGGTGGCGCTGTGGGTTAAACCACAGAGCCTAGAGCTCGCTGATCAGAAGGTCGGTGGTTCGAATTCCTGCGATGGCGTGAGCTCCCGTTGCTCGGTCCCAGCTCCTGCCCACCTAGCAGTTCGAAAGCACGTCACAGTGCAAGTAGATAAATAGGTACCGCTCCAGCAGGAAGGTAAACGGCGTTTCCGTGCACTGCTCTGGTTCACCAGAAGTGGCTTTGTCATGCTGGCCACATGATCCGGAAGCTGTACGCCGGCTCCCTCAGCCAGTAAAACGAGATGAGCACCACAACCCCAGAGTTGGACATGACTGGACCTAATGGTCAGGGGTCCCTTTACCTTTTTATGCAACCGTTGCTAAAAACCACCCTGTGTGAATGCAGAGGTGGGTTGGTTAAATCCACCTAAAACCTAATGGGCACAGGCCACTACCGTATATGGGGAGTGAAAGATTGGCAGCTGCTCTTTAGTCTTACAGATGTTTAGCAATATTTCTCCATGCTATGGATTTAGGCAAGTAACAGCAAATTTACAATTATAAGAGTGAACAAACAAGGAAGAAATCCAATGCCAATCCACAGTTGCCTATGTGACAGAAAAGAACTTCCCATGACGATCTGTTTTCTTGGTCTGTACCCATTAAAAAAAATAAATCTCCTTTATCTTCCCTTACTTTTTCTTCCTTTGTCTGATCTCTCTTCACTTTATTCTCAATTGGCTCTACTGGCCATATGCATGTATGGCAGTCCTTCAGAAAGGGTGTCTTCCACCAATGGCACGGTGACCCAGATAAAACTCACCATGACAGCAGTTGAGAATTACGGTCTATGACCATAAGAGGAGCAGTGCTGGATCAGACCAATGGCCCATCTAGTCCAGCATCCTATTCTCCCTGTGACCAACCAGATCCCTGTAGGAAAATCTGCAAGCAGGACCAGAGCATGAACACTACCTGTCGTGTAGTTTCCAGCAACTGGCATTGTTAGAAGCATTTCTGCCTCTGACGGTGGAGGGAGAGCATAGCCATCATGGCTAGTGGCCATTGATAGCCTTCTCCTCAAATGAATCTGTCCATTCCTCTTTTGAAGCTATCCAAGTTGGTGACCATGACTGCTGCCTGTGGGGAAATAGGTGCATGATCTGTGACTTGAGAAGCAAACATGGTGCCTTCTAGATGTCCTTTGACTACAACACTCATCATTCCTGATCATTGACCATCCTGGTTGGGGCTGATGGGAATCAGAATCCCAGCAACATCCAGAGAGCACCATGTCAGCTACCCCTGGCCTACTCCGTAATTTGGAATAGTTTTGTCAGGGATGATTGGAACACTGGCTTCTGCCCACATACTAATTGGACAAAAGCTTGGAAGGCAGCACTTTCAAGGTTAAACATCTTAGCTTGGAGACTCCCTTGCTGTAAACTGTGACCTTTCTAACCATTTACAGCAGTTTGGCTCCCTGTCTCTCCCAATTCCCAGTCTGCTGAACAATCCTTCCTGTGCAGTTTGTTACTTGGTTCATTTGCAGAGTTGAACAGGATGCTTGGGAGTATTGTTTGGAGGAGCAAGAGTGTTCAGAATTGTCTTTTGGTCGGTTGTGCAGTTGTTGCTTGATCTTTCCGCTGGGCTCTAGGCAGCTTTCTCGCTCAGCTGATGAAAGTCTTGCTCAACAGGATTTGTTTCCATCCTCCCATCTCCCAGAGAGGCTATTTCTCTCACCCTTTTCCTTTTGCTCTTCATCTGTGTTCTAGCTCATTCTCATCCCCCTCCTGTTTAGAAAACGAGTTCCCTTAAGAGGAATACTTCCTCCCTCTTTGCTTCTGTTGGATGAACTTGGGGACTAATTTTAGTATTGCACTACCTGTAAACAGTACTGGAGGCAAGGCCCAGTTCACACACCGTTAACTGTTGAACAGTTGGTGTTAAATGGCAGTGATTATAACTTTTATTTACTCTGTTTGACTGTTTTAACAGTCCATTGTGCTTTGAGCACATTGCCTTTGTTGGGCGATACGTAGAAGCAATGTTGTCTGTGGCTGCATCAAGCATTTAGTGTTCTGTTTTTCAATCTGTAGGAACTTATGTAAAGTAGGGAGTATAGAATAATAGAATCAGAGAATGGTAGAGGTAGAAGGGACCACGAGGGTCATATAGTCCAACCACCTGCAATGCAAGAAACTTTTGCCCAACATGCGGATCAAAAGTCTGCTGTTCCCCACCCGCCAATGCTCCTTCCACACAATCTCAGCATAACTCATGAAAGATCCTACAATGGGTAGCCTTGATTCACAGGTTAGGCCAAGTGCACATGTGCAAGCTTTGTTAGCGAAAAACTAATATGAAGGGGGCAGAGGAACCAGAGACCAAATTGCGAACATGTGCTGGATTATGGACAAAGCTAGAGAGTTCCAGAAAAACATCTACTTCTGCTTCATTGACTATGCAAAAGCATTTGACTGTGTCGACCACAGCAAGTTCTTAAAGAAATGGGAGTGCCGGATCACCTCATTTGTCTCCTGAGAAATCTCTGTGTGGGACAAGAAGCTACAGTTAGAACTGGATATGGAACAACTGATTGGTTCAAAATTGGGAAAGGAGTACGAGAAGGCTGTATATTGTCTCCCTGCTTATTTAACTTATGTGCAGAATTCATCATGCGAAAGGCTGGACTGGATGAATCCCAAGACGGAATTAAGATTGCCGGAAGAAATATCAACAACCTCAGATATGCTGATTACACAACCTTGATGGCAGAAAGTGAGGAGGAATTAAAGAACCTTTTAATGAGGGTGAAAGATGAGAGCGCAAAATATGGTCTGAAGCTCAACATCAAAAAAACTATGGCCACTGGTCCCATCACCTCCAGGCAAATAGAAGGGGAAGAAATGGAGGCAGTGAGAGATTTTACTTTCTTGGGCTCCATGATCACTGCAGATGGTGACAGCAGTCACGAAATTAGAAGACGCCTGCTTCTTGGGAGAAAAGCAATGACAAACCTAGACAGCATCTTAAAAAGCAAAGACATCACCTTGCCGAAAAAGGTCCGTATAGTTAAAGCTATGGTTTTCCCAGTAGTAATGTTTGAAAATGAGAGCTGGACCATAAAGAAGACTGATCGCCGAAGAATTGATGCTTTTGAATTATGGTGCTGGAGGAGACTCTTGAGAGTCCCATGGACTGCAAAAAGATCAAACTTATCCACCCTTAAAGAAATCAACCCTGAGTGCTCACTGGAAGGACAGATCCTAAAGTTGAGGCTCCAGTACTTTGGCCACCTCATGAGAAGAAAAGACTCCCTAGAAAAGACTCTGATGTTGGGAAAGATGGAGGGCACAAGGAGAAGGGGACAACAGAGGATGAGATGGTTGGACAGTGTTCTTGAAGCGACTAGCATGAGTTTGGCCAAACTGTGGGAGGCAGTGGAGGATAGGGGTGCCTGGCGTGCTCTGGTCCATGGGGTCACGAAGAGTCGGACACGACTGAACAACAACAAATATGAAAATAAAAAAACCCTTTATTTG
The DNA here is from genome assembly GCF_009819535.1 of Lacerta agilis. Lineage (NCBI taxonomy): Eukaryota > Metazoa > Chordata > Lepidosauria > Squamata > Lacertidae > Lacerta > Lacerta agilis. The sequence goes on along the minus strand of NC_046314.1, from coordinate 85,374,578 downwards.
CCCCACCCAATGAATAGAGCCAATATAATTGCCCCAGAGAGTTATCTTAGGGCTATTTTTTATTAATTGGAGGCCTGATCATGAGAAAACAATGATGCTGGCATCTTAAACAAGAACTCCCTTGGACCCATTGCCACCAGCTTAACCTGCTCAATAAATATTTGTGCTCAGCAGGGTTCCCTTGGCAAGAGGCCAGTTCTTCCAACGGTTTTCAGCGACTTCCCAGTGTTCCCTGGGCCCAGTGCCAGATTTACGTATAAGCTAAACAAGTTATAGCTTAGGGCCCCACTCTCTTGGGGGCCCCCCAAAAAATTAAAGGAAAAAAACCCACTGGATGTACATTTCCTAAATAAAAAACAAATAAAACCAACATACAGTTAGAGCTTAATAATTATTTTACTATTAATATACTTCTTAATTGTATTTCAGTTCAACAATTACTTTGATAAAATACATACCGGTATTTTGTTATGTGCAAATGGCTTTAGATACCTATTAGGTCCATAAATTACCATATATTCAACACAAAAAAGCCGCAATTTGTTGTTGACAAAGGAGGGCTGGACATATAAAGGGCCCCATTGCCTTCAGTAGCTTAGGGCCTCATCAAACCTCAATCCGGCCCTGCCTGGGCCACACAATCAGAGATTCACAGCTGTTGTGGACTACAGTTCCCATAATCCCTGATCATTGGCTGTGTTGCCTGGGGCTGATGGGAGTTGTTGTCTGTAACATCTGGAAACATTTAAATTAACTCGGCTTCCCGTTTTTCCCTCTAGGCCAGGGTTCAGCAACCTTTTTCAGCCGTGGGCCAGTCCACCGTCCCTCAGACCATGTGGTGGGCCGGACTATATTTTTTTTTGGGGGGGGGAATGAACGAATTCCTATGCCCCATAAATAACCCAGAGATACATTTTAAATAAAAGCACACATTTTACTCTTGTAAAAACACCAGGCAGGCCCCACAAATAACTCAGGGTTGCATTTTAAATAAAAGGTCACATTCTACTCATGTGAAAACACGCTGATTCCTGGACCGTCCCCGGGCCGGATTGAGAAGGTGATTGGGCCGCATCTGGCCCACGGGCCTTAGGTTGCCTACCCCTGCTCTAGGCTTTCCAGCATGCATTCTTATGGGGAAATGGCACCCCCAAATTGTGATTGGAGGAAACTTGGGAATTTTCCAGCCTTGAGCGCAGACAAGGAGTGAACGAGGCTGCAGCAGCAAAGCCCTCCAGCTACAGTCCAAGTTTCTTCCTTAAATAAACACAGCTGCAGCTTTCTGCTGAGAGAAAGCCAATAGCTCAGGGAATCCTGTGAACAGTAGTAGCATTTCCCTGATCCAGCACATGCGTGCTTCTGGATAGCAGCCTCCATCCTATTTTTTTCCTTTCCCGTTTCTGTGCAAAAGTGTGTACGTCTGCACACTTGATATGTTGGTTTTCTTTGACTAGGCCACATATAAGCAATTGCATGCACACTCTCTACTTTGGGCAATATTTATTTAAAGGTTCTGGGTGCCTTTGTGTAGGAGTAATACTAATTTTTTATCCACCCAATAGACCTGAACACTTGAGGGGGTCTGCAGTGAAGAAGGCGGCCTTTCAGATATTTGGGGACTTTGTCACTTTGGGCTTTAGAAACTAACGTGAGCACCTTGAATTTGGCCCAGAAATGAACGTGCCGCCAATGCAGCAGTTTTTGAACGTAGATTATGTGAGATCTAATGGGATCCGAGTTCTTGAAATAGCATCTCTGTTTGGAAAACCACTGTTCTGTGGGTTCTGGTGTGATCATTCGGCTTAGCTAAGAGCCTATCTATATTACACTATGGCAGTTTTATTTGTTTTATGGCTGTATATGGAACCTTGGGGATTTCATTCTGGTGAAAGTGATGGAATTCTTGGCTATCCCCAGGTCATGCAGTTCCCATGGCTCTCCAGGGAGATGGCATAGATATTATTTAGTTCAAAGAAATGTTAAATCTTGTCCTTCAAATTGCACCCCCCCCCCAAGCTGTTGACATGACATAATAAAAACAATAGCACAAGGGAGGGGGGAAATAGATAAAAGTGACTTGCAAAACTGAAGCAGCAGTGGCAGAAATAGAACAGTCATTTAAGATGCTTGGGTGGGTGAGTGTTTTTTGAAAGTTACTTTATTTTTTATTAATAATCAAAATAAGTCAAAGGTAAAGAGCATAAAGAAATACTGTTAACAGCAGGTTGAAAGCTGCATAAGGATGAGGCAGTATCCTTGATTTAATTTGGTGTTGATTACATGCAGATATCCACTACTACTAGCCCTCGTTCCTTAGAGGAACAATAATCCTATTTCCTTGTCTGACTTTAGATTGAACCACTTCATGTTCCATTGTCATATCCAACCAATAATAGCAAGTTGCCACCTGATTCTTTGTTTTGATTCATTGCAAACTATTTTGATTGCTTAACAAAGTTCCAATAAAAAAGAAAGTCAGATGCTATATAAGTGTGATGTGTGCCTTAAAAACACATAAAAAACTGCTGAAACGGGACAGAATGCATGCGAAAGGGACCAAGGTCAGAATTACACTGATCTGTGCATGCCTGTTTTATATTAAACTATTTCCTAATGTGCTTCTCTCCTAGATCTCCTATCCCCCGAGTGATGAGGAAGACAGTGATGACTCTGAGGGAGAGAACCAGGAACTTGCTCAGATTGACAAAGGTAAACTGGGAAGCACGTAGGGTGCAGGGCTTATCCTTCACTATTGATCTGCAATGCCTGCAGGCTTTGCCAACTCTGTTATATATTGTTATGTAACTTCCACCGTACTGTATACTCCTCCTTCCATTGACCCCCTACTACACAGAACTTTCCCCGAGTTTGGTAGCTGTGAGACTGCAAAATGCACCAAGAACACAAAAAGTTTGGCTTGTTTATTGCCTACATAGATTTCTCAGGGCAGTAACTCTATTTTTATCTTTGTAACAATGGAGGTAGCCTGGGCTGTATGATGGTGGTTGGACCAAGGCCCACCCAGTGAACCCAATAGTCGGGTGGAGCTTCCAGTCCTCCTCCCTCGTTTTGCTGCAGTGCTGCACTGAGCTAAGTTTGGCTTAGCGCAGGGGTAGGCAACCTAAGGCCCGTGGACCGGATGTGGCCCAATTGCCGTCTCAATCCGGCCCGCGGATGGTCCGGGAATCAGTGTGTTTTTACATAAGTAGAATGTGTCCTTTTATTTAAAATGCATCTCTGGGTTATTTGTGGGGCTTGCCTGGTGTTTCTACATGAGTAGAATGTGTGCTTTTATTTAAAATGCATCTCTGAGTTATTTGTGGGGAATTGCCACTCTAGTATACTTTATACTTTTTGTTTAGATTCTTCTGGCTGATGAGCTGCTTCCTTTACTCTTTCATATGTGGAGCTTGAATTTCTGTATAGGGAACAATGTGGTGTTTTGTAAGGTATCATATGGGACGTGGGTGGTGCTGTGGTCTAAACCACTGAGCCCCTTGGGTTTGCTGACCAGAAGGTCGGCAGTTTGAATCACCATGACGGAGTGAGCTCCTGTTGCTCTGTCCTAGCTCCTGCCAACCTAGCAGTTCGAAAGCATACCAGTACAAGTAGATAAATAGGTACCGCTGCAGCGGGAAGTTAAACGGTGTTTCCATCTGCTCTGGTTTCCGTCACGGTGTTCTGTTGCGCCAGAAGCAGTTTAGTCATGCTGGCCACATGACCCGGAAAGCTGTCTGTGAACAAGCGCCAGCTCCCTTGGCCTGAAAGTGAGATGAGGGCCACATCCCCACAGTCGCCTTTGACTGGACTTAACCATCCAGGGGTCCTTTACCTTTACCTTTGTAAGGTATCAAAGGTGTATATTGTCTGTGTCGACAACCCATAGTGCAATGGCTTTGATGCAAATACCTGGCCATGAGATACTGATGGCCCAACCATGTGTTATGAAATATAAGTCACACGTCCTTTGCCACTTTGTAGGGGAAGTACATTGCACAAAGAGTCCTTGTAGCACCCTATGTTGGAAATGCAAGGTAGATGCAAAACATCTGGTACCGCTTGTTGGCGCAGTGTAAAAAATATAAAATGCCAAGTTTCTTCTAACAACAATTCTTACTCTTTACTTTACGCCGTATGCGTTTCTGCCAAGTTGGGGAATGTTGCATTGCTGTTCAAAATGGCATTTGACTGAACCTTTCATTTGCCATTCTTTTCATACCGTTTCCTTTATGGTTGCGGTTGCTTGAAATGTTACGCTATTTTGCAAGTTCAGTTGGTAAAAAGAAGGCAGGATGTAATTTCTAAAATAAAACAAATAGCTAACCATCTTGTGTTCAAGTTTCTACTTGACTTCTTCCCCTACCCAGCCTCTCTCTCCACTTTAGATATGCATGTGGTTTTCAAGAATCAGCCATGCTCTTTAAATGTACTGTGGGAGCTCAAACAATGTATGAGGACCCTACAGGCACCCTGGTTATGGGTAAGGCTAGTGAAGTTCAGGGGCAACAGGAATGTGTCTATTGTATGTATATCTGGTGGCCGGGTGGGTGGGTGGGTGGGTGGAGAGCCTTGGGGAACCTCAATGTTAAATTAAAAATTATATTCAAAAGGGATCCCAAAGGAATAGAAAAAGGTTCGTAATTACAGAATGGTCGAAGCTCAGTATTCAAAAGGCTTGGTGTCTTCACTAACACCTGCAACTCTTGTCTCTTCTCTCACTTCAGCTCACTTTCTTCTTCCTCTGCAAAGCTCTTATCTGAAGGTATAGTGAGCAAGTTGCTGGGTCCTAGAAAACAAGCAGGACCTTTCCTTCTCCACACATGAGCCTTGATTTCAACAGCTGTTGCTTTTGCAGGAGAATCACCAGTGGATTCTTGGCCTCTCTGGCCAAAGTGGGGTGTGTGTGGACATTATCATCATAATCAATATTATTTATTCAATTAATAAATAATCTTTCCCCACCTCCCCTTCCAGGGTCCCTGGTGAAGTAGTCATTTGATGGGAAGGAGGGATATTGGCGTGGTCAGTTTCCCAACATGTGACAGCCATGACCGAGATCTCTTCAGTCACTTTTTTAAAAAATCTACTTCTGCAGAGAGAAGACGGAATTGCACCTTGACCCCCCTGGCAACCAATCAGCTGCAGAACCAAGAAAACCAGTGCTGCAAAGTAAGAGCCCATTTTCCTCCTGGGCTGGACCGCCACAGCTCTGAAGAGGAGCTGGAACGTATTAGCTGCGAATTTGCTGCCGAGAAGCGGAAGTGGTCCCAGATCAACAGGCTCTCCTGCTGCGGTGACAGCTGCAATACCTCCTCCAGCGATGAGGAGGTGAAGAACTTGTGTGGTATGTCGTTCCGGCCGGTGGCAGAAGCAGCGGATGGCTTGCATGCCACCCCTAGCCCAGTGCTTTTCAGTGCCTCCCCTCCCAAGAGACTCCAGCCCTTGGTACGGACCCCAACATCCCGGCCTCTCATCTTCACGAGCGTCGGAGCCAGCTATGAGCAAGCGATGCCTTGTAAGCGGCACCGGCAAGGTTATGGAGACAAAGTCAGCCGGCCCAGCCTTGACCTGGAAAAAATGCAGCAGGTAAGGCCATGTTGCATTGATAGTCGGTGGGTTGATCCACAAAATATTCTACAAATTCATTTAGAATCTGCAGAGCTGGAAGCGCCTCTGAGAACCATCCAACCCAACCCTTTGGGTTGAGGAATCTCATCTAAAGCATCCATAAGAGATGGCCACCCAACCTTTGCTTGAAAACCTCCAATGAAGGATAGTCCACCATCTTTGGAGGGAGTCTGTTCCACTGTCGAACAGCTCTTGCCGCCAGAAAGTTCCACCTGGTTTGATTCCATTTGTAGTTAGTTCACAGTTCACGAAAATAAAGCAGCTTGTTGTGACAGTAATACATATAGAAAGGTATACAAATGAAAAGTGGAAATAAAATAAAATGAAACACCACTGACAATTCAACCATTAAGACTCCTTGTTTAAAATTTACATTTACATTAAAAAATGAACGTTAAAAGCTTACAAATAGGCCAGTCAACCCAATTATGTACTTTCTTATTCTGTATCTAAACCCAACAGGTCTGGGAGGCCACTTGCAGTCGTCCTCCTGGCAGAGGCTCCCCTTGGAAGGCTCCTGGGTCTGGGAGGTGGGACGAGGCAGGTGGGAAGAGCCACCCCCAGATGGCACACAGAGCTTCCCTGCCAGTAGTCTCACAAATTATGTGGGAGAAAAATTGCTCAGACTTTCCCTCCTGGAATGAGGCGCAATTGGAACTGCTTTGACTACCCTGAGCTCCCTTGCTCCCAAGAACCCAATAGCCTTTATTCCCAGGGATGGGGAACCTCTGGCTCACCAGATGTAGCTTCACTAGAAATCCCATCGTTCCTCATCCTTGGATGTGGAAGCTCTTGGGGCTAATGGAAGTTGAGGAGCTCAAGAACACCTGAGGAGCACCAGAAGTTCTCCATCCCTGCTTTAGCTCCTGGTGGTCTAGTAACTACCCTCTGCACTGCATGGAATCTGACTTCCTGTGTTCGCTTGTCAGGGGTTTCGTTTTTTCCCCTAGCCTTCTCTCCTTTCTGGAAACGCTTCATGCTCTCCGCCTGTTAGTTTCATCGGCCGAGGCCACCGGTGTCCCGTTGCCTCGCTCATTGGGCTTGGTGGCGTATTGTTTGCCTGCAACCAGTTGGAGAAAGCAGCTGCCCCATCTGCTTGTCATGCTAGGCTGCTTGTGGTGCCTTTGCAGAGGAGCGTTTGGTTCAGTGTGCATGTTCCTTTGCATTTGTCTCTCTTCCCACCTCGGGTCCCTTTCCATTTTGTTTTTGTTTAAATGGGGCTGAAACAGCTTGGCTTGCCTACAAAGGCACTGATACATCTACAGCATATTCAGTGGTCTCTCTTCCACCCCTTGATTGCTGTCCTTGGGCAATGTCCTAATTACACCCGGGACATGCTGCCAGCCACATGCATTTTAATGAGGCCTTTGTGTTCGTGTCCCAGAAAGCTGAGGGCCGCTGCTGGCTTCTGGGTGGAGGGGGGCAGCCTCTTCGTTTCAGGGAAACCTATGGGGAAGTGCTGTAGGACAGGAGGCAGATGGTGTGTGTGTGTGTGTGTGTGTGTGTGAGAGAGAGAGAGAGAGAGAGAGAGAGAGAGAGAGATCAGAGAACTTGTTTTGGTTGACTTGAGCTGATGGCCATTGCAAAGGGGCAGAAGAGGACAAGCACCTGTAGTTCTCATAGTTGCCAGTTTGTTTCCAGGCCCAATTCAAGATACTCACGTTAATGTTTAAAGCCCTAAACTGTGTAGGCCTCAAACACCCGAAAGACCATTTCCTTCCCTATAGACCCTCTCAAGTGTTGGGATTAGCAGAGGGGGCTCTCTTGGTAGTTCCACCACCCTCAGAAGTTCAGTTTGTGGTGAGAGAGAGCATTCTCTGTGGCAGCTTCTAGGCTGTGCGTTTCCCTCTCCACAGAGGTGCATCTTACACCTTCAGTACAGTCGTACCTCGGAAGTCGAACTGAATCCGTTCCAGAAGTCCGTTCAACTTCCAGAATTTTTGGAAACGAAACCGCGGCTTCTGATTGGCGGCAGGAAGCTCTTGCAGCTAACCGGAAGCCCCTTTGGATGTTTGGCTTCCGAAAGAATGTTTGAAAATCGGAACAATCACTTCCGGTTTCCGATCGTTTGGGAGCCGGAATGTTTAACTCCCAAGGCGTTCGGGAGCCGAGGTACGGCTGTATATAGTTTCCACCATATGCTGAAGATGCACCTCTTTGCTTTGGGCTTTGACACCTGAGAGAGAGATTTTTAAGGACCCAGCCCATTCCTGTGACTGTCATTTGTTTTTAATGTTTTTAGTATTGGATTTTAAATGGGTGTAAGTAACCCATCCTGGAACCTGATGGTGGGGAGTGGGGATTAAAGGGAATCCATAATAACAAAAATAAAGAAGTAATAAATTGTGTAGAAGATGACGTTTCAAAACAAAAATAACAAAAATAAAGAAGTAATAAATTGTGTAGAAGAAGCCACAACTTTTGATGCAGGGGAAGAGAAACTTTGTCACCTGCTGGAATTTCCCTCTGCTGTTGCAACTCCTTTCAAAATTGCAAGAGGACGGTCTCCTTGGAGTCTGGTCAGTGGGGAGAGGAAGGAGCAAAATTCCAGAAATTCAACAGAGGCCCTGGTGAGCGCTTGCTCTTGCTCTTAAGAGATGAAGTAGGCTGGTGCTGATCTTGCAGTATAAACAGATGAAGAGGAGCAAGAAGAGTTAGATTCAAGGGCCTGTAACAGGTAGCCGTAGCATAGCCAGATTAACAGAGAACTGTAACCCTCCCTGCACCAGTTGTATTTTTAACGGGAGCAGCAGCAGGCTTACTCTTAAAAGCTGGAGCAAGCAGGTAGGACACAACCAAACCAATGGATTCAAATAACAAGAAAGGAGATTGTGACTAAACTGTTGTATTGTCTTTAAATGCTGCATTGTTTTTAACACTCAATTGGGAGCCGCCCATAGTGGCTGGGGAAACTCAGCCAGATGGGCGGGGTATAAAGAATAAATTATTATTATAAATTATTATTAAACATTAGGGATATCTTTCTTACGGTAAGAGCAATGGAAGAGACCACCTCAGAAGGTGGTGGCCTCTCATTTCTTGGAGGTTTTTAAGCAGAGGTTGGATGGCCATCTGTCATGGATCCTTTAGGTGTGATTCCTGCATTTCAGGAAGTTGGACTAGATGACTCTTGAGGTCCCTTCCAACTCTACATTTCTATTATTATTAATACAGAAAACAACTGAATGTGTTTAAACAAACAACAAAAAGCAAAGAAGATCTAGTCTGCCTGGCCTGTTTTCTACTTATTGTGCAAGACTTTAGTGGTAGGAACTTGTGTTTGCTTTCCTCCAACAGGAACATCAAAAAAATGTATTTTCCCACCTCATTCTCCTGCATGCCTAGGTCAGGCCTGGCTTGAGCTCCTTTGGGCACTTGGTTGGCCGCTGTGAGAACATAATGCTGGACTAGATTGGCTTTTGGCCTGAACAAGTGGTATTTTTAAGGATGTCCTGTCAGACGAAAGGAAATTATTGGTTAATTGCATGAAAATGATACGATTGGAAACTTCTGGGGAAAGCAATCTTGACTCACTAGCACTGTCCTGTAAGAGATCCCAGCATCTGGCAATAAATAATACTTCTGAAGCTGAAGCCATCAGGGTTTTTATTTTATTTTATGGAATTGGCCTGCTCACTGGAATCTTTCCCGGCTTTGTGGCCACCTTTTGACTCTTGAGCTCAGCAGCCTGGTAAAGAGGGTATTAGTTTTGGGCTGCTGCTCTGGCTGTCGTCCAGAAGGAAAGGTCATGCTGGCGGCCCTTGTTGCACATACTCTGGCATCCGGGTGGTGCCAGAGTGGTGTGTCCTCAGTACTTTGAGGGTGTGAACACTCTCCAACCTGCTCTGCAATTCACTCAGACCACTCCACACACAGTGCTCCTTGTTTAATCCACGTAAACAATGTGCCCATTCTTTGGAGTGCTTGTATGTCAGTATCCACAACTGCTTGGGTTAGACTGAATGTGTGCTTGTGTGCCAAACAAGCTGTTAGCTCTGTTTGTTAAAGCCATGAGGAATGCAGCTAGAGATTGGGTTATCTCGATGACTTCAGAAATTAGGAACGGCTGCTTCATCATTCAAGCGAATGTTGGCAGCTTCCTCTCCTAAATCTTACTGGTGGCCAACCCAGTTGGGCCAGCAGGGCTGGTGTAATATGTTCACTCTGGCATGTTAGGTCTAACATTTCATTTGCATCCAACTGCAGAACCCAGATCTTTAGGGGCAATCCTACAGAAGTGTCCCAGGACTGGCAGATGGTGTTCGGCTTTTTTTTTTTTTTTTAATATACCTGCAAGTTTTCCCGTTCTGTTTTCCAGTGATCAGTCAATGTAGGAAGTGAGAAAGATGTGACAAAAACCTATGCAAAACAGATTTCCTAAGCAGTGGTGCACCCATGAAGAATAAGCTTTGTTGTTGATGTCTCCATGATCCTGGACTTCTTCCAGGGCTGATGGCAATACTCTCTTTACTTTGCAACCAAATCATACTTTGCAACCAAATCATACCCGGTGGCAGCCCCTTAATCAAGGATGGGAACCTGTGGCCCACCAGATGTTGCTGGACTACAACTCTCATCAGCCACAGCCAACATGACCAATGTCAGGGTTGATGGGTGTTGTAGTTCAGCAACATTTGGAGGGACATAGGTGCCCCATCCCTGCCCTGGATGCATTTCTCCCCATATGACAGGATAGATTCCTACAAGTGGTGCCTATGTATCTGGCTGGTGAAGTCTATGTACTTTAAATGTGTTTGTGTGAAGGCTCCTGTCAAATGTGAGCCAGACTTTAATTACGTTGTGTTCTATATCTTGTTGCTGTTTTAATATGCTATGAACTGCCCTGATAGCTCAGGTAAAGAGGCACAAAGTAAAATGAGATGGTCCTTTACAAATGAATGGAATATTTAATACGGAATGAACCCAACTATGGAAAGTTTCTGTTGTCTGTTGAGGAACCTATTTATATTCTGGAAATCTGGCTCCAATATGCTTGTCTATAGTGTTTGTTGTAGAAGTCATGAGGAGTTTGGGTGGATGTGAATTAATGAATGGACTCCTTATATTTACATACAGAAACTTTGGCAGGCGTGTGTGTGTGTGTGTGGGGGGGATTTCCTCAAGCATTTGGCAGTCGACTTGCCACTGAATGACTGACTTCTGTGTGAGAGGAGATGGTGCTGAAGACATTGCAAGATTTCCATTTATTTTCCCAAGCATACAGCCTTTTGTAAAGATGCAATTGTCACAGGGAAATAAAAAACGCAGAGTGAGAGCAATAGTCATATTGGCTAAACATTGTTGGTAAGAGTGCTATGATCTGGTGATGGTGAAGGCAAAATTTTCATTCACCTCTCTCAGGGGCACGGTTTCCTTCAGAATTTATAATGCCCGCTGTGTTTCATTGACATAGATTCCCTCCTCTGGTATACCCTGTCATAGCTCACCCAACCCAGCATTTGCGGTTGAGATGCCACTGAAGTTCATAAATCACAAGTTTGACTATTATTCTTGAGAACTCATAACGCTTACCTTTGATGTGCAAGGAACATTATGACCCTGAGTTCTTCTTTGATTTTGATTTTTAACCCAAGCCGTAGAAGAACTTACTCCAATTAACCTTGCACCAATAGCTGGAGGGCGAGCTCTGCCTTCCTCTCCCTGCAAGATGCACTTTATCTCTCTCCTTTGTCCACGATACACGAAATGTGTCTTGGGAATAATAAGCCCTTTTTTGGGAGGAGGAGACACTGAAACATCCCTTGCACATACACAAACCCATCATTGGAGGGAGGAAAATGCAGTCATTTCAAGAGGTTCGGCGCTCATGGGGGCAACAAATATGGGCAAGGGAGGAACTCTTTAACAGAGAACTCTTATGGTGGTTCTCTGCAGTTGCTTGCTAAGGCCAAACCTAGTTTGAATTGAGTCCACGTCTATTTGTGACTGCAGAATCTCCTGTTGAAGGAGCTTCTGGAGTTTGTCTCCTTTGAGAAGCACAGTGCTACACCAGAGCTATTTTTAAGGCCTAGTAAAACACACTCCAAATACAGTGGTACCTTGGTTTATGGACTTAATCTGTTCTGGAAGTCCATTCTTAAACCAAAACTGTTCTTAAACGGAGGTGCGTTTTCCCTAATGAAGCCTCCCGCCGCCGGTGCCCTTCCACCGTTCAGCTTCTGTTTTTAGACCGAGGTAAAGTTTGTGGGTGGTGCTGTGGGGACGTGGGTGGCGCTGTGGGTTAAACCACAGAGCCTAGGAGTTGCCAATCAGAAGGTCGGTGGTTTGAATCCCCGTGATGGGGTGAGCTCCCATTGCTCAGTCCCTGCTCCTAGCAGTTCAAAAGCACATCAAAGTGCAAGTAGATAAATAGGTACCGCTCCGGCGGGAAGGTAAACGGCGTTTCTGTGCGCTGCTCTGGTTCGCCAGAAGCGGCTTAGTCATGCTGGCCACATGACCCGGAAGCTGTACGGTGGCTCCCTCAGCCAATAAAGCGAGATGAGCGCCGCAACGCCAGAGTCGTCCACGACTAGACCTAATGGTCAGGGGTCGCTTTACCTAAAGTTTGTAAACCGGGACACTATTTCCAGTTTTGTTGAGTTTGTAAACCGAACTGTTCCTAAACCAAGGTACCACTGTATGTAGCTGACCCCACTACCTGGCATCAGGAATAGTACAGGCAGTCAAGCAATTAGCTGGTGAGCATCAGGGAGAAAACCCTCTCCAATCGCAGCCGTTTAATTATATGTTGCATCAGTGGATCAAATCACTGGAGAGCAAGATCCCTTTATCCCATTAGCCCCTCTGTGGCTCCCGTGGGCCCCTGTGTGTCACTCAATATATACGTGATGCTCAGTGAGAACAGGATAGCAGAGATGGAAACTGGAGAATGGCGGGATGGTCCATGATGTTTCCTCTTTGTAATTAATTATTATTCTGCTGTCATCCTCAGGAAGCTCCTAATGATATTAAACAGACTCTTCACCCCGTTCGTCGTCTTTGCTGATGGTTCCAAACAACGCTGTTTATTGATGCAAAAACCTGACTTGTTTGCATATTATACCAATGAGTCTAACATGGCAAAAATAAACATAGCGGTGTGTGAAGATATACTGACTCTCTTAGGCATTTATGCTGCTGTGCTTTAGGATCAGCCTTTCCCAGCCTGGTGCCCTCCAGCTGTTTTGAACTATAATTCCCCATGAACCCCAGCCAGCATAGCGATGGTGTGGCCTGAAATAGGAGTGATAAATTTAATCTGTGTGGTAGAAATGCTTGCTGGAGGGTAATCCCCCCCTTTTTACACAATTTAATTAATGTTGAATAAGAGCATTTGCTTGCATTAGTTATGGTAGAAGCTCCAGGAAATAATTAGGGATGTACTAAATGGGCTAGTCCTTGCAAAGGTTCAAAATCCCCCTTAGCAGTAGCTGTTATAGGGAGGATCTTCTGGTAGGGACCACTAGGGTTCCCCATGGAGGAAAAGGTGGGGTATAAATGCAATTAATTAAAACGAGACATGGTTGGGTCAAAAGGGGATTTGCAGGCACAGCTGATTGGCAGCACTTACATAGTGCTTTGCAAGCCCCAACTGTTGATTGTTTATTGGGGTTTGCAAATCACGATGCCTTTGCCCACACTGTTTGATTTCACAGACTTGGGGGGGGGGGAAATGGGTCACCTGATGCCATTGTGATATTAGCGGTCTGGCAGGTAGATTGCTCTGCCCACCTGTCAAGCTTAGCCCCGGGGGTGGGATGGGATGGGGGAGAGATAAGAAATTGGCCACCCTTGCCAGATCCAGTTCCCCACCTGGGGAACCATTTCCTGCCCCATAATGTACCTTAAAAAAATCTGCTTACCTTTAGAAACGTTGCTTAATGGCAGCTGCCTTGTGTGTATCTGTTTTATTGTTTTATTAATGTGTATTTCATTGACTGTTGACTTAAAGCGGCTTTAAGAGCAGGAAATTGTGATGATGATGATGATGGCGGTAGGGTTCAGCCAGTCCTAATCTGCTGCATGCACATTCAGTGGCAAACACAGCTGTTAGAGTTGTTAAGAGGAAAAGTAATCAGAAAATAGAGGCGAAACCGGGCTCTAGTTCACTGGCATTGGGGCTGGCTGTCCGTGAGATGCGTGTTTTGCTGTTGTGAATTCCATACAGTTTGAAGAAAAGATGCACATCTGTAATAAATAAATAAATCTGACTGCCACTAATGCAAACCCACAAAAAGTGCCCTCTCTGCATGACATAGTGGCCAGAGTGCTGGACTAAAGAGTCGAGAGACCAGGGTTCAAATCAACACTCAGCCATGAAGTTCTTTTGGTGACCTTGGGTCAGTTGCTGTCTCCAACATGCCCCACAAGGTTGCTGGGAGGGGGGCTCTGTTTACACCACCTTGATCGACTTGAAGGAAAGGTGGGATGGAAATGTTGGTTAAATAAAATAAATCAGAGGGAGGAGCTCTCCTGTCACATCTTAACAGGTTGTTCAACTTATGCCTGTCATAAATTGTAACTGGGAGCAAAAGGATCTGAGAGTGGGGAGCTGTTCTTATGTGTTTAGGATTGGCTGTGGGGAGGGAGGGAGAAACTCAGCAAAGAATTCTCCACTTTCAGCCAGTTGCTTGCAGGCAAATAATATGTATTTGGCCCCCTCTCTCTTTGAGCATGCGTGTGCATGTGCATGCATATATATGTGTGCGCACAGACACACAAATATTTGCACACACCTTCCCTGGCCTGCTCCAGTTTGCCACGTGGTGAGATTGTAGGTGGGAGGCCATCAAGCAGAAGCCTCTGGCCTCACAATAGCCACTTTGTCTGGTGGCCTGACCTCATTTGCCCACCACGCTGCAGCTGCTCCCATCCCTAGCCCAGGCATTAACCCCCGGCGTGCTGTGTGCCAGACACAACATTAAACAGGGACAGAGAGAGCGGTGGGCAGGATGTATTTCCTTTTGTTTCTTCACTGGCTCTCCTTTCTTGGGTTGGGTGTGTTATTGCTTAGCTCTGTGTTCTGTTCCTAACAACTGTCACCGGCAGGGGTGTTGGGTAAGACTAAGTTGAGAGCTCCTGGAAACACAGAAAAGTCTTGCTTAGTTCGCCTCCTCCCTCTCTCCTCTTGGCAGATCTGCTTATAGCTGTGAGAGAACATTCTCAATGCTGCTGAGAAAAGTGTCACACGAAAATGGTAGAAGGGCAAGAACTCAGACCACAAAAGGAAAATAATACTTCGCATGATACAATTGTTTCAAATAGTCTCTTCTGTAGATGGATTTATTTATAGAAGTATGTAGATGAAGTATATACACCAGCACAGGGCCCTGTTTAGAAAATTCTTCTTCAGCTGGAATATAGTTAAATATACATTCATTAGAGACCCTCTAAGCATATTGAATTATCATACAAACATATCTGCATCGCCATCTAAAAGATTCTTTAACACATATAGGAAAATATAACAATGAAAATGTATTCTTACCAGATAGTCAACGTGTACTGGTAGATCAAAGTTAGATGACTAAGAGTGTATTTGTAATATATAAGAAGGAAATTGGGTGTGTTCTAATGAAGATTTAAAGATTTAAGGAGGCAGTGATACAAAATATAGCAGATTACAGAAAGGAAGTAAAGTCTTGATTGTTATTTAGACCTCGGGGGGAGATAGTATTAAAAAGATGAATGAATTTAGTCTCTTGTTGTAGCAAAAGTTTGTCAATATTCTTGCGATGAAAACGATCTGGGGATGGGTTCCAAATAACAAAAAACAAGAAGTCATCTTCTGTGTGTTTATATTGCATGTAATGTTCTACCAGCGGTGCTTCCACGATTTTGTTATGTATTCTAGATCGATGTTCATTAATCCTAAGTTTTATTTGCCTGGAGCATTTCCCAATATACATCATTTTGCAAGGGCATATCCATGCATAAATGCAGTTTTTTTGTATTACAATTACTGAAATGTCTAATTTGATATTTAAACACAGATTGTTCATTAGAAAATTCCTTAACTTGTAGAGAGTATTTACAGATGCTGCACCCCCCACATCTGAAATGGCCTTTTGGAAATTCATCAACTGGTTTTGTTGGTACAGTGATGTCCAATTTTATCAGGAAATCTCTAAGGTTTGGTTCTTTTTAATCCAAAAAGTGGTGGTTTCTGGCCTCCAGAAACATTAGAAACAAGGTGCCAATGTTTGTATATAATTGCTTTTATGGATGGGGTGTATTGCAGCGTGGAAACAATCCGATTATCCCATTGACTTCTTAAAGTTGGTGCTAAAAGATTTTGTCTGGTTACCTTTTCTGCTCTGTGTTGTGCTTCGTATAGTACTTTGTGGGAATAGCCACGCTGAGAAAGAGAGGCTGTAAGTGTTTCAGCAGATCTTTTGTAGTCCTTGTCTACCATTTTCGTGCTGAGAAAAGTGTGTCATGGGGTGGACTTCTGATGCACAAGTACAGCAGAAGTCGACTTGTGTTCTCTCTGTAGGCTTCTTGCCCTGGACGCTTTGTTGGTGCCACGCTGTGTCTTCCCCATCCTTTGTGCGTGATGTGCTCCAAAACAGTGTGTGAATAACATTGGGATGGGGGTATTTGAACCCCTGTCTCACTGGCAGGCTGTACCACTGGGACTAGAGGACTGGGGTGTCCCAGCATCGTATGTAGTGCTGGGGACATGCCCCCATGGGTGAAATTCATTGTTTGCAATCCCTGATTGTACTAGTGGGCACTAGTGGGCACTAGTGACGTTCCCAAGAACACTAAGGATGTGTCTGTCATTGCTCACCTTCTTTAATTTTTTGCCTTTTCTGGTTTTTGTTTCCCTCCATTCGATTCTGCAGGCATTCTGCCTGCGCAGCAGCAGCAGCATGTCTTCAGAGTGTAAAATAGCTCCGATAAGGTTGGGATTGGGGTTTCCTGCACAAAAGGCAGTGACTGCCGCAGGTTGGATTTTGCTGAAAAACTTTGCTTTAACAAATTGGTAAGGTTCTAAAACAGTCAACAGGCAGTCAGGCTGTTTCCACCTCACATGGCAAAATTTCCCTTGCTTGGTTTCCATGTTCTATGCCCTGTGCAGCTGCTGTAGCAGCAGGTGTGAAGATAACCAGGCAGCAGATTCCTCATGTGAACAGAAAAAGCCTGTGGGAGCAATTTAAAATTGTGCTAGCGTAAAATCGTCTCAGTGCTGTGTGCTTTTTATTTTAGAAGCAGGAGATGGACTTAGGCTTGACATACTGAGCTTGCAGAACAGAACTGCGAGTTCCTGTCCTTTTTTTTCACTTTTTGGTCTGTAACAGGGCTTCACTTCTTTCTAGCAGCAATTACTATCGTAATTGTGGCTTTCCCCATTACAGTATAGCATCTCTTTATCAGATGATTTTTTTTTTGCCTGCTGCATTTCTGTACCTGTTAAAAAGCAGGAAAGCAGTGACACAAAAATGTTGGTAACTCTAATAGAATGCTGCATTGCAACTGTGGGAAGAGGGCAGTCCTGCTGTGGGAAGGTCTGAAGGGGGGTTGAAAGTGTGTTTGATTCAGTCTGGGAAGGCTGTGGGTAGAGTTGGTGGGCATGGAGAATTCTGTCAATTTCTCTTTCACTCTTAAATTCAGTTTGCCACACTTCTTTTCATATATTTTTTTAAATCCTCACAAAAATGTCTGGTGTGCATTTCTGCCAATATATATTTTTCTATGCTGTTTTTTCTAATAAAATGCATATTTGTTATGTTCACCAATACTTGTATTTTTCACACGTTGACACAAACATACACATTTGGTTCAGGAACTTACTTTACAATAGTTGGAGAAGTGTAAATTTCAGAAATAGCCTGTGTTTGGGGTTTTGCGTTGTTTTGGGAAGTGCAAATGAGTTTGGTTCACATTTTAAAATGGCCCTAATTTCTCCCCTTTTTCTGGGAACAGGTGGAGCTTCTGCTCCCCACACCTTCTTCTCATTACTGGAATTCCCAGTTCAGGCATAACGTCTGTCTGTGTACATCTCACTATGAATTCATGGTAGAATCAAAACTGTATTAGACTTGCCAGCTCAGCGACTCAGCTTGAAGAATGCGGGTCCTACCCACATCTGCAGCTAATAATAATAAATAATAGTAATTTATTATTTGTACCCTGCCCATCTGCGTGGCTTGCTCCAGTCACTCTGCGGGGCTTCCAACATATTTTAAAACATAATAAAACCTTAAACCTTAAATCTGCCTTCTAAAAGTTAATATAGTGCCACAGTTTGCGAGACTCATATTGTTTCAGCTATGCCATTTGTGTGCATGCACATAAACCAATGCTGTGCTGCTTCCCTGAGAAGTGGAGAAAGCAGCCGAAGAAAGCTCTGGAGAGGCAAGAGAGAAGAAGCTGCAGCGGCCCTTTAGAGTTTGCAAGGCAAGCTGCGTGTGCTTCTCACTGCTAATCTGTATAAGGCAATACTCTGCCTGGGAGTTGAAATGGCTCAGGGGAAGGGATGCAAATCTATGTCAATGTAGTTGAATCTAGTTTGTAAAGGGCCACACTTAGTGCATCTTGGCCCAAGAGGATTTCCCCGGGGACCATTTTTGCTAGCAAAAACTTTTGTCTGCCAGTTTCGAGGTGCAAAACTACTCTTGTGCCTTCCTCCCCACATTTGCACCAATCTGACTTGCAGGATTCTCACACAGCATTCCGCCCAACTTTTGGAGATGCAAAACCAGGATGTGAGTCTTCCAGGATGCACTTCTGGGCGAGTCGCATGACCCATGCCTCCCTCCGGCCCAGGAAAAAATGCTTTTTTCGGGGCAAGAGCACAGCAACCAAAATGGCTGCCACGATCTCGCCCGGAAAAAAGGGACATCCCCTTTTTCCCGGGGCTCTTGGCAGGTTTGTAACGCAGTAAAAATGAATGGGGTCAACACCTACTGTTTTAAGTTATCTCCGGTCCAAGTAGAGACGGGAAGTGAACGCAATTTCAGACAAGAGCCTGCTTTGGTAACAGAAAGATTTATGATGCAGCTTTGCAGGCCTTGGAAAAGCCTCAATTTGGTTAAGCATTAAGACCTGTAGAACCTATGCATGTTTACTTGGAAGGTAAGTTGGCTGCGTTTTGAAGGGGTTTATTGCCAGATTAAGTGTTCTTATGGTTGCTCCCCTAAAATTATTTGTGGCTGAGGCCTGTGGGCTTCTGGAATTTCTCGCACTTGGAAACTTGGTTGCGGCCTGACTTGCGTGTGGAGAAATAGCAGCGGGGATCCTGTCGAACCGTCAATGACATGCCCTTGTAGCAGCGTCAGGAGCAGAACGTCGAAAGCTCAGTTCCAACACCTGGTTTAAAATAGAAACCGTTAACAGCACAACGAGGATGGATGAGGGAAACCTCTGGCTTGTTTTCAGCCTGGCTTCGGGCTATTGTTTTCAGAATTCGCTGGGGGAAACCAGTGTAGCGAAATTGTTTGAGGGAAAACTGAACTGAGGAGCTGGGAGAGAAACCCTTCTTAACTTTCCCACTTATAGGATAGCTAGTAGCCGGGACGGGGTTGTCTGCCTCCATTATCGAAGGCAGCATGCCTTGAAATACTACTTTCTGTGAATCACAGGCTGGAAGAGTGCTGTTGTGGTTGGGTTTTGCTCACAGGCTTCACATCGGCATTTGGTTGGCCACCATGAGAATGGGATGCTGGGACTTAGGGCCACATAAAGGGCACCATATATTTAATGCACCATAACACCACTTTAAATTCCCCCAAGGAATTCTGGGTGCTGTAGTTTGTGAAGGGTGCTGAGGGTTGTTAGGAGAGCCCGGTTACCTTCCCAAAACTGCAGTTCCCAGAAGAGGGGTTGGTTGCTAAACTACTCTGAGAATTGTAGCTCTAGGCGGGGAATGGGGTCTCCTGACAACTCTTAGCACCCTTAAAAAACCACTGCTCCCATAATACCTTGGGGGAAGCCAGGTCAGTTTAAAGTGGTACCATAGTGATTTAAACATCTGGTGAGAATGTGGCCTAGATGGGCTTTTGTTCTGATCGAGCAGGGCTCTTTTTACATTCTGGAACACCAGAAGCACAACTGGTGTGGCCCAGCAGCCTGTTTATGAGACTTGGAGAAGAAAGGCATGCAGGGCATATGAGAAGGACAGCTCTTCCCTGACATGAGCAACTGGTCAGAACTTTCTGCTGCCACCTTCAACTTTTGTGGTGTAGGCCTGGGGGCAAATGTTAATCATGGGTAGAAGGCATACCGGTAATCCCAAAGAACATGACTACATTTTCCTCATTAGTACACCAAATTTGCTTTCGGTTCACGATTTGGTTGTTTCTTCATCCAGTGAGTAATAGTGTGTTGTGATACAATTGTTGTTTCACATCATGCTCCAGTATCTTTTGGCTACACAGCTAACAGATGGGGTTTGTAATTCTGGTTTGCGGTGTTTAAATATTTGTCTTTGGAATGATGAAAATTGTAAAATACAGATAGGCGTTGGACTTCAGGAATGTTTTGAACTTAATGGGGTTGTAACTTCTTCACGTGACATTGAATGGGAAACATGTAAGGGCTACATTCAAAGCAGGATTCTAGCCTTCCATAAGGAATGCATTAGAACATTGCAGGATGAGAGTTTTCAGAAAACAGCAAAGTCTCTCTTCTAAATCAATTTGCAACATCCTTTTTCTCAGGTCTTTATAGAAAACATCTGCAACACACTTAATATGAATTAAATTAGGGCAGAATTTGGATTTACATGTATGCACCAAATATATTGGGAAAGTGGTGAGAGACTGGATAAGATAATTGACTTTTCATTTTTTTTAAAGTCAGAACTATATGCTGTTTGCTAGAGTTGAGTGTAATATGGTCTGTTCAGTACCAAAAGGAATAAATTCAGAGTTTCAGAAGTATTACTCCAAATTACATAGGAAGGATAATGATCCTACATGGTGTGTGACTTTGAAAGCATTTTTTTCCCCAGTTGGTTCTCCTACATCTTAAATACACAGCAAAAGGAAATTCCTGCAAAACCATTACAGATGGAAGAAATTAAGAATGCCATTTATATAATGAAGATTGGGAAAGTTCAGGGGCCAAATGTCAAGTTCAAAGTATGATGCATATATTTCTGTTTATCCTAAGTGTTGTAAAGATCATACTATCTGGGTAAATTATAAGCCGGTTAATTAATGTAGATGCTACGATGCTAACAGTGAATTTGGCAAATGGAGTTGAAGCAGTGATAACAGCAGGATGTTAGGCAGTGTACGTCAGAATCTACATACATGTCCACCATGCACATGAATCCAACCTACACCCTGAGAGGAATGGAAACGTGTCGGAACTTGTTCCCATTTAAAATAAATGCACCCAAATTCACCTTCTTAGCCGGTAAAGAACACATCACACACATCACGCCAGGAAGCAGGAAAGATTGGTTTATTGCTCAGATAAGAAAAAGAGAGCATATGTGCTAATTTGGGCAGCAAGTTGATTTGCATCGAGTAGAAAGCAATGTGCCTAAAACTTGCCCAGATCTGAGGGACTTGGAGATACCGCAACCCTAGGCAGTGTGCATCATGCTGTTGCGCACAAGAATTTGTGGATAGGAACATAAGAAGAGCTCTGCAGGATCAGACCAAAAGCCCAGCATCCTGTTCTCACAGTGGCCAACCAGATGACTGTGGGAAGCCCATAAGCAGGACCTGAGTGCAATCCCCACTTGTGAGTCTCGGCCGCTGGCTCCAGCCATGGACGTGGAACATACCCATTGTGGCTAATGGCTATAGATAGCCTCAAACTTGTCCTCTTCTCTTTTAATGCCATCCATGTCAGTGGATTAGCTTCATTGGATGACCCTGAGTTCCAGAGAGGGGCAGAACTTCTCCCTACCCGTTTTATCATGTACTCGCCTGTTTTCTAAACTGAAAAGCCATAAGAGTTGTTTTTTGGCTCTCCCCCACCCCCACCTATGTTGAAACACACACAACCTTTGGCAATGCTGTCTCCCTTAGACACTGACCCAAAGGACAGGAACTGAAGATGCTGGGGGAAGAAGCTACTGCTTGATGAGCTCCATTCAAGAACGAGTGAAGGGATCCCAGCAGCTGTTTCCTCTCTCTTTAAAAAAAGCCGCGTTTTGTCTTCCTTTCAGAGTCCCACGCTTGAAACTGCCATGCAGGTGTTTCTCTCTCTCTCCCCATCGCCTAGGCCTCTGGTGTCCACCCAGATTTTGAGATGCCAAGCAGGAGTGAGAGCTGGGCCTTGCCCTTGAGTGACAAAATGATTGCCTTCTCATCCAGGGGAATTTCCAAAGAAGCCCGTGGTTTTGTTGCAAGGAGAAAAAAAATTGTAAGCCTGATGACCTTTTCTCCCGATGATAGTATTAGTACTGGCATTTTTGTAAGGGGAAATCTGCTTCCGACTCTTCAGAATCTCGTCAAATTAATACTGAGGGAGGTTTTATTTATTTACATTGAACAGCTATGGACAGTACATGCCAACGTCAAGTTTCTTCGTTTCTGTGTAATCACCCGCCTTTCCACTATATATGTGTGTGTGTACACTACATAGATATATAGATATAAATACACACACAACAATTTTTTATGTGCTGTAAGCTGCACAGAGTGGCTGGGGAAACCCAGCCAGATGGGCAGGATATAAATAATAAAATTTATTATTATTATTATTATTATTATTATTATTATTATTATTATTATTATTATTATTTTACACTAGGGCCTCTGCCCCTGCTCTCTGTGCCCACAAACCCCTCCTTTGGCTGAGCTTGCCCAGTAAATACCAGCTTGATGATACTTTTCACAGCAGCGCTGGAAACAAAGCCCAAGTTTGTTTTATACAGGCATTTCCAGGAAAATTATGTTCAGAGTTGGCTGGTTGCACGCATGGATTGGGACAGCACTCTTCCCGCTTGGCGTATTTTGCCTGGGAACCCCTTCTAGTGCTGGAAGCTCTGGGGACAAATTTAGCCCGCAGGCTTGGAACTCAAGTTGGGATGAGGGGGAAGAAGCCACTGTTCTTGCTCTAGTGCCTTTCGCATAAGTTTAATTTGCAAAAATCAGTAGGTGAAACTCTGCACGGCGTGGCAAGAGGGATTATCATGTGCCGCTTGTACATACACACCAAGCTGCTGTTAAGGGCACAAGAGCTAGGGATGTATTCAGCTGGCAGTCCTATTTGGGTCCAGGAGCAAGCTATGTTTTGGTGAGCCTATGGAGAGAGGCTCCATTGGGTGATCAGGAGGTGGAGCTAACTGGCAGAGCAGATGTTTTGTGCTAGTAGTAAATGGTTTACTGGAAACTGCCTCGTGAGCCATAGTCTGTCATCTACCCTTCCCTGCCTTTTAGAACGCTGCTAAGGTAATAACTTGATATAAGTTTGAGAACTGATGGGCAAAGTTCCAAATGCTCGTTAATTTGGTGCACACTGATAATTGGTTTTGCAATGCTATATGGGATTCATACTGGGTGGTTCGCATTTCTGGCTGTCAGTGTTGTTTTGGTTTGAGAAATCTTGCTTGATCAGACTTCTAATTAAAGAGACTTCTGAACGCTGAATTGCTTAAGTTTGAAGTAGAGTCTTTTGACAACTTGATGGTTTCTGGCTGTGGAGTTTTCTCTTGTGCTCAGCTCGCTTTGATCCTAATTGGGTAGGGATGTTTTGGGCGTGCCGCTTCTGAAGGATCTCATTTGTATTGGAGTGTTTTGCTGAACAGTACTAAACTGTTCTGTTTCATGCTGAAATGTTGTTATGTCACCTTTGGAATAGGGCTGCCATTTTGTAATGGGCTCAGAATAAAACTGAAAAGGATATATATTCATTGCTTCTGTAATGCTACATTGAGCAGAGGCAACGTGTGGGTAAAAGACAGATGTAGGTTAACCTCATAATAGCAGAGTTTGCGGTTATGCTGGTCCATTCTTGTATCTCTCGAGTTTCTTTTCTCTTTCTCATTATGGGATCAACATAACCACAAGCTCTGTATTTTACTCATGCATTGCAGCGTTGCAGAATTGTTTTTAAATACATCTCAGTTTCACTTGCAGCCCATTATGCTATTCTAAAAGTTACATTAGAATACTTCACAATAGTAGAACTTGCAGTTCTGTTGGTCCCAAAGAATGAAAAAGACAAGATCACACTGCTTTTAGGGTTCCACAGATCAAACAGACAAGTTCCCTGCTCTAGGGAAGGAACAATCTGTGCCTTGAGTATCCATGGTGCTTGTTCAGCCCTTACGTTAAAAAAAATTAAAACAAATGTGTTAAGAGTTTCATCATCACAATGCTAAAATTAAGACTCAATAACGGTAGTCTTGGAAAGGCATTTTAAATAGGTTTTCAGTGAATATATTAACGCGAAACCCCAGTAAAATGTTTCCAAAATTCCTACACAGCTTTTTATTATTGCTGATTCATTCTTACAGCATATCTAAGCCATAGATTTACACGGGTTTAATAGTTCATCCTTCTCCCCCTGAGAACCAAACCATTTGGGATCATTTATGGGTATATTAGGATATCAAAATAAACAACTCTGTGAAAAGGGCTAGCAACATCAGCATTTGCCCAAATAAAATTATCAGTGATTCTTAGGAGAAACCGATACAGTTAACTATATGTCAGTTTTTAATACACTTTTAAAATGTGTCGTGCCTCTGGGTGGTGATGTAAGGGTTCGTGGTGCTCCTCACGAGTAAAAAGGCGGTGACTCAGCATCTGTATATTTACAGCAGTTTATTATACAGATATGTACAAATCAGACCTTGAAATTCCATGACCGTCTTAGTCACTCTCAGATCCCAGAAGTGGTGCTTTGCGAGAGCGCCTCCAGCAGAGAAACCTGGGGACCCCAAGTCTCCTCCTTTCCTCCTTCCGTTTGAGCCCCCTACGTAATTGGGGCGACGGGACTACCAGCTCACCCTCCGTTCCTGAACTGCTTATTGGGTGTTCGGACCCCGCAACATCCGACAGCCCTTCCACCATGGAGCTCTCTTCCTGTCTCTCGCTCTCACAGGATGTCTCAGGGCTTCTCGGGCGGTGCTGGGTACTCTCAGCATCAGGGGTCCCTCCCTCAACCTCCGCTGGCTCTCCGCTGCCTCCAGAGGTTACCCTGACAGGTGGGCATTGCAGGTACAGATCAGGTGCTTTCCGGGCCCTGTGCATCACTCTTACGGGAGAAGCTGCATTTGTGAGCCTAGTACATGTCATGCAGTTTCTGCAACAACATGAACCCATCCTGTAGCTTAATCTCTTGTAAAGACACCACTGTTGGTTGGTAATGAAGGGACCTGTCTCTGGTGGCCTGCTATTCCATAACTCTTTGTTATGAGGTTTCTCAGAAACTCTCAAGCAAGGTTCTTAACCTTTGTGCCTCTTAAAGTTAATGGTCAGGAGAAATTCAGCAAATGCATTCTCCCCCCCCCCCATCAGATTTAGCAGTGATGCAAGTTTGTCCTGTGAAATAACTGCCTGCCATGCACTTGCTCCGAAAACAGCAACTTCCTTTAAGAGCAAAGTATTTAAGGGCTAAACTAAATGTGTAGTTTGCTATTGCAAAACTCATTAAAAAGCAGAATAAAATAGCCAGTATGCCCCCACCAAGCCCCATAAGAAAGAGGGGGAGGATTTTTTTAAAGCCTTTGTTCTGATTGGATGCTACCACCTATTAATAGGAAGAAAACCCCAGTTGGTACCATGGGTCTCTGGAGTGGTTCTTAAATGTTTGTTTGAACTTCCAACTCACTTCTAGCACTCCAGCATTATTTAACACCCAAATTAATTGTGAAGCTACACTGCTTAAATCTTGCATATTTGCTCGTTCTTACCCTATGATTCTGCTTCTTTTTCAGAAGATGCTGTTTAAGAAGAATTGTGGCACGAAGACGAGAATCATCAAAATTCGGGTAAGTGGCTATTGCTTGATAGTTCTCATTTTTGTCTTCTTCCTCCTGGGGTTGGGCAATGAAGTTTCCTTGCTTGTGGGATGGTAATATAGCAATGAACCTTCGTCTTGCATTCATCCTGATTTCCTTGCAGCATGCTTACATGTCTTTCACTTAACTCACACTTTTCATTATATTTCCATGTCACTTTCCAAACTGCAAAAAGTCTTGTGTATTTTAAAGTGGATTTGTTGTGCTCTGGTGATGGGGGCTGTTCAATCCACTTCAGTTGCGCAAACCTAAAGTCCTGGCAGGCAGCTGAATCACTCCCACAAAACACTTTCATATAGTTTGGTTGCTTTGTTCTGTCCACAACTGTTAACCCAATCCCAAAGAAGAGCAGTGCCAAAGAATGTTCCAACTACTGCACAATTGCGCTCATTTCACATGCTAGCAAGGGTATGCTTAAAATTCTACAAGGCAGGCTTAAGCAGTATGTGGACCAAGAACTCTCAGAAGTGCTAGCTGGATTTCGAAGGGGCACAGGAACCAGAGACCAAATTGTGAACATGCACTGGATTGTGGAGAAAGCTAGAGAGTTCCAGAAAAACATCTACTTCTGCTTCATTGACTGTGCAAAAGCATTTGACAGTGTCGACCACGGCAAACTATGGCAAGTTCTTAAAGAAATGGGAGTGCCAGATCACCTCATTTGTCTCCTGAGAAATCTCTATGTGGGACAAGAAGCTACAGTTAGAACTGGATATGGAACAACTGATTGGATCAGAATTGGGAAAGGAGTACGACAAGGCTGTATATTGTCTCCCTGGTTATTTAATTTATGTGCAGAATTCATCATGCGAAAGGCTGGACTGGATGAATCCCAAACCGGAATTAAGATTGCCGGAAGAAATATCAACAACCTCAGATATGCTGATGACACAACCTTGATGGCAGAAAGTGAGGAGGAATTAAAGAACCTTTTAATGAGGGTGAAAGATGAGAGCTCAAAATATGGTCTGAAGCTCAACATCAAAAAAACTTAAGATCATGGCCACTGGTCCCATCACCTCCTGGCAAATAGAAGCCACTGCGAGCATTTGAGCCCCAGAGCTATGTGCTGGTGATAGTCTGGTCCTATCAACACTGTAACTGCAGTATTTTGCACCAAGTGGAGCTTCTGAATGAGGTGCAAAGGTAGCCCCACATAGATCCATAGCTGTCAACTTTTCCTGTTTCTTGCGAGGAATCCTATTTGGAATAAGGGAATTTCCCTTTAAAAAAAGGAAAAGTTGACAGCTATGCATAGATCACATTGCATTGTGGTCACTAGTGCATGAATCACCACCAACAGGCTACCCCTGTCGAATAATGGACGTAGTTGGCACCCTAGCTCTAGCTGATAAAACACACTGCTAGCTATTGAGACTAGTGACAAAGAGGGAAATACTGACTATAATTTTAAATAGAAGCGCAGCACCTCTCATCGCAGGTAGGAAGAAGACTGTAACAAGGTGATCTGTGTGCCTGCTCAGTTTGTTCTGCTGACAGCTGACTGGCAACTTCCAGGGCCCCAGCTGTCCCTTATTGTGGCTTTTTGCCTTTAACCCATACTTGGCTTTGACAAGTGGCCACTCTATTGGTATTATTGCCATTTGGGAATAACACCTGAATATCCTTAGATGGTGGTTTGCATTAATCACAACATTAGTGCTAATTGTTTCATCGTTGGATGCATGCTTAATATGTAGATATGCGGTGTATACAATCAGTTACGCATCAGTTGTG
Source organism: Lacerta agilis (assembly GCF_009819535.1). NCBI lineage: Eukaryota > Metazoa > Chordata > Lepidosauria > Squamata > Lacertidae > Lacerta > Lacerta agilis. Next base: position 85,347,280 of record NC_046314.1, on the reverse strand, counting down.
CCCATTAGGAAGAACTGAAATAGATGGTTATCACTTCATTCAATAATAAGGATAATTGGTCGTTGGTAGAGTATCTGATTCACATGCAGAGAAGGCCTCACATTCAATCCCCGACATCTCCAGGCCGGGCTGGGAACGTCCCCATTCTGAAACTTTGGAGAGCTGCTGACATCCAATGTGGACAATACTGAACTAGATGGACAAATCATCTGAATTGGTACCATGCAGCTTCCATTTCAGCCAAGCCACACTCACCTGGCTCAACTGAAATGGGGTTTGCAGCCACTGCTGATCAGCTGATTGACAGTGCCTCCAAAGCTCTGTGCACTGATCAGCAGGTCTTGGGAAGCTTCATTTTTAGCACTCTCCAGGTGCTGATTGGGCAATTGTTGGTGCTTCATGGGCTGTGCTTTTGCTTGCAGAGTCTGACATAGAACCAAGTGGGCAAAAATGAGTCACCTGATGCTATTCTGATGTCAGGTGATTGGTAGGTGGGAGACCTTGCCCACCTGACATGCTTGGCCTTCAAGGGGTGGGGGAGATGACTATCTGCCCCTCCCCCGCCGCCTGAACCAGTTCCTTACCCCTGTGGTAGAAGGAGGGATCTAATTCCAAAAATGGAGAGGAGGGGGTGGCAAGTGCCAGGTGGACATGTGGATGCTGGGGTGAGCTGGAGAGGGAAGTTGGGAAGCTAATACACATTTCTTCAAGGCAGTGTGGATACCTGCGTGAGAGCAGGTAAGAAGGAAAGAAGAGAATAGCTGAGGAGCAGATAATTCCTTCAAGTCCTTAACTGAAGCACAAAAGTGTCTTTTTAAAAAAAGTACTAGATTGGGTTGGTCATGATGGCAAGAATATTTTCTGCAACCCCTTCCAGTTAACTAAAACAATAATTTGTTATAGAGGTAGCATTTTTGTGGCCAGCAATGCCACAGAAGAGTTGTGTTCTTGGAATGTTTCTTTCATCACATAATATCCTCCTATTGTGATAAGGGCGGGGAAGCGAGAGTTAAGATGTGAAAGTAATCTTCTCCTATGCGCTTCCCCAAGAGGAAGAGCATGCATGTTTGAAATGTGCTGGGAATCGACTTGGCAATAGTTTATTTCCTGCACCTGGTGATTTCTGCTTCTTTCATCTTCTCAATGTGTGGTACAGCCCTCCTTAATTTCTGTAAGCATTCTTCTTAGTAACTGACTCACTATTGAGAAGAGTTAACTTAAAATCCCATTTGCTACTTTGCAAAACATTCCCCTGATTTTGCTGAATTATCCAGGCAAAAGATTTGGAAGGACAGATCCTGAAGTTGAGACTCCAGTACTATGGCCACCTCATGAGAAGAGAAGACTCCCTGGAAAAGACCCTGATGTTGGGAAAGATGGAGGGCACAAGGAGAAGGGGATGACAGAGGATGATATAGTTGGACAGTGTTCTCGAAGCGACTGGCATGAGTTTGGCCAAACCGCGGGAGGCAGTGAAAGATAGGGGTGCCTGGCGTGCTCTGGTCCATGGGGTCACGAAGAGTCGGACATGACTGAACGACTGAACAACAACAAAAATTCATGAAGTTCTAGCCAGCATGTACCTCCTGTGTATTGTGGGGGGTGGCGGTGGGTATCCCTTTCACAAATGGCACCAGAAAATAATTTCTTAACTCTGCATATGCACTGAAGCACAAAAATAAGGAAGATGACTGATATGACCTAACTCTCCAAGACAAATAAACAGGAAGTTTGTGGCTCATTCATGTAAATCACATCTCTTAAACAGCTTGTGGGCATAAACTGAGAGATCATAAAGCTGTAAAGTGGCTGATAACCACTAAGCAAACTAAAAACAGTATAACTTAGTACATGATCACTGGCAGTTTCAAAGGATCCTCTGAGAGGAAATGACTATTATTTCTTTAAGAAACTTTCCAATGCAGAATTCTAAATGGCCAACAGTTTAACAACAAAATAGCATTTCATCTTTTTTATCACTTGTTTAAAAACAACAGAAGTCTTTTTTCCAGCTCCTTGTTGCAGACACCAAGAACTGCAAATTATAATGTTGAGTCCACTTGATTTTTCAAAATTGAAGCATGTGTTTCATTGTTCTTTTCCCCCCTGTAAGAAATAAACTCCTTCCACACAGCAAAATTTTACTCTGGTTTTGTGATCCCTTTGATCATACATATCTTGATAGGTAAGCTTTTTTGCTACTTTACCAACTCTTCTGGCGTGGTGCTATCTTCACAGAAATCAATCATATGCCTTATGTTTTAGATGTTTCACATAACACTCTATTCAGCACCTTTCTACCTCTTGACTTTCTAACCAAATATATATATATGTCTCCTTCCCCACCCCACACCCTTTCCAAAAAATTATTGAGACTTCTTCTGCGTGCAAAAGGGTATAGTACCATCTATGTAACATTTTCATAGTATTATTTTATCCAGAATGTATGCCAGTGCAAATTCATTGGCTTCATTACCCACACGTGGGAGAAAAAGTAGTGTAGCAAGATGGGAGCTCTAGCCTTGTGCAGGAGAAAGGGAGAACAGGTGATGCCATTTTGAGTAACCCATAAAATTCCAGGTTTGAGTTGAAATAGCAAAGTTATTGGAAATGACCAAATGGATAAGGCAAGAGCTGAGGAGCCTTGAAAGCAAGAACAAGAAGGATGCAAAATAGGAAGAGAAGCGCCATCTCCTTGATGGATTTACTGGAAATGAGCCCAATCTCTGGTGAGAGTTGATATACAGTAATTATTGAAATTCATTTCATCTTCCCTGGATCCTGTTTTGTAGACCTGCACTCACTTTCAAGCTCTTCATTCTCACAGAATTGCAATCTGTTTCCTGCAGTTCCATGGGTTGCCTTGCAAATGATACGTAGTTCTTGAGCACCAGCTCTAGTTCTTTCTGTTCGGAATAGAGAGCAACTTTAACAAAGCATGGAATCCTTAGTCCTCCAAACAAGCCAACTGGCTAAGTTAGATATGAGGCAGAAACTTCATGTACAAGAGCTGAAATGCTCTTGCTAACAGAGAAATCATCAGTATCAGATAATGCTCCATGGAAGGGGCAAATATTTGGGTGCCCTACTTTGCTCTTCCGAGTTTGAGGTTTGACCTTCGTGGCTTATTTCAACCAGCAAGGTAGTAATTAGACTTTTATCATTTCATTACATGGGTGGAGGATGGGAGTTGAATCTTGTCTTTTATTTAAATTTTGATATTATCTGTCTGCCTAGAGGCTTTTTGAAATTTGTCCCATTTGAGGCCTTGTTAACAATTAAATTAAATGTAGCAATAGAGTAAAAAAAAAAAAAGGTCATGCTGCTGTGGAAGCAGGAGATGTAGATCAAATCAATGGCTCTCATTCATATATATTTTTAAAAAATGGGTTTCCCCGCCAAAGACTGGGTTGCAGGGAGGTTACAGTTTTCCACACCATAGTCTGTCAACAGATCTCTTATATTTGCCTTTCTTTCTGATGAGTGTGGGAACCTGGATCTCCTTTTCATTAATTCTTCTGCTGTACAATGTGCCCATGATTCTCATCCTTGGCCTCTGCCAGGGAAGTGATTTATCCAGAGGCAAGGGCCTAGTGTCGGCATGTGTAGTCCCTGTGCCAACAGCCTTGGTTGGAATAAGATGATAAAGATGCACTTTGTTCTTTTCAGTTTTGATTCTTTCTACATGCATAATATTGCCTTGTGTTGGGTTTGTTAGCTGTGAGCAACTGCAGTGCCTGGAGCCTAATGCAAATTGCAGGGTGTATACAGGGTGCTTGCATATATTCTCTCTCTCCCCCCCCCACCCCCTTTTCACATTTACTCCATAAGGCAACCATTCATTCTGTGTATTGCAGTTCCCGAGGCTAGCATCTGATTTGCATTAGACATAAAGGCTATAAAGTCTTACAAGCACATGTACCAGCAGTACCCGTTCAAAGCGACATGTGCCTGTGTTGGCGGCAGAGTACTGGTGTTCCAAAGATGCCGTAGCTCAGTTGCAGAGGGCACATGCATCACATGCTGATGGTCTGTATTCCAGCTCTCCAGGATCTTTCCCAGCCCTAAGTGGAGATTAAGGGAAACCAACTGCTGATCAAAGTCATTCTGCTGACTGGCAGCAGGTCTCCAGCGTTTCAACAGAAGGATTTCCCAGCCCTGCTTGGAGGTTCCGGGGATGGAAATGGGGACGATTTGCATGTGTTCTGCCACCGAGCTACAACTCTTCTATTGCTGCCACTCCCTACAGATGGTTCAGAGCCAGATGGCTTGACTTGTTGTAAGCAGCTTCCTATGTTCCTATGCTCTATATCCAAGGCAGCTCCATCTGGTACACCGGCTGAGACCCTACCTGCCTGTGCATTATCTCGCCAGGGTCGTACATGCCCTGGTTATCTCCTGCTTGGACTACTGCAATGCACTCTGTGTGGATCTACATTTGAAGGTGGCTCGGAAACTACAACTAATCCAGAATGTGGCGGCTAGATTGGTGACTGGGAGTGGCCGCTGGGACCAGATAATACCCGTCTTAAAAGAACTACATTGGCTCCCGTATAGTTAAAGGTCCGTATAGTTAAAGCTATGGTTTTCCCAGTAGTAATGTACGGAAGTGAGAGCTGGACCATAAAGAAGGTTGATCGCCGAAGAATTGATGCTTTTGAACCATGGTGCTGGAGGAGACTCTTGAGAGTCCCATGGACTGCAAGAAGATCAAACCTATCCATTCTCAAAGAAATCAGCCCTGAGTGCTCACTAGAAGGACAGATCCTGAAGTTGAGGCTCCAGTACTTTGGCCACCTCATGAGAAGAGAAGACTCCCTGGAAAAGACCCTGATGTTGGGAAAGATGGAGGGCACAAGGAGAATGGGACAACAGAGGATGAGATGGTTGGACAGTGTTCTCGAAGCTACTAACATGAGTTTGGCCAAACTGCGAGAGGCAGTGAAGGATAGGCGTGCCTGGCGTGCTCTGGTCCATGGGGTCACGAAGAGTCGGACACGACTGAACGACTGAACAACAACAACACATTGGCTCCCAGAACAATTCAAAGTGTTGGTGCTGACCTTTAAAACTCTAAACTGCTTCGGCCCTGTATACCTGAAGGGGTGTCTCCAGCCCAAGGGACTGAGATCCAGCTCCAAGGTCCTTCTGGTGGTTCCCTCATTGCATGAGGTGAGGTTACAGGGAACCAGGCAGAGGGCCTTTTTGGTAGTGGCACCTGCCCTGTGGAATGCCCTCCCAGCAGATGTCAAAGAGATAAACAACTATGTGATTTTTAAAAGACATCTGAAGGCAGTCCTGTTCAGGGATTTTTTAAAATTATTATTATTTTAGTGTTTGATGTTGCATTGTGTTTTTACTAAAAAAAAATTGTTGGGAGAAAGGAAGACAGAGAGAAAGACTGCAGCCCCAGTTGCATATGCAGCAAGTCTTTGAAGGGGAATTGATCAATTAAAAGCACAATAAGCTTAGGAGCATTGAGTGGTACTTTATGTCAAGTCAGATTATTGGTCCATCTACCTCAGTACTGTCTCCTCTGACTGGCAGTGGCTTTCCAAGCTTCCAGGCAGACGTGTCTCCCAGTTTTACTTGAAGATGCCGGGGATTGAACCTGGGACCTTCTGCACACAAAGCTTATGCCCTGCCACTGAGCTCTGGCTCTTCCATATTGTTGTGCGTTCTACTAGTGCGGCAGTACCAAGAGCTTGCTTTTTGAGAGATCTATAAAGACTGGCCAGATGGAGAGACAAAATAAGCAAGGTCAGTTGCTGTAGGGATGGTGTAGCCTATTTTCAGGGGCAATGCCCCCATTCCCCAAGTAAGGAAAAATCGGAAAGTGAATAGGCCACAGCCCTTCTGATTTCCATGCAAGTCAATGCATGAAAAATTGTTCACCAACAACCAGAGTAATTCATGACTAAATTACTTTTTAGAATGGTGTTCGTCACCTGTACTGCTATGCTCTGTAGATAAGTAAACAGTTTTTATTGCATGTAAGCCTTCAAACGCTCAGCACATGGGGTTTATTTAGCTGAAACATGTAAAGAAAATGGCCTTTTGAAAAGCTTCCTTTGCAGCATAGGACAGTGGAAGTGCTTTATTAATGCAAGAACCATGCCAGAAAGAGGGCATTAGGGGTTGAAATGAGACTATCATGAGTTGGCGTCAGTGAGAACCCAGATCTGGCTAATTTCCTACTATGCCTGGTTATGTGCAACTGAGCATAATGCCTCTCTTTGAAGAGCTTTTCAAAGAAGCTTGAACATTGTCTGGTTGCCCCTTTGTACAGTTGCCAGTGGCCACCTGACAACTTGGTAAACACACTTGTGCTTCTCTCTCCTCACCACCCCCTTATAGCGAGGACACTGGTATGTTTACTTGACCTTTTCAGATGGCGCCACCCCCTAGCAACGTTGCAGTAATACAAAGGGGGAGTTGAGCAGCAATTTGTTCTCTGCTTATGGCACTGGCTTCAACAATTTTTCTAAAGGTGGCAGCAGGAGGGAAAGACACTGGGGTGTCAAACCCGAGAACAGAAAGACCTTAGGATGCTAAACTCTAGGATGAGCCAGAAGCGTTGGGTTGTAGCTTAAATATGCGTGCCAGTGTTTAGAAAGTGTTCAGGTAAGGAATAAGTTGAAGAGCCACGTTATCAGCAGGTAACCAGATTGCCCACAGGAAAGGGAGGCAAAGCACTCTGTGGAACATTGAAAAAGTCCAGCTGTGCAGTTTAGGGATGGAATAACTTTGGGCTTACTAGACCTACTTTATACCTTCTCATTCCCCAGGCAAGCTCAGGGCGGAAGTTAAAACAAATGCCATTCTAAGAGAACATTAATGCTTCCGGTGCCGGCGCCATTCTGAGCAGTCGGAGGTCGTTTCCACGGAGAGACGTCCTCGGTGTTTTTCGGGTTTTGGAGCAACCGCAACCGCGCTGCGGGCTCCCTAAAGCCACTGGTGGAGCGTCCAGTGGACTGGGGTTCTAGCGGGCGCCAGATGTGTCGCCCCGGTTCTCAGGCACCCTCGTAAGAGGGAGGTTTGAGTGAACCGGGCAACGGCACGGCGCTGAAGAACCGAGACAGACCGAAAACACAAAGCAGCGGAAACTGCCAGTTTGGAGCGCCTGCATTTTCCTCGATTGGGACAGAGAAAAAAAGGAAACTCCGTGAGTAAAGGAACCTAATTTGACTTAAATTTTAAAAGATTAGGCTTGTGGAGGGAGATTAAAGTGAGGAAGCCCATCTCCCCTAGCTGCAACAGTGGAGCAACGAGCTTGGAGCTGCAGCCGCTAGACTGTTTTAAAACTTTTACGCTGTTTCCAAAGTTTTTAAAAGTTGTTGTGCCTCCAAGTTGGAGGCTTTTGTGACTTCTATTGCTTCCAATGTGGATTAATTAGCTCAGGAAGACACCGCTTCACCCTCTGGATTAAGGAGAACCGGGTCAGTAAGCGGGCGGCGGATACAAATGGCGATTTTGTTTACTTCTTTGTGTTTCTGACTGGATACTTTTAACTGACTTTTTCTGCTACTATTTAAACTGCTTAAAGATACACTGTGGATTGGATTACAGTAACATTACTTGGATTGACTTGTTTGTAAAACTTTTCTTGACTTTGGAGGACTTTTTAAAACTTTTTTTTTTAAAAAAAGAAAGTCGTCGCTACTTGGGAACTTCTGTATTGGTGGGATTGGCTTGGCTGGCTCTGCTCTCTGGCCTTGGACTGTGGCTAGCCACCTGGTGTTGACTGTAGGAACTGTTTTGGTTAATCCTGGAACTGGCTTATCTGGGAAGTACTGTAACTGAGGTGACCTTGAAACCTCAGCTGCAGATTGTTTTGGAAATGACAGATACAACACCCTCTGTTACTACTAGAGCACAAAAAAGGGGGAGCAAGGAGAGACTAAGAGGAAAACTTCTACCTCTAAACCGCTTGAGGAGCAAATGATTGCTGCAATTGAGAAATTTAATGCCAGCCAAGCTGTTCTGCAGGCTACTGTAGAAAAACTACAATTAGAAGTGAGAGACTCTTCGGACCGGCTGGAAAAATCAATTTTGGCTATTGACCAAACGGTCAAGGAAAACTCTGCAGCGATTGGTCAGATTGGACAAGAGGTGAAGACACTTAAGAAGGACTCAGAAGATTTTAGGGAAAAAATTAAGACTGTGGAACATAGATTGGAAAATTTAGAACCTGATAGAATTCAAAGGATTGAAACACAACAAAGAGATGTCCAAGAATCTCTTGCCTTCTTACAGCTTCAAGCAAGGGAGAACAACCTGAGATTGAGAAATTTGCCAGAGTTGGAGAAAGAAAATTTGAAAGACTTTATCGTTAAGGAATTCTCTACATTCTGGCAATTGGAGGAAGGTGAGCTGGAAACCTCTATTGTGAAAGCCTATAGATTTGGAACCAAAGGGAAAAAGAATCCGAAAAGAGTCAACGATTGTATGGTGGTGTTCCAGAACCGAGTACAAAGAGACAGGATCCTCGATCTACACTACAAGAAGAACCTGGTGGTCCAAGAAAAAGGCGTGGTCATCTATAAAGATATCCCAAGGTACTTTTTAAATTTGAGATTTAATTACAACGACCTATCAACAGAACTGCGCTCTAGAAGAATCCCATTCAGTTGGGAGTTCCCGCAGGGCCTGACATTTAAATATAAAGAGAGAAGAGTGAGAATAAAATCGGTGGAAGATAAAAGGAAGTTCTTAGAAAAGCACGCAGCAGATTTCAAAGGATCGTCATTGGACCCTGCGAGAGTGCTGCCAGCTGGTGGAGGAGGGTCGGATTCAGGAGAATCATCGGAAGAAGAACAAGGTGCGGTAGGAGGCGTTGGAAAATAAGATGGCGTTGAAATTATTAACTTGGAATGTTCACGGCCTGAACCAGAGGCCGAAGAGACGCAGAGTGTACCATGCATTGGAGCAGAAAAAATTGGACATTGTCTGTTTACAGGAGACCCACGTAGTGCGACAACACAGACGGATATTACAAAATAAAAGATTAGGCCAAGAATTCATCTCGTCAGACAAAGTCAAGAAGAGAGGAGTAGTAATTTATGCTAAAGAAAAATACAATCCAAAGCAATTGTTTAAAGATGAAGAAGGGAGATATATCGCAATTGAAATTAACGTTCAAGGCGAAAAAATTCTAATTCTGGGACTTTATGCACCAAATGATGCGAAGGCCAACTTTTATAAAAGAATACATGACATATTATTGGACTATTTGGAATATAATATTGTTTGCCTCGGGGACTTCAATGGTGCAGTTTCCACTCTTATGGACAGATCTCAAAGGTCTAAAATAACTAATGAAGGGAAACTGCCAAGAACTTTTTTTCAGATGGTGGACAATCTAGATTTGGTGGACTCATGGAGATTAAAGAATCCTATGGAGACTGAGGCAACATATTATTCTGATTCTCAATTGTCGTGGTCCCGTTTAGATTACATCTGGATTTCCAGAGGGTTGGCCCCAAAAATACAGAAGGCCGTGATTTGCCCCAAGTCTTGCTCGGATCATAATCCGGTACAATTGGATTTGACAATCTCATCCAAGGGTTCTTTTAGATGGAGAATGGATGATGGACTGTTGAGAGACTCTAAGGTTGTACAAAAAGCTGCAGCAAAAATGAAAGAATATTTTCAGTTCAATTTGAGTACTCAAGTGGAAAAAAGAATTGTATGGGACGCAAGTAAAGCAGTGATGAGAGGTCTCCTCATAAGTGAAAAAGAAAGAACAAAATCAGGAAAAAGAGAGAATATTGAAGCAAATCAATTTATATGAGAAAAAATTGAGAGGACACCCTAAGAACCAACAAATTCAGAAAGAAATAAAAATCTTGCAGTCCCAATATGCTAAGCTATTAAATCAGGAAATTGAATGGAAAATTAAAATGATGAAGCAAAGGACCTTTGAATCAGCGAATAAATGTGGAAAATTGTTAGCATGGCAACTGAAGAAGAGACAAAAATTGAATACCATCACCGATATAAAGGTCAACGGCAAAAATGTAGAGAACCCGGAAGAGATCAGGAAATATTTTCAGAAATTTTATAAGCATTTGTACAAGGAGGAAAAGGTAGAGGAGGAAGTAATTAAGCAATTCTTGGAGAAAAATGGTCTGCAAAAAGTCCCAGAAGAAAAACTGACAACTCTCAACCACCCTATTACGATTCAAGAGTTGGAGGATGATGTCGGAATACGTTTCACGGATCCGCCATGGATTCATATTTAATTGGTTATTCTATGGGTTTTTCAAGGTCTACTTTTGGTATAATTGCGCGCAAAAGTGAAAGTGAAAGCATGAATGAATAGTGTGATTCACTTACAAGATTAATCCGCCTTTATTTTGTAGATCCGGTCATGTTCAAAGTTGTTAATGAGCGTTAAACTTGCTTCCCGCCCTTTTGGAGGGCAGCAACAGTGATTTTATTGGTTAAGGCATTATTGATGATGTCACGTTTGTTCCCTAATAAAAGGCAGAGGCACCCCGCTTAGGCAGAAGAGGAGGAGTAGTAGCACGAGACCGCACGTTCTTATGTTCTTTTAGTTGGGTTTTAGTTGAAGTCAAGTTTAGTTTAAGGGGCTAGGAGCGGGCTGGACGGGTTGGATGGGTTTTTCTTTTAGTTAGAGTTAGATCGCGGAAGATCATTCGGTTTAGCCTTAGTTAGGTTTTCTTTAGGTTTAGCCTAGGGCTAGAATTGCAGAAGATATTTCGGTTTTAGTTTATTTAGTTAGCCTCGCGGAAGATCGGGCGCGCAGGGACGTTAAGCTTAGGAGAACTTAGCTTAGGGGACGAGCCTATGCGGGTTCTGCCGAAGCCACTAAAGATACAACCGGTGTCTGTCTTCCTTTGGGGTTAAAGGGGGGAGTAAAGTAAAATTTTTAATTTCTTTAAACTGGTCCGCCTATTCAGAGTCAGGGTATATATTTTATTTCACGAGGCAACTGTTCTTTAAAGAAGGCAATTAGAAACTCACACTTCATCGGAGTCATCAATGGGCTTACTCAACATCCTTCAGACTGTGAGGCTTTGGCCGGCGACCGTGCTCAAAAGCACGCGGAACGCTGGCCGCTTTCCCCGCAACTGGTACCTCGTGCATAACCAATCCAAGGCCGTGCACGAGGAGCTCCAGCACCCAAACCCCGACAAGTGGTGCCCCGTGTGAGGCAAAGCGCAGTCGAAAATTGCTTCCACGAAGACTCCGGTTAAAGGCAACATATCGGAAGTGGCTCGGAAACAGACATTGAGAGGTGAGGTATAACGGCCCGGTTTATCCAGGATTTCGTTGCAGTAGCGCGAATCCACCGCTTGCCCAAAGTAGTGTAAATAGAAGTCGCGCGCGTATATTTTGCCCCAAGGGGTCCCCGGGTAGAGCGGCAAGGAGTTTAGTGTAAGCCTACGGGCAGAGTAAGGTCTTCCCTAAAGCCTACGGGTGGGAAGGGTTCTGGCAAAAGCCTACGGGTGCCAGGGTCTGGCAAAAGCCTACGGGTGCCAGGGTTTTCGGTCAAAGCCTACGGGTAGGGCCGGTGTCTCCCGAAAAAGCCTACGGGTGGGAGGGAAAGGTTTTCTGGCTAAAGCCTACGGGTGCCAGGGTTTTCGGTCAAAGCCTACGGGTAGGGCCGGTAGCCCCTAGTAGAGGCCCACGGGTGGGGGCGGAGGTTTTCTGGCTAAAGCCTACGGGTGCCAGGTTTTTCGGTTAAAGCCTACGGGTAGAACCGGTGTCCCCTAGTAGAAGCCTACGGGTGGGGGAGGAAAAGTTTTTGGAAAGTGTTAAAAATGGGCTCCTCACTCTCAACTGCTCAAGTTAAATTTTGTGAAGATTTATTGTACCTTTTGAAAAGAAATGGTCACCCTGTCTCTGAATCAGAAGTAGAGCTTTTAGTTAAAACTATTGGGGAAGTTTGCCCTTGGGTCCCTAAGGAAGGAACGAAAGATCTAGCTTCATGGGAAAGGATCGGGTTAGAATTTATGGCCAACCCGAAAATCGGAATTCCTGTACAATTAGTATGGAGCAAAGTAAGAAACTGCTTTCAACAAATCGCTCCAAGAAATGTTTTGCTTAATGGAACAGTGAATTTGGGAAATACTGCTTTTAATAGTGCCCCTGTGCTGCCGCTTGCGGTTGTGCCATTTTCGGCCCCTTCGCAGCAGCCAGTTCAGGCCCCGTTGTCGTACACGCACTCGCCCTTGTCCAATTTGTCATTGCCAGATTCATTGCCGCCTGTGCCGGTGCAGCAGACGCCGTCGGCCTTTCAAGCCCCGCCGCGGACTGCCCCACCGCCAGTCGCTCAGCAGTCATCGCAGGCCCTTTACCAGCCAGCGATCTCAAGCCAGCAGCAGCCGCGGACCTCGCTCCAAGCAACGGTCCCGCTTCCTCCATCGCAAGCCGCGCTTTTGCCAGCGATCCAGCAGCAGCAGCAGCAAGCAGCCCTTTTGCCAGCAAACCCTGCTGCCCTGCAGGCCGCGCTCAAGCCAGCAGCTCCAGTTTTGCAGCAAGCTGATTTCCAATCAACAGCAATCCAAGCTTCAATGCAAGCAGCTCAACAGCAATTTACCAACCCTTCAGCACCTCCAATGCCAATGCAGATTCCAAGACAAGAGCAAAGCCAAACAATGATGATCCAGATGCCAGGACTTGCAGTACAGAGCCAACAACCTTATGCTCCAACTTCAAGTCAGCCATCTTGTCTTCATCCAACTTCAAGTCAGCCATCTTGTCTTCATCCAACTTCAAGTCAGCCATCTTGTCTTCATAGTCAGCCATCTTCAAGGCATCCAGATGTCAAAGACTCTTTAGCACCATCTAGTGGCTCATCATTTGGAAAGCATCAGCAAGATTTAAACTCACTGATGCCACCTACAGATCCAACAGCAATGCAGCCCATCTGCAGAACCCAAGCTTTGGAAGCAGCTTTGGGACAAATAGACTTTAGTGCTGATCCAATGCACATCTTTCCAGTGATTCGTGCCAATGGAGGACAACCTGCAAGATATCAAGCTATTCCTTTTGAAACACTACGTGAACTGCGAAAAGCCATACGCGAAAATGGACTTCAAGCTCCTTACACTAGAAGTTTACTTGAAGGACTGTCCACTAGTAGACTTCTGCCATCTGATTGGAAGTTGATTCTTCGCACCTTCCTGTCGCCTACAGATGCTCTTCTGTGCCTGCAAGAGTGGAAAGAAGTAGCAGCCAGACGTGCAACGCCACTCGCCACAGAAGATATGCTCACAGGATCAGGACATTACTCCAATCTCAATCAACAGCTAGCCATACCTGATGCTGCACTCGTCACCATAGCAGACATCGTGGTCAAAGCTTGGCGCAGATTACCCAATCGCACAGATGCCAGCTCAGTATCAGGATTCGCTGCAGTTAGGCAAGGTCCAAAGGAGCCTTATGGGGACTTCGTGGATCGCCTGATTGTTGCAGTGGAACGCCAGATAGAAGATCGTCATGCCAGAAACATGCTGACAAAACAACTCGCCTTTGAGAATGCTAATGATGACTGCAAGAATGCCCTAACAGCAGTTGCAGCTCGTCCAGATGCCACATTGACTGAGATGCTACGCGTCTGCCAGAATGTTGGTACCCACTCCTACAAAGCACAACTCTTGGCAGCTGCGGTACAGATGCCACGTCAAGACAGCTCTACGCCAGTCAAGAAGTGCTATGGGTGTGGAGGCGATGGGCATTTCCGGTCGCAGTGCACAACAACGCCAAGGCCTTCTGCCAAGCCGCCAGAGAGATGTCCCATCTGTCAGAAAGGATTTCATTGGGCGAATGATTGTCGCTTGAATCCACAAAACACATCACCTACCTCATCTCCAGTTCAGGGAAACGGTTCTGCGGGCCGCGCCCCGGCCCCGGTAAAACAATAGGGTGCAAGTTCAAGAACATCATGAAGGTCAATCATCCCAGAAAGGTGAACAACGCTACTCCTTATCCAGGTCATCATGAAAAAAGAGTGATCCAGAGAGATATCTACTCTTCAGATGTCCAGAGAGAAGATGTGACCTCATCAAACATTCAGGTTCCAGAGGTTTCATCATCTGCCTTACCTATTCAAAGGGTTCCAGTAGAGAACACAGCATTCAGTTCACCTTCTGCTAACCGCCCTTCAGTTCCTACTGATGTCACCCCCGCTTCACAGCAAGCAATCACAGTCAAGTCTCTGATCGCAGAATTGCCTTTAACGTTGAGAAGACATCCTACTGAAGTCAACCTTGCAACACCTGAGCTTTATTCACCTTCAAATCAAGGTCAGCCTATCGTTGAAGAACATTTGCCCTTGGTGAAACAGCAGTGTTCAAATTGCAACCCAGCTGATGATCACTTTCCATGTGGCCAAAGAATACAAGTGAGTGAGCCAGCTCCCTCTTGTGGAAGTTTAAACATCACTCCAGTTAACAATGTCCACACCTTTGTGTCACCTCCAGCTTTTAAGCTCAGCCCGCCACAACCAAGCAATTATCATGAACAACAACTTCGATTGCCTTGTGTCAAAGAAGAAGTTCCATCCTGCCAGTTTGATGCACAACTGACTGAATGCCAGTAGGTTCAACAGCATCAGCAACTCTTACCAACGGAAGAACCTCAAGTTTGCCAACTCAACGCCAAGCAGCTTCAGAGTTGCCAACTTCAGCAGTGCAAAAAACCCGAAGCCAAAAAGATGTCTTCAGACACTACCAACGAAGAACAAGAAGCTTCTTCTGTCCCAGGTATACCACTCTTCTTAACAGAGGACTGTTACTTTTCAAATCCATGGTTTGCTCAGCAATTGCCAACATCCATTCGTGGTCCATTCCCAGACACCTCGATTTGCCTTATCCTGCCTAGGATGGATCGCCTCCCTGCCACAGTCACATTGACTGCAGGCCTAGTTCGAATTACGGATTCGTCTCAGTTGCTGATTCCAGGATTTTCAACTGTTCCTTGTGTCCTAACAAAAGGTTTGGAAATTGCCAGACTCTATTTGCTTACTTCTACGCCTACAGCTCCTGTAGACTCTTTGCCTCCTCAGGCAGCAATGGCGCTAATCAAGATTACAGAAGAACGCCCTCGAATGACTTCCGGCTGGCGACGCCATAGCGGGTGGTCGGGGCTGCTTCGGCTGCGAGGCGCCCGATCCATCCCGGGGGTTAGGAGCCCCGCAGCCGCAAAGCGGGGCTCCGGTTGGGGTGCGGGAAGAGCGTCCCGCACCCTGGGCTCCCCGGCTGCGCCCACGGAGGCTCCGAACCCTTCCCTTGCCCCCCCTGTAAAGGGGGAGTGGGGGTGAAGGGACAACGGAGCCGGGCTTACGGGGATATGCCCCAACCGGGATGCAAATGCGGCGACAAAGCCCGCGGTGAGCGTCTTAGTTCTACCTTTGAAGAATGGAGCCAAAGGAACCCGGTGGTCGTGAGTAACTAATTTGACCAGAAAACGAGCTTTTGGAACGATCCGGGGGGAAGGAGAAAGGCAGCCTGCCTTCTTCCCTTCGAGTTAAAGAAGCTAACCAATTTGAGCAGCTGCTGCTACTGGACTGTTACAATGTGCTTAAAATTGATACATGAGACTGGCAACCTTTTTTCTTGGGAAGTAAATTAGTGGAAAATATCTCCATTTAAAGTTGCGGTATCTGCGCTCCAGTTTAGGAAAATGGCGATGAACAGAGAGGCAGGAGTAGAAATTTGATACCCACTTCCTCCCCCTCTACCAGTATGCTGGGCTTCGTCCTTGAACTGGTACTGAACTCTGGACTAACGGACGAACAGAGGCTCACTGCCTTGAAGGTGGAACTGCTGTACAGGAAAGTCAAAGTCTTGTGTGGGGGTCTGAAAGAGAACCAATTGCCCACAGAGGAGGCTTTTAAAACTTTTAATACTTTGGAAGAAAGTCTTGCCAAAGAGCTGAGAGGATGTCTGGGAAGATGGAGAGAAATGAGTGAGCTACTTCGGAGAAGAAACTCGCCTTTTGGGGGTGGCAGTCCCAAGGCGACGGTAAGATTTGTTATATCCAGTCCCCGAGGTGTGAGCTCGGGGGCCAGGGACAGAGAATTATGGTTTTTACAAGAAGAAAAGGAATGCTACAAAGAACCGGAGAAGCTGAGAGACGACGAGATGGACATCCTGGAGCTCGTGGCAAGGAGAGTCTTGGACTGTGCCTGGATCTGTGGACGCTTGGAGAGGGAAGCCACAGGGAAATTCAGTGTTGATGCCACCAGGAGAAGAATAATGGACAGAGGGGGTGTGGGGTGAAACACTAAGCAAAATTTGAAGTAGCCTATCACGGAATTTTGAAATCGGAGGGTGAATACTGTCAACAATCTTTCTGTTTTATTTTTTGTTTGAATATGAAAGGAGATATTTTGAGTTATTATGTTATTAGCAGCAGTTTAAAGGATAGAAGAGATAGATATGATATAAATGATTGGTGAAGATTTTAATGGAAGAAGAATTATGATGAGATATTACTACGATGATGCATTGTTAGTTAAATGTTGAATATATAATTGTGTGTAACTATATAATTGAATTTGAATTTCAGGAGAAATGGTTATAAAATAGATTAAGGATATGAACTCGAAGGAGAAAGGGCAGGGGAAGTCAATGGTCAAGATATGGAAATAGAAATTTTCTTTTTTTAAGAAAAGATGCAACAAGAAAACTTGACACTGTTTGTATTTGTTTTATCAGTGTATTTGTTTTGTATTTGTTTAATTGTAGGTGTGGGTGTGGGTATATGTTGTTACAAGAAAAAGGTCAATAAATTCTTATAAAAAAAAAAAAAAGATTACAGAAGAACGCCCTCATCTCGTCTTAGAAATGGGTGGACGAAAGATCAAGGGTCTTCTTGATACAGGCGCAGATGTCACAGTGATCGCCAGAAAGGATTGGCCTGACCAGTGGGCAACGACTGTCACCCAGGAAGTCTTCGGAGTCGGAGGTTTCGAACCCGCCCACCAGAGCGTGCATCCGATTACCTTCCAGTCAGACTCAGGCTCCATGGTGCAGCTCCGTCCACTTGTTATGGATGTGCCTATCACCCTTTGGGGTAGAGACTTATTGTCTAAAGCAAGAACTGTTGTCCATACGCATTTTTGATGTGGGCCTTTGCATCAGCGCCAGTACATGCTCTTCCACTCACATGGAAGGAAGGACCCCCTGTATGGGTCGACCAATGGGCGCTGACGTCAGAAAAGCTCGCTGCAGCAGAGGCCCTAATCAAAGAGCTGCTACACCAGGATCGCATGCAACCCTTTACTCTCCGTCAGTACCTCATGGATAAAGCTCCACAGTCATTGACCTTAGAGCGTTCCCTTGATAGTCTTAAAACTGTCCTTTGCAATAAGCCTATTGCAAAGTTCCCCTGGAAAGTTTCACTGCTTGGTAAGGTGAATTCTCCTGTCTACAAGTTCTGTTCAGCAGCATCTTCAAGCGCTCTCACGCCGTTGAAGCTTTCCTTTGTCTCAGTGATCCAATCGTCAACCAAGGGACGCTCCTTGCTATGTTCCGTGCTGTCTTTTGCATGGGCATTCTGTTGGCTGGTTTTGAATGGTACTCACCGTGCCTACAGATTGCTGCCATCACTTCTTGCAGCATACCTGTTTCCAACCAAAACCGCAAACCCTTTTCACCTGCTTTCTGTTGCTCTCTACCTGATTGCAAATATGCTCCGCATCTCCCCAGGTATTCTTCTGGAGTATCTTTTCCTGCATCAACCAAGAACTCTACTACAGGCTCCTCAGGCGGTTCCTCCTTGTGCTCAGAAGTACTGTCTTCCGCAAGGAACTCTTTACCTGAAGATCAAGTCATGTAACCCTGCGTGGTACTTGCCAGCCTGCATCTTCAACGACAGCCCTTGTTGCTTAATCCTTCTCAGCGGAAGACTGTCCTTACTTCTGCGGAAAGAACCCCTATTTCCCACACCTGTTTGTGTGTTCAACTCCTTTCTTCACTCAAGAAACACGCTGGACAAACTTTGCGTGAAATTCGATACTCCCTTTTCATCACAAGCCGTGATGTCTAACTCTGGTTGTTAGCTATTCGCTAACTTCTCAACTTCCTGTCAAATGCAGTAACTCTTCAAAAAGTGCTCAACAAACAGCACCAGTTGAGTTCTAGGCAGTTTGCCTTACCCTCCTACTGCCTAGGCCTTTTGTTTGTCTCTGGGCAGCCCCTTGGTCCCTGGCTGCCTAGATTTGTTCCAGTTATTCCCATACCTGCATTCACTAGCAGATCACCCTGATTTGCTTGCTTAACCTCCTTTCTTCTACAGGTATCGTTGTTTCTTCAGAACTCGATGTTTCAGTACTTTCCTGAGCCCCATGAACTTTTCCTGAGTTCCAGGACTATTTCTTCTACATGGTCGTGTGTAGTCGGAGAAGAAGACGACCGGCAACTCATTCATCGTCTTCATCCTCCTCTCCAACACCATTTTGCAGTTCTAAACCTGTCTTGTACTTTATATTGTACTTGTAAAAATTGCATATTTGCCTTTGTATGCTTCTTGAAATATCCGCCTCGCATATTACATGTGTTTTCCATATAGCTTGGTAATTAATGATATAGATGTTTATTTACATGAAAACTTTTCTGAAATGGTTTCCATTTAGAGCGTCACAATTTTGATGATATGGAAATGTTTATGTAAGGTCAAAGCATCGTCTTTGTGCAGTTCTAGTCATAGACATATTTATACATATATGTTTTATTTCAATAATCCTAAATCTCCACGTTGTGCTTGCAAAAGTTGTAGTTCAAAATGTGGTAACACTTATATGCCTTATTTGAAATATTTCCTTTGGTCAAAGTATTGGTCATTCTCGGATTTGTTCAAGATATATATGTCAAGTCTGGTGGCGTCCTACCCTTTTGGTACCCCTATTTTCTTTTAAAGAATCCCCCTCTATATGCTACCTTTTGGCAGTAAACCAGGTTCCCAGCTTTTCCTTTCACTCTATTTCCTGCTGTTGATGGGAGACCCTTATGTAGTTG
Organism: Lacerta agilis; assembly: GCF_009819535.1. Taxonomy (NCBI): domain Eukaryota; kingdom Metazoa; phylum Chordata; class Lepidosauria; order Squamata; family Lacertidae; genus Lacerta; species Lacerta agilis. Next base: position 85,328,288 of record NC_046314.1, on the reverse strand, counting down.
GTTTAAATCCCATCTCGTTTCACTGGAAACCCTTGCGTAGATGGTTTAAATCCTCATCGGAGTCATCAATTGGCTTACTCAACATCCTTCAGACTGTGAGGCTTTGGCCGGCGACCGTGCTCAAAAGCACGCGGAACGCTGGCCGCTTTCCCCGCAACTGGTACCTCGTGCATAACCAATCCAAGGCCGTGCACGAGGAGCTCCAGCACCCAAACCCCGACAGGATGCTATAAGAAATATGAAGACTGGAAAGTCTCCAGGACCGGATGGACTAACTGCAAAATATTATAAGACTTTGAAAGATTGGCTAATACAGCCATTGAAAGATATTTGCAATGGATTACTGGAAGGAGGTAGGGCACCAGACACGTGGAAGGATGCGTACATTACATTGATATTAAAACCAGATTCAGATAAAACACAAATGAAGAATTATAGACCCATCTCGCTTTTAAATACGGATTATAAAATTTTTGCAAATGTCATGGCCACAAGATTAAAAAGGGTGTTGAAAGAGTATATCCACAAGGATCAAGCAGGCTTTCTACCTGGAAGATACATTAACAGAAATACAAGAACCATTGTGGATATATTGGAAAGATTAGAAAAGAAGATAAATACGGAAGCAGCTTTGATGTTTATCGATGCTGAAAAGGCCTTTGACAATATATCTTGGACTTTTATGAAGAAGAATTTGGAAAAGATGGAGGTTGGCCAAAAAATTTTAAATGGCATAAATGCCATTTATAAAGAGCAAAGAGCAAAGATTCTCATTAATAATGTGATGTGCGAAGAAATTAAGATTGAAAAAGGTACAAGACAAGGGTGCCCTATCTCCCCATTACTTTTCATTACGGTCCTGGAGGTGTTGTTGGAAATGATCAGGAAGGAAAAGCAAATTAAAGGAATTAGGGTGGGAGAGAAAGAATATAAATTGAAGGCCTATGCTGATGATTTGGTTTTATCCCTACAAGATCCGGAAAGCAGTGTACCTAAAGCATTGGAGATAATAGACTCTTTTGGAAGAGTAGCAGGATTTAAGTTGAATAAAATAAAGACAAAAGTGTTGACAAAAAATATGTCACCATTGCAGAGACAGAAATTACAAGAGCAAACGGGACTTAGTTTTGTTAATAAGGTGAAGTATCTGGGAGTGAATTTAACTTCAAAGAACCTAAACCTGTTCAAGGATAACTACGAAAAACTGTGGAAAGAGATTAAGATGGATTTGGAGATATGGACAAGATTAAAGCTGACTTTAATGGGCAGAATAGCAGCCATTAAGATGAATGTACTACCAAAGATTTTGTTCTTGTTTCAAGTGCTTCCAATTATAGATAAAATGGACTGTTTCAAAAGGTGGCAAAAGGACTTATCGAAATTTATTTGGCAGGGGAAGAAACCGAGAATTAAATATAAAATATTGACTGATTCAAAGGAAAGAGGTGGTTTCTCCCTGCCGGACTTGAGAATATATTTCGAAGCGGCCGCCTTTTGTTGGTTAAAGGATTGGTTTAAGCTGGAAGACACTGATGTTTTAGATCTAGAAGGACATGATAATGTATTTGGCTGGCATGCTTATTTGTGGTATGATAAGGTGAAGGCCCACAAAGCTTTTAAAAACCATATTATTAGGAATGCCTTGTATCAGGTTTGGATTCGAAACAAAGACTTGTTAGAGAGAAAAACCCCCAGGTGGTTGTCTCCAGTAGAAGCGAAGGCGTATAAGAGACCTAATATGTCTGCGAAATGGCCAAAATATGCTGATATTTTGGAACAAGAAGGCCAGAATTTTAAATTGAAAAGTTATGAACAATTGAAGGAGGTTATGACAGACTGGTTGCAGTATTACCAGATTAATGAAGTTTTTAAGGTTGATAGGAAACTAGGTTTCTCAACCGAGAAGTCCAAGTTGGAAACAGAACTTATTGAACCGAATAATAAGAATCTCTCCAGAATGTATAATTTATTGCTAGAGTGGCATACAAAGGATGAAATGGTTAAATCAGTCATGATTGGTTGGGCAAAGGATGTGGGACATAATATTATGTTGGAGGATTGGGAAAAATTGTGGAAACAAGGTATCAGATTTACTGCATGTAATGCTTTGAGAGAAAACATTATGAAAATGATGTATAGATGGTATTTGACACCTGTGAAACTAGCTAAGATGTATCATGGAGTGAGTAACGAATGTTGGAAATGTAAGAAAGTGGAAGGTACCTTTTTTCATATGTGGTGGACATGCCCAAAGGTAAAGGAATTCTGGGAGAAAATCTATAATGAGCTTAAAAAAGTGCTAAAAAGCACATTTAGTAAGAAACCAGAGTCCTTTCTGCTGGGCATGGACAATCAGGAGATTACCAACAGAGACAAAACTTTCTTTATGTATGCCACAACAGCAGCTAGGATTTTAATAGCAAAGAACTGGAAAAGTGAAACTCTACCGACAGTGGAAGAATGGAAGATGAAGCTGATTGAGTATATGGAACTCGCTGAACTGACTGCGAGACTCCGAGACCAGAGGGAGGAAGCGGTGCAAGAAGATTGGAAGAAATTCAGAGACTATTTGAAAAAATACGATAATATAGTGATTTGAATTGGAAATCAGTTGAATTAAAGGCAATAGCATAAAGTATATTAGGAGAAGTAGGATATAATTGTTAGAATTGTTAAGATGTATTGGAATGATATAAGTTGTTAAAGCTAGAAATAAGATGATATAAATAAGGTATAGATTAGTTATGAATGATGATATTAAATTGTTATAAAGTTGCTAAAATTAGAATCACAATGAATGCAGCATAGAAGATGGGAGGAAGCTCATTAAGTAAGATTAAATAAGTATAAGGATGTTTAGAATTTATTTTTGTTGTTGTTGTACTTTTTGATTTTGTAGTGTTTGTATTTTGTTCATGTTTTTTGTATTTTGTCTTTTCTTTTTCTTTTTTTCTTTTTTCTTTTTTCAGTCTTTTTTGAAATATAATAAAATTTATTAAAAAAAAAACACTAAGAGAACATTAATGATAATCCTGTAAATGTAGTCATAAGACGCTAAAACAGCTCAACCAGAAGTTGTGTTGAGTACCAATCAATGGATTGGGGGTTTCAGATACAGAAAAGTACTGAAAACGTAATAGTCCTTATCTCATGCATAGGGACCCCATGTGGCCCTCCAGATGTTGCTGGACATGCCAGCCTTGGGCAGATGGGAATTGAGAAGCCTCTTCAATATCAGAATGAGCACAGGTTCCTTATTCCTGACATAACGTGTTTTACCAATACAGTGGTTTCACTGTTTTGTTTTATTGCTTTGTTTTACTATTTAAGCTATCCAGTTATTTGAAGGCACCTGTTTCTGTTTTGAAAAATAAATTAACAGAAAGCTTTGTTTAAGTTTATCAGTGATTAGTGCGTAGGTGCAAATGACAGAAAGAAGCAACAAAGAGCCTGTAAAGGAGTTTGACTTTTGTTTTAATAAGGAGCTGAGATTCTCTGTATTCCAGTCTAAGAAAACGTTAGCATGGCCACATAATGGCACCCAACTCTTTAGATTCTACATAAGATATTCTGGACCAGCAGTGGCTGTTGTTGACATTGCCATTAAAAGAAAGGGAATTGGTTCAACCTTCATGGAAATTGCAAAAATGCTTTGAGTATTGCTCCACTAATACTCTCAATGTGATGAAGAAATGTTAAGGGTTGTATGTGCAACTGGTCTGTTCTCTAAGGCTGCAGTCTTGCATAGACGTAATGTGGAGCACAATCTTATTCATTCGTGTTACCTTGGAAATAAGTCCTGAGTTAAATGGGACTTTCACATAAGACAATGCCCACTTGGTAATGACCAACTTGTGGTTTTGATTTTAATAGTCACAGTGAGAACAGTATTTGCAAGACATTGGAGGAAAGGCAGCTAAACCCTCTAAAAACTGAATGGGCTACCAAAGGTCTGGGAGGTACTACAAGCGGTGGACTTGACAGCATACAAAACTTTCCAAATGTGGTTATGAAAGGCTGAATTAAAAAATGGGACACTTTGTACAGCGATGCCTTAATAGGAAAGAACTTGAGCAGGGAGAAAATTGGCCTTGTTTTACTTTCTTTTTGAACTTTAAAAATAGTATGTGTATGTAAATAAACAGCTGTTAGTTTTGCATGGTGTTGCTTTGAAATACTGGCTTTCTAAAAAAACAAAAAACTGGTTGTTGCTTAGACTATGTGGTCCTTCACAGTTTTGGCATTCCTAGCTCCTTGTTCCCTTCTACATCTAGCACAAATCCCTGGTTCTTACATTTATAGCCTATAGTCTTGCTCCTTGTTTTCTAATTTATATCCCTGCTAATTACATTCATTCTTCCAACTCCTATTTCATTAATAATAGTTTTATTGTACCTGTTGCAAGTGCTGCAGCATGCATAATTCAGTTTGTAATTTAAGAATTAATTCTACTAGTGTCAAAGTTCTGCTAGCCTAGGGGGTGACAGGTGGATGTGTTGCTTAGCAACCAGTGTGGCATGCTGCTTGCTGATGTAGCACATGCCCTCATTGGCTGTGTGGTTCTCAGGGAGTCTTTCCTCTGTACATTTGATTGAATGTCTCCCTGCTATATACAAGGCCTAAAGTAAGAAAGACAAAACCTCTCTGTTCCTCAAATTATATACTGCTTTGGTTCAGTCTTGCTCAGTATAGTGTTTATCATGATTTCTTTTCTCTGTGGACTCTCTCTGTGTTATACAAGTGGTTTTGCTAACAGTACCTTCAGCGTTTATGACACTTTGCAGTATGAGAGGACAGGTCTCTGTTAAGAGGGCTTGCAGTGTAATCACAAAGAAGATAAAGCAGGAAGGGAAAGGAAGAGCAAACTGGAGAATATGCATAATGTCAATAATGAGAGCATGATGGCTAGGTGAGCTAGGATGTTATGCTACCCAAATGATTCCACTTATTCTTCTTCATTGGTCACCAAACCTAGAATTTCTTTCTAGAACACTTGCCTGGGGCCACAGCCCTTCTCTTCAAAACCACACATCACAATGCCTGTTTCTGTATTTGGCTGTGGCTGTAGTTGCCAGAGAAAAATGCAGGATTGCAACCCACCCCCCCCCTTACTGGGAGTGGGGGTGGTAGAAAAGTAAAACACAAACTGGGAGAGCAGGCTAGTTCCTTGCAAAACAACAAAAAACGGAGTAAAATAGTGCCTGTGCATTTTGCTGTATATGTCAGGGTCTACAAATGATTGAAACCGTAGATTCCTGGCTGGCATAGGTTCTCTCCATTTTCATCTTATTATGGCCTGTTCAGGATACCCTTTGAAATCCTCTGGGGACTGTGGTGTGTTAAAACAGGTGGCCATGTTTTGAAGACTGGAGAGACCTGGTAACCTTCAACATGATGCCCTTGGTGAAGTGATAATTAGCAAAAAAAAATTGAATAGTTGAAACTGTAGAGGCCTGATAAGCAGTTATCATCGCAGGCCGTCTTCTGCTGAAGCCTCTCCTTTGCTTTTGCCATCCCTTTTCACCACAGTATGTGGTTGTTGTTGTTGTTGTTGTTGTTGTTGTTGTTGTTGTTTTTGTTGTTGTTGTTTTGCCAAATTAGATTTCCTGCTGTGAAGACTTGTTTCCCATTATCGGGACCCTATGAGAGCTTCCAGACCTTATTCTGCCTTACGTCTTGGAGTTTTGAGTAGTTTATAAGTGTCATCCTTGCCTTGCTTGTCAGCTACGTTGTCTACCTGCAACTTTTTTTATAAAAAAAAACCCCCACATACTAACAAAAAAACCCACAACCAGCTGCTGCATGTTCACTGATCCTGATTGGTTGGCATTTCAAAATGGAGGGCAGTGCCAGCCTCTTTGTCTATTTCCACCCCCCCCCCTCTCTCTACTGGCAGGCAGCTTCGTTGCTCAGAAGAGGGACAAATCTGTCTGATTAATTCTGCCCCTTTAGCTCTGAATAAAGGTTGCTATGTTACCCTCCCACTCTGAGGCCTGCCAGAGCATACAACCATCCATAATGCCACAGCAGGCAGCTGGTGAGTGCTCTCGAAATGTGCCTCTCCTGCTGTGTTCTTGCTGTTCGTCAAGGATACAGGGTGTGTGCATGTGGGTGTTGGGCATGATTTTGGGGGGCAGAGCTATGGATAGCCAGACGTTGCAGCACTAGGATTTTCCTTCATAAAAATGCCAGTATGGGAGGATCTCGCTCAAAGCAGGTTTCATATCGGAATCCTTATAATGAAAAGCTGCTGCTTGACCATGCTCAGTAGTGGACAAGAGTAGGCCGGATGCCCACTGCCACCCTCGCTGATATTGCTAGTTTATGAAAGCAGGGACCTGTGAGCCCTCAGATAATCTCTCAACATTGGCTGTGGTGGCTGGGGCTGCCAGTAGAGTGGGTGATACTGCTTTGGAATGCAGAATGGGATTATTATTATTATTATTATTATTATTATTATTATTATTATTTATTAAATAAGCTGTAAATTAATAGCAGAACAAAAGATGACCTCGTCACAAGTGAAAAGACAATAGGGAAGTAGCTGAGCCAAAAACATTGTCTTTGTAGTGCTAGATTTTTGCTTGCAGGGAGGTTTCTATGTGGAGGAGCGCTACAAAAATTGCACCCCACCCCATGCTACCTGAAGTGCTGCATTCATTCAGCCATCTGTATGTGCAAACCTATGGTGATTCTAAAGCTGGAGGAAGATTTCCATGCATCAATTTACAGGTCAAATCCCCCTATCAATCAGGATTAAAAATATATATATATACTACTCTGCTTTCAAGTCAGCTAAATTTTTGCAGTCTCTAATAAATCAGGTTTAGTGTAGTTGTAGATTCCTGTTTGGTTCCCAGATTTTAATTATAGTTGATTATTTGCAAATGTTTGTACAGCCATAGCAGAGATAAATGGTATGCTCCCACTGGATGTTACTGAATGCTGTAGTACAGGATGAAGGAAATACTTACAACGTCTTTCAACGATCTTGCGATTACCAGCTTTCGGTGGCTGCAGCAAGTAACTAAAGTGGTGCCCTCCAATTTTTTATTTATTTTACTACAACTCCCATCAGCCCAAGCCAGCATAGCTAAAGGACAGGAATGATGGGAATTGTAGTCCATAACATCTGAAGGGCGCCACGTTAGCTACCCTTGTGCTATAGAGAAATAGACTAATTCCTAGACTGCTTAATAGTTCCCGTTGGATTGCAACGATTGAAAACTTAGACTTAGTTTTAGTTAACGGGGAAATGGGGGGGGGGGGGGGAATGCAGCACATCTTTGACTCTCAGAGCAGGAACAGGTTATTTCCACCCCCCACAAGCTCTTACAGAGAGAAATGGAGACTGTTACTGTTTAATCAATATATTCAATTTATTTATTTTGTTGTACATATTTTCAAAAAATACCCAAGTGGTGCACAAACAGAGAAAGTGAGTCATAGTGTAAATCATAACTGAAAGCCAATAAGTATTAAAAGCTGCAGAAATAAAATGGGCCAATTTGGGAAGACTTGAGGGGCGGGACAAAATGTTTTCAACAAACATAAAAAATTTACGATGTTGGGGCTGACTTCTCTTGTGGTGACCAAAATTCCAGAGACATATGCCACAACACTAAAAGCATGTGTGCTCAAGTCACTGTGTGCTTTACTGCAATTGCGCCACCTTCTGGTGCAGTTTCACACACAACCCCCTTTTACTTCAGATTTAATATCCACTGAAAAAGTCTTAATCTGCAGCTATAAACTCCAAGGATTTACTCCTTTGAATCTGTACATTATTTTTACATGCACCAGCTTGAAGGTTACAGATTTCAGAGACCACTTGGAGGAGGATCAGTGAAGAAAAATACAGCAAAATGCCTCTAACTCAACTATCCACACAAACCTGCAGGAAACACTTTAGAAATTGTTTTAATCCTTGTTATACAAACCTCATTATGTTACATAGAATTCACAAACAGCATAACCTGAATCTGCTGCATAGTGTGTGGACATATGGGCCCTTTTTCATACTTAGTGTGAGTGCCCAATAGCATGAGATTATTGGGATTTAACATTTTATGTAAATGTGGTGAAGATCCAAGGTTTACTCATTGCATCTCATTGAGCAGGATAATTTTCTGAACTCTGGCAAGGACCCTCTATACATTGAGAAAGTACATATTTGTCCTTTCCCCCCTTTGATATGGGGAGCATTATCAAAAATGAATGGATAAAATAGCTATATTGAATCTATTTTTTAATTATTATTAATTTACATCCATACACAAACTTAGGTCTATATACAGCCTTAAATAATTATACCATTAAATATTTAAACTTTTATTTGTACATGCTCTTTTCTTATAATTTCTAACTAAACCAAAGTAAAAATCCAATAAACTAAATTGTATGAAAACAGACTTCCCGTCATTTCCCGATGTAAGTTACATTTACGACATTGAATGTACTTATACTTCTTACCTTACTCTTACTATAGTTTCTAGTACTTTCTTATAACACATTGTACCGTGTTTTTTTTTAAATCTTGCTTTTTATCTTGCTTAAATGTCTCAAAGAGCTGGTGGTATTCTAGCCATCTTGATAATTGATCTTTTATTTCTTCATATCTCTTTAATTTTATTTGATTACCGTCTTGTATTAATAACGAATTATAAGTCAGCCAATTTCCTTTCATATTTTTCTTTTTAACTGCCTTAGCCTCTAAAGGAGAAATCCAACGTGGGGTTTTTGGTTCTAACAGGGCTTTATATTTTGCCCATACTTTAAACAATGAATTTCTTATTATGTGGTTGGTAAAGCTCTTATGTACTTTTGACTTGTCGTAATTTAAATAGGCATGCCAACTGAAACAGAGATCATGCCTCGAGATCCAGAACATCTGTATTCTTAAGTTGACACCAATCTTTTATCCAAGAGAGGCATGCGGCTTCATAATATAATTTTAAATCAGGAAGGCCGAATCACCCGCTCTTCTTGATATCAATAAGTAGAGTATGTTTTATCCTCGGTCTGCACCCCTGCCATATAAACTTGGATATTTCCTTCTGCCATTTTGTTATACATCCTGTGCCCCCGATAATTAGCACTTCCATCACTAAGATTAATATTAACTGCGAGAGAGGACATCCCTGCCTGGTCCCTTTATTTATCTCACACTCTTAATAATTATTCTTGCCTTTTGTTTAGTATAGATTGCCTGGATTCCATTACAAAAAGTTCTCCAAATTCCATTTGTTGTATCATGGTTATCATAAATTTCCAAGAAATTTTATCAAACGCTTTTTCCGCATCAACAGATACTAATAAGGCTGGTTTATCAATTCTTGTTTCCAAGTATTCCAGAATATTTATAATGTTTCTAATATTGTTCTGCATTAAGCATCGAGGGAGAAAGCCCGCTTGATCTTGATGTATAATGGTTTGGAGAATATTCTTTAGCCTATCAGATAATATACTAGCAAATAGCTTATTATTTAATAGTGATTTGGGCCTATAGTTGGAGGCCAGGGCTAAATCGGTTCCCTGTTTCGGAATCAGGGTTATTAACTTTCCATCCATGATTCTGGCATCCTACCATTTTCCAAGATATTATTCATTATTGTCTTTAATGGTTTGGCTACAACCTCTTCTGATTTTTTATAATAAATTGCTGGGAGTCTGTCGGGTCCTGGTATTTTCCCTAGCTTAGATTTTTTAATTGCTTGGTGGAAAATAGCTACTGGTATATTGAATCTATAGGAGATGCTGCAGTAGGACTAGTCAATGTGGTGCCTTCCTGTTGTTATGGACTACAATTCCCATCATCCCTGGTCATTGGCCATGCTGTATGGAGCTAATGGGAGTTGTAGTCCAAACTATCTGCCACTTCTGAGCTAGAGAAGGCATCAAAACCATATAAATGGACGGTTTTGGGCTAAACCTGTTTCTTCAAAATTGGTGTTGAAAAAAACCGCCCCCCCCCCCGAAAATGGTGTATCGTGCATCAATGTATAGGTATAGGTATACCTAGACATTGTTTCTTACATATATTTTTACTCACCCCTGTTCTTATACTATGCCAAGATGTTACCTATTTGATGTTGCTTATTAATGTAGTTTGTACAAGTGAAAAAATAAAATGTGATATGGGTCTCATCTAATGTAAGTCATTTTCAAAATCGACCAACTGAAGTAATTTGAGTCCCCTTGGTCTACTCTGAGAATGACTCACATTGGATATCAACCAATATTCTTTCCTTAAAGGTCCCCCCAAAAGTGTGTGCAACAAAATCCGGACTCATAACTCTTAACTCAGCTGATAACCCTGTGGGGTAGCAAATGCCCATGCAGAATTCTGTATGTTTAGGTCAGTGAGGCAGAATGCAGCAGTGCTGGATCTTTGTCTTCCATTGAACCAACGGCCTCTCCCGTTTCCTATGTTAAGAATCAGGGAATGAACCGGATAATCTAATGGACCCTTTCCCCTGCTGACAAAGGGATTTGACCCTGTTGGCAGGGTCAGCAACAGAGAAGCCCTTTCTGTCTGTGACCTTTTTCACTGTTTGATTGTAAGTCAGAATCCATTAGGGAAGATGCATGGATCAAAGACTGAGGTTCCGGATACAGTGACCACCTCTTGACAGACATGGCCATGAAGTGTCAGAGGTCACTTTGGGATAAAAGACCTGCTAGTTGGTTCTACGGAAAAGGAAAGAAAAATCCCAATACTTAGCAAAAGGGCCGTCTCTTCAAGTTGGTTGAGTGAACACTAGCATTTAGGAACACTGGTGTGTGGAAGGGAGGGAGGGAAGGAAGGAAGCAGGAAAAGAAACAGCAGGGTGTCTAGAGTCAACATGACGGCAGCAACATTATGGGATAGGTGTTTCCAGTTGCCTTACCCCCCTCTTCATCTTGGAATCCTTATAAGAAACTGTTGCAGGAGAGGGGCTGTGAGCAACACCACGGGAAAGGTGTTTCTAGGACCAAGGTGAAACTCAAGTGCCATTGCTATTTTTGCTGTTGCCAGAAAGGGTGATGATGTTGCATTTATAGTACTGAAATGTTGTTTTCTGTATGCTGCTGTATTTGCTTTTATATTGTTGTTTTATCACGTTATTATGGAATCGTTCTTGTGACTGTTTATTTGGAAATGTATTTCTTTTTTCCCCTTCATTATAAGCTGCTCTAAGCACGATCCTTTTTGTGGAAAGACAGCATACAATTAAGATGATGATGAAGCTGTGCCTTGCTATATCCCCTGCATAGCCCTACGTGTTGTCTTCACTTCCCTTGTCATTTATTTATTTTTCCAATTTCCATTTTAAAATATGTATAACCCACCTTTTCTTGGCAGAGCTCATGCCAGCTGATGACAACACATTTATTTATTTGGTTATTTAGTTTTGTAAGATTTTTTCTCCGCCTTTCACCATAAAAATAAAATATGCAGTTATAAAACAAACGAAACAGTCAAAACCAAAACACTAGTGTAGTAACCAGTGCTGCTTTTCTAGAAAAATAGGTGCCGGAACTGAGTTCTGGTAAGTTCTGGCTGAAAAAGCCCCGGTAGAAAAAATGGAAAACAATGCCTTATATTGAAAACAGTACAAACATTTAAGACCGACTTCACATAAAAGAACAGTTTAAAATAATTTCAGTGCAAATGCAGACTGGGATGAAGATCTCCACTTAAATGGCTTGTTGGAAGAGGAAGGTCTCTGGTAGGCTCTTAAAAAAACAGTGACGATTATGCCTGGATAATATGTGGCAGGAGGGAATCGAAGGAGGGTAGGTGCCTTCTTGGTGGTGGCATTCAGGCTATGGAACTCCTTGCAACAGGAAGTACAGCTAAACCCCTGTCTATGCCTATAGACATTTTGTTCAAAGCTCCTTTGTTAAGATGCATTTTTCAGTGGTGCTGCCTGAATATCGGCTAGTTTTATGGCTGGTGTTCAGCACTTCCCTGCTTTTTCATTTTTACCCTTTTATGACTGCTGCTTCGCTGGTTTTCTTTTGTATTATAAAGGGGGCGGGCCACCTTGATTCTTCTGTGCTTGTTTAAATAAATAGGGAGCTCACTGCCAGCTTCCCTTGTGCACGCTAGTCTCATGTGCTCTGATACCTGTCCTTCTCTCCTTTATCGTTTCCGTGCAGCACATCCATGGGAGCCGACCACCACCTCACTTTGTGTATGACCCCTCGGCCTTCGCATTCCGATCCCTGAGCACCTTGAAGCCTCTGAGCCCGATAGCTCCAGTTGAAGAACCATCATGTGCCTACTGAAGGAGTTAACGCCAAACTCTCAGGAATCCTCATTCCAACCAACTTCCCAGCAGGGACTGGGTGTGGGAGGGCATGTTTTTGTTTTTTTGTTTTGCAATAACCACCAAGATTGTTGGTAACAGGAGATGGGTGGCTTTTCTCTTGCCTGTTTTTCATGCCGTCATAACTTCCGAAGATTTGCAGAAAGGGAATGTATGTGCATTGAGCAAGCGCAGCTCATAAGCCATAGTACAGTTATCAAGATGGTGTCTGATAATGCAGAAAGCTGTTTTTCTTACGATTAATATTTGGCATCTTGCCCTAATGAATGTGGTGGAATGTGAAGAATAAGCAGGGTTCTATCATTTCCCTCCCCAAATCTAATGGGAGTTGTTCTCTGTAGCCCAGTGGACCTTGCCAATAATTAGAATACTCTCTGGTCTCATCAACTAAAGGTCAAAGTGGATCTGGCTTAGCTGCCCCTGGAGGGTGGACCAGATCTTCTTTGTGCAACCACATTACAAGGCTGGAACAAGAAGCACATTGAGGTTGTGCAGCCCCAGGGTCACCTTGAGACATGGCACAAACACACACTTCTAGAGTACGTCCCAAAGGATTTTCTCATCTGCAGAGTTCACTAACGTCACATGTTCTAGAATATGCCATGGAGCCCCAGGATGTTTTCTGTCTGGGCAGATGTTAGCCAGAAGGTACTCAGGAAAGAAGATGGGGCGGGAAGAGGCACAATTTCCTCTCACTTCGGCTACAAAATCCCTTATTGAGCCATGCAGGCATCACTTCCTTGGGCGCCGTCCCCATCTGGCTGGGGAATATGTATGAAAACCGTAAGTGCATGGTTGGGTTCCCAACCATGTGTTTGGCTCCATCCATGTGATCACACCACTCACATCCTGCAGCTGCATGGGTTAGCACTGCAGGGGATAGAATAATGTGTGCTTGGGTTGCCTTTGATTTATATTCACTGCACTAGTTGAGATATAATAGGCACTGGGAGCAAACGCCAGCTCTCAGCTGGCTGTTCAGTTGACTCTTTGTAGATATGAGTGAGGGAGAAAGAGGAAGACAACATATATTTTACTAGCAGCATCTTTATGGGGGCCGGAATGCTGCTTTAACACGACTGCAGCCCCCTCTGCTCCACATTGATGATCTTTCTTCTTGCTTGTCTGCATTGACGTAAGAGGGGCCAGTTTTTGGTGCTGTTAAATGGCCCAGATTTCACAACAGGGATGGGAACCTAGGATTCTCCAGGTGATGTTGGACTGCCATCAGTCCCAGCCAGCATGGCTAATGGTTAGGGATTATGGGAGTTGTAGTCCAGCCAAATCTGGAGGGCCACAGAATTTGCTGCCTCTGTTTACAGGGTCCCCTGCAAACCAGATGAAATCTACAGTGTCTCTTGGGCCTACACTGTTTTCTCTAGTTATGTGATTTCAAAGATGTGTATTCAGACATCTGTCTTATTAGCGTACTGTAATAATATGGTGTACAATCGAGCAACAGTTTCTGATGTGTAATCACCATTTTTAATTTTGAAAAAAATGTATGCAAAACAATATTTGGGAAATGTGAGTCTGCCATAGCATGAACAACTTCTCTGAAACTTGGGGAGGAATTAAGTGTCGTGCTGTTCTGATCATTCCATCAGCGCAAACTTTTCTGCTTGCCAGACAAAATTACCCCCTTCAACCCACACACTGTTCTAGGAGGTTCTCCTCCTGACCCCCCAGAGCAGATTTGGAGGAGGGGGGGAGAGAAGCCCCATTGCACTAGCAGGAGCCTTTGCACTAGCTTCTGCTAGCATGCTGGGTTAATTGAACCTGGGCCATAGATCTTAATCTTGGCCATAGAACATTCCGTATAGAAAAAGCCAACCTCAGTTGCTCATGTTCCCTTTGGAATCTCAAGTCCAGAATCTTTCCAAGCTGCGAGTATGAGTTGACTCTGATGCCTTAAGTCCTCCCTGCACATAGGTGGCAGTGGATGGAATGTTTGTGATAACGGAGTCAATGCTTTGGGTTGTTTTTTTTACTGCCCCATCCCATGAAAGAAAAATTCGGTGGTGCGCACAGACTTCTTTTCACCAGCATCAATGAAATAAAAAGCAGGCTGCTTTCTGTCCGCTGGCTTGCTCTCATAAGAACAAAATCAACAAGGAATGAAATAAGGCAGGTCTTTTTTTGAAACATTTCCAGTTAAAAGAGCGGAAATTTGCTTCCTTGTCTTTTATTGCTATATTTGCAGGCTCTATGGTCAACAATGCATGATGGGATTTGTAATCTTTATGGGCTTTAGCCTCCCTATATGACAAGGGCAAATGTAACCTAGTTTGCCGTTTCTGCGAGTTAGGTTTGGCCTACAAACAGCCAGCATGAATCGTGGTCAGGAAAGGTTTGGGGTGCTACTTCCCCTGCCTAGAGCCAACTGCTTGTCCCACAGACACTACAGAGTGCTCCCCCCCCCCCTTGCTAAACAGGACGACTATTTCTGATTGGCCCCGAATATGCCGTCTCAGATGATGCTCCAAGATGAAGGAATGGAGGGGAGACGAACCTCTGTTAATGTTGCCTTTCTTTAGTACTTTTGTAACATTTCTCTCTCTGTGGTTTTTCAATCAAAACAATAAAGTTACATTTTAACTGCTGCTATATTCACTGCTGGTTTTCTTGTCTCTGAGTTCTAAGTCCCTAAGGACATGAAAAGCAGGGTTTTAGTTTACAATTTCAAAATAGACAGGGCCCCCGGGAATCCCATGTTTAAAATATTCCTCATCCCACAACAAGGAAACCCGAGCAGCTTGACTGGAATCAGTCATGCAAGTTCAGGGAAGTTGCACAGGCTTGACCTTTGCAGTTTTTGCTGTAATAAAAGAAAAGGCCGCTTTTGCCACATTTTGCTGGTGTCTTTTCCTGGTCAGCCTTGATGAGCAACAATTCTGCCCTGCCCCCAAAGGGAGTCAGCAACCCTATATGCAACAGCAGATTTGGTATTTCCACAGCATTGTGAGGTCAGTGTGAGCGACTAGGTTACACATCTCGCATGCACGAAGCAAGAGCCTGAAATGACCGGACACTGCCCTGCAGTGAGGAATTTGGGGTGTGGGTGTGGGTGTGCAAGGGTGGGGGTGTTCAAGGACTGGTTCACACAGCACTGAGAATGTAGTGATACTCCCTGTAGCTGATACTTAGAAAAGATTAGCCGTCTGCCAACAGTTTGCTGTTGAAAGAAGAGACATTGCTGTGAGAACAGAATTATGGTCTATAGGCCAGGGTGGCAACCTGGGCTGTACTCCCTTGATGAGAGGACAGAAATCGGAGATCATGTACCAGAGTTGTGAAGAAGTGACTCTCATGGTGGGTGAGGCCAAAACCAAAAGTTGGATGGGCCACCCCTCTTCTCTCTTTCCCTCTTCCCCCTTCACCATCCATCCCCAGATCCAACCATTCACTCAAGAGACAATTATTCATCCCGTTCACACAGAAGCAGTCTGAGGCATGAGAAGTTTGGCCTGGAGTTGATCAGCACATGACTACCCGGTAGCTGCAAGCCTCAATTGTGAAATTTGGTGAACATCTTTGAACAATTATGAAAGATAGATAGATAGATAGATAGATACACACATACTACTCCCTTTTTTAGGAGAATAGGTCTATGGGTGTTAGCTGAGTCCTTTGTGTCCAGAAGTAGTGCATGCCATCAGCAAGAATTGCAAGATGTTGGCAGCAAATCGACTGACTCCTCACCTGTACCCACAATCTGTATCTGAGCGCCAAACTATACATTACAGAAGGCATAAGGAACTTATAGCCCTCTAAATGTTGTTGGTCTTCAGTTCCCATCAGCCCCAGCCAGCATGCCTAATGGTCAGGATCTGGGATAATGGGAGTTCTCATCCAGCAGCATTTGGAGAGCATCAGGTTCCTTATTTTCCCATGCACCACACGGATCCCACCAAAAAATACCCCCAGGAGCTGCTATTTCCCCCCCCCCCAGTGCTGTTTGCAGCTGGAGGGGCATTATCGAAAGGAATAGGAAACTCTTCCAAGACTGGACTGCCAACAACTGTATTTTGTTTAAAATAAAAGTTTTCCAGTTGAGCACACTTTCTAAAAAGCATGAATAACATAGTTTTATCCGAGTGTCCCAGGTATAGCTGAATGGCTGTTACTGGAAAGAATGCTGGACTGCATGAAAATCTGGCCTGAACCTGCATGATCATTTTAATGCCAAGTTAATATGGTAGCTTTTTGGAAAAGGCTAAATTAAAAATAAATAAATCAGTATTTATTTTAAAGGCTAGTTGTGCTGGCAGCAGTTTTAGATTACCTTTCCCACCGTGATTCGCTATGATGGCATTTATGATATTGCTCATCTCCTGACTTCCATCTATGATGGAACTCAAGGTGGCATATGTCAGTTTCCCAGGAGGTCTTGTGCAAGGCTGCTGCTTCATATGCCAACTTCGGGTTGGGGTTGAGAAAGTCCTCTGCTAATGTTCAACTGCTAAAGGATGAATGACGTCTGGGTGGTACTAACATAGGAGCTGTAGTTCAGTTAATTTGTGCAGCTGCTCATATGTATGAAATCTACTGCATGTGCCCAAAGATGACAGTTGTTTTAAATGCCTTCTCTTCTGTTCAGAGAAGTTGCTTCATGATGTAAACTGAGCACAGCTGGTTGGCGGTTGAGCTTGCGGTTAACAGCCAGAGCAGTTCCAGTAACATTTGAGTGCCAGCCCTCATCCTGTTGCCTCTGCTTGCAGGTGTTTCCCTTCAAAGGTGAAAGCAGCTTATTTAGATTCCGAAAAGGGGATGGATACTAAGAACATAAACAGGGGCTTCTGGATCAGGCCAATGGTCCATCGACTCCAGCATCCTGTTCTCTGGGGGGTGAACCTACAAGCAGGACCACAGCATAAGAGCACTCTCCTCTCCTGCTGTTTCCAGCAACTGGTATTCAGAAGTATTACTGCCTACTGACTGTTGAAGCAGAACACAACTATCATGGCTAGTAGACATCAAGGTAAAAGGTAAAGGACCCGTCGACAGTAACATCCAGTCAAAGGAAACTATGGGGTGCAGTGCTCATCTCGCTTTCAGGCCTAGGGAGCCGGCGTTTGTCCACAGAAAGCTTTCTGGGTCATGTGGCTAGCATGAATAAACCGCTTCTGGCACAACGGCACACCATGATGGAAACCAGAGTGCACAGAAACACTGTTTACCTTCCCGCCGCAGTGGTACCTATTTATCTACTTGCACTGGCATACTTTGAAACTGCTAGGTTGGCAGGAGCTGGGACAGAGCAACGGGAGCTCACTCCTGGCTGTTGAGGCAGAACACAACTATCATGGCTAGTAGAAATCAGTAGCCTTATTTGCCATGTATTTGTCCAGGCCTCTGTTAAATCCATCCAAGATGGTGGATTTCACTGCTGCTTGTGCAAGTGAGTCCTATAGTTTATGTGCCATGTGCAGAAGTAATTTCTTTCCTCTGTCCTGAATCTTGCAATCTTGGATGTTTTACCAGTTTTAGTGTTAATGAGAGCAGGAGAAAAACTTTCCTTTATGCCTCTTACTCGCCTTTTCTTTAAACCATAGGTAGGCAAACTAAGGCCCGGGGGCCGGATCCTGCCCAATCGCCTTCTAAATGCGGCCCGTGGACAGTCCAGGAATCAGCGTGTTTTGGCATGAGTAGAATGTGTGCTTTTATTTTAAATGCATCTCTGGGTTATTTGTGGGGCATAGGAATTCGTTCATTTCCCTCCCTTCAAAATATAGTCCAGCCCCCCACAAGGTCTAAAGGACAGTGGACCGGCCCCCTGCTGAAAAAGTTTGCTGACCCCTGCTTTAAACTAAAAAAGACTTGAATGCTGCAACCTGTCTTCATAAGGGGGTTGCTCCAGCCACTTGATAATTTTGGTTGTCCAGCCTCCTCAGCTCTCTGTACCTCCTGATACACAACATCTTCTCCTAAGCTTTAATTTGAAATGTGGGAAGCCAGGGAGGCTGACTACCGAGTGGCGTAAGATTTTGTTTTAAGGCCTCTCCTAAAAATAATAATAATAATCATAATAAACTGGATTAAACACAGCACTATAAACATGATTCTTAACAGGCTCAGGGATAACTCTCAGTGAGCCCTGGCTTAAATGGTACCTTGAATGGTTTTACAGCCATAGAGTTGCTGAGAATCGAAATCTTTTGCGAGCATTTCAAAGGGGCGAGTGCATTTATATTTATTTCCTTGTTGTCGTGTTCTTTCTTAATGAGCTCCCTCCTTGCACTTGCTGAAAAACTCAACAGCTACTTGCAGCCACTGTTTTCTCTCTTGCATCCAATGCTGCTAATCAAGCCACTTACGCTCCTAGACTCGACAGCAAATCATTTCAGCAATTACTACCCAAGAACAATAAAATGCTACTGTTCCCCCCCCCCTGGTGTCATTAGCGTGTCCCAGACATTGTGTTCTCCTGCTTTGACGTGCGGTAATAGTCCCGTCCAAATGCAGTGCCGGCCGCATTGCAGCTTCCCAGCTGTGCCAGCTTCCCAGCCACAATGGCTCCTCCCTCCTCGGAGACGCTGTTAATTTTCAATTGGAGCCCTCCAATCCGCTCCTGCTACTTGGGGAGTTGCTGTTTAGCCTGTGATTTGCCTAATTTAGTATTCTAATTACTGAATTGGCTGGGCAGCCATCTGTCTGCTACGTGAAGTTCCTTGCAACCCCATTCTGAGTATGAGGCCAGTGAAGTTGTAGGGAATATTGAAGACCCATTTAGTCTCTGTAAGGAAAACGAACCTTGGAGCGTTGTCAACAATCCAGAAAGGGCGGCTTCCTCTTACGTTTCAGGAGCTCTTGACCTTTCTTCTGGGCTCAGGTTGGTCAAATTGTCTCTGTCTTCTGCACAGGGTGACCACCATCACATTGCCAAAAAGGAGAATTTGTTCCTGGTAAAAGAGAACAAAAGCGGGGAAGATTTGCATATAATTTGCATATGCTAATGTGTATGTATACATGCATATTTCAATGTAATTACTGTAACTTAAACATCGTTCAGCCCTGACACTGAGGTCCGGAACCAAGGGCCTTTTGGTGGTTCCCACACTGCAAGAAGTGAAGCTACGGGGAACCAGGCAGAGGGCCTTCTCGGTAGTGGCACCCACCCTGTGGAACACCCTCCCATCAGATGCCAAGGAGATGAGTAACTATATAACCTTTAGAAGACATCTGAAGGCAGCCCTGTATAGGGAAGCTTTTTAATGTGTTATGTTTTATTATGATTTTAAATATGTTGGAAGGCGCCCAGAGTGGCTGGGGCAACCCAGTCAGATGGGTGGCATAATATTGTAGTTGTTGTTATTCAATAGTAAATAATAATAATAATAATAATAATAATAATAATAATAATAATAATAATAATAATTATTACAAGTCAAAAGCCAAACTGTTGGCACTTTCAAAGTGCTCAATATTAAAAGCATGTCTTTGTGTGGCATTGGAAGGACAACAAAATTGGTGCCAGGTAAGCGTCACTTGAAATAACAATGGGCGGACATCACAGAATCTACTTGGACCACCATTGGATCCCACTGACTTCACAAGGTATCCTATATGTGAAACTGTATATATCAAAGTGCAGTTAGGGCCAGTCTTTGAGATGCCCTGAATGGAGTTCCATTCCGTCTTTGGCTGTTGAGTCTTCATCCCTGAACTCTGTAGTCTTCTTAGCACTGCTGCAACCATCACTGAAGAAGATCCATTGAAGTCCAGATTGGTCTCTTTCAGTTTCCAGGTGTTTCTTGGAAGCAATCCTCATTTGCCTTCTTCAGCCCTCTGCTCAGCTCCTCTGTAGAGCTAGCACTCGGAAGCAAGTGCTCCACTTGCCCAATGGCTGGGCCAGCTGTGGCATTTAGATATTGTAGCAATGGAAACTGAATGAGCTGTTGGGAAATTAAAATATAACCTCAGTGTTATGAAAACTAACCAAATGAATCAGGCCTAGGAAACTTGCAGCATTACAACAGTTGGCGTTTGGGCCAAAGAAAGATTCCCAGCCACCTACACCCTGATTTGGATCACTGAAGGTTCTTTCCCCCCCTCTTCCAATTCCTCAAAGTTTCTCAAGAGCAGCTCAGACAATTGTGCAACTGAATTATAGTTGACCTGTCTGTTTTTCCCCTTCAGGTTCACATCTGCTTCAACACATATGTTAATGGTTATGTAGGAATCAGATTGGGCCAGCAAGGATTCAGTAGGCTTGCTGCTGCTGGCTGGGTTCAAATCTAGCTTATCAAGCATGTATTTGTCAACGTAGACTGTTAAAAGCAGCATTGTGGAGTTCATATTTGATGTATAACACTTATGTAGAAAGTACAGTAAAATATATAGATTCCCCATAGTCCAAGTTGTGTACATACCATGCTTTGGAAAAGGATGGAAAGAAACAGATTCTGTATTTGAATTCTTCTTTTTTTTAATGAGAATTTATTAGTTTTTCATTACAAACAGACAATCCAACACCATCACCAACATTGACCCAACACTTACCCATCCCAACTAAAAATAAACAAATACAAACATATCAGTAGTTCTTCTTCTTCTAAAAAAAAAAAAAGTTCTTGGTCGAATCTTTGATTTTGACTTCCCCTGCCTATTCTCCTTCGGTTCCAATTCCAAATATTACTTTAATAACTTCATATTCTAAAAAGAAAAGTTAAATACATTTTAAGAAATTTAACACTAAACATTCTTCTTAAAAATCTTATTTTCTAAATTACAATGTTTGTTCTAATTCTTAACTTAACTAAAATCAAATCATATTGTAACTTCGCAATTCATCACAGAATTCAATATCTTAACACATTATTCTTAAAACAAATCATAACAAACATCTTCTTTCTCTTAAACTGCTGCTAATAAAAAAGATCCAAATATCCCTTTTCTAATTCAAAAGCTTAAAGTCTTAACACACCGGCTTCAGGGTACCATAATAATCCATTTTTGCTTTACCCTTAATACAGTTCACCCTATCCCCCTTCTGTCCATTTTTGCCCGTCTTGTTCCGGAACCGCTCCTCGAGATGTCCTCTTTCCTTATAAGTCCACAGATCCAGACAGAATCCATAACAGTCCTTGCATAGAGCATCAGGGTACGCACATCCTCTTCTTCCAGCTTCTCCGGTTCAAAATACCATTCTTCTTTTGTTTGTAGACATATCAATTTTTTCGCCAACACTCCCGAGCTCTCACCTCGAAAGTTAGATATAGAAATCTTCCCCGTCCTGGGTCTGCCACCCCCAAAGGACGTTTCTTTTTTCCGGAGTCGCCAAGCCATTTTATTCTGTTCTTCAATCATCCCTTTCAGCTCTTTGCCAAGGCTCTCTTCCAATACAGCCATTTTTTGAAAAGTCTCCTCTGTGGGTAGTGTCTTTTCTGACATATCCCGATTCAATATCACCAATTTTTGATTAAGCAGATCCAGTCTCAAGAAAGTAATCCTTTGATCATCAGTCAATCCATAGTTCGTAACCAGCTCAAAAACGAATCCCAGCATGGCAGAAGCGGGCATAGGTATCAAATTACAGTTTCAATTTCAGAACTTTCCCACCTTAGTGCCAGTAAATTTCCACTCAGTCACAATCTTTCACAGCCATTTTCCCTGTAGCCAGGGCGCCAAGAGAACAATTTTAAAGAGAGATATTCTCCACTAACTTGCTCCCCAAAGGGAGATCGAAACAGTCTCACTTGTCAAAATTAAAATACTTTGTAACCATCGTTATAACAGCAGTCTCTTAAAACAGTTATTTTCTATCCACCAAAGGGAGGGAGGCAGACTTCCTTTTCATGTAACCTCCCGGATCGTTAAAAGCAAAATGCAGATCAAATCCAGTACTCACAACCACCGGGCTTCTTTAATTTCCATCCTTGCAGGGAGAACATTGACGCTCGTCGCGAGCGGCGGCCGCCGCTTCGCTGACCCGGTTGGGGCATGTCCCCTAATGGCCCAGCTCCGTTGTCCCTTCACCCCCACTCCCCCTTTACAGGGGGAACGAGGGAAGGGTTCGGAGCTTTGACAGGCCCGCCGGGGAGCCCAGGGCGCGGGACGCTCTTCCCGCGCACCACCGGAGCCCCGCTTAGCGGTAGTGGGGCTCCAACCGCCGGGCCAGCCTGGGTCGCCTCGCTGCCGAGGCAGCCCACGACCGCCCGCGATGGCGTTGCCGCCGGAAGTGCTGTATTTGAATTCTTCATCCAGCTTCTGTAATTTGAATAAATCACTGCCATCAAGCAAAATTGAAAATATTCAGGGCAACTTCCAATTGCCTTGCCACTTCCCCCCAGGAAACAAATGGCAATCAGGTTTTCTGCAGATTACTGTTTGTTCCAATTTGGTGCTAAAGAGCAGGTTTTCCGGGGGAAAGTGGCAAGACAAGGGCAAAACTGCTTAGGCCCAGGACAAGTGGGAGTATGGCTGAGCCCTCAGTGTGCATAATGCATCCTGCTATTGATAGGAACAATACTGAACCTCAGTCTCACCACTCACCCACAGAAAGTACTACTCTGACCTCATCCATGACCAACTTCTGATATATCGCCATCCACTGCTCACATGTCGTCAAGCTAATATTTGCAGAAACGCATACTTGCTTGAAAGAGCAAAAGCTGGCATTCTTAGCATGCAGAATTTTGTATCTGGCACAGAATTCCATGCTTGCACAGATCCACAGAACAGACAGATCACTGGAGCCAGTTGTCTTTGTTAACTGCTGACAGAAATAATAGAAACCTCTTAACAACCACAAAGGGGTATTGGGATTCAGATACATGCATGCCAGAGAGATCTCTAGCTGTCTGTCTTCTTCTTTCCAGTGCTGTGTTCAGTCTGGAAGGTTGCTGTGTCTAGCAGTTGCCTTTTATACCCCTACAGAGAAATTGATGGCATAAATCAGAGTTGAGCAGCCGGCAGTCCTCAATGTTGATGGACTCCAACTCCCATCCTCCCTGATCATTTGCTAGCCTAATTAGGGATGATGGGAGTTGGAGTCCAAGTACTTCCGGAAGGGCACAAATTTCTTAACCTCGATTTAGATGGATAAATAGGCCAGGTGCTGATAATAAGAATAATGATGATGATGACGATTGCTGGAAAGGCCAAAGGTGTATTTGGATGGCCACAAAAATTGCTCATGGAGATGGCCTTAGCTTTCATTCCAGTGGTTGACTACTCCTGTGATAGAGAGTTATTTCTTTATGATCCTTGAAAACAGGTATCTCAAGCACGCTCAAATTAACTGCTTCAACCCATTAACGGTATAACACAATATATATTACAACTTGAATCTAGCTTGTTTGCTGGGGGTATGTGGTAGCCAAATTCAGGACCCCTGTTCATTGCAGTCACAGAAGATAGGAACATAAGAGCTGCCTTATATGAAGTCTGATCACCTGTCCATCAGTTCGGTACTGTCTACTCTGACTGGCAATGGCTCTCCATGGTTTCAGCCAGGGGACATTCTCAGTTTTAGCTGGAGATGTCCGGGATTGAACCAGGAACCTTCTGCATGCAAGGCAGATGCACCACATCTCCAGATAAAATCAAGAATATCCCATGGCTGAAAACATTGAGAACCATAGCAAGGTGATAGCCTCCATGTGCAGACAAATACAAGCTTTCAAATTCCACAGGAGTCTTCATCATTCATCTACGTTCTAGGAAAGTGTGCATTGAAATATCTGCTTTGTTTCACTTGCACGCCCAGTGCTTAAGAGAAGATTTAAAGCAGCCAGCCTGTTTGTTGGAATTTGCAGTTTGCATCACTCAGCTGGCATTGTGCGTGATGTCTGGCTTCGGAAAGCCATAGCAGTGTCTCCCCTCACATGCTGCCCTTGAACTGCCGCAAGTGTGAGTGGTGACGGGCCGCTCAAGCTGGCATTTCACCCACTTGGCTGCAGGAGAGAAGAAATGGATCATGGGGGGAAAAACAGCCTCCAACTGGCTGCTGTCAGATTGGCAGCCGTTTCTCACATTACAGTGAAGAGAGCAACGCTGTAAGCTGCCTTAGGTCCTGCGCTGAGAGAAAGGCGGGATATGCAAGGTAATGAAATGAAATGAAATGAAAGCAGCAGCACAGGCTAAGTGCATCCTCCTGTCTTGTCTTTGGGATCACTGTGGTAACAGTCAGCCCTAAAGGACATTAGAATGATAGATGGGCCATATACCTTGTGCTCACCTGCTGGAGGTGAGGTTGCAAAATGAATGATGAGGAAATTACAGCTGAGCAAGCCTTGGCTCTGCAGGGCATGGCAGGGCGCATTCCTAGCAGACAAGGTAAATAAATCCAGCCCTTTGGTTATCTCCCCGTGCATAACCCCAACACATATTTCTGCTCTGCACTCTGCTTCTGGGGTTATGATGTGGGCAAACCCATTGCAGCTTTCCTTCATGTCATGAGATACACACTGCTTTTACTTCCCCTGCTTGTAGATCGCAATGCCATGACCAGCTCTTGCTCCAAAAACAGCCTGGCATAATGGGGGAAGGTTCCTTTGAGCAAAAGCAGAGTGCCATTCTTCCCTCTGAAAATACTCATTTCTAAAAGTTGTAGGGGGATTTGAGGGTCAGAGCTTTAGTTACATTTATTTAGAACCTGAGAACAAAAAGCACTGTTGAGATGTAGACTTGATGCACTTCCAGATGAGGGCTTAATATTGTAAACAGACCATTCAGGTATCACACATGGATCATTGGCAGCAATTTAAAACACACACACACACACTTTTTGCATTTCTCTCAGAGTAAATCTGGATTGGATTTGGAGAGGATGGGAAAATAGGCTGAAGTTTTAGATGGCAATGACATCATGTGGGCTCTGCAAAACAAAAAACAAAACACCTTGCATGGATGAGTAGCACCCATCCCACAATAAGCACCTGTCTGAAACTGCCCTTGGTCTTGTAAAAACAAACAAACCAGTGGCTTGGAGGAAACTGCACCAGCAGGAGATGAAACAGCAGAGGGGCTTATCAAACAAGAAAAAGCCTACTGGTGCATCAGTGCCTGGGGACAATGATGCAGACACATGTCTGTAGGGCAGGGGTGGGGAGCACATAAAAGCAAAAACTGAGCAAGGATGGGGAAGCTGTGACACACACACCTGTGAGACTGGGGGGAGGAACGGAGCTGGTCACAGCAGGAAGAGGAGACTCCTTGAATTCTTCAGCAACCTGCCTCATCTCTTCCTCTTGCCCCCCCCCCAGCCTCCACTTCTGCCTGAAGTCTGGACTGCTGTCTGCCACAGCCTCTTCCAGCTCACTAAACCCTGTTGCCTCTTCAGCATCCGACACCTCCTGCTCCCAGTCTGCCTCCCCTTCTCCCTCTGATCACTCATTGCCATCCCACCAGCAACCCCCTGGCTCTGAGCCTTCTTCCCTTGCGGGTTCCCTCTGGGGTTCCCCAACTGCCTCCCACCACTTCTCTGCATCCAGCCAGTCTATGACACCGGCATCTCCAGGTACGTCTGGGAAAGGCATCCATCGGAAAACCTTGAGAGCCATGGCCATTTAGACAATACTGAGTCAGATGTAGAGAGCACTCAATGTAACTCAGCTAACTCAATGTAAGTCAGCTGCTGATGTTCCCAGTCTGTTAACAACTGCCTCTGAAAGTGTTAAGTGTTCTTTTCGAGCTCTTGTTCCGAACAGTTTATATAGCACATGGTACGAATGAGCAAACATGCTGCCCTAGAGAGGCGACAACTTATCTGGAGGGTGTACATAATCAGGCATTTCAGTAGGAAAAGAATGCAAGTTATTTACCATTAAATCTGTTGCTGCAGGGAAAGAATTCTAAAACCCCGTCGCCAAGCAAGCTCCTTCCCCACTCCTGCATTTCTCCCTGGAAGGTTTCTCCGGCTTCAAAACAGCACCAGCTCATTAAAAGGCAGGGCAGCCAGGCTTCCATTGCAATCTCACACTTTTTCTTTCAGAGTTTGCGGTTTTATATGGGTCTCCCGCAATCCCGCCCCCCTCCATCCCCAAAAGCATCCACTTGACTGCCCAGGAACGTACAACACCATCGGCTGAGAAAGCTGTGGTGAAGAAGAAACTCCCTCAAGTTTGGAGCCCTGGAGGGCAGCCATGTTGAAACTATCATTGTTTCAGCCCATGTCTTTCATTAAAGGCTGCCAGATAAATATTTACAGCTGGTCATGGGAGGAGGCAAGCTGGAGGGACCTCGGCACATTTTTCTTCATTTCGCTGCTCATCTGGCGTAGGCTTTTGCATCTATGCAATATTGCATTGAATTGGTCATTGTTGTCATCTTTATGCATTTAGAATTGTGAGCTTTCGTTTCAAAATAAGCCGAATTTGAATCCCACTGTAGTACCAACATGGCAACGTCTTGTAGAGGTTTTAAGACACATGCCAGAACATAGTCCTTGGTGTTTAATGAATCCCAAATTTCAAGGGAGCTCCTCCCTGCCTGGTTTTGAATTGTGTTACATCTGGTCATCTCCCGCTACCCTGGAAATTTGAGATGCCCTGTGTGTCAGTGTGGCTCCCAGCCTTGTGGTGCTGCTATGGAATGCCAGGTCAGTCTGTAGTATGTTCCTTCATACATAATTGACAAAGTGGGTCTCAGTCCAAAAAAACATATTCTACAATAAATAAATCTGAGTCTTTAATCCGTGAGCCTTTAAGGTGCTTTTGGTGTAACGGACTATCATGGCTACCACTCTGGAAATTGCACTTTGTTCTTGGCTCTAGTGGGACAGGTTGGGAATATTGCTGGTGTTGTGCCCATCCCACACCACCAAACTGTCTCCCTCAGATCATCAAGCTGTTCTTGGATCACATGTTGAGGACCCGCTGGATGATCGCCCTAGGTGTCGTCAACTTCCATGCCAAGGCTGCCTCATCAGAAACAGCCCAGGACTTGAAAGTGCACACTTAGAGTGTGCTCCAGAGTCTTTCTTTTGAAGATGGGTTACCTGACATCAAGGTAGTGTCAGGTGATCACAGTCTCACTAGAATGGCTTCAAGGCTGTGCACCAATGTTAATGGGGAGGAACAGGAGAACCTGAGGTGGACCCCATGCCAGGACATAGCCTTCATTGAGTTCCTGAGAGTCCTGACCACTGAAATTGAACACAGTCTAACCTACTTTGCCTCTCCATGGATGACATCCTTAGGATGATATATTTGATACATTTATAAATTTGTACATGGCAACAAGTTAATCTGATCAAGCTGCATTTAAAAAAAAGCTATTTTGATGTGACTCTGATGGTTCTGTGATGGGATGCAGCAATTTTGGTTTCCTGACATGGCTATAACCACAATTTTCAATCCATACAGCTTTCCGCGAGTCAAAGTGTTCATTGAGCATCAACTGGTATAAAAGAGCTTTGGAGATGTTTAAAAGGAGCCTGGAAAACTGTCATGGAGAATGGGGGAGGTAAAAACAATCCATAATAGACAGCCGGGGATTCAGCATACTGTTTAGGTCTCCTGTCTGTGATATACAACCTACATCTGTCCAAACATGGACCCCCTTCCTTTGCTTGCCGAGATGAATCAACAACAGCTCAGCAATGATCGTTTCCAGCTCACACTGAGGCCTACAGATTAGAACACTCCGGATTCCACTTGTCAAACTGCCTCGCTAGGACTTGGCCTGCGTTGGGTTTCATGGTTTGTTTTTAAAACTCCCTCAGAGATATTTGTATGAAATTGACTTGTGTTAGAAAGTTTATTTGGTTTTGGGATCCAGTAGGCCAAGACAGGGAAACTGGGAGGAAAGCGAAGGCATGTAGGGATCCCACAGCCTTAGGGGAAGGCATCCCACAGCCTTAGGGGAAGGGTAGCTCAGTAGTTGAGCATCTGCTTTGCTGAGGTGCTGAGTTCAATCCCAGCATCTCCAGAGAGCCCTGTCTGAAACCCTGGAGAGCCTCTGCCAGTCAGTGATGGGAGAACCATATACATACACCACCTTGAGCTCCTTGGAGGAAAAGGTAGGATAAAAAAGTAATAAGAAATTAAAAAGCAAGCAAGGCAATACAGCATCTCTTTTTCCATTCATGCTTCTGTAGGCAATATTAACCCAAAGCACCCCTGACATAGCAATTCTTCTGGGATTTAATTACTGGATTGTTTTATTTGTGTGAGAAATTCTTCATTCAGTGGATAGGGAGGAGGATGAATCAAAGAACAGGGTTAAAAGTTGTATAAATATGGGCATTTTGCAACTCCCAAGCGCTTGACATTCCAAGTGAAATAATGTTTGCCAGGCCTACTATTTGGTATGTGGTTAGATATTTACCTGTGCCATACCAGAACTGTACTGCGTTAACTCCTCCATGGGTCAGCAGCAATGTGTTAATTAAAGTATGTGATGGTGGCAAGGAAGGAAGAATTTCTTGGGGGGGAAGGGTTCATGCCACATATGAAAGGAAGAATGATGCTTTGATCTGTTTATTTTAGGAAATATATTGCTTGCTTCACCAGCACCCATTTTCTTCAAAGGGCCTCAGACTCATTGTCTCAGCAGAAATCTGGAGTTGTTTGTAGTAGATTAACAAAGGATGGATTAAGAAAGGCAGAAAGCCATGCAGTGGAATAAATATCTAAGGATGCAGTCAACGGCTGTGTTGTGTTTTTATTTCCCCTGATTCAGAAATGCTGTGGTTTCTTTCCTTGCCTCTCCGTTGAAATCCAACACCTGTTTTGCCACTTTATGGAGAAGCCAAAATTGTACAGTCAATGCGCTCTATGCATGTTTACTTGGAACTAAATCTCACTCGGTGCAATGGGACTTAGCACATAGCACTAATCTTTGCAACCTTCTTCGAAGGGAGACTTGGCCTGCTGGCCAAATGCAGCCCTCCAGGCCATTCTCTCTGGATCCCAGGATGCTCCCCACACCATGCCACTCACTAGCCTTGCTCCACACTTCCCTCATTTTCTCCGGTTGGAATGTTTCTTTGAACTGTGATGATGCTTCTTGCTGGACTTGACTGAGAGACTGATGGGTGGCAGCAGTGTAGAAACCGCTGGCTTTTGCGCAGCTGCAGTGGAGCCCACTGGCAAACATAAGAGCCACATGTGCTGTTCCTCTCCCCTTTGCCTCTGGCTGCTACCTTGCACTGGCCCCTGGCAGGTTCCCTGCAAGGAAATGTGGCCCCTGTGCTGGAAAGGTCCCCTACAACAGTTTTATGGGTTGGTCCCCCTTGGTATCAGTACAGATGGAGAGTGGGCTATATAAGCAAGGGCGCAAATAAATCGGTGCTGACGTACATCCACAATTGCGAGGTGTCACAAACTGCTACCATTGTTGAAGTAAGGGCAGCGTAATCACAGCTAAGAAGCTCAAATCCTATACAGTGGATCCTCTAGTTACGTACTGCTCTGGATACGTAACTTTCCAGTTACAAACCCGGCAAACCTGGAAGTGTATACCTCTGGGTTTCGTTGAGCGCGCATGCGCAGAAGCGGCACCTCTGCCTGAGGGCCTTTTGATTTGCGGATGGACTCCCGGAACGAATTTAATTCGTATCCGGAGGATCCACTGTATATGACTGAAACCCTTCTTTGGAAATTAAACCTGTCCAGACTTTAACATTCAAAAACTTTACTTGCAGAAACATATAGTTACAGATGAATCAAAACATATTTACAGTCAAGCATGGGCTTACAGTCTCCTCTTCTAACTTCCAAACAACTGTATTTTCCTTCTTTTCCAGAGCTCAGCACTGAGCCTTCTGTATCACAATTAGGCCATGCCTTGCAGCTCCTTTGAGAGATAACCACCTTTACCTTCTCCTGCAGCTTTGCTCTCTTTCAAGCAAAGAAGCACTCCAACACTCTGTGGAACTTAGCAGTGTTTACAGTGGATTCTAAAACACAGTAATCTTGCTTCACATAAAATGGAGTCTCTCTTTCACTAGATACTTCCCATGTGACCAATGTTAGCCAATCACATGAGAACTACTGGAGAGAACTCTCTAGAATTCAGTTGCCAGCCAATCAGATTTAAACACATAGTAATGCATACAAGCATTTACAATTTCAGTGAACTGAATTACTAAACTTAGCAACCATTGGCTAGGGACTACCTCTGATGTCACAATAGGTCATGGCAGATGAGTGGATATAAAAGGGGCCTTTTCCTCTTCCCTAACGACAATGCACAGTGGGCAACAGCTGTGATATCCAGCATTGCCCAGTCTTCCACCTGTAGGAGGCCCATTCGCAGATAAATGGAGGCAACCATCTGGTTGTGGGATGGTATGGAGCACTAATAAGGCAAGTTCACCTGCTGAGCAGGATTGCAGCCTGAATGCAGCTGATATCCATGGTCAGAAGCTGGTTGATATCTAGAGATGGACCTAGTGGAAGATGGAAGATGCTGGTAGGTGGAATTTGTATTTGAAAATCAGTGGATGCCACAAGGCTGAAGCAGGCTGATATTTGTGGATGTAAAATGGCTGAAGCTGGTCGACACCAGCTGGTGGGTATTTGTGGGTTGAAGCCCAAATGTTTATGAATGGAGAGTGAATTATCAGTGAATATGTATGTTGGCGTTCTTCATGGATGTTGGTTGGAATATGCTTGTGGGGTGGGCAGGCGGGGGGTTTCAAATTTGGCCATGGTGAATGGTGTATGCATATGCATGACTGTGATGTCTGAAAGGAAACTGGTGGATATTCATGAACAGACGAAACCTGAAAGCTGTGCTGGTGCCTCTCCAGCTATTGCCTTTGGCTGCAGATGTCCGGAGTCCAAGTTACCAGCTTGATAACACGGTAAGCGTAGGTAATTAAAAAGGAGGATTTATTGCAAAAACAAACAGATAGCTTTGGGCGGCTCAAACGAAGCCGCCAACATTATCATTCAAGATGACCTTTCTGAAGACTCCTTCCAGTTCCTAGAGAATATGTCAAATCGTCACCCCTTATGTCTCTTGTTTTGCTTCCTGTCTAGCAGTCCTCCCATTCGCTGACTCTTCGGACTTATTGGATCAGCTCCAGCCTCTTCCTGTTCTGAAAAACTGTCTCAGTGTCTGTTCGCGTCTGTTTGAGCTTCCTGAGAGCTTTGACTGTGTTCCAGCCTGCTCTCAGCCATTCCCTTGGCAACCGGCATTCCAATGTCTGAGGGAGTTACACTGGGCACTGGCTGCTGTTCAGCCTAAGTCAGATCTAACCCTCTCTGTTCTGCAGCCGGCTGTAAAGTTCCACCAGGAGCTGGCTCATTCCTGACAGCAGACCACCTATGTGGTCACAAAGGGGCATGGTGACTGGATGTGGGGGGAAGACTACTTGTATATCACAGGAATGGGGGACCTGTGGCCTTCCAGGCATTGTTAGACTCCAAATCTCATCAGCCCCACTCATCATGGCTAATACCAGGAACGATGGAAGCTGCAGTCTAGCAACTGCTGTAAGACTACAGGTTTCCCATCCCTGCAAACCCATTCTTTGTGTACAAATCCATATGTAGCCAAGGGACAATCAGCCAAAAAAGGCTGCTATTGTAGTCAAGGCTGACTGATCAATAAGATGAAGAGTTGCAGCTCATTTTCTAGGAACCAGCAACCAACTGCACCATCTTGCTTCCTGTGCCTTGGAACATTCCATAGCTTTGAATGGGGGAAGAGCTGAGCCGAGTGATTGTGCATGTATGGGAGGGAGAGAGAGCTGAAGTTGAGAGTGAAGAGGTCTAGCCTTCAACAGCTTCTGCTACTGTGCAAATATTCATGCACTTTTTAGTATTGTTGGCACCCCTTTTGAATTTAATTTTAAATCCAGTACTGGAGAGCCTTGAGTCTCCCCTACTCTACCTTATAAACACTTTGGGGGGAGGGCCTGGCTAATAAACACTGAGGAGAGATCTTCCAATTCTGCAGCTTCTTATGCTGGTTCCTGTGTGGGTCAAAATGATGTTCAGTGAAACCAAAAATGATTTGTTTGAGAAGTGCTATCTCCATTGCAACTGCTCTTTCTTGCTCTGCCTCAACCTTCCTATTTCTTTCAAGGTAATCACTTCGTGTGGAATGACCGTTCCAAGTGAGGTATTCTTTGTTTCTTTTTCATCTTAAATTTAACAACACAGTAATAGCTTGTAAATGAAATGCTGCTCATTTATTGAAACCACATTCATCAAGGCTGAGCTCCCACGTGAGGGAGGCATGTGTGTCCAATTGCTGCAAAACCTTGGCAAATATGCTTTTAATAAAGCCCTGGTATTATTTAATGCTCAGGGAGCAACAACTACTGAAACCCAGAGCCAAGACCAAAGACTGAGAAGATCAAGTTTTGAAAAGTACACCAAGCGGTTTATTTCTTTGCAGCTGAAAGGGACTCCACCCAGGTTTTAATTTGAGTCCTGCGGATCATCAGAGCTTAGTTTGGGATCAACCTTGGAATATGTGAAGTAAGAATATTGGCGAGTGCTTCTGAACTTGGGCTCCTGGATACCAAAGTGGCATTTGTTAACCAGAGCGCACTGCATGGCCCACCATGATACATTCCTTGGTGACCTCTAGATGGGATTAGTGTAAGTGGAGCTGCCTTTCAAAAGAACTGCAACGGGCACAAAATACAACTGCTTTCAACAAGACCTGGCAGACAATGCAATGCAATGGAACACAGGAAGCTGAATCAGATCATTAGCCAGTATTGCCTACACTGGCTGGCAGCAGCTCTCTAGGTTTTCAGGCAGGATCTCTTTAACCTATATCATGAGATGCTGGAGATTGAACCTGAGACAGTCCACATGCAGAGCAGATACTGTCACTGATCTCTGGCCATTTAAAAAACAATCACTGATTCTTTAAATTCTTTAAATTTCTTTAGATTCTTGGTATCTGAAGAAGTGTGCATGCACACGAAAGCTCATACCAAGAACAAACTTAGTTGGTCTCTAAGGTGCTACTGGAAGGAATTTTTTATTTTTTATTTTGTTTTGACTATGGCAGACCAACACGGCTACCTACCTGTAACTGATTCTTGTAACTGATTCTTTAAAGTTCACAGTAGTGGTCTTCTTGACCTTTAATATCTCAAATGGTCTGGTGCAGACAAAAGACCTCCTTGGACTTTGAGCACTTAGATGAACCTCTGCTATGGGTTCTTTTGAGGTGCAGGGTGAGAAGGGATTTATGTAGAAGGCTATCGACAGCTACTAACCACATTCTACTTTTTGATTTGGGATACTTATGGACCACACTTCTTCGAAAGGAGCACAGACAACAAACACAAAGCAAAACACATCAGCCATCAATACACGTATGCAATATAAAAATCATATATCAGTTTAAAACTTAACCCGCAGCATGGCTGCTAAACATTTACCATTTCCTTTGAAGACAGTAATGGTGGTTATAATCCACCTTCAAAGTACTATGCTTCTGAATACCAGTTGCTGGAAAACACAGCAGGGGAGAGCGCAGTTGCATTCAGGTCCTGCCTGCAAGCTTCCCATAGCTATCTGATTGGACCCTGTGAGAAAAGGATGCTAGTTGAGATGGGGTTTTGGCTCTGATCCAGCAGCGTTCTTCTTTTTAAGAGGAAGAATGTGGATTCTTTTTCCACTTCCTGCTTTAGAAATTCAGGAATTCTATATCTCCCACCTACCAATCCCATCAGCAGTGTACCTATACTGTATATAAGTAAAACATGCCAAACTTCATCTCCCTAGCTTATCTTGAAAGTAGTTACAATTTAGATATAACCACAAGGATGTGTTGGTTCTATTGCTTACATCTTTCAGGCTTCATGTATCTTAAAGGTAAAGGGACCACTGACCATTAGGTCCAGTCACGGATGACTCTGGGGTTGCGGTGCTCATATTACTTTACTGGCCTAGGGAGCCGGCATTTGTCCACAGACAGCTTCTGGGTCATGTGGCCAGTATGACAAAGCCACTTCTGGCGAACCAGAGCAGCGCACAAAAACGCTGTTTACCTTCCCGCCGGAGTGGTACCTATTTATCTACTTGCACTTTGATGTGTTTTCGAACTGCTAGGTTGGCAGGAGCAGGGACTGAACAATGGGAGCTCACCCCGTTACGGGGATTTGAACCGCCGACCTTCTGATCAGCAAGCCCAAGAGGCTCAGTGGTTTAGACCACAGTGCCACCCGCGTCCCTCATGTATCTTAGGCTTAGTTTAATCGTGCTATTATGACCACTTCCCATGCTGCTCCAAAGAATTCCACCACCCCCTGCAGCAGATTTTTTGGTCTGCAAGAGGCTGCAGAAGGAGGGGCTTGGCAAATATCACTCCGCCCCCCCCTTAGTGCTTATGGAAGCCTCTTGGGTCTGGTGTATCATAGCTTTGCATCAGCAGCGGGGAAACAATTGGATGCAGTACTTTTCTTTCCCAGACTACAGAAAATCTCTCCCCATTCCATACCTAGATAATTGCCCATGGGTTGTGTGATGGATTGGCCTTAGGGTGGAGGAGTTATTACATCCTGGCTCAGAAGGAGTTAAGCCACCTTCATCTTGATGGAAGAAGAGGGGTGTGTGGCCAGGATAGAGGTGGTTAGGCTAGGTTAGGATGAAGATCAGTCAGTTATACTGAAAGAGTTTATAATTTAGATGTAACTAAGCTGATGAACTATTGAAGTACTTGAAACATGATGTTCTGAAATAAATAAAGACTTGTTTTTGTTGAACCAAGATAAAAGAGGCATTCATTTGGTCCAGCGATATATGGATGCTCATGAGGAGGTGAACACAGGGAAAAGACAAAACTGACCTGCAGGGTGATAGTTTGTGTCTTGGAGTTTCCCTCAGGAGGGGCAAAAGGGCAGAAACCTTGGTAAGGCTACACAGTTGCTAAAAGGGTTTAGCTAACTGACGCAGTGGGGGGATCTAATGAGAGAGTGACCTGGAACTGATAGAGCGGAGAGGTATTCTTAACCCAGGAGCCCAGAGCAATATATATATATATAACAGGCCACGACAGCTGGACAAGAGAACTCCGTTACTAAGTTATCCCTAGTTATAACAAAAGGGGATTATCCACAGAGACGGACCTCAAGGCATTGAAGAGAAAAAGTGACCCGGAACACCTCAGAAGTAATACACTTAGTAACAGAGGGGTAGTTAGCAGGGAGGTTCATTGCAGGATGTTCCTCATGGAGGAAGAGGGAGCCTATTCCTCCTTCCTTCTGCAGGTCCCTGCAAAGTTCCTCCAGAGAGTTGGGGGAACTCTCTTGAGCAACATGGGAAGCGGCCCAAGGAGAAAGGGGAATCAGTAAAATAATCTCCCCCTTCCTCTTCTTGAAGTCAGTCCCTCCTGCAAACTGAAGGGTAATTCTGGATCCAACTCATAAACCTTAGTCTGTGAGGGGCCTAGTAATCGGATGAAGATTGGGCACAGCTATATGTGTTTGTGAAGAAAATAGAGGAAACTTCCTCTCTGGCCAGAGATATGAGAGATGCAAACGATAAACCCAGGCAACCTAGCGGAGACATGTTTCTTTAGCCAACTCCCCTTTGAAATATTTCAGTCGAAGTTGCATTAACATTCCCTTCTTGGGGCTATCTTGATATCTGCCAGGATTCCTGCAGGCAGAGGTTCTGAACCCAGCTACAAGGCTCCAGGAAGTCTTCGGATGAACTCATTTGGCATCTTGAATGTACAAATGACAACAAGGGAGTTCCCGAAGAATTATGTGGCCCTTTTCAAAGTGCTGAGACCCCCTGCTTTCTTCTTAAGGCTCCTCTGAGCTCTTATCGAGCCCTACCTTTCAAACCTTAGGGGGCTTTTGTTGAATTGTATGCATGCAAGCCTTACAGGCATGGAGACAATCCAGAACTTTCATAAGCTTGAACCACACCATCGAGGCTGACATCAGAAATTCTATCATCACAACTGCATCCTACAATTCCGGAAAGGAGCTCTTGGGTAGCATATGCGGGACCATTCAATTTTATTCTCTCTTTTTTTATAAGAATTTTATTCCATTTTCCAAACAAACAACAATATACATTTTACATAAAACAAACAACAAACACATCACAAATTACACAAACACAATCAAATAAAAAACAAAAACACATCAATCTTCTTGCTATAACTTCATTTCTAATCTTATTTAGGGGACTTCCTCCGTTCTCTCTTCAGCGTTCAGTTCTAATTTACTTTAGTAACTTCTTGACTATTTTAATAAACATTCACCATAATTCTTCATCTTAACCTTAACTCATCTTATCTCTATCACTATCTATTAATCTTATCACTTTAATCTTAACATCTTATACTGTATCTTATACTTACTTCTAAACTTTCCTTCAATCTTTACTTCTTATATACTACTTCAACCTAACATTGTATAGCTATCGCCTATTATATTCACTGATTTCACTTCAAGTCCAGTTTTTCACATTGTTTCAAATAGTCTTTAAATTTCTTCCAATCTTCTTGCACCGCCTCCTCCCT
The DNA here is from genome assembly GCF_009819535.1 of Lacerta agilis. Lineage (NCBI taxonomy): Eukaryota > Metazoa > Chordata > Lepidosauria > Squamata > Lacertidae > Lacerta > Lacerta agilis. The sequence goes on along the minus strand of NC_046314.1, from coordinate 85,291,575 downwards.
CTGGTCTCGGAGCTTCGCGGTCAGTTCTGTGAGTTCCATATAATCATTTGCCATTCTTCCACAGTTGGGAGCTCCTCCCCTTTCCAGTATTTCGTAATCAAAATCCTAGCTTCATTCAATTTTATTCTCACAACATCTTTAAGGTAGATTAATTTGAGAATACAGTGGAACCTCAGGTTGCAGACGTAACTGTAAAAGGTAAATGACCCCTGGACGGTTAAGTCCAGTCAAAGGCGACTATGGGGTTGTGGCGCTCATCTCGCTTTCAGGCTGAGGAAGCCAGCATTTGTCCACAGACAGCTTTCCGGGTCATGTGCCTAGCATGACTAAACCACTTCTGGCGCAACAGACACCGTGATGACTACCTAGTGAACTTCATGGCTGAGACTGGGCTTCAAATTCAGTGGCAGGAGTGAGGAAAAGGTAGATCTGGAACTACAGGTAGATTAGAACTCACCAAATATCTCTAGATAGCACTGAGAGCAAGGCCACTGACATGGATCTTCACTCATGAGCTCCCCTGTATGGGAGCAAGTGGCTTTTTCTGCGGCAGCAAAACCTGTGTCTGGACTGTACCACATCAGACTGCAGAGGGGGATTCAGAGGAGGGGATGTTCCTTCATAATCGACTCCAATCGTGCAAATCAAAACTTCTAGTATGCTCTTGAACCCCTCTCACAAAATACTGGCAGATTGGAGGCACTCTATTGTTCAGTTACACGTGTAGTGTTTGAAGCAGTATGACACAGGTTTGCTACCTCTCTAAGAACTCGGCCTCTGACATAGCAACCAGGGTGTGGAGAGGGCTTAGACGATGAGCATGTGCTGTCAGATGGGGCCAGCCATTGTTCCAAAGAATGTATTTCACACAGGCCAGATGTTAAAATAATCTCCTCTGCTTGTGCCCTCTCCCCGGTTTTTAATTGATCTCTCCGCATTTGTCTGTGCTTTCCGTGAAAGGACTGGAGGCCTTTCCTCATATTAATGAATCCCAGAGCAGCCCTTTCATTCCTGCAGCTGGAGATCGTTACAAACTGTTATGGTTTCTTAATCAGCAAAACTCTCTTGTCCCATCTCCCCCCACATCTAAAGGGGGACTCGCTATTGCCTTTATCTCTTGCCTCCTCAAACTCCCTTCATTTCTTCTCTGCCTGACCTTTGATTGCATGGAATTAACTCCCCCCCCAACCCTTCTTCTTGTACACCTTGTGTATCACCTTAGTCATTGTGTGTGAAGTGGGCAGGAGTGGGAGGGAGAAACAGGAGCAATGTGCCCCGATAACTACCTTGACCATCTCTGTTTTTATTCCTTGATTAGTGGTTTTTATTTGGGTCTGTTCCGAGAGTCCCAACAACCCCACTGACCTTGCTCCAACCTCTGCATTTGTTTACACACCCAAGGAGCGATTAGAGGCTTAAAAGATTCAAGCTTTCAATCCAAAACAGAGTATATATTCTGGCAAGGAGCATGGGCAAAAAGACTATGAAAGGAATACGTTTGCCTGAGTACAATGAACCTGAAAACTTTGACACAGAGTAGATTCTAATGTGGAACCTGCACACATATTAAAAAATGCTGTGAAAATGCTTTTTAAAGAAGATATTTTTTTTTTGAAAAATACATTGAATTTGGCATAGCTCACTATCGCCATCTAGTGCCACACTTTCCAACACATTTAAAATGTTTTATTTGCAGCTGTATAACTGAGTCCTAAGTACTTTATAGGCCCACCAGAAAAGATTGTGTTCTTCTTGTCTATGAGTGTTATGTTGTGGAACCAGCTGGTTTACAACAAGCTGCTCCTTTTGGGCCTTAGCATTTTGCAAAATGTTAACAGTCTTGCAGCTCCAACAGCTTCTGCTTGTTGTAGAAACCTACTGAATTTTCCCTTCCTTTAACACATTCTGAGCTTGACATTGGGCTGACACAGAGGACCCAGGACTCCTTCATTGCTCCCCTGATTGGCAGGAAATGTTCAGTGCCCTATTTCTGTCCCAGTTGCTGGCCAAATAAGCTTCTTGCCAAGCCAGGAATCCCTAAACAGCGCACTAACAGAGAACTGCTAGTGAGCTGTAAGAAATAAATCTCGGTGTGGACAGGAAAGGATGCTTAGGGTTTCTAGCTGTGAGGGGTTGTGGTCGAGGGGTTCAGTATCACCCCTTATGACTTGTCCCTTTCTAACTGGACAACAACAATGAAACGGATGACGGGAAAGGGCTCAGTGGTAGAGGAAGAGCTCATGTTTTGCATGGGAGAAGGTCTCCAGTTCTAGCCCTGCCATCCCAGTGCAAAGGGTCTCAGGCCAGGAGGACTAAGAAATCCCTCCTCTTAGAGAGCTCTCTGCAGGATTTAACATGAAGGTTAAATAGGTGTCCTAGTCTTACAAACGTGCAAGATAACATGCCACAAAATTCTGCCATTTTGGATGCAGAATTTGATATCCATCTCTCCATCGTGAAAAATAACAGACCCTGCAGTGTAAGTTTACAACGAAGTTTCCCATAGCCTAGTATTATACAGACATTCTAAGTCTGAGCTTCTCTTTTTGGTTTTCTCTATCAAAGGTCTCAAAGCCCAGGAAATTAGCAGTCAGGTGAAATTTATATCCACAGCTGGACAGGATGTTGCCTACTAGTCCTGTCCATCAACTGGTCATCCAGTTGTTCTCGCAGAGGTAACTTGCATCCTTTCTATTCATCAGCTATACAAACCCATTATTTATTTCTCATTAAATGCATTTATGAGGGAAATCCCCACATTCCTGGCTCACCAGGTTTTCCTTTCTGCAACGCCTATCCTCAACTGTTTCCTTAACTGCGCAGCTGCCAGCTTTCACTCTCTCAACAAACTCTCTCTAAATTCTTTTCCTTACTCAGACTGATCCTTCATTGCTTCATGAAGGTATTTTGCACAAACCAGTGGGACACTGTGTGCTTCTGGTAGACGGCTCTTTCCTCTTTTGGAATCCATGGAACTTATTCTCAGTAAGCATGTTCAGAATCCAGATATAAATACCCTGTGCGAATCATTGGCTTTGTAATTCATGTCTCTTTAAAACCAGCCTTTTGAAAATTTCTTGTCATGTCACATTGACATGGTTATTTATTTGTGCCAGCCTTCAGACACAGGGCAGATTATCTGGAGGTAGCAGGAACGTGCTCTCCTAAGAGAGACAAGCCACATGTTGAGTTTTTTAAAGGAAAACCTGAAAGTTGTTGAGCAATCGTGATTTTTTGATGGACTTGCCTAAGATCCAGGACAAAGTGCTGCCTTTCGGAAATTCCCCCCAGCTGTCAATTCCGCCTTTGAAATACCAGTAATGTCTGGGAAAATCCAGTTACAGGTGGGTAGCCGTGTTGGTCTGCCATAGTCAAAACAAAATCGAAAATTCTTTCTAGTAGCACCTTAGAGACCAACTGAGTTTGTTCCTGGTATGAGCTTTCGTGTGCATGCACACTTCTTCAGATAGGACTGCCATATGTCTGGAAAATCCAGACATATGGCAGTCCTATCCTGTGGTCTCTAACAACTCATTTTTCAGCCCATAGTTCGGCACCCTGATCCTTGTCGACTGACTCTAGCTACCTCAGGGACAATCGGTTTCATCTGTGCTGTAGTAACGAAAGCAGGTCATTCTGCTTGCAGAATGCAGGCAAAGATAACTAGTTCAGTCCCATATATTCCCTCTACACAGTTGCACCGGGACAGCTAGCTACAGGATTAACTAACAGGATGTCATATGGATATGCCACCATTAGCTCTCTGCTGGAAAAGTTCTTTGTGCAGTTCATCAACAGAACCACACATGATCTGGGATGCAGATGAAGTAGCACCAATGGTTGCTCTGGAGTGGCCAGATGTCAGATTCTGCACGGGAGGACAGCTTGGAATCCATATATTTGATCCTATGAATTGTTGTGTGTGTTTGTCAGGCCACAGTCTTTCTCCTGCTTTCTTGTTAATTGAAGAACAGCCACCTTCATCAAGAAGTACTGCCATCACATCAATCTCCTCGCCCTCCACAGAATAAATAATACACTCTCACCATGATGCTGGAGGGACTGTGGGGAGTGGGACCCATTCCCCCCCATGTGGTGGTTGCATGAAGATACGTCTCCATTTTGGATGGATGTCTCCCAAGAAATGGATAAAATGACCTGCCAACTCCTACTCTCGGACCCACAGATGGCACTGCTGCTCATCTTTGATGGGCAGCCTAAATAATTTCTAAAGCTAAGTAATTTATAAAGATCTTGGAGCCTTTCTTTTTGTTGCTCCACAACTTAGGATCACCAAGAACTGGAGATCTCCCTCAGTCAGTCTCTTCCATTGCTGGTAACATGAGGTTTGGAATCTGGCACTGATGGAAAAGCGAACACTCAGAGTCAAGGCACTAAAGAAAGGATCTGAATCATACAAATTCCTGGATATCCAGGATTCATGACATACCTTTACTATAGAAAAGGTAAAGGTAAAGGAGCCCTGGACCGTTAAGTCTAGTCAAAGGCGACTATGGGAGTCAGTGCTTATCTTGCTTTCAGGCAGAGGGAGCCAGCGTTTGTCCACAGACAGCTTTCTGGGTCATGTGGCCAGCATGACTAAACCGCTTCTGGCACATCAAGTGCCAGAGCGCACGGAAACACCGTTTACCTTCCCGCTGCAGCAGTACTTATTTATCTACTTGCACTGGCATGCTTTTGAACAGCTAGGTTGGAAGGAGCTGGGGCAGAGCAACAGGAGCTCACCCCGTTGACAAGCCCAAGAGGCTCAGTGGTTTAGACCACAGCGCCACCAACGTTTTACCTTTATTATATACACCACTGAAGAAGGGGATGCTAGAAATCCTCTGGTCACATACGGAGAACTGTGGCTGAGTATTCTGGGTTGAATGAAGGTCAATTGATGAACTTTCCATACAACTTTGAACCTGATTACATTATTCTCTCCATTGTTGTTATTTATTTTTGTAGTTTTGTACCAATTTTTTAATTTAGGAAAAGGAGTTGTTTGGGTCAATTATGGTGATTCACTGTTTCGCAAGTGTGACTTTGATGGGGAGAGGGGATATACCCTTAGCATACAGGGAATTGTTGAACTAGTCCATCAGTCTGTAAAGATGGAAATGCATGCAGCCCTTTCTATTTGGACAAGAGAAGGTAGAACTAGCCTATCAAGACTTACACCAAACATGAGCTTCAGGAGGGCAGGGTTGCTTGTCAGCCATGAGCTCATGCTTCTCCTAGCTGCCCTTCACACTGCTGTAGGAAATATGTTTCATACTTTGAACAGCAGAGTTTTAACAGGAAGGGCAGAATTAAACTCAGACGTATAAAAGCCTAATAACACTAAGCTAAACTGAAGATCAGATGCCAGGCGATAAAAGGATTTGTTCAGTATACAATGAAATTCTACCTCTTTTAGTGTTAATTGCACACACATTGCTCTCTGCCTGCTGAACTGGTTCCTATGATTCATGCTATTTGGTTGCCCACTTGACATTTCCAAACCTAGCCTTACAAAAACAGCATTTTAGAAGTTAGCTTCCCTTCAGGGTTGGGGAGATGTGTTTTGAGTCAACGATAAATCCTTCATGGTTTGTGGAAAGGTCAAAGCAGTAAAGCCAAATTGTTTTTAAGAAAAATATATGCTTATTTTATTAACAGAGGGAGATGAAAATTTATGAGGGTGAAATTCACACTGGTTGTTTAAAGGGTTCTGAAATAACAGCTTCCCACCCACTCACATGGGAGGAAAAAGCAGAGCTATGAAACACACACTTTTAAGTTTCGGAAGATTTCAGAAGTTTGTATGCAAAAGGACAAACAAAGCCCATGTGATCTGAGTTTAATGGGTAGCAGTTAGTATAGACAGCAAACTACCATTTTACTTACAGCAGAGAATCAATAGGCCTGAAAAGTGTCTGGATGGCAATTTGCCACTAACAGGCAAGATTACACATTATTGACTTAAGTACCTTCACAAATAAAGGGGTCTGCTACATTTGTCTGTTCCTGCTTGCTCTGCTTTTAATGAGCCAAGGCTTCTGGCTCGGGACAAGTATCTTCTTTTCTAAACATGAATTTCCCTAGTACTCATTTTAAAAAGAACTCTTCCAAAAGCACAGTTCTAATCTATCATCTTTGGTACGGCATAGTATTTTATAAATATTTAAGTAAACAAAGTCTGGAATGATCAGTGGGTATTATTTGACCCAGGGACACTGCTGTCTGGATTAATCTCAGTCCTGGTCCTCTTACCCCATGTTAATGTTCAGCCACTAACCTTTCCTCCTCCTCCTTTACTGTGGGGCTCCAGGTGGCTTCCATTTCCTTCCTGATGGATGAGGTTGCTGAGTAATATTGTGCAGAGTTGAGCTATAGGCGATCAGGAGCTCAGTCTCCTTTTCATTTAACTCTGTGCTCTCGTTACACAGCTTCCAGATACAATTGTGGCCTGGAAGTGGGCGAGTTAGCTGAAGCAGAGCTCACAGAAGGCAGAAAGACAAAGATAGCTGGCAGCCCCTGTTGTGTAAGAGAAGCAGGAGCATAACAGAATGCTAAGCCACCCAGGAAAGGGATGCGTTATTTAGTTATTACATTTGCATCCCACCCTTCCTCCCAAATGAGTCCAGGGCAGCACACAAGAAATAATGAAACTTCTCAAGAACAATTCCAATATAGACAAAGGCAGGCAAAGATCTCAACTTACAAGGTTTATTGAAAGAACAGGGTCTTCAGTAGGCACCAAAAAGACAGTGCCTGTCTGATATTCACTTATCACAGAAGTGGGGAATCTTTGGCCTTCCAAATGCTGCTGCACTACAACTCCTGTCCCCACTGGCAATTGGTCATGCTGGCTGGGTCAGATGGGAGTTGGAGCCCAATGTCTGGATTGCTGCAATTGTCTCACCTCTAACTTAAAGAATTGGGCCAAGAGGACATGCTTCATCCGAAACCAGTTTCCCCTCACCAGATCACACCTACACATTGTAACTGCTTCAATACTATTCAGCTAAACCAGCGCTAAAGTATCTTCTGCGAGCCATGTTCATACCGTGCTTTGACTGGAAACCGGGGGGGGGGGGGGGAGCTAAAGCATGGAATTCCCAATATTGTGTGAAATTCAGATGCACTGCTGCCAATATATGGGTTGGTCAAGGTCATGTGATATGTATTTACCATTTAAGGTGGTTAAAGCATGTTACTTCAACTATGCTATCTTGTAAATCTGAATCAAACTCTGTATTGGTTAGTTTGTTGTTGCTTAGCTGTTTAGTCGTGTCCGACTCTTTGTGACCCCATGGACCAGAGCACGCCAGGCACTCCTGTCTTCCACTGCCTCCCGCAGTTTGGTCACTCATGTTGGTAGCTTCGAGAACACTGTCCAACCATCTCGTCCTCTGTCGTCCCCTTCTCCTTGTGCCCTCTATCTTTCCCAACAGGAGGGTCTTTTCCAGGGAGTCTTCTCTTCTCATGAGGTGGCCAAAGTATTGGAGCCTCAGCTTCAAGATCTGTCCTTCCAGTGAGCACTCAGGGCTGATTTCCTTCAGAATGGATAGGTTTCATCTTCTTGCAGTCCATGGGACTCTCAAGAGTCTCCTCTAGCACCATAATTCAAAAGCATCAGTTCTTTGGCGGTCAGCCTTCTTTATGGTCCAGCTCTCACTTCCATACATCACTACTGGGAAAACCATAGCTTTAACTATACATACAGACAAATAGGTATTTGTGAAAGCTCCCTTCGGTCTGAGTCAGCTGAGTTCCACTGCTAACAGTACCAAGATTCTACCTTTATGAACTGATGATAAGCCATCTTTCATAGTGACCCATATGTCACACAGTGCTTTTTTTCTGGGGGTATACCCCTAAACATTTTGTGAAACTAAGTTTGGCTTCACTGAGGGGCAGTATTTCAATATGAGTAGGAAAATGAGAGTACCCCTAAACATATATTGTTTTTGGGGGAAAAAGCACTGTACTTTATATATATATATGTGTGTGTGTGTGTGTGTGTCAAGATATAGAGTCAAACTACTGGTCCATCTGGCTCGGGATTGTCTACTGCAGCTGGCAGTAGTTTTCCCAAGCCCTTGTACAGATATCTTCCTCATCCCTCCTACACCCAGGTTATCAATATTATTTTCCTAGATGTGCTGAAGATTGAAACTGTGACAATATACACACAAGGGCATATTCTCTCTCTGAGCCACACACTCTCAACTTACATATCCCAAGACATGGTCTTTGCTGCTCTACCCCTAGGGGAAACACAAGAGCTCTATAATAGAGTGCATTTTCTAGGCAACTAGAAGTTAAAAAGAGCATAGGTGCACGTGTGTGTAAAGTGGACTATACGAAAATTATATACTTCTGAACAAGAAAGAGCATTTTATAAATGGTAAATGATAGGACTGAAATTGTCTAAACTTGTAATGATGATGGCACTTCTTTCTTGCAGGTTGTGAATATAATATAGTTATATTCTATGAATGTGTTGGCATTTCACTTGGTGATGAGAGGCAAAAGGGAGAAACCTTCACAGAAACCCAACACCAAAGTTATAAAAGGGAGAATAAAACATAGCTTGGCTTTGAGCAGCTCCATCTGGAGGCTACTGTTTGCAATTGTATTTTTGAGGGAATCTAGAAGTGGAGCAGAGGTCTATGTTGGAATAAATAGGGAGAAACCCTCCTAAAATCAACTATGTACCCAGTACTTGTAACAAAATACACATATGCAGGATTGCAATACACAACAAAATTATCGTCACTTGACTGCCTTCTGCACAGAAAATCCATAATAAATAAAGCAGTCCTATAGTGAGTTTCTTGGCTAAACTGAAGTTTGAGCATGGATCTCTCCAGTGTATGACTTCCTTCTTCCCACCCCAATACTTGCCGTGGAAAGAAAAGCATTTGGATTCTTAGTTTTTATTGTAAAAAGCCAGCCTTGTTATAGATAAGTTTGCTTTGTAAATACATAGCTTTCACTACTATATACACACCTTGATGCACAATATACACAAATTCACGTTTAGTGGGGGAAGAAACATGTGTGGGCGAGGCTCAGGAATCGTTAAAAGGAATTTAGACAAAATGAGCAAAAGTTTGTTGCTTGCCATGTAAATGGAGTCTTCTACTCTGTAGTGACTGCGGTACTATAGTCCTTCACTTCTCAAAGCCAACACCTGAAGTTTAATAGCCGTATTTTGCATTCAGATGAGTTCTACCATCACCACTTTGACCTGCATCAAAAGAGGAAGATTAGAGTGTTTCTTTTTCCTTTTTCAAAAAACTCTTGTGCCCAGGAGTGAGAACAATATACAGAGAAACAGAAATAGTGGGCAAGTCACAGTCACCTAGACCACATACTTGGCAGTGTGTTAAGTGAATCAGAAGCGGTGTAAAAGCTTTCCTGACATGGGGTTGAGTAGAGGTGCAATATTTTGGTCATGCAACAGGTCAATGTCCATTTCAAGGAGAGGGAGATGGGGACTTATATTAGACATCATCCAGGTGTGACCTCCACTAACGGTAGATGGTTTTTTTTGTTTTTTTTTACATTATTCTGCAGATGTTGGAAGTAACTAAAGGTGTAGGAATATTCATGGGGACACTGAGCAAGTATGTGAGAAGTGAAAGGACATTTGCAAAGCCAAAAAAGGGAGTGAAATGGTTGGCTGGACCTGTGAGAGGCAGGTAAGGAACTGCAGGGCATGCAAAAATATTTGGGATTATACAATGTTCCAGCCTGCTCATAAAGCTGGCTTTTAATCTTGTTCTACAAAAGCAGAAATTTCAAAAATAACTCTCAGAATGGAGGGTGCTCACAATTCAAGACTACTCAGAGGAATTCAGCCGCACTGCTACTTTTAAGTACACCTACGTGATATCTACATTCGTAGGAAGTGTATCAAACAGGGGCATCTAGGGCAATAAAATTCTAAGTTGCACTTGTTTACTTCAATTGATTGAGGGACATTCTTGATAACTATGCATTCCAGTTGGAGACGTTGCAACATACAAACTCCCCTCTCTTTCTACCTGACCTCTTAAGTCATCCTAAGCACACCCATTAATAATAATAATAATAATAATAACAACAACAATAATAATAATAATATTTATGCCCTGCCCATCTGGGTTTCCCCAGCCACTCTGGGCGGCTCCCAACAGAATAAAAAAGCAACGAAACATCAAACATTAAAAACGTCCCTACACAGGGATGCCTTCAGATATCTTCTAAAAGTCAGTTAGTTGTTTATTTCCTTGACATCTGATGGGAGCGTGTTCCACAGGGAGGGCACCACTACTGAGAAGGTCCTCTGCCTGGTTCCCTGTAACCTCACTTCTCACAGTGAGGGAACTACCAAAAGGCCCTCAGCACTGGACCTTAGCGTCCGGGGTGAGATGAATGATGGGGGTGAGACACTCCTTCAGGTATACTGGGCAGAGACCATTTAGGGCGTTAAAGGTCAGCACCAACACTTTGAATTGTGCTCGGAAACATACTAGGAGCCAATGTAGGTCTTTCAGGACTGGTGTTATATGGTCTCAGCGGCCACTCCCACTCACCAGTCTAGCTGCCACATTCTGGATTAATTGTAGTTTCTGGGTCACCTTCAAAGGTAGCCCCACGTAGAGTGGGAGATAACCTGAGCATGCACTGGTGAGACAGTCTGCAGGCAGGTAGGGTCTCAGCCTGCGTACCAGACGGAGCTGGTAGACAGCTGTCCTGGACACAGAATTGACCTGCATCTCCATGGACAGCTGTGAGTCCAAAATGACTCCCAGGCTGCACACCTGGTCCTTCAGGGGCAGTTACCTCATTCAGGACCAGGGGGTCCTCCACACCCCCTGCTCCCTGTCCCCCCAAAACAGTACTTCCAAGCCCTGATGGAGGACATTCTATGCCTGAGGAACATCTACCACCAGCAGGCACAACAGCGTGACTTAGGGATAGAACTTTGCAGCACATATTTGCAATGGGATACCTTTATACGCTTGTGTCCTCCCTAAACCTCAGGTGCCACCGCTGCTGCCTTTATCTCTGGCCAAGCTGGGCCAAGGGCAAAAGCATGACCCGAGTAGGATGGTGGGAAGGCAGGCAGGGAGAAACAGCAATAATGTAGTTGGAAATGTTCTGGGATCTGGAGGACTGAGGTCAAATGTCAGTCTTCCTTCAGACAGAGCAAGCTTAGATCCTTTTCTTGCTTGTGCTTGATCTTCCACGCCCTCTTTACATAGGATAGCAAAGAAACTGTAGTATCAATGTACAGGACTAGTCCTGATGTATAGACTTCAGCAAGACAAAGGTGAGTAGATTTAGAGACTTTGTGGTGCAAAATTATTTAGACTACTCCATACACAAGACATTTCAAGTGTCTGTCTCTATGCTGCCTTCTGCTCAGCTGCATAGCTTCATGCACCTCCTTCCGTTTCTCAGCAACCCAAGATCCCATATTTTGCATTGTCTTCAAATAGATCAGGTCAAATATGATTTTGGAAAATTATAAATTACCTGCAGGTGGCATCCACACACAGTAGTCTGGGTCATCTTCTGGATATTCTGAGGACAGAGTGTGTTGAGACTGCAGAAGATTTTAAAAAAAGATGCTTCGTAATTATAACATTTCCCTTCCCTCTTTCTGCTGCACAACTTCATGCACCTCCTTCTCTGCAGAAGATGGGAGAGGGGGTGTTGGGACCTACTGATGCAAGATACCATTTGTTTGCCTTTGAAATACTAAGGTTCTATTAGCACTTGTTTGAATAATAAATTATTATTATTATTACTAGCTTTTAATATTTGATGAATTAATGTATTTTGATATTTTGTTGGAAGCTGCCCAGAGTGGCTGGGGAAACCCAGCCAGATAGATAGGGTATAAATTATCAATTATTATTATTATTATTAGACTTGGGGAAATATCTTAGTGTGAATATCTTGAGAACATGAACTCAAATTGCTTTAGACAGATTCTATGTTGATTGAATTGTAAACTGCTTTGAGGGGCTATTTGGGCCAAAGAATGACGTGTTAAGTTTGAAACCATTTTCCCCACTTCATGTGAAGAGGGCTTTCTTAGACTTTCTAAAGAGGATAGTTTGTGACAAAAGACAAACAAGAGTTTAACAAACACAAACATCATATGTATCTGAAGAAGTGTGCATGCTCACGAAAGCTCATACCAATAACAAACTTAGTGGGTCTCTAAGGTGCTACTGGAAACATCATATGGTTATACTTGATGCTATAGTGGAGAATCTTATGTTACTTTCAATAAAACAGAACGATACTGTTGGCACAAAGTACTGGGAGGTATAAGCTACTAGGAAAAAAAACCATTATTGCAGCCTTGCAAATTGGGGTTGACAAGCCTGCTCCCCCTACAACAGTTGTTGCTGGCTGCATATAGTTGTGTTGGCTGCAATGCCCTGCCAATGATTTCAATTAGATGAGAAAGTTAAAGCAGGCTAGTATTAAAAGAAACTCAAAATTATTTGCATTATAATTAAGTGGTGTAGCTTCCTGCAACTTATGAGTTGTGCTACCATTCCTTTCACAACTGTGTCTTATCTAGCAGTAGTACTAGCACAGGGATGTCCAACTGGTCGACCGCTGTTAGTGATCTTCTGGTGAGCAACTTTTTGACTTACCCCCCCCCCCCAAAAAAAGGTCAACAACTGCCAGCTTTTTATTCTAGCAGATCGCAGTCTCTTGGGAGTTGGACATCCCTGTACTAGCACAATATCTATCAGTCTGACATGAGACACACAACGCAGAGTACTAACCACTATACGATCACGGCCTCACCAATGCACTGAACTGCTGCTGCACGTGGCCAGTGAGAACAGAGAACAGTCCTCCAAGCTGCTTTTGACTTGGCGGTTGACCACCCCATTCCTGCCCAGCAACTGCACAGGAAGGCAACCGTGCCTTACCCCACTACTAGCAGCCTGAATACTTATGCCACACAAGGGACAGACACAGTGCACAAGGCAGCAGTTCCTTTCGCCAAGTCAGGAGGACTGCACGGGTGCCAGAGAACACAGCACTAGCACTGTCTTATCTTTTCCTTATCCTCTTATGGACACGATCTCGCATAAATGCCGATACCAAGCAATCCTGTTAATGTACCAGGTAAGGAACGCAGTATGTTACAGTGTACTTCATCCTATTTATATGCTTTAGTTCTCCGAACTCACCGTATTTGCAATGTTCGTTTTCTTATTCTTGGACTTTCCTGCAGATGTCTCAGGTGCTAGGAAAAAAATAAGATAAGCTATGTTAATGCTGCCGACTCTATTTAGAGAAATTATTCAAAACAAATTTCAGACAAATAAACCCTCTACATAAAAAAGGCCAGGGAGCTGTTAAAATCAAGCACCGCAGTTCCTTAGGCCCCACCAACAAATGTACACAAGTCAGAGCCAGGACAGCAAAATTGCTTTTCGGGTGTATCTCACAAAGTAAAGGTTAGCAATTTTGATACCTGTAGCAATATTAAACCAAGTATTGCTTGCTATTTCCCCCCTTTCTCCAGAAAATGCTTGAATATTTTAGATATGTGCCTAGCACTACAAAGGAGACATTCAAAATGCGCTGTTCCTCCATTCTCCTAATTTTTTAAAATATTTTTTTTATTAGTTTTCAAAATTTTAACAAATCCATCCAACTTATTTAAATTTAATACATTTTAATCCTTCTAAATTTTGTTATTTGTTTTTGAATGAAAAGTATTCATTCTTTAAAAATATGATTACTATTAAAAAAACTTTTCCTCAACTTTTTTCACACTAGGAAACTTCACACAATGATCATTTAAATAATTTCCTTATGCATTTTGCCAAAAGGAATGTATCTCATCAGGATTAATTTTTTATTTAAGCACTGTGGTTTTATTTGCTACAACTTATTAGATGTTCAAAAAACAAGCTGAAGGAACTGCTATCTTATATTGCAAGATATTCTGAGTATTAAAATATACTTTCCCACTCCAATTGTACAAACCAACAGAGTATGATTGTATCTACCAGTGCTGTCATCTATTTTTCTCTAGTGCTCACCTGGCTCACCTTGTGGCTTCTTCTGTGATTTATTCAATGGGGAGCTGCACTCTGGCGTCACTGCATCTTTGTTCAAAGGCTCTGACTGTGGCTGAGCTCCTGTAAAAGAAAAACGGAACCCTGCAGACTTAGCCAACCAGATTCTTTAATGAACATAGAACTAGCAGATTAAATCTTAACAAATTCTGACAACTTACAATTAAACTGCCTTTATTTCTTTTTTAAAGTCTGAGCAATGCTATATTATAATAGTTTTTATTCAATGAAAACCGTGCTACACACAAACACAGAAGGTCTGAGCCAGTCAAGTAAAAACACAGTACCCACACCAACCCTGCTACCTTCTGAGCACAGGCACTGCATCAGGCCATTAAGCAAAATGGAAGATCTGTCCATGTTTCTCATCCTTTCTCTCCAAATCAACTAATGCAGGATCTGTGCATTCCCCAAAGGGTGAGGGATTAAGGTGGGAACGTAAGGGCTCCGTAAAGCCTCATAACAATATTTTTGTGTGTGAAGGTGCTGTACCCACTAGACTGAACCTAAAATCCCTATTACCTAAGAAAATTTACCTTGAAAATTTATGCAATAATTATTCCTGTAGCTTCACTGGCCTTTGGAGATGCCTGTGAAATTTGGTACTTTGAATTTAAAAAGAGACCCTTACAAGGAAAATATTCCTATTCAAAATGAACATAACACTTACAAAATAGTAATGTTTCTGTATACCAAACTCTTGACGTCCATACTCCTCTTTCAAAAAAAGTTCAGGGCAGGGTTTTCAGAGGCACTTAAGGAACTGGACATAACTGAACCTAACTGTTGTCAGCAGGAGTACAAATCAAGCATTCCAACAGTCCCTGCTGCTGCTGCTTTTAAGAGCCTCAAAATAGTCAAAATGAAGGGCAACAGAACTGGACTAACCTCCATGAACAAATTCCATTTCCTCGCTGCTGCAACCATAAGAACTGGTAGGGCGTTTATGCTGTCTAATTGTTTCTTGTGCAGGTATCTGCATCATTGGGTTTTGTATTCCTTGATTTACAGCCTTCATATCTTCTTCTTCTTCCTCCTCCTCCTCCTCTTCCTCCTCCTCTGGCCCCTCATCTCTCATCTTTAATAGGTTTACAGGTATATCTGGACGCTTGACAGGCAACTTCTGTGGGGCAAACAAAAATTGCCATGAATGTAGCTGTTATATCATCTGCCATTGATATATGGAACAGAATATGCCATGCTATTAGGCAATGTGCCTTTGAACAGCAGTTATTAAGTACTTGCTGAAATTTGTAGAAACATAAACAGGCTCACTAAGCAAGCCCAAAGCTGAACTGTTTCTACAAGAGTTCCTCCCAGTGCCCACAGAAGTGATGTGATCCAGCTATCTTTGAATGCCCATCCTAATGGATCCAACTTCTAAACAGAGCCTATCTTTTGCAATGACAACCCAGCAAAATGGAGAGGGAAGCAATATTCAGCTATTTCCCCTTCCCCCTGCTCTCAACACTCCAAAGTGTTGGGGGGCAGCAGGGGAGATGGGACATGGTAAAAAATGGCTTCCCTTCCCGTTCTGCTAAGAAGCCTTAGAGTCAGCTGAATGACACGTTTTGATACAACCCATAGCTTGGAGAGCCAGTGTGGTGTAGTGGTTAAGAGCGGTAGACTCGTAATCTGGGGAACCGGGTTTGTGTCTCCACTCCTCCACATGCAGCTGCTGGGTGACCTTGGGCTAG
This sequence comes from Lacerta agilis, assembly GCF_009819535.1. Taxonomy (NCBI): domain Eukaryota; kingdom Metazoa; phylum Chordata; class Lepidosauria; order Squamata; family Lacertidae; genus Lacerta; species Lacerta agilis. The sequence continues at coordinate 85,275,773 of NC_046314.1, read as the reverse complement.
TCACACTTCTCTGAAGTCTCTCAGCCCCACTCACCTCACAGAGTGTTTGTTGTGGGGGAGGAAGGGAAAGGAGAATGTTAGCTGCTTTGAGACTCCTTCGGGTAGTGAAAAGCGGGATATCAAACCCAAACTCTTTTGTTTTCTTTACTTACTCCCACAGTACCAGTTTTCAGTCTGAACTTGCTTCCCCCTTTCATGGCACCAAACATGGGTAAAGTCAGCTTTTTGGGTTTGTTTTGAGTTTCCGGATCTTGACTCCCAAGCCTACAGAACATTTGGGGGGGGGGGAGAAGAGATTAAGTAGTACACACACAGCTTTGGTATCAAATTCTGAAGGATCAGCACTAGAATTATTGCTGTGCGCTCTCTCTTTCTCTCATGTGGAGATTCCACATTTGCTCACTGCAAAACTCACGGTGTGGCCTTGGTCTTGTGCAGAGACAATGAAGCCCACCTGGGACAGATAACAGAATTGCATGCTCCCTTCTCAAACAAGAATTCCTTTCTCCCCTGCCATTATCCATGGGGACTGAAGGTTATGTGTTGGCACTGCCATTAATCACAATTAATGCTAACCAGGGTTGTGTGTCAAAATAGATTTGGAAACCAGTTCTTTGGAAAGTTCCAGTGACAAAACATGCCTCCCGCCATCTCCATACTCCTCTGCATGTACATTTGGGTAGTCAAACTATCAGAACACTATAGCTCAACAAGGAAAATATAAAATGATTACCACACCATAAAATGAAGACTCACTGGGATTTCAGCTCTGGCAATGAAGCCGGTGTAACAATCTTAATCAATCCTTTCAATCGCTGCTGCTCTTTCCTCAGTTCAAAAGTCCGCAAATGAAGCTTTCTACGTGCCACACTGTCTAAAGCACATCCTGATTTTATTTCCGTCATGAATTCGTCCAAAGAATCTTGCGCTGCTGAATGGGATTGCGCTAAAGGAAATACAAATACAGAAAAAAATCATGCCATCCCAATATAGTTATGGGTAGTATTGGTCCCAAATTTTAGTAGTCTAAACAGAACGAATGGCCAATACAACTTTCTGAGATGAATACAATTAAGACTATAGATGTGCTCAACTTCTTTGATCTATTAACTGTATTTGGGGATAGGCAGGGTATATCTGTGCAAAAATTGTTTAATACTAAGTCAAAGAAATGAAGAGCCTGATACAGTTGGTTCCTTTAGCATACTGCTAGGCATGTATAACTAACCTTCAAGGACATCTCTAGGGCTGCTGATTGGAAAAGGACTTGCAAGAAGCAAGTTGAAGGTTATGCCAAAAGTGTGTTATCACTTGCCTATATTGAAGCTCCTTATCCCAGAATGAAATTTGTTTTCCTTCCACTAATGTAACATGAACACTCTCATGCTCTCCACAGAACTGAATTCGAGAGTTTTAACTTGATCAGCTTCTTTAGAAAGGCAAATATTAGGCATTTTAAATAATTTAAATCATGCTGTTACACTTGGCTTAGTCTTTCATTTGTGGAAGACAGAAACAAAGTACCCTTAATATTACAAATTAATTAATTATGCCTTATTCCCATGCAGACAACCCCAAAATTTGAATAAAGTATGTGGCCTTACGTGTCTTTGAAGATTTCAGCTTCTCTGCTATCTCAGAGAGCTCTCTTTCAGTTGCGGCTAATTTTGCACTCTACAGAGAGAGACACAATTGAAAAGTGATGTGCATCAGTAATAGCTTTACAAAACTTTAAAATGTAGCAACCTTTTGTTTTCCCAAATGCTGGCGAAGTGAAAAGTCTAGAAATACAAAGAATTGTATCAACAACCCAATTGTGGAATGCTCTCCCAAGGAAGGTTGACCCAGCTGCAACTTTCTTGTCTTATGGAAGTCAGGCAAAACCTTTTAAAAGAAATTTAACCAGGCATTTTAAGTTTCTTGAAAATTTTAACTCAGTCTTTTAACTTTGCTTTTTATCTGTCACTTTTCCACCTGCAATTGGTGTGTGTGTGTGTGTGTGTGTGTGTGTGTGAGAGAGAGAGAGAGAGAGAGAGAGAGAGAGAGAGAACTTATGTAAAAATGCCTAGAAATCTTTGGCTATACAGTGGCATGAAAACATTTTAAATAATCGCCACTGGCATGTTATTAGGTTTTTTTTTGCCACACTGAATAAAGTTTTGTCCTTCTGTGCTACTTCAGTTTAGAAGACCAAAAAATGATTCTTTCTGGACAAATGAACATGCCAACATGGCTACCCCTCTGAAATTTGATACCAGACAAATAACATGATAGTGGAAAGTGGTTTATATTCCTCTGCAGCAGCACTCCTAGGAATGATAATTTATGAAAGCATAATTCAGGAGACAGCATTTTAAAAATTCTGGCAAGATACCTTGGGTTCTATTCACCTAAATCACTGAGCACACCAGATGATTTCTGAAAGTGCAATGGGACATACCCTCGCACTCCTCCAAATCTGCACTGGGGATTCCCCCAATCCTTTGGAGCAGATCTGAGGTAAGTGCAGGGGAGAGGTGAAATGCCACTGTGCTCATGGAAGTCATTCCGCATGAACAGTGGTTGAGTTGGCTGCAATCGCTTCTCCTGAGCCTGGGAAAATGCTAAGGAATCTATTAGACTTTGCACTGACTTTAGAAAGAATCAGAAAGCAAAAAGCTGTCCTCCAAGCCTCTGCGTGAGATCTTCTCTTCTCAGGTGGGGACTCTAAATTCCGCTGGGATTTAAGAGGTATTAGAGAAACAGCAAGATGACCCTCTGATTTCTCAGCTCCCACCGTCCCTGCCACCAGCTCAGAATTGAGGTGGAGGGGGAAGCTTGCCCCTGCAGTTGTTCTGAACCCTGAAGATGCTCACCGAACCTCCAAAACTCAACAGTAACATCAGTCAATACCCCATATCTTGGCCTGGAGGGACAGGGTCAGCAGCAGGCACAAATTTTGACTAACTAGCACGAATCCCTGGCTGAAGTTGTTCCTACCAATGAATCATAGGTTTCTGGCTTCTCATCAATCTTTCCTGCTTTCTTCATTCTGCTCAGACGTTTCTGTTCAATAACTCCTGTCCGATCAAGGAACGTGTCATCATCACTATCGTAAAAGTCTTCCTCTTCCCAATTCTTCGCTTTTCTTTTTCGGGATACTAAGAAGAACGAAGACAAAAATACATGAAGAAAACTGGAGAAGCTTGAAGCCAGTTAGGCACCTGCACTTCTGATTTAGTGACAGCTGATCTACTGCACATTTCAAAAAACAAGCAAGTATGCAAATGGACATAAAGATGTGAAGTTACCACATCCAATAGTTGTGAAAATAAAATGCAAACAGTGGCATGCCAGCAATCCTTGTAGGTGAGCAAGATGCAAGCACGGCAATAAGAGGAATAATAAGTTAATAAGATAAAAATGCTTAAGACTTCCGGTTAGGTGCCGGTCAATGGCGGACGGGAGTCCGACGGCTCCGTCCTCCGCCAGGCTTTAGGGACTTCTGTGCCTGCGCCACGGGTCCCTTAAAGCCACGGGAAGAGCGTCCCGTGGACCTGAGCTTCGTGGGTCCCAGACGTGCCGTCTCCGTTCCCGATTGACCCTCGTAAGGGGGAAAATCGGGCGAGCGGAGCGCCGGCACGGGACTGAAGAAGCGTCTGCCTGCGGAGGATCAAAGCAGCGATCCCGCCAGACCCGAGCACCCGGCACTTCCTGCATAGAAATTTCCAAAGAAACTCTGTAAGTTAAAGAATTGGATTATTTTTACAAGTTTTAAGAGCACTGCTTGCAGAGGAACTGCAAAAGGAAGCCTGTTCCCTTTAAACTGTTTGCGCGAGCTTGGTAGCGCTAAAAGATCAAAGCCGCGACTAACGGAAAAGTTTTGCGAACTTTTTAAAAGTTGATTAAAAGTTGTTTAAAGGATGTTTAAAGACTTAAAAACAGTTGATATGGCAAAAGAAGATGCCCCTCACCCTCTGGATTAGGATTCCGGGTCAGTAGCGGGCTGTGATACATTGTTGCCATTTTTTTTTCCTTTGTTGGTGTTTCAGTGACTGTTTACCAGTGGAGACATTCTGACTTTTTTGTAACCAGATACAAGTTACTTTGTGGACTTTGGTGGTAACACTGCAAGTTAGGAACTGTGACTGACTTGGGCTACACGAAAATGGGCCCTTCTTGGCTTTAAGGAACTTATATTTTGGAAAATTAAAACCCTTTGCCTAAAAGTTGGATTTTCGGGACTGGTGTGGGCTCCTGGCTCAGCAGCCTCTTTGTTCTCAGGACTGAGCTGCTGGCCACCTGGTGTTTACTTTTGGGACTGTTGGCCTTCTGCTGTGAATGTCTGAGATTGTTACTACAGAAACTGGAGTGACCTTGAGATTACAGTTACAGAGCCCACAAGGAATGGAACTTAGATCAAAAGGAACTGGCTCTGAAAAAAGAAAAGGCTCTGTTTCCCTAACTCTACAGGAACAAATGGAGAAATTAGTTGTTAGTGTTGCAGAAATTGCAGCAGGATTGAAAAGCGTGACTGACGGGTTGAAGCAAACACAAGATCAAGTTTCATCAGGAAATACAGCAGTGAATTCAGCAATAGAAAAATTACAAGCTGATATAAAAGCTGACATTAAAAATTCTACGCAGACCCTAGAGAAATCCATTGGACAAATTGAGGAGAACGTAAGGAAGAACAGAGAAGAGATTAATAGGATTGGGCAAGAGGTGACCACCTTGAAAAAGGACTCAGAGGAAATTAAAGTGGTCAAGGAAAAAATAAAAAAGGTGGAGGAAAAATTGGATAATCTAGATTTGGAACAGATAGAGAGTATTGGATCACGACAGAGGTCTGTTGAAGAGTCCCTCGCGTTTCTGCAACTACACCAAAGAGAGGGCAACATCCGCCTAAGAAATCTTCCAGAACTGGAAGGGGAAGACCTAAAAGACTACATAGTGAAGTTATTCTCAGGATTTTGGGAGATAGAAGAAATCAACGTCTCAGCACGCATAGTGAAGGCCTTCAGATTTGGTCCAAGAGGCTCCAGAGGAAAGAAAAGCAGCAAAACAGTCAGTGACTGTTTGATTGTGCTACACGATCGACACGACAGAGATTACTTTCTGGACTTGCATTATAGAAACAACCTGGTGGTTGAGCAGAATAAAGTAATTTTTTATAAGGATATCCCCAGATTTTTCCTTGACAAAAGAGTTCCCTACAACGATTTGGCAACTGAGCTTAGAAAAAGGAAAATCCCCTTCAGTTGGGAATTTCCAGAAGGCCTGGCATTTACGTTTGAAGGAAAAAAGATAAGAATAAGGTCCCTGGCGGAGAAGCAGAAGTTTTTGGACAAGCACCTGGAACAATTTAAAGGCACACCACTCGACCCAGCACAATTCTACAGGTTTCCAGAGGTATTTCCACCACCGCCGGGACCACCACCAAGTCTACCCAGCCCAGGCAAGGATCCAGAGGAAGACAAGAAAGGAGAAGCAACTGGAGGAGAAGACTAGAGAAAGGAAAATGGCGCTCAAGTTAATGACATGGAATGTCCGGGGATTGAATCAGAGACCAAAGAGACGCAGAGTGTTTTACAGCATAGAAAAGAAGAATTTGGATATAATATGCTTACAGGAAACCCACATAGCCCGACGTCACAGAAGATTACTACAGAACAAAAAATTAGGCCAAGAGTTTATATCATCGGATAAGGCCAAGAAGAGAGGAGTAGTGATATACGCAAAGGAGAAATATAGCCCAAGACAGCTTTTTAAAGATGAAGAAGGGAGATACATCGCAATTGAAATTAATATACAAGGCGAAAAATTCTTGATTCTGGGACTTTATGCACCAAATGATGGAAAGTCAATTTTTTATAAGAAAATACATGATTTGCTGTTGGATTATTTGGATTATAAATTAGTTTGCCTTGGAGATTTTAATGGTGCAGTTTCCACATTAATGGACAGATCTCAAAGAACTAAATTAACGAACGATGGGAAACTCCCAAAGACTTTCTTTGAAATGGTGGATAATCTGAATTTGGTGGACTCTTGGAGATTAAAAAATCCCACAGATACAGAGGCAACATACTTCAGCGAACCTCAGCAGTCATGGTCGAGGATAGATTATATTTGGATTTCGAATGAATTGGCTCCAAAAATACAAAAGGCAGAAATTGGCCCTAAAACTCTTTCAGACCATAACCCTGTACAGTTAAATTTAAAAATGATTTCCAAGGACTCTTTTAGATGGAGAATGGATGACGCTTTGATGAGAGACACCAAGCTAGTGGAAAGAGCGGCGAAAAAGATGAAAGAATATTTTCAGATAAATTGGAGCTCCGAAGTGGAGAAAAGAATTGCTTGGGATGCAAGTAAAGCTGTAATGAGAGGATTTCTCATTAGTGAAAAAGCAAAAAAGAAGAGACAACAAAATGCAGAGATGGAGAGATTGTTGAAATCAATCAAAGAAAAGGAAAAAGAATTAAGAGGACATCCCAGATGTGTCAAAATCCAAAAAGAAATTAAATACTTGCAATCCCAATATGCTAATATAATGAATCAGGACATCGAATGGAAAGTGAAAATGATGAAGCAAAGAACATTTGAATCGGCTAATAAATGTGGAAAATTACTAGCTTGGCAACTGAAGAAAAGACAAAAGGCAAATGTCATCAATACCTTGGTAGTAAACGGAAAAAACGTGGAGAAACCTGAGGAAATCAGATGGTGTTTTCAAAGATTTTACAAGCAACTGTACAAGGAGGAGAAGATAGATGAAGCAGAAATTGACCGATTTCTGGAAAAGAATGGATTGCAAAAGGTCCCAGAGGAAAAACTAGTTACTCTCAACCACCCAATAACGACACAGGAGATAGAAGATGCAATAAATAACATGCAATTGGGGAAGGCTCCAGGACCGGACGGTTTAACAGCAAAATATTATAAGACATTGAAAGACTGGCTATCGCAGCCACTAAGAGAAGTATGCAACAAGATACTAGAAGGAGATAGGGCACCAGAGACGTGGAAGGAAGCCTTTATCACACTGATTCCAAAACCAGATACTGATAAGACTCAAATGAAAAACTATCGCCCAATATCCCTTTTGAATGTGGATTATAAAATCTTTGCAAATATATTGGCTACAAGGCTGAAAAGAGTGTTGAAAGACTATATATATAGAGACCAAGCAGGTTTCTTGCCAGGAAGACAAATCAGTAATAACACGAGAATTATTGTGGACATTTTAGAAAAACTGGAGAGAAACATAAATACAGATGCGGCACTATTGTTTGTTGATGCAGAGAAAGCATTTGATAAAGTCTCTTGGACATTTATGAAAAAGAATTTGGAAAGGATGGGAGTTGGTCAAAAATTTTTGAATGGCATTAATGCCATCTATACAGAGCAAAGAGCTAAAGTAATAGTAAACAGTGTGATATCGGAGGAGTTTGAAGTTGAAAAGGGAACAAGACAAGGGTGCCCTATCTCCCCTTTACTTTTCATTACGGTCCTGGAAGTCCTCCTAAATATGATACGAAAGGACAAACAGATAAAAGGAATTCGTGTGGGAGAGAAGGAATACAAATTACGCGCCTTCGCAGACGATTTGATGTTATCCCTGCAAGAACCGGAAAGCAGTGTCCCCAGAGCTTTGGGAATAATCGAACAATTTGGACTTGTAGCTGGTTTCAAGCTAAACAAGCAGAAAACCAAAGTTTTAGGAAAAAATATGAGTGCAGAACAAATTCAAAGAATACAGGAAGGCACTGGCCTCAATTTTGTCAAAACAGTAAAATATCTAGGTATCAACCTCACAACCAAGAATTTGAACCTGTATAAGGACAATTACGAAAAACTGTGGATGGAAATAAAGAAAGATATGGAAATATGGACAAGATTGAAACTGTCGTTAATGGGAAGAATTGCCGTGATAAAAATGAATGTCCTACCAAGGATGCTGTTTTTATTCCAAGCCATACCAATTTTGGACAAACTGGATTGTTTTAAGAAATGGCAAAAGGACTTATCAAAGTTCATATGGCAGGGCAAAAAGCCAAGAATTAAGTTTAAGATCTTAACAGACTCTAAAGAGAGAGGAGGCTTTGCCCTGCCGGACTTAAGACTTTACTTCGAAGCAGCGGCCTTTTGCTGGTTAAAGGACTGGTTTAAACTAGAGAATGTTGATGTATTGGACTTGGAAGGGTATGATAATATGTTCGGTTGGCATGCATACCTTTGGTATGACAAGGCTAAGATCCACAGAACTTTTAAGTCTCATATAGTTAGAAAATCCTTATACCAGGTTTGGTCTAGATATAAAGACTTGTTAGAGAGAAAGACCCCTAGATGGATCTCTCCAGTGGAGGCCAAGGCCTACAAGAGACCGAACATGTCTGCAAATTGGTTAAGATATATGGACATATTGCAGCAGGAAGGGGACTCTTTTAAGCTAAAAAGCTACGATCAAGTGAAAAGTCAGGTCCCCGACTGGCTGCATTATCATCAGGTATATGAAACATTCAAAATGGACAAAAAAGTTGGTTTTCAAGTAGAAAAATCAAAACTGGAAACAGAACTGATAGAATCGAACTTTAAAAACCTTTCCAAAATGTATAATCTTTTGCTAGAGTGGCATACGAAAGATGAATTGGTTAAATCGTCAATGATAAATTGGGCGAAAGATATAGGACACAATATTATGATGGATGACTGGGAGGGATTGTGGCAAAAAGGTATTAAATTTACTGCTTGTCATAGTTTAAGAGAAAACATAATGAAAATGGTTTATAGATGGTATTTGACACCAGTTAAGATAGCCAGGATGAATACCAAAATGTCAGATGTATGTTGGAAATGTAAACATGCGAAAGGTACCTTTTTTCATATGTGGTGGTTGTGCCCAGCGGTAAATGCTTTCTGGGATAAGATTTATAACGAACTCAAGAAGGTAATGAAGGTTACCTTTTGTAAGAAACCAGAGGCATTTCTCCTGAGCATAACCAATGAAGAGATACCCAGTCAGGATAGAGTGTTTTTTATGTATGCCACAACAGCAGCTAGAATCTTATTGGCAAGAACATGGAAAGGCGAAGAGATACCAACGGTGGAAGAATGGCAGATGAAGATGATGGAATATATGGAACTCGCAGAGCTGACCGCCAGAATCCGGGACCAGAGGGAGGAGAAGGTGTCAAGGGATTGGAAGAAATTTAAGGATTATTTAGTCAAAACAGTAAAATTGAATATCTGAGCAGAATTAAATAGAATAGCGGCTTTAGTAGATATATGTTAGATAAAATTGTTGGTAAGATATTTTTGTGTGAAAAATTTAATTGTTAGGAATTGTGTTAAGATTTGGTGTTAAAGTTAAGATATGATTAAGCAAAGTAAAGTGTATTAAAAATTGAGTTAATGTGAATAGAACAAGATACAAAGCTACCTTGAAGATATATATGATTTTGAAGACAGTGGAGGGAATGGGGGAAGTCCCTCAAAATAGAGAAGATAGTAACAAGAAAAGTAAGAGGATAAATGTTAGTTTAAAGGTTTGTATATGTTTCTTTTTATTGTGATTGTTTGATTATGTTTTTGTATTGTGTTTATGTATTGTATTTTGTATTTTTATATTGTGAATGTTGTTGTTTATGTTATGTTCTCCCTTTGTTATAATAGAAAATAATAAAATCTTATAAAAAAAAAAAAAAAAGATAAAAATGCTTAGGGTTACACCACATTTTACAGATTTAAATTCCTTCAAAGCTCTTGTCAATAAGACTATTTCCAAAAAGAATTCTGCGCGGCCAGAGCATCTGGCTAGTCCACCTACCTGCCTCTTGCCGCAGCACACCCCTGGCATCCAGTATCCTGCAGGCTTCCAATGAACACTGGATCATTGCTTCCTTTTTCTTCCCTGTATGAATAGCCTCTGCCACAAGTTGCTTCCCCGAAGCATCATCTATAGGCAGCCTATTGAAGGTTACAGTTCAAAGAAAGATCAACAAATGGCATGACATGTCTGCTCAGTGACAGCTTGTGTACTACTCAAAACTGTTCTTTCAAATAACCTTGGCCTCTTTGGTTATAAAACATCTCAACATTAATTATACAAGATTTAGAATCAGAGGTGCAGGTGGCCTTCCATCCACGACCACTTATTATGTCTCAATCTGGAGGGAGAATTTTCGAAAGTCGGACGCATTCTGTTTCAGTGCTTTAGTCCTTAAACTTTCAGCTTTAGAAGGCCAAGCACTCAGGTTCCAGTGGAGACCTTCCCTTAGTAAAATAGAATATAGACTATACAATCAACTGAGCACTCGTGGGAAGATAATAGGTAATAATTTCTATTAATCTCAACTGAAATCTCATTGCCTCATCTCTTTTCCTTAATAATAGTAATAATAATAATTTTATTATTTATACCCTGTCCCAGCCACTCTGGGCAGTTTATAGCATATATAAAACATAGTAAAATATCAAACATTAAAAACTTCCTGATACAGGGCTGCCTTCAGATGTCTTCTAAAAGTTATGTAGTTCTTCATCTCCTTGACATCTGATGGGAGGACATTCCATAGGGAGGGCGCCGCTACCAAGAAGGCCCTCTGCCTGGTTCCCTGTAACTTCGCTTCTCGCAGTGAGGGAACCAGCAGAAGACCCTCAGACAAGGACCTCAGTGTCCAGGCTGAACAATGGGGGTAGAGACACTCCTTCAGGTATACGGGGCCAAGCCATTAGGGCTTTAAAGGTCAGCACAAACACTTTGAATTGTGAAGCTCCTTTAGGACCGGTGTTATATGGTCCAGGCGGCCACTCCCAGTCACCTTTCAGTTTCACCCTTTATAAAGTTTTCTAAAGACACCAATCTTCCGGGCTATTTGAAGCATGTTGCTTTCATAAAGTGAAGGCCACATAACCTCATCACGTGCCATAAAAAAAGACTCATAGACGGGGCCTTGTACATCAGCTAGTCCAACTCACTTCTCAACACAGGAAATCCAGAGCTGGCTGCTCAGCCTTTCTGGAAACCTGCAGTGAGTTTAAGCCCCGCCAGCTTGTTTCCATCACCTATACTGCCATTTTTATTAAGGAGCTTTTCTTAATGTTCACCTTGAAATCTACTTTTGTATAACTTGAAGACCTCTAGGAAGTGGGAACCTACCACACCTCTAAGTAATTGCCATTACAGTCGTACCTTGAAAGTCGAACGGAATCCGTTTTGGAAGTCCATTCGACTTCCAAAATGTTCGAAAACCAAAGCGTGGCTTCTGATTGGCTGCAGGAAGCTCCTGCAGCCAATCGGAAGCCGCAGAAGCACAGTCACTTCCGGGTTTGCAGCGTTCGGGAGCCAAAACGTTTGAGAACTAAGCTGTTTGAAAACCAAGGTACGACTGTATTGTTGACTTGCTCTTACAATTTTCTCTCACAATTTAACTAAAATCTACCCCCCTGGGGCTTGCCCATCTGATCTAGTCCTGCCACCCCAGGTAGCAGAACAGGTTTTTGGTCTCTTTGTTTGTGACAGCCCATTGGGGATTGGACAGGTGCTATCATGCCCCTTTTCATGATTCTTTTTTCCCAGGATAATAATACCCAGTTATAGTAGTAGTAGTAGTAGTAATAATAATAATATATTATTTATACCCCGTCCATCTAGCTGGGTTTCCCCATCCACCTTTCTTATTGGATCTGTTTTCCACACCACTGACCGCCTTTGCTGCCCTGCTCTGAACACTTTGCAATTTGCCTGCATCCTTTCTAAGTATGGTGCACAGAACTGGAAAGGGTACTTGAATTAAGGGCATGGACCTCTTCAGCCACCCCTTGTGTGACTACTGCCATCCTTGTTTCCCAATACAACCAAGTGAACCTTTGAAAAAAAGGCATTTTAGTATTCGTGGGGTTGACACCTGAACTCTATCACCACAATCAAATATTTTAGTGAAAATAGTATGACAAATGACTTCTATGCTTATCTGAAAGACAAAGCACTCACTTCTTTCAGAGTTATTTTCCTCATTCCAGCACACTCACCTAAGAGCCATTGTAATCAACAGGCATTTGGCAACCTCCAACATTAGCCATAGAGTAGATCCATTAAGTAAAGTCACTTAAATCCATTCATTTCAATAGGCCTACTCTGAGTATGACTGATGTTGGACATCACTCATTGTTTGACAAGAATACAGTGTAGACCAGAGCTTTCCAAACTTTTCATGTTGGTGACGCACTCTTTAGACATGCATCATTTTGTGACTCAGTAAGTCAGTTTTACTAGCAAACCAGAGGTTAAACTAACTCCTTTCCAGGCCCAAAAGGAGCTCGGGGTGCATTTGTGCAATACACCTACACACTGCAGCCGACATGCTAACATGTGGCGACACACAGTTTGGAAAGCTCTGGTGTAGACAATAAATGAGATTGGAATCAATATTCTTACATTTCTATTTAACTGCTCTAAACCAATTCTAGATGTACAAGACATAACAGCTTTCTCTGCCTCTCTGACTTACAGAAAGACATAACTATACCAAATTATTACATAGAATACATACATACTTCACCCTACAGAGCCAAGTGCCAGTTCCTTGTGCATCAAATTCATACTCTAACTCTTCACCTAGGAAGAAAAAAGAGGGAGAGGAGCTGATTTACTTGCACACATTATCAGCAGCTTTGTTTTGTAGTTAAATGGATAGCCTGAAATACATTTAACCTAAAATCTTGCTCTTTACTCCTTTGTAAATTATTTTAATTTTTTATGAATGTTAACAGTATTAAACAATTAACTATTCAAAAAACAAAAAACTATTAACTGGCTAAGTATTTGGAATCATTGTTATTTCAGCAATTGAAGCAGTTTAATTACATGGATTAAAATTTTACTGCACAGTATCTGTAAAAATCCTTCCTAAGGAAATCCTATATTTAATATTGATTCATTTATCAATTAGCAATAAGGTCTTAAAATGATCCATCACCCTAACTCCACAGACATTCCTGCATCTGTAAGTGGTTCAGACACATCTATAGTAAGACACATTTAGAGAAATCTAGACTGGTGAATATATCACTGCTAGATCAAAGCTTCAACAAACTTCTCAGACATTTCTTTGTACAGATCAAAGATAATGCTGCAGGTAAGCCTTGTTTCCATAAAGGAGCTTAAACTGACAAAGTACCGGTAATTTAAATGTTGGAAATTAGTGGTCTCCCCACCAATGCACTCACAGATGAATTGGCACTCACAGATTTTTATGAGCTGCAGTAGCTCATAGAATAAGTAGAATTTCATTAATGTTTAATATCCCATGCACAGTCGAAAACCAAATTGCCAGCACAATCCTATGCATTTTTACTCAGAAATAAGTTCCACTGTGTTCCATGGGGCTTATTCCTAGTAAGTTTGTTTGGGACTGCAGCCATCCTCTTCTGCACTCTGAAGTTCTTAAACACAATAGGCTGCTCACTTTAATTTGTTTCTGTACCACTCTAGGTGACAAAGGTGTGTGTGGGAAAACCCCCAAGATTAAAGCAGAATTGCCACGGAGGGACTAATACTTTCAAGTTAAACCAGGATATAGCTATAAAGATCTGTCCAATCTGCTTCTTTTCTTATTTCTCCTGCAGAAAGCAGGATGACTGTAAGCAACACAGAAGAGGTTAAAAGATCAAGAAGCACAGTAAAGCTCTATTCAGGTGTTCAGCTGAACATTGGGGGGGGGGGGAGGCAAACTGTGTAGAGGGTACAGGAGTGTGCCAGCTCTCCCCCCTCTACTCCTGAATTTAATGCCTAAAGGTCTGTACTGCTTTGCCTGTGGCCTAACTCCTGCCATCCAAGCATGGACATTTGAGAGGGGGACCCCTTTGGTTGCAGACCTCTATATGCATAGCCTACCCTGAACCCTGGGTTGTGCATGATTCCTGGATGCACAGAGGGATTTGGCAAAAGGCTTCTCTATCTCAAATGTCCATGCTAATATGCAGATGGCAGGAACTTTGTGTTGGCAAAGGCAGGTCTGGAGGGATGGGCGCCCACAGCTGCTTTGTACCCACCTTTCCCTCAGGTGAGGAACATATAATGGGGCTTATAACTCCATCTGATTCCAGAGAAGAAATGGAACACCTGAACCAGAGCCTAGGATATGTAACTGACTGGGCAAATGAGACAAAAGTACTTTTAGACAGTAGGAATGCTGTTTGGGGGAGTGCAGTTCTCCCTCTGAAGAATCAGATTAGCAATCTGGGTCCCAGTCTTTTTCCTGGTCAGGTGGCAGTGGTGGACAGGGCCATCTCTGCACAGCTTTTGACCTGTGAACCAGCTGTGATCTTTACTTGAAAATACAGATCTTGTCACCATCAAAGGACTTAGCTGTATTCTAATCAGACTACTGCAACATGTTCAGAGTAGCCTGCCTTTGAAGAGTGCCTGGAAACTGTAGCTGCTGCAGAAGGTTGTAGCCAGGCTGCTGACTGGGGCCTCTCATTTGAAGTATTTTACACCACAGCTGGCCTATCTACATTGGCTCCCCATTTGTTTCTGGGACCAATTCAAACTGCTGGTGTGGGATGAAGGTATTTAAAGGACAACCTGCTTGCTGTTTCGGATCACCCAGAAATTACTTACTCCCTCATTTCTTGATCTGAAGTACAGTATTCTTACCACTCTTCTATATGTTGTGGCTTTAATGGTTTTGTTGAGAGCTGCTTTGTGGGCTTTTATGCTAAAAGCAGTGCATTATATGTATACACACAAACTTCTTGAGTGGCTCTGCTAAGCAGCACCAGCACTGGTAGACAAGCATGACAGGTAACACACATACCTTCTCTGTCAAAAAATCCTTGCAGTGCCTTCTTGGGATCTTTCAAATAAAAGGCTTCTTGATCCTCCTGAAACTCAATGGCGATGGGGTTTAATTCACCCTCCTCTTCCTCTGCATCTTCCCCTGAAAAATAAATGCAAATAAAATTATAAATGAGAGTAGATATAGAAGAGAATAAAATACAGCGTCATTTTATGATCTAGGAGTGTGGCAAGATAAACCTTGGCCAGATACCTACAGGTGGAAGAAAGCCACATGCACAAAGCCTTTGAACAGCCTTTTTGGTAGGAAATAATTCCAGTTCTCAGTAAACATGGAATTCACATATAATTTTATTGCAATGAAAACAGAAGACAGAAACAAGCTCCATGAACTAACACCACACAAGTTTCAGTGGTGGAAGATGAAGTATAGGTAAATGTTAAGAGTCTACCAGCAATATACTGTAACTTACCCAGTCCCCAGGAACAAGTGAAATCAGTACTCCGACTATTTTCATTTCTATGTTCATCCTTTTCCTTTTGATCTTCATCAGAATCATCGCCCAGCATGGTCTTCTCTAACTTGGCCTGCTGTTGCTTACGGAGTTCTTTCAACTGGGTTACAGTCAGCTCTGATTCCGGTTCTTGATCCTCCTCTGGGCCCTGCGGATTAAGTTACAACATACAAAATTGAATGCCAGTTAAAAAGTGATGAGAGCTATAACCTTAGTTTATTTACCAGAAATAAGTCCCATTGAGTTCAGTGGGATTTACTCTCTAACAAATGTAGTTAGGATTAAAGTTCAAGTTTCTTAACTATTATAGAATGGTAAATATGTATAAATGAGCTGTTAGGTAGATTCTTAATTCCTCTTTAAATTGGATGCTGTGAAACACAGATCCTCTCCCTCTGCTAAAATGAAAAATCACCTTAAGATGAAACAGCTAGAAAATGTGAGTCTCCCTGGGGAGAGCATTTCACATAAGCAGAGCCACAGACAAAAGGCCCATTCTCATGTTGCCACCCTCTAGACCTCTCATGGAGGGAGCACACACAAAGAAGAGCCTCCAATGATTATCATAGGTCTGGGTCGGTTCATATGGGGAGAGGTGGTACTTGAGGTATTGTGGTCCTGAGCCATTTAAGGTTTTATAGGTCAAAAGCATCACTTTGAATTGGGACATCTGCAAGTGCAGTTCAGCATCATTACCTGTTACAGGATAATAGACAGTGAACAGCATTGCTCTTCGAACATGCAGCCACTTGTTCAATTATTAAATTTATATCCTGCCCTTTGTCCAAAATGAGCCCAGGGTGCCAAACAGCAAGTGATAAAACAAGAAATACATCTTAAAAACAACCCCAATTCCAAATACAAACCAAAACAGCAAATACATTTGATCTATAAAGACACTCCTATTTTCTGTGTTAGTTGATCAGATAACTCTCTTGTTATATCCAGCCTTCAATAATTCTGCCTGCCATAGCAAATTGAGGCAAGTGTGTGTGTGTTATTCGTCCATGTCTGAAGGTGCCATACCAGTCATGCCCCGCTTGAAGGTGCTCACAGCATCTTAAATCTGGCATGCTGCCCTCACTTTCCCCTATGAAAGATTGTCCAGCAGTGGCAGGCTCAGTTGGTAGAGCAAGGGACTCTTAATCTCAGGGTTGTGGGTAAGTGCCCCATGTTGGGCAAAAGATGGGGTTGGACTAGATGACCCTTGTGGCCCCTTCCATCTCTACAATTCTAAGTCTTCCTGAATGCAGTCGGGACTTCTGGGTAAACGTGTGTAGGATTGCACTGCAGACACCCCCTTGGCCAGTACAGAAACTAACACCGCAACTTGCACCCAAAGGTACGGAGTGGGTGTAGAGGGCCTTCTCAGTAGTGGAGCCCGCCCTGTGGAACGCCCTCCCACCAGATGTCAAAAAGAAAAACAACTACCAGACCTTTAGAAGACATCTGAAGGCAGCCCTGTTTAGGGAAGTTTAACTTTTTCATGTTTGATGTTTTATTGTTATTTTTAGTATTTTGATGGAAGCCGCCATCAAGTGGCTGGGAAAACCAGGCGGAGTACAAATAATAAATTATTATTACAAGTTATCATGATTACCCTCTCCTTACCTGCAAGACGAAGAGGCGGCTGCTGCCTCCGAAGCGCAGGACGTGGCCCACCCGAACCCGGCAGTAGGTGCGCGGCGGGATCCGAGCTTTGTTGAGGAAGGTGCCGTGCGCGCTGTCCAGGTCGTAGACGTAGAGCCCGGGCTCGGGGCCCGGCTTTTCCCCTTCCTCCCCGACCTGGCTTCGCTCCTCCTCCTCCTCATTCCCGGCGGGAGGCGGTCGGCGCTGGAGCACGGCGTGGTGGCGGGACACACACGGGTGAGCCAGGGAGAGGTCGCAGCCCGGCGCGCGGCCCACTAGCAGCCAGCTGCGGCCTGCCAAGCGGACGCTTTCCAGCACGGAGCCGCCTTTCACCATCTCCAGGCTGTAGCCGGACGAGGCCTCCTCTTCCTCGGCAGGGCATCCTCCCCACGGGGGCTCCTGGTACTGCGGGAGGTCGGGAGGGGGGCAAGGGCGAGGAGCGGGGCCTCGCGGGGGCTTGGGAACCGCCGCCTTCTTGGGGTCTTCTGCCCCAGTTTGAGGCGGCGGTGGCGGCGGCGGCAACGGAGGCGGCAGAGTCGGCTTCTTGAAATCCCCCATTCCTTCGCAGCTCTCCTTCGCGGGATCCTCCATTTTAGCGGGTCCGGTTCTCAAAGCGTCCCCCCGCGGAAACCACCGCCGTCGCACTTTGGTTCCGGGAAGGGAGTCTCCGTCTTCGAGGGCTCGGCCTTTGCACGCGCCCTCCCGCGGGGGTAAGTGGGTCCCGAGTTTATATGTTCGCGTGTGTGCCTGTGCGCGCGCTCTGCTACCTAAAGGCTGGAAATCCACATGGCATTTTTATTATTACAAGCGAGGGGGAGAGAAGAATGGAGGGTCGGGAGCGATATGCCTCTGGATGCCAGCTGCTGGGGGAGAGCGCCGCCGCCTCACTCAGGTCGCCCTTGTGGGCTACCCTCGGGGGCACCCGGCTCGCCGGTGGCTTTTGACTTGAATCAACAGGGCTCGTTGCTGCTCTTGCGGAGGGCTCCTGGTGGGGGGCATCCCGGCCAAACCCGTTTCCTTGCATGGCAGGGGTCAGACTAGATGGCCTCTCCGTCAGGATACCCTTCCAACTCTGCAGTTCTATGATTTGGAGGGTGGTCATCCGAGAGACTGAGAAAGGGCGCAGAAGGCTTTCCTGGCTACCTTTGAAAGACCGTCTCTCTCTCTCTCTCTCTCTCTCTCTCTCTCTCTCTCTCTGTGGTCTGTACAGGAAACCTGTGCACCCTTTGCCTGAGTGGAAATTTATTGGGCACGCTCAAACGATCTCTCCTTTTCACTTGGAGTAGCTCCCACAATGGGGCAGGTTTGCTTCACTTTGCACGTGTTGTTGATTTTGTTTGAACCCTCAACGTTCTTGCAGCCTGCCTCTATGCTAGAAAGTCATCAAACTTTCCCTCTGAGCCTCCTTTAGTATGTGTTGTTCAACTGTCACTAAAATGAGGACACAATTTTTGTAATACAGAGACACGGTGAATACTTGCAGTGTGCAGATACCTACTTACCTGCTCTCATATGTGAAGCAGTTCTTAAATGAAAATGAATAAAGAAGCACCCTGCTGCAGCACAGCAACATTTTCACATGTAAATGTGCCAGTGAGGAGAATCTGTGCCCTCACCTACTCCTTTTATATGGTGTTCCCCAAGCAAACAATCTAAACCAGGGGTCCCCACCATTTTGGGGCCTGGGGACACATTTGGAAATCTAAGAAATGGTAATGAGCATGTTATAAGAACTTAAGGTCTCAAATATATAAATAAAACGTACAAGGCAAACACGTACACAAATATATAAACCACATGTCTGAAAAAGTACAGGAAGACAGTCCTGGAACCATTCTGACTCTCCCAAACTGACCAAATGTTTCTTTGCAAGGAGGGAGGAAATGGAAAAACCTCCCCACCAATCCTGCCTTAAGGGCTCATTTAAGATATGAATAGGGTGAGGCTGTGACCTGGACTCAGGAATTGAGTATTTATCATCACAAAAGAATGGCCAGGAGGCCCAGGTAATCCAATCGGTGACCATTAACAGGTTTCCTGCCAGACAGGATTCTGCTGTGATATATTTCTGCTGGGGACCACCTCTTTCTGTGATGTATGTATGATGTTTTGGGGGTGGTTTTAGGCTACAGGCTAGCACTTTCAAAAGTCCATAGAAGGGCTTGCACACCATTATTCTGGGTTCCTCCTCCCTGCATGTGGTGAGAGATCCTTTTGCAACAGTTTAATAAAGATCAGGCTTACTAGCTGCTTTGCTTCTCGATATTCTCTGGTTGGCCTCTGTTATTTTCTCCTACCGATAGAGAACCCACTTAAGGACTCCATACGGGCTCTTAGATACCCCATAAGGGAAAAAGGGCAGATTTTGTTTACAGGTCAAAGGCCTGGAAACGATGCTTTATGAGGAACGGCTTAGGGAGCTGGTTATGATTAGCCTGGAGAAGAGAAGGTGATATGATAGCCATGTTCAAATATATAAAAGGATGTCATATAGAGGAGGGAGAAAGGTTGTTTTCTGCTGCTCCAGAGAAGCAGACATGGGGCAATGGATTCAAACTACAAGAAAGAAGATTCCACCTAAACATTAGGAAGAACTTCCTGACAGTAAGAGCTGTTCGACAGTGGAATTTGCTGCCAAGGAGTGTGGTGGAGTCTCCTTTGGAGGCCTTTAAGCAGAGGCTTGACAGCCATCTGTCAGGAATGCTTTGATGGTGTTTCCTGCTTGGCAGGGGGTTGGACAGGATCGCCCTTGTGGTCTCTTCCAACTCTATGATTCTAACTTCTTCCGCAATTACATTTTGAGGCTTTCCCTCCTTATGGAGAGTTTCAATGATGGTTTTCTGCACAGCTGTCAGGTCAGCAGCCTGCCCCATGATTGTGATTCCTACTGACCCAGACTAGGAGACCATTTAGGCTCAGGAACACTTTGCAGGTGTTATGGATTGAGTAGCTACTGCACCTTTTCACAATATTCTAATTTTCTGAGATTGTGAATTTGGGGTTTTCACCAGCTGTATGCCACAGTCATTACAGTTATGACAAATAAAGGCTTGACATCTCTCGCTTTGCATGTCATGAGTCTATCTCATATGTTAGTTTTACCTTTTAAGTTGAATTCCTGAAATAATTGAACCTTTCCACGATATTCTAATTTTTTGAGTATCACCTGTACATCAAGCACAATGAAATGTCAGTTACAGGTAGGTAGCCATGTTGGTCTACTATAGTAATTTTTTTTAAAAAAATCCTTCCAGTAGCACCTTGGAGACCATATGTATCTGAAGAAGTGTGCATGCACATGAAAGCTCATACCAAGAACAAACTTAGTTGGTCTCTGAGGTGCTACTGGAAGGAATGAAATGTCAGTTTCACAGGGGAAAAAGTGATGCTCAAAAATGCATCCAACCCCTCCCCACCAAAAAACAAAAACAAAAAACACCTTGGGAAAACACACATTCCAAACCAATGAAACAGACAAAAAAGCTAAACTGTCAGGCAACCCTGGCCCCAGCAGTCCTCCAATCAAACAACAAAAAAGTGCAAGGAAATAAAAAAATAATTGGGAGCAGCAGGTGGCCTTGGCAGGCATGAAGGGGTGCATCTGAGGGCTCCATGGTGCCATGGGGACTACAGATCTAAACATTGTCTTTGCTATTCTCCAGTACTCTGGTAAAAATTAGCTGTACCAGATCATAACAGAAAGGGATGAGCAAGAGAAGGGCAAAGTGGCAGATGGGCAACTCCAGCACAATGTAATGTTACATATGATGGAACTGAGAAGGTGGCATCCTCTCAGCAATTTAGCATGGCTTTGGCAGTGGCTGCATTGACTAGCATCTTTCTAGACGCTTGTGAGCATTTATTAAAGCTAGGAACATAGGAAGCTGGCTTATGCCGAGTCTGACCATTGGTCTAGTCAACTCAGTATTGTATTGGCTTTGGTTTTCCAGGGTTTCAGGTAGGAGTCTCTCTCAGCCCTATTTGGATATGCAGGATATTGAAGTTTGCTTTGACCAAATTGAATCAATAGAATCCTGCAGTTATCCACAAAACTACTTGCAAATCTTAAAGACAACCCTTATTCTTAGAAGTTATTTCTGCCTTGTTTGAGCTGTTTGATACCAACCTCTGTATGATAGCCTAACAGTGAAATCCTATGCATTGTAATTCAGATGTAAGTCCTACTGTGTTCCATTGGGGCTTACATGCAGGGAAGTGTGCACAGCATTGAGCTGGAAGGTGTTTTGCAATGTGTTTGGCCAGGAAACAAAACAAAACAAAACAAAAAACCTAAGGGGAATTGGTAAAGGGACTCAGTAACAACACCCAAGGAATGATTTACACACAATCAAATTCCTCTTCTGTTCTTTTCTGCCTCAACCTAGATAACAGAAGCTGTTTGTGGGACTTAATCTTGGTGCTATCTTTGAACTGAATAGTTTACATAGAGCATGAATAAATTGAAATCTACTGTCATACCGTGTTTCTCCTAAAATAAGACACCGTCTTATATTTTTTTTTGATCAAAAAAACACAGTATGGCTTATTTTCAGGGGATGTCTTATTTTAACCGTGTCACATCGGTACGCTGCATAGCCACGCCTCCCCAGGCTGTTTTAATGGGAGGTACCACGTCACTATGGCTTATTTTTGGGGTATGGCTTATTTTTGGGGAACGGCTTATTTTTCGCAAATGCATAGAAATCCTGCTATGGCTTATTTTATGGCTATGTCTTATTTTAGGAGAAACAGGGTATCAACTGTTTTGAGGCTTTTTTTTACTCTGTGAGCCATGGATGGTGTAACCTGAATCCAATTTGCACCTTGTTGAGAAACAAGAGATTTGCAGTATTTAATTTGCACAATAGATTTGGAAGCTGCTGTGTCTGTAATCTTTCTTTTCTCCTCCTCTCCATCCTGCAAGCACCTCAGTGTCTTGGGGAAACTCGGCTCAGCATTTTGGACAATGGGGGGGAAATCCCACCTCCAAGCTTTTAGCCTGCCACCCCTTTCCCCAGTCCCATGCTTTGAACAGGCTTGTTCCCAATTTCTGCAGTCATTTGACAGCTATTTTGTTTTAGGGCCAAACCAGATTTGATGGTGAGCTACATTTGTTCTCTTGTCTACCTTGCAGATCTCATGGAGCAATGAGTGTATGGTTTTACTGTACTATCAAAAGAGGTGGGTGGGGGAAGCCACGGTGCCTAAAACAGCAGTGTGTAGAGAGGGTTTAGGCTTCTTACCCAATACTTTCTTAATGTTAAAAGCAGGCACCCCGCTAGAGGCCCCCCCCAGTTTTAAATGTGACCAGAGTCATGGCTTTTTCAGTTATGGTTTGGTTCTCATACAATATCATACTAGTATTGGGGAGCCTGGGCTCACCCCAGCCTTTGCCACCAAATCCGTCTCTAGCGCTAATTGGAATCTATAGATCCTCTGTAAGGCTACTTTCACAGCAATCTCTGTTTTTCTAGGATATGTATATAACTTCTTAAAGAAGATGTTGCTCAGCTGTCTGATGAAGGCTGCATTATTACTCAGTTGAGCTTTTGGATGGTGAAGGAGAACGTTTGATGACACACCTTTCGATTTTTCTTCCTGTCTTTCAAACCAGGTTAAAATGTCCACCCTGTTTCTGCAAAGGACCTGCTGAGTAGCTGCTCTTCCGGCGAGAGTCCCTTAAGTGATCTTAACAGCTTTTGTGCTAAGCAAGATGCTCCGCTACTGGGGTGAGATCCCCGTCTCGTCTAGCCAAGCCAACCGCAGCTCCTTTGATTTGCTCCAGCGAGAGTTCCGCACCGTGGAGGTCCAGGATCCCCTGCTGCACCAGCCCTCTGCCAACAAGCCCAAGCCCACCACCATGCTGGACATCCCCTCGGAGCCATGCAGCCTCACCATTCACACCATCCAGCTGATGCAGCACAACCGGCGGCTGCGCAGCCTCATTGCCCTGGCTCAGAGTCAGGGCCAGCAGCAAGCGGAGGGCATCAAGATGGAAGAAAGCGAGCCTTTGCCCACCTGCCCTGGGTCCCCACCTCTCCCCGATGACTTGCTTCCTCTCGACAGCAAAATTCCCAACATGCCGTTTCAGTTGCGGCACAGCGATCCAGAAAGCGACTTTTACAGGTGTGTGATGTGGGGTCTTTGGGGGTTAGTAGTTGGCCATGTGAGGTTTGGCTTTGAGCCACACAAATGTGAGGTTTCTTTCTTGTTATTGTGTCCTACACCGCTCAATATTTTCTTCTTTTAAACTGCTGAGTAAGCCCTCTGTTTAGTGGAATAGGCCCTCAGTGTTTCCACATTTTAAACCAGGAATGGCCAACCTGTGACTCTTCAGATGTTGTCAGAGTCTAGCTCCCATCATGCACACATGCCAATGGTCATGGGTAATGGGAATTGCAGTTAAAAAATACCTGGAATGTTACAGCTTCCCAATCGTGGTTTAAACAATTAACAACAATCATGGGCATTTATTCAGAAGTATCTAGCCTTCGTTATTTTCTGTATGGGCAATCAAGGGTTGGGTTAAGATTTCCTGCCAAGAGTTCCATTCCTACCTAGAGCTCCAGGGCCTCAGATATGGAGGTGGTTAGTTATATCCTGTGACCACCCCTCCCGTTTTGCACGTGATAGCTGCCTGCTGCTGAACTGACGTGCCCTGGCCTGCCACCATTTGAAGCCATCTTGGCAATCTGCGTATGCAGCGTTCAGGAGGGCAGTTAAACTTTTGCTTGGAAATCAGGCTTTGGAACCCTCATGGTTATTTGGACTCTCATGAGTTCTGTTGTTTTCTAGTGCCTCTATGTGTTTTCTTTTTTACTGTATGCTCCTCTGATCTTCTTAGGGAGGAGTAGCAGCCTATGAATGACTTTAAATGAAGAAACAAGCATGACTCCAGGACTGCTACGCCCCATGTGAAGGAAAGGGTGGTTGGCTGGGTGTTTGGGGGTGAGGTGGGGGAACAGGCTGGAGGAGTACGGCTACTTTGTCTTCAGATTTCACCATCTCTGTCTGGTGATGGAGCTGCAAAGTGGCAATGCTAAAGGCAAGGCTTGATCAAATTATTGTTGACCACTTGCTCATAGGGACTTACACTAGTGCTGATGGTTAAGGTCCAGCTGACAACTGCTGCTGTTTTACACTGGCAGGCCAAGGAAGGGAGGCACAATGCAGAGAAGCATTCAAGCGTTATTAGGAAGGAAGTTGGCACAGCTGAGCCAACATCAGAAAAGGGAAATAAAGAAAAAGCTCCCCATCTTTTTGAATCATTGGAGGTCACCCGTCACCACCAGGATCAGTAACTAATTCATTCTTGCTTTAAATCCACAAACATCCACCTTTATTTTACCTGGAAGGACACTTTGGTCATATAACAGAATTCTGCAGTAATTCACTGGTTAGAAAATGCAGCTCAGCAGCGTAATGTTTCATAAAATTGAGGCAATTGCGAGAAGGCAACCTTTGCCTTCTTAAGTTGAGCATTCTGCTCATCTTTGGAAAGGCCTATCATTTCAGCCCATTATTTTATGTGAGTGAACCTCCACCGCTTCCAGATGCACCAAATTCTTTTATCTTAACATGCTGGTTAAACAGGAAATGGGCCACAGGATTTCTCTACATAGAAAAGGGAAGGCCTTGCCTCATGTTAAATAACGCTTCTCATCACTTCAGCTGGGGGCATTTGACAGATAGCCTGCCTGTCATGTTCAGCGATCGTAACAGAAAATGACCCAGTTTATGATGCCTGAAACTTCATTAACCTGAACTCTGATTTATAAAGCTTGGCAGATTTGTCACTGTACTCTGTTGAGGGGGGTAGTCTATACACCTTAGATGAGAATGGGAAGATGGCGGAATTCCATTATCCAGTAATGTCCGCAGCAAAGCCAAAACTTGATCGGTGGTAGAGCACATGCTTTACATGGAGTTCAAATGGCAAAACCATAAAATACAGTGTATGAAATAAGAGAAGCAACAGCAATACTATAAAAATATGAATTGAATATGGACATGTTGCAAACCGCCTGAATGAAGCTCATGGACCACTGGTGGTCCATGGACCACAGTTTGGGAGCCCCTGGTCTACCCAGACTTTGCAGTGGCTCTCCAGGGTCTTGGGCGGGATTCTTTGCCAGCCTTACCTGCAGATGCCGGGGTTTGAACCTTGGATCTTTTGCATGCAAAGCAGATGCTCTACCACTGAGCTACAGCACTCCCCCCCAATATACTTACGTGGGATGGGACAGTTAAGCTGGCAGTACAAGGGGGATCCAGTCCATGCCAATCATATACCACCTTCGCCAAGCCCTCGCTGCAGGCACTGTGTCCTGTAGTAAGAACTGGAGGGTTGGCATGGTGGCAGGCGTGATCTGGAATTATGGGCTGTGTGCCCAATTACCCAGCCCCACTGGTTTTTGAAACTGGCTATTTCAGGAGCATGGAATGCAGCTCCCATCAGCACATTTCCTGTCCCCCATAATGGGTAGGCCCTGCCATGAACCCCAGTACGTCATGAGTTAGTGCCAGACCTGGATGATGCCCAGCTCATTTCAGATCATGAGCTTGCCAGTGTGGTGTAGTGGTTAAGAGCGGTGGACTCGTAATCTGGTGAACCGGGTTCGCATCTCCGCTCCTCCACATGCAGCTGCTGGGTGACCTTGGGCTAGTCAAACTTCTTTGAAGTCTCTCAGCCCCACTCGCCTCACAGAGTGTTTGTTGTGGGGGAGGAAGGGATAGGAGAATGTTAGCTGCTTTGAGACTTCTTCGCGTAGTGATAAAGCGGGATATCAAATCCAAACTCTTTTTGCATGGTACAGAATTTTTTTAAAAAAACACTTGAATAGGTAATAGTCTGTACCTGACTTCAGCCAGGCAGGAAGGCTTCCTCTGCCATGCCATAAATGTCAAAAAATCTGGACCAGGCGTCATAATCATTAGCAACACTAGTGTGGAAACATGGAGGAATACATAAATACTGGGCCAGATTGAAGGTTATTGTGTTGATATGCAAAGCTCTGAGCAACTTGGGTCCAGGATACCTTAAGGACTGCATGAGCCCTTACACCCCAGCTCGATCTCTGAGATCATCCAGAGGAGTGCTGTTAGTTGTCCCATGTGTTACAGAGGTCCAGCTGGTCTCCACTAGAAGCCAGGCATTTAGTGTTGCCGTTCCCATGCTGTGGTTCAGTCTTCCTGCAGAGATTTGGCAGGCATTCTCACTTTTGACTTTCAGGGGTCTCTTTGAAGATTTTTTTTTTTAAAAAAACAAATCCTGACTGGCCTTTGCTGGTGTTTAAATGGATGAACCAGCCACTTTAATGATTATATGTATTGTTTTGATAGTGTTTAAGGCCTTACCGCTTTGCACTGCCCTGCTGTTTTATGATATAGCAGTATAGAAATACTTCTATAAATAGATAAAATAAATAAATAGTTAAGATACCAGAGTTGAAAGTCTAAAATGGGTTTGGTCTAGAAATACTTAGGATTAAGTTGGGGGGACTATCTGGCCTTCTAACAGCATTTGTTTCTGGCTTCCCAAGACCCCTGTGATTTGGGTAGCAGTTGCAAATAATAATAATAATAATAATAATAATAATAATAATAATAATAATAATAATAATAATAATATAAAGCAGACACTGTTCAAACTTCTGCCCATCCCAACACCCTGCTGGGGGTGCAGATCACCCCATCTCTAGTCATAAAATTGATCACTTGATGAACTGGGTGTGTGTTCATGGTGGCTTGTTGTGTGTGTGTGTGTGTGTGTGTGTGTTTCTCAGTATCCTGTGTGTGCTTGGTACGTGCCGCCTGTGGGTGTGTGATTGCATGTAAGAGTGTGGGGTGGCTGTAGCACTGCTGTCAAACAGCTCATGGAGGGTGTCTCACAGGTGAATGCAGCCCTTGCCCTGCAAATATTTAGTCATCCATGGATTAAAATGGCACAAAGTATTCAGCTCTAGACTCTTAAGCTGTGTAGATCCCCTTAAAAAGTAGGGTGTTTTGAACCTCACTGTAATTAATATGAATGTGTTGCCTTGAGGTAAAGTTGCAGGAGTTACATATCGTACCTCAAAGCAAACATTTTACTTTGAACTCGTGAGAAATTTGCAGCCGCGTTCTCTTTGCGCTCTACACACGCACACACACACACACACACTCTTCAAAGAAGCTAACTTTGAAGTAGCACCAAACCATTTTTCTCAGGGGAGAAATGTTTCCTTTGTCTTACGCCAGCCATCTCAAGCTAGCTAGAACGTTAAGCATGCTTGAAATCTTTGTCCCAGGCGACGCTAGCAGGAGGAGTCCCATTTTCACCAAGTCCTTTGGGTGCTGCCTTGTCTGCTTTCAGAGGCAAAGGAGAGCCAGTGACGGAGCTGAGTTGGACCTCTTGCCGCCAGCTACTCTACCAGTCCATTGCCACCATTTTGGCCCACGCGGGCTTCGAGTGTGCCAACGAGAGTGTCTTGGAAACCTTGACAGACATCGCCCACGAATACTGCCTGAAGTTCACTAAGCTCCTGCGCTTTGCTGTGGACCGAGAAGCCCGGCTTGGGCAAAGCCCTTTCCCAGATGTCATGGAGCAGGTCTTCCACGAAGTGGGCATTGGCAGTGTGCTCTCTCTGCAGAAGTTCTGGCAACACCGGATCAAGGATTATCATAGCTATATGCTGCAGGTGAGAAGAGAAGGAAGCAGTATGCTCACAGCAAGGCAAGAGAGCTAATCCCCATGGTTCTCTTAGTACAGGGAAATCGTGAATGTGTTTTCTCTATCGATAAAGGCGAAGCTGTTCATTGCTCAGGGAGCTTGGGGGATAGATTGCACTGCACACCTGCAAGAATCGCTCTCTGTTGGGGAAAATGTCTAGCCTGGAGGGGCTTCCCATTGCTTTATCTCAAATGGGGACGTTCCTGCAGATTGCAATATATCTGTTTGCAGAGATTCCTGGAGCTCTCCTAAAGAGGTGTCGATTTATGAAGCCAATGGGAGAGTGAAAATAACAGCTGCTTACAAGCTGCTTCCTATAATTCTCCAGGGTTGCAGGAGCCATGGTAATATTGCTAATAATAATAATAATAATAATAATAATAATAATGATGTTATTTCTATGCTGCCCATCTGGCTGGGTTGCCCCAGCCACTCTGAGCGGCTCCCAACAAATTATTTAAAATACAAAAAACCTCAACCATTAAAAACTTCCCTATACATGGCTGCCTTCAGATGTCTTCTAAAAGTCAAATAGTTTATCTGTTTGACATCTGATGGGAGGGCATTCCATGGGGCGGGCACCACTACCAAATAAGCCCTCTGCCTGGTTCCCTGTAGCATCACATCTCACAGTGAGGAAACCTCCAGAAGGTCCTCAGAGCTGGACCTCGGTGTCTGGGCTGGATGATGGAGGTAGAGATGCTCCTTCAGGTATACAGGGCCAGGGCTCCGTTCTCACTGTAAGAACCTCAAGGTCACAGTTTTGGAGCTCCTTACCATTCCAGTCAGCACCAGTGAACCTCTGGTGTGACCTTGGTGTTCTTATATTACTGGTAAAAGGTAAAGGACCCCTGGACAGTTAAATCCAGTCAAAGGTGACTATGGGGATGTGGCACGCATCTCACTTTCAGGTCGAGGGAGCTGGTGTTTGTCCCCAGGCAGCTTTCTGGGTCATGTGGCCAGCATGACTCCTGGCGCAATGGAACATTGTGACAGAAACCAGAGCGCACGGAAACGCCATTTACCTTCCCACCGCAGCGGTATCTATTTATCTACTTGTACTGGTATGCTTTCGAACGGCTAGGTTGGCAGGCGCTGGGGCAGAGCAATGGGAGCTCACTCCTTCATGGTGATTCGAACCGCTGACCTTCCGATCAGCAAGCCCAAGAAGCTCAGTGGTTTAGACCACAGCGCCACCAGAATGAAAGATGGCTATTCTTCACATGTTCTTTTCTACTGAGATAATGCTAGGACACAGACTTAAGACATTTGCCTTGCCTCTCAGGTGTGATTCCTGCAAGGGGATTCCTCAAAAGAATTTTGGGATCTGATTGTTTTTAAGGGGCTGAGTGTTCTTCAGATACCTATTCTACTCACAGGGCAACCATTTTCAGAATGGTTTAACAGTCAATCCTTTTTCCCAGGGAAGCCTGGGTATTTTAGCTCTCTGACAGGAATAGGGGTCTCCAAGCATCTTGGCACCCTTAACAAACCACAGTTCTGTGGATTCTTTGAGGGAAGCCATGACTGTTTAAAGTGGCATGTGGCATGTGGCATGAGCCTGTTTTGAATATATAGTGTAGATGCAGCCAAGCACTCCATGCCACATTGCCTCCCCACTCTGCACAATCCAAGCCAGTCGGGCAGGAGCGTAGATGGAGGCAAGCCCATGCTGGGAGAAAGATAAGTAATAATAATATACACAAGTATCAATTGTGGTGAAAATAATACAACACAACGAAACAACACCACCACAAACTGGCTATGACTATAAAACCAAATTTACTGGAATAGAAATGAGCCGATACCATTGGATTCACAAACATGCTAAAGTGCCAAGTGCAAAAACTGAAAGCAAAAGGTAAAAATACAGCGATATCTGAACAAATTAGAAACACTTGGCACTTTAGCATGTTTGTGAATCCAATGGTTATCAGCTCATTTCTATTCCAGTAAATTTGGTTTTATAGTCATAGCCAGTTTGTGGTGTTATTGTTTTGTTTTGGGAGAAAGATAAGGCCTTCTATCTCCACCGTAGCCCAGCCCAGGCTCCATCTTCCATCATAGACAACTTGCCTTCGTAGGGGTGACCTGGTCATGAAGGAGATGGATGCCAAGCACCTCTGTCACAAACCACACCTTCTTATCTCTGCCATGTGGTTACCAACAGGTAAGCAAGCAACTTTCTGAAGAGTATGAAAAGCTTGTGAACCCTGAGAAGGCAGCAGAAGACATGAAACCTGTGAAGATCAAAGAGGAGCCAGTCAGTGACATCACGTTTCCCATGAGTGAGGAGCTGGAGGGGGATCTGGCATCTGGGGACCAGTCTTTGCCTGTGGGAGTGCTTGGAGCTCAGAGTGAGCGCTTCTCAGCCAACCTGGAAGCAGAAGTGTCTCCGCAGACCTCAGGTACTTAGGGTAGACCCTTGACTCATAAAAGAAGAAACCCAGATGCTTCTAAGAGCTGTGTTGACCCTTGTTTTGAAATGGAAAATGCTACAAAGTGTGGCTCACTTGAAGGCAGTGCCTTTGTAATAGTGCTGGTAGAAGGGAGATACTTGGATATTAGTTTAGAAGTTCCACCATTTTTCACATTTTTGCTTGTCTATTGAGCGTATTGATTTTTTTAAAAGTGGTGAATAAAGCTAGGGGGAAAATGTTGCTACAATCAAGGGAACTGTTGGTGATGAACTGGACCCTACCCTTCTGCCTTCAAATTTGCAATAAAACGTAGTAAAGTTTCTAGCAGTAGTTAAAATAAAGTTTGAAAATGGAATGTTAATCCATTCTAAAGGCTAAGCAAACAAAGGGCAATAGTCTTTATAATTTTTCATCTTTGATGGTTGTGAAGCCTACTTAATTTCATTGGTGTGAATCCATTGTGCCATGCAATTAAGAAACCCAATTAAACCCCCTCAAAACATTCCATGTCTTTTCTCCTATTAACTTTAATCTTAGCTGCGCGTGTAGCTAAAGGAATCTAGATATCCCACTCTGTTTTAACTTCTAAAATAAGAAGAAGATTGGGCTTTGAAAACACAAGTCTGTCTGTTCTGCCGGGGCTCATTGCTCTTGTGTATGGTCTCTCAAATGTGAAATGCAGCGAGGGATCCCTAAGTCATTTGGGGATGCAAATGATTCCACTGAAAAGTTCAACGTTAGTGCTTTACTGCTTGAGGGAAGAGGCTAACATTCTAGAAGTATACAAAATGCCTTGTGATTCTCTGATGATGGATTGCTTATCAATGAAAAATGCCGTTATTCTGCTCTTTCCCTGACAAGCTCTGTAGGCTGTTCACCATGTTGCTGAAGAGTTTCCCACCAGGCACCCAGTGGGTACTGTAGCCGGGCGCATTAAAGCTACACTGTCTTAGGATGATACAATGGCTTTTTAACAGGTTGTCCTTTGTTGTTGGGCGTTTCCTCATCTCCAGGATTAGCAGCCCAGCCTCCGTTGAGTACATTGGTTCAGCACAGTTCAATCTTCTCTTTACTTAGTTCACCTTCTCTTCAGAATTCACCAAAACTCCTGAAACCTTCCATATATAGCAGGCCTGGGGAACCGATGGCCCTCCAGAGTTTGTGGGCCTCCCAAATCCCACCAGCCCCAGACAGCATGGCCAATGGAAGATGGGATTTGCAGTCCAACCACATGTTGCCTAATCCTGATATAAAAATAAGACTTCATGAGTAAAGTGTTAGCAGTTTTTATATGCCAACTTCCTATTCCTTAACATGTTATTTATGCAGACCAGCTAGTCTACCTGGTCTCTTGTTTTCATCATATCTGTGTTTCGTATCTTTTGCTCATCTGATGAGTAAAAGTCTCTCTCTTTCTCTACCCCTCCCCCCCCCGCTCCCAACTGCCTTTTAGGTGGTGAAGTGAACACTTCCCCTCTCTGGAACCTTCCGGTGAAAATAGAGCCACAAGAGAGTGAGGAGGGCCACGTCCATGGGCACCACGGGGTCCTGGGCAGTGACGTGTTTGAGGAGCCCATGTCGGGCATGAGTGAAGCTGGCATGCCGCAGAGCCCAGACGGTTCTGAAAGCAGCTATGCTTCCCCTTCCCCTGACAGCCTGATGGGATCATCACCGGTCTTTAACCAACGCAGCAAGAAGAAGATGAAGAAGATGTGAATTTTAGCCTGAAAGCGATGGCAGCACAACTTGCTGAATCAGAACCAGGAGCCACACAGGACTCTGAGCAGCCTCAGCCTGAACACAATTGTGGTATCATTGGATGGTTTGGCAGAAGAAGGTTGGATGACAGATGTGAAGAAAAGGGCAGCTGTTTTTTTTATCGTGTCAGTACAGTAACATTTGGTTCATTCCATAGTGAATTCTAATGGAAATTTGTGATCCAGCTAGTGTCTTTTAAAAACAAAACAAAATAAAATAAAACAAAACAAGACAGCTGTTTGGTGCTTGCATTTATTTGTGATATAACCTGAATAGTGACAATAATAGTTTTGTTTTTCTAAAACACACCCACACACACCCACTGCAACAAATAGTTGACAGAATGTTTAAACTGAATCTGTGAAATGGACTTTTTTAAGAAATGGAAAATTTGGAAGAAACTTGAGTTCAGTATGAATCTGTGTGGAAACCATAATCTGTAACACAACCTATGTGGAATTTATGGAGTTCTTCGGACTACGATAAGTTTATCTTTTGGAAGAACAAGTTCCAGATGTTGTATTTCTGTTAATATTTTTGTTATTCCTAATTGTAGTTCGATTTCATTGTGCCAAAGCTGGATAAATATGATGAACATACATGCTGGCCTTTGTATACGTTCCCCTTTTAAAAAAAGAGTACCAGCATAAGAGTAACAGAAAAAGCTGAATTCTGTGACCTCTATTAATTATGCAGGTTAAGTAAATTTTCACACTCTTTTAAAATACTTATTTGTCTTCTTCTAGTCATATGGAGGAACAATAAATTGCTGAGGCCTGGTTAAAGGTAAAGGTAAAGGGACCCCTGACCGTTAGGTCCAATCACGGACGACTCTGGGGTTGTGGCGCTCATCTCACTTTACTGGCCAAGGGAACTGGCGTACAGCTTCCGGGTCATGTGGCCAGCCGCTTCTGGCGAACCAGAGCAGTGCACAGAAACACCATTTACCTTCCCGCCGGAGCGGTACCTATTTATCTACTTGCACTTTGACGTGCTTTTGAACTGCTAGGTGGGCAGGAGCTGGGACCGAACAATGGGAACTCCGTCGCGGGGATTCGAACCGCTGACCTTCTGATCAGCAAGCCCTAGGTCAGGGGTCTGCAACCTTTAAGACAAAAAGAGCCACTTGGACCCGTTTCAGAAGAGGAAAAAAAACTGGGAGCCGCAAAACCATTGCGGCCCACAAAAATATAAACACCCAGAAGCTCATAGCACAATTTAGACAGGTAATGAAGAGCAGGTAATGAAGGCAAAATGGCAAAATATCACGAAACGCCCCCCCCCCCAGCCAAACAACAAGCACTGTATTAAAGGAACCGTCCGAACGCCATGAACAGCAAAAATGCAACCCTAAAAGTTTAGCAAACTTATGCAAAAGCACACAGCATGCACACTGCCCCAATCACTATTGGCCAGCAGAGGCGCTGGGCAAGGCAGCTGAGAGGGGCTGAAGCAGGGGGCTGATCACGTCCCCCCTGCAGGCACGGGAAAACATTCCTTCAGAATGGATAAAACCCTTCTTTCAGTCCATGGGACTCCCACTTCTAGGGGGGCAGGGGGCTTCTAGGGGGGCCGCTGCCCCCTCCTGCCCCCCGTCGGTACACCCATGCTTGGGCCCCTTTTGCCACGCTGCTTAAGGGAAGTCTCCTGCACGCCCCCGAAACAGAGCCCGGGACCGGTCGTCCCCTGAGCTTTTTCCCGCGCCCATCTCATCCCGTTTGGGCCGCCCTTAGCTGAACAGCCGGGCTTCCTTTTCCTTCCCAGACTGCCACGTGTCCTGGAGCCGGGCCCTTCCACTTTTTAAAAAGAGGGCTTCCCCCTCGCCCTCGCCTGCCGCCCCTGGCCCAGCCCGCAGCTGCCTCCTTACCTCGTCGAGTCGTTGCGCCTCGTCGAATCACAGCAGCCAGCAGCTCCACCAGCAGCAGCCAAACACAAGCGCCGGGACAGGCGCCAAGGAGGGAAGCTGCTGCGGTCTGCTGCTGCGCCTGCGCTGGCACGAAACGAGGCACGCATGGGCAGCACAGCCGCCGGCAAGGTAGAGAAGTGGGTGGGCGCAGGCGGGCCAGCAGCGCGGCGCAGCGCCCCCTACATTTCGGCGCTAAACGCACCGGCCCTGCCCGGAGCCGCGGCAAAGGTGCAAAAGAGCCGCATGCGGCTCCGGAGCCGCGGGTTGCAGACCCCCGCCCTAGGTTCTCTAGTTTAACCCACAGCACCACCTGTGTCCCATGCTGAGGCCTGGAGCCGTGCCCTAACCTTTGGGCCCCATGCAATTGTATAGAATTGCAGAATTCACCCAGTCCTGCACATACTTCTGTTACAACCAAATGGAACCTGAACGTTACCAATTTAGACGGTACCCTGCGGATTTAAAAGCATCGTTCATGGCTTTGTAAGATGAAACACTTGGAGGACTTCAGAAATTGGCATGCTATGTTCAGATGTAATTGGCCTTACTTAGATCTCCTTTCTCTGAAACGTTTACATATATTACCATCAGATTTCCTTTAAATAAGAGGTCTGATTATAGGGTTCTCTAGAAAACTTCCTTTGGACTACAGAAAGCTACCTTAAAGATTTCACATGACCCATCATTTACCTACTCATGTTTTAAAACGTGGTTAGTGTTAAAAAAACAGAATTGAAAAATGGTAATCATGCTCTCTTTAGCTGTGCATTTTCTTAAAAAAAAAATTAAGTGGCAAACTTGGTTTATAAAAATAATAAATATCCCCCTGGGATACCAGGAGTGCAGTGTTAATGTCCTTACTGAATTTGAAATCTTAGAAAATCAAACATAATGTGGTCCTCTAGGTGGGGTAGGTGGAATTTAAGGTGCAGACATAGACAGGGAATCCATAGGAACTTTATAATGATGATGTTGCACTGCTTCAGTCTTTGGTTGTTTCCAGAATTCCTGAACCACAGGGTGGGAGACTTGGCTTTTGAAAAAATAGGGGGTCCTCAGTAATTAGCTAATTTGGAACCACTGTGCTAAACCATGTTTAGTTATATCTTTGCCTTTGATCTTGCTAACTCTCCTCCATAGTCTCCCATTCTCTTAAAATTACTTTGACCATTCTGCATTACTCTCTCTTACATCTGGTCAATCAGGCCCATGGGGCCCACTTGGCTGGATTATAAAGCTCGTTTCCCAGGCACTTCTTCTGCAAGGATAGGCTATCGAGAACTTGCTCATTGAATTGCAACTAATCACCAAACTTAAAACCATGGAGAAACCTGGTCTGAACAAGGACATTGGATTCTTATCTCATTATACATAACAAAGCTATCTTTAGCCATCTCACCCCTTGCCTTTCCCTGCAAGTCGTCAACAGGTTTTCCACACCTATCAGCTGATCACCCATTCCCACCACCCTTCTGAGTAATACCCCTCCCTACTCCCTCACTATATTTAAGGATCTGGTGACTTCTGTTTCAGTGTATCTGAAGAAGTGTGCATGCAAACGAAAGCTCATACCAAGAACAAACTCAGTTGGTCTCTAAGGTGCTACTGGAAAGAATTTTCTATTTTGTTTCGACTATGGCAGACCAACACAGCTACCCACCTGTAACTTGCTTGTTGAATGTTGAGTTCCAAGGCTTGTGATGTGGGAACCAAAAGATGAGTTTTCTCTTCTTACGTAGCACTTGCTATGCTCCACACTACTAACTTAGATCTGTTTTATACCACTTAATTAGTTTCATAATGATATATCACTGGCTGAGAATTCGTTTAGTCTTTCCCAGGTTCTGCTCACAGAATTCATAGTTCTCTGAATGGAAAGATGAAGAAATCAGAAGCCCCCGAGGATAGGTATTGGGACCTGGGCTTTTTAACTTGTTCATAAATGATCTAGAGTTGGCAGTAAGCAATGAAGTGGTGAAGTTTGCTATCAATACTAAATTGTTCAGTGTTGTTAAAGAGAGAGAGAGAGAGAGCAGCTCCAAAAGGACCTCTCCAAACCGAGTGAATGGGTTGTAAATGGCAAGGGCAATTCAAGGCAAACAAAGTGATGCATGTTGGGGCAGAACCCCTTAATTTCATTTCATTCAGCGTCTGAACTGGTGGTGACTGATGAGGAACAAGGCCTTGGGTACGTAGTGGGTAGCTTAATGAAGTGTGCGGCAGCAGTGGAAAAAGGCAAATCCCATGCTAGGGATCATTAGGAAAGGAGCTGAAAATAAAACTGCCGATATTATAATGCCATTATACAAATCTATGGTGTGAAAACATTTGGAATACTGTGTGCCGTTCCGGACATTTCATCTCAAAACGGGATATTGTAGAGTTGGAAAAGGTTCAGAAAAGGGCAACCCAAATGATCAAGAGGGTGAAGCAACTCCCCTTATAAGGAAAGGTTGCCGTATCTGGGACTTTTAGGTTAAAGACAAGGTGAGCAAGAGGTTCCAATAGAAGGGTATAGAATTATGTATGGCGTAGACGAGAAAGCAGGTAGAGGAAAGCTTTTCTTCTTCGCTCATAACGCCAGAAGTTGTGGACATTCAATGAAGCTGAATGGTGGAAGATTCAGGACAGATGAAAGAATGACTTGTTCAGGCAGTACACAGTTAAACTATGGAACTCGCTGCCACAGGAAGAAATGATGGCCGCCAACTTGGATGACTAGAAGAGAATTAGACAAATTCATGGAAGATAAGGCTATCAATAGCTTTCAGCCATGATGCAGGTTATACAACTGCATCCAAACTTGGAGGCAGTATGATTCTGAATACCATTTACTGAAAACCACAGGAGGGAATAGAGTTCTTGCACTCAGGTTCTGCTTGTAGGTTTCCTACAGGTATCTGAATAGCCAGTGTGGGAATGGGATGCTGTATCCGGGAGGCTCTTAGGTTCTTAACTACAATTCCATTAGTTCCCTAGGAACAAGGAAATGATGGCCACACTAGTTTCAGGCTGCAGTGTGGATATAACCCAGGGCAAGTTCTTTTGCATGTGTTTCCTCCCACCATACAATACTCTGCAAATGCTTTAAAGTTTACATTTAAATAAAGTGGTAAAATTCAACCTCTATTGATCCCACAATGTAGCAGAAGTGTAAGTGGGAGATGCAATATCGATTCTCTTTTCAGAGGGCTGTTTATGCAGAGAGAGAGTGGAAATGCATCAGCTGTGCATGCATGTTTTTTAAAATACTGTACTGGCAAAGTAAAAATCTCCCTCCCACTCTGCTAAGTGCTGCTTTGTGTTGCTTCTGTGTTTGGACGTGGAAGCTTTCAAACATTCCTTGTAATGTTCCATACATTTCCAAGCAAAAGTCACATTTCAAACCTGATTTAGTAGGTCACAGGGGGATGAATTTTCAAAACAAACTAGAGTTCACTTAGTAGACCCTATAAAATCTCATGGATCAAAATGAAATCTTTATCCTTCATAAACTGGACAGGGCAGCTGGCTTTATATAGGTAATTCAACGGTTGGTACATTTCACTCTTCCAAGTGTTCCATCTTCACAAGCTGTTCTGGAAAGTTTTTCAACCACCCATCCGCCTGAGTCAATTTTGGTGACGGGGCTGGTTAAGTGAATGCTGCCGAAAATTTTAGGCACCTACCTGCAAACCCATGAATGAACTGGTAGATGTGGGATCTGCAAACCGTCATGGACTGGTTGGACACAGAGGAATGGTGGTGGGGGGAACCAGCTGAGGAACCATCAAGGGAAGAAGGCTCAAAGCCTGGGGAGTGGTGGTGGGATAACTGTAAGTGGTCAGAAGGAGAAGAGGGAGAAGACTGTAAAGAGGAGGTGTCGGAAGCTGAAGAGATAACAGGACTTAGTGAGCTGGGAGAGTCTGTTTACAGGTAGGTAGCCGTGTTGGTCTGCCATAGTCAAAACAAAATAAATAAATAAATTCCTTCCAGTAGCACCTTGGTCTCTGAGGTGCTACTGGATGGGAGAGTCTGTGGCAGAGAGAAGTCCGGAATCAGAAGCTGAAGCAGGGGAGTGGAAGGAGGGAGGCGGTGGAATCTACACATTAAAAAAACACTGTGAAAATGCTTTTTAAAAAATGTTTTGAAAAATATATTGAATTTGCCATAACTCACCAACATCATCTAGTGTCACATTTGTATATTTCACTTTACAACACACTTAAAACGTTTTATTTGCAGCTGTATAGCTGAGTCCTTGGAAGAGATGGGTCAGTGAAGAGTCACAGGTGTCTCCTCCTTTTCTCTGTCCTTAATTTCCTGCTGATCAGTTTCACTGAATGCCATTGAAGTCTAGATTTAGCAAAGGAGACAAAATTATCTCTTTTTACTTTCTCCAGACTATGCCTAAATTTATACACCTCTATTGTGCCTCACCTTAAAAATCACAAATGTAAACTGTCTTCGTAGGTGGAAGTGCTCCAGCTCCCTGATCATTTGGGTTTGTTATTCCTTATCATTTACTAGATTTTATAGATTTGTTTTTATATTGTTTTAATTTTGGTATCATTTAAGTACCTTTTTTTACTATCATCTTTTATATGTTTGTAGCTTTCTGTGTTTTATCCATGTTTGTTTTAATTTTTGTAAGCAGCCTTGAGTCCTGTTTCTGGGGAAAAGGCAGGAGATAGATAGATAGATAGATAGATAGATAGATAGATAGATAGACAGACATGGGTGGTGCTGTGGTCTAAACCACTGAGCCTCTTGGGCTTGCGGATTGGAAGGTCGGTGGTTCGAATCCCCATGATGGAGTGAACTCCCGTTGCTCTGTCCCAGCTCCTGCCAACCTAGCAGTTCGAAAGCATGCCAGTGCAAGTAGATAAATAAGTACCGCTGCAGCGGGAAGGTAAACGGCGTTTCCATGTGCTCTGACACTCGTCATGGTCCTCCATGTGCCAGTAGTGGTTTAGTCATGCTGGCCACATGACCCGGAAAACTGTCTGTGGACAAATGCCTGATCCCTAGGCCTGAAAAGCGAGATGAGCACCGCAACCCCATAGTTGCATTTGACTGGACTTAACCATCCAGGGGTCCTTTATCCATCCACCCACCCACCCACCCCATAAATCCTGGGTTGCAGACGTGCCAAGAAGCCACACTATAGTTTAGCTCCCGACAGCATTAGGTGCAGGGAAGAGCAAAATGCTGACGGATTTTGGCAGTGTGCAACATCATACAGTACTGCCATGTTCACCTTCAAGCCATAGCTTAGTTTAACTATGGTTTAAAGCAGACCAGGGGAACCTGAGGCCCAAGGGGTGAAATGTTGCCCTCCAGGTCTCTCTCTGGCCTTCTGTACTTTCCTTAGGTCACATCTCTCCCTGGACCTGCTCCATTTTATTTTACTTTTGGCCCGGCTGGAATGTATCCTTGAACTGCAATCATACTTCCAGCTTGTCTGTATGGAGAGATTTACATGTAGAAACCAGTGACTTTTGTGTTGTTGAGCTGCGGCCTACTGTGCAAATGTAAGTGTCCCATCTGGTGCCACACTGGCCACTGCCACGTGGCCCCCATAAGGTCCTGGTGACACCCGAATGAGGCCACTGTCAAGAAATCTATTTATATGTCCTGCAATAAATAAGAAATGTCCATTGGTTTCATTATTATTTGGACATGCTCACGAGCTCTTCAGTTTCCTGAAAATGAACCTTAATCTTAGACCCAGGGGGCCTATATATACATATATTTAAAGGCAAGGAATGTCTACTTTTAAGAGCTATTATTTGTGAAGTGTAATTATCCACTATGGCCACACCGTGGTGCTGGTTGCACAGATTTAAACAAATGGAAACCAGAGTTTGTAACAGGTATTTCTCACACGTCTTTCTTTTTTTTATTATTACAAAAAAAGAAGAAGTGATTTTCGATGGGGTTTTTAAAACTGGAGATTAGAAGTAGTGCCATTTGTTGCTATGGAAACTCCCCATAGAATGAGAAAACTGCCCTGTTATTATTATTCATATTGATGAGGCCCCTTCAATAGCTGCTCAGCACTCGATTGCTATCATTACCATTGATGAGGAGAAAGTGCAATCTGCCAGAGGAATCATTTTGGGATCACTTCACAGTGGAGTTGTACAGCGAGGCCACCATGAGAAGGCCTTTTTTTTTTTTTTTTTTGGCACGGTGACCAACCAAATTGGGCAGGCTGCAGCAGAAGGAGGTACGTTGGAAGGGAGGCAGCTATCTGGAAGAGGAGGAGAGGTACTGATTAATACCAGGCTCCTGCCCGCCTTGTGAAAAGCAGCTGCCTCTAAGAGCTCCCCAAACCAGCTCACCTTGCATTGGTGCTGGGGAAGGGAGGATATAAGGCCAGCATGCTGCGAGAAGTGAGCTTACAGGGAACAAGGCAGTTGCGCCCGCCCTGTGGAATGCCCACCTGTCAGATGTCAAGGAAATAAACAACCACCTGACTTTTCGAAGGCATCTGAAGACAGCCCTGCATGGGGAAGTTTCTGATGTTTGATGCTTTCCTGTGGTTTTATAGTTTGTTGGAAGCTGTCTAGATGTGGCTGGGGCAACCCAGTCAGATGGGTGGCATATAAACAAACAACAACGTCTTGCATCTTTGGGTTGCAATGAGGGCAAGGGCTCACTCCCCCTTTTATTGTTCTGTCAGTCAGAGCTGGCCTGGGACATTTTGCTGCTTGAGGCAAAACCCCTGGCAGTGCCACTCCCTTGTGCTCCTTACCAGATACCCACTGATCACTGCCAGACACTCACTGCTCAGTGCCTGCTGCTTGCCACTACTGGGCGGTTGCCTCCTCTTGTTTGTCCACTGCTGCAGCCATGCCCTCCACCACTGTAGTCCATCCACAGCCACACTTACAGAGCCCCGGTCTGCTCCACGTACCCCCCCCCCCGGGGCACCACCAGTGTACTGGGGTACCTGGGCCACTGCTATGTGCCAGTGAAGAAGGCATGGCGGCATTCAGGCCATGGCGGAGGGGCATGGCCTTGATGGTGTGTGTGCCCACAGCAGCAGAGGGACAGGAGACGGTGACAAGCACCTGGCAGTACTGAGCAGCAGGCATACAACAGGGTCAGTGCGGTGGTGGCAACCTTGGCAGCCTGCTGCCCAGATACAACCTCACTGCACCTCATGGGCAGGACAGCCCTACTGTTGGTGCTTCTTTGAGTGTTTGAAACCGCCCCCTCCCCTTTTATAATATTATTGTACCTTTCCGGCCAGCAAATCCTGCCCCTACCACTGAGGTCATTATTCACCTCAGTGAAAATTTGCAAAGTGGGGGTCACAAATTTAGTAAAACACAGAATGATACATGCCAGATCTGGGGTTCTCAAACTCTATGACCACCATCATTTAGGGGATGAAAATGTGACACATCACATTAAATATTCTTATTGATATTTAATTGTATTTTTATTGCTTCTTTTATTTCTTGTCTATTATTGTATTACATTCTGAATTCTATGGAATACGACAAAGTACAATCTATTAAAAAATACATGAAGCAATAAAAATATAATTAAAAATCATGTGGCATCTAGCATAGCGCATTACAATTGCTACAACAGGCGGCGGCGGGGGGGGGGATTCTTCAAGTGGTCTATGGGGGGAGGGAAGGGTTTGAGAACCACTGTGTTAAGGCATCTGAAACAAGGGTTGCATTAAGAGATTTGCAAATGTTGATTGATGGAGCAGGAGACAATGTCAGAAAAGAAATAATGGGAAACGACAGTCCAGAAACGGAAAGAAAACGCAGAAGTGCTCAGCAACAAGGATGGCTGAGATTATTGTTTTTCAGCATTACTGCATATTGGGATTCCCCAAGTCCAACTAGGCGCACAGCATGAAGCCTGTTGGCGAATCCTTTAGGAAAGAAGAGGTCACAACTGCAGTCCTTGAAATTTCATTGCCTGGGCCCGAGGACAATTGTTCACACTATAATGGAAGAAAACAAACAAATTGCCTCCTCAATTGGATAAGCAGGATCCCAAACAGCGTCTCTGAACTCAAGGTTAGTCAGAATCCCAGAGGGAGTGGGAAGAGGGGACAGGATTATTTTATTTGCTTTTGCTCTGATCAGTAAATGCTTCTTTTGAGGGATTCTTCCTGTGGAGGAAAAGCTTCACGATTGCTTTGGTCTTCCTTAGGATAGTTGTGGAAACAAGCCTTGGGAGTCACTTACCCGGTTTTGCTTTGATATCAAATGAATGCTTGTAGGGCGAGGTGGGAGGAAAAAGCTATTACTTGTGACTGCAAATGAACTTCTCCACCCCCCCCCTTTGAGTTAATGTGCATTTTTAGTTACCTCGGAAATGTGTACTCTGGCATTATTGCCTCAGATGATTCACCACATCTTACCCGCTCCTCCCCACCTCTGGCGTTCTTATTTTTCTCCAACCGTGCGAAAGGTTTTCCAGGATGGCTGGGTGGAATTTGCAATGAAACGCACACATATTGTGAACACAGAGTCATTTGTAAAAATTAATCTCTCCGTGACATGTTTTGGCTCCCGACATTCATCTTAAAAGTGAAGTGGGTACAAAGGAGTAGAATGTCATACCCCAAGGGCATGCCCTCACTGCCGAAGCAACACCAGAGAGTGTTGTTAAGTGTTTTCATTTCAAAATAAGCAAGTTAAAAATATCAGAGGTAAGATTAAACTGAGTAGTGCTACCGTTGTTTAATAAACAGAAAGAAAGAAGAGTGGCTTAGGAGGGCCTTTTACCAACTATGTCTGGTACAAGGGAGGTACTTAGGGAGATCGGCCGCCGTGGCGCGGCGATCCGTCCGGCACCCCCGGCGTGCTGCCCCTGGGGCTGCCTCCCGTGATGGCCGCCCCTCGGGAGGGGGGGCGAGTGGCGGATGAGGGGTGTGGTGCTGGAGCGGTGCGGGGCTCTGCGTGCCCTTCCAGTGCTCCAGCTGGGGCTCCCTGCGCGGGACAGGAGGTGAGGGCAGCTGGCTCGCAGCCCACCTGGGAGCAGCATGGGTGGCAGTGGCTGTGCCGCTGGAGCGCCAGCGCCTGCCTGCCTGTGGGGGCGGGTTGGGGAGGGGGCGCCTGGTATGCCGGCGGGCTCTCAGGGGCGCCCCTGGGGGGGTTGGCGCCCTGGCGCGCCGTGCCAGTAGCCCCAATGGATGAGACGGGGCTGTCTGGTACGACCATTCCTGGGCAGGGATAGCCTGTCCACTGCAGTCTATGTGTTGGTAAAAAAAATAAAATTGTATAAACACCGACAACTGGGAAACACTGGCCTGTGAGTGCTCCA
This sequence comes from Lacerta agilis, assembly GCF_009819535.1. Lineage (NCBI taxonomy): Eukaryota > Metazoa > Chordata > Lepidosauria > Squamata > Lacertidae > Lacerta > Lacerta agilis. The sequence goes on along the minus strand of NC_046314.1, from coordinate 85,232,767 downwards.
ATTGGAGAACAGCCTTTACCAAAGGTGTCATGGGTTTTGAAGACACTTGAACTCAGGACGAAAGGGAGGAACACGCTAAGAGGAAGGCACGCTTGGCAAACCCTTGCCATGATCAACTCCTGCCTGGAACGTATGTCCCCACTGTGGAAGGATGTGTGGATCCAGAATTAGCCTCCACAGTCACTTATGGACTCACTTTAAAATACCGTGTTCATGGAAGACAACCTTACACGGCTACGAGTGATCGCCAAAGAAGAAGAAGAAGAAGTGTTGGTAACCTCAAGGCTGGATTACTGTAATGCACTTTATGTGGGGCTGTCCTTGGGTCTGGTTTGGAAGCTCAAGCTAGTGCAGATTGCAGCAGCCAGACTGCTGATGGGGGAATCTGGCTAACAACATGCAAGACTGACATAAATTGGGTCCCCCCTAGACCCGCTATTTAAAATGGGTTCTGTTCCCGGGAGGGAGTCCGAAAACCCCCGGTGAGAGAGCGTAATTTGGAGGCATTGTAAAAGACAGGGACCAGACCAAGGCTTCCGAAAAGCAAGGTGTTTTCCCAACAGTTTATTTTCAAAGAAAAATAAAAGACTGTTGCAACAGGGTTCCCCCCCTCGCGTGGCAAAGGTGGAGTGAAGAACCCAGAACAATGACAGTGCCCTTCCTTATATAGTGTTCTTCCCACACAAGTCAATGATACAGAAAAGGCGGGGAAACAGCAGAAACAGGATTAGCATAAGATAATCGGGGCGTTGTAAGGCTGTGGGGCAGGGTTGATGGGAACACAATTTCCTTTCGAAGGGAGGAGGTCTGCGAATGCATATGCTTCCTAGGGGCAGGAAGGCGGATTCCTTTATGGAGACATTTGAGGGTTATTTCCTGGCAGAGGCACACCTGGGTGCTCTCTTAGATTGCTAAGATCCTTATGCAGATTTTATCTTGATGGTGGAAGGTGCTGAATGTGCAGCAATTAGGAGTTGGGTGGGGTGTGGGTGTTTTCCTTCTTCCCCCTCAGGCCATATACTCTGAGAGTGGTGGTGGTGGGGTTCCCAAGGGTTTCTCTGACTCCCCTCTCTGAACATGGCTTCACTTGTGTCCAGGTTGCGATGCCTGGGGAAGCAATGGGATCTACCAACAAGTGGCATAACACAGCAAATCATAAGAAGGGAAATGTATACATTATATACGGAGGTAGGGGCAGGGGGTTGGACTGGATGGCCCTTGTGGTCTCTTCCAACTCTATGATTCTATGATTCTAGGTAACGGTTGATTTGTGGTGGCAACCCAGGGGTTCTTTCCCTGTGTATTTGGGTGCTATGTAATTCTTACAACAACAATATTGTTAAAACAGGTGCTTGCATGAATTTACAGAGCCCTGAACAACTCAAGTTCAGAGTACCTCAGGGATCACCTGAACCCCTATATTCCACTTCAGTCACTGAGACCCTCGGTGCATTGTGGGTTGTTCCCTAAGTTGGCAAGGCTCCCTTGAAAATGAGAAATAGAGCCTTTAGTGTCATCGGTCTAGTATTGTGGACTACTCTGTTACCACTTCACATGTAGTCTTGGTATTTACAAAAGGATTCTAGGGCTGAGTGCCTTTGAATTAATGCCTGGTTGTTCCTTAGTTCTGAGCAAGATATCTGGCAGCTTTAGATGTTACAAGCAGGTGGCAACAGAGTCCCGAAAGCCTATTGTCACTAAACCTAAGTACTTGTAACTGAAAGAGACAAATATTCTTCCTCTGTTTAACCTGCCTCTCTTCCCCTCCTCTCCCGCTTTTGCCTCCCTTGTCAAACCCTCAGAACAGGGACCTGCATGCTAATTCTTTGTAAAGTGCTATTTACATGGCTTAATAAATAAGAACTGAGGACATGCGTCACATATCTCTCATACTGAAAAGTTAAGTGGTGCTTCTCTGCAAGGTAAGTTTCAGATGTCTCATGATGGACAATTTTTGGCCAGTTCTTCCTTTGTACATTACACGGCAAGGCATTCACTATTGTCAATTTGTGTTCAGCCCAAAGCTGCCCATAGAGGTGCCATCCACCCAGTGGGGAACGTGGGGGAGGGGCCACAGGGACTGCTGGCCCAGGTGCAAAATTTCAACACCGGGTGCTGCCTCAATGCAGCTGCGCACTTCTGTCACTGGGCTCCGTTGAAAACATATTCTCCATGCAGACCAGGAAGTGCCCTCTACGGACAACGGAACGACTCTTTCCCCCCTATCTCTGCTGCTGCCGTATCCTGGGTGACGTGGATGCTGTTAGGCAGTTGAACGCACTTGCGTACTCCATCCATTTCCCACCAACCCCTTCTGTGCAACCCTGGGTGCTGGCAACCCACGGTACACCACTGCACCAACCAGCTAAGATTCAGCCTTTTGCCTCTCTCTTTCCAGAAATATACACCACCCTTGAATCTATTAGTTTTTGTATTGGGCAACTATAAAATCTCTCAGTCATCATCATATGTAAAATGGAACTTTAATAATCTATGTAGATAAATGTCCTGTCACGTATCTTCGGCCAGAGACACCAAAGCAGCCTTAAAACTAGGCCTGAAGCCTGACTGAGTGCCAAACTAGTCATGATGTCTGGTGTGTCACCTGCTGTTGCAGCTTTTGTTTGTTTTCATTTGTTCATAGGTGCAAACCCCCTGATTTTCAGTAAGACTGTGGTTTTTAACATCCCCTACTCTGCTGCTAACAAAAATCCCATCCCCTAACCCTTCATTAGCTCCAGGATGGCTTCCCATTGGCAGCATGTGCCATGAGAAGCCTATAAAGGGAAAACACTTTAAACATCCTCTTTTATTAAACATGATAAACAAAAATAAATGTGTTGTTTTTAAATGCAAAACCCCCCCTCTGATTAACAACTTTTGTGCAATCCTATGCATGCACATGCAGCTAGTGTGGTGGATAGTGTTGGGCCAGGGGTTAAATTCCCACTTTGGGGTGACTTTGGTGCAGTTGCCAACTCTTGGCCTAACTTCCCCTACAGGGCAATTGTGAAGACAGTAAGAGGCAGAGACATGTATATCACATTGAGGCTCCTTGGAGAAAGGGTGGGATAAAAATGCAATGATAAATTAAATAATAACTAAAGAAATAAATCCCGACTGAGTTCAATGGGACTTGGTCCCATGTAAGTGCGCAGAGCTTTGCAGCTTTACACACAACGGCATTTGCTGGCTAAGATTTTATCATTTCCTCCAACAACCTAATTTGCATCCACTTCTAAAATTGGTCTACTTTACGGCTTGGCAGATACAAAAGGGTCCCATTGTGCATATGTAAATTTCTTTAAAAAGATAATGCTAATGTATTTCAGCAACAATAAACATAATAACAATGTATTCATAGTAATGGTGATGACTTACATTTCTGCTCAAATATGCTACTTCCCTCTTTGACATGTTTGCATTTTTTATGCAGATAGGAACCAATTAACTCTTTTGCTAGACTTTTCAACACCCAAGTTTGATTCTGCCACCATTCCTTGTTGTTGTTGTTTTTTTAAAGCATTATACTACTCTGGTTGGAGTAATATAAAAAATTAAGTTATTGGTTGGAGTAACTTAAAAATTGGAAAGATACAACCATGCCAATAGCTTGGGCAGCATTCTGAGCAGAATGCTGTTATATTTATTTTCAGGAAGAGGGAGAATGGGGAGATGGAAGCAAGAGAAGCTTTGTATGTGGATGTGAGATTTTGGGTTTGCCCTGCCTTCTAGGGCCATGATCACACCATACATTTAAAGCAGTGTGAAATGACTTTAATCAGTCATGGCTGCCCCAAAGAATTCTGGGAGCTGTAGTTTGTTAGGAGTGCTAAGAGTTCTTAGCCCTCTTTAGCATTGCCCTCTCAGAGCTACAATTCCCAGAGGGGTTTAATGATCCAAGCACCCCGTGCAGAGATCCCCATTGCACCCTGGTGGTGGCAGGGGCTGGAGGGCACAGAGAGTAAAGATCACACTCTGTGCCCCACCTCTGCCTGATGTGCCAGCGCTTTTGCATCAGCGACGGGGGATGTGGGATGTGGAGGGTGTGTTTGCAGGTGGGAGGCTGATCTGTTTGGGGCACCCTCAATATGGGGGGGGGGTGTTCGCCCCTTCCCCACAAATATTGAGGATGCCAAAGCCCCTTCTGCCCCCTATAGTTGGTGCCATTGTTTGAGAATAGGCCACATTTTCCTCTAAGTCTGTGGGATAAGGCCAATGGCCCATCTACTCCAGCATCCTGTTCTCACAGTGGCCAACCAAACGTCTGTGGGTAAGCAGCAAGCAAGATTTGAACACAAGAGTAGGCTACTTCTCTTTCTGTGGTTTCCAGTAAGGCATTCAGGATGCTTAGCCTGCTGTTTGGACTAGCGAGAATCTTTGCAGAGACCCAGTGTAGCTTTTGGCTTTCCATTTTATTACATTAGTGGGGTGAGGTAGCAACCTTCTGGAAGCACCCTAAGCAGATGCTCTTCCTTCTGGTGGGTTTGATTGATACTAAGAACCCCACAAGTATAGTGTGAGATTATTTGTCTGTTGCTGAAGCAGGAACAGCTTGCCTGAGAACGGCATCTTTGAGTTCACAGTGTGAAGCTGGTTGATGAAGACAGTACCTGCCTGTTCCTGGTCATGGACTTTTGCACACCCAGAAAGGAATCTGAGAGTTATTGAAAGGTGACTATCCACAAAAGCACTGAAAAGTTAAATGTATATCCAGAACCTGGCTGCAGCAGAAGGGGTTAGTGAATGAGAATTAGGAAGGATGGAGCTTCTTGCATGAGCACCTTGAGGTTTTTCACTTACAGGTATAAGAATGAGAAGAGGGTTTGAGAGCTGCCACTCTTACATGTTAGCCCAAACACACACAAATTTGTTTTTTAAATGTATAACCCCCATTTATACAACAAATAATATATTTCTTTCCGTTGAAAGCTGGATGGGTGCTCCAGGGCTTGCATTACCAGACAAGGAGGAGGACTGGAAGGCACACACAGACTTCTCATTCTTCAGATTGGCCTGATCTGCTGCCTGGATGTGCACTGGTGAGAGGTGGGGGTGAAAAGGGGCCACGTGGAGTTTCTTCCCCATGCAGGTGCTCTGCACACCTGAGAAGGGAGCAGGTGGCGCTGTGGTCTAAACCACTGAGCCTCTTGCGTTTGCTGATCAGAAGGTTGGTGATTCAAATCCACATGACTGGGTGAGCTCTTTTTGCTCTGTCCCAGCTCCTGCCAACCTATTATTATTATTATTATTATTATTATTATTATTATTATTAAACCTAGCAGTTCAAAAGCACGCCACTGCAAGTAGATAAATAGGTACCACTGCAGCGGGAAGGTAAACAGTGTTTCTGGACACTCTGGTTTCCATCACAGTGTCCCTTTCCACCAGAGGAGGTTTAGTCGTGCTGACCACATGACCTGGAAAGCTTTCTGTGGACAAACACCAGCTCCCTCGGTCTTAAGCGAGATGAGCGCTGCAACTCCATATTCACCTTTGATTGGACTTAAATGTCCAGGGCCCCTTTACCTTTTACCTTACACCTGAGAAAGACCATATCCATTATCTGAAAAAACCCATAAGATCATGTTGGATTAGACTCAACGTCTATCTATTCCAACTTCCTCTTCCAGAATCCCTGTGGGAAGCCCAAAAGCTGGACATGAGGGTAAAAGCACTGTACCACTATTGCCCGCCCCCACAACTTGGTCATCCTTCTCTGTAATGTCTTCTACCTCGCACACAGGCTCTCCAAGTTAGAATAATAGCCTAATATTAGTTATTAAACTTGAATTCAGACCAGGTTGATTCAGGGCTACAGTAGTGAGGCAGCCGCCACAGGTGCTGAGGGAGTTGTAGAAGGACTGAGTTGTGCATGCCCAGTGATTTGACCTGGCCTTCTAAGCTAGCCTGCTGCCCTCAGATGGAATGGAGGATGTGGGCCTGCCACCAGCATTGACATAAAATTCAACAGCCAGTTGGATTGTCTCCTGTATGTGGAACGGTTGGAGGGGCGTCATCTTGACATTCACCTCAGGTAGCAAAACCACCTGGGGGAGACATAGACCGACCTCTACATTACCCCATGTCACATAGTCCAATGCATCTCATTGATTGACTTTAAAGATCCTTGAAGAGATCACCATTTGGGAAAAGTCAAGAACAATAATGAAAAATAGGGAGGGGTGAATCTGTGAATTTTGGTTTCTCTCTGTTTTTCATTTTTCCCCTTAAATCTTAAGTTCAGTTCTCCACATTTGCATTTAAAACAAGTCCCTATGAAAATTCACCAGCATTTTAGAACGAATTTTTCCTAATACGTACATTTTCTATACAATTTTGCCTATTGTACACATTTTTGCAAGGCAACTTTCCCTAATATAATGCATTTTTCTATTGTATGCATTTTTGCATATTTCACCCTGGTATATACATATTTGTGCACATTACTTGACTGGATAACTGCATTGCAAAATTTGGAGGAGTGCAAATTTCAAAGGGTGCTTTGTTTTGATTCATGTCCTGTTTTGGAAGGTGCCAGTTAGGTAGGTTCTCCTTTAAATGCAAACTGAATCGAATTTCTTCCCCCCATTCCTTTTTAGGAAGCCACCCGTAACTATATTACTCATGGAAAGTACAGGTAGTTTCATTAACAAATCTAAGCCCCTTAAACTCTGGTCCTGATCTGCCTGTCGGTGCCCCGTGAACCCAAGCTTATTCATTGTTATTCCTGTCTTTCTGTTATATTGCTTTTTCACACAGGCATGAGCTGTGACTTTTACTTTAATAAGTTCATCAGATGGGGGCCAAATTAAATGAAGATCTCAGAGATTGGCAGAGAGGGTGCAGCTCCACTGCTTAAACCCATCTGTCAGCTCCCATTGTACGCAAAGGGCCCTTGCGAAGGCGGCAGCCCCCAACTTTCTTCTTTTCCAAATTATAGCTTCCCTTTCTGGAGTTTAAATGAAAAGAGACATCTAATTTGTGAGTGAAAAGGTTTGTCATTTCTTAGGGGGATCCAGGCATGCAAAATACAATTAACGTCTCCCAAGAACATTTTGCAGAAGTGCAGCAGCGACTGACAGGGAAAATGAAATGAAAATAAATAAAAATCGGTTGTTCTAATGCCGTAACTCGAGTGGCAAGTGTAATCTTTTTTTTTATCTGGGGCTGGAATTGCTTTCCTACAACAGCTTATATTATGAAAATGTCGCGCTTCTCGGCACCAGGATATTAAGGAAACAGATGCCCACAGGGGCCTGGATCATCTTAACAAGGAGCAAACAATGCCAAACCCGGCTTTTATGCGTGTGTATTTTTTTGCGCCAACTTAACACCTGCTTTTACAGCAAATAAACCGCCGTAATGAAAAGAATCACCTGCTCTTGCCTATTGGAATGGGGATTCGTTTTTTCTGGCATCTTTTCCCTTGGAGAAGCAGATTGCCTATAGTAGCTTTCAGAAGCCACCAGAAGGAGCAGAAAATGCACAGTTTTGTATAATATTTGCAGATGCTAATTTATATCAGCATATATATTAGCATATCATATTAGCATTACATTAGCATGACCTTCCTCCCCTTCCTTAGAGGTTTTTTAAGCAGAGGTTGGATGGCCAACTTTCATGGGTGCTTTAGCTGAGACACCTGCATTGCCAGGGGTTGGACTCAATGAACCTTGGGGTCCAGTGGTGAACAGAGCCGCTTGGATGCCTGGGGCAGCAAACACGGAGGGACCCCCTGGGGCGGGGCGGCGCTCTGCAGCGTCCATGCGCCCTGACATCACGACGCACAATGCGCGCGCCAGGATGAATGGCGCATGTGCGCTGCTGCTCCCGCGGCAAAACAAGCGGCCGCCGCAAAACAAAACAGCCAGCTGCCACTGCGCCGAGCAAGGGTTTTGCCGGGTGGCAGGGCTTGGCTTGCTTGCTCAGCCCGTGCGCGCTTTGCTAAGTTCTCCCTTCCTGCTGGGCCCTGGGTGGAGCTGCAGAGGCAAGGGGTGGGCCAGCGAGGGGTGTCACACTGATGCCTCACTGACCCACCCCTTGCCTGTGCGGCTCCACCCAGGGCCCAGCAGGAAGGGAGAGCCTAGCAAAGCGCGCGCCGGCCGAGCCAAACAAAACAGCCAGCTGCCGCTGTGCCAAGCAAGGTTTTTCCGGGCAGCGGGGGTCGCCGGTTACGGGGGCAGGGCCCCGAGTGTCACCCCCTCCAGGGTGGAACCTGGGGCGGCCTGCCCCCAATGCCCTGCCCTTGCTCCGCCCCTGTTGGGGTCCCTTCCAGCTCTATGACGCTATGATTCTATGATATATAGACGTGCATATATAGAAATAATGACTATAGTTTCACTCAGGGGTTCTCAGACTTTTTACTACCAGTCACAGCAACGGAGTGAGAGCCAGTCACAAAATGGAGGCCTTTCCTTTAATTAATTGATGGATGATGAGAATAATAATAATAATAATAATAATAATGATCCCTTTATCTCACTTTCTAATTTCTTTCAACTCCTCCTCTGGCCCTTTCCCTGTAGATGAGGAAGACTCCCCTTTTCTCTCTCCCTCTCGTTCCCTCCCTCCTCTCCTTCTTTATCTCCCAGCCACCTTCACTCCACATGTAAGGAATTACTAGTGCTGGCATTGTTCCAGCTAAAGGGATATGGCAGAGCTAGAAGGTGGAGCAGGCAAGGATACCAAGACCCACCTGGAAGTGACCAGGGCCCACTGGCGTGTCCCAGCCCACCGTTTGAGAAACACCGATTTAAAGAGATATACCACACACTTCTGTTGTCCTTTCAGCATCTGTTGAAGATGTTCCTCTCTCAACAAGCCTTGGAAGTGGAGAGTTTTACCCCAGCTGGTAGCTGTACTGGATTTGTTTTTTTGTTATTAATGCTTTATTGAGATTAAAACGAGATAACAAACAAAGGGGTGAACCAGAAGAAAGAAAAGAAAATAGTAATATTTGTTACATCACATCACATTGCATTCTTCTTGGATTTCCAACAACTTCCTGCCACCCCATCATGCATCTACCAACTTACTCTGTCTAGCGCATTATTTCTCATTTTCTTTTGTTAATTTCCACCAGTATTATACTTATAATTATCAATCAAACCACAGTAGTTATTCAAGGCCTGCCATTGACGTCATGTTATTATGGTAATCCTTTAGATACTTTTTGTACATATCCCATATATGTACTGGATTTGAACTTAACATATATGTTGTTGTAGTTGTTCATTCATTCAGTCGTGTCCGACTCTTCGTGACCCCATGGACCAGAGCACACCAGGCACGCCTATCCTTCACTGCCTCCCGCAGTTTGGCCAAACTCATGTTAGTAGCTTCGAGAACACTGTCCAACCATCTCATCCTCTGTCGTCCCCTTCTTCTTGTGCCCGCCATCTTTCCCAACATCAGGGTCTTTTCCAGGGAGTCTTCTCTTCTCATGAGGTGGCCAAAGTACTGGAGCCTCAACTTCAGGATCTGTCCTTCTAGTGAGCACTCAGGGCCGATTTCCTTGAGAATGGATAGGTTTGATCTTCTTGCAGTCCATGGGACTCTCAAGAGTCTCCTCCAGCACCATAATTCAAAAGCATCAATTCTTCGGCGATCAGCCTTCTTGTTTTTAATTACATTTATCTATACAAATCCTTGACCTGCTTTTATATATGCAATTGTTCTACAGGCATTTGTATTATATTGTGAATTGTTTTGGGATGCCTCACGGGAAGCAATTCATAAGCAAAAGAAGTATTAAAAATGATATAACACAGCACATCTCACCGTAGCCAGGAATACAATACTGTGACCGAGTGACCTGTGTACCTGCTTGGTCTCCTGTCTATATGCTCACTGTTGACAGGCAAATCCAAGGGCCTTGCTGCTGCCCCTGCTGTAGAAATCCAGACATTTGTTGAGTTGTTGAGATTTGGCGGCGGGGGGCGGGGGGGGACAAAGTCTGCCACCCTCACCACACCCTCACCACATGCTGAGCCACCCAAGCCTGAACCCGAGCCACTAGCGCTCACATTTTTATTATATTTTTTAAAAATGCAAACTCTGACATTTGCATTTAAATTTATCAATCCCCCCAGAGGGACACGTAGTCCCCAAAAAGAGGACATGTCCAGGATTTCCCGCACGTATGGCAACCGTACCCTCAGATAGAGGACTGTCACTCTGTAAAGTAGGACACATGGCCAACCATGACAGAAAATCCATATTGTTTTATGCTCCACATTCCCCCCACGCCCCCCTCTCACACACAGAAGCTGTCCTTAGTGGACACCAGAAATCCAGAATCATAGTGTCCAAGCCAAATAATTCATCCCTTTTAACCAGCATTTCAGTTTATTTCAGAGATGTAAAGCAAGGAAGAAAAAACCAAGACAGCAGCTTTCCCTTCCCACAGGAAGACCACCTTCTTTATACTTTAAAGGTACAGTGCATTAAAAGACACCCACCCTTCTTTTTGGTTTCATAACTCATTGCGCCAGAGTCTTAACATCTAGGCCATCTAATTCAACCCCTTTAGCCAGCATTTCAATTTATTTTAAAGATTTAGAGAAAGGAGGAAAAACCCATTTTCCTCTGTGACTATAACTTCTTTTCTTTCGTTGAAGTTTGAGCCTGACACTGAAGTTTCTATTGTTGGTTGTATCTGGAGGGGGTGGGAGGAGGGGGGGGAAATGGTGAGGTTTCCAATTACAAATATAATGACCTCCATAGAACAGAAAGCAATATCTGTCTGTAATGCAGACAGGTTGAAATAGAAGATGTAGAGGAGGAATAATAGAAAAAAGAGGACGGCACACGCAGACACAGAAGCATCTGACATCTATCCCCCAAAGATGCTCTGTCATTATTTGCTGGAAAACTCAATTTACGTGTTTGGAAGGGGTTGGGGGGGGGGATGAAATGATGAAAAGAATAGAGAAAAATCCTTGGAGGGTGTGTGTGGGGAAATATTCTGCCCAGATGACATTCTTCACTAGTGCTGGTAACTGTGGACAACAGAGCACCTTGTAAAGTTTAGAATTTTTGCAGAATCAATTTTCTAGCACGGGTAGTACTGAAGAGACAATGAATTCCGATTTCAGTCTCTGTGGGCGAATAAAAGTGAGTAATTTCTCGCCTCAGAAAGGGCGTGAGATCATAACAGGGGGCTTCACTTGAGCCCCCTCCATGTCTTGAATTTACAGATGGAAGTACTACACGTGTGAATCTGTACGCAAATATGGCACCGTGACGCTGACAACCATTGTTCTTGAGCTTCTCTTTCATGGTACTAAAATCCATTGGGCGTTTAATGATCATGGAGTAGCCAGGAGCGATAAAGTCAGTCACAGGAAATGAAAAGAAAGCATTTGGATCCTTTCTTTGCAGCTGCCTCACAAGTTGGTTCAATGCTTCTTGAAGTGGCGTCTGTTCCACTTCTTGCCAGTCCGCTTGCCAGTGGTTTTTCAGGTGGCAAGTCTAGCCTTAGAGGAGTCTGACATTTCAGTTCTCTTTCTCCTTCAATTTCATCACACGGTCCCTATCTCGCTTCTTCTTATCATCCTTTCCTTTTCTCTTTCTTTTTTCCTTTTCTTCTCCAGGAACTTGCTTTGCTGCTTTTTTCCTCTTCTTCCTTTTCTTGTCTTTGTGTTTCTCATGGTCATTTTTGTCTTCATATAGGGCTGAATCATGTACTGAGCTCTGAGTGGAAAGTTCTGTGACTTCATTTCCTCCCACCTTTAAAACCAGCTTTAAGGGCTTTTCTACATATTTTTCATTCTTCTTGGTGGAAAGAGGGAAAGAGAGTCTCTGCGGCAGCGGCTGCGTTCAGGCCATAGGCAAGAAGCACAAGAAGCACAGGGGGAGAAGTACCCGTATAAAGAATATTTTACCAGTCCATAAAAGAACTAAAGGAAAACTTCAAACTGTGATGCTGACACCAAACTAATGGCCAGTGAAAAGCAGGTCTAAATCATGAGGAGATACACCTAGACCCTAGAATGGACACACTGATGGGAATTTATATTGGTTACATGCAATTCCAAAGGAAAGGTGCCCAAAGGTATTTCCTGGGAGGCTGTGATTTTAGACAGGTAGCTTATGACACTAACCTTAACCCTCAAATCAAGTTGTGTATTACCAGGTGGTTCTTCTTGACAGCTGCTAAGGCCCACCATTGGTGATGCCAGTGCATTGAATACCCTTTTCTGGTGTTTCAGTTTATGCTCAGTGGTTGCTATTGTGATCAGATGTGATATCTTGGAGCGATCCTATTACAATGGCACCCCTCAGGCAGGTCCCATTCTTTCGACTGCCCTCCTGCTCTGGAAAGCCTGCCCACCTACCTTCTTCCAATAACTAGGATGAGAAGGGAAGGGGCTGCCCACCAATATGGGAGACACTGATATGAGTGGACCTCCAGAAGACTCCATGCCAAGGGTTCCGTCAGCATGCTTTCAGCGGTTGCCCAGGAAAGTATAAAGACAAGGTAAAATTTCTTACAGTTCTTTTTTATTTCAGACTTTACAGAGAGAGGCTATAGAACCCAGCCTCTTGGATAATGGCATCCTGAGTGCATCTCCACCCCCCGGTCTCTCCTACTTTCTCATTCGTCATCATCATCGCCTTCTTTACGGGTGCAGCTAAGTGCCCTCTGTCTTTGAGCTCTTTGCTCTCCTACTTTTAAGGCTCACTGGGTTCTGGGAGATGGAGGGTCTGGAATGCTTTCTAATGACAATGTGTCAGCTAGCTGCTGCTCCGGCTCTCCCATTATTTCCCATCTTTCCCCCTCACCTGCCTCTGATCTGTGAACTCCTGCAAACCCCTGTTGTAAATCTATACTGTCTTCCTCTTCCACCTCCCTGGAAGGGTCAGTTTGGGGAGGTGGCCTCCACCATTTCTTCTCTGCCCAGTCCCTGACACCCCCCTCCCCCTCTCCAGTGTCCTCCTACTCTGCCTAGTCCCTGACAGGTTCCCACAAAACTAGTCAGGATGGCTATGTTCAGCTTCCAGTGTCAGAGACAGTATGGCTCTGCATGCCCATTCCTGGGGATACAATAAAAATGTAATGTGTGAAGTGGCCCAGACACATGTTTCAGGAAGACCTGTGTGATAGATACGATAACACCAGCTTTCCAGAGGATGCGATCATGACAGATTTGTTGTGTGGTGTAACCACACGTTTCCCCACAAAGCTGTAGTTTACCCCTCACAGAGCTACAGGTCTCAATACCTTTAACAAACTACTGTTCCCAGGATATTTTTTTGGGGTGGGTGGGTGTGCTTTAAATGCATAGTGTATCTGCAGCCAGAGTGACATATCTTCCCCCATTCTCAATGGCTCAGGTGAATCGAGCATCTATAAACACTTCACTCCCCAGATGCATCTGGAGGCAAGATGCTACCGAGTGAGAGGGGGAGTTAATACAACAAGCAGAGATAACAGTAACATCCTGGCTCTGTCGCACAAGCTTACATAGAGCTGGTGTCCATTTAAAAGCCATTTCCCTGATGCCTGTGCCTTGAATCTATTTTATATTCCTCCTGCATCCTCTCTGCACTGTCATGTGTCAATGCTTTGATCCCGTTACTTCAAAAGGGGAGGAATTTGCACGTGCTGGTTGAAGGGTCTGTTTCCATTAGCAATGAGAGCGTCCATTCTGTATCGCTGTGTGCATGGCAGGAAGCAACAGGCAGAGGGAGAAAAATGGCTACAGGCAAAAGACTAGATTTTGCTGACGCAGTCTGAAAAGGGCACCGCTTCATGCAATGAAGTAGCATTTGACCTCATATGCAATTCCGGGTGGTTTTATCTTTTCACAAATAGATTCAGCCAACCTGGACCTACTAAAAGCAGGTCCTAAAGTAAAAAAACCAAACCAAAACATTTCTATCTGTTTTAAGTCTTGATATAGTAGCCCTATATACTGTATAGGGATATACTGTGTGGTGTCACCCTATTGTTAATACTATTACCTCTTCCTGTGCATTCAGCTGATTACTGCTGACACCCCTGCCTGCTCTCCACCACCTGGTGCTGGAGCATGAAGCTCCACCACTGTGCACAACATCTAGTAGCTGCTGTTAAAATAAGGCCCATGACCATGCTGTCGTGAGTTTTACTTCATATGCTTTTAAATTTGACAATTTTATCTGCTTAGTTGTGTTTGTATGTTTGTACTTTGTACACAAATTGCAATGGCTGATTGCTGATGAAAATATCAATCCATCCATCCATCCTTCTGTTTTGTTTACTCTGGGATGGAGTACTGCCTTGTATTATGAGTTAACATCTTGTCCCAAGTTTTGACTAACAGTCATAAAAATGTCCTATTATGAGACTACTGAACTACATGCGTTCAAAATGTCAGCTTGGGCACAGCTTTAGCTCATGAGATAATATTGTATCATTGGCAGGTGTTATTTCTATAGCAAGCTTCATGATACAACCATGAGGTGGTGTACAACATTTCTTTCTTTCTTTCTTTCTTTCTTTCTTTCTTTCTTTCTTTCTTTCTTTCTTTCTTTCTTTCTTTCTTCCCTCTCTCTCTCTCTCTCTCTCTCTCTCTCTCTCTCCTTCCTTCCTTCCTTCCTTCCTTCCTTCCTTCCTTCCTTCCTTCCTTCCTTCCCATCCAAGGAACACAAAGTGGCATTCATGGTTCTGCCCCTCATTTAATCTCTGAGAGTAAGGTGAGGATCAAAGGCAGTGACTGGCCCAAGGTCACCCAGTCAACTACATGACCAATTCAGAAGTTGAACCTTGGCCTTCTAGGTCCTAGTCTGGCACTCTTACCACTATGCCACACATCACTATATATCAATACATATTCTAAAACTGAGTAAAACAGCAATAGAAAATAAACACAGTATAAACTAAAAGAAACAAACAAACAAACATAAAACCGAAAATAGCAAAACTAACCTCAGACAGATTACACCTTCTCACACTCATGCAAAATCTAAGCACAACTGATTAAATTCTGATTAAATTTTTAGCTATGTGATTTTGAATATTATTTGTCAGCTTTGTTCTATCCTCTTTTTTGTTTTTGTTTAAACCATTTCATGAACCGAGAACTTTTACATTGACCACTAATAATGAACCATATTCTGTAGGTATTACTACAAATTTATTATGCTACGTTTGTGATATACAAATGACACGAGAAGACTTGGTCTATTTATTTGTATCGTTTATTATTCCTATGATCCTTGTTTATAAAACTCAATAAAATTTGTTGGGGGGAAAAAGATTACACCTCCTCACACGTACACCTCTAGCAAAGGAGGTACGTATTCACTTTTCCCTTTGTGTGCTCCTTTCTCCCCTCTGCACTTTCCACATCTCTGCTCCCCTTGCATGTTCATCATAATGAATAACTTTCATGTTTGTTTGATTGATCAAACTATAGTTCACTGTTATAACAGAGTCAGCAAACTATTGTTTCAAGGATCTGTCCAAATCAAAAATTGCAAACTAGGATCAAACTGTGGTTTTGCAATCTTGGTTTGGAAAGCTCACTCAAACCACAGTTCACATAATGATAAACTATGGTTTGATCAAACTGGGAAGTGGTTCATTAAGCCAGGCAAGAGAAAAGGGAGCAAACAAGCACAAGGCTCATTTCCAGTCCTTCAGACCACGTTATTTTCAAATGTTGTCAGTGTGTGTTTAAAGAAAGAAAAGAAATATTTTGTGCATGCAGCCCCCTCCATCCATTTTTGACACACACACAAAGCTTTTAGTCATGGCACAACCCACTATTTCAGGAAGCATTCTTTTTCTCTGTCTCTGAGGCACCCTTTTAATAAATCAAAGCCCTGAAGCGTTTGTGAAAGGTTTAATTCTTGTTGATATGGTCTTGAGGTGACTGTTATTCCAATCAGCTTTGACATAGAATAAAACAGCATTTATTCTCTAAGTAAGCCAAGAGCCTCTTCAGAATTCATGAGGTTTAAGGCCAAATAATTGCATTTATTGATCTTTACTGTGAAGAAAATTTCCAATCTAATGCAGACTTGTTTGGTGTTAGTGCTCAAATTAGGCCATGTCAAGAGTTGCTCTCCAACCTTGTAATTTATTTATTTTTTACTCTAGTGTGACTTGTGAGATGTTTTACTCACTATTAAAAATCATCAGTCCTGTCAGCAATTTTGTGGTATGACTCAAGGTTTTACACCATGTGGATTTGCGTTGTCAAATAGCTCCTCAGTATGTCTGGCTACACACACACACACACGTCAACTTATATAGTTTTTTACTCAGAATTAACTTCCATTGATTTCAGTGGAATTTTTTTTCAAAGTAAGGAATGATTTGGATTGCAGCCCAAAATCAGCAGTGCCATATGCCATAGCTCAGAGTCTAAATGAGCAATGGACTCCACACAATAATTTCTTGCACAGGGTACAACTGCTAGTGTGCTAGAGCCCTGATGGCCACGTCTTCCGTTAGGGGGACCTAGAAAGAGCAATTGAGGTATCAGCTTGCCTTTCCCTCTGCAATACCCTGTAGTGTGTGTGTGTGTGTGTGTGCGTGCGTGTGCGTGCGTGCTCCAGACACACTGCATGTGGGCACTGGACTTTAGGATACACATGTGTAAAGTGTAATGTGTAGTTCCACTGCTGTTGTTTAACAGGATGAAATCAGTGAGTGCTGATGCCCATGGCATACATTAGTTGTTGAGACACAGTTTCACTTGATCCTCGAGAGTAACGGCGAAGACTGCAAAGTCAGGTGGGGATATTAAAGAGATACAGAACAAGAAGTGTGATAACCTGCAAGACAAAATAAAAATTTCTTTCCAGTAGCACCTTAGAGACCAACTAAGTTTGTTCTTGGTACGAGCTTTCGTGTGCATGCACACTTCTTCAGATACACTGAAACAGAAGTCACCAGATCCTTAAATATAGTGAGGGAGTGGGGAGGGGTATTACTCAGAAGGGTGGTGGGAATGGGTGATCAGCTGATAGGTGTGGAAAACCTGTTAACGGCTGCAATTAGACTTGCAGGGAAAGGCAAGGGGTGAGATGGCTAAAGATAGCTTTGTCATGTATAATGAGATAAGAATCCAATGTCTTTGTTCAGACCAGGTTTCTCCATGGTTTTAAGTTTGGTGATTAGTTGCAATTCAGCCACTTCTCTTTCCAGTCTATTTCTGAAATTCCTTTGTATTAAGACAGCTACTTTGAGATCTTTTATAGAATGTCCTGGGATATAGAATGTCCTGGGAATAACCTGCAAGGTCAGGGATAAAGTGCAAGTTACAAAGGAGCTCCAGCAATAGAGCTTACAGCCATGTCCTCATGTCTGCTAGATGGAGAGGTCTCTACAAGTCCTTCTGTTCACTGCAGTGTGTTGCTGGTGCCAACGTGGTCTCTTCCCCTTTCCTTCCACTGTTGGTATTTGGAACTGAAGTTATGCCAGATGGGCGCTAGCAAAAAGCGCTTGATACATCTGATAGGTGCTTAATGTATGTTGTTCAGCAAAGCATTCCTTCCTTCCTTCAGTAATGTACTGCATTCATTTAAGATTAGCAATTCATCATAATACTGTTTCCCCCTTCATGCCGAAGGATCCCTTTGAGGTCCAGTTCACACACACCTGCAATGATGCGACTGCTACCAAAACCCGCTTTGGCATAGTTCTGCAAAGGTATAAATGGTTTGCTACATTCCTCCACTGAATCAAGTGGAAGGCTTCACATTTGTCACATATTGCTGGGTAGCTGCTACCGGCGTGGGAATATTTCATGTGATGGTAAATAGTTTCTACAATCCTGCCTGCAGCAGGTGGTACAGACCATGCCGAAAAGGGTTTGGGCAGCAAATATGCTGCTTTATGTATATAGCTTAGCTGTAGTGATCCATCATCCACTATCGCCATCATTTATACTGCTTAATTTCCAGAGTGGCTTCTTTTATTACAAGAATAAAACCACACACACTCTAAATACACAATAAAGCAATCCCATCGAAATGTTAAAATAAACATCCACAGTGAAAATGTACAATAAGACAACAGCATTAAAACAGCACGGCAATTAAAACAAGTTAAGACAACAATTAAAACAGGAGGTTCAAGTCAGATCAGGGGAATGTTCGTCTAAAGCTGGACTGTCAGATTGCCAATGCCGATGAGGCCTCTCATATTTCAACCGCGAGAGCAGTCCACAACACTGGTTCTACCAGTGAAGCCCACCTCTGTGTTACCACAAGCCAAAAATCATCAGACCAAGGCAAAACCAACCAGGTTCCATTTGTTGATTTATGTCCATACCAGGCATGGGAGGGGAAAACGGTCTTCTGGCTAACTTGGTCCAGACCTTAAAACTAGTTTGGTAGGCAGCTAATGCAGATGTCTTAGCACTGGTGTGATATGCGCCTGATAAGGGGCACTACTCACTATCTGGGCCACATCATTCTGCAACAGCTACAAGCCCCCAAAGCAGCCATAAGGAAAGCCTCATTTGTACTTCACACCAATATACAACCCAACACATAGCTCTCCTTCAAAACCCACAATTCTCCAAATTTTATGATACTGTTGTACTGTAACCAAAAATGTATACCTTATATTAGGATAAGGTTTGCATTAAAAATGCATATATTAATGAAAAATACGTTACATTGGGGGGGGGGAATGCTTGCAACACGTGCATATTAATCAAAACTGCATACAATAATGTGTTTATCAGGAGAAATTCACACCAAAAGCCTAACAATTTATTACAAGGACCTTAAAATAATCAGATATTGCTGCCGAAATGTGAAGAGCCAAACCGAAGACAGGAAAAATGAGAAACTAATAGAAATGAAAATTGACACGTTTGCCCATCCGTAGAGATGAACCATGCAGGTAGGAAAGGAATCGCTGTAAAACAGTATCTCCAGCCCCCAACCCACAAAGACGGGGCAGGGCAGAAGGAGAGAAGTGACCAGAAGGCACTTGCTCAAAAAAAATCAAATATGCCTACTGGCCCAAAGAGGTTGGCAACCCCTGCCCTATATACCCTGTCTGGTAACAGTGGGAGAGGTTTTTTATGTGTGGAACGCATCCTGATATTCCTTAATTGAAAGCAGTGCTGAGCTGTTGGCAGAGAGAAAGTATGCTTCCGCTCTAGGCAGCGATTTACGCCAAGAGGAAGGTTTGTGTGGCATCGTAACATCTGCTTCCTTTGATTGACAGCCGGCATGTTGGGAACATCTGAGGCTTGTCCATTACATGGGCAGCTGTGTAAGGTACATACAGCGCCTCAGGCTAATGAAAGTGTAGGGGACTTGTTTAAATGTCTCCTGTAACAGCCAGTGACAGGCATATCAGCTATATGTGTCTGCCTTTCCTTCCACATTCTGCTCGGCATTCAGCTGTCGTCTTGACAGGCAGTTCGGCATCCCTGCTCACGCTGATCAAATGGGAAAAGCAACAAAAACAAGAGGGCTGTATGAATGCTGCTTCTCACGTGGCTCTGTCCCAGTAGGCCAGGCTTGATGCTCCCTGCATTTTTGTCTGACATTCAGTTCTGTTAAAGGCGTTGGAGCCCTGCTGGGAAAAGGTGGCAACCCTAAATATGGCGGGCGAGAGCACGGGGTTAGGGAGGGAAAGAAGGGAACCTTCGTCTTTCAACTAGCTCTGGAGCAGCACGAGGAACACTTGTGCCCCTCAGCCTAATTTCATGTAGGTGAGGAGAGGCCAGAGGGAAAGAGAAAATGGGAGGGGAAGCAAAAAAGCGAGAAATCAAAATGCAAATAAGAGGAAGGCGGGTCTGAATATTCAATACCTTCCCTTGTTGCGAAGAGGGGAAAGTGGCAGGTGTGAGGGAGGCAGAGAAGGCACCAGTCGCAGATAATTTTCAAGTTCCTTTAGCCAGCATACATTGGTCTGTCCCTGGCCTTGACACAGGGCCAGTGCGTCCATTTAGGCGAACTAGGCAATTGCCTAGGGCGCCAAAATGGAGGGGGCACTGGCCAGCCTGCCCCGCCGCTCCCTGCTGCCACAAAATCGGGCTTCTCCGCCCCCTCCGCAAGCGGCAGAGTGGCGGGGGAGGGGGGAGCAGCCCAAAAACGGGCTTCTCCGCCCCCTCCGCAAGTGGCATGGTGCTGGGGGAGGGGGGAGCAGCCCGAAAACGGGCTTCTCCGCCCCCTCCACAAGAGGCAGTGGCAAGCAGCCCCAAAAACGGGCTTCTCTGCCCCCCTCCGCCGCCAGCTGCAGAGCAGTGGGGCTGGGCAGCAGCCGCTTAGCTCCAGCCCAGCACCGCTGTTTTGGGGCGAACTGCGAGGGAGGGCTCTGTTTCCCTCTCTCGCGGCTTGCTTTGGAGCAGCGGGGCTGAGCAGGAGATGTTCCTGCCCAGCTTCGCTGCTTCAAAGCCTTGAAGGAGGGCTCCGTTTACCTCCCTGGCAGTTTGCTTTGGAGCAGCAGGGCTGTGCAGGAGACGCTTAGCTCCTGCCTAGCCCCACTGCTTTGGGGCAAGCGGCGAGGGAGGGCTCCGTCTGAGCCGCTTTCCCTCTGCCCACCCCAGAGAGAGCCTGGGAGAAGGGAGATGCGGTTGCCCCTACGAGAGGTGGCGACGCGATCAGCGCCCCGAAAGCGCTCCTTCTGGGGCACTCATCCTGCCACCGCCTCTCGCAAGAGCAAGCTTCCTTCCCCCTCTCTCTTTCCCCTCCCTCCCTCACTCCTCCCTCTCTTTCACCCCTTCCTTCCTTGTCACTCTCTCTCATCCTTCCTTCCTTCAATTGGCGGGGGGGGGGGGGGCGCCAGAAGGTGATCTCGCCTAGGGCGCAAAAAACCCTAGCACCGGCCCTGCTTTGACAGACAGCACAGGTTGTACGTCCAACTAAATCTGACTACTGTCTGTTTCTTCATACAGGGTTCTCTGCTAAGCAGGCACTGAAAGTTGATGAAGACCTTGGATTAGTCTTCTGGAGAGGCTAGGATCTCTCCAGAATCTTCTACCTGGCCCTCTGTCAGGCCCTGTGTGGCTGAAATCAAATTTGCGAGACTCCCGACCCATTGGATTGCCTCCAGTTGGCAGCACTCACTAAACTAAGTCCGCCGTCTTCAGTGAGCGCTCAGCAAAATTCCCACTGTGTATCCAAGTGAGCAATCGTCTTTTCTTCAAAAGCCAAAACCAAACCCTGAAAACCACAGTTAAGTAGAGCAGAATTCTTTTCTCTTTCCATCTCCCATCAGCCTTGTGTGGAGATGGGATGGAATTTTAAGCGGAGTGGGAAGAAAGGCCTGCCTTGCCAGCGGTGAAAAGAGTTGGATAAGGCCAGTGCACTTTACAGAGCAATTCCGTACGCTTCGCCTGATGTATATCCACTCGTCCTGAGGGGAGATATTTGGTAAAGGAGAGAGATAGGAGATGGAAAGGAGATGGAAGGTTGTTTTTCTCCTTGTTCTCCAAATAGGAGAGGAACAGCTTTAGAGAAGGGGGCATTGGGTCAGTTTTCTTAAATGATTAATGCAGTTATTCATTCTGCTATGGTCTGGAGCAATGTTACACCCTTCAGTGTTGTTTGTTCATTTATCACATGATAAGAGAGCATTTGTGCAGAGCCCTGTACCTAAAGTTTCCGTCGGAAGTATTTACCCGTGAAGGAATGAAATGGTCCCACAATTTAGTGTTTGGTTTGATTATTGTAAAATGGTTGTTTTTTGTTGTAGAGGCTCTTCTGCACAGGAGGAACAAAAGTTCACAGAAAGGTTAGAGGTACGCAAGGGAAAGTTCTGCACAGGAGAGTCAAAACTTCAAGGGGATCGTTGCTCAACAATCTGCCACATGTTTACTTGACCCTTTCCCTTCCTCACTTGTTACTTTTAAGAGGGGGTGGTTGTGGCCACTACTAAATAAGGCTTTTAAAGCCCTCACAACTTCTCCAGCTACCAATCAGCTGCAAATTTTCCATTTTTGGACGAGGAACACAAATACAGTAGATCAGGCAACTCAAGCATCAGTTGGATGACACTGATTATCTGGATCCATTTCAGACTGGGATTTGGCACACAAAGTTTTGGTCACCCTGATGGCAGGAGAAGGACAGGGAGAGTCCATTCTCATGGACTACTTATTAGCTTTGCTGTCCTTCTGGGTCAACTAATTGGGATGGGTACTGGAGACCTTATCATCCAGTGGTTCTTTTCATGAAAGCTATGATATGGCATTCCACGGGGATCCATTTTGTTCCCATCCTGTTCAATAACTATGTGACACTATTGGTGACATCTGACACCTTTTCATCAAATACAGGTGAATCCTCACTACTCAATGGAAGAGAAAATGCAACCCTCACCAATATGTCAATTAAAATACCATGATGCAGTTTCGTTCCCATAGGGGTATTCTGTCTCAAATTATTAGAGTGATAATGTAAGGCTGCAGAGGG
Organism: Lacerta agilis; assembly: GCF_009819535.1. Taxonomy (NCBI): domain Eukaryota; kingdom Metazoa; phylum Chordata; class Lepidosauria; order Squamata; family Lacertidae; genus Lacerta; species Lacerta agilis. The sequence continues at coordinate 85,210,387 of NC_046314.1, read as the reverse complement.
CAACCAATGTGCCACTTGAGGCAGTAACAAAACCCCAAAAATTCTTCAAACTCACCCACCTCTTGGAAGCAGCGCTCATCCATTTTTTCCCTATCTTAATGAAAACTCATATAAAGGTCTGAATCAGTTCAGCCTCAATCTTTGCCAGTTTTTCAGTTTTCTTACTCACAATGCTTGTGAATGTCTTTAGGAGGTACCGGGCCTGAGGATTCATCCCTGCTTAACTTCCAGGGGTAAACTTCAGCATTCTTCCAGCTTGAAAATTAAACATTCGGACGCTGGTGGCTGCTCCTCTGACACTTTCTGTTAATGATGAAGAATTACCTATTACACTAGCAATGGGCTGGTTTGACAATTCCATTACATATTACTAATAGTGCTATTAATGCATGGTAGCTTATCATTACAGTAGGATGTGGGCAGGCACCCAAATGCTTTGGAGTCTGGAGAAAGTGGGACAAGAGTCAAAAGTACACATTGGTGTTTGTGGAAGATGACAGCCTCTGGATTCAGGACTTTTTACCATCCAAGAGCAAAATAGATTTGACACAGGATACACCTGGGTAGCGTTAGGCTCTGGGATATTGATTTTTTTTTAAGAGTCCTGCATTAGCAGCATAGGAAGAAGCAGACCAAGAACATAGAGGTTGATAATTTTATTTATGAAGTGTCATTTTGGGGAAGTTGTCAACAGAGGTCTCCAAGAGTTCACTGTATCGGAAGATTAGGGAAATTGATTATTACCATCCCTTCTGCACAATGCATCATTCCTGTCCATCTCTCCTCCCTTCTTCCATGTTGGTCCTGGGCCAGAAGAAATCCCGTAATGTAGATTTATCTACAGGATTCCAGATGTGTTCAGTGGTGCCTGAACTTATCAGCAGGCTTGCTGCTTCTTCCACATAAAATAAATAGCTTGTTTTCAGCATGTGATGTGATGGACTTCCAAGACAACACCTACTCCATTAGCTTTAGGTTCACCAAGTGATAGATGGCCATAGCTGAAAGGAATGTGAAATGTGGGGTTTGGGCTTTTGAGAACTCCAAACAATGAACTTGTGGGAAATTGCAGACAAAAGCTTAGGTCCAGTTAATGCATGAAGGGGTTAAGACCACAGAATTGTATTCCTAGATTTAGTTAGGTCATGTGTCCCAACTCCAGTGAAGGATGAAGTGAAGCTTCTTTCTTCATTCTCTTTTACCATGTGAAAGCTGACCAGGCAACACATTTGGACTTTGATTGGTTCAAGCTTAGACTTCATGCTCATAAATATTTTTCTGCATTTTGTAAACCCAAGATTTCTACCTATGTTATTCTTGCTGCTTCATGGAATAATGAATGAATCTGACCTTTAGAGTTTGTAAGTAAAACATTTAAACTTACTATTTGTAGGCAGGCAGTGGAGGATAGGGGTGCCTGGCGTGCTCTGGTCCATGGGGTCACAAAGAATCAGACACGAATGAACGACTGAACAACAACAAACTGTGGGCTAAACCACAGAGCCTAGGGCTTGCTGATCAGAAGGTCGGCGGTTCGAATCCCCGCGATGGGGTGAGCTCCCGTTGCTCGGTCCCAGCTCCTGCCCACCTAGCAGTTCGAAAGCATGTCAAAAGTGCAAGTAGATAAATAGGTACTGATCCGGTGGGAAGGTAAACGCCGTTTCCGTGCTGCTCTGGTTCACAAGAAGCGCATCTGTCATGCTGGCCACATGACCCGGAAGCTGTACGCTGGCTCCCTCGTCCAGTAACATGAGATGAGTGCCACAACCCCAGAGTTGGACATGACTGGACCTAATGGTCAGGGGTCCCTTTACCTTTACCTAACATGGCAGCCAACACAGATGTGAGCCAAGCGTTGCTTCTGTTTGAAAGCAGTATTGCTCATCACTAAAAAAAAGTAATGTGGGAGCCCAGCAGCAAGGGTGAATGGCAATGTGGCTGGATCAAGCTGGTGTGGGGCCCTTGGCCAGTACCTGACCTGACTAACTACTCATGCTGAGCTGCAGCTAGTTTCTTAGGGGAAATAATGTTCCCATAAAAATCCAGTAAGATATAAGTAAACCCACCTTTTGCCAAATGCCACGTGGGTACACACCTTATTTTAAAGAGGCATGCAAAAGGGCTTCAATAGAAATCAAACCAATGCAAAATGAAACTTGAATATTGCATACCCTTATTTCCTTCTGCATTTGGATGCGGGTGGCATTGTGGGTTAAACCACAGAGCCTATGGCTTACCGATCAGAAGGTCGGTGGTTGGAATCCTCGCGATGGGGTGAGCTCCCATTGTTCAGTCCCAGCTCCTGCCAACTTAGCAGTTTGAAAGCACATCAAAGTTCAAGTAGATAAATAGGTACCGCTCTGGCAGGAAGGTAAACAGCGTTTCCATGCACTGCTCTGGTTTGCCAGAAGAGGCTTAGTCATGCTGGCCACATGACCCGGAAGCTGTACGCCAGCTCCCTCGGCCAATAAAGCGAGATGAGAGCCACAACCCCATAGTCGTCCATGATTGGACCTAATGGTCAGGGGTCCATTTACCCTTATTTCCTTCTGCATTTGAGCACATGAAGTCCATGGCAGCATATTAGATGATGGCTCTGCTGCTGACCCTTCAGTTCCTGGTTGAAGTCCTGCAAGTTGTATACAGAGATTGGGGGCAGTGAATCAATGCTTCGCACCCGCTCAATACACCCTGTATTATACATATCCGAAGATGTGTTTCCTTTAGTCTCCATCACCCTGGCCGTTGCTACTCTCTGAAATTATATGCAGGAGAAAACAACAACTGGAAATAGTCAGAGCTAAAAAGAGGAAGGGGATTGGCTTTGTCTTGAAAAATTTAACATTGCTTCCAGCACTTCTACTGGCCGTCACAACCCTGCCACCTTGTCCTCCTCACTTCCAATCAATTTGTATTTTATGGTTTCATTTGGTGTCATCCTCCGAAAGATTGTTCACTTTTCTCCCCTTTGCACATTTATATCTGTCCCTTTGTTAAGGCTGCTGAAAATCCCTGTTCTCAGTCTCTTCTTCCCTAGACTTTCCATGCTGCAAAAAGCAATCCATCTAAGCAAAGGCAATTATGAAGCTGTGGGGGTGTGTGGCATTCCTTTAAAACAAGTCCCACATAGTGATAAATATGAAGAATATTTCCCTGTGTGTTGCAAAAAGTCAAGTGTGAAAGCAATCAAGGGAAGTTTTGCATTTGTATTCTGGAAGTGTTTCCTGTTTGTGAATCTATTTGCAGAACTCCTTCAACGTTACTGAGGGAGGAAAAAATTTAATAATAATCTAAGCAGTCTCCCAAGTGGCAGTTGGCCATGAGAATGAATTGGAAGGACAATTTATCTCCTCAGCCACTTTGAAGCCTTTTAGCCTGGGGAAGATCCCTTGTCTAATGAAATTAATTGAACGCATCTATACTCTGGATACTTCAGCTGAAGTTCAGTTTTTCTTTTATTTAGAAGCTGCAGTGAAACCACTTATCATCCAAACTAGCAAATGCCAATGCATAATAAAACTGCTTTAAATGGTAGACACTCCCATTGAATGGAATCACACCATAACTGCTAGGAAGCATGTTTCATGCTAGGCAGAACATAAATTATTTTAGAGCTACTGCCCCTTGTTTCTCTAGAGTGGTGTATCCCAAACTTGGGTCTCCAGCTTTTTTTTGGGGGGGGGGCTACAGTTCCCATGATCCCTCACCACTGGTCCTGCTAGCTAGGGATGATGAGAGCTGCAGACCCAAGTGCAGGAAACCGTGCCCTGGAACAATTCTGTAGTGTTTTTTTTTAAAAAATAATATGTGGAGACATATAAGCCCAAATTTACTTGGTATGGTGAGCTATCAATTTATGGATCACATTTTTGGACCTTGGGTCCTTGGCAGCTGTCAGTGCATTTTAACTGTAGTATTGCCTATTTTATAGCCATTACTTCAGGCATCCAAGAAAACAATTGCACGATACCCCCATTAATGTGAAATTCGTTGACAAATTTATAGTACTTAAACAGTTACTCATAGTTTTGTCTATGGGAATGTAAGGACACCCACCACCTGATTGCAGGACATTTCCGTGCACCAGAGGGGACCTGCAACAGTCTCTCAAAACAACTCCCTTCTAGTGAGACATCACTACATCTACACCAGCTGGCAGAAAGCAGCCCCCAAGTGTTAAAATGTAAGACTTAAGCTTTTACTTTACATTTGGCTGCAGGTTGGAAGAGGTTCGGTTACAAGTTGTAAGCTGTAGCCTATTCATTGTACTCATTAAGGATTAAAAGTGATTATCTGGAGTTTACTTATAAAGCCTTGCACAGGCTCCATGGCTGACTTGTGGTTCAGAAACGCTGCCCTAGAGTGAGGATCCTGCGGTCTTTCAGATATTCCCAGATCACAACTCCTACCATCCATGCTATCAACATCTGAAGGGTCATAGGTTCCCTACCCATCTGGGATTAGCTTCTCAGGTTTCAGATAGCAGGATAAAGGCAGGATGAATTAGTTTTTGAATGTTTCAAATAGTTGTTTTTAACTGTTTTGTAACTGATAATTTCATTGTATTATTGTTTTCATAAACCGCTGTGCGGCTTTTTTGTTTTACAATCAAGTGATATATAAATTATGTGAAATAAATAGAAAGAAACAAATCCTTTGCTCCTCCTCTGACCCATGCTCAACATGGGCATGAGGCCCCTGGGAAGTTGTCCACAAGAGAATTTCAGTCCTCAGGCTCCAACAGGTCCCATACATATGTGCTAAAATATCAGGAATGTGTGTGTGTGTGTGTGTGTGTGTGTTTCTCTTTCTGGACTTGGAAATGCTCTCAGAACAGCTGGGTGTTGCAGTTTCTCTTCTGTGTTTCCACAGGTGCCAATGGCATCTCTGCAGAAAATGAGTCAGCATGTCTAATAGTATAGACAAACAGTGACAATTTAGCCCTGTTGGCTCTGTGTTTGCGCAGAGGTGTGTTATAGATGCAATTCATTGTCAGTTCCAGGAGCCTGACAGACAGCAGGGGTGAACGCAGTGCAAAGGAAAAGGGCTTGGCAAGAGAGGGGCACACAGCTCTCACTGGATTTGCAGAAGGAGACATTTACCTGTCTCTAATTCATTTGTTGTCTGCAGTGCTGGAACAGTGCAGTAACTGTGACTATGGGCTTATCCACACTTACATTTTGCCCTGCTACTTCCAGGCATAGGTCCATGCTTTAAAGCGATGTGCCCAAGCATTTTTATTTATTTTTTGCCCAGGAGCTTTCCCCACGAAAACTCACTCGTTAGAGCTCAATTGGAGCGAATGTCAATTTGGTTTTCCACAGATTGCTGTTTGTTCCGTTTGAGCTTTAAAGAGCGGGTTTTTCATGGGGAAAGCTCTGGGGCAAAAATAAAATAAAAAGGACACTTGAACACAGAACTTCAAAGCATGAACCATGACTTATTTAGTTGTTGATAGTTTTGTATTAATATTAAATAATATTACTTATAAGTATGATATGAATGATATGATATGATATGAAGATATGTGCAGAGAGAAGATTGATAGAAGAGAGCTGTGTGAGAGACAGAATAGAGTGTTTTTTCTCAGGGTTTGAGGCTGAGAAAGATGGGAACTATTCCAGGTGGGAGCTGGGAAGATGTGGATCTCTGTTTGTGAATTGAAGATTAAGATAGAACATTGATAGAATATACAATTTTGTGTTTGTGTGAGTGTGTTCCCCCCCGTCTCTTTCCTTTTCCTTTTTATTATTTTGCTCTAGTTATTAGTTTTGCTTGGGTTTTTTGTATTATATGTTGAAAACCTTTAATAAAATTGATTAAAAAGCAAAAGAAAGGTAAGTGTGGATGAGCACTATGCAGATTAAAGCAATTCTTTCCCCCCTCTTTCTTGTGGTGACACTCTCAAAAATTATTCAATATGTACATACCTTTTCCCCACTTAAAAAAAAGTTCTGATGAAATCCACCCACTGCCCCCATTTCTCTTCTCTGACAAACACTGCTTCTCCAATCAATTAAAACACAGCTCCACTCCATTTCTGTATTCCAGAGAGCTGGGCTTCTTAATCATACAGCAAATCAATACAGATTTCACTTCAGCCTGCCCTGCTCACTAGGGGTGAAAAGGCCACTGGCAGAGAGAGGGATTAGTGAGGCTTCCTCTCTGTGTATCTTTCGCTGGTAGGTGGGTTGGTAAACTCACTAAGACTAGAGTGAATTAAAGCTTTGCAATACCTAGCTAAGAACTGCCAAAAATATTTTCCCTCTCTTTCTCCTTAAAACAAATCCCAAAAGTCAGGGAAATTGGGCAGGGGGAGGCAACAGCCACCAAAAACTCTGAACTGGAGTGTTTTCTGCAGCACTTGATTGATCTCTTTATGAACAGGCTGGAGAATGTTTTCAGAACAAAGAGCTGCAGTGGAAACTTATCTTCCACAGGGAGCCCGAGCTAATTTTTCATATTTAATCCACATGCCCAGAATGTGGCACCTAACATTGTCTCCTTTAACAAACAAAGCTGGAGCAGGATTGATGCACAGGACCCACCTGATGCCGGCTGCAAATGGGAGTTGCTAGGCTCATTCGTCACAATTTATGCAAGAGGCTGTCCAACTCACTTTAAAAGGGTACTATGCAAAATGACAGTTTCTGCTTCAGGCATTTAGGAACACAGGAAGCTGCCTTATACTGAATTAGACCATTGGTCCATTTAGCTCAGTATTGTCTGGCTCTCCAAGCTTTCAGGCGGGGAATATTTTCCAGCCATCCCTTGCAGCACCAGGCATTGAACCTGGGACCTTTTGCACGCAAAACGGATGCTCTTATTACTGAGCTGCAGCCCTTCCCTATTTCATTGCAGGCATTCTCACATGAAAGGTAGAGGTGTGTCAGGCTTCAGGGAATCGGATCCCTTCCCCGGTGGCAGTAAATAAGCCTCAGGCAGCAAAATGACTTGGGCCAACTCTCATGCCTTCGTACGTATGATTGGAAGGGATGGACACACAAGGAATTAACTGCCATATGGCTTATTCTGTGTGTATACAAGCCAGTGACTGGTCCACCTCTGGCTTTAACTCCACAGCACCATTCTTCAAGCTGCTGTTAATAACGCAGAAGACAGTGGGGCTGTGGAGTTTTCCTCTTGCATGCTTATCGATTTCACAGGGAAGTTTGATGGGGAATTAGAGGCATTTGTCTGGTAAGAGAAGATTGGGTTGTTTTTTATAATTGCAGTCATTGTAACAAGGGTTAGCATTGCAAACCTTTCACACCCCATATGCACCCAGAGGTTAACAGTATCTAAAATGTATACACAGTTATAAATAGAATGTATAAACTCCTGGATGCTGGTTCATTCTGGCTCCCGCCCCCCTACTCTCAGTGTCATTGAAAGCCCTGTTTGAGCTGCTTCCAGTGTCACCATAATGAGCCTGCAGGTAGCTAAAGAACCGGGGCTGCCGAAGCAGCTAAGAGAGACCTATCTCCTTGCAAGCTGTGAGGGGGCGAGGTTGGGGCACACATCATTTCTCCACACTTTCCCTGGTTGCCACCCAGTTTCATGGCAGCTGCAGAAGCAAATTACCGCATGGCACAGCAAAGGTCAGAGTTGCCAACAGTTGAGTGGTAATAGTCAGGCTGGCATTTCCTGCCGCCATATCAGCTGTCAATACAAGGTGCTTTCATTAGCAGAGGGCTGGGATTTTGTGAGAACCTTTTTGTATATTCTATTTCATGGAAGCTCATCTCATGCCTGCCAGAGCAAAGCTGTTCCCGGTGAGCTCCTGCTCTCCTGCAGTCAAGAGGCTGCGCTGGGATGTGACTCAAGGACTCAGCATGGAGTCTGATAACCCGTGCAATTTTGGGCGGAGCTTTTTAACTCCTGAGAACCCTTCTTGTGAGCAAGCTCACAGCCCAAGCTTGGGGGCTGACCTAGGAAATGGATTTCCTGCTTGTTCATCATCCCAAAATTGGAAATTGTATGGATGTATTGTTGGATAAGCATTTTAGCAGCTATGTATTGTATGTTCTTTTTCATGTGACTTTTAATCGTTTTTCTCTGTATGTGTTTCCTTTTGTTGCTAAGTCAGTTTGAGACTTTTTAATCAAGCGATTAACCAATGCAATCATTAATAATAATAATAACCCCCCCCCAAAAAAGGTAAGAGATCTGCATACATTTTGTATATCCTTATTTTTTTTTTTAGGTCTCAATGCATACTTAGAAATAGTTGCTTTAATCTAAATGATAAAAACCCCAATATAGCTCAGTGGGGAAGGTTGTTATCAGGTGGTTCATGTGTGCCTTGCTAGTCTGCTGTCTAGGTGCTAACTGTTGATGGCAACTTCAAGACCCTTTCTGTTCTCCCTTCCAATAGTTCTTTATCATTAAACCTGACTTGGATCAAACAACCCATCAAGCAGAGAATATCTTCAAACAGAAAACAGCCCTCTTGACAGCCCTTTGAGCAGAGAATTGCCCTCTGTATAGCAAGACACACACTCAGCCTATCTAGGAAGTCTTGTAGCAATAAAGTGGGCTGTACCCCATCAGGGCTGCTGTTGGAGATGCCATTCTTAATGCACTCTCATGTTAAAAATTCTGCCAGTTAAAATTCTACAGCATCCTTAATAGAAGGCTATCAAATGCTTGCTTAAATAATGCAGGAGAGTCCACCCCCAGCCAAAGCAGGCTGTTCCACTATCAAACACAATGTTCTTCCTCATGTTTAGTCAAAATCCTTAAAAAAAACCTGCCAGGATTATTAGCCACAGTACCAACAAGATTGGTTGTTGATTTCTAGCTGGTCATCATTGGGTTTTGATGCCACATTATTTATTTTTTGTGTTGTTTTCCTTCAGTCTTCTTGCAAGCCACCCTTGAAGGCCATGTGTGGGAAGGCAAGTGTCTAGATATATCTGCCCTCATGCAGCTCATTGTGCAACAGAGACTCGAAGGCTGGTTGCCCATGTCCAAGTCCATCTTTCCAGCTCCTGGAGCATCAGTGGTCCAGGAGGAACATCCCTTCTTCAGCGGTGCGTTTTCTACTTGGCGGATTCCTGTAGATCAGGCGAGAATAGCTCATGTACAATCAGGGGGATAGGTTTACAAGGAATACTTAGCAGTCCTGTCATATGCAATGAGATTTGTTTTACCCCTCCCTTGCTCTTTAACAAAATAGAGCTGTCCCATTACAGCTAAGCTTCCTAAGTGTGTAGCTCCCTTAATGAAAGGCGTGCATTCATTGCCCTCTCCTTGGAAGCTGATGAAAAGTGTGTGTGCATTTTGCATCTAATTTGAAGCAATCACAGTGCTCTGGTCCCCTCATTTGCATTTCTCTCTGCACACATACTGGTCTCTTGCTCCCCATGGCCTCCTCCCCATACGTGCCCTGCCTGCTACGCTTCCCTTTCAAGGCGATGCTTCTGATGTCTCCACCAGCTAATTAGGAAAACAACTGAAAGAGATGCCATCAGCCTGCGCTGCAGCTGTGTAAATTTATCCTGACATTCAGACGGCCTTGATCGCTCCCTGATCTGGTGTGTGGGTGAGTCCAGGGAGAAGGAATTATTTGTGTTGTTTGGAAACAACGGCAGACGTGAGCAAACTGGGGAGATGAAAACGGGGGTGGAGAAATGCCTTGCAAAGTGAACCCTCTAGAGGGAGCACAACATTATGAAGGAGTTCTGAAACATTTGCATACCGCCCTACTATTATTATGTTTTTTAAAAGAAGGAATATCTTTGGTGTCGGGCTTGCAGACTGTGCTTCACTGTACGCTGCATCATTGCTGTGGATGCACTGGGACAACCAGATCCTTACCCTTAATAGTTTTTGCAGAAAGTGGCATTTTTTCAGTGCTGTATGCTGTGCAACCGTAAGAAAAGCAAATCGCTATGTGTTAGTAATGACTGGGACCCATTGGGGCTGGTAGGGTGTAATGCAGGAGGCCAACAGCAGGTGGAGCCATAGGTAATGACCAGGGCCGGCGCGTCCATTTAGGCAAACTAGGCAGCCTGCCCCCCGCCCCCACCCGATGCCGCTCCGCCAGTGGCAGGGGAGGGGGGAGCAGCCTGAAATCGGGCTTCTCTGCCCCATCCGCCAGCGGCAGAGTGACAGGGGAGGGGGGAGCAGCCCGAAATCGGGCTTCTCCGCAGGGCCGGTGCTAGGGATTGGCTGGGGGGGGGGCGGCGCCAGAAGGTGATCTCGCCTAGGGCGCAAAATACCCTAGCACCGGTCCTGGTTATGACAGCTGCATCCGCAGCCAACAACAGCATGAGCCAATTGATTCTAGTTTTGTCTCCAACTTCCTCTCTGCTGACTTCTACAAGGGAAATACTGAGACTAAGGAGGAGGAAGCCAATGTCATCCTCTGGACCGCTTGTCAGTAATAAGGCAGGGAGGTTGGGTATGTGCTGGGGGTAGATCAATGTGGGAGGGGCACTATCTCATTTACTCTAATGGACCAACTTCCAGTGTTATGTACTCACAAGCACCCTCCCAATGGGATGATTAAATATCAAAATGCAAGGGTCAGTACAAGGAGCAGAAACCCATTGGGGGAGGGCCATAGCTCAGAGGTAAAGCATCTGCCTTGCAGCCAGAAGGTCCCAGGTTCAATCTCTGGCATCTTCAGGTAGCTCTGGGAATGTCCTCTGCCTGAAACCCTGGAGAACCACTGCCAGTCAATGCAGAAGGTACTGAGCTAGATAGAGCAATGGTCTGACTTGGTACAAAACAGGTTCCTGCTCCTGCCAAGTTGTGGGGATTTTTGCTGTTCAACTCTTCCTCATTTGCACATTGCCATGTGGTCATGTGCTATTTCTCTCCATGGCTACTGTTTAGTATAGCTAGTATCAGCAAGGGAATCGGCAACAGTCACCCTAGGGCTAAACCCTGACCTATGAATCCATCATATGCCCTGCTCCACATTGCAGAAATGCAATACGCTCTCTCCTGACTCCAGATAGCCTCTTGCAAGACCCAAAGTATGATTTTGTCCCATTGTTTGTAGATTGGACTTAGAAATCCAAATAATTAAGCAGCATATAAATGTCTTAAATAAATAAAGGTGCCCTAAGGCTGGCCTTGCTTTGAAAACCCTGTTGGTTTAAAAATCATTAAGTCCTTGTAGTGGCTGAACACACTATGAAGCAGACTACTCTGATCTGAGTGTGTAGTTGCATTCTCTACAGGGAATTCTCTAAACACCTGTAGCTTAATGAAGTGGATATTATACTGGATGCTAGTCAACTAAATTTTACTCAAATTAGACCCACTGAAATGAATAAGCATGACTAACAGGGCCATTCATTTAATTGGGTCTTCTTTGAGTAAAATGTAGTTGAAAACCACTCATTGGCTTCACACCTATAATGGCAGTGGGCTTTAACCCTTGAATGGGATGCAAAACTCATGGTGGGATCTTTGGCTGTATTGTCCAAGGTATGCTGGTCATGTAAAAATGCTGTGTCTCATATTGTAACTTGTAAGACAAAAATAAACACATTGGAGCCTTGCTGTGGTTTCATCTCTTTGCCTTTGGCTCATAAGGAAGGATGTGAGCTGACACTTTTACAAGCCCCAAAGTACAGCACTGTTCAATTGTCTGTTCTCATTGCAGCCGTTAAAGTTGTCACGGGGACCGACAAGGGCTGTGTCATTCTCAGTTCTTGTTACTGTCTTTGTCAGCAAAATGAAGTGTTACCGAATCTCCAGGCCTGGTCTCTTCTCATTAAGCACTCTTCTGAATCCAAAAACTGGGGCCATATTTAATGAGAGCAGAAAGTGCTACTGAATGAGTCCATTTATGCTATCTCAGATGCTCTTTGGTTCAGTGCATGTGTTTTACAACCATTGGGTCCCTGCAAATTTATAGCGAACATTGACAGTTGTGGTGTTCTAGTCTGGGCATCACTAACTTGGGCACATCTGCAGCCAAGAGAAATTGTGATGTGTGTAGGTGGTGCCCATGACAACTATTCTGTTAGCTACAACAGAAAGCTTCTTTCAAGCTTAATTCCAGTAAGGCAACATCAGGGAAGACATTTGTGTCCATGGACATTGCATTGGTGATCTTAGTTATAGCCAAACCTGAGGATGTGGGACCATGTTCCCCTTCTAAATGGAATTTTTTAATGGGAGAGCTCCAAACTTACTGGGCAACTTGCCATAGGCAGGAAGGTTCTAACCCTTTGCAACGCAGAGAGGATTCCAGAAGGCTAAACATGGCTGAAGTGGAAGGTTGGAATCTCCAGGACAGGCAGAAGAAGGTACTTCTTTACACAGCATTTTGTTAAATTATGGAACTCGGTCTCACAGGAGGCAATCGTGGCCACCAACTTAGCTTTAAAAAACGATTGGAGGATAAGGCTTTCATGAGGGTTATGCTCTACTACTCCACAGCTGGAGGCAGTAATGCTTCAGAATACCAATTGCTGGAGACCACAGGAGGGGAGGGTGCTCTCGTGCTCAAATACTCTTTGAGTGTTCCCCACCGGCGTCTGATTGGCCACTATGAGAACAGGATGCTGAACTAGATGGGTCATTGGCTCGATTTAGCAGGCACTTCTTATGCTCTTACGGTAGCCTTGGTTTCTCCTACATCTCCAGCGTCTACTACCTCCTTCTCTTTCATCATGCTGGTCCTTGCCAAAAGCAATCTGAACCTTATAAACACAAAAACACTGAAATTAAATCCGGTGTGTAATTGAATGCCCCCTTCATGGATCACTGCCTTGTCGTGGCGAAGGGGCTTGAATTACTCAGGCAAGCTATGGACAGGTCAAGATGGACAGGTCATAGCGGAGAGTTTGGACCAAACGTGATCCACCTGGAGAAGGAACTGGAAAAGACCCTGATGTTGGGAAAGATGGAGGGCACAAGGAGAAGGGGACGACAGAGGATGAGATGGTTGGACAGTGTTCTTGAAGCTACTAACATGAGTTTGGCCAAACTGCGAGAGGCAGTGAAGGATAGGTGTGCCTGGCGTACTCTGGTCCATGGGGTCACGAAGAGTCGGACACGACTGAACGACTGAACAACAACAACAACAACAAATTGAATGCAGCACAATTTATCCCAGAGGCTGAATTTCTCTTTCCTTGTGGCTTACCTGTAATATTTTGGACCATGCCATGCAAAAATAACAGGAGTTTTATAATTACTGTGAATTGCTGTTCTTGGAAACTCCACACCCAGGGTGGCGGCAGCAAAATGTATCCATCTATCCTGCTGTCTCTCTCTCTGGCCCTTGGACCTCTCCTCAGGCCATACCCTCTACCGGTCCTGTTTTGTATGCTTTTTGAGTGATTTCACGTGGCTGGAATGTATTCTTGACCTTTGATAATGCCTGATAATGAGAAAGGTGCATCAGTGTGCAAAGAAACTAGCCTCCTGTACAAATGTAAACATTTACACCCATTGCTTCACCCACTTTTCACCTCTGGAATTGTATCACCTTGCTCTCCTGATTCTAAAGTTCTTTGGGAGCCATTCACAACAGTACCATAAGGTAATGAAGTGTGGTGTGTTTACCTGAAGAAGAACAGAGTGCTGCCACTCTCACACGGGGCTACTTGCCACTTGGCTGCAGATGAAGGAGTGAGTAGCTAATTCCATCATTTATCTGAACTGACATTGTGAACTCAATCTCTTGAGCTCCCTCCTTATGCATCCATTTCAGGTTTTGAATTGTCTGTGCAATGCAAGAATCTCTCTGTGAAATGCAAATGTCTGATCTGGTGTGGAGTGACCTATGGTGAGGTGGTCACCCTTGGCATCCTGCCCAAATGAAGCTTTTTTTGGCTAGGAGCTTACAGAGAAGGCCAAGGAGGTCCAATGTGCTAGAGTTTCTTGAATCGTTAGATCTGCTAAGGAATATTAATCCAGAGTTCTAAGGAGGAGGAGAACAAGCCAATGCCAGGCATGCAAATCCATCTGATTTATATTCTGACTGATGCAATCAGCCACAATCATGAAATCCATTTAGCCGGGTGAGGACTCCAGCTACTTCATTTCAATTACGCAATTATCATATTCCATTTAATCCCCAAATCAATTCCTGTATTTAGAATTAAGATGCTATGGCAATTATAGCCAATTAGGTTCTATCAGTAAAGTAAATAAACACCGGGATGTGCCAGTCAGGGTAATGGGATGGCAAACGAAGCAAAAAAGAAGCCCAGCATCTCCTGCCTGGGTGATGATGTGGTTATTTGGGTATTGCAAAAGGAATATGCATTGCCTTAGTGCAAATGATAAACATTGCCTTGAAGCCATTACTTGTGCTGCAATTGGTTTCAAACTGATGGTGCTTTGATTTCATGTTTGCTGCCAGGTCTGCTTGCGTTCCTGTTTACACATGTATGTGAAGTTATTACATGTGATGCAGAGCAAATCTATTCATTTACTTCAACATGCCTCCTACAAAGCATTGGGATTGGAGAGCCCTGGTGAAACCATTCCCTCTATTTACAAACTAAATATTTCAGTCACAATGAAACTCTCCTCCCTCCCCCCTCCCCAACTTCACTCTCCTATATGGAAAGTGTAGAAACGTTAGTTTCACTTTTAGAAGACACTTTTCTGCAGTACTGTTTTTTTAATGTCTGCATCACCAAGGCACCATGAGACATTTCAGCTTCCCTCTTTCGGTTCAGGGCACTTTGGACAGATCTAGAATCATCATGAACAAGCACAGGATTGCTCTGAAACACCCTGCTTCATCAGGGCAAGATTTGTCCAAATCCATCATGTATCTGCAGCAGTCTGGGTATATGTAGTGAAGTGATTTTATAATTTAGACGTATTCCTTTATATATTATGGAGCTGTGTTAAAGAATCTGTAATCTGGGGCTAAATCACATGGGGCTAAAATAGGATGGCTGGGGTCTGTTCTATGAATGGTTCAGTCATTATTATTTTTTGCAGCTAGTCTGTGGCGAGTGGCCTGCAGTTACGCTGCATTCCAAATCAACCCGAAAGTACGAAAAGCAAATAATATGGTTTATTGTGCTTCCCTAGCAAACAGAAAAAGACAAAAGCAATATGTGTATTTACAAAGCAGCAAGAGCAGCCAAGGGAAAACATACAATTTTGTGTCTTTTCCCTTTGTCTCTCTGACTCTCTGCTTCTGCAAAGCTGAAGCCTTTTATAGAAACATACAAGTCTACTCGAAAGTAAGTTTCATTGAATTAAATGGAACCTACTCCCAGGTAAGTGGTGATAAGATTGCACCCTTGATATTATTATTATTATTAGTCGTTGCTTAACTCACAAAAGTGACTCAAAACAATTTACTAGCACAAAGAGAAATGCTAAAACCTATTACAATAATCACAGCCCTCTCCAACGGCTGCTTCCATTTTGTATAGCACATAAAACTGTGATTTGACAAAACACCAATCCCTTTACAGATTTTCTCTCTGAAAATTATTTGTGTGAACTCTTCTATATCACACAGACCTCTTCCTTAAAACCAAACAAACAAACACAGTCAGAAAAAAATGCTATATGTACTCTCAAAAAGGGTCTTTCAGTTATTCAGGAACTTTCAGTGGAGATTTAAAAAAATAGGCTGATCGCAGAATAAGCAAGAGGCAATGGCCAACAGGGAGGCAAATATATTACAAAGAACTTTCAAAGTGTAATAACAGCTTAGTAGGAATGGGAGATGTGGAATATGCCGTCCTGTTTCTGTTTATGCATCTTGGACATGTATTTATTGCATGTCTATAGGGGATGGGAAATGGGAATAAAATTGGTCCTGCTTTTTGGGAGGGACTGGTTGCATAATATACTGAACCCCTTTCAAAGCAATTTCATGGGCACTGTCTTTTATAGCTAAAAGGGGAATCTGAATTGCACAGATGAAAGGCACCATTATAGGTGAGAAGTATATGTATTATTTCTGCCTGTGCTCTTCTTGCTAATAGCCCCGTAAAATGTAATTACGATTTTCTTTTTTAATAAAGGTATTGTTATAAAAAGGAAATATATTATTCACCTGCTATACAGGTTATTAAAATCCAGCTCAAATGATCTGAAGAGCAAAAAAGAAAAAAAAGAAAAAAAGAATGCTTAATTATGTTGTCCTATTTAAAAAACATCAATAACGGGCTGGATGGCTTCTTATACACTGAGCAGCCATTGACTGTCAACAAACTAATGAGTTTCATTTATATCGCCATACCATAATATTTAGTGATGACTTTGCGGAAAACAAGAGTGTTTTATGGCGAGGCATTATATTGAAATTAATTGGTATTTATGAGCTGGGACATCTTCCCATATTATTACATATATTTGTTTTATAGCCTGATTTTCAATGTGGGAAACTTAGAGGAGTCATCATGAAGCACAACGGGTTTCCTGCAGCTCACAGGAGTTCGGAGCAGAGCAAATGCCCTCCTTTCCCCTTAGAAAGGAAGATAGGCAAAACACTCCCTTGCAATGAATGAATGAATGAAAGAAAGAAATTAGTGAGAATTATTTAAAGCACCCCTACCTAGGTAACAGGAACTGACTCTTTAAAGCAGGGGTGAGGAACTTCGGCACCATATGTATCCACAGGCCCTTGCAGAGCCAGGCAGAGGCCCGGGCCAGGTAGATAATGTGCCCCCCCTTTTTTTACCCCGGGGATCTCTGAAGTCTTATAAATAAGCAAGTATATAAATAATTTTCACAAAAGTTATTATTAAATAGTGGGTAGACATAGCAGATGACACAGTGATTCTCCAAGCAGCTCTGCTTATTCTCAGGCTGGAACAGAACTGAACTGAAGGGCTCAGCAGCCTGCTTATATAGAACTCAGCTACAAGCAACAGTAACAACTTTCTGTAGTTACCCAATCCCTGAACGTCACTTGCATGTGATGACCTGAGTGAAAACTGCAGCAGAATGAACTATATACACACACCCCTAGTGGCCTAGGGTGAGAACTTCAATACATAACAGTTACGCTGACAAATAATTTTATTTCAAGGCTTGAACCGTATCTGCATATAAAGACAAAATGGAAAATATAGATATACAATAGTGCTTTTTAAAAATACATAGGGAAAAGGATTGTTTTAAGTATTTACATTTAAATAATGGTGAGCGATTGTGAATATGCTGACCGAGGGCTCCTTTCGAATCGGAGGCCCGGGCCAAGTGGCCCATATGACCCCTCCTCTGTTTGGGCCTCAATGTATGCATACGCTCCAACATTACTCCGATGGAAATAGGGACGTCCATTTCCATAATGATTACAGTGGTACCTCTGGTTAAGAACTTAATTCATTCCGGAGGTCTGTTCTTAACCTGAAACTGTTCTTAACCTGAGGTACCACTTTAGCTAAGGGGACCTCCCGCTGCCACCGCACGATTTCTGTTCTCATCCTGAAGCAAAGTTCTTAACCCAAGGTACTACTTCCAGGTTAGCGGAGTCTGTAACCTGAAGCGTTTGTAACCCGAGGTACCACTGTATTTTACTATTTATACCGTACACTTCTTGCTGGGTTGCCCCAGCCACTCTGCGCAGCTTCCAACATACATAAAAACGTAATGAAACATTTAAAAAACTTCCCTATACAGGACTGCCTTCAGACGGCTTGGAGCGGGGGGGGGGGGGTCAGATAATTCCACACCCTCCAACATTTCTCAAATGAAAATAAGGGCACCCTAAGGAAAAGTAGGACATCAAATCAGAAACTGGGACAGCTTTTCTAAATCAGGGATATCCCTGGAAAATATGCCCAGAATGGAATTTGGCCCATAGGCTGGAAAAAGGTTCAACAAAGATTGGCAGGGGAATGCAGAACTTTAAGCATTTGGGGTCTTTATTCAAGGGGGAAGAGGAAGTTCAAGCCCAGAAGACTTCTGTCTTGTATTTAGGGGAGGGGTTTCTTTCTAGCCAGACAGACTCCTTCAACACTCAGCCTCAATAGCATCTTGCTAGTCCAAAAAGGGCAGGCTTGCACTGCAATTGCATTTTAAGCAGGGGCACAGGGAATGGCCACAAGTCAATTGGGAAGGAAAGCAAGACAAAGAAGAAGATTTAACAGGCCGGCAATAGCTCAGTCTGGATTGTCCATGTAAAGTGAATGAACAAAGGATGGCAGTTCCAGGTTAAGCAGCCAGGGTGGAAATAACCATTATCTGCCTTGTGCAAGATATGTAACAAGGTGGAAGAAATGGGAGAAGAAATCTGTCCTTTCTCCCTAAAGAGTTCACTATCTATTTCTGAAGCACCCTTTCACCCTCTGGTGATATTTCCTACTGTACCATTGTGCGCTGAAAAGCTTTGCTTCCTGATCGGTATGCGTGCTGCTTGAGAAAGACAAATGAGATACATTTCCCTGCACTGATATTTGACCTTTATGTCTATGTAAATGACTGGAATATTTATTACCACTTCCTCCATTCCATATCCATCCTGATAAAAAGAGAGAGAATCATGGGGCCTCCCTCATCACAGATAGTTTTTATTGTTCTTTGCATCCACAAATGATTAACACCACCAACTTGCTAAATTAAGCATTTTGCCAGTGTGGTATTCAGAAATAATTGAAGTTCCTAATGATAGCACCATGATAAATGGAGGGATTAATGCCTTCTGATGGCGACCAGACAGTGCAGGCAAAAAAAGACCAAGCCACATCCTGGATCTCCTCCTCATTGCCTCTAGCATGTCTCAATCTTTAAAAGTGATTAGATCTCTAAGCCAAAATAGCCAAAAGTTTGAATATATGGAAGCTATTTGAGTAAAGGAGAAAGTGGGATTATTGTGCACTAAAATGATGCTACTACTTGGGTTTTATATATATTTGGGGTGTGATCAGTAAAGATGAGGGGGAACTATATGATCCTACATATGGTCTGAAGCTCAACATCAAAAAAACTAAGATCATGGCCACTGGTCCCATCACCTCCTGGCAAATAGAAGGGGAAGAAATGGAGGCAGTGAGAGATTTCACTTTCTTGGGTTCCATGATCACTGCAGATGGTGACAGCAGTCACGAAATTAGAAGACGCCTGCTTCTTGGGAGAAAAGCAATGACAAACCTAGACCGCATCTTAAAAGGCAAATACATCACCTTGCCGACAAAGGTCCGTATAGTTAATGCTATGGTTTTCCCAGTAGTAATGTACGGAAGTGAGAGCTGGACCATCAAGAAGGCTGATCGCCGAAGAATTGTTGCTTTTGAATTAGGGTGCTGGAGGAGACTCTTGAGAGTCCCATGGACTGCAAGAAGATCAAACCTATTCATTCTCAAAGAAATCAGCCCTGAGTGCTCACTAGAAGTACAGATCCTGAAGCTGAGGCTCCAGTACTTTGGCCACCTCATGAGAAGAGAAGACTCCCTGGAAAAGACCCTGATGTTGGGAAAGATGGAGGGCACAAGGAGAAGGGGACAACAGAGGATGAGATGGTTGGACAGTGTTCTCGAAGCGACTGGCATGAGTTTGGCCAAACTGCGGGAGGCAGTGAAGGATAGGCGTGCCTGGCGTGCTCTGGTCCATGGGGTCACGAAGAGTCGGACACGACTGAACGACTGAACAACAACAACAACTGTTAGATGACACTGTTAGTGGGCACGATCATACATGTATTGATAGACAGCCTACCTGTGAAGAGATGTAGAAAAGGGTATGTGAAAGGATATTGTCAGGAGAAAATGCTTCCTCAAACTACCATATTCTTCTGTGTATAAGACGCCCCCGTGTATAAGATGCCCCCTATTTTTGGGGACTCCAAATTAAGAATGGGGGGGAGATTGCCCAGAGTTGTTGAGCTTTTTTTAAGGGGGATTGTCAAAAATCGCTCACCCACCAGACCTATGCTGCCATTCGCGCGCATTGCAAAAACCACCTGTCGTCAGTACCCTTGCCCGATTAGCAACACCAAATCAACATCAGCCCTTGCTGCAGCAACCAATAACACACCAAATAGCCGCTGACAATCTTAGGCTCATGGCAGCAACCAATCCCACCCCCACCCCCCATGTAGAAGACGAATCCCATTTTTTAACGTAATTTCTTAAAAAAAAACAAAACTCGTCATAATATGTATGATAGAGTATGTATTTTTGTCCCTGGCATCCAGGCACGCTTTTCCTCTGAAAACATGACTTAATTTCTATCCCTGTGCAAAGCAAAGACAAGGGAATGCCTTTGTGCAATTTATAGGCCTGTGGATTTCACTTTCGTGGGTTCCTCAGCGACCACTGTTCTGACCAAGTAAAACTGTCTGAAACATCACAGTGGAGTGTTTATTGAAGAAATCTACCACAACAGGGAGCATTTCCTCTCTTGTTTCTTTTTTCTTTGGTAAACAACATACAAAAATTAAAAGATGAAAAACAAAACTATAAAATAGGCCTGTAGAATCATTAGCTGCATATGAGTTAAAACAATATTTTCTCTTGTTTCTAATGGAGTCTGATTATGCCGGCAGTGTTGCTAATTCTCTTCCATACATTAAAAAAAAAGGAAGGAAGGAAGGAAAGCGACAGGGACATATGGTTGGTACAACTTAAGCAGCAGGAGGGCTTTGTGGCAAGTGTGCTCATCGCAGTACCATCCTCTGTGATTTGCATACCTAACGCCTGAGCTTTGGACAATCAAAGGCAGTCTCCATATAGCATGCGTCTAACGCTGTACCAGTTGGAGGATTAGCCCCCAAGCAACGCACAAGGCTATAGCGCTCGATATTTGCCAAATGGAGAGCATTATTGAAGAGGGTGTGCATCACCCCGTCACACATGAAGACAGTTGGTAGGGAGGTTTGTTTGCTTGTCTATTTTTAAAAATATGTTTACTCTGATAATTCCTGGCCTGCAAACAACAGAGATGCCCGCTCCAAGTTAAAAACAGTGCCCATTTATCCCTGTGAAGAAGAAAGAGGATTCAGAATGATGAATCCAGCTAGTAAATATTCCTCATTGTGTAATAAACCACCTGCCACAAGATACTTGGGAGGAAGCTGGCAATTAGGCCCCTTCAACATATAGGAATCTTGCTCTCCTTTGCATCTGCTTCCTCTTTTAGCAATAGTTGTTGTCGTTGGCTGTTTCAAATAGATGCGGAAACACGTTTGTGAAAATCGCCATTGACTAAATGAGATGCTGTATAATTGCAGCTGTTCTTTGCTTTCTTCTGCCAGTGACTTTGAGTCACTTTTAGAGAGATGTCCACTTTAAAGTAATTTGCCACTTGTGGGACCACTAGGCAGTAGAACTTAGCAATTAGGAAAATAGAATATGGAACAGTGGTGGTGACCCCCATCTCTTCCTGCAGGCATGTTCCATTGCTCCAAGTCAAGTCTCAAGAAATAAAAGTGTTGTGCAGTGCTGGAGATGAATTCATTTGGTTTGCATTTTAATGTAAACCCGCCTCACTTGCATGCCTTGAACAGATACGTGGACTAAAACACAGCTAAGCTTTAACATTTGCACTTCACATAATTTTGCGATGCAGATCTCCAACCAAAGAATGGATATGAAAATGTGTAGTTTAGGGGAAAGTGTGCAGAAAAATCCACATATTAGTAAAATCAACATTTTAAAAATTCAGATAGATTGCTTGCAGAAATGCATCTTTGGGACACTTGTTGAAGGTACTGAAAAGACAACAGAGGTAGGGCCTAATATGTAATGGGAGGAAATTTCAACTATCATCATGGGGGAAATTATGGAAGGAGCGTTGGAAATTTATGGCTTGCGAGGTAATAAAAGAAAGATGGATAAAGATGTTTTACAGATGGTATCTAACACCAACTAAAGTATGAAAAATGTATAAAACAAAATCAAAATTATGTTGGAGGTGCAATCAAGTAGAGGGGACGCTTTTGCATATGTTGTGGTCGTGTGATAAAATCAAAGGCTTCTGGGATATGGTATATGAAGAACTAAAGAAAATGTTCAAACAAAATTTTACCAAGAAAAGGATATTGGATATAGAGATAATGAAGGAAAATAAGAAAATGGCAGCGAGAACATTAATTGCCAAACATTGGGGAAAAGAAGTAACACCGACAAAAAAGGGGGGGAAGATAAATTATTTGATTATATAGAATTGGCCAGAATGACAGATGCAATTAGGGGTCAGACCAAACAAAAATTCCAAAAAGAATGGGAAAAATATAGAGAATACCCTAAAAAGCAGTGCCCTCAAAGTAATACTTGGACCTGTTTTGATTAACTTTTGCAAAACGAATTATGGTGTAAAAGCGAAAAACAGAAAGAAAAAGGGGTAAAAATGAAATGAGAAGGGAACAGTTTACTAAAGATGTGCGCTGAGGATGAAGGAGGTCAATTGGAAGAAAAGAAGAATCGGAATATGGTATATACATATTGTTTAATATTTGTTTAGTATAAGTTTTTGTATTTACCTTTGATATTGTTTTTTCTTTTTTGTGCTTTTTTCTTTTTATTAGTGTGTGTGTTTGCGTTGCAAAATAAAAAAAGAGTAACAAAAAAAGAAAAATAAATTCCAAAGGGTAGGTGCCACCATACTGAAGGTCTGTTTCCTACATCATACACAATTCTCTTCCTGATAAATATTTGTGGGAGACCCTCACCTGCAGATTGCAGTGATGGACTAGGTATGTAAGGTGCGAAATGATCTTTTAAGTATCTTGGTCCTGAGCTATATAGGGATTGTACACCAGCTCCAGCACTTTGAACTTAGCTCAGTAGCTGATTGGCAGTCAACAGGCCAGATCCTTATTTCCCTTGACTCCTGCGGACCAAGTTTGACAGGTAAGTGGGGCCACCCACCTGTCAATTTGCCTGACATCACAGTGACATCCAGTGGCGCTTGTTTGCCACATGGATGATCAGGGCTTGCAAACTCTTTGGCTTTTTTACCTGCTCCATACCTGATGTCATATATGATATAAGGTGTAGGCCAGGTGAGTGTATGGCAGGTGAGTGTGACTTCACTGAAACAGACTCATGAGTGGAATGGAGAGGCCTGGTGGGCTCAGTTAGGCCTGCAGGGCCAAGCATTCTCCACTGCTTATATAGCAAGATGGAAAGGGCCAATGGGGACAGGTAAGAAGAAAATAAGTACATTCCAAAAACCAGAGTCACACAACTTTGTACTTAAAAACAAAAAACGTATCAGTAAATGCATAATGGGTGTGTGTGTGGTATCTATGGATATGCATAATAACCAGAACCAGAGGACTGATTTGGAAATTCAACTCTAGGTGAAATCCATAATTCCCTGTTTCATATTTTACATCAGAAGGGCGACTCCCAAAGCAGCAAAGAGCAGCATCACAGAAAGGGTTAACCCCCTCCCAATCATGACCAGCCCCTATGGCTGCTATTTAACAACAACAAAACAGAGAAGCAAAACAATCACATTTTATGCATTGTCTAATATGGCACAAGGAGAAGGGGACGACAGAGGATGAGATGGTTGGACAGTGTTCTCGAAGTGACTGGCATGAGTTTGGCCAAACTGTGGGAGGCAGTGGAGGATAGGGGTGCCTGGCGTGCTCTGGTCCATGGGGTCACGAAGAGTCGGACACGACTGAACGACTGAACAACAAATATGACCAAAAAAGAGACACAAATATTGCTTTCCTGTATGGGATCAGGTACCTTAATAGAAAAGTACCATTTGACTAGATATTGTTAGAGGAGAGAGTAAGAGGTGTTATCCTTTGGTATTTCTACATAGACACATTGCCTTCAGCTGCCTGGATTAATTTAGGTCAAAGAGTTTGCTGTGGAGTTTATCTGAGGCCCCAAAGAAACACTTGTTGGGCAGGCTCAGAGCACCCGAGGGTGGGTTACCTAAGGTCCCCCATAAGTACATGTTGTGCCAATTCTTTTTTTGAAAAGCAGGTTCTGGGGTGATAGAGCATAAGGGAATATAAGTTGACATGTCTTCAGCATTCGTTTTTTGACTCATGCAACTGTTGGTAATTCCTAGAAATGGGTAGCTGTCGTGACACCAGCTTCTGCTAAATACTGGATGAAAACTCTCAGGAGGGTCCTAGTAAATTATGCACTAGAACAGAATGATTCATAGTGACAGGTCAAAAGAGTTGTAATGGAAGCCATTTTGTTGGCCTCTGGTTGCTGTTTGGCTGCATATAGTTAGGATCTGGCTGTTTGCCCATGTTTTGCAGGCTTAAATACTGTGATGGAGTCAACCAGAAGTTTTCATTGTGAGATACAGTATAGACTGAATGCCTTTGCTCTCTTGAGAGAAGACTTCTTTGCCTTCTGTAACTCATTCTTCCAGATTTCATGCTTATGGTTACCCAGACAAATGGTGGTTACCTCATTTTACTGCAGGATTAAGGGATTCAGTTTTATCCTGCACCTTTACTACATGATCACAGGTGCAATAAAATGTGTGTGTGCGCACGCACGCACACACACACACACACACACACACACACACTTGAATAGGTTTCTAAGGTAGAACTGGAAAGAGAAATTCAGGATCACCATATTATTCAACCAGCCTAAACCATTCTGTCTTTTTGCTGCTCATTTTAGCTGATTAGAATGGGGAGACCAGACTACTCAGTTGAGGTCAATGGTGAAGGAACCCTCTCCAGCACCCGGAGTGGGACGCCAAGGGGCGGGGCGAATCGCCCGGCGGTGCACATGCGATGTCATGTGAGTGGCAGCCCGTACAGATGTCTGTATGGACAGCGTACATGAGCGGCAGCCCATATAGACGCCACACAAGCGGCACCCATACTAACTGCGTGCATGCCTTCAGCCACTTTACAGCTGGGGGGAGGCAGCGGGCTATCTTGTCACCCCCCTGAGTGGTACCCTGGTTGCCACGCCCCCTCCGCCCCCCTCTGTATGCCCCTGGTTGAGGTTTATCAGCTGTTGTCCTGCCACAGCAGTAACAATTGAACCAAGTCTTTCATGTGCAAAAGGCACAGCTGAATAATGCTTTTTGCAACAAGTGACTACCCAGGTTATAGTCTGAACATAAGGCCGCATACCAAAAGCACACTCCCAAAGTGCATATATATGGTACATAATGTAGGGATGCGGGTGGCACTGTGGTCTAAACCACTGAGCCGCTTGGGCTTGCTGATTGGAAGGTTCTGTCCCAGCTCCTGCAGTTTGAAAGCATACCAGTGCAAGTAGATAAATAGGTAGTGCTGCAGTGGGAAGGTAAATGGCGTTTCCATTTGCTCTGGCTTTCGTCACGGTCCTCCATGCACCAGAAGTGGTTTCGTCCTGCTAGCCACATGACCTGGTTGTCTATGGACAAACGCCGGCTCCCTTGGTCTGAAGCAAGATGAGCACTGCACCCCATAGTTGCTTTTGACAGGGGTCATTTACCTCTGCCTTTACCTTATACATAATGTTATGAATATGTGGGGTGGGGGTGCAGACTCCCCATAATCTCTATGTTCAGTGAGGATGCAAAATAAGGATGCAAAAAACCAACAGCAGCAACACCCCAGCTCAAGTTCAGCAGTCACAGCGTTTGTCGCTGGAGTCAGTCAGGACCCGGGTCCCCCATGCCAGACGGAAAAAGGCCTGCAAGGCAGGCAGTACTTACGGCCAAGTAATCCTGGGAACCATAATTTGTTATATGTGCTGGGAATTGTAGCGTTCCCAGTTTCTGAGAGTTTTTCGGGATGTATGGGCTTTTAATGTGTGGCATGTATGCAGCCAGGGTCTTTAAGCATCCATCTCAAAGAGGAGAGCCACCATTTGGGTGGCTGAGTTGTTGCGCACATTTGATGCTTCTCCCTGAGACACTCCTCAGAGCTTGCTTCTATTGGATTTGACTGAGAAACTGGTGCAGGCCTTGAGAAGTTGCTCTGCTCATTCCAGCAGGCCTGTAATTCCCTTTCTGGCACATTTGCTGGTGCTGCGCTTGCTCTGGCTGACACAGGTGCCTTGCAGATGATGGCACAAATCCTCTCGGAAAAGTATGCATTATCTATTTTTGCCAGAGGCACTTGCTTTATAACCCTTCAACCCGCATCTTCAAGCGTGCCCAATCTGATACCTTTCAAAGGGACTCTGTGTCTGAACCGTAAGTGGCCACTCATTATATTAATTTCTCATGCCTGTGGTTCACACTTCAGGTGAAGCTCTTTTTCTTTCCTGCAGATGATGGATTCATGAATATGCATGGCTCTGTCAGATAATGTCCAGGTGCAAGCCTATGAATATTCAAAAGCCATTGTTGTGTGCGAGCATAAATCTGCATTATCTCACAGCAAATGTGAAATTGCCCATGTCACACCTGGATTTAATATTCATCATCTGATAAGATTCTGAATTGCCTTTAAGAAGCGGTCTCATTTTTTAGATACTTGATCTACCAGTTCTTTCACTCGCTTGGAACTTGACAGCCTGGTCAAAGGAGAGGCCAGAACTGAAAGCACATTTGCTCACTTTCATCCCCTGCTACCCTCCTCTCCTCGCTATCTGTCACTTTACCAACTCTCTAAGTTTAGATGTTAAGTTCTTTGGGGGCAAGACCTCCTCATACATTAGCTTTTCTAAATATATATATATATTATTACATTATATATGAGATCTAAACACAAACAAGAACAAGAATAACCAATACAGAAATATCAGAAATGACAAAGGAGACCGCCTAACCATTCTCTTAATTTGTCATCAAAGTTGGAAGGTGTGCGGAGACTCCTGTTAGTGGAAATATTACGAGGTCCATATTTATTGCATTGGTAGTGCCAAAGGGTTTACCTGCCACCCTACATAGTTTGGTGCTGAATCTATATATGAAACCAGAGATTGGGGAAATATTTGCATTGTGGTTAGTTGCATTGGTATTTTTAAACTTAATTTATTTTTTAAAATTAGTATACTGCCCTTCATCCATAGATCTCAGAGTGGTTCTCAACATAAAATTACAATATAAAAAACACAAAATAATTGATAACTGATATAAATTATATAGAGTCCCGCCACACATTATAAAAATGTTTTGGATCTTCAAAGCCTTTCTATTCTGGCTTGTCTTTTCTGCAATTGTCAGACTCTGTACATTTTTACACCTACAGGTGAAACTCGAAAAATTAGAATATCGTGGAAAGGTTCATTTCTTTCAGTAATTCAACTTAAAAGGTGAAACTAATATATGAGATAGACTCATGACATGCAAAGCGAGATATGTCAAGTCTTTATTTGTTATAATTGTGATGATTATGGTGTACAGCTGATGAGAACCTCAAATTAACGATTTCAACTTTGGGGTTTTCATCAGCTGTACGCCATAATCATCACAATTATAACAAACAAAGGCTTGACATATCTCGCTTTGCATGTCATGAGTCTATCTCATATATTAAACTCCAGTAGCTAATGAAAACAATTGCTTACATAAGTGGACTTTTCCACGATATTCTAATTTTTCGAGTTTCACCTGTACAAAGTCTTCTGTTTGTTTGTTTTTGCTAAGGATAACCCAGCTGCTACCAGCAGTCATATTAACAGTTCTTTGCATAGGACCATGCCATGTATTTAGAAATGAAAGTTACAGGATCATATGTACGGGAGTCTCTAGGATAGGTGACAACTCCTGTTTAGGCCAGAAATGATTTTACTAGTGAGCACTCCCACCATGTTTCAATTCAGGTTTAAGGATGAAGCCATAGAAAGGGGCGCAGGAGGGTCTTGAAGTTCTCCACCTAATTATCCACCAGTTACCAGTAGCACCTGGAAGCAGATCGAGCAGGTACACAGGTCAACAGATCACAATCTACAGTGAGATGTATGCCAACGTAAAGAGTAATTTTTTTTCTACATTCACATCTCTGTATAAATTAGCATACTACAGAAATCAGCGTCCTCTCTCATTCTGTTTTTTTGGTGATGTGCAACTGGGAGACTCTTAGCAATTGTGTCCCGACACCTCTCCCTCTTAGCTGTATGAGTGAGTGGGGTCCCTTTCAAAGCAGTCAAGATCTCTAGCTACTGGAAGCTACCATCTTCTACCTATTTGATCTCATACTGAGAGAGGTCCGTTGTGCATTCAGGACTATTTGCCTAATGATACAGTAACAAGCAGCTAGAATAATACCGTATTAATTAGGACAATTCATCACTGTGGTTGCTGATGTTAGAAACAGGTTTGGCTCTCATCAGTGCGAGTGAAATGAACCCTGCATCATCTCTTGTTCCTCAGTTGAGCATCAAACAGGATGTGGAGACAAGCATGACCCAGTGCAAATTTTGTTTCCAAGGTTTTTATTCTTACGAATCCCCCCCTTTTTTTGCATGGAGCTCATTTGATCTGGGTCATAGTAACATTTTTCTAACTTGGAATTTGCATATTGGCAGGCTTTTCGTATACCCATTATGTGCACACTTGATGAATGATTGAAGTCAAGGGTGGCAGACTGTGTGAGACAGCTTCTCAGGGCATAAATATCCTGTAGTGTATTTATACCTGCCAGGTTTTTAAAAAATGGAGCCTCCTTCGTCCCTTCCTATCCAACCACGTGACCAGAGATGAAAGCAATGAAAATACAAGAAAACCAAGGTAAATCTATTAATTAGTTACAGGCAAACTCCACTCAGCTTGAATTGGTTCAGCAATTATGAGTGTTGTTGGAGAACACTTGCATTCTAATTGACTTGTAATGTTGCCCATTGTTTTTGGATTATATTCCTTCCTAAATATGTGCTAAGAGCGAGTACATTACATGGTGCCCTATTGCCATACTACCTCTCTACGCTTCTATTTTGCTAGTCAATTCTAATTTAAGAACCCCATTCAGTTTGCAACGGAGAGAGTGAAGGAAATCTTGCAAGAATTAAACACAAAATTTAAGCCTAAGCAAACACATCTATCAATCTTAATCAAAAATTAATTTGCAAAGGTGCCAAGAACTTTTATGGAAGTCCCGTTTGATCTTGCAGCTCAGGTTTTGCAAAGCCTCCTTTAATTAGCTTGCCGAGGGACAGTCTAGCAAAGAGTTTTGCTTTTCCCTAGAATGCTCAGCTCACATTATTGCCAATACTACTAAGTAATTTTTTTTAATTTTTTAAAAAACTTTTTAAAAACACATTTGCTGTGTTTTTATTATGTTGGAAGCCACCTAGAGTTGCTGGGGTATAAGATGATGATGATGATGATGCTTTTACCTTTGTCATAATCAGTTTAGCTGTCATAATTTTCATGATAGAATCCTAGTGTAAGTTGGCGAACATGGTTATACTTTCTTGTTAGAGATCTTTACATAACTGAAGTTCACTGGGTTCCCTTGAGAGAGAGAGAATGATTGTTAAACTAGCTTAGGCATTCAGTAAAGACATGGCCTTAGAACCGAAGGCTTAGGTGAATCTAACCAGAGCAAAGGCAAATTCGATTAAAACAATTTCAAAGCAGCAACAAAGGAGCTCAGAGTTAAAGTGCCCTTCAAAAGTGAAAGCACTGTTCTGTCTAGATTGGTGCATAGGGATGATTTGAAACAAGACAGAGCTCAGAACAGGTCGGTGGAGTGTATGCCATTAATCGGTCTGTTCAAGGCACGTGAGAGGGTTGAATGGGATTGCAACCGATAGCCATGCCCTGGATGCCGATTGCC
Organism: Lacerta agilis; assembly: GCF_009819535.1. Classification (NCBI taxonomy): domain Eukaryota; kingdom Metazoa; phylum Chordata; class Lepidosauria; order Squamata; family Lacertidae; genus Lacerta; species Lacerta agilis. Next base: position 85,180,836 of record NC_046314.1, on the reverse strand, counting down.
TGTCTAGCAGCAAAGTATGGCAATTGTGTGAAAAGTGAAACTTGTTACCACTTATCCCTCACGCAAAGGATCAAGGGAAGGATGCGACCCTTATGAAACAAAACTAAACTTTTATTTACATACACTCACTGAGGGTTATAGCTTAAGGTTACTCTAATAAGGCACAACCCTTTTTTCAGACATATGCTCTTTTCAGAGATAATTCTCTATCGAAACCTGTCTCTGAATGGCAAATGCTCTTTACACTGCCAGTAAAACACTCCCAGCCATTTCCAGGATCTTTACCTTCCCCTCAGGGAAACAACCTGCCTTGCCTTGCCTAGCACTAAGTTCTAAACTGATCCTTATCTAGATGCTTTCCAAGCTCTAACTAGCACTCACTGACAGGCCAGCCCCATTTGAGCTCTCACAGTCAAGCTGTATTTGACAGTTATGATGCCAGGTTCACTCTCTCTCATCTGATTGGAGGACACTCCGTCCAGCTTTGATTGGTTTCTGGATGACTGGGAGGCTGGCCTAGGGCCTGTCTATCACAGATGCAACTTTAGAAAGAATTGCTGTAGGTTAAATAGAGATACAATATAGCTCAGCATAGTGGGGAATGCTCTTGCCCTCATTCCCTGCTTCTTTTAAACTTTCCCAAAGGCATTTGACCGGCCACTGCAAAGAGTGCCTGCAACCATGAGCTAAGTACAAGGTAGAGGCTGGGTCTGAACCTCAAAACCAAACTTGCATAGTTGACCCCACATTTGCTACCACAACAAAATTCCCCACCAGGGTAGAAATCATATATTGAACAGATGGAAAGCTCTTTAACTTGAATAGGCTGAAAGCAAAGAGTAAGGTTACCATTGCTTCCGTCATAGAGCTTCAATATGCTGATGACAACGTAGTGTGTGCACAATCAGGGGATGATCTCCAAACCATCCTAAATATCTCTGCAGAAGCTTACGAAAAGCTTGGCCTATCGCTCAACATCCAAAAAACCAAAGTGCTGCACCAACAAGCACAAAATAACCCTTTGGCAGCACCACAAATCCAACTCAGTGGTGTAACATTGGAAAGTGTTGATCACTTCTCCTACCTGGGCAGTTTTATTTCCACAAGGGCCGTCATTGATCCCAAAATCCAACATCGCCAGAGCTCTGTGAGTGCAGCTTTCTCCCAACTGAAGTGCAGAGTGTTTGAGGACCAGGACATTTGCAGGGAAACCAAAATGCTTGTTTACAAAGCTATTGTATCACAATACCAACCTTACTGTACTGTATGTTTGTGAAACATGGACCTCTTACAAACGCCATCTCCAACTCCTTAAAATATTACATCAATGGTGTCTCCGAAAAAATGTTACCTATCACTTGGGAAGGGAGGTAAACTAATTCCAGTTTACTGGAAGAATCAAAGATCACCAGTGTCAAAGCAATGATTCTTCAACATCAACTTCGTTGGACTGGCCATGTTGTTCAGATACCTGATAATCGTCTTCCAAAGCAACTACTCTATTCCGAACTTAAAAATGGAAAGCACAATGCTGGTGGTCAACAAAAGAGGTTTAAAGATTCAAGGCAAATCTTTAAAAAGTAGGATAAACACTGACAATTGGGAAACGCTGGCCTGTGAGTGCTCCAATTGGAGAACAGCCTTTACCAAAGGTGTCATAGACTTTGAAGATGCTCACACTCAGGACAAAAGGGAGAAACACACTAAGATGAAGGCACATTTGGCAAACCCTCACCATGATCCTGCCTGGAAACCTATGCCCCTACTGTGGAAGGACATGTGGAGCCAGAATTGGCCTCCACAGTCACTTACGGATTCATTGTTAAGACTGTTCATGGAAGACAATCTTACTCGGGTACGAGTGATCGCCAAAGAAGAAGCTACTGCAACAAAACACCCATGTCACCGAAGTTGAACTGGTATGGCTGACATACAATTAAACTTCTCCAGAAACTGAGTACAAGGCAGAGGTGGGATCTGAGCCCCCAAACACCAATCCACTCACTGGAGCCCACATTTTCCTGCTTCAGCAGAATACCCAATTAATTCCCTATCCAATCCTCACCAACATCACCTCAAATACATTTTTCAGTTGATTTATACCCTGTCCCAAATTATTACCTTGCCTAGATCACCCCAAATCAATTTTTCTTAAATAAATTCCCCAATCCTGCTCCAGATAAATTTCCCTTCAATTAATTACTCCATTATTACCTCCACCTCAGATAACCTCTAAAGAACTTCCTCTTAATTTCCTCAAATTAATGTCCTTCCTGAAATTAATATCCTCCAAAATCACCCCCAAATTATTCCCTAAACCAATTATCCACTGTGTGTGAGAGTGAGTGTGAATATGTGTCTGCATTAGTGTTTACAGGAATGAGAAATGGACAGAACTGGGGATTCCAAAAGGCAATGCTATAAATAGAATAAAAATGCAATTCACATTGTGCATGGCCAGTTATGGTTCCCTATTACTATACTATTTGTTTTAAATGTTGTTGTATGTTAAGAACAGCCTGCTGGACCAGGCCAATGGCCTATCTGGTAGTTCTGCATCCTGTTCTCACAGCAGCCAACCAGATACTTGGCAGAAACCCATAAGCGGGACCTGAGCACAACAGCACTCGCCCCAATTGTGATTACCAGCAACTGGTATATTCAGAAGCATGATGCCTCTGTTAGTGAATTATCACTCACAAATGTGTCCAATCCTCTTTTAAAGCCATTTTATGCATTGAAATTTCCTCAGCTCCTCTTTAAAAAAGGATATTTTAGAATATTTACATTTCCCCCCTAAAATCTATGTATCACACCTTTACCAACAGTAAAAGAACAAGAACTAGCATTCCTTTGAGGAGGCCAGGCAGTGGAAAAGCAAGAAGGAACACTGGTAGATCAGAGGATATATATATATACCTGCAGTTTGAGATTTTAGTTACTCTCGGCCCATAGGCCCCTGGCATATCTGTTTAAAAAGAAAGCTTTGAAATGTCTGCGCTTGTTTGCCCAGCAAAAGCATCTGGCTTTACGATCTCCCTGGTAAATTATTTTGATAGAACCTGTTTCTTGCTAGGAGGCTACTGGATGCTCGACAAAGAACTAGGCAATAGGAAATGACGCATTTGGAGTTCAGTCGGCTCTTGAGGGCACTCCAGGACACAGGGCTCTCCATATGAGGGAATTAGGCACTCAGCGCTTCTGAGAACTTTGGTTCCAAAACAATGCAAGGCCTTATCTTATTATAGCAGCTGTTGACTAGAACCAGGATGACTCTTAACATCCCTGGAAGATATGTGAATAATAAGTACCCACCTGATGACCTCTGGGGGACATAACTTACCTGGGCAAGCACACTCTTTATATTGTTATAGTCTACCTAGATATGCAATTTAGTTAATGATACTTGTTTTTAAAGTTTTAATGATTTTTATTTTGTTTTTAATGGTAATTATTTGATGTATATTTCATTTTTTTAAAAAATAGTTTTTGGGATTTTAGCTATGTTTTATTTACAATTGTTATTATGTACATCACCGAGAGAGCTTTTTGATTCAGTGGTTGATAAATCTTTCTAAAGAAATAAAAACTTAACTACTTTAATAGTCAGTGCCAGGCTTCTTCAACCTCGGCCCTCCAGATGTTTTTGGCCTACAACTCCCATGATCCCTAGCTAGCAGGACCAGTGGTCAGGGATGATGGGAATTGTAGTCCCAAAACATATGGAGGGCCGAGTTTGAGGAAGCCTGGTCAATGCCATGGACTGGCTGGACACAGAGGAAAGGTGGGAGGCACCAGCTGGGGAACCCCAAAGGGGCAAAGGCTCAGTGGTGGTGAGATGACAATGAGTGGTCGGAGAGAGAAGAGGGAGAAGCCTGGGAGGAGGAGGTGTCAGAAGCTGAAGGAGGTAACAGGGTTTAGTGAGCAGGGAGAGTCTGTGGCAGAGACAAGCCCGGAAGCAGATGCAGGATGAGTCAGGCTGGTGAAGAAGCCAGGGTGTCTCCCCCTCCTGCTGAAATAAGCTCCCTTTCCCCTGATCTCCAAGAACCAGAAGAGGTATGAAAAGGGAACAGCAAAGATAGGCACACTGGCAGAGACTCAGATTGCTTGGGAAAGGTCCTGGAGAGGAGGAGACTTAAGCAGCTGTTGGAAGGTGGGGACCTTTAGGCTCCACAACTGCCTCATGGGGCAAGATCAGCTGAGAAGAGTTAATGTGCTCTTCAGGCCTGGCACAGTTTCTTCTAATAAAGAGTTAACTTCACTTACTCTGTGTGATTTATTCCCAACACCCACTCTTCTGTCTCATTTTTGCTTTCTCAATTTCTCTCCCGCACAGTCCATTTTCCCTAGAATATATGCTAAGTCACTCTCATGCTCATTTCCCTCACTGTGCTTCTGAACTAGAGATGGAAAATCAAAGACTTTCTCTGCTCCAGCAGTTCTAGAGGTCTGTCAGTCATGTGGAGTCAGTGTTTGCAGACCACTACACCAAGCACTCTGCTTTGAGCCCTTTTTATCAGGATGCATTAGCCACAAGGCTGTAGAAATTCAGCTTGGCTGAGCTTCACTTTGGAAAAAGCCTGAAAGCTGGAAAGAGAGGCAAGCAAATGGGCAGTGGCAAGGAGGGGAAGGGAGTGCAAACTTGAGATTGACGCTGGCTGCTAACTAACTGAGGTGGTTGTTGATTGTGATGACTTCACCCAGGAAAACAACTACTCCTGCTCTTTGTTGTGGGGGAAGTGTAATGATGGAGGATGAAGTGGGTTGGATCCAGAGATGTCAAAGTGGCTGGAGGCAAGGGCACTTCCTTTCTCATCTTCAATCTGACAGCTCCACCCCACCCCCCAAGACTCACCTGGGGTTAGAGAGACCATGCTAAATGGGATATGATGTGGTGTGGGTGCTCCCTGAGGGGCAAGGGGAAATGGCAGAAATCAGTTGAAGGCATCTTTTGTGGACTCTGAAGAAGTGTGCATGTACACGAAAGCCCATACCAAGAACAAACTTAGTTGGTCTCTAAGGTGATACTGGAAGGAATTTTTTATTTTGTTTTGAAGGTGCCTACACTTCATTTTCCACTATCTCCTCCTGGCCCGTCAGCCCCCTCCCACCAGAGCCTGCCCCGTTCAACAGGGCCCCAACCTGTTGGGGAGAGTCACCCCCCACCGCCTTCCATGGGCAGATATCTAGATCCAGCCATTTTAACTTGTCCAAAATTAGCAAATGCGACAAGACGTAGGTCTTCATTCTCCAGTTCCTGATTTGAATCAATGCCTGCTTCCTGACTTCCATTTCTTGATGTGTTTTAGGCGCACACACACACACATTCTTGCACATTGCTCTGGGTCTCTGAGTGGAGAGGGACTGAATACATTTTGAAATCAAGAAGTGTTAGGTTTGAAGTGATGCAGGGGGAGAACATATGCCCTGCCTGGGATGCTTGAGGCTGAGCTGCGTGCAGTAAATATTTCCCATGGGCAAGTCTTCCCTTCATGTTGTGGTCAGCATGTGTTTGTGTGTGTGTGTGTGTGTGTGTGAGAGAGAGAGAGAGAGAGAGAGAGAGAACTTGCCACCACGTATCCTAAACTGAGTCAGCTCTTGCTCAGTTAAGGGCATTACACAAGGAACGCATGAAAGCATCCAGGGATTGGAACTCAAAACAATCTCCTCCTCTGACTAGCTCTTAAAGTGTCCCCACCTACATGGTAAGAACTGAATGAACAGCATTGTAGCAATTATTTGTGGAAATGCAGTACATCCCTTCGATCTACAAGCACAACACAGTCATGTCTGGTACTGGGATTATAAGTACTGTAGTGGCATTATCTTCTGCAAATTGCTTCTACATACTTTTCAGAATACACTACCTATTTTCTGATAGTGTGCACTAATTACTGTTGTGTAGCAATTTGTACCTAACACTGGAGTCCATTATCCAGGTGAAGCTGCCAGGCTGGTAGATTTCCACGGTTTCTGCTCTGGAGCCAGGTTTAATGATTGTTACAATTTTACTGACTGTTGTACAGTATTTCTTTTCTTTTCTTTTTAAGGACACAGAAAATTTGTACAACATAGACCTGAAAAAATAGTCCATATAAAAATGTATTTCAACGTGAGAAAAACTAAGTATGAAACAAAGACTAAAACTCTGGACATGCTTGGAAATTGGTTCCATCAAATTTAGCAGGGTTTTCTTCTGTGTAAAATGTGTGCATCATTAATCTGAATATGTTCTCTACCCCCCCCCCCGTGTTAGATACAGCTGTCTAAGGCTTCCCCATTTATACTAGTCATAAACCAAAGTTTTGTTTTCACATTTCCTAATTAAAAATGCCAACTGTTGTTTTTTGCCCCCTGCCGTTATGTGCAACTTCCATTACCTATCTTTATGCTAGGCAGCATTCACCTGTAAATTAGCCTTTTGCAACCTGGTGCCCTCCAGATGTTGTTGGACTACAACTCCCATCATCCCTGACCACTGGCTGTGCATGTTAGGGCTCATGGGATTTGTAGTCCAAAACATTTGGAGGATACCAAGTTGGGGGGGGGGAAGGTTGCTACTGATCAAGCTGTTGGTGGTGGTGCAGGACGAGACCAGGCTGTTACTCCCCTTGCCATCTCTCAGGTAGCATTTCATGTCTTGTGCAAGAACAGAGGAAACTGATAGAGTCAGACCATTGGTTCAATTAACACAGTATTGTCTACACTGGCAGGCAGTTATTCTCCAAGATTTCAGGCATGCTTCCCTCCCAGCCCTACCCGGAGATGCCGGGGATGGAACCTGGGACCTTCTGGATGCCAAGCAGATGTTCTACCATTGAGCTATGGCCTTGTGCCTATGAGTTCTCCTTTCACACAATGCGAAACAAGTGTCCCAGATTTAACCGAAAGAGGATTGCAGGGTGTGCTTCTGCCTAAGAGAGTATTAGAAGGGAACAAAAATCAGAAATGCAACATGATGTTGACAATGTCTTTTGAAACACCTGACTGATGGAGGGCTTGCTTCCTGTCATTCCCGGTGCTAAGGGAGTCGGTGCTGTCATTAATAAAACAAAACCAAAAAAAGAGAATGGAAATAAATGGAAATAAAGCCCGTTGTCTTAGGCATTCTAATGTTTTGTGGTGATATCTTGCATGAAGGGGAGATGCAGTCATGCATTTTAATCACAGTACAGAGTATTCATTGTGTATGAGCTGATTATATAGACAGCATACGGAAGCTACAAATTCGAGATGGGAAACAAGTTTTGGACTACAACTCCCCCATCACCCCTAACCATTAGCCATGCTGGCTAGGTGGCCTGGGACTGATAGGACTTGCGCCTCAGCAACACCTGGTGGGGTGAGGTCCCTCATTTCTTGTGTAGATGCTGGTGTTTTTTATTTATTTATTTATTTAGGCATGTGGAGGAATCAACAAAGGCAAATAACTGTTGCCAAGAAGCGGGTGTCTCCCAGCTTGGCTGCTGCCAGGGATGGAAGCATCTGTTGCTTTTGATTGTCTCACTTTCTCATTCTTCCAAACTTAAATTCAGCTCTCCACAATTGGCAGCAATTAGGGTTTCTTCTTCTTCTTTTAGAAAAACACCTCATGAAAATCTGCCACCATTTTAGTGTGAATTTTTGTATGCAGCTTACACACACACACACACACACACACACACACACACACACAATATCTAAGATTTGAACTGGGCCTTGTCTTTACTTGTATGGTACTCTGGGCTCCCAAATAAGCAGTCTCCACAGACTTTTGTCTCCCCACCCCCCACTGCAAGGCATGATGCTAACTTGTGTTATAAATTATGTTTCAGCTTGGCACCATGGTTTTCTTTATTCTAGGCACAGGGGACATTTTTCAGCCCATGGGCCACATAGCCTTGTGGTTAACCTTCCAGGTTGCTAGCTGGCCTTCAGTTTAGATTTCGTATAACTCATGGAGGAGACTCTTGAGAGTCCCATGGACTGCAAAAAGATCAAACTTATCCATCCTTAAAGAAATCAGCCCTGAGTGCTCACTGAAAGGACAGATCCTGAAGTTGAGGCTCCAGTACTTTGGCCACCTTATGAGAAGAGAAGACTCCCTAGAAAAGACCCTGATGTTGGGAAAGATGGAGGGCACAAGGAGAAGGGGACGACAGAGGATGAGATGGTTGGACAGTGTTCTCGAAGTGACTAGCTTTGACCAAACTGTGGGAGGCAGTGGAAGACAGGAGTGCCTGGCGTGCTCTGGTCCATGGGGTCACGAAGAGGTGGACACGACTGAACGACTGAACAACAACAAATAACTCATAGAAACATCAGTAAGAACTTTCTGACAGTAAGAGCTGGTCACCAGTGGAACAGACTCTCTCAGGAAGTTGTAGACTCTCCTTTCTTGGAGGTTTCTAAGCAGAGGTAGGATGGCCACCTGCCATGGATGCTTTAGTTGAGATGCTAACCCCCATTTCAAAACAGCTGTGCTGCTTGCTGCTTTGGTTCCAGGTGCTTGCATTAGTGTTCAAAGCCCTAAATGCCTCAAGCTCCAAGGACCCCCAAAGACCACAGCTGCTAAAATTGGCAGAGGAGCCCCTCTTGATTGTTCCACTGCCCTCAGAAGCATGGTTGGTGGTGACCCAGGAAGGCATTCTCTGCAGCAGCCCTTACATTGGTCTTGGCCTCATCCCAGTATACCTGAAGAAGGAGCTCCACCCCCATCGTTCAGCCCGGACACTGAGGTCCAGCGCCAAGAGCCTTCTGGCAGTTCCCTCACTTGCAGAAGTGAAGTTACAGGGAACCAGGCAGAGGGCCTTCTTGGTAGTGGCGTCTGCCCTGTGGAACGCACTCCCATCAGATGTCAAGGAAACAAACAACTATCTGACTTTTAGAAGACATCTGAAGGCAGCCCTGTTTAGGGAAGTTTTTAACGTTTGATGTTTTATCGTGTTTTTAATCTGTTGGGAGCCGTCCAGAGTGGCTGGGGAAACCCAGCTAGATGGACATGGTATGTATGTATGTATGTATGTAGGGCCGGATTTAGGTTTGATGAGGCCCTAAGCTACTGAAGGTAATGGGGCCCTTTATATGTCCGGCTGTCCTTTGTCAACAACAAATTGTCACTGTTTTTTGTGTTGAATATATGCTATATAGTAATTTATGGACCTAATAGGTAACCAGTCCATGCAGAATGTGGGCACCCTATATATAGAAATGAACAAACCAGTGATATTTTAGGGAGCAGGCTAGCAGGCCATTACTAACATCATAGGAGCCTTCACAAAACAAAACAAAACAAAACAAAACAAAACAAAACAAAACAAAACACTGTTGCTGTATGTAGTTTTATTTTATTTGTTTTTTATCTTATATTTTGGAAATGTACATCCAGTTTTTCCCTCTTTAATTTTTTTTGGGACCCCCAAGAGAGTGGGGCCCTAAGCTATAGCTTGTTTAGCTTATACATAAATCTGGCACTGTAAGCATGCATGCATGCATGCATGAATGAATGAATGAATAAATAAATAAATAGATAAATACATAGATAGATAAATAGATAGATAGATAGATAGATAGATAGATAGATAGTGGGTCTCCTTCCCCAAAGAGGTGCATCTGTCACCTTCATTATACAGTTTTTGCCTGAAGATACACCTCTTTACCATGGCTTTTGACACTTGAGGTGTATATTTTAAGGACCCATTCATCTCTGTTAGTGGCTTTAAATTGGTTTTAAATTATTATTTTAAATTATTATTTAAATTATTATTGTGTTTTAGTTGTTGTATTCTGCCCTGGGACCTTCGGGTGAAGAGCAGGTAACCCATAATAATAAGACGAGATGCAATGCTGAAGACAGCCCTATTAAAAGGTATATGCAACCAGGAGAACATTGGGACATGTTTGCTGGATCTGCTGCCTTAATCACATTCCTGCCAGGTTGTGGGCTTCCCAGGTGGAAAGGTAGTGAAATCAGGTGACGGAGATGTGACAAACGAAGTGGAGTGTGGTGATCTAGTGTGTCTCTGGTCTTCCCACATGTAATTTTGTTTTTTGAAATGGCAATCATGGGGTTCTACCCTTGAGATGAGACTAACGTTTCTCCCCTGCACTGTTTCCCCCCAAATGAAAATTGCCTCCTTAAAGCCGCTGTGTTTACCAATAGGAAAAACATACATGCAAAAGCATATCTTTCTTTCTGGGAAAATAGCATCTTTGCAGGGGGCTGACAAAAGGATTTTCATCAGGGAATCGGGGTGGAACAAAGGAGTTAACACCCCCTCCCCTGATGCCATGGCCCTGATCTGGATTAGTTTGCACATCCAACCAGGACTGCTTTTTGCCTTGTGTTGAAAGAGCCAGATATACATTCATCCATCTCTGTCGTTCTGTGTAGCCTGGCCCTGAAAGCAGAGTGCGAGAAAGCTGGAGGAAAAGAGAAGAACCAAGAAGTCAAATTATTGAGGGAGGAGATCAGAAAATCAAAAGGAGGAGGGAACAAAGTCATCCAAATGACCCTAAAGGCAGGAATATTTCATACATTGTGAAGTGCCGGGTGATGTTAATGGTGACAGATGCCCGCAGCACTCACTGACAGAGTCTCTTTCCGATTTTACAGTTCCCCCAAACACTGCCCTCACCGTTTCATTTTGCAATGACATTTATGCTATTCAAGCTGAAGTAGATTCAAGTTGGGTTATTTATTTTTTTTATTTTTTTATTGCTGACACCAATTCTCCTTTCTTTTTCCTTCCCTGTAGGAAACAAGAACAAGAACAAAAATAAAAGTAAAAATAAAAAACAACCAGCCAAGCTCCTGCTTCTGATGACAGATTTCAGGTTCCTCTTTCTCGGATTGCCACTCGCCCCCACCCCCCAGACCTTTTCTGCTGATAACATATTGGAATATGGAACAAGGTGCCAGAAGGCAGCTTCCTGCTCTCTGCACGTTTATTTTGCTTGCTGCTGTGGTACTACGCTCAAGAGGACATTAGCAATTCTGAATGGCTAAATTAAGTTTTCCTCCTGCAATTATTTTCCTGCCTCATTTTCCTCTTTAACACTGAATGAATTTACAGCGCCTAATACACACCAGATTGACAACCTTTGAAAATAATCTCTATTATCCAGAGTTACATATGGACAAGGACAGTTCCTAAGTTTGCCAATGCTATCTTGCCCTACAGCATGCTCCTACCTCTCCAGACAATCTGTTTACTGAGTCTTCATCCTCCATTGCAGAGGGTTGGATTAGATGACCCTTTGGGTCCCTTCCGGCTTGACAATTCTGTGATTCTATTACCCCGATTTGCTTCCATAAAGCTTACATGGAGGTTAAATTGTATCTGGTCTTTATCTGTTTAAACTAAGACAATTTAAACCAAAGATGCCATATACTATACCCCCAGACCAGTGCTACGGGTTAATTAATATTACTATATTTGTACTGCCTTGTTCGGTGTTACCATCTGAACAAGAGCAGAATGTTCATATTGCAATCCAGCAATAATCTATATAATATCCCAAGAACATGAACTAGTCTCTTTTGTGGAGTCTGGACATCCATATTTGCTGATTCCCTGGTTAAAACTTGTCTTTCAGTCCTGTTTCATTTGTATATGTTATAAAAGGCTGCCAAATGACATAGAATGTGGTTAGTTTGACTCTGCTGCCAGAACTAGATTTCATGTTTGAGGTCTGCAAAATCAAGGCTGGGAATAGTATTACACACCAAAGTATTGTTGTTCTCTCTCTCTCTCTCTCTCTCTCTCTCTCTCTCTCTCTCTCTCTCACACACACACACACACACACAGGCTATAATGCTGAGCATCTATAGTATATCTGTATGCAGTCTTTATTGAGTGGAGAGGTTCTACAATGAGCATTTCCCCCTATTTGTGTAGGGCTTTTATATGTCTTTCTGTTAAACATCGGTTCACACCACACTTTTCAATGCATTTATTCATCACTTTCCTAAGCACGAGTCATCCATTTCTTTTTTCTTTAAATAGTACTGCTGCACTTTCACTTTCATTGTGCAGACCTAAATTTCCCACTTGAATCCCTCCTGCAAAGTGGTGACCGTCAGGAGGTATCCATATTTAGTAAATGCAGCTTTGTATTTTTGCATTCTGTTACAGTCTAAGTTATGTGTATAATAGTGCTCAAAATTCTTTAGATTTTGTACCTGGACCATAAAAATTCTGCCTGCATGAAGAAAACTTGGATTTTGCAACCGGGATAAATTCTATAAATTTGCATAGTTCTTATTTAGCTTAATTAATGCTTTTTAAACTGTAAATCTCAATCTCTCTCTCTCTCTCTCTCTCTCTCTCTCTCTCTCTCAGTAGAAATGTTTTGTAGGACCAGGGAGCTATCCAGGGTACTGAAGCCCTGCTCCAAACAACTGGAAATGTTATCAGCAGCTTTAGTAGCCTTTAAGATTTCTGCCCATACCCTATCAAACATATGGTGCTAGTTTTGTGGTTTGATCACTGCAAATAGGTCTGTTACTGTGGTTTTGCCCTGATGCAATGCCTAATCAGAGCCTGGAGTTCAAGAAAAAAATGTTAGCACCTCTACAGGGCTTAGCAGGGCCAGCTGATGGTCACATCGCTTTATGATTGCTAATTGTTAGGAGATAGTTTCTCAATACGGCGTTCTCTCTATGATAAAATTATCAGAGCTTGGGGAAAGTTAAAAGCCCACCCCACCCCAACTTAAGAGAGACTGTGTGTGTATGTATTTATGAGAGAGAGAGAGAGAGAGAGAGAGAGAGAGAGAGAGAGAGAGAGAGAGAGAGAGATGATGGGAGCACCTTGTGGTACAGGGTCTCTCTCTCTCTCTCTGGGGTTCTGATGGGAGACAGTGGACTTGCTTGCTTCTATTTTTGCTCCACTTGCCCATTTGTAAACATATTGCAACAATGGTATATGTTCTCTTCTAAAGGTAGCTGAATCTGGGTTTTTGTTTTTAGCATGGGGTGGGGAACCTCAGGTTTGGGGACCAAATGCAGCCATCCAGGCCTCTTGATGTGGCCATGGAGACTCTGCCAGGTACTAGAATCCGAGATGAAATATCACTGGCTATGATTAAGTGCTGAACCTGGTTCTTACTTGACGTTAGCTGTGAAAGTGTGGTTACACAAACTTAGCTGAAGGACTTTTTTTTTGGATACTTGGCTGCAGTGTAAACTTCTCTTCTTTTTCCCCCTCCAATGGGATACCAATAACTGACAAGTTAATGCAGGTGCCGCAGTACAGAGAATTGGGCTTATTATCTCTGACAAATCTCAACAGCTTCTTAAGGCGAGGCTTGGATTGTTAATCAACAAGGCATCTGACACTGGAATGTAGTGGGTACATTATTTGTAGATGTGTGGGCAGAGTAATTTGAATAATGGGAAAGCATTGTGTGAATATCATGCAGGCGATATGACCGCTGTTTGGAAGCTCTTGATATTTCTTGTGCATTCACAGGTTCAAACAAATGACCACCAGGCACTCATCCCTTTTAAGAATATGTTCAATAGAGAAATGAGTTACTCACTGCTTTTCATTAGTTAGCTTCCTGTTGATGAGGAAGAATCCAATAAAAAAACCTTTGAAGGAAGGGAAATTCTGTTTTCTATCCATTCCCCATCATGTCCTGCTCCACCAGGAGCTTCTCTACCCAGATATTTGCAGTAGAATTTTAGCCTGCTACTGAAGCTAAGTTATAAAATGTATCTGTATCAATTCTACTTGCGATATAACTAGAGCTGAAGAAGGATGTTACTGACTGGTTAATGCAGAGCCTTAGTAGATATGTTCTTTCCTCATCTCTTCTGTGTTGCATTTGACATGCCTTTGCACCAGGAGCAATGATTCCTTGCAACATTTTATAGGGCCTTTCTAGGTTCTGAACTTTGAATTATTGGAAAAGTTAACAGAAGCATAGCTTGAGACAATGGCTGTGTTTGGACAACATAATACATTGTGGTTTATCGTGACTGGAACATGTTGAGTCTCCCCTTCTGAATCATATATTTCCCCCTGCTCTGGCACAATCACAAGGATGACTTCACTTCACTTTTTTAATTAACTGCAGCTTGCTGTGTTCACCTGAACCCAGTGGTTGAAATTGAAACCATGGTTGACATTAACTATGGCTTGTTTGAAACAATCCAACTTCAAATCATGGTTTGTGAAGCTGCCTTGTTTCAACCAATCATAGTGAAGGTTAACCACAGTTTAGGGTCCACATACAATGCTAAACTGTGGTTAACTGAACACATGAGTGAAAGCTTCTGAACTTCTCACATTCAAGCCAGAGGAGAAAATGGGATTTCATGGCCCAGGGGAAAGTTAGGTTCATTCCTGTCATGATAAAAAATAAACCACAGTAGATTGTGCTATTTGAACGCAGACTGAACAAGGTCCCCCCCCCAAAAAAAAAATTAGGCTCAGATATTGGTATGAAGGTAATGAAGGCAGAAAACACTCTTAGAGCATTGTGTGTGTTTCTTTGTGCTGTCTGGGGAGTCAAGAGAGTCTAAATGTAAGAAAATAAGGGGGGAAAAGCATGCATACAGTCAATTAACCTGCACAGAATCAAGGATTTTTAATCACAGAATCCCTGGTTATAGGGTTAAGCATCTTTCATTTTACAAAAGATAAATTCTGCTCATTGTGGTGTTTTGGCAATTCGCAACACGGTTGTCTGCCACAGATGATGTAGCTAGACAATTGTCTCTGTTAAAGCTGGCAAGAGGCTCCTTTTGGTTTTGTTTGCAAATCTAGCCCCATTTCAAAATCAATAGGTTTATGTGTATTGATGTTTTTACAGTGTGACAAATACATTTTTCTATTAAGGGAAACATAATTAACAAGTCATTTATATTAATCAGAAGAGGGATAAAATCATGCAAAGCAGGGGTAATTTTGCACCGAAGAAGGCATGCATTTTAATGAATATAGATGATGCTGATTTATGTGTTTACCACAAAATAAAAAAGGTTGGGACAGGGGGAGAAGAGGTGGAAAACTACCTAGAAATAATGAAGCAGAATTTGTTGATGCTTGTACATAAACTACTTTGGAATTTTTTTTAGTCATGGGGGTGGCATTTCCTAGCAAAGAGTGATGTCTGTGGGAGGCTGCCAGGTTTTCTCTTGGGGGGGGGGGGAGAATGCTTCCCCCTGCAAAATAGTTTCTGCTTTAAGAGTCAAATCTGTCAATAGCTAAGCATGCTGAGATTCCCACTGAGATGAAAGGTGCAGGATAAAAACGATTTCATGCGTAAAATAAATATAAACAAATAACTATTGCGTCAGTGATAGATTTAGGTTTTCTTTTCACGCAGAGTGACTGTCTACCATGTTCTTGTGACTGTGGTTTTTGTCCTTCTTTCCCTGTTGCAAAATGTAAGCTTCTCACATAGAGGAAATGGTACCAAGATGTTGCCTCAGTGAGTGCTGCGCATGGCTGGTGTTTGGAAGGATTGCAGTCACCTCTTGGAACCCATGGAAAGCCAAAAGAGGGGTCGGAATATGTTGTGCACCTTTTTTTAGTCTAAGGGCCACATTCTTTTCTCATTAACCTTATGGGGGCCACTTACCAGTGATGGGCAAGGCCAGAGGCAAAAGTGGGCAGAGCAATGAAATTAAAAGTTACCTTTGTGGTATAGACTGGGTCACACACAGTCCAACTTCTCTCTCCTCTATCCAGGCCAGCAAGAAGCATTATCAGAGTTCAAGGGTACAGCCAGGCAACAACATTCAAGAAATATGCAAAGCAGGACCAGCAAGGGGCATGGTTTGTGGAAAGGAGGTGTGGCTTTTGGAGAGAGGGTGTGGCTAGGGAGAGTCCCAAGGGCCAAATAGGGAAGCCTAGAGGGCCACGTTTCAGTTCTAGGGCTGAGATTTCCCCAACCGTTTTATTTATATTAAATATTAAAATCCCGCTTCCCCCCTGCTTATGGAGGGGCTCAAAGTGGCTAGCAGAATCCAGCAAGGAGTCAGCATTAAAACAGAAATCCACACCAGTAAAACGATAAACTACATCACATGACAGTAACCACAAACTGCCTAAGAAAAACGACAACTTAGAAATCCCTTCAATAGCTAATGCATAACACTTGAAGAGCAGCAGAATCGAAACACTTGTGAAAGTGTTTCAAGCAATGGCAGGAAACTGCAAAGAATATAACTGAAGTTCATGAGGCAGGGAGTTCCCCATACAGGGTGCTGTGGAAACAAAAGAGGTAGGCTGATTATCCTCACGTTGAGGGTGGTGGGTGCATAGGCTGAAGCTGAGAAAGGATACCTTGCGTAAAGTTGGTGGCAGAGCAGAGATCTTGAATGAGGGGCATCCTGGCTCATAGCTCAGCTGCTACCTCCCTTCCACCTGTACAGTGGCATAATGGCTGTCACAACAGCCAGTAGCACAGCGGTTCTTTGAAGGCTGAAGCCTGGGGTATCTCTCGAAACTACCCAGCAGACAGTTTGGCTTTTGTCTGCTTGACGCAATTGTCAACTGCAGACCTGCCCGTTTCTTAGGAAATTGAGCTTGCAGTTCTCAGAAGTGACAGTGGCTTATCTCTCCCAGCTAATGCCCAGTGATGGATGCTTCAGAGAGTAGCTGGAAAACATAATGCACCCCGGCAACTCTGTAGTATTATATCACCAAGATGGACGGAAATACTTTTTAACTGCAGATGATGCCTTTAAGCTCCAGAGCTTTAGGTGCGCTGGAAGAGCATATGTTCTTCATACACCCACGGATGCCCGAATCTCTTTGGAAATCTATCTAAGTAAGAAGCGGCACGAACAGGAGATTTGCTGTCACAAATCAGCTTGCATGTCCATTGGGTTTGAAATCCTGCACCAGACAGTGGCACCTGCTCCGCGAAAGACCGGAGTTTCCAGGTACCCAACGCTTATGGCCAATTGTGGAACGAGCCTCTACATTTTCTTGACTGACACACAAGCCTTGTCCACATTAATGAACTAGCATCTCCAGAAGAAAAAAAAAAGAACAAATGCCTTTTCTTTTCTTGGCTTCCGCTTACCCTGCAATGCCTCTTGGGGGAGCCAAGCCCCAGCTCCACAGATTCAGGTCTTTTGATAGTATTTTTGAGCTTGAAGATTCAGTTGCAAATGAATAAGCTGCCTTGTCAATGAAAAGGCAAACATTTCATTTGTAAAGCACCCTGAAATTTGCCAGGCCTGTATATAGAGACAAGTTCTCCAGGGACTTCTGCATATATATATATATATATATATATATATATATATATATATATTACTTCATCCACCTTGAATGGTTGCCTTTTGTTGCAAAATAAGAACCCTACAATAATTAATTTCAGTACAGTGATTTCTCTTAATTTATCACCCTCCTCATCTTAAATTCTGTTCTCCGCATTTCCACACCATTTTGTAATTTTTAAAAACATCCTCACGAAAATCCATCAGCATTTTACCGTAAATTTATCCTAATATATACAGTCTTATATGCAAGTTTCCCTAATATACACATCTTTGCAAAGCAGTTCACCCTAATATAATGCAGTTTTGTGTTAGTCATTGCTAATGTACTCATTTATATGCTTGGCTGAAAAACTGCCTCGAAAAATTCAGAGAGAATTGCTAAGTTCAAAGGATGGCTGTGTTTTGGTTAGCAGATTGGTTTGGAAAGTGCAAATTAGATAGGGCTACCTTTAAATAGGAATGGGATTGGATTTCTCTCCCCTTTTGGCAGGGTGCTGCCCCCTCAAAGTCGAGGGGGTAGAGGAGGCAGAGTATGGAGCCGAGCATGGCGGGCTCCTCCTGAGCTCGAGAGAGGAGAAGCTGCCGGCCTCTGAAGCCACGCCACGCTAGGCTCCATGCTTTATCTCCTCCCAATGATGCAATGTCACACACATGTGCCACGCGCTGGGGACCCCTTAATCTTTGGTGCAATGCAGCTCCTCTGTCCTCTTCTGTTAGCCGACACCTCCACTAGCTGGCAGATCCACCTTTTGATGGAAATTCTGAAGATAAAAATTGGCTGCATTTTACTACGTAGATAGTAATCCTTGGGAGGGGGGGGGATAAAAGAGGAGGAGGAGGAGGAGGAGGAGGAGGAGAATGGAGCATTGTTCACATCTTAACACAGAACCATCTGCTTTTGTTCACCCATTCATCTTCTGTTGTGATGGTGGCCGTGGCCTCTCCTCTCTCCCACCTCCAGGTTTCTCAGTATTTCATGGCTATTTTGAGAATTGCTTCACCTTGCTGGCTGTTCTCTTCCCAACACTTGCCTTTGCTCTTTCCTTTCATGATAAGCTCCTTCTGTATTTGCATATGAAACATGTTCTTCTGTGTCAAGGATGCTGTAGAAATTCATATTGATTCGGCTGGCCTCTTTGTTTCCTTTCTCAATCATGTGTATTGCAGATTCCACAGTTGTCAAGAGGCTTTATCTCATCTTGTCTCACAGCAACCATAGAAAGGTTGCCATTATATTCCTCATTTTACCAATTAGGAAACAGGGTTGAGAGCGAGTTGTCCCGTGCCAGCTGAGACACTGATAGCAGCAACACTGAGGTTGATTTCTCCTGTTCTATTCCTTCATTATTCCCTGACTTTACTCTACCCTGCTTTCCATTTTATTTTGAATTCTAGAGTTCCATTAGGAGAATTTCGAGCTGGTCTGTGACCGTAAAAATAAATTCATTCATTCATTCATTAGGAGAATTTCTAAACATTAATTCCACAACTGGACTCACTCCATTGCAGCTTTTGCTTCTGTCCTGCAACTCATTTGTTTCTTTCCTCCATTTTTATAGCAGTGACACACACTTGGTTTGGGTCCCACCCCACACATTTAAAGCAGTATTTAAAAGTATGGGAGTGTGAAAGTGGTCTTGATCAGATGTATGGATGTATTGCCGTTAAGAAATGGTTCAGCCAGAATTGTTTGGGATGTTTACCAATGTTTCTTACATATTTATTTCACAAAATTTATACACCACTTGATTGTAAAAAAAAACAACACACACACACCAAACACCCTCAAAACAGTTTGATAAACTAAACCATCTTATTAACAATGGTGTGATGGAGTGAGAACATGGGGGAGCACAGATCTGGGAACCCTCTCCTCTGAGCGGGAGCAATGATAATCAGCTGGAATGCTAAGCTAATGGGATGGACTCCATTTGTTTTGTCAAATAAATGATGACACCCCAAAGAGCAAATTGGTGCATAGGGCTTCAATTGTTTTCTTAGCTGGAGCTAGACTGGAGGTGGCTTGTCACTGGAAAACAACCAGTTTCTGGAAGGATGGATGGTTCAAGTTTGGCAATTTGATCCGCATTAGAAACGTACTCAATGCCATGAGACCAGAACAGCCCCCCAAATAGAATACAAGATTGCCATTACAGTACTTGGATGACCTTTATCCTCCCCATTGGTAAAAGATTGCCTTTTTTGGTGCCACCAGAAGCCCATAGATCCCCATGGATATGATCTATGCCTACAAGCTGGTACTCAGGATGTTGGAGGATTCTATAGGGTACTCCTTCACAGATGGCTCCTCTGCTGAGTGGATATATTTGCAGGGCCAGAGTTTCCCTGCCTCTGCCTCAAATGAATTTATTATATCCAGCAAACACGGGCAACTGGAAAAGTTTAGTAAGTCAAAATTAAACAATTTTAATGCACTCTTTAAAAACAAACCAAGGCAGTCTTTTCTCATGTTTTCTTTTCTTCACATGTCTCCCTTGAGCCACTTTTGATTTGCCATCATGTGCCCTCAATTAGCTATTGTACAGAGGAGCCATTTGCTACCTAGGCCTTAGATGAGAAAGCTTTCCTATTACTGTATCACTGCTCAGATATTCTCAGACAATTAAGCATGGGAAATGAATTTGAAATTGAATATTCTTCGGTACAGTTTCCTGAAATTACTTTTATTAATCAACATTGATTTTTTGGGGGGGGAGGAGGGGGGATCGTATAATGGTGTCATAATTTTTCCTGCTAAAAAGGGTAGTCAGGAACCCACTTGAAGCTTGGGAACTAATGAATCTAATTTTGTATTACCTGTGTCATGGTCCAAAAGCTGGATGCTGACAAGTTTCTTTATTATTGCACCTCCCACCATGCTTTCTTCTTTTTTTGAGAGAGAGAGAGAGAGAGCTGGCTGATAACATAATGGTTTGCAAATCAGAGTCATGAAAAGGCTTTGTTGTCAATATTACTGGGAATTTCAGGAAACTGCGCAATGTGAAAAAAACACCACCACCCACACCTTGGCTTATCACCCTAAGTGTAGCACAACTGAAAGTCATCTACATCATAAGCCTATGCATATTTACTCAGAGGTAGGCCCCACAGTTTAAAAGATGTACCCTATATAATCATAAGGTATATTATGCACTTTATTATAATTGCGAACTCCATCAAATTTAAGTGGTAAAATGTAATGACTGCTGAGAAGAGAAGACTCCCTGGAAAAGACCCTGATGTAGGGAAAGATTGAGGGCAGAAGGAGAAGGGGACGACAGAGGACGAGATGGTTGGACAGTGTTCTTGAAGCTACCAACATGAGTTTGACCAAACTGTGGGAGGCAGTGGAAGACAGGAGTGCCTGGCGTGCTCTGGTCCATGGGGTCACGGAGAATCGGTCACGACTAAATGACTAAATACCACCACCACCACAGAAGAAGCAGCTGTCTTATACTAGTTCTGTGTAGACATTCCAATAAGTGGGTCCACCTCTTTCTATATGAACCCACCCAGACCCTGAGATCTTCTCAGAACCCACCCAGATCTTCTGAGGCCCTCCTTCATGTGCCTCCTCCTTGAGAGGTTCGGAGGGTGGCAACATGAGAACGGGCCTTCTTCTGAAGTGGCTCCCCATCTGTGGAATGCTCTCCCCAGGGAAGTTCACCTAGTGCCTTCATTATACAACCTTAGGCACCAGGCAAAAACATTCCTTTTTAACCAGGCCTTTGGTTGATCCGATGTACATCCTATGCCCTTTTAAAATGTGTTTTTTTTTTTTGGGGGGGGGCTATTTGGTTGTTTTTATTAGGTATTTTGTGGTTTTATATCTTGATTTTATTCTGTGCACCACCCTGAGAACCCCTACATATAGGGCGGTATATAAATTCTAATAATAATAATAATAATAATAATACTAATAATACATGTGAGAGCAGGATACTAGATTAGATGGGCCACTTGCCTGATGCAGCAGGTTCTTCTTGTGTCCTTAAGCCAGGCTTCCTCAAACTCGGCCCTCCAGATGTTTTAAGACTACAATTCCCATCACCCCTGACCACTGGTCCTGCTCGCTAGGGACCATGGGAGTTGTAGGCCAAAAACATCTGGAGGGCTGAGGTTGAGGAAGCCTGCCTTAAGCTATGTTTGGAGGCCCCCCTGTTCACCCTGATGAGTGATGCCCTTGACATATGCCCCAAAGTCCTGTCCTGATGGCTCCACTGCCTGCTTGTCTCAGAGACATCCTATTAACTGCTGTGGGAAGCAGGATGCTGAGCTAGATGCGTCCTTTGTATGGTCCAGTAGCACTCTTCATAATGTCATAATGTTATAGGTTTGGGGTGGGGTCAGTCTGTGGGCTCCCTGCAGTCCTGTGATTCTGTATCCAGTAAGGATACAGTCTAGTAGAAGCTGTTGAACTAGTCAGATCAGTAGCTCTGGAAGATAATGGCCTTAGCCGTCCAATTATGTACTGTAGAGTTATGTACAGGGCAAAGCGGTTGCCCTGTTGCCGTAGACACAAGTGGGGGTAAACCACTTCACCTCTCACTCACCAACAGACCCTCCAAGTGTCCGAGTTTTCCAGGGATCATCCTGGATTTACGGTTTCTGATTTGATCCCAGAATGTTCCACTTTTCCTTAGGACATCCCTATTTTCATCGGACAAATGTTGGAATGGACACCTCTATTTTAATCAGAGAAATGTTGGAGGGTATGGAAAAGGATGTCCCTATTTTCATTGGAGAAATGTTGGAGGGCATGAGCCTAGTTGGAAGTGGAATCACCTTGTAAGGTAGAAGAAGCCAGGGTGTGCATGTGAGTTTTGACTCATGCTGAAACCTGGAGACATAGAGGCTGGCTTGCTCAGTGCTTGACCCAAAGCTACGGCTTGGGGATTGTCCTGGGAACCCAATGGCGAAGGGAGTGTTAAAGCTGTGAGGTTCTCAATCCTAGGCTCAGGTTTTTTATATGTGTAAATAAAACCACACTGATGTCCAGCGCCAAGAGCCTTCTGGCGGTTCCCTCACTGCGAGAAGCGAAGTTACAGGGGACCAGGCAGAGGGCCTTCTCAGTAGTGGTGCCCGCCCTGTGGAATGCCCCCTATCAGATGTCAAAGAAATAAACAACCATATGACATTTAGAAGGCATCTGAAGGCAGCCCTGTTTTGGGAAGTTTTTAATGATCGATGCTTTAATATATTTTTAACCTTCTGTTGGAAGCCGCCCAGAGTGGCTGGGGAAATCCAGCCAGATGGGTGGGGTAGAAATAAATTATTATTATTATTATTATTATTATTATTATTATTATTATTATTTTCTAAAGACACCACAGTCTCCACTGACAACCATTCCAAGGAAACAAAGCCCTGGGAAACTGCAGGCATCCTTGGAGTCTCTTGCCAGTCAGAGATTGGGATGCACACAACAGTACGTTTTTGTGAGGTGGGAAAATCCAAACCAACCTTCTCCTCCTTCCATAGCAAACCATACTCTTCTACACTAGCCCTTTTACCTGACAGACCATATACTTATCAGCAGCAGGGAAAGGAAAAGCCCTTTTCTTTACACTGCCCTGCTTTTATTTGCTTGCACCTCTAAATGCCTTCATCACCAGTGGACAGACCTGAGCTCCTTGGAGAGTGTGATTAGCTAAACTTTGGGGAAGGTAAAAAAACCTGACAGCATTTGATGAAGTGGCGCAGCAGGAGACGGCTGGCGAGAGAAACACAGGCTGGTTGTTGCTGACTTGCTGTTGCCTAATCATTCTATTAATCACAAAATCAGAAGCGGTGCTAATTAATTTGGTTGCATGGTGGGAGGTGGGGAAGGATGAAAGGCTGGGAAAATAAAATACCTAGCAGAGGAACCTTCGCTTATTTTATTTTTAACATGGATAGCAAGGGTTCTGTTGGGAGTTAATGGCCAGATTCCAATCCATGGCACAAAGGAACTTCTAGATTTTGGAATCTGTGGTCCTCCAGGTGTTGTTGGACATCAGCTCCAGATAGTATAGCCAATGATCACAGATGATGGGAGTTGTAGTCAAGCAAGATCTAGAAGACCGTAAGGCCTCAACCTCCATTCTACAGGCACAGCAGGAGTTTAGAACCCCCAGCCTGCCAACCACAGTGTCCTTTATCAGCCATCTCAGTGCCTCTGTGATCAAAACAGTCAACAGAAAGTTGAATCAAATTTCTTCTTACTGAGCCACATAGTGGAATGCTGTCTGTGTTTTGCTTTTAAAAAAATAACATAAAATAATTATTTTTCCCCCTGTAACTCCAACAGCCACAAACAGTTCAAACTGAGCATAGAGTACAGTTAGGATTGTTGACTGTAGAATGTAAACTTATTCCAGTTACACATTTTGTTATATTTTCTTGGTTTCTGATTGTCTCTTTATGACGGACATTTTAGTTTATTTCTATATTAAGAAAAATGCTTTCATACTGCAATTTCATAATAAAATCCCAAAGCTGTTTACAACCATTATAAAAAAGACTTAAAATTACAGAGGACATCACCTAACTATTAGAGAAAATGGCATAGAAAAGTTTTTAGCAAATATTTAAATGTTAATATAGAATATGTCAGCTGAATCTCTGTTGGGAGAGCATTCCAAAGGACTGAGCTGATGACACTAAAAGCTCAGTCGTCGTCAAATGAGCCTCACCGATTCAGGGATGATCAGCAACATTCCTACAGAGGACCTCAATGATCAACCTGGGATATAAGGGTTGAGATCAGGGTGGTCCAACTTTTCATAACAAGTGATACACAATAGTACTTTGACACGGAACCCGTGATCCTCATGGAGGGGACAGAGTGAGGCTAGAATAGTATTGTAATAAATTTAATAACATTGCACAGCCTTAATAGATTTTTGTTACTGTTAGGCTGACTGGCAAAGGCCCCAAAATGCTGCCCTAGTCTAGGTGTGGGGAATGTTAGGTTCTCCAGTTGTGGCATAACTACAATTCCCATCAGCCCTAGCAAGTATGGCCAATGGCCATGAATAAGTGAAGCTGTAGTTCAGCAAAATCTGAAGGACCAACAGTTTTCCACATCTGCCTAAATCCTAATTCCCAGGCACTTCTACAATTTCTGATTTGGGACCTGTGCTCTCTGGGCAGCCTCAGACACTCTTTTGTCCTGGGCCTGAGCTATGACATTCCAAATAAGTTTTGTAGCTGACCTCTGTGTGAAACGTAAGCACTGAAAATAATAACAAAACCCTTGCTGAATAGCATGTCTCTATCAAGCATGTTCCTGCATAGTACCGCCTGCTATGGCAGAGCAATCTCTTTAAACTGAACGCTGAGACTTTTTGCATTTCAAACTCAATTTTGGGAAGAGTTGATATTACTTTTCCAGTGGTTTCAGGTAGAACTCGATTGTGAAGGTTGCTATAGCAATTGTCGAGCTGATCAAATCAAAGTCTGGAATAATAAGAGAGGGGAAGGTTATTTCAAAGATTATTGCAAATAGTCGACACACACAAATTTGCTATTTGGCCAAGAGAGAGGAAGAGGACTAAATGGAAATGAAGTTGCAGATGCAGCAAAAGCTAAACAGATGATGGAATAATAAGAGAGAAGACAGGGGAATGGAATAAACAGTAACTTCCCCTGCCCACTTAGATTTGCTTAGTCATTTGAATCTCCGTTTCTTGAGAGGAAATTAACTAATACTTCTCCATTCTTTTTAGTTTCGAACACTTTTGATTGCTTAATGTAAACCTTCATGGCCATAAAATCCCCAAGGCTAACATAAAATGACATATGATTGATTGTCCGTGCAACAGAAAAGAAGCCAGACATCTGTAATACTGAATGACAAATGGAAAGACCTATTTTGTTGGAAGTAGTTACTGACGTTAGAAATATGATCCAGAGAAGGTAGGTAATTCACTACATGCTTAAATCCCATTGATCCCAACTGGGTTCCCCTGTAACATCAAAGTCTATGCCCCCCTGCTCCCAATGAACATGGTGCCTTGTGTCATCGGGAAAGGAATCATTTCAGGCAATATGAAAACAATGCTAGGCCACTGATTAGTACTTACAGGGCAGCATGTTGATGCTGAAATGTTATATCTGTGTTACTAGAAATGGCTCTTTTGGACATTTGTCAGGGATTGCCCGGCTCCTCGTGAGGGGAAGATCCTGACAGCCATGCACCTGTGTAAGAATATAGCAACATGAGAAGAGCCTGCTGGATCTGGCCCATGGGCCACCTAGCTCACCATCCCATCTTCACAGTGGCCAGCCTGCAAGCACGACCCGAGTGCCATGGGACTTTCCCCTTCTGCAGTTTCTAGCAACTGGTATTCTCAAATATACCACTTCCAACGGTGGAGATAGAACATAGCCATCAGGGTTATTAGCTATTGATAGCCTTATTCTTCATGAATTTTGAAGCCATCCAAGTTGGTGGCCATCATTGACACTTGTGGGAGCGAATTACAGTCGTCAAATGGAATCCATTCCGGAAGCCCACTCAACTTCAAAAACGTTTGGAAACCAAAGCGTGGCTTCTGATTGGCTGCAGGAAGCCCCTGCAGCCAATCGGAAGCCATGGATGCCGTCAGACATACCGTTGGGCATTTGGCTTCTGAAAATCATTTGAAAACCATAACTCACTTCCAGGTTTCAAGAGTCAATTTGTTCAGGAGCCAAGGCATTCAAGATTCAAGGTATGACTGTACATAGTTTATCTATGCTCTGCATGCAGCAGTACTTTTTATTATCAGTCCCAGATCTTCCAGCATTCAGCTTCATTAGATGAATACAAGTTCTAGTGTTATGAGAGAGACAGAAAAACATGCAATGCACAAATTTACAAACTTTTATCTGGTCACTCGCCTTTTCTCTAAACTTAAAAAAAACCTTTCCTCATAGGGGAGTTGCTCCATCTCCTTGATCACTTTGGATGCCATTTTTCTGAACCTTTTCCAGCTCAACCATATCCTTTCTAAAGTAAGGCAACCAGAACTGTGCACAGCATTGCAGATGCAGTTGCACTAAAAAAAATTATAACAGCATTATAATATAAATCATGCAGGAAACCATGCGGGAGGTAGATCATAGACTTTAGCACATCAAAGCTGTGTATTTCTACCTGCTGGCACAGAAAACTTCCTCTTCCTTATATTTGCAAAACCTAGCATATCACTCTCTTTTTAAAATGTCAGTATTAATCCCTCATATCTACCAACATGAGAAAATCAATTTTTTTTTAAAAAAAAGCCTAATAAGTGGTCTCTGAGGATGTATATGCATTTTGAGATTTAAATATTCCATTACCCTGTTTACACTGATGAACAAGAAGTAAAATCATAGAATTGTAGAGTTGGAAGGGAGGCTCATCTAGTCCAACCCCTGCAATGCAGAAATTTCAACCGAAGCCATCCAACCTCTGCTTAAAACCTTCAATGAAGGAGAGTCCTCAACCTTCCGAGAAACACTGTTCCATTGCTAAACAGCTCTTATTGACAGAAAGTTCTTCCTGATCTTTAGTCAGAATCTCCTTGCTTGTAACATGATCACTTCCTCTTGAGGTTCCCAGTACTTCCACTTAGCTGAGACAAAATAAAAAATAAAAAATGCCTTCCAGTAACACCTTAGAGACCAACTAAGTTTGTTCTTGAACTGAGCTTTCGTGTGCACGCACACTTCTTCAGATACACTGAAATAGAAGTCACCAGACCCTTATATATAGTGAGAGAGTGAGGAGGGGTATTACTCAGAAGGGTGGTGGGAATGGGTGATTGGCTGAAAGGTGAGGTAAACCTGTTGATGGGTGTTAACAACTGGGGAAACCCAGCCAGTTGGGCGGGGTACAAATAATATATTATTATTATTATTATTATTATTATTATTATTATTATTATTATTATTATTATTAGTCTTACAGGAAAAAGCAAGGGGTGAGATGGCTAAAAATAGCTTTGTCATGTATAATGAGATAAGAATCCAATGTCTCTATTCAGACCAGGTCTCTCCATGGTTTTAAGTTTGGTAATAAGTTGCAACATCAAACAAACCATCTCAGGACTATTGAATTGCTCATCTTCTAACATTGTGTATGCCATCAAATGCCAGCAGTGCCCTTCAGCTCTCTATATTGGACAAACAGGCCAAACCCTACACCAAAGGATAAATGGACACAAATCTGACATCAGGAATCACAAGACAGAGAAACCAGTAGGAGAACACTTCAATCTCCCAGAACATTCTATACAAGATCTCAAAGTAGCTGTCTATTACAAAGGAATTTCAGAAATAGACTGGAAAGAGAAGTTGCTGAATTGCAACTTATTACCAAACTTAAAACCATGGAGAGACCTGGTCTGAATAGAGACATTGGATTCGTATCTCATTATACATGACAAAGCTATTTTTAACCATCTCACCACCTGCTTTTTCCTGTAAGACCAATTGCAGTCATTAACAGTCGTCAACAGGTTTACCTCACCTATCAGCCAATCACCCATTCCCACCACCCTTCTGAATAATACTCCTCCCCACCCTCTCACTATATATAAGGGTCTGGTGACTTCTGTTTCAGTGTATCTGAAGAAGTGTGCATGCACACAAAAGCTCATACCAAGAACAAACTTAGTTGGTCTCTAAGGTGCTACTGGAAGGAATTTGTTTAATTTTTTATTTTGTTTCGACTACGGCAGACCAACACGGCTACCTACCTGTAACTTCCACTTAGTTGATCAGTTACTCCCTGTTGGTGAGGACCAGGTCCAATATAAATTATCCCATTGTGGCTTCTTTCACCTTCTGTGAAAGAAATTGTCTGTGAGGAAAAGGAGGAGTTTGTCGGACCTTACATTCTTGGCAGATTTTGTGTTCCAAAAGGTATCAAGGTAGTTGAAGTCTCCCATGACTACCAAATCTCTCCTTTTTGTATGTTTGTTAATCAGCTCTAGAAAGGGCTGCCAAACATTTCCCGTCTTGCACCAGGCCCCTTAATCCCCCCTAATGGCTCATCACCCAGGCTATCACCTCACCCGGAGGCTAGCCTGGCTATTCCAAGAATTAAAAACCTTGATTAAATTCTAACACTTGCTGGATCCAGGGATTTGGGGCCAAGAGCTGGGAAATAACAGAACTATAATTGTCCTGTGTTATTCATTGTTACGAGTAAGGAGAGACCAATCCTGTGGGACTGTTCAAATATACATAAGGACATAAATCTTGCATGTGTACTAAATTAATACACTATAACAGAATAAATTATAGGTTTTGCAAGCAGCTGGACCACATCTTTTGGCCATGCATCTCTCCAAGCTTCTCTGAAAGAGTTTGAACGATGGTAATGGCACCAAAGGTTAATTTCCAAACTAACAAAAGGTCCGGCCTCATTTAGAGTTCATAGAATCTACTGAACCTATTGCTCATGCCTACCTCCTCCGCATTTAATTACTGTTTGTCACAGTTACTGTCTGTAGTTATAGCATGGGCGCACCGAACTTACACATTATGTGTTTGAATGCAGTCCTATTCCTTTCCATAAGTATATACCAAGAACTGGGAACTGATGTATAAAAGGGAAATATCCATGCAGCCACATATATTTCCACTCCCCTCGTCTGCAGTACCAACAGCAATGGTTCTTATTATTACTTTAGCTATATTATCTGTGGCTGGCTTTCTTTTACCCAGAACATTTTCTGATTGTAGAATACAAACTAGTGTAGTTGGCTGTGTCAAGAGGGTCAATAAACAAGATGAATGCACATCATTAAGGCCTTTAAATTGGTGTCTGAACTAGCTGTCAGGGAACTTATGCTAAAGCTTCGTGTGGCTGTAAGAGGGGTGGAGAACAAGGAAAATATGTCCCCACCTTCTGAAGTGCAAGTACACTCTTGGCTGAAATAGCACCCACTTATTGGGTCTCTGCAAATAGGAATTGTGTAGGTGAATGGTCAACATGCCAGACAAAGAACAGTCTAAAATGCCACTTGTCAGCACTTCTGCTTCTCAAGTCAGAGCTCCCTTTTGTGACAGTCATTGAATGTTGTCAGTTAAAGAAGGTTGCCAAACAGGGATTCTTCTTTGAATCATATGCATTACTGGCATGAATGCATTGTTTTATACTACATAAGAAGATCGCTGTTGGATCAGGCCAAAAACCCATCCAGTTCAGCATCTTGTTTTCACCAAAGGCCTATGGGAAGTCCAACAAGCAGCAGGATATGAGGGCAATGATAGTTTCTCCACTTTCAATGAGCAGCAACTGATATTTGGAGACATACTGCTTCTGCCACTGGACATTGTCCTCGTGGCTGGTAGCTATTGATAGCCTTATCCTCTTTTAAAGTCACCCAAGTTGGTGGCCATCTGTTATGTATTGAAGTTATCACCCTAGGCCACTAGGGGTGTTGTGTATATAGTTTCACTTTGCCCACCGTGGCTGCAGTTCTCACTCAGGTCCACAACATGCAAATGAAGGATTGAGAGTGCCGTTCACGGATTGGGTAGCTAGAGAGAGAGAGTTGTTACTGTTGCATGTTACTGAGTACTATATAATCAGGCTGGCTCAGCCCTTCAGTTCAGTCCTGTTCCAGCCTGAGAATAAAGAGAGCTGCTTGGAGAATCACTGTGTCATCTGCTATGTCCACCCACTACTTAATACCATCATTGCCTCTTGAAGAAGCAAGTTCCAACGGTGCACTGCATGAAGGAATACAGTGGTACCTTGGTTCTTGAACATAATCTGTTCTGGAAGACCGTTCGGCTTCTGAAACATTCAAAAACTGAGGTGCTGAGCCAGCTTAGCCCAGCGGTTCCATTGACCAAAGCATTGCTTAGATCCCCTAATCGCTTCCAGTGGTTTGACACCTGCGGGCGCTGCCTGGCTTTAACGAAACAACAAAAAACTGAGGTGCGGCTTCCCATTGGTTGCAAGAGCTTCTTGCACTCAGTGGAAGCTGCGCCGCATGTTCGGGTTCCAAAAAAGTTTGAAAATGGAAGCCTGTACTTGCGGGTTTTTGGCGTTTGGCTTCCAATACGTTTGACAATGGAGGCATTTGGGAAATGAAGTACCACTATACTTTCTTTTGTCTTTCCAGAATCTTCCAACATTCATTCTCACTGGATGACTTCAAGTGTTAGTATTAGGAGAGAAGGAAAAAAACTTCTCCCTGTCCACTTTTCTCTACACCATGGATAAAGTTATGCACTTCCTTCATATCCTTGCCTACTTACCATTTTTCTAAACTAAAAAGCCCTAACTGTTGTAACCTTTCCTCATGGTGTGTGTGTTGCTCCGCCCCTTCATCATTTTGGCTGCCCTTTTCTGAAACTTTCCCATCTCTACAAGATTCCACCTGCTTCCATGTTTACTGGGGAAGTGCCGGGAACAGTCATTTATTGAGTCAGATTCCTTGCAAGGAGAGAGCCTTGGACACTTAAAGATGCCAAATTTATGGAGCAGAGAAGAACAAGCAAGTATCTGGATGATCTATGATACTCTTTAAAGTTTCTTCCATCCACTGCCCCCAGCACCACCATATGCTTTGAGTTTCAGAACTATTTCTATTTCATCGTCAGTGGTGTACCTACATTTTGGGGGTCCTGAAGCTTAAACTGTTATGAGGGGCCCTTCACAACCAGCAATGAGCTCTGGGTAACCACTGCTATCTTCTTCAATCGGGTTGTTCCATGGCAGATCACCACATTTTTTAAATAAATAAAAAATAACTTCTATATCTCAGATTTTGTTTAAATTGCTGTATTGGATTATCTCATACATCAAAGTCAGTGGTGTGAATAACAAATTCCTATGCTTTTTAATTTTTAAGTCGCTTTAATTTTTAAGTCGCTTCCTGGGGCCCCTCCAGGATTAGGGGCCCTGAAACTAAGCTTCATTAGTTTCATAGTAGATCTGCCCTGGCTATGTTCAAAACTGCTGAACTGCTTCCCAACAACAACAGATTGCCAATAAAAGCAAAAACAACTCATCTCCAAAAATTACATCTTGATCCCCAACAAAAACTCCTAAACAACACCCACCCCATATTTTCCGATCATTCTTAGTTACAGTCGTACCTTGCGTTACGTAAGCTCCGGGTTGCGTACTTTTCGGGTTATGAAATCCGTTAACCTGGAAGTGCAACCCGAAGCATTTGCGCATGCGGAGAACGTTTTTCGGGGTTTTTCGGTCTAGACCGAATTGTTCAGGTTACATCCTTTTTGGGTTATGTACTGTAACCCAAAATGGATTAAGTACGTAACCCGGGGTACCACTGTATATTTAACCAATTGATGAGTTTCCATTCTGGGTGTGTGGAAAGGCAAATAACCAATTACATATCAAGCAGAAACATTGGAAAGGGTTAGAAGCTGGGGTGGATTAACTATTATGTTATGAAAGCTAATTATTTTTTAACTTGGGACTTCCTGGCTCACATCTCATATTCACAGCCAACATCAGCTCTGAAATGCAGGTAAAAGTTGTAATCCAACAAAGACCATGAATACCTAATTCAGTTTATTGAGTAACCAGATATTTTTTCCTAGGGGCTCAGTTCCAGGCAATGTAGCCTTGAAAGGACCTGGGTTGTGGGTGGGGAAACACTTCCTTATGGACCTACCAGTAAGTTTGAGTGGTGGCAGTATTGAGCTATAGTTGAAACCTGGTATGCCTGGTTATATATATTTTTTGAAATCCCTAAGCAAAGCCAATGGAAATGTCAAATAATGAATCCACTGGGGAGCTTCCATACAGGCAGGTGGCACATATTAAGAAAGCTGCTATTGTGTTCTTTTTAGTTTATTCAGTCAGAGCTGGATAATCCTTCCACTTCTGTCTTTGTGAAGAACAGTGGGAATGTCTTGTTGTTCAATAAATTAGAAAAATGTGCCTCAGTCTGCATCGCTGATCCTGCGATCGTCTGCAGGAAATAACTCCTGTTTGAAAGATATTCCCTGCCACAGGGCATATGATTACAAAATAGTTGCAGGTATTTAAAAAGCAGTGCATTGTAACTGGGTGGGAATTTGAACTCTGCATGGATTAAAAAGTGTATGCTATATAATATCTTGGTGACAGTTGAAGAGGCTCACCAACGGTTCAGATCTGGGCATGACAAACGTAGTGCACATTCACACGATATGAATCACTCACAGCATTGAACTGAAATCTATCCTTCTACAGCATAAAGCCTATTCGATCTATTTCTGCTCTCTGGGGTGTCCGAGATAAAGCATTCCTCATTCTTCTATGGTGGTGACGGCCATCAACTTGGATGGCTTTAAAACAAGATTGGATAATGATGGCCATGCTCTGCCTCCACTGGTTGAAGCAGTATGCTTCTGAATAGCAATTGCTGCAAACCGCAGGAGGTGAGTGTGCTCTTGTGCTCAGATCCTGCTCATGGGCTTCCTGTGGGCATCTGGTTGGCCACTGTGAGAACAGGATGCTGCATTTGATGGGCTCTTCTTGTGTGACAGCCCTTTCTTCAGGTATCTGAAGACACCTTGCCCCCAGTCTTTTCTCCAGGCTAAACATACCTAGTTCCTTTAACCATTCCTCATAAGACTTGTGTATGTACACCCACTCACACACACCTACACACACCCACACCCCACTACTAGTTTTTATGTTGCTTATTATAAGAAAAATCTCCAAGAGGCTTACATAAAATCAACAACAATGTTCAATAAAAGTTAGAGGGGAAAATAGATAAAAGCACAACACAAGTGTATATTTAAAATAAGACTCGGCAGTGTTTTATGTACAACTCACAGACTTCATTGACTTCCTCTGAACCTGTTCCACTCTGCCTATATCATCCTTAAAGTGTGGTTCCCAGGTATGGTCACAGAAATCCAGATGAGGTCTGAGTCTGACTGCTGTGGAATAATTAATTCCCATGACTTAGAAACTTTGGCTCTATTAATGCAGCCTAAAATCGAATTAGCCTTTTTTTTAGTTGCATCACACTGTTGACTCAAGTTCAGCAGGTGATTGAGATCCTTTTCACATGCATAACTGTCATGCTAGATATCCTCTTTCATATACTTTTGCATTTGCATTTTTTAATTATTATTTTTTTGCCTAAATGCAGAACATCGCATTTGTGTCTGTTGAATTTCGTTTTGTTTGTTTCACCTCACTTTCCCAGTCCGTAAAGGTCACTTGGAATTTTGTTCCTGCATTCTGGAGTGCTAGCTATCCCCCCTCCCCAAGTTTTGTGTCGTGGTCTTAAGTTGTGCAGCCAGTCACTATATATCCCACTATCCAATATGTCCTAGAACCTTCATCTTGTTTGTTGAAGCCTGTGCTAATGGTTGCTCCTGCTGTTTCTTTCGCATTTCTAGCAATAAAATTGACTGAGCCAGTGTGGTTAGTGTCCAAATCCCCACTCAGCCATGAAGCTCACTGAATGCCCTTGGGCCAGTCATTGCCTCTTAAGCTAACCTACCTCACAGGGTTGTTGTGAGCATAAAAATAGAGACAAGGAATAACCATGTACACCCCATTGCAGTCCTTGGAGGACAGATGAGATATAGATGTCACCACCACATGGTACAACCTGATACTATCAGTTTGGCAGTTGTGCATTCTTTGCAAGCTTCTCCCATTCAGCTTTCGCCAACAAGAATAGGGTATCTCTAACCTCTTGGGATATTTTATGTAACTCTTGGATGCTCTTCTCCTTCTTTGGTTAAGGCTCTTCATTCTTCCACCAGAAGAAGGTTTCATGCAATGGGGATGGGCTTTCTATCACACAGATTTTGAACTTAATTGCAAGGTGAACCTCCTGGTGACAGTTTTGTTGAAAAAGAAAGAAAGAAAGAAAGAAAGAAAGAAAGAAAGAAAGAAAGAAAGAAAGAAAAGAGAGAGAGAGATATTGGTCTGGGAATGTGGAACTGTTAACTCACATCAATATTCAGCAGAAAAGCCAGAGATATTTTATTTGATCATGGCTTTAACTGTAAGAAAATCTGGAGCATTTGAGCAGTCAAAAGGGGCTTTGTAATGTAAACAGCCATTAAGAAAGCAATTACAAGCATTTGCTTGCAGAGTACTGTGTTTATTATGATGCCTGCCTTTGTAGATATTCAAAATGACTGTCAGGCATGTTCCCCATAGCAGGATGACTGTCAGGCACCCATTTTCTTCTGCACAAGCTGATGTGAATTAAAAAGTCTTAGCCACATTTTCTCTCCATCAGGCAAATCACAGATGTCTGGGCTTGCCAAGGAGAAATAAAGATGAATGGACCTCTGGTCTTGTTGCTAATAAGAATGGAAGCACTTTGTCAATGCCACCCCAGAAGAGCAAACAGGTGCCTGGAGTTTCCAACAAAACATTCCACAAGCACTTCTAAAATGTGGTGAGGAGGGATTCTTCCAGGGGGGTGGTAGATAAAAAATAATATTGTTTCCTCTGTTGCATGATGTGAATGCTGTTCTTTTAAACACATTTATTTAAGGAATTTGTACCCCACTGTTCAGCCAAAAAGGCTCCCAGAGTGAGTTATTCAAGTCCCACCATGGGTGGGAACCCCCCCCCCCAAACAGATGTGATAATTAAGGTAGCCGCGTAGTAAGTGAATATCATGATGGCAGTAATTCTGGTGGCTCTATGGTGAGTTTGCTTCCTGGTTCATATGGCGCAGGAGGGTATGACTCCAACATCAACAGAGGTCACAGAAATCTTTTTCAAAGCACAAAACGTTGGCACCTTGCACACCTCTCCTGTAAGCAACCATTTTGCCCAGCAGAAGCAAAAGCCCCTACCAAAAGTTAGTGCAGGATGGCTTCCTTGAAAAGAAGGGATAGCTTGGGCAGTAACAATAACACTGGAATTGCTCTTTTATGTATATTATCGCCGAACATTTTAGGTTGTTTTTGTTCTCGTTCTTACATTTTTTAAAAATGTTTTGCTTTTCTAAGAAGTTTTGAGTTCACCTTCCTGAAAAAAAGCAAATAACAATGATAATAGGCTTCGCTATCAAGGCCAGCAAAATCTTTGTAGATCCCTGTAAAATACATATGTAGCACACAAGCTTAACAGATTAAAGGCCATAGAAGCTAAGCTGATATGGAACAATAATTTAGTTTGGGCAAGCTTGCTAAAGTAACTGTGACATATCCTACATTGTGACATGTTCTATTCTGGATGGGCTGCCTAAGGCTTTTAGTAAAAGCAGCTTTTAGGGGCAAGTCAGAGACTTAGTGAGAGGAAGTAACCAAGTGAGGTAAAGGTAAAGGCAAAGGGACCCCTGACCATTAGTTCCAGTCATGTCCGACTCTGGGGTTGCAGCGCTCATCTCGTGTTAATGGCCGAGGGAGCCGGCGTACAGCTTCCGGGTCATGTGGCCAGCATGACAAAGCTGCTTCTGGCGAACCAGAGCAGCGCATGGAAATGCCGTTTACCTTCCTGCTGGAGCGGTACCTATTTATCTACTTGCGCTTTTGATGTGCTTTTGAACTGCTAGGTGGGCAGGAGCTGGGACCGAGCAACGGGAGCTCACCCCATCGCGGGGATTCGAACCGCTGACCTTCTGATTGGCAAGCCCTAGGCTCCAACTGAGAGGGGGGGGGTGACAAGTGGCCAGCCAACCAACCAGGGTTGGCCAACTGGGGTCTGACTGAGCAACCAACCAAATGTGGTAGACTGACAGAACAGCAGAGTGACTAAACAAGCACACTGACTGACAGAATGACAGAGTGACTGACAGACAGAGTGACCAAACAAGCAATAGAGCAACTTGCCAGGCAGCCAACTGGCATGAGTGACCAACATGCAGAGTGACCAACTGCATGGGCAAATGAACAGTAGAGTGACTGACCAACTGAGGTCCAATTCACCACATGCCTGACTAAACAACTAAGTTGCAGAGCAAGTGATGGAGTGATTGACCAAGTGAGCTGCAGATTGACTGAGCAACAGAGTAGCTCACCAATTGTGTGACCCATTGAGCAGTGGAGCAGTTGACTGAATGGTCCATTGAGCAGTAGAGTGAGTGATTTAGTAGACAACCAAGTAGCAGGAATGGGTGGCTGAGCAGCCAACTGTGTGGGCAACCAATGGGATGTCCAAGTGGCAGAGGGAGCAACCAAGGGGCTGACTGATTGGATGAGTGGCCAACTGAGGGATCAGCAGAGTGAATGTCTGAGTGACTGACAAACTGACTGAATGAATGGTTGAGGTGCCATCTTCTCAAGATGATTGAGAGGGGTCAATGCAATGTACTGACACCACACAGACAATGTTACGAGGAGCCAGGGGGTGGAGCCAAATGCCCTTTGAAAATTGAGGAGGCCCAGCCCCCTCAAAACAGACTGGGGGGAGTGCCCCAGCCCCCAGGAATGGTGCTTCTGCTGATTGAATGAATGAATGAATGAATGGGATGAGTATGTGACTAAGAGGACTGAATTAGGTAGAAACAGTATCACGTAGCTGGAAAAGCTTGTCAAAGCAAAAATGTTTTCAATTGTTTCTAAAAAGTAGCCTACAGATAATGAGCGTATGCTACATCTGCACAGATATTTCGCAGAACAGGGGCAATCACACGGAAAGCTCTGCTCTGAATTTCTGAGAAGAGGACTTCGGAAGTTTTTAGGACTTTAAAGAGAAAATTTCCTGAAGAACACAGGAACCTACCAGGTATATGCATGATAACGGGTCTCTCAAGTAACCTGGTTCTGAGCTGCATATTTTAGTAGCAAATCCTTGAACTTGGCCCAGTAGTGATGGCAGCCACTGCAAATCCCGCAAACAAGGTGTTATATGCTGGTGGTGGTGGTTTGCTCACCAAATGCAACCTAGACATCACATCCTGCAACTGCTGCAGCCTCTGGACTAACCTCAAGCATATCCCCACAGAAGAGTGCATTGCAGTAAACAAAAATGGAGTTAATCAATGTATGGACATGTGTGGCCAAGGTATCTTGATCCAGAAATAGCTGCATTTGTCTTACCTGCTGAAACTGGTAAAAGAATCTTCTAGTCACCATGGACAGTTGCACCTCCAGTGACAAAGTTAGATACCCAGACTATGCACCTGTTTCTTTAGGAAGAGCGCAACCCCATCCAGAGCAAGCAAGTGGCCGACTTCCTGGAACTGAGAACCAATCACCCACATCTGTCTTACTGTGATTCAAGCTTAGTTTATTAGCCTCCATCCATAGCAGCATAGAGTGTTTGAAGCACTCTGTGATCCTGACCTCATTCATTCTTATAAGCCCCCCCCCCCCTTGAAAGACAGGCCCATTTTACTTTTGGAGAACAGAGTGGGAAGAAGAAGAAGAAGAAGAAGAAGAAGAAGAGTTTGGATTTGATATCCCGCTTTTCACTACCCGAAGGAGTCTCAAAGCGGCTAACATTCTCCTTTCCCTTCCTCCCCCACAACAAACACTCTGTGAGGTGAGTGGGGCTGAGAGACTTCAGAGAAGTGTGACTAGCCCAAGGTCACCCAGCAGCTGCATGTGGAGGAGCGGAGACGCGAACCCGGTTCCCCAGATTACGAGTCTACTGCTCTCAACCACTACACCATACTGGCTGTATACCTAGGGTCATAGTCTCCATAGCCATTGTTTATTTCCTACAGGTTCCTGTCCATTTACCATCCAACTTAGCAAAGTAAAGTTTACATTTGGAAGGACATGACCCTAGTGAGAAATGGCTATCTGGTTATCTGTTTGTTTCCTGAATCATGAGCTTACTGTTGGAGGAAGATTGTGTCGACTACATGGAACCCAATTCTTTCTAATAGGAGGTGATGATTAAACTTTGTCAGCAACAGAAGATGAGTGTGCTGATCTTCACATTAAATATTAGGTGACCAGGATACTCATACCTTCAAGGACATGTCTAAGATGAAGACTAGTACCAGGGTCAAGACAGTTCATAATGGGGGTCTCTTTTAATACCCTCTGATGGCAGCTGCACTGATGCCATGATAAATTGAAATGAACAGTGTAAAAAGTCTAGATTGGCACATGTCATTACACAGATAGGGCTAGGAAAAGATTCCTGCTAGAAACCCTGGAGAACTGCTGCCTGCCAGTATAGACAATACAGATCTAGAATGGCCAGCCTTGGTATAAGGCAGCTTCCTAAGTGGTTCTATATTTTCAGTGTTGTACTGACTGACAGCAGCTCTCCAAAGTTTCAGACAGAAATCTTCACCAGCCCTGTCTGGAGATGCGAAGAACTTTTTGCATGTAAATATGTGCTCTACAACTGAGCTACAATCTCTTCCCCTTCCCCATATAAGTATACTGTGGTCCATGAATGGCCACTGTCAACAATTTTCATATAATCCCCCTGTTAGTTCAGAGGTAGGAAAGTGTGTCCAAAACAGACTGACCGATCTGTTGGTATGATAGGATGTGATTAGGCTTCTAATGCCCATTGGCATATGCTCCTTGATAAAGGGTCAGACGTATAACAGCTGCCATGAAATGTTATTAATCTGTTGTACAATTCACTCCCTTAGCACATTTTTTTTTTAAATTTACCAAATAATTTTGATTAAGAAAAATAGAAAAACTGTTATACCTAGCTTTGCTTAAAGTACTTCAAACATTTTATTACTCATACTATGGTACACAGAGAAGTAATTGCATAATTAAGAGATAATGTCAGTGCAATAGAACATGGTTGACAAGATAATAGTCTCCTGCAGCTATATAAATGTCAAGGCAAAGCTGACGGATATGTAGGAAAAGCACACACACACAAAAACAAAAATAAAAAACAAAAAACTTTTGCTTGCATTCTGAACTTGCAATTGGCTTGAATTTAATCACTCTGTTCTCAATGATTGGCTGATGTATCAGTGAAGAGCAAAAACATCCCATTCTCCCCAGCGGGCGCTAAGATTGCCGAAAAATCTGTCCAGAGCTGATACGGTGGAAACCGCGGGCAGCTTCATGCTGTTGGTTGGGTGCTGTGTTTAATTGATGACCTGCTTTTAACTTTAAGTGGCTGGCTTCAAGTTACTGATGAAACCACAGCTAAAGTTCAGAAAGAAGGCATGTGGTTTGGGTTCTCCAGGGAAGGTCATGCCTTACACATCCTCTAGACCAGGGGTAGCCAATGAGTTGGGCTTCCGAAGTTGCTGGATTACAACTTCCATCACCCCTGACCATTGGCCTAGATAGGACTGATATGAGTTGTAGTTTCAACAACTTTATTTATTTATTTATTTATTTTATTATTATATTTATTTATACCCTGCCTTTTCTCCTGACATGGACTTAAACCAGTTTATGGATAAAATAGAGAAAGCTAAAAACACAGGGGGGGGGTCATTTAAAAAAATTAAACATTAATAGAATTAAATCTGTCTATCTATATACATACAGATAATTACAATAAAAACAGCATGGCAACAGCTCCCTCATTAAAAGCAATCAATTCCCATAAGCCTGTTGGAATACGAAGGTCTTCACTTGCTGGCGGAAAGGCAACAAGAAGGGCCTCCCTTGAAGATCTCAGAACCTGGCAGGTTTGTATAAGGAAATCATGTTTCAGATAGCTTGGACATCACAATATTCGGAGGGTACCACATTGTTCTAGGCAGTGCCAGTATTCACCATGAAGTTGTTACAGTAAGTGCCACATTTTTAACATGGGGAGGGGGCAGGGCTAAAAAAATATGATGCCAACTGATTTCATATGATCTGTTTCCCCA
Source organism: Lacerta agilis (assembly GCF_009819535.1). NCBI lineage: Eukaryota > Metazoa > Chordata > Lepidosauria > Squamata > Lacertidae > Lacerta > Lacerta agilis. The sequence continues at coordinate 85,140,936 of NC_046314.1, read as the reverse complement.
CCTGTTGTTAGCAGTCTCTGCAACCTATATACATTACACACCCAGGTGACGTCTTAACCCAGTGTTGGGGAACCTGAACCCCTGCAGGTGTCGCTGGACTGCCAACTATCATCTGCAAGGCCGGTGGTCAGGGATGATGGGAGTTGTAGTCCAGCAGCTACAGAGGTTATCATCTCCTATCCTAACCCCTAACAAAAGCATCGGAAATGAAGCCACGTTACACGTCATGTAAATATGCAAGCCATCATGTGAAGGGTGGCAGCAAGGATGAGCACATAAGCGTTTTCTCCTCCATACCCATTTTCATTGCCTTACATGAGTTGGAAGTTGACTGAAGCAGGGAATGTCTTCTATCAGTGAGGTTCCCTGTTCATCCCTGCTGACCATGTCCCCTTGATGTTGTACACATTCACATAACACCTGAAGAGGACTTTGGTACACTACCGTACTGTTGCACAACATTAATTGGTTTCAGTAAATTATGCACAGGAGAACTTCTTCGATCATGCCCCTGGGAGCCTGTCCCAAGCTGTATTCTACTCAGTGCCAAATTCAGTCAGTTCAGTCAATTGTAGAAATAAACATGGCACTTGCGTCAAACACCCCCTGCCTCCCAGCAGCACTATCAATACCAACCCTATCCTCGCACATGCTGATTCCCCCCCCCCATCTCTGTCTCAGTCTGCCAGAAAATGAAAACTACAGAAAAGCAAGTAAGAGTTAAGTGTTTGCAGAGCTGTGTAGGCATCTTTTATATGAATTTAGTCAGCCCGATAGAGCCTAGCTTGGCTGATGCCTTGAGGCAAAGCAGTCTGCAAACCTACTGAATAATTCTTAAAAAGTCCATCTGTTCTTTTGCCACCTTTATGCATTTTTCAAAATGGTCACAGTCTGGGAGTATTTCCAACAGCTTACTTAGCCTATATTTTTCAGAGGGTGACAGAAAATATATAAGAGTGTTTGCCTAAGTAATAACCAGAGATGGCTGAATTGACAAAGTGAAAATGGCAGGGGCCAATGATAAAGTATCATCTTTTTCAAAAAAAAAGAAAAAAAAAGAGCTAACCTCAGGTAGTAGGCACAATTCCAACTCCATATGCACAGTGAAGAAGGCAGGGGATTCAGTCGCTTACTGGAACTGACCAGTCAACATATGAGCCCAAGACTAAAATATCGCCAGTGGCTCTCTGTTTGTTCCTGAGCTCGTTATAAAGTGTCTCTACCTGCTATTTGCCTGTGGCATAATATAATGATGAAAGCCCATTTGTTAGCAATGTAAGAAGAAGAATATCACAACTTTTTTGAATAAGGGGTCCTTTAAACATTACTATAATCATATAGGAGATACTTACTGGGTAGAGCCTGATCTTGTGAGTCTTTCTTGCATGTGCTGAGATCTCAATTCCACGGTCTTAGTCACAATGAGCTATCAATAGAAACCACCATAGGCTATCCTCAATGAGCTGAAGGTTTCCTCCCAGTAGCTCAAGACCACGTACATTACACCATCCCTCCATCCTTTTATCTTTGCAACAGCCCTGTGAGGTAGGCCAGGCTAAATGAAGATAAGTATATAAACAGCAGTTATAGCCAACAGATTGGTGTGTGTGTGTAGAGTCCCCAATCCAAAAACAGTGTACTGGGTCCAGGAAATCCTGTTGGCACCACTGCCCCCTACCCTTTGCACTTTTCAAGGGCAAACTACTCTCACATGGCAGAGGTAATGTTTAAATGGGTCTTTGATTATTTCCAAATCCTTTCTTGTACGAAGCCCCCTATCTGATTTTCAGCACTAAAGAAATAAAAAAAAATGTAAATTCAGTGGCACTGTAACTCAAAGCAAATGCCAAAACAAAGCTGGATGCTATTATCTGTAAAAAGCATGAAAGATAATTTGCATATGTTGCATAATTTAATCAGCCTCTTTGCTCAGTCATTGGAGGGGACCCTGAAGTACCCTGAAACACTCTGCCCTGGCCACTACAAACCTTATTCGTTCACAAAAGGCCCCCATAGCTTGCAAAAGCAGAATAAATTATTTTTAATAGGCAAATATATCCACATTTGCTTAATTTGAACTGGCTGCAGTGTTTCACTTTCTTACTGGAAAACTAGCATTCTGGTGGCTCAGAAACAAATGCTATGCAACCCAATCCAGTTAAAGAAACAAGCTTGGCATGGGAATATTTTCCAATAAATGTATCATTAATGTAGCTAAGGAAACAAACTGTGACACTGCAATCTCTGTCCCAGTTTTCTGCGTCTCCCACACACCCATTACTAGCCTGCCTGTCATCACGGAGCTGATATTTATTAATATACAGTAACCAGAAAACAAAAATATAAACTACAAAAGGAAGCACCTTATGCTTTCAGTGTTCCTAAATGCTTAGATTTAGAGATATGGGAAAAACTCCTTTTCCATGTTCTTCCTGTGCACCTCCTCCAGAGAGGCCCTAGCAGCCAATTCTCAATAGCAGAATCCTCTCCATTCACTCTGATTGGCTCTAATCAGCACAAAAGGTAAGAAGACCCTTTTCTCATTGGCCAAAAAGCTCCCCTTTCATGCTGATTGGTTGGCCCTAGGATGCTAGAGACAGGCACTGTTCTGGGGCACTGCTGCAGAAATAGCCATGGGCCTGTGACCCCAGACCACTACACCTATGGGCTGAGCCACTTTTTAAGGCAGGCATAGGCAAACTTGGCCCTCCATATGTTTTGGGACTACAACTCCCATCATCCCTGACCGCTGGTTCTGTTAGCTGGGGATGATGGGAGTTGTAGTCCCAAAACATCTGGAGGGCCGATTTTGCCTATGTCTGTTTTAAGGCATATCCCACCCAGCCCTGAAAACATGCATAATTCTTGGGCAAAGGTATAAATCTTGAATGTCCTCCTTTCTTTGTGGGTGGAGCACACTTACTCCAAGGCAAGTTGAAGGAGTGACCACCCCAGTTTTCCATCAAAGAGAGTTATAAATGAGCATCACTGTAGCTTTCTAATTATTGTCTTTGCAAGTTCAGTCTTAGAGCAAACCCACATTTTAGAAATATTCTTGTTTATTGTTTTGCTTATTGTTATATACCAAATGATGGTCAGACTTTATTAGAAGGATCACTGCAGCAAACAAAGCAAGATCGAGACTGGAGCTGTACACATGCCTGGAAAATGCCCTTAAGAATAATAATGAAAAAAACCCCAATGTATGTTCTTGATCACAACTTGGCCACGTGTTCCTTTTGCACACTTCATGCGTCTCTTTTAGGATTTGGAAATTATGAAATGATTGCTTCCCTAGAGCAGTTTCCTGACAACAGCTGCAGGAGCAAAAGCATCATGCTCCTTTTTAAAAAAATATGAACTGAGTTACATTATAAAGGCTAATGCAAGCATTTTCATTCAGTGCTTTGGAGTAGCTAAAGACCTTTTCACGCTATTGTGGGTGCTATTAAAATTACTCATTTGATGCGTAGGATGCAGACATCTTCCTTCAGGGTAGTGTTTCTGTTGTAGGAGTATCATGGTTCTCTCTCTCTCTCCCTCCCCCAGCACTTACATGGAAATATTTTGTTATTGGGGTGGGTGTGTACCCTACCCATTTCATCAAGAGCATTCATTATGGTTTTGAATGCTGTGCAGAAATGCTCCAATGAATGCCATTAGTGTGCCTAATGGGTGGCTGCACTCCCTAGCTCAGGAGGAGCGAAGATGGAGGGGAGGGCATGATAGCTGTCTTCAAACATCTGAAAGGTTGTCACACAGACGATGCAGCAGACATGGTCTCTGTTGCTCCAGAGGGCAGGCTTAGGACCGATGTGTGGCAACTTAAGTGAATAAAATTTGGGCTAAAAATTTGGAGAATCTTCCTAACAGTAAGAGCCATTGGCCCCAGAAAGTGGTGATCCAGCCTTGCGAATTTCTCTTGCAGAACATGTTTTTCGCAAAGCAATTTCTCCCAATATAATGCAGTTTTGCCTGTTGTTTTCACTATTATGTGCATTTATATGCACTTTATACCTTAGGGTTTTTTTTATTGTGCATTTTTGTATAGATTATTTGGCTGGAGAACTGAATTGCAATATTCAGAGAAGTTTGAATTTCAAAAGGCAGCCATGTCCAAAAGTAGATACCATGTAGAAGCTCGAATTGCAATACAGACATACCATTCCCTCTGTTTCTTGCCTCCTGCTGACAGGGCATTCGTTTCGCCTTATGTTACTCTGTAAAGCACGTTGATTGGACAATGATTATTATAATAACATCACAAAATGGAACGTGGGAAGCATTCCTGAAACAGTGAGGAATTGGTTTTCTGACTGACGTATATGAAGAAGGGAACAGTAGCCCCTGTGGAGGAACTGCCCTGTTGTCCCTTAAGCAAGTGTGAATAAAGAATGTGAGGCCACACAATTTAAAACGTAATCTTCTAACAGAATGGTTAGGTGGGAACAGTACGGCATTGTGCAATTGGATGTAGAATTATATCCTTGTTTTGGAACCTTGAAAAGAGAAGGCGAGTGGGTACACTGCAGCCTCTTCCGCAGAAACCACAGAATATAGGCAATCTAACTGGTCTATAGAAGTGTTTTCAACAACTACTCCACAACCAATGAGTTCCAGCACACTGGCGCATGTAAGAAAAGAGTTTCAGATTGGAACAGGCACAAAACTCTCCTCTCAGTTAATAATAATAATGTGTGTGTGTGTGTGTGTGTGTGTTTTTAAAAAAAGCTAAGCAGGAGAGATTGAAGTCATTAGGAAGTTAGAGATTTACTTAAACCAAGTACGAAGGTATTTCAGAGGCCCGGAGATAGATTAGTGAAGGGGATGGGGGCAGGGGGAGGTATCTACGTAAATAGGCTTATGATTAAAGCTGAATTATTGAACATGGTTAAGAGGATTAAAAAAAATAAACCAAATAGTTGAGATAAGAATATCTCTGCTGCTATTAGCTGCCAGAGGTTTATCTTCCTACAGGAATATTTACAGCATAAAAGAAAGATCACAAAGGGGGAAGACTGTTGTATTTGGATGTATGGCAAGGTAGGGGAGGGGGAAATGTTAGTCCGTCTCTTCCTTTGCCTCACCTAGATTGGCATCGGAGGACTGTTGCTGCATCCAGGTGAGAGAAATGCAAAACCAGGCTGTACTCCAGAAGTAGGGCATACTAATTTTTGATGAAGCAAATTCCCACAGCCAGAGAAGCGAGCCAGCAAATTCCCACTGCTGGAAAGACAAGCTGTGGGCCCAACATAGAAATATTCTTTCTTCTGTGAGGGGAGAAATTGCTGGGATAACATGTAAAGCGCTTGGAATTCATGAAACTGGCTACATAAATACTTCACCAGACCTTTTCTTTTTAAATTAAAGCAAACATTTGCATAATATTCTTTAAAAACTGTTTGTGAAGTGAATTAGAGGAATGTAATTTGCAACTCAATCAAAAGAGCTGCTCTAGTGGTTAGGGGTGTTCATGGCCACAAGATTTGATTGGGACTCTGATCCAGCACTTCAGAAAACAGCCAGATTCCAAATCCCAATCCCAAGAAAATTAAGCTTTTTGCTCTCCCCATTCACTGTTGTGGTGGAAATAGCAAAATATTTTTCTTATTGACAAATAGGATGGAATTTGCAGGCATAGTGGCCCCCTCCTTCAAGGATAAAGACTGTCAAATTGCAAAGAGTTCTAAGTTTTGTTGTGTGTGTGTTGGGCACCTTTGAAGGTTTTTTTTGGGGGGAACTGTCTATATTTTTTTTCTTTTTGCAGAATTGGATGGAATTTTCAGGGTTGTTACCCCTTCTTAGAGGATGAATCTTGCCAAATTCTGCAAGGATAGATTCTATGGCTTTCCTGCAATGGCTGCCTTTACAGTTTTTTGTAAACTTGTTTGGACCAGGGTGGATTTGATTTAAATCAAACAGATTTAAATCACAATTGAAATCACGATTTAAATCACTAGTCAGTAAGGCTCAGGGTGGATTTAAATTAAAAAAATCTGATTTAAATAAAAAAATCGGATTTATTATATTTAAATCCACCCTGAACCTTACTGACTAGTGATTTAAATCGTGATTTAAATCAGTTTAATTTAAATAAAATCTACCCTGGTTTGGACTGACTTCTAAAAGTTTTGATGGCACACAAGGACCCATGAATTAATGCTGTGATGTTTTGCTGCCACCACAAGCTAATGTGTGGGCACCATCCTTTTTCACATGTGTCATAGAGAAATTGCCCAAACTGTGTGGTACAAAATTGGATAAACATAGTGTCATGGACTGGTTGGACATAGAGGAATGGTGGGAGGAACCAGCTGGGAAGCCACCAAGGGGAGAAGGCTCAGAGCCTGGGGGACTGGTGGTGGAATGAAGATGATTGGTCAGAGGGAGAACACTGGGAAGAGAAGGTGTTAGAAACTGAGGAGGTAACAGAGCTCAGTGAGCTGTGGCAGGGAGAAGTCCAGAATCGGAATCAGAAGCTGAAGCAGGAGAGTAGGATGAGGGAAGTCAAGAGGCAGAGATGAGTCAAGCTGGTGAAGAGGTATGAGTATATCCCCCCTCCTGCTTTGATAAGCTCCCTCCCCCTTGTCTCCCAGAACCAGAAGAGGTATGAAGAGGGTGGTGGAGAGGTTGGCTTCACGTAGTCACCATCTCCAATTGCTTAGGGGAAACCCTGGAGAGGAGGTGACTTAGACAGCTGTGGGGAGGCGGGGACTTTCAGTCTTGGCAACTGATCCATGCAACAACACCTACTGGGCATAAGATGCTGTGCTCATTAGGCCTGACACTCCACCAAGTCTGTGCAGACCATGTTCTTTCTAATAAAGAGTTAACTCCAACTTGCACAGTGTGATTTACTGCTGACTCGTTCCTGACACATAGGTAGGATTGAATCCGACTCAAGGTCAGGGCTCATGAGAGCTGTGGGATCAACTTGACTACAGGTTATTTTACTTTATTTCAGTAGAAGATTTAACTTTATGTAGAAGATTTAACCAAAGAGCTCTCTAAGGGGTACACAAGTGAGACTGTATAGAAAACACAAAACAAATAAAAACAGATATACATAAAACCACCATCATTGAAACACATATGCAATCAGCAAAACTTTAAAAACAAATATAGGTGACTAAATATGATGGAATAGGTTTGCCAAAACAAAATAAAAGTTTCCAGCAAGTGGGGGGCACCTCAGTAGGAAAGGGAGCTCCAAAGTTCAGGGGCTGCCACAGTAAAGGGCTGACTTCCTGAAAATGTGGAGTGGACATTTTGCAGCAGTTGTAAATTTGGACAATTGAAGCAGTCAAACAGGCTTGTATGGGGTAGGACACTCCCATCAATTTCTTGCAAGCCTCTCACTCATGGAATGGTGTGGTGCTGTTAAAGCAGAAAACAGACTCTTACCTTTCTTCTGGCACCTTCCACACTTAGCCTGAGGCCTTGTTTTAGTTTTGTTGCTGCATTTACTCCAACACTGTGTTCAGATCGTCCTGTTGTTACTGTTTGAATAGACTATTTGCCTCTCGGTTTCCTTTAACTGTGAATTGCTTTGATGTGATTTCATCAGAATGCGCCTCGAGAGCTATTATGACTGAAAGGCATTATATAATTACTATTCACGAGTTGGCTAGTGAATAGTGAGCAAATGACCTTCAGGGGCTGCTCCTCCTCTCTTTCCATCTTTCCTTTGGGAAATATTTCCCATGTGCTCACCCTTTAAACGGAGCGAAGTCTTATATTCGTTTAGCTGTTTTTCTCCTCCAGCACTCCAAATCTCTTTCAAGGAAGCCTCTCTGAAAAGCATGAAATACAGCTCTGGGAGCCTTTACATTTCCTTCCTCAGGGTTAAATCAAGTTTTCAGTTATTTCACAGCCATTGGACATATTTATGCAGCTCAGGCCAGAAGGGGACTTAGAGCACTTTCACTGAGAGTTGGGATATGCAGGTCCCAGTTCAGATTTTTTGGGGGGGCTGGGAGGAGGGGCATGACCTGCTATTTGACTGCATCGACTCCCTTCAAGTTACTTTGCATAGGTGAGGAATCAGCCTCAGAGGAGTGAATATAGTTGCCATTATATTTCCCAGCTTCTGCTTCCCTACTGATCCTCTGTGGATAGGAGCAGCTATCAATTACCTGGGAAATTGGAACAGGCTGTAGGCATAGCACCTTATCTTTCCATACTGCATACAGCCTTCTTGCTAGGCATACATAAGCCCACCTGGAAGAGATCCATTATTATTATCAGCTGTCCTTGCTTTGCCCTTCATGGAAAGCCCCTGCTGTCTCTCGCTTTCCTGAACGTTTCTGCCTGAATGGATTTATTTTCTTAGTATTAATACAAGGTTGTGTGTGTGTGTGTGTGTGTGTGAGAGAGAGAGAGAGAGAGAGAGAGAGAGTTTGAACTCTCTTCATTTGTGGTATTTTTGTACCCTATAATGTCCAAACATACAATGAATTTCTCATACAGTGCATTATTCCTGTTACACTGATGACAGCCAGACCATTGTTACGTCAGTTGGAGCAAAGCAGTTTGTGATATTGTAGGTTTTTTCTGCTGTTATCTGTGACTGCATTTCTTCCCTTGGTTTTCCTCTTTGCCCTCGCAGAATGTGCTTTGGGGGCTTGGGGTGTCTCAAATAATATATGGGAAGCTGGTGTTGCCTCTAGCAAGTATCTCTTGATGATAACAACAACAACAACAACAACAACAACAACAACACATATTTTATACCCCGCCCATCTGGCTGGGTTTCCCCAGCCACTCTGGACAGCTCCCAACAAAATATTAAAAACACGAAAAAAAACATCAAACATTAAAAGCTTATGTAACAGGGCTGCCTTCAGATGTCTTCTAAAACTCAGATAGTTGCTTATTTCGTAACATCTGATGGGAGGGTGTTCCACAGGGCAGGACAGTTTGCAGGCAGGCAGGGTTTCAGCCCACGTACCAGATGGAGCTGGTAGACAGCTGCCCTGGACACAGAATTGACCTGTGCCTCCATGGACAGCTGTGAGTAAAAAATGACTCCCAGCCTGCGCACCTGGTCCTTCAGGGGCACAGTTACCCCATTCAGGACCAGGGAGTCCTCCACACCTTCCCTCCTCCTGTCCCCCCAAAACAGTACTTCTGTCTTGTCAGGATTCAACCTCAATCGGTTAGCCACCATCCATCCTCCAACCGCCTCCAGATACTCACACAGGACATACATAAAGGGAAGGCAAAGCCAAATAGAATAATAACATTGAACACACTCATTTCCCAACTACAAACGTCAAAATGTAGCCTTTGATTGAGCTAGGCTCCCCTTACTTGTGAGTAGGTGGATGGATATCCTCTGAATAGGATTGATTCCAGCTCATGCCATGAAAAAGGAAGACAACATGTTTCTGTGAACAATTAAAAGTGCTGGTGATGAACATCCAAGTTTCAATTCAGGGCTAGCAGACAGGTTCCTGTGCTGTCTTCAGCTGTTCATGCAGAAACTGAGCACACGCTGATTAGTGGTTAACAACCTTAATTACTCATGAGGCCTAGAAACCTGCATAACTGAGTAACTTACCTTGACAGCCAGGCCACATCTCTGAGTCAACTCTCTAGGGGCTGGTCTCCTGGGCCACAGCTGTTTCTCTTAAAGGTGCCATGTGCCAGATACTTAACTGATAATATGTACATTACAGTGCCCTCCATATGTTGTGGGACTCCCATCAGCTCCTGTCAACGTTGAGAGTTGTAGTCCAGCCATATCTAGCGAACATCATCTTGACTACCCCTATCCTAAAAAGGTTGAAGACCAGAGTATCTGAAGGACTTCCATCTGCTATATGAGCCTGCCCACCTACAGAGATCATCTTCAGAGATGGTACCAGGGAGACAACCTTCTCTGAGGCTCTCCCAAAGCTCTAGAACTCCCTACTCCTCTTTAAAAATCTTCCTTTTAAGAAGGCTTTGACTTTCTTTTGCTACGGTCTTCAACAGCGATGGCTGTGTCCTTGTCCTGGAAGGTCACTCAGGACAAGTTTAGTAAATTAACGAAAATAAAATGCAGTGTCAGCAGAAACGGACGGATCAAAGATGCATAGGTAAAACAATCAATTCATGGCATACTTTTAAAGGGGTGGGCCCTTAGTTGTAGAATGCTCTCCTCAGGGAAATGTGCCTGGCACTGTCATGGTTGGTTGTTAGGTGCCAGGCTAAGGCATCTTTATTTAGCTGGCCCTTTGGTAGTTGTTAGCTTCTACTGTGCTACACATTTATTTGTGGATTAAACCATCTTGGCTGTGAATCTTGGAAGACCTCCTCCCTGTCTTGTTGGCCTTTCTTCACCTGCTTGGGAGGGCAGGGCCCTGACTGACTCCAGCTACAAAAAGCTGAAGCTGTTGAATAGGCCAAGACTATCTTGGCTTTCTCTAAGCGCAGACACAGGTTATTGAGCCTGAGCTTCCACAGCCACTGCCCACCATGAATCATTATTGGCAGCAACAGCAGCAGGTATGTTCTATGCTTATTATAATATTTTGTTTTCTTGCTAATTATTATGTTTTAAATATGCACTTTATATCAGAATTCCTTTTCTTTCGAAATGTTTAAGGTGATTTTATTTCTGTTAGCTTTGATGCATTAAATGTGCATTCTGTGGTTGACCTGTAGTTATTTTGAATTTTTTAATATAATATTTGACATCTTTCCGCAGGGCCTGCAAGATGGAGCTGTTCTGCCAGGCCTTTGGCCAGGGTGCAGTCTGACCTATTTTCCTTTGTATAAGAACAAGCATGAAGGAGGCCTCCCAGCCTGTTCACAGGTCCTTAGTTGGTCCTGGCAAGTATTAACCTCTCTCAATCTTAACCTGATAACTGCCATTTGTCCAGATTTTAATTTGTCTGAATTAATTTTAAGATGTATTTTAATTAATTGATGCCTGTTTTTATGTATACTGTGTTATTTATATGATGTTAGCCACTCTGAGCCCGGCTCCAGCCGGGGGTGGGGTACAAATAAAATTTATTATTATTATTTTAGGTTAAGCTAAAGGGACCCCTGACCATTAGGTCCAGTCATGTCTGACTCTGGGGTTGCGGTGCTCATCTCGCATTGCTGGCCGAGGGAGCCGGCGTACAGCTTCCGGGTCATGTGGCCAGCATGACAAAGCCGCTTCTGGCGAACCAGAGCAGTGCACAGAAGCACCATTTACCTTCCGTTTATCTACTTGCACTTTGAACTGCTAGGTGGGCAGGAGCTGGGACTGTGGTTTAACCCACAGCACCACCCGCGTATTTTAGTTTCCTGTTAATTACGCTGCTTTGAATGTATACTTTATAGCTGGCTTTCTTCAGTAATGTTTTATTTTGGGTTGTTTTATTTGATGTTTTAATGTAGGTTGTAAACAGCTTTGAGATTTTCCCCCCTTAAAGATATAAAGCCGTATGGGTATTATTATTAAAAATAATAGAGTAAAACTTGTCCTTCCTATTATATGGTTGGATGAGCATTTTAGGAATTTTGTACTGCACATGGTTTGTTAATCATTAATCATTTGGCTTTTAAGTGGCTTTTAAGTGTTACAAATGTTAATCGTCAACATCAGTACTCTATTTCTGATGCATTGTGACTTGAATCCCCTACCCAGTATCCAGCGTTGAAAAGAAAGGGGGGGGGGAGCAGGATTCACACCAGGGGGTTGGTTCACAGTCCTTCCATACTCTTCCAACTTGGTCAAAACTGCAGCAAATCCCCACGTCGAGACCTCTCTGTAGGGCAACCTGCCTTCTCTTCTGCACAGAAATGTTCGGCAAGCATGCAGGGGGAAGCATGTGCATTACTGTCGACTTGCCACGACAGTGCCTTTATAGGATCAAATATTTGAACAGCTCCATCAATCTTGCACTTAGCTCCCCAGCTCCACAAAATTGCACTGCTATTCTGAGTGGCAGCTGAAGGCACGACTGCCTCAAGGCAGCCCTCCTCGTGCCAGCACCATTATTTTCTCTCCCCGTTGTGGAGTCTGTAGCGATCTAATCCTCAAATGCTCTTGCGCAGAACATACCACTCCATAAAAACAATCTGGAGTACAATTCTCCTTTGTGCGCTGCTCATCAATAAAGCCCACCCACCCACCAAAGTGCTCACGTTCCATTATTATCCGCTTTCATTTACCTTTTCATAAGCAAAGGCAGCACTGTGTCTGAAATCTGATTATCCATTTCCTCATGTAATAAACTGCAAGGATAAGAGAGTCGAAGAATGATCAGGTAACAAAGAGACTTCTGTTACCATCTCTTCTCCTTGACATCGGGCTTCTCTCTTTGAAGTGGTTTTTAGACATTAATTGCACGTATGTAGTTCAGCCAATGGAACAGTTTATAGAATGGCAAAGAAACAGATTGATCAAAAGCGTAGCTACCCCCCCCCCATAAAAAACCTCAACACACACATCCAGACAAATCATCTTAGGATGCCCAACATGCTTTGGGGTCACCAATGTTCCTTCTATAACAAGGGAAGCTATAACAAAACAGCTCTGATTGACAGTTTCTCTGGTGCAGTTTTAGGATGAGCTGAATTGTGTTGGAGAAACACCTCGTCTAGCTTTTCAGGCCAGACTCTCTGGATCCATCAACAATATGGGTCATTTTACCACCACACCCTCCACACATTGCTAACATATTATACTCTGTTCCTTTCATTAAATGGTTCCCTGATTAATCCCATCTTGTGGTGTCCACCTCTTTAGTTCATTCCCCTCACTAGCACAATATCTATTTATATTCTGAAGGCAGCGGTGGGTCTCTTGTGTCCTGAGAGCCACATGCAGCCCTTGGCCTTATTTCATGTAGGTGGCAAGAGGGAAGAGCAGCAGGTAAAGAGAGAGAATAGGAAGTGCTCCAGCCCCCACTGACCAGCAGCATGTGGCCCTCAGAAGATTACCTCTGAGGAAATATGGACCCTGGTAGAAATATGCCCCACCCCTTTGTAAAGGGATTTTCTGTGTATGTGTATGTGTATGTGTGTGTATCTGCAACATACAGTATGCTGCTGCTAAAGCCTTGTACATCTAGCACTCAGAGGATGCTTCATGCATGAGGTGGACTTCTCCATGGAAGTGCAAACCATTACTGAGACTAGTGCAAGGTCCTCATTGACCCCCTTCCAACTGCTACTTTATTAAACTGGGCTAAGAGCAAATACATGATTCGTCAGTGTCAGTTTCCATCTCCTGCATGTGGTGCATAGCTCAGAAACCCTAATATTGTGAATTCAATGAAGGTAGGGATCTATCTATCTATCTATCTACCTACCTATCTATCACTGAAAAGCAAAACACATCCACAAGAGGGAAATGGGAAGAAATTCCAAAATCTAACCTCATTAGCAATCAAGGATTCCTTTTATATCTTCACGACTTCAGTGTGATTATTCATTTAATGATTACATTAGTAGATCCTAAGATACAGTTTCACAATCATGGAGCCAATAAACAGGAGGTATGCGGTATAATAATAATATATGATTTCTAAAGTTTCAGAAAGTTGGGGAATATTATTATCTGCTGCTGTAACACCTTAGAAGTGTTCATGCACATGAAAGCTCATACCAATAACAAAATTACCAGGTAGGTGGTCTCTAAGGTGCTACTGGAAGATTTTTTTTTATTTAACTTGAATAGCGATCATCTGACAGTGCTGGACAGTGAAGATATTTTATTGGCTAAGACTAATAGACTGCTTAATCACAATGCTCTCTTGAGTGGTGTACAGTACATAACAAAATTAGCAACAAAACAGCTGAAATCTGCAAAACTGTTAATGAAAAGAAGTGTATATCAAGCTGGTACGCATGTATTGACAAAAGTGCTGTGGGCACCAGCACAAAATGGCTGTGAGGGCGATCTGGCTGCGACATCTGTCACCCCATTGATCACCAGGGTTGATTCGGCTGATCTGGCTGGCTAGGCGGGTGTCCCCCTTCCTCCCTCACCGCTCCATGTGCATCCATCCTGAAGCTGCACGCTCGGTGGAAGAGGACGACCATCCCAGATAGAAGGAGTGTACCGTTCTTTGGTCTTCTTCTTTCCTTTTAAAAAAACATAGATATGTCTGAGTAGGCTTGCAGGAATGGAAACGCTTTCAATGGGCATCTTAACCACTATTGCAAAGACTCATGTCGATGCCCTTCTTCAAGGCATATAACAATCCAACCAGGTATTGCTTCAACAATCAAAATCGCAGGGTGATATACAAAATACAGTTAAACAAGTACATTCTTTTTTTAATTTTTTTTTAAACCTTCACAATTACTTCAAAACAATGTCCAAACCAGCACAGCAACACAGCAGAGGGCAGCATCTGGCCTAAAATACATTAGTCTCTCTCAAAGGCCCGAGTGAGGGAATGAGTCTTAAGATGCCATCAAAGGCTCAGTAAGGAAGGTGTCTTACTTGACTCCAGGAGGAGGGACTTTCACATGAAAGATGGGGCACACTTGTTTTCTCCTGCTCTGGAGGGAGGGACCCAAAACAATGGATTCAAGTTAAAGGAATTCAGACTAAACATCAGGAAGAACTTTCTGATGCTAAGAGTAAGAGCTGCTCGATTGTGGAATGGGCAACCTCAGAAAGTGGCAGACTCACCATCCTTGGAGGTGTATAAGCAGAGCTTGGATGGCCACCTGCCATGGATGCTTAAGTTGAGATTCCTGCATTGCAGGGGGGTTGGACTAGATGACTCTCAGGGTCCCTTCCAACTCTACAGTTCTATAATTCTATGACAGGTGGGGAATCAATAGCAAGAATACTCCTCCCTGGCATCTCCCATTGACAGGAACACAAGCCGGGCCTCCACAACAGATCTCAAAGCCTGGACCAGCAGATAATAGAGAGAGCTGCTATTTCAAGTATTTGGACCGCAGGTTTTTTAGCGCCTTGGGGGATCTTGTGAATGCTTACTGTGGCAATGCTTGAAAACCTCTTCTGAAAACTAATTACACAGGACAGTGATAAGAGGCAAGTAATTTTTTCTCCTTGTTCTACTTGGGTGTTCATGGTCCAATTTATATAGTAGTGAGAATGGTGCTGTCATTGTAATGATGTGGACCATGGGCTGCAAATGCCTTTTCATGAGAACTAGACCAAAAAGTGGCAGGTTGCCTATGCACCACAGGTTTCTATAACGACCAGCTATTTCCCCTCACCTAGTCCATTAACAGGCAGGATCTGTGACCATGTGTAGAAATTGAAAAGCTAAAATCCTCTGTCCAACCCCAGGACTTACTTACTTACTTACTTACTTACTTACTTATTTACTTCCTTCCTTCCTCCCTCCCTCCATCCCTCCCACAATGTGTTCTGTCAAAATATAATGTGAATATAACATTTAAAACAAGAACTAAGCAAAACAGCAGACTAGAAGCAGCAACAGGGAAAAGAGTAGTATCCAATTACTCAAACATATTTTTAAAACTGAAAAGTCTTGGGAAATGATAAACAAAAAGTCATGCCGATCACTCGGCTCTACTTTCCCAATAAAACTGAGCCAGGAGAGACTGTGCATAAGCTGAACCAGTGCCAGGATGCAGTGGTGAAATAGATGGTGGCCAACAGACTGAATCTGAAGATCCTGTGGGTAAGTAGTTCTCGGGTCTGAGAACTGGGCAGTCTATCCCAGATAGGGCTGCACTCCCTCTGAAAAACCAGGCATACAGTTTAGGGGTATTCTTGGAACCATATTTGTCCATTGAGGCCCAGGTGGCCTCTGTGGCAAAGAGTGCCTGTCATCAGCTTCAGATGTCTGTGATAAGGTTGTTTTTGTTGAGCTTCCCTTGCAGCTGGTGCAGAAGGGTCAGGGGAGTGAGTAGCACTCCTTATTGGGCTCATTTAGACCACTGCTGAGGATCTGCTACTTACAAAGCCCAAAATAACTTCCGGCGGCCGACGCCATTGCGGGTGGTCGTGGGCTGCTTCGGCTGCGAAGCACCCAGTCCATCCCGGGGGTTAGGAGCCCTGCAGCCGCATAGCGGGGCTCCGGTTGGGGTGCGGGAAGAGCGTCCCGCACCCTGGGCTCCCGGCTGTGCCCGTTGTGGCTCCGAACCCTTCCCCCGCTCCCCCTGTAAAGGGGGAGTGGGGGTGAAGGGACGACGGAGCCGGGCTATAGGGGACATGCCCCAACCGGGATGTAAATGCGGCGACAAAGCCTGTGATGAGCGTCTAAGTTCTACCTGTCCTTAACGAGCTGATAAGAACCCAGAGGCTGTGAGTATTTGATTGACTCTTTGTACTCTTGGAACGATCTGGGGGAAAGAAGAAAGGCAGCCCGCCTCCCTCCCTTCGGGAGATGCAAGAAATTAACTCTTTAAGTGACTGCTGCTACAACAATCGATAGAAAGTATCTGGAATTTGAAAACTGAGACTGTTGAGATTTCCCTTCGGGGGTTAACTGGGGAAAAAATATCTCCATTTGAAGTTTTGGTCTTTATACTCCGGCCTCGGAGAAATGGCGACGACTGGGACTGTCGTGGGAAAAATTTGAAACAAAGGAAGGAAGAGACAGGAACTGAAACTTGATACCCACCCTCCCTTCTAAAATGCTGGACTTTGTGCTCGCACTGGTACTGAACTCTGGTTTAAAGGATGAGGAAATGCTCACTGTCTTGAAGCTGGAACTGCTTAATCGGAAACTACAAGTTTTGAGTGGAATTTTAAACAAAAAGGACTTACTTTCCACAGAGGAGGCTTTTCAAAAGTTTTACACAATGGAATCCAACCTTGGCAAAGAGCTGGGAGGGGCGCTTGAAGGATGGTTTGAAATGGCTGGGCAACTCCGGGAAAAGGAACCGATTTCTGGGGGTGGCAGCCCTGGAACGGGAAAATTTACAATATCCAGACCCCGAGGTGGCAGCTCGGGGGCAAGGGACATGGAATTAAGATTTCTACAAGAAGAAGAAGAAAAAGAAACGGAGGAGCCCAGAATGGAAGTGATGAATACCCAGAAGCTCGATGCAAGGTTGGTTGTGAATGTTGCCTGGATCTGTGGACACTCAGAAGAAGACAATTGGAGATTTGGTTCTGGTGAAAGACAGGAAAAGACAATGGACAGAGGGGGAGTGGGTTGAAGTATTAAATGTATAATCCAAATGGTCTGCCATGGTATCCGAGATCGGAGTGTGAAGTCTGTTAATTGTAAGTTTATGTTAAATAAGTAAGGAGATATTGAATCTTAAGTCAAAAGCAGCACGATAAAGGATAGAAGAAATAAGTTTAGCTATAAGAATATTTGGTTATGATTTAGGTTGTAATGGAAAGATTAAGACAATTGTGTTCTTTTTTTTATAAGTAAAGTTAAATTTTTTTATAGAGAAAAGTGGTTAAGGAAATAGTATATTGATTTAAAACCGAAGGTGAATAGGCGGGGGAAGTCAAACGTCAAGATTCAGAACTAGAAATTTTTTTTTTTGCAAGGTATATAAATAAGAAGAAGAATCCTGACATTATGTGTATTTGTATTTGTTTTTGTATTTGTAGGTGTGGGGTTGGGTTTGTGTTATAGTATGAAAATGCTAATAAATTCTGTTAAAAAAAAAAAAAACAAAGCCCAAAATAACTCTGGACCAGGTTACCTGAAAAACATCATCAACAACAACCACGAACCACCTGTCTTCCTTCTCTTTGCCTGGTATGAGCACTATGATCAGCTAATGGAACCCGGTCAGTCTTGCCACATCCTGATCAGTATCAGCTTGTGGCAACAAAGAGGTGGGCTTTTTCCCTGGTGGCACCAGTCCTATGGAACGCCGCCATTGCTGAAATATGATGTTGGCATTCCACCAACTCCTGAAGACGTACCTGTTTAGGCACATATTCTCCTGAACGGAACTTCTGGTTTTACTCTTTTAACAGTTTGAATTGCTATACTTTTTACTCTTTGTTTTATTGTATGTTTTAATTAAGGTTCCATTTTTTAAAGTAAGGATTGATTTTATTGTTGTAAACCACTTTGAAGCCATTTTGGCATAGAAGCAGCATATAAATAAATGATTTGAGTAGCCCCTTCGAGAGCTAGTTTTTCCCCAAACCACATATATTAGGATCGCTCCCTCTCAGTGCTCCCTATCGCTCATAGTAGATAGCCCATGCTTGTGTTAAACTATTTTGGCCAGCCACACTTACTCTATTCTAGCACCCATCCTCAAATGGCTGATCTGTACATAGTTGACTTTTCCACAATCCTTTGCAGCCCTTGATGACAAGGCATTTAACAAAATTGCCAAAGATTTGATTTTTTTCTTGCTTGTGGGGATGCATACGATATCAGGACATTTCAACAGTATTTGCATAATGATGTCAATTTGTACAAATGTGGAGTAAAGATAGGACCCTGTGTCACTCGTACGGTCGAAAAGAAACGGAGAAGCCTCTGCAGAACTGCCAGTTCTTGCTCCTCCAGTCTTATTGGAAACTTCAGGGCTAAATTCTTCCTCCTCTTTTACAGCAGAAGACGTCCAGAGGAAATACTTAAAAATTAAAGGTATGGCACTGGTATAAATTCACAGTAGCTGTTAGGATTGCAGCAAGCCTTCCACTTCCGTGTGTGTGTGTGTGTGTGTGTGTGTGTGTTTAAA
Organism: Lacerta agilis; assembly: GCF_009819535.1. Lineage (NCBI taxonomy): Eukaryota > Metazoa > Chordata > Lepidosauria > Squamata > Lacertidae > Lacerta > Lacerta agilis. The sequence goes on along the minus strand of NC_046314.1, from coordinate 85,122,327 downwards.
GCCTAATAGGTATCTTTCCTGAACTGCATAATGAAGCTGCTTGGAGCTCAAGTACAGGAGTTTGTGTAAAACTCCTGCTGATCAAAATGTTAAGTTCTCCATTCTTCAAGAAGCAACACACGCGCAGGGGGAATATTGCATCACATTAAGGAGCAAGGAGAAATGGCAAGCTGCCTCTGCAATTCACAGGTATGGCAAACACGGCTGGAATCCCTAATAGGCACGTTTTTAATTTGATGGTTTATATTCCATTAGCATGCCTCATCCATCAGGCTGGAAGCGCACAAATGGTGCCACAAGATACACCACTTTGCATTTGCTGAGAGACATGGGCTGTGAGATGCATTTAGAAAAAGCATATTGTAGTAGCCAAAATGAAAATTTAAAAAACCCTCCTTTACAAGTTCTACTCACCAAGTCAAAAAAAGAAGAAGTGATAGGAGACAGTTCAGACATTAAGGGCGGGGGGAAGGGGGATGCATACAAATGAATGTACATTGGTAGAGGTGGATATTATACATACACACTAGGAATGGACAGTGTATTTGACATTTCATAGCACTTTAAAAGGTAACTGTCTTCATGCCATCTCCCCCTACAGGTTGTTGTTGTTCAGTCGTTCAGTCGTGTCCGACTCTTCGTGACCCCATGGACCAGAGCACGCCAGGCACGCCTATCTTTCACTGCCTCCCGCAGTTTGGCCAAACTCATGCTAGTCACTTCGAGGTACCACTGTACACATATTTCTGTGTGAATTTCTCCTAATACACACCTGTATGCTATTTTCCCAGATATAACACATTTTCTATGTCATTCTTATTTCTTCATTATTTCATGATACAGTGGTACCTCGGGTTACATACGCTTCAGGTTACAAACTCCGCTAACCCAGAAATAACGCTTCAGGTTAAGAACTTTGCTTCAGGATAAGAACAGAAATCATGCTCTGGCGGCACAGCAATAGTGGGAGGTCCCATTAACTAAAGTGGTGCTTCAGGTTAAGAACGGACCTCCAGAACGAATTAAGTACTTAACCCGAGGTACCACTGTATTTATTTACCGCTTGATTGTAAACCCCCTCAAAACAGTTTTCAAAAATAGAAAATAGAATTAGCAGAATTTGCAACCACAACTTAAAACTTATAAGAAGTTAAAACAATAAATGAAAAACAAATTAAAACTTGCACCACCATGTGTAGTTGCTACTCTGTTTGATACTTCGGAAAAGAGGCAGGTGGGCTTTTGATTTATTCTTTTCAATGAATTTAATAAGGTTTTGCTATGCCCCCCCCACCTCGACTGAGGGTGAATGAATTTTATTTACCACTACTTCTGGACGGGGGTGTTGTGGTAGGAATGCAGTGGGGAAAAGAAAAAATGGCCCACAGCTAGACAGTTGTCGAGGAGAGGCTGAATCTGAGAAAAGATTTTGTGCCGAGAAATAATTGCAGAGGAGAATTTAATGGCGGAAGTCTGGAAAGTTTGCTCTGTGAGTTATATATGGCGGTGGTTCGCAAGTTAGATAACAGCGGGATGGAGTGAAACATGACCTTGTACCACACAGACAAACACTGCAAAGAACTGAACAACGAGAGAAAGAACCGAACTCTTTCAACACACCAGGTCTGGAACAAAAATGTAAACAAAGGACTACACACGTGATATGGATTATATATATACTAGTGGTTTCAGCCCGTTAAAAAAACGGGCGCTAGAATGTGGTCAAATTTTTGGGGAGGCAGGATGAGCTCATCCTACCAGGTTCATCCAGGGTCCAGGAGCGTCTCCAGGAAGTCAGGTAAGCCCAAGGGTTGAGTTGGAGGGCCAGGATCAGGATGATCGGGCCCGCTTCATTGGCGGCGGCACGCAAGGGCTCAGGTCCCTTCTGCCGCCGTTGCTTGCCATGGGGGGCTTCCGGCTGGGCCTGGGAGGGCGGCGGGAGCCCGGGATCAGGCCGCATCGGCGGCCGAAGTGATGCTGGCGGCGCGGAGAGTCCAGGGCCCTGCCGTCGCCGCTGATTGTTGTTGGGGCCGCCCGCTGGGCCGCGGGAGCCCGGGATCAATCCCCTTGGTGGCCCGAAGGGATGCGGGCGGCGCGGGAGGGCTCAGAGCCCTGCCATCGCCACCGCTTGTTGTTGGGGCCTCCCGCTGGGCCGGCTGGGCCGCGGGAGCAGGCCGCTCGGCGGCCCGAAGGGATGCGGGCGGCGCGGGAGGGCTCAGGGCCCGGCCGCCGCCGCAGGTCGTTGTGGCCTCCCGCTGTGCCTGTTCCCCCCTCCCTCCCTCCCCTCCTCCCGCAATGGCGCAGCGACGTCCGCACGCAACTCTAGGCGCAGCCTCCCTCCATTGTCCCTACGCACTCTGCGTCCTGGTCCATCCCGGCTCCCGTAGCGTGGCGGTGGCGGCTGCAATGTCGCCCTCTGCTCCCTCCCCCCTTACCGTCTCCGAGCGGCTGAGTCCTCCCCCGCCAGCTCCGGGCCTCAGCCGGGGCCTGGCTGCCCCCCACCCCCACCCCTTCCCTCCTCCCTCCCTCAACGCAAGGCTGCAGCCACCGCAGAGTCAGGCGGCCGCAGTCGGTGCCGATGGAGGAGGCTCGTCCCCTCAAAAAAGACTTCTTTTTCCCTCGGACTTTGCATGCAAAAAGCGAAAGGGAAGCAAGGCGCTGCAAAACTCCGAGGCGTCTCAGGAAATGCCCGCCCCGTCATAGCAGGAAGCCCGCGGAGACCCCGCGCCGGAGCCTCGCCTCGCTTCTCAACCGCCCGCCCTCTCGAGGCTGTTGGGAAGCCAGCCGGCACCGGGGCAGGCCGCGCCGCCACCTCTCCGAAATTTTGCGCTCCTTTCCCGCCCCTCTGAGGGGAGTTTGTGTTTGCCAGGCTTGGGAGAGAGGCACCTGTGTGGCCCCTCTCCAAAATCACAACTCCAGCTCCGGCCGCCCAAAGTCTCTGCGGGGCGGGCTGCTCTGGGCCGCTAGGCCTCGGGGCTCTTGTTGTAGCGGCGGCAGTAGCAGCGTGGCCTTCCTCCTCGGCCTCCCCAATCTTATGGAGAGCCAGTTTCAACGGCCCGCTTCAACTGCCGACGCTGCTCGCGGCCCGATCTCTCTGCGTCCAATCCCTGTGTCCCTGGGGCACATGCTCAGTAGCGCAAACCCAGAGACACACGGACTGGACGCAGAGACACTTGCATTTTATATATATAGATACAAAGGATGAAGCTGAGGTTGCCGTTTGTAATGTGACAAAGGGGGCAGCTGAAAGAGTGGTTTAATGCCAAGTGAAGTGATGTCAACTAGAGACTAAATAAGAAATGAAGCAGCTATGGAGAAATATCTTGGACATATGACGCAATGGAAGCGGGAAACATGGTTTTAAGAAATTGTATCAAATTATGGTAATTTGGTTTGATTTGTAATAATTTGGAAAGTAATTTTTTAAAATAAAAAACCCCTTGCATCTTCTTTTGAAATATCTGGGTAAGCTTATTGAAACAAAAATGTGTTGAGCAGGCATCAAAAAGAGTATAGTGAAGGCTCCTGTCTGATATCCATAGGCAGGGAGTTCCCAAGTGTAGGTGCTGCCATGCTAAAACACCAATTTCTTACAAATGAAGAAAGAGTTATTGTGTGACACCTCTAACAGCGCCATTCTGCCAATTGAAGCAGTTCAGTGGGTGTATATGGAGTAAGGCAATCTTGTAGGTAAACTAACACACACACACACACACACACATTGTTCAGACTTTTTCCTTGTATATGCATTTTTTCTACAAATTACTAGGCTGGGGGAACTGCTCTGCAACATTCAGATAAATGCATATTTGGAAGAATGACTATGTTTCAGTCTGTGTCTTGTTCTGGCGAGTGCAAATGAGGTACGCGATAGTTCAGCTATCTGCCCCATCCCTATCGACAGGTTTGAAAATGGAATAAAGATGAACATCTCCTAAGGCAGAGCCCCTGAGCTGACAAGGAACAAGGCAGGCTTGCATTCCAGCAGCTGATGTAACTGCCTTTTTTTTAAAAAAGCCCCAGAATGCCATTCTTGTTGACTGCCACTAATGCCCAGACCCCCTCAGCTACTTATTATCAGCCTCTGCCATCTCAAAGGTGAGAATTTATGTTTTTTTAAGGCAAGGGAAAGGATTGGACCCTAATGATTTTCTGCACCCCAAGCATGTGCTTTGCAATGCAGCTCTAATATCCTCCCACGCATGCTCCAAAGTGTTTTTGTGTCTCCCGTGATCTCTAATAGATTCTCAATAATGAAATCACCAACACTTTAAGAACCAGACGCTAAGGAGTTGAACAACCCGCATTTCATTGTGAGCGAAGGTGGGCTATTTATTTCTCCGTGGCAAAGAGTACCCCCCCCCCGCCGCTGCCGCCGCCGCCACTCCTCCTGCAGGCTACTTGTAGTTAATAATTTGAAGGCCTTGACAAAACAGTAGATGGGAATAATTGTTTTGCTGTGGATTGCTCGCTCCTCCATTCAATGAACCACTTAAATCCAAGCACATATGGCCTCCGTATTCAGAAAGATGTCTAGCAAGTGAAACAGTTTAACAAAAGGTGATACATCTTCTTCCTCGTTGGCTTCCTTCTCCTCCCCTCATACTGTGTTTCAGCAACAACAACCTCCTCCTATTCCACAAAGGGGAGGGGAGGAAAATCTCGGCCTGAGCAGTGTTTTTTTTATTTATTACGGTACTGTTTTTCTCCTTTGCCTGCGAACAGCAAGATAAAAACTTCAGAAAATAGGAAAGATCAGGCTTTCTCTCACTGGTGGGTGAATGTTCCATCAGGTAGGAATCAGGAACAAAGCTTTCAGCTGTTTTTGCTAATCATCCGTTAGTACCCTGTATATCTTCATTTGTTACATCAATGGCAACGTAATGTCACCATGCTGGAAATGGTCTTCTGGTTTGTAGCAGCCTTTATGCCAGGATCCATTCCTTATGTGTTATGCCATATAGGTAATTTCTTATGGATATAAACAGGATAGCAGCTGCTTTAAAAGTGATAGTTACGGGTAGGTAGCCATGTTGGTCTGCAGTAGTCGAAACAAAATAAAAAATAATAATCTCAGCCAAGCACCCATTCCCACCACCCTTCTGAGTAATACCCCTCCCCTCACCCTCTTACTATATATAAGGGTCTGGTGACTTCTGTTTCACTGTATCTGAAGAAGTGTGCATGCACATGAAAGCTCATACCAAGAACAAACAGTCGGTCTCTAAGGTGCTACTGGAAAGAATTTTTTTTCATTTTAAAAGTGATGATTAAGCATTTTGTGAAATCTTGCTAAATTAAGAACAGTGTCTTATTGAAACAGCAGAAACCGCAGGATAGGAACCCCAGCAAAGAGAGAGGTTTCCCTTGCTTACTTTGGTGAGATTAGCAGAGTGTCGAATGACTACTGGCAGCTGGTATTTGATACTTCTTGAAACTATGGAACTCACTCCCACAAGAGGCAGTGAGGGCCACCAGCCTAGATGGCTTTAAAAGAGGGTTCGGCAAAGGCTATTTATAGCTACTAGCAAGGATGGCTACGCTGTGCCTCTACAACAGGAGGCAGCAGCACTTCTGCATAGTAGTTGCTTGGAGCCACAGCAGCAGAGTGCTGTTGTGCTCAAATCCCGCTTTCAGGTTTCCCACAGGCATCTGGTTGGCTAAGCCCGTCAGATAGGTGAGACATAAGAAAACAACAACAACCACCTTAATAAGAAATGATAAGTGGGACTTGCTGCAGCAATATGCTGGGATGTAGAACCTTTCATGTCAGAATTCCAGCCAGCCACACCCTTTCCCAAGATACTCTCTTCCGCTCTCCATCTCCTGTTCTAGTTACAGGTAGGTAGCCATGTTGGTCTGCCGTAGTCAAAACAAAATTAAAAAAATTCATTCCAGCAGCACCTTAGAGACTTCTTCAGATACACTGAAACAGAAGTCACCAGACTCTTATATATAGTGGGGAGGGGTATTATTCAGGCAAGTTTCTTGGTGAGGTTGATGGACTTCCATTTCATGCAGCTCAATGTGGTGCCTTCAATGTGGTTCATATATAAGGATCTGGTGACTTCTGTTTCAGTGTATCTGAAGAAGTGTGCATGCACACGAAAGCTCATACCAATAACAAACTTAGTTGGTCTCTAAGGTGCTACCGGAAGGAATGTTTTTATTTTGTTTTGTCTCCATCCCCTGGTTTTTCATTTCTGTCCCACCCCAACACAGCATCCTGTTGCCACCGAACCTGTTCAGTCCTCATGGGATTGTTTGGATCTCTCCACTACTCTGAGGTTTTTGCACAATTCTTGGCATCTCCAGGTGGAACTGGAAGGATCCCCAGTCTGACATTGCAGACGCTCACTTGTAGTTGATGTAGACCAGAGCTTTCCGAACTTTCCATGTTGGTGACACACTTCTTAGACATGCATCATTTCTCAACACAGTAATTCAGCTTTATTAGCAAACCGGAGGTTAAACTAACCCCTTTCCAGCCGCAGGACACACCTACACACTGCAGCCAACACACTAAACTGTTGTGACAAACAGTTTGGAAAGCTCTGGTGTAGACAATGCTAGATAGAACATTTCAGTATAAAGCAGCTTCTGATTTTCCAGTGCTTCCCAGTAGACTGTTTTGGTGCAATCTTGTTGGTACTCAGCTGCTCTTTGCTAATAGAGGGAGCAATTCTCCCAGGTTTTGAGGATTAATCCAGGCACGCTATCGATAGAACACATTGATCTCTCTCTCTCTCTCTCTCACACACACACACACACACAAAACCAGGGCATAAAGTCCCTGTTATCTATTGAACAACCAGAGATGAGACGCCTAGTCTGATTTAAGAAAGCCAATTAGCAAAGCGACAATAGGCTATTCTGCTGTTCTTGAATCTTGCTGTTTCTCTACCCTGCGATGCTATTTCAATTTGGCTCAAGTGCAGGTTCCTCATTTCAACATATTTTCCACAATCTGTTTAAGGCACTGGACGATAGTTATTTGTTAATAGGGCTCTAGAGCTGCAGCCAGCAGAGAGAGATCTGTAGCAATGTGGCTGAGATTTCCTGGCTGGGATAAGGGCTGGCTCTTACCATTGTTCTCTCCCCACACCTCCAGTCAAACTCCTTTGCTGCTTCTGCTGCCCATAACTTGTAGAATGTGAGATCGGCAGCATGGTGAGGGTAAATCCTGTTTCCTTGAGAAGTGTGATGAATGCATTCCAGAGGGGCTTATTTTTTTACTAGATTAGCTGGTGGGTTGCCACCAATGCAGTGACTCCAAAGGGACCGCCTCACCCCTTATATTCCTGCCCAGTAACATCACTCCTCAAATGGAGTACTGCATATGCCAAAGGAGTGTCTAGTTTGTACTAGAAACTGGGTCTTTAGTGTTGCAACCTTAGCTCCTGGAATCAGTTGAAGGTAAAGGGACCCCTGACCGTTAGGTCCAGTCATGGACAACTCTGGGGTTGCGGTGCTCATCTCACTTTACTGGCTGAGGGAGCCAGCATACAGCTTCCAGGTCATGTGGCCAGCATGACAAAACCGCTTCTGGCGAACCAAAGCAGTGCACGGAAAGCCGTTTACCTTCCCGCCTACTTGCACTGTGTGCTTTCAAACTGCTAGGTTGGCAGGAGCTCACCCCACTGTAGGGATTCAAACCGCTGACCTTCTGATCGGCAAGCCCTAGGCTCTGTGGTTTAGACCACAGTTACCAGATGAATTTAGACCTATACCCAGCAACATGATGTTTAGGCACTTGCGGAAGATTTTTTTTTTTGTTTAAGAAGCCTTTCCTGAAGTGTGACCCAGTCAATTTACAGAATGTTGATTGTGCATCTATAGGAATAGCTTAAATGTTTTAGCATTAATAGCAATTTTTCCTTTTCTTTTTTTGAGGAATTGGAAGATGGATTTTTGGCACAGCACCAACTAGTCTTGAGTAAGGCTTGATAGCTTGCTCCTGTAATTGTGTGATAGAAGCCATGAGATTGCATATGTATGTACAGAACCAGTGTGCTGTATTGACTAGACTAGAGTGTTGGGAGACCAGAGTTCGAATCCTTATTCTTTCACAAACATAGGAAGCTACCTTATACTGAGTCTGGGCACCACAATTTAAGAAGGATGTTGACAAGCTGGAATGTGCACAAAGGAGGGCAACCAAGATGATCAAGGGTTTGCAAACCAAGCCTTACGAGGAGCGCTTGAAGGAGTTGGTATGTTTAGCCCGGAAAAGAGGAAACTGAGAGGAGATATGATAGCTGTCACAAGGAAGAGGGAACAAGATTGTTTTCTCCTGCTCTAGAGGGCAAGACCCGAGCCAAGGGTTTCAAGTTACAAGAAAGTAGATTCCGACTAAACATTTTGAAAAACCTTCTGACAGTAAGAGCTGTTCGACAGTGGAACAGTGGAACAGTCTCCCTTGGGAGCCAGTGTGGTGTAGTGGTTAAGAGCGGTAGACTCGTTATCTGGGGAACCGGGTTCGTGTCTCCACTCCTCCACATGCAGCTGCTGGGTGACCTTGGGCTAGTCACACTTCTCTGAAGTCTCTCAGCCCCACTCACCTCACAGAGTGTTTGTTGTGGGGGAGAAAGGGAAAGGAGAATGTTAGCCGCTTTGAGACTCCTTCGGGTAGTGAAAAGCGGGATATCAAATCCAAACTCTTCTTCTTCTTCTTCTTCTTCTTCTTCTTCTTCTTCTTCTTCTTCTTCTTCTTCTTCTTCGGTTATGAACTCTCCTTCCTTGGAGGTATTTAAGCAGAGGTTGGATGTCCATCTGTTGTTGTTGTTGCTTTAGCTGAGATTCCTGCATTGCAGGGGGTTGGAGTAGATGGCCCTAAGGGTCCCTTCCAGCTCTATGATTCTATGGACCATTAATCATCTAGCTCAGTATTGCCTACACTGACTGGTATCAACTCCCCAAGCCTGCTGGCAGGAGTCTTTCCCAACCATACCTGGACATACTTGGAATTGAACCTGGGGCCTTCTACATGCAAGGCAGATGCTCTGCCACAGAGCCAGGGTTTTTCTCCTATGGTTTCTTTGGGTAAATGGTTGTATAAACTTGCTTTGGTGGCATTCCCATCGGTGCCTAGTCCTACCTTTCTTAAAGCTAGGTCCTAACAATATTCCACTGCTGCTGAATCATACCCAGCAGCAAAGCAAGCATAAAGGCCTAGATATCAGAAAGTATGCTATGACTGGAGCAAAACCAATATGGTTTTCTGTGCGTTTTTTTTTTTCTTCTCTTTGCTTGCATCAGTACTCTGAATTTTTGTCAACACATTTGCATTTTCAATATCCATTTTTCTTTCTGAGCCTGAGTCACTTCCTATGATTGATTGAATTTACAGATAGGGCAGGTTCTTAAGCCCATCAGCTGCTCCTTACCGCTGCCTCCATTCATTCACTAGCACATGCTACATCCTCACAGTAAATTGAAAGTGATGAATTTGCACAGACTGCACCGAACAAAGAAGTTTCTTTTTCTTTTTCCTGCCAGGAATGGAAAGACTTTACAGGCAAAGCTCCATGGGTATTTCATTGGCCCGGGTGCCTCCTCACTGCAACACCTTTGGTGCAGCGCATATATATGTATATATATATATATATATATGTGTGTGTGTGTGTGTGTGTGTGTGTGTGTGTGTGTGTGTATCCAATATATCCAATATATCCAATTAGCTAGAAGTGAGATTTAAATAGAAATTCCACACAGCATAATGTACTGCTAGATTATCAGCTAGTGCCCAAGTCCTTTTACTCACAGGTAAGGTCTGCTTAACAATGTCATAGAATCATAGAACTGTAGAATTGAAAGGGACCCCAAGTGTCATCTGGTCCAAATAATAATAATAATAATAATAATAATAATAATAATAATAATAATAATAATAATTTTATTATTTATACCTCCAGCCACTCTGAGCGGCTCACAGCATATATCAGAACGTACTAAAACATCAACCATTAAAAGCTTCCTGATACAGGGCTGCCTTCAGATGTCTTCTAAAAGTCAGATAGTTGTTTATAACCTTGACACTACCGAGAAGGCCCTCTGCCTGCTTCCCTGTAACCTTGCTTCTCGTAGAAGGCCCTTGGAGCTGGATCTCAGTGTCCGGCTAAATGATGGGGGAGGAGATGTTCCTTCAGGTACACTGGGCTGAGGCCATTTAGGGCTTTAAAGGTCAGCACCAACACTTTGAATTGTGCCTAGAAATGCACTGGGAGCCAATGAAGATCCTTTAGGACCAGTGTTATATGGTCCCGGTGGCCACTCACAGTTACCAGTCTAGCTGCCACATTCTGGATTAGTTGTAGTTTCTTGGTCACCTTCAAAGGTAGCCCCATGTAGAGCACATTGCAGTAGTCCAAGTGGGAGATAACCAGAGCATGCACCACTTTAGTGAGACAGTCTGCAGGCAGGTAGGGTCTCAGCTGGCGTACCATATGGAGCCCGGGACACAGAATTGACCTGTGTCTCCATGGACAGCTGTGAGCCCAAAATTATTCCCAGGCTGCACACCTGGTCCTTCAGATGCACAGTTACCCAATTCAGGACCAGGGAGTCCCCCACACCTGCCCATCCCTGTCCTCCCAAAACAGTACTTCTGTTTTGTCAGGATTCAACCTCAATCTGTTAGCCGCCATCCGTTCTCCAACCGCCTCCAGACACTCACACAGGACCTTCACTGCTTTCACTGGATCCTGCAATGCAGGAATCTCCTTTTCAGATACTAACTGTAAGTCCTATGTATCCTATCAGTCCTATGTATTCCTGTTGATCTGAGTTGAAGGAATAGTTTTGTATAATGGTTCCAATGTTCGTTTCAGAGATGGGGGTGAGGAGGGTTTAATGACTGATTTTCCTTCATTGTTTTCTTTTTAATGATGAAAAAGTGCTAGTTCTTTATTTGAAAAAAATAAAAATAAATAAAAAACATGAAAGGAAATAATCATTAATTAAAGGTTCTCTCCCCGATTCTGGGAAGAGAAACTTTCAATGGAGCCATTCAGAGACAAAGTTTAAGTTATCTACATCAAGCTCTCCAAGCCAGATGAACAGAAGGCAACAAACAAGCTGAAATTGATAAGCAGAGGTGCTCATTTTTAAAGCACACGACCCCTGAGAATCCTTTATAGCACTTTTGGTGACCTCGCAGGACAACCTGTTGCTGCCACAGTGAGAACAGCATGCTGGACAAGAGGGAGTTTGGGCCTGATCCAGCAGCCCTCTTCTTATGTTCTTATGATTTAGCTTAGCTTGGACAAATGGCCATGTTGATGGATACAGCCCCAGCTCTTATTTTGTATCCCTGTCTTGAAACCATGCTAACCAACACAATATTTTCAGTTTCCCTGAATGGTTCATCTATGGCTGCCTCACTGCCACAGCTCGCTGTCACAAATGTCACTTGGCTATGTTCTAGGGAGCCCAGATTTTGCAAGGAGTTCATGAACATGGAGGATGAACTACCTGCCAGTCCTGCAAGTTTCTTTCGTATGTGCGGCATGTTTAGAATAGATACACCAAAGAGATGATGAGCTGGCGGGGAGTGAGGTTGGGGCAGACAAAAAAAACAACCTTCGTAGCTGCGAAAGACAACAGCTAATAAGCTATTCATAATCTTTCAGTCTTGGTGACCAAGGTTTTCTTTAACAGGAGACAAGTTCATTACCCCTTTCATCTTGCCACCTGCTCTGTCTTGGGGTGCTTAAGTTAAATAATGCAAGATAATATATGCTATCATTTACTGAAAATGGTGGCATTAAAGACATTGTAGGGAGAAGAATGAAAGCCCTGCTTGGGAGGCCTCTGAAATGGAAGTGAATGAGACAAACAGAGATGCAAAGCCAAGGAAGATTGAATGTCCTCAAATGAGGCTTATCCGAACAAGCAGCTATTATGGTGATGGAAGAAGCGTGTATGAATGAGCATTGTAAGATAGAGTGGTCTCCTGTGTTGGTTCTTCAAAAGCACGATTACTTAATATGAGGGGGAACAAGCACAGTAGTTCTGTCCTGCCCCCTGCCTGCTGCTCAGTTACTGTTCTGATCATCCTTCAACTTGTGGAAGGCAACTTTCTGGATGATCAAAGCAATTCAGAAGGTAAGTAGAATGTAGATATGGGATGTGGGTGGCACTGTGGGTTAAACCACAAAGCCTAGGGCTTGCCGATCAGATGGTTGGTGGTTCGAATCCCTGCGATGGGGTGAGCTCCTGTTTCTCGGTCCCTGCTCCTGCCACCCTAGCAGTTTGAAAGCACGAAGTGCAAGTAGATAAATAGATACCGTTCCGGCGGGAAGGTAAACAGCATTTCCGTGCACTGCTCTGCTTCGCCAGAAGCTGCTTAGTCATGCTGGCCACTTGACCCGGAAGCTGTACACCGGCTCCCTCGGCCAGTAAAGCGAGATGAGCGCTGCAACCCCAGAGTCATCCGCAACTGGACCTTATGGTCAGGGGTCCTTTTAGCTTTACCTTAGAATGTAGATAGACCTGGATTTGTCCCTCTGAGCTTTTTTGCATGTTAAATACATTCTTTTGAAGGGCTAGGGTAATTATTAATTATTGAAAAATGAGTACAAAACTAGGACTGCAATGCTAGACACATAAGCAATACCTCTTGCAGCTGATACATGGCTTAGTTCAAATGTAGTATCTATTTCTTCACCGAATATTTATTAGCTAATAGTTTTCTTATCAAGCAAATATGATCTCAGGAGGAAGGTACTGAAAAAGCTGAGGGAACAACAAAAGGACAAGCGGTAAGTGCAAGAAATATAAACAAATGGTGCCTTAAACAGATTATAATTGACTTTTCAAATAATTCTGTTGCATGTCATTGATGATCGAGGGTTCCTTGCAATAGGAATATAATGACCAAAAAAATCAACAGTACTAAACATTGTTGGAATAGAAACTATTCATGTTTTAAATTAATCTAAGCTTCTGTAGGAAAAGTTAAAAACCAATAATTGCTAAATGTGAGGCATATTGTTTGCTGGGCTATAATGTAGCAGAACAGTTTTTTGCTGAAGGGATAGAAATGGTGGGTGTTTTCAGATTATTCTTAAACAGAGACTGGTAAAAATAAGGCATGCAATTATACAGATCTGACTGAATCCATTATAACAGATCAAATAGTCTTTTGGATGAAGGACAATCATATTAAGATGCGATTAGAGGAACCTCAGTTGACTCTGAAAATTCTTGTGAATTTGCCATGGAACTGAAATGAATTAATAAAGATTTCACATATGCAAAGGGAAAAGAGATGGACATTTTCTGTAGATTAACAAGAATAAGGAAAAGTTCCGTGAAGAAAATTCAAGTGTCAAATGGAGAGAAATTATGTTGGAGATATAAAAAGTCATGTTTGCAATATATGTGGATAAAATGATTCAGCCCACAGATGCCTTTAAAGGTGATCATATATGTATTTAAGGTGAAAATGCCAGCAAAAGCCCACAATGGTGTGGTTTTTCATAAGGTGCACCTGAGCTTACCTTTCTGTGGACATTTCAGGGCAGGAGGGATGTCTAGGGCTGTGAGGGCAGTTTTCTCTCTTCTTCTGGTACTTCCTCTGCATCTATGACCTTATCTTCCAAAGAAAATGGTTATGAAGACAACAGATTATGGTATCTTTTTGCCTTTGCTCCCCTCAGAGGGAGGTAATACCTTTGGGCTGATCCCAGCTATCCTATGGAGAAGAATGAAAATGCCCCCCATTCTCCTTGTCAATATCACTTCCACTGCAGGGTGGTTGGTGGGACAAAGGGTGTACTGCCCAATCAACCTTAACCTGCCTTCGGTCAGCCTCTTTCTGCCTGCCTTCATACTTACAGCTGGCCCAAGGATGGCACTGGTTGTCACCCTTCTCTCTTAGTCTCAGTGTTGCCCTTGTAGATCTCGGGGGACAAAACTCATATTAATTGGCTCTGGTTGCCATTGGCTCCGGCTTCACTTGCTGTTGGCTTCCCTCCCTCCCAGTCCCATTTGGTACCCCTGAGGTCCAGCTCCAAGGGTCTTCTGGTGGTTTCCTCACTGCGAGAAGTGAAGGTACAGGGAACCAACTGGAGGGCCTTCTCAGTGGTGGCACCCGCCCTGTGGAATGCCCTCCCATCAAGGAAACAAACAACTATCTGACTTTTAGAAGATATCTGGAGGCAGCCCTGTTTAGGGACGTTTATAATGTTTGGTGTTTTAATATTCTGTTGGGAGCCACCCAGAATGGCTGGGGAGACCCAGCCAGATGGGTGGGGTATAAATAATAATAATTAACAACAACAACAACAGTCTGTGAAGGAGAGGCACATCCAAGAGACCAACACTGCATTTTGATTTCACATCTGTAAACTGACTTCATACAGGCCAGTCCTATGTGGACGGGGGAGGGGGGAGTAATTTAGCGCTAAGGTACCATCAAAAATAGCCCCAGGATCAGGCCCAAAGTCCTTTGCATGGAATGTTGTTGAATCCAAGCAGTTGGGTTGTTAGCAACATTAGACTCACAGGAGTGACTATTGCAGCTGAATCTGTCAGAACAGGAATAGGCCTATGCCACAGACATATCAAGATTTGTGCCTTGGCACCAGTGCAGTAATAAAAAGGAAAAGTGGCACTCCTTGGTGAATAATGAACTATTAGACGTAGCTGATGAGCTGGGCTCCCAGATACGAAACAATGGGCTGACATGACATGTTTACTGCAGCGAGCACAGGAGCAATACAGAAAGCTATTGTGAAGTGCAATCAGTAATGAATGATTAATCATTGGCTTCTCAATGAGCCGAGTTCATCATGCCGTGGTGAGAACATGAATGGCACAATTATTAAAAAATTCATATGCTCCTGCCTTCGGAACTTATAAATACTCCAAAGTGTCTTTCTGTTACCAAGCCCCAGACATTCTGCTTACACACATCTTTATATTGTTAATTGCCAGGGAAATGGGGGGCAGCATAGGTTCTTTTCAAAGTGCTTGTGATGGGATTTATTTATTTATTTATTTTTTACCCATAGGCCTTATGGGCACCTCTCTGTTGAGGAATAAATCACCTATATATGAATGCACGAGAATAAATCAAATACACACGAAACAACATTCTGGCTCCTTGATAATTTGTCTGCTGGAAAAGCCACAGAAATAGGAGGAATTAAAATGAAGACCAGCTGTGATGTAGCACTAAAACATTATAATCAATGCCAGCACCAATCTATTAGTGCAGGGGTGGCCAAATACACTGGCAAGGAAGAGCATTCTAAACATTTGTGCTGGCCTTTGACTATCTACGTATCATCTATCTATCTATCTATCTATCTATCTATCTATCTATCTATCTATCATCATCATCATCATCATCTATTTATCTGACACACCCTCTTAGTCTTCTGATTGTAAATTGTTTTAATGGATTTTAATACAGTCCTTTAAAAAATGGTTTAAACCCACCCTGGGACCTTACAAGGAACAGAGGGTTAGAAATCTAATCTAACAATAACAACAGCAGCAATTGTTCCTTAGAACAGGTATGGGGACCTTGTGGTCCTTCAGATGTTGTTGAACGACAACTCCCATCATCCCTTACTACTGGATATGGTGGCTGGGGTTGATAGGAGCTGGAGTCCAACATCATCTGGAGGTCCCTGGCTTAGAAAGGTCTGTAACCTGCATTGATGGGATTCACATGTGTTTCTGGTGAGCTAATGTATCTCCTTGCCTTGAAAGAAAGCCCAAAGCCAGCTAATAACAGTACATTTCCGAGCACAATTAAAAGTGTTGGTGCTGACCTTTAAAGCCCTAAGTGGCCTTAGTCCTGTATAACTGAAGGAGCGTCTCCACCCCCATCGTCCAACTCGGACACTGAGGTCCAGGGCCATGGGCCTTCTAGTGGTTCCCTCGCTGTGAGAAGTGAGGTTACAGGGAACCAGGCAGAGGGCTTTCTCGGTAGTGGTGCCTGCCTGTCGAACACCCTCTCAGCAGATGTCGAGGCAATAAGCAACTATTTTACTTTTAAAAGACAACTGAAGGTGGCCCTGTTTAGGGAAGTTGTTAATGTTTGATGCTGTATTGTTTTTAATATTCGGTTGGAAGCCGCCCAGAGTGGCTGGGGAAACCCAGCCAGATGGGCGGGGTATAAATAATAATAATAATAATAATAATAATAATAATAATAATAATAATAAATAATTTATTGTATAATAACAACTCCACTTCACAGGCACAATGTATTTGTGTGTGCTAGGGAGCACAGTACCTCAATGACAGCCATTTTTGGACCACGTTGGCACTGTACCACTCCTGGCCCTATCATTAGGCAGAGTGAGGCAGCCACCTCAGACAGTGAGTAATTTCATTGTTCCCGCAAGGGGACAATGACAATAAAGATTATCTATCTAGAGGAGTGAACCTGCAGTGTTGGAGGACAGAGATGTGGACCACGGGGCATGTACTGCATCTCTTAAACTGACTGGATGCCCTCAGGTGTCATGGCAATGTCGAACTAGGTTTCAGCTGCCAGTCTGGTCAACTTCTATATAAGGAAGTGTCTGAAAAAGGTGCTGTCTTATCTTCTGCCTCAGCCAGCAAAATGTCTAGGGCCTGCCCTGGCAGATGTAGCAAAATAGCTGTTGCTAGGAAGAATCTCAGGCTGCATGTACACTTACTCAAAAGTACATTCCACTGAAATCAGGAGTAAAGTTACACCAGATTGCACTGCTAGACATGTTAGGATCTCCAAAAATTCACTTGCATTTCCGGTGCCTGCTTGATGCTCACTGAGGATGGGGAACTGGACCCAGCTAGTGCACCACTGCAGGCAAAGTTTGACTGGTGGGCAGGGCAACCTACCTGTCCATCACCTGATGTCACAATGTGCTGTGCATAGTGCTTTGAAGCTCCAATGATCAGCTGATAGTCGGGACTTCAAAGTGCTGCACACCACTCTCTACCACCACTGATCAGCTGACTGTTGTGTACAGCTTTTCATAAGACAACTGGGATGGTATTCAGCTCATTTGCCATGGCCAGAAATCTGGACTTCTCACAGCACCCCACAAACTTTCCCTCAAATGATGTGCATGCTACCTTGCAGGTAGAGAAAACAAGCAGCCGTCATGAGTAATGCAGTTATATGCACTGACCCTGACTTGGAGATGAAAAAGACCCAGACTTGTAATGGGTTGCAGTTTGGAGTGGCACTTTATGACTTCAGCTGTGACAAACTAGTGAATGATCCGAAGCAAAAGAGCCTAACTTCTTATAAACTGTGCATGTCCTCTGTAGCCAGAGGCTGACAGGCTCGGGCATCTTATGACCCTTTCTCTGTCCTATAAAGAAGATGAATGCATAGCTTGTCACAATAGAATTGACCATTGCGTCCTCCTTTGGCAGGGAGCAAGTGAGCCACAGGCAGTAAATGTTCTTGATTCCTTTTCTGTGTTCACTCCGGCCGGAGAGACAACAACATCCTGGTTGCGGCAACATCTTTGCAGTATACATTAAATACAGAAACACGTGTCTCTAATGGAATAATGCTGCTTTGGTTCATGTGCGCAGGTAAAAGAATTTATTAAAAATATTATGGCTTCATGCAAACAGACTTAGAGAGATTCCCAGAGGAATAAGACTCATGAAGAAAATGAGATACCGGAAAGGAATTATACATAGGGCAGGTGTGGGGAACCTTCGGCCCTCCAGATGTTGCTGAACTACAAATCCCATAATCCCTGGCCATTGGCCATGTTTGTTGGGGCTGCTGGAAATGGTAGTTCTGGAGGGCCAGGTTCCTAATACAGAATGTAAGCCTCTTTGTCATTCCCATTTACTCTGGGGGATGCTTCTAATTCAAGGTCAAGACAAACCAGACACCTTTTACATGATTTGACATACAGTGGTACCTCTGGTTCTGAACACGATATGTTCCGGGGTGCTGTTCACACCCTGAAAAGTCCGCAACCAGAGTGGTGTTTTTGCCCATGCGTGAAGCGCACGGACTGCTTATGTGCATGTGCAAACTGCGCAGAATGCTTCTGTGTGCATGCGTGGCGAAACCCGGAAGTAAACATGAAGCGTTTGTAAGAAGAGGTGTGACTGTACCTTTCTTGAACATACATCACAAATATTAAGGAGACTCCAGCACAGGTGTGAACAGACAGCTCGGGTCCAACATTTGCCATGCTTAAGCAGGCCCCATTCTCATATAACAGGAACAGGGGCGGACTTTGGTATTCCCACCATTGTTGGGAGAAGCAGCATTCACTAAATGTCTTCCTTCTGTGCAGCTATTTAAGGCCAAGAATTCTTGCCTGGATGGAATCCGGGAGCCTGAGAGTGCACGTTACTCTGTCACAGCTAATATAGTCCCATTTCAGGCCTTGTTTAGGCTATTCCCCCCAACCCACCCCCTGGTAAAGCAACATAGAAGACAGACTGATGCAACTAAATTGTCGGCTTGGCCGAGGGGAAGTTGTACGGGCTAATGTCTCCCTTGCAACTTGAGCATGCTGCTTGACACAGGTGTATCACTCCTCTTGAAATGGCTTTTTAATGTCTTTCCTGCAAAACAGAGACTAATAACAATCTCATTCCAAGTTGCCCATCTCACCGACACAGTTGAAAATCAAAATGCTATTAAAGTCAATTCAGCTCTGAACGACAATGGATGGCAGAGGCTTCTTGTTTGTAGCAATAATCAGTCAGTGGACTATGGCAAGGGCAGAGGCTGTCTGGATCATCAGGCTCTAAGGGCAGCATGTGCAGGTGAGGGGAAGGGGGGGGAACAATGAGAGCAAAACGTCATTTGACACAGAATCACCTGGTCTGCTGACGGGCAAACTCCACCAAGGCTGAGTAGGATTGGGCCCAGCAATTATGGGCCAAATTGAAGAATGCTTGGGGAAAGGAGTTCCCATCTCCTGACAGTGCTAAATTGACCCATAATCTGTGAGCTCCTCATTGCTTCTCAAGTGAGCCCCTCCAGTCCTCTTACTTGCAGTGTTGCTGATGGAACTAACACACATGTCAGTCTATTTCTGCTGCAGTGTTGCTGATGGAACTAACACACATGTCAGTCTATTTCTGCTGCAGTGTTGCTGATGGAACAAACACACATGTCAGTCTATTTCTGCTGCAGGTCAATTTCATATGTGAAATGCCCATGCACGTTTTGTATTGGGCTCCTTTTTGCATTAATCGGTGATTTTTTTTTTAAAGTATGCATGTTTTTTTAGAAGTTAAAATAGCATTTTATCTCAGCATTCACATTTTTTTTGTTGTTGTTTAGTCGTGTCTGACTCTTCATGACCCCATGTAATGTGTGAATACCCATTTTCTCTCTTACACACGCTCCCCTCTCTTTCCTCTCTCCAAAAGCCTTAAGTGCTGTGAATTTCATCACAAGTACAGGGCTCCTCTTTTGAGTAAAACAATTCACATTTATAAAATAATGGGTGCACATAATCAAACATCAGCTCAGTATGCATAGATATGAACATTAAAGTTCTACCCCTACTAGAATAACATTTGCATAGAATAACCATATAAATATCATATAAATGTATCTGAAGAAGTGTGCATGCACACGAAAGCTCATACCAAGAACAAACTTAGTTGGTCTCTAAGGTGCTACTGGAAAGAATTTTTTATTTTATTTCATATAAATATTCTATTTTAGCAAATTATTACTAGATTAAACACTCAATATTGAACTTGAAAACCATACATTATAGACAGCTTGTACTTCAAAATGTACCTTCATGCATTTTCCAGAGCTTTTCTCTAGAAATCTGAATAGACAACCAGATCTGCACATCTTCAAGATGGGAAAAGAAGCAGTAGACAACAGGTGGCACTATGAGAGCAAAATGCCTTTCACCTACTGAAAAGAAAAAGGCTTTGCTAGCCAAGTCTTTTCTTCTGGCATTGTTTTAGAATCATAGAATCATAGACATTTCCTTTTTAAAAAGGTGCATGGGATTATGCATTGGGGTGGATGGATATGTCAACTTTAGTTTCCCACTAAAGTTCTCCACATTGGAGGTGTTTTCTTTAGTCTTCATGAAAATTCATCAATGCCTCAGTGCTAATTTTGACTAATATGCAAATTTCTATATGCTATTTTTTTGGCAAAGCAATTTCCCTTAATATAGCACATTTTATTTTCACTAAAATATGCATTTTAATGCACACATTATGTGCAGTTTTGTACACTGGAGAAGAGCACTGCAAAATCCAGTCGTGTGAATTTTGAAGGATGGTTGTGCTTTGGTTCTCGTAATGGGTTCGGGTCTCCGCTCCTCCACATGCAGCTGCTGGGTGACCTTGGGCTAGTCACACTTCTTTGAAGTCTCTCAGCCCCACTCACCTCACAGAGTGTTTGTTGTGGGGGAGGAAGGGAAAGGAGAATGTTAGCCACTTTGAGACTCCTTCGGGTAGTGATAAAGCGGGATATCAAATCCAAACTATTCTTTTCAGTGTCACATCAACCCAGAAACTTAAGCAAAATAACTGTGTTTGCAATGGCAATAAGAGTCCTATCTGCTTGGATCTAGAGAAACTTGTTTACGTATGTTGGGGGCCAGGTGGTATCGCAGAGATCTGAATTCCAGGTATTTCAAATAAACCCACCCGCATCCTTCTGCTGCTACATAAGGCCTCTCAGATAAAGACCCCACTTGCTCAAGAGAAAGGATTTGCTTTTGTGTGTTTGTGCGTGTGTGTGTGTATGCACGATGGAAACCGAAGACGCCTCAAGCATGCCCAAAGCTGCTCACTGGATGCTCTCATTTACTGAAATTGAGCCAGGGCCCAATCTCTTTTGTCTTTTGCTTCGAGGAAGACGGATGCTGTTAGACACGCACAGACAATCGCGTTCTGCACAGCGTTCCTCCTTCCCAGTATCATGCCCCCGAGGCCCTTCTGAACTAATTCAAAAGGCATTTAATCCCCACAGCATTAGCAAGCCAGCCTAGTGGTGTTGGTTCAGTTCCTCTTGTTCAAGGTACTCTGTGTGGGTCTCGCACTTCATACATCATTCTCTATTCCTTTGCCAGCACTGTTGTCAGCCCATTGTTTATTTATTTCAAACCTCTTCATAATCCCACCATCCCAGGATTTGCTGAAGACATCATGGATCATTTATAACCCATAGATGGTGACTATGGACTGATGCAACCTTTTCCTAACAGGTGGGCTCCCCATTTTTCTTCTGGTAAGCATTTCCTAAAAAGATTCCTTGCTCTGACAAACTGAACCTGGCCTGGGGGGGGGAATACCCAGGCAATTTGATCATTGGGAGAGGGGAACATTCTGACAAGTATCCCTACTGTAACCACAGCTAAAGAAATAGTTTGAAAAGTAAAGAGCTTTATATTTCATTTCCTAAAGTCCAGAGGATGCCAAATCTTACAGAATCTTGTGAACTAACCTTAGCATAACAACTGTGCTGTAGAAGGCATGGGAGATTTTTATGAGCAATGCCAAAGAATTGCTTTTTTTGAAATTGGTAAAGCCAACTTTCAATATACTGTATATAAAGAAGTTAATTTGGGAAAAGGAGGCAGAGGATGAAAAAGGGAAGGCAAGACAACAACAGCCCATGCACAGACCTTTAAATGAAATCAAAAGCTAACTTCTAACCTAACTTAGGAAGTTACATTTTAACCACATGACTAGAATCTTGGGTTTCAGAGCATATGCAGAGTTTCCTGTGTGCCATCTTTAGTGTCTTATTAAGATCTGTTTATTTGATCGGGCACGTCAAGTGGGTTAACTAGTTGGCACTGGTTTATGTCTGCTTTGTGGTGTTTAGCTTGGTTCTGTCTGATGAAATTTTTTTATGGGTTTATCATTGTGTATTATAATTTATTTATTTTTTAATGTATGAGTTGTACCCCACCATTGTATCTGTATAAATGATGAGTGGGTTAGTAATATTGAAAATAAATTAAATTTATATGCTAGTCTTTTTAGGTGCTATAAGACGCTTTGTTCGTTTTGCTGTGACAGAGTGCAGCAAACTTGGTCAAACTTGCCACAGGTGTACCTTGAGGTGTCCTGGCTAAACTGGGAGAGGCTTACATCTATTCCAGGCCTATTTCAGCTCATGTGGCCTGCCAACCTGGTGGTTCCTTACGCTAACTAAAAGCATGGTGCAAGTCAAACTCTATTTTAATGTCACCCCTAAGTCAATGGTCTTCAGTTCAAAATTACCGGTAATATTGAAGAGCAGCTGTAGAGAGTGCTGGTTGTGAAAAGGATCTCTCCTTCCAGCCATCTGCTGAGTGAGTCAAAGTAATATAGAAGCATTAGAGTCTGCTTCTCAGACCACCCAAGCCTGCCACTGATCTCATTTGGTTCCTGCTAGATGACTTGTCACTACCTGCCTTCACAGCTGGGATTTAGACCCAAATCAATTTGTTTCCCAAAATGCCTGATGACTCACATCACTTATTTTGTATTTGCCATTTTTCTTTTTTAAAAAGTCGATTCCGGTTGAATTAAAGAGCTGAACTGACAGCCCTGGGAAAGGAAACTATTTTTTTAAAACTATCCTAGGCTATTGTTATTATTATATTCAGTAACAGTTAAGTGCAAAGTTGTCTTTGTCCATGGAATTTTCTTGGCAGGGATACTGGAGCGGCTTGCCAGTTCCTTCTCCAGGTGGATCACGTTTAGTCAAAACTCTCCTCTATGACCTGTCCATGTTGGGTGGCCCTGCAAGGCATAGCTCATAGCTTCCCTGAGTTATTCAAGCCCCTTCGCCACAAGGCAGTGATCCATGAAAGATCCACGAGAGTCCCATGGACTGCAAGAAGATCAAACCTATCCATTCTGAAGGAAATCAGCCCTGAGTGCTCACTGGAAGGACAGATCCTGAAGCTGAGGCTCCAATACTTTGGCCACCTCACGAGAAGAGAAGACTCCCTGGAAAAGACCCTGATGTTGGGAAAGTTGGAGGGCACAAGGAGAAGGGGACAACAGAGGACGAGATGGTTGGACAGTGTTCTCGAAGCTAGCAACATGAGTCTGACCAAACTGCGGGAGGCGGTGGAAGACAGGAGTGCCTGGCGTGCTCTGGTCCATGGGGTAACAAAGAGTCGGACATGACTAAACGACTAAACAACAACGACAACAAAGTGCAAAGTTAACAGTTAAGTGCTTATACTTGAAATACTTACACACAATTACCAATTTAACTAGTTCTACCCACTGTGGTCAACAGGGTTGCCTTGGCAGTGTTCTGCAATGTGAGATAATAAAAAGACTTTGCCACAGAGACATTGACTAAGTGGACACCCACCACACTGAAGGCTCATGGTTTCCATTTATACAATTTCCTTTCCATCTTCGGCCTCCACAATAGAAGTGATTTGATTATTTAAGACTAAATATGAATAGCATACTGAATTTTCATGAGCTTCAGCATCAAATGTCAGCTTCTAAGGAACAAAAACACAAATCATTGAAGGGTTTTGTAGGGTGATATGCTTTTTTTGGTCATCATTGAGTGATCCCAGCCAATTACCAATGGCATTACCAACATAATTACAGTCGTACCTTGGTTTTCGAATGGAATCCGTTCCGGAAGTCCGTTCAACTTCCAAAATCAAAGCGCAGCCAATCAGAGGATGTAAAAGCCCTGTTCCAAAAATAGTTCGCAAACCGGAACAGTCACTTCCGGTTTTGCGACATTTGGGAGCCAAAGCATTCGACTCGCAAGGCGTTCGAAAACCAAGGTATGACTGTAATAGGGTTGCCATATTTCAAGAGGTAATAATCTGGACACAAAATGTTGTTGAGCTTTTTTAGGGCAATCACCCGAAAGCCCGGGTCACGCCAGAGCCAGAGCCACTCATACACAATTTTATTTCATTTTTTAAAACCCCAAATCCAGGACATTTGCTTTAAAATGAAAAATCCCACCCCCAATGGGCATGTAGGACTCCCATAAGAAGATGTTTCCCAGACGTATGGCAACCCTGTGATGACATCACCTCATTATGTAGCCAGGCCCTGCTACATTCCCCTCAGAGGGAATGTATTATTTTTACTCGGTGTTATAATGGCTAGCTCGATGAAGCTGTCAACCCACTATTCAGCAGCCATGAAAAAGGTAAATTCCATACCAGGGATCATTACAAAAGGAATCGAAAACAAAGCAGCTTATACCATTATACAAATCTCGGTTGTGGCCATATTTGGACTACTGTGTATAGTTCTGGTTGCCTCACTTGAACTGTGGACTTCAGAAAAAGGGTAACTGAACTAATCAAGGAGATAGAGCAACTCCCCTATGAGGAATGGTTACAACATTTGTGGCTTTTTAGTTTAGAGGAAAGTCAAGTAAGAGGTATAAGGATAGATGCCTATAAAATTAAGCATGGCATGGAGAAAGTGGATAGAGAAAGGTTTTTTCCTCTCTCTCCCAACACTAGAACTTGGAGACATCTAATGAATGTTGGAAAATTCAGGACAAAAAATGTACTTGTTCACACAGTGCAGAAACTATGCAATTTGCTCACATTTGAGGCAGCGATGGCCACCAAGTTGGTTGGCTTTAGAAGACGCTTACACAGATTCATGGAGGACAAGGCTGTTCAATGGCTACTAGGATGGCTATGTTCCACCTTCATTATCAAAGGGAGCATGCTTCTGAACACCAGTCACTGGACTCCGACTCCCAACAGCTCCAGCCAGTGTGGTCAATGGTCAGGGATGATGGGAGTTGTAGTCCAGCAACATCTGGAGGGCTATAGGTTAGTCACCCCTGGTGTAAAGTCTCAACCAGCTCACCAAGAGCTCAAGGAATTGATTTTTTTAAAATTGCTTGAAATTACCTTATTGCTCAGACTATATATTTTCTTATTGGCTATATTCCCATGTCCCAAGCAAACTGTGTTTCTCTACCATATTGGACATGGATTTTGGAGTTCAGTCAGCCTTGTCTGTTTGTTCAACCTTTAGTTCCTTCTCATGAGTTTGGCAGTGAACAAACCAGTTAGCACTAATTGTGCTAATGAGAGTAACGATTGTGAGGATTTTGCTGATTACTTGTCCATTTGGAACTGCCCCAAAGCCCCTAGTTCCATCAAATCATTTAGCCTCTACTAATAAATGTCCTGTGTACTGATATCCATCGCTTTCAAACACCTCCCTCCTGCTATAAGTCACCAAGATTGCAGCTAAATGTTAGTATAGAAAGGTAATAGAGCATTTCTCCTGCTACTCCCATCTTGGAGACAGATTCAAAATGCAACAAACTGAGTATGTATGCAGCAGGTGACAACATCTTTGATTTGGGTTGCGTGGTAGAAGTCCTGTTGCCTAACCACTGCTAACTTGATAGAGATGGAGCAAGAAGTCCACCAAACTGCAGACAGGTAGCACAAGATGTTATGACTTCTGTTGAGTATTTCTAGGGCTGGCTCTACTATTAGGATGACGGCAACAATTAGAATGCAATCTAACCAAAATCTCAAACAGGAATGGAAGTGTGTAGACGAATACATGATCAAAAGATGCTCCAACAAAAAATTTATTGATATGCATAGACTGATTTCATAAAGTTAATTTAAACAGATATACAAGAATGTATGTTTAATTATTATGATACAATAATACAATTACAATAATAAAGTTATAAAATACAAACAAGGAAGTCACACATGGGTGGAGGGAACACATAGGGCAAGAAATAAGAAGCAAATAAGAAATGACTAAACATTGGAAATGGAAAAATGTATATGTAATACTATGTAAATATTTTGTATATGTAAAGGTAAAGGTAAAGGGGCCCCTGACCATCAGGTCCAGTCGTGTCCGACTCTGGGGTTGAGGTGCTCATCTCGCTCTATAGGCCATGGGAGCCGGCGTTTGTCCGCAGACAGCTTCCGGGTCATGTGGCCAGCATGACAAAGCCGCTTCTGGCGAACCAGAGCAGCACACGGAAACGCTGTTTACCTTCCCGCTGGAGCGGTCCCTATTTATCTACTTGCACTTTGACGTGCTTTCGAACTGCTAGGTGGGCGGGAGCTGGGACCGAGCAATGGGAGCTCACCCCGTGGCAGGGATTCGAACCGCCAACCTTCTGATCAGCAAGCCCTAGACTCTGTGGTTTAACCCACAGCGCCACCTGGGTCCCGTATTTTTTTTTTGTATATGTATCACAATATAAATAAATTAATATTTTTTTTTTGAAAATAGGATGAGTAAAGAGCCCATCTGAGGAAGAAAAGTATGAGTTTGAGGGATAAAATGCATTTTTGGCCGCTGGTATATTGTCTGAAGAATAGCATGATTCACAAAAATAGAGAGATAGACTATCCTCGCATATGATATAAGAAACACCCTGCTGGATCAAACCGAAGTCCCACTTGGTCCAGCATTCTGCTCACACAGTGGCCAGTCAGATGCTGATGGGAAGATCTCTTGAGTGTAGGGGTGTTTCAAATCTAGGCTAAAGAAAGAAAGTTTGTTCATGGAAATCAATTGCACGTGGAGTTGAATTTCCTCATGGATTGGACATGCTATTGCGCTCCTTCCAGCATCTGACTGAAGACTTGCATGCACAATTGTAGTCTCAACCCACAGAGAGCTCACCCCCCCACACACTGACCATAAGCAAGCTGTAGTGCAGAATGAAACAAGTGAGACACTATGCGCCCAGGGGTCAGTTGCATTGGTGACCAGGTTTTATGAGATGAATCACAATTATCAGAGTGGGCACCAAGCTAAGCATGGATAAGAAGCAATCGTGCATGGGGATTCACCTCGTGGCGATGGATGCTACTAGATGCATAGGTTCAACCTATTCAATTTTTTTTCAGAAGTCTCACTGAATTCAAGAGAGCTCGCTCACCAGTATGTATGTAGAGAATGGCAACCTTAACTGGGAGAACTCATTCTGAGAGCGACTGAGCCTTGGGACAGCAGAGTGGGCTATTCTGCTTACTGTATTTTCCTGCTATGTGTCAGCTAACCAATGTTAGTCTTTGGGGAGGTGCTTATGCTAGAAAGATTTCTCCACCTGGAGCTGAGATGCTTTGGCCCCTAAATTTGAGCTCCGGATAGAAGGGTTTCAATTTATTTCTTTGTGGGTAATAAACATGGCAGCTCCTCCCACAGATATGTTGTCGTCGCTGCAATGAATTGAGATGGATGCAGATATTAAAGATGAGAGACAGGACCTCTCCTTTACACTTGCAGCTTTCTTTCCATCCCCTGTGCTTCTTTTAAGAGAGACTGATCATGTATTTGTTGTTTCCATTTTAGGTTATCCACGTGACTGCCATTCTCCACACACCTCTTCCTTTTTCATTTGACAAATGGTCCAAGGCTTGGAGAATTCGGTGCCAGCAATCTTCCCCTCTCGTGGGTTCCCAAGATTCCAGCTTGCTTTAGCTGGGAGTTTCATCAAAGTGAAGTTTCCATTATTTACTGTGATCAAAGGAAAAAGAATAATAACAACAAACCTATGGAGCGTCCACTTTATCACAAGTCTTGTGACTCAAAGAGGCTTGCAGCTTACAAGAAATAAGATTGCCTGGTTCTTTTCAGAGCTTGCTTTATGAACTCAGGAAAATGAATATTGTATGACTGAGCCTGCCAACTGGGATGGATTTTATTTAGTCTTCATCTTAGATTTACATCTGATATTTATGACTGTTCAAAATATTCTTTCTGGCTAAACCAGTGCACTGGTACGCGGCTTTGTAAATGTACCTTTCACTTCTGTTTGTTTATTATAACTTGACTTTTCTTTATTCTGTGCATCACATTTTTAACCTCAAGTGAAAAACTGAGTGACAGATCTAATAATGGTTGTGTACCCCCTTTCCCATCATGAGCCCAGCCTCCCATTCTATAGTAAATTACCATTTGCTGTGATAAAGAGGGGAAAGAGGACAAAGATCTCTCAAATGCAAGGACCTGCACTTCATGCAATCTGTCTGATTCTGTACATCTTGCGCTAGACTCAGGTTTTAACGATGCAGTTTTCAAACTTCCCTGCCTATATTTCTTACTGACAACAGCTTCTCTTGGATCGGAGACTTTTAATGATTTGGGGAACTAATCCAGAGGCTTGTACATCTTGGTACTCTTCTAATTTCTGCCACGATGTTGCATTGTGACATGGAAGAAGTCATTGCAACCAGTCCCGACATGCAGGTAAATTGGTTGAAACTTACAAATGTACCTACACTGCAAGAAGCTGACTCTTAACCACCTTACAGAATTACCTGTATAAAGTTGGTCTGGGCTTGCCCAGAAAGAAGGGCAGCTGGTCGTGCTGCCCATCTCCCTAAGGCACATCGTTTCAGGTGAGTAAGTAGACCTTCCTGAAACACCCCATCTCAGAGCCCCACAACTACAGTTGGGTGAAACAAGTCTTAGAATCAAAGAATCAAAGAATTGTTGAATTGGAAGGGACCACAAGAATCATCGAGTTCAACTCCCTCAGTCAAATTCAGGTCTTGCTAATACTCTACTGTTTAAGCTGAAAGCACTGCAATGTGAGGGCTCTTAATGTGCTTCATTTTTGCTTTTATGAAATTAGGGGTATGGATATAGATCAGGGGTCGGCAAGGTTTACATCACCTGGGCTGGTTTACTCCAGTGGAGTTCCCTCCGTGGGCCGGATTGCATGCACAGCTGCGATTTCCGACGTCTGCGCAGATGCAATTTTCAGTGTCTGAGCATGCGCAGATGCGATTTCCGGCACCGCAGAAGCGAGTCCCCGTGCCACGCTGCACCAGTTTAGCACAGCACGTGGGGACTCGCCGAGCGGGTGGCTCAGTTCGGGGGTGGCTCATGGGCCAGTTAAATGACCCCCGTGGGCTGCTTGTGGCCCATGGGACTTAGGTTGCCTACCCCTGATGTAGATAGTAAAATACCAGCTTTGGCTTTCTTTGCTTTGAATAGCTTCATGGGTCAAAGGCAGGAGGTGAGAATAGGAAGTTGATTCTTCTTGAGGACTGTAATCATTCCTGCTTTTGCATTATCAAATTTGGCAGTCAATACTTCCTATTTAACACATGTGCACAAGCAACCTGAAACGCTAAATTCTAGCGAACTGCAGCTTCTTTCATTAGCATTTGATGCAGTAAGGTCTTGCAGAATGTTTTCAGACCTCTCTCCCGCCTGCCACCAAAGGGGATGCTCATACGACTCCCCATCCAAGTTATGAGTTCACTGAACAATGGCGAAAGAAGGGGGGAGGCCTGCAGCATGTTTTAGAAGCACATTATGATATATAGTTATCCATTCGTTCTAATCGTATTTAGAGAGATGGGAAACCTGAAGGTTAGACACATTCCCTTTGGCTCACAGCCTGGGGTTTGCTGATAATTTGTTTAAGGAAATGCTCTTGCTCGGATTGAAATGCTTCCCAAAGGTGACAGAAGAGGGGATTGCAAGCAACCCAGACTCTGTCACAGCACATTTCTTTCAGCTGACGCGGCTTCATTTGAGCCAAGTGACTGTTATGCATCCCAGTGGAGGCTTGTCTATTAGGGCAAATGGGGCCATGCTCCACAAACCTCAGCCTGCCCTCAGCCAGCCCCCACATGCCTCCCAGTCCAGGGAAGACAACTGCCTGTCAGCTTCCTCATCCTCCTCAGCCTTAGTGTTGCCCTTGTAGAACCCAGCAGGGAAGAGGATGGGGTCAAAACAAGAATTAGTGGGCTCTTCCTGCATTTGTCTTTCTCCACTATTGTTTGGGCTCCCTGCCTTTCAAAATGGGCACCAGCCACCACTGGGGTGTTCAAATACACATCTAAGGAATCGCGCCATTGTCTTGATTGGGGAAATTGTTCAGTGATTCTAAGTTGTGATGATTTATTTACTTTTGTAATGAACTTGACTGTTGTGATGTTTTGCATCGATGGTCACCTCCAGACTACCAGTATTTTTCAGAAGCGACCGATGCAGAAAACAGATGCCACAGAATGGCTGAGCTACGGAAGCCTTGGTGTGGATTGGATTCATGTTGGATATCCTCCTTCCAAGCTGACAGGCAAAGGGGTTTTCTGCATCCACAATGCTCTGTCGCAAGCTTATTTTCCTTAAGAACGTAAGAAGAACCCTGCTGGCTTAGACCAAAGATCTACCAGTCCAGCATCCTGTATCTCACAGCTGCCAGCCAGATGTGAGGCCCACAAGCAGGAGATGAGTACGGTGGTACCTTGGTTCCCAAACAGCTTGGCTCCTGAACAAATCGGCTCCTGAATACCGCAAACCCAGAAGTGAGTGCTCCGGTTTGTGAACGTTTCTCGGAAGCCGAATGTCCTGCAGCCAATCAGAAGCCACACCTTGGTTTTTGAACCGTTTCGGGAGTCAAACGGAGTCCAGGAATGTATTAAGTTCGAGAACCAAGCAACTGCTATTCAAAGGCAGGCTGCCCATTGTTATGTATTGGGTTTAACACATGTTATGATTCTAACCAATCGTAGAAGCGTAGGTGGACGAAAGTTCTAATGGCAAGCTCTGTCAACTGTCAACTGCCAACTGGCAGTTCTTGTTGGGGCTTTCAGTTTGTGTTCTTGTTTTAATATGGGAGTGAGCTGTTGAATAAACGAAGTTACATTGGGCTTCTGACTTTTCCTCTGGAAGTCCTGCAGCACTATGGGGGCCGGGCGGAGAGGAGGACCGCCGTCAGGACAAAGCTCTTTCAGGGTCTTAGCAGATATTATGGAGTAGGATGAGCCGGTATCCAACTCCATAGTACACGGGGATCCCTCTATCTTGAGTCGCACCCTAAGCTTATTGGGCCCCGGGGACGGAAGTTGCAGTACCCTGGCTGAAGAGGTGGACTGTAACTCCTCCTCTATGTAGGCCTCATGGACACGTTGCTTGGGTCGTGCTCCGGAGGTCTTGGAGCGGCAGACTCGACCAATGTGCCCAGTTTTCCCACAGCGGTGACATGTGGCATCCCGAAACCTGCATGTCCGCCGCTCGTGGTTTTCTCCGCAGCTGGCGCAGGTCCCTTGAGGTGCATCAGATGATCGCTGGTTCGACAATGTGCTCGTAGCTTGGGAGCTATGGTGTCGGTCGGATCTGTCCGAAGCTCGGTGGACATCCTCATTGTGGGAATCTACTGAAGATGACCGGTCTTGCTGTATGTGGTGAGTTTTCACTTCGGCATGTAGGCTGTAGACCGCCTCATGGGCGTTATTCTTCTCAAAGGCTGTGGCCATATTTATTGCCTCCATCATTGTGATGTCATCTTTTGCCAGCAGCTTGCAGCGGAGACGGCTGTCTCGCACGCCAGTGATGAATCTTTTGAGAAGTCGTTCCTCGATGTCAGTGAATTGACAATACATCGCAATTGCCCGGAGCGCAGTGATGTATTCACTCGCTGACTCTTGCGCTTGTTGCACTCTGTGCGCCAAGTCGTAGCGGTGGTGGTTCTTAGTTGGCTGAGGCGCGAGGTGTCTTGTCATAGCCTGTGTCAGCTCATCAAAAGTGCAGGCCTCTATGTCCCTGGGTGCCATCAGACCTTCCATTAGAGTGATGGCGGAACTTCCCAGCACTGTCAATAGCACATCCATCTTGTCTGCCTCCCTAGTGAAGCCTTGTAGTCGGACGTAGCTCCTTATTCGGCGGAGCCACTGTGGCCATTCTGCAGGATGGCTCATATCGAAGTCCGGTGGTGGCCGACTATGACTGGTGGCCATCCTCAGACCTGAAGTAGTCGCTTGTACGATTATGGGTGGTTGCGAAGACGCGGCAGGCGCAGTCTCATTTCCGGGGCTTCTTGCTGAGTCCAGCGTGGCGTTGTTGTTGCAATTACTGTGAGGCGGCCGGCGGCTGTGCTGCGTTGCAGTCTCAGGCCTCTGGTATCTAGCGGGAGCTCATGAATCCCACCTTCGTCGCCAATATTAAATATTCAGGAAAAGTCAGAAGCCCAATGTAACTTCTGACTTTTCCTCTGGAAGTCCCGCAGCACTATATAACACCCATGATCAACAACCTGGATGAAATAAAGATAATAATAATAATAATAATAATAATAATAATAATGCCATCCTTCATCCAAAAATCACAGGGTGGGTCACAGCATAAAAATACAAAATAAGAATGCAAAATATATAACAAAAAAGAAACAACCCCCCCCAATAAGCCTCCTCCCCCCCCCAAACACATTTAAAGGACCTTAGATTGCTTAATCAACAAAAGGCCTGGTTATAAAGAAATATTTTTACCTGGCCCTTAAATATGTATAATGATGACACCTGATGAGCCTTCCACAAACAGGAACCACTGCAGAAATATCCAGTTCTTGTTTCACCACCCTCTGGGCCTCTCGTGGAGGAGACACTCGAAGAAGGGCATCAGATTATGATCACAGAGTCTGGGACGGTTCATATGGGGAGAGGCGGTCCTTGTGGTACTGTGGTCCTGAGCCACCGAAAGGCAGAAACTTCTAATATTTTATCCCCTTAGCAGTTACATTCCCCTCCTCCTAGCTTTGTTTGCAGAATGATAAAAAAAAACCACCCACACAGGTGAATTCAGCCTGGAGAATTATTATCCTTCATCTTTATTAAAATGCTGAAATGATCAGGTTACCTTTTAATGAAAATTGAGGAGATGATTAGGTGATTTATGAACCGTTGGAACAGCAACTCAGGTTTCGTGGGCTGATGATATCTCCCCAGATAGCCATCATGGAGTTTGAATAAGAATGGTCCCTTTGTCTGCTATAGTGTCTTTTTATCACTTACAGGAGTCCCCAGGTGGGGGAAAGTAATGAAGAAAGGATGCTTTCATTTAAAAACATTTGCCCCCCCTCCTGCATGTGAAGCCAAAAATATCCATGTGCTTAGAATGCTTTTCCAGTCCGCTGAGCCAGCTCACAGGACAACATGGCAGTTTTAAGAGCTTTAGGACAAGTATGCATGTTTATCTCTTGAACACATGTAATTCAGCCAGCTTTTTTTTATTTTTTAAAGTATTTTTTATTACTTTGATTTACAAAGGTATGTGCAATGTCTCTCTCATATTTTTTCCATGTAACATTTTTACACATCAGTTTCGTTTGTTGAGACATTAGGAAGAGAAGGGGGAAAGAGGTGGGCGGGGTGGGGAGATGGGTGGGGTGGTGTGACGATGTTTCTATTTTACTTAATATACCGGTATGTAGGGTTTGGTGTCAGCGTTGTTTGTGCAGGTTCTCTGCTTGTGCTCCTTTGGTGGTGAGAGAGGTGGGGGTTGGCATAGGGTGTGATTGTTCATTTGTGGTTGGCTGTGGTGGCCTTTGGTTTTCTGTGTGAGTGGGGTGGGTGGGTGTTTTTGATCAGGTTAGCCATATTGATTTGTATGCTGTTGGTAGATTTTTGTCATTGTCTTGTTGGGCTGTGTGTGTGATGAAGGGGAGCCATACCGGGGTGAAGGCGTCTTCTTCTATTTGTCCCCATGTCAGTTTCAGCTTATTGGTTAGTTTTTCTAGTAGGGCTGTTTCCCATACTATTTGGTACCATTGGTCCAGCTTTCTGAAGCTAAGCAGGTCTCGATCCGGTCAGTGGCTGGATGGGAGACTGCCTGGGAGCCCACTGGATACCACCTTGATTTATGTAATGGAAAAAGAAAGGACACACCTACCCACGCAATATAATATTTTATATATAGGCCTTCACAAATTTCATATGACAAACAGAACTTTCATATTGTCTCAGACACAATGTGGGTTTTTCTTGTTAAGCTTACTGTACTTTCACGACAGCCTGGGGTAGGGTGCACGATTTGTTGTGAATGTCTTTTCTTTCATTCTGCAATTGAAAGCCTGTGCTCTGCAACATTCCTGGATGCCCACATTTCCCCGAAACCCCATGACCTCCTCATCTGCACTTCCCTGTAAGCAAAGGAAGGTGGGGAGGCTGCATGCTGTGTGACTGACCAGCTGTGTTTTCTTTTAAGTGAATTCTTTTTGTTTGCTTGCTTTAGTTTTCAAGAAATCAGAACAGCGGTTGCTTTCGAAAGCAGAAGGTACAACTTCCTTTAAAGAAAACCAATGACTGTACTCAACTCAGGAGCTCAATTACCAGCTTCCCTAGTTCCCCGTCCTTCAATTAAAACTCAAGGGAAGATGTCATGAGGGAACTTCTCCCATGGGGCCTTTTCAGATCAGGAAGCATGTGCAGCCAGCACACATTTCATGTCCACCATGAAATGATGGTTAGGAGAAGGCCATCAATGGCCACTTGCCACAATGGCTCTGCTCTGCTTCTGTGGTTCGATACAGTAAAGCTTCTGAATTCCAGTTTCTGGAAGCCACAAGAGGGGAGAGTGTTCTTGTGCTTGGGTCCTACTTGAGGGTTTCTCATAGGCATCAGGTTAGCCACTGTGAGAACAGGATGCTGGATTGGGTGGGC
The DNA here is from genome assembly GCF_009819535.1 of Lacerta agilis. Classification (NCBI taxonomy): domain Eukaryota; kingdom Metazoa; phylum Chordata; class Lepidosauria; order Squamata; family Lacertidae; genus Lacerta; species Lacerta agilis. Next base: position 85,087,960 of record NC_046314.1, on the reverse strand, counting down.
CATTGGCCTCATTCAGCAGGTAATAATAATAATAATAATAATAATAATAATAATAATAATAATAATTTATTTATAGCCAGTGTGGTGTAGTGGTTAAGAGTGGTAGACTCGTAATCTGGTGAACCGGGTTCACTTTCCCGCTCTTCCACATGCAGCTGCTGGGTGACCTTGGGCTAGTCACACTTTTCTGAAGTCTCTCAGCCCCACTCACCTCACAGAGTGTTTGTTGTGGGGGAGGAAGGGAAAGGAGAATGTTAGCCGCTTTGAGACTCCTTCGGGTAGTGAAAAGCGGGATATCAAATCCAAACTCCTCCTCCTCCTCCTCTTCTTCTTCTTCTTGTTCTTCACCCCTCCCATCTGCCTAGGTTTCCCCAGCCACCCTGGGCAGCTCCCAACAGAATATTAAACAGAATAAAACATCAAACATTTAAAACTTCCCTAAACAGGGTTGCCTTCAGATATCTTCTAAAAGTCAGATAGTTGTTTATTTCCTTGACATCTGATGGGAGGGTGTTTCACAGGGCGGGCACCACCACCGAGAAGGCCCTCATAAGGGCCCTCCTTTATGCTCTTATGATAAAGGATGCTTAACCCATTCCTGTGAAGAAAACTGAAAGCTCTTTAAGAATGGAGAAGAAAAATAAGCGTCTTCTTCAGGGGAGGAAATCTTTTGAGAAACTGGAGGAATCATAGAATCATTGAATTGCAGAGTTGGAAGGGGCCATGAGGGTATTGTAGTCCAATGCCCTACAATGCAGGATTATTTTGCCTAATGTGGGTCTCAAACACACAACCCTGAGATTAATAGTCTCATGCTCTACCAATGACAGCACTCTGTGGACATCACCAGAGGCACCATGCTCTTGTTCTCCATTTCATAGATTTGTATCCAAGATGAGCCTGTCTCTGAGTCAGGCCTGTTTAGCATGCTTTAAGCATCGTTTTGATGCACACAATCATGGGGGTTTGCTTTTACCTCTCCTTCAGCATATCTTCACAGGCCTTCTCGCCAGAGCATGCTAATCTGTGCGCTCCATTAAGGAGTAATTAGCCTGGAATTTTCTCATGACTGCAAATGTGCTTCCGATTCACCCTTCGTGCTTTTCAAAAGCCCCCTGAAAGGATTCTACCGCCCCGAGAAAACAAAACAGTGCGCACAAAGCAGACATTAAAGAGGAAAGCGAAAAGCGCTTGGGGTATGTGTGTGTGTTGTTCACTAATACACACTAAGTGGTTTGGGAATGTCCCCCAAATGTCAAATTTGCAAGGCGAATGGAAGAACAGCAAGTATTGCACAGATGAGGCTATTCCGTACGCCAGAGGGCATTTTTCCAATAGAGGAAAGGTTAAGACTGGAATCCACAAGGATTCTTCAGCTGATCAGGTTTTGCTTGTTTATTTCTTGCAAGGTTTATACTCTCTAAGCCTTTGGCTCTTTTGCATACCAAGGACTGGCTCTGATCAGCTCATCCCAGGAGACAGATTTGCCACTTGTTCACTACAACCAATGCTCAGGCAGAGATATTTAAGATGGATGAGGATTAACGTGAGGCAATGGCATGGGCTTTTCGTTGTGCCGCAAATGAAGCTCACCATTGCACTTTTCTGCTTGGCCGCATGCCTTACGCGATTAAATCCAAATGGGAGTTGTCATTGCTTCTTCCCAGAGGCATTGGTGGGTGACAAAGGTTGTTGCTATTAAAAGATCAACAACTCCCGCCTGGGTGCCTACAATAACTCAATTTATCCCTTGGCAGAGACAGCATTGTGATGGTGACAACTTTATAGAGTGCCAGGTGTTTTGAGGAATATGTCACACCCTGGTGTCATCTGCTCTCCTGATGGGTGGCAGTGAGGAAAGGGTCCCCCCCCCCCCGGTTCTGTTTCTTGTTTTATTTTTTTTTCCTTTTGTTAACTGATTAACTTTATTTATCTTTGACAATTACACAATTACGCAGTAAAATTCTAACATTCCATTTCTTAACCAAAAAGAAGAAAATGAAAAAACAAGAATAAGAAATAAAGAAAAAAGATAATAGAACAGATATAGAAGGAAAAAAACAAGAAGAAAACATCAATAGATTATATCCTATTTACAATGCAAGGGCCTGAAGATTAAATCTATAACTACATTGTCCACATTGCTCATCCTTCCTATAATTTCCTTGCATTGTTACTATGTACACATCATATGCCAAGAAAAAAAGAAATAACGAGGAAAGGGTTGAAATGATCAAACGGCAGAAAGGAATTGTCCTTCCCTGCTTCTTGCTTTATGGGGCTTTTTAAAAATACCTTTCTCTTGCAGTGTTGGAACTCTCTGAACAGTTCACCTAAGTGGTTTCTTTTGTTGGGCAGACACCCACAGTGTGCAGTTCTTGTCTGCTCTTTCCTCGAGGTGCACTTTGGGACTGACATGTTTATTGATTTACCGGTAATTTATTTATTAAATTTATATACCACCAGGGCGGTTCACAGAATGAAATGCAAGATAAAATACAAGTGCAGTGGTACCTCCGGATACGCTCACCTCTGGTTGCGTATCCTTCGGGTTACGCATGCGGCAAACCCGGAAGTATTTTTCCAGGTTCCGCCACACATGCATGCGCAGAAGTGCTCTATGCGCCATGCGCATGTGCAGAAGCACTCTACATGCCACGTGCATGTGCAGAAGCGCAGGCACATGCGGTTGTGAACTCCTCGGGATCCGACTGGAGCTCCGGAACGGATCCCATGCACAACTGGAGGTACCACTGTAAATGTTTTGCAACTGAGGGCTGGCACATGCAGAATCCTGTTTTAGGACAACAGGAATGTATTTTCTCCCCCCCCCCCATAACATTTTATTAAATATTTTTCATGATACAATAAGATAAAAGAAACTGATCCAAATAAAAACAAAAATGGAAGAAGAAAGAGAAAACCAAACCAAACCAAACCAAACCAAACCAAACCAAACCAAACCAAACCAAACCCAGAGTCCTCTCTAAAAGATAGCTCTTAACCCTCGTCTCACACAGAAAGTGGTGAACTGTCAGCTGCGTACCACTGCTGACAGAGGGGGAGAGCGTGGAGAGACAGGAGGAGGTAATTAGTCAGGAATGCGGAACGAGGGAGGAGGAGCCTAGTTGCAATAGAAGCCTGAGCTCCGAGAACAAGGAGAAGGAAGGGGGGAGTTCAAGGGAGAAGACACAGACGGACAGTTTAAGCTCGGACTCAGAAGGAGGGCCACCAGAAATAGCCCATGCCAAGAATTAATGAGTGGCGTGAACTTTCCCTGAAGCGAAAGTGGGGCTTTAAATGTGGGAAGAGGAAGGGGCTGAACTCAGACTCGGCAACAGCTAATTTGGAAGCAGACGCCAAGTGACTGAGCTCCAGAGTGATTTGTGTGTTTTGACCAATAAACCTGAGTTAATTGCTGCCGGAGTTGTCTCGCTTCTCTGGGAGAGACCCATTACATGAGCCCTCCCAGCTCTCACCTGGGAGCTTATCTTTCTTCTCCCAGACTTTCACCCTGCAAGGTCTTCTTCCCTGCCCAGAAAAGTAGTTTCTGAAATGAGGTGCATTATGTTCACAGCCTGAGTGTACTAGGAACAGGACCTAGAAACTTCACTTCTTAATCCTGAAGGTGTGAGGAAATACAGTGATTAGTCAGTGGGATAGGAAAGAGCAAACTGTTGCTGTTGGAAGACAGTGTTCATTTTTTGGTGTTAGTCAGATGGGCAGGGTATAAATAATAAAATTATTATTATACCGATCTCTTGGGTGATAATCCTTATTGCCTGCAACACAATTCTACAGATGTTTCTGATAAACAACTTTATCATAGTTTCTTTTAAATTTTCCATGTAATCACCGATGCCAAAAGCGAAATGACTAGACTTAATTGATTTCTATATTGTAGCCTCTATTTCAATAACCATGAAGTTATCCATTGTAGTATTAATATATCCTCAGGGGTTCTCCTCTCCATCCAGTGGAAAATCTCCAGAGAAGTAGATATTATTTGTTATTCTGACTATTGGCCAGATGTCTGTTTTATCCTTAGAAAGGCATAGTTTTACCATGAAATGCTTGCTGCCTCGTAATAGGCATATAAATAGGGCAGCGTTAATCCTCCTCCTGAAGGCGTTACCTGCACTGCTAGATGCTTTGCCCAAAATAGTTCGTCTGCCACGCCAAGCCAAGCGGAGCACAATTCTTTATTATATAAGTCCGCTTAGTCTTGGTGCTGGACAGAGTTTTGGGGGCAGAACCCTAGTTTAAGATGCATTGACCTTGATGACATACTGATTTGCTATCCAGTTGTCATCTGTGAATTGGGGGCTGAAGACAGAGGAGGGAAGGAGGGACAGAAGAGTAGCTAGCATTGTCCCAGAACCACTGGAGTCTGGATACTTTTTCTAGATTGGGCAAGAGAACATGAGGGGGGGGGTCTATTTCAGCCACTCCTCCTTGCTTGTGCAAGTCCTAATATAGAAAAGTGAGACCCTTTGTTATAGAAGGTGAGACCAGCAAGTAGGGTGAATCACCGCAGTATGCGATAATGGGAACTTCTGGATCCACGGAGACACATGGGAGGCATTTGTCTGTATCTCAGTTAACATATGCACACGTGTTCCAGCATTTGTTGACAGGCCTACGTTCATTCGATAGCGTTTAGTAGCTGTTAATAGTGCAGTGTGTTGTGATTGAAAATGGAGCAGAGAGTCAATATGAAACTCTTTCAAATTGGGTAAATCGGCATCGGAAACCCACAAAATGCTCACAATTCTGTAAGGAGATGAAGCTGTAACTTAAAAGAGAATGTATGAGTGGAAATAAATAAATAAAATTGTCCAGTAGCACCTTAGAGACCAACTAAGTTTGTTCTGGGTATAAGCTTTCGTGTGCATGCACACTTCTTCAGATACATTTATATGTCCGGTGACGTCTGTTTCAGTGTATCTGAAGAAGTGTGCATGCACACGAAAGCTTATACCCAGAACAAACTTAGTTGGTCTCTAAGGTGCTACTGGACAATTTTTTTATTTTTTTCGACTGTATCAGACCAACACAGCTGCCTACCTGAATCTAGAGTGTATGAGTAAGCGTTTATGTGAAGGGCGGCAAACCATCAAATATGACCCTCGGTCTGGCAGACCGCTGACAAGCAGAATGGTGGCAAATGTTGAGAGCATGAGTTATTAATGCAGGATCGTCATTTGACTGTCCAAATGATGGCGGAAGAATTGCATAATGCATATTCCACGTGAAATCATTACTGAGGTTATTGAGTTGTCCCAACCTCCATATTCTCCTGATCTGGCCCCAATGAATTTCTTTCTTTTTTGAAAACTGAAATCTGCACTGAAAGGGCACAGATTTTCCAACATTTCACATGTCCAAGCTGCTGTGACGAGGGAAATGAAAGCACTGAAAAGAGGACTTCTCCAGAAGTTTCCAACAGTTCTACAAACGTTGTCAAAGGTGCATTGTATCAGAGGGGGCCTACTTGGAAGGCCTTTAAGGCATGTATGTTCAAATATTTCTCGCTGTCTGATTTCTGTGACCATTCACCCAACTTTCCGGTCACACCTTGTATTTCTCATTCACCAGTCCCCAGTTTGCTGTGCAAGGTAAACACAGGGGAAATGGGTTACCCTACCTGGAGGATGTGGCTGGGAATATCCACCTATACAGCCTTAGATTCCAACAGTGATTTCTAAGAAAGTATCTACATGATAGGTTGCAGCACAACCCTATGTATGCTCGCTCTGAAGAAAACCCCACTGTATTTGATGGGACTTATTCCTTCATTGCTTTATTTATTTGAGGTATCTGTAGCCTGCCTTTCACCCAAGAGTCCCAGAGCAGAAACCAACTACATTAGAATCCCAATAAACAATACAGTATTAAAACCAAATAAATAAATCAAGACCATAAAAAATGCAGTCCTATATCCACTTTCTTGGGATCAAGTCACATTGAACCCAATAGACCTTATGTATAAGTAGACTTGCACAGGTTAACCACTTACCCTAGGAAATCCTGGTTAATCCCCTATTCTAGGGAATTCTGGGAAATGCAGTACCTATTGTTTCCCCTAGGTAAACCACGAGTGGTAAGCCAAATACAAACCCTGGTTGCAGCTCATGGTTTGTATGGAGAGATGTAATGCTAAGCCCAACCATGGTTGAGCCGCATGCAGCATGGAGGTGAAGAGCAGTGGCTGTGATCTTCACAATGGGAGCCTGCAGGCTTGTTTGTTTGCCTTAGTATTACATATGAACCAGGTCATGCCTAGATAAAACCCATTTAAGACTTCCTTTCCATGTGTTACCTTTTTCATGCTTTAAAGAAGAGCATAGCTCTCTGTTTTAGGCAAATTGTATTGAAACAGCATCCGCTGCCATGTGAAGCCACAAGGGGGATCCCACTGCATAGAGCTGAATACAAATGAGGGTTTTGAATGTTGCAGTCAAAATGTGAAAGGGGAGGCAGGGTGGGATTCAGCCATCAGCCCTACTTTTTATGTCAAATTTACTGCTTTCCCCAATTGACCGGTATTAGTGGGATCAACTCAGTCTAGAGGCTTAAGTAAAATAATTTTCAGCTGTGTGTTCCTTTCCCTGGGAGGTTATTACACAGTTTGAAATGAGGTTATTCAATTGAATTGTCAGGGAAAGAAATCGCATAAACTGTTTATTTTCCTTGAAATCTTCCAAACTTAACTGATCAGCAGAGACAGAGAATGAAATTCAGTTCCAGAAATTGCACCCTGCCTGCTCTGCATAAGAAGCAACAAAAAGATAAAATTTTGAAGATAAAATTGTTCTGTTCAGTAGCTGACATATATATTTTTAAAATATATAAAAAGTCACATCTTGCAAAACCATTTTCGCAACTCAAGGTCCGGAGAGCAGTCTTGAAAGGGGGGGGGGACACCTCAGCCCAGTGAGATGGTCTAGAAACAACTCAAATAAACAGGCCACAGTCAATTCCACTTAAATTGTTCCATAGGCCAAAAGAAAAAGAAATGAAAAGGCATAAATGCCAAAGTTCTGAAATATAGTATAATTCTAATTCCATCAGGCTGCATTGAACCATTGGTTCTGCTGAAAGTCCAGCGACATTGAGTGCATTATCATTGTCAACTGTTCTATTAGGCCAGGGGTGGCGAAGCTTTTTTGGCCCGGTGGACCAGATCTTTATCTCATGGACCGACTGTGACAGGTGGGCAGGGCCACCCACCTGTCAATCACCTGACATCATGATAACATCAGGTGACTGTGAGGTACATGTTAAAATCAGAAACAAGCAAGAAAATGGGGAAAGAGAACACACACTCACAACCCAGGAGTGGCACCAGCTCCCCTCCAAAATTCATTAACCCCTTAGCGGTAACCCTGTAGCAGCTTTTTCTTCTCAAAACGGTGAGAATTAATTAAAGACTGTTGCCTCTTCTGATAGACACAGCAAGTTAAAAGGATCTGATTGCAGGGGATGTGAAAAAAAGCTCTGCCTGAGACCCTGGACAGCTATTACCATTTGGTTTAGGCCAGACATAGGCAACCTTTGGCCCTCCAGATGCTTTGGCCTACAACTCCCATGATCCCTAACTAACAGAACCAGTGGTCAGGGATGATGGGAATTGTAGTGCAAAACATCTGGAGGGCCAAAGGTTGCCTATGCCTGGTTTAGGCCAATGTTCTTCATCCCTGGGTCCACACAGATGTTGTTGGACTACAACTCCCAATACCTGGGAAGCTAAGGTTAGTAAGGTAGACAATACTGGTCTAGGCACTTCCTATGCTCAACCTTTAGCAAATCCAGACAACTTAAAAACTCTGAAACTCTTGAATTGCAATTTGTAAGGTTCCGGCTTTAGAGAAACCCATTCAAAGCAAAACACTTCCTCCATCCCTGAGATGAGCAGGGAGGGCTCTTTGAGAGACAAGGTGTTGTATTAGCTAGAATGAAGTTTTCCCAAACACCTCTGAGAGTGATTTGACCTGTGGCATTGGAACACAGAAAGAGGTGCATATCTTCTTTGTGCACGTCAAAACCATTGCTCATGGGAAATTTTCACAAACTCACCCTGAAACAATTCCCAGAAGCAAGGAAGGGAGATTCCACTATTGTCACTTCTGCATCAAATGCAATGAGCCTCAATTGCTTTCCAGAAAGTCAGCCTATATTAAGGGCTGCTTTTCTTTCCCATGTACAGAAGTGGATGGCAGATTGAGCTCTGTAAGAAAAGGGGTTCTCTTCTTTAACTAAGGGCTCATTTGGATGTGACTTTCCCCCCACTTACATCTGGTCAGGTCACCAGAGTTCATCATTGCCCATCTCCATATGAATTTGTCCAATTTGAAATGGTCAGGCATGTTACAAACTGAGCACCATCTCCCTTAGAAGTTTCTCTCCAGCTCAGAATGTAAAATAAGACTTGGCAGATTTGTGAACAACAAAGTATGAGAAACCTTTGAAAGTTGCCATCGGAGGTTAATTCCATCATGCTTTGTATGTTAAACATGAATTGGGAGCTTAGCTGTACATGTTGTATGTCTGTTTCAGATATTTTTCCTCCTACCTGCATTTTGCGCAATGGCAGGAGTGGCCGGCGTGATAGGGTGGTACCAAAGAGCTGCTCTTTTGACTGGCGTTACTGATGCTTGCCTGGATGACGTGTGGTTAGGGCAGGACAGTGATGAGGCTTGAACTCTACACAGCCTTGACCTCACTGTCACCCTGATCCAGCCCTGTGGCACCATCCAATCTCACCGGCCACTTCTGGAATCAAGGCAAGGGAAATTTGCCAATGGCATGTTTTATGTGACATGGGAAGTTGGGAAATATTACCAAAGACTGATGCCCATCAGCATGCCTTCCTCAAGTCTGACATCTGAAAGATACCAACCTGTTTCAAGAGGTCTTTGAGTTTTGCAAATCAGATTCAACTCTTGACTATTCAGAAATGACGAAGTATGCCGTTGGGCATTTTTATCACATTTATTCATGCTAACACAATTAAGTTACGTGGGAAGTTTCCCTCTGTAAAGGTGTTTGGTTTTAGGGTTGCAAATTGCTCTTCCTGCCAGAGGCTCTGTGTTTTTAAGAGCTGTATGACAGGTAGAAACACAACTCAGAAACGAAGTTTGTTTTTTGATCAAAATTCTGCACACTTGCCTCAATCTCTGCAACAGGTTCTGGATAGATAGGAATGATGAATATGGAATGCACCCTTCTCCACTGAGCAGCAACCACACACCTGGAGTGAAACCCAACATCTGTTGCAAAGCACCTTAGCAGCACAGTGTGTTAGAACGAGATGTGGAGAAAAACACTGCATGCAATTGAATACAATTTTGGGTATTGTAGGGTATGTGGATTTCTGGTAGAATTTTGAATGTGTCTGCTTTTGCATTGTTTGTTCCTTTCTGTTGCAGAGAGAAACTTAACAACAGAAAGGTAAATATATACTGGAAGAAAGCAAACAAAGCACAATTTTGGCTACAATCCTAGGGTTCTGGCATGTCTGTGTGTCTAAGAGACCATAGGATAGATTATATCTCTCCTTCTACCTGCAGAGAGTAAATGGATAGGGGAGTAAATTCATTTCAGTTCGCATTTTAATGTGAGTCCATCTAATTCAGACATCCTGGAGCAAAACTTAAAGTCAGCTAGCCTTTGAAATTTGCACTTCATTGACTCTTGCAGTGCAGTTCTTCAGCAACAACAATAATTATTACACAAGTGCGTATCTCAGGGCAACATGTGCATAAATATGCATAACATTTGTGAAAATAAAATACAAAAATGCAGTGCATTAGGGAAAAATTGCTTGCAAAAATGTGTACATAACACAAAACTGCATAATTAAATGTATATATTAAGAATCACTCTACAATGCTGATGAATTTTCATGAGGACTTTTTAAAAAATCACAAACTGATGAGGATAAGATGCAATTAATATTGATAAACTGAAAGGGACAGCTTTGCCCATGCCCTAGGAAAGGGAGTTCTGTGGTGGAAAGGGAGATCTTCCTCCAGAATCACCCCTCATTGTGGCTTAGAAACCTCTGCAGTCAAACCCCAATGCTGCCCAACACTGGTGCTCAGATAGTGGCAATGAGAACTTAACTAATGGTGCCTGGCATATCCATCAAAGAACACTTCCAAAGGGAACTGTGCCCAGTATAGTAGATCAGCTTGCCATAACTAAATAGACAGACCTGAACTGTGCTTAAAATCTTAGACCTTTTCACACCCATTATGAATGTACCAGGATATGTTACATTCAGCTAAATAAAGAAATTGGCTTCTATGCCTGGTCTGTATGAAAGTTAAGCAGATTTCTGTCATGTTGACCTGTATCCTAACTAGGCTTCCAGAAACAGAAGGGCTCCTTTTGTTCATGGGAAGGACAGAGATCCAGCAGAGGATCATACAGACAGAAGGGAAGAGGAGACCCTGATTCCTTCCAGGTCCCATCATGGCTTCTTATGCTGCTCAGGAGGGTCTCCAACCCTTCAGAGAATATGTTTAGGGGCCATAAGGGATTGCAGAGGGAAAGGAAATTCAGCACCCACCTTCCAATGGTCAGAGCATCACTTAAGCAGAATGTTATTCAAGGGATGCTCCTGCCAGTGGGAACAAACTTATTATTTCCTCCTAGCTGATAAATATCCCCAAATTATCAGGTCTGTGGCAAAGTACTGTCACATTGCGACAAGAATAAGGCAAGTAGTGATGTCAGCAATGGAGTTCGAATTCTAACCCCCGATGGAACGACAATAGACAGCAGAGACTCATGAATTTAAATTTTAAACTTTAAAAGGCTGAAATTTGGTTTTAAATGTAAAGCACCAATTCCGTGAATTGGCCCGCATTCCTATTCCTATTTGTAACACAATACAACTTACACTACCATACTTTTTATAAATTGCTTTCTGGTCGTTGACCATAATAAAGATATTTGATTTGATTTGAACTTATTGTTTGCCCTCTCCCCATGAAAACAAAACAGGTCCAAATCCATTATGATATTCACCTCCAATTAATGAGAGAGGATATTTAGTGTGTAAGATCCCATATGCAGGCTGAAATATGCATAGCGTGAAGCCCCTTTGGATGCCTAAGAGATGCTGGTTTGGCAAGGTATGCAGTGTGACCTTAGCTGTCCATGCTCTAGGGATGCTCAGGACTACTGGAATGCATTCTATATGGGGCTGCCCTTGAATACTGTCCGGAAGCTGCCGTTAGGGCAGAATGAGACTGCTTGGTTAGTGAGTGGGGCAGCCTGATGAAACCATGTGCCACTTAGTCTTGAAAGTGCTGCACTGGCTGCTAGTGAGCTGTGAGACCAAATTCTACTAGTGTACAAAACCTTGGGACCCAAGTACTTAAGAGATCACCTCCCCTAATATCAACCATCTTGGGCCCTACAATCACCATGCAAGGACGTCCACCAGAAATGTTGTCTCCTTCTGTGACATGTAGTAGGACCTGGATAGCTCCGCTGGTTAATGTTTGGTGCTGATAATGCCAAGGTTGCAGGTGTGATCCCCATATAGGGCAGCTGCATATTCCTGCATTGCAGGGGGTTGGACTAGATGATCCTCAGGGTCCCTTCCAACTCTATGATTCTATGGTACCCTGTGTCCTGAGGCCATTGTGTTGTGTGTTTTCTGGGCCATATTTCATATGATTAGCTGTCACTAGTGGAGGTAGGGAAATGCCTAAATTAATAATAACATACATTACATATTACATACAACACATTGCACACTACACATTACAGAGAGGAGAACTCAACACAGAGATGCCGGTTTTGTTGGCAAACCCATGCTGTTTTCATCATATGTAGTTCTTCTCTGTATGTGGCCTGATTCACAGATAAAGATTTAATAAACCATGGTTTGCCTTGATCATCTGAACCCCATCCAGCATCCTAACCATGGCTTACTAACCACAACCAAACTATTCCCATAAGCCATGGTTGGCTGGTTTAGAAACTTTGATTTATGTAAACTGTGGCTGAGCATTACATATGAACCTGGCTTGCGTGTCTTGAATCAACAGCAACCTGACAAGATAAATGATGTTTTCCCCTAAAGAGAACAGTGCCCTAGGAAAATAAAAAAAATAAAACTTGATAAGTTTTAAATCTGTCTTTTGTTCTTGAACGATTTGGGTATCTAAGCACTTTCATGCAAAACTGCTTCTATTTAAATTTTAGTGCCCAATAAACAGCTTGACCCGCAGCTCAGCTCTTTAATGCAGCAGATGGAAGTCATTCAGAGTGTCAGGCCTTTGAAATTTGTGACTGTGATATCCAGGAGTGTGTGTCCCCTCTTACAGTATCTGGAAGAAGAAGGAGGCTGAGCGACCAAGACTGAGCCATATGAACTTTATGGGTGAGTGATTTCTAGAATCAGGCATATGGTGCGAGTGATTTGTGATTCCAAATCACTGTTGAAAGGATGAATTAGTTTAGAGAGAGCTAAATGGGCGGGGTGGTGTGGGAGTAAGAATTCTATCGATAACCATTTTAAGGAGGGACTGTTAATGCAGAAAAAAATGCAACCTTCCACCACAGAAAACAATTTGCAATTTGTTAAAATATTCAGAAATCTCATCAATCTGCATTTGGGCATTAACATGTTAACATATGTTAAAGAATGGACTCATTCTAAGCAGCTCATTCTGTTCCCCAATGTCCATGTATGCTTGGATAGTTTTATGAATGAAGCCCCTGCCCCCCATCTGGAATCTAAATTGTTCTGGGCTCCAGACACTAGAAGAGCCTTTACGCACACAGAAATACACACCAAGGCCTCCTCCCTAGACATGTGAACATCAGGAAAGAAGCATGTGACACCGGGGGCAGGGCAACTCAGCACAGCCCACCATCCATTCTCCTATGCTGCTGATAAAGGAGCTGCTGATATCTGAATATGGTTTAGGAAACATTTGAAGATGTTGTTTTCTACATCTATAGTTCCAGTAGTTGCTACCATTTTGCCTTATGCCACTGCATACCTGTGCAAAGGGGAACAAAGGCATATTAGCTTTCCGCACTACATAACGTTTTCCTCACATACATACAGTACTGTATTTCTAGTTCAATTAGATGGAAATGTGTGATGTAGCATTCATGCCTGTACCACCATAGGGTGGTGACCTCAAAACGGGGAATTTTCTGCTGTCATATGTGAAGCCCAGGCTTCCCTTGGCCCATAAGATTGGTATTTGAATCACCTGATTTCGTCTTGCATTTCACAGAATTACTGAGTCTAGCTCCTGTCTGTATATGCTTTTATACAGCTGTTTAATTGGTTTTAGGTTGTACTTAGATTTTTTTAAAAAGGAAAATGAAGCACTTATTTATTAAAATAAATTGGGTCCTCCATTAAAGAGGGCATGTGTTGCGGTGCGACCTGGTCACCTGACCCAGTGTTGTGGGTGGGTAATCCTGGAACAGCTACAACTCCTGATAGGTGGGTCCTGCATTGTTTGGGTGCAATCTGACCAATGGGGTGCCTCAAAAAAGGAGCAACGCGGGACCTATGTAACCCATGCGAGGCTTACGAGCTTCCTCTTTGGGGCTATCGCATCGGAACACCCGCCCACCTCTCCCTATATTTAGGGCTTGCGCTTGACCTTGCTATGCCGTCATGTGTCACCTGCTTTTGGGGCAGGGGCACGGTAGGAGTTTTCCCCACTGGTGCCATTTTGGTTTCGCCTGCCACGTAGCAAATCGTCACAACTTGTAAGGTTGCAGATAGGCTCTGGTTCAGGTGATAGGTGTGGCATGTGACATGGCCACGCCTATGCAATGAAGGGTATTCTGGTAAAGGAATCCAGGGACTCACTGGTTTGGCGAACCCGAGTCCAGGGGACATCAGGGTGGCTGATTGGTGCTCCCTCCATCAGCTGTCCCTGGTGTTCATCCTATGGCTGTCCTATGAACGTGGCTCTGGGACAGCGCTGCCTGCATGGGTGCAGGGAGATAGTCGAACAAGAACCTATGCAACCACTCACTTGGTTGTAATCAATAAAGTTGTGGCCTAATTTCTGCCCAAAACCAAACCAAATATCTGACTCCTGTGTGAATTTATTTAAGGGAAAGGTAAATGGTCTAAACACGCAAATAAATAAAAATAGGTTGTGGTCAATAGGATCTAAAACAGGCAGGAGGGGTGGCAGTGGGAGAGAGAAGGGGGTTTGGCATGGTGGGCTGTGCTATGTCAATGATCTCTGCTGGTTGTCCCTCCCTCGCCTCCCTCCTGCAAAAGTCACCAGTGAAAAACGATCCTTTTCATTAAGTAATGCATGTTAAAAAGATTCCACTTTTCCTTGCTTCATAAATTCCACAATGGTCTCTGACTCTTTACGGCCAGCCAGAAAGTTTATCTGCTGAATCAAGGCTTTGCACAAAACTTCCAGGCCACGGAGAGCGGTGCCGACTTATCCTTCTCATTATAATCGCCTGCCAATCCCTAGCAGCCAGTTGCAAAGAAAGGGGTGAGGGGAGAGATCGAGCTGAGAGAGATCAAGTGGAGAGCCAAGATTCTAAAAGTCATCTAGGATTCTTGCTGAAGTATTTGTGCTTCTTTGGCATGAGGGTCTCCTTTCAACGCTAACGTACATTCAGGCTGAGCAGGTGGACAGGAAAGTTCCCATTCAAAGCGTTTCAAAGCGCAGGGCAAAGGGAATTAGCAGCATGGTTGCTGACAATGCTAATAGGTGCTTGATGATCACACCCACACCATATATCTAAAGCATGTTTAACGCACATGGCTCCCCTTCCCCCGATTTTCTGGGAGCTGCAGTTTGTTAAGTGTGCTGGGAACTGTAGCTCTGTGAGAGGGATATTTTGGGGGAAGCCATGCACTTTAAATTCATGGTGTGGATGAGCAGGATGAGTTTCCGAACGAAGTTGAACTGGAGATTTCTGTGCCAGCAGGTGGCTCAGTATAGACTGCTTCAGCGTGCATAATGCTCTGATGCAATGTTATCTACTGCACAGATGGGGAACCTGTGGCTCTCCAAACGTTACTGGACTCAAAACTCCTGCCCTACCTGGAATAAACAGGAGCTGAACACTTTAGAAAAGCCAGCTCTCTCCTTACATTTACTGGCAGAATCCCACATAGTTTACTTACATTAGATATAATTTTCCCATTTCTTATATTAAACGTAATTGCCTCTTCAGAATTTATTCAGAAGGAAATTGGCACTGGAATACTTAAGATTAAATTTAAAAGATTGCAACAGTCAGTCCACCATTTGTGAGGAACTGCTACGTGGCACCGTAAATTATCTCAGTAAATTATCTTCACGCACGGGCCCAAAGTGGGAATTTACCATCTCCCTCATTGTTCACACACTACATGCACACACCCCCTCACCTCCAAGTGTCCCCCCTTATTCTGTCATAGGCTCTATTTAGGAAATTGCCTCAGTGATGGATGAGAGGGCTGGGGAGATTGTAGACTCTTTTCCACTTTCTCTGCTTTACTCTCTGTCATTGAAGCTATAGCATTATCCACCAATTTTCCTGCTCCCTCCCAAAGCCAGTGCTTTTTTTTCTATAGAAATGTTTAGGGGTACTCTCATTTTGACTCAAGAAAATCACAATTTCAAAGTTGAAATCAGGAAAAATAAATACAGTAAATGGACAAAAGTACGAAGATTCACAAAATGTTTAGGGGTATGCGTCCCCCCCCTAGAAAAAAAAGCACAGCCCAAAGCTTAATGCCATGGTTTGGGGCAGGGGATAGGCTTGCAGAAACTGGAATTTCTACAATATGTTCTGATTGTGACAGCTCAGAGCCTGACAAACAAAATCAATATGTAGAATACTATAAGTAAAGGGTAAAAGACCCGTGGATGGTTAAGTCCAGTCAAAGACCACTATGTGGTGTAGTGCTCATCTTGCTTTCAGGCTGAGGGAGCTGGCATTTGTCCACAGACAGCTTTCTGGGTCATGTGGTCAGCATGACTAAACCACTTCTGGGGCAACGGGGCACCATGACGGAAACCATAGCGCACAGATACCTATATATCTACTTGCACTGGTGTGCTTTTGAACTGCTAGGTTGGCAGAAGCTGGGACAGAACAATGGGAGCTCACCACCGTTAAGCGGATTTGAACTGCTGACATTCCGATCGGCAAGCCCAAGAGGCTCAGTGGTTTAGACCACAGCACCACCTGCACCCCTTGTGCAGAATACTATATAGGGTTGTACACGCGGGGTGTGTGTGTGTGGGTGTGTGCTTTGGAACCTACTTTGCTGCTTCCGATAAGGGGATGCTTCATTTCTTACCACTTCAGACAAGACCTACTTTGCTTCTGATCCAAGGCAGAACCTTGCTTCAGTTTTGCAAATCTTTGGATATCTCCCCATTAACTATACTTGGAAAAACAATAAAGAGGTATAGCATTTCAATACTGTATATTTTTTTAGATAGATTTGGATGAAATTGTCAGGAAATGGTACCACCTTAGAGTGCATGAAGGAAACCACCTTAGGGTGCACGAAGCCTGACAAAATTGAGACAAATAGATGGAGAGGTTTTGTACAAGGACCCTTTAATATATGAGATGTGTTTATTATTATTATTATTATTATTATTATTATTATTATTATTATTATTATTATTATTATTATGGAACTAGCTATGGCTTCCTAGCTTTTGGCCCAAATGGATAAGATACGCACTAACATAGTGTGTATGTGTAATCTAGTCACACACAAAACAAAAACTCAGAGTCAAGCAGATTACTTTTGCTAAGCAACATGCAGATCTGCAAATATTTAACACCAATTAATTGCACATGGGGGGGGGATGTGTGTTGGATGGATATTACCTACCTGAAAATAACTAACACTCAAGACAGATCAAACGAGAGCAGCAAGAGTAACTAAGAATTAGGCAAAATATTGGTATTTAGGAAAGGGAAAGGAAAGGATTGGTCTAGACTGAAATAAGGATGGATGTCACCTCACGGCAAAGGGTTGCCAGGGCTTTCTCACTATCGCGAGCCCCCGCCCCACCTGCTCAGCAATTCGTCTTCCTCCAGTGAGGAAGGCAGTGATCCCTCTAGTGGGGAGGGAGAGACGGGACGGGGAAGTAGGAGTCAGGGCTCTGACAGGGAAGGAGAGCCCTCGCATCAAGCAGGGACTGGAGGTGAGGCGCCTCTTCCGTCTCCCCACTTGCGCAGGGGGGGGGAGGACGCAGAGGGGGTAGGCGAGGGTTCCGCATCCCGCGGCTTTTATGCTGCACAAAGAACCGGAAAGAGTCATTCCCGGACTCTGCCAAAGGATGAGCTAGACGTACCTTTTGTTGCTGCACTGTACATATCTGCACAATAAAGAAACTTAGACATCGGCGTCAGGCTGGTTACTCATGAGCAATCACTGAAAACCCTTACATTATCACACAAGCAAAACACAACCGCCAACACTTCCACAAGCCTTTCTCCTACAGTAGGTGAGTACTTGCCAGTCACAAACTGGCCCTCTCCCTTCTCTCTGCCTGGTACTTTGCTTTCCATAGAGAGCTTGGGAGAGGGGAAGTATTTCACAAGTGCATCAACTGGCCAGAAAAACACAGATCCAAAACAGCTTTTCAAAGCATAGTCCAAAACTATGGGAGCAGCCAGCTGTACTTCAGAGGATATCTGAAGGTCTCCAAAATGACATTCTTTGGTTCAGTATTTGGGCTAATGCACATCCTTACTACTATAAGGTGGCAAGCAGAGAGCAAATATAAACAATCCAGACATAATGAAGCAGCACATGGGAGGGTACTTCTGCTTAGGGCTGCTGAATGTCCAGAGATTTCTGTGAATAAATATAACAGACCTTTCTAAATCCCATCTGATCCCACTGAACTTTGAAGGTTAGCAGGTTCCCATAGACTTGTTAGCTTGAGCTGAGTTGACATGATAATTGAAAAGAGAACAGACACATGTCAGCCTGAATTAGGCAAGTTCCTGCTCCCCCCCCCACTTTCTTATCATGCCAGGGGCACATTTTCAAGAAGAAGAAAAGGAAACTATTTCTCATAGCATAGCAATAATGGTTGAGAAACAAGACCTGAGTCGACCAGTTGATGTGCCTTGCTTTGCTGTCTGCTGTTCCAGAGAGACTGGGTAGCAAGAACAGAGGGCAAAGGAGATTCTTTGTAGAGAGCATATTTGAAGTGAATATGGTGATTGATGGCCCCCACAGTTCTTTGTTTCCCCTGTTTTCTACTCTCCTCTGCTCTTTTTATTTTGTCTGTTTGGGTAACCCGTGTCTTATACGGTTTGCACATCCTGAGGTTGGGTTGATGGGAAGACAGAACATCACGTAAGGGGAACCTTCAGTTCAATGAGAAAGCATTGTGTGGGTTAGGGAAGGGCACCTTAATAGTGCAATCCTGGACACGCCTGCTCAGAACAGTAAAGTCCCTTTGAGTTTAATGTGGCTCATTCCCAAGTAAATGTGTATAAGTGTGTACACTTTGCAGAGCAATGTTTTTGGAATTCAAGACCCTTGGTTGCACAGGTGTAGACAGAGATATTTTTTTAAAAAAATACATAATATATGAGGTATTGTCGGGCTCCCAGGGGGCTTGGCTTCCTCCCACCCCCCTGGCTGTAGATAAGCAGGACAAAGCGAAAAGAGTCCCTTACCATTTAAAGAGTCTTTAATGATCACAGCAAAAGAACAAAGCATTCATTCTCGAAATAAAGGGGCTCCCAATTAAGTTTCCCTCCTACTTCCCCCTTCTTGCAACCTGATCTCGCAACCATTGAGCCTTCTGCATAGCAACCTCATCAGCTCTCCTTCCCCTTGGAGATATAGGCTGGACACTCTCCAGCGAAGGGGAGTCAGTTATCTCTCTCTCTTCCTGTTCTGCTTCTTCTAGCAGCCTAGCTGTTCCCCACTCAGCTCTGCCTAGCTGTTATTTTCTGAACTATGTCCCTCTGCAAACCAAGTTTCTAAATCCATACTGCTCCCTTGTTCCTGGGCAGCTTCAGAATCCTGGTCAGGAGCAGGAAGAGGGGGAGGTTCCCACCACTCCTCATCAGAGCTGTAATCCTCAGTCTGGTCTCTGACAAATATACATTTTATGAATATATGAAAATAACGCCACTCATATTTGAAAATAAGTCTAACTACATTACTCACAGTTTGACAGCAAGTTGTTGCATACTATGGTGATCCCGCAGTAACAGCAGCAGGTTTGGTGGTGAAATTAAGAGGGCTGTAAAATAAAATGTGTGTGTAGGGATCTTGTATAGCAAGATGAGGAGCAGATAATTTCTTTGTGGCTTTAACAGAGCTACTTGGAATGGCTGTTCTGTAACAAAAGAGATAGCCAATCTGGAGAGAGCCTACCCAGCATGGCTCAGTGTGGATATGAGACTCTAAAATTTTAGTACTCAAAGTATCATCAGCAGGTAAGGAGAATTTACTGCCTTTGCCTTCCTTGTTCTCACTTAAGAGACTTGAAACTTGAAATATATCTTATCTCCAGGCAAACCACTTCAGACAAAAAGCTGGTGCCTTTATGAAGTTATTGTCCTCCAAGGTAATTAAAACACTGATAGAATTTTGCTGAGGAGCAGAGGTACTGAAAGCAAATGGAGGAAAAATAATATTAAAAGAACCTCTTGCCACATCTTCAATTAGCCACGCTGTCTCTCCAGCAAGTTAACTGCATGGTTCATTACTGATGAATAACTGCCATTAAAGTAATGGACTAAAACCTATGAGATGGGGATCACTCGTTGAAGGAAGGTTTAATCCCAGACCATTTGGCAGATGATGAGGAGCTCCTCTGCAGCCAGCCCTGCGAGCGGCCGGTATGTATGCCGAGTGCCCTTGTTCTGAGCTCATAAATGTTCCCCACCCCGTGATCGCACTATAATTTTTTTTAACTGGCTGCACACTTCTAAAGAATGAGGTGTGTCAAAAGGAAAAAAGAAAAATCGACCCTTAAGAGGTATATAAAATGCTGCTGCATGGTTGCTCTCCAGGGAAAGCTATTGACGACATGTGACACATCTGTTGAAAGCCTTGCGCTTGCTGCCAATTTGCTATCCGGCTAGATTTGAGGGTTTACTACAGGCGTGTAAAGGGCTGTATATGGTTCCAATCCAGGGTATCCGAGAAACTGCTCCTTGGGCCTCTACATCCTACCTGATGTGTGGATGAAAATGTGATCACAGTGCCACACAAGCTGCAATAAAGCACACTCAGGCCATATTCACACTATACATTTAAAGCAGTACGATACAACTTTAAACAGCAGTGTCTTCCCCCAAAGAATTATGAGAGCCAGGGGCGTAGGAAGGGGGAGAGCTGCTGCCAGCTGGTGTTAACAGTACTGAGCTATATGAATCAAAAATCTGATTTGGCATAAGGCAACTTCGTATGATTCTCAGCACCACCATTTGGCCATCCTTGACCAAACTATTTGCAAAGAAACATTGACTATAGCTGTTTGTCTCCACGTCATTTCCTGCTTCAACACCTACCAGGGCCGTCTGAATCTAAAGACTAGCAAAAGTTCCTTGTGAGGTCTCCTGTGGGACTGATTTAAGGCTCTACAGATGCTTAGGCCTTGTCCTCCTATTTTAGAATATTTGTTGGAACTTGCAGGGCAGCACAATGGAACTGTTTCTCTTGTGTTAGAGACATTAATCATGGAACGTCTTGGATTTTTATTATCTCTGCTCAATGCATTTGGTTCATAGTTAAAGGACCTTAGCATTCTTCAGTTTCCTCGTCTTGTCTCCCCTTCTCTCGACACATGTAACATTTCCACTATGAATATTTGAAAGACAGCTGCATTTATCTGTTCTACTTCCACTAATGTATGCACAGAACAGTTTCCATTTGAGACAAACTCAGCATGTCGCCTTGCATGGCCAGAGGGAATCAGACTCATTTGGATACAATTGCTCTCTGCAGGATACCCAGAAATAACGTATAGTCACTGGAAGGGGACAATATCATGTAATAATAATAATGTCTTACATTTTTATAATAGCATGAAAGATACTACAGCATTCTACAAAGCAGTGGTTTCAAACTTTCTGTCTTTAGGGAACCCTTTTCACAACAACTTCTTTGCTGAAGAACCTTTGCACATCTCAGAGGATTCGGGATTACATTCTGAACAGCACTGTAAGGCCACATTCATGCCATACATCTAAAGGCCTATGTCGTGTCTCCCCACAAAGAATACTGCGAGATGTAGCTTTTTAAGTCCATTCACCTTTTCTGGTAGGTGGTGTTGTGGCCAGGCATTGGGGCCCCTGCAGTGATCTGGCAGGGGGCAGAGATTGATGTCCCCCTCGTTGCAGTCTGGGCTGCGTTGCTAGCACTGGGTGGGGTGGCCCCGCTGTCCAATCAGCACTGGCAGAAGGTGTGGCTGGGAAATTTAAAATGCTCCACGGCCAGTGAGCCCTCCTCTCTTGCCCTTCACTGGATCTCCCAACCCACCCACCCTCTTTTTTATGCTTTGCTATGACAAATGTCATAGCACCTTGCTATGAACAAATGTCGGCCGCCATATAACAATTTTCCCCACTTGGCAAATTGGCACCAGCCATTTGGCTTCCACCTACTTTGTAGCAATTGTCACAACTTTGTGAGGTTAGGCCAAGCATAGGCAAACTCGGCCCTCCAGGTGTTTTGGGACTACAGCTCCCATCATCCCTGAACACTGGTCCTGTTAGCTAGAGATGGTGGGAGTTGTAGTCCCAAAACATCTAGAGAGGTGAGTTTGCCTATGCCTGGGTTAGGCATTAAGTAAGTTTTTGTTTAGATGGAGGGGAGGTTGTAGCCTCTGCCTGCCCCTCCTCATTAAGGGTACATTGTTAAAGGGGAGGTGTGGATTCTGTCTGATGCCAAGACGTGGGCTAGGGCCATGCCACGACCCCAACGGGGGCCTCTTGGGGTGCCCCTATTTTATGTAAGTCATAGGGCTCCCCCTATTGGTGATTTACCCTTAGATGGACTCCCTGAAGATGGGTGGGAGTCGAAATAAAGTCTGGTTCAACCCAATGCCTAAGCCAAACCATTCACATCTGTAGCCAATAAAGTTGTGACCTCTTTGAACCCATAAACCTAAATACTCATGTACGTTGGTTTATTATCCATTAGGGAACTGGGGGTCACAGGGCATACAAGGGTGCTGAGAGTCTATACAAGGCCCCTATTTGTTTCATAGAGCTTCATTTCCAGGAGTTCCCTGTGAAGAGGGATTGATGGGATTCCACATCCCAGTTATGCTTTGGGCTTACTCTGTGTTAGTCTATTTCATGTCCCACAGTTTAAAGGAAAGAGGTAAAATGCCCCATTTTCAATTTTTTCATGTACTTTCTTTCTGGAGCCTTGGAATGCTTCCATACCTTGTCTGTATTCTGAAGTTTCATCTTTAACTTCTCCACATCATCTTCAAAAGATTTCATTTGGTCCTGGGATTAAATGAAACATTTCCCACACTCAAAGGACCAGACATTAGAGCATTAGTGAATTGTAGCTCTGAGAGGGGACGAGGGAATCTCCTAGCAACATGGATCAATATTGCTCCTGAAGTTCATCTGGATGTCAAATTATGATGCTTACTGTTGAATGTTTGCCAAATATCTGCATTGCCAATGCACCTTAAAGAAGGACACACCTTGGTGGAGGAAAGGATTATAGGATTTGAAAATCAAATTAAACTAAATCAAAATACAGTTCCTCAAGACAGGAGGAACCAGGTCACTCCACTCTCCTGAGCATGTTTACAGGTGATGCCTGTAGCCTCAGATCGAATGATAAGAAAGAATACTTCCAGTGTGGTGTAGTGGTTAAGAGCAGTAGACTCGTAATCTGGTGAACCGGGTTCACGTCTCCGTTCCTCCACATGCAGCTGCTGGGTGACCTTGGGCTAGTCACACTTCTCAGCCCCACTCACCTCACAAAGGGGGAGGAAGGGAAAGGAGAATGTTAGCCGCTTTGAGACCCCTTCGGGTAGTGATAAAGCAGGATATCAAATCCAAACTCCTCCTCCTCCTCTTCTCCTTGTTCAGAGAAAATTGGTCATGTGACTTGACAAGCACAGAGTAGCCCCACCAACTCACCATTCACCCTAACCTGCTTGCCAAGCCTAAAAGGGCCCCCCAATGACCCAAAGCAACATAGCAATAAGGTGATCAAGGAGTGTATTTAACTCAATGCTGCCTCAGTTATTTGCTTAAGTTGCCTGGACCTAAGGGCCAATTAAACCAACAAAACTCACCACTGTTCCAAGCACAGTACACCCAGCAGCATGAAGTAGGCAAAAAAGAGAAGTCTTAGAGCCAATCAGGGGTTCACCCCCAAAATTGCTCTTCAGCTCCCAAATGGACAGCTACAGAAAGCCCATACTGGGGGGAGAGAGAGAGAGAGAGAGAGAGAGAGAGCGCTCCAAAGAGAGAACTGGGGCTTTGGGGAAGAATCAAGGCTTAAAAGGGCCCACTTAAATCCCTCTCCTGGGAGTAACCCCCTGAGTCTCCTTTTCTGGGGGAATTAGGGTGTGGCAAATTCACCTCCACTAAAGTATGGGAGAACATTTCCAATGAGCTGTCACTGTCAGAAATCACAAGGATAACATTTTAAGAGTCTTTTGGAAAACTCATGTCCAAGCAAAACAATGCTTTCAGAGAGGCATTGTGTAGATTTTAACATAATGTGATTAAAGGCAACTATGGGAAAGGGCTATAAGTCAGCGGTAGGGCAGCGGTAAGGTCAGAAAGCAAGTGTTGCATGCAACAGTTACCAGGTTCAGCACTTGGCATATCCTGGTAAGAATGAGAAATCCGCTCCTCTTCCCAGGGCCCAGGGTTGCAGGCTGGCCACGTGCACTCCCCGTGTACAGCGTGGGGGGGGCAGCGTGGGGATGCCACCCGTGTCACTGGGAGTCCCAGCCAC
Organism: Lacerta agilis; assembly: GCF_009819535.1. Taxonomy (NCBI): domain Eukaryota; kingdom Metazoa; phylum Chordata; class Lepidosauria; order Squamata; family Lacertidae; genus Lacerta; species Lacerta agilis. Next base: position 85,064,007 of record NC_046314.1, on the reverse strand, counting down.
GTTATGCCCCATGGCCAACCAATCCAGTCTGCTGGGGGACGTGGCTTACCTATTTTGGGAAGTAAAAGTAGCCACAAGTGATTTTCAGCAGAAAACTAGTATTGGTACTCTGATTCTGATTCTGGATTGGGACCCTATGTCTCCTTTTTCTCTAAAATAAAAGCAGCTGGGTGGCTAACATAATGCCTAGTTTGGTCCTAAGAGTGACACAGATGATCATTTTCAACAATATTCTTCAATCAGGGTGATCAGATATAAGCGTACTCCCTATATAAACCTCTATATGTATTTATCACAGCTTACCTCTCTAGTCTTGGTTTCTATCCAATATATACTTCTCTGTAACTAAATGCCTAATTATCTTTCATATTGTACATGAGTTTCAAACTTTTCATATTTCTTTGATGACTCCTTTTAGCCATCGAAATCCAACTGTGGAAAATCAATGTTTGCTTTTAGGTCTCCCGTAGTATGAAAGGATATTCCGAAAAACAACACACATGCCATGTCTCCTTATTGATCTGGCAGAGTTTGCTTCTTAAACCTCAGCATTTCAAAAGCCATTCCTTTATTTAAAAATCCTTGCCTGTAAAGTCAATAGGAGCATCTGCCCAGCAGGATCTCACATTAAAACTCACATCTCCTGTAACAATGTCCTGCAGTTTTTTATTAGCCTGCTTTGACTCCAACCATAAGAAAACAGAAAAGCAATTTTAATTGTGCAAGGATGTAGCATTAAATATTTGCAGTGGTAGCTTCCGTGTAACATGTCAGAATAACACAAACAGCTTATGTACACAGGGTGATAGAAATCAGAAATTGCAAAGGTCAGCTCAGTCTCTAGCTGGCTTAACAATTCAAGGCTGACAAACACAGCAACAATATTTGAAAATGGAAGCTTCAAAAGTTTAGCTCAATCATGCAGTCAATCTTTGTTGTGTTTTCCATCTTCCTTTGTGTTGTTTCTGGGTGACATTAATCACTGCTATCAGTTAAAGGTGTGTGTGCTCCTTACTCATGCATAGACCCCCTGCCTCAGGGTTTTCTCTTCCAACCATCACTTTAGACCAGGATAGGAAACCTCTTGATCTGGCCCTTGGGACTCTCACCAGGCCACACACATTCATCTGTCACACCCTCTCACCAGCCCTGCTTTGCCCACTTTTGGAATGTTCTTGCCTACTTAGAATGTGCCTTTGAACTCTGATCACTCTTATTGTTTGCATATGTTTGAGTGTGTGTGGAACCAAGCCCACTGTACAAAGATAAGATGAACACTTGTTGCTCCACCCAGGGGCATAGCAAGGGGGGCGGGGGGCGGGCCGCCCCGGTTAGCGCCCTGGGGGGAGACACTCGGGGTGGGGCCCTGCCCCCCGCAATCGGCGCTTCCAGCCAGCGGGGGGGGGGGGGAAGCCGCTGAAAGGGGGCTTTCCCCCTTCCAGTGGCTTTTTTCGCTGCTGGCTGGGCTCACTGAGCGGAGCCGGGGAATGGAGAAGGGCGGGCCAGCGAGGCACCCCTCCTTGCTGGCCCGCCCCTCTCCATGCCCCGGCTCCAGCAGCCAGTGGCGAATGAAGCTTCTTTTGCCGCTGCCTGCCGGGACATGGAGAGGGGTGGGCCAGCATGGAGGGGTGACAAAAGCGTGACGCCCCTCCTCACTGGCCCGGGCGGAGGCGTCGCTCCGTGCACATGCTTCATGACGTCATGCACACGGAGCGACGCCCCACCACCTGGGGGTGCCACTAGGCTTGCCACCCCCGGCAGCCAAGCGGCTCGCTATGCCCCTGGCTCCACCCACTTTTGCCTCTGACCCTGCCAACCATTGGCATATGGCCTGGAAAACATTGCTTAGAAGGGAATGTGGCCTTCACACCCTTGGAAGTGTCCGGTTCCCAGGTTCCCAGCTTGATAACACAGTAAGGTAAAGGTAAAGGGACCCCTGTGTGGGAATGTTTTGGGATGCAGGAGAGGATATATTGTTTAAGATATCCTATTCCAACTTGTGTTTACAAGTCCCAGAAATTAGCAGAGTTCTCATTCCCCTTTTAAACACACATGCAGCAGATAGCTTGCTTAGGTTTGTTAAAACCTCTGTAATAAATGTCCTGGTATTTTCCCCATTAATCCCTCTCAAATTAAGACAATACACAGTCTTCTATAAAAGCATAAAACGTTTACGCAAGAGAAATCATCTGTTCACAATTGGATCCCAGAGGCAGGCTTAAACTTAGTAAAAGTAGCATTTACTCAGAATACTGTTCCATAAGGGAAAAACCAAGCCAAAGCCAAGAGACCCTCATAGTGATGTTGTTCCTTTGAGAACGGCGTCCAAAAAAGTGAGAGAAGAAGGAGTGTGGTCCCTGTGGTTTTGTGTTAACCTGCCCAGGTGAGACCACACCCATCTCCTGTTACACAGAGGAAGTCATCCCAGCCCTGGGGCAACAGCAAGTTCCGACTGGCTGGCCTAGAGTTCCCTTTCTATGTCCACTCTAGCAATGTTGTGTTTGACTGCTCCTGCATTTTACATCCCACACACTGACTGTTAGGTCCAGTCGCAGATGACTCTGGGGTTGCGGTGCTCATCTCGCTTTACTGGGTGAGGGAGCCGGCGTACAGCTTCTGGGTCATGGAGCCAGCATGATTAAGCCGCTTCTGGCGAACCAGAGCAGCACACAAATGCCGTTTACCTTCCCTCCGGAGTGGTGCCTATTTATCTACTTGCACTTTGACGTGCTTTCGAACTGCTAGGTTGGCAGGAGCAGGGACTGAGCAATGGGAGCTCACCCCATCGTGGGGATTCGAACCGCCGACCTTCCGATCGGCAAGCCCTAGGCAAAAGCTATACACAACGGAAGTTCCCAGCAATCTCTGTGCTGGCGTGTAAACAGACATGTGACACGCAAAAGCTCCATGTCTGCAACTTAGGGTGGAATGGAATCTCAACATTTATTGCTAAAACAGATAGGTCCGGACGGCTTTAACAAAGCCTCCAGCACTATTACTCAAGATGACCCTTCTGAAGACTTCTTCCGGCGTTGCCAGCAGATATTGAACTTATGAACCTTACATCTCTTGTTTTGCTTGCTATCTATCAGCCCTCCCATTTGTCGACTCTTAGGACTGAGTGGATCGGCTCCCACATCTTCATTCTCTGAGAGGCTGTCTCTCAGAGTGGATCGGCTCCCACATCTTCCTTCTCTGAGAGGCTGTCTCTGAGTTTGTTCATGCATGTTTGTGCTTCCTGCAAGCTTTGGCTGTGTTCTAGCCTGCTCTCAGCTACTGCCTTATCAGCCTTCCCGTCAAGGTCAGGAGGAGCCAAAGTCCGCAGCTGCCGGCTCTCTCCTGCCTGACTAACATCAAAGCCTCTCTGTTCCTGGCTGCTTTCTGCAGTTGGCTGCAAACCTTCTCTTGGAGCAGGCTCATTCCTGACAGGAAGGTAGTGGATTCTCCTTCCTTGGAGTTTTTTAAACAGAGGTTGGATGGCCATCTGTCAGGGATTATTTAGCTGTGATTCCTGCATTGCAGGGAATTGGACTCGATGACCCTTGGGGTCCCTTCCAATGCTATGGTTCTATTCTCCGTGCTGAAAATTTCCATGCTCCTGCTTTAGATCAATACAAATAAGTTGCCTCACATAGCAAAACCGAGTGTTTGAATACATGTGGCAATTATAAGAACATAAGAAGAGACCTGTTGGATCAGGCCAATGGCCTATCTAGTCCAGCGTCCTGTTCTCACAGTGGCCAAACAGGTGCCTGCAAGCAGGACCTGAGCACAAGAGCACTCTCCTCTTCAGTGGAACTAATCAGTCAATGAATAATTTGGTCAGAATGGTGGAAGGGTTATGCCATTTCACCCAAATGAAAGGGCAAATGGTCTAAATTAAAAAAAACAAAATAGCAGTGAGGGTCCATTCAGAAGCTCACTTGGCTGAAGATCCCTTTTACACCACGGTCAAAGAGGTACGTTTTGTGTTCCTCTACATAAGCAAAGAATGTCTGTTTAGCGAAGAGGAGCATGCATGCCCAAGCTGCCACCACACAAAGATGCTTGTCGGCTGGGTGAGGTGACTGGCACTAGAATATAAATAAGTGGTTTTTGTTTTATTGGCAGTTTAATCCCCCCCCCACAGGAGAACAGGAGGAAGAATAGCTTGCTGAACTGCAGGGATAGGCAACATAGTTCCTGACTGCTGATTATATGATGCAGAAGTGTTTATGTAACATCTTCAGTCTCTGGGTAAGCACTGACAACTCTGCTTGCCACGTATGGCAAGATCTGACAGTTATTCCTGCACAAGTTATTGGCCCTGCTGAACTCTTTTCATTCATGTTATAAACCCTAGCAAAGTAATGTAAGAATGCATCATCTGGAGGGCTGAGAATTTGCTCTCCACCTTTTGGTAATTGAAGGTCCATATGGATTTAGAGAGCACCTCCTTTCAAAACCCTTCAGGAACTGCAGTGCCATTTCCTTTTAGAAGCAGCCCTTCTTCCATGTGAATGCCATCCGAGTCTTTCCTAAAGGGTTTTATGTCTGCAAGAAAGAGTTTCCTGGGGATTAATTTTTCTGCAGAATGTTATTGGTTTTTGGCTCCCATTTTAGTATTTTCTCTTTCATTTGTTGATGTTGGTGTTCTTGCTCAGTGGAGATCAATGTATACTTTATCTTGCCTGAAATGATTTTCTTCTCTATTACATCATTCCTGGTAGAAGGAATACTGGAAACCTCTTTCCCTGGAAGGCATGTCCAATGTCCAATGAAAATTGGACAAAATCAAGACTTCTGATCTCTTGAAGGAAGTCCAGATACTGGTTTTGAACTCAGTAGTATCACCATGAGTGGGTTATCAACTATTAGCATTTTCAGTTAAAACATACAAAGGAAATTTTCACAGTGTAAGTTCTGGAGAGACTCAGTTATGTCAACTTCACTTATCCTGTTTTGGATACCAATTAAAATGGATTAAAATATCAATGCACAAAATAGGAGGGAGTGCTCATCCTATTTATATCTATTATCGTCACCATAATTACTGTATTACCCATCCTAAGGTCCCAGGGCAAATTACAGCAATTAAAACACAATCTATATCTATATGTATATATCAAAGGCAAATATAAAATCTCTGAAATCATAGACATTATACCTGGGGAGGGAGAGAAAAGCAGCTCTGCTGAGGTTTGCTACCTTTTACAGTGAACTGGATGGATTCTCCCTCATGCAAGGCCTGTCTAGACAATGAAAGCAATGCTGAAAGCTCAACTACATCATAATTATTCTCTCTGCACGAAAGAGCTAACTTTCTCTCAGAGATGTAAGCTTTTAATGTGGAGCATGATTTAGACCTGGGGAGCTTCCAAACAAGCAATTTGTCCAATACTATTTGGTGTGATACAGCCACATAAGATTATCATGCCAGTTACTTACTGTGAAATTCTAATCCTATACATCCCTGCTCAAAAGTTCAGTGGCATTTACTCCCAGGTAAATGTATATAGGGTAGCAGCCTTAATGTCTGAACTGGTACTAAACCTTTTCCCAAAGGAATAGTCTTGAGATTCATTGTACGGCACCTGAAATTCCAGGCACATCAGTGACTGCAATGTGCTTCTAGAGTCAATAACCATATGATTATTGGTTTCGCTCCCTAGCATAAAACTCATATTTTACATATTCTTGAGTGGGTTACCTGACAGTTAATTAACAGGCAAAATGATAATGAGATCATCTCATTAGTATTGGCATTGCCTACAAATGAAATATCGTCTTGGCTAGAATTTCCATTCCCGCAGATCGTCAGAAGCTGAGGCTTGGTGTCTTGTTGCAGATGCAGAGTAGGAAAGAAACAGCTAATAGTTCAGTAATAAATTATGTATTTATGTGCAATATTACCTCTTAAGTATTGATAATAGCAGTGCTAGCAATTACTGGGGACTTTAAGCAACACTGGGGTGGCTGATATCTTCTCCTAGAGATCCTTTGGTACTGGACTGAATATCTCCAAAATTCAAGAGTGAAGCTGTGATAATGGGCTGGATGGGATCCAATAAATGTGTGGCTCAGTGAAGCAGTAGCAGAAGTAACTCTGGCACCACTGTAGCTTAGCTGAAACCAGGGCGGTAGCAAGGTTGGGGCTGTTTGGACTCCCTGGTGGCAGAACCAGATTGGCTCTGTTGGGGCATCCATTCAGCCCTTGCTTTTTCTTCACTCTTTCCCATCCAGGTAAGCTGCAGAAGCACTAGTTCAGGAGGGAGGCTGTGCAGCTCTGCCCCACTACTTGGTTCCTGCTGCTGGAGGTACTGTTTATGGGTCGCTCATTTGCCTAGGTGAATGGTGTTGGATGTCAGGAATGTGGCTCACCAGAACGCTGGGGAAGAGTAAGACTCAGAAATTGAGCTGAGCGAAAGAGGGAGTGACTCTGGAGATGAGAGCTGGCTGACGGAGCCGAGAAAGGGCAGTTCGACCCCCCTTCTCAAGGAAGACACTGTTAGCTCTCAAAAAGAGGGAGAGTTGGAAGGAAGCCAGAGCATTGCTAGGCAATCAGCAGATAAACAGAGGACTGAGACTGTGTCAAGTGAAAGTGGGGAGGGCGAAGGCCAGCCTCTAAGTCTCTGTTCCAGGAGACTGGATAAGATCAGAGGGCAATGGAAGGGCTAGAGGAGAAAGGCAGGAAACTGGCATCCTTTCTGCTGTGGAAGGGACAAAGATTCAGACTGACCAATTATTGTCAATGCGAGCAGGTGAGAAGTCATGCTCTGGATGTGCTTTGTTGTAAATAAACGTACATAAAACTGCCGGAGAGTCATTACTTCTTATCGGGGCTTGCTTGCCTGTCTGAGATCATTACACTGGAGCCAGTGTGGTGTAGTGGTTAGGCTGTAGGACGAGGACCTGGGAGACCCGGGTTTAATTCCCCACTTAGCCATGATGCTCACTGGGTGATCTTGCAGCCACTCACTGCCTCTCACCCAACCTTCCTCACAGAATTGTTGTGGGAATTAAATGCGGAGAGATAGCGGGTTCTCCCTTAAAAGAGAACACGGGTTGCAGAAGGGTTAAAGGAGCAGCTCCCAGTTGCTGGGTGGTTTTGGCTTGGCCACAGCTGGTGATTGGTTGGGGCGTGTTGCTGGGGAGTTGGGCATGTTGCCATTTGATGATTGACAGGTGCTGCTTATAAAACCTGTATTTGTGAAGTTCTGGTTTCACTTTTGCTGCGTGCAACGGATCTCCCGCCCTCCCTCCCACCCTCCCCCTTCTGCTTGACATTGCTATGCCTGTCATGGGGTTGTCTGCTTTGGAGCAGGAGCCTGGTAGGAATTTTGTACAAGTGGCTGATTGGCTGTGGTCACTTGGTTTTTGCCTACTGCGTAGCAAATTGTCACAACTTGTAAGGTTGGCGGTTAGGCATTGGTTAAAATTGCTTGGACTAGGGGTCAGGATAGGCTGGGCCTGCCCCTAGTAATGCTGCTTCAGGGGCAAGGATTGGCTGGGCCTGCCCCTGAAATGCGCTGGGCAGGGGTATGGAATTGGCTGGGCCTACCCCTGCAAAAAGGGTATTCTGTTAAAGGAATCCAGGGGCTCATCTTGCTTTTGTCCACCCCCACCTCAATGGGGGGCTAGGGCCATGCAGAGTCCTTGGGAGCATTTGGGGGAGAACCGTGGGTCCGTGGCCCGGCTCCATGTTCTTCCTTAGGTGTTTACCCTTTCTGACTTCGCCCAATAGCGAATGTCAGCTGTCCCATGGCTGGGGGGACAGTAGTCGGAACCAATGCCTAAGCAACCACTCACATTGGTTGTATTTAAATAAAGTTGTGGCCAAAATTATGCCAAAAACCTTAAACAAAAAATACTGTGTGATGTCTGAGTTATTGGGGAATGGGAGCTGACCGGTAGCCTCGACATGCAACCACATACACCATAACAAGCCCCTTGGAGAAAGAAATGTGGGGTATAAATGCAATGAATGAATGAATGAATGAATGAATGAATAACTCTAATAAATTTAACTTCCCCCAAAGCATGGGTGGCTAACATTGTTGGTGAGATATTATTGGTCTACAACTCCCATCATTTCTGACCATTGGCCAAGCTGGGTGGGACTGATGATACATTCCAGCTCTCTTTAAAAGGCCTTCAAAATGCCACCTGGGCAGTGAAGCTGTGAACCTACTTTTCTCAAAACACATATAATGAGGCTGTGGTGGGGAGAGCACCATCTCATATTGAATGGCAAAGCCTGTTAACATGTGTTGTTATGAATAATTCAATGTGTTTCCTGCCAAACTGAGAAAGTAGAGATGCCTTAGTCCTCTGATACATATAGGGCCATCTGTACTTGCAAAAATGAAAGCAGGGCACAGAATACACCTGCAGTTTCAGTCTTTGAGTGTGTGTCCTAGGCAACATGGCAACAAGCCGGTGATGGAATTTTAGCAAAATCCTTGCACACAGAGGAGATAAGAGTTTGAGTTGCTCTAATGGAGCTGAGACATGAAGTGGAGGGAAAATCCACTAAGTTGACTGCAGTGAAAAAACAAGCAGAAGTCACATTCAACTTGGGGGGGGGGAGGAAGTTACTGATTTCAGATGCTCATGAGAAAGATTATAAAGCCACAGGCTGGCTGGACATCTGGAGAAGGAAAATGCAATAAACTGTTGGGTTTGGTGTCATCCACAAGGGCAAAGGAGATTTCACAGAAGCATTAGCATGGGACTATGGGTTCTAAGAATCAATTACTGTTTCATACAATGTCTCTGGTAAGCTGCAGAAAATTGGTAAAGGGAAGTAAAGATGGGTGAATCCATCATGTTTGATTCTCCCAGCTTTCTCATTATTCCAACCTGAATTGAAAAATTAATTTCTGCATCAGTTTGCATTTTTGAAAAAAAGTTGTCATGAAATTTCACCTGCATATTGGTGTGGAGTTCTCCTAAAGTACACATTTTTGGTATGCAGATTCTTAATATAATGTATCTTTGTATGGCATTTTCACTAATTTATGCATTTTAATGTGTTCTTTACCCTAGCACATGCATATTTCTACACGTTACTTGACTGAGGAACTGTATTGCAAATTTTGAAGAGGTGCAAATTTCTAAGAATGGCTGTGTTTTGATTCATGTACAGTTTTTCCCCCTCTAAGGGGAAGAGGGGTTTCTTAACCATTTCCTGTCATTCTTTTTTTGCCGTTGTTGCTGGAAATGCCATCTCTGCTGCTTTTACTCCCACTGGGAAAAGATATGCTCTTTGCTTCAAATTACATTCCCTCCTGGGAAAAAAACCCAAAGGATGAATTGCAGAACTGCTTGTGACATCAGTGTCGGCTCTGCCCCAATGCATGGACTTTTACTGACTGAATGAGCCTCAATTTATTGGACCCCATCCAGTCTGTTACCACAGCACCAGCTTTGGAAAACCTTCCCAGAAGGAAGCAAGACTGGTGCTGGCATTGTACTACATTACAACCCATTGCCTGAGCTTGCTATTTCCCCCTCCTATATTCCCATCCCTTTCCCCTGCCTTGTCACATCATTAAGACTGAGGACAGGAACTGTGTTGTTGTTGTTTTTAATTGATCTGTACGTCACTCTGGGAGTCCTTTCAGCTGAAGAGTGGGCTAAAATATGCTTTAAGTAAATAAATAAAACTCCCCAGTTAGTATGGGCTAATTTTTCAACTGGTACAGATCAGTGAAGCACCATTTAATTTGATGGAGCTGTGCCCATTTAAAAGAGGCCAAAGTCCCATTTCCCAGCTTCTCGAGGATAAGAGAGGAAAGGAAGTGAATCTGCGAAGCTATTTTTAGTGGAGGGAAGAAACATGGCAGAAAGCTGCCAGTTTTGACAGCCTTTCAAGGCAAGTCTATTAAAGTCTGTAGGTTACATTAATATGCAAAGGGGGGAGGGGAGGGGAGAGGAGCTACTGGCGAAAGCAAACCTTGAGCCAAGCAAGTCTGTGAACATAATTGTCAAGCATGAAGCTTCTAAAAAATAAATAAATGAGCAAATGCGTTAGAAACATGCAGTGCCCCAGTTCACAAGAGAAAGTCAAGTGAGGGTGTTTTCGTTGCAGTAAACAAAAGTATGTGCCTGGGGTTTGCTGTTTCTAAAATATAAAACCTCACAAATGCAATGCTAGCTGAGCAAGGGGGAAGAAAAACAGCCAGGAAAAGACAGGAACACAACTTTTAAAAATAGGAGATATTGATTTATTTTATTTTTAAAAAAGAACTTGTTGTTCTTTTAAAAAAATAAAGCACAGTGACAGGTAAAGTGAGTGTAGCAGTGATTTATAGAATGCAGTAGTAAATTGTCAATTAACTGTCTGGAAAGTAAATGCATGAAAAAACATTGTTAGAAATTATGTGACTGGATTTGCAATTGAGTTAATGTGGGAGTGTGTGTGTGTGTTGGATGAAATTGTCAGAGCCTTGAATGTCAAAAGAGCTATATGGTAAAACACAAAGACTGAAATCATAAGAGAACCGATCAGGAACTCAGTGGGAAATGGACTTCAAACCATAGGTGGCCAAGAAATAGTGGTGGATGAAGAGAAGGGAAAGTTCAATAGGTGCTCAAGACAGATTTCTTTATAAAGTTCTTCAAATTGTCTTTCAAACCAAATAGTTTTTTCCATTCATATTTACTGCTTTTTGGGGGGGCACATTAGTTTAGCCTCTAAATCAGTGGTTCTCAAAGGGTGTGGCATGCTACAGGGGTGTGGCAGGAGAGGATGGCAAGTGTGGTGGGAAAATTCAAAGACAATCAAAGAAACATTTAAACATTTCAGTGTACTAAAGTATAGTATAGTATAGTATAGTATAGTATAGTATAGTATAGTATAGTATAGTACTGAAAAAAATATTTGCAGAATATGAATACATATTTTTTTTCAAAATAAGAGCAACAGCATCAAGTGAAACTGAGGAAAATCCTAGTTGTGGTCCAGAATCAGCATCCAAACAGAGTGCTGAAAAAGACTCATTTATAATTACATTTTGGGAATGTAGCTGCATTGTTTTATACATTCTGGATGTCCCATGATCATATCATAAAGTAGTTGTGCTCTGCGTTATAAACCAAGCACCCCTGGGAGTTGTTTCTCTTTGTTTTCCAATGTATTTCTTATCAGTAAAAAAAAATTGGTGTCGCACAAACAATTTTTTATTCGGATACAGTGGCCCAGACAGAAAAAAAAGTTTGAGAACCACTGCTCTAAATACACTTGTATCGCAGTCATTTAATTAATGTTTCATCTTCAATCAACTTTTTGCAGTGCATTTGATTTCTGTCTGGGACACCCTATAGTCCGAATGACTGCAGGCAGACATTGTTGAAAAGATGTTCCTATGCTGCAAGAAGAATGTGAGCTGGGTGCCTTTTTTGGGGGGTGGGGGTGGAGATACCTTCCAAAACTACTGTTTGGCATTTTCCCAGATGAGAAAATTATGATAGGGCATTTGCACATAAGAAGAACCTGCTGGATGACACCAAAGGTCCACTTAGTTTAGCATCCTCCTCCCTGCAGTGGCCAACCAGATGCACCTGAGAAGCCCACATGCAGGCCAGGCAGGCAATATCCACCTCCAGTTGTTTCCCCCTTAGAAGCTGGTGTTCAGTGGCAAATGGCCATTATGATTAATAGTCACTGATCAAATTTTCATCAGCTTGTCTAATTCCACTTTAAAATTTCATTACAAGGAATAATAAGTTTCTTGGCTGGAAATAAGTTTTATTAAATGGCTCAGATATACCTTTGCATCCATGTTTTTAAGATTGGTTTAAAAGTAAGAGATAGTAGCAAGATTTCAGATAATGATGTTCAACTATATGTCTAAGTTCTGCTGGCTATCAACAGATGTTGGCAGCTGACTCTTCTTAGCTGTCTTTCAGAATCCCATCTCCTGTTGTTGTAGATCCCACTCCTAGTATTAAGACTCATCAGTCTCTCTAACTACAGGCTTGCTGGTGGCCATTGGGTCCATAGGTGTCATTCCTTATCGATTTTTGAGAGGTTTGTGACATGTTTGGATTCAGGTGGAAGCCAAACTATAATGGCCCCAAGTTATCTGTATGTCCTTGGAGAATTCAGGAAGTGTAATTATTAAGGATCTATGTTTTGTTTTCAGGTTACCCAGAGAGCTAAGATCTGATCATGTGCCCCGATTTACATCTCAAGATTTCAATAACTCGGCAGGCTAATAAAATTTTAACATGTTTTATCTGTGTTCCCCCTCAATCTCTGCTCTAATGGAAAAGCCAACTGTTTTGTTCAAACTTTTAAAACTGCCATGAAAACTGTCGAGGGAGATAAACTATCTTTAAATCAGAAAATAACTTCTTTCCTGCTCTCTTATCAAACAAGGCCACATAGTGTAGTTCTATGGAAGCTACGTGGGCTGAACAGCTAATGACTCGGCATTTATGTGCAAGACGGCAAGCTAGGAGACACTAGTCAGATAAAAGTATATTGAAATATAAAATAAATCTACACCTCCAGGGAAGAAAGCATGTGGTATGTAGGAAGATGGAAGCCCTGGTAATGGTTTCCAGCTTAAAGAATGCAGAAAAGAAAATGGGTATCAATTATAACTCCAATTAAGATGCTGCTGATCTTATATTGAGTGCCGGTAGATCTTGTCGCTGAACAAGGACATTTTTGATGATCATTTCTCTTTATCAGGACCATAGTAACCTAATGGGTTAATTACTAGTAGGGAAGATAGGGAGAAATTGATCTGGTTGTAACCTCTGTGGCCAAATTGGGCTGTGAGTGATATTAGAGTGTGTGTGGAGGTACTGGGCTGAAAAAAAAATAGACTTCTCTGGAGGTGCTTGCAGGCCAGTTCTAAGAACGCAAAGTGATAACAGGAAAAGTCAGGGGCTGGGTGAGTTACACATCTCTGTAAAGAGAAGGTCAGTGCTACCTATAAATTAATTAAAGCTATGCTAAGTAGGGTCACCATATTTTGAAGAGCACATTTGCCGACTTCTACATTCAACTACAGATGGTTATCTGTACAGCAAATCTAGTAGATATGGACCTTTGACACATTATTCCATGAAGCCACTACATCTCTCTCTTATTTTAAAATATTATGTAACTTATCCTAGATTGTTTTAGAATGCCATATAATACAGTGAAACTTTGTCTACTGCTTTAGCATTTAAGTTAGTTGGAATGGGATGATGGTACTAGGAAAACAGTTTGCTTCTTATATTTCGTTTTTCATTTAAAATCTCTTGTGCCCCTTAAACAGCTAATCCAGACAGCTTTAAATTGCTTCTCTTCAGTGCTTGTAGTAGCTTTGTTGCAATTGTTTTATCTTTCATATTGTGATACTCTTCATCAGGCTTTTACTGATTTGAATGAATATCTACAATTTTTCATCATGTGCCAGGTATTTTAAATACCTTTCAAATCAGCTTTCTTTTTGGTGTGCCTGTGGATCTTTGATCACTATCCATATGCTCAGACTATTAAAATAATCTGAATTCAGACCTTGCTTTTCATTCTCCTCCCTGAGTTAAAGGTGCATGTCTGCAACAGGGAACATATTTGACTAACATATGCCCCACCCAATGTTGAACCCTGAAGGATCAGGGTTCCTAAACTATGTGGAGAGGCTATATGAATTGAACTGGCTCCACATTTATTTATTTATTTATTTACCACTACAATTATAGACCACTTTTCATCCAAGAAGCTCAGGGAGGTGTAGATAACTCTCCACTTCCCCATGTTATCCTCAAAACAACCCTCTGAGGTAATTTAGACTGAGAGACATGACATTGACCCGCTCAGTGAGCTTCATAGCTGGGTGAGAATTTGAACCCTGGCTTCCCAGATCCTCATCCAACACTCCAAATGTTACACCACATAGGCACTTCAGAAGTTATATGACCAGCTCAGGGAGGGTGACAGGGGTGATAACAAAGGGTGAAGTAGGGTTGCCATATTTCAAAGAGTGAAAATCCGGACCCTAGGGTGAAGCTAACGTTCTTGCCCTCATTCTCCCCTGATTATGTGAGGGGTCAGATTGCTCAGTGATGGCTAATGGGATGAGACTGTTCTGAAAGGCGATTAGGGTTGAGTGCCTTCACAACCACAGATCCCACTACAATCATACTTTGGTTTGCGAACGGCTTAGTTGTCAAACAAATCAGCTCCCGAATGTTTTTTGGAAGCCAAACATCTGACACGGCTTCCGCTTGCGTGCAGGAAGCTCCTGCAGCCAATTGGAAGCTCCACCTTGGTTTTCGGATGTTTCGGGAGTTGAACGGACTCCCGGAATGAATTAAGTTTGAGAACCAAAGTACCACTGTAGTTTAATGCCATTAAAACATAAACCATAAATTATTCCTTCATCAGAGCAGGACTGGCAACAAGCAGGCATCATTGTGGCCTCCTCTATTTCTAGGGAGAGAAGCTGACAGACTGTTGCTGGGATTAAAATCATCTCAAAATTATTCATCTTAAAAATGGCTTTTAACAGGGGGAGGCACTTGCAGGATGAAAAGCCCAGCTGCTCCTTTTATCCATCTTCAGTCACTTTGTGTTCTTCTCTGATGAGTGCTGTTGTCAGCACAGCAACCCATTGGCCTCCTTACGCTGGGAGCAGATATAAACTTGACACCTCCTTCCTCTGCTGGTGGCAGGCAGATATATGCTCCACTAGACATTTCTTGATAAGCTGGCGGTCCTATTTCATAGGCTGCCTCTGTCACTATTGCCCTGTTAGATAAAAACCTTCTACTACACTGAGTTCACAGTGGGTTGTTTTTTTGGTGACACACACACACACACACAGAGAGAGAGAGAGAGAGAGAGAGAGAGAGAGAGAGAGAGAGAGACAGACAGACAGACAGACAGAGATGAGAGGTTTGGGGCATTTTACAAGAAGATAAATGTCACAGTTTCCCTTCTCACTTTACATTAATACTGTATCTAGTCATTGGTATTCTGCTGGCATCATTTAATGAATGCCTCTTGGGACAGCTCCACACATTACATAACAGTCAACCCAGATTTCCTGCTGATGTAATGTTCACACCAGACATTTAAAGCACTATGATACCACTTTTAACAGCCATGACTTCCCCCAGATAATTCTGGGTGCTGAAAGTTGTTAGGAGACGTCTGTTCCCCTCACAGAGGTACAATTCCCAAAGTAGTTTAAGAATTAACCCCTCTTCACTCTGAGGGAACTCTGAGAATTGTAGCTCTGATGAAAGGAATAGGAGCCTCCTAACAACTCTCAGCACCTTTG
This sequence comes from Lacerta agilis, assembly GCF_009819535.1. Classification (NCBI taxonomy): domain Eukaryota; kingdom Metazoa; phylum Chordata; class Lepidosauria; order Squamata; family Lacertidae; genus Lacerta; species Lacerta agilis. Next base: position 85,048,738 of record NC_046314.1, on the reverse strand, counting down.
GTAAACTACATTTCCCACAAATCTTTGGGGGGAAGGCCATGACTGTTTACATACCTAGGGAACCTACCTAAAAGAAGGTTCCATCCTTTATTTTTTCCAACAAAGCACTGCCCTTTGCAGGGGAGGGCAATCTGCAGATGCCCTCTTATTAGAAGGCCCATTTTGCATGATCTCAGAATCAGGCCATTAGTGTGGCAGCACCTATCCTGTGGAACTCCCTCCCACTGCATATCAAGCAGCTGTCATCACTATTGGCTTTCATGGCCTGTCAGTGTCTACCCTCTTTCAATAAGCCTTCTAAGTGGAGATTTGTATCCCAGCATTATCTGTATTGGATTTCAACTTTGTTTTGACTATGGCAGACCAACACGGCTGCCTACCTGTAGTGGATTTGACATTGTTTTTATAGTGGTACCTCGGGTTACAGACGCTTCAGGTTACAGACTCCGCTAAGCCAGAAATAGTACCTCGGGTTAAGAACTTTGCTTCAGGATGAGAACAGAAATCAGGTGGCAGCAGTGGGAGGCCCCATTAGCTAAAGTGATGCTTCAGGTTAAGAACAGTTTCAGGTTAAGAACGGACCTCCAGAACGAATTAAGTTCTTAACCTGAGGTACCACTGTATATATGCTATTGTTCTAACTAGGGTGTGGGTGGCGCTGTAATCTAAACCACTGAGCCTCTTGGGCTTGCTGATTAGAATCCGTGTGATGGAGTGAACTCCTGTCGCTCTGCACCAGCTTCTGCCAACCTAGCAGTTTGAAAGCACACCAGTGCAAGTAGATAAACAGGTAGCAATGCGACAGGAAGGCAAATGGCATTTCCATGTGCTCTGGCTTCTGTCATGGTGTTCCGTTGTGCCAGAAGTGGTTTAGTTATGCTGGGCACATGACCCAGAAAGCTGCAAAACGCCAGCTACTTTGGCCTGAAGCAAAATGAGCACTGCAATCCCATAGTTGCCTTTGGCTGGACTTAACCATCCAGGGGTCCTTTACCTACCTTTACCTTATTGTTCAAACTAACTAACTGTATGTACACACACACACACACACACACACACAACTGTTTGACAAAATGAGAGGTCCCTACCCTTCCCTCACCTGAGCTCAGGGCATTTCCCTAGACAGCTTAGTTGCATTTTTTTTTTAAATGTAGCTTTTGCGTGCCTGTTGAGTCCACAGAGTGGCTCAAGCTACCTTGTTAATGGTGCAATCCAACCTCACTTGAATCACTCCTGTTTGCCTCATAATATACCACTACTTGATAGCCATGTGCGCAGATGGGTGGTGGTGGTGGATGGAGCCTTTTAAAAGCTTTTACCGCAGTAGATCAATTATCAGCATGGGAAAGTTGCATATAAAACCAGCTTGCCTGTTTAGCTGAGCGATAAGCTGCTGTAAAACTTTCAAAACATCTCCGGTTAAGCACAGGATGTGACAATGGCCACCAGATGGCTTTAAAAGGATATTAGAGAATTTCACAGAGGCTGAGTTTGATCAATAGCTTCTAGTAATGATGGCTATATCCTAGTTCCAAAATGAGAGGCAGCATGTCTACTGCACAACTACAGAATTCGAAGAGCTTAGCAGAAGCCCCCTGGCTTTTAAATTTTCCCCATTTTTCCTGCATCTGAGCTTGTGGCAGTTGCTAGGCCTTATGTTGGATTCATTATTTTTTGTCCCTTGGAAAAAGCACATCCATGTAAACGTCTAAGCCTTGCGATTCAGAAATTCATAGTTTCTAATTCGTAGTTTTCAGCACTTGGCAGAAAAGTCTGTTGATAGCAGTATCTGGAATTAAGATGTCAGAGAGTGAAATGGTAGATAAACCTTCAATGTCAAGCTGGAGTCTTGTCAACAGGGTTGGATAAGTTTGTGTACTAGGTAGCTAAGCTAGGATCACAGAGGATCAGGCTAAAAAATGGGGCAGGAGGGGAATGATCGCTCCCAACATCAAATGGGAGGCGACGTTTGCGTGGTTGCGCGCAGCCCCTTGAGCTCCTGGGCAACACCTGGTAGTTTGGACTGGCTTTGCCTTCCCCCAGGAGGGATACCTGACACCTGGGGTCTCCGCCTACCCCAGATAGGTGCCCAAGAATTATCGACCAATTTCTCTATTGAATAATGATTATAAGCTTTTTGCAGATATTTTAGCAACAAGATTGAAGAGAATATTGAATGAAATAATACATAAGGATCAAGCCGGATTTCTTCCTGGTAGACAGTTAAAAGATAATGTAAGACATATTGTCGATGTGATAGAGTATCTGGAAACCAGGAATGAAAAAACAGCTGTATTAATGTTTGTGGATGCGGAAAAAGCTTTTGATAATATTTCTTGGCATTTTATGAAAAAGAGTTTGGAAGGAATGGGAATAGAGGGATCTTTCCTGAAAGGAATTGATGCGATTTACTCGGATCAGAAAGCGAAACTAATAGTGAATAATGAAATAACAGAAAGTTTTGAAATAACAAAAGGCACTAGACAAGGCTGCCCGCTGTCACCATTATTGTTCATAACGGTCCTGGAGGTCTTAACGAAGAAATTGAGAGAAAGTCCGGAAATAAAAGGAATTAAAGTTGGTGCAAAAGAATTTAAATTAAAGGCCTTTGCAGACGATTTGGTAGTAACGTTAGAAGAACCCCAGAACAGCATCCCGAAAGTATTAGAGGAGATGGAGAATTTTGGACAATTAGCAGGATTTAAACTGAATAAAACCAAAACAAAGATGATGGTAAAGAATATGGAAAAGGAGCGAATTGCAGAGATAGAACAAAAAACGGGTATTGCAGTATCAAAGAAAATAAAGTATCTGGGAATATGGTTAACTCCAAAAAATATCAATCTTTTTGAAGATAATTATCAACCTGTTTGGAAGGAGATTAAGAAAGACTTGGAAGTATGGACTAGACTTAAGCTTTCCCTTAGTGGAAGAATAGCAGCAATTAAGATGAATGCTTTACCGAGGATGTTATTCCTATTTCAGACAATACCAATAATCAAGGGAACAGGACAGTTTAAAGAATGGCAAAAAATATTGAGTAGATTCATCTGGCAGGGACAGAAACCAAGGATTAAATTGAAATTATTGATTGATAAAAAGGAAAGGGGCGGCTTCGCCCTACCGGATTTGAAGTTGTATTATGAAGCTTCCTGTTTGTGTTGGCTAAAAGAATGGATAACATTGCAAAATACTGATTTGTTAGATTTAGAAGGATACGACAATAGATTCGGATGGCACTCCTATCTTTGGTATGATAAGATAAAGGCTCATAGAGGTTTTTTAAATCATGTGATAAGGAGGGCCATCTATGAAGTATGGGAAAGGAATAAAAGACTTTTAGAGAGCAAAACCCCATGGTGGATCTCACCGATTGAAGTTCTTACCTTAAAAAAAGTTAATATGGAAGGCAAAAGGTCCACTTATGAGGATTTGCTGATGAGAACAGAAAAAGGTTGGAAGTTAAAACCATACCACCAGATGGAAGATCTCTTTACAGGATGGATTCAATATCATCAAGTGCATAATTTGCTCTCAGAAGATAGAAAGATTGGTTTTGAAGATAAAAAATCTAGATTTCAGACTGAGCTATTAGAAGGTAGAGGTAAATTTTTAACAAAAATGTATGATTTGTTGTTGGAATGGTATACTAAAGATGAGTTAACGAAAGAGGTGATGATAAAATGGGCAATGGACTTTGGGCACAATATAGACTATGATGCATGGACTAAACTATGGAATGAGACTTTGAAATTCACTGCATGTGAAACATTGAAAGAGAATGTTTATAAGATGATGTATAGATGGTATTTAACTCCAGTAAAATTGTCAAAAATGTATAGAATGCATGATAAGTTATGTTGGAAATGTAGACAAGAAGAAGGTAGTTTTTATCACATGTGGTGGACTTGCAATAAGGTCAAAGGTTTTTGGGAAGCAGTTTACAATGAGCTTAAGAAGATGTTTAAATATACTTTCCCAAAAAAACCTGAAGCCTTTCTGTTGGGTTTGATGGGAGATGAAATAGCTAAGAAGGACAAAAGATTGTTCATGTATGCGACAACTGCTGCAAGAATACTATTAGCCCAAAAGTGGAAATTACAGGAGTTGCCTACAATTGACGAGTGGCAGGCGAAGATGGTGGAATACGCTGAATTGGCAAAACTGACCGGTAGGGTCAGAAACCAGGACGACTCGAGGTTTCAAAGAGACTGGAGTAAATTTGTGGAATATCTAAGATTGAACAGAGGAAGTTTAAAAACACTTGTAGGATTGGAATAAACCTTTGACAAAGACTAATAAGGTTGTAATACGAACTGCGCGACAAAATTGGACTAGAAAACCTGTTGACGTGGAGGAGGGGAGTCAGAGCTCGGCGGAGCTATAGTATTGCATTGTTTATTATATATGATTATTTGTTGTAATTTGTTATTTTTTCTGGAAAAACAATAAAAAATTTATTATAAAAAAAAAAAGATAGGTGCCCAATCCCGCCTGGGGGAGGCGTTGCCATGGGACTGGCCAGGTAAGGGGAGGGACTACCTAGCCCACACAATAGACGGTGTAGCTTACCAGGAAGCAGCAGTCGGGCTCCAGAGCTTCTCCCACCCTACACTCCCTCAATTAATGCTTATTTTGCAGGTTAACGTCTTCTCCACAGGTATGCAGGTGCTGCTATGTCAAGGCCGCTGTTGAAGGGCTGGAAAGGAATTTCCCTGCCTTTTGTCATCTTCCTAAATGGGGGGGGGGAGCGTGGGGCGGTGACTCCATGCCCCCAGTGCGGCAGCGATACTAGGGTTCCCCTTAAAGGGGTATTGGAGGAGGCATTGACCATACGCCGAGAGGTTGTCATTGCTCTCCCCCACCAGTGGTGGCAAACAGGGGGCGGGCTATCTCCTTGAACATATGTTCTTCAGAGCTAGCCCAATCCCCACACATTCTGGATAACCCTGAAGTTTCCCAGATCCCCAGCTGGGGGCTGGGAAGGATAAACGCCCAATGCCTGAGCCAAGGTCTCCCTACATCTGAATCTTTAAAAAGTTGTGGCCAATTTTAATCGCATAGCACGTTGTCTTGTGTCATTATTCCACTCGGGGGTAGCCTGGGGGTTGGGGGACTCCGCCTGTCCACGCAATTAATATTTCCTTGCATTGGTCTGTTGTCATACTAGTGCTCATGTGCAGCTGGCTGTGATGGAAAACTCTCTCCCCCTGTACATAAACATAATATGGTCTTTGTCCCCACAAAGTAAGAGCTTGAGTGGACCTGAGTGTGAGTCAATGAGAGAGGGAAGTGAGTGAACAAGCTGTGGGAGAATCTGCAGCCAGCCCCCTCATGCTAGTGCTCAGTACTGAAGGAGCATCCCTACTTTTCTTAAAGTCACCTCTCCTAGGATTGAGCCCTGACATGGAAAGCCAGCTTCTGAATTTTACTGGGAATTGAAGTTAGTGGGTGGTAGCCAACATTAGTCCTACTCAGAGAAGCAGATGCACAGAAATGAGTGGATTTAAGTAGCTTAAGTCAATTGATTTCAATGGTTCTAGTCTGCGTATGGCTATCTACGAGTGTGAACAGATTTGTTTCAAGATATTCATTAGTATTTTTATTTGACTTGTTAAAAACATCCATAACCTGCTTTCTGCCTCATTAGAGCTTCAGTGCCAAAGAAGCTAGAACTCAGTAGCACATAGATATAAGAAGAAGATAGAGCTGTATTGGCTTGTGAAATTACAGTGAAAATGGGAACTAAAGGAAGATTGAATAGACACAAGTTTATTAGCAGAGATGAGGAAACTGTGGTCCTCCAGATGTTGGACTACAACTCCCACCATGCCAGATGATGGCTATGCTCTGCCTCCACAGTTTGAGGTAGTAATACTTTTGAATACCAGTTGCTGGAAACCATGGGAGGGGAGAGGGCACTTGTGCTGCTCCCTGGTTTCCCACAGGCATGCAGTTGGCTACAGCTAGAGCAAGATGCTGGACTTATCCAACAGGCTCTTATGTTCTTGTGACAACTTGCCCTGCTGGCTGGGACAGGTGGGATCTGGAGGGAAGCCAACTCATGAACTGGCACTGCACAGGACAATAATTCTGTTTAACAGCTAGTAAACATCAGGATTTGAACCTGTGTAGTACTGCTTCTGGGAACGGGAAGAAATAGAGGCCTGGTGGAATGAACTGGAGATTGGGTGGGAATCTCTCATGAAGACACAGCCACCAGGTAGATTCCTCCCTATCAAGGTTTCTCTTTCTTCCTGCTCATATCTGCCTCTCCTTCCTTTCGGGCACCCCACCCCGTGACAGTCCTGGATCATTCTGGTCAACCCAACCTGACCAGTAGCAATCTGGGGTTGTCTTAACCTGACTCAAGCAACACCTGGATTCCTTTAAATAGGCTCAGGCTTTGGGCCTCAGCCAAATCTGGTGTGCAGCCCTAACAAACAGCCAAACAAACAGGAGCAGCATCAGCAGCAAACACGACCTTATGATTGGGATTCTCAGCAGCATCCTGAGAAACGCAGTTGGAAGGGAGCCAAAACAAGCAGAGAAGGATTCAGGAATCTGAGAGAAAAAATAATATGAGAACAGTGAGTGATGAAACTTCACAGCTCTGGAGAGGCGGGAAGAGAAATGGTAGCGAATGTTTAAGATGTAATTGAGCTGGAAGGCAAAATCATACTATCTGAAGCTGCTGCTGGTCCTAATGATGGGAAGAGTCCTGGACTTCCTGAAAAAAAATGAACAAAAGATTCAGAACGTCTCCTCTGAAACACAGAGTCAGACTTGGGGCTCTGAAGAAACATAAGTGGCTGCAATTTCCTACCTCTTCGAGGAAAAAGAAAAATCTCTGGGCTGAGGACAGCTATGTGCTCACTTCTGGGGCACCCAGAATTAAGGAGTATTGACACATTGTGTGAGTTGGGTGATCACCACTATTGTAAGATTGTTCAGCCTCAAACACTGGCCTCTTGGAATTCAACTCCCAACTCTATAGATAATTCTGGGCACTTTAGGGTTTAGGATTTATTATTATTATTATTATTATTATTATTATTATTATTATTATTACTCTGATTAGTTGAGATGAGTGAGGGTTTTTCTCCCTATACTGCACCTGGGGGAATTATTGGGACAATAGGCCAGGATGCTGTTTGGTTGCAAAATCTGGAAGGGCAATGAATAAAAAACGGCAAAAGCTGCATCACCTGCAAGAACCCTGAGGCACCATTATGGTTTTGTGATTCATTGTTGTTGTTGTTGTTTTTAAAAACTATATATATAAATTCATTATATTTTGTACATCGTCTTGAGATACATCTGTAGAAGATAATTCATCCTCATCATCGACTCCAAAGAGTACCCTGTTAGGGGTATGGGGCTCAAGGGATGGGGGAAAGGATGACCTTTTGAGGCTTAACCAGTTCATGTAGCTAAATCTGTACACATTGAGATGGTGAGGTGCAGCAGCCATCGCACACCTCCATATAGTTTTCATACAGCTGCAGTGGTACCTCGGGTTACAGACGCTTCAGGTTACAGACTCCGCTAACCCAGAAATAGTACCTCGAGTTAAGAACTTTGCTTCAGGATGAAAACACGGCAGCACGGCAGCAGCAGCAGGAGGCCCCATTAAGCTAAAGTGGTACCTCAGGTTAAGAACAGTTTCAGGTTAAGAACGGAACTCCAGAACGAATTAAGTTCTTAACCCGAGGTACCACTGTATATGTTGCATATAAATTTGTTTGGATGTTTAAATAATGCCGTGTCCCTCTTGTGTCTTGCCTCTTTATTCTATATGTGGGTGCAAAAGTCAGATGGAGAAGAAGGTGACATGCACTTTGTTCCTATAATGGGCAAGTAAATGTACAGGGAGGCATGGCCCCTCAGTGACGCCCCCCCCCCCAATATGGATTTGAGCACTGTTTACTCCTGCATTTTCTCTTTTATCAAGAGAAGTTAGAAGAACACACCCAGTTGTTTTTCAAGCAAGGATATTTATGGGGGAAATTCTATTACCTGTTGCCATAGCTACATGCATACTTTAAAGGCACAAACAGGGATAATATGCATGCACTGAAGAAAGAAAACTATCTCACCCTAGTGTGGCATATATATATATACATATATATATATATATATATATATATATATATACACACACACACATATATAGTGTTGATTTTTGCCCTCCTTTGAGTGCTTCTATTCCTTGATCTGAATTGACAACACACAGATATCACAGAGAGGACAGATCGATCAAAGTAGGTTGAAATCATTCATTCACCACCCAGCCATCCATTCATCATTCAGCTGAGGTTTTCAACCCTTTTCTGTCCTGGAGGATCTCAAGAAAGCAGCTCACGGTTTTCCTAAACACTTTAGTTCTGCACTTTAATTCTGTGCGTGGAACAAATTTCACTCAGCAGATGCCTGTTTGTGAACAGGAATGGGTGGCTCTGTGAATTTACTGTTCAAACCGCACACAGGGTCTCCTAAATCCGCACCCCCACCCTGATGAATTATCGTTCCGGTTCCGGATCCTGGGGCGTTGCAAGGTAAATTGGTACCTGGGGATAAATTTTTTTCACCCCCCCCCAGGATCCTATGGCCTGCAGGAGAAATTGCAGCAAGATAAGTTTCTCCAGACTGCAACATTTGACCCTCAATCCACTCTGCAGTGTTTGACAAAGGGATTCACACCAGCGCATTGATTTTCCATTTGTAAAATGCGCGCCGGGGGGGGGGGGTACTTTGCTTTCCCCCCCAAGGTGATGTCAAGAGGAGCGTTAGTGAGTGATCTTACTGCATCTATTTGTTTAAATGATGGATTTGTTTCAAGAGTTAATTCTTCTGTGCCAGAGCAAGTCTGATTGAACTTCACTTTGCATGGTCAGGGTGAAAGTTTTAGTAGAAATGAAACACTCTGGGGGGAAAAAATCACATGCTACGGTGTTGTGAAAATTGTCTGATTACGGTCATACCTCATGTTACAGACGCTTCAGGTTATGTGTTTTCGGGTTGTGGAGCGTGGGAAACCCAGAAGTACCAAAATGGGTTAGCCTACTTCTGGGAATGCCACTCGCACATGCACAGAAGCGCCAAATCGCGCTGGCGCCTGTGCAGACGCGGGGCTTCAGGATGCAAACGTGGCAGGTTGTGGCTGTTCCTCCGTCACTGATTACGTCCGCAATCCGAGGTTCCACTGTACTGTAACTGTGACTCAAGGTGACCACATGAATCCATATTTCTAAGTATTAATTCAATTTTAAAGTGTCTACATTTTTTAAAAGTATGCTTAAACATCAAATATGAACACAGTTTTAAAATAAATGGTTAAAATGCCAAAGAATGTAATAATAAAAATTGAGGTATAATAAACCAAAAACTATTCAGCTAGGTAAAGCATGATAGTAAATTTAAAAAGCCTGATCTTTTTTTAAAAACAACAACAACAACAAAACCCAACAACTTTACTGAGAAGTGTATGATGTTATTGTCGGTCTCACTTCCTTTGGGAGGATATTCTAAAACTCAGGGGAGTAACAGAGAAGTCTCTGAGGAGGCTCTTTCCTTCATGGATACATAATCTACCTATACTACAGACGAAACATGGAGAAGGATATCACCTCCATTTAAAGTGGATATGGGGAACCTTTGGCCATCCAGTTGTTGCTGAACTACAACTCCCATAATGTCTGGCCATTGGTCATGCTTCCTAAGGCTGGCAGGAGTTGTAGTTCCTCTGCAGGGCTGAAGGTCCCCTTCATCTGCCTTAAAGTAATGCCTGTCTGAGATTTGACAAGTTATTATTTAGTTCAGGATTGCTGCTTAATGTCTCTTTGTTAGAAGACTGTTAGAAGACACTGGTCTCTTTGGACTGGTTGGAATGGCAAAGTCATCTGAGTCTGAGAAAACCCCGAATGCCAGCATGCACTCCTGACTTGGAGATCTCTAGAAATCTGCTGTTTGGTATGAGTGCATATGCCATTTGTCTCCATCTGTGCTCAGGCATAGCCAGTGTGATGCCTTCTGTTCTGTAGTCCCATCATCCCTGATCATTGGCCATGGTGGTGGTTGTTGTAGTCCACTAATATTATGGGGAGAGGAGAACCCCATGGCTATCCCTACTGTAAATAAACTAAATATTACCAATTGACACAAGTCTCCAGGGTTTTCTCCTCCAAAGGGAATCAAAGTCTGCAGAGTGCTGCCCTGGGAATTTTGTGCCACTCATGGAAGTAGAGAGCACCAGATCAGCTGAGCACAGAACTGTGGGTTTTCAGTTAAACACATGGTATGATGATCGGTGGGTGGAGCATAGCTGTCAACTTTTCCCTTTTTTAAGGGAAATTCCCTTATTCCGAATAGGATTCCTCGCAAGAAAAGGGAAAGTTGACAGCTAGGGGGTGGAGGCATATGAAGCCTGCATAATTATGGAGGTTTATAATGCAAGTAACAGTCATCTCGCCTATTATCCAAGTAACAAAGTCATCCAAATGATAATTTCTCTCCTTAAACATGCAACAAAATATGCCTATTGCATTCATATGCAATGCACAAATTGTCAGCGTTCCTTTTTTGTTATGTGAATCTGCTCTTATTACTCTGGCGTCAAATTTGGTGGATAAAGCTTAGCTGGGGAACATGGACTTCTGATTCAGGATTGTAATTGAAATGAAGTAGATTTATTGATGCACGATTTTCAATAGAGAAACAAGAGTGAATTAATATTGTAAACTCCAATGTCTACACAGGAACATAACCAAAAATCCACCCAGGCAGTACAATCTGATAATCAATGACATGGAGGAACAGTCAAGAAATGAGAAAATAATTGTAACACTGTGAATAATATTAATATTGGCATAGGACACAAGAATGACACAATTTAATATAAGCCATCAGAATAATGCCTCCAGCACATCCAGCACATCTAGATTAACAGTTTTCTCATAGTACCAGCCTAGTGTAGGAGGTCAACAGGTCCAAGAATCCCTCCACATCCAACGTGGCAAGAGTGTCAAAATGAAAGAGGAAAGAACACAGAAGAAAGGCAAAAAGAGGGGAGGGCTCTTATTGCCATGCTATAATAATAATAATAATAATAATAATAATAATAATAATAATAATTAATAATAATAATAATAATATATTCTTTATACCCTGCCCATCTGGCTGCTAGGGCTCAATAGGAAAGGGTTTGAAAATAAAACTTCCAATATCATAATGTCTGCATACATATCTTTTCACCTCACATCAAAAAGGTGTTTTAAAGCTGGGGGGGGGGAATCAGAAACAGGCAAGCACTACGATCAAGGCATTGAAACAATTGCCCTATGAGGAAAGGTTTGGGGCATTTTAGTTTAGAAAAAGGAAATAAACAACTATCTGACTTTTAGAAGATATCTGAAGGCAACCCCATTTAGGAAAGTTTTTAATATTTGATGTTTTATCGTGTTTTTAATATTCTGTTGGGAGCCACCCAGAGTGGCTGGGGACAGTGGCGGAGGAAGGCTCTGCGCTACCCAGGGCGGCGAAAGGAAATGCCCCGGGGGCGGGGCACTGTAACGTCACATTGTGATGTCACGACGGAGTGCCGCCACTGCTTCCGCAGCCCCCTTTTAAGCGCCAGAGTGAAAAGGCGGCTCGTGGGGCCGTGCGCTGCTGCTCCTGGGGTGACGGAGGGAGCGGTGGCGCGTGGGAGTGGCTGCCGCTTTTCACGTCCACGCGCCACCGCTCCCTCCGTTGCCCCGGGAGCAGCAGCGCACGTTGTGTGCGGTGCTGCTGCTCCTGGGGCAACGGAGCGAACGGTGGCGTGTGGGGGTGACAAGTGGCTGCCCCTCCCACCACTCCCACGCGCCGCCGGTCACCCCGGGAGCAGCAGCACTGCACGGACGGGGTGCTATCTCGGCCATGCGCTGCTGCTCCCGGGGCAACGGAATGAGCGGCGGTGCGTGGGTGTGACAAGCGGCAGCCCCTCCCGCCACTCTCCATGCACCGCCACTTGCTCCTTCACCCCGGGAGCAGCAGCGCTGCACAGACAGGGGGCCGGGTGGCGGGGCTCCCCTTGGGGAGTGGCAGGAGGTGCCGCCGCTTGTCACCCTTCCCCTCCCCTGGCACCCGGGGCGTAGTGCCCCCACCGCCCCCCCTAGCAACACCCCTGGCTGGGGAAACCTAGCCAGATGGGCGGGGTATTATTATTATTATTATTATTATTATTATTATTATTCATTGAGGAAAACACTAGCAACAGGTCCTAGCCGTAAGGCACATGTATTGCTTCCACTGTTGGTGGGCAGGGCTCTTCCTATGTTCTTAGTGGGGAAGACTTTCCAGTAAGAAAACCTTCACAAATTGCTCATACACAATGGCACACTAGTCAGGAGTGGAGCTGTGCTTTTTGTCCCACCCCTGATTCTGCATCTACTTCCTGGGACAGCCACATGTTGCTGGCCCAGGTACAGTGCAGCCATAGGCAGGAATGAGACTGCACATAACATTAGCACAAATAAGACACAGGACAGCAGTACAGGGACTCAAACGGCCCACCACTTTATTGATTACAGATGTCAGCAGGTTTTGGTAAAGGCATTAGATGTGTGTCCCCCTCCTCCCCATGATCTGAGGTGGCACCAAACCTTTATTGGTGCCCCCTCCTTCTCCCAAGGTTAAGCCAATGTGCATTCGCCCAAAATGCACAAACAAAGCTTTCCTTGAAATGCAAATATGAATTGAAACTTTATTCAAGCACACCTGCCAAATCCTCATGCAAAGTTTGCAAGGACTCTGATATTCACCCTTGGCTATTTTACAGTAAATAGTTCACAATCCATTTGCTCACACTTCACTACGTTTATATTTCACAGTTGTCTGTCACTTTGGAATAAGGTCTGGTGCTGTTTACAAAGGTTAAGCAAAGTTTAAGTATGTGTAAATAAATGGCTGACAGCAAAACAGAGATGCAGAGCTAGCGGGGAGGGAGAAACATCTGGCAACTTGGCTGAAATCTTTGTGTAAATTTGTGGGCTCTTGTGATTACTTATAACATTATCTTAAAAAGGTAAACGACCACTGACAGTTAAGTCCTGTTGCAGATGACTCTGGGGTTGAGGCACTCATCTCATTTTACAGGCTGAGGGAGCCAGTGTTTGTCCACAGACAGTTTTTCTGGGTCATGTGGCCAGCATGACTAAGCCGCTTCTGGTGCAACAGAACACCGAAACCAGAGCAGTGCATGGAAACACCGTTTACCTTTCCGCTATTTATCTACTTGAACTTTTTGGCATTCTTTCGAACTGCTAGGTTGGCAGGAGCTGGGACCGAGCAACGGGAGCTCACCCCGTCGTGAGGATTTGAACTGCCAACTTTCTGATTGGCAGGCCCAAGAGGCTCAGTGGTTTAGACCACAATGCCACCCGTGTCCCTAACATTAACTTAGCAACAAATAAATCAGCCTCCTTGTACTACAGATACGGATATACAGCAGATGCACACATGCATACATGGTGGTTGGCAGAACTTGGTTGCCCTGCTGTGTTCCTTGACCAGGAACCATTGAGAATGATGCTATGGCCTGATGTTTCCGGCTCAGCCATATTCCTCAGATAGAAAACCCCTGGAAAAGATGCTATGTGATGATGCCCAGGGACATCTATCTTCCCTGGACAGAAGATCCCTGGAACAAGACTATGTTGGTTTCCAGAACAGCATGTCTCTGGGAGTGGTGATGCATCAGTCATAATGATATTTGGTACTGTTCTGCCTTAGTGGGAACCAGCATATCTCAAGTATACACTGAAACACACATAGCCTATAATTCTGCACTAAGCAACAATCATCCTACACCCAAACAGGACTTTATTGAAAGGAATTTTGACCGAGGTGGGGAAAACAAATTCAAAAGGGCACTTTAAAATCACAGGAAAGGGCATTTTTAATCTTAATTTTAAACAATTAAATACATTTATTTAAATAAGGAATTATCATGAAACACATATTTTAATAGCAAATGATTATAGTTTAAAGAATCTTGGAAATCACATAGGCACAAATTTTGCTTAAAACCTTAATGGCTAATCCCAAATGACAGGGTCTAGAGGAGAATACAAATTGGCATTTTGTTTTCCCCAAAAGTAAACTGAGGGCAAGCATAATTAAAAGGAGCAGTGTGTGTGTGTGTGTGTGTGTGTGTGTGTGTGTGTGTTCACTGGGGTGGGAAATTCATATGAGCTCTGGGGAGTATCCCAATTTAAAATAGTTTAGACCTAAAAAGTTAGTATGGCCTTCTCTAGAAAATTTTGTCCAAACAGATATCTTTGCACAATCTCTCCCTCAAATAACCTCAGACAGAATGTATTATAAGCAAAGCATCATTAGGCCACAAGCAAAGACCAGGTGGGAATAAAGAATTTATGTCTTTAGGCTATGGACTCCCCATCAACAAACAAGTTAGGCCCTGGATTTATGTGAGTTAATTGGAGCACAGGAGGCCCTTATGAGTGAAAGTTCATGGAATGGAGGACAAGAGGATAACGTTTGGATTCATTTCAGTATTGTGGTTCAGTTGGGCCTGGGACCTAGCTAGTGACAGGTTGCCAAGGAGTCTGGGTGACACAGGGCAATGGAAATTTGGTCGAGAGGCTAACAGCAAAGTTGTTTTGAGAAACTGACAGAGCCATCAGTTGTTTAAACATTGCATACTTTTTGTAATAATCTGCAATTCTAATGCTATTTCATTTCTTCATTGCTTTCCACAAAAGGCTTAAAGTTACAGATCCATTAATTGCACAAAGCATGCAAACATTTGAAACAAATACATGAAGAGAATATGATAAAACACAGGTTTTAATTAGAAAGTGTTTAACCAGAAATACTGTGAAAAGAGGGCAAAGCTTACTCCATACAGCAGAGGTGGAGAACTTCTGGCTCACAGGCCAAATGCAAAAAAATAAAAATAAAAACGTAACCATTACTATTATTTTATTGTCTTTATTACTCATCTTTCAGGTCCTAGTGTGTGTTCAAACAATATAGGACACATATATCTAATAATGCATATGTACACATAAAGCCACAGGTCATTTGTGTGTCGTTCTATAGGCTTCATGCCCAGGATTCCATTGCTTATGTGACCACCTAAGTTTGGTCCTCCATAGTGATACATGAATCACATATATATGCACACAAAACTGTGTGTTGTGCATGTGTTGTTCCATAATGTACACCCAAATTTCCATGGGGATTATGCACAGCATTACATTGTTTATGTAATGTACCTCTGGTTCTCCAAAGCGATTCACCCACCACTGTCCCCGCTCTTGGTTGTCCCAAGCAACATGATCCATTGGCCAACATGTGCAGCATATATACAATTTCATCACAAGGGGATGGGGATGCTGTTTCCCACAAACTTAGGCTTTAAAAAAATATAAAAAATTCTACCATCTCACAATATTCTTTGCACCCTCAAAATCAACAATTATATAATTTTGAAATCAAAACCCACAGCTTTGAAGATCCAAAATGAAGCTTTAGCATCCTAAATCCATAGCGATGATGGCTTTGTTCGGCCTCCGTGGTTGGAAGCAATATCCTTCTGAATACCAGTTCCTGGAATTGGCAGGAGGGCAGAATGCTCTTGTGTTGAGGTCCTGCTTGGAAGTTTTTTCCAGGCATCTTGTTGGCTACTGTTAGAAAAAGATGGTGAACTCGATGGACCACCTGAACCAGCAGGTTCTCCCTATCTTCTTATGTCCAGTGAATAGAACAAGTCAGAAACTGGGAGGGAAGTGGAACTTGGGGGGGGGTCATTTAATTAAATCTGGGGGGGGAGTAGGAAAACAAAAAGAATAGGAAAACGATCTTCCCTGTTCTAATGAAGAAAAAAATTCAGCTTGAGGGTATGTTACAAAAATATTCACATATAATGTGTCCAGACAGAGCAACATTGTTTACTTCATGTCAATCCAGCCATTCTTAATGATGAAGATGGTATCTGACATTGGAACCAGCAGCTGGCTAGTATTTTTTAACTGAAGACTTAACTGGTAGGTCATCGTTAATTAATGTGTGAATTGACTTGCTGCTCTCCACAAGACTTCTACTATGATTTATTAAAATACCCATTAATCATTGATTGCCTCATTATGAACTAATGGCAGCTTAATACATAGTTATGCACATAATTAACTTGCGGAGTTCACTACCACAAGGTGGTTGCAAGCACAGATGCCATGGGGTAGAGGGAAATAATGAAACCAGGGTAAGCCAGCATGGCGCCTTCCATTGATGCTAGAACTCAACTCCCATCAGCCTTAACCAGCAAATCAGAAATAATGGGAGTTGTAGTCCAACAGGATCAGATGATCTCTAATCCTGGACAAGGCGTGTTCATGGAGGATAAATATATCAGCAGCTCATGGAACATTCATGTTCAGAAGCACCCACGAAGGACACAATCAATAGTGACAGGTGTGAGGGATCCTATTCCCTCCCCCCGTGTATACTTCCCCAACCGTGACTCTCCCTAAGTTTCACTGTCCACTAGGATGAATCCTTCCGTGGTTATATGGGAGTGTCTCTGGGGTACCTCAGTGCTTTACGTTCGAAACAACTCTTGCCACCTTTGGGATCTCCCGCCCTGGGTTCCCAAACTACTGCAGCTTGCCTTCCCTTTTTGGCAACTGCATGGCACCTTTGGCTTCCCTGCCCAGTCCTCTGTATGCCAGGAAAATAAGCCACCCGTTCCCTCTATCACAGGAAACCCTTAGTGCTTTTCCCCTCAGCCACACCTCTTGAGGCACTGACGCACTGCCACAGTCAGCGAACGTTTAAGCACTTTTAACTTTATTAAGGTAACTTGAAAACATGGATGTCTTGAGTTAATACTGGTACAAATCTTCTTATATAATTCAGCTCAGTTATAATCTTTCCAGCATCCCGTTAGCAATGGTAATGACCTTTCCTCCCATTCCCCAAAGCCTAACCTCGCAGTTTCCCTTTCTAAACCTCCACACCCAACTGCCAAACCCCCAACTGCCTTTCAAGGTTGTCCCCCCTCCTTTTAGAATGCCAGGTAGCTCCGCCTCCCAGGGAACACCCACCTAACATGGGAGTGATAGGTTAACCCATGATGAACCAGGCCTTATTCCGCCACATTCGTCCCACCCCCAAAGTCATTGCATAGGCATAGTTATACATTTTAAACAATGCCGAAGCAATGTATTGGAGCTTAATCAAAACCAACAACCTAGTATTTCCCTTTTGTACACAACTTCTATGTTGCAACATAACTTAACAAATAATTTACCTTTTCCTGTATCTTATTTCCACCATAACATCTAATTTGGCACTTATACACATTTCTAATTTGGAATAACATTTGCTATCACTCTAAAGGGTCCGTCCCAGGAAACCTCGAGCTTCTGCTGTTGTCTGGGCCTCAACACCAGGACTTGGTCACCAGGTTGGAAATTCTGATCTCTGGCGTGTGCGTCGTACCATCTTTTCTGTTGTGCTCTTTTTAAATTACAGGATGATAGTTCCTTAAGTTCCTGTAAATCACTTTGTAGATCCTGAAGATAGGTTAAGACGTCCGCATTCCCAATGGGTTCTTTTCCATTCCCATTCCGGGCCAATAAAACCACGCTTTTATTCTGTCTCTGGTTTTATTAATGCCTAGATAAGCAGCCATGGGTGACTCCAGTGCCAACTGTAAAACTTGTAGTCGGTATTTCCGGGGCAAAACCAATTTTTTTTTTTTCATTTTCCATTTGGCTGCACCTTTTCTCCTTTTGGCTGTTTTATGACGTCTCCCTTCTATTGCAGTAAACAGGCAGGGATTCTCTAAAGTCACTTCAGAGTCAGGACCCTGCACCTCATCCCACAAGTCTCTCAGAGATTCATCTTCCTTCTGTTCCACTAAAAACTGGGTGTTAGATTCCTGTGCATTCGGTAGCGTAAACAGTACTTCCTCTCCCACAGGCTCTGTGGTTGATGCATTAATGGCAGGATTTGAACCCACAAGGGCTTCTGGTTTCGCTCTTGTGATAGCATGTATTTGAGGTCTCCGTTTGGCTAGGTCGTTGCCTATCAGGACAGGAACCTCCAGATCATCCCAAATACCCACTGTCCACTTGCCATTAAAATCTTGATACTGAATATTCACTTCTGCTACCTGCACCTCAAACTCCGGTCCCCATATACCTTTTATGCTGTAAGATTGGTTTGGGAGATATTGTTCCTTAGGAATACAACTAGATCTCATCAGAGTAACTTCCGATTCAGAGTCCTGTAGTCCCACTAACTCTTGTCCATTTACTCTGACAGTCTCCAAAAATTCCTTATTAACCTCTTCCTCAGATCTCCAGACCTGCATAACTTTTGCAGAAGCCTCTGTTTGACTATACGTTGGCTCCTGGACTGGTGTCCGCAGAAGGTTTTTAGTATCCGTTTGAAGTAACAGTTTTACTGGCTTCGCAACAGCAGCTGCAGTTTGTGCTTTGACCACTAGAGGGCATTTAGCTTTCGCTCTTAGCCGTATCTCCTCCAGCCTCAGTCTTCCCAACTGCAATTCTTTCTCCATGGCCAATCTCTCCTGTTCTTTTTCAGCTTCTATTTTAGCTAATAGCATTCTTTCCTCAGTAGCAACCTTGGCCAATTGCATTCTTTCCTCTGAAGCTATTCGCTCCTTCTCTGCTTCAACTCTGGCCATCTCTAATTTAATTTTCATCATCTCTAACTCTGCATTAGGGTTCTCTCTTGGTTCCGCCTCATCAGCTCTCTCATCACCTTTAGTTTCCCTAGCTTTCCTTAGATGAGCCATTTTTCTGTCAGAAAAATAAAGTCGTCTGATTCCCAACTAAACTGGCGTGTGGGTGATGAATTCGAATCACGACGCTGCCACCAATAAATGTGAGGGATCCTATTCCCTCCCCCCGTGTATACTTCCCCAACCGTGACTCTCCCTAAGTTTCACTGTCCACTAGGATGAATCCTTCCGTGGTTATATGGGAGTGTCTCTGGGGTACCTCAGTGCTTTACGTTCGAAACAACTCTTGCCACCTTTGGGATCTCCCGCCCTGGGTTCCCAAACTACTGCAGCTTGCCTTCCCTTTTTGGCAACTGCATGGCACCTTTGGCTTCCCTGCCCAGTCCTCTGTATGCCAGGAAAATAAGCCACCCGTTCCCTCTATCACAGGAAACCCTTAGTGCTTTTCCCCTCAGCCACACCTCTTGAGGCACTGACGCACTGCCACAGTCAGCGAACGTTTAAGCACTTTTAACTTTATTAAGGTAACTTGAAAACATGGATGTCTTGAGTTAATACTGGTACAAATCTTCTTATATAATTCAGCTCAGTTATAATCTTTCCAGCATCCCGTTAGCAATGGTAATGACCTTTCCTCCCATTCCCCAAAGCCTAACCTCGCAGTTTCCCTTTCTAAACCTCCACACCCAACTGCCAAACCCCCAACTGCCTTTCAAGGTTGTCCCCCCTCCTTTTAGAATGCCAGGTAGCTCCGCCTCCCAGGGAACACCCACCTAACATGGGAGTGATAGGTTAACCCATGATGAACCAGGCCTTATTCCGCCACAACAGGCTGTTGTCTTCATGCAATGCTTGTGATCTTTCCAGCATTTCCTCATTCTGGTGGGAGGAAACCTATTGTCTCTTGCAGGTGCTGTTTATTAAATAACTGTTCTTCCTTTCTGATACAAGGCTATTCCCTTTCATGCTCACAACAAGGTAGAATAGGATGAAAGAGATTGGCCAAGGCCACAAGGTCATCTTCCTTGTTGGACCCAGATCTGTGCATTAAGCAATTGTGGCAGATTCCCTTTTGCCATTTTCTAATATCCTGGTATGTAGTACGCCATCATTCTTATTTTTCCTCCACCATTAGCCTAATCATTTCCATAGTGTGCAAAATAGTCATGGAGCTCATCACAAATTTGTATTGGTCATTGCTGTGTGGGGCTCAATTGTACGAAAATGAAATTTTTTGCTGGCCCTCCGTTTTTCTTCTTGGTTCCATAATGTTTGGAACATTGCTCTTCCAGAAAAAAAATAACATGACATGTAAGAACCTTACATGGTGTGATAAAACCAAATTCATTTCAAGCTACACGGTAGGACTTTATTTCATACACCATTGCAGGACAATTGCAACAATCTTTGCCACCTGCTTCACTCGACATTTGGAATTTGTGGTTCTTACTTTTTCAAAACACCTGGGGACACTATTATTTGTCTGGTGTTCACTGGCTCTCTTGAAAGATATGATGGCTGCACAATGTGCTTATGACACCCTCCCTTTTTATTATTTGTATTTTAATTTTGGGGACATATTGCTTTAGAACTCCCTGGCTATAGAGATCAAGCAGGTGTCTTCATGGTACTCTTTTCAGTGCCTGCTAAAAAAAGTTCTTTAGACACTTCTTCAGACAAGCCTACTTGGATGCTTAGAAAGTTGGTGTAATTTTATTTTAACTTTTCTGTGTTTTAAAGTATGGTTGTGATTTCCCCCCTTCAATTTTATTGTTTTATTTTTTGTAAACCACTTTGAGGTTTTTTTTTAAAAAAACAAACAAACAAACAAACCAAGCAGTGTATAAATTATATGAAATAAATAAAGAAATAACATTTTACTTATCTGAAGATCAAAAATTATTGTTATTTAAATCCTCAACTTGGTGCCACTGTAAAATAAGCAGGTCAGTTTGAGTGCATTACCAGCACTTGGGCTAGAATCCAATAATCATGGGAACTGGCGACTTTGTTGATATGTTATGGGAATGAATGCTTTCAAAGGTCAGACTATTGATTTCTGCCCTGTCTTGGGCATGTGCAAACTGACGAGCAACTCTTTTGTCACTCGTAATACATCACTCCAGATGAGCTGATGGGAAGTGTCAAGATGCGATAGGCTTAGAAGGTAGGGTAGAAGTAAGTGATCCAGATAAACACTGCATTCTCATTAACACCACTGACTCTCCTTGTCAGGGGAAACAGGGTCTTTTTGATATGGCTAGTCAGAGAAAACCCTGCAGTTAAATAGCAGCAGTTTAAACTGCTGTATCTGAATGAGACAAGTGAGGTGCTTCAAGTGGGAGATTAAGGGTGCAATCCCAGTTACACCTGCTGAATAGTATGGAGTATTGAAGCATAAGATTGCTCTGCCTGACATGCCCCCTCCCCAAGGGGATGCAGTCTTGACAGCACACTCCGAGGAAGGTCTACAGAGACTCATCAACTGTTTTCTTCAACCCTTCAGCCTTAACATCAGCCTGACAAAGACCAACATCTTAGGTCAGGACGTTGCCAACACTCAATGCATCAACACAGGTGACCACACACTTGAGGTGTTAGATGCTTTTGTCTACCTGGGTTTCACCATTCCCAGCAAACTCTCCACCAGCGCTGAGCTGGACAAGCATATTGGCATAGCAGCTACAGCAATGGCTCACCTCTGGTCCAGAAGAATGTGATGCTAACATTTGATACCAAGATGAAGGTCTACCAGGCCTGCATGTGGAGCATGGTGCTTTATGAGAATGAGTCATGGACAACTTACAACTGCCAGAAGCCGTAACCTTCCAACAGATTGACTTCACCCCAAAGGTGCACTCCTCCATTGTTTCCCAATGTGGACGGATGCTGACAACAACAACAGCACCCAATTTTCTAATTGTTTTTAAGCTAGTTTGAGAAATGATGGAACAATAGTATTTGCAGGAAACTAAATGATTGTGGTGAGTTTCAAAAATTAGCAGTGGGAATGCACTGGATGCAGAATAAGTGGAAGTGTGAACATACCATAATGCTCATCCTTTTCTGCTCTGTAGATTGTTATAGATGGCTATAATGGTATCTCCCATCCCCCCCCCCCATTTTTATCTTGGGCTTTTCAATAGAAATACAAAGAATTCAGGATTACAATGAACAACAGAACAACAATGATGACCTGGAGTTAGTATAGTATAGAACACCTTTACCAATAGACAGAAAGATGAATAGCCTTTTAAGAGTATCTACAGCTCAAATAGACTTTTTATCATCAATTTGGAAGGAAAATCCCACATTGGCTAAAATGTGTATTTGATTTTACTTCTGAGGTCTATCCTGCACATTTGTGCAAGACAGAATTCATCTGCAAGAAGTTCAGTCTCATAAGTCAAAACAGTGTGAATCTTTTCAAACTGATGTGCAGCTGTGTACTAAAAAAAAGGACAAATCCAGTCCTCCCACCGTGATATGCAGCTTCACACTGTGTGATGCTGCTTGTCCAGTTACTCAGAGCTTTGAATTCTTGGATGCTCAGAATAAAACATTGCAATTCCTGGAGCTTCTAGACTGGTCTGAAGGCATCTTTACATGTTACAAAGCAACTTTGTGTTGTTTTTGTATACAATGGCCTTCTAGTCCTTGGAGACTCTTGCCTATAGTGGTGGCATCCATTTCCCATATGCTGCTGCATATTGGTGGGAAGAAGTTAACACTCTACTCAGACACTTTTCTCAAATCAATTTCTTCTTTTTGCATGCCTACTCTTATTGCAAAGCAGCAGGATAATTTTGCAAAACCGTGAAATGTGATGAATTTTCAAATTTCACAATGTGATTTGTGTGTGTGTGTTGAAATTCTGTTCCTAACCATCTACCAGATACTACCTCGTTTTCTGCAAAATAGAATTTCATGCTTAAAGGTGTCCACAATATTTGTCATTTTGGAATCACCATGCAACATCAAAATTCAACCTTTTTGATCTAGTTAAATAATGAAGTAAATCTAAAACGTCATAAATCCTGTTATGAATTTCTCAATTTTGTAAGCTGCCCAGGAACCTCAGCTTGAAGGGCAGTGTATTAATCATATAAGTAAATAGACACTAGTGATTGAGAAACCTGCCTGGCCTTGATTTTAGAATTGGACTCAGTCAACCAAGCTGTTTTACTTAAAAAGAAGTCATTTCTGAGACCAATCATGAGCTTTTTTAGAACTTTGCCATCCTCTTTATGAATCAGCACAATGGGATCTGAATACATCACCCAACTTCCCTAGATTTTCTGTGTTCAGATTTGGATAATATCCACTACCAGCATTTGTAGAGGAGAGCTTTGAGGAGAATGTCCAGGGTATTTTAATTTCAGCTGTAGCTTGCAGTACCTTTTGGATATTTACATATGCAGAGAGAAACCACCTGTGATGAGTCCAGGTTAAATAGTTTTGCTTTCCACCCAAGCCAGCTAGCCAGAAACCAGCCAAGGTGGACTTGATAATGCTGAGGGCTGGAAAGCAGAGGAATGAGAAAAGGTTTCCCCTTTAAAAGCATAAGATAAGAAAAGAAGATCGCAAGAAGATAATAAAAGTATGCTGGATCGGGCAGTGGCCCTTCTACTCCAGCATCCTGTTCTTACAGCGGCCAATGAGATGCCTGTAGGTTTCCAGCAACTAATATTCAGAAGCATTACCGTCTCCAACTTTGGCAGCAGAGCACAGCCATCACGGCTAGTAGCCACAGCTAGCCTTATCCATGAATTTGTCTAATCCTCTTTTAAAGCCATCCAATTTGGGGCCATCACTGCCTCCTGTGGGAGCGAGTTCCATAATTTCACTGTGTGAAGAAGTACTTTTTCCTATCTGTCACGACTCCCCCATCATTCAGCTTTGTTGAATGTTCATGAGTTCTAATGTTATGAGAGAGGGAGAAAATCCCTTTTCTATCCACTCTGTCCAGCTCATGCATTATTTTGTAAACCTGTATCATGTCAATTGTTAGTCTCCTTTTCTCTAAACTAAAAAAAGTTCCAGCAGAGGATGGTGTGGAGGAAAACGAGGAAGAGGGACTATAGGATGGAGAGAGGTTGCAAGAGAGCATATGTGGTAGACAGAGATGCCACCCTCTGAGGAAAATTGAGGGGGCCTGACACAATATCCTGAGGTCACATGCACATCATGTGATGTCCTGACATTGCTCTGCACCCATCTCTGCCTTAACTATTGGGGGGGGGGGAAGCCCGACCCCCTCACAAAACAAAACAAAACAAAAAACACTGAAGGGGCATAATGTGCCTTAGCCCCCAGGAACAGGCACCTATGGTGATGGCAGCACTATTGGAAGGAGAACTCCAAGAATGGTCATTGCTCTGCTGGAGGGGGGGAGAAAAAAGGAAATAGGTGAGTCTTCAACTATGCCCTGTGATGAGCTGGAGTCAGCAGTAGTGCAGGAGAAGAGAGGTTTAGAAGCAGTGGTACCTTCCTACTAATGGCAGTGTTACATTTACTGCCATGGGGATGGGCACAAGACAGTGGTGAGGTCAATGGAGCTCAGGGTTGGTGCCACCACCACCTACCTAGACTTCCCCAATCTTGCTACTGCCCAGCCTTGTAACATCCCAGTGGGTGGCAGTGCCACAGCTTCATACACCACTGCTGACTGGAGCTCCTAGGTCCTATATCAAAGGTTAGGAGCAGCCTGAAGCCCTGATGTATAAGGGAGTGAGAAGACTCTGAGGAGTTGTGATGTTGCCAAGGGTCCCGCACCACCATTTAGTAGCTGTCACGAGTAGAGGAGGAAGCTGTCTTAAGTGCAAATTGACAGAAGCCATCCTGACTGCAATTGACTGGACAGGACCTTTTAACTCCTGCTGAGAGGAAAGGTAAGTTGTCAGCTAAACAGCTGCTGCATTTTCCTGGGGTTACAAGAACAATACAGTACTTAATTGCGATCACTTCCACTTCTACCTCCCAGGGCTAGAGTGAAGTACAGAGCGGTTAATTGCCAGTGTAAATGTTTACTTGGGCACAGATGTATATAAAAATCATTCCTAAGGGAAATCATATAGTTTCTCACTTGCATTTAAGGGGAAGGGGGTCATAATTCAAAGTGAGACCATGAAAGGTTCTGAAACTCTACGGCTCCCCTTTGGATCTAATGATAATAATCCAACATGTCTTCATTCCTAGGTCCTGCTAGAACTACCTGGGTGTTTCAAGGGTTGCAAGCTCTTGTGGGTTTAATTGGAAAACTTGCCATTTGTACAGTCTCTCTAAAATGTAAATTAAACATTTATGCAGCAATAAAGGTCTTACTTAAAAAAGAGAAAAAAGCAAGGACAATTTACCTCTCCTTCAGGCTTTACTGAAAAACTGGAAAAATAGTCTAACAAATAAAATGCAATGCAGTGTGGGAATACTTTTTATCTCACTTTCCCTGCAAGGTATACAGACCAGCATTTAAGCATCACAAGAACCCTTTAAGGTGGGCTATGGAAAGAAGCTGATTATATTTTGGTCAGCTTTTGGAACTGTTGATATTTTAGATACATTTCAGGGAGTTGCACTGAGCACCATTATCATCATCATCATCATCATCATTTATTTCTTGTACCCAGTCCAGTACTTCTTTATAAACAGTCCATGCATTATCCATTATGATCCCAAGAGGATTGGCCTTGCTAGCTCCTGGTAGTATCACAAAGCCAGACTAATCAATTGAGTCAGGCCATCACACCCCATGGGTCCCTATCCCTGTGCTTTGTTTCAGTGTGGCTTCTGGTAAAGGTGGGCCTTGACTCACCTGGCTTTTGCTTCATGATGCAAACAAAGGTGGGGGAATGCACCCCTGGAATGCTGTTTCTGTAGAATAACTACCGTAACCTCTAAACTGGCTGTTTGATTTAGGGATGGACAAATCAGCTTATTTAAATTATGTCAAAGTCTTCTCCTCCTTCTCTGCTACCAAGTAGGCTTGATAATGAGTCCTCACTAGTGTTTGGTGCTTATCTGGGGTTTCCTTCCACTTCCATTAAAGGTATCTCCCTGCTTATTTCATTGCCCTAACCTCAAAGAGGAGAGGGCGCTCAGAGACAATCACGTCAATAGCCCGTGTCATCTGTGTATTCCACAGATGAGCCAGAGCTTTGACAAGGGCATGAGTCACTTCACCAGTCACTGGAACATTGCTCAGAGCTGTCTGGAAACCAACTGGATCCATCATCCTCCAAGGATGGAGCATTCTAATGGGTCTCCCCACCAATGTGGAGGGCAGAAAGTTGCTGAAAGCCTAGACTGAGTTGCTCAAGCATCCCTGGTTTTATTTTCTATGGGACACTGGAACAAGGACTCAAATTTTCTTGATTGAAGTGCACACAGTAAAATCTGCATTCTTGCTTTGTGTGTCCCCCTCCCACCCCCTCATCCTGGGCATTTGGCCAACCTGTTGTTGAGATTTCCCCAGGTGCTAACTAGTTTCACCGTCTGCCAAGGATGAATGATTTCTGAGCCTGGGAAATCAAAGCAAAAGAAAGCTCATTAAAGTAATCCAATATTCTTCAGAAGAGATTCTATGGGGAGTCTGGAGTAGCTTTGCTTGTCCAATTGGGACTTATTTTCTCTTTGCTGAGCTCTCATGGTGTCTGTGTGTTGGTTGACAGGGATAAAGTGAGTGACTATATAAGCTGGTGACTATATAAGCTGGTGGCACCTGCCACCCCACTTCACTGGCCTGTTCTGCTAGCAGTACAGCAGCACAGCATCTATCCTCCTATCCACCATGTAATGGTATAAGTAAGACCAGCTGTTTCAAGGCTGAGTAGGAATTTTCTTCCTTGCTATGCTGGTGGTCTGTGGCCAGTGCCTATTCCATAATAGACCAGGGGACTGGATGGGGTTGCATCTGTTAAACATGACTGGTCACACTAAGTGGAGCAGGGAGCTGTAGAAAAGAATAGCTCCCAAATGATTCCTTTATGGTAATAGGGGATTCCTCCCACTAGCTCCTTAATACTATGAGGTCCTGTGTGGCTTCACCAATTCATACATCTAAAGGTGTGGGACTTGGAGGGCAATGAGATAGTAGGGCTTCCCTCAGCATTAGTGTTTAAAACCCCAAGCTACTTAGGCCTCAAACATCTGAAAGTAGGAAGGTATAACAGAATTTATTTGCTCAGCGAGTAAGATGGAACATCCATGTTCAGAGATATTACACCTCTTCATACTGGGTGATGAGTAGCAAACAACAGGTCAAGCCTTCATGCCTTACTTTGTGGACTTTCTAGCTGGCTGTGATTGGAAACAGGATGCTGAACTACATGAATTATTGGTCTGATCCAAGAGAGCCCTTATTTTTTTTTTCTGCTACTATATTCCTATCCTGTGATACCATGCAGAAGAAGTCTATTGCTGGCAGCACAGGTGGTCCTGTCCTTTGCACTTTCTGTCTGTATGTGGAGATGCCGAAAATACACCTGCCAAGCCAAGCTCCCCATCCTGAATTTTAATTTTTGATAGCCTAAAGTTTCAAGCAAAACTGACGGACGGGAGACCACTGATCTTTGTTTATGTTCAGTGTAGCTAGTTAATCTATTACTGTTTCTCCAGCACCATTTCCAGACATATGTCTTAACTGAGCCACTTAACTAGGCAGATCACATAAAGGCTGCCCTTCAGTGCTGACAGATAGATTCCCACAACTTCTCTTGTTGTCTTACATGCCTTACAGTGAACTCCCACTTTATCTTGAGCGTACCTCCCAGGGGCGAGCGAGTGCAGGAGAAAACGTCAAGACAAGAAACAAGGCAATGCTTTCAGGCAGGAGTGGATTAAAGATTATGGTGCCTGGTCCCAACAGCTGTCTGGAGCACCATCAAATTCTGATGCATTTCATTCTATGCAAATATTTTTTTAAAAAATATCTGCATGCTATTTTCAAAGTAGACTGATGCACTAGCTAGCCCAGGATCGGGAGCTTAAGGTGGCTCTGCAGTCCTCTCTATATGGCCCTTTGGACTCTCAAGAGGCCATATCCCCTCTCCAGCCACACCCCCTTTCCCCAGCCATGCACCTCACTGCCATTGCTTTGAGTACTTTTGCTAGGCTGACATGTGTCCTTGAATTTTGATAATGCTTCTTGCTTGCGTTGATGGAAGATAGAGAGGGATGTGTGAAGAAACTAGCTTACTGTGAAAATGTAAAAAACTAATATTCATTGCTCTGTCTACTTTGGCCTCTGGCTTCACCCAACCCAGGCATGTGGCCCCCAGAAGGCTACCCAGAAGGAACAGCCCCCCAGTTGGAAAATGTTCCCCACCCTGAATGTTCCTTATTACACTGAAAGTGGACTGGCAAATATATATTGCACTTTAGCTCTCTGTGGTCACAAGCTAGTATGCTCAGCAGTTGGACTTAGACTGAGGATACCTTCAAATCCCAAACATTCATCAGCCATGAAGTTCAGTGGCTGATTTTGGCCAGCCACAATCTCTTAACCTAATTCTTCAGGATTATTGTCAGAAGAATCTGACAATATGCCGTGAGCCGCCCCAGAGAGGCTGGATATTATTATTATTATTATTATTATTATTATTATTATTATTATTATTACTTCCAAGAACAGCCTTCTCAGCCTGGTACTCTCCAGCTGTTTTTGGACTACAACTCCCTGACCATTGGGCAAGGCTGTCTAGGGAGTTGGAGTCCAACAGTGAGACCCTGCAGTCATAGTGGCTAGCTGAATGAAGACATCAACCTGGTGTGTGGCAACTGTGGAAAGGGTAAATTCCATGTCCTTAGTTTGATCACTTCCTGACAGTCTATATTTTTGTTTATATTCCTATTTTAGTTGACAATGAATCCTTTCTTGGAGCACACATTTATTCGGAAAACGGTAGTCAGACTGAGACTTGATTTAAAAATAAGAAAGTTTATGTTTATTAAGGAAGTGCATTGATAGGAAAGAGTTCTATACTCCTAGCTAACAATGAAGCCCTGTGGGTTTTTGTTTGTAAGTGCCCAGTGTTATATATAAAGTGGACACAAACTCTCCTTTTAAAAAGCCTTTGTAGATATTTTCTCTCACTGTTTATAGGAGAGAAGTCGATTTAATCTAACCAAAAAGTGCAAATACTTTCTTACAAATGTGTGCACAGCTGAGTTTCATGAAGGTAACCATCTCTCAAGTTTGCCAGTGTTAATGTGGAAAGCATGCAGTAAACAATTTCCTAGCATTGCTAAAATCAATTTTGGGTATTGAAAGTGATCGTTTTGGTAGAAAGGATAGTGTGCAGAGTGTCTGTAATTGGAATGTAAGGCGGCATGATTGAAAATCCTGTAAAAAGCTTGTGCTATGAAGTTTCTAGCTTAATTTTTCAGATTTAATGAGCTTGAAAAAGTACCCAGACTTTGGAGTCCGTTGGTTTTGTTGTTGGTTTGAAACAAAATGAGAAGAAGTATTGGGGAGAGGTAACTATTGATTTCTGGTCTCCTAAGAAGAGTAAGCTATCAAGATCCCAAGCCTGATAAGTGAGAGCATGATGACCACAGATTTTCCACAAATTCTTACTCCCAGCTTTAATTGGAAGAGCTCAGGACTATTGTTAATCCAACAGTTCCCATAAAGTGTGCTGTGAGAACTGCTAAGGTAACCAAAGATTGCCAAGTACCTATACACTGGGTATGCCTCCTTCTAGTCAGCTTCTGTTTGTGAGGAATCTCTGGCCCAATGTTAGATATTTTTGCAGAATTGGTTGTAAGTGGACCACAGTCACTTATGATGCAGAACCATGGCAAAAATTCCTGTAATAATAATAATAATAATAATAATAATAATAATAATAATTTATTTGTACCCCACCCATCTGGCTGGGTCTCCCCAGCTACTCTGGGCGGCTTCCACCAAACATTAAAATACATTTAAAATATCACAGTTTAAAAACTTCCCTAAACAGGGCTGCCTTCAGGTATTTTCTGAATGTCAGGTAGATGTTTATTCCCTTGACATCTGATGGGAGGGCGTTCCACAGGGCGGGCGCCACTACCGAGAAGGCCCTCTGCCTGGTTCCCTGTAGTTTTGCTTCTCGCAGTGAGGGTACCGACAGAAGGCCCTCGGCGCTGGATCTCAGTGTCCAAGAGAAGGCTGATCACTGGGTCTCAGACTAGACCCAAATAAATGATACTTTGGCAGCATTAAAAAATATATCTATCTATCTCATTTTTCCTGTTCACAGCTTACAAATATACAACTATAATAGCAAAAATCAGCAATGATCCAACCATGAAAACACAAATAAATGAAATAAAAATATATGAAAACTAACTAAAAATAGTCACAGAAAGCAACACCCACAATTGTAATGTTCAGTAGCAACCCAACCAAAACCTTGTTTTAAAGAGAATGTTTTTAATTGCTGGTGGAACATAAATAAAGAGGATAGCAGAGATTGCCACCAGAGAGATTTTAAGGGAAGAAAGCAATAAGTTGACAGTAATTAATTATACATTAATTAGTGATACTAACAGTGCAATCACATATATGTTTACTCAGAGGTAAGCACCACTGAGTTCAGGGAGACTTAATACCATGAAAGCACGCCAAAAAGTGCAAGTAGATAAATAGGTACCGCTCCGGTGGGAAGGTAAACGGCGTTTCCATGCACTACTCTGGTTTCGGTGTTCCGTTGCACCAGAAGCGGCTTAGTCATGCTGGCCACATGACCCGAAAAACTTTCTGCGGACAAACGCGGCTCCCTTGGCCTGTAAAGTGAGATGAGCACCGCAACTCCAGAGTTGTCTGCGACTGGACTTAACTGTCAGGGGCCCTTTACCTTTAAGTGGATAAAGGATCACAACCTAAGAACAGGTGGGGTGATATGCCCTGCTCCCCTTCAATAATTATGCCAGTAAAGAAAATTTTATCTCGTTCCACACTTCAGCTGTTGGTCACATGATGTTGCCTTCATCTATGCCACTGGTAACATATGCTGGCCCCCAATATGTATTAAACTGAAAGTGATAAGCATTATGGTGGTTATTGTTTTGTTTTTAGATGACGCATCTCAACGGGTTGTTGCACTCAGGTCTATCTGCATTCTGCATAGACAGCAGAAGCAAAACAATCCTGCTGTCTCCCTACATTGCCTCCCCATGAGACAATGATGGAAGAGGTACTGTGATATGGATAGTTCAATGCCCTCTTCCCCTTACCCCTGTAGTATAGTATCTGAAGCTGCTAATGGGAAGACCACACAATGGTGATAATTTTCTTGGTGAAGAAGGCGAGGGACATTCTGGATTCCACTTTCAGTGATGGGGTGGAAGAATCGCTTCTCCACCCTTCCCTCCCTCCCCCCTCTCTCTGCCTCAGAAGGGTTTATTAGAGCACAAGTTGAGTTGACTTTTTATATCTCATAAAACCAAAGATTTTGCGAGGATTGAACTCATGCTGTTAGAACTACCACAGGGTGTCTATGTGTGTATGGCCATCTCTGCTTCCTAAGTGGCACCCCTCTCTTTCTAGGACAATAATAATAATAAAAATAATAATAACGCTCACATGAGAGGGAGAAATGTTCTCTCAATATAAAGATAACCACAAGAAAAGCATTTGCAATGACTCAAAAGACAAAGTTGCATTAACAAGAAAGAACCATTGAAAAACCACTGAGGATTCTGAAGTCCCTCTGAAAAGTTCTGCATAACAGTCGGGGCTAGAAGCTGAATCTTCCTCTCTTGTTGCTTTTATTTTAGTTTGGAGACAACTTGAATGAATGAATTTTGCTACTGAATGAGGAATTCCATTTTTGGGAATTAAGATGTGAACTGGTTTGATCTGTATGCTATGAACTAATTGTAGACTTGGACTCACAGCTGTCCATGGAGGTGCAGGTCAATTCTGTGTCCAGGGCAGGCTGTCTATCAGCTCCATCTGTTACGTAGGCTGAGACCCTACCTGCCTGCAGACTGTCTCGCCAGAGTGGTGCATGCTCTAGTTCTCTCCCACTTGGACTACTGCAATGCGCTCTGTGTGGGGCTATGTTTGAAGGTGACCTGGAAACTACAACTAATCCAGAATGCAGCAGCTAGGACTGCTGACTGGGAGCAGCTGCCGAGACCACATAACACAGGTCATGAAAGACCTACAATGGCTCCAGTACGTTTCCGAGCACAATTCAAAGTTTTGGTGTTGACCTTTAAAGCCCTAAATGGCCTTGGCCCAGTATATCTGAAGGTAGTGTCTCTACCCCCATCGTTCTGCCCGGACACTGAGGTCCAGCGCTGAGGGCCTTCTGGCAGTTCTCTAACTGCGAGAAGCAAAGTTACAGGGAACCAGGCCGAGGGCCTTCTCGGTAGTGGCGCCTGCCCTGTGGAATGCCCTCCCATCAGATGTCAAAGAAACAAACAACTACTTGACATTAGAAGACATCTGAATGCAGCCCTGTTTAGGGAAGTTTTTAATTATTGATGTTTAATGTACTTTAATCTTTTGCTGGAAGCTGCCTAGAGTGGCTGGGGAAACCCAGCCAGATGGGCAGGGTAAAAATAATAAAGTATTATTATTATTATTGTGTTGTTGTTGTTGTTGTTGTTGTTGTTGTTGTTGTTGTTGTGTATAGATTGAAATATAATTATCCTTTGGATTTTGCTGTACAATTTTCAGCTCAGGACCACACAAACCCAGATGTGTATAATATTTTAGGTGAAATATGTTAATAAATGGGTACATCGAGATAAAGTATGTGTTTAAATATATATATTCTGATAAATTAGGGATATTACAATTTATATTTATATGTGAATTTACACGGAGGTGTTTTAGTCATATATATAACAAATACAAATTGCAGATAATATGGAAATGGGACCAAAGGGATTTATGAATGAAAAAAGAAATGCATTTTCATATTCAGAGTGAGGCATTACTGTTATAGGCAATATGGGGTTGAGGGGAAAGAGAAATGAGAGGGGCAGTGGGGAAAGAAAAGGAGGAGACAGTAAAATTTTATTATTGTTACATAGCATATGAGCAAAACCTTTTGTGACAGCATCACTTACAGGTACTTTGAAAACAGAGACTCTATATGTTCTATTGTACCAAAGAAAATCTTTAATAAATAAAATCTCCACATGCACGAGGTCAGGAAGATTTTGGGCATCACATGGCAGTACAGAGTCTCAAACAAAGATGTGCTCTCCCAAGCCCACATTCTCAGCATGTTAAACCCTTCTGTCTTAGCAATATCCTATGCTGGTTTGGTCATGTCTACAGAATGGAAGACGCTAGGACTCCCAAACGACTGCTATACGGACATGGGTAGCAAACTAAGGCCCATGGGCCGGATCAGGCCCAATTGCCTTGGATCCAGCCCGCAGACGGTCTGGGAATCGCCAGTGTGCATCACCAGTGTGTGTGTTCTTTCCCTCTCCCTCACATGGCAGCAATGGCGGCGCCTCCTCCCTCCCTCCTCCTGGCTTCTCCCTGCCCTGCCTAGAGGAGAAAGGGGGCTGGGCTTTGTTGGTGCCAGGAGCAGCAGCAGCGCTCGAGCAGCTGCCATTTAAGCAGCTCCTCTCCAGGGGCCCTTTCATGCGCTGTTCATCATCCCTACGCCGCCGCCGCCAGCCCCTGCCACTAGCAAGACACAGGTAAGCAGCCACCGGGGCTCGTGGTGCTCATGCATAATCCCCCCCCCCCCAAATAGTCCAGCCCCCCACAAGGTCAAAGGGACAGTGGACCGGCCCCCTGCTGAAAAAGTTTGCTGACCCCTGGTCTATGGGGATCTGGCTTCAGGCACCAGGCCCATTGGCAGGCCAACTCTGTGTTACAAAGATGTCATCAAATGGTCATGAAAGCTGGCAGCACCAAACCCTGCTACGTGGGAATCCCCGGAAGATTACCACAGTGCCTGGGAACAGAAAGGTTATGCATCTATAGCAGTGACCAGAGGAGGAATGGCCACTAAGAGGAGCGCAGAGAGAAGAAATGCCATGAAGCATCTGCAGCGGCAAGACCAAGCACAGTCATTCACCCCAGCTGCAACAAAACATTTCTCTACAGCCACAGCAGGCTCTGTAACCTTCCAACAGTTTGACTTCACCCCCCAAAGGGGTACTCCTCCATAGTCCTCCTGAAAAAGACAGATGCCAACCAATATTTTACATTAAAAATTGTGCACCAAATGCATATGATAGGAGAGAATGGACCTACAGCTGAGTACAAGCAAGACTGAAAAGGGACAGAAATAGTTTGCTTATCTCTGTTCAATAGTTTTTTATTGTTTTTTTTCAATTTTAATTTTAATAAAAAATAAGTATTTTATTTAAAACTTGCTGTTTTGGTATCATTGCATTTCATGTTGGTCGGATTGATTGTTGATCTTGCCCTTTATATATCAGCAAGGATAAAAAGAGTGTTAACATTATTTAAAACAAATAATACATCTATCAATAGAAGAACAAATAAATCTGAAAGGGGTTCTTATTGTGAACCCTTCATTTTAAAATTGCACCTGCTTCCTGTTTGGTTGTAAAAGCAGAATATAAATATGAAACAAATGCACGCCAACTAATTAGAGAGGGGCTGTTCTGAAGCAACACGATTCTCCTCCCTGCCCTGCCTTAGGCTGGCAGAATCTAATCAAGTGGTTCCTAAGAGGCCAACGGAGCCCTCTTTGACACGAACCAGCACTTATTAATGAGATACATTTCACTTTCCTCCCACTGTGGGAAAAAAACTATTACACTGCAGAGTTCAAACAAAGTGGCTCTGAGTAACCCTTGCACAGAGTGGGAACATGGCTCTGCTTTATGATCTGTTCTTTTCAATTACATTTACAAAGTGTTGAGGGACCAGTAGGTGTACGTCAGATTCTGTACCTGCAGGTGCTTTGTAAGCTTCATCCATACTTGTCTGCCTCCTCAGCACTGCAGTCCTGCTGTGTCCATTCTCCCACTCCCATCTAGACACTAGCACTATCATAGCTCCCGAATCCTGTAATACAGAGTGTTACCGTGCAGTGAGGTTGCGAAGGTTAAATGCTTGCCGACTTTGATGATCCAACACAACTTTCCCATGCAACAAATGCATTGACTCCATTGGGTTCATTTTAAAGATTATTATGATCAAACCACAGATGAGGCAGGCCGTTGTGCTTGTATTTAGTCTTTTACTATGAAGGTCTTCGTAGTCCCAGACCTGCTGTTCATCCTGCTGAAATTTCCACATTCATAGGAACAGCACCTCCCTTCCTATAGCTACTGCTATAGGAGAACAGAAGAACCTGGAAGCTGTCTTACACCAGGCCAGATTATTTCCCCCACCAAACTCAGTATCATTTATTATTTATTTTAAAATAACCTACTCTGGCTGTTAGTCAGAGGGCCTTGAGTGCTTCTGTCAAGTTCCACAGGATGGTAGGCTTGCAGAGAAGCGAGCAATGTTCAGTAAAGGCAGATCAAAGCAGAGGACCAATGATAACAGGACCCTGGACAGCTCCAAAGGGGAATGCCTGGCCAAACATTATCCTCCTAAGGCAGCTTCAGGAAGATGCTTTTTCTGTGAAGAGGAAGAAGCAACTGAAGTCTAATGAAGGCGACAAGACCTGGTGTGTGGTTTAGCTCTGCATATGTTGTAATCTTTGACTTCTTGAGCGAAGGTGCCAGGGCTCTTTCTTCTGTCTGGGAGTGTCCTGGATAAGGGTCTAATGGTCCACCGACACCTTGAGGAAACAACCTGAACCTCATTGTCATTGGTGTCCTTTACTGCAAGGTCCCAAGGCCACAGGTCATGACAGTCATGGACAGAAAGAAGACTTTTGCATCACATACTATTTGATTGTGTGAGATATAGAGGGGAGGGGGGAGAGTTGGCATTCATCTGTCTTGAGTGACAATGGAGTGCACCTCCAGGGGTGAAGGTGAACTGCAAGTGACCTCCTGGAGTGCAAGCCTGGGCAGTGTGTATGGAGGTGGGCTGCCCAGGCAATAACCCCCCACTTGGCCTTGCTGATGTGGTCCAAATAAAATCAGAGCAATGCATTTGGCACCAGCTTGGCTGCAGGAGTTGCTGGAAGGAGGAGTACAAGGCACAATGCAAACTGTTTTAGAGACTCCCCTTCAGATTTGTTTAGCATTTTCTTCTCCTCAAGATATCCTGCAAGGCAGCAAAATGTGTATCATTAATTGCACACAGAAATGTGTATATTAAAAGAAAACCACTCTAAATTGCAGGTGGATTTTCATAAAGCTTTTTTTAAAATTGCAAACTGATGTGAAATATGGGGAATGCAATTTAATATGGGGGGGGGGGAATGAGAATTGACAGAAACTGAAACTGTCAGCTTACAGAGGTCAACAGTTTGGCTTCTTGGTACAAGGGGGTAGGCAGTAAAAAATCTGCAGTGATCCAAGTGAGCAAACAACTCAGTGACTGGGCCCTACACACCGGATTGGGAAAGCCATAGGTCCTGTAACCTGATGGCCTTGCAATCCAGTTCTGTGATCAGCAGAGCACTAATTCTTTAGCCTTTGAGCCCCATAACCCTGGCCATTCTCTATGGGCCACTTAGAACCTTCTGTTGTGTGCTGACAATCAACCATTTCCTGGCTCTTCTGTTACAAACCAACATACAGCCTGCACTGATGCTCACTGCAGCTGAAGGTTCAGTGTGTAGCTAACAGTCTCTGTGTTTCATATGCATGTTCTGTATCTTATCACAGTCTCTGGTCAAAGCTGTCCTAATGATACTCAAACTGCTGAGTTATTAAAAAGCAAAGCCCAAGGCAGCAAAATGAAAAAGGGCTTGAGTCCAGAAGATGGCACTTCATTGCTGCAAGAGGTACACTGCTGGCTGCTGCAGACATAACTTAGCCAGAAAGGGTCAAGCTACGCCTAGCTGACTATGTGAAGGGCAAACAGTCTTTTTGCTATAGCTCTACGATCTTGATATTAACATTTATGGACCTCATCACAGCACTTTTCTGCTGCTGCTGTGCCATGAAAATGATCTGCAACCCAGACTGGCAGGGTGTGGGAGAAAGGGAATAGAGAGCACACCCAGGCAACAGCCATTTACCAACTCAACATGCCTGAAAACACCCAGTCCACGATTTCTCCTGGCTTGGCTAAAATGACTTTCCAATAAAGATCTGCAGCCATAGTTGGCAACCACAGTTATAGTCCTCCTCCACCACCAGAGGCAATAAGCCTCTGCATATTAGTTGCTGAGAGTCAGAAATGGGAAGAACAAGGTTGCACTCAGGTCCTGTTTTCAGGCTTCCCACAGGCACCTGGTTGGCCACTGTGAGACCAGGATGCTGGACCGGATGAGCCTTTAGTCTGATCAAGCAGGGTTCTTTGTAAGTTCATATTTGGGAACTGTTGGAGATTAGGAGCCACCTTTCTATTCGCACCTTTCAATCTTCATAAAGTTCAAGAAGGTGCTCATGAGAGATGCTACTGAATTCATGAGAGATACATGCTCAAGTGAAACATATGTAGAAATCCCTAGGGATAAGGGAAACTGTGGCCCTCCAGATGTTTTATTATTATTTTAGAAGACTATTCATTCACCACCAACTCATTAACAAAATATAATGGCACCATACAATGAAATAATTAAAACAATAAAAAACCTAAAACCATAAAATACAGGGGGGAATGACCAACACTGGATCAAATCAATGCTCGAAAAACAGTTGGTGGGGGGGGAAAAGTGTTCAGTCAATGACAAAATGATAAGTGCCTGATTCCAAAGGAACAGTGTTTCAAATTAGCAGCTCAAAAGCCCCAGTTTTTGTAGAATGAAAGAAATAGGAGAAAAATGCAGGGCAATCAGGAGGGCTTCTAGATGATTGCAAGGATCTGGCCAGAGTATAAGGACAAGGCTGTCTTTCAGTTAAGGTCGTAAAAACGTAAGATGAGTCTGCTGGATCAGGCCAGTGACCCATCTAGTCCAGCATCCAGTTCTTAACAGTGACCAACCAGATGCCCCAATGGGAAGCCCACAAACAGGACCTGAGCACAAGAACATGCTCAGAAACATTGCTGCCTCCAACTGCTGAGGCTGAGCATAGCCATCATGGCTTGTAGCCATTATCCTCCATGCCCATCTCAGTTTTCTTGATGCATCTGTTTCAAAGAAAAGAAAAAAGCAGTTGGAATAGCAGATCATATTTTGTTAGCAAAGATGTACAGGGTGAAATGAAAGCTAAGCGAGGGGGTGGAGTAGCGGCAGCTACTTCCCATCCCTTCTCTATATTTTGAAGAGGATTGAATGAAACTGAAACCTTTGGCTTCTACAGAGAAATTTATCCATCTCTCCCCTTTTAAGACACTGCAGCGCTCAGTCTGCTAAATTGTCTGACTTGCACTTGAAGTTTAGCTCTTGGATGAGATGCAGGGGAGGAAATCACTTCTCTTATAATCTCCTCCTGCCCTATAGGTAACTGAACACAGGATTCACACAGGCAGTAAAGCCTTCAAAGGGAATTACAAGAAATTACAGATCTTGCATTCACCTCATTTCACCCTTTGCTGATGTGGACTGCATAGTTTATTTGTCCCCGTAATCCACATGGCTTCAAAATGTTTTAAGATTCAGTTGGAATCTCTCTCTCTCTCTCTCTCTCTCTCTCTCTCTCTCTCTCTCTATCTCTTTCTTCTTCTTCTTCTTCTCTCTCCCTCAGTCGATACCCTCCAACATTTTCAGATGAAAATGCCCCTATTTTGGAGGGTACACTGCCCCTTTGGCATCTGTGCTTCTGCTGCTGCCCCCGCTCCAAATTCACAGTCTCCCACAACTATCCCTCACTGACACCCACTTTTTGGTCCCCTCCAGCCCCCATAGCAGAGCATTTCTTACCAGAGGAAGGGCGAGTGCCAGCACTACACCAACATGAATGCGGCATGTTTACTACCTGGCCAGGTATTTCTGGAAGTGGGACCCCTTCTGCCCCCCCTCCACACTGGCCACCTCCCAAGATGGGATATGTGGCAAGAGAATGGGTATCTGTGTCTCTGTGGGTCCCTCTCTCTTCTGCCCTATAGCTGCCCCTTCCTTCAGCACCTGTGTTTTGCCACTGCCACCCCCAAAAGTTCTCACTCTACCCCCACAACTGACCCCCCCCCTTGACTGGTCCAGGGTCACCTAGAGAGCTTCAAGGCTGTGTGGGGACATGAACCAAGGTCCTAGTCCAGTACTTTAAACCCCTATGCCAATTTGGCTCTCACCATGTTCTCTGACATGAATGGGCAACATACAGCACTCTGTGGTGTTTATGCATGTGTGTGACACAGGGATGTGTAAAACATAGCCAGTCCTATCCCACCACATGATATTTAGCCATGTTCCATCTCCAACCGGGACCCCAGTCCCTATGGAATTCTCTTCAAACATAGTTAACAAAGATGCCTAGATCACACAGGATCTGACCCCACAGAATTTGGCACCAGAGAAAACCAAGCAGGTAGTAATTGTATATGCTATGATGCACATCCTGGCAACTATACATAACATGCCACCACCATTACATTCTCCTGTACATGAGAGACAAGTATCAGTTCTTGTTCAGCCATAAATATGAGGGATGGTGCTCTGTAGGAGTTTTTCAACAATAAAATATGACCTTGCTGGCTGTAATGTGTAAGAACCATTGTGGGGCATTCTGTCATAGGCAAGTGTTAGCACCAGATGCTTTTAGGATCTTGGATGGTCCATTGTAGATATTCATTTGTCTGTGAAGCCAGTCCTGCTAATATATTGTGACTAAAACTAGGTGTGCAGTCTTAGTTTCACTTGACCTAATAAAGGCATTGCCCTAATATGGATTATTGGAAAAAGTGAATCCCTTTGACTTTCCCCATAAAAACCTCTGGGCCAGCAAGTTGCCAGGGGTGACACAACCTTTGCCTGCACATTACATCCACTTTTGTCAAAAGCAGGTAAAGGCCATAGCTTTTTTTGAATTCCCCATAAGAGTGAATGGGAACCATAAAGAGCTTTATTTTTATTTTTATTTTATTTTAAACAGGACAGCTTGGAAACCAAATCACAGATCAAAACAGACAGAACACTGAGTGACTCAGAAACAAAATGGATTCATTTAAGAAGTACAGAGACAAGGGATTCTGGGGTCTGTGTATATCACCTTCTAACAAATTTCTTGATGTGGCTTACACTTAAAATACAGCATAACAAGGGTTACTATGGGGGCAGCATGTATTTACCCTTTGTTGGAATGTGAAGTTCTTCCACATGAAGGATAACCCTTTATTTCAATGAAGGTGGCATCTCTCTGCATGCGCACACACAAAAATATGTACAAGGAGAAGCACCTATGCATGGATAAGCCTGTGGAGGCAGGAGAACTCCATATATTCAGGCTGTCCCCAGCTGAATTGCTGTGTTTAGTTTACTGCTGATCTGATCTACAATGAAGGTTTTTTTTAATGATGTTTTGTCAGTTTTAGGGTTTATCCTATGTATTTTATATACTCTTGCTCCCTGCTAGACACTTTATATTAAGCCTTTGTAAATTCCTGAAAGAAATACAATAAATACGTCTCTTCATATCTTGGGCACATTTCTCGATCGGGAGAGACAACTGTCTCTTAAAAGCTTTTCTTGTGTTCACAAGGACTCATATGCAAGGCTGATGAGGCCCTGCCATGAATATTAAGCAATGAATATTAAGTAATGGATAGTATCACAGCAAATTGAGGTCAAGCAGCTGTGATCTGCGTTTATCAAGATGAAAGAAAAGACTGAGTAACTCCCAACAAATATAGACACAAAATGTAACTAAGATGTCCCTGGATGGCATGGGGTGGGGGAGAGGGAAGAGATGGAGATGTACAGTTAGGGCACTATATAATTGACACAAGCCATTTGCAGCACAAATAACCATGGAAAATTACATCTGGTAAGTGCATACATTTCTAATCTTCTTGTTGGTTGTGAGAAATGAATCCCTCTGATCCAAATTGTGTTGATTTCATTTCTGTGCTGCTTCCTTGTCAATCTGCTTGGTGTCATATGATATTTTCCATAAACCTATGTTCAGCCCAATTTAATCATAGTATCATAGATTTGTAGAGTTGGTCCAACTGCCTGCAATACAGGAATCATTGGCCCAATGTGGGGTTTGAACCCACAACCCCGAGATTAAGAGTCTCATTCTTTACTGACTGAGCTCTCCCAGGATCATATGTAGCAAAAGTTCTAAATAGTATTGTTTTTTGTGTGTGGATCTTGACATTGGTAAGTTTGAGCTGGAGAAAAATGGTTCCCCACCGACTGTCTCGCCAGAGTGGTGCATGCTCTAGTTATCTGCCACTTGGACTACTGCAACGCGCTCTATGTGGGGCTACCTTAGATGGAAACTGCAACTAATCCAGAATGCAGCAGCTAGACTGGTGACTGTGAGTGACCTCCGAGACAATATAACACCGGTCCTGAAAGACCTACATTGGCTCCCAGTACGTTTCCAAGCACAATTCAAAGTGTTGGTGCTGACCTTTAAAGCCCTAAATGACCTTGGTCCAGTATACCTGAAGGAGTGTCTCCACCCCCATCATTTAGCTCGGACACTGAGGTCCAGCGCTGAGGGCTTCTGGTGGTTCTCTCTTAGTGCTCCAATTAAAAGTCAAGATTTGTCCTGTAATTATATATAATAATATTGAACGTAATGGTAATTATATATTTTATTTTCTTAATTAAGGAAATAGCATAAACATACACTGAAACAAATCTCAATAATAATAATAATGTAACAATCAGAGCTGTGCATGCCCACCCCCCAATATGATTTGAGGCCCAATCCAGTGCTTAGTAGCAGCTCCAATCCAACCCAGGAGATCAATGGCTGGCCTGACTTGGATCTGGGCCCTGAACTGATACAGG
Source organism: Lacerta agilis (assembly GCF_009819535.1). Taxonomy (NCBI): domain Eukaryota; kingdom Metazoa; phylum Chordata; class Lepidosauria; order Squamata; family Lacertidae; genus Lacerta; species Lacerta agilis. Next base: position 85,007,062 of record NC_046314.1, on the reverse strand, counting down.
GTCCCTGCATAGTCATGCCACTGGGTTGCCTCTCCTTGTCCCCCACTCATGACTGTGTGTTTAATCAAGATATTAAACCCTAATTAAACACATGGTTGGGAAGAGGAGGAGGATGGGCATATCTCCTTCTCCCTTCCCACCCAAGCCAACCTCGTAACAGTGCAAGGCCCTGAATTGGGTTGGGGCGAGGATCAGATTGAGTTGGCCCCGGATTGTCCCAGGTCACTTTGGGGGCTAGACGCCTGATGAAACTTGTAGCTAGAGAAAGGAAGAAGATATATACAAGCTGCCTTCTTGTCTCCTTCACTCCCTCCTCTCCTTGCTGCCAGAAGCCTTTTGACAGGCCTGGTTCTCTCCAGGCAGAACATATCTGACCTGAGGCAGTCTGGAGCTGTTTCAGCCTCAACCAGCTGAATCCTGGGTCAAAGTGCATTAACCCGAACCAGTGTTCAGTCTGCTCCTCACATGCACCTGAAACCAGGTAAGTTTCCCTCTTGTACAGTTGGGTATATAGACCACACTGTGTCACTCAGGATCACAAAGAAATTAACTAGGTCTCATCTCATATTTCAAGAGCAAACATACAGAGCAAAGGAACCTTGCAAAAACACTACCAAATGATCCTGGCAAAACAAACAAGTCTGAGACAGTTGCAGTCTGTTACTGAATGTTCTACAAACAGAAGCACTAACATCCATTCAAGGCATTATTCACTTTTTTCAGGCATAATGGAAAGGATCTCAGTTGTACTTGTGCCACATGTCTGAGCTCCCATTGCATGAATGCAAGGTTGGCGACTATTTTAAAAAATGGCCTGTTAGACATCCTTGATTTTTGCCAGTGCCAAAGGCATCTGCAGTGGCAGAACAATGGAATCTGCACAGGGGCGTTCTTAGCCCATTGGCTGCCGGGGTCGGGAAGCCAAGAGGCACCCCTGGGGGCGGGGCATCGCGGTGTGTGTGTCATGATGTCATGACACACGCGACGCCCCGCCCGGGGGTGCTGGGCAGTGGACTCGGGAGTCTTTGCAGGCTGCAAAGACTCCCAAATCTGCCGCCGGGGCTCCCTTGGCGGAGCGCAAGTCGGGGCAGGGAGAGGGACGGGCCAGCGAGGAGGGGTGTCCCTCCTCGCTGGCCCGCCCCTCTCCATGCCCCGGCTCCGCAAGCCAGCCAGCAGTGGAGCTTGGCAAAGAGGCAAGGGGCGGGCCAGCGAGGAGGGGGTGGCACCCCACCTCGCTGGCCCATCCCTTGCCTCCATGCCAAGCTCCGCCGCTGGAAGGGGGGGCTAAGCCCAGGAGGCGGGGCCGCCCCCGATGTGTCACCCCCAGCAGGGGCGCTAACCAGGCCCCACGCCCCCTCCGCCCCTCCCTTGCTACACCCCTGGATCTGCAGTGGGTGGGTGTGGGTGTGGGTGTGGGTGCGGGTGTGGGTGCGTTTTAGTATCAGACCTCTCTTCTCAGTCCTGATGGGAATGAAAAAATCTCATCCTCTCTGCAGATCAGCTGAAGAGCAGGAGGGCAGGCTGTGTGTCTGTCTGCATTTGAAAGTATGTTGTGATATATGTGTGAGTGTGTGTGTGTGTGCATGTGTGTATGTGTGCTGTGATGATTAATGTAAGGTTACCAGACGTCCCCATTTCCCGGGACAGTCCCCAGATTTACAAATCAGTCCCCTGACAAAATCCATCTATTTAGTAGGAAGTTGAAAAGTGTCCCCAGATACATTGAAAAAAAATCTGGTAACCTTAGATTAATACCTCACCTCAATTAACTATTTAGCATAAAATTTAGCAGGTGCCGTGAATTTATCAAGCTTGGAAATGAGCTTCAGGGACACTTAAAAGCCCACCTTAAATGAGAGAAGAGATTTTAAAGTCTGTGGCTCAGATCACAGTCAAAGCTAGAGATGAATTACCAGGTCCCTCCTGAACGCTGGTAAACAAACACATTTTTGCAACACATTAACAATTCTTTTAATGCAAGAGTCACAGACCAAGAATAGACACCCATCCATTATCTACAACAGGTAATGGCAATTGGTCCGTGTGTGTATGTGTCCCTGTCTGTTGCGTGGTCATCTTTCCTAAACCACACATCCAATGTTAACAAAAATATTCATTGACTTAAAAGAAGTCCCTGTCTATCACTCTTTCCAAACATTTCACACAAACCCTGCTCAAGTCCATTCGTCTTGTGTTAGATTTAGATTAATGTGTTAGAATTAGACGGAGTGGTCTAAAATTATCTGCCTTTCTGTATTGCTTTAGATTTAAGGTGAGTGGAAAGTGTCTCTAACATTTGAGCCCAAAGTAAGTATAAATGGATGCCTCCTTTGAAAATGGAAGTATAGATAAACATGCAGCTGAAGACGTGTGTTGAATCAGATCTTGTTGCTGAGCCCTCTGATGATTGTATCCAGGTCATGTAGCTTTGTAGCAGCCCTTGTATGAATCCCCAAAGACTAAGTCAAAGATCCTATGGCTCTCATCTCAATGACCTCAATTTTATTTTTATCAGATTTGTGGATGGATGATCTTTTGAGTTTTATCTCTTGGCCCCAGGAGCATTGCTTAAAATGTGGTGTGGTTTAGCTTACTGCTTTGGTACTGTGCAAGCAGGGTTTTCATTATCATTTGAGACAGATGGATATACTTTTGATATTCCCACACCCACAATACAATCTACATAAAATGGACTAGTTCTAGATTATAAGCAACCCTGAAGTTCCCAGGAAGCCTATCAGGGATTTCTCAGAGTAGATATTACTAATAGAAGACACATCTTCCTCGTGTTCAGTTTGTCTATCCTTACATATTGTTCTCATGCAATGAGCAGAGCAGAACTTGACACATTTCTAGGCCTTGTTTTTGCTCCACATGAACCAACAGCATGCGCTAGCGCCTCGGGATCCTCTGCAATGGATGACAGTTCTGTGGTAAAGTTGCAGGGGATCCTTGGCAAACAGATCTGCATGGAAATGCTCCCTTGAGAATAAGAAGTGTGTAAAAAGCAAATTAAGAGGTTGTTATCCGAGAGCCAAAACACTGAGATATTATGAAGAAGACCATAACAGGAATACATGTCTGGTATGTCCCTTCATACAAACACAGATGTACAACTCTGGAGCACCAGGAACAAAGACAAGAGGACAAGAGGTTCTTAAAGCAAATTTCAAGATGTTAGAGAAGGGATATAAAGTCTCCAGTCTTCACTCAGTTCCATCCTCCATCCACTGAGCAGAAACTGTTTTAATTGAGAAGTTACAGGTGGGTAGCCGTGTTGGTCTGCCAGAAGTGTGCATGCACACGAAAGCTCATACCAAGAACAAACTCAGTTGGTCTCTAAGGTGCTACTGGAAAGAATTTTTGATTTTGTTTTAATTGAGAAGGGGCACTGCATTGTCTGCAAACACCCACTGCTTTCATTGGAAAAGCTTTTCAGTGTCGGTGCCTCCTTCCTTCCCAGAGTGACAGGTCTACAAAGGCCTGAGAAAGTGTGTTTTGCCAAGCAGTGGTCAACCCTCAGAGAGCAAAGGTCACCCCAAGTTCATCCTGGTGCTAATTAAAATCATCTTCACGCTCTTGATCAAATATCACTTCACTGACTCTCTCTCAGTCTGTCATTTGCATGCATCTCATTGTGGAATCTGAGCAACAGACACCATAAGACCTTCTTGTCTGAGCAGGGAAAACGATGTCCATCTCTTTGAAAAGTGACAGTGACATTTCCCATTCTATAGAGTGGATGCTGAAAATCACCATTGGTGTCATTGTCATCATCATAACCATCACCATCAAATAAATGGCACAATCTGCTCAAAATACCAAAGAGATACATCTATTTGTGGAGTGCTCCTGGCACAATGAGATGTGTGTGTTCATTTACTTATTGAAATATTCACATTCCACCTTTTTGTCCACAAGGTGGGGATCCTCCCCTCAAAAAAATGTAACTAAAAAACCTCAATAAATTAAAACAGATAATTTAACAAAATAAGGCAACGTATGAGAGTAACCAGAACTGAGGAAACACAGAACAGAGGGGACTGCAAATTCTCCTTGGGACTGTTTCACATAAGGACATCCCATATATTGGGCTACTACATGCAATGATCTGGCCCTCTGCGCTTCTTCTCTACCATCTATTGATGTGAAGCAGTACAGATCAAATCCTCGCTTCTTGAATCTGATTTTATCACTTCCATTCCACTGTAACAATTCTAGCCTGCAATGGATCCATGTTTGCCTTACGTGCTGAGCAATTAAAATGCTCCTGACTCGTGCAGAGCCTTTGCTTCTGTGAGTGCTTAATTGAAGCGATGTAGCCCTCTGGCATCTCCATGAGGTTGGGGGTGGCTGGGCACCCTTTCCATTTCGGAGGTGTGACACAACCAAAGGCCAGGGAGATGAAATGATTTGCCTGAGAGCAGACTTTGTTGTCTGAAACAGACGCAGTAACTTAGTTCATATCTGAAATTTACATGTATTTCTTTTAAAATTATGATACAGCCCCGGGCAGATATTTACATGTTTCTAGACAGAAGTCCTCCTGCCCTACAGAAAGCCCTTTCTGTCTTTGTAAACATTAATTTATCTCAAAGTAATTTATCCTCATGAAGTTTCTTTGGAGTACAGTGATACCTCGGGTTAAGAACTTAATTCGTTCTGGAGGTCTGTTCTTAACCTGAAACTGTTCTTAACCTGAGGTACCAATTTAGCTAATGGGGCTTCCCACTGCCGCCGTGCGATTTCTGTTCTCATCCTGAAGCAAAGTTCTTAACCCGAGGTACTATTTCTGGGTTAGCGGAGTCTGTAACCTGAAGCGTCTGTAACCCGAGGTACCACTGTAAAGAGTAAAGTAAAAACAAAATGTGGAGAGAGCTGTGACTTGTAAATATGAATTCAGACAGGGATGGATGGCTTGTGTCCGTAGGTCACAGCTAGTAACAGTGGGTGACAAATGGATGCATTGGCTCAGAAAAATCCTAAAGAATGGAAGTGCCAGCATCATTCCCCCCCCCCAAGCTTTTGCAGATATATAGTGTACCTTCAGGGGTTCCCAATGTGGTATCTGCAGGTGTCGATGTGCCCATTGGTACCTGCAATGGTACCCATAAAAGGTAAGCATAAAAAATGGTACCCATAAAAGGTAAGCATAAAAAAACCCCAAACCCATGAGACTATTGCTTTTCCTGCTCAATTCCTGCTTGCACACCCACAGCCACAGCCTCTCACTTTATCATTTTTCCAAATTCTCCACATTTCAAGATCTGTTCACCGGGCGTGTTGTATGTGTGTGTGTTGTTTTTAAAAAAAGGCCCTCATAAAATTCACCAGCATTTTAGTGCAAATTTCTCCTCATATACACATCTGTATGCAAATCTGTACGTTTGCAAAGTGATCTTCCCTAATATACACATTTCTGCAAGTTATTTTTGCTAATATATGCATTTGCATGCACTCTTTACTTTAGCATATGCATTTTTGCTTTGTACACACGGCTGAAGAAATGCAAAATTTGGAGACCTGCAGATTTCAAAGGGTGGCTGTGCTTTGGCTCTCGGTCTGTTTTGGGACGTGCGAAGTTGGCCTTTGAATGTGAACTGAATCCACTCCATCCCTATCTGAATGAGCGCCTCTTTTCTTCCACTTAAGGTCTGATTGTGTATTTTGTAACTATAGCAAATAATCCCAAATAAAGCTCTTGAGTGCTTTCCCCATCCAAAGACAATTAAACCTGGCTGTACTGTCCACTGAACTTTGTACCATGTATGAAATTGAGGAATATGCAACAATTACCTCTGGGAAATCCTTATGTTTCTGATTATTGTTTTTCATCCACAGCTGGATGCCTGATTATTATGCCAGAAATGTACCCATTCACTCCTCTTATGCTTGCCTCCTTATTGGAAGCAGTATCAATTTTTCAGTTTCCTTTTGCTCCCTTCTTTGTTTTCCCCTGACAGAGATAGTGTTCGGTAAATGTACCAGCCTCTGAACCTGTACTCAGACAAGGCTTGGCTTGAGGGAGGAAAACTCTTCTTCCTGTGTTTCAGACTGCACATGTCCTCAGGAATACATCCTTCTCTTGCCAGCTCACTATTTCTAAACATTCAGGGGCTACAGTTTTAAAGCAGTAAATGAATCTGTGCGCTACTAACTGCTTCCCGAGGCACCAAACCCTTTGCTTAAAAAACAAGGGGAGAGGAAGGTTAAGCTGTGACTTGGGCTGAAATATAATGAAGTATAATAAAAATAAAGCCCCGAAAAAGGCTCTTAGTTGAGATCCCTTCTATGATTCTTAAAATACACTGGGTTTTTTGTGCAGTTTAATTTTCATTATACCTTGTGAGGAATCAGTCTTTTAGTGTGGTAGCACCTACACTCCAGAACTCTCTTTCTATTGATATCTGGCATGTTTTTCATGTATTATTTTTGATAACTGCTAAAAGCATTATTGTTTGTTTCGTTTAGGCATGTCCCATCCAAACATGTCATTTTATCATGCATAGTTGTTCATAAGATGGCTAATTTTAATCTAGATTTTGATAATTTCCAATAGGTCTGTTTGTTTTAAAAGTCTGTTGATTTTAGCTATAATTTATTATAAATATTTTATATTATAGATATTGTCTTTTAAAGATTAATAAGCAGTTATAAGCAGTTATATAAATTTTGTCAGACAAATATAAATTAATCGCATCTAAGAATAGGCCATTGGCTATGTAAACTATTACTGGAGCTAAGACTGGCTGCCCCTGCCATCTGGGTGGCAGTGAGAGACAGGGCTTCCTTGGTGGTGGCACCCCTGTTATGGAATGCTATCCCCTGGAAAGTTCACCTGGATCCACCTGGTATATTTTCAGTGCCAGGCAAAACCATTGCATTCTTGAAAGCATAAGCAGCTCCCTCACTGGGACACAGCAGCTGCGCTAGCTTCCCAGTAGGTGAGTCGCTGCTCGTTAAATTGGAGCATGAGGCAACAAGGAAGTAGACATGGTGGACACACACACTGGCAGAGCCAAACCTCTGCTCCTGTCAAAGTGTTTGCACTGCACTGACCTCCCTGCTGCTTCATCCCTCCCCTCCCATCTGCTCAGAAGCTAGCACAGATGCTCTCACCCACCTGACCAGCTGCCCCTGCACCTTTTAAATCATTTGCCACCCTTCATGACATTTGTTGATATTTTCAGTTCCTGATCTTGATTGTACTAGTCTTTTTTTACCTTGTCGACATTTCTTTAAAAATATTTTATTCGCATTTCCCTTTTATGCATCTCTAAAGCCATCCTGGATGTTGAAGGCGAGATTAAAAAACACACTCACAATTAAATATGTAAGGCAGACTCGCCTGAGCTCTGCGAGTGCGGCTTTCTCCCGATTGAAGTGCAGAGTGTTTGAGGACTGGGACATTCACAGGGAAACCAAAATGTTTGTTTACAAAGCTATTGTACTACCAACCTTACTGTATGCTTGTGAAACATGGACCACTTATAAACGCCATCTCCAGCTCCTCAAAAGATTCCACCAACGGTGTCTCCAAAAATTTTTACACCCCACTTGGGAAGACAGGCGGACTAATACCAGTGTACTGGAAGAAACAAAGATCACCAGTGTTGAAGCAATGATTATTCAACATCAACTTCGTTGGACTGGTCATGTTGTGCGGATGCCTGATTATCGTTTTCCAAAGCAACTACCGGTACTCTATTCCGAACTTAAAAATGGAAAGTGTAATGCTGGTGCTCAACAAAAGAGTTTTAAAGACTATCTCAAGGCAATTTAAAAAAAAAATAGCATAAACACCAACAAACAGGGAAACACTTGCCTGCGAGCGCTCCAATTGGAGAACAGCCTTTACCAAAGGTGTCATGGGCTTTGAAGACACTCGAACTCAGGATTCAAGGGAGAAATGTGCTAAGAGGAAGGCATGCTTGGAAAATCCACACCGTGATCAACTCCCACCCAGATACCAATGACCCCACTGTGGAAGGATGTGTGGATCCAGAATTGGCCTCTACAGTCACTAACGGACTAGAAGACAACCTTACTTGGCTACGAGTGATAAAGAAAGAAAGAAAGAAAGAAAGAAAGAAGAAAGAAAGAAGAAAGAAAGAAAGAAAGGCATACCTGCATAAGTCTCTCCCCACCACCATCTCGTCTATCCAGCACAAGTGGAGAGGATAAGTTAGAAAGAAGAGCACCATCTTTTCCATCTTACCAGTTGCTGGAAACTGCAGGAAAGGAGAGTGGTCTTGTGCAGGTTTCCCACAAGCATCTGGCTGAGAACAGGATGCTGGACTAGATGGGCCATTGGCTGATTCATAAGGCTCTTTCCATTTCCTTCCTCCTTGGCACACTCCTCCGGGCAAAGACTCCTGGAGTAATATACCATTAATCAAGTGGGAAGACCAGTTTGACCCGGAATAGGAAGAATACAGGGTAAATCTGATTTCCTTTATGGTGGCATAAATCTTTTCTCTTTCTTTGTATGCCTGCAATCATGCCTTTTACTTTCCCACTCTACCAACCAGTCTTTCCCCCCTGCGTGCTGCCTGGGTGGCCTTTGCAAGTTCACAGCTAAACAGCTCAACCCCCTATGAAACACAACACATGCCAGCTTCACCATTTTTCTAGGGAGGAAAATATGAAAATATATGGTGTGTCAAATCATATATTTTAACTGTCATGTAAACTGTATCATTTTGCAATATCCTTTTATGCTTTATAATATTATCATGTATTTTAGAGCCTCTGCCATATATTTCCAATGCCTGCCGTCTGCAGTGAAGTACGCGAGGCAGCCTCTTTTCTTCTGAAGAGGGGCTGCCTGGTTATTTCCTCCTCCTCAAGAAAGAGCTTTAACGCAGCCTCCAAATTGCTTTGCAGGGACAGCAGGAAGCCCCAGCACAAAGCAGGCATTTGTGTGGAATGAGGAATCCATACTGGGAATGTAAGCTAAGTGTGAAAGTGCCAGTTCTGAAGACTGAAGCAGTCCAGCGGGCAAATAGAGGGTAAGATGATCCTGCAAGTAAACATATTGTTATACATCTCCACCCCCATCGTTCAGCCTGGACACTGAGGTCCAGTGCCGAGGGCCTTCTGGCGGTTCCCTCACTGTGAGAAGTGAGGTTACAGGGAACCAGGCAGAGGGCTTTCTCGGTAGTGGCGCTCAATCTGTGGAACGCCCTCCCTTCAAATGTCAAGGAAATAAAGAACTATCTGACTTTTAGAAGGCATCTGAATGCAGCCCTGATAGGGAAGTTTTTGTGTTTAATGTTTTATTGTATTTTAAATATTTTGCTGGAAGCCGCCCAGAGTGGGTGGGGTAATAATAATAATAATAATAATAATAATAATAATAATAATAATAATAGCAGCCAGAGTTTGTGGGTGCAAGTCACACATAATTCTTGGATTTAGTAAAAGTTAGAATAAATCAAGTTTTGATTAAACTGTGCCAAACACTGATGGATGTAGTTTATGCTAATGAGCCACGCCTGCCTACCAGGCTTCACTGAGTGTAAGCCTATAAGAAAAAAGTCTGGTGATCACCCATCAATGAAAGCCATCAACAAGGCAAAAGACAAACTCAGAGTTGGGAGGAGAAAATTTCCAGGGTTATGGTGGGCGATGAGGTAAGTTAACAGGAAAAAGTATCCCTTTTGCAAGCTGGAGAGGTAGGGGGTCAGAACACCAGACAGGCAGTCTGTTTTATGCTGCGGAGAGGGTCAGGCATGATGTATGGGGCCTCCTGTAATCTGAGGCTGCAGCAATGACAGCAGCACCTGATTTAGAGTGCTGTGGGCAGTTTCCCACCACAGGGTGCCAAGCTGAGGAGGGGCAAAATACTGCTGCTACTACTACTACTACTACTAATAAATTATTATTATTATTATTATTATTATTATTATTATTATTATTATTATTTATACCTACTCAAAGCTGGGTGTGGGTGTTTGAGTCAAATTTTGTTCTCACTCAGGGCACCATATTACGAAAGTCTGCCCCTGCTGGCAGGAATGGGACTCTCATGGGATGTGAAAGTTCTGCACTCCCTCCATCTAAGACTAAGGTTGTATGTGTGTAAATAAACCATATATCATAAAGACACCACAGTCTGCACTGTGCCTCATTCCCAAAGGAAACACAGACCCTGGGCAAGTGCCCGGAACACCTGGAATCTTGCACTGTTGCGGAGATAGGGGTGGCATGTAACAATATGTAAGAAAACCCCCAAGGCTGATTTTTTTTTAAATGAAATGTAGCTTTGGGAAGTTTTGAGCAGAGGTGTGAACAGTTTCCCCATTCCAAATTCACTTTCCATTCAAAATGGCACCAACACCTGTGCTTCCTACGGGGATCCAGGTGCACTTTGCAGGAACCATGGGGAGTTGAAACAGAGCCAATAAATGCAAATGCAATTTTTTCAAGCAAGGGATATGGAGATTGCGACCCTCCACAATCATCCCATTAACCATGACCATTGGCCACACTGGCTGGGGATTATGGGAGTTGTAATCCAACAGCATTTGGAAAGCTACAGATTCCCTTTTTTAAAGACTTGGTGGCCAGTGGAGGTGCAAGAAAAAGATCCAAGTAGCAATAGCATTGGGTAGGACAAGGAAAGAACAGAGTACACAGTTTAATTCTAGTATTACTGTCCTGATGCCCTGGCCCACCTGGAAAGATCCTGGGGAGTGGGAGAGGGAGTTGATGAAGAATGTTCTGCTAAAAGTTCCCCTCAGAGCTGTACTTCCTATGGCTCCTTGTAGAGAGAATGATGATTAAAACAGCTAAAACCTGCCCTGTAGAAATGCCCTCTGTCATCTCCCCCCTTTTTTTGGAAATATTTCACAAAGTCGCATCCATCCATCTCCCTCCATGCAGCAGTTCTTAGGAGGAGGGAGCTACTTCAGCCTTTGAGTTCATATTTAGACCATTATTCAGCCACCTGAAAAACGAGGAGCCAAATTGGAAGCATTTAGTCGATTTTTAAACACAAGCCCAGGAGGCTGCTCTTTATTTAGTGAAATCTGCCTGGAGGGAAAATAAGCTATTCAGGATTTCCAATATGGCTTCTGTAGGTAGCGAACTGAATGAAATGCATGAAAGATTAAAGCACAGAATCTAATTCTCTTCTGCCTTTTATCATAACAAGAGCAACTTGCTGATTTCTCCCCTCTTTGATACATCAGAGTTTAACCTAGCATATGCTAAATAACTGTAGGAAACAATTGCTTCTGTATCTGTAGTCTTGCAATACGGTTCATTTCAATCTGCTTGAGCATAATAAATTAAAGATGCAAATATTTGTCTCTATAATAAGACAGTACTGTTGATCTTGTGAGGTTTTAGGAAATAGAAGAAGCTGTCTTATGCCATCAGACCATTGGTCCATCTATTGCCTACAGTGACTGGGAGTGGCTCTCTGGGGTTTGAATCTGGGGTCTCTCACAGTCCCAACTGGAGATGCCAGGGATTGAACCAACTTAAGTCTAGTGTTGTCCCCATCCTCCTTCCTGCTGCTGTTAGATGTAAGCAACTTTGCATGCCTCCAGGCAGCAGACGTTGATACTAAAAGGTAGTCAGGGGAAGATATACAGTACTTTCTGGTTTCCTGCTAAACTCCCAGGTGCCACTCCTTCCTCTCTCTCTCTCTCTCTCTCTCTCTCTCTCTCTCTCTCTCCTGCATGAGGCAGCCATGGAACTAGATCCTACCATGTGATCTTCAATTTCAAATCCATCCTTGTAGATATGAAGAAGCTGTAAGTTAAGAACTTTCCCCCCTTAACAATTTGGACTTCTCTCTGTGCGTTTTTCTTTCACTCTTTTAAGCAATGCTAGTAATGTGTGACTGAGACAGGATGGGATAGCTCCAGCTTCCAAAGTTTTCAAACCCAAGGGCTATAAGCTTCTACAAGGAAGAAGGAAGAAACTGAAATCTAGTGCCAGTCAATTCAATTCAATTCAAAGCTAATCATCTAATCTAATCTAATCTAATTTATTATTTTATTTTATCTATATACCACATGATCATAAGAAAAAACTGTACTCAGTAATTTATGGAGCATATATACACACACAGTATGTTAAAAAAAACCTGGAATAAATATTCGGCACTGCACTACTTTTGATTAAATTCCTACAGATTTGGGGTATCGTGGGGCAGCCTTGGAGCTTCTGCTCCTGAATTGAATGCCAGAGACAGATTGGTGCAGATCTGAATGCTTCTCATGGTTCAAATGAACAACAAAAGGAGGCACGTCTTGATCAAAGATACAAGGTACCCATCAGGGCTGGTTACTGGATCTGACCAGTGGATCAGATCCATATCTTTCCCATGGGCCAACTTTGACAGGTGGGTGAGGCTGACCACATGTCCATTACCTGATATCACAAAGACCCATTTTCCTTTGACTGATTGGTTTGAAATCAATTCACACAGATGGAGTGCAGCCTACCTGTGGGCCAGGGAACAACTCTGCGTAATTGCTTTGGGGCTGCAGTGTGTGCAAAGTGGCACAGGAGTTACAAAGAACTAAGAGTGCAGAGGTAATTTGTTGAATGCAACTGAGTTGAGAATCAGAGCAGGATTTGGGCACTGAAAATTACAATGCAAGCAAAGGCCCAGGGGAACGGAAGCTACAGCGCTTTTCACAACTCCTCAGCTGCTTCCCTGTGCATATTAAAATGTTCTCTGAGTGCTATTGTAATACATTTTAAAGCTGTCTCTGGGTGCCGAAAATGTTCAACATGATATTCTAGTGCTGTAAGAACCACAATGGGGTTTAATATAGCTCGGAGGAGTCTAAGGCTCCCTGTTTGTACTATTTAATGGTAACTTTCAAGCGTTGGATCTTGCAATACCTTCTCCCCAGAGAAAACATTCTGTACCGGTGCAGACTGAGAAAGCGAGGAGATGGTAAGGGAATATGTTGGGCATTAATGTATACTTTCCATGCCATTACTATAGCAATTTGCTGTAGACTTAAAAAAAAAAAAAAAAAAAAAAAACAAGCCCACAAAACCTCTGCAAATCATTATTCAGATGAATGTTACCTGAAAGAAGGGGGGGGGGAGGAGTGATTGTTGTGGTGGTTGTGCTTTGAATGTCAAATCTGGAAAATGTATTTCAAAAGGTATTGGATGACTGAAATACTTATCTCCTGAATAAGCCCAGCTGTGTACTTCCTAAGTCGAAGTCTTTCTGTTGCAGAGGTGCACAGAACTTTGGAATTTAGCAGAAAGTTTTACTTCCTGGCAATACTACACAAATATAACATCCTGAATGGGTGCCTCTTCAATATCCTCAGTTAGGAGGGACTGGCCCTTTTGCAGTTTTCTCCCCCCACAAATCTCTACAAGCAAATACACTCGGTCTTACTTTCCACACATTCACTACCTGAAAATTCACTTATACACATGTAAAGAATTATGCCCAGACCTTGCAATATGCTCCACAGATTCACTTATCTGAACAGCCAACTTCCTTACTTGTTCTGTTTGTGCTTTGCTGGTCAGTGGCAGCCATTTTCAGGCAGAAAACATGGAAAGAGGGAGTAGGGAGTAAGATTGGATCAATCAGAGAACAGGAAATATTGGAAAAATCAGGGAGCAGGAGAGTTTGGGTACAAATCAGCTTTTTGCTGATTGGCTGTAGCCATAAAGCAAGGGAGGGGGGGAGAGAGCAGACAAATCCTGCATTCGAAATATTTCCATAGGAAATAATGGAAATCGTGGACTCATTACTCAAACGCTCACCTAACAAACGATTTCCATGGAATGCATTGTGTTTGGTAAGCGGGATCCGCATGTAATTCGTAAGTCACCTGCAGCAAAGCTTCTCGATTTTCCCTTCAGCAGCTTACATTGCAAATATGGTATGAATTACAGCATTTATTTAACGCAATCGGACTAAGGGATTCCCAGTTTGCAGAAGTGCAGAGATCAAATCCTTGTGCGACTTTTCCCACAGCGAGAGGTAATCTCTTGGCGTGTTTATTAAATCAAGGTTGCACAGACTCTGTGGGAGAAATGTGAGCATGCTTGTTTCCAAACACAATTAAGAAGGAAAACTAGAAAGCTAGTGGTTTCTGGGCTGCTGAATGCTAAATGCTATCCAGGGGTTATTGACAATGTGATTAGAATGAAATGGTGCTGAAATGCAATTGATTTGGGAATAACAATGCATCTATTTAATGGTGATGACCAGAAAAAAAAATGCATGCAGATCTTTTCCATTGCATTTCTGAGATATTTATAATGATGATTGCTCTTCTAGCATATTTATTATTTATTCAGCTCCTGCAATCCACATCCACTATTGCTGCCCAACCCATCGGGCTCCGGCAGTCTTTTCAGCCACACCAGGAAGGGCACTGGCATGTCCTCGGCCACACCCACAAATTCATCAGTGCCAGAGGGATGGGCTGAGATGAGGGCTAGTCCAGCACACTCAATCTGGACTCTGTTTTTATTGGATTTCACAATATCCACCCACCCTTCCTGGTTGCCTTTGGAGCCAGGTGAAGTGGTGGTTTTAACTACTAGCTGGAAAATCGGCTTGGTTGACTGTTGCTCCTGGGTTTTTAGTGGTGAGAGTTAAGTGAGTTTATCAGAGTTCTGGCAGGTATGTGTGGGAATTTGACAGGTACGGTAGGTTATGGTTTTGTGAGCACCCTTAGGCATTTTTGGGCTACAAGGTGAGATCTAAAACTTAGGCCACATTCACCCCATACATTGAAAATGCTACAATACCACTTTAAACAGTTGTGGTTTCCCCTAAAGAATCCAAGGAACTGCAGTTTGTTACAGATGCTGAGAATAGTATGCTAAAATGCAAAATTTATTTGTATTTTTCTACTCCAAGTCTGGGGGGTGGTGAAAGGTCCCAATGCAAAAAGCCACTTCTGTGGCAGAAGAAGAGCCCTTCTCTGTTTCTCTGGGTTGATTTCGGCTTGAAAAACAACATGAAACTTTTTTAAATAATAATAATAATAATAACACACACTAATAGGTTAACATTGGCTAGGATGGGGTATGTGGAAATGCACCCCAGTGGCAAAAATAAATGGATTTTTGTGTGACTTATTTTTGTCCCAGGTACTTCTCATTTGCAGAAGTGAAACAGTAAATGGTAAGTGGCTGAAATATGGAGACATTGTTAAGTGCTGTGCAGGTGTCAATAAATTAGGAGAACTACATGGGAGGTCTACCTTTTCTATAAATCCTGCAATGAACACTGACCCCGGGGTGGATTCCAACTCTGTTCTCTTGGAGGAAGGTTCTAAATGAAGTATTCATTATGCCAGTTCTTTAATTTAGTTTCTTTCCTTTCTATTCAGATAATTCAATTTATTTCACTTATCAGCCCTCCAGTTTTGTCACCTTAAGTCCCACATCTTATTTTCTTCTGTTCCCCAGCCTTGCCAATTTCAAGTGTGCTGAGTGCATTACATTTCCATTGTTTATTTCTCCGCTTCATTATAAATTAGTTTACAGGGAAATTTGCTCTGCCTAATTTTCAAAGCTCTTGAACCTCCCACATTAGGAAGACCAGACTGAACAGCAATGTGATTATTCTTAACACAATAACATTGTGTCTTCTGCCTCCCTTTGCTCCTTCTCCTCCCTCCCCTCTTATCACTGCCACTTCTGCTAATAATAATTTTAAAATGTTACTCACAAACTGAGTAATAAAGTTATAGCTCAAGCTTGGCAGGAGAAGATGGGGGGAAACATCCTACAGCCAGAGAAGACTACGAACTATGATAGAAAAGGTTCCCCCCCCATAAGTATGACACAATTAGGGATGGGTGAGGAATCCAATTCAGTTCATACTTAAAGGTGAATCTACAAAAAAACTTTCTGAAACAGCAATGTAATCGAACCACAGTTATCCCTCAAAATGTGCACTGCTCTGAATTTTGCAGTACAGATCTCCAGTCAAACAATGTGCATTTGGCACACAAAATTAGGAGAAATTTGCACAAAAAGACTGATGAATTTTCACAATGATTTTAACTCCCCCCTGCAAATCAGTAAAGAAATGTAAAGAACTGAATTTAAGATTGGAAAAATGAGAAACCAAGAGAACTGAAATGGACAGATTCATCCATCCCTAGTCACGAAGGGAAAAATGATGAATCCAGTGGGAATGATGGTCAGAGAAGCAGACGAATAGTTAGTAATGAAGAACTCAGTTCATGTGGGTATTTACATGCATTGCATTTTTAGCTCACCCACATGCTTGCATTGAGTCCTCAACTGCTGAGTGATTTTGCTTCAGAAAAAATGTCAGTGATAAAGTCACCATAAGTAGTTGAGGTTTTTGACCCATGGTTTGCATTTGTGAAAGCTCAAGCTTTTAAGTACTAAATCACAGGACTGTAAAGTTGGAAGGGGGTGGGGGGCTTGTAGGCTAAATATACTATATGGTTCTATGATTTAATATTAGAGATTGGAAGGCCTGGAGAAAAAAAAACCCCTAGAAAATGGGGACGACGACCAGGTTTTTTCCCCAGGCGTTCCCATCCCTATTTACTATACATAGCTTACAAGCCTCCTTCCAACTTTGTGATATAGTATTTAAAAAGATCATGCAACAGAGTCACCAGGGATGCTCGAAAGGTAGACAATCCTCAAAGATTGCTGCTCAGCTTCTAACTGAAGATCTCCAACGAGGGAGGCCCCATAACCTTTCTGGGTAATTCATTCCATTGTCAAACTGTTTTTACTGTTACGGAAATTCTCCTGATGGTCAAACAAAACCATGTTTCTCCTGATTTTGAATCTCCTGTAACTTAAACCCATAGCTGTGGCTTCTTCCATGCAGCTGGAACCAAAAGGATGGGAAATCGTGGCAGTGCTACTGGGATGAATAGAATGAATGGGCCTTGCCACCACAACCTTGTCGCTCATGCATGTTCATTGCCACCACATATGTCATCTGAATTTAGCTAGTGCTTTTGCTTCATGCACTTTCTTAACAAAATGAGGAGTTCTTTCTCTCAGCCCTGATGTCCATCAAACTCAGTCCAATTAAAATCACTGCAGAAGAAATCCTAAGAGTGCATTGTGGTGGTGACAAACTGTTCTCATCCTGAGGGCCACCTTCCTTCATGGACAACCCTTCAAGATTCAAATGTCAGTAGGGAGAGGGGACTGCAAAGGCAAAAGTGGGTAGACCAATGGATTTGACACTGTACCTCTACTCTCCATTTTCACAAGCAAGAAGCACAATCACAGGATAAGGGCATGATTCAATAACAATTTAGGGAAGGTGTGGAGTAGGGCCATTGAGGGGTATGACGGGGGGGGGGTTGGGCCAGGGAAAGCACCAAGGGCCAGTCGGTGAAGGTTTTAGTGCTATATTTGAGCCCTGGGTCTGAGTTTCCCCATCCACAACCCAGAACAGTATAATCAGAGCAGCAACCTGGATCTGGACAGCCCATCACATGCTGGGGCAACCACTGATGAATGAATAGAAGGATCTTCTCATTATGCTTTACATGAAGAAAGAATTAAAGAAGGCTATCAAATGATTGTGTGTGTGTGCGTGACCCATAAAGTCCTGTGAACAAATTGCTCTGTAGGGAGATTTTACAAAACCTTCCTAGGCATTTTAACATCATTGCAGCAGATGGCAATAAAGTGAATGTAGCTGAAAAGCAGTTTGCCGCAAGATGGCAAACAGCCACAGTGTGAGAGATATGGATAAGAGCTTTCGTAGATGAAGAGACGCATTCTCCTATAAAACTTGGATTTCAAAATCTTTCCTGGGACGACAGGGATAGGGGTGGGGGAAAGCTTCTGTAATCCAATAATACAGAAGAAAGCAAAACACCTGGATCTTCCACTGGGTTTTATTCTACAAATGCTGTAGTGGTTTTTTATGATCCATTTATATAGTTTGCTTACAGAATTTATATACCACCTTTGTCCTTATACATTATTTTTAATGAACTAATAATACTGCATACCAAAAGCTGCATTTCGTTCTACTCAGAAGTAAGTCATGCCGAATCAATGGAACCTACTCCCAGGTAAGTGTGCTTAGGATTGAAGCCTAAATGTGCATATATCTGTGTTCAGTCCTTGCGAGTTCCTTCCTGACCACAACTCTTTCATCACAGATCACTCCAACCCTAGTCAACTTGGCTCCCATTCCTCCCTCCCCACATCCCAGTGTCTCCTGTCTCCTTTCCATTTTGGTTGTTTTGTGCTTGGCTTAGTCAGGACACAAGGGAACATGCAACTCCCTTTCATATTTCCTCTTCACCCCCCTCTCTCAGGAAGTCTAAGGCTCCAGAATCCTGCAGGGCTCCTCACCATAAACTGCTCAAACATCTACCATACCTTGGAACCAAAGATGATCCACATACATCTACCTCTGAATAAGACACCTCCTTTCCTCCCTTCACTCTAGGAGAGGCAATATATATAAGCTGGCTTTTCTCTTTTCTTCTCTGCTTGTATCTCACAGCCTCTCCTAAATAGCACTGTTTGTTTTTTTAGCTTCCCTCTTTAATGAGACTGAGCCACACTTGTTTCATCCCATCTTGCCATATTTGGCATTAGGCTTTTCCTCGACCTCAACCACTTTATTGTTTTAAGCCCAAGGCTGCTGGTATCAGGCTACTTGTATCATCTATAGTTTACTTTTGTAACAATCTGCACATTAAATAAGTTTTTCTCTATTTTGTAATAAATCCCCAGTTCTAAGCTTTAGCCTGCTGTCTGATGGCTAATCCCCTGATATAAATGTGGCATAAATGTACTTTGCTCCACGGTGCACCATAATTCTGAACTCAGGACCTAAAAATACACATCAGTTGAGTATGTATTCATGTGTAGGCAAGAGCATGTGGTACAATGAGTACATCAACGCATTACAGTGATACCTCGGGTTACGGCTGCTTCAGGTTGCACGTTTTCTGGTTGCACACTGAGCTGAACCCGGAAGTACCAGAATGGGTTACTTCCGGGTTTCAGCGCTCGCCCACGCGCAAAAGACCAAATCGCAAACCGCATATGCATAGACGCGGCACTGCAGGTTACGGACACTGCGGGTTGTGAACGCGCCTCCCTCACTGATCGTGTTCGCAATCTGAGTGTCCACTGTAGTGGCTTTCCCCTCTTGGTACAGTGGGTTTCCTGGGGACAGTCCCTGGATTTGCAAATAAGTCCCTGGACAAATTCCATCCCTGGAATGTCCCGGGATTTCATCTAGTGTCCCCAGGAAATGCAGCAGTGGCAGTCTCAGCAGCCTGGAGCAGTTGGCTCTGGCTGGCTTCAGGAGCTGCTCAGAAGTCCCCATATGGTGGTGGTGCAGGGGCTCTAAGATGCAGCTTCCAAGTTGCCTCCACCTTCCCTGACTCCAGCAACTAAGTTGTGAAGGGAGGCTTCCTGCTGCCTAGCAGAGCTTGCATGCAAGCAGGAGGGGGCATGGATCTCTCAGTTAGGAAATGGAAGCCTCCCTTCCCAGCATTGGGATCCCCACTCCCTCCTGCTTGCATGCAAGTAGGACTGGGATTGGGGCTGCTCCGATGGGAAAGCAGGCATTGCACTGCCTGAGAGATCCCTGCCCCCTCCTGCTTGCACGCAAGTAGCAGTTGGGATGGGGCTGCTGCGAAAGGCAGTGTGAAGCCTCGCTTCCCAGCTGAGGGATCCCCTCCCCCTCCTGCTTGCACACAAGTAGGAATGGGATTGGGGCTGCTCCGATGGGAAGGGAGGCATCGCGCTGTCAGAGCCTTGCTGCCACCGTTGCTCTCGTCCCTCCTTCTCTGCCTTCCATGCCTTACCCACCGCACACCGCTTCCCCACCAACACCGAAGAACCAACAACTCAGGGGCTGCCCAGGCTCATGGAGAAAGGAGATAAAAGCCTCAGAGAAAGGGGAAACATGGCAGTTGAGGTCAAGGCGGCAGCCACCCCTCTGCCACCACCATCACTGCAGCATCAACGTCCTAAACGTGTAGTATTTCATCCATTCATTCATTCAAGTGTCATTGGGAAAAATCCGGTAACCTTATTGTAGGGCCATTTCCTGCAGAAAGACTGGTGGAAACCTATGGTGTCCACTTAATAATCTGTCTCTTCATACTTATATAGGTTGAGCCACTATACACAGGGGTGCTGCAAATGAGTACCAGAACTCAGATCATAACCTGCAGATCCATGCAGTTTGGACAGCTGAGCAACCTACAATGGCTTCTCCAGCTCTTCCCTGCTGCCATGACTCAGGTTTCCATCTAGTTGTGGTGCCATAATCATTACATATTCCTGGTGGCTGGGTTTCAAGTGCTTCATACTGTAGCCAAGAGTCTTAACGAGCTTTGATTGTCTCCATCAATTATCAAGTTCCACTGTGGGCTATACAGAAGACATTTCCTTTGCTTTACATGACAGAAAACAAAGTCCATTATAATTCACATCCCAGTTTTGGAGATAGCCGCAGATCTGCAAGGAATCTGGGAACAGATGTTCAAAGATATTAGATGCAGGGAATGTTAAGATCAGCATTTGTTGCAAAGCTAACCAACTCATGCAGTTGCTGAGTATCTTTAAAAATATCCATTTCATTCTCAGCCAAGAAGGGCTAAATCATGGCTCCCCAATGCTGCTCAGCTTCAGTAACAAAAATAACACTGAGGCATTGGTGGACCATTGTTAGCATATGCTGCTCAGTTGCATCTCCTGTGAGTGACTTCCTTGCCTAAATGAACCTACCAGCTGCCAAGGTCTTTCGGGGAGTCACTAAATCACTGTAATGGCCATTTCTGCATTACTTGCAGCTGAATTAGAACAGAGCTCTGCTACCACTTCCACAGGGAATTCTTTTATTTTGCAGTGCTTGGCAGCCAATGTGTTCAGTTAATCACTCATCCAAAGGACCACTGCCAAACAGGCTCCCTGAGCAAGCAGCTCACAGGTGAAAACACTTCCCCCCTCCATTTCCATTGAGCCCATTGTGAAATTTGGGTCCTGTAGGCTTCTAGCAACCAGTGACCTGCCCAGTTGCATGAGCCGTGCTTCACAAAAACCACACACAGATGTCCAAGTGGAACAACATCAGGAAGCACAGAGAGAAATCCCAGCTCATCAGCTCAGGAATGCCCTCACTATTCAGCCTTTCAATTGGATTGTTAGCAAGAAGCCCTCGAGCGACTTCTTGGGCAAGGAGGCCATCAGTTTCCAGACCTATGTCATAAAACAGCAAAACAAAGGTTTCGCTCAGGATTATTAGAGGAGGCTAAACTACAACAACAAGTGCTTTTGTTTGTTGGCTGCCTTCCCAATGTATTACTTTCCCCCTCCTCTTTCAGTCTTTTCAGGAGATCTGATTGATTCCAAACCAGAGCTAATTTTGCAAGCGAGGTTGAGCCCCGCTGTGCTGATAAAAACAGTCCAGCCAAATAGGGATGGCAAGTCATCAATAGGCTCACAATAACTCTGGTGCAAAGCAATCAAGGAGTATGAAGTGCTTTTCCTTGGAGAAACGGCACCATGGAAGTGGGGAGGGAGGATCTGAATTGGCCTAGTATGAGACTGCTGTTGCTCACAATCCATTTATTGACTTCTGGCTACTTCCTGGAGAAGTAAAATGTTCCTGATGGTGTAGAAATTATAGTTAAGTTCATATTGTCCCAGTGTCACATTACCTATATGGGCTTTCTGCTGTGAGGAAGCCATGGGAAGCCATAGTGTGACATATAACACAAGCCAGCATTTCTCAACCTGGGGATGTGGGTGGCGCTGTGGTCTAAACCACTGAGCCTCTTGGGCTTGCTGATCAGAAGGTTGGCAGTTCGAATCCCTGTGGCGGGGTGAGCTCCCATTGCTTTGTACTAGCTCCTGCCAACCTAACAGTTCAAAAGCACACCAGTGCAAGTAGATAAATAGGTACTGCTTCGGTGGGAAGGTAAATGGCATTTCCGTGCGCTCTGGTTTCCATCATGCTGTTCTGTTGCACCAGAAGTGGTTTAGTCATGCTGGCCACATGACCCGGAAAGCTGTCTGTGGACAAATGCCTGCTCCCTTGGCCTGAAAGCGAGATGAGCGCCGCAACCCCATAGTCATCTTTGACTGGACTTAACTGTCCAGGGGTCCTTTACCTTTCTCAACCTGGGGTCCTCCAGTTGTCTTGGACTGCAACTCCCATCAGCATGAGCCAGCAGTCCAAAACTTCTGGAGGCTGCCAGGTTGGGGAACAACAATGTACGGACTTGCCCTCAGAATCACCTTTGAGACACAAATAGTGATTTATGCGTAGCCAGAGGAAAAATTTTCCCCATTGAATTCCCATTGACATTTCTTCCTGAAGCTTTAAAGGAACAGCCTGGGAGGGAAGAAAAATAGATGAGACTAAAGCTGCAGTCCTGATGCTCACTTATTTGAGAATAAATCCCAGTGACAGTAAAGGCTAACAGGACTTCCTCCCCACCCCCTACCACCATGGCTAATAGCAGCACACACAGGGGGGATTTTAATTGGGACCCCAGCAGGTGGGGAGGATCAAACTCAGCTCCACTGTAGTCCTGATGAATGTTCCTGGTCTTGCAATTAAGTAATTAATATTAATTTTAAAAATGCATGTAGATGTGCATTGAAGAGGGCCCTGATTATTGCTTGCTTTCCAATCCATATCCCCCTCCTCCCGCTGTTAGCTCCAGAGGAGGAAACACTCCCGTTAGCACTAACTTTCATTGGGATTTATGTAAGTGAGCACAAGAAGGCAATCAGCACAGCATATTTGACCTGCAGGGCCACTGCTGCCTCTGTCACTGTTGGCTTTCCTTTCAGTTACAGGGAGGTAGCAGTGTTGGTCTGCCATAGTAGAAACAAAATAGAAAAATTCCTTCCAGTAGCACCTTAGAGACCAACTAAGTTTGTTCTTGGTATGAGCTTTCGAGTGCATGCACACTTCTTCAGGTACACTGAAATAGAAGTCACCAGACCCTTATATATAGTGAGAGGGTGGGGAGGGGTATTACTCAGAAGGGTGGTGGGAATGGGTGATTGGCTGATAGATGTGGTAAACCTGTTGACGACTGTTAATGACTGCAATTGGTCTTACAGGAAAAATCAAGGGGTGAGATGGCTAAAAATAGCTATATCATGTATAATGAGATAAGAATCCAATGTCTCTATTCAGACCAGGTCTCTCCATGGTTTTAAGTTTGGTAATAAGTTGCAATTCAGCAACTTTTCCCAAAAGCCCACCACCATATTGGCACGGGGTGAAAAGGCAGAAACATACATTGGAGGGAAGCATGTCAGCTACCTGGCAGAAACTGATGCAACCTGTCCCAGATCCACCCCTTGGGCACTCTCTTTGAGAAGGCTTCTGGCTCAGTGGTAGAGCATCTGCTCTGCATGCAGAAGGCCCCAGATTCACTCCCTGGAATCTCCAGGTGCAGCTGGGAGATAACCAAAAACCATGAAGAGCTGCTGCCAAGTACTGACTTGGTATAAGGCAGCTTCCAGTTTTTCTGAGAGGCTGGAGTAGCTTCACTGCCACAGCAACCCCCTCCCATGCCCCAGGTTAGTGTGGTACATGCGAAGGAGGAGACAGCAGGGACCTTCCATACACCCTTGGTCTTGCTTGTATCCACAAACAATTCCACCTTTGGGAGAAAGCAAAGGGGTGCTCATCTATTTGTAACCTCACCCCAGTCCTGTGCTACAAAGAGGCAGAGCTAATATAAGGACAGAGAATGCTTGAATAGTAAACTTGATGTATCTGGAGTGTTTAAGAAAGCCTCTTTGACGACCTTTCTTAGTAGTATGGAAGCCATGCTCACCTGTCTTTCTCATGCTGCTTCAGTAACATCAGAAGATCCAGGTCACATGGGAGTAGCCATGTCATATCCGCCCCCTACTTCCATGTGCCCCCTGGAAACACACTGGCTAAGCAGCACTCATCAGGACTGAAATTCTGCTCACCAGCTGATGAGCAGAGGGTTCAATCTTGCTCTCTGCAGGATCGAACCCTGCCCCTACTCATCAGCTGATGTCACACAGTGGTGTCAGCTGATTAGCAGGTGGGTGTATTTTGGGGGAAATGACCTTGTCGACCAAATTAGACTCCCTGGCAGGTCAAGATTGGCCCATGGACCAGAAGTTCCCAACCCCTTCTCTAACTACATCAACTATTGAGCATGGAATTCTGTGTGCATAAGCTCTTCAGTGTACTTTCAACTGCAAATCATTCTGTGGAAGAGTTTGTGTGTTCAAGATTTCTATTACAATGTGCCTCCTGAGCTGTGGGAACGATGTGTTATATTTGGCAAAGCAATCTGTTTATAATGCCCATAGTAAGTGGAAAGTTCTGTCAAAATCAGTTGCAGTTGAACAAGTTCTTACCTGAACTATTGCAGAGCTCTCTTTGCTCCTGACCCATTTCCAGTGAAGAGCGTCAAACATTTCCCCACTGTACCTCATTAGAGTGCAATCTCTATTGCTTATTTTCTCATTCATATTTTCCACTGCCCCACACCAATATTCAAATCTACCACAGCTTGTTTAAATACCTCTGAGGAGAACATCCGTGAGGAATGAACATGTTTTGCGTTGTTGTTGTTGTTGTTGTTGTTGTTGTTGTTGTTGTTGTTGTTATAGTTCTCAGACTGATTCTGGTGCAAGGTCTTTATTTCACACATGTGCAAACCACATGGATTTATGGCCAAATCTGTGGGCAGAATCAGGCAGCAGTCCAAAACCACACCCTATTTTTGAAGTCCTTTGTGTGGAGCAGAACCAGATGGTTTATCAAGCTGGTGACTTGATCCAGTCCAACCTAAGTCATTTGAATGTCCACTGGTACCAATGGCAAGTATTTAGCCACACACATACCTCTCTCACTGAAATAAATGGGATTTGGGATGTACAATTTACATTCTGTGAATGGTTTAGCAGCCTTGGACAAATTCTTGTCTGGTTTATATATTCCTAGAGAAAAGTGGGTTCTGCCAGATCTATAGCATAAGGTGGCAATACACAGCACTTGATTGCTTGGTCCCAACACTTCTTCATTCACCCATCACTGGAAGGCTTTGAACTTGTTCAGCACTGATTTTCCATTTTAAAAAGAATGGATGAAGGAACCTTTGTAGAAGAATCCTGTGTATGTTTTTCTTGTATGTTAAGTCCCACTGTGTTTAACAGAGCTGACTCCTAGATAGGTATGAGGTCCCATTAATCTGATTGAGGTATGTATATAAATACCATATTTTCCCATGTATAACATGCCCCTGTGTATAAGACACCCCCTATTTTTGGGGATGCAAATTTCAGAAAATGGGGGAGATAGCCTAGAGTTGTTGAGCTCTTTTTTTTGGGGGGGGGGGTTGCCGAAAATCACTAACCTGACTGATAAAGCTGAGCGCTGACAATGCAGCATAAAAGTACCTAACTTTGGCTGGTCATATCATACGTACATGGATAACATTCAACTAACAGTTTCATGTGCTTGTCTGGAAAATGATGACTTTCTGAATTGTGATGTAGATATGAAAATGATCCTTGAGGTCTGAGTTAGAAGGTTTCCTTAAGTGGGGTACAATACATTAGAAGCTGAGTTTTGTGCAGGCAAACTTTTAAATCATCCGCAGTGAAGACTGCAACACAAAATGTTAAAAAATCAGAGGAACAGAGTGAAATAAGGTGGGGGGCAGGGGGCGGGGTGGGGTGGAGAAATGCAGTAAACGGTTCTGATGGAAATCCATTTCTCTGTCACCAATGCCGAAGCAATTGCTTTGATCCTCAAGACCCTTGAAATCTTGGCATTGGCTTGAAATAACAGGCATTATGTTTCTTATCTCTTGATTGCTAGGACCTTAGATCATTCTGCAACCACACATTGAAGCTGTTCTCTGCAAGAAGGGCGGTTAGACTGGTGCTTCTAGAAAACATTAAAGCCGAGACACATAAAAATGTGGAATTTAACATTACAAACTAGTCTATGCCTACTCAAATGTAAGCTCCATTAAGTTCCATAGGGCTTAGATACGTGAACATAGGAATTCAGCAGAAGAAACATAGCAACTACATTTCTCACCTCTTCCTACCTTGATCCCAACCAGCTATTTGTCCAGCACAACTCCTGGTGTGGTACATCCATAGAAGCACACTCCACATGTTGTTATATAGGGTACAGCTGGGGGTTGAAGAAATATATATCTGGGAGAAAGGAAAGGTGTTGTCATCCAGCAGGCCCCCTTGTTCTGGGGGAAGCCCTTGCATCTGAAGAAAAAAGGAAATACAATGCATCATGCATTCATGGAATTTATATCCCCAAGATGTGATAATGGCCACCAAGCTTAGATTTAAAAAAATAAATAAATTCAAGAAACTCATGGATGACAGGTCTATCAGAAGCTCTTAGCCAGGCTTCCTCAACCTCGGTCCTCCAGATGTTTTGAGACTACAATTCCCAGCATCCCTCACCACTGGTCCTGCTGGCTAGGGATCATGGAAGTTGTAGGCCAAAAACATCCGGAGGGTTGAGGTTGAGGAAGCCTGCTCTTAGCCATAACAATGGAAATGCATTTCTATTTTTTTAAAATGAGCATATGTTTAAAAAAGCAAAATTATTAATGTGTTTTTTTATTTAAAAAACTTATATACCAACAGATTGTTAAAAAAGAAAACAAAACACCTCTAAGCGGTTTACAAAAATATAAAACATCAGCATTCTTGATAAAAAGTTAAAAATACAACAATTTATTTCATACGTTATGGAACTTACTACCAAGTTGTGCTGCAAAAGTAATACATTCAAGATATGCATAGCAAACAATGTAAATGAAAAACTTCAACAATTCTCACCGCAAAAAAGAGCAAAAACATAGCAGCACATTTTGAAAGCCTCTTAAGAGTCAGGGATCCTTTGCCCCTTCACCCATCCATATTATTGAGTCATTTACTGGTTCACAGCATGTACTCCACATAACATCACATCCAAATACTTTTTACATCTAGTTCCAGCCAATTTTCCAACTGAACAAATAATGATAAATATTTGCCACAATTAGATCCCGTCTTTCTTCCATCATGGAACATGATGGCTGACATGGTGTTCTTAGCTGGCCTTCATCCCAGGCATTCAGACCCAGACCTGTTTTGTTTCATCAAAATGACTTGACCATGTGCCCTTAACTGTGGGATGACTCCAATTTACCAGGTGACGTGCACAACCAAAAATGTTGTCACCACCATCTAAGCTGTGACCTTCTTTAGGCACATTTGGATGATCATTGTTGGAGACTTTATAGACTTTGGTCTTGTCTAGACTGTGTAGACTGGAACAGCACATTTGTTTCATTTCTTCAGAACTGCTTGGACATGCCTAGAAATGTGAGGTCATAAAGGGACATCTGGTTGACCAAGACTGATTAGCTTAGCTATCACAAGGTCTCATCTCTGGGAGGTCACATTGCATTTAATTCTTAGCTTCCCTGATTAATTCCTGCTTCCCAAGAAACATTTATCACCAGTTAGTTCAACAGTGGCTCAGTCAAGCAAGGGAATAAAGAATTCTTCAGACATGCCCATCTCACTATTTCTAAAGGTTTTATTTCCATTGTGCTACATCAGCTTTCTTCTTATTAAAGGTGAACTTCAAAGCTCTAAAATACCAAGTTAAAAAAAAAGGCATGTGCTTTTAGATCCCAAATAGGGTGGGCAGATGGGAGTGACGGACCGCTTCTAGCATGGATGCTAGCATAGCTAGACTTCCTAGAAACTTAGGATCAAGTCAGAGCTGTGTCAAAAGAGCTTTGTGTTCTTCGGAGGCAGACAAAGAAAGCCATTTTTCATCACGTCAGAGATTTCAGCAGCTTATAACTGAACGAGATGTATGCATTCGGCCACTTGTCACACCTTAAGGTGGTTCACATGTGCAGGTGCATGACTTGATTTCTCTGCACATGATTATTCAGGGCTGATTCAAAGAACTTCACACATCACTTGAAAACTACAGAAAGTGTCTCCTGGCATACATGAAGAAATGGCCACCACAACAGAGGGAGTCAATCTAACTGTGAGTTCTGGAAGACCCAAGTACTGTTCCTCTGCCTGTCTCATTTCACCTCTCCTCTGAGGGTGCTGTCCTAACTGAACTCCAGCTCCAAAAGTGCCCCTGATACTGACAGAGAGACCATCAAAGTTGGGTATTATTTAGGAGTTGCAGCTGGGGGAAACTGCAAGTCTTGGAGTTTTCCTTCTGCTGCAATTTGGATTATATTTTTTTATTGGTAGTCCTTAACATGGTAATTATCAGCTGATAGTTTAACCTTTATGTACATTTATTAACGTGAAATGTTTTGATTAGGTGATTAATATTTGTGAGATTGTTTACATTTTGTTGACGTCTTGGAATTGGTGGCAAATTATTTTGAAATGTTACATTTTATTATAAGTATCCTGAGCCTCTTTGAGCATGGTTTGCTATGGAAACAGGCATAAAAAAATAACCTGATGATGAACTGATGGGAAATAATAAAACAGACAAAAAATACAACCTCAAGACTTGGTTACTGCAATAAGCTGAATGTGGGACTTCTCTCTTGGGCTTAACCAAGCTAGTGAGGTATCCTGACTTTGGTATCCTGTAGACACCTCTGCTGATAGAGATGTATTGGCTGCCCATGTGCTCCCAGGTTCAGTTCAAGGTCCTGCTTTTAGCATTCAAAGCCCTGAACAACATGGGACCAGGGTCTCCAAGGGACCGAAATCAGACAGGCATGGTGATATTCAGGTGCCTACAGAAGACACATTGGTTTAGGAAGGCTTGAGGTGAAACCCAATCATTTGATGAAATGCTTTCATTGCTTTTAGAGTTTATATGGGTGTCTCACATTTACCTGTAAATGGAATCAAGAATCCAGCCTGGTGCCCTCTCCCAACTGGTTGATTGGCATTGGCTATTAGACTGGCTGAGAACTGTGCTCAGATTACCCACTTGTGTGCATGATTCCTCAGCCAGAACATACAGAGAAGAACATATGAAGCTGCCCTCCATTGGCCCATCTAACCAAGCATTCTCTAGGTCCCTATCTGTACTTTACATTTAGAGCACTATTATATTCCTTGGGAAGAGGGACTGATTGTTAAAGCACTTAGAGAACTGTAGCTCTGTGAGGGGAATAAGGGTCTCCCCAGCGTCCATAACAAACTACAGTTCCCAGAAGTCTTGAGGGGGGGAGCCATGACTGTTACATTGGTATAATACTGCTTTAAATGTAAGATGTAGATGTTTTCCACAGCCTTGATGCCTCCTCTCCTTTTCTTCCTCCTTCCTCCTCTCCTTCTCCTTCTGGAGATGCGAGGAGCCTGGGACCATCTGTATGCAAGCCATGTGTACTATGGCTGTGCTATGGCCCCTGGTTAGATTAGGGTAAACTAACTGTGCAAACCATTTACTCTGATCAAATACTACTGGAATGACACTGCAGAGGAGGTGCATCCATGAACGAGAACCGTCAGTTCCCATTGCATCTATTTCTCACCCAGTAAGAGGAGGGTCAGTTAATAAATCCACTAGGTAGCCGGTATGCCAGATGTGATCTGATGATCTCTTCTGTCTCAGGTTTCACTTACAGTCTAATCCTTCCCTTATTTCCCCTTGGTTGCTTTATTCCATATTTTCAGTCATTTTCCCTAATGAAACCATCTAGCATAACTAATCCAAACATGGGCTTAATTAATCAACATTTGGCAGTCTATAGCTCCGCGCTCTTGCCCAAATTACTTGTGACAACTTTCTTAATGTAAAACCAAAATATCTACGGGGAGCCTGTTCTTCAATCAGCTGGCTGGATAGAATGTTTTCAATTGATTTTAATATATGTTAATAAAGCAGCAATAAACCTCTTTTCTCCCCAGTTGCCCATGGAACATTTTGCTGCCAGAAAAAGTCATTAGTTTGTTTTTAATTTGATAAAAAGCAAGGTGGAAATTCCTCCAGGCCCAAACATGGAATGAGACTTGACCGTGCAAGGGTACCATCCACAATGACTAAGCACTTTGAGCATGTTGACCTCTAGGGTTGCCATAGTTCAAAATGTAAAGACCAGGACGCCCCAAGAGCTGCTGAGTTTTTTTTAAAAGGAAACCACCGAAATTGTTGAGCTTTTTAAAGGAATCCCCTCCCCCAATGCTGTTGGGCTATTTTCTTTCTTTCAAAAAAGCCAAAAAAGGAGTGATTTTCTGATTGACTTGCCAGGACAAAGCATTGCCTTTTGGAAATTTCCCCCCCAGATGTCGATTCTGCCTTTGAAATCCCAGTAATTTATGGGAAAATCCAGATGTATGGCAGCCCTACTGAACACTTTACAACCCTTATTACATCCCGCCTTAGAGCAAATCATTATTCTCACTTCTTAGATGGAGACCTTGGGCTGAGATACAGTAAGTGGTCCAAGCAATACTTATTTTCCTACTAATTTACAGAACTTCTAAACTGCCCTGCATCTAAATGGATCCCAATGCAGTCAACAAACACTAAATAAACAATCCATAAAAAACAATTAAAGTATAAAATCTATTTTAAAAACCCAGCATTTCTGAAAACTGTCACAAAGAGTGAAACACACAAAATGATTATTCATAAAATCCCCAGAGCTTGGAGAATGTAATTAAATTATATCAAAGTCCTGGCTAAACAGATGTGTCTTAACCTGGCACTGGAAGCCAAAAAATGGAGTGACCCTCCTCACCTCCAGGGGGAGATAATTCCATAGTTGGGGCACCACTGCAGAGAAGACCCTGTTCTATGTCACCTCACAGCAAGCCACCACTGCAGGCAGGAAAGTGAAAAACAGAAATAGGAAGAGACAGCCCCAACCAGAGAAGAATGGCAAATCAAGTTGATGGACTATGGCAAAACTAACTGGGAAGCTCAGGAATCAAGAAGACAAGAAATTAAAAAAAAGAAAGAATGGGAAATGTTTATAATGTATTTACAAAATCATTGTAAACAGGTCAAAACATTAGCAGGGTTTTAAAGACACTTGTAAAGTAACAGAACATATAGATAACTTAGGAAGGTGAAAAATAGGAGAGGTACTGATATGCAGATGAAAATAGAATTAAAAAGACCCATGGAAGGGATGGGGGGAAGTCAGGAGATCCAGAATAATTTTGATATTTGGATTTTGTGCTGTTTTATGTTGTATGTTTATATTTTTGAAAATCTAATAAATATATTATAAAAAAGAAAATGAAAAATAGAAGTGACTATGCAATTCATAGCCATAGCACTGGAATTACTCTGTATACTGGGAAAATCTACACTGAGCTCTTTTTCAAACCTGGCTGTGTGATCATATAATAAATTGGAATGATATGTTATTTTCTATTTTCAACCACAAGCACCCACCGTAGCCTCTGAACAAAATGCTGACAGAGGAAACTGTGCAGCATGGTTCAAACATATAATTACATAATTGGATTTGGCTGCACTTGACTACTGTACACTCAGGGCTAGGGGAGGCTGACACCTCCAAAAGTGGGTGATACAAGTCCACCCACTCCTATCAGTATAGCCAAGTTGAGTTTAGCAAGTCAAGGGACAAGCAAGGCAGAACTTGTTGAGCCAACAGGTGGAACCCATCAAAATTGCTTTCTTCTTTTTACATGAACAGCTACAGTGTCGGCTTAGAAGCAAGACCATCCACACATGGTCTCAGGCCCAACAGATGATGCTAATACAACCCAAATTACAACTATGCCACAAACAATGATTCTTCAACATCACCTTCATTGGACTAGTCATATTGTGAGGATGCCTGATTATCATTTTCCAAAGCAACTACTGTATTCCAAACTTAAAAATGGAAAGCATAATGCTGGTGGTCAACAAAAGAGGATTAAAGACTCTCTCAAGTCAAATCGTAAAAAATGTAGTATAAACACCGACAACTGGAAAACACTGGCCTGCGAGCGCTCTAGTGGAGAACAGCCTTTACCAAAGGTGTCATGGGCTTTGAAGACGCTCAAACTCAGGACAAAAGGGAGAAATGTGCTAAGAGGAAGGCATGTTTGGCAAATTCTCACCCTGATCAACTCCCGCTGAGAAACCCATGTCCCCATTGTGGAAGGACGTGTGGATCCAGAATTGGTCTCCACAATCGCTTACAGACTCACTGTTAAGACCAGGCTTCCTGAAACTCGGCCCTCCAGATGTTTTGAGACTACAATTCCCATCATCCCTGACCACTTGTCCTGCTAGCTAGGGATCATGGGAGTTGTAGGCCATGACCGTGTTTATGGAAGACAATCTTACTCGGCTACGAGTGATTGCCATAGAACAGTGTTTTTCAACCACTGTTCCGCGGCACACTAGTGTGCCGCGAGATGTTGCCTGGTGTGCCGTGGGAAAAATTGAAAAATTACTTTATATATAGTCAATATAGGCACAGAGTTAATTTTTTTAACATTTTCTAATGGTGGTGTGCCTCGTGATTTTTTTCATGAAACAAGTGTGCCTTTGCCCAAAAAAGGTTGAAAAACACTGCCATAGAAGAAGAAGATGCCACAAACCAGTGAACAGGCAATTATTGACATGCAGAGGAAGGAAACCATAGAGTCTGTGCATCAAGGCATACAGTGTAAATTTTAACTGAATATAAGACGAGCCTGTTGGATCAGGCCAATGGCCCATCTACCTGTGGGGGAACCCACAAGAAGGATTCAAGCAAACGAGCCCTCTCCTTTCCGGTGGCTTCCAGCAAATGGTATTCAGAAGCATGACTACCTGTAACTGAAATAGAAAATTAAAAGAAATAAACAAATAAAAAATAAGAAAAATAAAGGTGGGGTATAAGGCAAAAGAGAGAGTTTACAATGCCATCATAAGGAAGCAGGAGGTATGGCTTTTCAAATATCCTCTGGTTGCTTATGCTAGTGTAAAACCAGCATCCTAGCAAAAGACTGGCAGCATGCCCTTTGTTAAGTTGTGGGAAAGATGGACGAAGGACACAGCTCTTTTAGATCAACAGCTCTTTATTACAGCAGTTAGAACTGCTCCTTGTGTCTGACACAACAGCGTAGCTGGCTGCTCTATATAATACTAAGTAACTTGTAACAGTAACAAATCCCAACTAACTAACCAATCAGTGAACGGCAGCTCTCAATCCTTTATTTGCATACTGGTGGCACTGAGTAAGAACTGCAGCCAATCGTAATACATAACACCCTTGCCCCAGTGAGAATTTGTGCACCAGCAACTAATAAGGTTCCATCTGAAAATGTGAATGCAGGAAACCATTTCATTAAAAAATAACAGCCATTCAACCAGTGTATCTAACCTATTGCATTCAATTTACCAATAGGTGGCAGTGCAGGGATTAAAACCCAAACGGAGTACATTGGAAATTAAACTGTGAGAAATGACTGCTGGGAGTTTGCTTGGATATGATTATTGATTATTCCAGAATGAGTTATTGGTTAGGAAACATTACTTTAGTTAATCTATTGTTGTTGTTTTGCAGTTCTGGCAGTGTTCTGCATAACCTTTAGCAGGCTAATTGAAAAGAAGGTCATGGAGACAACCCAGCAAATGTTGAAGAAAAACGATGCAAACATTCATTCAAACAGCAGCTGCAGATTTTTCAGCATCCAATTCGCAATCCCTTTCCATTTCCTTCCTATGGACAGTCACACAGGCAGCTCATCTTTGCAAACAAAAATAACAAGCAAGCAAAAACCTAACATCCATTATGGGGCGTTCTGCAGCCAGGGAAGCAGGATAGTATTTCAAGCGTGAGTCAACCATGTATCCCAGAGGCCAATCCATAGCAAAAAATATTTCCCCAAATGCCTGTTTTCCTATTACTTTTCTGAATTGTTGCTTCACCTCAATATGACAATCTACTTACCTTCTCAATACCTCATGGGGGGGGGTTTCTACAGTCTCCCCCCCCCCCAAATTCTTCATTTGAGCAATCTTTGGGTGAAGTGTCGCACCAAACACCTCTTTGAACCTCTTGATCCATCATTTATCCCAAATTTTGACCCTGATGAGCATCCATCCTCATCTTCTGCCACCATTGTCTTTTTCCCTTGGACACTGTAGGTAGGCACTTCTTGATTCTGAATTTCTTGGTATTCCCCATTGATTGACAGACTGTGACATTTGTTTGCATTCACTCATACATCTGTAGCATCTCACTTCTGAATTAATCCGATTTCTTTTTCTTTTTGTTTTGTTTTAAAAAAGGAGAAATTCCCTGCATTTCAAGATGTATTTAGGGAGCAATCCTATAGCAAGATCCTCCAGAATGAAAAGGGTAAGGATCCATTGGGTCTCTGGCTGTACCATGAACTTCCTAGTATAGCTGTGCTACACCAGTGTAACTCTTCATTCTCAGCTCAGCTGGAGATGCACCAACATATCTTCCACATCCTGGCTCAGCCAGGACCCATCCTGATGAGCTGAGCACAGTGGATTTAAGATGGTATAAACCCTGCCTGAAAAGGGGTGGGGGTGGGGTTTGCAGGGCGGGGGGGGGTGCACGACTGGTGGGGGACAAGTCCCTTCAGCAGAGTCGTGTGACCTAGGAACCTGGCAATGTTAAGTCACTAAAAATGGTGGAGTAATTCAAACAATTTAAAGCCACCCCCTTTCAAGTTTAGGCTGGCTCAGCCACTAGTGGCATCCTTTTTTGCTGGCTTTCTGACACTGGAGATCTATATCTATCTATCTATCTATCTATCTATCTATCTATCTATCTCTCATCTATCTATCATCTATCTATCTAATCTCCACCCTGGTCTTCTAGTTGTAAAGTGTCTTAACTTATTCTAATATTGTATTTTCATACTGTTGTAACCCACTCTGGAAACCTTATGGTCTATGGTGGGTAAAACAACAACAACAACAACAACAACAACAACAACAACAACAGCAGCAGCAGCAGCAGCAGCAACAGCAACAGCAACAACAACAGCAGCGATGATTTTGCCCTTGGTGATTTGATGTTATTCATCTAGTTTATGTATCTCTTTCTGACTGGTTTAGGTATCACGGCGTGTTGTTGTTTCATAAGAAGGCAATCTGCCATATGTACAGTAGTTCGCTGTGGTTCTGCCAATATGGAAGCGGGTCTGCTGGAAATTGACTTTGTCAAGTCCAGTCCCTTTAGGAAAGAGGCATACATTCGTGACAAATTGGATTGTTTTGCTGTTTATTCCTAATTTGCTGTGTTGTGCCTGAAGAAGTTGGAATTGTTGCCATAACGAAAATCAATGCATATTTTTATGTCTCTTTCTAAGATCATATCTTCTTTTGTTTGTAACAGCCCGACCAAGGCTCTGGATAAAGTGTCACCCACTTCTAGTGAGCACGATAAAGCACAGCGTAATAAAACAAGGCATGCCTGTATGTATAATGTTAAAATAATTCATCAGCAAAAGACAAGGCTTTGGGGTTAAAAGGAGTAGGCCGTCAAGTGGTTTTGGCACCAGGGCAGTTCCATGACGTATATTTAAAGTGCATTCAACACACATTTAACATACATGACTTCCCCCCAAAGAATGCTGGGCACTGCAATTTCCCCCTCACAGGTACAATTCCTAGCACCATTATCAAACTATAGTTCCCAGGATTATTTAGGGGTGCTTTAAATGTGTGTTGGATGTGCTTTGAATGTATGGTGTGGATTTTCCCCAAGATGGCCAATAAGACCATAAGTAGGACCGGAACAACTGCAAAGCAGTGTCACCCAGTGCTATTTTTCTAGAAAAAGAGGTGCCGGAACTAACCATTAGCACCTCCCTCATTAGAATAGCAATGGAGCCACCTAAGAGGAGTTGGAACCTACCTGAGCGGTGCTAGAACCCACTTGAGGGGTGCCGGAACTGAGTTCCTGTGAGTTCCCCTGAAAAAAAAAGCCATGGTGCCATCCACCCACTCCAGAAGGATGCCGTGATCAATTGTATTAAAAGCCACTGAGAGGTGGAGGAGAATTAACATGACACATTCCCCTTGTTTCTCTCCAGACAGAAGTCTTCAGACAGAGTGACCAAAGCAGTTTCTGTGCCCAAACAGGATGAAACCCCGATTTAAATGGATTTAGGGTGATGCTTGGTCTACTGAAAACACAGTTCTGTCAAAACAGGGAGACTTCATTCTCTGCTGATAGCCTTGCTTTCTTGAATTGTCTTGATGACCTGCATACTATTGAAAAATGTCTCTTTTTTATGGCACTTCTTGCACTCTGCTTCCTTTGCTGGACGTTGTCGGAAACTTGGACTTGGCTTCTTGCTACACTTTCCACAGCTTTTGTTATTTCTCTTCCAGGTAGTGGTAAAGTCTCTCTTACTCTCTAGGTGGCTATAGTTTTTACTATGTATATATGGACACTTTCTCTTCACACCACCTTTTACTATACCAATAACCAATGTAGTATCTCCCGTGTTACTAGGCCAGTAAGCCACTTTGCTGTTCTTTTATCATTTCCTGCGTTCTTATTTTCTCAGTAGCTTCTGCTAATGAGAGAACCTGGTCCAGCTGCGACTGGGATGATGAACATGTGTCCTTTATAGGCCCACTACCACAATCCTATTTCTGATCCCCATATATATATAGGCTCTGTATTTACAATGCACTGCAAGCTTATGGACAGAAGTAAATAAAAAGTTTCTGCTGTTTCTCCATGTTCCCATCACCTTCTGTTAAATATTGCCCTTTCAAAGGTAACATTGTGTATTCCAACAAAATAGGCCACCCAAGCCTCTTTAGCTTTGGTGAATTTTTTTTACTACCTCTCAGAAAAGTGATATGGCACCTCAAATATCAGCAACAGCATTTCCCATAGCAAATCTCAGGGCACTCACTTCGTGTTCTTGAAAGCTTCAAACCTCTTGATCCAGCAGGCCGAGCTACCTGCACTAATGAAGCCAAATTTATCTATTAAAGCCATTTGTGCTCTGGATTCAATCGCTGCTCTGAGACGAGTTATGATTCCTTTCTGTTCCTTTTGCAGATTCGGTATAAGATTCTCCAGCATTTACTTTTACCTTCTCTACCCTAACTTTGAGAATATTTTGTGGCTAACCAGTCTTCCCCTCTTTCCCCCCTCACTTACCATCTGATTTCTTTTATGTTAATATCCCTCTGGAGAAAATAATCATAACCCCAACCTGACACCATGTAAAGTTACCCACCACCAGTGGCGTAGGGAGGGGGGGCGAAGGGGGCAGGGAGCCCCGGCTACCACCCTGTAGAGGGTGACACTCCTGCACCCCTCCCTGGCTTGCCTCTGCCTGGACAGGCTTGTCTGGGCTTGCCCGCCGGCAGCGCGCCACTACGGAGCACTGCGCTCAGCCAGCGGACCCCAAGCAAGCCCGTCCTGGGATGGCCCACCAGCAGCGCACCACTCCCAGTGCGCAGGCGCAGCATGCATACGATGCATGCATCGTACGCTGTGTCTGCGCACTGGGAGCGGTGCGCTGCCAGCGGGCCAGCCTCGGACAGGCTTGCTCGGGGCTCTCCTGCCGGCAGTGCGCCACTACGGAACGTTGCACGCCACCGGCAAGCCCTGAGCAAGCCCGTCCAGTGCTCACCCGCCAGCAGCACACCGCTCCCAGCGTGCAGACGCAGCGTGCGTCCAATGCATGCGTTGTACGCTGCGCCTGCACACTGGGAGCGGCGTGCTGTCAGTGGGCAAGCCCCAGACGGGCTTGCTCGGGGCTCGCCCACCAGCAGCACGCCACTACGGAGCGCTACGTGCCGCCGGTGGACCCCGTGAAAGCCACAGAGCGAGGCCGCCCTGCCTGGGGCTCGCCCGCCAGCAGTGCGCTGCTCCCAGCACACATGCGCAGTGTGTGTCCAACACATGTGTCGTACGCATACTGTGCATGCATGCTGGGAGCGAAACCATGCCGCCCAAGTGCTTCCGGGATTGCCGCCCCAGGTAGCCGGGCGGCTTCCTCCGCTCCTGCCCACCACCCTGATTTTAAGAAGAAACTAGAGCAGGAGTAGGCACCCTAAGGCCCGTGGGCCAGATGAGGCCCAATCGCTTTCTAAATCCGGCCTGCAGACAGTCCAGGAATCAGCATGTTTTTACATGAGTAGAATGTGTCCTTTTATTTAAAACGCATCTCTGGGTTATTTGTGGGGCATAGGAATTCGTTCATTATTTTTTTCAAAATATAGTCCGGCCCCCCACAAGGTCTGAGGGACAGTGGACCAGCCCACGGCTGACCCCTGAACTAGAGAGTGGCCTCCAAGCAGGAAGTTCCCAGTTGGTTAGGCTTTCCCCACAAAAGAGTATGGATTATGAAAGACAAGAACTCTATGGTCACTTCACACCTCCCTACGGAGAATGTTCCATTTAGAAGGAATCTTCACAGAAGCACTCTGCTTGGCTTACAGCAAAGTTTTCTGGAGCAAGGCCTTATCCCAAGGTTTTATGACACAAGGGAGCCATTTGGGATAGCTTCCTGGTACAATGTGGGTTGAGGCCACTCAGAGGTTTAAAGGTCAGCACAGGCACCTTCTTGAATTGTGCCTACAAGCTAACTGACAAGCCATGCAGCACAGCCAATGTCAATGTACTGTGTTCCCTGGAGCAAATTACTGCCCACCTTATGACTGCTACAATATCTGGCTATTCAATGGATCTTTTACAGTGAGCAATTTGTTTCATTCTCTCTCTCTCTTCTTTCTTAAAAAAAAAAAAAGCTTTGTACATACTGATCCTCACCATGTTTATTCAGTAACTGAGTCGCATTGAATTGAGAGGTCATTAATTCCCCATAATTATGCATACAATGCAGTCTTATACATTTCTACTCAGAAGCAATGCTTTTTTTTCTTTAAAAAATGTTTAGGGGTACTCTCATTTTCCTACTCATATTGAAATAAAAAGGTACAGGTAAAGGGACCCCTGACCGTTAGGTCCAGTTGTGGACGACTCTGGGGTTGTGACACTCATCTCGCTTTACTGTTGAGGGAGCCGGCGTACAGCTTCCAGGTCATGTGGCCAGCATGATTAAGCCGCTTCTGGCAAACCAGAGCAGCACACAGAAACACTGTTTACCTTCCCGCCAGTGTGGTACCTATTTATCTACTTGCACTATGTGCTTTCAAACTTCCAGGTTGGCAGGAGCAGGGACTGAGCAACAGGAGCTCACCCCATTGTGGGGATTTGAACCGCCGACCTTCTGATTGGCAAGCCCTAGGCTCTGTGGTTTAACCTACAGCGCCACCTGCACCCCCATATTGAAATACTGTCCCT
The DNA here is from genome assembly GCF_009819535.1 of Lacerta agilis. Classification (NCBI taxonomy): domain Eukaryota; kingdom Metazoa; phylum Chordata; class Lepidosauria; order Squamata; family Lacertidae; genus Lacerta; species Lacerta agilis. The sequence goes on along the minus strand of NC_046314.1, from coordinate 84,967,817 downwards.
CAATGAGGCCAAACTTAGACTCACAAAATGTTTAGGGGTAGGAGTACCCCTGCGTCCCCCCAGAAGAAAAGCACTGCTCAGAAGAAAAACGAACAGCATCTGGGAGGCTGCTGCTCCTCAACCTAAAAGGGATCAGATTATTGAAACCCCGTCCTATAAGTACCAATACTGAACACAATACTTTTAAATTTTTTAAACCACAAGATAGTACCTTTTACTCAAACGATGAAACATTCCTATATTTCAGCACAATAGCAAAGGTTTCTCCATTTTCCTCCTTGTTTTTGTCTATAACATGTTTTTTCAAAGCCTCAGTAAAAGCAGCAGCAACAACAAACAATACATCCAAAGAATATTTAGCTGATAAATTATTTGCTGGTTGCTGTGGGGCCAGTTCCTGGAGGTAGTGAACAGCTCCACACTTCATTATTCATTGGATGTGCCATCCAGTGCAATTCTTGCTTGGCTTAATGACTCTGTCTAGACCTAGAAGTGCTTGTCAGTGGGATTATTTGAAGTGTTTTGTGACTAGATTTCCTGGCCAACCCGGGCGGCATGCCCTAGTCATACCGTAAATCCGTCTGGAAGCAAGAAGGGATTAAAATAAATAAATAAATAAATAAATAAATAAATTTAAAATAAATAAACCCAACAACAATTATAAGACATATAAATAATTATCTCAGTCAAGTTGTGTGTGAGGCACATTGAAGTCCTTTCAGTTATTAAACACATTTAAAAGTGAGACTTCACCTATTAAACTTCTCCTGCAGCTGGGACTAGAGTTGCAAGCTAGATGTGTCATTTGTGGGTGAGAACAGGGCAGCAAGGCCATTGATGATGGCCATTGTTGGTCCGCACATTGGGGTTGTCATATGAGGTGGAGCTAAAGGCTACATACAGCCATGCCTGGCACCTCCCCATCCTGTATGGAATTCCAGCAGCCAGTCCACCCTTGGCACAGCAGGGCAATAGTTACTTTGGGGCTCAGTAGGATTTTATTCCCTGCCTGCACATTGGTCCTGTGGGCTGCTTCCATCCCTTGCCCCTACTTACTCTGTTGGATTTGGGAGTTTGCTCATGGGTGTGGCTAAACAGGTCAACTTGCTCACATATTATTTATTTAGCAGTGTCCCCTTGGCAGGTAGGGGTGAGAGCTGAAAAGGTGGTGAGGTGATCAGGTGAGCACCTTTCCTTACCTTTCTAGAGATCAACTGATGTGGGCTCTGTGACTTATGGGGCTGGCTACAGAATGCCTTTCAGGCTGTCCAGCCTTACCTACCTGGAGAGATGTCATCCTGGGGTGATAGTCAGGAAGGGGAGCACTTCCATAAAAGGGACCCTTCTGAAGAGTGGGACTGACATAAAAGGGATTAGCACTTTGTTGTGACTCTTGCCCTGGGAAAGGTGCCTGACTCATGTTAGTTCAATTAGGTTGACTTTATAGATGAACAATTCTATCAATTTCAGTTTCTCTTGCTTTCTCATTTTTTCTATTCTTAAATGCAATTCTCTACATTTCCACATCAGTTCGTATTTTTAAAAAGTCCTCAAGAAAATGCATTGGCATTTTAGCATAAATTTCTACCAATATATACATTATTGTACCTATTGGTGCAAAGCAATTTCCTCATATGTAATGTGTTTTCGTACATTATCATTCACTAATATATCCATCTTTGTACACATTGTTTGGCTGGAGAACTGCATTGCAGAATTCAACAAAGTGCAGATTTTGAAGGATGTCTGGATTTCTGTTTATGTATTGTTTCGGAAAATGTGAATTGGGGAGATTCTCCTTAATGTGAACCAAGTCAAATCCCCCCACATATCTTCCCACAATATTTATTTCCCTCTGCTGATATCTGTAAATAATTAAGTGCGGCTGAGATCTGTAAATAATAAAATGTGGCGCTGGATCCATCCATATATCTTGTGACTCATTTCTTCATTACCAATTGCAAATTTCAGGAAATCTTAAGCATTGTTATTGGTTGCAAGAAGAACCTTAAGAGTCCATTCTTTAACCAGCTCAGGGTATTCAAGCTGCCTGCCTCACCCCTAACGTTGCTTTATTTGTTGCCGCTCCCCAATAAACATTTGAAGAACATGCATAGCTGGTCTGTGTCCCTTTCCTTTGCAGCTTTCCCCGTCTCTGTTTGCATCATTTGTACGAGAAATGCACATGCATAAATGTTTTAATTACTCTAATTGCCCCGCTGCCGATATTGACTGCTTGCGTCAAGTTCTACATTAGTGTGATTCTCTCATTAAGCTGACAGTGCAGGCTGCCAAACAGAAGGCAGCAAACAGGGGAGGCGAGAGCCTGGGAAATCCATTTGGAGAAGTATTTTTGTAAAAATGTGTGCTTTTCATTACCAAATGAGCGCTTGAGATTCTCAGCCACTGATAGGCAGTTAGCGCTAATGTTAAAAAAGAGTTGGTGTTGGTGTTGGTGTTGGTGGGGAGTGGGCACCTTGCAAGCTTATGTATGTATCTTAATCTGTAAACATCCATTCTTTTAGCATCAAGAAAAGACAAACTCCAGGTCTAAGAATATAGCCTTAGCACATGCAGCTGACTTTTACTGGGTCAGACTCCAGGGAATCCCCCAAGCCTGTAGAGCAGATTTTAGCACACATCCACCCACCCTCAAAATCTGCTCCACAGAATTGAAGGAACCTCCAAAGAGGCATGTGGGGAGAAGGGAGAAGAGGAAGTCCAATAGGATCCAATTCAGCAGGAGCTTGCCAGCCAGTCTCATGATCAATTGGGCTCCTGATGACCAGAATTGCTGGGAGTCAGGAGGTCCCAAGATGTTGGCATGTGGCACTATAGCTTCTGATTGGTCATTGCTGGATTGTAACCATGACACCAGTGCTGGAAGTTCCTACATTCAGGGAAGTGGGTGGAGACGTTTGGGACCTCCACATCCATCATTGCAGATGCAAAGGACTCAAAGGGCACATTGAAAGGAAACATGCTGGTTCAAAGTATATGAGGCTCTCCTGCCTAGAACACCAAGGCATACCTGCTATTTGGGGAAAGGAAAAAGCTTTGGGAAATCAATGTTCCCTTAGGCCTATGCATATCATTAGGGTGGTAGCAGAGACATGCATTCAATGTAGGCTTCTAGTACAAATTGTACTTTTGTTTCTATTATGCAGCTTGTCTAGCTGGTTCCACTTGAGAAAAAAAATGAGATGCTCTAGGGCAGTACACTGCAAATGTTGTTGCTGCTGGAAATACCTTCTCTTTGTGCCATCAAGCTCTTGAAATGCAAACCGCCAACATCTTGTTGAGGACAAAACCTTCCGGATGGAAAGTCGCACATGCTGACATATTTGTTATTTGTCCGTAGGCAGTAGTTACTTTCCAAAACAGAGAGCTGCTGAAGCTCAGCCTGGCAGGGAAGTGATTCTAAGAATGTAAGAACACAGGAATTGCCCTGCTGGTTCAGACCAAAGGCTCAACTAGCCCAGCATCCTGCTCTTCCAGTGGGAAGCCTGCAAGCTACCCTTGATCCTGGTCTGGAGGCTCCAGTCAGTGAAAAACACTAGATTGTTGATGGGGATAGACTTTGGCCAGCGTGTAACTTCAGTGCTCAAAAGCTACCCATGCACTACAGAGCCAGGTTCAAGGTTCTTATATTAATTTGGCAGGCCCTTAAGGTCCAGGATACTTCAAGGACCACCTAATGCCTCATATCTCTGCCTGATCATTGAGGTCTTCAGGGCATCCCTGTTAGTGGTCCTCCATGGCTCAGACATAGCAGTTCATCTAGTATTGTGGGCCCAATTTTATGGACCTTCCTTCCAGCTAAGGTCAGGCAGGTCCTTTCCCGACTGCCCTCCCCACTTCTGATTCCCAGCATCTGGCGTTAAGAGCCATACTCCCTCCAACAGTGGGGGTAGAACAGAGCCATTGTAGCCAGGAACTATCAATAGTCTTATCCTCCAGTCTTATCTTCTCAGAGCACTGCTACCAACCTGTAGCAGTACACTGTACACCTGAGTACACATGACTTTGGCTGTGTAGGTGTATGTGGGAAAGAAAAGCATTCTAAAGATGCTCAGAAACCCTCTCTTCACACACCCCAGTTCTTATTTCTTGGCACTGAAATTGAGTTTGGTGATTAGATATTCATCAGATGAAGTCATACCTATTGGGACTTAGATGCAGTAGTCTAGTCCCAATAATCTTTCATCACAGTTGCTGTATTCTTGTCAGGAAATGTCACTGGGGATAGGATGGCAGTGGCAGAATTGTGTGAGAAGAGTAGAATGCACCAGGCATCAATGCCCGCATGGAAAGGGGAGTCTGTGTGTACCAGAGAAGGCACTGAGCCTGTCCTGTGTCTGAGATATATAGGCAGCTAAAACCTATGCTAGCTAAATGAACAATTCAGGCCCATATGTCATCATAGCCCAGTTGCCAAGCCCAGAAGAGACAAATTACTTGTGAGCTTCCATCAAACCAGGATGGTGGACTTGATAGACCAGGGGTTGGTGGGAAACTTTTTCAGTCTAAAGACCCATTCCCTCATGGAGGACCGTCTCAAGGTCACATGCCTGTGGTGGACATGGCCAGAGAAATGGGCGTGAGTCTTACTGCTGTACGGTAAGCTACATACTAGCCAAGCAAACGTCAGAGGTTTTACACAGACATTTCACAGAAGGGCCAAATCTGGCCTCTGGGACTAAGGTTCCCCACCTCTGAAAGACCTTTGGTCTGACGCAGTAATTACTTTGTTATGTTCTTTCTCCTCATGCCTGTGTGGTTGTGTTATCTGGATCAGCCTTTACCAATTATGTGTCCCCAGAAGCTATTCAACTACAACTCCCATCAGCCCCAGGTAACATGGCCCAGTGGTCAGGGGTGATAGGAATGGTAGTCCAACAACATCAGGAGACCCAAGGTTGCAAAAGGCTGCTCTAGATAGCTATCTGGATGTGTCACTATCTGTATGGCTTTCCCACCAAGATTTATACTGGTTGGTAAGAAGTCTCAGTCAAAGACGTCAAAGCAAAACCTTCAGCCTGTCTTCAGCTTTAACAGACAGAATCAGAATGGCAGCGTTTGTAACAGATTCAGATTTATTTCCATTCAGCTTTGTGACAGCAAGATTCACTGAAAATATAAACATACACAACTGCTGGCATTTGAAAAGAAATTGTTCCATTAGGTACATTCTTGCTGGAAACAATATGCTTGAAGCTTCCCTAGGTATCTCCAGCTGATTCCATAACACTTATGACAAGCATAATATGGATTTTAAATAGAGCAAGGAAATTAAAACAATGGCTTAAAATAAAATAAATCTGCCTTTAATTACAGTTTCACCATGTGCAAAGAAGTGGCTAAGCTGGAAAATGAGACATCCATCTCTTGGCCCTCAAGCTTGTGAACTATCATCACCCAAGAGGGATTTTTTTTTTTAAGCAGCTGACATTTCTCAAACGATGGTTGGTGAGGCTGCAGAGAGATTGTTTTATCATCATTATTATATATCAGTATTATTAGAAATAGTTTATACCTCACATTTCATCTCAAGGTGGCTCACAGCAGAAAACACCAAAGACAGACAACCCTTCCTTACACTTGATTACCATAAGCTTGGACATCCAAATGTGTGGACTGGTTGCCTTGGAGAGCATTATTCTGTCTGTGGTGTTAAATCTATGGCAGCTCCTTCACAAAACAGGCAAAGCAGCTCTTCATTATATGAAGGATCGCCTTACCCTATTTGTGCTCAACTCAACCGTTTCAATCTGTAGAACTGGCACTGTTAGAGATGCCACATAATACTTGTTCCACGGTTGTCAGAAATGGATCTCTTAGTGTGGCAGCACTTACACTTTGTAACTCCTTGCCTATTGATCTCAGGCAGGCACCTTCATCACATTATTTTTAATACCTGCCTAAAACATTTTTGTTTAGGCAAGCCTATCCAGACATATGGGATGCAGGTGGCGCTGTGGGTTAAACCACAGAGCCTAGGGCTTGCTGATCAGAAGGTCGGCGGTTCGAATCCCTGCGACGGGGTGAGCTCCCATTGCTCGGTCCCAGCTCCTGCCCACCTAGAAGTTCGAAAGCACGCCAAGTGTAAGTAGATAAATAGGTACCGCACTGGCGGGAAGGTAAACGGCGTTTCCATGTGCTGCTCTGGTTCGCCAGAAGTGGCTTTGTCATGCTGGCTACATGACCCGGAAGCTGTACGCCGGCTCCCTTGGCCATTAACGCGAGATGAGCGCCGCAACCGCAGAGTCGGACACGACTGGACCTAATGGTCAGGGGTCCTTTTACCTTTTTATCCAGACATATGAGTGTTGACATGCCCCCATCTCTTTCAATTTTAATGATATTTTAATGTTTTTAATTGTTTTTAACTGTTTTCTTGGCTTTAATGATAATTTTAATAATTCTTGTAAACCACTTAAAGGTTTTACTACAAACAAGGGGTATATAAATTTTGTCTAATAATAACAACAACAATTAGATCCCATCATGGTGCGCTCCACATGTTGTGGACTGAATTCCCATCAGTCCCAGCTATCATCATCATAATCATCATTTACTTTGTATGCCGCCTTTCCACAGTTAAAACCCTGCTCAAGGCATGAAAAGATTTATATAATTTCAAACGTAACAAATGTAGTCATAAATGATAAATAGAACACATCACAAAGTTCTCGACCATAATTTACACATAAATCTAAAGATCTAAAAACAGATACAACCCCCCCCCAATACCCCAAAGCCTAAGTCTGTTCAGTTGCCTCAGCTTTTGTAGCTGGAGTCAGTCAGGGCCCCTCCCTCGCAGGCTAGGTGGAAAAAGGCATGCAAGGCAAGGAGCAGGTCTTCCAGAAAGAGGCAAAGTGTAGTCCAAAATATTTTGAGGACACCATGTTAGCTACCCCTACACTAGGGCCAGTAGCCGACGGTCTGTATGCTAAATTCTGATGTACACAACCCTTTCTCATCTTCTCTGTCTGGCGTATTGCTGTCACTTTACTGCAGCCTTTCTCAACCTTGGCTCCCCTGATGTTTTTGGCCTACAACTCCCATCATCCCTGACCACTGGTCCTGCTACCTAGGCATGATGGGAGTTGTAGGCCCAAAACATCTGTGGACCCAAGGTTGAGAAAGGCTGCTTTATTGCCATCTTTCTTTCTTACCACCTCCATACCACCTTTGTCTCATTCCCATTTCTCATCTGCCTCTCCTCCTCCCCCCCAAAAAAATCTGATTATCTCCCACCAGGGCCAGCCCAAGACATTTTGGCACCTGAGGTGAACCACAAAATGATACCCTCCTGCTGCCAGGGAAGAAGGGGTGACACAGACTCGAAAATGACTGATGTGTAACATCCCTGCAGAGCTGACATTCCTACAGAATTGAATGCCGCAGTCGGAAAGGGAAGGGTCCTGTTTTGCTGCTATAGCTGTGTTCTTTATGCCATTCAGCGATACAACAGCACAGTTGCAATATAAAAGTAAAAAAAGAATCATTAGAGCAGGGAAGGAAATCTCACTGTGCATTTGTGGATAAAAGAGAAATAAACAAACTGCAGATTTCTTCCTGGCAGTTCATTACAGCAGAATCTGAGGATCTCAGCACAAATGATTCCGTGCTCCTTAAAAGATTTTTACAGGGAAACCTCAGCAAACTTGGTTCTCCAAAAAAGTTGTACTTTCATTCCCAAGGGTTCATATGTCCTGTATCTATCTGCAAAGCAGAGGTCCATATTTGCTCCAAGTCCAAATACACACATAGAGCTCATTTTTCCACTAGTGCAGAAGGCAATCTATGCGTACATTTCCCAGACAAAACTCCTGAATTGGTATGAAAATACTTCAATATTGAGAAGAAAGCAAAGCCTGTTTTCCCTTTCCAAGACTATCATCTCCTAACACTTGACAGACTTCTTCTGCAGTCCCACCAGAACAAAACACATATTTTTTTCCAAGCTGCCTTTGGTGAGTTACCAAACTGGATGAAGGACCATGTTTGGCCTTATGGGTCACGTAGTATGTATACCTGCTCAAAAAAATCAGGGGTAAGCAAATTTCAGGAATGTCCTATTTACTTTGCTTTTTGCTAGGACCTCTAGATCTATCAATCAGAACAGGTACAAAAGACATAGAGTTGGAATTAAAACAGGGGGTGCTTCTGACTGCATTCTGAGCTTAGGGATATATTTTCAATAGTAGAACTCAACTGAGCTCACAGTTCATTTTCACACAAAAATTCCCTTCTGATTCCCTCCGTCTCTCTCCATTTCAGCAGTCTAATTTAGGTGGGAGAAAATCAGTTTGTTGTTGCTCTTGTTAAACAATTGGGACTCTGAACTGCTTGCTGATCTGCTGCAAATCACCCCCAAGATCTACCAACAAATCTTGATCTGGTTGATATTTATGCAAATGTTCAGTGGGTACCATTTTGCTTGCTGTGGTGATGTGGAATTTCTTTCTTTCTTTTAAAGACGCGTTTCTTTTGCTTAAGGAAGAAAAACAAGAGTCTGAAGAGTGACACTTATTGAGGGATTTCTTCCTCATAAATAACCATGCATCTAACCTTTGTGTTGCACCACATTCTTTTCAGCGACAATAACAGTGCGAAGCCGATCATGATTAAAGGTTCACCAGCAACAAGAGACAATTGCTTTCGGGTAAGCAGGTAGTCTGCTTTGAGGGAGACAAGGATGGATGCGAAAATCCCCTAACATTTCAAACAGAAACCAAGCGAAAACCTTTGTAAAGTTTGGAAGGGGAGCAAAACAGAAGGCCCTGATTGAAGATCTGAGAAGAACAGAAAGAGGAGACACACAAGCATGCACCAACACACACAGAGACATATCTTGGTAGTTGGGCATGCTTAGGAGCTCAGATTAGTCAACCTGGACTGATTTGGCTCCATAGGATGCCTGGTAAGCAAGACTGAGGGAGAAAGTCAATTCATCTTGCATTTAAAGGCAAACTTACCACATTCACATAACTTACCGCATTCACATTTGGAGAAACAATATGCATGCCAAAACACTGCTGTCCTTCAAAATTTGCACTTATCTGGATTTTGCAATACAGTTCTCTAGCCAGGCAGTGCGTACAGAAATGTATATAGCAGGTTAAAGTGTGCATATAAATGCTAATAATGTTGCAGGAAAACCTGCCCTATCTCATGAGTGAGCAAGGAAACACATGAGATGGAGTGAAAAATGAATCCAAAGTTTATTTCTGCGCAGAGTTTGGTCCAGAGGGATTGTCTTACAAAGACTGGAAACAAAGGGTCACACAGTTTTTATATACATTGCATACATTCCAAATCCTGTCACCCAATCAGATTTCTTGGTTCCCTTCATTCCCTTATAAGGCACATAAATATAAACAATTCTGCTTCCCTGTGATTGGCTCGATTTTGCCGCAGTGCCGAGCATGCTCAGAGCCATTGCACCTATGTACCAATACCTTATTCTGGTGTGTTACAGGTATTCTGGTGTGGTTCCCCATTATTCATTACCTCCATAATACTAATAATTATTATTTATTGAGCATATTAGTCATCTTTTTTATTTACAAAAATATAACTCAAACCAGCTTTAAATAATAAAGAGTCAATCAAAAAGAGTCAAGAAAAATGAGGTTGCTTCAAAACTGGTGAGATTTTAAACATACCAGGACACAGTGGGCCTTGGGATTCAGTCTGATGCCTGAAGCTACCTTACAGGGCCTTCATATACCTGTAATTTCAAGGCAACAATGTGGTCCAAGTGAAGAGGAAGGATGCATTCCTTGTAAAGCTCCCTTGCCAGGGAGGATAGCAGACATATCTGCAGAGATGGGTTCCCATAAAGTGGCTGAAATTAATATTCTGCTTGCAGAATTGGAAAGCATTGGAAGTTTAAAATTAAAAGGGGAATCGCTCACATAAGAACCATTCAGCACGGGCTTCATCAAGCTAGGAAACAGCTGCTCTGGTTGCTTATGAATGCCCTCTTTATCTGGATTCATTTGCACACAGTTTGCAGGACAGTTGCACAATGTCAGCTGTCTATTGAGCATTCATTCTGCTTTGTTTCTGGGAAGGTTATACAATGTGTCACCAAGCGATTGTTATCCCACACTTTCAGCATATTACCCCACTGCTTTTTTTTACTGAAAATTGTCTGGGGTCTTTTTTGGGGGGGTGTGAGTGAAGTGGGTTTGCTGTGTGACCTGAATTTGGTAAGTAAACCATTGAATTCAACCCACAAAATAGAGATTGCCTGGAAAATACTGCACTGCCACTCTTAGTCCTCTTTAAACCACTGGTGAAACACACACACACAGCACATCACAAGGCATTTGGAGGTGATGCAAAGGTATTTATTTTCCTGTGAACTATTTGAGTTCCTGCTTTCTTAGTGGGTGCTGGACTGGAAGACCCAGTAGGAAGCAAAACACCCCTTCTTAATTAATTTCATTTCAGTGCTCCATAAAATCTAGTGGAAGGCCATATGACATTTATCATGACTGCTGCACTCCCAGCTGGTTCCAGAGGTCTCTAGGCTAAAGACTGAACCTGCAAGGCATCTGTCAAAACTGGTTACACTAAAATGCATAGGAAGAGAATTATTCACTGCTCTGGCCTTAAGATCATGAATACCATCAATAAAATATTGAACTGAAAAAATAAATTTAACAAAAAGGCTCTTCTGACTGTTTTTTTTTTTTTAAACCTACCATTTCCACAAAGCCTTTGGCTTAATCCCCCAGTATCATTCTCAATGGAAAAAAGACTTCCTCTTGTTCACTTTATATCCTCATCCTTCTCCCATTTTTTTCATTTTCCTTTGTGGCATAACTTCTTTCTCTTACTCTGTCCTCACCTCCCTCTGCAGTACACTATTTTTGAACAAGTTCTACGGAACAGTGAACTTTTGTCTAGATTACAGAGTAAGTGCTAGGGATGGGATAAATTTGTTCAGTTCACATTTTTAATGCAAACCTACCTAATTCAGCCTTCCTGAAACAGTATGAGAACCAGCACACAGCTATCCTTCACAAATCATGCTTTTCTGAGTTTTGTGGTGCAGTTTGCCAATCAAAAAGGGAAAGGTGTGCCCCCCCAAAATGCACATATAGGTGAAATTGATATACAAAATGCATTATATTAAGGGAAAATCCTTGCAAGAATGCATAACTTGGACATATCTATTAGGAAAAATGTGTGTGAAAATGAACACAAATGTTTATGCAAATTTTAAAGAATTTGTGACACACAAATGGGGCTAGCTGAACTTAAGACTGGAAGAATAAGAAACTCAGAGGAGCCATTGTCGGAATCATCCATCCCCAAGGCCCAAACATCATTACAAACCAGTTCAAATGTGGCTTCCTTCCACCATCCCATTTTAAAGTGTACAAGAAGAGCCCTGCTGAATCAGGTCAATGGCCCATCTGCAACCTTGAAAAGAAAACAGAGATCCAGTGATACGACCATCACTAGAAAATGTACCTAAGGTTGCAACTGCATACACACTTACTGGGAGTAAACCTCACTGAACTTGGTGGGGCTCACTTCTGAGTAGACTTGCATAGGATTGCACTGTAAATAGCTCACAGCCGTTCAATCAAATAGAAAGATATTTGCTCCAGATGCCTCCACCAAGTGAGAGGGACTCTTTGTTCATGGTGCCTTACTTATGGCAATTGCAGTGCCAGGCAAAGATATTATTATTATTATTATTATTATTATTATTATTATTATTATTATTATTCCAAGAGCTCTTTAAACTGTGATCTTAATGTTTCTGAATTGTAAGCCATCATTTATGTCCCACATTTTTTTTATTCATGCTGTGAAACTGGTTTAATTTCTTTTTCTCTCTCTCCTCACAATTTGTAGGCTGCGATTTGTTGTTTGATGACGTTGTCTTTTGATAGCATGGCGCTTTATTATTTTATGTCTGCCAGCATATACATAGGTGGACTATATAAATGTTGCAAATAAATAAATAAAAGATAAATAAATAAATAATAGAGAGCCTTCCCAGGAGCATTGAGGATTACATCACCGTCTGCCTGGCCCTTAGTTAACAGGCGAGAAGTGAAGAAACCAGTGACAGAGATTGCTGGATCTCCTGGCCATTATTGCCTTATTGCCTCCAATATATTCTCCAGTGCTTCGATTAGCCTAGCTTTACATGAGCTTCAATCACTTCCATTCACTAGCTAATGTGAAGCACCATGCAACTCCCCACTGGGAGAGAGGGATATATTTCAACAGGGCTGTGCAAAGCTTAGTTTTCCTTTGTTGCATTTTATCACATTACTCATCCCTTAACAATGCTTGCCATTTCTTCGGCTGAGTTTAAATCCTTAAGTGCTTGCTAATGGCCAGCGTACCCTCTTTGCTCATCTATCAAACTGTGCACGATAGAGATCTTCAGTTACAGTACTTTAAATATTTCTCCAACTCATGCCAGCCTTTTTCTTTTCATGGTCTACCATTCTTCTGGCACCTTCAGGCACATCCTTAACTGGTGTAAACAGGAATTACTAGTCTATGATAGTCCAGATTGCTGTTTTATCACACACACACACACACACACACACACACACACACCTCTCATTTCAATTCCCTTGAAACGTCTCATTTGTGTAGTTTGACATTTTTGATATTGCATTTCAGCATAGCAAATCACTAAATGGAGAACAGAAATCAAACTTCATTCTGTTCAGAAGCAGATTTTTGGATGAGTAAATTCATCACAATAAGGTGTAGGGTCCAAGCCATTTCACACATTCTATAGCAACAAACTAGAGTCTGCTCTTGAGTGCAAATCAACGGGGAGGTGATTTTTCCTATGATACATGCATTTATTGTATTCACACTTAGGACCAAACTGTGCATGTTATGTTGGACTTGCATGATGGAACGCTGAACAAAATTCTGCTTTTCAAAATGAGATTTGGATCTGGGCCATGGTGCTTGTGGGGTTGGGGTGGAACCCTTTGCTCCCATGCTATTTCCTCAACCTCTGCCTCCACTGGCCACAGAGGGGAAAACAATGGGCATCCATATGTTTCCTCCTTGGTGGCTGATAGCCACTTCAGGATGAGTGTGATGTGAATTGAGACCACAGTGTGAGGGAAAGTGTTGGTCCTACTTCAAATAACCATCATCCATTTGCTTGAATGATAGGGTCCAACAGCATACCCAGCACTGGCACAGGAGCCATCCTTCACAAGAATATAAAAAGAGTCTTCTGGATCAGGCCAATGGCAGACCAATGACCAATCTGGTTCAGCATCCTGTTCTCACAGTGACCAACCAGATGCTGGTGAGAAGCTTGCAAGCTGGACATGAGCACAGCAGCACTCTACCCACCTGTGATTCCCAGCATAATGCCTCTTACAGTGGAGGTAGAACGCAGACAAATAGTGGAGGGAGAACATGAGGACAGGGAAAGGCAAGGCTATTTTGAAACTATCATGCAGGCATAATGCTGTACACAGGGTTTCCTAGGAAAAAGGGACTTTTTCAAGTGTGTGTGTGTGTGTGTGTGTGAGAGAGAGAGAGAGAGAGAGAGCACACTAGTTGTCTATATCCATCCCATTTGTCAAATGTGGAGTGCCACCTTCGCTCCAGGGCTCTAGCATCTTATGCAGGAGCAGCTAAGGATGTGGTATAGGCCTGGGTGGTCTGTACTATTCCCTAGGATAACAAAGACCAGGGTTAGCAAGCTCCCAGAAACAAAGGCTACTGCGTGTAATGGAAACATGACAGATCTGCTATCGTTTCAAAGCTTTTAGCTTTTAAAAACTAAAAAAATGCACAAGAAGGGCTTTTGCATTGATTTCAGAAGGTGACTCCATGCAAGTAACCTTGGCAATTTCCCCCTGACTCAGCTCCCCAGCTGGATGGCTTCCTTCCTTTTCTTTTTGCTGCACGAGTGACTCTGATTCACATATGCGGGGGAGCTTTATGAGGCTACAAGAAGATTGCAATAATTATATTGTCTTGTATATGTTTCTAAGAGATTATGAAGTTACTGCGTGTGAATTCTATTACTGAGTCTTTTTCATTTCATGCAGGTGCAACTCTTGACCTCCTGTATGAGTTTCTGTCTGGTGCAGTTTTGGCCTACCGACATCTATATCTTGAATACTGAAGCAGTAGAAAAATAACATTGAATGAGTTTGGATGAGTACAGTACAAAGGAACTTAGTCTTTTTAGTTAATTTCAAACTCAAATGACTTGGACAGCTAAACACATTGTCCAGCAGATGACTAGGGGCCATATCCATAGTTTTTTCAAAACTTTGGACTTTTAAAAATGATCCCTTCCCCTTCAGCCCCCAATATGTTATTCTGGTCTGTCAAAATCCATTCGCTAGTACCACTAATAACCCAAATCGCCAACTGTGAGCAGTCCCCTTGTGGCTGAGCACTCCAGCGCCAAACTCTCTACAATTTAAGCCCCTCAATTACATGGGACACAGTCAGAAAACTGGTTTATTTTGTTGACAATGGCCAATAGTGGCCGTCTGGGGTTTCAGATATGAGCCTTTCCCAGACCTGCCTGCAAGCAAAGCATGCACTCCATCACTGAACTATGGTCTTTTTCCTGCGCTTTCAAATCCCTGGAACTCCATCTTACTAGGCTAAACATCCCTGCCATTCCAATTACCTCCTCCCTATAACCTCCGCCAGCCAAAGACCACCATCACATATTTATAGTCTTCACACTGCAAATGCCAATTTCAGACCCTCCAAATTCCTTGATACCTTCATTTAAATGGAATATAGGGGAATATGATGTTGAGGACAAACCCTGTTTCCCCATTATAGGCATGACTTCCAAGCTCTGAACACCATTCTGTAATTTGTGTGCAGTGGTAAATACCCCTTCCATTTGGGACCCTCAAGGGGATTTAGGTTGGACAATCATCAACAATCAAATATATAAATGCAAAATTCAAACTAATCTGTGTTACCTTGTTGCCAATGTACCTTCTATTATTATTATTATTATTAGTAGTAGTAGTAGTAGTAGTAGTAGCAGTAGCAGTAGTAGTATTCATGATATTTGATGTGTTTATATATTACAATCCAATGCCCATTGCATTTTACAGCTATCAACGTTGCAAATTTGAGTTCTTGGGATGGTGACTGCAACACAAACAAACACAAGCTCTGGCATGATGTGAGCCAGTTGAGCTATCCCAGTGACAGATATTCAAACCCACAGGCCTTATCTGCTTAGCCAATTGTGCCTGAAACTGTCTTCCAATTAAGAAGCAACTTGTTAGTTCTAACAAAGACTTTCCAGACACTTTGTGGTTTGCCAGCTGTTCAGTAATCCACTCTTTATTAAGTCAAGTAAAGTCACTTACATCACCCGCCTGCACTTCCATTTCAGCTGAATGGCTGAAATGTTTTAATGCAGAAAAGACGACATGTTGTGCTACAGATTGGAAGCAACTCGTTGTTTGATTTCCAGTTCGTGAACTTTCCAGAACTCATCCTGGTTTTCTAGCTCCAAGATCAGCCTCTTGGCTTTGAGCAGAGAAAACAGGGGACACTTATTCTGATTTTTAAAAAATATATAAACGCTCCATCGATTTGAAAGATGATGGTGACAGCAACAAAAATTGGGGCTCCCTTTCCAGTTTAAAGAACCAGCTTGCTTTGCCCCAAGGTGACTAGAGAAGTAACAAAAAATGAAGGGGGAAGGAGGAGATCGGCATCCCTTACGATGCCATCCTTTTCTATAACTCGTCTGCTATGCATTTATATTGCTCTGATCAGCTTGGATTCAGAGTGATTCATGGGAACTACACCGCTTGGGTTAAATGTATACATATGGCAACTAAACGGAAATGGTACTCCTACAAATTCAGGGACGTTTGGGTGCCTTTGAGCTGCACCATTTGCAGGCCATACGTCAAGAGCAGGCACACATCTGGAATGCGCGTCTTTGCTACTTAAAGGAGATGAGCATAACTCATTCTTAATAGGGCCCTCAAGGCAATAAAGGTTAACTGCACAGCACCACAGTAGCTATTAGAAGGACCTGCTCAAACCTTAAGAACCTCAGCTACATTAACTGTTTGGGGATTTGTAACAGGCAGGCACCATCCTGCTTTTGTACATTCTGTAATGCGCTAGCATTGCCTCAGTAGCCGAATTGGCTGAACCTCAGTGTAATCCAGAGGCTCTTGACAATACCCATCTCATTCATTAGCTGTGGAAGCAACCGTGGCTCACTATGTGGCAATGACCCGTGGGTACCGATGCTATCCAGATGGAAGCACCCTATTTTGTTTCCTATTCTCTGCGGGTCATCTACGTCTCTCATTGAACCATGCTTCTCTCCCCCTTCTGCCACTTTCCCTCGATGTTTCCCCACCCCTTTCCCCATAGCTCTGGATTGAGAAAGGGCTCGATACCTCTGGGGAAGGGCTGGGGCTCATTGGCAAAGCAACTGTATTGTGTGCCAAGGTCTCAGCTCAGTCCCTGCTAGCACTGGGGACATCCCAGGTCTGAAACCTGCTGGCAGTCTGTGGAGGCAATGCTGAGTTGGACACACAGATGGCCTCACTCAATATAAGGCAGCTTCCCATGTTCCTCTCTTGTTCCAAACACCTTCCCAGTTAATATCCTCTCTGCTGCTGTTCCTTCACGCTGTATATTTCTGGAGCACTGTCTTTATTTATAATAAAATTAGATAGATAGATAGATAGATAGATAGATGATAGATAGATAAATAAATAGATAAATAGATAGATAGATAGACAGATAGATGATAGATAGATAGGGCTGTTCCTAGATCTGAATAGGTTGACTGCAGTTGTTCATGCATTAGTAACCTCATTGCTGGACTACTGCAATGCACGCTTTGTGGGGCTACCCTTGGGGTTGGTCTGGAGGCTGCACCTGTGGCAGAACATGGCAGTGCTGCTCTGTTCACCCAGTACACCAGTCTTCACTGTGTGGATGATGGAGGTGGGACAAAGTGAAAACATGTGCTATTCTGAAGCATGGCCCTGCAGCCCTTTTCTTCCTGCTTTGCACCATCACAGGAATAATGTGTGAAGGAGGCGCTTAGTGATATGTGCTCTGAACCTTACTAGAGAAACTTTCCAAGGTGTAATCATTTTCTATGTCTCAAAACTACTTAATCTTCATTGTCTGATGCTTCAAACAGCCTGAACCATTACAAAAGCAGCATGACAAACATAAATATGGAAAGTGTCCTCTCCAAATGCCTCTGCTCATTTCCTTGAGAAGCGCATAAATATACTTGGCTGTGCTTTTATGCAAAGGGCTGATTCATTTCTTCGCTGTAAATCAGGAGCACAGAGAGACCTCTTGGCTTCTTCCATCATTACAGCAATCTGGGATCTCTTGATGGTTGGTTAATACACAGCCAGCTGTTAAGGTTAGGAACACCTTAAAAAGCAGCCAAATGTTGCACTGCCTGATCCATATCACTGCAGTTCTGTGACTGCACATGGCACTGCCAGTCCTAGCCTCTCATCTGTTGCTGATTTAGTTAATACTACCATGCGCTGCCAGACAGTGCTTGTTCTAAAAGTAGGAGGCAGCAGCAACATAGGCCTGCATTACATCCAAACTGCAGATAAGGTAGACAAACTTTTGTGTTTTTCTTTCTCAAACTCATAAACGGCTTCACAGCCTGAGACATTAATTTACAGTACAAATGAAATAAGGTAAAATACAAATAATGGAAACTCTAAAATAAAACAATAAAAACATTCCTTCAAATTTACAATGAATATTTCATAAATGACTGGGTCATGTCACAGGGAAAGCCGTCTTAAACAAAAACATATCCGGTGGGTGCTTTAACACCATAATGCAGGGGGTCTGTCTAATTTCAGCAGGTAGCTGATTCCAGAGGGCTGGAGCTGCAGCACTAAAAGTCCGGTTTCTAGTACAAACTAAGTGCACCTCTGGGGCATGCAGCACTCTCAGCAGTGCTGCTACTGAGGAGTACAGTCATCAGACAGGGAGCATATGACAGTGATAGCCAAACTTGGCCCTCCAGCTGTTTTGGGACTACAACTCCCATCATCCCTAGCTAACAGGACCAGTGGTCAGGGATGATGAGAATTGTAGTCCCAAAACAGCTGGAGGGCCAATTTGGCCATCACTGGCATATGAGGTGAGGCAATCCCTTGGGAAATCTGGCCCCAAAATGTTGTAGCCTGTTCTGTTTCAGACTGCAAGCGGAAGGTTGAATGACTGAAGCTGTTCCACATAAAAAAACAACAACTCCCAAGCACATAGAAAACTGGATGTAACAGAGAAGGAATGTAATTTAGTTTCCTCACTGAAGCACCGCTTTGTATCTGCAGGGATTTCATCCCCACCACCACCCCAAGAGGAAGCAATCAACTATGCGATGCCCCTATCCCTGCAGATTGGAATAGTTCAAGAACAGCGTTACCACCTCATCCACTATTTAGGTGAATAAGGTCTAGGTTCCTCAACTCCTGGCTGTTATGATTCCAGAGTCATACTTCCACTCTTTCCTGTCCCGTCCCCGCCCCCCGCCCCCCCAATTTTATGCTTCTATTTGAATCCAGAGAAGCACTGCAAACACTTCTGTCAGTCTGCTGTTCTCTGGTCGATCAGGTCTCTGTAGCACTTGCCAAACCTATTGTAAAAGTATAGCAAAGGCAAAAAAAGGTCCCTTCTATGTGTCTCTGGGCAGAAAAAAAACAATTTGAATTGTAGGGGAGGGCCCTGCCTCTTCTCCAGCCTCTGTGGGGAAAGGTCTTACTGCTTTTGTTGTTACAAGGGCTGACCAGCGGTCTCAGTACCGGCCTAATAGAGCTATCTTGAGGGGCAGTCTGAGCATGCTCAGAGCTGTTTCTTTGAAAGCCACACCTTAAAGCACATTCTTTGCAGCTAGCTACTAGAAGGGTATAGTTGCTAGTTGGACCAGCTTAGTTTTTTATTATTAATATTAAGAGAGAAAAGTAGTGGAGAGTGTGTGCGTGTGAGGACTAACTTCTGAAGCCTGCTGTGCTAGCATATACTCCCTGATTTAGCAGGCTTCAGATTTGTATATGGAGCCAATGGGGTTACAGCAGACTCCCCATTTTAGATGTTAGCCCTCCAAATGTGGAGGACATCAAGGATGGACATACAACAAATAATTCAAATCATAATGCTGAGACTTACCAGCACACCCCCATTCTCCCTCACATTCTTTCTCCCTAAAGGAAACAAGTGCCTAAATAGAGCTATAGTTTCTGACCTAGTCTAAAACAGCTGCCCATTTACCATTTTTAAAATGGATGGTATCATTCTTTTGTTGGGCTGTGTGTGCGATGAAGGGGGACCATACGGGGGTGAAGGTGTCTTCTTCTGTTTGTCCCCGTGCTAGTTTTAGGTTGCTGGTTAATTTTTCTAGTAGGGCTGTTTCCATTGGTTTCCATGGTACCATTGGTCCATGTTGACTCCTGACAGGTCTTTCCAATGTCTGGTTATGATGTTTCTGGTTGCTGAGAGTAGATGGATTATGAGTTCCTTGTGTTGTAAGTGGGCATTATTGTCTTGGAAGATGTTTAGTAGAGCCAAAAATGTTTTATGGAAAAATACGAGAGACATTACACACACTTTGTAAACCAAGAAAATCTTTAATAAAAAAAAGAAAAAAAAATGGATGGTATCAACATTTGTTGTACTCAGAGCAGACCTATTGACATCAATGGACAAGCCCAGGTCTCCTCTGGGTATGACTTAGTTAACAAGCTACCTTGCCTCTGTGTCGAATGATGAGTTCTTTGCATCTCCAAAGGTTTCAGAATTTGATCATTTAAAAAGACAGCCAACTCCTCTACATAAAGAGGAGCTTAATTGTTGTTTGTCTGCAAACTCTCTTGCACCTGCTTTGCTATCTCTTGAGCATTGGCCTGAGAGTTAAGAGTCTGTTAAATAGGCTTAACAGGGTGGTTCTTTAATTTGCCATTCTTGTAGTTAATAAACGATGTTATTAAGTTAAAAGCAAGTCTTCTCTTTAAGAAAAAATAACTCCTTCAGTAATACATCTTACTGTCGGGAAGTGTTTCCTAGCCTTATGACCTAAATGGTTTCCTCTTAGGGTTTTTTGGTGTGTTTTTAAAAGCAGTTTTATCCCATTAGTCTTAATTAAGCTTCTTTCTTCTGGCTCACCTACAATGAAATGAAAAGGTGGGTATTTTCAGTCTCTCTTGTCATATGGCTTCAAACTTGTCAAGAGAGGAAAAATGCTCGTGTCAGCTGCTATAAGAGTATCGCTCCGTTGCAATGGCCCATTTCACTGCCATGTCCAATTTAACCTCCCATCACATGCAGCGAATAGGCCATTCACAGCCACAAGCCTATCATCATGATGGGCTTGGTGTTTTTAGAGAGCACTCAGATCGCTGCTCCTAGAGTCGTGATTATTGCTTAGAGGGGATGTGAAGTGTGTTTGTGCACATCTCTGTGTGGGGATCCACATGACCATCACATAAGGAAGCAAGCTAGGTCTGGCAGGACTAACCGGGGGAAACTGTTTTCGTGTGAAATTGAGTCATACCGAGTCAGATCATTGGTCTATCTCCCATCTAGCTTCAGGGGACTCATTTCTTGCCATAGAATCCCTTCATGATTCACAGGATTCTGGAGGCACTTCCTAGAACTTCTGGGCATACTCCATTCACGCAGGGCACTAACAAGGTCTGTTGGATCTCACACAGTTGTTGATGTGAATCCAAAATGTGTCATGTTCGTTATAACTCTCCCCGTTGCTGCTTTTAACTAGGGGAAGATGGAGAGTTAATGAGGAAGCTGTATTTCAAGGAGGTGGGTTCTTTGTAACTGATCTTCTCACCAAAGAGCCCCTCGTTAGCTTTAAGGAAATCCAGGATTTGAATTGTCTACATTAATTAATACTAAGCGTCAGAGTCCATCTACTCGTTAATGTGTCCAAGACAAATGCTCTACTACTGAGTTCCTTTCCCCACTCATGTGGGACACCCCACCCCGCCATGTTAGCAGCAACGTCTAAACTCAGTTATATGTCCATATTTGTCCATATTCTTTTGGCATATGCCTTTATTAATTGCAATTAAGAACAGCCCTGTTTAGGAACTATTCGGTTTACAAACTCCGCAAAACCAGAAGTAGTGTCCTGGTTTGCAAACTTTACCTCGGTCTAAGAACGGAAGCCGAACAGTGGAAGGCCACCGGCGGTGGGAGGCCTCTTAAGGGAAAGCACGCCTCGGTTTAAGAACGGTTTCAGCTTAAGAACGGACTTCCGGAACTGATTAAGTTTGTAAACCGAGGTACCACTGTATAGCAAAATGAAAATATACTTTTGTAAGTCTTCTCTGCTTGGGTGGGAGGGGGGACTGTCCCTTGTTTATTTAATTTTGTATTATTTTCATTTCTATAGGTAAAGGTAAAAGGACCCCTGACCGTTAGGTCCAGCCGCGGGCGACTCTGGGGTTGCAGTGCTCATCTCGCTTTACTGGCTGAGGGAGCCAGCATACAGCTTCTGGGTCATGTGGCCAGCATGACTAAGCTGCTTCTGGCAAACCAGAGCAGCGCACGGAAAAGCCGTTTACCTTCCCACCAGAGTGGTACCTATTTATCTACTTGGCACTTCAGGCTCTTGAACTGCTAGGTTGGCAGGAACAGGGACCGAGCAACAGGAACGCACCCCGTCGTGGGGATTCGAACCGCCGACCTTCTGATCGGCAAGCCCTAGGCTCTGTGGTTTAACCCACAGCACCACCTGCGTCCCATTTCTATACTGCTTTATATTTGAAAGAAAAATATCAGAGTGGTTTACAGCATATTCAAAATCAATAAAACAAATCAGAACCAAACATTTCTGAAGCAGAGAGAGAGAGAGAGAGAGAGAGAGAGAGAGAGAGAGAGAAGAGTGCTTTGAAAGCATCTAAATCTGAATGATCCTCAAACTTAGACAATATGTTTCAGAGTTTTCTCCTTAAATTGCTTGCTACAGAATGTCTGGTTTCCTGCATAAGTGCATACTCCCCCACATCTTTTGTAATATTACAATTTACATCTTTTTGCATAGGCTATTAGAAATTCAAGAGGAATGTCAGCTTTCAAAACAACATCACAATATTGAGAAAGGAGACCCTTAGTTGTACCACTTTAAATGCCCTTGGAAAATGTCACATGTCTTTCTACCTGATTTTTCCTAACCCAACCTGTGACTCATCAGGAAATACTGGCATATCAGGGATTAAATCCCTCTCATTTAGGATGATGCCTTATCCTGAGTCAGACTACTGGTCCATCTAGCTCAGTGCTGTGTGCACTGATTGGCAGGGGCTCTACAGTGTTTCAAGTTGGGTTCTCTCCCTGCTCTACTTGGAGAAAGCTGGGGATTGAACCTGCGATCTTCTGCATGCAGAATGGTTGCTCTGCCACGAAACTATTTGCACACATTTTTATAGTTGAGTAAGCAGCAGTCTTTCAAAACAATTTAATGGCATTCAATCCATGCCTAACCTTTTCAATAAACATAGCCAGAATAGCCCGCCCCCCCCCCCCCCATTTAAGAACATTTCTTATTCGGATGAAAGCTCTGCAAACTTGACATACATACATGAATCTCATTTCCTGGTGACCAGGGAGGCTCACCTGGCACCTTCATCACACATTTTTAGGCGTCAGACGAAAATGTTTCTCTATAATCTTAGGCTGATTAACACCCCACGGCCATTTAGATGTGTTTGTGGGAGGGGTGTTAGTGTGTTTGTTTGTTTGTGTGTGTTTGCTTTATTATGCATTTTGTATTCTCATTTTGTATTTTTATATTTTGAACCATTCTGTGATCTTCAGATGAAGGGCACACACATTTAATAAATCATAATAATAAACGATAATAATACCTTGGGGTTGGGGCAGATAGTACAATGGGGAAAGGGCAGCAAATCAGTATGTGGGAGATGTAAAAGAGAGAAGAAGCCACTTCCATGGTCTTGGTTATTAGGAAAGGGATGAGGAATAAACTCTCAGTATCACAATGCTAGCCACGAGAAGTTTTATAGATTTGTGTGTGATGTGAAGAAAGAAAGATTTCACTGCCTTCTCTCTCACAACTAGAATTTGGGTCTTCAGGACAAGCAAAATAAAATACTTCTTCACGGAACAGATAATTAATTTGTGGAAGATGCTGCCTCAAGAAGTGGTGACAGACTCACCACAAGCCTTGATAAGTTCATCAATGACTGATAGTCATAGTCAGCTGTGAAATCCCCTCCCCACAGAGGTTTGCTTGGCAACTTCACTATACAGCTTTAGGCAAAAACTGAAGATGCACCTTTTTACCTTTGACACCTGAGATGTGTGTTTTCAGGGCTCACCCTATCCCTGTGATTGTAATCTGTTTTAACTGTTTTAATTTTGAATATCAGCTTGTTGTAACCTGCCATGGGACCTGCTGGTGAAGGGTGAGTAGTAGTAGTAGTAGTAGTAGTAGTAGTAGTAGTAGTAGTAATAGGCTGTATATATGAAATCTCCAGGTTCAGAAACTTCAAGGTCTGCTTGGGGGCTTCCCAGAAGCATTTCATTGGCCACTGTAGGATGGAAGAGGATGTGGAACCTACTTATCCAGGAGGTTTCTTCTTGTCTTAAAATCGCTAATATCATTGGAGATAACGCAGACTTAAATCTTCTTAATCTTATCCCACATATAATGAAAGTGTGATATCACAGCAAATCTTTTTAAGCCATGGAAAGTGAACTTAAGCGGATCTCAATAGCATTTGTTATTGTTGTTCAAACCTAATCACCTACAATTTCATAAACCGATAAATAAATAGCTTCAAAATTTATAATAAATTAGGAATATTCACTGCCCTTCCTCTAATAGTAATCAGCTGGTGACCCTAGAATTTTTCCATGATTGATAGGTTTCATACTCTGCTGACCCCCCAAATGGTTTTGAAAGGTAACAGCAAAAAAAGAAAATAAAGAAAATAAAAGGAAGAAAATTTGATTTTGCCAATAATTTATTAACAATAATTTCTTAACGCACCCCTTCACCCTAAGGTCCCTAGGTAGGTTACAACAATGTAAAAAAGACAGCATGGAAAACAGATTGAAACAACAGATCAATCACAACAGTGAACTTCACGGCTGTGAGGGGATTTAAATCCTGGTCTCCAAGACCAAAATCCAACTCTCTAACCGTAACACCACAAAATTGCATAAAATGCATATATTGGGAGAAATTCACACAATGTTGATGTGTGAATCATGAGGATTTTTTTTTTTAATCAAACTGATGTGGAAATGTGGAGAACTCAAAAATGAGGATCAGAGAGTGCAGCACAAGGCTTCCTCCTCCTTTCCTTTCCATTTCCCCCATCCCCTAAATAATAGCGGAAAATGCAGAGTTGCTTATTGCTCATGGAAAGAGGAAATGGTTTCGAGTTGCATCTCAGCTGCCAATAACAAAGTTAATCCAAACAAATGTTGAAACATAAAACGCAAAGGACAACAAGAGCAGAAAGCTCAAAGGCAACACGGGGACCATTTCCCCTGCAACATGGCGATGATTTGCTAGAATGTAATGTTGCTCCAGAGAGCATGTGGTTGGGAAGCACAGAGAACTTGCACCAGCAATAAGATGCTATCAGGAAAACTTTATGACCCCAATGGCATCACTGTGCATGGATTGTTTATTATTTATTTGTGGGATTTATATCATGCCTATCCATTCAGAACATGCAAGGCACTCCTAGAGGAGTATTGCCTTTATAGCAGAATATATTGGCTGTCTCTACTATAAGTGGGGGAACTGGTGAAAATCATATTTGGGGCTTCTTTCGAGTAGCTCCAGTCTTTATTCCTACCTATCCCTTCCATACACTCTAACTGACTGATTATATTATATTTTATTTCATAAGCTGCTCTCCAGTTATACAATGTGGGATATCCCATATTTTTCCATGTATAAGACGACCCCTATTATTTTGGACCACAATTTTTTTGGGGGGGAGGGGAGATTGCCCAGGGTTCTTGTGCTTTTGGGGGGGGGGGCACTGCTGCCAATGCAAATCACACACATCGCCATGGCCACTCACCGTCTGCACGCTCGCCGCCAAAAGCCTACCTGCACACTCGATGTAACCACAGCCGATTGCACACAAGCCTCACCACTGCTGTAAATAGCCCGCCCAATTGCTGCAACCACAGCCAATCAGCAGCAGGCCTTGCCACAACAATCAATCACACGCCTAATCACTGATGCCAATCTCCTGCTGGCTGCTGCCACCAATTGTCCATCTCCCCATCTGCTATCTGTGTATAAGACGACCTGCAATTTTTGCCTATTATTTCAAAGGAAAAAATATCATCTTATACACAGAAAAATATGGTAATTTGTCATTGTAACATTTTTTTAAAATTAAATGCCTGCAAAGCTTTTCTAAATTATTATTTTATTTGTTATATTATTTTTTATCCTACTATTTCTCAGTGGAGCACAAAACAGCACATATAGGTTTCATTTTAAACCAACTGCACTCTGTGGTGTGAGGATTCTAGACACCAGGAAGAGTCTGATCCTGTGAAGGATCCTAGTGACTTGGGAGGTGGAGATCTGCATCCTGGGGAAGGAAGAAGCAGGTTGCCAGGAGAATATTCTGATGGCCGCCGTGTAACCAGATACCTCAAGTACAAAGTCGCTGCCCGTTGAGGTGAGTCAGGCTCCTTCCCCTGTTAGCAAGGAGCCATTCCCTTATGGGGAGGCATATCGTATAAATCCACCAGCGAGCTAGCTCCATTGACTCAACCTCCATCTATAAGGATGTAAGCACAAAGGTGCCAGTGTGAACAGAGCTTGAATGCCCAGTATCTACAGAGGAGTGTCCATTTGCTTGCTCAGTCCTGAGGCAACCACATCAAATAGCTGTGCCTGTCGCGAATGCAGAATGCATGTCAACTGCTGGAACAATGTCTTTGTTCACGCCTATCCATATCTCTGTTATGCCTTATTAACTTGTCATCTGTAGGCCTACCCTGGGATGCAGTATTTGAACAAAACCTTTAAACCTTCAAGTCATGGTGATAGTTCAAGGTCCGATTCTGAAGAGGACACCAACAACATCCAGAAGAAGACCAAGGTTCCCCATCCTTCCTCTACACTAGTGTCCAAAATTGTGAAAACTTTTGGAAAAAGTGCATTTCTGAGGTGTGATGGGTGATAACACCACTTTCTTTTGGAGTAATACCGTACAACTATATATCAATGGAAATATAATTTAATGAAGAATGTAATGCAACAAAGTTTGTTCAATTATCTGTATTCTGTCAAAAGTTATAGCCAAATAACCAGCAAAAGGAAGCACAACTTGTTTAGGTTGATATGCAGTAGCTTTCCTACATTTGAATGTAGCCAATGAGCATGAGTGTTTAGAGAGCCAATCAGGTGTTATGAGCCATCAAACCTCGGAAATAAATTTCCCCCAAAAATGTTTCCACAATTTTGGCCACTAGTGTAGTTGACCAAACCTATTGAGTTTTCTCCTGAATGTTCTGTCTTCATGTGATCTATCCTAACTTATATTATGCCACCTTTAGTCAACTTAGTACAGCAACATCTGAAGGGTTCTCCATGACAACTCTAAACAGGCACCATGATTTCCTGCATTAACAATATCCTGAATAGAAAAGTGAACTTCACTTGTGTCTTTGGGCCAAGATAATGGGGTGGGGGGGAAGCCTCACGAAAGCAGACACCTTCCTTCCTACATCTATAAGAAGTGAAGAAGAGCTTGCTGGATCAGACCAGGCTACTCCAGCATCCTGTTCTCACAGAGGCCCAGAGGCCTGTGTGAAAACATCAAGCAGGATCGGAGCACAAGAACCCTCTCCTCTCCCGCGGTTTCCAGCAACTGGCATTCAGAAGCATTACTACCTCCCTCCAAAAATATCCCGTATTCTGCAGCACCAACTTCTATAAACTAATGGATGAGTAGGTGGGCTTGACAGTTCCTTCCTTTTACCTCCCAAGCGAGCGCCTCATCTGTTCACACTGCCTTTCATTTACCTCTTTCCTTTCCTTGGGGAAGCCGAGCTTTCTGTACTGAGCACTGTGCACCTTCTGTCAAGACTTCAGGCAGGATTAGAAAACATCAGGCGGTGCACGGATGTCTCGTTCCACATTAACTGATGGAAACAAAATACTCCTTCTTTCCAATTTATGTCAGGGAAACTCACTTAACCTAACACCCTCCCTCCCTACCACCCACCCAGCACCAGCAAGACAAAATTGGATTTGGCCGGAAAACTCTGTTAGGCACAAACATGCCGCATGGGATTGATTTTTTTTTTAATTCCACAATAAAGAAGTTTTAAGATTTAATTTCTCATAAAGGGACACAGCAAGCTGGTAAAGAATATATTCACAATGCTATTTATTTCTCTCTCTCTCATGCTAAGCTTTAAGTAGGCCAAATTATGCAGTCAGTTGGAGGTCAGAAATGACATTCAATAGACTAAAAAAAACAACACCCCAAACCTTGGACACTGTTGAGATCTACTGTAATTCTTTTTCAGTAAGAGGGTAAGATTTATTTTTTTAATAAAAAAATATGAAATGATGTATACAACTCTACGGTACGTTGCTTTTCAACAGTAGCTGTTTCCTGTGCCTACTCCTCTCATCCCTCATAGCAATACTACAATGGTCAATTTCTTTTTGAGCTCTTGCTCATACAGCTATCAAGTTTGTGTTTCTAAGAAGCCAGTTCTTGAAGTGGTTTAACAGCCAATCTCTCTTTCCCAGGGAACTCTGGGAACTGCGGGTGTGTAGGTTGAAGAGGGCTCTCCAAACAACTCCCAACACCTTCAACAAATTACAGCTCCCAGAGTCCTTTGGGGGAAGCAATGACTCTTTGAAGTGGTATAACATAGCTTAAAATGCATAGTTGAGATAGGGCCTTGTAGCCCAGCAATGTTGATGGCTATTAAACCCAGAGCCAATAGTTCATCTTGCAGAGCACTTGTCTTTTCCAGCTCCACAGTTTTAAACAATAGATTTGATATATGTTTATAGTTTTAATTCTATCAACATTTAATTGTTTATTATTATTATTTTTTCTATGTAAATAGCAGTTCTTATTTTTATCTGTTAGGTGGGTTAATAATAATAATAATAATAATAATAATAATAATAATATCTGAACTAAGAGAGGCCATCCTCAAAGCTGGAACATAAAAAACCATGCTTTTTGCAGCTGAGGAGCACCCAGTCCTATGTTCTACCTTAATGTTTCTTGGTCAGATCTACAGCTTACCCAAAGAGAGACTCACAGCAAAAGATTGCAGTGTATCCTTGGCCCTTATCAGGAGTACTCCTCTATTCAGGGCTTCAGATGGCCTTAATGTAAATGCAATTACTGTGCATGTATTAATTACATAAAAAGCATCTGTGGTGAAGATTGAGCAGCCTTGGAACCCATTGGGAATGGGGAGTTCAGCTCTTTCCTTCCCTGCTGTGATGCTGGCAAGAATCCCCTCTGAAGTTGCCATTTGCATTTCAATGTAAGCTCCCACTGGAAGCAATGGAGGCTTCCTTTGAAATCCAAGTAGCTGCAAGAGTGGTGATTTTTGTCTTGACTGTGGTAGGGAGAGAAAGAGTTAACCTCGTCCAGGGTCTAAAACAGGGATGGGGAATAATGTATCCCGGGGCCAAATGTCACCTTCCGGTCTTCCATCTCTGGCCCTCAGAACTCTCCCCAAGCTGCACCCCTCACCGACAATGCTTCCCATCCCGATCATTTTTGCCCAGTTGAAATGGGTTCTTGAACTCTGATAATGCTTCTTTCTTGCCTGGACTGAGGGCTATATGTGTGTGTTTGTGTGTGCAGAAACTAGCTTACAGCATAAGGCAAAACTTACATTTCCAGCTTTGCCCACATTTCTCTCTGGTCATGCCCACCACTCGAATGTGGTCCCTGGAAAATTGCCGAGAGGAGAATGTGGTGGTTCCCAACCCCTGCTGTCCTCCATATAAACTGCATTGCTTATTACTTAGTGTTTATACTGTAATGTTTCTGGGTCCAAGGACAGGCACCAAGAATGAGGAATAGTTTAACAGAAAGAGCTTTATTCAAAGGAAACCCCAAGACCTTCTGCTAGAGCTGAAACTAAAAGCCTAAGGAGCTGCCTGGGTCATGTGACTCCAGGGCAAGTCCTCAAATTGACAAGTCCTTGACACTAATGAAGTGTCAACAAATTGCAAGTTCTATCATCATATATAGAGGGGGGCATGACGGCAGTTTGCTTTGCATTCTGTTGCAAGAGCTCAGATTGTGCTTTTTTATTTTTTAGGAAGAAGGGAAGTAATAGGTTCCACTCCCCCCGCTTCCTTTCACTAACTTGTTACCTATGCTCGAGGAATATTTTCCTGGTAGTGCAAAATGCTGCGACAGGTTAGAGAAACAGCCAGATGACAAGCTCATTTGGCTAAGATTAAGTGAATAGAAAGTCATTTCACATGCCACTGATTTTTCTCTAAACTACACAGCTCCACCTCTGTTTTGCCACATGTGTTTATGCTCATAGATCTTATTATAGAGAGAACAAACACTATTCCTCAATAGGGGAGGTAAGGGAAAGAAAATTGTCACCCCATCTCTCAGGGGCCCCACTAATTTACTTGCCGACTTCCCTATTGGTGGTGGTGATTTTTAGCTCTTAAAAATGGTTAAGCAAGCAAGGTGAGCAGTTCTTGTGGATGAATTTTCCATCCAGCCCTAAGATTCTCCAGTCCCGTATACAAGCCTGCCTGGATCCTGAGATCACCATTCGTTCCAGAGGTCCATTCTTAACCTGAAACCGTTCTTAACCTGAGGTACCACTTAGCTAATGGGGCCTCCTGCTGCTGCCGCACCGCCGGTGCACAATTTCTGTTCTCATCCTGAGGTAAAGTTCTTAACCTGAGGTACTACTTCCGGGTTAGCGGAGTCTGTAACGCAAAGTATTTGTAACCTGAGGTGTTTGTAATCCGAGGTACCACTGTATTGTTTGATGTGCAAATGAGGTCATCATCCATTAATGGCTGCTATACTTCAGGTGCTTTCAATGTCAACTGCTATTGCATACCATTTGGAAGATACAGTGGTGCCCTGCTAGACGAAAATAATTTGTTCTGCGAATCTTTTCGTCTAGCGGTTTTCTCGTCTAGCGAAGCGGCAATGCAAACCGCGGTTTTCGCTAGACGAAAAAAAATTATCTTGCGAGGCAGCCCCATAGACAATTTCGTCTTGTGGGGCAGCCTTCCACTAGACAAATGCCTTCGTCTAGCGAGTTTTTCGTCTAGTGAGGCATTCGTCTAGCGGGGCACCACTGTACTGAACAATATGGAACTTTTAAGATGTCGAATAATGATGCTGGGGGCGGTGGAATTGGCTTCCTTCCAAATAATCTAGGGAACTGTGGTTTGTTATGGTGCTGGGAGTAGTTATGAGCCCTAGAACTACAATTGTCAGAGTGGTTTAGCTTCCTGGGCAACTCTGAAAATTGTTGCTTTGTGAGGGGAATAGCTGCCCCCTTGTAACTCCCACAACCTATAATAACCCACAGCACCCAGAATTTTTCGGGGGAAGCCATGACTGTTTAAAATAGTATGATACTGCCTTAAATGTACAAGTCAGATGAGGTTTTAGTCAGAACACTGTTGCAGGAAAAAGAGCTGAAAGGAAAAAAGTTAGAGGGCTGCAGTAGATCCAGACTCCTGGAACAGCAGAAACTGAACACCAGGAGACTGGAAAATTCCTTACAAAAATTTGGCTTGAATAGGGAAACAGTCTAGACTAAGTTTAGCCAGATGTATATTCCTATGCTATTCTCATTTGCTCTTATGATTAGCTGTTCGAACTGCTTTGAAACAAGTCCCCCCACCCATGAAAAATGTTTTAAATTGTTTCCTTAAAATAAATGAATAAATAGTAGCTAGATTTGTTTTGGTTTAACTTTGAGATCGTTACTTACCCTACACCTAACTGCTTTACTATACTAACCAGTGCAGAGAGTTGACTGGGACAGCAAGTAAATTTCAGAGATTAAAGGTCAGTTCATTGGTGACAGCCAGATGGTTAATATATCCATTTGGTGGCAGTGCTGAGAAAGAAAGAAAGAAAGAAAGAAAGAAAGAAAGAAAGAAAGAAAGAAAGAAAGAGAGAGAGAGAGAGAGAGAACTGGATTGGTTTGCATGCCCTCCCTTTCCAGCACAAGCTATAAAGCAAGGAAAAGTTAGTCACAACAAGTACAATTCCATTGCTTTCAAAGGAATTTACATAGTGACACATTTTGATTGGGTTGTTCCCATTCTTTGTGGGAGTTCAAAAAAGGAGTAAATCATGAGTTCGTCTCTAATTAAAACACTTTTATATTAGAATGGATATTTTGAAACAGCTTTTCACTCCTCGTGCTAAATACAATTATGCATTCAATTTAATTTGTTTAATATATCTGTAAAAATAATAAAAGGCAGGGCAATTAAGGAGCCCTATGAAAAGACATAATGTTCATTTAGCACAGGAATTCAATCACAGTTCTCACTTTAAAAAAAGAAGACGGGAATGACTGGTTTTCATTAGACGTTTTAATTAGAGTTTGTTAATGGAAACATTACACAAATTATACTCAAAGACAAACGCCCAAAAACGTTACGAAGGGAAGAAACTGTGTCACTGAAGGGGATGTCACAGGCTGGCTCCAGCAGAAGCTCTTCCAGAAGGAAGACTGGGAAAGCCGCTTGGCTCAATATTTATTTTGATAAATGGTAGTAGATGGTTTGCAGGCAGAGCTTCTATCAAGGGGACACACATCAGTGTATATAGTCAATGCAAATGTATAAGCAGCTAAGGACACAAAAATCTTGAAGATGGGAGAGTGAGACCATGCCACTGGCCGTGCCCTGTATGGACAGTGTGGGATTCTCCTGCCCACCCCACCCTCAGTGAAATGCACAAGCCGGTGGCCCTGCAGAGGCTTTTCTCACCCCATTTTCTCCTTGCAACACCAGTGCCTCAACTCCACCTGGTCTAGAGGGGTGTGTGTGCGCGCAAATGTGCAAGGGGTGTGTTTCAAACCGAGTCTTTGACCTAGGTGAAAGAAAGCCAAGTTTTGCTCCTGAGGAAGGAGTCACAGGCAGGGCAGAAAAACCCTCTTGCTTGCCTGATGCCCAGTCCATCTCTCTGCTCAACAACTGTTGAGTGGAGTGGTGGATGGGGTGGGAGGGCACCCTTCAGTCTTGGTAGGGAGTGGGGGAAGGAGATGTAATATCTGGGGTTTTAAAATCCAAACTAAACATTAGCTTCACCCCTGAATTTATTCAGGACCAGATCAGGGCAGATTAATTTGGTGCCCCCCTCCCTGGATCAGAGCCCTGGTGCAGCTGTGCACATCCTACTGGAAAGAGGAAATGGAAGTGAGGAAATCAGGCCCAGGCATTTGTCACCGAGTGATGCAGCAGTTGTTTATGTTTTGGATGTGATTCTGAAAACTAAAAATTGTTCTCAGGCTTGCCTGTCACAGTGGGCACATACTGACTCATGCAGACTTCAGATGTGATGAGAGCGGCATGTGTTTTGCACCCAAAGGAGCATCCATCGTTCATTCTGAAGCCGCACAGACCGCAGGCCCTAAGTGTGAAGGCAAGTATCTCC
Organism: Lacerta agilis; assembly: GCF_009819535.1. NCBI lineage: Eukaryota > Metazoa > Chordata > Lepidosauria > Squamata > Lacertidae > Lacerta > Lacerta agilis. Next base: position 84,935,112 of record NC_046314.1, on the reverse strand, counting down.
ACAGGTTTTCCTTCCCTGAATGCAAAGAGTTCCATGTGAGAGCCCAGGTTAATGCAGGTAATAGCTTATAATCCAAAAAACATTCGGAGCACAGAGTGCTTTTATGCCGAGGGCTTTCATTTTTTTTTTAAATCAATCATTGTACATGCTATAAAACCTAAGTAGTGTAACAAAGATGATCAGATTCCACATTGCCAGGTGCCAGAACCCTCTCTGCTTCATAAGTGTGGCTAGGTTTAAGGTTTTGCAACATTTTGCTCCTCCAAGGGTTTACAATTTGGTAGGGGATTTGCTGCAGGTGGGAGAAGAGCTTGTTGTACAAGCGAGAGCTAACATTTGCCTAGGAGTGCAATTTGTTTTCACCTCTTTTTTTCCCTTTAAAGGAAAAGGAATAAGATGTGCTTTGAGAGCTTCTGGAAGGCATTGATCAAGGAAAGAGAGGGAGAGAGTTGCCTTTAGTCGTCCTGTAGATTCCCACCCCCATCCCCCAACATTCAGCAGAATATTGCTGGACCGTCTCCAAAGGACTCTTGTCAAATTGTTGCATGAAGATGGTAAGTGATTTTGATGCAGCCTCCTCTGGGTATTTTCCCTATGGCTATTTAAGCCAAACAGATTATAGATGCACATATCTGACCCAACACATGGTTTTCTGCTCAAGACAGGGAAAACCTGTGGGAGCCTGATATTCCCTTGTTATGACCAGATCACTATCTGGCAAGGTTTATTAGTGACAGCCTTGAGTCTTCACAGGGGTGGAGGACCTATAAGAAGGATCTACCTGTGAAGGATCTGGATGGCTTCCTGATGTCCCTTGGTGTTCCAGCTGTCAGCGTCATGGCTGGTCTTTGTAATGGAGAGATGACTCAGGCTATTGACATGATTCCACCCAAACACCCCGTTCTACTCATTTCCTACCTTCTCCTTCTCCAGCTAGAAGACCAAAGATGGAAAATGTTGGAGCCTACACTGCACCAGTGGTGGCAGCAAAGAAACTTCCTTCTCCACAACCACCACATCTGTAGAATGTCATCCTGTAGGGCTTTTCTGAGTAATGAGAGAGACATGCTACAATATGTTCAACAGGAACCTAGGAAGCTGCCTAATACTGAGACGAACCATTGGTCCTTCTAGTTCAGTATTGTTTACACCGACTGACAATGGGTTTTGGACAGCGGTCTGAGAAAGGCCTACCTGGAGATGCCAGGGATTGAACCTGGGATCTTCTGCCACTGAGATACAATACAGGACACTGTAGATTCTTTGGGCACCCTGTATGGCCAATTTAGAAGACATTATGTGATTATAATTGTATTTGCTCCAACTTGTGTGCCATAGTTATTACCGAATTAGTTCCAGACTCCCTGGAAAAGACCCTGGTGATTGAAAAGATTGGGGGCACAAGAAGAAGAGGACGACAGAGGACAAGATGGTTGGACAGTGTTCTCGAAGCTACTAACATGAGTTTGACTAAACTGTGGGAGGCAGTGGAAGACAGGAGTGCCTTGTGTGCTCTGGTCCATAGGGTCACGGAGAGTCGGACATGACTAAATGACTAAACAACAATAACAATAATTTGATAGCCTTACAAGGGAACTGCTTCCATGACAACTGTGGGGGAAGAAAGATCTTGTATTTGTCCTCAGGAAGTGGCTGCTTCCACCTGCCTTGCCTCACCCTCCTTCATAAAGGAGCTGCTTCCAGAAGAATTCTGTGGGGACTTTCTGGCATCAAAGGTGGATACCAACATCATCAGCTTTGGGGTTACGTTTGAATGTCAACTTATCACATTTTTTTTCATTTTCTTTATTGATGAACTTTATGCTCACTTTAATTTTGATACAGTGGTGCCCCGCTAGACGAATGCCTCGCTAGACGAAAAACTCGCTAGACGAAAGGCATTCGCTAGCGGAAGGCTGTCTCGCAAGACGAATTTTTGAATGGGCTTGCCTCGCAAGACGAAAAAAAATTCCGATTTCCCCCCCCCCCCCCGGTCAAACTGCTCTTCCCCCTTTGGTGCTTCGCAAGACGAAATTTTCGCTATACTCGCAGAACGAATTAATTTCGTCTTGTGAGGCACCACTGTACTTTTAAGATGAATTGTTAATTGTTGGATTTTTTTTGTATACTATACTTTTTGTTACATATTATTATTGTCCTACTATATTTTGATTGCTTTTGTGGAGGAGAGAGAGAGAGAGAGAGAGAGAGAGAGAGAGAGAGAGAGAGAGAGAGAGAGAGAATAATTTCCCTTGGATACCTTTCAGCTTATGCAACCTGAGGGTATGGATAAGATTGTTGGAGAGGTGAGAGATTCACCTCATGTATTCTTTCTTGACATATGCCCTACTAGGAGGATACAGGTGGGAGACTGGGTTGCCGAGATAGTAAATGCAAGCATGCACACACACATCCTGTGAAAGTATCTTAAAAAATAAAATAAAAAATCCAGCATCTAGGGTTTTTTTATTGCATGATCCCTATCACCCACATACCATTCAGTGTTGCTCCAACTCACCCCTCAGCATCTTTCCAATACATTATTCCCTGTCGAGAAAATAATAATGAAACAAGTCTCTCTTCTAAATCACTTAGATTTTTATATTGCACCTTCATGCTTGCTCATCATTTATGCTGACGCTTTCTAATGAAGAGCTTAGGCTACTTTTTTTTAAGAGTACTGTGCAAACATTGAGTAATTAATGAGAATTAATTAAACATTCCCTCTTTTAATCATTTTTTCAATCCTTCCAGTTCCATAATTACATTTTGTTATAATAACCAATTTGGAAAGAGGCACATCTTTATTTACTTCTTAAAAACAAACAACTTATGTCCTTTTAATTTTATTATTCTAAGAGCCAATATAATGTAGTGCCTAATTGTATGAGTAGTGAAGTGAAGTCTTTTGTTCAGTTTCACCTCAGCCATTTATTTATTTATGAAGAGCTTTTATAAACTGCCAACTCATTAAAAAAATTGTGGTTGTGTATAATAAAACCATTAAAACATCATAAAAATATAGTCATAGAATACAGAATAAATGACCAATGCAGAATCATAGAATGGTAGAGTTGGAAGGGACCCTCACCGTCATCTAGTTGAACCCCTTGCAATGCAGGAATCTCAATACCAGGTCCCTCATCCAATTTGGAACCATGCTGGACCCTGCTTAACTTTGCAAATATGGTAGCAGTTTTATTACTGCACTACTAGCAAATTGAATCTCTAAAAATGCTTGGCAAAGCAAATACCAGGTTTGTAGGTACATGTCCGACTTCCGTAGGAATAGCTTTCCAGAGTACTCACACTTAATCAATCAATCAATCAATCAATCAATCAATCAATTAAATGTGTATACTGCCCTTCATCTGTAGATCGCAGGGTGGTTCACAACATTAAAAATATATATAAAAAACACAAAATGCACAATAAATACAAGAACAAAAACCACAAACCAATAAACCAATAAACCTCCCTGTGCCATCCCCTCCCACAAACACATTTAAAAGATGTGAATCACATTTAAGATGTGAATCAGCCAAAGGCCTGGAACATTTTCACTTGGCACCTAAATGTGTATAATGAAGATATATAACAAAAGCCTTGGTTAGCATAGAAACTAAATTAATATGAGATAACAGTCAGGAGGTCTTCTCCAGATGCTCATAGAGATGTGGTCAATGTATAAGGGACATGGCAGTGTATAAGGGAACCTGGTCCTGGCCATTTAGGGCTTTATATACTAAGAATAATACCACAAGTTGCTTTTAGGCCAATTGTCACATCTAAGGACTCTCAGCTGCTTCTACAGTTAGGGGAATCTGACGGAGTCAGCTGCCTTGGAACAGTTTGTAATCATGCTCTTGTTTCTTGTTTCAAGGCTTATGTCAATCCTGCCAGAGAGACCTTGAAGCTGGAGAGACTTTGATGTCCCTTTCTTCATTTTAGCATGCTTTGGGTTCAGGTTCTCAGGTGCCACAGCATGCCCCCATCGATATAGTTGGCATATCTCAGTGCCCTGAGGCTGCCTAACCTAATTGGAATATTTATGCAATTTGCTTGCTAATTATGCCAATCAAGGGCAGGTGTTTGTTTGTTTATTCCAGGCACTTTTCTCCTGCTTATCTGTTGAAACAATGACAACATATACTAACACCAAAGAAGTAAACACATACGACAAACGATATAAACATGATAAACAACAGAGTTAAAATAATCCTAAAAGCAGCTTAACATTCCCATCAATCCTATTAAAAATGGCAGTGATAAAATACAATTTTAGAAAGCAGCATCCAAGAATGTCTGTTGAACATGTTGCATTTTAACTAGTGAAACATGAGACCAGGCTGCACGTCTGTTGCCTTGGAAAAGGGTTTCACTTCTAAAGTCTACCCACTGTTTACTCTTAGCATCAGAAGAGTTTAGGAAGAAGCAGTAGAAACAATACCTGGGCCTTTATCCAAGCCAAGTCATTCACAGCTTTCATTTCTTCTCTGAGTCTTGGGACTCAGCTACATTTGTAAAGATAAAGCGCTTCATATGTGTTATAACACTGTGACACCAGATGGTGCTGTGAAGTCCTGTTTTTCGCCAATGGGATTTCTCTGTATGAAGTTTACAGTGCATTTAGCTGAATCACTTATTTGATGTGAATACAACCTTGGTGAATACAGCAAAACATTTTGAAGAGAGATGTGACCGGCTGCTTCACCTCTACTTTTGCTACTGCAAAAAGGAAAGTTTCCATTGTTAGGAAAATAAGACTGCAAATAACATAATGCCATTAGATATCTCTATAGGGCGACCACCTGTTTATGGAAGACAATCTTACTAGGCTACGAGTGTTCGCCAAAGAAGAAGAATATTGTGGACAGTTCTGGTCACCTCATCTCAAAAAAGTTATTGCAGAGTTGAAAATAGTTCAGAGATGGGCAACCAAAATGATCATGGGGATAAATTGACTCCCCTATGAGGAAGGTTTGCACATTTAGGGCTTTTTAGTTTAGCCTTTTGGAATTTGCAATTTGCAATTTTGTGGCAGTCAAGTAATGTGTACAACAAGACTTTACTTGGGGAAATTAATAATAATAATAATAATAATAATAATAATAATAATAATAATAATAATAATAATAATTTTATTATTTATAACCCGCCCATCTGGCTGGGCTTCCCCAGCCACTCTGGGCGGCTTCCAACAGAACATTAAAATGCAATAATCTATTAAACATTAAAAGCTTCCCTAAACAGGGCTGCCTTAAGATGTCTTCTAAAAGTCTGGTAGTTGTTTTTCTCTTTGACATCTGGTGGGAGGGCGTTCCACAGGGCGGATGCCACTACCGAGAAGGCTGTCTGCCTGCTTCCCTGTAACTTGGCTTCTCGTAGTGAGGGAACCGCCAGAAGGCCCTCGGCACTGGACCTCAGTGTCTGGGCAGAATGATGGGGTGGAGACGCTTCTTCAGGTATACTGGACCAAGGCCGTTTAGGGCTTTAAAGGTCAGCACCAACACTTTGAATTGTGCTCGGAAACGTACTGGGAGCCAGTGTAGGTCTTTCAAGACCGGTGTTATGTGGCCTCGGCAGCCACTCCCAGTCACCAGTCTAGTTGCCGCATTCTGGATTAGTTTTAGTTGCCGGGTCACCTTCAAAGGTAGCCCCACATGGAGCACATTGCAGTTATCCAAGCGATTATTGAAGGGAACAGCCCAATTTTTTTTTAGGAAAAATTGCTCTGCAAAAATGTGTATATTAGGAGAGGTTTGAAGGGAAAAGGCTGATGAACTTTCACGTGGGTTTATCCATCCCTCTTAACAAATCATACTCTGGGTATGGATTTTTACTCAAAAGGAGAGGCACTGTAAACTTATCTGCTGCAGGAAATTTGCTGTTCCATCTTAGGCAGCCCAATATCTTGGGCTGACCCTGTTAGCAGCTGCATACCAAAAGCTAAGTTTAGCCTTGGATGGAAGGAAATTGGATAGCTGTCTCGTAATCAGCAAAAGTCATATTTAGGTTGCAACCTTATGGATTTCAGCGAGGTTTCAAAAATAATCGCAAACCCGTCATCTTGGCTGAGATTTTAAAATGAGCCAAGCTCCCCTTTGAACCTTAGTCTGCCAGAAGTTCCACTAAAGATGCCAGATAATTCCTCCATTCAACACAACTCAACAAGCAATTCCCAGAGAAAACACATTGTGTAGAGAAGAAAAGGGGTTACCCCACCACAGCGGTTGGTCTGCAATTACCTCTCCCATTTCATGTCACCATGTTTTAGTCCATAAGGCTTGCTTTTGGAGTGCTTGGCCCTTTAGTAACCTTCCTATACCACCTGAAGAGTATATTTGTAGAACAGAAGGAGCTCTTTGGTAAATGTATATGATTTTTTATTTTAAGGAAAGCACAATAGATTTTCATTCCTGAGTGCTTTGATAAACAGTCATCTTGACATATTTAGTGACTTTCAAAAGTTAGATGCTGTACACTCAAGCAAAAATCCTGACTGATCTTTTAAAAAAAATAATTACTTACTATTTTAGACACTTCAGTAATTGCAGATAGTAATTTGCAACCAAAATTCAAGAGTGCAGTTGATCTATAGCAGGGTTAGGGAACCTGTGGGCCTCCATATGTTTCTGAACTACAACTCCCATCATCCTTGGCCATGCTCACCAGGGCTGATGGGAGTTGTAGTGTGACAACTTCTGGCGCTGCAGACTCCCCATGCCTGGTCTACAACATTTTAACTTCTTTGAATTGTCATCATCTGTGATGGTTATGCAGCAGAGCCCACCCCCCCACCCCCCAAATACTGGCAAATGATTATAAATGTTGTAAATGATATATTTAAATTAAAACCAGATTTGAAATTGTGTTTGCTAAACTCTGTGAAACATTAAAACCTGCAAAGGCTCTTGAACCTACTGTGTACTTATTAACAGCTGTAAGAATTACATTTGCAGAGTTTTGGAAATCTAATCTAACACCTAAAGAAAAGACTGGTTGACTAAGATTAAGGATTTGATTATATTAACGAAGGACCTTATTATATTAGCTAAACTAAGTGCCTATCAGAAAGATGAACAAGGGTAAAAAATTGTGAATTTGTAAACATGTGAAACAATATTTACGTCAAATAACTAATGAAAAAGACTATGCTAAGTGCTTAAGTTTAATTGAATAGCGCAGCTGAAAATACAGATGGGAAAATAACATAAACAGTAATGAATTAAACAGTAATGTATAGCAATATAAGAACTCCGGGCTCATGATAAAATAGGAAAACAAATTGTTCAATTTTGTAAGGTACCTTGAAACATTGGAACTTGCCTTATACAGTTGGGCCAGTACAGTTGGGCCAGTTAGACAGTTGGGCCACCTAAATCAGTGCCGTCAACACTGAGTGGCAACAGCCCTCCAGGGATTCCAAAAGGGAGTCCTTTTCTGGAGACACCAGGGTTGTGCTGGCTGATGTGCCACGTGGTTTGCAGGCACTTGCCAGTGCTAACATTTCTCACCCTCCTCTGGGCACAGCAGAAGCACACCCCCCCCCATTCCTCACAAACTGGGAGAAGTAGCACTAGGCAGGTGTGTTTTATTCAGCTATTTAAAATATTTCTATGTCTCTTTTCATTTACAAATACAACAGCACAGTGGCTCACATTATTAACAACAACAGCAACCCAATAGTCAATAAAAGTCAACACCAACACCCAGAGACTAAGGGTACTAAGAAGTGAGTGAAAGCCTTATTGATGGCTATGGGTTCCTGCTTGATACCAACAGGGAGAGCTAGGCATCACAAAGGAGAAGGTCATTCTCCACCCCACCAGATGAACTTCTGTAAGTTTTGGCACAGTCAGGAGGGCCCTATTCACTGAGTGTAGTGACCTGGGCAGTCCATATGGGAGAAGGTGATGCTGCAGTGGTAGGTCATCTGCTCTGCATGCAGAAGGTCCCAGGTTCAATCACTAGCATCTTCAGGTAGGACTGTGAATGTCCACTGCCTGAAACCCTGGAGAGTCACTGCCAATCATTGTAGACAATGCTATATTCTTCTCTCCTATGTTCCTCAGATCTATCTATATCTATCTATCTATCTATCTATCTATCTATCTATATCTATCTATCTATCTATCTATCTATCTATCTATCTATCTATCTTCATCATCTATATCTATCATCTATCTATCATCTATCTATCATCTATCTATCTATCTATCTATCTATCTATCTATCTATCATCTATCTATCATCTATCTATCTATCTATCTATCTAGGCAAATCTAAAAAAAAAGTGGTATAAACACAGACAATTGGGAAACACTTGCCTGTGAGCGCTCCAATTGGAGAACAGCCTTTACCAAAGGCGTCATGGACTTTGAAGATGCTCAAACTCAGGACGAAAGGGAGAAATGTGCTAAGAGGAAGGCACACTTGGCAAACTCTCAACATGATCAACTCCCACCCAGAAACCAATGTCCTCACTGTGGAAGGACATGTGGATCCAGAATTGGCCTCCACAGTCACTTATGGACTCACTGTTAAGATACTGTTCATGGAAGACAATCTTACTTGGCTACAAGTGATCAGCAAAGAAGATCTATCTATCTATCTATCTATCTATCTATCTATCTATCTATCTATCTATCATCTATCTATCATCTATCTATCTATCTATTAGAGATTTCAAAGTGCCTACGTGCAGAAAGTCAGCTTATCATCTGTAGCAATTACCAGTTGGCAGAAAGCCAAGATCTGCTCTCTCTCCAGACCCTTAGCAACGACCTGTGATTGGTCAATGAGTACCTAAAGAATGAGCTCTGTGTGAGAGCTGTGTGGTTGGTTGTTAGTGGTGTACTGAGGTTGAGAGAGAGAGAGAGGAGATGTTTTATGTTTTGTTTCTTTTATTTGTAAAGTCTGTACATAGTAACTTATGGATACTAGTTGCTTCAATAAATACTGTATATAGTTATCCAAGTGAGTTTGCTGAGTTCCTGCGTTGTGCTGTCCAGTCAATGCTCAACAGCCAGAAGCTTCAAGAAAACCTGCGGTTAACTCTGCTGTGTCCAGGACTACGTTATATTCCTGACACTAAATCTTAAGACTATCATCTGTCAGTCTGTATTTTAGGTGCTTCTGGGAAGCAGACTAGGATCAACAACTCATTGTCATTTTTTTAAAAAAAATTAAAAATTGTCCAGTAGCACCTTAGAGACCAACTACGGTAAGTTTTTTCTGGGTATAAGTTTTCGTGTGCATGCACACTTCTTCAGATACTTCAGATGCACACAAATGCTTATACCCAGAACAAACTTAGTTGGTCTCTAAGGTGCTACTGGACATTTTTTAATATATATATATATATTTATTTTGACTGCGTCAGACCAACACGGCTGCCACCTGAATCTAGAATCATTGTCATTTTGTTCTGCTGCTAAAATAAGCCCCCTATCAACCCTTATGCAAAAGAGTGCCGCAATCTTTTCTTCCCCCTCCAAGCAGAGGCCAGAAAATATACACATTGCACCCAGGGTATTATTATAACAAAATGAAACACTACATCACATTTACACTTAAGAAATCCCATTCCTCTCGAAGTTAGCACCTTTTCAAGGACCTAAATGTGAGAGACTGACCTTTTAAAGTATGAGATGCCTTTTTGAAGTGTTCATGGATGCAGCAACAAGCAAAATCAGTAGGAGGGAGCCAAGAGATACGTTATCTCAAGTTTCTTTGGCACGTGTGAATGGAGAAAGAAGAAGCCTTGGCAGTGATCTCACAGTCCTGCTGTTCATGAAATGCAGGCAGAAAATAGAGATCATATTTTTGTATAAAGCGTAGGCCTATGTTAGTTGACTAGACAGTCAGATTTTATTTTTATGGTAACTGTTCTTTCTGGGCAGAGTGGATGGAACATCCTTTCTCACTTGCTGAAGCCTGGCAAATTGTTCAGGGTAAAGGTGAGGAACCCATTTCAGCCTGAGTATTGTTTCCTCTCTGGAGACTGCATCAATGGCATAGCATGGGGGTGCTACCGGAGCGATTGCCCCGGGCACAAAATTTCTTAGGGGTGCGCCTCTGCAGCTGCTGCCCCAACCAGAGGCACACCCCATCCTGCCCGCCCGCCTCACCTGAGCAGCATGCTGAGCAGGAGCTGGGAGAGGACTGGCATTTGCATCCCTTGGCCATGCAGCATCCCCCACTAGCGGGGGGTTGGGGTGGGTGGGTGGATGGCGAGACTCACGGCAGTGGCACCCCAGTCTGAGGAGGTGCACACGCATGTCCCACCACTGCTCCACAGTTCTGTCTGGCAGCAGCATCAAAGGTCACATGGAGGTGTCGGTTGGGGGGCTCAATACTTACCATAGGGGAAGCAATATTTGCCTTGCCCCGGGTCCTGGCAATCCATGCTATGCCACTGAACTGCATGCAAGCATTGGGTGGGGCCAGTGCAAAAGTGGGTGGCACAACCAATGTGAACGTTACCTTTGCACAGTAGGCTATATCCCAGTCATTCATAAGCCAGATGTTTACACACACACACACACACACACACGGTTTTCTCCATCCAAGAGGCATGATCACAGCGGGACACATTTCAGCCAGGCAAAAGCACACTGGTAGAGTGTGGAGCAGGGCTGGCAAGAGGTGTGGCCTGGGGAGAGAAGGGTGTGGCCAGGGAATGGGACAGTATAGAGGGCCTGATAGAAAGATCTGGAGGGCCACATCCAAACACAGATCTCATGGCTATTTATTTTTTATAGATGGCACAAAAGTAAAAGCAAAAAGCTAATCCTTTCCATTTATTCCCATTTTTAATTCCTCTGGCAGTTTTTGTAGATCCCACTCCTCACTTGTACATGACTTTAAGGCTTTTTGATACAATTGGCTGTTTTATTACCCGCAGAGTTTTGTGTGGATGTTCAATTAGCATTCCAGAGAACTGCTTCCCTCTCTGCATATTATTCACAGGTTAAGTATTCCAGATAAAGGCTCCTCAAATCAGACAACCTGAATTGAACTTAATTAGAAGAACTTGGAGTACTCAGGAAAAAAAGAAAAGAAAAGGCAGAATGCATTTTGCCAGGTCTTTCTGACAAGAAAAGATGCCGGGAAAGTGAGCATGTGGAGGTGGAGGTAAGATACTATTAGGGGAAATGCCTCAAGAAAGAAACTGAAATGTTAACAGGCACCGGATCTCAGTGAGCAGCCTACATGTACAATTTCACACCACTGAGAGCTTGTGAAGAACATAAATATCATAGCTCTGTACTATAACAGGAACACATAGGGGCCCTGAATAGCTTAAGCAGGGGAATTCTATGTGTGTGATGTAAACTTCTGTCCTATTGTATATGACAGTGTAGCTAGTTTCTGCAGCAGCAGCTTTTAAGGTGAAAATTGGGTGCGCAGAGGGAGAAGCATGTATGTGAATGAGCCCACCTACCCACAGTTTACTGAGTGGTGATCTGTGCATGGGGAAAATGTGGGAATGTTGAGGGTGGCAGGAGAGGATATATTGATTATTAATATCCTTCCTAACTCGCGCTGGCAAGTTTCTTTATACAGCAGAGTGCATTCCCCTTCTTACGTAGCAGAAAGATGGTTGCAAAGTAACAGGAAGATAAACTGACTGGACCAATATCCTCTGCATGACCACTCTAGCAAAACAGGTAATGTTGTACTTGACTGCTCCCAGTGGATTATGTCCCACAGAAAATCCATGTATCACCTCTCCTGACCCTTCTTTCTACCCACTCTGGCACAGGCATAAATACAAGCAGGCCCGTCTTAGAGGGATTGGCCGCCCTGGCGCAGAGATCCCTCGGCGCCCCCAGCCTGCCGCCTCTCCGCCCGCCTCCCTCCCGCGCTGGCCGCCCCTCGGGAGGGGGGGTGGGCGAGCGGGGGGTGAGGGGTGTGGCGTTGGAGCGGGCACTCGTGCACCAGCGGGCGGAGGATGAGGGGCGGGCGGACAGGTGCTCGTGCACCGGCGGGCGGGTTGCAAGCTGGCCGCCCTCGCCTCCCAGAGCCCCAGCTGGAGTGCTGGAAGGTCGCGCAAAGCCCCGCGGCGCTCCAGCTGGGGCTCCGGGAGGCGAGGGCGGGCGGCTTAGAGCCCGCCCGCCAGCGCGCGAGTGCCCGCCTGCCCGTGGGGGCGGGGGCGGGTTGCGGAGGGGGAACCCGGTATGCCGGCGGGCTCACGGGGGCGCCCCTGGGGTGCCCGGCGCCCTGGTGCGCCGCGCCACCGGCCTCTATGGATGAGACGGCTCTGAATACAAGTTAATCCATCTTTGGTTTTCCAGTTTTCCGCTGTATTCTTTCTTTCTTTCTTTCTTTCTTTCTTCCTTCCTTCCTTCCTTCCTTCCTTCCTTCCTTCCTTCCTTCCTTCCCTCCCTCCCTCCCTCCCTCCCTCCCTTCCTTCCTTCCTTCCTTTTTTTATATAAAAAGCCTTAGGAATATGCCATCAGAGCCAGACTACCCTCATGGAAGGAAGAAAGTTGCTGTTTTCTTTTTTGTGTGTGTGTTGTGTCTTGTTCTCATATATTTCATTGTCTCAGGATAAATAAACAGAAGCAACACAAACGCGCAAACACACACCAAGTTGGCAAAATCATGATTCATAATTGCAATGTCGGGTACCGGTTCTCCTTAGTCTCCCCATCTTAGAATGCAGGCTCACTTGAGCCATTTGAGCATCCTTGGCTCAGCCTCCCATCAGCCTTTTAACAGAGAATGGCTCCTGGCAGGCACAGCTCGGCCAGCTCTAATTGGAGCTGGCTGTGGTTCAGATCTGCTCCTTTCCTTGTTTTGCTTTAATTCTCCACGAAATCTACATTTCTTCTGTGTCCCACCTAATTGTTCATTTATTTATTTATTTGCTTCCCTCCCCAGGTGGGCTCACAATATCAAAGTAAATCTGACTGCAGAAAGGTGTTGGGTTTTTGTTTTTTTCTTTAAGGGGGCCGAAGAGGGAATGAGACCTTGGTAATGGACGACTTGGTATGAAAAGAAGCGAATGAGCAACTTCCTGGTGCCCACTAACTCTCTTCTATGGATGTCCCTTCGGTCTGACAGTCGGACTGTGAGAATGCATGTGTTGTGTGTCATTCTGGCTTGTTCCATCCCATTGTATGTATTTTGTGCACACACGTATACATGAAATACATATTTTTCAATCCTTTTCAGTGTATTCACTGGGCGGGGAGGAGATATACATATTTTATACATCTTTTATGTAAAGTATGGAATATAAGCACACTTTTTGTACACTGAAAAGCCATTGCAAAAATGGAGATGTGCACAATCCGACTGGGAATTGCTATTCCGATCCACAAGCAATTTGGGAACTGAGCCTGTTCCATCTGAAAAGCAGACATAACACATCCCTAATATGTATCTTACTGCCCTATCTCTTGCTAATATCTTTTTTTAACACTACATATATCGGGGGGGGGGGGTTATTGCCCAAATAGATCACATGTAAGACCCATGCATGATTCAAGATCAATGGACCCCCTTGTTCCAGTAGCAATTCCACAATGGCGGGGGTTGGTCATTCATTTTGTTATGAATCGTACATTAAAGAGAGAGAGAGAAAGGAAAAGTGCCGATCTCCTCTCAAAGAAGTGAAAGAATACCAAGCAGAACGGGAGATGAATAGGAGCAAATGGGCTGCTATCGAGCATGAAAGTGACATGTTTAGTCTCCATCTTCCAAGCCATTTAGCAAAGTGGATGGTCAATGATTTTCTATAGCAGGGTCCCAGTTAACTCTAAGCCTTTGACCTGAGAGAGCTTCAGGATTATCCACCCAACCTAAATAGCCAGGCAGGCTTGGTTATATTCTCATGCCATGAGGATAAAAGACACATTCTAAAAGGACGTTCCCTTACACAAGCCACATTTATTTCAATAGGTCTTACACAAATTGTGTCCTCAAAAGAGTATTCCAGAGGCAAACACTCAAGTTACTTTTAATCAGTGCTTTTTTTCTGGGGGTACGCACGAGTACACATACCCCTAAACATTTTGTGAATCTAAGTTTGGGCTCATTGAGGGGCAGTATTTCAATATGACCAGGAAAACGAGAGTATCTCTAAACATTATATATATGTGTGTGTATACACACACACACACACACACACACACACACACACACTGTTTTTAAGTGCTTCGCTATCAGTAGCCCTCCTGAGAGCCAGCGTGGTGTAGTGGTTAAGAACAGTGGACTTGGTGAACTGGGTTCGCTTCCCCGCTCCTCCACATGCAGCTGCTGGGTGACCTTGGGCTAGTCACACTTCTCTGAAGTCTCTCAGCCCCACTCACCTCACAGAGTGTTTGTTGCGGGAGAGGAAGGGAAAGGAGATTATTAGCCACTTTGAGACTCCATAGGGTAGTGATAAAGCGGGATATCAAGTCCAAACTCCTCCTCCTCCTCCTCCTCCTCCTCCTCCTCCTCCTCCTCTTCTTCTTCTTCTTCTTCTTCTTCTTCTTCTTCTTCTTCTTCTTCCTTTGCCGTAGCGCTTCTCCCAGTACCTCAAGTATAAATTAGAGGTGACTAGGAAGAGCACACACATGTACACTAGGTGCATTTCCTATGAGGCTGTTCTCAAAAACACATGCTGTTATCCACAATTAATTTGAGTTTAAGTAGGGCTTGGTGAATTGCCCCAGCCCCCTTCTTGTAGTGAGGCTGTGAGGTTCGTTTAAAAAATGAAAGTAGAACAAGGGTGTGGAACCCCAGGCCAAGGGGCCAAAAGCTGTCTCAAATTCTGGCCCTCACAACATTCTTCAGGACACTCCCTTTTCCCTCAGTCACATCACTTAGCAGCCTTGTTCTTCACTCACTGTTCTTAAGTGTTTTTGCCTTGCTGGAATGTGTCCCTGAATGCCAATAAGGCTTCTTGCTTGCCTGTATGGAGGGTAAAGAGGGGTGTATGAGTCTGTGTACAAACATATGTTGCTCTGTCCCCTTTTGCCCCTGGTCACACCTACCCCTGGCATGTGACCCCTAAAAAATATTGCCCAGAAGGGGGAGTTCCCCCTCTTCGGCTGAATAATATTTACTATTCCTGATTTAGAGATTTATACTTCACATTTCTAATGTTCTTTCACCATTCCGAGCAGATCAAAACAAGGAAAACATTGCATTCCCATAATAAAACTACAACATTACAATGCAAAACAAACAGTATGCAAATTAACCCTGGCACATTGTGACTTTACGCAGTGGCGGAGCTTCATGCACCGGCACTAGGGGGTGGAGAGCAGGCAGGGGTGGAGCTGGTGCACATCCCAGGGGCGGACTGCCCCACCCAAAGGGGTGTGTGTGTGTCCTGGGGCGTGGCACACATCCTGGGGGCGGGGCACGCCACCTGCAGGGGCGTGACGCCCAACACGGACAGTGGCGGCAGCTGCGATGGCACCCTACCGGGATAGCACTGCCAGTGGTGGTGCACTCCCCGCGCACTCCTCTTCCTCCGCCAGTGACTTTACAGACTTTATTCTGGCAGAAAGTGTGGAGCAAGAAAGTTTATGCCAACTGGGGAAGTCCATTTTGAAATGAGCATGTGCTGTAGCTCTTTAAGGGAAACTATGGATATAAAGGGCTTCTGTGTTATTACTTTGTCTTCGATACATAATGGGGTACTAAAATGTGCTGGGATCTTGTACTTGTGGATTTTTTTCATGTACATCACAAAACAAAATAAAGACCCCATTTTACTCCTTGGTTTAGAACAATGACCAAGTTACGCAGCACATCCAGGTCTTTTGATAACCAGGGCTCATATATACAGAAGGTTCTTTCACAGCTGAAATTTTGGTATCAGAATATTTCTTCCTTGGATTAGGAAAGGTTTTATCATTTCAAAGAAAACCATGCAAATCGGGGAGGGGGGGGAGAAGGATTACAAGACTGTCTGTCACTCTGCTCTGAAATATGTTTACTTGGAGCAGAGATGCAGTAAGACTTGTTTTGTTTTCAAGCAAACATGCTTAAAGAATGCAGTTACAGGTGGGTAGCCGTGTTGGTCTGCCATAGTCAAAACAAAATCGAAAATTCTTTCTAGTAGCACCTTAGAGACCAACTCAGTTGGTCTCTAAGGTGCTACTAGAAAGAATTTTCGATTTTGTTATGCTTAAAGAATGTCTGTTCTAACATCTGGAGCTTGTTGAAGCTCCATACAAATTGACCTGCTTTGAAGACACAATGCTGTATCTAACTGGCAGGTTTCAGATAAGGACCTTTCTAGTCGCTTTCACTGGGCTGTGAAGCATTTGTGTAGGAAAAGAGCTAGAGAGAGTGTCTTCGTTTTGCTTCTGAGTGATGCAGAAGCAGTGTCAAGTGATATTGCTGGCTGCGGAATGAAGGCAGTCCTGTTTATTTACCTTGCTTAGCTTTTCTGCACTTTTTAAGCCTGTTGGCCCACAGAGTATCCTCCTTTTATCACTTTGGAGGCTAATACGATACAGGTTAAAATGCAGTAATCATAAATAACAGACTCCTGGATGAGAGGTTTCATTTTAATTGGCAATCAATATGGGGCATATACCACACATGGATTACCTGGAGTATCCTCATTTGTTGCCCTTGGTGCTTCTTTTCTGCAGTAGAAACTGAATATGAATGAGTCACCAAGGTTGTCCTTTTGTGACTTTCCAGCTATTATAGAGGAGGCCACTGACATCAGCTTTTAGCTCAAGTGGTGAAGGTTCCTGCTCATTAAATTGTTTTAAACAAGAAGCCTCTAGCAGAGTAATAACATACATAAGATTGCATTAAAATAACCATGGAGCACAGAAAAGACATTCTTATTCTCCCCTTATTCAGCAATTCCAAATAATACTTTTTTCCCCCTGCACAAGGCTGCTCTGTTGTCAGAGTTCCAGTAAATCGACTCAGTCTGTTGTACTACCCCCACTCGCCTGCAAGTAACTCCATTCAGTGGGACTTACCTCTGAACATATGAGCACAAGAATAGCCTGCTGCATCAGACCAATGGCCTGTCTAGTCCAGCATCCTGTTCTCACAGTGGCCAACCACATAGACAGATATAGGATTGCACTGCTAAGCATTAGTTTTGTCGTTTGTTTTTGCTGATTATTTACAAGAAAGAAGATTCCACCTAAACATTAGGAAGAACTTCCTGACAGTGAGAGCTGTTCGGCAGTGGAATTTGCTGCCAAGGAGTGTGGTGGAGTCTCCTTCTTTGGAGGTCTTTAAGCAGAGGCTTGACAGCCATCTGTCAGGAATGCTTTGATGGTGTTTCCTGCTTGGCAGGGGGTTGGACTGGATGGCCCTTGTGGTCTCTTCCAACTCTATGATTCTATGATTCTATGAAACTGGTCTGCATAGTCTAACTCTGGAATGGGAAAACATAGCCCACAAGTGTCCCAGAAAAAAAATTGAGACATTTCATGCTCTCATTTGAGAGCATGGGAACCATTTGGGGTGCCATGATGTCATGCAGTTCACGCTGAGATCTTGCCCCCCCACCCCCCACTATTTCTTTCTTTCTTGAGTTTTGGGACTCAAGATGTTGGCGGTACGGGGATAGGGGTATCCTAACAACTCTCAGCTCCCTTAACAAACGACAGCTCCCAGAATTCTTTGGGGAAAGCTATGATTCTTTAAAGTGGTGTTATAGTGCTTTAAACGTATTATGTGAATGTTTAAGCCTCTTTCATGCTTCTCTTCATTCTCTGCATCACTTTTTGAGATTTACATGAAAGCCACTGCAGCCGGAGCAAGGTGGCAGCATCGTAAAGTTGTTGTTTTTTTTCAAAGAAAGTATTGCCTCTGAATAGGGAATCTTCTGTGTCGTTCAATTCTTGCCTCTAACTGGCTCACAAAATTTCTCCATCTCAGTGGCTAATTACTGCAGTCTTTTTTTCCCTACTTGGTGTAAAGTTTCAGTGGCCAGAGGGTGGCATGTATAGACATGTACATGCCACGACACCACGTTAAAGGTTCAGAGCTCTCCAGAAATTGAGCAGATGGGCTTATAGGCCTGGCTACGACATATGTAGGCATGCACACACACACCCATGCCTCAACCGGGTTATACTGTGCACTGTCAGGCCCCTTCACTCAAGGAGACAATAATATGCCCTATGGTGGCAGTATCTCATATTTTGAACTCAATTTGTGGCACATTTGCCAAGGATGTTGGCCATCACCATTCACAGGCTTTCCTTTCTAGCTCAGAGTCCATGTCATGCATTGTGTATGTCATAGAGGAGTCTCTCTGTGTGTCAGGGACTGTGCTGAGGAGGGCTGCACTGAGAAGGAATGGTAGGAGCCACCCCCTCCCCCTGATCCTGAATCTTCCCAGGAGCAGGGGAACAGTATAGATTTAGAACAGTGGTTTGCAGAGGGGCATAGTTCAGAAGGCAGAAGCTGGGAAATACTGGATGGAGAACAGCTAGGAGAAGAAACACTGGAAGAGAGAGGGTTAACAGATTCATACTCATTGGACAGCATTCCTCCAACTCCGCCCCCCCCCCAAGTCACGAAGAGCTCAGAAGGTCTCAGAACAGAAAGCGCAGAGGGTACAAGCTCAGATTACAAGACATAGGAGTGGCATAGATTAATAGGGACGGAGGGGTATGTGAGCCTTAATTGGGAGCACCGCCATTTCTAGGAGGTGTTCTTTGTTCTCTCGCTGTGATCATTAAAGTTTCTAACTGGTATGACGTTCCTTTCTTTGATCTTCTTATCTACTGCAATGGGGGGCGAGGAGCTGATTCCCCTAAGCCTGACACTGTGTCACTTTGGTCCTCATGGAACTCCAAGATGAAGCACTTGCAAGGGATTGCAGTGCTGAATCACACCCTAAACTATCTGAAGCAGCACACCAGACCACAACACACAGCACTTTCACCAAAGTATTACTACTGGCTCACGATCCTCCTCTCTCTTGCAAACGAAGCACAATTCATCCCAGAAGATCTTCTGCGTACGTCCTCTTTGGCATTTCACATCCTATATGCAGAATGATGCTGTGACTACCAACACTGACCTGAGTTGTGCTCTGTTTAATTTGTTCTAAATCTTTTGGTAGTTTCCGACACCTTGAAGGAATAAGCTGTGCTTCCCGTGACCTTGAGAGCGTCTCTTCTGATTAGAGCACAGTTTTGCCGCCGTGGCTTTTACAAGCTGTTTTCAGGATGTCAGAAGAAATAATGTTTAGAATGTCAGCCGGATGAGGAGAAGTAACACAAGAGACAAAACACACAGCACAGACAAACAGCCCTTGAGGCAAGGAAACTTGCCCTCCAAGACTAGTGGATCAGAGAGCCACAAGAGGCACATCTTTCTTTGCTGTTTTGCTTGTCACCTTCAAGTTCTTAAGGTAGAATGGATGACAAACCCTACTTACTCTGCCTTGTACTAAGACAAACAATTTAATGTCCTGAACTACAGAAGTACCTTACATTTTTATTCAAGTTGACACGCCTCACCTGCATAGTACTCAGCTGTCTCCATCTGCAGGAAGCTGAAGCCACTGAACATGGCTTTTAAAAA
Organism: Lacerta agilis; assembly: GCF_009819535.1. Lineage (NCBI taxonomy): Eukaryota > Metazoa > Chordata > Lepidosauria > Squamata > Lacertidae > Lacerta > Lacerta agilis. The sequence goes on along the minus strand of NC_046314.1, from coordinate 84,915,585 downwards.
ATTACTTACGATGTTCCTATCAAAAAATACTGGTGGAGACTGTCTGGATCTCTATTTTAAGTGGAATTTCAATAATATGTAATTCAAATGTAACAAGGGATCCTGCTTTCTGTTAATTCTCTTTATTAGGGAATGAGAACGGGGACCTGCCTTCTAGAGCTCTCGTAACTTTTAGGTTAGTGGCTGCCAGGTTTGCAATAATGTACCACTAGAAGGAGAGAGATAAGTTGTTGGTGGACAAGTGGTATGGGAAGTTTTGGAATGTTTCCAGGAACTTACAATTTATAAAAGGCAAATTGAGACAGCTTCCCAGATTGTTGTGATAGCTTTCACTCCATGCTGCTGAAACCTGACAGACTTCAGATAGTTTAAAAGAGCAGGTGTATTTGTGAACAGTTAAATAGTAAGATGTGCCCTCAACCCATTGCTTACCATTTTTAAGTTCGTTGAAGAGTAGTTGCTTTGGAAGACGATAATCAGGCACAACATGAGCAGTCCAACGAAGTTGATGTTGAAGAATCATTGCTTCGACACTAGTGATCTTTGCTTCTTCCAGTATACTGGCATTAGTTCGCCTGTTTTCCCAGGTGATGTGTACAATTATTCAGAGATACCATTGATGGAATCTTTCGAGGAGTTACCTATTTATCTACTCGTGCAGGTATGCTTTCAAACTGTTAGGCTGGCAGGAGCTGGGACAAAGCAACAGGAGCCCAACCCATTGCGCGGATTCGAACTGCCAATCTTAGGATCAGCATGCTCAAAAGGCTCGGTGGTTTAGACCACAGCACCAACCATGTCCCTTAGCACCAGAGTACCCTGTACAGCAACTCCTGTATTACAGGAATATGAGATTGAATGACACAAAGCAGGACTGATGGGGAGGAAGCCCAACATTTTTGAAATACATGTATTGGTGTGAGGAAGGAATGCCTAGTCTGTTGAAATTGCTGTTTAACCCGCCCAGAGTGGCTGGGGAACCTCAGCCAGATGAGTGGGGTACAAATAAATTATTATTATTATTATTATTATTACCCAGTAAATCAGAATCAGATATCTGGCACAGCTAATATAAAAGAACTTGCAATGGTTGTGAGATACAATCAGAAACTAGTTATGATGGGACCTTGTTAATATTATGCTTCTGTCAAGCAACACACAAAGTAGCTCATGCAACACCTGAGGAGCTTCATCTCTTTTCTTATTTTATGTAAAGCAGAGATTTTTCATTTACCTCATTCATCTGGTAGTCTCCACATGTTGAATCGGATGCTCAAATTCCCTAACATTGGGAAGGAGTCCTTCTCAACTAAATATTTTTTTTCTCTTGCCCATTTCTGAAAACATAAGCTTGCATTTATAAATTCATTGCACACCATGCCATTTCCCAGCTTCACATTTTCTACCCTTTGCATTTCCTATTGCATTTTTAATTCCCTCCCAACCTAGTCCCTAATTTACTTTAAATAAAGGGTTTGCTGTTAATTTGATTGAATGTAGCTTAAAGAGAAAGAGAGAGAGAGGAATAAAGATGGGGGAAAAGCTGTAAAAAGCCAGAGGGAAACAATTTTTGTCTGCTTTATAGCAGTTTTATTATTGCTTTATCCTTTTTGGTGGAATTGTTATTCTCCCGTGAAAAGAAAGTGAGGGTTTCTCTTGCTATGTCTGCCAAAACCAGTCTCAGCAGCGAGTCTCTGGGTTTCTAATTTTCTCGCTTCTTCAAATAATGCTAATTACAATGATGACTGACTCCAGGTATTTTCCTGCGAGGCCTTGAAAGAGCCACACATATATAGCTGCTGGTCACACTATTTTTTTCTTTCAGCTATGCAGATGACATCAGCAGCATGCAAGGATATATTAGCAAATGAGGCAACATCATCCTTTTATATACAGTACTTCATTGCTTTGTCCCAGAGCTGCTTACCTGTATTATTATTTATTTGTTACATTTATATCCCACCTTTCCTCCAAAGATCTCAAGGTGGCACACGGTACCTACTTTCCCTCCTCCATATCTTATCATTACAACAATCCTGTGAGGTAGGATAGGCTGAGAGGCAGTGACTGGCCCAAGGCCACTCACTGAGAGGCAATGACTGAGTGGCTCTCCAGTATAGTTCAAAGACAACCACCCATCCAGGCAACATACAGAGGCAGATTTGCTTAGAACAGGAGCAAAACAATGTGATGCCCTCCAGACACTGAGGATGACAAACACCTAGCATCCACGATCATTGGCCATGCTGGCCTGGGCTGATGGACCTAGTAGTGATTTTTTTTTTTATTGGACACTACATTGGCTGTCCCTGACTTAGGGCGTGTGAGGTTCATGACTGTGAGGTTCATGAACGTGAGACTGCCAAACTGAAACCTTTTGGCTGCTTTCATCAGCCAAGTCACCAAGGGCCACTAGGGGGCAGTACCCTTTAAGAAGGTAAAGGTAAAGGGACCCCTGACCATTAGGTCCAGTTGCGGACGACTCATCTCGCTTTACTGGCTGTGGTGGCCAGCATGACTAAGCCGCTTCTGGCGAACCAGAGCAGCGCACGGAAATGCCATTTACCTTCCCACTGGAGCAGTACCTATTTATCTACTTGCACTTTGATGTGCTTTCGAACTGCTAGGTTGGCAGGAGCTGGGACCGAGCAACGGGAGCTCACCCCATAGCGGGGATTCGAATCGCCAACCTTCTGATTGGCAAGGCCTAGGCTCAGTGGTTTAACCCACAGTGCCACCCGCGTCCCTTTTAAGAAGGTAAAAAAGGTAAAAAGGATGCGGGTGGTGCTGTGGTCTAAACCACTGAGCCTATTGGGCTTGCCGATCAGAAAGTCGGCTCTTCGAATCCCAGGGATGGGGTGAGCTCCCATTGCTCTACCCTAGCTGCTGCCAACCTAGCAGTTCAAAAACACGCCAGTGCAAGTAGATAAATAGGTACTGCTGCATCAAGAAGATAAACTGTGTTTCTGTGTGCTCTAGTTTCCATACGGTGTTCCATTGTGCCAGAAGCGGTTCAGTCATGCTGGCCACATGATCAGGAAAGCTGTCTGTGGACAAACGCCGGCTCCCTCAGCCTGAAAGCAAGATGAGCGCCGCAACCCCATAGTCACCTTTGACTGAACTTAACCGTCCAGGGGTCCTTTGCCTTTGCCTTTTAACTCTTGAGGAAGACTATCAAGGCAAACATCCATCAGCTAGAGAAGGAGAAGGTGCGGTGAGCTTGCTACCAGGAAGAGCACTTGGCCACGAATCCCAGTTGCCATGAGCTTGCAGAACCAAAGGGAAGCAGGGCGAATTCAGGGCTGCTCTCTGTACATTAGTACCTCACGTTACAAACACCTCAGGTTACCGACTCCGCTAACCCGGAAGTAGTACCTCGGGTTAAGAACTTTACCTCAGGATGAGAACAGTAATTGTGCACCAGTGGCACTGCAACAGTGGGAGGCCCCATTAGTGGTACCTCAGGTTAAGAACAGTTTCAGGTTAAAAATGGACCTCTGAAATGAATTAAGTTCATAACCAGAAGTACCACTGTATATGTTTCTGATTCTCCCCACCAAGGAGAGGTTATATTTTCATTTTCACTGGATGGAAAAAATAAATATGCTGAGAGATCCCCTAATAGATCTTTCGCATGACATGTGTTCCAGCTCTAAGCTTTAGCAGCAGAACTGCTTTGTGTATCTTTTGACCATTTCCTTTCTGAGGACCCAACATTTAATGTGTTAGGGATGGGAGCGGTGGAACCACGTGGGCAAGCAGCCGAACCACATAGGGCCACTTTCAGTCCCCCCCCCCTCACAAGCAGTATATAAATCTTATGAAATAAACATCAGAAATAAGTAGATACTAGTAGGGTGTCATAGAGCTGTGCAACTGCTCTCCAGATACCAGTGTTATTGCGGCTTACCTGTCAGGAGCCGGAATCAGGTGTAGGCCAGCAATAACTTCACTGACACTGGTGGTAGGGTTTTTCTTTTCTCTTTTCTTTTCTTTTCTTTTCTTTTCTTTTCTTTTCTTTTCTTTTCTTTTCTTTTTTTTTCTAAAAAAAACTCTATTCAAAGAAACCAAAACAGTGCAGGCCCAGTGACCCCACACACTCTTCTCTGTAGGTCTTGCCCCAATGAGGTGCAAGGACTGAAGGTCCCCACCTTCCCACAGATGCCTCGCCTCCCTGGGTCCCCTCAGGGGTGGAGCTACCTGCCCTGGCACCCAGAGCAGCGCAGGGGCGGGGCTAGCCGCCCCCCGCGAGCATTCCTAGCCGCCCGCGCAATGAGCGTGGGGGTGTGTGGCGTGGTGATGTCACCCGCCCTCACAGCTGACACCCGGTGTGCACCGCACCCCCGCCTTTCTCCGCCAGTGGGTGGTCCCCCCCCCCAGCAATTGGAGACTGAGTCTGTGTGCAACCAATTTCTCTGCTGCTCTTTTCTTTTCTCTGTGTAGGGAGGGGAGCTGGGCAAACAGGATGGGAAAACTCCTTGGATTCTTCAGCAGCCTGCCTCACACCTGTCTTTTGGTCCCACTCCTCTCCAGCCTCTGAATCAGGACTGTTCTCTTCCCCAGCTCACAATACCCAGTTGTCTCTTCAGCTTCCGACACCTTCTCCTCCCAGTCTGCCCCCTCTTTTCCTTCTGACCACCTATTGGCATCCCACCACCAGTTCCCTGGCTCTGAGGCTTCTTCCCCTTGGGTGCTCTTGGGAGTTTCCCAGCTGCCTCCCACCACTCCTCTGCATACAGCCAGTCCACAGCATTACCTGGATTGGCCGGGGTGGGGGCCACATGTGTACTAGCAGAGCCTATTCTGTGTTCTGCTGGTGCATCCATGCAGCCCCAGGTAAGCTGCAGTGCTGCTGATGTTGGAGGAGTGTCTCTGCTCCAATACAGCAGTTGCTACCAGCATAAGATGAGACAAATATGCTTAAAAAGCAGAATATTTTCCAATGACCAGCTGTTTGGGGAGAGTAGCAGGGTGGATAAAGCTCCTCTCTTGCTCCTTCTGATTTTGTAAGTTTTTCACTTTTTAGAAAGTGCTCCAAAAATACGCATTTGTCAGTTCTCATATCAAAGCCCCCCCCCACTATATTTGTTTTAAGGTGTCATTGAAAATGGTAATCTAAAGTAACTGTAGCTTTCAACTTCCAGAGTTTTGTAGTCACCTGTTGAAATATCCCAGCGGTAGAGGGGATAAGTCCCACTTCATGCCAAACTTTAGAATATGATCACCTGAGATGTTCAGTTCTCACTGCAATTATTTACAGAAGAGGAATCCATTAGCTAATCAGTCCCTTAATTTTGTTCATTAATTACCTTGATTAAATTCACTGATGGGCTCTTGGAGCAATCATTTTATTTGCAGAGATTAGACCTTCCACCTGGTGAACTTCCAGCAGTTGCTTAGCCAGTTCTTTTTTTATAACTGATTCCCTTGTCTTCAAATCAGTGTTGTTTTTTTCCTTTAAAGAATTGCTCCAGCATTGAGCTGGCTGGATTATGAGGAAGATTTTGTGAACTAGGGATATGGCTTTATTCAGTGGGTGAAGAGACCAAATGAAAATGTTAACGCTTCCCTCCATACATGGCTGGCTGTTGGGGAGAGTAAGAAAAAAGCTTTATAAGAGGATCATTTTCAATAATGTCTGTCAAATCTGAAAGTGACATGTGCCACGTAATGTGCTGCTGTGGAAAAAAAGAAAGTTGTTTGTTCAATAAATGGTTTAAAAGGTGGGAGAGAGAAAAGTATCAAATAACACACAGTTGAATAGTGACTTCCTTAACTGTGGTTTGTGTGATGTTTAGGGAATACAACGTAGGCTTTCTGTGGTTAGGTTATCTCCCTGAATGGCTCAGTTTCCCTCTCACCGACTCTGCTTTTTCGCTGGGATGTCAATCATACACCCCAGGGGCCTGATTAGACTCATTTTGAGTGTTCCATTGTGGTACCCTCAACCCAAAAGGTACATCCATTTTGAGGGTGAGGGTTAAGTTCAGATAAATCCTGAATCCCAAGGTGAAGGGGAAGGCCTCAGAGGTATTTGGGGCTTGCCAAAAGTGTCTGCTAAAAGGAACAGTATAATGTTCCCCACCTTGCTGCACTGGGCTACCAGTTTCATTGCCTGCCAATGGAGTACATCCAAAGCAATAATCATACTGCTTTAAACAATTATGGCTTCCCCTAAAGAATCCTGGAAAATGTAGGGTTTTTTAAAAAAAAAATATTTTGATTTGCATTTTTAATGCAGAAACAAAAAACACACATCCCACGCATTCCCTTTCCTCCACCCACCAATTATACAACTTTCACACCAATCATGACATAGTGACTCCCCTTCCACCCTTTTCCTTGTTTCTTTACTTTTCTATTAAATTACATATTCAAAATTTTAAATCTTCAAATTTCCTCCTCTGTTGATTTCTATTAGCTCCCATTCTGCTGGATTTACTCAAGACCTGCTAGGTTATTTACTTGTTTATACTGGTTCTTAAAATATTCAATAAACATTTTTGATCCTCCTTATATTCTTTATCATCCTTTTCTCTTATTCCATTCGTTATACCTGCCAATTTAGCACATTCAAGCATTTTAAACTGCCACTCTTCCTTAGTGAGTACCGTACTTATTCTTCACCTTTGTGCCAATAAGATTCTAGTTGCAGTGGTGACATAGAATAATAAATTTTTTTGAATGTCTTTTTAATTCATTGTAAATTACTTCCCAGAATTCCCTGATTACTTTACAGGACACCACATGGTGGAACTGCTCGTGGTGGAACTGTGGTTTGTTAAGGGTGCTGAGGGTTGTTAAGAGAGTTACACTTCTCAGAGTGGTTTAACAATCAATCCTTCTTCCCAGGGATCTCTGGAAACTGTAGCTCTGTAAGGGGACCAGGGGCCTTCCAATGACTCCCAGCATCCAGTATTTTTTGTGGGAAACCATGACAGTTTTATGGTACAGTGCAGACGGGGCCCAAGATGGGGAGTGTTTGCCAATGGTCTGAAACATTCTCGCCCCCCCCCCCCCAAAGAGCACTTCAATGTAATTTCAGGCGCAGGGTTCAGGGAATTTGAAAACAACAATGACGACAAATCGGGTTCTCCTCAGGGAGAGCACATGTTGCAGACGGGGCTGGCAAGCCACCTCCCTTGCAGCTGGGCGGGGTAGTTGGCTGGCCACAGCTTCAATAGGTCTTTGCGGTGTTGCTGGGGAAAAGTATATGTTGCCATTTGTGATGGACAGCCCAGCATCCTTTTTATACTCTGGCACGCAGAGCGAGCCTTCTCTTGGCTGTGTGCTTCGGATCACCCGCCCTTCCCTCCCTTTGTTTTCCTAGGCCTCTGCATTGACCTTGCAACTGCCTGTCATGGGGCCGTCTGCTTTTGGGGCAGGTGCCCAGTAGGAATTTTTCCATTTGGCTGATTGGCTGTGGCCATCTGGTTTTCGCCTACTGCAGTAGCAACTAGTCACAACATGTAAGGTTGGTGGTTAGGGATTGGTTCATTGTGATTGTGATTGGAGGGGTGGTCGCCCCTCCAAATGATGATGGTGTAGGGAATTCTGTTAAAGGAAGCCAGGGGCTCAACATTGCTTTTGTCCGAACCCCCAGTCGGGGGACAGGGCCATGCAGGAGCCCCTGGGAACCTCCGGGGAGGGGGAGGGCTCTGCCCCCAGCCTCCATATCTCTCCCCGGATTTGATCTCCTGCCGCTGACCGGTGGTCAGCTCTGTCCCGTCGGACAGCTAGTCAGAACCAATGCCTGTGCAACAACTCACATAATTTGTATTTTAATAAAGTTGTGGCCTAAATTATTGCCAAAACCCAAACAAAAATTAAGTCTGAAGTGTGAATTTATTTTGGGGGGTGGCTTGGGGACCTCGACACGCAACCACAAATCCATGAATACCGGTCCCTCATTTCATCTTGCTTCTAAACAAATTTTCTCTTGTATTTTTCAGAATTGTGACATTCTAAATGGAAACATGTTCCGATAAGTATGAAGTATTTTTATTGGCTTTAGGAGTCTTTTCACCAGCGTAGCCTTTGTGGTCCTATGGCTTTCTCACTGTCTCTTGCCCTTGCCCTTGATACACACGTGGGAAATTCTACAGGCTTGCAGGCTAGCCTGTGCCATAGCAGAGAAAGAGAGCAATAGCAATGCATGCTAGGAAATACTGCACTGCTTGATTTTTTACTTTATTACAGCCTGCAATCGCCTCCCGTTTTAAAACCAAAATAATACTTACTGGCTGATTTGTTAGAAAGCGTTAAATTAAAACCCCCATCTACTTTTTACAACCTGTTTTTATTATTCTAATATATATTTACTAACAAAATGTGCAAAAGCAAATTCTTTCAGAGGCAATCTGTCTGCTGTTTGCACTTCTCTCTCTCTCTCTCTCTCTCTCTCTCTCTCTCTCTCTCCCCCCCCCCCCCCGTTTATTGCAAGAGCTTATATTTTCAGGGAGGTTCTCATTATCCATACAACAAGGACCATGCCATTGTGTGCAGATGTTAAGAAAACTGACAGGCAAGAGGCAAGGAGATTCTGTTCTGGTAATTGAGTTGAAAGCACTAGAGGTGTTGCATATTGCACAGCACTGCGTATCCTAATGGCACGAAATGCACACATAGCGTCTTGATAATCAGATGCTTGAATTGGCTATTTGCATCTGCATAGAAGCACTGTATTTACCCAAGGAAATGTTTTAGGAAGGCAAACTGGGGGACAGCATTTTGCAGATTCAGAGGCATTTGAAATCCGAATGGAAAAAAATCAATGCAAATTGACTGGAATCCACTTTGCTTCTGTTGGAAAAGAGGGTCGACAAACTGTGGAAACACAATCTGTATATGCAGCATAAAGCTACAAAACACATGATGCAGTGTAAGTGCGAGTATACTGTTCTCATGTGCCCTTGTCTACACACAGGAACAGGTGTACCAGTTGACATGTGAGGTCTTGAACTCAGAGTCATGTTGCAACCTGGTGCTAATTACCCTTATTGGTAGCCCATCCATAAAGAAGACTTGAGATACAAAGTATTTCGCAAAATGGTTATATTTATTAATACATCAATAAAATTGAATACATTTATATTCATTAAATGTAACAAATTAGAAGATTTGCAAAACCAGTTTACTTGATTAAGCAAATCATATAGACCGGGAAGGTGGGTTTATCTAACGGGGAAGGATCATAAACCCTCCCCACACATTTCCTAGGCATGTTTACAGTAGTGGCTACACAGCAAAGGATTGGAGGAAGATCCACCTCGTTACATGAGCATTGAGCATGTGGGCCTACTGTCCGTCATTGTCCAATGATCATCAAGATCTGCATACCAAGCCAAAAAATCACCCCCGAAGACCCCCCAAACAAAAGGCAGTGCAATAGGCCTTAAAAATTCCCTCACCTCCCCAAAGATGGCTAGAAAAGCCCACACCATGAAGGGAGGCGGGGCGGAGCAAGGGGGCAGGGGGGCGGTCTGCCCTGGGTACAGCCCTGGGGGGTGTGACACTCTGGGGGCAGGCCCCACCCCCGCGATCGACACCAGCGGTGCGGCAACTTTTAAAAGGCTGCCATGCGCAAACAGCAGAACAGCGTCTGTGCTGCTGTTCATGCGCTGCAGCCTTAAAAATTGCTGCACCGCACTGAAGGGATGCTGGCCGATCGCGCCTGCCATCGTGGGTGGACTGTGCATGTCCACACAAGCACAGTCCACCCAGGAGGCTGCACACGTGTCGTGATGTCAGGGCGTGCGCGCTACGGAGCAGCGCCCCGTCCCCAGGGGGGGTGCCTTCACGTTTGCCGTCCCATGCGGCAAAGCGGCTCGCTACGCCGCTGAAGGGAGGGCAGGTGCTGCAGAGGAGAAGGAGGAGGATGAGGAGGTTGAGGCAGAGCCAGCTTAAGAATCCCAATACTTGTCCTTTTCCAATTGAGCTTGAAAGTCCCCTCCCCTGGCAGAAACCACTCAATGCTTCTCTAATAAAGAGGGGTGCATGTGGCAAATCCGATGCCATTCAAGAGTGAGACCGCCACACCAGGGAAAATCAGTGTCATGACAAGAGCAGAGAATTTACAACTAGCTTGCAAACTGTTACCCCCCCCCCACAGCATTCCAGTTGGACTAGCAACATAGGGGTTAAATCTAAGCATTAGCACAGGTGGCAGAGCTCTAACACTAAATATGATGATGCAAAGGCAACAGGACCCAAGTGGGCATGCATGAGTTAAATGAGAGAGGGAGATTAGAATAAAACAGCTCTGGCTGGGAGTTTTTCTTGTGGAAATGAGTGCGATGGGAAGATAGTACAGAGTCAGAACAAGGAAACGGAGGACATGCATTATCTCTATAGAAGGGAGTGAAAGCATTTCCCTGGTGGATTGTCCTAAGTTCCTAGATACTAGACTGCTTGGATAGTTTGTGGTGGGAGGCTGGGGGCTACTGGAGGCCTTCCTAGAGCATCATCCAGGCAGGGACGTTCTGTGGCCCATGAGAGCAGTGATATAACTGACACACGACACCAGGGGTTGGGTGGAAAACAAACCAATTCTTTATTGACAATCAGAGGCAGGCTGGGTTGGCGTGGTAGTAGGGTAAGGATGAATTCCTCATTCTACTAAGCCTTTGCTGATGGAATGGGACTCTGCCAGAGTGTGGGAAACACCCCAGTGCCTTCCAGGCTGGGGCAGAGCAGGGCAGTGGTGAGTTCAGGACTGCTGGCACATCTCTGCAATCTTGGTGTAACAGGGCCTTTTCAGTGGTGGTTCCCCAGTTGTGGAATGCCCTCCCTAGTGAGGTGTGCTTGTCTGCAGCATTATTCACTTTTAGGAGGAATTTGAAAAAAAACTTCTATTTACCCAGGCATTTGGCTGGAGAAGTGCTGTACTGTAACTCCTTTTAGATATTTTTCATTGTAATTGTTTTTATACTGTTTTTGCTTTGTTTTCGGTTTTAAATTGTGTGTCCTGTTTGCTGCCCTAGGCTCCTTGGGCAGAGTGGGATATAAATCCAACAACAACAGCAACAACAACAACAATGATAACAACAACAACAACCTTAACCTGTTCTTTTTTTGCCAAATCATTTTTATTAAACTTTTCAATACAACAGCCAATCAAAATCACATTGAAACATTCCAAATTACATTCCAAATTATTTATACAATTATCAATTTTAAAAAATTCCAATTCTGCCAAATTATTATTTCTTTATTTTTTGACTTCCCATGCTTCAAACGCAAGAGGTGTATAACCAACTATTTCCCATTGCTTTCATTCCCTCAACCTTAACCTGTTCTACCCCCCATTCAAGTAATCTTCAGTGACACCAATGTCCGGAAGGCAGCTCACTCCACCCTACTGTACTGCCTCCAAAACCAGTGTGGTATAGTGGTTAGCGTGTTGGGCTAGGAGCTGGGAGACCAGGGTTCAAATCCAGGCTCAGCCATGAAACTCAGTGGGTGACTTTAGGCTAGTCACAGTCTTTTAACTTAATCTACCTCACGGGGTTGTTCTGAGGAGAAAATGGGGAGCAAGGGAACCTTGCACACCACCTTGAGCTCATTAGAGGAATGGTGAAATATAAATGCAATAAACCAATAAATGAAATTAAACATTATTTCACATTATTCAGATCATTTTTTAACATAAGATCTGGCATGGTAAGATTGTCTAACGACATCAGGCAAGTACATTCTCTTTGGCCCGGTCCCCCTCCCCCTTATTTGGAAATAAAGGCCATTGATAGCCATATGATCTTCCCTTCACCAACAGATTGGCTGACAGCAATCCTCATCTGCCTCTCTTGCTCCGTGTCCTATGCTGTGCCATGAAGGTGAGCTTGAATCTCTTAACAGCTCTTGTTATTTTCCCCTGGGCATGATGAGAGCACTACTCCAATGCGGTTGATTAAAAATTGTGCTGAGCTAATTTATTAATTCCATTTCAAGCCCGGTGTATCTCTCCACAGCTCCTTCCTGTGGATATTAACAGATTATAGATTGCAGTAATTATTTCTCCAGAAGAGCTGTGAGATGAAACTTTCTTTCCTCAGTGAGCAAAGGGATGCCTGAGGAGACTGCAGAACATCTTTGCCAACGAGGTGTTGAAATAAAACGTTGAGGCAAAGGAAGGAAGGAAGAAGAACTGATGCAGCATGACCATGTTTCGGAAATGCTTACAAGCTCCGAAGGATGGGATCAGTAAGAAGGGGCAGGCTTTGAGATAAACATAGTGGAAGAACCAACAAATACTCTTTAGTAGGAGAAACACTTTTAAACAAACAGAATAAGGCAACATGAAATACCATAAACTGCTCAAAATATGGCTTCTTTTCCTCAGCGAGGTTCCCCTACACAGCACAAGAGTGCCACCCCATTACAATACAACTCAATGCGTGTTTGCTCAGGGGTGGTGCCAGACTTTGGGGAGTGGGGCTTGGTATGGTGCCAATGATGGGCCCCCATCCCCAGACCAGGACAAGGGCAGGTCTCCTTGTGGCACCATGGAGGCAGCCACCTCATGTGTTCTGTGCCACCTCCACTGCTTGGGCAACAGTGGCACTTACAGCCTTCCACCAAGTCCACCAAGAATGGACTTGGTGGAAGCCTTTAGTGGTGCAGTTGGGTAGCAGCACTTTTGAATGGGAGCTTGGCTCCCATCTGCGGTGGCTGCCTGCCATCTTAAGCTTCCCAAACTGCAATGTTCCTGCCTATAGTCGTATGATCTATTCTATAGTCATTCCCAGGCTGTAAGTTTGGGTAACTTAAAATGGTGGGTGGCCACTCCCAAAGGGAGTTGATCTTGGCTCCTGCTGAAAAACAGCTTGAGGTCCAGGAGGGAAGACATTGAATAGAGGCATGGTGTGAGATCAAGCAGAGGCGAAGCAACCTGTTCCAGTACCTGGAGCAGCGCTTGTCCCAGGGGGCATGGCATGCATCTCAGGGGGCGTGGCACGTGTCCCGGTGTGTGTGCGGTGAGCGGTGCGTGCCCCGGGGGGTGCCGCTGATTGGGGGTCGTCATTTTCTCACCTCCCCTTTGAAATGGTACCTGGAGCAGACCGCCCCCCCCGCCCCCTCTGAACACCCCTAAGATCAGGCCACTCAGGGGGCCTTCCAAACTCCTGGGGGTCTTGATTAGCACCTGACCTGACAGATTGCTGGTGCCAGGCCTACTATGTCTCACTGAGTTCATTGGGGCTTATTCCTGGTATGTGGATGTATGGTTCTGGTCTTAAGAACTAAAAGATGAATAAAATTAGCATAAATATTCACTATTTTTATTCTGGGTAATTGAGATGATGATCATTAAAGTGTATATGATTAGAGAAACTTTAATCCACAATTATTTGTTGGGGGTGGGGTGGGATTGGGAAGTCAGCCATTTCATAGGAGCCTGCTCCTAGGGGCTGAGGTCACTTTAATCCCCCCATAAACTTTTTGAGGGGGGTGCCCCCAGAAGTTGATGGACATTGCCATTTAAATGGTGTGCATGTCCCATACCTTGTAATCTATTATGCTGGGTGGGATTTGCCTGGCCCCGCCCCAATATTTTATTCAAGTTGGCAGCCCTGGCCTTAATACAAGCAAATTAGTGAAATTGATGAAAGCTAACTTGATCCTTTGGAAATTCAAAGGAAGGCCTAGTATACCTGGCATGCACTAACTACCCATAGAAGGATGGCAGAAACAAGCAGCCATGTCACAAGAGCAACACAGAAAAAGATCTCCAAAATCTAGCAAGTGGAAATGGTTATGAAGTTACTAAAACCTCAACAGGGATAAGTTTGCAGGAAACCAATACATGCTTCGAGAATGCCCAACACTGTAGCATTGTTTAAGCCAAGAAGATGTGAACCAAATCAATAGCTGGATGGAAGAGCATGGAGGACTGACTGTAAGCTGCTCCCCAAAACAACAAGATGTCACTGTGAGAAATAGTAAATAAAGAAATGTACGTCTTTAATTGTGTTGAAATCACTGCCAGCAACAGAATGCTGAAAGACACTGCTGCTGTTGCTGCTGTGAGGGTTGCGGAAGGTCTAACAAACCTCAAAGATAAGAAATGTGTGTTACTTGGGGCTACAGAGACTGTGAGCTTCAAAGGTATCATGGTTGATATCTGAGGAGACAGAAGGGTAGCAAGGCTAAGAGGCAGAGATGTCAGGGGAAGCCTTTTATAGGGTCCAGAGGCAGGAAGGTATGGATGTTTTTGATAGAAAGGGGTTTGAGGTGTTGAGAAAGCATGCATGTATCCACTTGCTATGATTGTTCATAACAATACAAATCATATATCATATATAAGGCTGGTATTACAAATGTGTCTCACAGTCCCCGCACATGTCATGGACTGGCTGGATGAGTGGTGAGAGAGACCAGTTGGGGAACCCCCAAAGGAGACCATAGAGCAGGAGGGCTCAGAGCCAGGGGATTGGTGGTGGGACACTGAGGAGAGGCCTGGAGAAGAGGTTGGATGCTGAAGGGGCAACAGGGCTTAGTGAGCAGGGAGAGTCAGTGGCAGAGAGCAGTTCAGACTCCAAGGCTGAAGCAGAGGAGGAGGGGGTAAAAGGCTACTCCATAGGGGCAAGACCTGCTGGAAAGGGTTGTTGAGTTATATGCCATATCATTGAATAAAGAGTTAACTTCACTGACAATGGAGCCCTACATCTGACTCCAGCTCTGACATTAGACCTCTGTTGGGTTACATCCTTAAAAAGTACTTGGGAGGGGGAGAAGTGGGTCATTGTTTCTCACTTCCTCTCTCAACTCTTATGATTTTTTCAGACTGATATTGGAACCATGTCATCATCTTATCACAACAAAAACACTTTTTAAAAATCCAGTTGAAAAGCCACACGGAGCTAACATCATTTGCCAAGCAGGAAAGCTCCATGTGTGTGTTTGCTTGTGTTTGTGTGTGTTTGCATGTGCACACATACACACACACACACACACACACACACACACACCCCTCTCTGGGATGTGTTTGGAGCCACCTACTGCTGGTGGATGAATTCTCTGCCTATCTCACTTTTCACATTTTATGCTCCTCATAAAATGGTCTGACACAGTGCATGATGCTGCAGGTTATAATGCTAAGCAGGTATTGGTCTGATCTGTGTAGGTATGGTGGAACACTTCAGAGCCCCAGGAAAGCTGCTCTGAGTTGTCCAAAAGAGCAGTGTGATATGAAAGTAATGATAATAAAGAGCCAGTGTGGTGTAGTGGTTAAGAGCGGTAGACTCGTTATCTGGGGAACCGGGTTCGCATCTCCGCTTCTCCACATGCAGCTGCTGGGTGACCTTGGGCTAGTCACACTGCTTTGAAGTCTCTCAGCCCCACTCACCTCACAGAGTGTTTGTTGTGGGGGAGGAAGGGAAAGGAGAATGTTAGCCGCTTTGAGACTCCTTCAGGTAGTGAAAAGCGGGATATCAAATCCAAACTCCTCTTCTTCTTCTTCTGCTGTGTTCGTTTAAATGTGTTCTCATTTAAATGCATGCAATTGCCATTGGAAAAAAGGCCAGGTTGTGACCCTAATGGGAAATTATCTTCAACATTAATATGAATTCCTTACTGTTTTATGGTTTGCCAATTATGATGTTCCACCACTGGTGATTTTTGCTTCCTGTTGAAAAAATGCATGCCTTTCTTTTCTTTTCTTCTTTTTTTTTAGTGAATTGGTGGTTGAAAGCCATCTTTTTCTTTCTGGTTAAATGTTTCAATGTTTATGGATTGATTAGCAAAGAATACAGATAAAAATTAAAGTTTCAACCCCCCCCCTTAATTAAATTATATAGTAAACATTTCATCCATTAACAGAAGAGTCTGGGGTTTATTTGTTTATTTATTTATTTGAAAAGCTACATCCATCTGCTTCAAGTCAGCGGCAGATGCTTGCAGTATTCATAACACTACTCCTATTTGAGTGGCTTTCTTGCTTATTTTCCCAGCCAGTGAGAGGGTACCTTCCAACATGTTGAAGCTGAAAATGTAATAGTGTGTCAATATGAAACCCCTATCCACACAGTAAAGATCACTGGCGCTGGGGTGCAAAGATCTGCCTGGTGCCCCCCCCCTCTGGCTGCCCTGTCCCAGGTGTGCAGGAGGGCGGAGCCAGCTGGCTGCCTCAGTGTCTCGCTGGCTCAGTCGTCCCCGAACACACGGCGCAGAGCCACCCGCAGCAGAAGAGCCCACCGTGGCGCTCTGACCAATGGGCGGGCTCTTTCCTGGACTCAACTCTTGGGCCCCAGACTCTTGGCCTAGCACCCTTGAGAGCCCGACACTAAGGTGCCCCACACCCCTAGTGCCTATGGGTAAGACAGCCCTGCTGAAGAACCTTCATAAAGGAGCTATTTCCAGAGGAAGAACTGTCAGGGGAGAAAGACTTTGTTAGCCATCAGCAGGTGGTTGGATTCACCTGTGCTGCCCCACCTCTAGCCCAAGGAACTTTCAGAAGGGAATTGTTGCCATGGGCATATGGGCATATGGGTATTTTAAAGTTCTGAAACAGAGTGGAAGATTATGAGTCATGGTGGTGTGGAGAGAGTGTGTGTGAACTTGACAATGCTTAGTTTATTCTTTTGGTTGCTATTTTGTTAATGTTAACATTGTAAATGCTGCATTGATTATAAATACTGCATTGATTTGTTCATCATATAATATTATTTCTGCTTTAATTGTGATGCTTAGCTTGTTTTTCAGTTGTTGATTTGTTAACAGTGTTTTTGCAGATAGAATAAATAACAAAACAATTACTATTTGATTTATGCTATATCTGTGATGTTCCATTATGTTCTGACATGTTCTTTTTTATTTACCATTTGTAAGCCACTTTGGGATTCATTTGAATGAAAAGTGGTATAGAAATATAATAAATCAAATCAAATCAAATCACTGCTTGAGCCCTCCTGCTCCACTTTTGCACATGGCTGAAATCCACGTGTTGCCATCTTCTTTGTTCATTTGCAATAGCCTGCCCTCCACTGGCTTCAGAAGCAGTGCATTGCCCCATCTGCATGATATATTTAAAGCAGAATCATACCACTTTAAACAGTCATGGCTCCCCCCCCCCCAAATAAAAAATATTAGGAAGTGTAGTTTGCTGAAGGGTGCCAAAAGTTGTTAGGAGCCCCCCACTCCCATTCCTCTCACAGAATTCCCTGGGAAGAGGGATTGTTAAACCAGGCTGAGAATTGTAGCTCCTCATCTATGGCAGGCTCTCTCCAGTGTGGTCTGCCAGGCACGTTTGATGACATCATTTCAGCATTTCCAGGAAAAAAACTTATCTCCATCCTCATGCTTTTGATAGCCTGAGATGATGCTGTTTTTGTTGCTACTTTGCTGCCAAGCTTCTGTGTCTGTTATGGGAGCTGCTTATTTCTATGGCATCATTAATGTTTTTTTTTTTTAAATGTGTTGCAAGATTGTTGGAGACCATTGGGTAACAGACAGCTAATAAGTCGAATAATTATAATAATGATCGGGGTGTTTTTTTTCTTTTCGTTTTCACATGGTGGAGGCAGGATAGAACACTCTTATGAATGGTCACATGGTCATAGATCAGGAATAGACTGGTCCTTCCATTCCCATTATTTCAAGCAATTTCCTAATGATCCAAGTCCTAACTTTCCAGTTGTTGTTCTTTGCAGGTATGTGTGAATCCCAGGTGGCATGAGTCAAAGGGTTTCCTGCTGCAAGCAAGCTTGCAATTAATCAGGTTTTTATTGTTCCCACCAGCTTGTTGGTTCCACCATCCTCCAGAGAGATAAGGATGTCTCCACTTTGCATAACAGAAGTACGAATGTGGGTTGTGCTGGCAGCGTTGAAATTGGCCGCATGGGGAGCCACTGCCCACGCAGAGTGCTATTTTCTTTTATTTATTTACTATATTTTTATCCCACTTTTCAGCGGATTGTCATATCCCAAAGCACCTCACATTAATTAAAGATGGGCGGGGGTGGGGGAGACAGACACAGAGAAAGAGAGGGGGGAGGGAGAGAAGCTGAAGCAGTTGAAAAGAGAAGACACACACGGAAAAAGGGATTCAAAAATGAAGGTAGGGAGGCAGGGTCATTTCTTCGAAGGGGTTAGCTACAAACAAATTTGGGCATATCAAATTTGGGCTTGTCTGGTCTGTCATACAAACACAGAATTGTAGAGCTGGAAAGGGTTCAGGGGTTCATCTAGCCCAACTCCTTGCAATGCAAAGACACAGATGGCACTGTGGTCTAAACCACTGAGCGTCTTGGGCTTGCCAATGAGAAGGTTGGCGGTTCCAATCCCTGCAACGGGGTGAGCTCCCGTTGCTCTGTCCCAGCTCCGGCCAATGTAGCAGTTCAAAAGCACACCAGTGCAAGTAGATAAATAGGAACCATACCGTGCACTCTGGTTTCCATCATGGTGTTCCCTTGCACCAGACTCGGTTCAGTCATGCTGGCCACATGACCTGGAAAGCTGTCGGTGGACAAATGCCAGCCCCCTTAGCCTGAAAGTGAGATGAGCGCCACAACCCCATAATAGCCTTTGACTGGACTTAACAGTCCAGAGGTCCTTTACCTTACCTTTAATGCAAGAATCACAGCTAAATAATCTCTGACAGATGGCCCCCCCAACCTATGTTTAAGAACCTCCAATGAAAGAGAGTCCACCACTTTCTGAGATAGTCCATTTCATTGTCAAACAGCTCTTACTGTCAGAAAGGTCTTCCTAATGTTTAGTTGGAATATCCTTTTCAGAGCGAGAGAAAACAAGCTTGCTCCATCTTTCACGTGACAGCCCTTGAGATATTTGAAGATGGCTATCATTTCTCCTCTCAGGCTCTCCTTCTCCAGGCTAAACATACGCAGCTCCCACAACAGTTTCTCAATAAGCCTTGGTTTCCAGACTCTTGATAATCTTGGTTACCCTTCCCCACACACTTTCCAGCTTGTCCAATATCCTTTGTTCCTTTGGCCAATGGATGGAGCCAGAGTGTCTTTTCTTCTTTCTTTTGTAGTCCTGGGGCAACTAGCAGTTGGAACCCGAGGAGTGGGGAAACAAGATCTGCAGCAGCTCCTTCTGTACTTGGTGGATTCCCGCTTGCCATGATGTTAGGCTGTGCCACCCACATGGTTCTCTTCACATGTAATTGCCATGCTCCAACTAGAATATATGCATTGGGTTGTAGAATAAGTTCAGGAAAGCACGTGGTGCAATGGGTCCCTCCACACTGGTGGGTTTTAAAATTTTGCAACATGTCATTAACACAATGATAGAGCATTAGTGGTGGGCTTATACTGGACCCTGCACACTTCCTTCTGCTTTATGAGTTGTTCTGCAGTGCTTCCTCAATGTTACTGCATTGTCAGTGTCTGAGGGAGGGGTATTCTTCCACTGCAGTGCAACAGAAGCAGGACAAAACAAAGCTCAGAACATTTGTGGTCTGAAAAAATACAGGATTTCAGCAGGAAGTCATCAGACGTGAGCTGAGTTGAAACAAGGCAGTATGTCCACCCCAAACATTTGCTTGCACAAAATGTATTGAAAACAGGATTGTGCATATAACCACCTCAACACCACCACAAGCACAAAGTGAGTAGGACCCTGTTAGCATATACTCAGAGATATGAACTGGTTGTGCATTTGCTACTGGGTGAAGTTCAAGGTGCTGCTATCAGTGTATAAAAACCTTAACGGCTTGGGAGCAGTTTACTTATGGGATTGCATTTTGGCTTGGCAGCACCTACATTTTGGAGATCAAGCAGACACCTTCACTCTACTCTTTTCATCACCTGTTAAAAAGAGGTTTAGACCAGCCTTCCCAGATGTTTAGAAAGTTGAGGATTCCCCCCCCCCATTTTAATATTTTAACTTTTGCATGTTTTAAAGCAGGGTTGTGAATCGTTCTTGATTTCACTGTTTTGAGGTTTCATTTACAATCCAGCAGTGTTTGAGATTTATGAAATAAATGATCTTAATGTTTTGTATTTTTCTAAATGCTTAGTGGTTTTCCCGCAGTCAAGCTGTGATTGCCTGGGAGTCAGACTCTGATGCTGAACCTGAGGGATCCCTGCCTGCACAGGATTCCCCACCTCCAGAACCAGCTGAGCCGGGGCCAGGGCTTGAGCCTGAAGGATCCCCACCTGTGCTGGATCCCCAGGTGCAGGCATCAGCAGAGTCTGCTCTGGCTCCTGATGGGAGGGAGGACCCATTGCCTGCAGGTGCTCCACTCCCAGCCTCTTCAGAGGAAGCTGAGGCAGCCCCTGGGTGCAGTAACCCACCAGCCTCTCCTGAGCTACAGAGGCTCAGGGCAGAGAGGCGAAGGGAGTTAAGTGCCTACAGGAGGAGTGCTCGCCTACAGGCCCGGAGGAGAGGCGAGTCTCTGGAGGATCGGGGCCGCCCTAAGCATAGGGCCAGATAAAAGCCAGCCAGCCCCAGCCCAAGTTGCGTGAGCAACTTAGTTGCAAGCATGTGCTCAACCTGCAACCTTGTGCCTGAACCTGCCTTGGACCTCGACCTGCTCCCTGCCTCGCTCCCTGCCGGACTGACCTCCTTTGGACCCCTAGACCCAGGACTGGACTTGGACCTTGCTTCACGGACAAACCCTTGGGGCCAGCACACAAGCAGTATATACAGTTTGCTAAAATAAATGAACAGAAAAAAGATCACTGTGCATGCACAGTAAAAAGGGCATCTGATTACAGGAGGGACCCATAGACCTTCCAGGGAATGTATTGCTGCAGAGTGTGGATGCTGCTATATGTATGGCAAATTGCATGCATAAAGAACACTGGCATATTAATGGGAAGGCTAATTAAGTATTATTTATTAGTAATAATAAGGAGGTCCTTGATGTGCTAGCTTTTCAGAGGCAGGCATGTTGATTTTTGTAATATATACAGGAGAGAATTTGAACAAACTACTAATATCCATCTGCATTCTGAAGTGATATACAGTCGTACCTTGGAAGTCAAATGGAATCCATTCCAGAAGTCCGTTCGACTTCCAAAATGTTTGAAAACCAAAGTGCAGCTTCTAACTGGCTGCAGGAAGCTTGTGCAGCCAATCGTAAGCTGCAGAAGCCCCATCAGATGTTTGGCTTCCAAAAATAGTTCGCAAACCAGAACACTCACTTCCGGGTTTGTGGTGTTCAGGAGCCAAAATGTTCGAGAACTAAGCTGTTCGAAAACCAGTAGTCTCCAAAAAGCTGTATTATGTGCGGCAGAGCAGCTGAGATAGAGAGCATTAAAAGCAAGGCCTTGGTGCTAGATTCCAGATACAGGTTCTGCTTATCAAAGCCTCTTTAATGCAAGCTCTGTGGAAAATTTACTGACAATGAAATACTGACATCTTCCTCTGAAATACTGACGAATCCTCACTAGCTGTTTGGAAGGAAAGAATGCTATAATGACAGTATTATCCACTTTGGGCACATGGCACTGAAACTTCTGGGTCAGCTCCCTTTGCTTGTGTTGTGTACTGTATATGAAATTCTTACAATATCCAATGCGTTTATGCTCTATCAGCCGGAGAGAGTACACACCAGTGGCCATTTAAGAAAAGTGGCATTTCACTGCACAATTCGCAAGTCAGCTTGAAAGGACAGTCCCTGAAAGAGAGTAATTCACCCATTAAATTTTTCTCCCTAGAGCTACAAAAATCATGTTACTCAAGTGTACTAAATAAGTCATATACTCTGCCGGGAGCAACAGCAAGCCGAGAAGCTCAGTTAGAGGCAGATGCAAACCCCCTTCCTCCTCTGATTAGGGATGGGTCGAGCTTCACCTTTTCTTTCCACAGGATTGTATTCAATGGTGCCCTTCAGTGAACCTAAGGACTCCTTCCATTCATGGGAGAACCTTTGGTCTAACAGAGACCTCCTCTAACAGAAGAGGATTGGAAATGAGTTTTCCCTTCCATGCTGCATTGGAGAGTCCTGGTGCAGATTTGGGAGGTAGGTGCAGTGCAGCAATGGGAATCAGGGGGAAAAAATCCGCTTCTTCCCATTAGTGGAGGTGCCCAGTGGATTTCACAAATGCCATAGTGCAATTAGATTTAACTCTCATAGTGCTAGAAATTCATGGTGACTTCATAGGATTTCACAGATTTGAATTGAATTTATTAAAGGATTTGCTAGTCAGCTCTGAGGGAAGCTCGCAAAGTCAGAAACTACAATCCAACAAAGTTTAAAAACATAAATATGCAGTGCTTTTTTCTAAAAAAATAATTAATAATAAATGTTATGGGGTACTGCCATTTTCCTACTCATATTGAAATACTGTCTCTCAATGAGGCCAAACTTAGATTCACAAAACGTTTAGGGGTATTCGTATCCCTGCGTCCCCCCAGAAAAAAGCACTGTAAATATGAATTACAGAGTTGCCATACTTGGAAGAGCTAAAAAGAGGACACATTTGCCAACTTCTACTTTAACTATGAATCGCTATGACGGCTCTCATTTTACATGCCCATGAAAAAGAGGACATGTCCTGGAAAAAGAGGACACATGGCAAGCCCACTAGCAAAACTATGACAACCCCCCCCCCCCCCCATTCTCATTCTTGCTGTGCACATTTTGGCTAAGGTCGAGGGGGGGAGCAATTTGGTGTGCCAGATCAGCCCCTTCTATGCTCCTGGACTGCACTTTTGAGGGACTTAGTTCAGGCAGAAATGCCTCAAAGCACATTATCAGACTGCTAGAGTGAAAAAACAGCTCCAGATAAGATTCAAGGAGGACCCTGCATGTGCAGGAACTAATTTGGGGTGAATAAGTTTTTTCAAGGACGGGGGTTGGATGAAGAGATGGCGAGGCACTGGGGTAACAAAAGGTTGATTGGCTAGAGGATGATACAGCCAAGATGATGTGTTTTTCCTACATGGGATGTGTGTTAATGGATATGCTCTCACACAATATTTTGGACTCTGTCCTGTTGCCTGACTAATTGGAAATCTAGTTTGAATCTCTGTACTGAACCCCCAAAGGGTATTTCTCCCACCTGCTGGATTTCCACTTGCCCAAAGGTTTGGTGAGCAGAACAGGGCATGCTGGCAAAGTAACACTGGCATTGCTCCACAGGCGAAAGGCAGCAGGGCTGGGCTGAGAAATGGCTCTGTGCAATCCACCCTGCTGCAGCACAAAGGGTGTTTGAATTGCACCCTAAGCCCCAAGATGAAAGCAAACTAGAGGGTTGGGGCAAATAGAAAGTTCTTCACCTGGCATGGGAATGACGCCAGATGAAACTCCAGGGAAGTCACCCTGTGAAGGTCATTTCACATTTAAAGGTTACTGCCAGCACTTTCATCAGTAAGCTGGGGGGAAAGAAAATGAACAGAAGGAACTGAAAGCTGCAGCAAATTGCACTTGAACCATTTCCAAAATTAATTTTAGAAATTCCCCATGTTAAATTGGAAGGAAGGCAAAACAGAATGCGTGAGAGTATATCCATGGAATGGAGAATAGATTATTAATAGGAAGCCTGATGAATTATTTCTGCCCTGCCCCTCTACTCTGTTGCCTCCATACTTTTCTCTGATGGTCTGAAGAATTATCAGCCAGGACATCAGATTTCCTTATGATACTACGAAGATGCAGTATCATTTTTTTTATGGTTATAGGAACGGGAGGGGGGCTGTAGACATCAGGTAGGTAAGGCAGCTGATAGCTGTGGGAAGAAAATCAAGGCTTTTGATTAACACTGATGTGTTCTGGCCATGACCTGTTCAGTTGTCCTGAATTTTCACAGCAGTTCCTTCCCCAAAACACCACCCACATCATCACAATCCTCATGGTTGCATTGCAGTGTACATGATTTATCCTCAACACAATTCTATGAAGGAAATTCTCTCTGAGTAAACTTTCCAATATGAATTCCCAGAGGAAAATTTTGTTGCCACTATCCTGAATTCTATACTCTTTTTTTTAACCTTCTAATGGAGGGATTCCTCATAAAATTTGCACAACCCAAATTACAAGGAATTGATCAAAAATTAATAGCAGGTTATTGCCTTTATTAGGACCAACTAAAATGTCACAGAATAATGAAGAAGTAGTGACAAACAGTGACATCTGTATTATACCAAGTATACATGCCTGCTCAGAAGTAAGCTACCTAATTCACATTTGCTAAAACAACATTTGGACCAAAATATAGTGATTCTTCAAAATTCACAGTTTTCTGAATTTTGCAGTGTAGTTCTCCAGTCAGCTAAGCCAAGTGTACAAAAATGCTTATATTCAGGATTTGTTGTTGTTCAGTCGTTCAGTCATGTCCGACTCTTCATGACCCCATGGACCAGAGCATGCCAGGCACCCCTATCCTCCACTGCCTCCTGCATTTTGGCCAAACTCATGCCAGTTGCTTCGAGAACACTGTCCAACCATCTCATCCTCTGTCGTCCCCTTCTCCTTGTGCCCTCCATCTTTCCCAACATCAGGGTCTATTCAGGGTTTATTTTTATGTATACCTATATTCAGGATAGGTATACATAAAAATGCATATATTTGTAAAATAATAATAACATACCAAAAATCATTTAGAGAAACCTGCATACAAAAATGTGTCTATTAGGAGAAATTCACACTAAAAAACCAATAAAGTTTCATGATAACTTAAAAAAAATGAAACAGATCTAGAAGTGTGGAAAACTGAACTTCAGATTGGAAAAATGAGAAATTGAGAGAAACCAAAACTGCCAAATTTCCCTATTCTACATCTTTGTTATAAATCCTACAAGCAATAAATGTGGCCCTCTTCAGACTCAGATGATCACACATTGGATCAAGCATTGCTTGTATGAGGTCACTGAGGGGGCTGAACTCATCTCCCCTCCCCACCGTTCCTGCAGCCCCCTCTGCTTATTTAGAATGTACTGTATGTCTGAAAAGGGTAAGGGTAAGATCTTCCTTACTAAGTGAGAATCTTGCCTGAATATGTCTTCACAATGAAATAGAAGCAAGTCACTCAATTTGTCTTCGTCTGGTTTGGCACTTTAATGATTCGGCCTTGATTATATTAGGTACATAGACAATGAGTTGTTTGAAATGTTTATCACAAGCAGAAACGGTGAGTCTGCATGTCATTGTCAATCTTCTTGATGTGTTTTGAGAGGAGGTGTGTAAAAATGAGATCTGTGTTCATGACAAACCATTGAATTTATCCATTTGAAAAAGTCGGGGTGAGTGGGAAATGACTCACCATGCGCAAAGTGCCATGTTAATGGGCCCATAGGCTAATAATAAAAGTAGTCTTACATTAGGTTTACCACCATCTTAGATCTTAAAATGCATCATACTTTTTCATACTATTTAGACCAGACCTTTAGATCCTTTACATACTACCTTTTAAATAATTCTCTGTAGCTTGAATGCTTGCATGCACTTGCAACAGAAGCTTTTCCAAGATTGTTTATCACTTTACTAATGTTATTTTTCTCCCTCACCCCTCAAAAGTGAAATTTTATTTTTCATGCTGACATATTGGCCATAGCTCAGTAGCACAGCAGATTCCTTGCATGCACAAAGACCTAATTAAATCTCCATTTAAGAGGATCCAGCAGAAAATGATGGAAAAGACCTCTGGTTTGTGGAGATGCTGGGGAGTCACTGCCAGTCGAGGTAGATAATACATTTTTCAGCCCAAGGGCCACATTCCCTTCTGGGCAACCTTCTGAAGGCCACTTGCCTATTGCGGGCACAGACATAAGCAAAGGTAGTTTGGGCAATGTGTTGACCCGAAAAGGTGAGCTGGTTTGGAAGGCTTGCTTGCAGCACATTGATGGTCAAGAGGACCCCTGCCTAACTGGTAGCAGCTCTAGCACTGAGCTAATGTGTGTTTCACATGCTTTGAGGTATCCACAGGCCCCAGGCATGGCTGGAGAGGGAGGTATTGGTGAATACCAGCCACCTGTGATCCCATGTGATGTAGCTTGCTTGGTCCTGTAAAGATTATGTGTATCTTTACTTGGGTACTGACAAGCCATCTTTCACTGTGGAGTCCATCCCACAGAATGCTATGAGCAACAGTGAGGAGGGAGCTGTTAGACCTTTGCTGTAAGTTTGTACCCTTCTTCAGTGGTTCCCCCCTTTTTTAAAAAAAAAACATTTAGGGGTACAGTGGTACCTTGGGTTAAGAACTTAATTCGTTCTGGAGGTCCGTTCTTAACCCGAAACTGTTCTTAACCTGAAGACCACTTTAGCTAATGGGACCTCCCGCTGCCGCTGTGCTGCCAGAGCACAATTTCTGTTCTTATCCTGAAGCAAAGTTCTTAATCTGAAGTGTTATTTCTGGGTTAGCGGAGTATGTAACCTGAAGCGTATGTAACCTGAAGCGTATGTAACCTGAAGTACCACTGTACTCTCATTTTGACTCAAGAAAACCACCATTTTATAGTTCAAATCGGGAAAAATAAATACAGTAAATAGACAAATAGACAAAGAACATGCATTACCTCATAAGACACCACACATCCACATTCCCCACTGCTTCACACATTAAACGCTCGCTTCCGCCTGAGACTCAGGAAACACCGTGATAGGAAATGAGGCCGCCATCGGGGGTAGCAACGGAACTGACGATTCATCATGCTAGAGAAGAAACTAAAAAGTTATTTTTGTTAGTTTCTTCTTCCATTAGATTCACAAAATGTTTAGGAGTATGCGAACCCCTGCGTTCCCCCAGAAGAAAGCAATGCCCTTCTTTAATAAATCGTTAGACCTGGTCACTCAGGCCACTTCTTTGGAATTCCTGCCTATCTGAACACCCATGAGCTCTTCTCCAACTCTGGAGGGTGTTTCAGGCAACAAATGTAAATATTACCTTTGTAAAGTAAGCTAGTTTCTACACAAACACACACACCTCTCCCTATCCTCCATCCAGACAAACAAGAAGAGGTATTATCAAAGTTCGAGGACACATTCCAGCCAGGCAAAAACTCTTCAGGTGCAAAGCTGAGCAAATGAGGTGCGTGACCTGAGGAAAGTTTCCAGGGCCAGATGCAGAGGCCTCTCTCGGTTGGTTGCCAGAAAAATGGCTACAAGAATGCATACAAAATGGTTCAGCGCTCTACAGCACTAACTATTACTAATATGTTTCAATCCTAACCTATACAGAGATATAAAAACAAGGTTCTAAATAGAACTCTAATCATTTCCTGCAAATGGGACTATCTTCCCTTCCTGCAAAATAAAAGAATGTTCAGAATGTTTCCTGCCTTGTAGGATTAAAAACAATTTATTTTTATTTTTGCAGAGCCATCTGAAGCCAGGAATGTACAGATGGGCATAGCGGTGAAAAATAAATATGTTAAAATATATTTAAAGCTGGCTCAAAGCTCTTGGGAGGCACAGGTTAACTTCTGATTTATGTAAGGGAAAAAAAAACACCCAATCTGTTCTCCTGATTTTACCACAGGTATATGATGTTCAGCTGAAAATTGCTTCGTTTCATCCTTGAATGGTTTCTAAATTAAGGCAATGCAATAAATAAATAATAAATAATAGTCTGCATGCTGCTTTCATATGCTTCTTATAGGCAGGGTGCTATTCCTTAGCTCTCCACATACACACTGGTATTCTGTTGACAGCATGGTCAAGGATTCAAAGCAGGAAAATAAAGTCTGAGGGTGGCAATCAGAAAACACAAGCCTCAAAAACATGAAGCAGTTCCCCAAAAGCACATCACACACCCCAACCAGGCAGTGTAATTCTGAAACTCTGGCCTTTTATCTCTGTTAACTATCTCTCCCCTCCGAAAGAGGCTTTCCCCATTTTCTGTCCTGCCCAAAGAGTTTCTGTTAATGGCCTTCCTAAAGGATTAATGGCTAGACCATCACCAGCCTTGGTTCTTCCAATGACTCCCATCCAGTTAGCTCTGCTGAGCTGGCCTGGCTTGTTAGCATAAACTGAATCCATGTTTAGCACAGTTTAGCCAAGCCTTGATTAATTCTTTTACTAAATCCAAGAATCATGGGTGACTTGCACCCACAAACTCTGGCACCCAGAGCCTATTACAATATTATCTTATTTCCCCCCAAAAAACATTCCAAAGGAGTTACAGGTGGGTAGCCGTGTTGGTCTGCCATAGTCAAAACAAAATAGGAAATTCTTTCCAGTAGCACCTTAGAGACCAACTGAGTTTGTTCTTGGTATGAGCTTTCGTGTGCATGCACACTTCTTCAGATACTGAAGAAGTGTGCATGCACACGAAAGCTCATACCAAGAACAAACTCAGTTGGTCTCTAAGGTGCTACTGGAAAGAATTTCCTTTTTATTCCAAAGGAGGTTGACTACAAAATGCACATTTAACACAGCTAAGTTAACTTGTACCCCCACCCACCCACACTTCAAAAGAAGAAAATCAAATATTAAATGCACATTTGAAACAGCACAATTAACAAGAGAATTAAATATTGTCATAAGCATGGAACATGTCTGCTACTGTTGCTACCAGTCCTCCCAATGGTGGTTCATGGTGGCTGTGGAAACTCAGGCTTGATGACCTGGATCTGCACTAAGAGACAGTCAAGATACAGTTGTACCTTGGTTTTGGAACAGCTTGGTTCCCAAATGTTTTGGCTCCCGAATGCCGCAAACCCAAACGCCGCAAACCCGGAAGTTTGAGAACTATTTTTGGAAGCCGAATGTCTGACAGGGCTTCTGTAGCTTCCAATTGGCTGCAGGAAGGTCCTGCAGAAGCCACACTTTGGTTTCTGAACATTTTGGAAGGATTCCGTTTGACTTCCAAGGTACGACTGAATATGCAAAGTGTGTGCTTTACCGCTATGGGCCTTTCCCAAGAACTGAGAAAAACTGGTTCTCAAGTTTCAACGATAAACACTTGCTTTTTGATAGGCAGGTTGGAGACCAATCTTCCTGGCCTTGAAAAGGCAGACAGGGGAATTCCTTACATTTGAAGGACTGCCAAAAATAAAAAATAAAAAATCGTAAAGAGCATCACAATGTACTTTGTACACTGAGGCAGGTTGACAAACCACATAGTCAATGTTCAGGACCACATTCACTTTCATCAGGCTTTGATTGAAATCCGGTAACTCCCTGTGGCTCCAGTATATTCGGGGATGTTTTCTGATTTGTCTGCAGCAAGTGAAACCTTGTCATCTCCATCTGTAGCAGGCTTGTCACAACTTTTACACATTGTGGTGGAGTCTCATTTTCCTTGCTAGACATATGTCTCGAAAGCGCCTTCCCTCATTGAAAGTGGAGCTCTGTAATGGATTTCATTAAGGCAGAACAGTGGTCCCTCAGGATGCTTCAAAGCTTCCCTCTTTCCAACAGCTGCATATTTCTGAATTCAGCAGACGTAGGCGCCCTTATATATAAAAAGTGTGTTCTGTGGAGAGAAACTGTGCAGTCAAATAATTTATCTTTTCTGTACAAAATCAAGAAAAATCCGGGCTCCTTTTCTTTGCCTGGTCACTTCTTCCTCTTTTGTTCGTTTAGCTCACATAGATGTAGAAAGGAGAGGGATCACTTTTTCAACAAGAGGGTGGTTGCCTAAGGATGAAGGGGAAAAAATCATTTGATTCACCACTGAAAGCAAGCTGGCCTAATTGGCTGGATCCAGACTTCTGGGTAGATCAGAATGTGGCTGACAATGTAATCACACACTTCTCTGAATTTTGCAATGCAGTTTTGGCTCAAAATGTATGTTTTATGAGGAAATGTGCACAAAACTGTTTATTTTAGAGGAATGAATACATTTTGTGTGCACGCAAAATGCAAACGATTTAGAGGAAATGGCGGTGGTGTTTTTGAATCTGCAAAAAAAACCATAGAAAGGATGCATATCTGAAAGCACACAGAACTGAATGCATAAGCTGATTTGTCATTCCTATAGCTTATGCTTCCTTATAATAGTTTTATTTTGACAATGGCATTCGACTTTTCTTTTTTAAATACCTCCACTTGCCCAGTTAAATACTGGAGAATATTATCTGACAATTATCTTTCCCCCAGGACCGGGGGTGCCCAGGGCCACGCATGCCATGGATGCATCTGACATCAGCAAACTCTCGGTGCACACGTCCAACATTAGCATGTCTACTGGCATGCTTGCCTGATGTCAGCATGCCCTGTGGCATGATACCATCACACACACATCAGTGGGTGTGCTAACGTTGGACGTGCGTACCCCTGCTGTGTGTGTGGCCCTGGTACAAAAATTTGTGAGTGCCCAACCCCTTAATGGGGAATGTTGGGGGGGGGCTGAAGCAGCCCCCCGACCGGCACCTATGGCCAAGAGAGTTCTTCTATGTGTGGTCTAAATGGAGGGTTGATTATTGCCTGAAACAATGGGTGGGAAGTGGAGACGGAACAGAAAATAGCGGAGGATAAATTGGTGTCCTGATTAGCCACAATGACTATACTACTTCTGGGAATCTCAAAATGGGAAAGTGCTATTGCACTCAGGCCCCATTTGCAGGCTTCCCACAGGCATCTGGTTGGCTGCTCTTGAGAACAGGTTGCTGAACTAGATGGGCTGGACCAAAGTTAGCATCTAAGCCAGCATTCTCCTTCCTACAGTGGTCAGCAAGTTGGCTCTTTTTAAACCCACAAAGAAGACATGAGGGGTTTCGTGCATACAGGATGCCATTATTGCTTAACCTCACAAAAGAGAGAGAGTTCCCCTCTTCCTTCCATCATGGAAGCATTACCGGTAACTGAAAATTTCAAGAGCTAATATCTTATTATGGCATAAGATTGCTTCACTTGGTCTGATGATCTATGGCAGGTAGCTGGATTATCTCAATTTGCTTTGTTTTTAAGGTGCCCCCTTCAGACTCTGTGTTTTTGTGAGTGGTTGATATTTATCAGGGTCCCCCCCCCCAGCCAAAATTCAGTTCTGGCACCTTTCAGGTGGGCACCATTGCCATTATGCTGAGTTCCAGCACCTCTTTTTCTAGAAAAATAGCACTGATATTTATACTACTCTCTCATACAAGGTCACTATTATGAATTACGATGTATTAGCCTATCCCTCCTCATTGCCCAGATATCATTATCCATAATCAGGGACAGTAGGAACTGTCACCATAATGATGGAGACAGATGAAGCCATCTTGTATAGCAAAGAGGCTGACTTTGTGACAGAAGGAATTCTGCTTGAGAGTCAAACCTACTTTCTTTGTTTTTTGGAGTTGCTGCTAACTTCAATGCTGCAAATTAATGTGGAGCGCATACTTTGATGCTTAACATATTGTTTCAGTCCCAAAGCTCCCTTTAGGACTCAATCATAATTTATCAGCGCTCACTTCCCAGGTATATTACACCATTTCTGAATTTCAGTCAAGAACGAGCTGCCCTTCAAGGGGCAGGGCCAGTGAACCCTACCAATTCAATCTGTGCTATAAATGCAAGAGAACATTAATGTACAAAAAAATCAAACCACACAACAAGAGGAAGTGGAAACATAGCTTTCATGTTAAAACACATTGATTGATTGATTGATTGATTGATTGCATATATACCAAGGAGCTCAAGGTAGCACACATGGTTCTTCCCCTTCACATTAAATCCTCACAACAGCCCCATGAGGTAAGTTAGGCTGAGAGGCAGCAACTGGCCCAAGGTCACCCAGTGAGCTTCATGGCTGTGTTGGAGTCTGAACCCCTGGCAACCACAGCACCCTGGCTCTCCAGCTTACCATAGCATAGTTTAGCCTAACATGGGTGAGTTGGAAAGAGCTTGATCTAGCCTTGGGCTCTTGCATTTACCTTCCCCTATCCTCATGTAGCCAAGAATACTTTGGTAGCCAAGAAGAGGACGTTGTGTGTGTGTGAGAGAGGGGGAAGTATTAGCTTTCTTTGTTACTATGGTTTGACATTTTTGTGTTTTTGTGTTGCAAATCACCTTGTGATCCTTGGATGATGGGCGGTATAGAAATTTAATAAATACATAAATAGGGTTTCACTTTCCCCGAGTCTGCAAATCTAGATCAGATTGCATTGTCCATTGTAACAACCGATAAATTAGGGAGGCAGCGATTCTTTGAACTGAAGTGCTTGGAATGGATCCATTTGGGGCGGCTGTCAAGATTGTGGAATTATGGTTACTAAAGCACATGAATAGGTCAGGTGCTGTTTCACCCATATACTGCATATGGCCCCTGAGCATTTGCACTCAAGGGATATAAATTCCACTTGCATTTGCTGCATCTCCGGGGTTCTCCAAATGCCCCTTTGGCTACAGAATTATTTGGTTCACATCAGAGCAGCTGAAGAAGACGGAAGTGGAAGCATTTCAATATAAGAAATTAATCTCTGTTTTGTGTGTCACTGTATTAAATATATGATTTTGGTAATTAACTGCATCCTAGCAGGACCCAGAGCAAACTTGTTTGATTCAAATATGCTCTCCAAAAACTGATGTGGTATATAGTCTGGCAAAAGCTATAATACACACATGGCTGTTCTGTTCATGTAGCATGGCTTGTAGTAATGAGAAAAAGGCATTCTGTACATATTTAGAGGTGCTCTCTATTGATATCACCTATTACATGTCAGCTATTAAATAGTAGTAGTAATAATAATAATAATAATAATAATAATAATAATAATAATAATAATAAATTATTTATACCCCACCCATCTGGCTGGGCTTCCCCAGCCACTCTGGGCAGCTTCCAACAAAATATTAAAATACAATAATCTATCAAACATTAAAAGCTTCTCTAAACAGGGCTGCCTTCAGATGTCTTCTAAAAGTCTACTAGCTGTTGTTCTCTTTGACATTTGGTGGGAGGGCATTCCACAGGGTGGGTGCCACTACAGAGAAGGCCCTCTGCCTGGTTCCCTGTAACTTGGCTTCTCACAGTGAGGGAACCACCAGAAGGCCCTCAGCGCTGGACCTCAGTGTCCTGGCAGAACAATGGGGGTGGAGACACTCCTTCTATTACACACAGGTTCTGGATCACCCCCAATTAAGTCATGCATAGAAGTGATCTTGGGCAGCAGAAGATCTCCAAGTCTGGATCAGCCCTTAAAACTACCAGCTTAATTATATGATTTTTTCTCCCAGTGTATTATTACTATACTAATTACGGTAATTATACCATGACTAATGTAAAGACACTTTTTTCTATGAAACTCTAGGCTCTCAAGGGCAAAACTCAACTCTCATTTATATTGGCATAAATCTGAAGCAATTTGACTAATGTAGGCTAAGCCATTGATTTTTTTCATGCTGACACAAAAGGGAGTACAAGATGAGGATTTCATCAGCAAACCAATAATGTTTTACCCTGACAAATCATTTATATATTTGGTCACAATAAGCTTTCTGCTTAAAATGAAATGTATTATTTCCAAACAATGGAAGCACTTGACCATGTGTGATACAATAATCTCCCGGGTGACAAGTGAACAAAGGATTTCTGCCTAGCACTAAGAAAATAAAGCCTGGATTGAACTTCTTCCCTGCTGCTTAGGATATTGGCTATTCCAAAGGTCCCACTATTTTAGCTTAGAACTATGAATTACCCAAACCCTATGTATTCTAAGCTAGAAACTTTGGGCAGAGGTAATCCATTCATTTCCACTGAATAACCAGAACACATTTGGAGCTTGGATTCAACAATCCATGTAAAACATGCGAAGTTAGGCAGCTAGGTAGCAAATATAGAGGAGAGGAATAGCACTGTATCCTTACTGAATTAGAGATCACTAGCCAGGATTATAGGTGGTTCTAGAGATATCACCCCCGCCTTTCAAATATTTGCATTCTCTTACTAAAGTGTGTAGTGACTAGTGATGGGAGAGCAATTCAATTCACCTTTAAAGATGAATTCACCCAATTCACACTTCTGGAACACTGCACAAAATGAAACACAGCCATCTTTTGGAAATCCAAAGTTCTCAATGTATGCAAATACAGTGGTACCTTGGTACTCGAATGACTTGGCTCCTGAACAAACCGGCTCTTGAACACCACAAACCTGGAACTAAATGTTCCAGTTTGCAAATGCTTTTCAGAAGACAAACGTCCGACGCGGCTTCCGCTTGAGTGCAGGAAGCTCCTGCAGCCAATCGGAAGCCGTGCCTTGGTTTTCAAACAGTTTTGGTAGTTGTACAGACTCCCGGAACAGATTAAGTTCGAGAACCAAGGTACCACAGTATCCCTATTGCAGGGTAACCTGTGCATGAAAATGTATATCTTAGTGAAAATAACATTAAAAATGCATTATACGAGGGAGCATAGCTTTGCAAAAATGTGCCTATTAAGCAAAATTGCATATATTAAGTGTGTATGGTGTTTTTTTTGGGGGGGGGGGGAATCACACTAAAATGCTGATGGTTTTTCACAGGTTTTTTTTAAATAAATAAATTGGTGATTGATGTAGGTAGGTAGGTAGGTAGCAAGCAAGCAAGCAAACCGATGTGGAAGTATGAAAAAGTGAAATTCTGATTGGGAAGGTGATAAACAGAGAAACCAAATGTGGAATATTTGCCCATCCCTGCCTGGTAGGGGCACCGCTATTGCCATCTAGAATGAAAAAAATGCCATTAATAGTGCTCAAAGCTAACACAACAAGATGGCTACAAAGCAAAATGGCATAAGGAGTGGGTCTTTGCTTCACACACACCTGAAATCTGCATTCATGTGGCACTGAAAACAATGGCTTTGCCCATTCAAATAATAATAATAATAATAATAATAATAATAATAATAATAATAATAATAAATTTATACCCTGCCCACCTGGCTGGGTTGCCCCAGCCACTCTGGGAGGCTTTCAATACATATAAAAACATAATAAATCATCAGTCATTAATAGTAACAATCTGATCCAACCTGAAAAGTCACAATAACTTTAAAATAAACAACTTATATCAAACAAGGCAACATTCAACAGTCCATCTAATACTAAACAGTGAAATTAAACATCAGCAAATGATAATTACACAGTTTATACTTATCAACCTTTTGAATTATGGTGCTGGAGGAACAAAATAGAAAATTCTTTTAAGTAGCACCTTAGAGACCAACTGTGTTTGTTCTTGGTATGAGCTTTCGTGTGCATGCACACTTCTTCAGATACACGAAAGCTCATACCAAGAACAAACACAGTTGTTCTCTAAGGTGCTACTTAAAAGAATTTTCTATTTTGTTCCTCCAGCACCATAATTCAAAAGGTTGATAAGTATAAACTGTATTTTGTTTCGACTATGGCAGACCCACCTGTAAATAGTGCTGGAGGAGACTCTTGAGATTCCCATGGACTGCAAGAAGATCAAACCTACCCATTCTGAAGGAAATCAGCCCTGAGTGCTCACTGGAAGGACAGATCCTAAAGCTGAGGCTCCAATACTTTGGCCACCTCATGAGAAGAGAAGACTCCCTGGAAGAGATCCTGATATTGGGAAAGATGGAGGGCACAAGGAGAAGGGGACGACAGAGGACGAGATGGTTGGACAGTGTTCTCGAAGCTACTGGCACGAGTTAGTGGGAGGCAGTGGAAGACAGGAGTGCCTGGCGTGCTCTGGTCCATGGGGTCACGAAGAGTCGGACATGATTAAACGACTAAACAGCAAACAACAACAACAACTAATCAACCACAATAAAGAATTACCAATCTAAAATCAATAAAAATAACAGCAAATCACAATGCATAAAATACCACAAAACATACAAAACCAGGTAAAAGGATCATATTGAGAAACACGGACACACAACTTTTAAAAATATCCCCGAACTCCTCTTTTCCCAGCTGCTGCTGTTGCTGATCTCAAAGTCATGGTCTGGGAAAGGCGTCCAGGGATGGAAGGAAGGGCAAGGCAGTTGGAGAAGCCAGTGCCTGATGAAGAACAGGAAGCCTTTCTCCCCTCACAGTTTAGCTAGAATGGGTGCACTCTGTACATTCAATTAGAGCAAGGCAAAGCGTGCAATACGTTTCTTGCCTATTTGTTCATTTTTTAACAATATCTTCATCTCAGTCATAATGGAATGCATACACTTCAGTGTTTCACTTTCTGTAGACCTCTGAGTGCAAATTTCAAGGCACGGCTCCACGCCATATGCATAAAATAAATTTGCAGAAACCAAACATGAAATTCACGGGTGTCAATGTTTATATTATAAGTGTTCAGTCAGTCGGGAAACAGAAATAGGACCATGTGACTTCACCTAAACAATTAAACTCCGGCTCAATGCAGCTAGAAATTCACATTTTGCTTACTGATCTGAGGCTTGAAAATGAGAAGCGCTATTTGTTATTTAACAAATGTATTTGGAGAAAATTACCATCTGTCGTGAATGCTTAACTCATGCAAAAGGAGGGAGAGGAAAGGTCCTCACTTTATCTTGCATATTCTCTTTCAGTTCCAGGTAACAATTTTTCCGTCTCAAACTTTCTGTGACTAATAAAGCAAAAATATATAACAATGCAGTGGATGGATAAGAAGAGGATTGCTAATTAAAGAGTGTGTACTGGCTAACTCTTTCTGATCCAGAGCTCCCTCTCCTGTTAGGGACAGCATTTTAAGGAGTCTTGCTGTACCATTCAGACATGAATTCCTGGCTTAACCTCTCCCACCCAATTGTTCTGGCTTCATGACAAGACCAGGATGTGACGGAATAGTGAAGACAGTGTAAATCAGCATAAGAGGGAAGAAGGGAACAATCCTGGATGCATAGTGGTGAGTATTGGGGCGGGTGGGTGGTGTCAGGGACGTGACTGAACCGAGCGCAGGGGAATAGTCAGGCTCAGAAAATGAACAAAGAGAGACAGAGAGTTCGCTGCCAGAGCAGGGAAGGGAGAGTCAGACACCCCCTTCACAAAGAAGTAACACACACTGATAGCTCCCAAGAAGGGGGAGAGTTAGAAGGCAGTCAGAGGGTTGCTAGGCAACCAGCAGAGAGACAGTGGGTGGAGATTCTTACAGGTGGGTAGCCGTGTTGGTCTGCCATAGTCAAAACAAAATAAAATAAAAAATTCTTTCCAGTAGCACCTTAGAGACCTTCAGGTATCTGAAGAAGTGTGCATGCACACGAAAGCTCATACCAAGAACAAACTTAGTTGGTCTCTAAAGTGCTACTGGAAAGAATTTTTTATTTTATTTTGTTTTGAGTGGGTGGAGAGTTCATTTAGTGGAAGCAGGGGGGGCGGGGGAGAAGTCCACCCTCTCAGTCCCCATTCTCGGAGACTGGAAAAGGTCAGAGTGCAATGGAAGGGCAAGAGGGGGAGGGCTGGACTCTGGCGTCCTTCCTGCTGTGAGAGGGGTGGAAATTCAGACTGACCAACTCCTTCAATGAGTGCAGGCTAGAAGCTGTGCTCTGGATGTGTTGTGTGTGTGTGTGTGTGTGTGTGTGTGGTAAATAAATGAACCATAAAACTGTCGGAGAGTCAGTTATCTTATCAAGGCTTGCTTGCCTGCTTTAGATCATTACAGGTGGCGATTTTGTGGAGTACTATCTTCTTCTACAGCACTGTCCTATTTCCCCATCCATAAATATATGCCCACTGAAGTCCTATTTAAGTCAGTAAAGAGACCAAGATGATCATGCCACTCCCCATCTCATCTCTTCCCATTCCATTCCAACTCCAAAACCAAAACAGAGCATATAACAGTTGCCAGCTATTTTGGCAGCCAGTTTCAGCATGTCAGCAGCAGTAGATCTGAGAACCAGCTTGGAATTCCACATGTTAGACCAGGGGTTGCCAACCCTTCTGAGCCAGTGGGCACAATTGGAATTTTGAGAAAGTGTTGTGGGCACCAGTCCAATTGTG
Source organism: Lacerta agilis (assembly GCF_009819535.1). Classification (NCBI taxonomy): domain Eukaryota; kingdom Metazoa; phylum Chordata; class Lepidosauria; order Squamata; family Lacertidae; genus Lacerta; species Lacerta agilis. The sequence continues at coordinate 84,877,870 of NC_046314.1, read as the reverse complement.
GCTGCCATGGGAGCATGGCACAACACAGAATGGCTGCCGTGGGTGTGCAGTGTAACACAAAATAGCTGCTACATCTAATAATGCGGAAAATGAGACAGGGCCACAATAAGGTGTGGGGATGCTCTCCCTATCAGTGAAAACAACAACAACAACAACCTACAACAGCTGCCACTGGGCTAGCTCAAAGAGAGAAGCTCTTGCACCAGCCTTCCGTTCAGAATGGAAGGGAGGGTGGATATCGAGTCCTAGCATCCAATGAAATATGGGTAAGTCTGAGCTGGCATGCTCAATATAAGAGAGGCAGAGCCAGCAGGAGAAGGAGAAGGGGACGACAAAGGATGAGATGGTTGGACAGTATTCTCGAAGCTACTAACATGAGTTTGGCCAAACTGCGGGAGGCGGTGAAGGATAGGCGTGCCTGGCGTGCTCTGGTCCATGGGGTCACGAAGAGTCGGACACGACTGAACGACTGAACAACAGAGCCAGCAAGGACAAGCAGACACTTGTGCACTGTGGATATATACTGAGATCTTTCGCAGGCTCCATAGGTTGACACACTGGCAGGTGCTGCACTGGCAACCTCTGCTTAGATGAAAGGAAATGTGGCATGGGACCATATGCCTTTTACACCATATCTGGAGAACTTGGAATACATCAGGGGAGATAAGAGGTGCAGCAGGCTTGGTAAAGGGGCAGATAGCACCGGCCATGTGCCAGCCCCTCCACCAAGGCAGTCGTCCTTATCAGCCAGCCTTTGAGTCTGTGGCTGCTCTTGCTTAATGCCAGGGGCAGCTCTGAGTAACACCTCCCTCATCCATGATCTCAATCCAGATAAAACTGAGGCGCTATTAGTGGGTGGTGCCCTAGACTGGATAGATGGATGAGAGGTCTTGATAGGGTTGCACACCCTTTGAAGAAGTGGGTCCTTTGGGATCCATTGCTGCCACTTAAGACTCAGGTGGGCATGGTGGCATGGAGTGTCAGTTTTGACTGGAACAGGGCTAGACTAACTTCTGTCACCAATGCTTTGGTAACTTCTAAGTTAGATTGCAATGCATTATACTTGGGGCTGCCTCTAATGATGGTTCAGCAGGTGCAGAATTATAGCAACCAGGTTGCTCACTGGGGCAAGAGGGTTTGAGCATAAAACGCCAATCGTGGTCCAACTGCACTGGCTGTAAATTAGATTCCGGGAACAATTCAAAGTGCTGGTTTTGACCTACAAATCTTTAAATGGCTCAGTGCCATAATACCTTAAGGATCACCTCTCCCCATAAAAACTGACCCCTACATTGCTTTTCTGCAGTGGTTCCCTGCTTGTGGAATGCTCACCCCAGAGACACTCGCTGGATGCCTTCCTTGCATATCTCTAGGCACCAGGCAAAACGTTTCTCTTTCCCCAGGTCTTTGGCTAATTAAACAATCTATGGCCTTTTACGTGTGCTCTCTCTCGGGGGGTGGGTGGGTGGGGTATTTTTGCTTGCTATTATGCCATGTATTGGTGTGTTTTTATATTGTAAAAGACCCTGTGATCCTTGGATGAATGGTGATGTAGAAATTTAATAAATGATAACAGCAGCAGCAGCAACAACAACAACATTTCTTCCTTCTTTATGTGGTCCGCCACCATTGTTGGAGCAGCACCATCATCACCACCCTAAGTGGGGAGGTTGGGAAGGGGAAAATGACTTGGAGGTCAGCAAGGGTAAATGGAGCTGAGTGAGAAGGATCTATCCTTGCCCCTGTCTCCACCTATTTGGTCTTCCTGCCTTCCACCCTACCTGTCCCAATCAGCAACAGCCACCACTGGTTTTTATACTTGTAGTTTGTACGGTTTGTAAGTTACTTTGGGCATGCTTTACCTGTGGATTTTTTTTTATTACAGTGGTACCTCGCAAGACGAATGCCTCATGCAACGAAAAAATCGCTAGACGAAAGGGTTTTGCAATTTTTTAGGTGACTCGCAAGACGAATTTTTCTATAGTCGTGCTTCGCAAGACGAAAATTTCAATGCATTCCTATGGGAATTAAATTTCAATGCATTCCTATGGGAACCCGTGCTTCGCAAGACGGAATTTTCGCAATGCGAAACGACTCACGGAACGAATTAATTTCGTCTTGTGAGGCACCACTATATTGAAAAAAAATCACTAGCTCTTTTCTCTTCTGCTGTTTCCCGTGCTTAGACCATGGTTGGTGGATTAGCATAACAAACAAGCAAGTTGTGCTGTTCTAAGCTACGCCATAATGGTGATCATTTTAGATTGGTCCTAGGATTTCTCAGCTTGAATCACAGAAATGAAAATATATTGAGTTGGCTTCTTCATTTGTCAGTGTAGATACCTCCCCTTGCACTCCTACCCCCCCCCCAGCTTTGCTAAGTCTAATTTTAAAATAATTCATGCCACGAAGCTGCTAAGTGTTCCTTGGGAGTACTGTATCATAAAATTTAGAGACCACAACCTAGATGGATATTTTGGGGTCATATGCTGCCCCTTCAGTACAATAAGCCATTTGTTTTATTCCATGTATGTGTTCTCTGACTTGGATAATTTCCTCAGCCCCAGTTCCCTTTAATGTTTTCTAATAAGCCAGCCCATCTGTCCCCTGAATAATGTGTTTTTGCTGCTCCAGAATCCTTTCCTATTACTGACAATTTTCTGGCACTAGAACATTCCAGCGCTGAGGAGAGCATGCTTGGTAGGAAGAGGTGAGGGATGTTGCAGTGGCTGCCAAGTAATAGATTCTGTCTGCTAGAATGCCCTTTGCACTCAGTTACACAGAACCCATTATCGTCTTTCATACATTTTCAGAACCTATGGCCATTAAACACACACACACACACACACACACACACACAGTGTGTTGATGAGATAAATAATATAATAGATATTCCCCTGCACTGTACATTGTAGTATTCATTTTACTTTATTAATGGTAGAGTGGAGAGTGATATATGTGACTTTGTTCTGTTCCACAATGGGCAGTTGCAGCTAGGACATTGGGGTCTTACAGTTATTTACATCTTATGGTTCAGTACTTTTTCCCCTAGGTGTGGAACACTTCTCCTATGTATAAAAGGTAAAAGGTAAAGGACCCCTGGATGGTTAAGTCCAGTCAAAGGCGACTATGGGGTTGCAGCGCTCATCACCTTCTGCATGCGAAGCAGAGCTACAGCCTTTCCATCCAGGTTTAACGTGCATCAAACAGGTTGAATCTGTTGCTGGCTATGCTACGTATATTATATATTTTGAAATATCTTTATTCAATATATTAATTGTAATTTAGCAAAAACGTGGTTTTATTCCTATGTTTACCAAGCTCAGCACGCATTCCATTGAAACAGGAGGAAAGTAATAACAGAGGTAGGTGAACTCTAGCCATTAAAATTCAGGTAGCAGCAAATCAGTCGCACTATAATTTAGGCTGGGGAACAAAGATGTATGAATTGTCTATCAGTGTCATTTTTTCTTCATAAGGAAAAATTCACAGAAGTTGAAAAGCACTACTAATCACGAACACATCAGTGTTTCTACACAGATATCTACAGAATGGTTCCATAATGGAAGAGGCACTTGTTTATTCTAATGTTTTGTCTCAAAGCCATCAATCTTTAAAATGCTCCAGGTGCAGAAACTGGAGGAGTGGAAGCCCAGGACCATCCTTTTGCCCCTGCATCTCCTTAAAATGAGATTTAAGAGGCTGAATGTTGGATCATTTCCCCAGTCTTTCAATTGGCTAAGAAAAATTACCTGAGAACTTATTTCAACAAGAAGAAGAGTTTGGATTTGATATCCCGCTTTATCACTACCCGAAGGAGTCTCAAAGCGGCTAACATTCTCCTTTCCCTTCCTCCCCCACAACAAACACTCTGTGAGGTGAGTGAGGCTGAGAGACTTCAGAGAAGTGTGACTAGCCCAAGGTCACCCAGCAGCTGCATGTGGAGGAGCGGAGACACGAACCCGGTTCCCCAGATAACGAGTCTACCGCTCTTAACCACTACACCACACTGGCTCACAAGTTGGATAATTTCCAAGTTCATTTGAGGTGAGCTTGGGAATGGTCACCTATCTCTAGTCTCATATTCAGGTTCCGTTGCAGTCTCAAGTTTTGTTGCAGAGCTTGAGATATATTTTTTATTGTGTGCATAACCTGATCTTGCATCACTTATTCAACGCCTGATGATTTGGTGCCAAGTTTGTAGCAAAGGACTGATTTGCTATTGGGTGAGATGAAGATATCATCAGAATCTTCATTTCACCCAATATTGACATGTCAAAACACAGTGGTGTTTGACGCAATGATGATTAACCTGCAAGGGATTATTCACACGTCCAGGTCATCACTTAATGCCAAAGTCAGTAAATATATGAATTCATGTGTGGACTGGCTCTTAGACACATTTTTATTATTATTATTAATATTCTCAGTTTCCAAGGACGTCAGCATGGACAAAAAAGCACAATGGCTTCTCGTATCAGTATTGGCTGCACCATCAAACAAGAGTTCATTTGAAAAACTATTAAGAGCCTGCCCCCTTTGTGTTTCCATAGGAGGATATCAGAATTGGCAAAGATTAATTGTTTTGACAAAGTTCATCCTTCTACAGCTGGCCTTGGAAATTGTACCCAAACAGAAGAGTGAACATTTGAAAATCAGTTACAGGTGGGTAGCCGTGTTGGTCTGCCATAGTCAAAACAAAATAGAAAATTCTTTCCAGTAGCACCTTTAGCCATCTCACTCCTTGCCTTTCCCTGCAAGACTAATTGCAGCCGTTAAGAGTCGTCAACAGGTTTTCCACACCTATCAGCTGATCACCCATTCCCACCGCCCTTCTGAGTAATACCCCTCCCCACTCCCTCACTATATTTAAGGATCTGGCGACTTCGGTTTCAGTGTATCTGAAGAAGTGTGCATGCACACGAAAGCTCATACCAAGAACAAACTCAGTTGGTCTCTAAGGTGCTACTGGAAAGAATTTGAAAACCAGTTCATGCTTCACAGTTAAGAACTCTCTTGGTAATCTGTCTACACTACAGGGAGCCAACATCTGTGGTTCCCTTCAGATGTTGTTAGAGTACAATGTCTATCAACACTGACCACTGGCCATGTGTTTTGGGACTGATGGGAGCTGCAACTCAGCAATGTCTGGAGGGTACCATATTGGCTTTTCCTGCTTTCCAGTACAATAAGAAACCAGAAGAACATCCCAACATTCAGATTCATTGGATGACCCGAGGTTCTAGTATTTTGTCCTGTCCCCCTATTTACCTTTTTTCTAAACTGAAAGATGGTTAAGTCCAGTCAAAGGCGACTATGGGGTTGAGGCACTCATCTCACTTTGAGACTGAGGGAGTTGGCATTTGTCCACATACAGCTTTCTGGGTCATGTAGCCAGCATGACTAAACCACTTCTGGTGCAATGGAACACCGTGTCGGAAAGCAGAGCACATGGAAACACCATTTACCTTCCCACCACAGTGGTACCTATTTATCTACTTGTTGTTGTTTAGTCGTTCAGTCATGCCCGACTCTTCGTGACCCCCATGGACCAGAGCACGCCAAGCACTCCTGACTTGCACTGCCTCCCGCAGTTTGGTCAGACTCATGTTGGTAGCTTTGAGAACACTGTCCAACCATTTCATCCTCTGTCGTCCTCTTCTCCTTGTGCCCTCCATCTTTCCCAACATCAGGGTCTTTTCCAGGGAGTCTTCTCTTCTCATGATGTGGCCGAAGTATTGGAGCCTCAGCTCTACTTGTACTGGTATGCTTTCGAATTGCTAGGGTGGCAGGAGCTGGGACAGAGCAACAGGAGCTCACTCTGTCATGGGGATTCGAACTGCTGATCTTCCAATCAGCAAGCCCAAGAGGCTCAGTGATTTATACCACAGCGCCACCTACGTCCCACTTCCAATGTGTATCATTCACTCTAACAGTAAAGCATGCACTCCCAATATCTTATTCCTAGCTTTGTGACATATTATATTTCATTGATCATCTTTTCCTCACTGGATTAATTAAGAATTGATAATATAGTCCATATATTTTCATCTGAGAATTTGCCTTGGGAACATCAGGTGCACCAGGTCTGGTTCCCATGTTAGTGGATTATGAGTACCACTAACTTGCTAGGAGGAGCATTATTTTGTTTTACTACCATTTTAAGATATGAATAGAGAGGCAAGAAATAATAGAAACCCAAGTAACCAGTAGGCAAATAGAATTGTTTTGAAAGATCATATTGCCAGTGGCAAAGCATTCACCAGTAGTTAATCAATAAAATATAAACTCTGGGAAAGATAGAGCTAAAGGTAAGAGTTTGAAGATGTGCTGATTAGCTGCTTGGCAGTTACAGCCACCTTCTTTGAGCTTTGATGGGTTTCCATCATTATGACACCAGGTGACTGACAGAAGCATGAGTCATATACCACCCTGGATCTTTGGGTTCAAGGGCGGAATACAAATTTGATAAAGAAATAAAATTAATTAAATAAATGATGTACAAAAGTGTATTCTAGGCAACACAGCCCGCAAAAATGCACACACTAGGCATTTTGCACACGAAATTGAGTATTGCTAGGAACAATGCGCATTCAAATATGTACAAATTTTTGTGTGTTTTTTTAATGCAAATGTATGTGCAACTGTATGTGCAAACTTAAGATTTTGGGGGGTAGAGAGTAAATGAGAGAAACAGAAGTTTCTGCACCCCTACATCCCTAGAGGTCCCTTAATTAGTTTGCACCCACAATGTTCAAGGCTTTCGAGGCTACATTTTTAATGATATGAGCAGGGAACATGCCTTGACCCAAGTCAGACCAGTGGTATTGTTCACACTGACAGACAATGGCTCTCCAGGATTTCAGAGATGGGCCATTCCTCGCCCTACCAGGAGATGCTAGAGATTGAACCTGGGGTTTTCTGCATGCAGAGCAGAAGCAAAGCAGGAAACCACAGAGCTACAGCCCTGAAATGACCACAGACATCCTCCTAGATGGCTACCGAGGCACTGGCAGAGGAAGGGTGGTGCTGTGCGTGCGGTCTGCCCTGGGTGTCATCCCTGAGGGAGGGTGACATCACCGCCCCGCACCCCTGGGATGCTCACCCCACCCCCGTGGGTGGCTAGCCCCACCCCCGGGTGCACAGCATGTCCGCCACTCCGGGTGCCAGAGCAGCTAGCTCCTCCTCTGTACCTAGGGCAGCACTTCTGTGAAGATGGAAAGCACAATCCCTTTCCAGTGTTGCCTTGCTGTGTGGGCACCTTCTGAAGGAGGAAAGATATAAAGGAGGAGCAGAGGGCTTGCGGAGAGACACAGTATTCTCCACCCTAATGCAAATTCCTGGGATTCCACCAATGCCAGCACAAGAGAGGATAATTTGTGAAGAACAACACAGCATGTGTCTAGTGATCTTAGGCTGCCAGCCATGCCCTTGAAAGAGAAGGTATTTGTTAAATCTACATGCTAGTAAAAACAAAACAAAAAGTCACAGAAAGGCAAAAGATCCCTCAGTAATTTGCTGCCTCTCTTATCAAATAAAAAACTGGGATGACTATGCCATATACACGGTCTTAACCTGGTAATTGACAATTGCGTGTCTATGCATAGCCTTCTTTCACCTCCAACAATCCATACACCTGTGATGTTCAAGAGAGCTGTGTTTAAAAGCTAATGGATCTTTGGGGGAGGAAGAATGAACTACTGTCACCAACACCCAGGAGAGAGAGATTTTTTTGGGGGGGGGTGAGGCAGGGGGAGGGCTTGGTTGCTGAGCAACAAGCTATTCAGCAGGAAGCTAAGCACCTAAGCTATGAATATAACACAAACACAAACAGGAATAAATCAGCAGCTCTATTAGCACATTGCATGATTGGGCATGACCCATGGGGGAGAAAGGGGTCTGTGTTTCCAGGGATGACAATCACAGCTCTGGGTGGTGTGCACTTGCAAGGTATCTAAACTAAGAGTGCCCACAGCTCAGACATGCAATTCATAATTAAAAATGGGGGCAGAGATGTTGCTGGAATGAAAGTCAAAAAGCATCATTTTCCTCTGGTGGAAGGCAGGCTTTTTGTCAGCAGGTTCCCTGTTGTGCCAATATGGTTTAGGACTACAGAAATAAAACTTACCTCATATTTGTGCCAAAGCAAAATCAGCTCATCAGATTGCAGAACCAAAGTACTAAGTCTAGGGGTGGAGGAGAAATTAGATTCAGTTTGTATTTAAAGACTAGCACACCTCAGTCTCACCTTCTGAAACGATACATTAGTCAAAATCCTCCCAAATTCCCATTCCCCCAAATTCTGCAACGCTGCCATCTAGCCAAGTAATGTGTACAAAAATGCATATACTATGGCAAAGTGTGCATATTAACCTGCCCATAAAGAGGACAACACATCAAACCAGCATGGGATAGAAAAAGGACAATCTATTCACCTCTAGTCTACAGCTCTTCATTGCTTTGTTAGCTCAGGTTTCCTATTCTGCGCTTCATAAAAATGGGCAATCAGAGATGGTCTAAACACCCCACTTAACCTTTTGTGATGTTCAGGGTGAGATGTGGTTGGGCTTGTGGATGTCGTTAGGGGTCCCCTGCCACCGACACCACCCTTATTTGAGCATTGCACACCACCCCTCCCTGCTAGTACTCTGCCCCATGCCAGGGTAAGTGTTGGGGGAAGAGACTAGTTTGAAGGTCTGTTTGGTCCACATCCACTTTAAAGAGAAAGACCTATCAACACTATAAGCAAGAAGAACAGGGACATGGAAGTCGGCACCACCACCAGTTAGGACCTTGACAGAAGACCAAGCAGCCACACAGGTCAATTGGTTCTGATTTTCTCTTCTAAATTTGCACCTATTTCTTTTTGTCCTCATTTTGGGTGGCATGTTTCCTCTTTTGGGGTCTCACATAACTGGCCACCCTATCATAAAGCAATAAGACAATGAGAAATGTGTGTGTGTGTGTGTGTGTGTGTGGTGGGGAATGAATGCCTGTCAGCAACCAGAAATGCCATTGCTACTATTACTAAGTTCACCCAGCACTTTCCAGAATTCCTCTGGGGTGTTTTGCAAGAGACCACAATACGTATCAAGTTGACTAGCATGCTGCAAGGTGTAATGAGCGCAATGCTCTTTTTCCACAGAGCTCCCCTAACACATCACGAGCAAATATACCATGGAGTCCTGCCAAGCCACCCACATCAGCACAGCCATGGAGGAATTCTTTATTTCTTTTTAAAAAGTGCAATATTGTGAAAGCTGGGAGCATTCTTTCACCGAAAGAAAGGATGTTTCTTCAAAAGAGACAGCAGGTAATAATTGTGTATTATTACCTTATCTGAACATGCTGCTTCACTTAAGAAATGTCAATTTATTGTGAATGGTGATAATTTTTATCGTCTTATTTTCAAATACATCCAGCTACATTGGGTTTCCTGAATTAGGAGTTGATCCTGCATGTCAAAAATACTAGTGTATTCATTTGCATGCTCTGAATAAGCATCCAGTGCAGCTCAGAGTAAAAAGACAGGCAACATATCACCTGATATGGTACACTGAAGAATTCTGTTTCCACAGTACTGCTTAGCACGGGCATATGTTTTTGAGGTGGGTGGGGAGCTCTTCATGCATCAGCATGGCTAAGCATAGTGGTGTCTGACACTTATTGGGACTGGTGGGGCAGAAGGCAGAAAAACCAACAATAAGGGGAGCCAGAGCCAATGATTGGCAGAGTCAATTGAGGCTGTCTTCACACCATACATTTAAAGTGCTATGATACCTGTGGCAGAGAGAAGTCCAGAATCAGAGCTGAAGCTGAAGCAGGACAATAAGATAAGGCCAAGAGGCAGAAATGAGTCAGCCTTGTAAAGAAGCACGGGTGTCTCCCCCTCCTGCTGTGACAAGCTCCCCCCTTGTTTCCCAGAACCAGGAGAGGCATGAAGAGGGCAGAGGAGAAGATAGATCCACACAGGCGCAGTCTCAGATTGTGTGGGAAAAGCCCTAAAGAGAAGGGAACTTGTGCAGCTGTGGGAAGGCTGCCTACGATGAGTTGCTGTGGTCATTAGGCCTGCCACTCCTGTGCAGATCCTGTTTTTCCTAATAGCTAATTCCACTTGCTTTGTATAATTGACTGCTGGCTTGCTCCTTACAACAGGCAACACCCCTCACCAGCCTTGCCCCATGATTTCCTAGAGTGCTTTTACCTTGCTAGAATGTGTCTTTGAATTGTGGAAAAGTCTCTTACTTGCCTGGTTGGGGAGGGTGGAGATATGTGTGTCTGTCTATACCAAAATATTGTCTGATGTGTGGCTGAAATGCTGCCTCCTGTACAGCAACAAAAGTCATATCCATCGCTCCAACCACTTGGGCCTCTGACTCCGCCCACCACAAGCATGCAGTCCCCCAGGTGGTCTACGAGGGAATGCAGTCCTTGAGATGCAAAATGTTGCCTACCCTTGCCATCCACCATCAGCTCTGCCATCTCCAGGGGAAGAAACACAAGCCCTCAATCGTCCATAACCTTTTCAAAACATAGCATCAAAAACTTTATGGCGAATCACAAAATGTTCACATTTGAACATTAGTGTGCATTAAAAAACAACAACCTGGGAAACAGCAATGCACTTTATATTGTACATGCATATTCATAAGAAGAAGAGAAGGTAAAAGGCTGAGAGGAAGAGAATGATCATGATGTTGCAGATGTGATGTAAAATAAACACAGCATTTATTGAAAATGTCAGGGATGTATATAGAAGAGGCAAGACTTGAAAGATGCATTTTAATAGAGTTATGCTTCCAAAGACAAACATGGGACAGATGAGAGATTCTTCTCTCTCTAATCATAATCTGTTCAAAGGCGTCTCTGTCACATTTCTTTTTGTCACTGACTTATCTCTCTACTTGCCTGTAATTTATCTCAACAGTCCGGGATGATCTGTTATCTCATTAAAAAAATTATCTCTCATTAGAACAGGGATGTGGAACCTCAGGCCCAGGGTTCAAATGCCACCTTCCAGTCCTCTCTGCCTGGCCTCAGGAATTCTTCACAGCTCTTCTCCATACTTTAGGTCTGGCTGGAATGGGTCCTTGTGGTCTGATAATGCCTGTTGCTTACCTGGAGGAAGGATAGAGAAGGGTGCATGAGTGTGTGTAGAAACAAGCCTATTAGACAAAGGTAAAAGTTATGGTAGGAATTCAACATTGAGTTACAAATCTTCCATAGAATTATCTCCGCAATTCTTCCCCTGCATGCTGTTCTGGGGGTTCTCCTGATACCCTAGAGCCAAATGGTGGAGTTCATAGAGGGAGGAGAGGGATAAAAAGTCCCATTGCACTAGTGGATGTCTTTGTGTGGGCTTCACTAGAAGGACTAGTTAGCTGAATCTGCTCTGACCATTTTTGCATGTGGCTCCCACAAACTACTGGCACATGACCATTGGAAGGTTGTCCAGAAGAGCATGTTGTCCTTCAGACTGCCCAAGATTCATAAGGCAAGACTGGGGTTGGCCACTCCAGTCTTGCCAACTGCACAACAAACTCAATTGCTCTTGATGAACTTGGTTTGATTCAAAATAGGAAATTCTTTCCAGTAGCACATTAGAGACCAACTGAGTTTGTTCTTGGTATGAGCTTTCGTGTGCATGCACACGAAAGCTCATACCAAGAACAAACTCAATTGGTCTCTAAGGTGCTACTGGAAAGAATTTCCTATTTTGTTTCGACTATGGCAGACCAACACGGCTACCCACCTGTAATTGGTTTGATTCAGGAGTCTTAATTTCATTTGCATTCGGAGGCTCCAGAAAGATCAAGAGAAATCCACCATTGCTAACTATCCAGAAACTGCACACCAGCCTCAGAGGCTGTGATATGCTTGCAACATCTTCTGGCTATATAATGCCTGGCTTCATTCTTTGCATCTGGCCACTACCTCTCCTGCCTGTGAAAAGTTAAAACATTTCGGGTCATGCCTCCATCCAAAGAGGAATTGCCAAATTGGGGGTGGATTCTGTGTAGGTGAATGAAGAACCTCTCCCTCAGTGATATCTAGATAGAAAGAATCACAGGATATCTCTCTCTCTCTCTCTCTCTCTCTCTCTCTCTCTCTCTCTCTCTCTCTCTCCACCCCCCACACCCAAGATGACACCTCTTAATCCTTTTAACATTTTAATTAAGATCCAATGAGGCACCACGAAGTGGAGACACAACTGTTGTTTTTATTGTAATCGTTAAAGACAGAAACAGGGATAAAAAGATGGCTGGAAGCCACTGAATCTTTGCTCCAAGGAGACCTCATGAAATATTATGAGACAAGTCTTGTGTGCTGTGTGCTGATCCAACCTCTGCTCCCAGCCCCTATTCTTGTTGCTACAATGTTACCCCAGACACCAAAGCTTTGATTTCAAGCCATGCAGACTAAGGCAGGTATATCTCTTAATCCCCATTATCTCTCCAGCTGGTGCAACAGCCTGTGGAAACTCTGTTTCTCTGTTTCTTACTAACATTTGTTAAGCTACATTGTGCCTTTCAAGCATTGTCCACGTTGAGAGGAATAGGCTCTTATGTCGGAGCACTCAGAGAGATTGCTCTGAAGCTCTGAACTCTTTACCATTCTGGTGACATCTCTTCCTTACACTCGTTCTCTCACTGTGACTCACATTATGTTTTCTGTCCTTATGATCCCAAACTCATGCACCCTACTGAGCAATCTTTGATGTGGCCTCCCATAAAATCTGCTCTATCCACTACCCAAATTGCCCCAAGGGACCATTCAATTACATATTTACACAGGCACACAGATTGTAAACTCATTGAATGTAACATGTGAGTATTCCTGTAGTTTGGCTTATTGTGATGTATGAATCAGTCCATTATATGATGTACATAATCATACTATCTGCTGCTTCACAAGTAGAATTTTTAATATGGACAAGGCTGCAATGTTTTTAAGTTGCTTATTTTATTTTAAATGGTGTTTCATATTTCATTTGATTAGGGTTATGAACTATTTTTTTGTATTGTTGGTTTTGACTATTTGCTTACTGATGATGTTTTATCATTTTGTCCACTGCTGTAGGATCACAGCTCGAGAGAAATGAAATGAAATAAATAAATAAATGGTCTTTCTGTGGTATTTCCACCCCCTTATTTATTGACATTTTTTTATGTGATTGTAATGCATGGTTACAAATTAAAGCATAATATAAAAATGAATAATGGGGAGATTGGCAGTATTATTAGTATTGCATGACAATGTGGCGTGGCATCACAGTACAAATGTCTCAATCCAGAAAACCCTCCTAAAAACAAAATACCCCTCCCATGTATACCTTACACTCTTCCTAAATAAATCTAAACCAAACCTGTGGCTCTAAGTGAAGGCTTCACTGTCCTTGTTCAGGCTCTGGGTGAATTAGAAACAAAAAAACAAACTAGTGCAGACCACTCTGCAAAGATGATGATCCTTTAGTAAGTACCTGCTGTGTAATGATCCATGCTGAACTCATCTTTAGTACCTGAGTCGTCTAAAATAAATGTTGTAAGTATTACAGAGTGCTGCACGAAGGATTCTGAACATTACACTGGCTGGTAATGCTACTGCAGTGATTCTTGGAATATTACAGAATGCTGCTGATAAAAAGTGAAGCTGACATGGCTGTTGTATGTATTGCTACCTTTTTATTATTTCAGCATTATTGGGAGAACACTTTGTCATGGTTTCAGGACCAAGGAGAGTGACTGGCAAATCACACTGCTTAATTTAGTTACAGGTAGATAGCCGTGTTGGTCTGCCGTAGTCTGAAGTGTGCATGCACACGAAAGCTCATACCAATAACAAACTTAGTTGGTCTATAAGGTGCTACTGGAAGGAATTTTTTTATTTGGTTAATTTAGAATATTCTTCTTCTTCTTCTTCTTCTTCTTCTTCTTCTTCTTCTTCTTCTTCTTCTTCTCTCTCTCCTATGGTGTGATGGGTATAGGACAAACTTAAGGTCTCTGCAGACATTTTTGAACACTAAACAATCAACACATGCGGTGGGGTCAGAGTTGTGGTAGCAGACCTTGTTTGTCATCTTACATGTATAGAGTCTATGCATAAGGGCATAATAACATTAGAAGGTGAAGTATTTCTGGGATGTAGTCATTTCAGGAAATTGAGGATATAACTAATCAACATACAGAGCTGGATTCTCATTTAGCTTTATTAAACATTTTCTTAAAGGGCATTAAGAATTTGAGAAACAAAGTGCTGACAAGACCTTTCGCTGCCTGAGGTTGATGACAAGATGACTCCCACTGCCAAGGCCCATAAAGAAGCCAGTTGGATTGGCAGTTGAACTTGCTCCAGTACTGGTGAAAGGAAAATATCTTCCACTGCACTTAAGGGCAGCAGGGTAGCATAGGTGGGACAGGGCAGACCACATGCAGGGCCAGCCCACCCATAAGGCAAGGTGAGGTGGCAAGATCTACGAGGGCAGCTTCGTGTGGAGGTCAATACTCTCCTAGTGGTGTGTGCATCAATAAAACTTCTAGCACATTTGCAAAGCTAATCAGGGTCTGGTATAGTTTCAAACTGACTAGGAGACTACATATTGAGATTCCTGCATTGCAGAGGATTGGACTAGATGATCCTCAGGGTCCCTTCCAACTCTACAGTCCTAGGATTCTAGGATTGTATAAAGACATTAAGGGCCAGATTCAACTAAACCATGGGTAGGCAAACTAAGGCCCAGGAGCTGGAGCTGGCCCAATCGCCTTCTAAATCCGGCCCAAGGATGGTCCGGGAATCAGCGTGTTTTTCCATGAGTACATGCATATTTTATTTAAATATATATAGTCCGGCCCCCCACAAGGTCTGGGGGACAGTGGACTGGCCCCCTGCTGAAAAAGTTTGGTGACCCCTGATCTAAATGGTTGTGCTAGCAGAAGCCAGCAGAATGAGTCCCACTAGCGCAACAGGGATTCCTATTCCCCCCCCCCTAAATCAGGTTTGTGGGGTTGACAGAACCCCCCGAATATCGGGGGGGGGAGAGAAGGAAGATTCTTTTGCATAGTAAACCAAAATGCTTGCACTGACAGAACAATCATAATAACATAACACCGGAATCTTCCCTTGTTTTCTTTCTACTGTACTTTGTCAAGGGTAATTTTTAATGGTTTGGCTGTGCCTATTTGTCTCTGGAACTGAATTTCATGTATATGTTAATTATATTTTGTGTTTTGTTCTTTGTTTCTATGGATAAAATCAGTCATAATCAGTAATAATGTGTTTTTTAAAAAATGAAAAATGAAGAAGAAACTGCTGCAACAGGCCAAAGGCCTATGACAACCCAGCATCCTGTTCTTATAGAGACCAGCCAGATAACCATGCAAATCCCACAAGGGCAACAGTGCTCTCTCTGCCTGTGATTCCCAGCAACTGGTATTCAGAGGCATACTGCCTCTGACAGTGGCAGTAGCACATAGCTATTGATGTGCAATCTGTGTGCCCAGTGTGGTGTTCTTCCTCGCAGAAAACTCACTACTTCCCCCTTTCTCCTGTGGCCCACTTCAAGGCAGTGAAGAGAATGGTGCCAAATTGTTATGTTGCAAACAGTGCATTATCTGACTAATCTATCACTGACTGTTAGCTCTGTAAATTAACTGGGACTTGACTTCATTGCCATTTAATGTAGTTACTTAATGAAACCAGCTGTCCCTACAAAATGGTCAGCAGTAATTTCGGAACAAAACAGAATGAGAATTCTTTTCAGCGGCTAGGGCAGGGGGTGGCAGTCTGTGTTAGATTTCTGTTAATATTTCAGGGAGTGAGATAACAGGGAGAGATTAAAAAAAGGATATTCTGAGCGAGGCAAAGCTGTTTGTAAAAAGCAAACTTTTAATATTTAGATGCAAAGTATGCGGTGAAGGAAGGCATTCCAATATTTCACAGAGGAAAGATAGGAAAACTCTGGTGCATAAGTGGATGGGGCTATGGACAGGCCCAGTGTTATTTTTTCTAGAAAAAAAAAGGTACTGGAGCTCACCATGAACTTCTCCCTTGGTCTCTTAGAATGGCAATGGTGCCCATCTGAGAGGTGCAAGAGCTGAGCTCCGGTGAGCTCCAGCTGAAAAAAAGCCCTGGGCAGAGAACAATGGACCTTCTAGACAACAATGGGCCAATACAATAGAGATGCCTATCCTGAATGGCTGGTTGAAGATGAGTGGTGAGAGCACCAGCTGGGGAACCCCCAAGAGAACCTGCAAGGGAAGAAGGGTTAAAGCAAGGAGATTGGTGCTGGGACTGTGATAGGGAGAAGAGAAGAGGGGGCAGACTGGGAGGAGGAAGTGTCAGAAGCAGAAGAGGCAACAGGGTTTAACGAGCAGGAAGAGGCTGTGGCAGAGAGCAGTCCAGAATCAAAGACAGAAGTGGAGGTTGGAGAGAAGGGGGGGGGGGACAAGAAGCAGCAATGAGTCAGACAGGTGAGGAAGCCAAGCTGCTTCCCCCTCCTGGGGTGACCAGCTCTCTTCTCCCTGGTCTTCCAGAACCCGAAGAGGTATGAAAAGGGTGGAACAAAGACAGGCAAGATGAAGGAGCCTCAGGAACCGGGGGAGAATGAGACTTAGAGAGCTGTGGGAAACTGGGGACTTTCAGTCTTTGCAACTGCCTCATTGGAGCAAGATTTTCTGGGACAAGTTGCTGAGTTCACTAGGCCTTAGCTGTTTTGCTTCTTTGAATGACACCTTGTGAGCTGTTGCTGACCTGCTCCTGACACCTGCCCTGACACTGAGCTTCAGCTATAGCTGAAATCAGCATGCATAATGCACTATGGAAAAGAAGGAAGGCAGGCAAACTATTATGAACATTGGTAAATTGTGAACAGGTATGGAAGGTATGGTTTCCCCTGGAACTGGGCTCTGAAAAATGTATGGGTCCCAGCTGATATGAGGCAGAGGAAAAGTAAATCTATCTGTTAATATTGAATTGCAGTATTTCATACATTTCAGTTAAGGGGGTTGCTTTCCTGGCAAGAACTTAGATTCACGTAACCTGGATTTGATTTCAGATCAGTGAAACCTAGTAATTACATTCTGGCAAACTAGAAATCATTGGGCCTGCAAGATTGCTGGTGTTCATTTGCTTCAGGTGAAAAGGGCTGTTGCTCTTGCACTGTGTAAGTGTGGCAAAACTGGAAAAAACTGTTTGTTTGTTTGTTTGTTTAAAAAGACAAGAGAAATTTGCAATAAAAATACAGAAATCAGCTGGAATGTCCAATCAACAAAGCAATTAGCAAGTCAATGAAGATGGGCAACAGCTAAGCTCCATAAAAGCCTTTGGAGAAAAGCAAGCCACACAATTAAACATTGTGACACACAAGGGATGTTAAAGAAGGCACCAACTGGAAAAAAATGTGGGAAAGGAATCCACACGTACAGTGCCACAACTAAAAAGGCTATGACACTAGCAGCTAACTTCCCGCCTAAGAACATAAGAGCCCTGCCTGATCAGACCAGCAGCAGCCCATCTAGTCCAGCCTCTTGTTCCTGCAAATGGCTATGGATAGTATATAAGTGAGACATAAGCTCATCAGCACTCTGCCTACTTACAATTCCCAGCAAGTAGTATTCAGAGGCACATTGTGTCGTTTTTTGGGGGCTACTATTGCTGTTCTCTGTCTTAGAGCTGCAGTCTCTTAAGGGTGCTGAGAGATGATAGGAGGCCCTTATTGCATCTCTGAGCTACAATTCCCAGAGTCCCCTGCGAAGAGAGATTTCATCGTTAAACCACTCAGAGAAAGTAGTATCATAGTGCTTTAAATGTGTGGTGGGAATGTGGCTGCAGTCTCCCATATCTGACAAGCAGTCACTGTGCACCATTTCACCATTGTGTGTGTGTGTGTGTGTGTGTGTGTGTATGCAAGCATCTTAAAATCTCTTGGCTTGCAATAGCTGAAGATTATCTCAGTGCTGGGTTCTAGAGGGAGAGGGAGGGAGCAGCAGAATGAAGGAGAATAGGCCATGTGACACATCTCATTCTATGAGTGCAAGTGATTGTTTTGCCACCTTGTACAGCACTGTGGCAGCTTTTGATATCAGCCTCACGCCTTCAGATCTTTGGTATGCTCGGAATATGCACTTTGATGGGCAGGGCTCTCTTCCTGTCAAGTGCCACCATGTTGTGCATGCAATCAACAGACTTTCTTCTTCAGGTCCACGGCAAGCATCGCCAGGGCAGGAGGCAGAATGCCATGCTGCTTGAAACTTGTCCCTGAAATGGAGGCTGCTGTATCGGTGAGTTGGAATATCTTGTTTTCCTCACAGCAAGCTGTCAAGAAGAGTAACTTGGTTTGGTTTAATTAACAAATTTGAGACGCTCAGCATCAGCATATTCTGAGAGGTAAATGCTCGGTAGGGGAGAATTCCAAAGGAGCAGCAAAAAGTTTTTCATAGCTAACTTACCGACAATAACAGTTTGGGCAGAGAATGATGCACATTGCAGGTTTTGCATGCTATTGCTTAAGTAGCAGCTGAGAGCAGCAAAAGGGGGCCCTGCAGATCATACCTGTAAAACAGAGCAGCTAACTCTCCAAATCTCATCATTCCCATCCAGCATGGCCAGTGGTTAGAGATGATGGGAGATGTAGTCCACAAAATCTGGAGGGCAATAAATTGGCTAATCCTGCTGTAAAGAGAGCTGTTGCAGATTGTGCTGTTATGAATTGGTGATGCCACTGGCATTCACAGCATGCTGTAGACCAGGACAGGGGAGCCTGATGTTGTGGACTACATCTTCCATCATCTCTAACTACTGGCCATGCCAGCTGGGAATGATGGGAGCTGGAGTCCAACAATATCCAGAGGGCCACAAGAGCACCATCCTTGCACTATAGCACAAGTCTTCATTGGAAGCATTATTAGTATGCTGTCAACATTGCCTGGAGAACCAGTGCAATTTACAGAGTAGGGATATACTGTACACCACATAAGCCCTTCCCAGTAATTTGCCTAATCTTCTGCCTTCCCTTGAAACTTTCTCAGCAAAACACACTCACCCTTCACTCAATGCCATCCCACATTCATTTGGAATTGTAAATATATTTGTAATGCTGATTTCATCTTTTTTTCTTAGGGTGCCAGAATCCCTTAAAAAAGAAGAGGACTGTGCTGTGTTGTTTCTAACTTATATATGACACTGTAGATGATATAAATGAAATTGTTATGTGGCAATAGATCTCTGGTATGGTGCACATAACTCAAAGCTCTTTTAAAAACAGATTGAGCAACTGTGTTGCTACTTGCAAAACAGAAAGTGTGAATGAGATCTGAGAGAAGTCAATAAGGAAATGGGTGTTGAGTTTGCCATAGGTTTGAGTTGTTATATCAAGCCTCAATTAACCCCAGAACCAAGAAATAAATGCATTTCCATACTGATGCAAAAATATTGTTCTTCTCCCAGGCCTTTGGCTCATTAAACAATTTGTGGCCTTTTCAGCTGTGTGTGAGGGGGTATTGTTTTGGTTTGTTATTATGATATTTCTTTGTTTTTATATTGTAAACTGCCCTGTGATCCTTGGATGAAGAGTGGTATAGAAATTTAAACAACAACAACAACAACAACAACAACAACAACAACAACAACAACAACAGAATCCTAGAAGTGTAGAGTTGGAAGGTACACCGAAGGTCACCTAGTCCAACTCCCTGCAATGCAGGAATCTTAACTAAAGCATCCATGACAGATGACCATTCAACCTCTGTTTAAAAACCTCCAAGGAAGGAGAGTCCACCACTTCTTGTAGGAGTCTGTTCCACCATCAAACAGCTCCTACTTTAAGAAAGTTCTTCCTGATGTTGAGTCGGAATCTCCTTTCTTGGAATTTGAACTCACTGGTTCAACTCCTACCACCCAGAGCAGAAAAAACAATCATGCTCCAACTTCCATGTGACCGCCTTTCAGATATATGAAGATGGCTATCATATCTACTCTCAGTCTCCTCTTTCCCAGGCTAAACTAGGCTTTACCAGTTCCTTCAACCATTTCTCATAAGCCTTGTTTTCCAGAACTTTGATCATTTAGAAGACTTGGGGCTTATAATTCACAACATAGGAAAGGCAATGATACATTCATTTCCAACCTGATGTCCCCCTTATGTTCAGGAAGACAACTCCCAGCATCCCTGACTTTTGGCTATGCTGACTGGTGCTAATGGGAGCTGGAACCCCAGACTTTGCAAGACACCAGGTTGGGTAGGCCTGGTATAAACTTGGAACTTTTTCAGCTCTTTGTACTGAATAGATCTTTCAAGCAAAACAATGCTTCTTCTCTGCAGATGATCATGCAAACTCTTAGACAATTAGAGATGGGACCAGGCAGCATGCTTGATGATGAGGCGGGAGCACTCTCCAGTAATCATGCAATGCCTCCTTCACACAAGTAATGAAGCCATTGTTGGAATAATCTGCTTGCTTTGCTTGTTACTTAGGAACAGGAGAGGCCACTGGGGAGTGGTGGTTCTGTGCATCTGGTCTCCCATCAGTAGCATTGCTGCACGTACCAGAAGAGAGAGGGGTGAAGAGGTATGGAGATCACTGTGGTGCAGACACACCATCAGAGCCAATCTGGTGTGCTCACTGCTGCAACCACACCAACCTCTCCAGCACTTTGTTCCCCTTCTCCCTCCCAGTAAGCACCATAATGCTATGAATGGAAAACCAGATGTGCAGTGGCACCCTCCCCCACTGGATTCTCCTGCTGAGGAACATGTTTCCCCCAAGCAATAAATGATGTGCATTGGCATTGCTTAAAGATAGAAACCCTTTGTCTTCATTAAAAATATACAACAGGTCATCTGTATAAAGACATTATAGTCTATCTTTTTCATAGACTGATGAATCGATTAATCAGTAGAAAAGATCAGAAAAAGCAGGCAGTTAATGGGCCACAACATTTTTAATTGGTTGATATTCATAACTGTGAACATTATGGGTAGTTCTGGAAGTTCTCAGCATGCTGAGTAATTGGGATCAGAGCTTTTTCCTAAAGCAATCACCAGTTGGCAGGTGATAACAATTTCATGAAAATCTGGCCAATATATCAATTACAGAAGGTTTGAAGCTTGACTGATCTTCCAGGCAAAATCTACAGAGGGTCCTGAAGTGTAGATTTTATAACAACAAAAATATGCCCCAGTTTTTTACATGTTTAGGGAGAACCACTTAGAGTTGTAAGCACTCCCTGCACCCCATTTTCAAGTATGTGATTATTTCCATTTCTATAAAACTTTGTTGCTGGTTGGGAACATTTCAGGTCCAACCAGGGGCTAATTGATATTTCCCCCAGCTTAGCTGAAGATATGAATTGCATTTTGATGTGTTTTGTGTTGAATGTGTAGTGAAGAGATTCCATGATAGTTTTGCACCCAAGTCTTAGTTAGCCCACAGTGTGCTGATACCACTACTGCAATACATCAAGATGTATCTGAGTACAACTTGAAGTACCACAACAATGGTTTCAGTTTGTGCTTTCTGCAATGTGGATTGAAGTCAGGGTACTTCCAGGTGGCCTATTGATTTGCACAAAAATTGGTTGTTATCCCATAAAATTTTATCCCAAATCCCCCAACTATCTGCCCAGCCATCAGTCACCTGAAGTCATATGGTGCCTGGTGATTTGACTTCAAACTGAATTCAAAACATGCCAGATTCAAACAGCAACCCTTTCAATTGGGTGTTGTGGTATTATATGTCCTGTTTTACATCTGACATCATATGGTGTGAGTTGATGGGCAGGTGGGTATGGCTTGGCCCAAACCAATCCATAGACCAAATGAGGATAAATGATGGGCTTAATAAGACCTGTGGTCTGGAGGTTTCCTATCTCTAATCTAGTCCAGCTATTCCATCACTTTGCTAATCTAGTTAAATAAGCAAAGAATGCAGCACCGCTGGCTTTTGGACAGCTCCACATCAGCATATTACACTAGTGCTGAACGCCCTGCACTGGTTGCCAGTACATTACTGACCTAAGTTCAGTGTATTACTGTTAATGTACAAACCGCCTAAACTGCCTAGGACCAGGTTACCTGAAGGTCCACCTTCTCCCTTATACACTGGCCAGACCACTGTAATCATGTGCAGAAGCCCTCCTGACTGCCCCACAGTTATCTCTTATTCATTTAATTTTTGTGCAAACCAAGACTTTTCACATAATGCCACCAGGAATTTGGAACACTGTTCCTATAGAGGTCAGATGGGAACTTATCAGTGTTTAATCACCTGCTGAAGACATATTTTCTGAGAATCAGATTTGGTGTTGATCATTTGTTCTACATTTTATTATTTTCTACTTTTATGGCAATTTAATCATTTTATCGTACACAGCTTAGAATTTTTTTTTTAATGAGCTGGTGTGTTAGAACTATTCTTATATTAAAAAAATGAACTGCAAAAAGTCCAAGGAGAATACTGATGGAAAATTGAAATGGAAAGCAGATAACAACCAAATGCTGGTTATGTCATATAATCTTTGCATGAATACATCCACATGAATGCCCAATAAACCGTTGGTCTGGAAACTCCCTCAGCCCTTCTGGAAAGCTAATTGGCCCACACTCATTATTCTTATAAACATTGTAACTGAGGACATAGTCGCTAGTTATTTTGATCATATAGAATACACACACATTTAAATAATTCCCCGTACACTTGTGTAGTTCCTACACATCTTTCTATCTTTATTTCTGGTAGCATGGCTCACTGACCCAGAATTTTGGATGCAATATGCCTCTCAATACTAGTGGCTGGGAATCACAGGTGGTGAGACCACTGTTGCAGACATTCTAAGCATACATGATTGGCCACTGTGAACAAGGGTGGTCTTCCTGATGGACATTTGGCTGATCCAGCAGGGGTCTTCTTATGTTCTAATATACTATTATGTGACCTTTGATGCCTAGTTAGTAGTTGGTTGCTCCATTTCTGCTTTATACAGTGGAGCAGAAGATTGGCCATCCTCTTCTGAGGATGTAACAGAGGTGCCAAAGCCATTTCTTACCACATCAGGGAAAGTTGGTCACAATGTAGGATGAGGATTGGGAGCACGGCACATTTATGAATACTGGGTAAGACAGTTAGGGGGTGCATGAAGAAGGTAGTGCTGTGAGGGTTCTTTCTATGTCATGTGTATTCTTGAATCAGATGGCAGGCTACTGTGGCCACATTAACACCATACATTCAAAGCACTATGGTACCACTTTAAACAGGCATGGCTTCCTTCAATGAATTCTGAGAGATGTATTTAAGGGTGCTGAGAATTGCTAGAACACCCCTATTCCCCTCACAGACCTACAATTCCTAGAGTTCCCAGTGAAGAGGGATTGATTGTTAACCCTCTCTGGGAGTTGTAGCTCTATGAGAGGACTAGGGGCCTCTAAAAACTCTCAGTACCCTTAACAACACTTTCTTTGGGGGAAAGTCATCATGGTTGAAAGTGGTATCACAGTGCTTTAAATATATGATGGGAATGTGACCTGAAGCAAAACAGTTCTGAGAATAGTCATTGAGCACTCCTTCAGTCAGTATCCATATAAACTGATCCTGAGATCCATCCAAAATGGAACTGCCTTTTCTTTATTAATTTAGGTGTTCATGTGAGTTGAATTCCATTTTCCTGCTTTGTTTGCCCAGAGGACCAGGAAGCTGACAGCTCTCATCAGCTTAGCTGTTAGGGCATATGAAATGCATCTCTTGGATGGCAATTCTTCAGAGCTTCTCACTGCTGATCAGATTGATGTAGTGGCAAAGACAATATATTGTTTTGCATAGCCCAGGTCAATTAAAAGAAGGCTGTCTAGGCACGCTGCCAAGACTGAGTGTACATAGAGGGTGGATTCCTACTGACTTGCCCTTTTAGAACATCAAGTGTCATCAAAAGATTAGACTTGGCATCGATTCTCTGTGTTTTGATGCCAGCCTGGTGGGTGAAGCAGAGCCTTAACCGTAGGGGAGAGGAAGCAGGGGACTTTAGAGAGAAGGTATAATTCTGGAGCGATGGGACTTGCAGCTCAATACTCGTGAGTGGGAGGTGAAAGAGCATTTCTGCTTGAATGGACAGCTGCTTCCAGTGTCTTTGCATCTAGTTAGAATCATTTCTGAGAAAAGCAGCTAGCCTGGAAGAATTTGGGCTATTTTCTATGAGGAATGCCAGATAGAGTATAGAATAAGATCCCTCTGCAATCCCGACACCCTTTTATAAGATAGACCAGCTACTAAAGTCAGGGGGAAGGGCCCTAGCTCAGTAGTAGAACACACACACATTCAAGGCAGAAGATCCCAGGTTCAATCCATGGCATCACCAGGTAGGGCTGGGAAATTCCCCTGTTTGAAGCGCTAGACCAGGGTTGGTTTATCCATGGCCACATGGATGTCAGTGGGCTCCAACAACCTGCATGGTGTCAGGAATGCTTGAGTTGTATTTCAACATCTAGAGGGCACCACATCATCTACGTCTCCCCTACTGTAATTGACAGATGACCCAATGGTCTGATTCAGTATTAGCTCCTGTTCACTGCAATGTGACTGAATTTCCAGAACACGGATTCTTGGAGAGCTCCTGCTGCCTTATCTCTGAGAAATGCTTATGCGGTATTCATCCTTATAATGTTTAAGGTGTGTTTAGTTCATTCCCCATTACATTAGTAAACTATTCAAGCGAGATTTTATGAAAATTCATGGCCAGAGATAGTCTGACGGTTTTTCACATTCTAGGAGAAAATTTCCTCATTTCATTCCTCTATTTCAAAGCATAGAGCCACATGGCCATCCACTGAAACTATCATTTTGACATGTGGGGTGGGGAATCCTTGGCCTTTGAGCATCATTAGTCCTGCCAGGCTACCCAGTCCATTTCAGTGGATGGACCCAGTCCATTTCAGTAGTCATTCCCAGCTACTCTAAACGTGGTATTAAATATCAAAACCGAGGTGGAGCAAGGAAATA
Organism: Lacerta agilis; assembly: GCF_009819535.1. Classification (NCBI taxonomy): domain Eukaryota; kingdom Metazoa; phylum Chordata; class Lepidosauria; order Squamata; family Lacertidae; genus Lacerta; species Lacerta agilis. The sequence goes on along the minus strand of NC_046314.1, from coordinate 84,852,890 downwards.
CCTGGCTCAGCTGAAATAGGATTCACAGGCATCAAAGAGCTCTGCATGGGGCTTCACAAGACATTAAGATCAGCTGCTTGCCAGGTCTTGAAAATCCCATTGCAAATTGCTCTGCAAAACTCTTAGGCCCTGTGAAACCTTTTGCAAAACAGGGTCACCTACCATTGTGATGTCAGCTCTGCACACTTGTCAAGCTTGGCCCATGGATGTAGGGACATAAATATCTGGCCCATCAGCCAGAGTTCCCCACCCCTGTGTTAAAATGCTAACAAATCCTGCTTCTTCACTCACTAGGTTTCCCCACATGATACCCAGCAGTTGTTTAATGTGTGTGATCAGACTCCATTGTACAGCACAACACAGCACCCTTCACAGCTAGACCCTTGTCAATCAGACCCCTATTTTCTGTTGAGGCCTAGATCTTCCTGTCCACCAGCATTTAACATAGCACTGGCCTTAATAATAATAATAATAATAATAATAATAATAATAATAATACCTTTATTGTCAATGTACAACCTCTGTACAATTAAATTAACCGAGCCTCCCCCCCCACAAACACTCAATCTCATTGCACTCTGTGTGCTTGTCGCACAACACACCAACCCCGAAAGTCAGTTGCACTATATTATTTTCTGTGCAACATCTGTGCAAAATAATTTCTTCTCCGTGCTAAACATACCCAGCTCTTTACATTTCCTTGCAGGACATGGTCTCCAGGCCCCTTGCCACCTCTGTTACTCTTCTCTGCACTTATCTGAGGACATAGGAGTTGTTACGTCATCACATGATGTAACAATATGATGGTTGATTTGCCAAGAGCCCAGATCCAGGGCCCATTTTACTATGTTACTTTCGGGGTGCGGTCCCTTGGAGTATGTGCAAAGTAGCTTTGCGTTAATAGTGATTATCCATAACTGGTCCTTAATGTATGGTTCCATTACTTCAAATTTCTTGCATGGCAATGACAGCTGCAGAGCATTATTTCTCACTCCTTGACAATCCCTATCAGAAGTGAACCTTATTTTCACTTGCTTTCTTGTGCTTTGCCTCAAAAGCCACCTGCTCCCCATGTTCTTCTGAAATATGAAGGTTTTGCTTCTTGCTTTTCTCCTTCACTAACTGCCCATCTGTTTTCAAACCAAACCCTGTGAAAGCATGTTTTCTCCCTCCCTCCTCTGTCTGCACCTCTTAGTTTATCTGCTGCTATTTATAACTTTGCAGCTTCCTTGGGAAATGCATTTTGCATGGAAGAACACTAGCCAAAACAAATATGAATTTGTATGAGTATGTTTCTCTTGCAGCATATCTGTACATGAAGGGGGGGAAAGCAGCCAGAAAGTATATTCTCTTGCATCCTAAGGCTTGACAGAGTTCACAGAAATAAAGTCTCCCACCCTTTCCACTCCCTGCAAGCACCAGAACTTTTCCCTAGCCCAACTAGACTCTATGGAGAGTCAGGGCCCCTTCCTGGAAAATGTGGGGTGGGGCATGAGAGCTGCAGGGGTGTGAGTGGAAGACGTGTCCCCATGGAGAGGATGAGGGGAAATTCTGAGATTCAGAGGAATCTCTTTATATGGATATACTTCTTGATTCTTTGTTTATAACTTTATATTTGTAAAACTAATAAAAATGATTTCAAAAAGAAAAGAAAGAAACTTGGCTTCTCTACCATTGGCCAAAACAGCAATCCATGTCTCTGTTAAGAGATTTGTTTTTGCTGGTCTTAAGTTCCCATTAATAGGCAAAGTTACAGTAATTTCTCAATGAAAGTTTTTAGAAACAGTGTACCTGGCTTTCAGGGTAGCACACTATTTCTTAAGTGGCCCTGATATCAATTGCATCTCTGGAAAATGGTGGAGATTCATGAAGGTCTCTTAAACCTAGTTGTAGCAAAGTCTGGATCATCATTATTCCATGTAGATATTTCTTTATTGATCTAAGAATGTATCTGTCTATGTCACCAAGACATCATGTTTAGTGATTTTATCGGGCATTCAGAGACAGGGATTATGCTTCCGGGAGCTGATAGTGACCTGGTTTTCAAAACTTAGAATGCCTGCAAAATCTTGCTGGATTCCTTTCTTGCACAGGATTTAAATGTGCAAACATAAAATGGAGCCAAGCAACTGATTTTCCATTTGGTGTCTAGATTCCTGAGAAACTAGATAATTGCTTTTTTCCTGGGTATGCTGGATTTTTAAAGAGGCTTACAAATGCAGCATTCACTCCTTGCAGTTTTTCCTTTCTTTCTCTTTGGTAACGGAAGAGCAGATTGCCCTCCTTCATCTTCTTTAATTCAATTTTTTCACTGGTAATACTTTGTTATTTACTTTCATTCCTGCCTGCTCAGCAATTTAGGAAATGCCCCTTTGACATCCTTCCTCAATCCCAAAGACCAACATCTTCTCAAAGTGCCTTTTGTTCTTGGGGATTCAGTTAGTCAGAAATTGTTTTTGCAATCATTAAATAACAGCCAAGCCATTAAAATGCAGCATGCGTAGATATGTAGGTAACTTCAAACTCTCGAAATACACAAGGAGAAGGTCCTTCTTTTTCCCTTGCATTCCCTCCTCTTTCATGTCTGCCTGTCTTTTGCCCATCCGTCTCTCTCTCTCTGCTGTTCCATCATTCTGTTTTGAAGGCACATGTTAGAAAAGTTGAAAAGGGCACAGCCCCTTTGGGGTTACACTTTCAGGGTTGCTCAGGCTTCCTGGGAATGCTTATCAGGACTGCTGTAGAACATAAAGTACCCAATTACTGTCTCCTTGATGCGGCAGCGGGGGAGGGGAGGATACACAGTGGAAAAGAATTAAACATTATGAATTGGTCTTGATTTGCACAAATAACAGCTTCTGAAAACGGGCTAACCACAAAGTCAGAGTAGAGAGAGATCAGAGTACTCACAGAAGTCACAACACAGCAACTTCTGTGGGCAACACACACTGGGAATTTTGAAATGCTTGTTCATGGATGATGTTCCATACTTCATCCATCCATCCATTCATATATCTAATGGTATTCCACCTTTCAGATCCAAAGATCCCCAAGGCAGTTCACAAGATCATCAAAAAACAAAACAGTAAGAACTTAAGTACCCTACTGAATCAGGCCAGTGGCTCATCTGGTCCAGCACCCTGTTCTCACAGTGGCCAGCCAGATGCCTGTAAGACACCCACAAGCAGAGCCTGAGGTCAACAGCACTCTCCCCACCTGTTATTCCCAGCAGCTGGTATTCAGTAGCATATTGCCTCCAATGATGGAGGCAGAAATTAGGCACTATGGCTAACAGCTATTGATAGCCTAATCTTCTGCAAAGCAGTTTAAAGCAGTCAGGAATAGTGTTTAGCATACAAGAACAAAAAGAACAAGATTAAACACAGAGCAACAGCTAGAACATAAAACCATAGAAGTGTTGCTCGCACCATTCACCCAAGTCAATAGCCCTGTTGAGCTGTTAGTACTGTGTGTTATCTCAGCATATGATGGGTGTATGTGTGAAGGCTACCTCCTGCATTGCTGCTCCCATCGCCCTTAGTGAATTGGTGAGACTTCTATATCTATGAAGGCTCCATATGTGATGTAAACCTTAAAATCAAGAGCACAGGAGGCTCCCAGCTATAGACTGTCTCCTTCCAACTCATGGAAGGCAGCTGGAATAGTGATAGAGGTAAGAACACAAGAAAATTCCTGGTGGATCAGGTCAGAAACCTACCTTGTGCAGCATCCTGTTCTCATTACGGCCAACCAGATGCATATGGGAAGTATGAAAACAAGACCTGAGTGCAATAGCACTCTCCTCATTTGCAGTCCCCAGCAACTGATATTCAGCTGCATGCTGCCTTCAACAGTGGAGGGAGAACATAGCTATGGCTAGTAGCCATTGAGGTGGAGTTAGCACATTTGATTCTCTTGTGTGTTGAATTAATAAAAAAGACAAAGGACAGAATAGGGTTAACAAGACAGGTAAATGATAGTGCCCTTACCTATGTGGCTCCCGAATCAAATTGGCAGCCTTGACAGATAATGACATTATGAAATTGCTGCAAGAGCCGTACAGATCTATTAGGGATATTTACTGTAAGTGAGATAGAAACATAGTACATCACACTGTAGTGGGGAAGGCTTGCCCAGGTGTCCCATGTGCTTGCTAAGTCTACTATCCAACTGGGACGTGGATGGCACTGTGGTCTAAACCACTAAGCCCCTTGGGCTTGCCGATCAGTTCGAATCCCCGTGATGGGGTGAGCTCCCATTGCTGTGTCCCAGATCCTGTGGTTTCCATCATGGTGTTCCATTGTGCCAGAAGCTGTTTAGTCATGCTTGGCACATGACCCAGAAATCTGTCTGTGGACAAACACTGACTCCCTTGCCCTGAAAGTGAGTTGAGCGCTGCAACCCCATAGTGGCCTTTGACTGGACCTAACCGTCCAGGGGTCCTTTACCTTTACCTTTTTACTATCCAACTGTTGATGGGCAACTTCTAAAGCCCTGTTATCCCTTCTTGTGGTCCTTTATCTTTTAGCAAGACACGAACCAGGTAGTTCTTTCATATAAATGCCTCTTTCAAGGACTCACAGCCCTTTCAAAAGAGGAGTTTCCTCTGTAAGAGGAAGACACATGATCACCCTTACCCACCCCCAGGCCTTAATGGGTTAGGTGGAAGTCTTCTAGGGAGAACACTCTTACATTTAGCTCTAGCTCCTCCATATGATAAGGAATGCAAGGCTTCCAACTGCATGTAGAGGCCTCTCATGTCCAGCCAAATGTGCATAGATAACCTGTTCAGACACATGAAGGTCTGGGGAAGGGAAGCCACAGGGGTCAGGGGCCATCACCCTATTCCCTCCTCCACACAATTCTTGTAATGTACAGAGGGTAATTTCTAAATAGGACTAATATGAAAGCAGGTTCAACACAACTGTGACCTCCTTATTTGCTGCTAGAGTCTTTCAAATACCTCTCCCAAATTTATTCTTCTTAAGTGGGGGGGGGGAATCTGATACCCAGCCCCCTAAAAGGGTCAGAAACATGAGTTGTTGGGATTTTCCCACGTAAGTTGTAAATAAATGCAGTTAAAAAAAAATTCCTTCCAGTAGCACCTTAGAGACCAACTAAGTTTGTTATTGGTATGAGCTTTCGTGTGCATGCATGCTTCTTCAGATACCATTACCCATGGCTTAGATCACTGGTGGCCAAACTTGGCCCTCCAGCTGTTTGGGGACTACAACTCCCATCATCCCTAGCTAACAGGACCAGTGGTCAGGGATGATGGGAATTGTAGTCCCAAAACAGCTGGAGGGCCAAGTTCGGCCACCACTGGCTTAGATTGTGTTTAAATTTCCCAGGAACTTTCTGCCTACACCCGGACAACACCATTACTGGCCCCAACAACATCAAACATACCATCTCAGGACTATCTAATTGCTCATCTTCTAACATTCTGTATGCCATCAAATGCCAACAGCTGTCTATATTCAGCTGTCTATATTGGATAAACAGGCCAAACCCTACGCCAAAAGATAAATGGACATAAATCTGATATCAGGAATCACAAGACAGAGAAACCAGCAGGAGAACACTGCAGTCTCCCAGGACATTCTATACAAGATCTCAAAGTAGCTGTCTTAATACAAAGAAATTTCAGAAATAGACTGGAAAGAGAAGTTGCTGAATTGCAACTTATTACCAAACTTAAAACCATGGAGATACCTGGTCTGAACAAAGACATTGGATTCTTATCTCATTATACATGACAAACCTATTTTTAGCCATCTCACCCCTTGCAAAGTGTATGTGAAGAAGTGTGAATGCACACGAAAGCTCATACCAAGAACAAACTTAGTTGGTCTCTAAGGTGCTACTGGAAGGATTTTTTTTATTTTTTATTTTGCTTTGACTATGGCAGACCAACACAGCTACCTACCTGCAAATGCAGTTCAGACAGTTGAAGTTTCATTTCTGCAAGAGCAAGCAATAACAATCAAGGCTTTTCACATCTGGAACGGAGACAGCTTTTAGTCAGCGGAGTTTTGAATTCCACCTGCATGTGCATGCTTTATCTCACATCGCTTTATCAGTCCATACACTTTGTGTAATTCACCATTCCAGGCAAGAACTAACGGTATCAATTTATAATTGTAGCTGGGCATCAGCAATATCAAATTCTCTTCTCTAATTAATGACATTGTAGATACTACTTTGTGATTTTCACAGAAAGGGAAGAATTTTCATTCAATTTACATTTACACTACACACACACGCACACATGCAGCCCAAAGGTATTCTCAGAATTGAAGGCATGCTTCAGCTAATTTTATAACATGGATGAAAAAATGAGGTTGGCCAGAATGCTCACTCTGCTTTCACCTCCACATAAAATAATGTTCAGTCATGGAAACAAGCCATCCAAAAGAAATGCAGAGATGTGTTGAAGCACCCAACAATGACTCAAGGAAAGCACTAATTATTACTAATTATTATTTATTATTTATTGAATTTATGTCCCCTACTTCCTCCCCCAAACTACCCAGCATAGCAACCCATATCTTTGATTATGTTTGTTAAATGTTAATAAAGATTAGTTAATATCCAGAACAAAACTTTTTAAAAACAAAAAACAAGCATTTCTAAAAACTCTTAAAATATTCTAAAGAACAGATACAGTTAATAACACCCTAAAAACAAATAAACTTTTTCTCATCTGGATCTCAGGGCTGTCAGGAACAATGTGCTTCAGACATCAAATGCTGTGGCAAACAGGAATGTTTTCAAATTCCTCCTGAAATTCAGTAATGATGAAGAACAGGCACACCTAGCCAGGGAGGGCATGCCAGAAATGGGAAACCACCACTGAAAAAACCCTGTTTCCGATCGACACCAATCTGACAGCCCTCAATAGTGGCATCACTAACATGTCCTAACCTACTGATCATAGAGTACAGAATAGTTGATAACTGGGGAAGGTGCACTTTTAGGAACTTGAGCGCCAAGACATTTAGGGCTTCATATGATAGCACTAAGACCTCAAATTGGGCCCAATAACTCAATAGTAGCCAGTGCATTGCTTTCAGGACTAGTGTCATAGAGTTCCATCAGGCTGCATTCTTCACTAGCAACTTCTGGACAGTCTTCAAGGACAGCCACACATACAGCACATTACAGTACAGTAGTCCAGATGGGAAGACACCATGAATAATGAGCAGCTTTACAACTCTTAATTCTGACAAGAGTCCATTAGCACTAACAAGAAAAGAATGAGAAAACATTAGCAGGCATTGCGGGAAGGAGATACATGTGACCTAGATGATGTGCAGCAGATGTGGGAAATTCTTGCTTCTCCAGATGTTGTTGAACCATCTCAGTTGCATGACAAGCCTGCAAACTGGATTGAGACCAGCTTGGGAGGTGATATTTTGCTCCCCCCCTTTTTTTTGTTCCCAATGAGTCAGGAAATAGTTGATTAAAGAGTGGTGGGAGAAATGCAATGCAGATTGAGAAGTATTCCTCTAACCTCACCTTTGGGTGGGTGGTTAAACCTCCCTTGGATATATTCCCAAGCTGCCTTAGGACTGCCCCTGAAAAGCAGCAATACTATCTGAATTGAAAAAAATCATCTGACAAAATGCCAATCCATTTCAGTGGAAACGATAACACCAATCAAAGGCGATCCTTAGAACCTGTTTAAAAAAGAATCTTTGAGCCATTTGAACTTGGATTTTTGTGTGCGTGTGGACTTAGACTCTGACTGACCTTACTGGGTGCAATATTCCAAAGCACCAGAGCCACGATAGAAAAGGCTGTTCATTCCCCTAGTGATCTTACTTCATAAATCATAGAGATTCAAAGCAAGGTCTCTCGTCTTCAGAGGATTTTAATAAACAGGGCTGCTTATACTGGGGCAGTGCCAGGATCATCATTCACAAGTCAATCACATAACTTCAGGAAATGGGATGGTTTGGCTGGTAGAACATGAAGTCCCCTGCATTGGAGAGGAGAGAACTGCCTAATAAATATATATGAGGAGCTTGTGGGTCTTATGCCATTGGTAATGGCTGGTCATTTCACATTGCTCCTTGCCCAGAACAGTCAGGGAAGATGAGAGAGGTGTCACAAGAAACCTATGACCATCCCCTGCTACATGCCCTGAGCCAAAATCATTTGTTGGTGTAGCTCACATTAAAATAACAACTGTGGTTTAGTATTACAGTGGTACCTTGGTTCTCAAACTTAAACTGTTCCGGAAGTCCGTTCCAAAAACAAAGAGTTCCAAAACCAAGGTGCGCTTTCCCATATAAAGTGATGCAAAATGGATTGATCTGTTCCAGACTTTTAAAAACAACCCCTAAAACAGCAATTTAACATGAATTTTTACTAATGAGACCATTGATCCATAAAATGAAAGCAATAAACAATGTACTGCAGTCGCACAATCAATCAGTCAGTAGCTGAACTGGGTTCCACACAGTCACAAAAAAACAAAACAAAACTTATGGAGACAGAGGCTACAATTCAAAAACAATATATCTAGCAGCAAGTTCCATTGAACTCAATGGAACTTATTTCTGAGTAGATATATTTAGAATTGTGCCACAGATCTCATTCTCTTTTCATATATTTTCTCAAAATAGCAGATTTGTAAAACTGTTTTTCAAAAGGTGCTCTGGGTGATGAGTGGATCTGGTTTAATATTCTCTTAATAGAAAATGTATTATTTTCTACTTAAGTCTTGTGATTTCTTGATTTGGATGAACTGGACAAGACTCAGAAGTTGTCAGGAAAAGCTTGCAGGATGCTGAATTTGTAGTTCTGTCAGACTCTTAAGATTCACTGCCTGTTATAATCAAAGTTTACTTTAGTTGAGGATATTGTTTGCTAAAGAGAAATTATTCTAGCTGTTCTTGTGGAAGCTATTGTTGCAAGGAAACCACTATGTTTTCTTGCATCACTTATTTGGAGAAATGCTACATGGAGTTGGAGTGTCCCCATAAAGCTGTGATTTCACTGCATGTTAATATGTAAATATGCTGATCAGCAGAGAAAGCATCATTCAGTCTTCCTGTTTGTGTTTCTGATTTGTAATACTGTATTTACTTGAATCTAACGCTCACCTTTTTTTTACCAAATTGTGTTGCGAAAATTAAGGTGTGCATAAGATTTAATGGCATATTTACATTCACCAGCAAATGCTTTTTTTGGTTTTAAGGTTCCGAGAATTGAGGTGCGCATTAGATTTGATGGTGCATTGTTGTTGTTGTTGTTGTTGTTGTTGTTGTTGTTCAGTCGTTCAGTCGTGTCCGACTCTTCGTGACCCCATGGACCAGAGCATGCCAGGCACGCCTATCCTCCACTGCCTCCCGCAGTTTGGCCAAACTCATGCTAGTCGCTTCGAGAACACTGTCCAACCATCTCATCCTCTGTCGTCCCCTTCTCCTTTTGGCGCATTAGACTCAAGTAAATATGGTATTTGCACTTTATTGTTTTTTAAGAACACACACACACACCCTAGTACCTGACTCATGTATTCCAAGCCAGAAAACAAAACAAAAAACCTGTATGTATTCCATCAACAAATATTGTTTTAAATCAGTACAGACCCTCCAAGTGCTCCTATTTTCCAGGGACAGTCCCAGATTTACAACCGTCCTGGTTTCTGATTTGATCCTGGAATGTCCCGCTTTTCCTTAGGACATCCCTCTTTTCATTGGAGAAATATTGGAGGGTATGGGAGTAAGGAACATTTTCAGCCCAAAGGCTGAAAATTATCCCTCATGGCAAACCTTCTGTTTAACTTGTAAGAAAGCATGAAGCAGAATGAGTCAAAGGCCTGTCTGGTCCAGCATCCTGTTCTCACAGTGACCAGCCAGAAAGACTTATGGAAAAGCTCACAAACAGGACCCGAGTGCAACAGCACTCCACCCAGTTGATATTCCCCGGGGTATGCAGTAGAGGGAGAACATAGCCATCAAAGCTAGTAGTCACTGGTAGCCTTCTCCTCTCAGTTCTATGAGAGGCATGTGGGTTTATAAGGGGCTTTCCATGACTGCAGAGCTCCATGTTTCAAATAAGCTAACTTGGAATATATGCATGAGGTTAGATTCCCCACTTCCTTCAGGATTTCTGTTATAGCCAAGAATGGTAAGAAAGCCCATCACTTCTTCATCTCCAGGGCTGGACAAACTCCTCTTTCCACTGCTTCAAGAACCATTTTTAGGGAAGAGGATCAGCCTACAATTGTTTCTGCAGGACATGAACTACTCCCCCCCCCCATTTTTCTGTGTTTAATTGTTCATAGAGAAGAGCAGAGGAAGCCTGTGGGCATGAGGATTAGCTCATTTGAGAGAAGGAACCTGGGGATTCAGTCTGCCTCCCTGGTGTTATCAATGTTTCCTTTAAGATACAGCCTGGGGAGGGAACTGGCTTTTTTGTTGGATCGATTGATTAATTTTTTTAAAAAGAAAAGTTTTTGAAATCTCCTCAGTGGATATGGGTAAAATAATAGCACTTGCTATTTTAGCAGAGTTTTTAGAATAATTGGCTTTATTACTCTTGTGCTGCAATGCTCATTTGAGCCCCCTAGCCTTCTCAGTAGGGATGGGGAAGGAATTTGATTCTGTTTACATTTAAAGCTGATTCTATTGAATTCACACTTTCTGAAACCGTATGAGAACTGAAATACAGTCATCCTTTGAAATTCATTGATTATTATTTTTTGGTGTTAAAATATTCAAGAGACCCATATTTTCTTGCCTAGATAAGTTGCTCTTTTTTATTTAAAAGTTCTTGTTAATATCGTTATTTTTAATTAATTAATTATATTTGTTTGTTTCATAAAATTGATATACCATTTGATTGTAAAACAAACAAACAAATCTCAAAGCTGTATAAAACAAATACCCTCAAAGCAGCTTATGAATTTATGAATCACCTTCACATGTGTGTCAAGGCAATTTGTGAGCCTAGCCTAAAAACAGCTAAAAATACTTATTAGTAAAAAATAAAAATAAAAATACTTGAGATAGGTTTTAGAATCAATACAAAATGACTGTCTTAGGCAGCGACTAAAGCTTGTCAAAACAAACATGTCTTCAAGTGTTTATGGGAAGTGCAAATAGTGGTCATGGCCTTCTTAAATTCCTACGCCCAACTGTTCTGAAACTATGCCTCACAGAACAGCACACAATGCTCTCATGGCAAGTGAATCACAGCAAGTTCAAGTGCTCCTTCTCCATTGTTCTGTAACTCACACAAAGCAGGTACCATGAGGCTTAATGAATTGATGTTTGCATAGCATATTGAGCTTCTTGGATGAAAGCTGCAATAAAAGTGTATTTCTATTATTATCCCCCTCGGTCATCTCTTTATCTCTCTCCACCTAAGTGATATTTATCTGTTCCTCCTTCCTTGGTGAGACACCATGGGACAGGGCCTTTTATGAGTGCTGCTTACTAAAAATGGCAACTTTTAGCACTTTAAATGGTACCCAAGGGCATGCCCCAGTTATTATTCTCCTGTGTCCTTCATGCAGCTTCTGAAACCAAGCCAAAATCCAGCTTGATAGTCCCGATGACATCTTGAAAAGAGGTAACGCTTGTGTGACTCACAAGTTTTTGAGTTATCTAAAGTTAGCTTTGTTGAGTTATTTCACACCGTTTGTGGAGTTAAGTATTTCACGCCTGGAATCAGCCCAATCAGGAAATAGCCACAAGATCCTGACCTCTTTGGTTTTTTGAAATATGAGGCCTACCTACTTGGCAGTGGCATTTCTGCTGCTCAGTGGGAGGCAATAGCCAGGCCAGAAACTATTCCTGCAGCTCTTTTCACCAGGCAAGCTATGCCTGCACTGACCTGCACTCCCCACCCCCAAGAAAATGTGTCCATTGTAACCTTTGTAAAAGAAATGCAGATACTGCTCCCCAGCACCTGCTGTGTAAGGCAGTCACCTCACCTTGCCTAATGGCAAGACCAGGAATAACCCTGCCTATTTCATAGAATCATAGAATCATAAAGTTGGAAGAGACCACAAGGGCCATCCAGTCCAACCCCCTGCCAAGCAGGAAACACCATCAAAGCATTCCTGACAGATGGCTGTCAAGCCTCTGCTTAAAGACCTCCAAAGAAGGAGACTCCACCACACTCCTTGGTAGCAAATTCCACTGCCGAACAGCTCTCACTGTCAGGAAGTTCTTCCTAATTGTTGTTGTTCAGTCGTTCAGTCGTGTCCGACTCTTTGTGACCCCATGGACCAGAGCACGCCAGGCACGCCTATCCTTCACTGCCTCTCGCAGTTTGGCCAAACTCATGTTAGTAGCTTCAAGAACACTGTCCAACCATCTCATCCTCTGTCGTCCCCTTCTCCTTGTGCCCTCCATCTTTCCCAACATCAGGGTCTTTTCCAGGGAGTCTTCTCTTCTCGTGAGGTGGCCAAAGTACTGGAGCCTCAACTTCAGGATCTGTCCTTCTAGTGAGCACTCGGGGCTGATTTCTTTGAGAATGGATAGGTTTGATCTTCTTGCAGTCCATGGGACTCTCAAGAGTCTCCTCCAGCACCATAATTCAAAAGCATCAATTCTTTGGCGATCAGCCTTCTTTATGGTCCAGCTCTCACTTCCGTACATTACTCTTCCTAATATTTAACTTCATTTATCACTTTCCAGGGTGCTTCTTGTCGGTTGTGCCATCTGCAACAAATAATATTAAAATGCTTCAGAGGATGGTATATGTTTTGCTAATTTCTTCCTGACCTTCCTGACCTGATGATGAGCTTACTCTGGAAAACATGGGGATTAATAACCCCTGTAATTTCATCCCAGTTAGCACCATTTCCGATATACAAATGTTTGATGAAGTCTGTAAGTAATTGACCTCTTTGCTTCACATTAGCACACCTGCCAAGTTGGGGAGGAAGGAGGAATGTGTAAATATATATTTGATGGAGAGATTTTTGCCCAACATTCAGTAAATGAATCAGATCAATCAATGAAAAATCATTTGGCTGATTTAAAAAGTCCAGTTTGTTATTCAAACAAACGTGATTACTATTTTTAAATACAAGTACCTTTAAATAAAAACTGTGGGAGGTAAGTGCCAAACATCCCCTATCCTTTCTCACACAGTGGAAATATTTATTCTAAGACAGAGTCTGCTGTGTGATCAGCAGTGCCTTGGGGCTGCCAGTGCCAATATGAAGTGCCCCCAACGTTGTCACTGCTGCCTTGTTGTGCCCTCTCCCTGTCCTGAAAAATGCAGTCCCGCTGTGGCCAGCAGGAGATGCCACCATCTTCAGACACCTCTCCTGAGCTGCTGCTATGTGGAATGTTGTGCACATTAAAGTCAAAGAAAGAATCCCACCCCACTCCCCCAAGTTCTGTTAGAGCATTTGTGCTCATATGCACATTGGTACAGGTTTAATCAACTGATTAACTGGTTAATCAGTTAGAACACATGCAATTTCTCTACTAAGGTTTCTTTAACTGTGATAGATGAAAAGGACATCTGAGATTAAAAATTGAACAGATGGCAAGTATGTGGGCCACAATTTAAGACATTTAAAAGTCAGCAAACTGAGATTTTATGGAAAGTAATTTAAGGACAGTAGTTTTTATTTGATATGGATATGACCTAGGGACACGATCCATCTAGAATTTTCTACTCAGACACATATTGCTACTGAAATAACACTGAAAATGGGGGGGGGGGGGAATCCATAGCAGTGTATTAAGAGAACGCAAAGACCACCCACTACAGAACATGGGAAGCTGTTGATACAGAGTCAGTCCATATGCCAATCTGGCTGGCAGTGGCTCTCCAGGGTTTCAGACAGGAAACCCCCAGCCCTGCCTGGAGAACATGTGGTCCTCTGCAGGTAAAACATATGCTCTACCATTGAGCTATGACCCTTCCAAGGGAAGTGTCACCCTTTTAAGGTGGCTTATATAAGAGAAGAGCCCAGTGGTGTGTGCCCAAATTCTCTACCAATGTTTTCATTCGTCATGAAATCAGCACACCAAAGGATGGGGAGATTAGTTTAAAACAACAAGCACCATCTTTTCATATGATTGTGGGAGCTAGCCTTATGACAGTGTTCTAAAAGCATTGGAAATCTCTAACTGCACACCAAAATTCACAGAGTGGTGGGTTCAGTTATTGCACAGGGGAAATTTAAACAAATCAACTCCAGCTATTTGAGCAAGTCGAGGAAGAAAACCTCGAATCATGTTGGAACAAAGTTTGGAGGTGATTGAAACAAGTAGGAATTGATAAACAAACCACAACTATGGGTCCTCCTTTGCTTTAGATCCTTGCAGAAATGGTGCAGAAACCTCTGACTTTGGCTTTACTCTATTGCACTCCAGTATGAGTCACATCCACCTCTCCACCCACTTTCCAGCCCCACCATGCATGAAAAGTTCCCCATGAGGTAATGTGGCCCTTAGCACAAAAAGTCTTCCCCACCCTTGCTATAAAGGATTTGTAAATTATTATACCTAGCCAGATCCCCCCTCCCCATTTTTTCTTGTTTTGTCCATATTTTATAATGGGAGGAAGGCTCTGTCCCCTTGCTCACTCCGCTTGCCAACCACACAAAACCCCACGACAAGACGCTTTGCCTATCAAGGGCCCATAACCACCCTGTTCCCTAAGATGTAAATAACTAGACACCACACAGGATATTGTGGTAAGCAACAGTGCATGTCACTCCCACCCGTCCACTGGGAGTTTTTCTAACATTGAAGCTGGTTTGGGGGGGGGAGGTGCTCTATGACTTACGTCAAATTAGGTCCCCATTGAAGGAGTGGTATGGCCCTAGCCCTCATCTGGTAATTGGACAGGAGACACTCCTCCTGGATCCTTTTAAAAGGATACCCTTACCCGTGGAGGGGCAGGCAGAGGCTACAACCTCCTCTCCAACCAAGACTAGGCTTACCCATGCCTATCCACCTTACAAAGTTGTGACAATTACTATGAGGTAGGCGAAAACCCAAAAAAAAACCCTATTAGCAAGGGGGGATAATTCCTGCCTGGGCCCTGAAAAATGAGGCAACCGACATTGACCATAGCAAGGTCGAAGTGTCTCCCCAAAACCCCTAATCTGAAGGAAGGTGGGTGGGAGAACTGGCACGGTGAGAGAAAGGTCAAAACGTCCCTCTGGCCAGGCATTTAAACTTCCCCTGGGTGCGGTGCCAAGGGCCACAATTGGTCATTTGGTCCCGTGTCCAGCAGAATGCCTGCTAACTTCTGCCACCATTGACCCCTTTGGTGGCAGGAATATGATCCACCTTCGATAGGCCAGTTTACCAGGGAGGCCCAGCCCGGGGCCCGCCCTCTAAGCTGTCCACTCAGAAAGGGGGTAAACGGACTTTCTTGCTGAATTGTCTGCCCAGCCCAGATATTATCCTAGCTTCTCCCTTCTGTTCTATAGCTCCATTTTGTACCACTGTTTTCACCTTCACTCCAATTTCCATGCCTCTTCCCCCTCCTTTTTTGTAGCTCCTCCTTGCACACATACAACTCACATGGTAATCTTCTGCAGCATCCTCCTACCACACCTTACAGCTACCAAGTACCCTTTCACCTTCTCTTCCTTTTTGCAGGGCTGGTTGCATTCCTGTTTTCACATCCACCCTATTTCCCCCTTCCTTCTCTTTCCTCCTTTTCTCAGCTACCGTTTTTACGCAGACCACACTCATTCCGATGCCTTCTCCTATCCTATGCTGCAGCTCCCCTTTGCATAAGCAACCCATTTTCACCTTCACCCCCTGTCCCTCACTTCTCCCTCTTTGTTCAACTCCCCGTTGCGCATAGACCACCTCCATTTTCATGCCTCTCCCCCCTATTCTGTGACACCTTTTGTGTGATATGTTAACGTGTCTTTAAAATGAACAGAATCTTAACAGCAAGCCTGTCAGCTTGTTCAGTTAGGGAAGGTTGAATTCTGTTGATGGATGTTGTACTTGTATGGGTGTTTGTTAATAAAATACCTAAATTACTATATTGAATGTGGAACTTCATGATGAAGACAGCACATGCTATCAGGAGTGAAATGTGTTGAATGACAGTACAATGGAATATATGTGTGCTCCTCATCCTTCATTTCTTGCAGGAGGCAGCTGAGGAATGGAAGAGGGAGAATTTTGTCTTCCTTCCCAATCTATTCAGAAGTCTCCCGATGCTTTAAACCACCACTTTCCTCCTCCCTCTCAAGGCCCCTCCCTTCTCACTTCTGTTTTGCTCCCCTGAAGCACCCTAGCTTTATGCAAATCCAGGATTGTGATGTGGTGCTACAAATCTTCCAACGGGGACTGTGTGATGACACTCTGGTGCAATTATAGTACAAATATTATTTGTCATTATTGGAAGGATTCAATTCTTGTGTTTCAGTTCTCTCTCTCCCCCCCACCTCTGTTGTTGGTAGAAATAAATGTTATTAAGAAATAAATTTAAAGCAATGCTTGCCAGAAGGGACAACTGGTAACATGTGAGAGATGTTTCATTTGGATGGATAAGCAGCAACTGTGCAGTTGGATTTCAGAGAGGCAATGGGTCTAGAAATATCAGGAATAATCACATATGCATTCTAACACCCTATGGTACAGCTGCATCGTATTTACCTAGAGTCATATTCACTCACAATCTCAAAGCCACAATTCTCATGACCCTTAACAAACTACATTTCCCAGGCTCTTGTGAGGCATGTACTTTAAATATATTGCTTGTATGTGCCCTATCTATTAAATCATCATCTTGCTCACATATACATGTTCATTACTTGATCTCTCCTGCACTGGGATAATATGGAAATGTGATTAGATTGCCACATATCAAGACTTCCGGCGGCGACACCATTGCGGGTGGTCGTGGGCTGCTTCGGCTGCGAAGCGCCCAGTCCATCCCGGGGGTTTGGAGCCCCGCTACCGCAAAGCGGGGCTCCGGTGGGGTGCGGGAAGAGCGTCCCGCACCCTGGGCTCCCCGGCTGTGCCCGTTGTGGCTCCGAACCCTTCCCTCGCTCCCCCTGTAAAGGGGGAGTGGGGGTGAAGGGACGACGGAGCCGGGCTATAGGGGACATGCCCCAACCGGGATGTAAATGCGGCGGCAAAGTCTGTGATGAGCGTCTAAGTTCTACCTGTCTTTAATGAATTGAAAGAACCTGGTGGTTGTGAGTATTTGATTGACTTTGATTGACTTTTATATCTTTGGAACGATCCGGGGGGAAGAGGAAAAGGAGCCTGCCTCCCTCCCTTCGGGAGAGAAAGAAAATAACCAGTTTGAGTGACTGCTGCTACAATAATGGATACAAAGTGTTTGGAATTTGAAAACTGAGACTGCTGAGATTTCCCTTTGGGGATTAAGTGGGCAGAAAATATCTCCTTTTAAAGTTTTGATCTTTACACTCTGGCTTCAGAAAAAATGGCGATGGAAATTTGGACTGACGTGGGAAACAATTGAAACAAAGGAAGGAAGAGACAGGAACTGAAATTTGACACTCACCCTCTCCTCCAAAATGCTGGACTTCGTGTTTGAACTTGTTTTGAACTCTGGTCTAAAGGAGGAAGAAATGTTTGCTGTCTTGAGGCTGGAACTACTTAATCGGAAATTGCAAGTCTTGAGTGGGATTATAAATAAAAAGAACTTACTTCCCACAGAGGAGGCTTTTCAAAAGTTTTACACAATGGAAGCAAACCTTGGCAGAAAGTTAGAAGGGGTACTTGAAGGATGGTCTGAAATGGCTGGGCGACTCCGGGAAAAGGAACCGTTTTCTGGGGGTGGCAGCCCCGGAACGGGAAAATTTACAATATCCAGACCCCGAGGTGGGAGCTCGGGGGCATGGGACATGGAATTAAGATATCTACAAGAAGAAGAAGTATGGTACAAAGAAACGGAGGAGCCTAGAAATGATGTGATGTGTACCCTGAAACTTGATGCAAGGTCTGTTTTGAATACTGCCTGGATCTGTGGACATTTGGTAAAAGAAGACATCTCGAGGATTGGTTCCGGCGAAAGACAGAGAAAGACAATGGACAGAGGGGGGGTGGGATGAAGTACTAAATGTTAAATTCAAATGGTCTGCTATGGTATCTGAAATCGGAGAGTGAAGTTTGTTAATTCTAAGTTTATTTTGAATAAGTAAGGGGATATTGGATTTTAAGTTAAAGCAGCATGATAATGGACAGAAGAAATAAGTTTAGTTTTTATAAGAATATTTTGTTAAGATTTACAATATAATAGGATGATGAAGATAATTGCGTTATCTTTAATCTAAGTTAAATTCTTTTTTATAGAGAAAAGGTGTTAAGAAAGTAAAATATGGATTTAAAACCGAAGGTGAAAAGGCAGGGGAAGTCAAACGTCAAGATTCGGAAATAGAATTTTTTTTTTTCTTTGCTAGGTATATAAACAAGAAGAAGAATCCTGGCATTATGTGTATTTGTAATTGTTTTGTATTTGTAGGTGTGGGTCTGGGTTTGTGTTGTATTATGAAAATGCTAATAAATTCTTCTAAAAAAAATAAATAGATTGCCACATATCAAATAGTGGGACGGGGTGGTGCTGTGGTCTAAACCACTGAGCCTCTTGGGCTTGCCGATCAGAAGGTCGGCGGCTTGAATCCCCGTGACAGGGTGAGCTCCTGTTGCTCTGTCCCAGCTCCTGCCCACCTAGCAGTTTGAAAGCGTGCCAGTGCAAGTAGATAAATAGGTACCACTGCAGTGGGCAGGAAGGTAAACAGCATTTCTGTGCGCTCTGGCACTCATCATGGTGTCTTGTTGCACCAGAAGCGGTTTAGTCATGCTAGCCATATGACCCGGAAAGTTGTCTGTGGACAAATGCTGGCTCCCTCGTCCTGAAAGCGAGATGAGCACCACAACCCCATAGTCACCTTTGACTGGACTTAACCGGCCAGGGGTCCTTTACCTTTACCTCTACCTTTATATCAAATAGATACGATACATAGAACTTTTGTATCACTTCAGATCACTTCACACAAAACGTTTCCTTCAATGAAGTCAGTTCACACCTTTACTTCTGAGTCATCACATTAAGTAATTGTGTATGAACTGGATCGTAGTATAATTATGCTTTTATAACAGGTTAAGTTCATAGTGAGCTAAATAAATGAACCTGATAAAATGCTAGCATCTATTGTGCCAACATCTGAGGGAAAGAGATTGTTCCACAATTTGACTTTCTTGAACAAATGAATTCTATATATCACCCAATTCTTTCACCAAAATTATGCAAAGGCTGTTATGATGATGGATTCTCCAAGATTGGCTTTCTCTTTTCTGAGAAGCTGTGCTGACAGGACTTTGCTTCTAGATGGGAACATGGGTTCTATCCAGCAAATTCATCCTCTTCTTGCAATAACTTCTGCTTGCAAAATGAAACTTCGACTTCCCTCCATGTACCCACCTGCCTGCCTCGGTCTGTTCTAGGTTTCCTCTCAGCCCTCTGGACTAGATATGGGGTGAGCATGGGAAGTTGAGAGAAAGGGCATGTTTTGTAATGCAAACAGAATTCCTTGTGCAAATGGGATGACTTCATTGAATATAAGCCATATTTTCTTAATTTGGAACATTGAGAACAACCACAGCACAAAAATCAGCTATGAAGTTATTTACCCGTTTCAAAACCCAAATTGTTATGTCCCTTACATAACTTATATTAAATAGCAGACAGAAAGATTAATAATGCATAATTTGGCAGAAAACAAACTGCAAGGGAACAGAAACAGAGCTGGTTGTGCTGAGTACAGGTGAGAATGGAAATCACTGCCTTCTCACATCCCTATATACAAGTGAATCCTGTGCATGCCTACTCAAAAGTAGGGCTTACTGAAGTCAATGGTGCATATTCCCAGGTTTGCTGCCACAGGTGCTTGATGTCTGTGGCTGGTGCAGGGGGGGCGGAAAGAATGGATACAGGAGACTGGTATTGGGTTGAATTAGACCACAACTTTGTTGATTACAGGTAAGAGTATGTTTGGCAAAGGCATTGGACTTGTATCCAGCACCAGGAAGCCTGCCTGCTGCCTAACAGGAACCCAGTGGAGTTGACCCTGTGCTGGGAGTCACCCCAACATGGATCAGATGCCACAACACCACATAAGCCACCATTCAGAGGGATGTATTGGCCCATCATTCCCTGTGAGGACTCCTGGACAGAGGCACCCCTCCTGGGCCCTTTAACGGGCTACCCCAACAACTAAGGATCCAGCCCAATGCCTTATCTGCCAAAATTGTGACAGTTGCTATGAGGTGAGGTAGGCAAAAACCTGCAAGCTGGCCAACATGCTTGCAGGAGAAAATTCCTCCCTGGCCCCAGATACAGTGACTGAGGAAACTATAGCAAGATCCATACGCTAACTTGCCTGCTCCCCCACTGGGCAGGTCCCTAACAGACTGGGTAGGTGGGTGGAAAATCCCACAACAGTCAGCAAAGAGGACAGCCTGTACCTGGCTGCCCCCTTAAATATACCAGGGGTGGGCAGGGTGCAGCCCCCATGCCCCTGCCCCTATTGCTCAACTGAAAGGTCCAGTGCAACTGGAGGTGGGTGGCACGAGGTGACTATCTTCTCCCCCAGCCATGCAGGAAGATGGTCACTTCCTGGGACCAGTTATGGCTGCGCCATGCAGTAAACACACTCCCTCCTAGCCCCAGGTGAGCAGATACTGTGATTGCAGCCTAAATCTCAATTCAATACAAAGTAGAAAGTATTTGGATACTTCCAGATGCCATCTATTGGTTTAACATTGAGATTTAGCATTCACCTCATGATAGTGCTCAGTGAGATAAGCTGAAAGTGATAAATCAAACTCATTCTGCCAATGAATAACCCTCCTCATGGTATACTTCTCAAGGGAATATTTGGCTTTTTCTAGATTCCCAACTTTCTCTCTAATAGGTGATAGCCTCTAGTAGCTTACAATGCAAAGGACTTTGTGAAAACCTTTTGCCATATCCTATAATAATAAACTTTATTACGGTCATAGACCGTATCCTATAATGACAGATGTCCTCTGTGGCCACAGGTCACAATTAGTTATTTTAATATTACAAGTGTATCTGAGAAGCAACAAAAGAATGATGCTCTTGATATCTGAAAAGAGACATTTTGGATGTCACTGCTTCACAGTGCATTTTCAGACCATTTGTTATCCTGACTGTAATGGGGAAAATGTGAAATAGCTTATTGGGCATCGTGGACAGGTTGGGTACAAAGGAAAGGTGGGAGGAACCAACTGCGGAACCCTCAAGGGAAGAAGGCTCAGATCCCAGGGAGTGGTTGTGAGACAATGATGGGTGGTTAGAGGGAGAAGAAGAAGACTGAAAGGAGGAGGAGGTGTCAGAGGTTGGAAAGGTAACAGGGCTTGGTGAAAGGGGAGACCAGGGAGCATTTATTGCTGGCCCACTCCTGACATTCGGGCTTTGTTTGAAACTTTTCAAAAAATTCTGATTTAGCCATTTCTACCAACAATGAGCAGCTGCTTTCCTAAAGGGCTACTAGATCTACTGAGCACATGATAAATCTATCCCACTGCCACCATCTTTGCCAAGTTTGCAATTCATTCATGTAAGAAGTTTGGCATTAGCCTTGGGACATTTGCCACATTCATTCTGAAAGACAGGTTTTCACTCTGGAAGACACATAGGCCTGGACATCCTTAGAAATGTAACACAGATCTCTTGTCTCTGAGCTACATAGGTCAATAGCTACAGATATATTCATAATGGATATATTTTTGTATATTCATAAACAGATATATATTTGATACTCTGTTTTCATGGTCTGCGAGGCACAGATGAGCCTCCTAGAATGTACCTGTTGTTGTTCAGTCGTTCAGTCGTTCAGTCGTGTCCGACTCTTCGTGACCCCATGGACCAGAGCATGCCAGGCACCCCTATCCTCCACTGCCTCCCGCAGTTTGGCCAAACTCATGCTAGTCGCTTCGAATGTACCCAAGACTGTCTAACCCAGTGTTCTTCAACCGTGGGTAGCAAGGGGTGAATCTGTCCATTATGATTTAACTCAATCTCATTTTTTTTTCTGATCTTGAGTTTGGTTCTCCACATTGCCAGTTCAGTTTGTGATTTTTTAAAAAAGTTCCTTAGTTGGTTAGAGCATGGTTAAAGGTTCGATCCTTGTATGGGACAGCTGCATATTCCTGCATTGCAGGGCGTTGGATTAGATGATCCTCAGGTTCCCTTCCAACTCTACAATTCTATGATTCTATGGAAATTCTGCAGCATTTTAGTGTGAATTTTTATGTAATTTTGTCTAATATAATGTAATATAATATAATTATTTTGCAATCAATTTGCTCTAATTTAATACATTTTTGTGCTATTTTCACTAATGTATGTGCATTTGTAAGCACATTCTACCCCAATAAATGCATTTTTGTAATTGACTGGATGACTGCCATGCAAAATTCAGACATGTGAGATCTTTGAAGGAAAACTGCATTTCAGTTCCTGTATTATTACAGGAAGCACAAATTAAGTAAGTTCACATTTAATTGCAAACTGAACTGAATCTCTCCTCCATCTCTAAACTTAGATGTTGTTGGACTACAGCTCCCACCATCCTCTGACAACTTAGGGGTCAGGGGTTATGAGAGTTGAAATCCAATAACTTTTGGCAATTCAAGGTTGAGAAACACTAGTCTAATCTACATAAGGTATATCTCTTAGGTAGGTATTGTTACACATTCTGTCTTGAAATTGTAATTTTACATCTCCCCACCCACCCTGTGAAGATCAGACACACAAAGACAAAATCTCTGTATCCTTTGCAGCAGTTGATGTTTCCTTTCCCTTCTTTTATAATTCAAGAGAAGTTTAATTTTGTTTTCACCTCAAGGAGTCAAGTAGCTTGCAGTCAATTCACGCTCTACCTATAATTGTTATTATTAAAAAATAACCACCAGCAGTGAGCCAACCGATACATGTCACTTGAGATAAAAGACTGGCAGGAAGTGGTAGAAGCAAATTGTCATCAATTTCTTTCTCTGCCTTTATTACACAAGTGCTGAAACTGTGCTTTCAAGAAGCCATGGACTGGGTGAGAGCTAGTAAACCGAAGATGAATCCTGATAAGTCAGAAAGGGGTTGCCAACTTTATCAGGGCTGGTGTACAAACTGGAGAAACAGCAAGCACATACAGTGGTACCTTGGTTCTCGAACTTAATCCATTCCAGGAGCCTGTTTGACTCCCAAAACCATTCAAAAACCAAGGCATGGCTTCTGATTGGCTGCAGGAGCTTCCTGCACTCAAGCGGAAGCTGCGTCGGATGTTCGGCTTCTGAAAAACGTTTGCAAACTGGAACACTTACTTCCAGGTTTGCGGCATTCGGGAGCTGATTTGTTTGACAACTAAGCTGTTCGTGAACCAGGGTACCACTGTACTACTGTTTAAGAGCAGCAAGCACACACTACAAAGACACACCACAACTTCTTGTTCTGCTAAATGGCTGTCAAATTCTTTCTCTACTTCCCTTGCCTTTAGTATGCGTTGCATCCAAGACTATTGTTCCAGAAGGGCAATAGATTTCCATTTGTGCAATGGAGCTTTTTTCTCCTCTCCCTTGTAGAGTTGTAGGATGCCCCCGAGCAGATTTTAAGAGGGAAAACTGGGCAAGCAAGTGAAATCCCATTGCATGAGTAGAACTCCCTGCACCCAGCACTGCATACAGGGGATGCAAATGCTGAACCAATGTCTTCTGGCAGCAATGGGCGGGATGAGGGCCAATAAGATGAGAAACTATGGGTGAATAGTGCTGTTCCCAAACTGAATTATTTGAACTATGCTAACAACTCCTGTCAGCTGCACATTTGAGGTTGCAGCAAAGAAGTTGCGGTCACAAAACTGCAAAGCTGGCAACCAAACCATTTTGCCACCCAATACCAGGCAGGACCTGTCACTGCCGACAGTTGCTACTTACTGCAGGCACAGCTGAGAATCTGCCTCAAATCTTGCCAGGCTTTGCCAAAGTGCCCAGTCACAATGGTGTCTGATCAATCTGGCAGCCTGGCCAGGGCTAGGGTTGGTGGCACCACGGAGAGGGCTTCAATTCCACTGCTCAGTGTGGCTCATGATAGGACTGGCACTGCAAAGTTGCCATATCCTTCTAACGTACATTATGATTTCTTCAGGAGCGGGGAGTCATCCACTTCTATTTCTTATACTTCTCTGGTACCCTAATGGTACTCTAAGAGTAGCACAACAGCAGAATCAACTACTGTGTCTGAAGATCATGCATGACATTTAACCTTGGACCACAGCCTTATGCTACCATGGCGATGAACAGAGTTTCCTTCACAGTCCCCTTCTCTTTGTTGCTTGTTTTTAAAGGATGGATGTTACACTACCTCTACTGCCCATGTAGAAACCCAACCACACTAAGAAATATCAACTTGTTTCTCAGGCACACAATCTACATATGCCTCCAGTCAGCAGGAGCCACTGTTTCTTAAAATAATGTTGCACTGCATGAACATAATGGCTTTGCTAGAAGGTTTTACTATGACATGAAGTTAATTGTATTGGGATGGTGGTAAAGATGGTACATAGGAGGAGTGAGAATAGATAAGGATAAGGAGTGATGACTTTGTGTTCAGATATATATTTTTTGTTTATGATGGTGATGCATTTCTCTTAAGATGCTTGTAGGAAGCAAGGAATCTTCTGGTCCAGTGTGTTTAAAACAAAACTCTGTGTGTAGAATAAATGCTCTAAGGTTCATGATAACTGAGATAGATTATGAAGATCTCCTATATACTGCCTTTACTTTAGTAAAATCTATAGAACGGAGGGGTGCTACTTACCATTTTTAAAGCACTTTTTACATGTAGGGTACTGTACAACTCTAAATTATTTCAGAATAAGAGACAGTAGCACAAGCAAGATTGGTATGTGAGTTTGTTGGGGGGGGGGGATTCCATGTTTCTTCCACAAAAGGGGTAACATTACAAGTGTGGCAACTTTAAACTCTCCTCCCTGTGCGTTGGGGTCCTCAATTGTGACCCAATCCATCCCCATGACTGCTTTAAAAACAGATACATGTAGGGTACATCTGAACTTATATGTAGAAATGGAAATTGAGAAAGACCTCATATAATTAGAAATATAGCATAACCATGGGGAAATCTGTGACTCGGTCTATTACCCAGGTGTTGTCGATGGGCGACTTCAAGGCCCATTCTTTATCTTTAAACTAGACTTGGATCAGAGAGCCCTTCAGATAGCAGACTCAAACATACAGAGCAGTTGTTGGCGTTGTTGGACCATAAGTCCCATCATCCCTTACCATTGGCTAAGTTGTCTGGGGATTATAGGACATCTGTGGACCCAAGGCTGAAGACCTGGGGGACTGTCCCCTGTACAGTAGATACATGTCATGCAATCATGTAGTTTGGCTCTTAGATCCTCTTCCATTTTTTTTCCTTCTGGAAGCCTGACACTCCCTTTGCCTGCATGCCTAAATGTTCCTCACTCCTTCTGCATTCTGTCAGCCTCTACACAATGACTGGATTTGAAAGACAGGGAGAATACCTGCTATTCCCCTCTCCCAGAGATAAAGCATTCACAAGATAAGAAGAGAGGCAGCAGAATGTGTTTGTCTTGTCAGGCGACACTTAAACTGGAGTTCAACTTCTTTACTGCTATGTTTGTACAATTTTTGCATATTGAGCGATAGGAGCTAGCAACAACCAGCAAAGTGTGAGGAGATCGTTCCCCTCCAGAGTGCTACTGCACATTTTCTCACTTTCTGCAGCAGGAGAGGGAGCATATCTGTTTCCACAGAACAGCTTGCGCCCGTCATTCACCATATTGGAGGCTGATGACATCTTAAGGTTGCATTTATTGGAGAGGCCTCTCATTTGCTTTATTGGGGTCTCTTTAAAATGCATTATTCCAGCTTACTGCGACAAAAGGCTTAAAGTCTATTCTACAGTATACTGGGTCATCAATAACATCAGTGCATGAGTCACTTAAGTTTTGATTGATGGCCAAGAAAAATATAATTAAACTTTTATCTCCTCCCTCCCTCCCTCCCTCCCTCCCTTCCTTCCTTCCTTCCTTCCTTCCTTCCATTCTTGGGAACTACAGTTGGATCAGATAGGCTTATAGTAGTGGCTGCCAATGCAACTATGTAATTGCCATCTTGAAACAACTTTGCGATTTGCTTCTGAGTCCAATTCATAGTGCTGGTGATGAGCATTAAAGCCCAGCACCATTTGGGTTCAGGGGGTGGTATTCAGATAAGCTTTACTCAGTGGAAACATATTACAATTAATGTACTCTGAGTAACACTTAGTTGAATACCACTTATGATAAGTGAAGGACTACCTTTTACTAAACAACCTTCATGCCAACTGAAATCTGATACAGAGGCACTCTTATGTGTCTCACACCTGCTGAAATACTTCTGCTTGGGAACAGTGAAATTGCTTTCTCAGTGGCTATGCCCAGGCTCTGGAGCTCCTTCCCAAGAGAGGAATGCATTGCGCTTTCTTTAATGACTTTTCACCATATTGTTGAAACTTTTTTTTTTTCCAGGAAAGCCTCTGAGCCATAAGTTTTTAAAGTTGAATTCCACTTCCGAGGATCTTCTGGCAGTTTTCTCACTGCGAAAAGTGAAGTTACATGGAACCAGGCAGAGGGCCTTCTCGGCAAGGTTTTAATATTGTTGATAGCCACCTTAAGCTCTGGTGCAGAAAACAGGATATTTAAATAAATTAATAAAATAGCCCCCTTTGGCACCCCTTTGGCTTTTATGTATCTCATAAAGGCTAACCTGTGGCTCTCCAGATGTTCTTGGATTGCAATATCCCTGCTGGCTGGGGCTGTTGTGAGTTGGGTTCCAAAAACATCTGGATAAAGTGACAGGAACCCTAGGTGTGAAAGGACAGCTCTAGCACATTTGTGAAGGAGGGGGAAAATACAACAGCTTCTGCCATTCATTGCCTTGAAAGAAATAAGACCCAGACTTCTGATGCACATAAACAGCATCTGTTTAACAAGTCAACCATGAAAGAAGTGAAGAGTTGAGAGGAGATACCAAACTCACGTTGTTTTTGGAATTGTTCCTACTTGGGGATTAATGTGTGAAAGAGATGGGGCTTCGAGCCCCTTTTCTGTATCCTTTCCTCCTTGAACAAGTCCATGATATAGTTTAGGATTCAGAAAAGTGGTTAGAACCATAAGAACATAAGAGGGTGATTAATCAGACCATTGGCCCATCTGCATTGTCTACAATGACTGGCAACAGTTCTATGGGGTTTCAGCCAGGAGCCTTCGCCAGATCCACAGTTGAAGAATTTCAATCCTCCTCTGGAAATTGAAGGAAATTGTTCTCCATTTTTGCCATCTGTGAATTTGCTTACTCTGCAGACCACCTCCTCCAGCTCGACTAAGGAGGATGTAGTGCAGACGAATGGATCGCACACTAACAACATTCCTGTTCTGTGTCTCTGGTTCTTATGTCATCAATGTGGCCAACTAGATGGGTAGCCCTCAAGCAGGATCTGAATGCAATGACACACTCTCTACTTGTGATTCCCAGGAACTGATAGACAGAGTCATAATGTCACCAGCCATAGACACGAACATAGCCATTTCAGCTATTGGATCTGTCAGAAGATGTTGGCCATCACATGGCAGGACAGAGGCTCACACAAAGATACACTCTCCCAAGCCCACATTCCCAGCATGTTCACACTTCTGTTTCAGCGACGTCTATGCTGACCTGGTTATGTCCACAGAATGGAAGGTGGCAGGAAGTAATCTAGGGGGATCTGGCTTTAGGCACCAGGCTTGTTGGCAGACCAACTCTGCATTACAGATATTTCTGCAAGAAGGTGAAATCAACCCCAACGTGTGGCAATCCCTTGCAGACAACCACAGTGCTTGGAGACACTCAAGTTATGTATCCATAGCAGTGGCCAGAAGAGGAAAGATCACTGGGAAGAGAACAGAGAGAAGACATGCCATTGTGCATCTGCACCAGTGAAACCAGACACCTTCATCTGTCCCGGCTGCATTAAAGCATGTCTCTCAAATGTCCATCTCTACAGCCACAGCAGACACTGTAACTCTCCAACAGTTTAACTTTCCCCTGAAAGCACATTCTTCCATTGTCTCCCAAGACAGACAGATGCCAACAACAACAAACCTTTAAATCCATCCCTGTTGGTGGCCATCACTACATCTTGCGGGAGAAAATTCCATAGTTTAACTATGTGCATTGCGAAAAAGACACAGGCCTTCCATCATCCAGCTTCATTGTGCTTCACTTTGTATTTTGTATCTGTTGTTAAGTGCTCTGGGCTTTGTTCTGAGGAAGTGTGGGTTAGATGATACTAATGATAGTGATGATATTGATAAGAGCAACAACAACACATTGGGCAACGCACCACTTCTGATTGCCACAACTTCTCAACAAGCCCTAGATCCTCTTTAAATAGCCATTCAAGTTCATGTTTCTAAGTTCATTCCAGAGGGCAACACTTCGCTGCAGCTTTTACCGTCAATTAAATATGCTTTCCCCTCCCCCCCCATTCATTTCACATTCTCTCTCCCTGATTTGCAGTTGCCTAGGTGAGCTGCTAGGGCATTGTTGCAAACATTCAAGGTTGTGGCCTTGTTTGGCAGAGGCCCCTCTCTCTACCTGCCTCCCCCCAATTTCTCTATGGATCATGTCTGCTTTTCAAATGGTACATCTACTACAGATGGTGGTCATGGTGAAAATAATTTGGAAATGGTAAATGACCTATTTCATTTCTCCCCTCCATCCATGTGGTATTTCAATTTCAGCCAAAACTGGAAATCTGGGATGCAAGTTATAAGTCCATAAAAAGCATGGCCAGTTCACCCCTAATCAGTAAAACAAGAATGGAGGGGTAGGCACTGTGCACAAGAGTGCTCAGTCTCTAATTGGGTTAAGGCAGCATTCCAATTGCTATAAAAATAAAAAATAAACAGATTCATGGAGAATAAGGCTTTCAGTGGATACTAACTCTGTTAGATACATTACTGGAAACTTCAGGCAGGGAGAGTGCTACAAGGCTCAGGTCCTCCTTGCAGGTTTCCCATAAGCATTTGGTTGGCTGATGTGGGCCACTGGCCTGATCCAGCAGGCTCTTGTTATGTTCTTATCCAGCAGAATTTCTGATCTAACAGAAAATGCTACTGAAAACATTGCAGATTTTGATTTGGTATCCAGTCTTCTCATAGCCAACACATGGTCAAGTACAGATACAGTCAACACATGGATGAGAAGCAGGATTTTTCAGCGTTTGGGATCATGCACACTGAGTCAACATAAGTACAAGTTGCATGTGCATAAGCTCATACAACTTGCTGCTTATATGCAATTTTTGGATTGAATAGGGCTAATATTTGACCTGAATTCTGCGTTTGCGATTTACTTTAGCCCTTTTTCTTTTAGACATCGTAGATGAGGATGCAAGAAGTAATAGAGTGTGTGAAAGATGTTAATTAATGGTAGCAAGAACTCTGATGGTCACATTAAAATAGAGTTTAGAAAACTGATGAGACTGGTGTTTCATGCCCCCTCTTTCATTTCGGTATTTAAAAGCATGGAACACAATCACTTCTATAATGCATGCTGAGTGCCTCGGATGAATAGTGCTGTGCACTCATAACACATTGTTGCAACAATGACCATTCTTGGCTCAGCTCCATCACAATACAACACTCCCTGACATGAGAAAGAGATGACAGAGACCTTAGGTTATAAATAAGCACCAGGAACATGCAAACCTTGAAGAGCAAAAGCTGCAACCATCACTCAGAACACAATGTAAAAATATAAAAAAGCAAGAAGACAAAGATTAGAAAATAATGGTAAATACACTATTAGTCTCAACAGAATCCATTTAGAAAGGGCTTTTTAGAGACTGGTTTAAGGTTTAATGCCTAATCACATTTATTTTTAGCCCATTCCGAAATCTTACTGTCATTTGCTTCAAGGGAAGGGAAGGTGGGCAAGAGGAGGGAAGGATATGTGTCAAGGATGAACAACTCTAACCTCTGCGGGGACTTCACTGCCAATCTGTGATCCATGTGGTACCTACATTGTCAAACAATCAATGGGTCATTGTAGGAAGCAGCGGGACTTACACAGAAGTAGTTGTGTAACTACATTATCTTTGTGGATGTGAGAAAGATGTGAGAAATCATACCGACTATTCTCAGATATATTCTCTTACATGCAAGATTGCCTTACATCATATACACTCACCCAACCACTGCAGTCTGCAGAACTGACACCATTACAGATGCCACGGTCGGGCAGCAGAGGAACCAACCTGGCAGGTTGCCAGGAATGGGCGAGACAAGGAAAAGTCCTTACCATCTGCTTTTCTTCAGTATTCACAGAGAGGCTTGGGAATGTGGCCTCTTGGAATAATGGTGTTGCTCCAGGTGAATCTCCACCCCCTTCCACTTCTTCATGAGTCAGCATTACGGGTACTGGAAAGTGCCCTCTGCCTTTGAGCTCTTTGCTCTCCTACTTTCAATGCCCACTGGGTTCTGGAAGTGGGGGTTTGGAATGCTTTCTAAAGACACTGAATCATTCAGCTGTCTCTCCCCTGGTGGTTGTGCTTCTTCTTCTTCCTCCTCCTCTCTCCTTATTTCCCAGCTTTCTGCCTCTGAGCTGTGACCTCCCTCAAACCCTTGTAATTCTGAACTGTCTCCTTCTTCTCTGAAAGGGTCAGGCTGGGGAAGCGGTCTCCACCATTCCTCCTCTGCCCAGTCCCTGACAGCCACATAATGTTCCCACTGCATTTGTAAGAAACTGATCTTTTAATGTGGCAACACCTATACTTTGGAACTCCCTGCCTGTTGACATCCAGCAGGTGCTTTCACTGCACTGTTTTCACCCATAGAACTACAATTTCCAGAGTTCCTCGGGAAGAGGGATTGATTGATTGTTAATCTGCTCAGGGAATTATAGCTCTGGGAGCAGAGCAGGGCTCTCCTAACAACTCTCAGCACTCCTAACAAACTACAGCTCCCAGAGCTGTAAAAACAGCTCCTCTGTTTAAAGTTGTATCATAGTGCTTTAAATGTATGGTGTGAATGTGGCCTTTATGTTACATTGTGCAGCCCATTGTACTGCTTACTATTTTTTTCCAATTTGTTTATATGTAAAACTAAACATACGTAACTCCCTGAACTGTTTGTCATAATGCTTGGTTTCTTGATCCTTGTCGCTGTCCTCTGCACATATTCCAGCTTGTCAATATCCTCCTTAAATTGTTGCTCAATTAATGGTGAACACATACAACAGTGTCAGGGATTGGAAATAGATCAATTCCGGTGAAGCGCCATTCCGTTCAGTCAGGAGCTCTCTCAGCTCCGAGGGGGCTCCGGTGTTTTCGGGCTTGGAGGTACCGCAACCGCGCTGCGCTGTGGACCTCCGTAAAAACTTCAGGAGGAGCACCCTGAAGACCTGGGATCCAGCGGGTACCAGGCGCGCCGTCTTTACTCTTGAGTAGCCCTAATAAGGGCTGCTTAAGTGAATGGAGCTCCGGTGCGGTACTGAGGATCTACCACTTTCCCGACGACACGAAGCAGCAGATAAATTCATCCATCCGTATTTGGAGCAGATGTGCTAAGTAATGGGGGGGAAGCTCAGCGTAGAAGTATACTTAGTCCTTCCTCCAGAAGATCATCTTCATCTTTAGCTTTCCTGATCTCTGATTGTTGGCCACAGTGAGAACAGGATGCTGGACTACATGGGCCGTTGGCCTGATCTAGGAGGCTCTTCTTACATCCTTATGGCAGTGTGCCTCCGAAT
The DNA here is from genome assembly GCF_009819535.1 of Lacerta agilis. Taxonomy (NCBI): domain Eukaryota; kingdom Metazoa; phylum Chordata; class Lepidosauria; order Squamata; family Lacertidae; genus Lacerta; species Lacerta agilis. Next base: position 84,821,067 of record NC_046314.1, on the reverse strand, counting down.
ACCAGTACAGTGGTACCTTGGGTTACATACACTTCAGGTTACATATGCTTCAGGTTACATACTCCGCTAACCCAGAAATAGTGCTTCAGGATAAGAACAGAAAATGTGCTCTGGCAGTGCAGCGGCAGAGGGAGGTCCCATTAGCTAAAGTGGTGCTTCAGGTTAAGAACAGTTTCAGGTTAAGAACGGACCTCCGGAACGAATTAAGTACATAACCAAAGGTCCCACTGTAGCTAGGAACTGAAGGTGGGGAGAGCACTGTTTGCGCATGTCCAGTGGGCATCTGGTTGGCCACAGCAGGATCACAGTGCTAGACTTTGATCTAAGCCAGCTATGTTTCTTGCCCAAGCAGTGCTATGATAAGGCCACACTGTTGTCATGCCCCAGTACCGTTTCCTGCCTGAAGGACCAGATCTGGTTGGCAATGCAACCATACCTTCTCACAACCTTACCTGTGGGCATAATCTTCACTTTGGGCATGGGTGCGTGGAATGAAGAAGTGCTGCTTGGCCCTGTAGTGATCACCTGTCATAGCACCGGTAAGTGGAAATGCACCCTAGTGGCCTCTGGCCTCCATACCCATCTGGATCCTGGATGAAAATTGGGGAAATCCTGCTACTAAGCCATTGGAGATGGCTACAGGCCTTGGAGATAGGAAATCCTGGGGCTATCTGCCATCCAACTGGAGTAAGTATAGATGTTTGGGACTTCTCTCCTGAGAAAGGGTGCACATTGTGTTTAAACCCTGCTTTGTTTTCCTCTAAATTCATTAAAATGGACATTTAAAGCAGCAATTTCTTTGAATGTGATTCAGTTGTGGGTTCAAGTTAGAGTTGTCAGGTCTAGACCTTGAGAATGTGGTCCTGTACCTTGAACAATAGCATAAGCAGGTTTATTTCACCAGGTGAAGAATGTATAATCAAAAGTAGAGTACTGGCAGGATAAGTTGTACCTACTAACTGAATTCCCCACCTTACTCTACCAGCACCCTGTCAGGGTCTCAACTTGGCAATTCTAACCAGTGTTTAGAGGAAAGTTTCAATTTAAAAATGAAGAGAGAGAGAGAGAGAGAGAGAGAGAGAGAGAGAGAACGTGAATGCAGATGGTGTTATAAAGAGCAGCCCTGTTCAGTTTTATATATATATATTTTCTGAAGCAGTGATTAAATCTGTTGAGAAAATGGCATGGTCCATTGCGGCCATCTGCCACTGAGCTTCAAGCCTTCCTTCACATTTCATTCATAAAACACACTGCCTTTAGATTGATCAAAAGCCTTGCAGGGTATGAGCAAAGCTTTTGAAACAGGAAAATGATGTTGTGGTGAGGAAAGGAGATTGTTCTTCCAGCAGCAGCCTCCAAGACTATGTACACCTCGATACTGTGCCCAATCTATCAACTGCATCCCTTTGCTAGCTTTTAGGGCTGGATACGTGTGGGTGTGTTTGTGGATGTGTAGGGGCCTTAATCCTATAAGAGGCAAGGAGTATAGGAGGTACCATGATCAAAGTGTTTGTGCAACAGTGAGGGGGGGGATTGGTGCAGCTGGTAAAGATCCAATGTAGAAGTAAAAAACACATGCGCCCCCCCTTAATGTAATAACACACAATTTAGGAGTAAATGGGGGGAAAGAACAGATTGAGAGAAGGTAATAGACATATGGATTAAGTTACTGGGCAAGGTGAATGAGTGATGCTTAGAATATAAATGAGCATCCAAGATGCCAGGCTTACTGTAAAAGAAAAAAGAGAGACTAAAAAGAAGAATTCTATTGCTACCCAGAGTTTTAGAGTTATCATTAAATGCCAAACTATGATTCCTCAGAACTGTGTGCTGGTAGGAAGGCAAAGAACTTATCCCATCATCCTGTTCTGAAGGCACAGACCCCCTACCAGACTGAACTACGGAGGAATTATTATTAGCAGCGCAGTACAATATTAGCATTATCAGCAGGGTTCATGAGTCAAGCTGAGCAATCTGGTTTCTATCCAGCAGTCCTCAGACTCTCCTTTTCCCATCGGCAGACAGTCAATTTGAGCTCCAAAATGAAAGACTTTCCCATCACAACTGATTTTCTTCATGAAGAAATCACACATACACACACACCAAAAGTGCTTTAAAAACAAATGAATCTTGGAAGTAATGTATTTATCTCCTCACTGGGGAAGGTGCTACTTCTTTCTGTTTAGAGATGAAGGAACAGAGACCAGGCCCATCCCTACCAATGGCTATTTGGACCAACTTCATATGCCACCCAATATTATTCTTTGTATTTTAATTTTGATTCTTTTAATCATTGACTTATTAATCTCTTTCTAAATCACCGCCTCAAGGCATTTCACATATAAGATAATGAAAACCTGTTAAAAACACAAAAAAACAACAAAAACATTTAAAGCAGGACCAAAACCCTAACAGGAAAAGGTCCCTTTCTCAAGTTGGGAAAGACTGTTGGACCAAAAATGCCTTCAGTTATTTCCGGAAAGTGCAGATAGTGGCCTCCTGTCATATCTCTACAGCAGGGGTGACCAACTCTCAAGAGACTGCGATCTACTCACAGTGGACTGGCAGTGATCTACCCCTTTTGGGGGGGGGGGGTTCGCGTCAAAGTTGTTGAGTTTTTTCAGGGAGGAGGTAAAATGTTGAGCTATTTTTAGGGGAGCCACAGTTGTTCAGCTTCTTTGTGGGGAGCCAATGAGCTACGACACAGAATGGGGGCAGCCACAATTGTAGCAATAACATTCACTGGGCAGTCTCCAGTATAAATAAAATACAATACGGTGTACCATAAATCTATAACACCACAAATTTAAAGAGAATTGTAAATATTAAATATCTCAAAATATTAATATATCTTTAAAAACCAGGGGTCATTTTGTTGGCATTGAATGGAACCCCCCCCCAAAAAATAGATGCCAGGTAAACTCTCTAGGAGAACATTCCACCACCACCACCACCAAGGCCTTCTCCAAAAACCCACCCACTGCATCTTACTGACAAGACAGAAGTACAGTGGTACCTCTAGTTAACGAACGTAATTCGTTCCGGAGGTCCGTTCTTAACCTGAAACTGTTCTGAACTAGAGGCGTGCTTTTGCTAATGTGGCCTCTTGCTGCTGCTGCGCCGCCGGCACATGATTTCCGTTCTCAACTCGAGGTAACTCTTCCAGGCTAGTGGAGTTTGTAACCTGAAGCGTTTGTAACCTGAGGCATTTGTAACTCGAGGTACCACTGTACTGTTTTGGGGGACAGGGGGCAGGCAGGTGTGGGGGACTCCCTGGTCCTAAATAGGGAACTGTGCCCCTGAAGTACCAGGTGCACAGCCTGGGAGTCATTTTGGACTCACAGCTGTCCATAGAGGCGCAGGTCAATTCTGTGTCCAGGGCAGCTGTCTACCAGCTCCGTCTGGTATGCAGGCTGAGACCCTACCTGCCTGCAGACTGTCTCGCCAGAGTGGTGCATGCTCTAGTTATTTCCCGCTCTAAATGTGGCTACCTTTGAAGGTGACCTGGAAACTACAATTAATCCAAAATGCAGCAGCTAGACTGGTGACTGGGAGTGGCCGCCGAGACCATGTAACACCAGTCCTGAAAGACCTACATTGGCTCCCAGTACGTTTCCAAGCACAATTCAAAATGCTGGTGATGACCTTTAAAGCCCTAAATGGCCTCAGCCCAGTATACCTGAAGGAGCATCTCCACCCAGCCCAGACACTGAGGTCCAGCGCTGAGGGCCTTCTGGCAGTTCCCTCACTGCGAGGTTACAGGGAACCAGGCAGAGGGCCTTCTTGGTAGTGGTGCCCTCCCATCAAATGTCAAGGAAATAAACAACTATCTGACTTTTAGAAAACATCTGAAGGCAACCCTGTATCAGGAAAAATTTTATGTCTAATGTTTTACAATTTTGTATGTGCTGTAAGCCGCCCAGAGTGGCTGGGGAAACCCACCAAATGGACAGGGTAGTATTATTATTATTATTACTACTTGTTGGGAGCATCCAGAGAAGAACCCCTGAAATGTTATCAAAATCCAGGTACATACATGGAGGTGATTCTTCAGGTAACCCGGCACCAACAACCATTCAGGGCATTACAGGACAAAAGCTAGGAGTTGTATCTGGTGTTGTGAATGTGAAAGGCAGCTGGCACAACCATGGGGTTTTTTTTTCTTACTTGTGTCCCTCTGTACTCTTGATAGGCCTCCCACCCACTGAAAACCTCCCCAGGATGTTGCCAGACTTCTTTTATTTTATTTAACTAGACTTCTATTCCAAATATTTTTTTTAAAAAAAGAAATATAAGCTTATATAAAATAATACAATTTATATAAAATATAAAATAATACAAATTATTAACAAGACGTGTCAGAACTACTGAACATTGTGGGCTATGTGTTGTGGGGTTGCACTGAGAGGAGAGAACTTCTCCAATCTATAGAGAGAAATCTGGCATTCCTTGTGCACAGCTCCCAGTTGGGGGCCTATTCCCTCTCACTCTATAGCCCCATAGGACACAGCCCACAAACGTTGGTGGAAAGGCTTTGAAGTGAGGAAACATACATGGGGCTACAAGGGGAGGCAGGAAGTGCAAGATGGGTTGTCCAATTTGCCCTTTGCTTGCACAGCATTGCAGACAACCCAAGGTGTTGATCAGCAAGTGAATGATTCTGGGTACAAGTGTTGCTGTGCAAGCAGTGGAACGGGTATAGCATGAGAAAGAGGCTGCAGCAGGGAGGTGCTCAGTTGTTTTTCCTTTGCAACCCCTATCTTGGCTTCCCCCCCTTTAGCCTCGCTCTGAGAGAGCTGCTGAAGAAAAGCAGAAGACAGAAGAAGCTGTGGCTGGGGGAGCAATTCAGTTCAGTTTGCATGGAAAGGCAAACTTACCTAATTTGCACATTTCAAAACAAGATGCAAACGAAAACCAGTGATCCTTTCAAATTCTCACTTATCTGGCTTTTGCTGTGCAGTTTTCCAGCAAAATAATGCATGCAGAAATGTGTAGACACCAGCAGGTTGTGCATCTACTTGTACAGTGGGCACTAGCAGCATGCATATAAATGCATTGTTTAGTGCAAATAATATACCAACATGCATTGTAGTAGGGGAAACTGCTTTTTGGGGGGGATCTATATATTAGGCAAAATTGCAAACAAACATTATGAGAAATTTGCATTAAGATGCTGATGAATTTTCAGAACACACACACACAAACCAATGAGGAAATGTGGAGAACTTAATTTAAGCTCAGCACAAGATGAGGAATGGAGAGAAACAAAAATTGTCGTGTTCATCGATTCCTAGTTGTAGAGGACAAGTTGCACATGGGGGAAGGGTTAAGTGCTTCATCCTGCCACTGTAAAAAGTATAGGACTAGATATTTCCTTGTTCTGATCCTGCTGGTGCTCCTCATATCAGGGTGACTCTCTCTCCTTCCCTTGCAATTGACTCCACACACACCCCTTTCAGCTTTCCCTTAGACAGGAAGCCAGTGGCTGCATTTCAGATGCATCATATGTGGTACCAGTTGTCTCATTACTAGCAGACTGAAATTTCAGGTTTTGAACCTTAAATAACACAGCAGCATCTGGATCCACAATGTCTTTTTTTTTTTTATAAAAAAAATGAAATTGTTTGCAAACTTAGAGATCTCTCATTCAGCCAGACGTGAGCAGAGAGTGCGGTTCAGCTCAGGGGTAGGATGGTTTGGCATGAAATATCATAATTAGAATGCTCTCCATTCTCGTCTCCTGTATTATCTCTTGGCTGAAATTTCAATTGGCTCAGTGCATCTATGACAACAGATGCAGATTGAATAAGCAGACACGAAACATCCTGTCCTCGTTATACTTGCTATGTAAGCTGATTGAAATAAACACACGACTAATATACAAAAACACTCACATGATGTCTGGCTGCTTAACTAATGTATGTAACATTGCTTTTTTTTTTTAAGGCAACCTGAGTGTCAGCCAGAATGCAAATGGATGCATTTTAAGTGGCTGCGTTAAATGGCTTGCTGATACCACAAACGTATGGTGAATGCCTGCCTGTGAAGGTTCATTACTTCCTATCAACACTTATTAAGAAAACCCCATGCAGCCTTACATTTCTCTGCAAAATACTGTACGTACTAGGATACATTTAAGACTACTGAGAAGAAGAAAACAGGTCTGCACCAAATTCATATAACTCAGTGCAAATATTGATTGATTGAAGGCAATCAGTCTTTGGCAATCCTGATGAGCCATAGGAAAATGGATTGTGGTACATAACCTAGCAGAACTACTGATTACTCATCAAATAAGGGATAGCAAATGGGTAAGTCCAATTTTTGTACAGTCTGCACATGGATAGTTCAGTGTGGTGCTGATAATGCCAAGGTTACAGGTTCAATCCATGTATGGGAAAGTTGTATATTCTTGCATTTCAGGGAGTAGGACTTGATGATTCTCAGGTTGCCTTCCAACTCTACAATTCTATGATCCTGTGTGTGGGGTGTATGGGGTGTTAGGAGAGACATGCTACTTCTGGGGTATATTATTCACATATAGACCCTACCCTGCACTCAGCTCTCACCTGTGGCTCCACTGGAGAAGCAGCTTTCTTACATACCTTTGTGTGACTTATATAGTTTGCCCCTGCAGTTTGATCTCTTAATGAGATAACAATGCAAGATACATACCTGTATATACATACAAACATTGTAGCTGGTATCAGTCAGAGCCCTGCTCTCCTAGGCAGGTGGAACAGTTGAGCAAAGCATGGAGCAGGTCTTTCAGGACTCACAGCCAACAAATAAAGAACCCTGTTGGATCAGACTCGATGCCTATCTATTTCAGCATCCCCTTTCACACAGTAGACAATCAGATGTCTTTGAGTAGCCTGTGAGTTGAACATGGAAGCAATAGCTCTCTCCTGCTATTCCCCACAAATCAGATAGCTCAGTCAATAGAGCATGAGACTCTTAATATGAGGGTCATGGGTTTGAGCCCCACGTTGAGCAAAAGATTCCTACATTGCAGGTGGTTGAACGATATGACCCTTTTGGCCCATTCCAACTCTACAATTCTATGATTCTATGAAATGGCAGTCTGATCCTCCATGAATTCTCTAAGCTCCTTAAAGCCATCTAACTTGGTTGCCATTACCATATGTTGTGGTAGTGAATCCCTTAGTTTAACTATGCACTGTGAAGTGATAAGAAATGACTCCAGCCACAAGTAGGATGTGAGGGGCTACAGGACCTTAGAAAATGGTTTTGCAGGAAGTTAAAGTTGAAAGGAGACGACTCTAGAGCCATTTTCAGCTAAGTTCTCATTACCCCCTCAAAGTGTTTAAGTGTGGAGATGTTGAGCTGGAAAATGTAATTTTTTTTTAGGGGTCAGGCTAAGTTTTATTGTACCTGGAAAGGGATTACCTTAACCATCATGCTTTGAGCATGGTTCTACCATGGCAAACCATGTAAATAAACTGATGATGAACTAGTGGCAAAGAAGGCTATGTGCATGCTGTCTTTAATGTATTGCTCCTCCACCACTTGTGGAAGGAGAAATGCAAATGGTCATCCTTTCAGGCTGCCATGACCCCACACAGTGCCTTTGAAATGAGCATCAGGACATAGCATATTCAGAAGAATTATCGTAAAAAATATGGAGGCCCTCATAAAAAAGATGGCAGCCTCCGACTTCCGGCGGCGACGCCATTACGGAGCGGTCGTGGGCTGCCTCGGCTGCGAGGCGACCCAGTCCGTCCCGGGGGTTGGAGCCCCGCTACCGCAAAGCGGGGCTCCGATGGGGTGCGGGAAGAGCGTCCCGCACCCTGGGCTCCCCGGCTATGCCCACTGTGGCTCCGAACCCTTCCCTCGCTCCCCCTGTAAAGGGGGAGTGGGGGTGAAGGGGAAACGGAGCCGGGCTTCAGGGGATATGCCCCAACCGGGACGCGGAGCGGCGGTTGCCCCCGCGATGAGCGTCAATGTTCTACCTGTCAAATCTGGAGTCTAAGAATCCCGGTGGTCGTGAGTATTGAATCAGACTTGCTTTTGTGCTTTTTTGACGACCTGGGTGATATTTGGAAAGGGAGCCTGCCTCTCTCCCTTCGGGGGATAGAAAATAACCAGCTTAAGAGACTGCTGTTACAGCGATGGCTACAAAGTATTTAAAGTTTGACAAGTGAGACTTTCTGGATTTCCCTTTGGGGAATAAATTGGTGGATAATATCTCTTTTTAAAATCTGTGGTTCTTGCGCCCTGGATTCAGGGAAAATGGCCGTGAAGGACTGTGACTGAATGGAAAGTTACTGGTATTAAGATGGAGAAGTCTGAAAATCGAAACTGTAATTTGACACCTATGCCCGCTTCTGCCATGCTTGGCTTTGTTTTTGACTTGGCTACGAACTGTGAAATGAGTGATGAAGAAAGGATTATTTTATTGAGACTGGAACTGCTTAACCGAAAATTGGAAATACTGAATTGTCATATGTCAGAAAAGCTATATCCCACAGAGGAGACTTCACAGGAAATGGCTGCATTGGAAGAGAACCTTGGCACGGAACTGAAGGGGTTGATTAAACAACAGGATGGAATGATATGGCGACTCCGGAGAAATGGATCGTCCTTTGGGGGTGGCAGACCCAGGACGGAGAAAATTGTTATATCTAACTCTCGAGGTGAGAGCTCGGGAGCGAAGGTGAAAATTTTATGCTTATGTCTACAAATAAAAGAAGAATGTGACGATGAACTGGAGACGCTGGAAGAAAAGGTGCATTCTGTGCAAGGATTGTTGTGGACTTAGTCTGGATCTGTGGACTTGTAAAGAAAAAGGACACTTCGAGGAGCGGCTCTGGAGCAAGACGACCAAAGAAAATGGACAGAAGGGGGATTGGGTGAGCTGTATTAAGGGTAAAAAGGAAAAAGGGATTTATTATGGTAACCTGAAACCGGTGTGTCAAGACTTTAAGTTTTAGATTAAGAAAAGAGATATTTTAATTTTTGTTATTAACAGCAGTTATAGTGAATGAAGATTTTTGTTATGATCTATATTGAAAATAAGGGGTTAAGAATTAGAATCTTGTGTGGAATTAATACGAAGTTATAATATGATTCGATTTATGTTAAGATAAGAATGGGAAAATATTGTTTATTATAAAACAAGATTTGTTAAGAAGAGTGTTTTAGATTTTAATTTTTAGATTTTTGATTTGTTAAGAATATGATGGTATATGATGTTATTAAAGTAATATTTAGGATTAGAACCGAAGGTGAAAAGGCAGGGGAAGTCTGTATTAAGATTCAACCAAGGATTTTTTTTTTTTTTTTTTTACAGTATAAGAAGAATTATTATTGGCGTTTGTGTATTTGTCTATTTTTAGTTGGGTGTTGGGTCAATGTGGGTGTTATATTTGTCTGTTGTTTGTTGTAAAACCAATAAATTTTCATTAAAAAAAAAAAGATGGCAGCCTCCATTGGCATCAGTGCCAGCAGCAGTCAGAGGTCAGAAATGACGGTCCTTCTCTTTGACTTTCTCTAAACCTATTCCTTTTGATCAAAGGTAGCCAATGTAATGTCTTCTAAATATGTCCATCAACCCTGACCATTGGCCAGATTGACTGAAGCTGATAGAATTTGGAGTCGACCAACACCTGGAGGTCATTGCATTGGCTATCTCTACTTTTAAGCTTAGAATAGAAAGGAATTATTTTCTGACCGTGAAAAGAGTACAGTTATGCAATCTGTTGTCAAAAGATGACATCCAACAATGTTCGCCTGCTTGTACAATAGAAATCCATTTGCACAACAGTATTTCCACTTTTTTCTTTGATACCCCTGCTTACAAAATCTGCTCAGGAGATCCCTCTACAGCACAGATATTTGGGGTGCATGAGTGTGCGGGTGGTAGTGGTGGTAGGCTATAGAGAGGAGGATAGGAGGGAAAAGACTAGCTATGTGAGTAGATACCTACCCAGGCTGCATTGGAACTCACCCAAAGTGATGAAGGGGTTTCCGTCAACTAATTCATATAAACATCTGCTTAAACACAACTTAAATATTGTTGTGCTTGTGTGCTTGTGTAAGCTTTCTGTAGCAGCAAGCATATTTTCTGTGTTTTTGCCTTTGAATTTGTTCTAGCTTTATCTAACACCCATCCAGGCAGCCTTGGAGAATGCATCTTGAAGCTACAGGTGGTATACCGAGCAAGAGTTGATCTCACATCATATAAGTTAATTTTCCAAAAGACCAGGTTCAAACATTTCTTGGAAAGTTAGGGTACAGTGTCATAGAACCCCCCTCCATTTTGCTATTGTTGCTTTTGCAGTGAACTGTACAAAAAAAGCGTCAAATTAAATTCGCAACAGGCCTATTATCACTTCCATTAAAATTCATTTTCCTCTTAGTTCATGCCTCATAGGACAACTGGAACAACTTTCAAAACTCTGGCAACATGCAGTGTCCAGTGAGAGTGAATTATATGTTTCTCTAACATCCCATGAGCCTCTGCTCTGTTCTCCTTTGGTGTTCTAGACAGGAACAAGTTGCTCACTGTATTTTATTTTTTTTAGAACCATCTTTGGTGACAGTCTAAGCAGGGACAATAAATAGTTATAGGCCATACAGTGTATAATTAGTATTCCAAACATGAAATTAATTTGTTCTCCGAATATAGGAGTCTTATAATTTGTTTCAGTTTTATTTCATTGTCAGATAGGATTCATTTTCTACATGATTTTATGGTTGGATAGGATTCATTAGAAATTTTCCCCAAACTACCTCTATATAAAAAAGCATTTTATTCTTTTTGTTGCAAATATTGTGCCATCTTTTCTTCCGAAATTGAACCTTAACTCAAGTCTATTTGCACACAAAGCACAGCTTGGTAGCCTAAGGGTTTGGTTTTTTTTTAATATAATAGTACCATTTTAATTCTGAGTTCTGAAGAAGAGGGTTCCCCACCCCCAGGTATTCACATAAATATAAATCTTTTTAGAGGATTCATTAAGGGGGCCTTAAGTATAGAGTGGATAGCAGAGTACCATTTAGATGAAAAGTATTTTATTTCCTGAATTTGGCTTGAGATAGGTTTATATCAAAAACTTTCTGAATCACAATTGGTACTCTCTTTTTTTAAGCCCATAGTTGAGAATTGTAGCAATAAAGTGCTTAACTTGGAAAGGTTAATCGAAATCACTGTCATCCTAGGATATACTTTCTCAGAACTACACCAAACTCTTAAGTATAATTGGTTTAATTCACACTGAAATAGTAATGCCTGTGTATTGGTGAAAAGGGCTTAACTGGAAGATTCCATTTAAGATTTACCGGTAGAAAAACAAGAGTTTGCTCTGAGCTTTTTGCAAATTGATAATTAACGGTTGATTGTTCTCTAAACCGAATGTAACCGTTGATCATGTGATGAGGCTACTGAATTGCAAATTCTCCATCTCCCCCCAACCCCCCCAAATTCATTTGAGTAAGAAAATCAAGTAAATAAAGCCCCACTGAAATACAGTGCAGATGAAGCCTGTGTGTGAGAGAGAGCTACGTTTTTCATCTCTGATTATTTTATCTCTAAGATGCTGAGCCTGTGGGGGGGGGGGGACACAAGACATTGTGTGGATTTTAAAAAATGTATCTTTGATGCTTTTGTTGTGTTTTTGAGGAAAGTTCTGCAAGTGAAAGTTTGAATAATAACTAATGGGTTTGAACAATACCAAAAGGGCTCGGTTTCCATGCATCCAGTGGCTTCAAACTGCACAATATTAATATATTCAATAATTCTTTCCTACAATACTACACATGTCCATACCCTTAGGCCACCCAAGGGTCAGCTCATCAAGTGCAAGAGGTTTCTCTTTCTGGTTTCAGCCCCTACCCAGAAAGCCTTAGAACCAATTTCGATCAGGTTCCTTGCTATACTGATTCCAGACAAGTAAGGCAATACCAACCATATACCAACACTGGAATTGTAAGAAAAATCTCTCCCCCTGGGCTCTTTCTAATTGAGGTCCAGCAACACACCTGCTAAAATAATGGCAGGTAACAACTGAAGGTGTTTTTGTTTTGATATGCTTTTCCTGCTGGTTGGAGAAGTATCTGCCTTAGCTGTTTGCTTAGAACTTCGATTCGGTTGTGGTTTGTAGTGCTTTTAAAACTATTCTTAGCTGAGGGTATGTTTATGATATGTTTGTAAATCAGCTTGTGAAAGGTAATTCATAAATTAATGTACACTGCTACTACTATTACTGCTGCTGCTGCTACTTTGGCACCCGCTGAAGACATTCTTATTTAAGCAAACCTACTCAGATGTTTAGAAAGTTCATACGAGCTTTAATTTGCTTTAGTATATTCTATTGGGGTTTTGACTTCCTATATGTTTTGAATTGTAGCTGTAAATTTTTAAATTAGAATTTTATTGTTATATCCATAAAAAACCATTTTGAGATTTCTCCTACAATCAAGAAACATGAATTTTATGAAATAAATAAATGAGTAAATCCTAATAGCGTGGAAACAGGGAGCTAACCACATTTCCCAATGCAGAGAGTTTTGTAATTAGGGTGTCACAATACACCCTTCAAAATGTCCACATACCTACTGGCTAGACTTATGAAAACAATCAGTGTAGGAACAGTGCCGCCTCTGAAGTAAAGGGTTGCATTCAGAGTTTGCCTCTCTGAAGGACGCTTTCTTGCTTTTTGCTTCCAAAATGAAGGAGGTGGACATTTTTGTTGAATGCATGCACCTTGTGTAGTCCCCTATGTCCCTTAAAGACCTGCTAAACCACCACCCCCTTTAGACCCCATATCTATTCTTTAGTCATTTAGTCATGTCTGACTCTTCATGACCCCATGGACCAGAGCACACCATGCACTCCTGTCTTCCACTGCCTCCCACAGTTTGGTCAGACTCATGTTGGTAGCTTCAAGAACACTGTCCAACCATCTCGTCCTCTGTCGTCCCCTTCTCCTTGTGCCCTCAATCTTTCCCAACATCAGAGTCTTTTCCAGGGAGTCTTCTCTTCTCATGAGGTGGCCAAAGTATTGGAACCTCAGCTTCAGGATCTGTCCTTCCAGTGAGCACTCACGGCTGATTTCCTTCAGAATGGATAGGTTTGATCTTCTTGCAGTCCATGGGATTCTCAAGAGTCTCCTCCATTAGACACACACACACACACACACACACAAAATAACCTGTGTTGTTTTTTAAAAAACCAAAAACAACAAAAACATTAAAATAATCCAAAATAGTTAACCCTTCACTCCAGCTACTTCTCATATCCACCCACCTTAAGTGTACAGTGTTTGATACATGATAGTGACAATTTAACTAATATCCATTTTCCCTTGCAACATGTTTCTTCTTGGAATCAGACACACTATTGGGATTCCCAGGAATATTGAAAGAGTGAAGGCAGAAGGCCATTCTGAGCCATTCTATGCATGGTAACATGAGGTGGAAGAGAGAGTTGTGCTTGCAAACACGGCAGGGACAAGCCATGAACAGTGAGCTTCTAGATTTCTACCATTTTGTGGAATATAATTTTTTCTTGAATATTGGACCACCTTAAAGTTTCTTGGAAGGAGACCCAAGTAGCCCTGTCAGGTAGCATGCGAGAGGGAAAACTCTGCACCAAATCTTCCTCCAAATTCTGCACAATCTTCTTCCGACAAATCCACATAAAACTCTGGACTTCCAGAAAACACCAGCAAGCAAAAGAAAGACAAAGAATTGTGTGTGTGTGTGTGTGTGTGTGTGTGTGTGTGTGTGTGTTTGTTTGTTTTCTAGCCAGTTACGGCAACAGTCATAAGCATGATATGCCCTTCTATGTTTGGAGGTTACAAAAAAAAGGAGGACAAACAGTTTTCAAGGAAACCTCACATGCTGAAATACAGTGCAAATTAAAAAGGATTTTTTTTGCAACATAATTACATTTGCATTAATATGTTAATCTCTCATATACAGACAGAGGGAAGCAAATACTTTACATTAAATAATTAACTCGGAGAAGAGGTTTTATTGCCGGAAAAGGAGATTTCTCTGTGGCATGATGTTTAATGTTTTAATTAAACTCTTTTTGATAGATGTTTACTGTAGCTTCTATTTCTGCTTTCAGCAATGGGAGGAAAGGGACTCAACAGACAGTGACTTTATTCCTCTTTGAGAAACGTGTCCCAGGAAACCTGAGTTGGGAAGGAGTGTGTTGGTCCCTGTGTGTGTGTGTGTGTTGTGCCTGGGCCTTTGTGTGTGGTGTCTTTTGCTTGCAGTGATGCTCTTGGCACCTCTTGGGTGTTCTTTTTTTCTTTTTTGTCTTTTCAGGATGTCATATGGACATTGTCTTTTTATAAGAGCTTATTTTCTCCCCCCATCAATGTTACCAATTTGATTTCCCAAGTCTTAATGGGCAGCACTACAAACAAGATAATGGCAATAATTGGGAAATAAAAGAGTACTGACATGAAGAGTAATCTGACAGTCGCACATTTGAGCCCTTATGGGAAACTACCTATTGGCTCAGTTTCTAGAGTGATGCAGTCAGGTAAAAGATTCAAGTTCAGGTTCTTAAAGACTTCCTGTGCAGCATGGAGAAAAAGAGTCGCACCAACTGAAATACATCAATTTCTTCTTACATACTATTGAAATAGAACATTTATACTCGGGGTATAAAATTCTTAAATCCGCCCCTCTTTTTATAATGTAATTTTGATAGATTTTCCAATTTTTTCCAAATTGACTTCAGATTAAATACTGTAGTAACATTGTTTCATGTATTGACTTCCCACCCCCAGCCCACGGTGTTTTTGTTCAAATGCTTTTCGACTGCATTATATTTCAAACTCTGAGAAATCCCTCTGATACTGTTACTTTATCGTTTTTCTTCTGCTGCTTCTATATCAAATCCTGCCCATGATTTCATTTGATTGTAGTAGTCCCCCCAAAAACAGCCTCCATTCTTCTATAAAAAGTTAATCATTTCAATCTCTCAAGGATGCTGTCAGCTTTGCCATTTCCACATAGTCCATTACTTTTAAAAGCCACTCCTCCTTCGTTGGAACCGTCTCTGCTTTCTATTTCTGTGTGTATAATATTCTAGCTGTTGGGGGGGGGGAAGGAAGTCAAGTTTCAAAATGTTAAAATGATTGTAAAATTATTGAAATGTATAAAACTGAAAATCATTTGTGTGTGTGTGTGTGCACACGCGTCCTCTCTGTGATTCTGTGGTAAGTTCACTCAGCACGTAGTTTAAAAGAGATTCCTTTCAGTTAGTATCAAAGACCTGTACAGTGGTACCTCTAGATACGAACAGGATCCGTTCCGGAGCCCCGTTCGCATCCTGAAAAGTCCGCAACCTGCAGCGCTGCTTCTGTGCATGCGCAGGTCACGATTCGGCGTCTCTGCGCATGCACGTGACGTCACTGCACGCCTGTGCGCATCTGCGAGCTGCCAAACCTGGAAGTAATCCATTCTGTTACTTCCAGGTTTGGCGCGTTTGACCCGTGCCGTTCACAACCCACAGCGAACGCAACACAAGGTACAACTGTATTGGAGAAACACACTATTAAAATCTCAAAGAATCAAATGCTAAACATTCTGCACCATTTATCCTTTAAGATAACGGGCTACATCCATTACTAATTCCACCATTGCAATGATTTTTGCTTGCACAGCAGAACTTTTCCCATCTCCCTTCGTGTGTCTCCTAAACCTGTTCTGAGTTCCTTGCTCCCAAGCCTGCAGAGCAGATGGTGGGGGGGGGGAGTGTCTGCAGGGCACACTTGCAAAAGTGAAATGCCTTGGACTAATAGAACAAGTTAGTTGAGTGCTACTCAATGTGTTACAAGTAAAATATCAAATACTGTTAAATGTAAATTCCAAAATCCACTGTTAGGCCGCACTTTTATGAGGATCAATCAAAATGGTTGCCTGAATCATTTTTCTTTCAGAGAAAGCGTTGCAAGAACAATGCAAGTCGATGTGACCAGATGTGATTTTTTTATTTTTATTGACAAACGTAAAATTAAATCCCCACCCTAGGGTTCTTAATAGAAGCCAAATGTGAACTATTATCATGAAACAGAAAAATGCAAATTATCACTAAAAGCAGCTTCCTCATGAGAGACACATGAAGTAGCAAGTGTTATGTTCTGAAGAAATTGATAGAAAGTGTCTTTAAGATAGAATTATTAAAAGCTGAAGCACTTGTCTTGTTGAAAAATCAGCATGGTTTCTGAAATGGAAAGTCTTTCCTAATTGTTTGGAGTTCTTCAGCAGTGTCAACAAGCACTTTGAATGATGCCTGGTGTGTATGCAGACAGATCCCCCCCCCCTCGCCCCGATCTCTATTATAGTGCCAGAACTTGGGGGTCACTCAATGCAATTGGTTGGAGAGGAAAGACAAAAGGAAGTTTTTATTCACAAGATGCACCATCATCAAATTTATTCTCTGCCTTTTTCCAGCGTGTCCCAGGATGGCTTACAATATAATGAATTTACAAAGCTCACTGCCACATGTTGTGATGATGGCCACTGTCTTTTATGGATTCCAGAGGAGTTAAGCATCATTCATGGTAGCTGAGTGGGATGTGGCCTAGTAATAATGCTCATTGGAAGATGCCTGTGTGTGAATTTGTTTTATGTGTGTAGATCAGTGCACACTGACCAGCACATAGTCTTCGCAGTAAGGCTAGCATGAGTATCACGATGACTGATAGACTCTTATCTGCCACAGCCTTCATCCGCCTTCACATCCATTGTAACATACCACTTGATATCTTCTGCCTATTCTACCCTTGAGGACTTCTTGGATCATTTTTTGTCTAGCTCCTCCCCTTTGACCTTACTGCCTTGGGCGACCCTGCTGGGAGTATGAGACTCCCGATGGCTTCACTCACAAGAGAGAGCCAGTGTGGTATAGTGGTTAAGAGTGGTAGACTCGTAATCTGAGGAACCGGGTTCGCGTCTCCACTCCTCCACATGCAGCTGCTGGGTGACCTTGGGCTAGTCACACTTCTTTGAAGTCTCTCAGCCCCACTCACCTCACAGAGTGTTTGTTGTGGGGGAGGAAGGGAAAGGAGAATGTTAGCCGCTTTGAGACTCCTTCGGGTAGTGATAAAGCAGTATATCAAATCCAAACTCTTCTTCTTCTTCTTCTTCTTCTTCTTCTGGGTCGTAGGAATGTGCAAGCCCACTCACCATGACAAGGTGATGATCCAGTGAGTGAGTGTCCCAAACGCAGGACTGCCATCATGGCAAAGTAGTTGCGACATTTTAACACCAATATTTCATTGCTTCAGGAAACTCGAAGAGCAGGAGAGGGACAACTGAAGGAAGAAAAAGGAGGCTACACATTCTTCTGGAAAGGTCTATCTGAACAAGAACGTTGAATACATGGAGTAGTCTTTGCTATCAAAAATGATCTTGTGAAGCTCTTGTCAGAAGTCCCTACCGGCATTAATGAGTGGATTTCATCCCTTTGAATAAAACTCGCAAAAAACCAGCAGGCTACTATTCTAAGTGTTTATGTGCCGACACTGGATGCTGATGAAGACATTAAGAGTAATAAGAGTAGCTGAAAGCCAACAGCTGCTGGGGGCTATTGCCTTCATGCACTGGTTGTGGGCTTCCCAGAGGGCACCTGGCCAACCACTTTAGAAAATAAGATGCTGAGTTTGTTGGACCTTTGTTCTGATGTCCCAAAGGGCTCTTCTTCACCTTCTTAAGTTGCCTGTTTGGTCAGTGCCCAACACTGCAGGGTACTTGGTAAACAGTTAATTGTGCTCTGGAGCCCAGCAGTTATTATTCTCAGGCAGTGGATGCCCCGACACAGGCTGGTGTACCAGAGAGGAAAATAATAACCAGCAAGCATGCCACAAGCTAATTTTCTTCTTCCAACAGGGAGAGGTTGATGCACTGTGACAGAGACTGAGCATCGGTTCATAGGGTTAAACAAACCAGTCTCAGAGGCGAAAAATACGCTCAAGGCTTACAGAAGCTCTTATTATTTTCTCGCCTCACACATTTTTCCTATCAATATTTCTGCAGAGGCAGCTGGTACAATGTCATTTCTCCACAGGCTCCCCATTCATTTCATGCTCTCATTTAAAACTGGCCTCATGTGTTTTAGAAACTAAGGAATAGGTTCGGGGGGTTATTTATTTATTTAATACTTTTTTATCTTATTTAAAACTGCAGTCGAACATTGCTGTTAAATAGATGGGCGGGTGGATAGATAGATGGATATTATGAAGCATTCCCCTCAGAAAATTATGTTTTCCCTTATCCTTCTGTTCTAGAACTTCTCTGTTCTTTCTAGCTGATGTTTTATTTACCTGAATAGTGGTTGGGG
This sequence comes from Lacerta agilis, assembly GCF_009819535.1. Classification (NCBI taxonomy): domain Eukaryota; kingdom Metazoa; phylum Chordata; class Lepidosauria; order Squamata; family Lacertidae; genus Lacerta; species Lacerta agilis. The sequence continues at coordinate 84,802,739 of NC_046314.1, read as the reverse complement.
TTTTTTTTAAAAACAAATTTAAGTTTTGTCTACCATTCTGTCTGCGCTTTGTCTTTAATTGGCTTGGTTTATTTATTGGGAAAGATTTATAAACTGCTTAATCAAAGAGCTCTCTAGCAGCATGTATAGTTAAAAAAATAAATCTTCAGATAAAATACAGCTAAAATCCACATCAAATAATTCTAAAATATACATAAAATAATAATAATGAAAACACAGATAAAATAAGTAAAGCTTATAAAATGCATCTAGGTAACTAAATTATATATCTGGGTAGGCTTGCTGAAATAAATGTGTTCAGCAGGCATCTAAAACAATGAAGTGAGGGGTGGGCTCCTACCTAAGGTCAATGTTTTTTTAATTATTTTTATTGTTTAAATATTTTTTTCTTATTGATATCATTAGGTGCATTAGATATCTATTAGATGGAAAGACAGTGTATAAACCTGTTGATCAAGAAGAAATAAGGTATTTCTGATTATATTTCTAAAAAGGGCCATGGGATGGAAAGTCACTTCTATGGTTGGACAAGCTGTAATTTGCAGTCAGACTTTATAGCACTCATGTTCCAAACCTGCTATTTGACAGGGATGATTCAAAATATTTTTGTTCGTGAGGCAGAAAAAGAATAAAAATCCAAACAATAGGAGTCCAAAATCTGCTGCCTGAGGTGTTCTGTCTCATGGCAGGAACAATCCTGGTTCCTGAAGGCAGATATGCTAAACTTTTATATGAACAGAGGGACTCTGTGTTTATAAAATGTAGGCAGTAGCAGGAATAGCCCATTATCTAATGCATTGCCTACTCTATGCCTGGCCTTGGGTTAGGTTTAAATCTGACTTGCTTGCTGAAACAACATTTCAGGATGACATAGCCCCAAATTTTGAACATCCATGACAAGTAAGTAACACATAACCTAAATTGGCTCTCTTTTCTGTGAGAGCAAGAGAAACAAAACTGAAGTTGAATGCAGTTTGCTGCAAAGGAGGAATTCTGGTCTAAATCTCTACATTGTGAAAATAAGCTATGTCTGATCTGTATTTAGTATTGCCAGCTGTTTCTGGTGTATATGCAAGCTAATAATATATGTCCCATGTTTCCTTCCTTGTGATGATGTATGCTTTAAAAGTTTTGATGCTACAGGTGCAACATGGCATTTCTTCTCTCTGTGCTCCTCCCAACACTCAAATGTACTGTATGTTTGTACACACACACACACACACACACACACACCATAATATATTACCACACCCATACTGCAGCTGGAGGCCTTACTATCTGAAAATAACTGATTTCATAGACAAGTCCTCAAAATCATTAAGTACATAGTTTCACTATAATGGATCTTGATAGATTAAAATCTCAGTGGAAGTGATAGTTTTTCTCCCTCTGTGCCACTTAATCTTTCTGCTCTTATCTTATTTATAGTTTTATAAAGTTGAATCAACATCAAAGCCTCTGAGATCCCCTCATTTTGCAAACTTTGTTGTGTCCCGAACTAGTACTGTAGAGTTGAATCACTTCTTATTCTCAGTTCCATCACTATTTCATCTGACACCATCTAAGTGCAGAGGCAGTAGTAGGCAGTCAGAAGCAGTAATGCTTCTAGGGACCAGTTCCTAGAAGCCACAGGAAGGGCCTTGTCCTTGGGCCCTTCTTGCAGGTTGCCCACATGCAACTGGTTGGCCACTGTGGGAACAGGCCACTGGACTAGATGGGGCATTTAATTGGTCCAACAGGCTTTTCTTAGGTTTTTATGTTATGGTACCAGGCGCCTCCCTCCACAGCATCAATGTCGGTAGGGCCAAAAGCAGGGTGTTTGAGGTGGATTGTGGTTGTGCCAAAGCGACCAGGGGAAGGCTTGTGGGAATGTTCAGGGAGGCAGGAGAGGATATTTTGTTTATTAATATCCTTCCTAATTTGCTTTAGCAAGTCCCTTTACTTAGCAGAGTGCATTCCCCTTTTACGCACAGCGGGTAGCTGGTTGCAGGCTTGTTTAAGCCTCTCACTATCATACAATTCAGTATTGAATTGTATGTTCCTGGTAAGTCCCCTTTTTATCCCCCTTAAAAGAATGAACACACAACAATCTTATTTAAAGTATATAAAAGAAGTTTACTCACAACATTATCAGTTCACAGTTGGATCCCTGAAGGCAGACTTAGTTACAAAGTATATATATGTGGAACTATCCCATATGGGAACAATCACAGTGCCCTCTATTGGCTGAAAGCCAATAGAGCATCTCTAGCTAAAATGCTGTAGCTCCTATGATGGAGGAAGTCAAAGAGAGAGAGAGTGCTGCATGCCTTGTGCTTTTGTTATCTGCACAGGTAAGGTCATACAGAAGAAGTATGTCCCAGCCCAGGAGGAAACAGGAAGTTCTGACTGGCTGGATCAAACATCCCCTTGCATGTCCACTCTAGGAAAACAAGGAATGTTGTATTTGACTGCTGCTTATATATCACATCCCACAAGGCTTGCATCTGAAGATTTCAGTGCCTTTCCAGTCTCCAAATGAGAGAGGTGGTGATGCTAGCCCCAATATAGTTTCCCCGCTCCCACCGATAGCAATAGGTATATTTGCCAAAGAGCACTTGCTTCTATTCCCAACCCTTCTATCTTCTTAACAGACTCCTTTGGTTAAGTCAGTCCTCTTTTCTTTTTTCTTTTTAAATGAAATGAGAAATGGGGAAATGCATTTCCCAGTGTTATTGAAGATTAATAAAATCAGCGATTGTGATATATTTTGAAATCTGTGCCAAACAAAAAAGCACTTCTGAGAAAACCATCTAATTATTTTCCCACCCTTGTGGTGTTTACCATAATGTTGCTTTTGTTCCAAGGGCAAACAAAGTAGCACATTCCCAACAGGGGGTGCTTAGCAGTGTGCTACACTTGGAAGGATAACAGACTGTACATTTTTTAACTAGCAACATGTTTACATGGTGGACTTGACATCGAAGCTGCTTTAAGATATTGTGACACATAAAGGCCCCATCTGCACTTAAAGCTGTATCATACCACTTTAAACAGTCATGGCTTCCTCCAAAGAATCCTGGGAACTGTAGCTCTGTGAGGTGCTGACAGCTAAGCTAAGGGTGCCGACAGTGGTTAGAAGACCCCCTATTCCCCTCACAGAGCTACAATTCTCAGAGAAGTTTAACAGTCAATCCCTCTTCCCAGGGAACTCTGGAAATTATAGCTCTGTAAGAAAAATAGGGGTCTCCAAACAACTACCAGTACAATGGATATTATTTCAGATTTTTGTTTTATTGGTTGTAATTATATAGATAGATTGATAGATCACTGTGTGTTGTTGTAAACTGCTATCTATCTATTCACTATATAAAGTGTGTGTAGTGAATTTAGGAAATTCTTTATGTATTAAACTTTGGTTCAGGTATGCTGCACTGCTACAGCATGATAGAAATGTCTTGAAATAAAAGAAATAAAACATTTTGTTTGAAATAGACTCTAAAATGCTGTCTCATTATTGGAATAAGCAACACTCTTTAAGTGATAACCACTGTACTGTGACAAAAAAAGCTCCCAGCCACTAAATGCTTCTCAATACTTCATGTACCTTGGAACAGAAAGTTAAGTGTCCTTCCTCAGTTGACTGGTTAGTCTCTCTTTCCCTTGCCTGCTTGCTTCTCTTGTGTCCAGAAACACCTGCTGATACTATGGAAAAGATTGGCCATGTCTATCTTCAGTGTGGTTCAACACCCATCAGGAGGTCCATTCCATACAATGTAGTAATTGGGTTGTTAGTGTATTGCCACTGACCACCCTGCTATATCAGACAGGGACCATCTCTGTTGTACTTTTCAGTGCCTATTTCTTGCCACACAGTAAAAGGGGAGCCATTTTGCATCACAGAAAAAAACAGACCTGCAAAATATTTTACAGAAGCTGAAAGCGTTTAGCCAAGGAGGTACAGCACTGTGGCCTGTGTTGGTTATTGCTGACAGAGAGCCTTCTCAAAGACACTGTGGGAGTGCTATTCAGGGATTTCCTGTTCAGTATTACTGTTGCTTTTAAAAGTGGAAAGTTAAAATTACTGGTTTTACAGAGGCTGTAATCTATCACAATGGCAATTCCTAGGAATGTGTACATTTTGATGAGGAGGATTATTATATGGTTAAAAAACGCGGCATGGTATTTCTGTAGTGTATTGCCTATGGAGAAGCAATAGTATCAAAGGTTAATTCATCCGTATAACAGCTGCATCCCAAACATGTCAAGGTAATCACTTACTCTCCGCCCCTTTGCGCTTCTGTACATTCTTCTCTTAATGTATCTGAAAGTAGAGGGTGATTTCTTGCAGCAGCAACTGGTGAGCTGATTTGTAGAATGGAAGAAGGGATGGTTACAAAGACAACTCAGCCACCACAAAAGGATGATAAGCACAACAACCCCCTGAATTCCACCCATGAAAATTTCCCACACATCTGTATTTGTGGGATCTTTTTAGAGACGACACTTCCAAAAGTGATTTAACAGTAAAAGCATATTTTATTTTATTTTTTAATAAATTCAAATCCAGTCCAATTCATATGTTGCCTAAGAAAAAGAAATGTGTGTGAGAGAAGCATTCCATGTATGTTTGTTGTTTGAAAGGCATAATGGGAAGTTGTTCCCTGATTATTTTTGTGCTCTGGCTTCATAAAAGATTGCTTTTGTGTCTGAACAACTTTACTGGTGTAAGATTCACCTCATGACAAGGAGCCAACCACAAGGGAAAGAAAATATTATAGAGTTTATTGTGAGCTCAGTCCCACCCTTAATAGAGAACCATACCAATTTGTTTTATCCGATCAACCAAGCCATCCAGGTTCCATGGCTGAAACTGAGAGGTGGCTGACATTCACTTTTGGCAGTGAAGTAGAAGGTTTGGGGATAAAATCAAAGGGTGGATAACATGAGAGCTTGGCAAGGAGTCCAGGAGAACAAATAGGCTGTGAAGCGATTTAAGTTGCCTTGAAAGGCTTCTGATCCTCTCAAAGATCAGCAGTCAAAACGAACTGGGCCTTCTTGTTTCAGAAACAGAAACACTTTTAGTGAGATTTTCTTTTATTTGGTTGATGTTTCAGTTTTCAAATCACATGGCGATGCCTCAAGGCAGTATCATTCCTGGCCATCAGTGACTGCAAGGGGAAAACATTCAAGGCAGAAGGGATCTGGGAGTCAACTCCAAAACCTGGAACAAGTTTCTCAGCCTGACGGATTGGTTTTTACAATGTTCAGGTGAATGTTGATCTTCCACTAAACATGTAGGATGTGCTTATACTGAGTCAGCCAGTGGCCTATCAACGGGGTTTCAGATGGGAGCCTTCTCCAGTCCTAAATGGAATGTCAGGAATAGAACTTAGATCTTTTGAATGCAAAATGACTTCTCAGATAAATTACAGATGTTTTTCAGATGCTATATGGGGGCAGGATGCAGGCTTACATGTGCCCCACCTCCATGCATGAAAGAGTTCCTACTCTTTCAAGCTCCATCAGCAGAGAGGCTTTGCAGCCACATGAGAAATGGAACCAGGCATGGCTTCAGCAACTTGGCATGCCTGCACACACGATGCCTTCTCCAACAGCGGGGCTGAGCCAGGGACTATTTCAGCTGCCTTCTGCCTTCCTCCAGCCTCTCTTCAGTTTTTCACAGTGTCTTCCTTCTCTTCCCCAAGTGCAGTGCAGGTTTGCAATGGGAGTTGAGTGGGAGTTTTCTGTCAGTTGGCTGGCTGCCCTCCCGGAGCTACAATTCCCAGAGTGGTTAAACAATCCCTCTTCTCAGGGAACTCTGGTAATTGTAGCTCTATGAGGAAATAGGGGTCTCCCAATGCTCAGCAGCCCTAACAAACACCAGCTCCCAGAATTCTTTGGGGGAATTCATGCCTGTTTAAAGTGATATCATAGTGCTTTAAATGTATGGTGTGAATGTGGCCAAAGGCTCATGGGATTCCTTAGGGTTCTGATTCTGGACTGCCCTCTGCCACAGCCTGTTCCTTCTCACTAAACCCTGTTACATCTTTAGCTTCCAACACCTCCTCTTTCCAGTCTTCTCCTTCTGCCTATGCATTGTCATCCCACCACCAATTCCCCAGCTCTAAGTCTTCTTTCCTTGGGGGTTCCCCAGCTGGTGCCTCCCACCACTCCTATGCATCCAGCCAGTACATGACATTGCAGCACTTCTGTTCATGGTTCCAGCCACATCCTTCTATTCCCCACCCAATGGTCAGTCAGCATTCCATGGTTACTGAACACATTCAGTCCACAATGGGCTTTTGACCCGCCCCCCCATGCTTTTCCCACTACTGTCAGGCTTGAGGAATCCTCTCCCTCCCCCGTTGGCATCAGGAAGCAGGGAACAAGAAAGTTCTTATGATTTTATTCGGTCATCACAGTGAAAGACAAATCTAGTCATTCCTCGATGATGGTGTTGCTTGCACTGAGCTGCTCCCCCTTCCCTTCTAACAACAACACCTGCTTCAATAGTGTCTGCCTGAGGTCAACTGTCTCTGTGCCCTTTGTTCTTGCACCCTTAATGAACATCACATTTTGGGAGAAGGGGGGGTCGGTTATACTGTCCAGTAATGTGTCAGCTAGCTGCTCTGCCTCTCCTCCTCCTCCTCCTCCTCCTCCTCCTAACACCTCATAACTCTGCTGTTCCCCTTTCTCTGAGCTGTTATCTTCCCCAAAGCCCTGCTGTAATTCGAGACTGTCTTCCTCTTTTCTGGAAGCTACAGGAGAAAGTGGGGGTGATCTCCACCACTCCTCTTCCTCTTCAGTTCAGTCCCTGACAACTACAAACCTTAGGGTTCCCTCAAGCCTGTTGACCTCCATCTTGTGTGTGGGTGCTGCACTTTTGACTACATAGGTAGCAGCACACAGACAGAAACATAGATATACACACATGAGAAGCTTGGAATAAGCATATGATAAATTAGTGAGAGAATGGCATGGTGTAGCAAACACAACAAGTATACCAAATGCATCTTCCTCTTCTTTTAGGTTAAAAACAAAGTGTGCTTTTGCAGCAGCATTCTCTGAGGAAGGAGAGACAAGGCTTCAAAAAGTGTTTCAGTTTCATCCCGTGACATACGCTGTGTTGGGGAAATATTAAAGGAAATTCAATTTGCGGGTATTGATCATGGAGGAAAATGTGCTGGGTTTTCATGAAACATGGTAGCATTATTACTGTCATTTTAAACTTTATGCTGTTTGAACTTGCACTGAAGTATCGTGATGATGTATGAAATACAATATTGTGTACAACATCAATTCGATCCCTGGCATCCAATGAGAATGAGATGGGAAAGGTTTTATTATTATTATTTTTAGCCTGCACAAGTCCTCCTTTCTTCCAGCAACCCCAGTTCTTCATCCCCTTGCACCTTAAGCCGGATGGGTCTATAATGAGTCCTCTAGAGTTTCTTGAGAATGTAAGAAACAAAAAGTCACCTGGCAAGAAACAAGCAGGCCAAGATCCCAGAGGCAGGGATGGGGGAGGAATTCAACCCTGTTCACATTTAAAGGTGAATCTACCTAATTCACACTTTCTGAAACAGAAAGTCAACTGAAACACACCCATCTCTTCTAACTTTGAACTTCTCTGAATTTTGTAATGCAGTTATGCAGCCCAGTAAAAGCATGTATCTGTGAAAATAAAACACAAAAATGCATTATATTATATTATATTAGGGAAATTTGCATACAAACGTGTGCATTAGGATAAATTCTCACTGAAATGCTGATGAATTTTCACGAGAACTTAAGGCATACAAACTGATGCTGAAGTGTAGAGAACTGAACTTAAGACTGGAAAAATAAGAAACTCAAAGAAACCACAATGGACAGATCTGACCAGCCTTACCTAGAGCAGGGGTGGGGAAACTCTGGACTGGTGACCAAATACACCCTCAGGACACACACACACCCTCACCAATCCTGCTATATGCCCTCCTTGAGTACTTTTTCCTGGCTCAAATATGCGACAGGTTTATTGCTCTCCTGAATGGAGGGTGGAGAACATAAGAACTCAAGAAGAACCTGCTGGAGAGATGAAAGATGGAGGGATACAAGCCTCTTTGATTTTTGGCTGGTTGGCATATAGCCTATGGTGCAAAACCAAGACTCACATCTGTTGCAGCACCCACTTCTTGCCTCTGGCCCTACCTACAGCTGGCACGTGTCCTCTGGAAAGTTGCTCATGAGGGAACATAGCTGTGAGGCTGTAAATGCTTCCACACCCTGGTCCTAGAGAGTTGTTTGGAATCCCTATGACTATGAACCTATTGCCTATTCCAGTTCAGGCAATGATCAACTCCCTTAAAAAAGGTCTAGGCAAACAGCAAAGGAAGGTTATGTCCCACCTCTCAAGGGTCCCATGAATTCTCCCACTGGGGCCTGCAAAAGGCCCTCAAATAAGCACCATCCCCACACAGATGAGAAAGCTAGCTGCATTTAAATCCACCCAAATAAAATGTACAGATTAGTTATCACAATTTATTATTTGCATTTATTTGATAATTTTATTACAAGGTGTGACTGATAAAACCATTAACAGCAAATGAACACAAATAAAACATTCCAGTGTACCTTTTGATAAGACATATCATCATCACCATCACCACCACCACCACCACCATCATCATCATCGTCTTAAATTTGGTGTGAATACAGTCAAACCTCGGTTGTTGAATGCAATCCATTCCAAAAGACTGTTTGATTTCCAAAATGTTCAACAACCGAAAACTGAAAGCAGAAGCCTCAATACAATAGGGAAACTCAAAACGGAAGCCACGTCAGACGTTCGGCTTCCTAAAATTGTTCGAAAACTGGAGCAGTTACTTCCAGGTTTTCGGCATTCGGGACCCAAAACGTACGATAATGGAGGCTTTCAGGAACTGAGGTTTAACTGTATTAACAAAATCCCAGATTAATACTGTGAATATCCAACAATATTTTTTTCCACATTTCAGACATACATATGATTACTGACAAGAAACTATTGATGAGTTATATTTGCTGTTGTATATCTAAGTTTTCAAACATTCAGAAAAGTAGCCTAAGATTGTTAGCATTTGGATACAAATACTACCATTCACCAAATTTTGGGCATTCACTGTTGTGAGGTATTTGCCCACCTGAATACATGGGATCATAGAGTTGGAAGGTACCCCAAACCATCTAGTCCAATCTCCTGCTGATCCAGGAGATCCAACGCCATGTCATTTCCAATGTTTAGAAACCTCCAATGAAAGACAGTCCACCACCTTCTGAAGCAATGTGTTCCATGGTCAAACAGCTTATACCATCAGAACATTATTCCTAATGTTTAGTTGAAATTCTCTTTCTTGGAATCTGAGTCCATTTGAATTGGTCCTACCCTCTCTCTGAGACAGGAGCTGTCCCAGGAAACAGGCTTAAAGTGGTTAAAATGATGATTCCACCAGTACAACTTCTGCCTCTCATGGTGCTTTAGGAACATTGATGAAATAAGCTTTACAGCAGCTACCTCTCCCCTCCTTTCCTTTCTTTGACAAGGAAAGCAAATGATCAGAATTAACTTAGTGTAATTTACAGAGAAAGAAGCAAAGACCCAAAGCGATTAAGTGATTTGTCCGAGGTCAGAAAACATGGCATTGTCTGAGCAAGGATTTACAAGGAGGGTATCCCTGTTCCCTTGGGTATGCCTGGCCCCCAGTCATAAATTGCCTTAAAAGCTCCATATTTCTGTCAGTATAAGCCAGATGTGTATCCCACGGCATCCTGGAAGGCAACCTACTGAGAAAACATCAAATGAGGGATTATCCTTATTTGTGAGGAATCTAATCCAATAAGGAACTGACCCATCCACCTTTTCATTTTGAAGAAGCAGGGTTCTCTCTTGAGTTAAAGAAGCAGCTCTTTACATGTAATCATTAAAAGTAGGAAGTGGGCGGAGAATAGCCTTCGGCAACCAGAGAAGAGTTGGCTATTCTACATTCCAGGTCTCACATAGATTTTACAATGATATGACATCAAGTCTAACCCACTATTAAAGTGGCTTGCTTGCTCTACAAATTTAGTTCTGTTTCAAAGGGTCCTTTCAGGCAGCCTGTTCATTGAGCATTCATCCTGAGAAGCTTGCAGGGAGATTATATGATGTTGGCTATTTAATGAGCATTCAGTCTGATTTGTTAGAGAACCTTGGGCCCAATCAATGTTGGGTTAATCCACACTTCCCTGTGATTCCCCCCCCCCTCACTCTCCTTATGGTAGATAGTCCACATTTCTGCAACCTGAATTTGCTGGTGTTGTGGGCATCTCATAGGCGTTTGGCCAGTGTGAGAACAGAATGCTCATATGCCTATGCTTTTGGCCCAGTGTCAGTGCCGGATTTATGTATAAGCTAAACAAGCTATAGTTTAGGACCCCACTCTCTTGGGGCCCCAAAAAAATTTTTAAGGGGAAAAATTGGATGTACATTTCCAAAATATAAGATAAAATAAAACCTACATACAGGAACAGTGTTTTGTGTTGTGTAAGCTCCTATGGTGTAATAAATGGGCCCCGTCTGCTAGCCTGCTCCCTAAAATATCACTGGTTTGCTCATTTCTAACAGTGACAATTTGTTGTTGACAAAGGACAGCTGGACATATAAAGGGCCCCATTACCTTTAGTAGCTTAGGGCCTCATCAAACCTAAATCTGGCCCTGCCCAGTCTAGAAGGGTTTTCCTACCTTCTTAGTAGCCCAGTTCCTCTTACCTGCCTAGTCCATGGTACTAGTATAATTGAAAAGAGCTACTGTCGAGAGTTCATTGTTTCCCTTGAACATCATTTCAGGAGAGGCTGAACACAGTGTGACTTTCTTCCAAATAAACATACATAAGATTGCACTGTATAGTTATGGATTTACTGTGTTGCTCCTTTTATTGTTGTTTATTGTGAACTGCCATGGGCAATTTGAAGGGAGTGGGTTGTAAAATCTAATACACCTAAATCATACAGCAATGGTTTATTATTGCTCTTCATCATACTGGATAAAGATATGTTATTCGCTTTGGTTATTCAGAATCTGGAATACAGCATGGTAGATGAGAAGCATAACAATTCAGCTGTGAGCAAGCCATCTAAATAAAGAGACAGATTCATCTACTGAGACTCCAAGCATGATTGTAAGCGGAAGCAAAGGATTGTGAGTGAACTACTCCCCACTGTATATAATGAGCTGTCTCTCTGAAGCAATATTGGAATGCTGCAAGCACCAGCAGAACCGTTCTGCATAGTGCTATAGTGGGCTAGAACCAGGGAATCTGGAATCTGGTCAGTAGTAACACATACAGCATTATAGGGGGCTAGCAAAGCAATCGTGCATGCATACCTACCAAAGACATGCAGCAAGCAACACAGATTCAAAAATATAGCCTTGAATTTTCAGCAAGAAAATATTTATTAAGAGTAAAATAAACATCAAGTATAAATGCGCCCTGAGACAAAATTATACTATGTCAGGCTTTTCAAAAGCTACAAGTGTGCTGCAACAAAATGTGTCAGCACGGAGTACCCACTTTTCAATATTCCAAACACTCCATTCCATTTTGCCTCTTCCTGGTTTTCCACCTCCGTGTCCAACAGTCATTCTGTGGCCACCGAGTACCCCAAGTCCACACTGAGTGGCCTTGGGGGTTCTCCTCCCCTCAGGGTAATTGTGTCCTAAGATGTTTAATATTCCTACAGAACATGAGGTTCCCCCAAGTCTGTTGTTGAAGTGTGGTAAGGTGGAGCTGCTAAGAGACCCCAATCCCCCTCAGAGAGCTATAATTCTCGGAGCTGTTTAGCAATCAACCCATCTTCACAGGAAATCCTGGGAACTGTAGTTCTGTGAGAGAAACAGGGGAGACCTAAAACTCTCTGCATCCTTAACAAACTTCAGCTGCCAGAATTCTTTGGTGGAAGCCATGGTGGTTTAAAGTGGTATCATAGTGCTCTAAATGTATAATGTGAATGTGGCCTAAAAGAGGGAACCTGAAGCATGGCGGCCAAATGTGACCCTCTCAGCCTCTGGATTTGGTCCTTTGGATTCCCCTGAGGACACCCCCCTCTTACCAGCCCCACTTTGCACTTTCTTAGAGTGTTTTTGCCTGGTTGGAATGTGTCATTGAACTCCGGAAATGTCTCTTGCTTCCCTGAGTGGAGGATAAAAGGGTGCATGAGTGTGTGTCGAAACTAGTCTATGGTACAGAAGTATAATTTACATTCGCTGCTCCACCCACTTTTGTCTCTAGCTTCACCCAGAACTACCATGCCTCCCCTCCAAGATTTCCCCAAACAATGCAGCCTTTGGACTGAAAAATGTTTGCTGTCCCTGAACAAGACAATGCACATTTGAAGAATTGTGCCCCCTGGCAATAAAAGTGGAAAGTCTAGAAGTGTAAAGCAATGGAGTAAGGAGGGTTATTGCGGCAAGCTATAAAAATAAGCAAAAACAAGTTAAAAAGAGGCATATCAGAAGAAAATGAAGTATCAAAAGGCAAATTGCAGGGAAGATTTACAGTAATCACAAGCGGTTTTTCAAATATATTTCCCGAGGTTGTGAGCTGCTGATGCCAAGAGAGAAAATTGGACCACTTATAAATAATAATAGTGAGGGACTGGATAGAGGATGCGGAATTGGGAAATTTGTTAAGCGGGGTTTCTTCCTTCCTTCCTCCTTCGTTTCAGTTCTATCTCAGTACATAGAGAGACAATGGTTATATTTCCCAAGCTGAAGGGTCAAATTTCACCATATCATAGAAGATTCATAGCATGTGCAGAGAATTAATGGAAGCAGCTAAGAAGAAGAGAATGAAGATATTTAAGGGTGGAGGGAACCTCTCATGCCAAAGCTTTGCTTTCAGATATCCTTGACAACCCAAAGCCTGCAATTTTGATTTACATTGTGTCTAATTCACTAATGAATGGCATGAGGCACGACATCCATTATGCATCCCATCCATTATGCTGATTCTCTGCATCTGAAAAATGCTAGATGTTTGCCTGTCTATTATAACAGTTTCTTGGATCAGTTAACTTTGCCCTGCTTTATTCAACAGCCATTCCAAATGCTGCAGCTAGGACCATTTACTCTGAGGTGGGGTGACGATGTTTCTATTTTCCTTAATATGTGTAGGGTTTGGTGTCAACGTTGTTTGTGTAGGTTCTCTGTTGTTTACTTGTGTTTCTTTGGCGATGAGAGAACTCCTACCAACCCCACTCACACAGAAAACCAACGATCACTACAGCCAACCACAAATGAACTATCACACCCTACGCCAAACCAGTAGCCACTGTTGTTGAGCTTCAGAGTTGGCAAGAAACAACCTTAGTGTCTGGTGGTATTTCCCAGGTCTACTGTTCAGTTTTTAAAGGACCCTTCAGATGTTGATAGAACTAGTGGTCCAGAGATTTTACACCTAGGTTTGTAGAAAACATCGCCACAAAGATGTTTCTGGTGGTTGCTGTGACCTAATTACACAACCCCAACCCTGAGAACCCAGAAAGACAGTTTAGCAGTGGGAACTACTCAGCTAGACTACTTAATAAGTATTCTCTTATAATTAAGTATATACCCTCCTCCTTCTTCTTCCAAAGCAGGTAATTAAAAGTTTCAAAGTAAAACATTATGTCTCATTGCGTCCCTTGTTTATGAGAGCATAAATACACTTTGAAATTATTTCAAGCATGGAAGCAGAAGGAAAATGAGCCCAGGACTGGTCCAGTCTAACACTGCAATTTGGTAGATAAGAGAATTGAGACCCAACTCCTAATTAATTCTTTAAAAAACCAATAACACTTAAATGTAGGTAAAGGGTTAGCATAATGGATACATTACACTTTTATGATTAAGTAGCTGTACCACTTACAAACACTCCAGGTATAAAATTAAGGTCCTTCATAATGGAGCAGCTTCTACTTTGCCGTAGCAGTGGATCATATCCTTATGCTAACCACGAATTGCCTTTTTGCATTAAAAGCAAACCTACATAGCTATGTTCCATGTTATTAATGTCAATAGAAGTTTATATAATCAGCTCAGCAGCATTTAGTGGTGCTCGTATGTATCCAGAGTTATCAGTTCTGTCTCCCAGACATACCAAGCACAGTCCCATCCCACAAACTGACCTGCATCAGTAATCTTCAGTGTTTTCAGACCAAGGGCCCATGACAGCATAAGAGCAGGATTAATCTTGAATTTTTTTAATGTATTTATACATACATACATACATACATACATACATACCTTGCCTTGACTCAAGGCAGCTTACAAATAAAGCAGGAGCAGCTAAAAACATAAAAATGTATATGCTAATCTTTCTGTTTTATGAACTTCCTTCCTTCCTTCCTTCCTTCCTTCCTTCCTTCCTTCCTTCTCCCCTACATCTTCCTACTTCTTTGAATACACCTTAGTTATCAAAGTCCCATGCACCCTCTCTTAATTCCTTGGAGTATGGGGCTGCTGGTGTCATAATTAACAGAACGCCCCCACTCCATTCAGTGCTCCACTGCATGCCATTCAAATCTTTTCCAATGAATGCAGGTAGCACAGCAAGCTTTCTTGTTGAGTTGGCTTTTTATATCACTGTTTGCATCACACAGCCCTTGTTTTTCTCTTTTCTGGTAGTTTGATTTTGCACAGACCTTGTGAGAATAGAGCTCAAATGGCAGCTGTCCCCTGACAAAGCAGTATTCTGCCATGAGTTATATGGAGGGGAAAGGCCAGTGAAATCCCATGCATGCCAAAAGACCAGGAATTGACTGGCACAAGGCATTAATTCATTCAGCACAGGACAGGTTTATGGATTATGAACATTCTAACAGCAATTTATTTATTGTTAACCTTGATGTCTTGGTAGACACAGGATCCTTCTTCAAAGTAGGTCTCTCGATCAAAAAGAGTCAATATTTGAACAGTGTACAAAATGATGTGCCCTTAAATATTGTTGCACCCCCCCAACCTCCATGCAGTGCGAGATCCCAGCTGTTCCAGGCGCTTACCCAGGGCTCGTGTTTCCTTTGGAAATGAGGCACAGCAGAGACTGTGGTGTCTTTATGATATATGGTTTATTTACACATATACAGTATACAACCTGAGCCTATGATGGAGGACTTCACAACATTAACACACCAAGAGGGCCTTGCTTTCCCAATAGCTGCAGCCTTGGATTCAAACAGAAATCAAACATCTCTCTGACTCTCTCTGGCTTCCCAGTTTCCAGCTTTTCTTCTAGGTTCTAGCTCGTATCGCTAAACTCTCAACCCTTGCCTTTGTCCTTCTAACTACCAGCCAACTGAGGGAGGAGGCCCACCCATTTGTCTTATTGCACAGACCCATTTCCTTTGTTCCCTTAATGCCCATTACTTAGGCTACCAATTCACCAGGAAGCTGGCCTAGCTTATAATTTAACACTTGCTTTATTCAGGGGTTAGAGGGATCTTGGATCCCTCCCCCCCCAAAAAAAACCTCATAACAATATATTTAACTGATAAAACAAATTGATTTGCAGCTACTGCCTGCACAACATACCTACCCAAAGCTAAAAAGGGGGGGAAAGGAGAGATTGCTTGTTCTGCACTGGATTTTGAATCAGATTTTTCAGATCTCAGCTGTGAGCCATCCTCTGTTTACATTACAGTCTAAGGATCAAAGACTGTTGGGTCTTAAAACCTCTGACATCTTGGGCAAAGCATTAAAATTACATGAAATTCATACATTGCAGAATATGCATAGAGACTGAGTTTGATGTAGAAAATCCTAATAGGCGAATGCTTTCCCACCTGCCCTTGCTGATTATTAACACTCTGTGAACTGGTTGGTAGTACAGGTGCTGCGTCAAATCTTTTCTCTGTTCCATTTTTATGTTGGAGAGAAGAACTTTAAGGAAAGGTAAGCTATACTTCAAACAGCAATACCCTCTTATTGAAAGATCAATTTCTGTGAGCAACAAAGAAGGTTGAGCAGATATTATATCCATAAAGTTGTAGGGGCATATTGCTTAAGCTTTATTCCTTATTAAATAATGCACATTTCAATTTTAAAAAATTGTTCACTGCCTATACAACTTTTCACCCTCCACCTACACCACATCACATTACTAAAGTTGGAGAAGGGCTTGCCTATCGGAAAGTCAGTGGTTCAAATCCTTGTGAAGGGATGAGCTCCCATTGCTCTGCCCCAGCTTCTGCCAACCTAGCAGTTCGAAAGCACACCAGTGCAAGTAGATAAATAGGTACCGCTGCGGCGGGAAGGTAAATGGTGTTTCCGAGCACTCTAACACGGTCCTCTGTACACCAGTAGCGGTTTAGTCATGCTGGCCACATGACCCGGAAAGCTGTATGTGGACAAACACCGGCTCCCTTGGACTGAAAAGCAATATGAGTGCTACACCCCTTAGTCGCCTTTGACTGGACTTAACTGTCCAGGGATCCTTTACCTTTTTTTTTTTTACCTTTTACTAAAGTTGGAGATAAGAGAAATAGGGCCTGCTCTTTGACAATAAATATCAACAGTTCTCATTCTCCAATCTTTAGCACAATGATGCCTAGCACTGATAGATAAGAGAACCCTAACCTCTGATCTTAGTACTGATATCAGAGGTGCAAGCTCTCTGAACCTGACATTATAGGATGTCAGGTGAGAGTGTGGTTGTCTAACATGGCCTTAGAGACTAATTGTGGATTAGAGGTTCCCCTCCTCTGGTCTGAATAGTCAAGTCATGGATGTGTTAAATTAGGCTGCAATCCTCTACACACTTACATTGGAGTAGACATATGAAGGTTTACCTTGCTAACCATTATGCAACTAGTTGTGACAGTGTTGGCCACCCTACTTACAATTTGGGGGTAACTGTCCAAAAACACAGTCAGTTTCTAGCAATGATTAAAAAAAATGAATTCAAGTGAACATTTTGGACTTTATGCAAAAGTGTTCATCCCAAATCAAAGCTCTGTTCCTCCAATTTTTCATCTTCATGAGCTTTGAAAGAAAATTTAATATATGGATCTTTTCCAGACAAAGCCTATGAAATACTGGTAGTATGAAAGAAAGGCAGATTCTTACATAAAACGGTAGAAAATACTAAGAAGCTCTTCATAACTCAAAGACTGCTGTTTAATGATGCAAGGGCCCTACATCATTACACAAATTTCACATAAACTGGCAAAGCTACATCATAGAAAACATCTATCATTCACTGTGTATGGAAGTGTGTTTTCTTTCCAGACATGCAGAATTTTTCTGCTTAGAATTTTCATTCATAAAAATTCATTTTCATTCATGCACTTCCCAATTACTTTCAACAAAACAGTGGAACCCAAGTAAGGTGCTGGGTGCTAGTGTTTTCAGTAAGGATACCAACACTGTTTGATATCTAATCATCCAATAAACTCAAGCAAAATTGTGAACTTCTTCTACATGAAAACACTGTGCTGAAGTTTACTTTCTTTACTTATTTAGGTCCTTATTAGTGCTGTGATGAAATATGTACTCCAATTTCTTGAGTTTTCTTTGGTGGTGAAAGAAGCTTCTGTTTGTCTGCCTCTTTCCAAGCATTGAACTTACATTATAGGTCTTCTGAACATACATGAAAACAGTAAGGAAATAGGCTTAATGAATCTCCTTGGGGAGAGATTGCCACAATCATAGGGGGACCTGTCAACTGGGATCATAGAATCAGAGTTGGAAAGGACCTCAAGGGTCATCTAGTCAAACTCCCTGCAATGCAGGAATCATAGCTAAAGAATCCAACCTCTGTTTAAGAACCTCCAGCAAAGGAGAGTTCACCACTTTCTGAGCTGGTTTATTCCATTGTTGCATAGCTCTTACCATCAGAATATTCTTCCTAGTGTTTAGTTGGAATCTCCTTCCTTGTAATTTGAATCCATTGGTTCAGGTCCTACCCTCTGGAGCAGCAGAAAACAAGCTAGTTCCATCTTCCATGTGGCAGTCCTGATATCTGAAGATGGCTATTATATCACCTTTCATGGAAGCATGGATATGGAAGCCCTGCCCATGGTGCTTAATGGTATTTTTATATCTGCAAATCACCATATGATGTGACAGTATTCAAGTGCTGAACTCACATGTACCAGTTGCCAGTTAGAAGATCAGCAACAGAAATGTTGATTTTTCTGTGATCCAGCTGTTGGCTGTTCATCTTTCACAAGTCTTCCTCAGTTACTTATATATTTCTTCCACTGCCTATAAACCTGTTGGTTCACTTGAAAATCTTTCATGTATATGAAATGGAACCTCTTTCACCATGATGAAATCATCATTCTAGAGAGTCCAATGGAGCCCATGATGGTTCTCTCTGGATCTTTGGTATATGCAAAGAAAATGATGGAAATTTCATAAACTGACAGTGGCATGTGGACATGAACACAATACAAAAAACAACAACCCTGATGGGCATTGTGTTTGGTACAGTGGCGAAAAGACTTCATGGGGTTACAAAGGGCAAACTTTGTGTAGCTTTGTGCAAATTCAAATGCACCATGAAGATGTACCTTCAAGGGGAAGTGTTTTTGCTATCCCCCCTCCCAACAACAATAAAATAAATATAGAGAAATGTCCTTTACTCTCAAGGGAAACACTCCATTTCCAGGCTTGATTTGAGTTTGCTTATTGGCAGAGGTCTGCACTGAAGGCAAAAGCAATCGGTGCATGTAATTATGGGCAGGCATGCCATGCTAATGTCTTCTGCAGTGATTAATGTCTGTTGTCACTTATTCCCACAAGGAACAACATGCAATCCAGTGAACTCAGAGAAGGTGCGAGGAAGCTGCTGGCACTTTTTTGTTCAGAGAGAGTTTGGCTCATCTTGAGCTAGTGAGCAAACCAAATATTGCCTGAAACTAGTTTAAAAATAGTGAAATGAGGCCAAAAATGGCCATTAATTCCCAGTCTGCAAGACCGGGAAGTAGGAGCTCTGGCTCGTCACGTGCCAAACCTAAAGATTCCAGAGTCTCCAAGAGGGATGATGCTAATGAAGAACAAGCGGTCTGGATTCCCTCTACATAAATGTCCTGCTTGCTCAGATGGACTAACGGGGCTACTCTTCTAGGGATATTCTATTTGGTCATCCAGAATGTGAATATTATCGACATTAATGCTTTTATAATTTATTCGTTTCTTTAGAACATTTCTATCCTGTCTTACCTTCAAACAGTATGAGGCAGCTAACGAAAAAGATAGTAATATAAATTAACAATTGCACTAAAACAGCAGTAGGAAGTATGATAATGTGTCAGAAACAAAAATTATTCAAAAAAAAACCCCACAGAGACAGTTAAAACTAAGTTAAAAAAGCAGCACCTTATATCCCAATGGCCTTCTTAAAAATGAAGGATATGGGGTGTGTGTTTTTAACCACCTCACTAAAGACCATTAGAGAGGAGGTGATATGGCCTTACCTCAAAAATCCCCGAAAAATCCCTCTGCCTGGTCCCAGCTGAGCATATTTCTGGTAACATTGGGGAATATGAAGGACCTTCAATGGTGATTTCAGTTAGTGGGCAGGCTTTTTCACCTCCCATATGCAGTAATGGTTTCTCTCTTCTTTTTCTTCTTTGGTCAGGGGTGTGCTCCAGGTGGTTTGGACTACAGCTCCCATCAACCCTTGCTGTTGGCCATGCTGGCTGGAGATGATGGAAATTGTAGTCCGCAACATTTGGAAGTCACTATGTTGACTATCCTTGTCTTTGAATATGATCACTTCACTTTGTTTTAAGTGCAGTCCGTGGACCATTTGTAGGCATTTTCATTTCAAATGAAGCCTTTTCACATGTTAAGAACTGCAGTGTGCTTAAACGCACATGCACAAACATACAAACAAACAAACATACACAGAGTTCATTACAAATAACTGCTGTAAACTCTGTGATGCAAAAAGCTACCACTAGAGATAATCAAATGGGATTTGGGGGAGCTACTTTAGCAAAAAAAGAGGAAAGATTGCGTAGTCACAGGAAACTGAATTGTACTTGAAACAGAATGTCAGGTAAGATGAGGGGGAAAGGCAAAATGAAAACTAATGTCATGTACAAATAGCATGCAGGCAGAATGACAATACAGTGGTAACTGGGGAACAACAGATGTCTAATTGACCTAATATATTTTTACAGCACAGTCATTCATAACATCCCAACAGAGAAGGAAGCTCTTTGCTCAGAAGTGCTACTTGTTAAATTAATGTTGCAGAGTTATTGTGTTTGCAGACAATAGGAAGGGGGTTCCTTGCTCACTAGGGCTTGGGTAAAGCCAGTTGAAATGAGATTTTTGCTACAATTTCACTGCCACTTTGCGGCTGCCTCCTCTCCTTGTTCAAACTTATGAGGAAGAAGGGCTCAGGGTTTTGCTTTCTTTCTTGGAGACGCTTTCACATGGAACCAGATGATTTGTCCGACTAGCTAAAGACACCTGTTAATGAGAGTAGAACTGCTTTGAGAACCTGTTAGTGGAAAACAGCTGGATCTTTTCAATTCTACAGGTGGTAGGGAAGAGCAAAGCTTATGAGGTGGAGGTAGAAACACATCCAAGACTTCGTGTTCATCTTACATTTGGAAGCTTCTCCTTTCATGCTGCAAGCAGAATGCTGGATTTGGTGGCAAGTTCGTTACAACTGTCTTGCCATGGGCTGATGTCCCATTTCTTCCAGCACTGGAACTATTGAGCTTAGTGGGAATGGGCTTTGCAAGTATGAGAGAGGAGCTGTCCATAAAAAAGGAGATTTATTCGGTCTGGAAAGAAGTTTTAGATTCAATTCCAACTCCCTTCACCCCTGATCATTGGGCATGCTGGCTGAAGTTGATGAAAGTTCTAGTCTAAGAACACATGAAGAATTGCAGGTGCTTGCTTCCTATTTTAGAACATGATTGCTGAGCTAGGGGAACTGTCCACAAGTTAGCTTTAACAAGGAGATGGAGAGGATAGATGTGGCACCAGTGATGCAGAACCCAGAAATGTGGCTTTGTGTGTATTAGGGATGTTCCCCAGGCATGGGGCCGACTCCACATGTAGTGTTTCCATTACTCCCCACTAGGGAGTGACAATTCCTCTTAGCCCAGTCATGTCCTTGGTGTGTTGATAGTCTCCTCCTCCTCATCCAAGGAGATACCACCTGTTTCAAAAAAACTGACAGCTTATGATAGCTTTGTTCCACCACTCATAGGCTTTCTCAAGAGATATGACTGCAGCCATCATGACCCCAAGATCACATGAATAACCCCTTGCCTATTGAATTTTATCTGGATTGCACATTCTGTATGCAGACATGCATATAAATATATGCATACTTATTGGAACATATATTGAGGCCTCATCTGAAGTATAAATTACCCAACTATACCTGTGGGGTAGGAAATCTTGCATTGCTACAAAAAGATGAGCTAGTTTATGAGTTGGGTCTATGAGACTAGCATTTTAAGTATTAGTTGCAGTGAAACGGCATGCTGTATGCCATCCATCAATTGGATTTTGTTTGGTTGAGCTCCACAGCCGTGTTTGTGTTTCCTGTGCTTTAGATCATCTGTACTCTTATCTTCTTCCTTGCCCTTGGAGTCTGTTTGAGCTGTAGAACACAGCAGGATACAGCGTTTGAAATCAGCAGGGTGTCATGGTACAGTAGAATTAAGATGACCAATTTTCTTTTCCTGTACATGAAGAAATCCTAGCTGTAATTGTAGAAATTAAGGCTTCTCCTGCTTGCCTGAGCCAGCCATTTTGAGCCTTGCTCTTTTCAACACCAGACTTGGGGGAGGGCGAATTCAAATGATCGACATTCATATTCTCTCAAAATGTCACTTGTTCAAGAACTGAGGTGTGTGTGTGTGTGTGTGTGTGTGTGTGTGAAACTGAATTTCTCCCACTGAAGTCACATCCCACTTATTTTGTTGAGTCGGCCATTTCTTTGAAGTTTACCTGTTAGACTTCTATTCTGACAAATAAAATCACATCCATGGACTTTGTTTATTTCCCATATAAAATTAATAGTAGCTCGTGGGGGGGGGTGGCGGCATAATTTTACTTTTAAAATACATTCTATTTTCAACATTACATTATTATAACTGTATCAAAGGTGTTTAAATATTTTAAATGTTTTGCTTTTAAAAAAAGTATTGTTTTTCTGTTTGGAACCCTAGTGTCCTCTGGTAGGAAGGATGGGACAAAAATGTAATGACAAATTATTATAATACATCATATTGATAAAAGAAAATGCAAAATAGTCAAAATTAATAATGATATACATGACCTGGAGATGGGGCAGTAACAAAACTCAAATCCCATATACTACCTCAGGCATAGGCAAACTCGGCCCTCCAAATGTTTTGGGACTACAACTCCCATCATCCCTAGCTAACAGGACCAGTGATCAGGGATGATGGGAGTTGTAGTTCCAAAACATCTGGAGGGCCGAGTTTGCCCATGCCTATACTACCTGGAGCACATACAGTCCCAAGTAGAAGGCAATATTTATCATGCTGAGCAGTGTGTGACCAATGTTTTAAAAAGCTGCAATTTCCATTTGAATAGCATATTTAGAAAGTTCCCCATCCTGCCCTGGGTTGGCTCAGAGGTGCTATTTAAAAATAATGTGGAAACTAATTGCTTACATAATGGAATAGATGCACCAAGTTGAAAATGGAAAGAAATGAGCTGAATTGGGGCCTGTAACTCAGATCAAACTACAGCATCTTGGTTATTTATACAAAATTCACATTCATATATATTCAATTTCTCCACCACCACCACCACTCCCCCACTGAAGTGATCTTGGGAGAAGGGCTACTGAAGCCACTAATGTTGACTATAGAAGGCATTTGATTTGGGGGCTTTAGCCAGACAAGTGCAAGTACACAGCAAACATGTGACGAGGGTGCAAGGAACCAATCCGCCATTATTCCTTAGAAACCATTTCAGGGAAGACCTAGTTGAAAAAAATGAACATCCTTTACAGTGTGTAGACACCTGCCTCTTAGATTTAAATGCCACAATCCTTTGGATGTGAATTTAGGCACTTATTTTGTATCAGAGTTGACTTCCTCCCACCAGCCCCAGCTTAAAGATCCCTGAAGTGTTTTTGATTGTTGGAAACGCTTCAAACCAACTTCTGCACACTAATGGTGTCCAGCAAGCTTCCTTCAGCGCACGTACCTCTCCTGTACGTTCTCCTTGCTTGCTTCACCCGTGCTATCAGCAGAGTTATCTTCTTATCTTCTCTCACGCAGCGGTGTGTGTGCATACCAGCATATTACAGAAAACAAAGTCCGGCTTCTTTCTAATCTAGAAGCTTTTATTTACAAGGCATAAATCATTACATTCCGGGAGAGTCACAAGCCATGTTGCTGTCTTCTCCCTTCTCCCTTCTCCGGACACAGGACACAACAAGTATCACATTACACAGTACACAGAGCATCCGGTGACGCTCTTCCTCCTGTGGGTGGGACAACCTGGTTGAGCTTGTTAACTCTAAAAGCTCCAAACCTCTACAATCCCGATGACAAATTGTCACTTTGGTGAATTACAAACCGAAAATAGGTTTACTGATGGCACGCAGAGACACAGGCTAACTAATACTTAAAATGCTAGTCTCATAGACTCAACTCATAAACTAACTCATCTCTTATAACAGTGCAGGATTTGCTATTTATACTTCAGATGAAGCCTCAATATATGTCCCAATAAGTATGCAAATGTATGTATTAGTTGCAGTGAAATGGGATGCCCCGCTCTTCTCCCCCCCCTGTGTACTCCACATACCCCTGAAATTGACTCAGGGAGAAGGTCAGGAGAACCCCCAAACAGTGAGGTAGGGGGGAGAAGAGGCGGGTCATTTTGACTGGCAAGCAAGAATGCTTGTGCAGACAGAATGATCAGAAGAGTGTGACGTTGAATTCCACCCTATATCTATATGCAAATTACTCTTTTTTTTAAAAAAAGATACAATTTATTAATTTTATAATAATAAAAAAGAACATAATCAGAAATTTAAATCATACATCTTAATTGACTTCCCTCCACTCCCACTCCTGGTTCCCTTATTTTATACTTATTCATGCATGTCCATAAAATCTTATATTATTATATTCTTAACATAAAATCTTATATTATTATATTCTTAACAAAATTATATTCTTAACAGTCCAATTGTAAAACCTTATTCATGTTGTTACAAGCAAACTTTAAAAGTTCAACTAATGTTAAAGCCTATACACAAAGCTTGCAAAGTAGGCCTTAAACATTTCCCTTTTAAAAACAAACGAATAACATCCATTTCTTGGGTTTCAAATGAGCTAATATGTCCTGCATAGTTCATTAATTTGTTTCGCCAATCTCCCTTATCTTCTTTGGCGATGGCTTCTTCCTTCTATAGGGATGGGTTGGTCTTGGCTTGGTGTCTACTCTCAGATGCAGGAACAAAGTCTTTTGCATAGTAAATCCATTAAGTCCTGTACCTTTCAAAATTATAGCTTCTGCTTTTTTTTTTAAACAAAAAATATTTTCAACATTCTCTTCAAATCTTTATATGTCACTTTCCAGGCCTTCTTAATAACTCTACATTGCCACCACATATGGCAGCCTCATCTATAAGCAAATTACAGTACAATCCCAGACATCTTTACTTAGAAATAAGTCCAGATGTATTTAGCTAAGCATTTATAGGACAGGATTGCAAGCTAAAGAACCAAATCTTTTCCCTTAAAAGGACTGCCATAGCGAACCACCGAATACGATACAATATGCTAAACAAATCACATAATGGTAATGAGAGATTCATATGATAATGGATCATATGTTACCAGTTGACACATTGTTACGGAAAATCATATATTAATCACAACTATCCTGGAAAAGCTAGTTCTTTTATAATAAAACATAAAAAGGAAGGAATAGATGAATCACTTCCAAGAGACTTGAAGCAATGAATGGTATACTAAAACATATTAATGATAATATTGAGTACTTGGTACACACACACACACACACACACACACACACACACATATATATATATATATATATATATATATATATATATGCATTCTCTTCTCTTTTTATTGATGAAATGTACTTAAAAACCTTTGAGTTATTTGTTCAACAAACTTGACATTTCATCTGGATATGCTTCATTTAATCTCTGAGGCACGTTTGGTTTTTTTGCTGCCATTAATTGTCTCTATTTCTGTTCCAGCATGCTTTTCGTCCCCATTGCTAAATTTAAAAAAGCTTATATTAAAGGAGAACTTTACACCTTGGATATTAGATTGTATTCACCGATTCAGTATGATTTAGGTAAACAAACGAATACATCTGGGGGGGGGAGAGTACAGAATTCACCACCCCTTTATTTGTGTGTCAACATTGAACAGTTATGAGTAGCAACTAACGTAACATAACACAGGGTTTCCAACTGCAATGGAGTGTCTTTAAACATTCTACTGCTCATACTAGCAAATATTTCTGAATGTGGAGGCTGGCTTTCAGAGACTAAGGTCCCCCCCCCCCCAGAAAATCAGTTTATAGAACAATTAATGCACAGCTGTTACTATTTTTGTGTGCATAGGATCCATATGCTTCCTTTCAAGATAAATGTTTTTCTGAGGGGATCTCATGTTTTCCCAGTGCTTCAAACAGCAATATGTAGTTGTTGGGAAATATAGCTCTTCCCCAAACTAGCCTGTTCATTGCTCCTGCATAAGCTCTGATAGGAGAATAGAGCACATGGATTGCATGCAAAAAGTGCCAGGTTTAGTCCCTGGTGTCTCTAGGTAGGGCTGGGAGAGAATCCTGGAGAATTGCTGCTGGTCATTGCAGATCATACTGAACAACACGGGAGCAATGATCGGACTCAGTGTAAGGAATCTTCCTCTGCTCCTAAATGGAAGGAATTTAGGGCATTAAAATAGAGAGATCAAATGTCAACAGATCAAGTATCAAATACTGGGTGAATATCAGACATTAAGATTCCCAGAACAAGATCCTATTCCAACTGAACTTGATCAGGAGAGGTTTTAATAATAATTTGGATTTGATTACTGTATCTGTCACCAGTCTCCACACCCACCCAAGCCACCTTCTGTACCTCCAGCTTCCAAAACCAGCTCCACGCTCTTCCTATGGTGGAACATAAAATATGAAACTGTGGCAATGACAGAGGGAGATAGCATGAAAATACAGACTTTCCCCACACCCTTTCCTATGTCCTCCTATTTAAGAAATCGGCCATGGGTGGGATAGTTCTTTCACCTCCCATGGTAGAATGTGTCCCATCACACATTAGCAAGACTAACTGGGCTAATAGCACAATGGACGATTGCTTTTTGGCTCAATACAAGTCAGAGAGAGTCAGAGAAAAGGTCATGCCCATCACACATCTCATACAGCCTCAAATCTCAAGTTGCAGCAAAAGAGACCATTCAAAATTAGTCCACCAGGAAATGTCAGAACTGATGGTTAAGAGCAGGAATAAAGCAGGTGGAAATTCTAAGACACAGATATATTCTCTTCTCTGCTCTTCCCTGTCTCAGAATTCATCATATTGTAGAGATGGTTGGAAGCCAGTGCAACTGGCAAAGATGAAGAAGGGATTCCTACTCTGCTTAAAGGCTCTCAATCATCATTTTTGCTATTGGTGGTGCACTGGTTGTGAATGACCACCTATGCTGCTATCTATTATTTAATGCTACAGTGGTTAGTATTGCTTCATGTTTATTGTTTTTGTCTAGGCTTTCTGAGAAGCCTCATTGTGATCTTTGATCATGTGCCCAGGATTAAATGAACTCTGAAAGGAGAAAGTAAGGGCTATTTGGGAGACAGCCTCTCCACTGTGTCTTGTAAAACCAGCACTTATAACCACTAAGAAAAATAAAATAAAATAAAAGGACTGATTTAAGTAATCAATTTGGAACAAGTCCTCAGTTTTGTTCATTGTGTATTCACTTTGATTCTAATGCATTTATTGGTTCTATAATAATTAAAACACGTAGGGTTGCAACTCAACAAAGCCTCTACAATCTATCAAGGATCATAATCTAAAACCATTGACTATGCAGCTTGGATGCCTTTTCTACTATGCAGTTAAAAATTGCTTAGACAAAAGGGGTCATCTTTTGTGTGTTTGCAAAATTGGAATGAATTTAATGTTTGTTTCTCTGTGCATATGAAAGGGCACTGAGCAAGATCGCTTCCTTGAAGCCACAGGGTTGTATCCAATGGTTGCATAAGCAGAAGGTAGTGGGTGCAATAGACTTTCCCTTCTGCACCTCCAGTATCAGAAAAGCCCTTAGAGGGAAGCAAGAGAACTTCTCAAACATTATGAGCTATGTCATGAAAGGTTGCAACGAGAGGACATTAGAAAGACAACAACAAATACCGCTTTAACATGAAGGAACACCATTTTTATTTTATATTAAAAATACATTAGTAGAATGGCATTGTCCCTACAAGTGCTGTTTAGCTCTATTATCAGCACTGTTGACATTCCTCATGTTAGCTTTTTCAATCGTTCCTTCTAATAAGACTTTTTGTTGCTTTCTCTCCAGCAGCAAATGCGGGTGGTGACAGCTTACAGGAATGGAGCCAAAAAAAAGGGGGGGGCACTGAGAAACGAGAGAAAGGTATTTGTATGCTCAGGGGAACCAGCAGAAGTACAAAGCATTTCCCCCCTTTTTTTTCATAGAGTCCTCCTATCAACTGTCTTCTATAAACAGTATCTGCAGCAGAGGAAGCAATGGGATAGTAAAGTGCAGCCCATCAGCACTGCTGAGAGAACAGCTCCCTTTGGCTTCCTTTAACCACCATCTATCAGTATCCATTTCATCTGAAGGCAGCAAGGAGAGAAAGGATTTCAGGGTCCACACCATTGGCTATTGATCCATTTCCCTTTCTGCTCTCCCTGAACATTTCCATCCAAGTTGGTCATCATAAGAACTTTGTACCTTTACAAACCAGTGCCTGGATTTGCTTGTTTTCCTCCTCTGCTCCAATCCCTATTTCCTTTTGTGATGTAGTTTTTGCAGTGCAACTATATACATCTTCCATCAGCCGCAGCCAGCATGGTCAATGGTCAGAGATGATGGGAGTTGTAGCCCAGCAACATTGAGAGGAGCACAAGTTAGCCACCCCTGTGGTTTGGGAATGCAACCTTAGACTGTAAGTTTGTGGGTAGGGATGTGCCTGTTACTGTCATTATTGAGTTTATGTAAAAAGGTAAAGGACACAGGTGGCACTGTGGTCTAAACCACTGAGCCTCTTGGGATTGCCGATTAGAAGGTTGGTGGTTCGAATCCCTGCAACAGAGTGAGCTCCCATTGCTCTGTTCCAGCTCCTGCCAACCTAGCAGTTTGAAAGCATACCAGTGCAGGTAGATAAATAGGTACCACTGTGGCGGGAAGGTAAATGGCATTTCCGTGCGCTCTGGCACTCGTTGCACCAGAAGCAGTTTAGTCATGCTGTCTGCATGACCCAGAAAGCTGTCTGTGAACAAACGGCAGCTCCCTTGCTCTGAAAAGCGAGACGAGCGCCGCACGCCATAGAACGCCTTTCACTGGACTTAACTGTCCAGGGTTCCTTTAACTTTATTTATTTATTTATTTATTTATACTTTGAGTTTATGTGAGCCACTTTGGGTGACTTTTTGGCTGAAGCACAAGGGGAAAATGGCTTAATATAATTAAAGTATAGCAAGTGTGTGTGTGTGTGTGTGTGAGAGAGAGAGAGAGAGAGAGAGAGAGAGAGAGAGAGAGAGAGAGAGAGAATTGGTGTCATTTAAATTTTATATCACTCATGCTGTGGTGCAGTGATGAGAGACATAGGAGACCAGGGTTCAAATCTTAACTCAGCTACAAAGCTTACTGGATGACCTTAGGCCATCTACTGTATCTCAGCCCAACCTACCTCACAGGATTGTTGCGATGATATAATGGGGAGCGGGGAGCACCACACGTTCCACTTTTAGCTCCTTGGGGGAAAGGCTGGCTATAAATGTAATAACAGCATGTTGTTGCTGAGCATGTGATTTATGGTAATAATCTCATGGGTGCTCTTTATGCCAGCCTATTAAGATTCCCATAGATGGAAAACTGAGTGTATGACCTGTTGCAAGGCGTTTGTTTTCTTAGCCCTATTCCAAGTTCAGCACTCTCTTCAGTTAATTGACAGCATTTGTGGGCTCCTGTGTATACCCTGAGGGAACAAGCTGTATTCTCTCTGTTGCCTTGGCGTGGCAATGTCAGTTATTCTAACCTCAGCTGCACCGCAGAAATGAAATCCTAAACTTCTCTAGGGCCCGCAATGCCTGCTTTAAAATCCCCGTTTACTCTGGGGCATGTATATTTCCAATATAATGGACCCAAGCAACTGTCTCGCCGGGGGGGGGGGGGTAGTAAATGTAATGTCTTCCCCTGAAGGAGAAGTCCAGAGTGACCCTTGCCTTGGTGAAGGAACAGGAAGTGGGAAAAAGCACTGCCCCTTTGCACTGACACCATCCCTGACCTGAAATGAAATGCTGTCCATCTCCAGCATAATAGGCAAACACATTGCTCAGCTGAATATATTTCAGAAGTGTCACTTTACTCCATTCAAAGTGTAGGAATGTGAGAGGAAAAGGAGTGCTCTATGTTGTTGTTGTTGTTGTTGTTGTTGTTGTTGTTGTTGTTGTTGCTGCTGCTGCTGCTGCTGCTGCTGCCACCGGCCATACTTCGCCACAAACTCTCCCTCCCCTCCTCTCACAATGCCAAGATCCTGCTGCCGCTCACACTTGCTGAGGAGAGGAGTCTTTTCTCACTTTTACCTGCTTATATGCACCTACAACATTGCAGGGGAAGCCACCCACTACTGTTAGTGGCACAGAGTAAAGGTGGTGAAGGCTTTCTCCTGTCCCTTCTGTTTTTGCCTGTGTGTGGCAGCGGCAGTGCTGCGAGGGGATGGAGGGGTTGGGTGAGGTGTAAAGAGTGTGGGGTTTCTGGCAGGCCCTAGTGTGTGACTGTGTATACTATGGAACTTGCTCCCCCAGGAGGCAGTGATGGCAACCAATTGGATGAATTTAAAAAATAAATAAGACAAATTCATGGAGGAAAGAGCTATGGGTGGCTACAAGTCATGATGGCTATGCTTTGCCTCCACAGCTGGAGGCAGTAATGCTTCCATTCAAAATCCCAGTTGCTGGAAACAACAAGAGGATACAGTGCTCTTCTGCTCATGTTCTGTTTACTGGTTTCCCACAGGCTTCTTGTTGTGTGAACAGGATGCTGAACTAGATGGGTCATTGGTCTGATCCAGCCGGCTGTTCTCATGTCCTTCTCTCTCTCTCTCTCTCTCTCTCTCTCTCTCTCTCTCTCTCTCTCTCTCTCTCTCTCTCTCTGTGTGTGTGTGTGTGTGTGTCTGTCTGTCTGTCTGTCTGTCTGTTATGCTAAAATCTTTATACTTTATCAAAAGGGTAGCCAACAGGCAGTCCTCCTTGTCTGGTTGAACTACAACTTCCATCACCTCAGACCATTTGCCATTCTGCCTGAGGCTGACTAGAGTTGGAGCCCAACCTCTAGAGGGAACCATGTTGGCTATTCCTGCTTTTTTTTTTTTTAGTTCACTCAAAGCTGCATTTACCTGCGGCACACATTTCTTTTCCTCGCCTCTTTCACTCGGTGTAATGACAAAAGCAAATGCAACCTTCATTTGAAAGGCAAGTTGGCAAAAGGTTTGAGAAGGTCACTATCGTAATTGTCCAAGGTCGTGAGTTAGTTAAGTCACTGGAATAGGACCCCCGAGCCTCCCCTCCAGTTCTCATGCATTAAATAGTGCCTCAGCAATTAGACCTTGAAATGTAAACCCTTGGCTAGACTGCAAGCCTTACAGTTGTTTTATTTCCCCTTCACCCAGTGCTGAATTACACTGTAATCCTTCCCTGAGGGAGAGCAGTTCATACATGATAAAGAAAGTTTAGCAGGAAGGAAACTGACAGATATATTTATGACTTCTTATTCAACATGGAAAAGCAATCATTGAGAGGTTTATAATGAATAAAATTGGTTAATATAAGATTTAAGAGGGTTGGTGAGCATTTATAATGTAGGCTTCCCGGACTTCAAAATTATTTTATAATGGCCAATGTTTAATATCAGTGAATAATATGTGATCAGCTTTACAATGACTTGGATTATCATATGTATTAAGTCTCCGCAACAAGATTAATATGGATTAATAATAGGTTGACATTGGGATACATCAATAAAGGACAAGATAACAGGGTTATGTGTGTCAAAGAGGCATTTATGAATCTGACAAGGGAAATTAATAGGGTAGCATTTGAGGTTTTCAGCTGTGTAGGAAGCACCTGAATACAGACAGTTAAATGAATAAAACAAGGCTCGTAAACAGAATCAGCAAAGGCTGCTGGTATTAACATGCTGGTTCTTTCTCTCTCTCTCTCTCTCTCTCTCTCTCTCTCTCTCTCTCTCTCTCTAATTTAAAAGAGCTGAGAAGGGGGGAAAAACATGTGTTGAAGATGGAAGACTTGGATTATGCTGATAGAAAACTGAGTTGGGGAAGATAAATAAATTATTTTAAGTAGTATCATTTTTGGTGACTGAGATGAAATTCCGTGAGGTTTGGGAGATTATTTTGCTGGTGCTTCATGAATACTCTTGCTGTTCAGATGCTCTGAATAACAGAAGGGACTCACGAATCATGATGGATCCAATTCAACACACTTACCTGTGCAGTACAAGTCTATGCATATATTCACAGAAGCAAGTGCCTCTGATTCAGTGGCACTTACTCTCAGCTAAGTGTGTAGAAGGGGTTGCAGCCTTACTAATTTAACAGATTAATATCTATTGATTTTACAATTCAGGCAATGATTTTGCTTTCTAAGAGTCTCCAGTCATCTAAATGCACAATTACTGTTCTTTTATTCACCTTATACACTGCTGTAAAAAGTACATTCCATTTCTCTTTTATTAGCTGGCTTAAGGAACTTTTAAATGAAGAGTATTTGGGGAGTTTGTATAAATTGGAATCCTTAGGGGAGTTCACATGACCCTTCCCACAAATATTCAGGTCTCCCCTTCACAAACTGCCAGCATATGTGCTAATATGCATTTGGCATGTCATCTTCACAAACATATGCATTCTATGCACACTTTCCCCAGATATGTGCATTTTTGCACAGATTATTTGGCTGTATAGCAGCATTAGAAAATTCAGAAAGTGAAAATTTTGAGGAATAATTGTATTTTGGCTCGCATTTTGGTTCAAGAAGTGCAAATTAGATAGTTTTTCTCCCTTATGCTCCAGAAAACCCAGTGTTAATTATTTCAATGGCTCATTTTCTCTAGTCTACTGAAAAGTGGGGATGGAAAGGAGATTCTTTTGTGTGTTCTAACCTATTATCTTTTCAAGACCACAGAAGAAATGAGGTTCAGTTTAGGGCCGTTTTTTCTCTTCCCTTGACAGACTATAACACCTCAGACCAAGAATTCATCGACAAATTGGGGGATGAGTTTATGAAGCATGAATTAAAGGTGGTAAAAATCGATAGCAACAAAAGTAGAAAGAATTCTGCATTGGCAATAGCATGTGGTGAGCCTTCCCTGAGAAAAAAAATGAAATCCCCCACAGTTCACCTGCCCCATGCCAAGAGCTGCAAGATTGTCAAATATCCAAACTGGCCTTAAGAGTTCCAAATCATAAAGTAGTTACATTTTCATCATACATAGCAGCACAAAGACCTTTGAAAGCATGACTTTCATCATTAAAAGCCAGCAAATTTGCCGCAACAAGGATGCAGTGAGGCGTTCCCCTTCCTTGAATGTGTGTTGATTTTCTCCATCACATTTACAAGCATTCCCACTCCTGAAACAAAATGCTCCTGTGCACAATTTTGATGTGCCCATAGATTAATGGAGGACAACTTTTACGCACTAAAGATTTAAACAGGTGCAAAAAAGAAAGCCAACTTTCAACAAAAAGGTAAAGGTAAAGGACCCCTGACAGTCAAACGACTCTGGGGTTGCGGCGCTCATCTCGCTTTACTGGCCGAGGGAGCTGACGTTTGTCTGCAGACAGTTTTTCTGGGTCATGTGGCCAGCATGACTAAGCCGCTTCTGGCGAAACCAGAGCAGTGCACGGAAACGCCATTTACCTTCCCACCTATTTATCTACTTCCACTTTGACGTGCTTTCGAACTGCTAGGTTGGTAGGAGCTGGGACCAAAAAAAATGGGAGCTAACCCCATCGCTGGGATTCAAACCACCGACCTTCCGATCAGCAAGCCCAAGGCTTTGTGGTTTACAGCACAGCACCACCCACATCCCTCAAAAACTTTCAACAAACAAGTAAGCAAATGGATCTCAGGTAGGCATACCCCTCTGGGGCAGTTTGAAGGGAATATAGTTTATTTATCTGTTAATGAACTGCTTCCTATAAAAAACATATATTTAACACCAGCAATAATTTTATTGTCCTATGAAATGCTAATGTTGCTGTTGTCCTGCTCTGCCTCACTGCATTCTGGTAAGAAGCAGCAATGCTGATGTTAGGAGGGTGGTAATGCAGTACTGCCTCCCCTCGCTGGATGTTTCTGTCCCGTGCCCCTTGAAATTTTGGCTGTGCCATCTGCATTGTGGAATGCCCTCCCAAGAGAGTCTTGCCTAGCTATAGCACTGCTTAATTTAAGGCACAGTTATCATCCACTGGATCAGATGAAGAATCAATGAGGCTGCTTGAAAGCTCAAGTTGAACACCTGAAAAAACATACTATTTAAAATAGTGTTTGATTTGAACTCTTGAGTGGCCAACTTCATCCTTTGATCCCTCACCCTTCCTTCCAGCTCCTCCCACTTACTGAAGAAACGAAGGAATAAACCTTACCTTGGTGAATGGGGTTGTGTTTGTGAAGGGCAGGAGACCAGAGCAGGTGATGGAGATAGGAACGTCATTTGCGAGCCGAGATTGACATTGACAGCCAGAGGGGATGTTTGCAAACCTCAAATGCTTTGTCTTCAAATGACAGAGCAAGTTCAAGGTTGTTGTTTTTTGTATTCAGTTCATTATTCTTGTAAACCGCTTAGAGGTTTTCCTTCAATCAAGTGGTATATTGTTGTTCAGTCGTTCAGTCGTGTCCAACTCTTCGTGACCCCATGGACCAGAGCACACCAGGCACGCCTATCCTTCACTGCCTCTCGCAGTTTGGCCAAACTCATGTTAGTAGCTTCGAGAACACTGTCCAACCATCTTCATCCTCTGTCGTCCCCTTCTCCTTCTCCTTGTGCCTTCCATCTTTCCCAACATCAGGGTCTTTTCCAGGGAGTCTTCAAGTGGTATATAATATTTGTTAAATAATAATAATAATAATAAAAGTTGGACAAGCTCATATGGGTCATGGTGTGGCCACTTTTAATTGGAGCCAATCATTTCCACTTTTCCAAGCCCTTCAAATAATCACCTCCATCATGACTTGCCTTGTGACAAACTATGAAGGCTTGGCTTTAAACATTATTTTAACATTTTTTAACATTATGTTTTGCCCTGGGACCGTAAAGTGAAGGGCAGGTAAATCACCATCATCATTCAGCTGGCTGCCTGGATTTGGGACTATGGCAAATTGATTATTGATATTATTAAATTTATATACTGCTGTTTATCCAAAGATCATAGGGCAGTTTACACTGATGATGTATCCCTCCATATTTTATATTTACTATGAAGTTCTTTCATATGTTTATTACTGCTTATATATCATCACTGCATTGTGAACCACCTTTGGGGTTTTTGGACTGAACGTCTAGAAAACTATTTTATTGAATTTATGCCATTCTCTTCCGCTTGGGATGTTTTTGCATGTTTAACAATTGGAACATGTTTTGTATGTCTTTGTGATTGCATATTTTGTTGTAACTAAACCTGGAACTTTGTGCTGAAGGGCAGAGAAGTAATTTTACAAATAAAGAAAAGCACTTTAAATAAATTTGAATTATTTCGACTTCCGGCGGCGACGCAATCGCCGGGTGGTCGAGGGCTGCTTCGGGTCCGAAGCGCCCTGTCCATCCCGGGGGTCAGGAGCCCCGCTACCGCAAAGCGGGGCTCCGGTTGGGATGCGGGAAGAGCGTCCCGCACCCTGGGCTCCCCGGCAGCGCCCGCGGAGGCTCCGAACCCTTCCCTCGCTCCCCCTGTAAAGGGGGAGTGGGGGTGAAGGGACAACCGGAGCCGGGCTTCGGGGACATGCCCCAACCGGGATGCAAATGCGGCGACAGAGCCCGCGGTGAGCGTCTAAGTTCTACCTGTGAAGAATGGAGCTAAAGGAACCCGGTGGTCGTGAGTAAAGAATTTGAGTAGAAATCGTGCTTTTGAGACGATCCGGGGGGAAGGAGAAGGGCAGCCTGCCTCCCTCCCTTCGAGCTCAAGAATCTAACCAATTTGAGTGATTACTGCTACAGAACTGGCTACAATGTATTTAAAATTGACACATGAGACTGGCAAACTTTTCTTTCGGGAAGCTAACTAGAGGAAAATATCTCCATTTAAAGTTGCGGTATTTGCGCTCCAGCTCAGGAAAATGGCGACGAACAAAGAGGGGAGTAGAAATATGACACCCACTTCCTCCTCATCTGCCAGTATGTTGGGTTTCGTCCTTGAACTGGTATTGAACTCTGGACTAACGGATGAACAGAGACTCACTGCCTTGAAGGTGGAACTGCTCTGTAGAAAAGTCAAAATCTTGTGTGGGGGTCTGAAATGGAACCAATTGCCCACAGAGGAGGCTTTCAAAACTTTTGGCACTTTGGAAGAATGCCTTGCCAAGGAGCTGAGAGGGTTGATGGAAAGTTGGAGAGAAATGAGTGAGCTACTTCGGAGAAGAAATTCGCTTTCTGGGGGTGGCAGCCCCAAGGCGACGTCAAGATCTTTTATATCCAGTCCCCGAGGTGTGAGCTCGGGGGCCAGGGACAGAGAATTAAGGTATCTACAAGAAGAAAAGGAATGTTACAAAGAACCGAAGAAGCGGAGAGATGATGAGATGGATACCTCTGAACTCGTGGCAAGGAGAGGTTTGGACTGTGCCTGGATCTGTGGACGTTTGGAGAGGGAAGCTACATGGAAGTTTAGTGCGGAAGCCACCAGGAGAAGAATAATGGACAGAGGGGGTGTGGGGTGAAGCATTAAGTAAAACCTAAGGTAGCCTGATATGGTAAACTGAAATCGGAGGGTGAATACTGTCAACAATTTTCTGTTATATTTTTTATTTGAACATGAAAGGAGATATTTCAAGTTATCATGTTATTAGCAGCAATCTTAAGGATAGAAGGGATAGATTTGATCGAAGGAGTTGTGAAGATTTGTGAGGTGGAGTATAAGTAAAGCGAATTTAAGTGGATTAAGTTTATGGATTAAGAGGATTGAGATCAAGATGTAGATTAAGGTAAGAAATCGATAAGAATAAATGAAGAAGAATTATGACGAGGTACCATTATGATGATGTATTTTTAGTAAAATGTTGAAGATATAATTGATTGTAATTATACAACTGAATTTAATTTCTTTTTTCTTTTTTTAGGAGAAATGGTTATAAAATAGATTAAGGATATAAACTCGAAGGTGAAAAGGCAGGGGAAGTCAATAGTCAAGATACGGAAATAGAATTTTTTTTTTTCTCTAGAAAGATGCAATAAGAAAACTTGACATTGTTTGTATTTGTTTTGCATTTGTTTAATTGTAGGTGTGGGTTTGGGTATATGTTGTTATAGAAAAAATGTCAATAAATTCTTATAAAAAAAAAAAAAAAAATTTGAATTATTTCTTTTCTTTTCTTTTGCCAGAATCCTAATGTACTCTAATGTTCCACAAGCCTTGAAAGCAAAATCACATACACATGAACACACACACCGAACCCAGAATGAAGGCACGAGGCACAGTATGAGATCAAGGTCATAACTTCATTAAGTTTAAAGATCTGTAATGAACTGATAATGAGCTAACAAAAAATTGCAGGCAGCCTGCAGCTTTGAGGAGCTCTCTAGGATTAAGTTTCCCTCAAACTCCTAAATGGAGAATTCTAACCCAGCTCAAGGCACAGGCTAGGCTGATCAGTATGTCCTGCTTCCTAATGAAGGTGAGCTGAGAGAGTCTTGGGTTCCCCTAACCCACTATTTTGGTGTCTGTAGTGTTCCCTTCATCCTGACCCTGTTCATTGAATTGGGGAATCGGTGGCAAGGAATAGGGAACTTGAACCCCCAGGTATCCTGGTTTCCAGTGATACTCCTGTGCAGAAGTTCATGGATATATATATATATATATATATATATATATATATATATATATATCACACAGTTCCAAATCATTCCATCTCAAAAAGCCTATTGCACAGCTGGAGAAGTGACAGCTTAAAATGATCAAGGAAAGGCTAAAGCATTGGGGTCTTTTTGGTTTAGAGCATGATGGGAGGGTGATAAATGGGACATGAAAAAGGAATAATAAATGACGTGGAAGCTGGGAAATTCTTCTCATAATAATATTAGAATTCAGGGTCATGGAGCTAATTTGCAAAAGGTTGAAGAGTGACAGGAGAGAGTACATCTCTCACAGGGCTTGCTTTTTGGAATTCACTAACATTCGACAGAGTGATATCTCATAGCGCAGCAGGCTTTTAAAGAGGTCTAGGCCAATTCATGTCTTATTAGCCATGACAGCTAATCATCATCATCATCTTATATATTATATTAGACTATCCAAACATAGGCACCATATGGATACAAAGTGATGGGCAGGCCCATCTTTAGCATATGCACCCCAAAATTTTGTTTGGCCGCCCCAAACTTCTGTTGAGCTTTATTGGGGAGGGGGTGAAGTCAAAGTTGTTGACCTTTTTTAGGGGGACAATCACAAAGTTGTTGAGCTTTTTTTTACCCTTGCAGTGGGTAAAACTGCCTTTGTTTCCTGACTCGTTGGAAATATTTGACGCTAACAGAGCGACGGAGTGGGGCGGGGACTTTCACTTCGTTTCTTTTCACTGCTGCCGATCAAGACGGACCTTTTACAGTAGTACATTTGGTACCTGCCCCCAGAATTCGGCACCCAGGTGACCCACACCCCTTGCACCCCCAAGTAATGAGGAAGGACATCAACCAGTGTCTAGAGCCACTGCTGTCCTCAACCTGATCATTCCAGATGTTTTGCACTACAATTCCCACCTGCCTGCACCAGTACAGACATTTCCCATGAAGGAACCACTCACAAATGAGAGAACCTGTATTTGTCTCCAAGCTTTTTGTGTGTGTACACCTCCTCTATGTGAATCCTTCATTCAAGATGCAGCATTTGTTCAGGAGATTCCTTGCCCAAAGCCTCCCTTCCTGTTTTAAGAAGGGTTGAGGGATCAGGCCAATGGCATCCTGAGCATCCTGTTGTCAACAGTGGCCAACAACATGTGTCTGGGAAGCCTGCAAGCAAGGTTCAAGAACAAGAGCTCTCTCCCCTCCTGTGTTTTCCAGTAAATTCAGAAGCATTTCTGCCTCCAACTGTGGAGGCACAGCTTAGCCATTATGGCTAATAGCCACCAATAGCCATTGTCTGGAGGATCTGAGCTCAGGATTTCTCCCTTGGGGATTATGAAAATGGTTGTCATTGCCATGTGAGGTGGACAGTAGGGACAAGCAGTGCTTTTTTCTGGGGGGTACAAAGGGGTATGCATACCCCTAAACATTTTGTGAATCTAACGGGAGAAGAAAAATATTAATTAATTAATTAATTATTTTAAAAAATAGTTTCTTCTCTAGCACGGTGAATCATCAGTTGCTACCCCTGATAGCGGCCTCATTTCCTGTCACGGTGTTTCCTGAGTCTCAAACAGAAGCGAGCATTTAATGTGTGAAGTAGGAGTTGGAATCTAGCATGGTGATTGGTTGGTTTCATTGTTACCACTCTGATGGTGGCTTCGGAGAAGATGTTAGTGCACACATGCCAATGTGGAAGTTACTGTGAGCTATCAGCTGTGAATTATGAGGTAATGCATGTTCTTTGGTCCATTTACTGTATTTATTTCCCCCGTTTTGAACTATGAAATTGTGATTTTCTTCAGTCAAAATGAGAATACCCCTAAACATTTTTTTTTTAAGAAAAAAGCACTGGGGACAAGTGTATTACAGTATATGCACTCACCCCGTAACCCTGTTTTCAACTCTGTGCAACAGGGGAGTATTTCTACACATTCACAAGGGTTTGTGTCGAAAAAAATGTATTGATTTGTGCAGCTCAACAGTTGTGTGGAAAGGTGTGTGACATTTGAATTACTGAAGTGTAGAGTTCAAGTATTTGTGTACACAACTACCACTACACAGATTGTGCACTCATTGAATACAATTCATGAACTATTATGGTTTCCATGGGGCCTGGGAAGCTATTGAAATCAGCTGATGATTCTAGATACTAATGAAATAGAGTCCCAATAGCCTCATGCCTAAGTCACAGATGTCACTTCTCCACTTAGAGACTAGCTTTCGGGGCCGGGGGAGGGGGGGAGGCCATGTGCCAAAGTTCTCTAACACATCTTTAATGTATGTATCTAAAGAGTTCCCAAAGACCAGATCCCCTGTTTCTAAGTGTCCCTTTAACTGTGCTAATTTGTTAACATTCAAAGGGGTGATGGAATCTCTTCTGACACACAAGAATACTGCTATTTCATACCCAAAGAGCCTGTGGAATTAAACAAACACCATTTCGGCATGCTCGTTTGCAGGGCAGGTTATAGAGCTTGAAATGATTTTTAGATCCTTTGTTGTGGTGGAAAAGTGGTACAGAAAATCCCACAACAACAGCAAAAAATAAAATAAAAATCTAAATACATTGAAAAATCCCAGGTCTTTCACAGGCCTCTGTCTGTAACCATGGAAAACGATGCACAATTGCTGTCTTATCTACATGGCACTGCTATTGAGACTTCCATAACTGCAGCCTAATGAGCTGGCTTTGTCTTTGAATACTAAATATGTCATCACCAGGAGATGTTGCCTCCTTCTTCCTGGCTGCATTTGTGGCCAACGATTGCAGCTCACGTTCTGCACTTGACTCTTTCGAGTGAAATAAGTGGTTGTCAATTGTCCTTTGCAGTCCTCCATCTTGGGTCAGTGGCTCTTTGAGCAGAACCAAAAGCCTGAGAGGAGTTTCGCTCACACTCAAGTCTAGCCTGATATGACTGGCAGGACAATGTTTACAAAGGCTTTCTGTTTACCTGCTTGACAGAAGCATTTCCTTCTGTGCTTTATTGGGTGAATAATGTGCACTTCTAATTTGCTTGGTAAATGCATATTATGTGCCTAATTGACCATAGCAGCGTTTGGGGAGGCATTATCTACTCCTTTCTGCCAATCGGTATTTAGATATGCAGTGAAAAATCCTCATGATTGCCTGGCATAATCATAGGTATTCGCCAAGATTTACAACAGTCCAGGCATTTCAAGGGAGTGCCTCAAACATAAATACACAGGACATGAAAAGTAATTGGCCTTGGCTATACAGTATAGGTGAACTGGAAAGTGTTATTTTTTTTAACCTATTCACTCCACAATGCCCTGCAGTTTCCACTGCAGGCAATGGTGCTTCTAACTCAGCAATGTGAGGCAATTTCTTCCCCTCTCATCAGAAGTAGAATTGATTTACTTGCAAAGAAGCATCCAGAGGAAAAATTGACTAGGAAGTTAGTTATTTTTGAACAAATGCTTTTCATGTGTTAATTACGGTTGCACACTTTCTGTTGGCCTTTCATGGTCCTAAAGGCTTCCAGATTTATGCTCTGGTTGTGTTTGGAGCATCGTCTTAACATGATTGAGTATTTCCCCCCAATCCAGGTCAGCAGTCATACAGACAAGAATGAGCACAGGGTCATTACTCCAGTGGTAGAGCACATTCTTTACTTTCGGAAGGCTCCCGATTTCATCCCTGGTTGTTGTTGGCATCCATCCACTATGGTTAAAAGAATCAGGTACAAGGTACGGAGAAAGATCACAGGCTAAAGACTGGGAGAGCCAATAACTAATGACAGCAAAATACAGTAGGGTCACAGAAATGGAATCTGGAGTCTCCAAGCAGTAGTAGATCAAAAGGCGGAATGGGGGAGAAATGAGATTCAGTGCACATTTAAAGCCCATTTATCAGGTTTCCACTTTCCAAAACAATATGTGAATGGAAGCACCGCTATCCTTTGAAAATTGTACTTATCTGAATTATGCAAAGCAATTCTGCTTACTTACAAAAATGCATATATTAGGGGAAAGTGTGCGTAAAAACGAAGATATTCAGTAAAAACGGCATACAACAATGTATTGTATTAGGGGAAACCGCTTTCACAAATGCGTACATTGCATATAAAAACATGTATGTGTAAATAAGATGGAATGGGCATCTGAGAGGACACATGTAAGAGTGGCATGGACCAGAAATAGACTGAATTGTCCCTCCCTAATGTTTGCACTGTGCCCTAATTCCAGTGCACTGATGGGAAGGCATGATCTGCATATCAACCAGTCTGATTTTCAACTGGACCCACTATGGGGCCACAGCCTGATTTAAGGTGGGTCACAACAACAGCAATACCACCATACAAATATATGGTTTTAAAATGAAGAAAAAGGTAAAGCTAAAGGACCCCTGACAGTTAAGTCCAGTCATGAACGACCCTGGGGTTGTGGTGCTCATCTTGCTTTACTGGCCAAGGGAGCCGACGTTTGTCCACACACAGTTTTTCCGGGTCATGTGGCAAGCATGAGTAAGCCGCTTCTGGCGAAACCAGAGCAGCACACAGAAACGCTGTTTACCTTCCCACCAGAGTGGTACCTATTTATCTACTTGCACTTTGATGTGCTTTCAAACTGCTAGGTTAGCAGGAGCTGGGACCGAGCAGTGGGAGCTCACCCCGTTGCAGGGATTCAAACCGCCGACCTTCCAAGCAGCAAGCCTTAGGCTCAGTGGTTTATACCACAGCGCCACTCACATCCCTAAAATGAAGAAATGTGGCCCCTAATGCATGTTTTGGTGGAAAGTGGGTCTCAGGAGGTCTGTAAAGGTTGAAGACTACCTGAATTAGACATCAGGGACTTATTTAAGCCATACTGAAGTTGCCCTGAAAGCAAGCAGTACATTTGCATTTCATCTTGTAGGGAAAACTACACAGACATCTGTTTCCAGAAACAGAAGTGACCTAAATAAGCACTTGCACTTAACCGAATCACTGAATATATATATTTTCCTGATAGAAAGGGCTGGTAACCCCAGCAACCGTTCTGCATCTCAGTGATTAATGATCAGCTCTAGACATGTGGACAAATGACTCTTGCCAAGGGTCGAGTTGTCTAAGGTGATCTTAATGCATCTTTTCTATCTCAGATGCTGATGGCTGGACAACACACTGCCTGTGGGAGAGACGTGATGGTTCTCAAATCTTTGAAAGGAATTGGGTTCATTATTCCATGGTCTGCCTATGAGACTATCTGAAGACTTAACTGATTTTAGCTGATTGACCCAGAAGGGGAAGAAAAGGGAGGGAAGCCACCCCTATACTGGAACAAATGAGAAAATAGAACTATAGTCTTTGATTATATTTAGCAGATAGATCAGTTGCCCAGGAGACAAGAGAGGGGGGAAATACTATTTTGCCAAGAGGGTTAATTGATTCCTACTATTTACATGGAGAAATGCACATCATTTAAACTGGGCACCAATGCATGTTTCATAAGATTAAACACAACTGATGGCTGCAGGGTTTAATGATTGTTCTTGGCTGAGAATGCGGTACAGAAATAAGTACAGCTTTGGATGAAAAACACAATAAGGATGCCCAAGTGTTTGCATTTTTAAGTGCGGGGACAGAACAAAATCTTAATCTGCTGTGGTCTAACAATAATAGGAAACAGATAATTGGAAGATTTTCTGCAAATCACAATATTTCTTTCATATTTACCGTACACAGAAAGATTCTCATATCAAAAGGTCCAAAGGTCTGAAGTATTAATTTAGAATTTAGAGTTAGAACTTGCCAGTCAGAATCCAGATACAG
Source organism: Lacerta agilis (assembly GCF_009819535.1). Classification (NCBI taxonomy): domain Eukaryota; kingdom Metazoa; phylum Chordata; class Lepidosauria; order Squamata; family Lacertidae; genus Lacerta; species Lacerta agilis. The sequence continues at coordinate 84,759,683 of NC_046314.1, read as the reverse complement.
AGGCACAATAAGCATTTTGGATCAAAAAATGGAGAAACATTAAATAGCAACTTGTTGAATGTGGTGTAGTATCAACAACAGATGGAAGACCCAAGTCTAACAGGTTATGGGCCAACTGACTTCTACAACTCTTATACTCCACACTGCTGGAATGAATTAAATAGGCATTTGGGAACAGTGTGGCCTGGGCACCTGCTGGGGCATTGAGTCTGGGCAGGTGGAGAAGTTGAGGAGAAAAGGTATTTTCAACCACACACATAATATATATATAATCTAGAGCAAGGATATGAACCTGTGACTCCCCATATCCTATTGGATGGCAACTCTCGTCAGCATTGACCAATGACTGGAGCTGATGAGGTTTGAAGCCACTGATTCTCCATCTTGACGGACAGGGAAAGCGGGACACTATAGGAGCTCAATCTGAGCATACAGAAAGGGGTCCTATCCCCTCCTGAAGATCAATGGAGAAAGATCCCCTTCTTAGTCTCACATTAGGGCCTTCACAGCGTTTCTCTCCTTCAACTCCAATCTGCACTGCACACTCACCACTCCATTAGCTTTTATCAAAAGAAAGAGTCCCTGCAGAGAAATGGCAGGCATTTTTTCCCAAGCACCATTGGATGAGTGGGGGGAAATGCCCAAGCAATTCTGGGATGTTGGGTTTTTTTTGGGGGGGGGGGGGTTATTGGCTAATTTGTGGGTGAATTTGAGATGAGCTTTGGAGAGCTCTAGCTTTCAGACTCTCTGAACTCAAATGATGCTGCCCACAGCAACATTACTTTCTGAATATGTTTTTATTGATTTTCGAATATCGTTCCAAGAACAGCCTCATTATAACAATACCAATTTTAACCAATTAGTACAATTATTAATGCTAATTATTCAAATGTCAAATTATACAATTTAATCAAACTGCCCTCCCCGCATGCTAGATTTGATGGCTTCGTTCTTCTGCATTTTTTTTTGCATTCCAAAATCTTAATAATTTCCATTAAATTCTATATTTATATTCCGATTTCTTCCATCCTCACTTGTATAGACCTTAAAAAAAACTTGCATTCCGGGGAGCGTTGCAGTATCATAAATGTAGAGAAAAACTTTATTTTTTTTATTAAACATTTTCTTGATTTACAAAAGTGTGTGCAATGTTTCTCTCATTTTTTTCCCATGTAACATTTTTACAAATCAGTTTTGGTTGTTGAGACATTAGGGAGAAACTACTTGGTACCATTGGTCCATGTTTACTCCTGACAGGTCTTTCCAGTGTCTGGTTATGATGTTTTTGGATGCTGAGAGTAGATGGGTTATGAGTTCTTTGTGTTGTAAGTGGGCATTATTGTCTTGGAAGATGTTTAGTAAGACCAGTTCTGGGGTGGTTTCTAGCACTTGCTTGGTTATTTTACATATTTCTCGTATGGTTGTTGTCCAGAATGGTTGGATTTTGGGGCACTTCCACCACATGTGGAAGTATGTGCCTGTGGAGGTGCACCCTGTCCAGCATTTTTGTGAGGTTCCTGGGCGTATTAGCGTTAATATGGATTTAAAACTTTGTTGAAGTTTTGATCTTCTTGGTTCCTCCAAGAACTAGTGTGGTGTAGTGGTTAAGAGCGGTAGACTCGTAAACTGGTGAACCGGGTTCGCGTCCCCACACCTCCACATGCAGCTGCTGGGTGACCTTGGGCTAGTCACACTTCTTTGAAGTCTCTAAGCCCCACTCAACTCACAGAGTGTTTGTTGTGGGGGAGGAAGGGAAGGGAGAATGTTAGCCGCTTTGAGACTCCTTCGGGTAGTGATAAAGCAGGATATCGAATCCAAACTCTTCTTCTTCTCCCCCCCCCCATCATTTTCTGATTATCTTTGTCTGCGGTGTTGTTAGAGGAGTCCATCCCCTAGTGTACGGGAAACAGGAAGAACACCCACATCAACATTAGCTTTGAAATGCCTGCACACACTGTCTGTGTGCCTTGCAGAAGATTCTGGAGCATTTATTACTTGCTACCTTCGTAGAACTGCATCGTGAAAGACAAGAAAAGAAATAATTGCAAAAGAATAAGTATCTGCAGTATCTCTCCCTCAACAATTCAGCCAGCTAGCAGACAAACATATTTTGAAGCTGCTGCCTCATTTCTGTCCTCTCTCTGCATCAACTGAGCAAAGCTCTACCTGTCTGCTACAATGAGTTCTGAATTTTCTGTGGACAAATTTAACTGGAGTTATGGGCTAGTTGATTCTTCTGGTTCAGAAATGTTTCTACGCCTTGAGCCACAGGTAGACACCCATCTACAAAGTCCAGTGTGACTTTTCACAAAACAGCTGCCAGCACTTAGATGCTTTGAGTCTGACGCTGAGGAAATCCTAGTGACTGCTTGTATCCCTCAACTTCTCTCTGCCATTGGAAACTGGAACTGCACAAATCCACCTTTTCTGTCACCTCCAGAAAGAAAGAAAGAAATGATAATCTCATTTAACTACTATCAATAACACTCATTTTTGAAAATATAAATAAAAAAAGGAAACAGTTCAGCTTTCTCTGTATCTCTGGGCAGTATTTCTTCATACCCATTTATTAAGAGGCAGTTTAGCACATACACTTAAACTGCTATATAAAATCCCATCACCTAAGTTTTTGTTTTGTTTTGTTGTTTCAAGCATGTTTCCTCCCATTTTATTAATATCACTTTTATAGATTATTTTATTATTTTATTATTATGCTCTTGTACATCATAGTTTTTTTGTACTGCAAGGACTTCAGAAGGTCGTCTATATCAGAAGGTCTCTATCTATATCATCTATCTATCTATCTATCTATCTATCTATCTATCTATCTATCTATCTATCTATCATCTATCTCTCTAATCTATCTATTCACTGCTCATGACCTCATATTCACAAATCTCCTACCAAGTCATTATCACCAACACAGCACAAACCTATTTGGTAGTGATGCTCGAAAGACTCTAGGAGTGCTGCATCCTAGAACAAATTCACATGATATGCAGCTTCCGAAATAGTGTGTAGATCAGAATGTAGCCCACTCCAGAATCTGCATTCTTGGCAAATTCAATTGGGTGGCCTCAGGGCAATGAAGATCTATGTCAACATAGGAGGATAGGAAGCTGCCTTATACTGAATAAGACCATTGGTCCATCTAGCTTAGTATGATTTATGTCTGGCAACGGCTCTCCAAGGTTTCAGGAAGGGATTTCTCCCAGCCCTACCTGGAAATGCTGGAGACAGAACATGGGACATTCTGGATCCAAGCAGGGGCTCTACCACTCAGCTATGGCCTTTCCACTTCCTTAACCCTCTTTTTTTCTGGCAATGCTTTCTTCTTTTTTGGCAATAAGCAAGTGGCCACCTACTAAAGACCTATCAGAGTTCTTGGCTTTGAAGAAAGTATATGCCTGTGAACAAAAATAATTAGCACCTTCACCCTGAAGCATTCCTTTTTCGGCGGTTTTGTAGTAAGGTTAAAGCTTACTGGGAAATGATATACAATGAATTGAAAAGGATGTTCAAAATAACTTTTGTAAAAAACAAAACACAGAAGCTTTTCTTTTGGGAATTATAGGGACAGAACTACCTAAATTATATAGAAATGTATTTATGTATGCTACTACAGCAGCAAGAATGCTACTTGCCCAAAAGTGGAAAGAAGCAGAAGTCCCAGCAAAGGAAGAACGGATACAAAAACTTATGGAATATGTAGAAATGGTGAAACTTACCAGAAGAATAAGAAATCAAGATAACAAACTTTTTATAAAAGAATGGAAATTGTTCATTGAATACTTACAGATAAATTGCAGATAAAAACATTAGCAGGATTATTGTTGTTGTTGTTGTTCAGTCGTTCAGTCGTGTCCGACTCTTCGTGACCCCATGGACCAGAGTACGCCAGGCACGCCTATCCTTCACTGCCTCTCGCAGTTTGGCCAAACTCATGTTAGTAGCTTCAAGAACACTGTCCAACCATCTCATCCTCTGTCGTCCCCTTCTCCTTTTGCCCTCCATCTTTCCCAACATCAGGGTCTTTTCTAGGGAGTCTTCTCTTCTCATGAGGTGGCCAAAGTACTGGAGCCTCAACTTCAGGATCTGTCCTTCTAGTGAGTACTCAGGGCTGATTTCTTTGAGAATGGATAGGTTTGATCTTCTTGCAGTCCACGGGACTCTCAAGAGTCTCCTCCAGCACCATAATTCAAAAGCATCAATTCTACGGCGATCAGCAATCAGCAATCCTTATTCAACTATATTTTCATGGTAAAGATGATGCCGATTTTTACCACCTATCAAAACCACTGTCAGACTGGAAGAATTCCAAGGTGAGTTGGAATAGGGACTAGCCTGGAATCCACAGGTCATGCTGGACAGCTCCCACACTGCCCTAGGCCTTCCTACACATGCATAGAAACTTGCCAATTCTGCCCACCCATAAAATACAGTCCCAATACTGCATACCTATATTAGTCAAACTCAGACTGGACCTATCACAACCTATACTGTTAAGAAACATACATCCATTGAAACATAATAAGAGCTTCCTGGATCAGACCAATGGCCCATTTAGTCCAGCATTCTTTTTTCACAGTGTCCAACCAGGTGCCTGTGGGAAACCCACAAGCAGAACCTGATCACACAAACACTATCGCCTCCTGTGGTTTCCCACAATTCATTTTTAGAAGAGGCAGAGCATAGCCATTGATTTCTATGAGTCCACTCCGAGTCTGATTGAGTTGGATTAGTGGATATCATCCTTAGAAATCAAAATCAAATAACCGTCTGAAAAAGGCTTGTAGAACCATAATCCATTTAGTTTTATTCCGTTCCATTCTGTCAATATTTCAGACTGGAGAAAGTATTTAGCAGACATTACAAGCTAAAAACGGTATGCAGCACTATTAGTCTTAACCATCAGCCCACAGCGTTCACTGTACATTTTAAGTACACAAAGGAAAACAGGGCAGAGTTACTGCTAATATCTGAAACCATTCTGGCATACCTTCCATGAAATGAGAGTACATTGTTTCTGATAAAACCTGGAAACTAAGTCGGTATCAGTGCCTCAGATGAGAAGGGGGGGGGCAGGGGAGAAAGAAAACAAATATTGCATTGGCTCATTACACATGGTTTTAAAATGTTAACAATCAACAAACAGCTTTAGTTCTGAACTGAATAGGGAGACTTTTGCAGTTCATTAGTTCCATATAATTTAGGCTTGCCTGCTGTGACAAATTGTTACATTAGGACACTATTTTGCTGTGTTTGTACAGTGCAGTGTCTGTCAGCTGGGAGCCAGTCAACACTTAAAGACTTTATTATAAAGCAAATGAACCCAAGACTTGGCTTGCAACTTCCACACAGCTTCCAGACAGCAGGCACAGTGTTGGCTTGCCCTTCATTCTCACTCCTTTCCCCACATCTCATGGTGGAGCCACAGCATTCATCCGGGCTCCAGATGGAGTATGAAGTTTGGGCCTCGGTGCACAACACCATCACCATGTACTTGGTCCCATGGAAATGCATTTGAGGTTAATATGGATCCCTTCTTGCCATCTCTGTATTTTGTGCAACTTATTCATAGATTTGAAAAAATTATATTCTGCCCTTCCAATGTATTCATGTTCCTCAAAGCAGCATAAAACAATTAAAACACATACTAAAAGGTGTTACACTTCCAATGGTGTGAGGTTTCTCCATGGCAGTGCAGATTCTATATCAGCCTTCTTTAATGAGATGCTGTTGGACTTCTTCTTTCATCAGTCCTAGCCAATGGTCAGGGGGGGGGTGTCATTCAAAACACCTGGAGGGCATCAGATTGGAGAAGGCTGTTCTAAACATTTAGCAGTGGATGATGTCACAATGTATTATTGAAGCAGGGTGCGTAACAGCCACTCTCAAATCTATTGCTTGTCTTCCATTTATTCAAGGTGCAGGACAGACAAATGAAAGTACTTCTTTGGTCAGCACATAGTTAAACAACGGAATTTGCTCCCACAAGATGTAGTAATGACCACCAACTTGAATGGCTTCAAAGGGGAATTAGACAAATTCATGGAAGATAAGACTATCAACTAGTCATTACGACTACAATATGTTGTATTTCCAGTGTTGGAGGCCGTATGACTCTGAATACCAATGGGGAGAATGATGTTGCATTCAGGTCAGATCTTGCTTATGGGCTTCCCATAGGCATCTGTTTGGCTTATGGGAGAACAGGGTGAGGACTAGGTGGTGTTTGGTCTGATCCAGCTAGCCTCTTCTTATTTTCTTATGTTCTTAAGCCTTACACACCTGCAAAGTAGAAATAGTAACAACCATTTGGATATACATACATACTCACGTGTGTGTGTGTGTGTGTGTGATTATTATTATTTTTCCTGTTTTACAATTTAATATACTCATTTAAACATCCTTAAAATATGAATGACTTCCCTTCTTCTCTTTCCCTGGTTCATTTTACATATCATAAATCCCTGCATATTTTACAAAAACTAAACCATTCAGTATTTCATTATTTACACTGTTGAATTTGTCTTAATGCTGCCAATGTTTTCAGATGTACAAAATTTTCCCCCATATATTCAATAAACGGTTTCTAATCTTCTCTAAACATATGTTCTTCTTCTTCTTTTCTTCTATATGTTAAGATTTGGATATACTTTTTAAATGGATTCTTGGGGGAGGAGGCTGGGAAATTCTGAAGGGCTTGGCTTTTGTGACACTCTGTGCTTCAGATTGTGCTAGTGCATCTCAGAAAGATAAGTGATCCCTAGGGACACCTTATGCTGGACCAGCACTAGGCTTTTGTGTTTCTGTGCTGAGAAAGCTGCTCCCCCTCCTGGGGGGGGGGAATTGCAGGCAGGCCACACGCTCTCCCTGTGTGCTTGGGGTATGTGTGGCAATACCGCCCATGTCAGAGGGAGTCCCGGCAATGTCACGCCCCCCGGCTGACCAATCCAGTCGACCGGGGGCATGGCTTGCATTATTTAAGCAGCCGCGCAGCCTGGGGTTCTCCCTTCTTCTCCTCCTTTATCGGATCTCCCTCCCTCCCTCCCTGTTTTCATGCATTCACCATCTTGGCCTTGCTATGGGCCACGCTTGGTCACCTGTTGAAGGGGCCTGGTAGGAATTTTCCCACTTGGCTAATTGGCACCAGCCAGGTGGTTTTCGCCTACCTCATAGCAATCGTCACAACTTTGTAAGGTTTGGCGGTTAGGCATTGGTAAAACCTGGTTTATGGGAGAGGAGGTTGTGGCCTTCTCCTCCTCTTTAAGGGTATTGTGTTAAAGGGATCCAGGGGTGTGGATCTCATCCGAAGCCTGGGTAAGGGCTAGGGCGATGCCACGACCCAATCGGGGACGCTGGGGGAGTTTTCAGTTGATGTACATCAACAGGGCTCCCCCTTCTGGTGGTTGACCCTTACCAGACTACCTGCATGGTGGGCAGGAGTCAGATATAGTTGGGTCAATTCCAATGCCTAAGTCAATACCACTCAGATTCTGTAACCAATAAAGTTGTGGCCTTAATTATCCCATTAACCTAAAATACTGGTGTCTGTGTGTTTTATTATTCAACAAATGGGGGAGGGCTCGGGGCCTTGACATGCAAGATTTGTGAATGCCTAACCGTGAACAGCAGCCCTGCATGCTTCAGGAACTTCTTGTTAGAACCAGGTGGTAATAGCATTCCTTTCTGAATCAGATTGACAAGCACTGAGGCCCAGGACACCGCCACACCTCCAACAATGGAAAATGTGCCATATGTAGCAGTGCCCAGGAATGAAGTCTTCATTGTTCCCAGCACCTTCAGGCACCGCAGTCAACTTGAATGTCCCTTAGCTCTTCCTGTTTCTTCCATGCATAGGTATCTCTTCACACTTCTGGTTAATTTCAGAAAAGGGTCCCATGGCTACTATGTTCAGAAGGGGACTACCCAGATCCCTTAGCAGGAAATGCATACTTGGGAGAAGAAAAGGAGTGACATACAACCTAATTGCCTCTGTTGCAGTTCCACAGGACCATATTAGAGATAAAGGAGGAAGTCTTCAGTAAGCATGCCACCTGCCTTGTCCATGGCTAACGTAAATCCTGAATTCCTGCTTCACAGACTTCCTTGGCATCCACTGTGGAGCAAAACAGCTGGGTTTTTATGTGCTCTTTCTCCAGCAAAGGGATGGAGTCTTCAATCAACCCTCTGGTTGAGGATTGTAAAATTCATCATTATAATTGTTAATGCGTTTCTACTTAATAGGTATGCATATCCCTGAAGGGAAATCATCATTATTGCTTTAAGTCATAGATATTGGCTGAACATAATTTTCATTTGCTGTACACATTTCAAACAGGAGGGATTTATTAAATGTAAAAACCACAAAATGGCTTATCTTTTCTTTAAAAAATGTGTATCAAGATATGTAGGCAAAATTAAAAAGTACATTTTGAAGAATTAAGGTGGTGTAGAGATACATGGATGCAATTTGTAAAGGAAATTATGCTTACCCTATGGCTTAGCACTACAAATTATTTCATAATGTAACATATGCACTATGAGATCGACAGTGGTAGAAAAAGAGACTAAAGGAGGTAAATGAAGCAATAAACATACCCAACAATGCAAACCTATGCATGCCTACTCAGTAGTTTGCACCACTGAATTCAATGGCACTTACTCCCAGGTAAGTGTGCATTTCAAGGAAGAATCATTTTTTAAAAAATGTTCAAGAGCCTTAGGGCTTGGGAAACATGTCTGGAATTGTTTGCATCCTGCAGTAATATAGGAGTTTTCTCCATTCATCATTAATGAGTTGGTCAAAGTTGAGTCTCTCTCTTGGTATACTTACTGAACATCAGCAGGAAATGTTGATGGAATGTGATGCACAAGAAAGAACTGTGTGACTTGAGACTCCTTCTAAAATATGTACAAGGATGTTTGTAGTTTCTAGGCAGTTTCCAAACAGAAATAAGGTCTTATTCACATGTCTAGCTGCTAGGCACGTGGGAGTGATAGTAAAATTCTGTCTGAATTGATTCCCAGCTTTTGGCAATCTGATCATGTGATCTGCCACATGATTCATAGCTTGGGATACCATCAGAAACACCCAGAGCTGGATGCTAACAAAGGAAAAGTCCCCTCATGTTTACAAGATACCGGTAATTCTTTACATAAGCTAACATTTGGCCCTTCAGATGTTTTTAGGCTCGAATGTTCATCAGTCCCAGCCAGCATGGTCGATTGTCAGGGATGTTGGGAGCTGCAGTTTGGGAACATCCCATCATCGGATGATAAGGTTGCAGCATAGTGCTAAACTGGCCTGTGCCTCTCCCACTTTAGAATGTAATCTGAGTGATTGTGTTTTCATCCCTCACTTGCTGGCATGATGAATGCATTCCTGGCTGCATCCCTTGTTCCAGGTGTTCTCCACTGTCAGATGCAGTGCCGGATTTACGTATAAGCCAAACAAGCTATAGCTTAGGGCCCCACTCTCTTGGGGCCCCCAAAAAATTTAAAAGGGAAAAAACTGGATGTACATTTCCAAAATATAAGATAAAAAACAAATAAAATAAAACCTACACACAGTGTTTTGTGTTGTGTAGGCTCCTATGATGCAAGTAATGGGCCCCACCTGCTAGCCTGCTCCCTAAAATATCACTGGTTTGCTCATTTTTAATATACTTCTTCTTAATTGTATTTCAGTTCAACAATAACTGTGATAAAATACATATTTTGTTATGTGCAAATAGCTCTAGATACCTATTAGGTCCATAAAATACAATATAGGGTATATTCAACACAAAAAACAGGGACAATTTGTTGTTGACAAAGGACAGCTGGACATTTAAAGGGCCCCATCACGTTCAGTAGCTTACGGCCTCATCAAACCTAAATCCGGTGCTGGCCTGATGGTTTGAACCAGCACTATGTGAAATGTCTTCAAGACAAACCGTTTCAGTAAAAGGTAATTTCTGACCACCACCCCCTCCCCAGTTTAAATATGTAGGATCTGGAAAATCTAGCATCTTGAAGAGACTCCCCCAGAAAAAAAAATGTTGCACCCCCACACTTCCCCCTCCATCCATTTTTATGTTCCTTTTGAATAAAAATATGAACTGAATAGATTCAGGTTCAGCACAGAGGATGAGGGTTGTGCTTGGGTAGATGTTTTCACCCACAGGGTGTCCATAATTTCATCATGGATCCAAAATTGTGTATAGCTGTGGAATTAATTCTCATGTTTCCAATTTGGCATTATGACTTCACTGCTGCAGGAATGGTTCGGTTTAGGATCAATTCGTCAGTATTACAGATGAACCATACTTTTTCAAGGGCAATAAGTCATATTGCTTTTTCTGCTTTGAAGTGTACATGGCTCATGCTGACAGAGTTTAAAGGCATCTGTTCTGAACCTCGACCTATCACAGACTGCAGGATTTATAACATACTTAGTGCAATAAAACGTTGATCACAGATGCTGCAAACCTTCTCTCTTACATTTTGTAAACCGACAGAGTATCCAGCTTTTGAGAAGAGCCACAAGGACAACAGGAGTGAGTTTCTAAAGTTAAAACTAAGCTATGTAGATATATGGGGAAGGGCTAGACCAGTGGGCTCCCCAAGCAATTGCTTCCATATATTCCATTATTCATTTGAAAAGTATGTGGGACCATGGTCAAAGGCTGGAACTATAATTGGGCATGCATAGTTTTAGAGACCCACTGGTTTATTTGCACAAACTATTCCATGCCAATGAGTTCTTACTGGAAGGACAGATCCTGAAGCTGCGGCTCCAATACTTTGACCACCTCGTGAGAAGAGAAGACTCCCTGGAAAAGACCCTGGTGTTGGGAAAGATTGAGGGCACAAGGAGAAGGGGACAACAGAGGATGAGATGGTTGGACAGTGTTCTCGAAGCTACCAACATGAGTCTGACCAAAATGCGGGAGGCAGTGGAAGACAGGAGTGCCTGGCGTGCTCTGGTCCATGGGGTCACGAAGAGTCGGACATGACTAAATGACTAAACAACAACAAATTCCATGCTAAGCACTGAAGCAGCCATGCAAAGAAGCCTTGCTTTTATGCTATGCTGTCCTTATACTTGAGTCTGTCAGCCATCCATTAACCCTCTGATTTCTCCTAATAAACACATTTTTGCATGCAGTTTGGACTCATGTGCACATTTTTACAGGCAATTTCTCCTAATATCATACATTTTTGCATGATATTTCCAACTAATATTTTCATTTCTATGCACACTTCATTTTTATGCACACTTTCCTTGACTTTATGTACTTCAGTAAGTCTTGTTTGTTTGGATAAATAAAGTGCAAATTTAGAAGGATGGTCGTGTTTCACTTCTCATATTATTTCAGAAAGTGTGCATTTGATAAAGTCAACTTCAAATGTGGACTTTATCAGATTTCTCTCCCATTCCTAGAAGAAGGGGCAACTGAAGAAGGGGCCTTTTAAGTGGTGGCCCTCCACTTGTGCAATGCTCTCCCTAAGGAGGCATGCCTGACACCATCTATGTCCAATTTTAGCAAAGAGATTTATCTTTTGGTGGGGCTTTTGGTCTGTAATTTGAAGAGTGATATTGTTGCCTCTTTTAGTGGCATTTCTACCTATTATTGATTTGACCATGTTTTCAGGGTTTTTTATTCTTCTTAATTGGTTTTTAATGCCAGTTGTTTGGGGTGACTCTAAGAAAAAGCAACTAGCAAATATATAATATAATAAAATATAATATAATTAATATAATATAATATAATATAATATAATATAATATAATATAATATAATATAATATAATACAGTGCTTTTTCTGGGGGGTACAGTTGTACCTCGTGTTGCGTTCGCTGCAGGTTGCGAACAGCATGGGTTACGAATGCGCCAAACCTGGAAGTAACAGAACGGATTACTTCCAGGTTCAGCGGGTCACACATTTGCAGGCGCGCACAGTGACATCATGTGCATGCGCAGACGCACCGAATCATGACCCGTGTGTGCGCAGAAGTGGCGCTGTGGGTTGCGGACTGCTCAGGATGCAAATGGGGCTCCAGAACGGATCCCGTTCGCATCTAGAGGTACCACCCTTTCTTAGAAAAAAAGCACATACAATACAATACAATACAATACAATACAATACAATACAATACAATACAATACAATACAATGCTTGATCATTTAAACCTCTAGGAATGTGTTAACCAACAACATATCTGCCTCTTCCTGTCCAATTCAGCCACTGACAAGTCTTGGAAGGGGTTGTGGGGAGAGGAAGGGAACAGTAAACAAATCTCTGTGCTTGTTCAAGAGGCTTCTTCTTTTACTTTTTGCTTCAGGCCCAAAGGACAAGTTTCTCCAAGTCCACTTTTAACTTCCTTCCATGTTCCCTGCAACAGGGACGTGCTGAATCCCCTGTGGACAGAGCCAGACCTTGTGCGTGCTCCTTCTGCAGACAGAATGGGGGAATGCAAAATTCCTCTTGTCACTTTAGAGGGAGCTGCATCCATCCTCTGCTTTGACAGCAGATGTAATGCAGCAGACTCATTTTCATATCTCATTCAGAAAGGAGATGAGATGTGAATGAACTTGCTTGACAGTTGAACACCCTAGAGGTATTTCAGTTTGTCAGAGTCAGTACAGTTTGTCTACAATTACAGCTGAACCAATTCGAGGTACGGGGCGGGTTTAGTCCATAAATCCTATCCATTTTGTGGTCTTTAATTCCCAGTACATAAAACGTGCCGTTTCCTAATTTTAAACATTAAGAAAGGTCATTTGAAAAGACATCCTTGACAAGAAAACCAAAATTGTTCTTTGCTGTTGTGCTCGACAGTTGGGCAAAGTAAACATGAAGGGGCTGGGAGCTTCTTGTTTCCCTTCAGCCAGGAACGTTGCCCCCAACAGAGAAACTTAAATGAAAAAGTAATGTATTTAATTTTAAGACACATTAAATATTGAATGAGCACATGGGCTCCACACTCTGCAAGCCCCTTGTTGACACAACTTAAGGAACTCTGCTATTATTCACACGGTTGTGACAGCAGCCTACAAACTGACAAATCCAAAGTAGCCCTGGGGCATAATAATGAACATGATGATCACTCTCCTAGATTAGTTATTGTTTGCAAGTGGAGGTGGAAAATAAATAGGCCAGAAAGAGGGAGCGCAATAAATTAGGGCCACTTTATTCACAAGAAAACAGACCAGTATGAAATATAAAATGTATGGAAATCTTTCTAACTGGTTAGTATGCCTGTTATGAACAAACCACCTGACCTATTGAAGGTGAGCTGGAGATGCCCCCACTTTACCCAAGCCACACCTCTTCAGGTGAGGGTGGAGGCCTTCCTTCCGTGCTCCACAGTTTTGGAACAGATATACCTTGGCCCCATTGGAGAACCTTGCCTTGCTCATGGGTCCCAAAGTCACATGGAGTTCCAGGATGCTCCTCTGCTCCATTCCTCCTTCGTGATAAGTAAAACCAATCAACCTGTTTTAACACACAATAACTGAAACATCCCTGATACCTCCATGATTTCTGGATAAAACTATAGCGTGGCAGATATTTCAGACTAATTAACAAGGAGTATGATGGTGTGATCTTGCATATATTTTCTTTATGGAAGCTTAAATACATTTTGTGGAAGGACTCCTGCATTATGTGGTTGATGGCTTGTATCCTCATGATGATAAACATTACGTTCAACATTTAAAGTATATCGAACCTTTTTCATCTTGTTTCCAATTATTAATGAAACCCATGGCTATTATCCACCCACTAGTGAAATTGGAGAGGACAGAAGGGGGGAGGGAACTTGGCCGCCACAGCCAGTAATCAGCTAGTTTTCCTCCCATTCCAGGAAACTGAATCACACAAAGCCAAACGTTTCCAAGTCATCTCATCTGCTAAATGTTTTCTTTCTCTTTCATTGCTAGATCCCAGAGAGGTCTTTGATCCGTTACTCAACTCACACGGAGGTGGGATTCTAATGTTATAGAGCCAATGGTATCGCTTTTAAAGAGGGACTAAGTGACTGCACCTGCTTGTGCAGTGGCAGGGTCCAGAAAATAGTTGAAAATACAGGAACATCATCCAAGGGTCCATCCATGTGCCAGGAGCTCTGATATGAAAGGCGTGGAAATATTGCTGTATTCCATTGTCATTTCAGTTGCACATTGGACCATCCAACCCATGTTCCATACATTCCCCTCCCCACAAGATGTCTGTGTAGTACACTAGGAAGAATGGCACCGGCAACAGAAAGAGAAACAGAAACAGTGAGATGCCTTGGACAAGAATTTGTCTTACATAATTTGCTCCCACCTTCTAATTACTGTATGAATCAAATCTTGCTGCTGACCTTGCGACTTCCTAGAATTGCTCTGCTTATTAATCTCTTTACCTTTCATCCTCTGAATCTTTCATTGTCACTTACCGGCCTTCTGATCCTCCACTATATTCTGTTATCCAATCCATCACAGGGGAGACAAACAGGATACTGAGGAGCGTCATGGATAGTGACAGAAATCAGCTAGTGCATTTTTAATCCACAAGCCTTTTCATTTCTCTAGTGGCTTTGACAACTGTCCTTCCCTTTTCTTGAATGTCAGATGCAGGAGCATGCCTCACTGACAGAGGCCTCTATCATGGGCCTTTGCTTGAGTACACATCTGCACTGCTACTGATAAATCTAGTTGCTAGATCAAAGATTGTGGATGGGTCTATATGGCTCATTTAGCATAGGTGAGTGCCAAGTTGATTTACTGAACAGGTGAGCTGTGACACCTACATTCAAAATGAAATGGAAATCTGTATTGATGGGGTGCCCATTTGAGGAGGATTAAATCCCCACCCGCTACCATGGCAGATCAGAAAAATCTCAAGGGAAATACAGAGTGTTTCAATAAAGCTAGGCACATTTCACAGGGAGTTGTTGTTGTTGATGATGATTAAATTCATATACTGCCCTTCTCCATGAGATCTCAGGGCAGTTCACAGAATAAAATACAAGATACAAGATGAAAACAATGAAAACAGAACAGCAAAACAAAAAATACCCTCCTAACCACAGACACATTTAAAAGGCTGGAGAATATTAATCAGTCCACGGTGTGGTTGAAGAGGAAGGTGTTCACCTGGCACCTAAATATATATATAATGAAGGTACCAGGAGAACCTCCCTGGGGAGAGCATGCCACAAACAAGGGGCCACTACAGAGATGGCTCATTCTCGTGTTGCCACCCACCAGAGGGGGAACATGAAGAAGGGCCTCAGATGATGAATGCAGTCTGAGACAGTTGATATGGGGAGAGGTAGTCCTGAGTTGTTTAAGGCTTCTGTGCCTGGCAGAGGTGCATTTGCTTCTGTGCTAAGTGGCACTGACTTTTATGTCATAAAGCCTTATAACTTATGCAGTTTCATGAACTGGTAACACTATTTTAGGGTCCATCTACACAACACGTGGCAGCAATGAATGCATACTTGAAAGGAAGCAGCAGAAAAATCCTAAGAAAGAAGAGCTCTGCTGGATGAGACCAAAGGCCTCATCTAGTCTAGCATCCTGTTTTCCGCAATAGCTAGTTGGATGCCTATGGGAAGCCCACAATGGAAACAGGAAGGCAATAGCCCTCTCCTGATATTGTACCCCAGTGCAAAGCCATCATGGCTAATAACTGCTGATAGCTTTATCCTCCATGGATTTGTCTAATTCACCTTTCAAAGCGGACATTATCATATCCATTGGCATTAAATTCCTCAAATTAAACGTGGGGAGAAGAAATTATATTCCACCATTTTTTTCAAAGGTGCCTAAGGCATCAAACACTTATCTGAGAAAACAAAACAAATAAAAATAGAATCAAAAAGTATTTAAAGCAAGAGGAAACATCTAAAAACAATTAAAGGCCTTTACTTGGGTGGCTTTAAAAGAGGATGGGAGAAATTCACTAGCCAGGATACTTATGCATACATTCCAATATGATGTGGCCCAAATCTGGGACACCATCTTCTGGGTCCAAAATCTCACACATGTCATATGACCTTCGTGGAACCCATTGTTGTATAGCACATTAACAAGGTTTCATGTGCTCAGTGGGGGAATTGTGACAGGGAGCAGCCACCATTCTGGGCAGCTAGCTCATTACCTCAGGATAGTTGAGATGATGCCTGTTGTCCCCTTTCTGTAAGGCCCTAAACTCTTATGAACAGAGCTGTAAGTTTCAGGCCCTGAGTGCCAACCCTTTTGAGAGGACTGCTGTGGGGCTGAGGTGAATAATAATAATAATATATAATAATTTATTATTTATACCCCGCCCATCTGACTGGGTTTCCCCAGCCACTCTGGGCGGCTTCCAACAGAATGTTAAAATACAATAATCTATTAAACATTAAAAGCTTCCCTAAACAGGGCTGCCTTCAGATGTCTCCTAAAAGTCTGGTAGTTGGTTTCCTCTTTGACATCTGGTGGGAGGGTGTTCCACAGGGCGGGTGCCACTACCGAGAAGGCCCTCTGCCTGGTTCCCTGTAACTTGGCTTCTCGTAGTGAGGGAACCACCAGAAGGCCCTTCGCACTGGACCTCAGTGTCCCGGCAGAACGATGGGTGTGGAGACGCTCCTTCAGGTATACTGGACTGAGGCCATTTAGGGCTTTAAAGGTCAGCACCATCACTTTGAATTGTGCTTGGAAACATACTGGGAGCCAATGAAGGTCTTTCAAGACCGGTGTTATGTGGTCTCGGCGGCCGCTCCCAGTCACCAGTCTAGCTGCTGCATTCTGGATTAGTTGTAGTTTCCGGGTCAGCTTCAAAGGTGAATAAAAATAGGCCCCTCCAGCCAGCAGAAATATCATGCTTCTGGGAGAGGTTTTGTGGTGACACAGCCTGAAAGACAGGACATTGGGAGGGTGGTGCTCTGTTTTATTATTTTTACAGCACTTATATAAATTATATCCTTTAAGCAAAATCCTTATATATGTACTGCAGTTTGATGTTTGAGAGTTATTTACCTTCGTATAAATCCTTTGCTGTGAGCCCCTTCAGAAGCCCCTGATAAAGACCTTTGGAATACAAAAGAACATTAGGAGCCATACAAGAAAATAAATAAGTAGTTAAACCAACAGTGTGCACTGTCACAATCAACTTCCTACTCAGTCTGCACCCCTTTCTCTATGTCTTGAATTATGCCCTAAAGATATCAGCCAAAGCTGTCCAGCACTGCCTTAAAAATTAATATGTAAAAGTTAGAGACTGAGATCGTTTGAGCTCTGAGTGCCAGCTGCATATTTAATGGCTTTTTCTGTAATTCAAAAGCTTCTTTGCAGTTATAAATCCAGGAGGGTTAAATCTATTCTGAAGTCTAAGTGCTATGCCAATTGATTGATTCCTCTCTAGTTTAATCTCTCGGTATGTCACTTCCTTTGCAGTAACGGCTTATCGCCCAACATGCTGGTCAAAATCCAGAGAGTTCATGTCATTTCTTTAGGTGTCTGGCAGGCAAGCCATGCCAAAATATGTGCAAAAATACCACTGTCCCAAAGTGTCTCTCCAAACTGACTTTAATTAGATGCTTCATAATGTATTTTGAACATTGTTACCCACCATGCTGTGAGGGCCTTGTGCTACCTAGAACCTGAGCAGCAGCTGTTTAACTTTGCATGAGATCAAAGTATATACAGGATATGGCAGGTTTTGGTGGGTTCTGCCAGCCTAGGATAGAATAATTGGACAGACGGGATCAGATCCAGAAATAACAGAAGGTCAGGCAACTGCCAGAAATATGCACACATAAAAGGAAATTCAAGGGGCGTGGGTGGTGCTGTGCTCTAAACCACTGAGCCTCTTGGGCTTGCCGATCAGAAGGTTGGCGGTTCAAATCCCCGCAACGGGGTGAGCTCCCATTGCTCAGCCCCAGCTCCTGCCAACCTAGCAGTTCAAAAGCACCCCCCCCCAAAAAAAAAGTGCAAGTAGATAAATAGGTACCGCTCCGGTGGGAAGGTAGACGGTGTTTCCGTGCACTGCTCTGGTTTCAGTGTTCTGTTGTGCCAGAAGCGACTTAGTTATGCTGGCCACATGACCTGGAAAAACTGTATGTGGACAAACGCTGGCTCCCTCGGCCTGTAAAGCAAGATGAGCGCCACAACCCCAGGTTTGTCTGCGACTGTACTTAACTGTCAGGGGTCCTTTAAAAGGAAATTCAGGAGACATCAATCAATGTCTGTATTTTCCATGAATAAATATATAAAAATTGATAAAGAAAATATTGTGAGAACTACATCAAGGGGTTGTTGTGAAGATAAAGTGGGAGAAGGCCATTTGCATCATCCTGAGTTCTTTGGAGGAAAAGTGGGATGGAAAATGCAATAATAAACAAATAAACCAGCTCAAGTCAGTAGAGCATGAGACTCTGGTTTGGGCCCCAGGTTGGGCAAAAGATTCCAGCGGTGCAGGGGGTTCTGCTAGATGACCCTCATGGCCCCTTCCAACTCTACAGTTTTATGATTCTAAGCGATTTGCTGCTATCCTTTCATTTACTGGTCCTCACTTTTGCAAATAAGCATCAATCGACTTTAAAGCTTTGAACTAAAGGGTGCACAATAGTAAACTTTCTTAGCTGGGGAACTCCAGAGACAGCAAAAAACAAACAAACATTGGAAGCTGTGTCACATTTTGGCCTCTCACCAGGAGATTGAGACAAAGAAGCAAAAAGGGGACAGAAGCGACCTCCCCTTTCTTCATTTTTTTATATTTTTTGACTGCTAGAGTGTAGTGCTGATGAGCCAAATATGAAAACTTTCACTGCCTTAGGTGTTTTCCTATTGCTGGTATGTGCCAGGACGCTGCCGTGGGCTGTGAGCAGAACAGTGGGATGCTAAAGTGTTTGACAGAAAAAGTATCAACTTTGGTACAAAAGGTATCATCAGCTTTTGTACGAGAGACAGTAGACAAAAGCAGCAGGCAAATGAACAGGGGAGTACAAAATGACACAACACATTGACACAGTGTTCCATTGTGATTCACATTTTCCCTTCTTCCGATGACCAAGACTTAATGATGGCTAATGATAGCGATCTCCATCTAAATATCATGTACTGCTGTAATTGTGGTTTGAAATTTAAACCTCCTTCAGTAGTATAATTTCCAGCGTAGTAACTGAGTGGCTTAAAGGGAGATGAACACGATCTTATCCAATGCCATTTTTTTTTTGGAGATAGAATACACACACACACACACACAGGCCTAAAATATTGCAATAATGTCTCATATGAAAAGGGCAATGCCTTGTGGGAAGTGTTTTTTTTGTTTTGTTTTTAAGCAATTCAAACATGGTCCTGCAACATCACAATGTAGCTTTGTCCCTATTAGAATTGCATGTCAATTGGCCCATAACCTGTTATACTGGTCCTCCATCTGTTGTTGATGCTACACCACACTTTGACAAGTGTGATCAGCAGAGTAGACAAAGATCCAGCAGAGTCTCCCAGCAGGACACCAGAGCTTTCCTGCTTTCCAGTAGTCAGCCTTTCCCAGAGTTCCCATTTAAGAAAACTCCTTTCCCACTCAGTTCAGTTCAAACTATAACGTGTTCATTGTCTTATCGCACAAGACAACGAACACACTAGCTATAAGCTTTATTAGATGCTAGTACATCATCATGATCCTTGTTATTAATTATTATTTTTGCATCCCACTCATCTGATTGGGTTGCCCCATCCACTCTGGGCTGCTTCCAACAAATATAAAAACATTACAAAAAATTACACATTAAAAAAGCTTCCCTATACAGGGCTGCCTTCAGATGTCTTCTAAAGGTTGAATAGTTACTCATCTCCTTGACATCTGATGGGAGGGCATTCCCCAGGATGGGTGCCACTACCAAGAAGGCCCTCTGCCTAGTTCCCTGTAGCTTCATTTCTTGCAGTGCAAGAACCACTCAGCCCACACTGCCCTAGGGTGCCCACTGAAGTGGCCCACCACCTACATGTACATGCCCTCTTCTGATTGCCCCAATAGGGCCACATGTGTTCTCCACCTCTCTCTTCAGGGAGAGGGAGAAAAAGCTTTATCTACTTTCTCCACATTGTTCAATATGGTATACACCCCCATAGTGATCCCTGTTACTTCCCCTTTTTTTTGCAAATCAACCCGCCCTCCCCAAAAAATGATGCCATGACCTTTCCTCATAGGGGAGTTGCCTCCAACCCCTTGATCATTTTGACGTTTCCTGCACCTTTTGTCAATGTCCTTTTTGAGGCAAAGCAAACAGTATACTGAAGATTTGTATAACAGCACTGTGATATTGGCAGTTTTATTTTTCAAGCTCTTTCCAAATGGTTCCTAAGATGAAATTTGCCTTTTTCACAGCTTCTGCACACAGGGTCAACACCAACACAGCACTGGAACTGCACTGGGACTTAGCCCAGCATCTGTCTTTAAATGACAAAACGGAGGGGAAACGACAACAAACAACAACAACAACAACAGATTAAAGGGCGTTTCAATGTAAAAATTTTTTGCATCCCTTAACACCGAGAGCCCAATTATGCACGATGCAAGAAAGACATAAGAAAGATCTAAGAATAAATAAAATGAATACAAATCCAAAGTATCTTTAATGTTTTTATAGGACTTGTGGGTGCAAAGTGGGGGAGGGATTAAGATTGGGACAACTGTGGTTGATTTAATATTCACACACTCACTGTTTCACTCCATTTTCTCAATTGGAATCACTCCTGAAATAAAATTTGTCCTACGGGGCAAAACCTATTATCACTATTCAGATGCCCAGTGAAAGTCTTGTCCCATAGAAGCGTTTGGCAGAATATCTGAAAGAGTCTATCTGTGTAGAAATCTTTGCTAAAATTCATCAGCGTTTCAGTGTGCACAGCTGCACCACACAGCTAAAAATTCCCTTTAAAACGATTACTCAGTAAATAAACTCTCCCTGTGATTGGCCATCCCAATCATACAGGATGCAAGCCCACTTCTGATCTTGACCTTCAAGGTCACAGGTGGAGGCAGACCACTCCTCCTATGTGGTTAGAAGTTTGTGACACCTGGAGAGGGCTTCTCTCTGCATCAGGGGTGGGGAAGCGTTTTCAGACTGAGGGGTGGATTCTTTCATGAGCAACCTTTTTATACACCCTTAGCATGTCTCCCCTTACTCACATTTCCTCTCAGTGTCACGAACTCCCCAGCACTGTTGGGATTCAGTTTGGCAGATTCTGATACAGAAGGAAACCTGGTTTGAAGGTGGGGAAACCTCCCCTTTCTACTCTGATTTCTGCCACTTTTGAAGTGGGGGGGGGTCAGGGATGATTGCTCTACCATATGATTTTTATTTAGAGCCCCGGGCCTCACTGGAGACTTGGAAGTGTTTTGATCAGCCAAGGGACAAGATGGAATAGGAAGTGGTGGCGACTGAATGGGAATCTGAACAGGAAGATGCAGCCTTGTTGCCTAAGACCAGGTTCCAACATTTCAGGTTGGAGCAGACCCACCTGCCCCAATGGAGTGAGCATTTGTGATCCCAACATTCCTGAAAGGTTAGTGAGCCTTGCGAGTAAGTCTTACATACCTCCTCTTTAAAAGCTTGGTGGGCAGGGTGTGAAAACTTGTTGGGGTATCTTCGTTGATTCCATCCAGGTCTAAGCATCTTGCCTTGCTCCTGAAGTCCTGAATCGTGGGTCCTGAGCACTTGTGATCCCAACATTCCTGAAAGGTTAGTGAGCCTTGCGAGTGAGTCTTACATACCTCCTCTTAAAAAGCTTGGTGGGCAGGGTGGGAAAACTCGTTGGGGTATCTTCGTTGATTCCATCCAGGTCAAAGCATCTTGTCTTGCTCCTGAAGTCCTGAATCGTGGGTCCTGAGCACTGTGTCCACCGCTAAGCTGTTACTTTCCTGAATGAAGATGCCTTTCTTACTTTCAAGTTAGAGCCCCAGTCTGCGTATTTTGGGTGGGGGCAAGGATACTTTGATCAGAGGCAAAGGTGGGTAGGTTGATGGATGGAACTTTTATCTTTGTATGGGGTACATTCCTAGCATAGAAAAGTCTGAGATTTCTCTACCAACCTGCCTTCTCTATCTTCCTTTAAGGGAAGTAAGAGGCAATATCACAATTCAGGGAAGTGTATTTCAGGAGAGTACAGAGCAGGGCTGTGGAGAAGGTGTGTCCTCGGGAGACTATCAAAGTCCAAATAGAGGGGCTTAGAGGGCTGCATTCATCCCTGGAACCTGAGGTTCTTCAACCCTGGTTTAAACTTAGACATCACACAAAATGTGCCCTGGGAGTGAGGGTGAAGCAAAGACCAAAACAGAGTACAATTCTGCCTCCAGTACAAATGTATGAAATGCAACTTACATTTTAATTTACATTTATTTATTATTTCACATACAGTTATACCTCATGTTACGGCTGCTGCAGGTTATGTCTTTTCAGGTTGCACTCCGCGCCGAACCCGGAAGTACTGGAACGGGTTACTTCAGTGCTAAATCGCACTTCGCACATGCGCAGAAGCACCGAATTACGTCTTGCGCGTGCGCAGACGCGGCACTGCGTGATACCAATGCTGCGGGTTGCGGACGTGCTTCCATCACGGATTATGTCCTCAACCCGAACGTCCACTGTACTTTATATATTACTTGATTGCCGAACAACAACAAAAACCTAAAACAGTGAAAGCATCAATTTAAAAAAGAACAATTTTAAAACCTTCAAAAATTGTTAAAATCAAAGATAAGCTAAAAACCCAACTGAAACACATGTCAACATTCTATATTTCTGAATATGCTTTCTTAACCAAAAATGTTTTTAGGAGGTGCCAAAAAGGACAGTGAAGTCACCTGCCTGATATCAATAGGCATGGAGTTCCAAAGTTTAGGTTCCGTCACACCAAAAGATAAATTTCTTACAAATGCAGAATGATTATTATGTGGTACCTTTCACAGTGCCCGTTCCACAGATTGAAGCAGTCAGGTAAGGCAATCTCACATTTGTACCCCATTCTTTCTCCAAGAAGCTAAGGGTGACACTCAATTCCCCCACCCATTCTGTCCAGGCTCCTATTTCATTCAGGTGTTTGCTGATCTTTGCACCATCTGTCTTGATGTTGACAGGATGCATCACTTCCCCGTTGCTCAAATCTTTCTTTTCCCTTGCCTGTGCTTCCAGCCGATGCTTCGTGACTCATTCATTCTGTTTTTTTTTTTAAGTCCTACCATTCTATGCTGTAATATGGCGCTTGATTTAATGCTTCTTTGAACCAAATCCTGTGCAAACCACATAAAAGCCACTTTTATTATGAGTAAAATGAGGGGAAGGTCACAAAGCTACATAAAGCGGAAAGAATGACATCAGATATTGACTGTAACTGCCTGAAATTAATGACTGTTTGTTGATAGAGGGCCGTAAGTGGGCACTGTGCAGGGATCTTGTGGGGGGGGGAATCCCTGGAAATCTCTTCAGCTACAACCTAAACAATGAAATTTGGCTGAAGAGAATGCCGTTTGAATGTCAAAACCTGGGATGAGATTTATCTATCCGGTTTTGCTGAACAAATTGAAGGGTTCAGGGCATGCCGCAGAACTCTGCAGTCAAACAAAACAGTAATAACTGGGAATTGGTAATCACCCCCTTGGCTACCTCTCTGAACTGCTCACCTGCAGGCAAAGGAAAATCCCCTGACACATGTGTGTGTGTGTGGTGTGTGTGTGTGTGTGTGTGCAAGACCTAGCACAAAAGGATCCGTCCGTAGATTGAGGTGCAATCTTCACGACTTGTTGCACCGTTTGCACAAGTGATGAAATGCAAGAGTTCGGCAATTGAATGAAGTGCACAGCCCATTCATCTCTCCGCAAATGTAAGGAAATATTTAGGATTCTGTGGAATGTTAGTGCTGCTTACTATGGCTTTGCAAAGCCCCTCTGATCTGATCTGGGGCCCCTGGGTCAGGCCCATATGCTGCCGCAGAGACCACCAGCACCCCTTGGATCAATTCCTGAAGAAAACCAGAGTTGGCACTAAGTTGTTTTTTAAACAACGACAACCCTATTTTTAACATAAACATTCGGGTTTAAAAATACAGCTGGAAGTAGCACCAAGCAGGATTCCTTCCACATGCCAGCTGGCTAGCTAAAGGATCTGGTCGTGCGTTCTGCTGCTGCTTTGAAAACAGCTTCCCATTATGCAAGGGAAAGCTAGCTGTTTACAGAGGAGAAGTGACCAGCACCCGGAAGGTTTGGATCCTCTTGTTTTCCAACTGGTAAGAGTGGGAGGATCCAGATTTCCAGTCAACAGCTGTTGAACAGAGGCATTGATCCTGCAGGGCAAGGATCAAGGCAAGAACAGGCAAGAAGGAGAGCCACAGTGTTGGACTTCTCTTCCCCTGGAAAGGTTCAGCCAGTGGTCAAGTAGGTCTCAGACATTTAATGCAGTTTTCCTGTCCTGTCCTGCCTTGCCTGCCTCTCCTTCCTGGCTGATGCCCCAACCCTGACAGCTATGGATCACTCTGGGCCATCAAAACCAATCCACAATGCTTCATGACTGCCTGTACCCAACTAGTCTAACACCCAAATCCTTCCAAATATGCCTGATTTGGCTCAGGACTTGGTCATATCCAGTGCACAGCTCTTCGGCTTACCACATTGGCTCTGACCACATGGCAGTTTTAGGGCGGTGTGATCAGTTCAGCACAGCAGGGGGTGTCACAACTATGTTGTACAATGGAGAGCAAGAGACGAGGGGCACCAAATTTTAGTGTCACATGGGGTGCCGCTGAAATTCGAGAGCCCAAAGTCCACCTCTGCACATGGGAGTTGTCTTGTAAGTTATTACTGGTCTTGCTAGCTAATAAGCCTTCATCGAGGATTTTGCAAAGGTGTGAATGTCATTCCTTGAGACAGTCCCCAGAGAACTCATTTGACTTCTTGTCTTCTATGGGTTAGGACTGTGTTGGTTTGTCATCTGCAGACTTAAGCACAAAGTTGCTGAGTAGTAGCAAAAACGTATATAAAAGTTGCTATTAAAATTTGTACACAAGTAAAATTCAGCTTTAACCTCACAAAACATACATCAAACATATAAATGAAATTAAATCAATTATGGGATCAATAATTATGATCCCAAAAACACAAAATGAGGCCTCAACTTCAAGCTAATGTGATTGTTGAGATCATAATTATATATTTGTTCCTACCCAACTTTGTGCCTACATTAACTCTACCTTTTGAGCTTGGGATTTGTATTTTCGTATGTATGTATGTGTGTTTGTTTGTTGTGTTGTGTTGTGTTGTGTTGTGATGTGTTGAGTTGGCATCTGCAGCCACAGCTCACAGTCAGTTTGAGAACCGCTGAATTTTAACACTGCTTAGATATTTGAAGTATTAACTGACATATAACTGCTTTTAAATAAATAATCATAAGGATTATTAAATTAATAATCATGAGGATCCATGAAAGGCTCAGCAATGCCTGGATCTGGCCCAGGTCTCAGTCCCTGCAAGCTGCCTGAGTGAGAAAACTGGAAATGCCTGAGGACCACATGGAAGCTGCTTTTTGGAGGATGGAGAGGATATAACTCTATTAAATAAAAACTGCAGAGAATAGCTCCATATTGAGTTATTGGGCATTCCTGCATGAAGATCTTATGCACATGTGTGACTTGCAGGAGAAGCATGCTCAGGTAAAACAAAACAAAACAAAAACCAATAGCACAGCTGTACAGCAGGGATCCTGGCAACCATTTCTGCCTCACAGGAGAATGCAACCTAACAGTTCCTTGCTGCACTTCAAGTTGCTTGCAGACTGTTTCATTGGGTGGTTTTATGGTAGAATCGCAAGTGGAAAAGGAACCGGGGAAAGGGTAATTGCTTCTTCAAAAACATGTAGGCTTTAGCGCTCTTGCTAGCCGAACCCTATAGTCATGCCTAATAGCTACAGTAAAATATGTCAGTTTCTTTCTTTTAACAACAAAGCATTTAACAACAAAGCAAAAGCCTTGTGACTTAATCGGGGCTTATTTGACCCCAGTACCACATTAGAAAAGTGATTAAAAAAAAAAAGAAGTATAGGAAAATCAAGGCAGGGAGGGTTATATGTAATATGGGAATGGGTGAACCTGTAAATTCTACTTTCTCTCGGTTTCTCATCTTGCCAATCTTCAGTTCTCTACATTTCCACTTCAGCTTGTGGAACTTGTTTTTCAAAAGTCCTCATGAAAATTTATCAGGATTTCTCCTAATACACACATTTGTATGCCATTTTGCCTCTCTCTCTCTCTCTCACACACACACACACACACATTATATCACAAAGCAATTTCCCCGAATACAATACACTTTGCATGTAATTTTCATGAATATATGCATTTCTGTGGACACTTTACCCTGGTATATGTCTTATTGCACACATGACATGAATGGAGATGTGCATTGCAAAATTTAGAGAAGTTTGCATTGTGAAGGCTGGCTTTTTTTGTGTGTTCTCGTGTGGTTTCACCAAATGAGGTAGTTTCACCTTTAAATGTGAACTCAGTTTAATTTATTCACCATCTCTCATCCAGCGGTGGCTTGCACAAGGCAGGGTACCTGGTTGTTTCCTGATTTGCTGCCGCTGGAGCTCCTACACCTCCTAAAAACCTGCTCATGAAGGACTCTCTAGAACAGGATGGGATAGGGCAGAAACTGTGGTAGGGAGGAGGGAACTGGTAAAGTCAGATTTCTCACCTTGCACAGATAGGTGTGCTTTCAGCTACACCGAAGCCACTGTTGGATACAACTCCAGAGGCCTGGGGAAAATCCATAACTAGCAAAACTAATATGAACGATAAAAAGGAAGCAGGATATGAGATTAACAATGACTATTAAATCCAATTAAAGGGTATTATAAAGTTGAATTATAACAGGAAGATAGCTAGCACTAGAAATATGAGCATGTGAAGCACTGCATACTGCGAGTGCCTAGTGAAAAATATAACACTGTTGAACAGAAATAGACAAAAAGTCTGAAGGAATGATTCTAAGATGAGCAATGCATCACTTCTACAAGGTATATTAATTAAACCATTATGTTCTCCATTTAGGTGATTTGCTTCACACATGAAGTTTTGCTGATTCCATCTATGCTGTTGCTTGAAATCCATTATCCCCTCCCCCTTTAAAAGGTGATATGGAGCAAACGCCAGATCTCTGCCTTTTTCACCCCATAGCTGGTGTGGGGCTGTTTGGTTCCTAAGGTCCTGTGCAGCACTGGATAATTTCCTTTATTCATTCAATGCCCTGTGTATGTAAGTTCCTGTTCTTCCAGAGGTGTATATGCAGGGATGAGCTGCCTTGTGCCAGTTACTGCTCCTGTGCAGTGATTTTCTCTTCCCCAAAAAAAGGAAAAGGCCACAAATCAGATCTGCAGAGGAGCACAGAAAGTGTGCTGCAAAGCTTAGAGTGTTGGATTGTGATCTGGGAGACCAGGGTTTGAATTCCCACTCAGTCATAAGGCTCACTGGCTAAGCTTGGGCCAGCCACTATCTCTCAACCTGAGCTACCTCACAGGGTTGTTGTGGGGATGAAATGTGAACTATGTAACACCACCTTGAGCTTCTTGGAGGGAAAGGTGGTACAGTAAGCCCGTGGGGGGTTATATTCCAGGAATCACACTTAAAGTCAAAATTGTGTACAGTGGTACCTTGGGTTACAAACGCTTCAGGTTACATACGCTTCAGGTTACATACTCTGCTAACCCAGAAATAGTACCTCAGCTTAAGAGCTTTGCTTCAGGATGAGAAAAGAAATCACTTAGCGGAGGCAGCAGGAGGCCCCATTAGCTAAAGTGGTGCTTCAGGTTAAGAACAGTTTCAGGTTAAGAACAGACCTCCGGAAGACCCTGCCCACTTTCCACCCCTTAAAAATATATATTTTTTAACCACATGTAAAGCTGAATGTGCACATGTTAAATGCACATATTGCTGTATATAAATGTAATAAATAATAAATAAAGTGCTGGAAGGCAATGATTTGGAAAGGACATCACCTTGTAGCTCCAAAAAAATTAATAATGATTGAAGGATGGCAATGTCAGAAAAATGGGCAAGTATGGAAGTGCTGTAAGATGAGCAGAATTAAAAAGAGAGAGAGAGAGATTTTGTGTGTGCCTGATTCCTCTTTTATGGTCTGTGACAAATATGCAACATCAATTCTTCTTCTTCTTCTTCTTCTTCTTCTTCTTCTTCTTCTTCTTCTTCTTCTTCTTCTTCTTCTTCTCCAACTCTCAGGAAATATGTGTGTGTGTATATATATTTCAGTGTTAACTTCCAGGAGAAATTAAAAGACACCCCTCCTTACCCAGGCATTTGATGCTCAAAAGACACTATCCCAGGCAGCCCTGGGGTCACTGTTTTTAGAATGTTTTTAAGGTTTTCGTTTTTAAAAAAGTTTTTATTATTGATGTGTTTGCCGACTTGGGCTTCTTCAGTTGAAATGAGTACCCGCTGCTTTCTCCACCACCCCGCGCCCGGCACCAATCAGTGGTGGGGAGGTGGTGGAGAAAATAGCGGGGATGCTGCTTTCTCCACCACTCCGCACCCTGCCACCAATCCCAAAAGCTGGCGGGTGGCACAGAGGATGCAGCAACATCTCCGCTGCCCCCCCACCTCCCGCTGAACTCGGCGGGGGTGGGGGGAGGCAGCGGGGAGTGAAGCGGATGTTGCTGGATCCTCCCGCAGCCTCCGTTCGCAGAACAGAGGTGCGGGGAGGATCCAGCAACATCTCTGATGCCGCCTCCCACCTCCCGCCAAACATGGCGGGGGTGGGGGGAGGCAGCTGGAGCTAAGCCTTTGCTCCATAAGACACACCAACATTTTCCCTTCCTTTTTAGGAAGGAAAAAAGTGTGTCTTATGGAGTGAAAAATATGGTAAATAATTATGTTTTGTTCTTCATATCTTTGGCTGAAGGAGTGTGAACAGTTCATAATCATCCAAGGCTCTCTTTAAAACAAAAACAAAAAAACCAGCTAAAGGAGTTGGGAGGGTATAACTTGCATAATTTGTTTAATTTAGGGCCAGGACACTTGGACTCAACTGGAGACCTACTTTCCAATCAGCAAAATGTGCACATGCTCTTGAGTCATCTTTCCACTCTTCTAGTTCTGCCCCCCACCCTCTTGACCTATCCTGCCCTCCCTAGTCTGTGCCACTTCCTAGTATATGCCATGTTCCTCCCTAGTATATGCCATGTTTGCTGCAAGGCTTCCCTGTAACTTTGTGTCTTGATCTACTTCCTTCTCCTTCCCACCTGTTTTATTGCAATTCAGGTAATTCCACTCCTAAGCCTCTTTTAAATTAACTCTGCCTCTTACACATGCATTATTATATTACACTTCATGAATACAAATAGGTCCTTCGGCTTGGCTGGTCAAGACATACAGTGAAATTTTGTAACTTGTTACTAACACTCTCGGAGATTAAGCATCTCAAATAAAAACATAATACGCATTTCATTAGCACAGGCAAGGAGGTACAGGAATCGGATACCACCCTGTGCAGTCTGCTTCGCGTCCTGCCTCGCATATCCAAAAGAAAACGAAAAGTGTTCAGCAGGTCATCATTTTCCTTGGAACTTAATTATCTTAATTTCCCCATACTTTTAATCAAATCGTGGAAAGGGAGGGCAGAGCAGTGAGGCTTTTACGGAATAATTGATATCTGAGGCTCAATCATAAATCCCTTTGGCAAGCGATAAGGAGCTAGTCCGAGTGCACTGCAGGAATAATTGATTTTACTCCGCAAGCCAATAGCTCATGTTCTTCGTTGCCCCCTAATTGCTCACTGAGGAAATGGACAGCTGCACAGGAAGCTCAGCTCAGAGAAAGACAGAGCAAGCCTCTCACTGCATTCTATAAGAAAAAAGTGAAAAGTGTAGCAGAGCTGGAACCATACAGCCTCATCCTGTAGCTCTGATACAGATACAGGAGCTTCATTGTATTCTGGGGGCGCCACGTATTTTTTTTAAAATTATCCCCCACACCCCAGGAAAACAGGCATGAGACTAGTGCTAGGTGAATATGTCAATGTTAGTTTCTCTTGATTTCTTATTTTTCCAATCTTAATTAATGTTCTTTAAATCAGTTTGCAACTTTTTTTTAGCTCCTCATGAAAATTCACCAGCATTTGAACACAAATTAAATTTCTCCCAATGTACACATTTGACAAGGCGATTCTCCCCAATTTAATGCATTTCTGTATGCTATTTTCACAAATACATGAATTTATATGCACACTTTATTGTATTCAGTTTCTCACATCCCACATGGCTGGAGAACAGCGTTACAAAATTCAGAGAAATGCAAATTTCAAAGGATAGTCGATTTTCAGTTCTAACAACAACAACAACAACAACAATTTATTTATACCCCATCTATCTGGCTGG
Organism: Lacerta agilis; assembly: GCF_009819535.1. NCBI lineage: Eukaryota > Metazoa > Chordata > Lepidosauria > Squamata > Lacertidae > Lacerta > Lacerta agilis. The sequence goes on along the minus strand of NC_046314.1, from coordinate 84,729,274 downwards.
GTTTCCCCAGCCACTCTAGGTGGCTCCCAACAGAATATTAAAAGCACCATAAAACATAAAATATTAAAAACTTCCCTAAACAGGGCTGCCTTCAGATGTCTTCTAAAAGTCAGATAGTTGTTTATTTCTTTGACATCTGATGGGAGGGCATTCCACAGGGTGGGTGCCACTACCGAGAAGGCCCTCTGCCTGGTTTCCTGTAGCGTCACTTATTGCAGTGAGGGAACCACCAGAAGGCCCTCGGAGCTGGATCTCAGTGTCTGGGCTGAATGATGGGGGTGGAGATGCTCCTTCAGTTATTGCATTATGAACATAAGAAAATAAGAAGAGCCTGCTGGATCAGATCAAAGACCAGTATCCAATCCTCCCTGTGGCCAATCAAGTGCCAAAGGGAAACCTGTAAGGAGGATCTGAGCAGGAGAGCTCTTTCCCCTCCTGCGGTTTCCAGCAAGCATACCCCCTCCAATGGTCAAGGCATAGTCATCATGGCTAGTAGCCTTTCCCTCCATGATTTTTTCTCATCCCCTTTTAACAGCTTGAAGTTTGTGACCATCTCTGCCTCCTGTGGGAGCAAATTCCATAGTTTAACTAAGTGCTGCATGAGTAAATACTCTCTTTTGTCTGCTCTGAATCCTGCAGCATTCCGTTTTATTAGAGTTCCAGTGCTAAGAGAGAAGGACCAAACCTTTCCTCTATTTTTTCTTCTTCTCCATGTCATGCATAAGTCTATGAAATTATATCATTGCATCTCTTCCTTGCTTTTCCTATAAACAGAAAAATCCCCAAAACGGCAACCCTTTTTTATAGGGTCCCCACCACTCCAGCCTCTTTGCTTGCCCTTTTCTGAACCTTTTCCAGCACTACAATGTCCTTTCTGAGGTGTAGTAACCAGAACTGTACACAATATCCCAAATGTGGCTACGCCATAGAATTTGTATAATGGCATTATGATAGCAACAGTTTCATTTTCTATTCGTGTTGTTCTTCTTCTTCTTCTTCTTCTTCTTCTTCTTCTCCTTCTTCTTCTTCTTCTTCTTCTTCTTCTTCTTCTTCTTCTTCTTCTTCTTCTTCTTCTTGTTATTTCTGTTTGTCCACAATGCACACACAGAACAATGATTATGGCAAGGCCAATGCAGGCTGTCTACAAACAGCTTCCCACCAATGGGGTTTCCCAACAAAAAAGTTTCCTGACTTTTCTGGGAGTATTGTTTCATTTCTAGGTTTTGCACTGCAATGTCCAATTGGATGGTAGGCAGCTGAGATGCGTTGACACTGCCATGCCCTTTGACATGCTGCAAAGCATAGTCCTCTAAAGCAGGTGTGAGGAACATGTAGGGCCCCCCTCCAGTGTTGTTGGACTATATTTTCAATCACCCCTGACTATTGGTCATGTTGTCTCGTGATGAAGGGTGTTGGATTTCAACAATAATTTGGGGATTCCCAGTTTTACCACCCCTGCTTTTAAAAAATCCAATCAGATAATATAGGTATGTTCTTTATTCAACCTAAGGGAGGTGTTGCCCTCCCTTAAATATACCCTCCCCCCCCCACACACAACAGCCTTTCATCTATTTCAGAAAAGCAATAATGGTGGAATAGGTTTCCTACTAGAACACACCTTACCTCTTCTCATGGTTGCCTTTATAGCCACTTTGCCAAGATTTTGCTATGTATTTGTGAATAGGAGAACCACAGGACTGGGTAGACCACATGATCACCACTCTCTCGGCTGGGAAGTGGTGTGATGGGAAAATAATTCTCATAATTGGTCCTGCCCACATCATTTTCATATTCATATGCATACAACAGCCATATGGACTCACACTATTGTGGAAGTAGCTCCTACACTGTTGTGGGTGTAAATGAAGGGGACCTAAATGCAGTCTGCTCCAAAGGAAAGGAAAGCTCAGTCCTGCTTTACCATAGATGTTATGGGAAGGAACGGCTACTTTCTAGGGGCGCCTCTTTCTCTCATTGGCTAATGCCTGTGTTCTGACAGTAGAAACAGCATTATAGTGGCACCCGGTGGCAGGGAAAAAAAGCATCACATCATCAATAAATTGAGGACAGACAAAATTACTCCTCTCCCTCCCTTCCAACATTTAGGGGCTTTCCTCTTTTGCCCCTCACCCCACAAATAGTCAAACACAGTTTACAATTTACTACTCTACTTCAAATGTCACAACTTCTTTATCCTAAAAGCAAATTCATCGACTTTATTGAAGTGGGGGAAACATAACTTCCTACTTCCCCTATTGACAAAAACAGCATAATGAGCACAATTCACAATGGCTCCTGATCTTTCCTTGTTTTTTTCTTCCAGGTGTGTTTATTTTTGCACTGGCCACACCGAAAAGAATAAAAACCTTGCAAAAACACTCAATACAAAATCCAGCTTTAAAATACCCATTTGATTCATTAGAAGTTTAAGCATATAGGAGGAAGTTCATCCATCCAAATTCCTCCCCAGTTTTGGAACTGAAACTTCTGAATTGCGCAGTTCCTTTTCCAATGTGAAAATTTTCCATTGTTCCATTTTGTATTCCTTTCCTGAATTTTGTATATCACACAGGTGTGGCCGGGTTTCAATTCCTTCAGTTCTTTTATGCCTCCCCCTCCCCCTCTGTAAATAATATGCATTTCTTCTTCAAAAAACACAGCAAGAGGGCAATTTTAATATTACCATATATGGGATTATGGGAGCATTCAGATGTGGGGGAAGGATTGCTGTGTTAGTTTTCACAGAAATAATGTTAGTGCTTCTGTCCTGGAGTCTAACATTACTTTTACAGTGCAGCACCTGTTGCATTATGGAACCGTGGCTTTTTGATCAATATACCATACTACCATGTTGTGCTAAATTTGAAATGGCAAGAAAGAACTTTATGCTGAAATACCACCCCAGATTTCATCATGTGAAAGGACAGTGCAAAACCCCTGCAATATTCCAGGTTAAAGGTATTGCAAATGGATTTTTTCTGGAAGCAAACAGAAACGAGTGCTAAGCTTCTGCTAGATTCTGCTATTTTTCCAGAAGTGAAATGGCTCAGTTGTGAGTAGACGTGTACTGGGTTGCACTGCGTAGGTATACAGTTTAAAAACCCTTGAACAAGCCTAGGGAAGAGATTTGGTGACAGAAATAAATTGAAATGAATTGAATTCAAATAAATAAATTGAATTTTCTATTACGAGCTATGCATTATTCAAACATTTTGAAGAGGGCAGGGGAGGACACAGGCCAAATACTGAATTATGACTGAAAATGCTTAGCCTTTGGAAATGATTTTTTTTTCTATGAGCAAGCATAAAGCACCATGATCCAAATCAGGAGCTGCATGTGCTGAAGACTTCCAAAAACAAAAACAAATTCCAGGTTGTACAGTGCAAAACAACAAAATAAGAAACAGCCTTCATATGCAACATCAGTTGTTGCACTGAAAAGGGGGAACCACATAGACCCCCTGTTTGAATAGGGGCCTCCCCAAGACTTTGAATGGGGTAGGTTTAAAATTATGGGAGGAATTCGATATTGAGCTCTTCTAATTGTTCTGTTAGTGCAAGCATTTCTTCTTATTAGACAAAATGATCATCTGTTTTCTCCCTCCATTCCCCATGTGTTGTTCTGGGGGTTTTCCTGATTGTCCAGAGCAGATTTGGGAGAGAAATGAGGTACCAATGGCCCAATGCACTGGTGGTAGCTGGCTTCACATGTTGGGTTAGTTGAAACCAGGGACTATGACTTCCGGCGAGGTCGCCATCGCGGGCGGTCGCTGGGTTGCCTCGGCTGCGAGGCCACCCAGTCCAGCCCGGGGGTTGGAGCCCTGCCACCGCTACGCGGGGCTCCGGTGAGGCCGGGAAGAGCGTCCCGTGCCTCGGGCTCCCCGGCGGGCCCGCTAAGCTACGCGCCCTTCCCTCGCTCCCCCTGTAAAGGGGGAGTGGGGGTGAAGGGAATGCGGAGCTGGGCCATTAGGGCAAATGCCCCAACCGGGCGGAAAAGCGGCGAGAACTGGCCATGGTGAGCGAGACGTTCTACCTGAGAGAGATGAAAGGAAAAGAAGCTGGAGGTCGTAAGTACTTAATTGGATTAACTGCTGAGTTTAAAGACTTAACGACTTAACGACCCTGGAGGCTTTAGATAAAGGCAGTCTGTCTGTCTCCCTTCGGAGCTGAGAAGAATAACAGATTGTGATGCTGTTGCTATTGGATGGATATATTGTTAAGACTTTTTGAGGAGTGAGACTTTATAGATCTCCCTTGGGGGAGGAAGAGGATGGAAAATATTCCTTTTGAAAGTTTTAGTCTTTGCGTCCCGGTTTCAGAGAAAATGGCCGCGAAAACTTTGAACCGAAGTGGAAAAGTACTGCTATATGATGAACAACACTGAAATAGAAACTGAAATTTGATACCTATGCCCATCCTCACCATGCTGGGCTTTGTTTTTGAAACTGTTTTGGACTCTGAACTAACTGATGAAGAAAGGATTATTATACTGAAACTGGAACTGATTAATCGGAAATTGAAGGTTTTGAGTGGGGATTTGAAGAAAAATCTATTTCCCACAGAGGAGACCTTCCAGATACTCGATACTATGGAAGAATGTCTGGGCAAAGAGCTGAAGGAGTTGTTTGAAAAATTGAGTGAGTTGGCACGGCGATCCCCGGAAAAAGGAGCGTTTCTCGGTGGTGGCAGCTCGAGAACGGCTAGGAATGTTATATCCAGCCCCCGAGGTGTGAGCTCGGGAGCGATGGTCAAGAAACTAAGATATTTACAAATAGAAGAATGCAGCATTGAATGGGAGAAGCCGAGAGATGAACAGTGTATCCTGATGCTCGATGCAAGGATGGTTGGGGACGGTGTCTGGCTGGTCTGGTCCTGTGGACGTATAAGAAAAGAGGACAATCTGAGGAGCGGTTCCGGTGAAAGACGGAGAAGGACATTGGACAGAGGGGGGATAGGGTGAACTATATTAAGTATAAAACATAAATGCTTTGTTATGGTAATCTGAAATCGGAGGGTTAAGACAGTAAGCTTTATTTTAATTTTTAATAAGAAAAGGGATATTTTGAAATTTCTTGATATTAGCAGCAGTTTAAGGGAAGAAGAATAGTTTAGATTTAATATAAGAGTAATTTGTTAAGATCCAAAGAATTGTTATTAAGATTGTGGTTTAAGGTTCGAATTTTATTAAGTGAATAAAATTTTTAGAGAAAGGATGTTATTAAAGTAGAATATGGATATAAAACTGAAGGAGAGAGGGTGGGGGAAGTCAATTGTTAAGATTTGGAACTAGAAGATTTTCTTAAGTGAGTAAACAAGAAGAATTGTATTTTTGTTTGTATTTGATTTATATATGTGGGTGTGGGTGTGGGTTTATGTTTTGTTATGAAAATGCCAATAAATTCTTATTAAAAAAAAAAAAAGAAACCAGGGACTATGGATACCTTTGTAGAAATGGCAGGAAGTGTTTGGCCCCTTCAGCTGTTATTTTATGAGATCTATTTCTCAAGGAACCGTTCCATGCTAGGGCTTTAATTTGGGAAGCAGTTTCACTCAGATCCTTCCATTTAATGTGCTCCCTTCCCTATATCTGCAATGCAAAGGGGCTGGTTTTTGAATTGCACTTGTCAGTTTCACAATTTGATCTTTGATGTTTGAACGGATTTCAGTTTAGGAGATGGATGTTAATCAGAGATGAGCAGACCTCTCGCCTTCTGTTATTATTCCATCACTAGTTTCCACTGCGTTGCTCTTCTTCCTTGCCTCCTTTCATTTTATTGATGAGCCCTATCGCATTGGCACATGGGTTAAACCAGCAAGCAATGTGAGGGGGAAGGAATGGTCTGTGAGATTGTGATATCACTTCAAGAGCCCCTTCAAGAGCCTACTGTGATTTAATGAAGGTCCATGGGCACTGGTCCAAGTTGGTAAGCTGTAAAAAATATGTCTAGCTCAAAGTCAACTGAGAACTGTTGCAAAGAGTGCATTCATGGCAGTTAGATAAACTTCTTTTCAACCTTATTCTCTTGTCCCACCTCTGTAACTCATGCAAACATCTCTCCTATCCGGATCACCCTCACAGGTCAAATTTGACAGGTAGGTAGGGCCACATGTCAAAATCCCTTGTCCAAAGCTCCTGCTTGGGAATCACATTTCAAGAGACGTTATCAACCCCATATTCAGAGCTTTGAACATAAGAACAAAAGAAGAGCCTGCTGGATCAGGCCAGGGTCCATTTAGTTCAGCATCTTGTTCTCACAGTGGCCAAACATATTCCTGTGGGAAACCTGCAAGCAGGATTCAGGCACAAGAGCACTTTCCCCTTGGTTTCCAGCAGCTATAATGATTCCCTTTGACAAATAACCCAGAGATGCATTTTAAATAAAAGCACACATTCTACTCATGTAAAAATACGCTGATTCCCAGACCGTCCACGGGCCGGATTTAGAAGGTGATTGGGCCGAATCGAGCCCCCGGGCCTTAGTTTGCCTACCCATGGCCTAGAGGGTGAGGGGTTAGCTACTGAAATGTTGCTGTGTGTCATGCAATGATTGAAGTGGGAAGGAGCAGTTGTGTGAAATTGGGTGGAATAATTTTGCCTGAGTAAAGTTCCACTGGTACAAGATCCCACAGCTTGACTTTTGGTGCTCCTTTCCCCACTACAACTTCCCAAATTGTTTGGGAATCAATAGTGCCCCCATCTCAGAGCTTTTAGTGAGTCTTTGCACAGTATGGGGAGGAGGGAAAGACTGGTTGCCTGAACTGCCTTCTACTTGTGCAACTACAAGATACAACTTAACTCCAAAAAATAATTTTAAAAAACCCAGAAGAATGACAGATTGCTAATGCACTGGTAATATTCTAGAAACAAGACAAAGTAATTCAGAAAATCCAGGTAAAATTAAAATGGAGAGAATTTCATAACCATTGCTAATGTTTATAAGTATTTGATGAATACCAGTGCTCAAGATCCAATGGAAAATAAACCTGTGGTGTTTCTGCACCATAAAAGTATCCAAATGTCATTCACCCATTTCCTTCAAATATCCCCAGGGTGAAGTTATTTTCAGGCATTTCTTCCTCACCAGGAATTATTAAATAATTATCTCATATTTTGGTATGATATTATTTGTATACTCCAACATGTTAAACAAAAGTACAACTGGAGCATCTATTGTGTATATTGGGAATCCAGAGTTTGCTCACATTTTGCTGAGAAGAAGAAAAGGAGGTGGAGGTGGAGGAGGAGGAGGAGGAGGACTGTAGTACCAACTTCAAAAACCACATTGCCTAGAACCTTGAGTCACCCTTCTTTGAATATAAGAGACTTTGATTCAGCAGAAGCTTCCACTGATGGGAAGGGCAAAGGGACTCCTTTTTTCACTGCAGCCCCATGTGTCACAGCCAAATATTCTGGCGGATCCAAGGAGGATGCAGTAGGAAACAGGGTTGAAAGGAGGAAGGGAATTGGTAAAAAATGCCTACCCCCTTTTGCCAGTGTGAGTACCCCATGAGCGGAGTTCACCTCACAGAAAGATAGGATCCAGAGCATTTCATCTGTGTGGTCAATTCCAGCTTTCCAGTACTGAAGTTCCAACCAAGGTGTATTAGTTCTTCTTATGTAACAAGAATGAAGAATCTTTTCAGACCGAGAGCTCACCTTCTGGGGGACATATCCCAGTGGTGGGTAGAACTAGGGGCAAAGACGGGTGGAGGGCTGAATGTCAGTTTTACTTCTGTACAGTAGCCTAATTTATGGACACATTCACATGCCCCTCTCTGTCCTCAATGCAAGCAACTAAAAGGCACAGTCGGAGATCAAAGACACATTTCAGACAGGCAAAAGCAGGGCTGGTAAGGGGCGAGGCTTTGGAAGAGGAGTGGTGGCATGCAGAAAATACTGAGGACTAGATAGAGAGGTTTGGCGGGCCTAAGTTTCCTCACCCCTCAAAAAAGCTTCTTTTTTTAAAAAAAAAATGTACCTCTAGCATCAAAGCAAGTGCACAGACAGTCTGACTTAAACAACATTTTGACCTTTTCCCTTGTGTTTGTGGATGGAATTGAAAGGGCAATTTCTTAGTACAGACTGGGTGTGCTGCATTAACTTCTTCTGCTGCTGCTGACTCATGCTGGAGCAAATCTGTAGTACAGTCACCTACCTGACAGAAACAGAAGGTCTCTCTTTTACAGCACTCTGTCTCCAGAATGTCTTGCTGGAGCTGAAGATGCTTCACAGAAGGGGGCAACTGGATAAAGCATAAAGAAGAACAGGTCTTCTCCAGAACTGCTCTACCTTGCCTCCAATTGCAAACAACTGCTTTCTCGACCATTACATAGATTCAAAATAGCTGCTCTAAAAAAGTGGGCTCCGAGAGCATTGTGTGCACAGTAATGGTTCAGTTAGCAAAGGGTCCAACCAAAGTTTTATGCTCAAAGAAGAAAGGGCTAGCACCTCCTTCCTTGTCCCAGTTTCATCCTGAGCAAAGCATTGTTTAGAAAAACTCTGAAAGGTACTGCAGGGGGAAATGGCTTTCACCAGTTGCAAGGAGCTATGACACACATGTCCTGAAGCAAATGCAATGAACATATTAAAATTGACTATTAAAATCCAATAAGAGCTTTAATAAAATCAGGCATGTTCCCAAGATCCCCATAAAACTATCAAGCTTAGCAAGTGTTGTAAAAAAAACCCCAAAAAAAACCCAGCTGGTGCAGAATTCAGTGGCGAGGTTGCTCACTGGCGCAAGACGGCTTGAGCATATTACACTGGTCCTGGCCCAACTGCACTGGCTGCCAATTTACTTCCGGGGCCCAATTCAGAGCGCTGGTTTTGACCTATAAAGCATTAAACGTCTAAGAACTGCAACACCTCAAGGACCGCCTTTCCCCACATTAACCGACCCAGACCCTGCAGGTATCATCTGAGGGCTTTTTACATATGTCTCCTCCATGAGAGTTCTGGATGGTGGAAACACAAGAACGGGCCTTTTCTGTGGTGCCTCCATTTATGGAATGCTCTCCCCAGGGAGGCTCACCTGGCACCTTCATTGCATATCTTTAGGCACCAGGTGAAAATGTTTCTCTATAATCAGGCCTTTGGCTGATTCACATTCCATGGACTTTTAAATGTGTTTGCAAGAGGTGGGTTTATTGGTTTATTGGTTTGTTTTTGTTTAATTATATATTTTGAGTTCTGATTTTCTGTTGTGAACCACCATGTGATCTTCAGATGAAAGGTGGTATAAAAGTTTAAGAAATAATAATAATACAAAAATCACTTAAGGGATAGTCTGCTGTGATATCACAACTCAGTAAAATGAATCTGTAAAAGGGTGTTTTTCTTCTTGCATTTTTGGTTTCTTTGGAGCCACCACATTTTTTGGTTTTCTTGCATTTTTGGCTTCTTTGGAGGTCTTTAAGTGGAGGCTTGACAGCCATCTGTCAGGAATGCTTTGATGGTGTTTCCTGCTTGGCAGGGGGTTGGACTGGATGGCCCTTGTGGTCTCTTCCAACTCTATGATTCTATGATTCTATGGCTTCTGAAAGAAACTAATTTTCAGAATTATTGACATGTAATACTTATAGTGACTGAACAAACAGAAATAAAAGTATCACTAACTAAGAAAATATCAGCTCAGCATTGGATAAAATATAATCTTTTGGCAGTACTTAGTGCACAATCTTGAAAGTAAATTGATTCCCTCCATTAAAGATTAGAAGGTCTCTCCGTTGTAACATTTAATGGATCAGGAGCATAAACTGGAAGAATGTCTGAACAAGTACAGGAACCCCCCTTACTCCATGCCAGGCTATTTATCTATCTAGCTAGTTTTGCCTACTTTGGCCAACAGCCTCTCTCTGGGGCTGGGATAGCCAATGTGCTTCCAGATGTTGGGCTTCAATTCCCATCAGTCCCAGCCAGCTTGGCCAGTGGTCAGGAATGATGAACATTCTAGTCCAGCAACATCTGTAAGGCATCACTTTGACTATTCTTCCTTTACAGTCTCAGAGGCTAACTCCATCAACAGCAACCATTAAAAAAAAACTGGGGGTGTCAGGGGTTGAACCTGGGACCTTGTGCATTCAAAGCATGCACTCTACCACTGACTTACATTGCCTCTTGCCAGGTATACAAATGCGGGTGTCATCCAGCCACATTGTGTTGCTTTCAGTGTAATATGAGAGCGTTGCCATCCATAGCTAGCCAAGCGTAGATATAATCCTTATCCACAACTGAAACAAGATCATTGTACGAGAGTTTAGCCCTTGGCTAAGGAGCAATGGTTTACTGTAAGTCAAAACCACGGCATTTTCATTCTATTAATTATTGAATACAGAGCTGGAAAACAGGTCACTAATGCCTAACTTTTGTTGGCTTTCGCTGTGATTTCATTGTTTGCTCTAAATTGAATCCTGGGTGTTTAGAACTAGGTTGCTCTTTTGAAAGCAAAAAGGAAAAGAAAGGTTGATTTTGCGGGGGGGGGGTGTCTAGGGGGGATTCAGGAAATTGCAGAGCAGTTTGCTTAATGTTTGTTCCAGGTAAATGGCTGTAAAATGTTATTAAATGTATAGTTATTAAGCATACTGTAAGCCTGGAACTTACACAGTACTCCAGGTGTGGTCTGACCAAGACAGAATGGAGTGGTGCAATTACTTCCCTTGATCGAGTCACTATACTTCTGTTGATGAAGCCAAGAATAGCTTTAGGTGTTTTTTGTTTCATTTTGTTTTTGCTGCTGGAATGTGTGCAGAGGAGGGAAACCAAGCCTTATGAGGAATGGTTGAGGGAGTTGGGTAAGAGGAGACAGAAAAGGGATATGATAGCCATCTTCAAGTAACTAAAGATGGAAGATGAAACAAGCTGTTCTACTGCTCCAGAGGCTAGGACCTGCACCAATGGCTTCAAATTACAAGAAAGAAGATTCCAATTAAACACCAGCAAGAACTTTCTGATGCTAACAGTTTTTTTTTTTTACAGCTGAATGGACTCCCTTGGAAGATAGTGGCCTCACCTAATATACACATACAGTGTGTGTTTTGAACGTCTCTATTGATTAACATTTCAATTTTCGAACGCCAAAAACCTTGAAATAAATGCTTCAGTTTTCGAACATGCCTTGGAAGTCGAACATGCTATGCAGCTTCTGTACTGAGTTTTCCATATTGAGGCTTCCATATTGAGTTTTCAGTTTTCGAATGTTTCAGAACTCGAGCAGTCTTCCAGAACAGATTGCATTAAAAAACCAAGGGACCAGTTTATTTGCAAAGCAATTTCCTTTGAAAGAATACACTTATGTGAGTGTGGGGTTTTTAACTACTATATGCATTTTTGTGTACATATGCCAGTCCAACAGACATCTGTTAATGATGAAATTGCTAACTGGACCTCTTCAACCGATCTCAAAATGTGGACTGGATGGTACTTTAAGAGACACCTTTCATTAGAAGAGATCCCATGTGTTTCTTAATGCCATCTTAGATTAATCTTAGGGAAGTGAGGCTTTGGCTTCTGTCACAGTTACACTTGCCCCACTTCTCCAAGTTGTGAGAAGTTCCAGGGCACAGCAATTACCTGGATTTAGCTTTCTTTGGAAGGAGGCCACTGGAGGCTTATGGAACGTAAGACCTTCTTATTCAGACAAGCCTTATACAATTAAGGTGCAAACAATTGAGTTCACTGGGCCGCTGGCAGCCCAAAAAGTTTACATTGGCTGGTTTTATGCATTGTAATTATTGTTTTTTGTGTCTTTGTATTTTATAATGTTTTATAATGTGTTTTTTTTTAAAAAATCTTTTAAGCCATCTTGAATCCTAACAGGAGAAACGTGGGGTATAAATATATTTAAATAAATAAAGGGAGGGAGGGAGGGCTGAATCTCCAGAAAATAGAATAGAAGATAATACATACAAAATAGAGATAGAGATATATAGATATGGATAATGAAGATTTAGGAATAATTACTGTAACTGAACAAACAGTAAAACATATCACACATTAGCCAGAAAACTTGCATTTTGTAAACTTTTTGCACATCATTAAGAGGCTACAGTGTTAAGCAGTATATAAATAGCTGAAATAAATAAGACTGAGAGGGTGCTCATTCTGCTGTCCAGGTGTGAACTTCAAGCCCCCGCCCCCTGGCTCCCAGGTTATGGTTCTTTATCTTTAAAGTGGACTTGCAGTCAATAGTTCTTCAGATAGAGGACTCTGTTCTGGTAGCCGTTGTCTAGTAGCCCTTCAATTCAATGGCTGTCCTCTGTGAAGCAGAAACATAGTAAAAGGTAAAGGTAAAGGACCCCTGGACGGTTAAGTCCAGTCAAAGGTGACTATGGAGATGTGGCGTTCATCTCACTTTCAGGCCGAGGGAGCAGGAGTTTGTCCACAGACACCTTCTGGTGCAATGGAACACCGTGACGGAAACCAGAGCACATGGAAGTGCTGTTTACCTTCCCGCCACAGCAGTACCTGTTTATCTACTTGCACTGGTGTGCTTTCAAACTGCCAGATTGGCAGGAGCTCGGTCAGAGCAACAGGCGCTCACACCGTCATGAGGATTTGAACCGCCAACCTTCTGATCGGCAAGCGCAAGAGGCTCAGTGGTTTAGACCACAGCGCCACCCCTGGCCCTCTATTTGATATGTGGCAATCTAATCACTTTCCCATGTTATCCCAGTGCAGGATGTGAGCAAGATGGTGATTTAATAGATTGGGTGCATACAAGCAATATATTTAAAGTGCATGCCTCACAAGAGCCTGGGAAATGTATTTTGATAAGGGTCGTGAGAATTGTGGCTTTGAGATTGTGAGTGAATTTGACTCTAGGTAAATACGATGCAGCTGTACCATAGGGTGTTAGAATGCATATGTGATTATTCCTGATATTTCTAGACCCATTGCCTTTCTGAAATCCAACTGCACAGTTGCTGCTTATCCATCCAAATGAAACATCTCTTACATGTTACCAGTTGTCCCTTCTGGCAAGCATTGCTTTGAATTTATTTCTTAATAACATTTATTTCTACCAACAACAGAGGTGGTGGGGGGGGGGAGAATTGAAACACAAGAACTGAATCCTTCCAATAATGGCAAATAATCTTTGTACTATAATTGCACCAGAGTGTCATCACACAGTCCCTGTTGGCAGGAACTGGGACAGAGCAATGGAAGCTCACCCCATCATGCGGATTTGAACTGCCGACCTTCTGATCAGCAAGCCCAAGAAGCTCAGTGGTTTAGACCACAGCGCCACCCGCGTCCCTGACAAAAACATAGTAGCCTACTCATGGGGTTGCTGTGAGGATAGAAATGGAGGTGGGGCTTCTTCACCACCATGAACTCCTTGTTGGAAGGGGGAGATATAAAATGGGAGGGGCGAATAAAGGTATCGAAAGGTCATTGTGGAAGTTGTGGTGAAGAGAGATGGCTCCTTCAAAGGCTAATCCTAAGCATAACTCATTGCTTCCGCTAAATGTTTTTGCTAGCTTCTGAATCAGAAATCTTTTTAATAGCTGGAGGTCTGCAGAGTTCCCCCCGACTTCAACATTCTGAGCATGCCGCCTCAATTATACAAACATATTCCTTCTGTCCCTATTGGGACCCTTTTCTAATTTAAAAAGCAGCCAAATCAACATGAAGGGGGGGTCTTATTTTCATCCTGATGGCCTCATGTCCCCCCCCACTTCTATGTGAGCTATTTGAAATAATACTCTTCAAAGGAAAGATCTTTGACAAGAACATGGAACTCAATCGATTTAATAAGGAAACGGAGTCAGAAGAAAGAAAAGTGAAGATTGTTTCTTAGGGGTCACAAATGCATTGCGCCTATAATGTGTGTATATAACAAATCAAACCATATTCCTCTTCTTCAATTTCCTTGTCCCAGCCTCAGTCATAATTCCCGAGGCTGGCAGAGCTTAGGGAACAATAAAGAGAAGGCAAACATCCACACATATCCATTTGTACTGGTTGATGATACAGCCTCCTGGAGTGGAATCTCCAGGTGCTGGAACAAGGTAGCATCAAGTGGAGGGCAAGACTTACGGAGATAGAATTTCAATTGTAGGAAGCTTTTTGGCCTTCATGGTTCCCCCTCCCCTTCATCCAATTTGCATGATTCTTTCTCACCAAATGATCCCTTTACTGGTCATCATTGACCTCAATTCCACTGTAATTGCTTCCCAGCCAGGGCTCATTCTTCACCCGCCTAGCTAACCCAGCTAATGAAGAGAATGCATAGGAAGTTGAAAGCAAGTTGAAATATTTGTTATCTATTTGATCATTACAATGTTCATTGTGTATCTGACCTGAGCAGTTTCATTCAGGCATGTAGGTGATGCCTCGAAGGAAATTTGCTCTGCCCTTCCAGTCTAAAGCAGCAGGTTTCAACAGAGAATCTGGCTTTTAATTTGAATTCCACCCAGCTCCAACCCTATGCATTTTAGTTCAACTGTGGAAGCCAGTTTTTGCATGTGCATACAGTGGTGTGCATTTGTGAGGGATGATACACACAGAGAGAGGAGGGAGAGAGGGGGGAGAGAGGGAGAGAGAGAGAGAGAGAGAGAGAGAGAGAGAGAGAGAGAGAGAGAGAGTTCAGGGATGGATCAGTATATTTCAGTCCATGTCAAATTGCTTTTCATCTTGTATAAATCTGTATTTAAATGCATATTTTATCACAAATTTCAGAGTACACATTTCAAAACATATTTTATTCTAATAGATGTGCGTATATCTACACATTGTTGTACATTTTGAGCTTAGAACTGTATCATAAAATTTGGAGATGCTAAATATCCAGTATACATATTTGTCTTGGAGGTGCAAAATTGGTCATTTCACCTTAAAATGTGGGCTAAAGAGAAATTATTCTCTAAAATATAGACATATATTTGCACCTGCATCTGAATGATAAACAGATCAATCCTAACCATTGCTCAGAAGTACGTCCTATTGAAATCAGCAGGGCTTACTTTCAGGTAAGTGAGATTAGGATTACATCCTAAAGCTACACACTTATATGGGAGTGAAACTCATTGAACTCAGTGGGACTCACTTTTTTAATAGTTCTGGGTAGAATTGTGCTATAAGACTCTGTTCTTTTTTCACATCCTGACCAGCCAGGCTTCAGCATGCTGCCCAATGATGCCTATGCTCAGCTTTCACAGTCAGAGGCAGCAAGGCGTATGAATACCAGCTGCTGGAAACTGCAGGAGGTGCGTGTACTCTTGGACTCAGGTCCTGCTTGCAGGCATCTGGTTGAGCACTGTGAGAACAGCTCAGTTGGTAGAGCATGAGACTCTTAAACCTAGGGCTATGGTGCTGAGACCCACATTGGGCAAAAGATTCCTGCATTGCAGGGGGTTGGACGAGATGACCCCCATGGTCTCTTCCAATTCTATGATTCTATGCTGGACTAGATGAACGATTTGCCTGATCCAGCAGCCACCTCTTATGTCTATACAGCTTTCATTTGGAGAGTTCAATTCTAACCAGCACTTGCCACAGTGAGCTGTCCAGGGTCCTGACAGAATGTGACTTGCCTTGCCAATTGTGAGTCTATATAGCAGAGCTTTCCAAACTTTTAATGTTAATGACACATGTTTTAGACATGCACCATTTTGTGACACAGTAATTCAGTTTCACTAGCAAACCAGAGGTTAAACAAACCCCTTTCCAGCCACGGGAGGAGTGCGGGGAGAGTTTGTGTGATGCACCTACACAGTGCAGCCAACACACTAATGTGTCGCAACACACAGTTTGGTAAGCTCTGCAGTATAGCCTACCTTGCCTCATCTTCATCAAACTTCATACAGCTGTTTTGTGACCCTTCCTTTCCAGTTAACAGCTGCTGTTTCAGCATAGATGCCTCAAGTCAGGCTAGGGGACGACAAGTGCTAGCAAAATGGTGTACCAAATGGATCATTGTGATTATATTGGGCATGTGGCATGTGCAATGTAGGTTCATTCCATGAATCACATACTTGCCAAAGAGCTGCTCACTTAAAAACTAAAATCTGCTGTTAGGTACAGTGGAAAAATGTGAACCAGGTTACAGCACAAGAATAAACAAGGTGCCTTCAGGAAGTTCTGGAAGTGCATCTGGTGGTGCAAGGTGTGATGCTGTGATGCTGATCCTGGCATTGTGAAATGGAGGAGAGCACTGGACTATAAGTCAAAGGATCATAGAATTGTAGAGTTGGGAAGGACCACAAGAGTAATCTATTCCAACCACCTGCAATGTAGGAATAAAGAGAAGCTACACAGATTATAAGAAAAAGTGAACTCCTAAGATCCCAAGCTTTAGGGGGAAATCCAATAGATGGGAAAGAGGAAGGACTGGGGGGGAGGCAAAGAAGAAGAAATGGCTTATGTACTTCCCCCTGAGAGATATACATGGGATCAACATTTTCTGAGTGGTTTATAAACAATGAGATGCATGAAACATCACCCATCATTTGCCAGATCATGACTTGCAAATACATATCTTTTTGCCCAGACTTCCCCTGACCTATAAGATTAGACCCTGTTGTCACTGAATTCCTGTTTTTTTTTTCTAACGCTTTTACTGGTTTTTATGTTGTTTCTCTGTTTTTATGGGAGTCTTTTATTATTTTTATGTTGTGTTTTGTATAATCTTTACAGATTTTAAAATATAAAGCTGTTTAGAAATGCATTAAAATAAAATAAAATTAACAAGCTGCTTTTCTGTGCAGCTTTAACACTGGGAAAACAGTTGGTTTCCACCACCCCCTTTTCACCCTGCAATGGTTCTACATCTTCAGCTGAATTAGCTTTATAATGAACTGTTCCTAAGGAAGGTTACCCTCTGTGTGCAGTGAGAAGTAAATCTGATTCCTAGTTAACTGGACACTCTCACAACTGCAGCTGAAGAAAGCTAGCCTGTTGAATGGAAGGGAAAGGGGCACTAGTGTACATGTTTACTGACTATATTGTTGAAATGCATATATTGCAATGAGCAGAAAAATTCCCATTTGCAAAAGTCTGAGATTCACCCAGGGTCTCTCAGCTTGTAAATCTCTGTGAGCTTTAGGTTAGTATTAAGAATGCTGAGCCAGGATTGTGGAATAATCAGAGAGCTGATCCATGCAGGCAGCTCTCTCCAGCCTCAGCCACCTTCTAAAGAGGGATGCTTGAGGAATTCAATCTTTGCAAATTCTGATATGCACTTATGTGATCTGATCTCCTGGGCTAATACACGGGCTAGACTTTAGATATCCACTCGCATTGGCAGTTCCTGAATCTTCCAATGAACTCTTCATATAAAAAAACCAAATTATATTTAACAATCTTTGCTTTGCAAGAGAATACATACAGAAAACATTATTTGACAGAAAGTATGTTTAAAGATGCATATTTAAATATGTTCCTTTTCATCATCAAATGGTTTCTTGTCAACCTGGGGGGGGGGGAGTGACAAATGGAGTGCTGCAGGCTTCTGTCCTGGACCTGTTGTTGTTCAATGTCTTTATAAACAACTTGGATGAAGGAATTGAGGGGGTGCTCATTTAATTTGCAGAAGAAACCAAACTGGGAGTGGTAGGTAATCATAATCAGGATTCAAGACATCCTTAACAGATTGGACAACTGGGCCTAAACTAGCAGAATGAATTTCAGTAAGGACAAATGTAAGGCACTAAACTTAGGCAGCTGCACAAATATAAGACTGGGGGGACGGGACCTGGCTTCCTAGTAGTAAATGTGAAAAGGACTGCAAGCTTAACAGGAGTTAACTGTGTGATGCAGCAGTTAAAAGAAAAGAAAAGCGAATGCTATTCTTTTCTGCACTAACAGAAGTATAGTGTCCAGATCAGAGGAATTATTAATGCCACTCTATTCTGCCTTGACTAGACCACACTTGGAATACTGTATCCAGTTCCGAGCACCACAATTTAAGAAGGATATTGACAAGCTGGAATGTGTGCAGAGGAGGGTGACCAAGATGATCAAGGGTCTGGAAACTAAGCTTTATGATGAATGCTTGAGGGAGCTGGGTATGTTTAGCCTGCATAAAAGGAGACTGAAAGGACATATGATAGCCCTCTTCAAATATCTGGATTGCCACATGGAGCAAGCTTGTTTCCTCCTTTCTGGTGGTAAGAGCTGTTTGACATTAGAACAGAGTCCCCCAGAAAGGGGATGGGTTCTCCTTCATTGGAGGTTTCTACACAGAGCTTGAATGGCTATCTGTTATGGATGCTTTAGTTGTAAAATGAAGAAGTATGCATGCACACGAAAGCTCATACCAAGAACAAACTTAGTTGGTCTCTAAGGTGCTACTGGAAGGATTTTTTTTTTATTTTGTTTAAACAATCCATTTGTTTGTTAACTCCAGGGAATCAAAGAAGAGCCACAACTTAACACTTTAGCATTTACATTTTTAGTAGGTGTAAAGTTTCTTTGCCATGCTATCCTGCTGCAAGTCTCTTCTCCCTGTCACTGACAGTGAATGTGACATAATGATCAGTAATGGGCATCTGAATGGCTGATTCACAGGCAGCTGCAGGGTGGGGAGTAATACTGAGAAACCAATATGACCGTCTGCATGCAGAATGTACAGAGCAAAAAATGAGAAACTCAGGTCACTCGTACAAACATCTAAGGCCAAGTGCAGTGTTATTTTTCTAGGAAAGGGGTGCCAGGATGCACAATGAACGCCTCCCTCATTCTCTTAAAATGGCAATGGCACCCACCTGAGAGGTGCCCGAACTGAGTTCCAGTGAGTTCCAGAACAAAAAGGTCTGACCAAGTGGAATAAGTGTTGATACAACATGTTCACCCATCAAGAAAACCTGCGTAATGGATACATGATATCCAGGAACAGCAGCATATACAATGCAGATCCCCAAAGCAGTACACACTGGCAGGCTGCTCTTTTCCTGGAGCAGGAGAGGACTCCCCCACCCCCATGCCACTTTGGTGCAGGGACATCAGGAAATGAAGGAAGGCTGTCTGGTCTGATGTTACAGGGAATCAAACAGGGTTCAGCTACAGGTGACTGACCACAGCAGCACCAGGGGTTTAATTCTGATTATTCATTTTATATCAATTGACTCTGACATTTATATTATGCCTTTCAGAACATAGTTATGCTTAGCAATAACAAAATTAAGTATCCTGAAGAGCCAGGAGGGGGAAGGTTTGCAGACTGGCTGTGGGCCCCTATCTGGAGTGTGGGCTTTAACAGGTGACACTAGCTGAAATTGCTTGGGGGTTAAAAAAAAAAGTCAGTTTTCAACACGCATTTAACAGCAGGCAATGAAGGGGACAGCTAAACCTCTACTGAGAGGCTGTTCCATTATCTTAAATCCTCAAGCAAACGGTCCCTATTAGACACTTACTCTCCAGCAAACTCAAAGACATTGATGTTGTACATGTGTTATACAATGCTGATTTTTGCATTCATGAAAAAGGTATACCTATTTTATTCAATGGAACCATGATGCCCCCCCTCCCTTTTTGTCACTGATATTTTGGTTCTTCATATTTTACTGAGTTTTAATTACAGCTGTACAAGAATGAATTCACATCATAAATCAGTCAGTAGCATAGGAAATAAAACCCAACCATGGTGCTCCTCCACTTGTAACTGTAAATCTTGCATCAGTAAACCGAGTATATAAATTATACTAACAAAGGGAATGGAGGAGGAAAGACAACACACGGGAGGAATATGTAAAGTCATTTATGAAGAGCAGCATTTATTTAGTTGTTGTTGTTGTTGTTTTTTAAGGGAAGCTGAGAGAAGAAGTTAAATGTTTAGCAATATACATGATCCCCAACCCCATTTTTACCATCAGCATGAAAAACAGGATATTTGTAGGGTATGGGGAAAATCCCTAACCCTTTCCCACCCACCGTATTTCCCCTGCAGTCCTATTCCTTCGTCACGACTCCTTTCCCCAACCAGCTCCAAGTGAGAAAAGAAACTGGAGAAGGAACCACAGAATAAAAATTGGTGGGTGGAGGAAAATTAAGCACCTCCTTGCCCTGCAAATCACCTCTTCACACATATATTGCATCTTCATATGTTGAAGGTGAGTATATGGTGAGCGATCCTGTGACCACAGTCAAACATTGAATCCTGCCCCTACCTTGTTTCAAAACTTCATTTATTGTGATGCACTTGAAGGCAACCAGGAAGCTACAATTGCTCCAGAATATAGCTTCAAGGGTGCTGGCAGAAGTGGCCTGCTGTCTAGGCAAGCATTAGAGGGGAAAATTGCTTGGCCCACATTTTGATCCACAACTGAACCAATCTACTTTGCAAGTTCTGAACTAAAAAGCAAGTTGGAGCACAGCTGCTGACTGGATAATTCACTTCTGCAAATTTTATGCTGCAATTTTGATTCAAGAAACCAAGCATTCAAAACTATGTATTTTAGGGGAAATGCTTTGGGAAGCATAGAAAGCAGTGTATTTTAGGGGGGAAACTGTGTCCTTGCTTAGGGATAATGCTGCAGTGAGGATAAGGGCTTATTCACACCTCTGTTTGCCCCACCACTTTCCCCTAGGAAAACTTGAACTTTAGGGATGAATAGGAACAATTGGTTTTTCCACAGATTGCTGTTTGTTCTGGTTCAGCACTAACATTCAAGTTTTCCTAGGGGAAAGTGGTGGGGCAAAGGCATGGATCCCTGCCTAGAAAGTGCAGGGGAAGCAGAAAATCACTCATATCCATACTTTCTAGGTACAGGACAAGCAGAACTATGGATGAGCCCTAAAAATAACCCATCTGTGCTATAGGGCTGCTCAGACCTTGCAGTTAGATATCCTTCAGGAGTTCTTGCAATGCGCAAACTCTCCCTTCACACAATCCAACCATGAAATACAATGGACATTTCACTTATCTATAAGAACTCTAAAACAAATGTGTTCTCTCTCTGGTGGAATCTACACACATATAAAATATTATGAAAATGCTTTTTTTTACAGTTTTTAAAATTAAAAAATACATTGATTTTCCATAAGGCTCATAATCACCATCTAGTGTAACATTGTATATTGCATTTAAAACACACTTAAATCATGTTATTTGCAGCTGTGTAGCTGAGTCCCCCCCTCTCTCTCTGTGTGTGTGTTAAAGAATCTCTTTTGATTCCATTTGTATATGTATTGGGGCCAAATACATCAGTTAGTAGAGGTGTAAGATGAATCTACTGCCTAGTGTTCATGCACTCAACTAATAATTTTTTCCCAGTTCATCAAATGTGAGAAAGGTGTCTTGTACTTTCATTAAATGTTTGTTGTAAGCAACAAATACCAGCTCTTCCCCAAGGCTTCCACATCATAACTAATTCATTCCATATACATAAGCTCGGATTACCCCAGATGGGAGGAAATATGAATATGGGAAGGGAAAAAATGTTGCTTTCAGTTTATCGTTTTCTAATCTGTTGTGTACTGCAGTTACTCTGAAAAGTGGCCTGCTAAGAAAATTCTTAGTTTTCTATGTCTCCTGAACAGAATATTGTTCTGAGGGCTTGTTCTGGCCTGCATTCCAGTCCTCCTGACTTCTGCTTTGACGAGGAGAAATTTTGAAATTAGCTCTGAAACTGGAGCACATTGTTGCTCCTTGAGCTCACACGGAATTCCTCTCAATGTAGACATGCCCATGGGAGTCCTATAGGATAAATGGATGTGTAGAAGAGGGAATTTCAAGAGGTATAGCTTGCATGGCAGGTGCTGTCCTAAGACATTTTGCCACCTGAGGCAAAGGACAAGTCATCACTACCTGCCTTCCACACAGAGGAGCTGACCCAATTGGGAGCTGAATCTAACTTCAACACCATAGATGGGGCAATATCCTCCACTACATCTGATGGAAACAGCCTAGTTTAGGGGACATAGGGCACACCAAGTGGTGCACACACAGGCTTGCCTTACAACACTCCTCACTCACCAGCATCTGTGCCTTGGGCAGCTGCCTCACTCTGCCTAATGGTAGAGCCAATCCTGAGCCTGTCCTCTTTTTCACCTGGCTACGTTAGTGTGCCATTGAGGCATTTCCCCTCTCATAGGAACATAGAAGCTGCCTTTTCAGAGTCAGACCGGTGGTCCATCTAGCTCAGCAATGTCTACACTGACTGACAGTGGGTGTCCAGGGTTTCAAGCGGGGTTGCCTCCCAGCCCTAAATGAAGATGCTGAGGACTGAACCAGGAAAGCAAACAAGATGCTCCACCACTGAACCATGGTCCTTCCCCACTTTGACCCCACTCAGCTGCCTTCTACTCTTCAAGGAGAGACAAAAAGTGGGGCCATTTTGAATGACAAAATATCCAAGACACTACTTTCACCGCTGCATCCCTCCCTGGACACCCTGCTCTGTGGATGAAGATCTGTTTATGATGTCTCAGGTTCTTGTGGTTAAGTATGCTGTGACTCAAGCATTTTAGCTTCTTGTGTTGTGGCACTAATTCTCCAGAATCCCCTTCCCTTTGAAGGCCTAATATTACTAAGCTTTTGACATTCATTTAAAAAAATTCTTTTCTCTCAAACCTTCCCAAATTAATCTTTCTTGCTGCAGCTTTTAATGCTTCTTGCTTTTCAGTCAGTGGCTACCAGCCATGAATGGTGTGTTATACCCCTAAGTGTGGGAAGCAGTATGCCTCTGAATACCATTTGTTGGGAACCGTAATTGGGGTGAACACTGTTGCATGAAGTCATAGAATCATAGAACTGTAGAGTTGGAAAGGAGCATGGGGCCATCTGGGTCAATAACATGAAATGCAGGAATATTTTGCCCAACATGGGGCTTGAACCCACAACTCTGAGATTAAGAGTCTCAGGCTCTACCTACTTAGCTATCCAAGTTTGAGATTGCACCCAGGTCCTGCCTGCCTACAGGATGCTGGACCAAATGGACTATTGGCCTGATTAGCAGGAGACTTTTTATGTTGTTATACAGTATTTTAATACAGTTATATGGTCTTTTATGTTTTATATTATATATTATATTTCTGGACTGTGCTTTCTACACTGAATTAATTATTCTTTTGTAGTACCGTGCTTTGTCTTTTAATATTTTATTGTCAGGTGGAGTTCATTTTGATTGGAGTCTATGTGGAGGAAGTTCCGTAAAAAAACGGGGTACAGTGGTACCTCTGGTTACGTACTTAATTCGTTCTGGAGGTCCGTTCTTAACCTGAAACTGTTCTTAACCTGAAGCACCACTTTAGCTAATGGGGCCTCCCACTGCCGCTGCACCGCCAGAGCACAATTTCTGTTCTTATCCTGAAGCAAAGTTCTTAACCTAAAACATTATTTCTGGATTAGCAGAGTATGTAACCTGGAGTGTATATAACCCGAGGTACCACTGTATACATTTTTTTAGAATAAATTTAAATGGATTAAAGCAGTCCCTTTCTCTTCCATTTGCCTTATTTACTCACAATCTCCCCAGCTACTTTCGGTTCTTAAAAAAGAAAAGGGGGAAAAATACATACAACTATATACAATGTCATTCTAGACTGGCCCTTAATATCATAAAAATACTTGGTTTTATTAGCCTTATAATAATTAGCTGCTTATGATTATTGACTAGTGTCCCCTCCAGACTGGTGTTTTTTTCTTTCTTTCTTTCTTTTTCTTTTATTGATTTATTATATCGACACCAACACAGAAAACACTCACAAAACAAACTAACAAAAAGGTGCTACAACTACAAATGCAAAGCAGATGTTATAGATACATCCCAAATTCAGTTCTTATTCATTTCTATTTGACTTCCTTCATCCTCAAAGCAGGTCCGGTTGTATACTTAGTCAACTGTTTCTTTCTCAATTCCTCTTCTCTATTTTTCTCTTTATCTTACATTCTTTTTTTTATAAGAATTTTTATAAGAATTTATTGATTTTCCAAAAAGAGTAACAACATATAAGAACACTACAAACATAGTGTTCTTATCTTACATTCTTACACCATAATTTGTTTTGCGGAAATTAGTCAAGACAAGTCCAGGTATTAATTTGAGGGCATTGCTTTTTCAGGTACTCACTATATTTCCCCCATTCTTTTTGAATTTTTTGTTTGGATTGATCTCTAATTGCATCTGTCAATTTAGCCAGTTCTAAATACTCAAACGACTTATCTTGCCACTCTTTTTTTGTTGGGATTGTCTCATTTTTCCCATTTTTGGCAATTCTTGCTGTAGCTGTCACATAAAGAAATATTCTCTTATTCTCCCTTGCAATATCTGACTCTAATGTTCCCAACAGAAAGGCTTCTGATTTTTCAAAAGGTTTGTTTGAATATTTTCTTCATCTCTTCATAAACCATATCCCCAAAACTCCTAATTCTATCACAAGTCCACCACATATGCAGCAGTGTGCCCTCCGCTTGTTTGCACCTACAACACATTTTCGATTTTGTTCTATACATTATAGATAGTTTGTAAGGTGTCATATACCATCTGTGTATATACATCTGTGCTGTAGTGGTTAAGAGTGGTAGACTCGTAATTTGGGGAACCGGGTTTGCATCTCCGCTCCTCCACGTGCAGCTGCTGGGTGACCTTGGGCTAGTCACACTTCTTTGAAGTCTCTCAGCCCCACTCACCTCACAGAGTGTATGTTGTGGGGGAGGAAGGGACAGGGGCATAGCAAGGGGGGCATAGGGGGCGTACTGCCCCATGTTCCATAATGGAGGGGGTGACAAATTATCAAGGAACAATTACTGCCCTACTAGGGCAGTTCATAAAAAAAACTTTTTTTAAAAAAAAAAATGCCTGCTCCAAAGGTCTTATTTTACTATACTGGGGATTATATAGCTATATATATGAAATTTAATGCATATTGGTTAATATCTTGACCCTCCTCCACCAAAATAGCTGTTTACTTGGCTGTTTTCCTATGTCGTGAAGGCTGAAATTTCACTTCAGTGGAGCACTTATTGTTCCCAACCCTAACCCTGTGGAAAGCCATCTAATTAGACTTTAATTTCTTTTTGAGGTGTTTTTAGGAGGTAATTTAATTATTGTTTGATTTTATACCAATTTTTATGTATCTGATGTTAGCCACCCTGAGCCCGACTTTGGCTGGGGAGGGCGGGATATAAATAAAAGTTTTTTATTATTATTACTTGTTATTATTCCTTTGTAAGAAAATATGAAATAACGTAAAACCATTTTTGCGGGGGGGGGAATCAATGGGGGGGTGACAAGAAATTTTCTGCACCGGGTACCACCTGACCTTCCTACGCCTCTTGGGGGGGGTGACATTTTATTTTTATTTTTTTGCCCCTGGGTACCAATTTACCTTGCTACGCTTCTAGGAAGGGAAATGAGAATGTTAGCTGCTTTGAGACTCCTTCGGATAGTGATAAAGCGGGATATCAAATCCAAACTCTTCTTCATCATCATCATCTTTAAATAATTTTATTTTATCGCCTCACATGCCGTGAAACTCCAATTCTCTTTTCACAATTTTTCCCATGCTGCTAATTTACCTATATCTATTGTCCATTTCTCCATCACTTCCTTTACTTGTTCGTCTTTCACTTCCCATTCCAGTAAGCTTCCATACATTCTAGATATTACTTTCATCTTATTTTGTATTAATTCTCTTTCTAATATTGAGACTTCCTTTGCAAAACCTTGTTAGTTATCTGTTTTAAACACTTCATTTAGTTGGTGGTATTGGATCTACCCTGTTAGGTGATTTTTTGTTTGTTTGTTTTTCAAGTGTATTCTGCAATATTTCATTGATGCAATGTAATTTAATGGTTGGATGACTGCAGGCAACTAACACGAGCATATCACACCTTGCTTGTGGGATTTGCACTAGCTTCCAGTCTGCAATTGGAACAGGTTCATAATATATAAGCTGCTATACAGCTCAGGACCAAGTTGCTTGAGAGACTGCCTTATCCCTTATGCACCCAATAGATCACAGCTGTCTGTGGGAGAGTTTCTCCAGCAACTTGAAAAGATCTCAGAAGCCCCTTCCACAGAACTGTGGCTGTTCATGTTCTGTGGAAAAGCAACCCTGTCATGATATGGCAGGTGCTCCCTATCTGCACTTTCTGGAAACAGTTTAAGACATTTTTGTTCCAACAGGCTTGATAAATGTCTTCACCATGAGTGTTCACTTTTTAGGGCTTTAGTGTTGTTTTAGATGCATTTGTTGTTTTTTGTGCTTTTAGCTGTTTTTAATTATCTTATGTGCAAATTGTTGGGAATTCCATTCCTCCATGCTGCAGATGTGTGATTGTTGTCGTCACACGTCTGTGTTTACATTCTGCAGTGTTGGATGTCATGGGAATGGAAGTTCATGTTTTCTTTGTTCTGTTACGTTTGATTTTGTACATAATAAATTTAGGCTTAGATTAGGCTTAGATTCTGTTTGGACTCTGCTAGTGTCGTGTGCTCATGTCCTTGGATATGGGTCACATCAGCACGACAGGACACAGGAGTGATGAATCACCCCGGGCGGCGCTGTGTTGGGGGGGGGGAGGGGAGGCACCAGCCTTGGCGTTTCCCAACACAAAATTGCATTGAAGCTGTGGTTTAGAAGGTGATGCATAAACTAGTTGTGATGGTGGTGGTGCAATAATGGTGCATTAGTGGTGAATTTATACTGGAACATACACACATCATTCCACTTTATTACCGGTAGTTGTTTTGTGCTGCTGACCCTAATGTTACACCATTATTGTTATTTGGAGGGGTCTTCTTGCACTGTAGGGCAACAACAGTGGGACAAGATAACAACAAGCCCAGAACATTTTTAGTATGAAAAATCTCAGGGTTTCAGCAGGAAGCTACAGGACATGCACCAGCTGGAAATGAAGTAGTATGTCCATATGTCCATAGAGTCATAGAAATTTAGAGTTGGGTTCCGAGGGTCATCTAATCCAACCCCCTGCAATGCAGGAATCTTTCACCCTGAGATGTTTCATGCTCTACTGACTGAGCAATCCACCCCATACATTTGCAGGTGCCAACCAGTGCTGGATTTACATATAAGCTAAACAAGCTATAGCTCTCTTGGGGCCCTCCCAAAAATATACTTCTTCTTAATTTATTTCACTATTACAGTGGAACCCCGGGTTACGTAGGCGATCCATTCCAGGTCGCCGTGTGTAACGCGGGCGGGCATATCCCGAACGCACAAAAACCCTCAAAACTTGGAAGTAGCGTGATTTGAGTGCTTCTGTACATGTGCAAAGTGTGCAGAAGCATTCTGTGCTTCCGGGGGTTATGCGCAGGTCGCACGCGCTCCGGAAATGCTTCCAGGTTGCGGGCGTTCTTAACCCGAACACGGAACATGCGCAACCCGGGTTATGACTGTAATATACTTCTTGTTAATTGCATTTCAGGTCAACAATTACTTTAATAAAATACATATTTTGTTATGTGCAAATGGCTTTAGATACCTATTAGGTCCATCAATTACCATATAGCATATATTCAACAACAAAAAACAGCAACAATTTGTTGTTGACAAAGGACAGCTGGACATATAAAGGGCCCTTTTATATGCTTAGGGCCTCATCAAATCTAAATCCGGCCCTGGTGCCAACAGTATTGAAAGAGGGACTGTGTATAACCACCATTATGCCATCAGGAGCACAAATAATCATAAAAGCACAAGAAGAAAGGATGGCTGGAGGGCTTCTAGTATTTACCTTTCTACATTCCCCTGCTCTGCATACTTGTGGACAATCCCATGGACAATCTGCAAAGAAACAACAGCCTTTTCTATATTTTATTACTTCTTGGTTTGCTTGATAAATGAGCTGGCAAGGAGTAATGTTAGATAAATGTGAAATACCCAGAGACGTTTCACAGAGCCGCAGGACAGGTACCTGTGGAAAAGAAGACTCAATGAGCTGCAATAGAATGACAGTGTAAGAATCTCATTTAATTTGACAGTGCTATGAATATTTAAAGTTTTATAAAGAAAATACAGGCGAGGCAATCAGCCTTCTTCAGCCCTGTGCTCTGGGGAGCAGAGTGATCTTCCTCGTATTGTCAGCACTTGTGCGAGAGATTAAGGGTGGGAGCCAGCAGAATGTGTCAGCAGAACCTCCAACCTCTTCTCAATAAGCTTTCTAAAGGAGGGCAAGGGGACGGAAAGGAAGCAGATAATTAACCCAAGGTGCTGACACCAAAAACAGCTTAAAAAAAAACAGAATTTCCAGGGTCTTTGCATAGGATGCTCCAATACTGAGATATTAAAAGCTGGACCCCATTATTCTGGAACAGCATTGACAATGTGATAAGGGCACTTGTTATTAAAACAGAGAAGGATGAAAGGTTTTCTCTCGACTGGCATTCAGGGCTTAAGTGCTGTGGCTCTGAACAGCTGCTTCACAAATTGTGAGAGCCATTCAGCATAATACAGCTAGAAACAGAAGGATGGGTGGAATGGGAGGAGCTGCATGCTGCCAGCAAAGATGAAGGATCCCTGATGTTAGCGGAGAAAGTGAAGGCAGTCCTTGGTTATAGAATACCAACAGTTACAGGTAGGTAGCCGTGTTGGTCTGCCATAGTCAAAACAAAATATAAAATAATAAAATAATAAAATCCTTCCAGTAGCACCTTAGAGACCAACTAAGTTTGTTCTTGGTATGAGCTTTCATAGAATCATAGAGTTGGAAGAGACCACAAGGGCCATCCAGTCCAACCCCCTGCCAAGCAGGAAACACCATCAAAGCATTCCTGACAGATGGCTGTCAAGCCTCTGCTTAAAGACCTCCAAAGAAGGAGACTCCACCACACTCCTTGGTAGCAAATTCCACTGCCGAACAGCTCTCACTGTCAGGAAGTTCTTCCTAATGTTTAGGTGGAATCTTCTTTCTTGTAGTCTGAATCCATTGCTCCGTGTCCGCTTCTCTGGAGCAGCAGAGGCTTTGTGTGCATAGTATCTGAAGAAGTGTGCATGCACACGAAAGCTCATACCAAGAACAAACTTAGTCGGTCTCTAAGGTGCTACTGGAAGGATTTTTTGATTTTATATTTTGTTTAGAATACCAACAGTCATTCTTGGACTTAAAGGCCAAGTGACCTTCTGTTGAAAACAGTGTTCTTGTTGGAAACACGAGCTCTAATGAAGACATTTCCAATCATGTTCCTGAAACAACTTCCCAATAGGTAGCCATGAAAAATGTGCAAAGGTTGAACTCCTTAGGTAATCAAGATCACCTTAATGCAACCCTTCTGGACCCTTTTTTATGTTCCTTTTCACTGGGGTGTTTCCTAACAAAGTGGTGAAACATTGTAACCGTTTATTAGTGATTTAATGAATTCTTACTGCACTTTGAATGAAGCCATGGAAGTGCTTGTGGTATCATTTCCAGTAGCATTTCTGTTTAAGATTCTATAGACTGGGGAAAGACTGTCATTTTAATAAGCTGTTAATAGCTTTGCAAGCAGTGCAAATGGCTGCTAAATGGGTCCTTTTATGCCTGTTGCATAGGATTGTAGGAAGTGAAAGCAATAGTAATAGAGCTATACTTCGGGTTCGGGGATCCCACACAAGCCCAGTGGCAGACCCTGGGGTCTCAAAATACAGTGGCGCCCTGTGGAACACCACAATTCAACACACACACACCCCACAGACACCTCTTGTGCTCCATTGTAAATCATAGTTGTGGCATCCCCTGTGGCTTCTCCAAGGCCCAGTGAGACTGAACTGGCCGCATTCCCCTAAATCTGCCTCTGACAAGCCACATTGTTTATCCAAGGAAATGATTTGATCAGAATGCATTTTATCAATGTGTTTTCGCCAGATACATTGCACAGTTAAATTATGGAACTTGTTCCCATCAGAGTAAGTGGTGGCCACCAACTTGGATTGCTTTAAAAGAGGATTGGACAAATTAACAGAGGATAAAGTTGGCAATAGCTACTAGCAATATTCTACCTCCACTGCATTATGCCTCTGAGTACCAGTTTGCTGGGAATTTCAGGTAGGGAGAGTGCTGTTGCATTCATGTCCAGTTAGCAGGCTTCCCATAGGCATCTGGTTGGCCACTGTGAGAACAGGATGCTGGACCAAGTGGACCACTGGCCTGATTTAGCAGGCACATCTTATGAACTCTTGCAACATTTCTTGTGCAGTAGATTTGCCTATTCCTATGCCTTGACGAGGTAGTCAACACGTGAAAAATACCCCAGGGAATGAGATGAAACAATGAGAAAATGTCACCTGTTGAACTTCTGAAGATGCAGCCTTGTTTTTTGGTGGTGGGTGCGGGGGGGGGATTCTGTGGTTAGACTTAACATAATTGTTTTTCACAAAATGTATCTGGCTGCCAATCCCCAATGGTCTTATTCCACAAACCCCATTGTTTCAGCTATCATTCCATATGCACCCCTATGTTGCCTCTTGGTTGGGAAATTTGCTTATTCATTGAAATAGTTAGTCATCAGAAAAAGTGAGGACAGGGCAAAGAGTTGGACAACACACAGAGACCTCCATTTCTTCAAATGCTCTAGAATGCATAGTCTCTCTTTGTGTGTGTCCATATTCATGAAGTGATGAGGGAGAAGAGAAAGCAGGACAGTGTCTTATGATGAGCACCACAGCTACCATAGGAAAGCACTGTCTGTCTGTATCTCTCCCATTCTTTTGAAAGAGTGCCTGCCAAGAGAGGGAAAGGGATGTGGTTTACACAGTTGATTACCTTCATTAAAGTGCCAGTTGCATTCATTACACTTGAAAGGAGGTGCGGTGGGGAAGTTCAGTGGTTGACTTTCCTAAGTAGATGGTGCTGCATTCATTTTCACTCTTGATTATTCATAGACTGCAATATCATTCATTCTGGAAGAATGGATGGAAATACCTATGCATTAGAGCTGTGGGAGGCCTCTAATTGCAGCTGTCAGCTGGTTTATGGGGGGGGGGGGGATTTTGGCCAAACCATGCACACCAGCCCTATACCTGATGTCATTCATGGTTTCAGGTGTGGAGTAGGTACGGTTGTGACCGGACCAAAATGGGGTTTGTAGGCACTATGCTGATCAGCAGCCCTCTGCACAGTGCTATGCAAGTGACAGAAACCAGCTGGTTATCATGGCTTCTGATTATCAGAGTGCTGTGCATTTATTTATTTCTTGATGTTATTGTGCTGTTGGGTGATTGACAGATGGGCAGGTCCATCCACTTTTCTGACTTGGTACATGGGGGAAGTGGGTAGATAAGGACCTGACCTGCTGGCCTGGTCCCATTCCCCACCCCTGTATTGCTGAGGAACAAAAAAAGAAGAAGAATTATTTGTCCATGCTCTGAGAGATGCAGAAAAAGATGCTTAAATGAATGTGATATACATAAATGCTTATGGCTTCATTTTACAGTAGTCCCGACAGTTCCTTACATCAACACTGCCATCGATTGGTTGTTCTGAGCACTTCTTCAATAAATGAAGTTGATTGTCAACCAATGATTAGGCATCTTCTTCAAGTCCATGCAAATCAACTCTGCTCTATATCTTTTAGCATGTGGAAAGCAGAAATCATAAAGCAGAATCACAGAGTCTCTGGACATCAGCAGCAAATTGTGCTGTCAGTGCGCAGTGCAATAGCAAAGGCTTTGGCACATGTTATCTACACATTTGTCAAGGTGAGTGACATTTGCAGCAAATTAAATTGTCCAAGCAACTGTTGGAATATCTCGGTTTCTTTAGCTGTTCTGAGATCTCCTTGTTCAATCCTTCCTTGAGTGTTGATAGCAATGCTGTCTTCCAAACAAGAAAGATGGCATTTGCTTGGAGAGAAATATTATGGCTTGCTACATTTTGTATGTGTGTGTCTATGTGAGTAGCTGAAATGGCCTAGGACTGGTATTTTGAAGGATGGTCTAGTCCCAAATGAGCCTTCTTGGGAGCAAGCTCATCATCAGACATCTCTGGCTCGTGTTTTCTCCACCTTCTGAAATGAAGTGGATGGCTACTACCTATTTTTACTTTTAGGTACTTGGTTAAAATGTATCATTTTTCCTGACTTTTGATAGCTTTGGATGCTTTCAAAGCAACTCTTTTAGATGGTTTTGTGTTCTTTCAAACTGCTGCTGTGAAATGCTATTATTATTACGTTTCAATTGCTTGGATGGCTGTTCTTTAAACAGTGTCTGGACAGAGTTGATCCAAGTGACATTCTGTGCTCGGACTTTCAAAAAGCTGTTGAAAAATCCATCGCCCAAAGTTCCTGAGCAAGTTTAGCAGTCATCTGAAAAGAGGACAAGTCCTCTTCTGGAGTAATAGCTGGTCAATGAAAAGGGAGAGAGTAGGAATAAATTGATGCAATGGGGTGTGTGGGTGTGTACTGTAACATGGAGTCTTCCAAGGCTATGTACTAGGACCAATGCTTTTAAAGCTGTGTCATGAATGATCTGGAGTAAGGGATGCATAAGTAGGTGGCCAAGTTTGCCGATGACAAAGTGTGACAAAGTGATATAGAGTGTTAAAAACAATGGATTATAAGGAGCTCCAAAAGGATCTATCCCAAAGTGCAAAAGTGATTCAGTGTAAGCATATGAAACACTGCACCTTGGGGCATATTATTATTATTATTATTATTATTATTATTATTATTATTATTTCACTAATTGCATACATACACTATTGGGGTCTGCACTGAGGGTTACTGAATGGGAAATAAATATTGAGGTCATGGTGGACACCTCAATGAATATGTGCAGTAGCTACAAAAAAGGTGAATTCCATGCAATGGAATGCTGGGAAAGGGCTGGATATAAAACTGTCAGTGTCATAATACCATTACGCAGCTCTATGGTGTGACTGCACTTTGAATACTATGTACACAACTCGCCACCACATCTCGAAAAAGGGCAATGTAGATCTAGAAAAGGTTCAGAAAATGATCAATGGCATGGAACACCTCCCCTAGAATGGTACATGTCTGCCTTTTTAGCTTATAAGTTTATGAACCAGAAGTTTTTAAGTTAGACGTGTAGAAGTGCAGTTTAGAAGGGGGAACATCATATAAGTGTTCAAAATTATTCGTGTTGTGAAGAAAGTGTCCAAAGAAAAGCTTTTCTCTCTCTTGTAGAATACAGAAACTCAAGGTCATCTAGTGAGGCTAAATGTTGCAGGATTCAAGAGAGACAAGAGGAAATACTTGCTCACACAGCAAATAGTTAAACTCTGGAACTTCCTACAACAAGATATAGTGATTGACACCAATATGGACAGCTTTAAAGGAGGTTTAGAAACATTAATGGAATATAAGAATATCAATGGCTATTAGTCATGATTGATGTGCAAACTACTTCCAAAACTGGAGGTAGTATGCCGCTAAACCCAATTGCTAGAGAACACCAACATGTAGAGAACAGTTCTGTTCATATTTTGCTTGCTGGCTTCCAACAGTCATCTGGTTGGTCACTGTGAGAACAGGATACTGGACTAGATGAACCTTTGGTCTGTTCCAGCAGAACTTCTATTTTGTCCTTATATTCTTTAGCCTCTTGAGGAACATAGGAAGCTACCAAGTCAGACCATTTGTTCATCCAGCTCTGTATTGCTGACACTGACTGGCAGCAACTTTCCAGGGATTAGGGCAGGAGATGATGTGGACTGCCATTTGTGCATGCAAAGTGCACACAGGCACTCTGTTGCTGATCAACAGCCTTTTCAATTTTGAAAAGAGAGAGAGAGAGAGAGAGAGAGAGAGAGAGAGAGAGGTTGGGTAAAAATAACTTAAATAAGTGTGTGTTGGAATCAATGTGATATGTTTTTCTAAAGCTATCCACATTATCATTATTATTTAGGATCCATTTTTATGGACTATTGATCCCCCGCAGCCTGCATTGCAGTGTCTCTTTACTTCAAGAGGGGGGGGGAATGCTTGCTTTATAGTTTGGTTCAAGTTTCTGAGATGTCATCAATGGAAGCTAATTCCATTTGCTACATGGCTGGTTGGCTTTTGGTAAGTCATGGATAAATTTAATTATCCATAAATAAATTAAGATTTCTAAATGCCATTTCACAGATTACCAGGAAACAAACCTGGGTTTATCATGGTTATACTGTCACACACACTCTAATTTCTGAGTGGTAAGAGACCTCATGGGTGCCAGAGCCAACCTTGGTTTTGGTTTCTTTGGAATGAAGGTCACTGAAAACTGTGGTCCTAAGATAGTGGGTTACTTCAATTTCAATTGATTGCTCACAGTTAGTTCCAAACTGATCTCTTCATTTTCCTCCATTAGGTTTCCAGGGAGGCCCTCTCCAAAGCCATAGCTTTAGTTGCAACACGGAGAGCAAGTGAAACATCTCTGTCTTCCCATCTCCAGATGCCACAAGCCCAGGCTAGCCACTTGACTATTGTACTTCCCCAGCTAGGATGATGTATTGTCCAGCCAGGTGAGGGGGGTGTCTCCCCTCTCCTTCTAGATGCATCACTGGCTAGATGTTTCTATGGGAACACATCTGTCTGGCACCTGGAGGTTCCTACCAAATCCATTGTATAAACTGACCCCAATTCCTTTAATCCAGTGTGAGAAACTGTTGTGATTATTCAAACATCTGTGTTGGTCCTCTAAGTCAAAATAATCTTTAGCTTTATTAGTGCTGGATCAGGCACATCTAGTCCAGCATCTTGTTCTGACAGTGGCCAGCCAGATGCCAAGAGGAAACCTGCAAGCAGGACCTGAGCACAAGAGCACTCTCCCCTCCTGTGGCTTCCAGCAACTGGCATTCAGAAGCATTGCTGCCTCTGACCTAGTGGCAGAGACCAGCCATCAGGGGTAGTAGCCATTGATAGCCTTATGGCAGTGGCAGGGTAATGATAGGATACTACAGGGACTTCATCTTGGCAATTCCTGGCCTCTCTGTGTAACGGGATATAAAGTTCCACCCACCCCCCTTGCCATCAGCTCTGGTTCCCTTGTAAATGAATGTTTGGCATCCCCCAAGACTCATATACAAAACTGAGCCAGATAAGAAGAAAGAGAAATTTTGATGAGTGAGAATGATGAGACTTGAACACTTTTCCCTCCTCAATACTCCTGTCCCCCAATATCTCAATCAGTTTTCCCCTTCTCCCACTCCCTCCATCTCTCTGTGTGTGCAGGTACATTTGTATATAGGGGCGGGTATTCTGCTTTGGGGTGGGTTATACCCAACTAAGCCAGTGTGAAAGTCAGTGTGGTGTTAGTGATTAGAGCAGGGGTGGCCAACTCTCAAGAAACTGCGGTCTACTTTTCGGGGGGTTCAAATGAAATTTGTTGAACTTTTTTAGGGAGGAGGAAAGCCCCATTTTTTAGGGGTTAGAAAAGCTTTTTTGGGGGGGGAACTTCCGTTTTTGGGGGGTTAAAGGCAAGGGACAAAGGGGTAAAGTCACTCACAAAAAGATCGCTATGGATGAAAACAGAAGCACAGAGAAAGCTCCGTCTTCCCTTCCAGAGATCAAACAACAATGGAGGGTGGGGCAAGGGGGCGGGGCAGGAGTCAGTTTTAGCAACGCTAAGGAAAGGGAGCCAGAGGTCGACCACGATTTACCAAAACCTTGCAGGGATCTACCAGTAGATCGCGATTGACCTGTTGGACATCGCTGGATTAGAGCATCAGACTAGGACCTGGGATACTATGGTTCTGTTATGAGTTTGTGGGTGCCAGGATTTAGGAGTACCAGCTTGGCCCTGAAATTTGTGGGTGCCTGGCCCCTTCATGGAGAATGTTGTGGGTGCTCAGACACTCAGGGCCCCAGGGAGTTGGCACCTATGCCAGGGTGTGTGGGTGCACACCGATGATTCTTGGGAGTAGTGAATGTCAGAATTTAATCAATGCTTAGAGTGTTAA
The DNA here is from genome assembly GCF_009819535.1 of Lacerta agilis. NCBI lineage: Eukaryota > Metazoa > Chordata > Lepidosauria > Squamata > Lacertidae > Lacerta > Lacerta agilis. The sequence continues at coordinate 84,693,497 of NC_046314.1, read as the reverse complement.
ACTGGAAATCAGACTCTTCTCCCTGTGTTCAAAAGATCACCTGAAAGATGGGCCATTAGCAAAGGCTCTGTGCCAGCCAGCAAATGGGAAGTAACCAGCTCCTGGAGGAAAATTTAGGATTTCATTTGGCTGTGATGTGATGTCTGTCTGTTAAACACAGCAGGCCAGGGGGGTGGGAGTGGGCAGAACACAATGTGGGCTGCCTGTTTTGAATTGGAGGCTGCAGCAAAGGGAGATATGGGACCCTCTTGAGGTGTATGCTGTGTATGCCTCCATCATAGGCTCAGGTTTTGTGTGTGTGTCTCTCTCTGTGTGTAAATCAGCCATATATCATAAAGACACTGCAGTCTCCACTGTGCATCATTTTGAAAGATCCCTGGCTGAGCGCCTGAACCCCTGGAATCTCTCACCACTCAGACTGGAGTGGTATGCAACAGTTCAATTCTCCACTTGGCCATAAAGCTCACTGGATGACCTTGGGCCAGTTGCTGCCTCTCGGACTAACCTACCTCACAGGGATGTTGTTAGGATTGAATGAGGAGGGGGAGAGCCATGTATGCCACTTTGAGTTCCTTGGATGAAAAGATGGAATGCAAATGCAAAAAATAAACAAGCAACCAAGTGCAGAGCTATCGGATTGAATTGACCCTGAGTTAGTCTTGTACATTTCTTTCAGCTGGTCTCCTCTGAGCAGGACCTCCATGGTCAGCCCAACCTTCTAGCTATTTACTGCAGACTTTCCTAAGCCACGGAGGGAGCCAGAAACCAGCCCCCTCAAGCTTCCTCTCCAAATCATGTCCCTGCCACCCTACTCCCACACCCCATCTCCTGGCAGCGAAGTTCCTAAAATAGCAAGTCTGCAAGAACATCTTTTTAGCACTAGAACAGTGTGAATGGAGGGGAAACTATTTACCCTCTTTCCCCTTGCATTTTTGGGGGCGTGTGTGCGCCATGCACAGTTGCTTCCACACGCCTTCGCAGCAGCAGCAATGCTTTTCAGCACCCACGAGCGAAAGGCGGCAGCGCTTTCCTCTCGCCTCCCCGCCCCTCCCTCCTTCTCCGCGCAGAGCCCTGACATGCTTTCTGCTGACAAATGTTCACCGAGGCTGCCGAGGATTTAAGCATGCCGGGCAGCGTCTCTCCAGCTTAGGGGTCCCTGGTTACGCAATGGCTTATCCAAAGCGGCGCAGCGCCACGGTCGCCCAGCGAGCCTGCCGGGGAGTTTGGGACTATTTGGTTTCGGGTGCCTCGACCCCATAAGTCTTACCCCCGCCGCCTCTGCCGCTTTCCAAGCCTCTCCGCCTACTTTTTTTTTTTTTTTTGCTTTTAATCGGCTTTTTTTTCCTGGAGGAAGGGACTGGTCCCCCCCCCCTCCTTTTCTTTGGAAAGTATTGAACGAGGTTTGTTGTTGGAGATGGGCGCCTAGATGGATGCATTTGCTGCAGAGCCTACTTTCTTTACGGCGCGGCATCGGGAGAGGTAAGAAGAATTTCTCAAGCTGCTTGCGAGGGTGGATCCTCCCCCCCCTTCTCCTCTCTGCCCCCCCCCCCCGCTTCCCTCTTCCGCACCGCTTGTCTTACAAGCCTTGCCGGCTCTGCCATCTAGAGCACTTCGTGAGATCACTCCAGTGAGTCTGTTGGGTTTTTCTTCCCCCGTCCCTTCTCTTCCCACACCCTCCATCTCTCTCTCTCTCTCTCTCTCTCTCTCTCTCTCTCTCTCTCTCTCTCTGTGTATGTGTGTGTGCGCACAGGGGTGGATGCCCCCCTTTTCTGTTCTCACATGCATACACACATACACAGAGAAGCTCTGCTAAGGTGAACTTGGAGACTTGCAATGCTCACATGCGTGTGGTACCCTGGGATGCGTTTGGAGCCATATGCCTGCAGGGCTGCTTAGTCGTTCAAAATTGTCTTTGGGAAAAGAAAGGGGGAAAAAGAGCAAGTTTATTCCTTCTCTGTCTGTCCGACACACACACACACACACACACACACACACACACACACGTCTTCTGCTGTTTTCTCTCGGTTTTTTGGGTGCTGTGGATATTACTAAGAAGTCTGAAGGATTCAGTCATTTGGACCTCGCTGAATCAGGGTCCATCTGTCAAGGTTTCTTCCTATAAATATATTCTGCATAACTGGTGAACGACTGAGGATTTTAAAAAAATACCATTCTATTTTCATTTGAAGAAGAAGGGGGGGGCAAGGATGCATGGCATAGCAAGAAGAACTAAGTACCTTCTGGAGATTATATTTCCAAACCAGGGATAAATGTGATTCATCAAAGGTAAGAGCCGGAGTGTTTCCTATCAAACTCTCATTGTACTGTATATATAACATAATCTTTTCTTTAATGTCTTAGAGAGCATTTGAAGTGGGTTTGAAGGGCATTTGTGGGGAAATGCATAACTTTATTTGTATGTTACTAAGACCCTTGGTCACAGAGATCTTGCGGATGGAAATGAGTCTTGTTTTTGCTTTGCTTTTTAATAAGGGGGAAAAAGGAGTTCAAAGGAATTGCATGGTGTGTCTCCCTTGGAAAGAAAAAACCCTGCTGCTAGAAATGTAAAATAATTTATGCTGGAGTAGATCAAAGATCAAAAAATGGTTTGGAAAGGGGGAGCAGAAGAAATTACAATATTCTATTAGAACAAGCATTATGGGAAAAGAAGGAAGGAGAAATATGTGGAAACCATCTAGGGATTCAAAAATAAAAATTAAAACCCTGTAAAGCTAAGGAAGAACTTTGCTATGCAGGGGGGGGGGGACCTCCGTTCTGTCTGAAAGCATACAGTTCAAGGACAGAGGATCTTTGGAGATGTCATGGAAAGAAATAGAAACTGGAGATATGTGGCAGGAGACCAGGAGAGGCAGCAGGACTGGAAGGGAACACCTGAGATCAGGTGAAATCCTACCTTGTCTTACAAAGATTCCCGATAATGCAAAGGAATAGGAAAAGAGGGTCCCAATGGGATTAAACAAGTAGAGCTATTGAAAGGAGGGCAAATAAGGAATGGAGACCCCACCTTGATTATGCCATATCATGTCACTCCAGCGTCACCAGATGTTTACAGTTCCCTGAAAGAGCTGGGCAGTTGACGTGGAAGTGGTGGCATTTGCATGTAGTATGACAGATCAAAGTGGGTAGTCTCTCTTGATCACTTTCTTTGACACTCACATTCCCTAAATATATTAAACTGGTGTTCTAGAACCAAAGTAAGATTAAGAACAAAGGAGAAATCATATTCAAGAGATACTCCAGCAGAAAATTGCTGGGGAGGCTCCACTGTGAACTTTCCAAACCCCTTGCTCATGGATAAATGGGCAGCCACTACACTTGACAGCCACTTACACCTCCAGAAAAAGGAAATGAGATCATGTAGCAGGACACTATGTTGTGTGTGGCACACCTAGTGTTTTGTTTCTATTTCCTGGAGATGCTAAGGGAAGATCAAAGAGGTGGGGGTTTTGTGAGTAACACCACTATTGTACGCAGAGACAGGAGGAAAGACGGACAATCTTGGAAGTGGAGCTTTTCCCTAATGTGCTTCTAAGCATGTGTGCTGATGGGTAAACATGCATGTTCTCAGATACACAGTACCAATCACTAGGAAGTCAAAGATCTGGCCCCAATTCGTTCCTCCAGGTTTCATGGATGTGGAGAAGCTATGACACCCTCAGGTGTCACTGGGCAGCAAATGTTGATCCTGTCATGGAAACGGTTGTGTGTGCTGGAACCATCAATGGTTTGAGGAAACGGAGAAACACAGCGTGGTTGGACATTGCTTTTTCCTATGATGCTTCCCATTCTGGTTCTTACCCTGAGTAGAGTTAGCTTGCAGTTGGCACATGCCCAATCTATGTGGTTTGCATCCTCTTGTCAAAACAGAGTGAGGATGGCTGCAAAGCCCCTTTAGGGTGTATGATTTGATGAAAAAAGGTAGTGTTTTTTTGGGGGGGTGGACTCTGTCCAAATATACCTTCATAACCTTTGGGAACTGGCACCTTCTGCAGCATGGTGTGCATTTTGAGACCGTCTTCTCTGCAATGTGACTGTGATGAAATAACATTCAGGACCCAGCTCTTATTTCTGGCTGATTAACATTGTAGGTGGAGTGCCTTGTTTCCAGGATCTCGCCTAGGCGGTTTCATCTCTGCAGACAGTAATAACACCATGGTTCACTGTGAGCCCTGGTTCTGCTCCTCTTCCTCTCAGCCTGCTTCCTCTCCACTGTTGCTGCTGCCATTTAACAACACTTGTTTATATTCAAATGTGGAATATAATCACTTAGTTTTCCCTTCTCTCCTCCCCCCACCCCACTCTTCGGGAAAATGTAAACAGCCCACTTAGCATTTGTATGGCAGCCTCTGTGAGTCCCTTTCTGCATGGTGGGATAGGATCTGACAGCTCCCTGACAATCCTTTGCAAGCCATCTCACTCTGTCTCTTTCACCACAGCCCTCAATCCATCGACTGGTGTTTGAAATGTGGCAGTCATGTCTGCTTCAGGCATGCATGTATGGAGATGCTTGTTCTGGAGTAGGGATATTGCTATTTTCCTGGGCACACGGACACTGCCATGTGTGGAAATGGGCTGGGGTGAAGCTTTGTTAGATGCAGATGGGCATTTCCTCCTCTCTCTGAGCTTCTAGCCAATAGGCTGGAGTGGAAAATAATGCTTTATGGGCAGCCTTGAACACTTTTTCCTCTTCAGAAGAGAGGGGGGGCACTTTGGAGGAAAGAAAGGTGAGATTCATCTATGCTCCTGTCTCTGTACTTCACCCCAAACCTCTCAGCAATACTTGCAAAGACAGAAACCAAGTTCTGCTTTCCCTTCATCCAGTCATAAACAAGAGACTTCTGGGTAAAGATTCCTAACGCAGAACCACTTTGTTGGAGACTCATGGGGCTCTAAGCTTAACCCTTCCCTCTTCCCAAACTGGTATTTGTGATCTGTGGTTCAACCTAACTTATATTTTACTTATATTTTACACCCCTTAGATAAACTAGTTTGAAGAGGCATATAAATAAATAAACAATCAAATCATCTATGAGGCGCTGAATCGAAAGGTTGTAAAGTACAGCTTTAACCACAACCAGGAAAGTTGTGTATCATTCTACAACCAATTAAAATTGAGCTAGGAGCCATGAAACTAGACTTGTCTTGTATTAAAAGAACCGTGAAACTAGGTTTGTGGCCAATAAATCACAAAAAAGCAAAAAGAGAGAGAGAATGTTTCAGGACTACCATATTCATAACCTGCTTGTACAATTGCAGTAACCATACTAATATTGGCTGTTCTTGAGACAAATTCACTGGTTTAGGAAGGATGTGTGCTTGTGTATTTGCATTTACATCAATAATCATTCCATATCCTTATGATGTTTGTATATTTGCCAGATGTCAGTCCTTTCACCATAAATCTTATAAAACAACTTTTTCCTCTAATTAATTAGTGCCCATCTTTAAGACTACAATACCATGATGCAGTGTGATTGTAAGCAAAAAAGCATGTACAACTAGCATAGATTATACTGAACAATTTGGAATTATGTGTGTGTGTGTGACAGCTTGAAAGATATACCTTCATGAGCCAGAGATCTCTGGTTGGTTCTATGGTTACTGAAAGATCTAAAGAATTATCTGAATTTTCGGCACCCACAATCCAGACCTAGAACATGTTCACATGGGAGTTACTTGTGCTAGTGGTTGATAAAACACAAATGGAAGTATGGAAAGCTGTGGCAGATGAGGGAAGTGATAACCTGTTCATTGAGGTTTATTGCATCTTTTTTCTGTGTCTAGTGTGTTATACTGGCACCTTCTGAATGCAACAGGGATACCACAGAATGACCCATATAAGCAAACAATGGGTAGCTTTCTTCTTGCGCTTACAAATTAGATCACACCCCCCCCAAGTGCTTAAGAGACTACTGGGAACTCAGATTATGAGAGCATGTTTATATCATCAAACTCTAAGGGCTTATTAAAAACTATGTCAATTTGTTAAAGTCTCTAGATGATAGTAATGGAACATGGCAAACATTAATAAGTAGAAATGTGATTGGAGAGGCTAAGTATCTAAGGAAGATACACCAGGTGGGGAAACGTTTTGGCTCCCAAGGCCCAATCCTTGTCATGATCAGCCTCATGGGCCAAACTTGGCAGGTGGACAGGGCCACCTACCTTTCAGTCACATTACATCAGTATGACACTGCATGGTTGATGGGTGGGTTTGGCTGCCCACCTGTCAAATGCAGAGCTTTGCAGATCTCACCCCCTTGAAAGTCCTGATCTCAGAGCTCTAAAAGGGGAGTGTTGAGAGACTTGCAAGGGCTTTAAAGCAGCCCCATACTCATGTCTGAGACATGAGTATGGGGCTGTTTTAAAGGTTTTTGCAGTCTGTTAAATGAAGAAGGGCGAGATCAGCTGCACAGTTTTTGAGAAGTCCTTTAAAGCAACCCCCAGCACTCCCACTTCAGCTGAAATGGGGGCTGCCTTACATTACTCCCCAAAAGTGCTATTTGAAGCAGCTTGTGTGTAACTCCTATCAGCAGCCTGCCACTGCCACCCGACTGACTGCAGAAGCACACAATCTGCTTCAAACAGCGTTTTTGAGAAGTACTTTAATCCCCACTCATCGGCTGATGAGTGGAGATTAAATCCTACTGCCTTGGCTGTGCGATCCTGTTCCCTGCTGGAAGCAGGGCATGCAGCCAATGCATGATTTAACCTTGTACTCCTGCCCATCAGCTGACATCATTGGGGATGTCAGCTGCTGGGTGGGTGGGCATGGTTTGGGGAAAATCCCCTTGTGGGCCAAACTGTTCCCCCTGGCCTGCTGGCATCTTCCAAGATTGGCCTGCGGGCTGGTAATTCTCCACTTCAGTATAAAGAATCACCTGTAGAGTGAATGTCCAGCCTTTCCAAAATATAAAAATACACCAAAACCCCACATTATATCATGCCACTAAAACTGAGGAAAAACTATGGCATAGCTCATAAATGTTGTTGAAGAGGATGCAAAAAGCTCTTAAGGATAATTTAGTTAATTTGAGGCTATTTTGATTCTGTTACAAATTTATTAGTATTATGGGAATAAAAAGCCTTCCAGTGAATATGTACAATACTGAGTTTATTCATGGTATCAAAACTGATCATCACCAGACTGAGAAAAAGTTCCTTATTTACAGAATGTTGCTTGGTAGTGTTGCTGTCACAATCAGGGCCGGCCTTTCTATGAGGCAGAATGAGGCAGCTGCCTCAGACAGCAAATTCTGAGGGCTAGAAATTGGCTAGAAATGTGTGTTCTGTGGTCTGCCAGGCAATTCATAATATTGATGATGATGCTTGGTGGAAGCATTGGGATGACCTGCTGTGATGTCACAGAGAGGAAAGACAGCAGAATGTTCCCTGCTGGATGAACTGTACTGACTTCAAGGATGCCATGCTGCCATTGGGTGAGCTGCTCATAATATGAGGATATTCAGGCCCAAGCAATAATGGATAGTAACAACAGGGTGTTAGGGAAGAAGAATTGGACGAGAAAGTGGTCCAGAGGAAGAGAATGAGAGAAGACCATAAAGGGGATGGGCAGAGAAGGGAAAAGGCCTGGGAAACTAGGACAGAATGTAGTAAATAACAAAAGTACACCTAGCTGGGAAGAGGGATGACACTTTCTGAAAATCTTGATATCAAGCTTATTCACACTGGTCCCCAATTCTAGTCTCGCACCTTAATCTCAATGTCCTGCTAAAAAATATGAACAATCCTTGCCCATTACATGCACTATTACAAGTATAATACTGTAAGAATATTATATGAATTTACACTCCTAGTTTCCTAGAGTAACAAGCATATAAACAGATTCTGCAATCCATTTACCTGTATAAAAAAGATGCATATATTAATATGCATATGGAATTTTGTGCCAGAAATACAGTCCCATATGCAGCGTGACTCTTTCATATATATTATGTGTATGAGATATGCATTTTATTCTGTATCATTTTGCATATATTTAGCCGGGCTTTTAAAAAATGCTCGAGTGAACACAAATGGACACTTGACACAACGGTCATTTTGATCCAGCAAAGTCTGATCAGGCTCCAGCCACCCCAAATCCATGTATAGCCCACTTAAAAGGGATTTCCCTTCCACCCCTAGCTATGAATTGCAGAGGTGAGGAACTGCATCTTGATGCAGAGCAACCAGCCAAATCGATGGATTTAGGCTCCAAGTGTTAAATTACGGGTGGTCTACAGTATCTGGAAATAAGAGCTTTGTACTGGCATTGGATTCTTTTTGTACAATTTTGTAATGGGAGATCTGATACAAATGAAGTGGGTGCTCTATGCTTTTTGTAATCTTCATCTAAAATATTTTGTTACAATCACTTTAAGGCATGTTGTAGCAATGGTGTGTGTGTGTGTGTGTGTGTGTGTGTGAGAGAGAGAGAGAGAGAGAGAGAGAGAGTGTAATCCCATTTGCAATAGTACTACAAAGCTCTTACCATCATCCCAGCTGTTGCTCTTGATCCCACCCTATCTCCAGATTGGAAAGGAGGGGGTTTGTCACTGGTTTTTTTTTCTTTACTTCAGAGTATAATAACCTGAATTACCTTCAACTTGGAAGGCTGCTAATGCCCTGCATGGCAGAAGCAGATGTAAACATGCCACTAAACAACCCACAAAGATGCTGTATGGGATACTGAAAACATGCCATTTAGAGATGAGGCTGTTGAATTTCTGTTTGATTTGTTTTCTCTCCCCCTGCTTTCCCCCTCCTTTCTTGTTAGTTTTATTCCGGAAGGAGATTTGGGAGGAGTTTTAATAACAATAATTCTGTGGCCTTATTTGCCTGTCCTACATTTGTTTGCTTTCCTTTGCTGAAGTGAAATGAAATCTTTGACATCTGTGTAGACTTGCCCTGTGCAAAAGAGTGGTCATTTCCTATGGCTGGAAATAAGGGGTGAGGAACCTTTGGCAGCCTGAGAGCCATAATCCATTCACAGCAATCTTTTGAGGGCCGCATGGCAGTGGTGGGAAGAGCCAGAGGCAAAAGAGAGCTAGCAACAAATGTAAATTTTGCCTTTGTACAGGAGGCTTGTTTACACACACACCCCCTCTCTATCCTCCATCCTGATAAGCCAGAGACATTACCAGAGTACAAGGACACAGTCCAGCCAGGAAAAAAACAACACTGGCAGAGCCAGTGAGTGTTGTGGCTCAAGGAGAGTTCTGAGGACCAAAGAGAGAAGCCTTGAGGGCCACATTCATCCTCTGTGTCTTAGGTTCTCCACCTCTGCTGTAAATGCCACAACTTCCAAATGCATGTGGCTCCTGGAAGGTTTGCCTTAAAAGTTTCCTGGCTTCTACCTGTTTCGTTCTGTCTGATGAAGGTATCCAAATGCATTTCATTTTAGGGTTTTTTTTTTGGGGGGGGGAATGTTCCTTACTCCGGTGCATCTCATCTCTGAACCTACCTTAGAATGTCACACCTCCACAGAATACCCATGGGAAGCTGTCTCATTGGTCCATCCATCTCAGGTTTGTCTACAGAGACTGGCAGTGACTCTCCACGTTACCTGACTGGGGATGTTCCCTACCTTACCTGGAAATGCTGGGGGTTGAACTTGGGAGCTTTTGCCTGCAAAACAGATTCCCTACCACTGAACCAAGGCCCTTCCTTGAGCACTATGTATCTCTGTAGTGTTGCTTCGTTTGCTGTGGCAACTCTCCGTTAAATAGGAACTGTGATTCTGAATTTAGCAGTGGTAGAGATTGAAGGATTTGGATTAATACAGAGGTGTTGAAAGGCCAGTTGGGGTAGGTATTTTACAAAGAGCTGGCCTCTAATCCTACTGGCAGGTGTTGTGATGTCAGAAAGGTTGTGTTAAACTGGGTAAGATAAGGAGACAGGTCCTGGAATAGCCAACAAATCCCAGGGCTTAGATTCTGGTTGGATGCAAGATAAGAGGCTGGACTAGTGCATCTCAGTCCATGTCAGCCTCTGGCGCTCAGAAGTAAAACAAGGTGGATTAAGGAGGAGGTCAACTAAGAGTAAATGAATAGCAAGCTGTTCCTTTCTTTTTCACTTGGCTTTATATTGCTTTCAAAAGACAGACAGAAAACATACGTTGAAAGTGGATAAGGTTCTTCCTCTGGTCACAGTAGTTACATCATTGAAGGAAAATACATTTCTATCAGGGTTGAAAATAACATTTCTCTTAGGGCTGGAAATGACACATTCTAGATTATAAGAAGAGGCTGCAAGGCTTGATGGTGGTGGTGCTGTGGAACTTCACTGTATCCTCAGAGTCCAAAGATCAGCACTGGACTCTCTCTGTGAAAGTGAGGTTTACAAGGAGCTTGACTCTGCATCTAGTCCATCAAGAAGATGGGATAAATACAGGTGGACATTTCTAGCTTTTCACTTGTCACAGCTTGTACCAATAGTCCACTGGGAGGAAGAGCTCAAGATGGAACCAGGCAGATGTATCTCTGCTGTTGGACTTCCTGATCAGGCGTATCTGTGCAACATAGTTCATGTCAATACAGCACAAGCATAACCCATAGAGTCTTCTGCTTACATCTTTTGGAAGAGCCCTCTTCAGGTGTTAGTGTTTTTGTGTTACTCAACGTGGATGTGGGCCCCCCAACCTTCATGCAAACAGTGAGACCAACTGCAGTGATGGAGCCTTCACACATATAGCTGTGCACCATATCCTTAGATCCAAGAACCATCACATCTCCATCTTGTCATAATTGAGCTTCAGTTTCATCCACCACGAGCTGCCACAACCCAGCCCTAGTTTCAGACACCATTTCAGCATTTCCATAGCTTCTCTCAGGGGTTTTTTTTTTCCAGCCAGAACTCACTAGAACTCAGATGAACCCATCTATCACCTTCATATATTTTTCCAGCCAGCTAATGCTTTGATTCTTCCTCCTGTTATTCATGTGCATATTTATACTGTCAGGTTGTATATAGAGCTTAGAAATTACCACACTGCTAAGTCTTTTACTGTGGTGTTGCCGTAAGTGTGCACCCCTCACTCCCACCACATACCACAAATGGAGTTGATTATAGTCAGAGTTGAACACCACCCCAACCCAAGTTTGTTAGGAGGTTTTTGCAGGCTAGATGAATTAGCTTCTGAAGTTTAAATTCTGCCCTCAGATGAGATACAGCTTTTTCATTTGAGTCATACAAAGATGCTTCACTCAGTTACCTTGCTCACCTCTCCTGCACCAGATGGATACACTGCAACACTTGAACACAACAAGATGTTCTTCTGGTGTTTTGTTCCCCTGTATGTGTGATGTTGAAAAACAACTCTAGCAGGTAGCAGCAGTGTGTGAGTGTGGTGCACATTCTCTGTGGTGTGACAGATATTCAATCAGCTTGTTAACTGAAACAGCTCCATAAGATGTCCTTATTACACTGAACAAAATTGGCAATGCACACAAGCACGAAAGATAGGAATATTGTTATATCCAGTGCTTTTATTCAGGGGCTACTCAAGGGTTTGCGGTATCAGCACCTCTTTTTTCTTTTTGGTTAAAAAGTGTGACACATACATGGTGAGTAGGTAAAAGAAAAGAAAAGAAAAGAAAAGAAAAGGTAAAGGACCCCTGGACGGTTAAGTCCAGTCAAAGGTGACTATGGGGTTGTGGCGTTCATCTCGCTTTCAGGCCAAGGGAGCCAGCGTTTGTTCACAGACAGCTTTCTGGGTCTTGTGGCCAGCATGACTAAACCACTTCTGGTGCAACAGAACACCATGACGGAAAGCAGAGCACACAGAAACACCATTTACCTTCCCACTGCAGTGGTACCTATTTATCTACTTGCACTGGCATACTTTTGAACTGCTAGGTTGGCAGGAGCTGGGAGAGAGCAATGGGAGTTCACCTTGTCGTGGGGGATTCAAACCACTGACCTTCTGATTGGCAAGCCCAAGAGGCTCAGTGGTTTAGACCACAGCCACTCACCCATGGTGAATACCAGCACTTACCGGCAATGAGAGCCAGTGTGGTGTAGAGGTTAAGAGCAGTAGAACCGAGTTCGTGTCTCCACTCCTCCACATGCAGCTGCTGGGTGACCTTGGGCTAGTCACACTTCTTTGAAGTCTCTCAGCCTCACTCACCTCACAGAGTGTTTGTTGTGGGGGAGGAAGGGAAAGGAGAGTGTTAGCTGCTTTGAGACTCCTTCGGGTAGTGATAAAGTGGGATATCAAATCCAAACTCTTCTTCTCTTTTTCTAGAAAAAAGCACTGGTTATAGCTTATATATCACACTTCCCTGTGCAGTTTGTTTTCCCCCACCTCCTTCAACTGAATGTCTTCCACCCTTAGCAATGGCAAAAGGTGGGGTAAGGTGGAGGCTCTGACCTCCCAGCAGGTGAGGTGCTCCTGCTTAGCAGGAGAGGAAAGGGGAAAGCAGTAGCAAAGCTGGTATGGTGCAAATCCAACAGCAGAGCCAATCTAGCACGCCTATTCAACTGCACCACCACCCCAGCAACATTGCCTCCCTCCCAGTAATAAGCAGTGACTCATCTGTCAGGTCAGGTACATGCCTCATCCCCACCACTCAGTTTGCTACTGACCCTCAGAAATAAAACCAAAGCCCTCAAAATAAGGTTAATAAGGAACTGATTTCCTTCATGCTTTCCACCGGCCAGGAGAACGCTAGTTATAGGACAAGACCAGGCCTGAAATATTGTCAGAATCGCTGTAATATTGTCAGTCAGGCTCAAATGGTGACCTGGACTAAGCCGAATGTCTGCCCTCATGGGATCATAAGGAAATGGAGTGAAAATGAAACTGCCAACATTGCAATGGCTTTGCACAAAATCTATAGTGCGGCCACACTTGGAATACTGTGTACATTTCTGCATCGGAAAAATGATACTGTTCCAATGGAAGAGGTGTGGAAATAGGCAATCAAAATGATTGGGGAGCTGGGGCAATTTCCCTTTGAGGAAAGCGTACAATGTGTGGGACTTTTTAATATGTGTATCAGTGCTTTGTTTCCTAGGAAGGGGGGGGGAGGTGCCAGTTCCCTGAGCAGTTGCCCTTGGGTGTAAAATTTCCTCAGGGCCAGGAAAAACAATTACATGTTTTACTAGAACTTCATTAAGATCTTGGTATATAGTTATTACATGATTCGTGATAATTAAATAACTTGCTGCAACACTGTACCTTTCTCTGTACTCTCAGTACCTGATAGTGCATGCCTGTTTTCACTACAGGGTCATACCCTGCAACATTCTGCAGGGACATGGGCTCACGTCTCCTTCTCTAAGCTGGGCAAGCACTTCCTGGACTTGGGTCCAAAAACACCCTAGCCACCTTCCCAAAGGCAGGAGGACTCCAGGAAGCAACTTTTCTATGCAACTTTTGAAACATATCTAAAGGCAGACTGGTGTAGGGAAGTTTTTAATGTTTGATGTTTTATTATGCTTTTATGTTTGTTGGAAGCCACCGGCAACTGGGGTGAAGGAGTTTTCAGCTTTCAGGGTGCCATTCCCCAGTAGCTCCAGGGATCCTGTAGGCAGCAGGTGACAAAGAGATGTGGTTCTAACTCAAGTCAAGGAATCATGGACTGTAGAGGCTCCATGTCCACTGATGGTTCCTAATAATTGGTGAGCGAGCCTGGACAAATGGGTTGCCCTCGTCAGAGAGACTAGAATGCAAGGAATATTAAAAGATTTGCTCTCCTACAGAATCACCCAGTTAAGAGAAGGCTGTAGCCCTCTCATCCAGGCTACCCATTGGCATAGGCCTGAAATCAATAAATGTGATCATCAGAAAGTATAACATTTGCTGTGCTAAAATAATAAATAAATCAAGGGGGGAAATGAGCAGGTGTCTATGTAACGAAGAAATGACTCAGGCTGAATTGACAAAAATAAATTACACAAATGCTATTGGATTTGCTAGGTCTTCAAAGCAACAACTGGTGGTTGGCATTTTGTGAAAGCAATCTCACATGTAAAGGAAATAGGCTGCTGCTTCCTAATATTTACTGTATATTGGTGGGTTTTTTTGTAATCACAGTACAGCATTGATTCCTAGTTCTTAAGGTTCAGACCTACCTTTGGCTTTGTAGTCATGTCTAAGGACTGCAAGTTTTCTATAACCCAGATAGAAGTATGTTTCTGGAATGGGACATTGACTTAGTTGTGAGCTCAGCTAGAAACAAGAGGATTTCAAAGTGTTTACATTGGGATACCCCATTTCAAAGTAGCGGGGGGTGGTAGATATCTCTCACTGTAGGGACATTAAGATATCACACATACATTGGAAAAAAAATGTGTGAGGGTGGGCCATGGTGTTGCACAGACTATCCCTGCCACCATTGACACATGGTCACCCCTACCCACAATTTAAGTGTATTTAGTCAGTGTGTGAAGCAGCCTGAGGTACATTCCAACATGTGTACATAGACCTCCTCAACATGTTTGCCCCACACAATGTTGGAAGACTTTTTTATATATTATATACAAAGGCTATCCAAATGTATCAAAAGGAGAAGGTATGGTTGCTGGACACACTTGGTGTCATCTGAACCCCAGTTGTGAAAAGTTGTTTGTTTGTTAATGTCCAAATTTTCACCAGCTTCTATTATGAGTTCCTTCTCATGGGAGCCATGGGAGCCAGCTCCTACGGGTTGAGGTCCTCTCAGCCCCCCCATAAAATATTTGAGGGGGACGGGTTCCCCCAAAGTTGATGGACATTACCATTCAAACAGTGTGTGTGTGCACCATATCTTATGATCAAGTTGACACTGCTTATAGGAGCCTACTTTCTTCACCATTCTCTGTGGGAGAACTGTGCATGTGAGTTCATGCCTTAGACACTGCAGAAGTCTGATGCAAGGAAGTGTCAGTAATTTCACTTCCTTGCTATGCCTCCTGCCCCTTTCTGCAATGTCTGAAGTTGCCCATAGGCAAAGAAGTTTGATGTCACTTCACATGAAATGCACATTGACAAGCTATTCCCCAGTTCAGCTTCCCAGAGCACCTGCTGTCATTCTACAGTACTGTAAAAAGAAACCCAAACAGTCTTCAGTTATTTAGGTAAAAGATAGTCCTGATCAGGATAAAAATGGATTCATTACTGCACTCTGATCAAGACCCTTGTATACATTAAGTTTAATATGCTAACTATGCCTGTACATGGAGGCTTTAACATTGGTCACATTCAAATGCATGAAGACCCAAGTGCATTTAGATGTGGTAGTCTAATGAGAAAAAACATCATGTGCCATGCATGTGCCATGCATGTACCATGCATGTGCCCATGTTAATTCATTGACATGGCTGTGACTTATTTTATTCCAGAATCTGTTGCTGGTTTTGCTTTATCCCAGCTGTTTGTGAAGCTCACACGCAAGGAAGGCACTAATTGCTTTACCTAACTCTTATTGGCACAGGTATTCATGTCCTTTACAGGTTCTCCTTTATTTCTCTTCCCCTTTCATTCCCCTTCACCACTTCAAATCAATGAATGGAATGATTATAGCACCTATTAATACTTTCCCCCTCCCCTTCAATGCAACGGAGGTTTGTCATTTTTATTTGGATGAATCACTGGTTGATTTTTAGCAAGAACAAAAGAATCCTCTCCTGAGGACACTAGCAACACAACCACACGGTAATAATAAATGTGACCCTTTCGGAACTTTTCTTCTTGCTGGTTATAACTGGTACAATGGAGCTGATGATGAGATTATGTACATATGCATCTGGTTTATGAATAGGCAGTACTGGCATAAACACACAGCACCCTGAAGTAGAAATGGGGTAGAAATGCATACAGTTTGAGTTTAATTTGCACCTCCCAAACCAATATGCTACTAGCTACCTCCGCTGTCGTTGAGGCTCCAGTACTTTGGCCACCTCATGAGAAGAGAAGACTCCCTAGAAAAGACCCTGATGTTGGGAAAGATGGAGGGCACAAGGAGAAGGGGACGACAGAGGATGAGATGGTTGGACAATGTTCTCGAAGCTACTAACATGATTTGGCCAAACTGCGAGAGGCAGTGAAGGATAGGCATGCCTGGCGTGCTCTGGTCCATGGGGTCACGAAGAGTCGGACACGACTGAACGACTGAACAACAACAACACCTCCACTATCAGAGGCGTTATGTATCTGAATATTGTTTGCTGGGAATTTCAATGCTATTGTGCTCATGTCCTGCTTGCAGGCTTCCCATAGGCATCTGGTTGACCACTGTAAGAACAGGATATGAGACTAGTCTGATCCAACAGCAGGCTCTTTTTGTGTTCTTCTTTTAATAGTACCTTGAGGAACACAGGTGGCACTGTGGTCTAAACCACTGAGCCTCTTGGGCTTGCCAATCAGAAGGTCGGCGGTTTGATTCCTCACAATGGGGTGAGAGCCCGTTGCTCTGTCCCAGCTCCTGCCAACCTGGCAGTTTGAAAGCATGCCATTGCAAGCATGCCCCGGAAAGCTGTCTGTGGACAAACGCTGACTCCCTCGGCCTGAAAGCGAGATGAGCACCGCAACCCCATAGTCGCCTTTGATTGGACTTAACTGTCCAGGGGTCCTTTACTTTTACTAATAGTACCTTGTTTAAAGGTAAAGGTACCCCTGACCATTAGGACCAGTCGCGGACAACTCTGGGGTTGCGGCGCTCATCTCACTCTATAGGCCAAGGGAGCCTGCGTTTGTCCACAGACAGCTTCTGGGTCATTTGGCCAGCATGACTAACCACTTCTGGCGAACCAGAGCAGCGCATGGAAACACCGTTTACCTTCCCGCTGGAGTGGTACCTATTTATCTACTTGCACTTTGACGTGCTTTCGAATTGCTAGGTGGGCAGGAGCAGGGACCAAACAACGGGAGCTCACCCTGTTGCAGGGATTCAAACCGCCAACCTTCTGATCGGCAAGCCCTAGGCTCTGTGGTTTAGACCACAGCACCACCTGCGTCCCTAGTACCTTGTTTAGAAGAAATAAACTGGATGTCAAGAGTCTCAACAATCTCTTCTATGATAGCTATCTTATTTGTCCACACCTTTGTATTATATTGAACCGGGTTTTTTAATAGATTTGGCCAACTCTAATATTAGCTTCAGTTATTTAGAGGCAGCAATTTTAATTGCTTTCTTAATACCATATGGTGCAGAGCTGCGAGACTGCAGTGGGCGTTTTGCCTGTATCAATCAAAATACATATTGCTCTCCTCTATCTCCAGCAATTACAATGTCTTCTATAAATATTAGCTATAAATACCATTACATCTAAATTGTGTTTGTATTGATCTGCTGGGGAGAAAAGCAAAACAGGCCAAGCCTCAAGTTGCTTCTTTTGCCTAAATACAAATTGCTTGCCCAGAGAAAAATCCAAGTTAGGGCACCATGTTATCCTCCAAGCTGATGTTCTGGCTCAAGTGTGGATTTGCAGGTGCATGTACTTGGAGGGTCATGACCTGCAGCATTAAAAGGGAAAACAGTTTTTGTAGGAAATCAATAGCCCTGGCAACCAAGAACAAGTTGCTGAGCTCTTGTTTCTGCAGAATGGAATCCAAAGCTACATTCTGCCACGTTCTGATTGAAGAAACAATAGTCTTATCAGGTGATAAAGATTTTTGAAGCAAGAAAATAACGCCACTAGCTACTGATGTTGGTTTTGTTGTTGTTAGGTTCACATGAGTAGAAATGAGATAAATGATTACTCTGGTGCCTTGCTTTCTGGTATTGTGCTGCTACTTATGATTTTACAGCAGAAGCAGAGCCTGAAACCCTTGGATGGGAAACCTGTCACTTTTCAGATGTTGTGGGACTGATCTTTCATCAGCCCCAGCCTGCATAGGCAATAATAAGGGACAGTGGCAATTGTAGCCCAGAGACACCTGGGTTAAAAACCGGCTGGAGGAGGAGGCAGAGGGTGTGTGAAGAAGGAGCTGTGAATGGAGAAGGGACCCTTTTCCATTCCATTGAACCCCCCCCCCCCCCGAAACTCAACAAATCTGCTGTATCTGGAAATGGGTGTGAGGAGTGCAGCTGGATGAGATGCAGCCTTGGGCCTGCCCATAAGAAGCAAGTCAAGGGTAAAATACTTTACCCTTTTAAATGAGTTTGTGGGAGGGGTGGGGGAAGGGATTGTTTGTTCTTAGAATCATAGAACCTTAGAGTTGGAAGGGACCCTGGGGGTCATCTAGTCCAACCCCCTGCAACGCAGGAAACTCAGCTAAAGCACCCATGACAGATGGCCATCCAACCTCTGCTTAAAACCCTCCAGTGAAGGAGAGTTCTTATTTTTATTATGTACTTTGTGTTTGTGCCTTGCTGTCAGGGACTGGACTGAAGAGGAGGAGGAGTGGTGGAGATTGCCCCCCTCCTTTCTGTAGTTTCCAGAGATGAGGAAGGCATTCTCAAATTACAGCGTGCTTTGAGGAAGATAACAGCTCAGAGAAAGGGGAACAGCAGAGTTATGAGGTGTTAGGAGAAGGAGGAGGGGTGGAAGAGCAGCTAGCTGACACATAACTGGACAGCACAACCGACCCCCCCCCCTTTCTCCCAAAACGTGACGTTTGTTAAGGGTGTAAGAACAAAGGGCACAGAAGCAGTTGTCCACAGACAGATGCCGTAGTAGCAGGTGTTGTTGTTAGAAGAGAAGGGGGAGGAGCTCAGTGCAAGCAACGCACTGTTGAGGAATGACTAGATTTCTTTGTCTTTCACCATGATGACTGATATAAATCATAAGTAAGAACTTCCTTGTTTCCTCCCTGCTTCATGGTGCAATCAGGGGAGGGAGAGGATTCCTCAAGCCTGACACTTTCATTTTTATGTTGTGATCTGCCTTGAGATCTATGGAAGCAGGGTGGTATAAACCACACATTTAATAAATAAATAACAAGTGCTGGGAGAACATCAGTGATGGAGAATTATGGATTGTACTGGATCTGGAGTGTGGCCCAGAAGACTCTTTAAATACTAGCCAACTACTCAGCCCAGCCAACTGCTCACCTTTTTGGCAGATGTAGATGCTGGCAATGATCCTTGGCTTGGCTCCCTCCTCTCCTCATTCAAAAACAACAACAACAACAATAACAACAACTCCTTGTTGTACACCTCCTTTGATTCCCAGGTTTGGGGCTGGAGTGCAGATGTATGAGATGCAGTTGTTAGTGCTGAATCTACACAGATGTTTTTGGTGGGCGGGACTCACTGTCATGTGACAAAGACGCATGAGAGCAGGAACAGCTGTTGGAGTCTAACTGGCAATGGGCAATCTTCTTCCTCCCTAGGGGCATCCCATCCCTGCATCACTGTTCTAGGACAGTCAACTCTGTTCTAGTGAGAAACTCCTCTTGTTGCCTGGCAGTTCAAAGTACAGATTGTTGTTGTTGTTTAGTCATGTCCGACTCTTCGTGACCCCATGGACCAGAGCATGCCAGGCATTCCTGTCTTCCACTGCCTCCTGCAGTTTGGTCAGATAGATAGGGGGCCTCAAGTCACTGCATCTTCTCTTCCAGCAAGGCAACCAGCTTGCTGTGGTTGTAGTTTTGCACATTTTCAGGGAGGAAGACGACATGACACAGGTGTTGCAGGTCACTGCAGCAGCTTTCTCACTGCCCATGTCTCTGGGTCCTATGCACACCAGTCTGGGCTCCCCCCTCAACATCCCCTGCTAAACGCCATCACAGGTGCCCCTGTTTACAAGTCCTGGTCACAAGCTCCCAGAGACTGCAATCGGCTAAACAGAACAGCTTTCTGAATTCCTCTTTCAGCCTGGCTTCCTCTCATCAGTAGCCCCTCCCCCTTGATATCCCCCCCCCTTTGAGCTGAGCAATAGTGTAGCCACTCTGTATGACAAATCACCTGGGGGTGGGGGGAGGTGAGGAAGAGAAATGAGCTGTTTTCTCTTGCCACATAATGGCTAAGCCGTTTTTGTTAGGCATCTGTGGCCCACTTTACATGAGCAGTCGACAAAGTGGAAGAAAGGGGTTTTCTTCATATGTTTCATATTCTGAACCATTTGTCACCTTTATTGCTATTCCCCAAATCCATTTCTCATTTATTTCCACCATTCTTCAAATGAAATGACACAAATTCTCCACCTGAGGTTTAAACAGCATTGATTGGAATCCTAATATTGCTTCCTACGGCTTGCATGTGATATCCTCTTAATACTATCAAATTGGCATTTACCAGTACTATTTTCCAGTTCTTTTACCCTAATGCGTATTTGCTTGTGTTCAATTGTAGCACCCTAGCACCTTCACACTCACATAAAGATTTTATAATTGTAAACTTTGTGTTCTTCATATGTGGATTTTCTTTCTTGAATTTCATAGCCTAAGGCTACAATACATTAAAAAAGACAACCCATGTTGCATACATTTTCCAACTCTTCCACATCACATGTTGCAGCAACTTCCAATGTTCTGTTATGTGCATATTCCACACAAGAACTTTTTGATAGTTCTATTTCGTTTTAGAACAATTTTGTTTTTAGAACAATCTGCCCATACGGTAAAGCATATTTCAACACCTTAAAGATCAAGTTATATATTGCTCCAATACTTGTTTTTGTAAACGTTGATCCAAGTCCTGTGCTTCTTTCCTAGGATTCAGGATGGAATAAGCACATAACCTGACAGAGGGGGAAATGTGTTGGATTGAGTTTCTATTCCCCCTCCCCCCAAAAAAACTGATTTTCCTGTTAGTTGGTTCATGGTAAATAGAAAGACTTAATGGGGTTACTATAGATGTAAGAGAAAAGGCCAAGATGTGAAGGATAAAGGATGTGGAAAACAGTCAGACAAAAGGCATTGCTGAAAACATTAAGCAGCTGAGACTAAAAAAGCTCATTCTTGTCTGTGAACAATTATTGCTTCTAGCTTCTCCCTCCTATGCCTGTCTTAAGATGTAAACCACAATAATTTGATGTCCAGGAGTAAGCAATTGTTGTATCTCATTTAAATGTATCCTAACATCTGTTGGAAGCCACCCAGAGTGGCTGGGGAAACCCAGCCAGATGGGCGGGGTACAAATATATTATTATTATTATTATTATTATTATTATTATTATTATTATTATTATAGTTCTCTCCTACCATCTCCTCTTGTCGTATGGTGCCTTTAAAATCACATCTCCGATGATGTTGCTGCTTTTCTATTACAGTAGCATAGAATATATGTCTATCAGTGGGACTATGTTCTACCTTCGCTGTTGGAGGCAGCATCACTCTGAATATCAGTAGCTAGGAATCGTAAGGAAGGAGGGTGCTGTTGCTCTCCGGTCTTGCTTGCAGGTTTCCCTTAGGTATCTGATTGACCACTGTGAGAATAGGATGCTGGACTAAATGGGTCACTGGCCTGATCTAGCAGGCTCTTCTTACAGCTTCCTGTTCCCACCCACCCCCCCCCCCCAGCCTTCTCACTGCCACTTCCCTCCTCATCTGTTTTTCCCCTATAATTTAGCATAATCAGATATCTGACCCTTTAAACTGGAAATGCTAGGGATTGAACCTAAGACCTTTTGGCACAAGTGTTTTGCCACTGAGCTGTTATGTCTCGCATACCTAACTGCTAGAGCTACTACTCACTGACATTCCGGGGGGGGGGGGGTGAGAAGCTGTTTAATTCAGATGTTACCTCCTTTGGGATGATCGGTGGTGCAATGGTATGTGTGCGTTTCTGTGTGGAAATGGGGGTGGGGAGTCACCTTGTGTAACTCAGGCATGTTTGTACGAGCAGTTTCTATACTGACATTAATATTACAAAACAGAAACATGCTTTGACTGCTGTTTTAACAGTTATAATAATTGCTCTGCTGTTTTAATGAGCTTGTTTTAATACACATTTTAATGATGGATGTTTATTTCAGTGTTTTGGTGGAATTGTTTTATTGTGTTTTTTTTAATTAGGTGTGTTTATATTTTTTGTAATTGGTTTTATACTTGTAAACCACTTAGAAGCCACTTTGGCAATTAAGTGGTATATAAATTAAAAACATCCTCAGGGCATCTAGAAGAGATGTTACAATAGCACTGCAGAAAAATAAAATTGATGCAAATCCTTAGGACTTGATTGTTATTTCTCTACCTACTTATTTAAGTGTAGTACAGCATAGTGATAAATTTAGGAAAGCTGAATGTGCTCTCTTTAAATATTTTTGGAACTGTAAACTGAAGAGGCTGTAACCCCTTTTCTGCTTTGTGATTTCTACGCAGAGGTCTTCCTCAAATAAACCAAATACCTGGAGCTTCGTGTGATTTTCAAGATTCTATGTGAACTTATTTCCTTGGGGGATGCTAAGCTATTTGCTGCTGCTGTTACTTTCATGGCTTTTTTATTTGGTCAATTCAATATAAACGAGTAATTTATGATTCCTTATTTACTTATATGCAACTAATCCCTTACAGGGCAAATTTGTGGATGTTTCCTTCTGTATTTTGTACTTCCACATTAAGTGTAGGAAAGAATGGGGGAAATAAATTTAGAGAAGCTGTCTTAATAAGCAATTCAAAAGGAATGGAAAAGGTGAAAGCTATTGATCTCTTTTCTATAGATTTTGGGCAGGGGGCCAGCAGCGTGTGGGCCACATCTGGCCACTAGGCCATTTAGACTGGTCTACCAACAACCTCAATAACAGTGAAAAGAGGACTGCAGATGTTCTGTCTTCTTGGACTACCACCTTGATAGGTAGCTGAAAGGGGAGGTGGTTGGAACATTGCAAGCACTGGAGGAGACCAAAAACCACCAGAAAAGGCAAGGGCTACACTAGCATCTGGAGCCTTCTCCCTGCTGCTCATCTGTGTTAACTGAGGATGGGAGAGACAGCAGGGAGGTGAGATTTAAAAAATATCACCATGGCCAGCTCCCTTCCAAAACAACAGAGTAGTAGTGAAGAGGAGGCCACATGTGTGTTGTGTGTACTTTATGTGCAGAGTTGCCAGCTTCTAAAGATGATTGAGGGCCCCCGACATGATGTCCTGATATCATGCACAGGATGTGAGGAGCCAGGGAGCTGAGTCAAATGCCCTCTGAACATTAAGGGGGCCTGGCCCCCTAAAAAAACACACAACAACATTGGGGGCTGAAAGTGTCTTTTAAAATTATATTTTATTCCTTTTTTTCAACAGCAATACAAACAAAACACAACAAACATACACAACTTAACATTATAAACACAAAACATAAAAAGTAAAGTATTATCTTCTTAACCTTTCTTCTTTAACATTTTAGAAGTGACTTCCCCCAATCTCCCCCTTCTGAATTTATCTGCCTATCTACTTTGGCAGTCTCATTTTCACAGTCACATCTTATTGTTTCTTTCTAACATCCATCTTATTAAATTCATTTCAAACATATTACTGAAAACCTAATATAACTTCCTAAGGTATATGCTAATTTAAATAAAACAATAATTTTTTTTAATAGTCTCTAAATTTCTTCCATTCTTCTTGCACCGTCTCCTCCTCTTGGTCGCGTAGTCTCGCTGTCAGTTCGGCCAGTTCCATATAGTCCATCATTTTCATTTGCCATTCTTCTACCGTAGGCATCTCTTGAGTCTTCCAATATTTGGCAATTAAAATTCTTGCTGCTGTTGTGGCATACAGAAATAAAGTAGTGTCTTTTGGGGGGATTTCATCCCCAGTAATTCCCAATAAAAAGGTTTCTGTTTTTTAAATTAAAGTGTTTTTAACACTTTCTTCAATTCATTATAAATCCTTTCCCAGAAGTCCTTTATCTTGGGGCACATCCACCACATGTGATAAAAGGTTCCTTCTTTCTCTTTGCAGGGGGCTGAAAGTATCTTGGCCCCTAGGAGCTGGCTTTGCATGTGTGTGCACTGTGTAAAAATGTTTGGATGGCCATTCACACTTGTTCTATCCATGCCCTTGTGACCCTCAAAGGGTTGGGTAAGAAGGAATGCAGTCCTCAGGCTAAGAAAAACTATTCATTCCTGGGACAGTGCTCCCCTTTTGCTGGAATTTATTTTGCTGCTTTATCTAATTTTATTGTCCCTTAAAAAAATAAACTTGCTGTACTGCTGCTATATAAACTTTTAGTGTTTGAATTGTGTTGTGTTTTACGAGATGTCAGCTTCACACGTGGCTGTGTCCAAAAAGACAGCCTATAAATAATTTTCTAAATTAGTAAAATAAAAATAAGTTGAATCCAAAGGTGCCCTTCTGGGAACGGAAGGACCTTCAGTCCAGAAAGATGGGCAATTTTCATTCAATCCTCTTCCCTTCTACAGCATGACTTCTTACTCTGATGGGTCCCCTTGCACTCTAGAGCAGAGCTTCATCCAGGTGAATAGGGGGCTGAAGAAGAAAGGGGGATGGATTCAAATGGCCCTTCTTTCTATTCGTAGCAGCTAGGAGTGCCCTTTTCATGAGCAGAAAACAATTCATGGAATTACTAGATCCAAACCTATACTTCTGTTTCTCACTTTCAGTAAAGAAAAACAAAATCCAAAGCTTAGGACATCTTCCTGGCTTTTAAAACAGGGAAGTGTCACTTATCAAGGTTGGCAGCAATTTTGATCTGGAGTGGCAGTTGTGACCTGTCGGGGGGGGAATCCCTTTCCCTTGCAACCGGCCATTGGAATTGTCCTCGGACGGATGCAGGCAAAGTCGGGATAGCATGCCAGAAATTTTGAAGAAGTCTTCACTCTGGCCCACCCCTGGAGGATAAAAGTTGACCATGCTGGGGATCATCTGGGCAGCTGGCTGAAGAGCAGCCTTCCTGCCAACCCATTATGCTGCTCTCTTAGCATCTTGTTGTGAAGACCTTGCTGTATTTGGGTTGGGGAGGAGTTTGCCCGCAAACATAATTGACCTGTTTGGGGTTTTTGCCTTCCTCATAGCAACTGCCATAGCTTTCAGCGGTGGAATCCTTTGACTATTTCCAAATGCAAGGTAATATGGGGCACCACCCCAACTGCGAGCAGGAGTGATATCTCAGGGTACCCTGGTAAAGGTGTCAGAGTGGAAGTTCTGTCCTGAAGCCAAGATGGGGGCAGATGGACCATAGAACTTCCACTTGTGGCCTAGGAAGGGCCACTTTAGTTAACTCACATCTTGAGGTGACCCATAACCCAGGCATGACCCTGTCCTATACTCAGCCTTCTGCCAGAATGCTGATACCGGATACACATCCAATGCCTAAGCCAAAGCCTACCTATATCTGTAATCAATAAAGTTGTGGCCAGTTTTTAATCCCATAATGTTGTTGTGCTAAGTTTGTTATGCCTGTCATCCCTTCATACTTCTGTCCACGTTGTGTATGGGTCCATAAGGACAAAAACAAAAATGCAACAGAGTCTTTCCCCTTCCTTCCTTCCTTCCTTTTTTCATCCTCCCCACTGGGCAAAATGATTTCAACTCAAAACCTTGTTATCAAATGCATATACATGTCCGTTTGTACACATACCTCTCATCTGCCAGGAATTAATAGCTCTCCATTGTAAAATTATAAACAACGTGCACGGTCCCTTTAGACAATAATAGCGCAACAATTAAGCTGACCAAAAGTAACCAGAAAACTCGTCAGCCTTCATTTCTTCTAAACCCCCCCTCTCTTTTTAACTGATGCTAATGAGATTGGAAATAAGTTTATAGGTTTTGGACAAATGAAGCATCTGCCTGGATTAAGTAGGAGTGGTATAAGTCAAGAACATTATAATCAGCTTGTTAGCCTGTCAGGGATCATGTTTTCATTTTGGCCTTTTACATTGCACTCCCTTTGGCATTTTCACCGCAGCTGCAGCTTTGGCAGCTTGGAAACACAGCTGCTACTTGAAAGTGACATCGGATGAAAACTCTACCTTAAGGGGTGATTGGAAGACTGCTAAATAAGAGAGGCATTAGATGAAGGAAATGCAGTGCCTGTGTGGAGAAATTATTCAGGGTACTTTTTCCCCCCAGCAGTGCTTATTAGGAAACATCTTCTGGGCTTCATATCTTCAAAGCACAGTAGCCCATGACCTCCAGGCACAAAGACTATGACAGCTGCTGACTTCTGGCTGCCATTGCCAGGTGGAGAGGTGGCCACGTGAAAGTTGATGCTGCATAGACATAGACTTTGACTATGCAGTGATGTCCTTAAATCAGTGTACACAAAATTCTGTATGTGGCTTTGGATGCCGCACATGGTGGCTGCATGACCAGTATAATTCAGAAAGCACGGAACCTATAATATATGTGGATGGTTATGCAAATCAGCACGGAGGCAGGTGGATGTTCCAAGCCAAATGACTGTCAATTCCATATTTGCCATTTCTGATTTCAGTGGTTTCAGGACCATGGCTTTTAAAGTTTTGGCTTAATGGCATTCATAATTGTCTTACTGGTTCTACAGTTATGCCTTTGTATCTCCCCCCCCCCACACACATTATATATATATCTTAAAGGATGCACAGCTATTTAGAAGAATTTATATACATTGCATCTCTGTGATTCAAACAACCCACTTTCTGCATGCTGAAATGTCAAGATTATTGTGCTCATGGGCACCGGTAGACCTATGTTTTGGGGGGCCCTGAAGCTTGAACTATGGTGGTGCCTTTGCAACCAGCAATGAGGTCTGGGTAACCACTGTTATCTTCTTTATTTTATTTTTTTAAATAATTTTATTCATTTTATAATATATAACAAAAATAAATACAAAAAAAACATAAAACATGACATTAACAATTACAACATAGTCAAGAAGCAAGTTCCCAGAAAGAGCACAGAGAGGATGATTCCCTATGAAAGCATTTCTTACGAAAATAGCCCGAAAATCTCAGATGTAGTATTCCAGATCACAATCTGCTCAATCCAAAACCCATCAGTTCCTAATAATCTGCTACTGAACTGCATTATACGCTTTGCTGTTGACTTATAAAGTCACAGAACATGAGTTCTGGATTTAAGAAGGCTGCAACATTACTATAAATCTTCAAAAATAATCTTTACAGTTCATATGTGCAAGCAAACAGAGAAACATTGTGAAGCAGGGACAATAAAACATACAATGCTTACTTTTCATGCTGCTAACAAAGGTAGGTGATTTATGAGTCCTTAGAACCCCTTCACTCATTCATTATATTATTTAAATACTTGAGGGGACAGAGCTAAGAATGTATAAAGTCATTATGGGTATTTTATACAAAGTCCTATGTGTCCGTGACCAGGAAGATCTGTTTTGATTCATAGGACAATGCCTTTATGGGACAGGGACAAATTTGCTACAACCCTCCTCCACTGGAAGAAGAGGAGAGGCGGTATCTCCCAGGGGAGAATGTTATGGCCTGAGGGTGCTTTTACCCAATGGGAGGGGTGGTGACTGGCTATTTAAGCCTGCTCCACCCCCCACACTCCCATCTTCTTTATTTGGCACCCTGCCTCCTTCCCTTTTCTAGTGTGGGCTATTCACCAGTATTCAAGGGGCTGATTAGGATTTTTGGGGATGACCCTTATTGGTTCTGGGTCTTTTCCTTTTTTGCCTGCTCCACACTGTCAGCTGGTGTTTGTTAAAGTGGTGTTCCTTCAATTTGGCCAATTGGCATGTAGTCCAAGCAGGTGAGAAGATCACAAACAGAATGGAACACTTAACCTGAGGCAGTGTTGAATTATAGACATCCCTTAGTCACTGCTGTCAAGCATGGCCTGAGGGTGCTGGGGGTTTTTCCTTTGGCCTAACAGATACATTGAGGTGAACACTGGCCAATGGAGCCACCATTTGCCTGTCATGCTCTTACACCCAAGGTCCATACAATGGGGAGGGAGGAGTCTTAAGAAACATACAGGCAGTATGTGGCTGTTAACTTATCCAGGTGATGGGGGATGAAATTACCACCATCTGTTAATGAACACCTGCATAGACTTAATTTGACTTGGTTACATTGGTTAAATCTTGACTGCATGGTATGTTTTGCAGCTCCTCAAGTTGTTATATTTGATAATTAAACCTGTTTGCCCACATTTTGTTTTTTTTAACTCTTCTCCCTGGTGTGCTAGCTACCGTATGCTATACATCAGGGATGTCCACCTTCCAAGAGACTGCGATCTACTCCCACTATAAAAACACTGGCAGTAATCTACCCATTGGATTGTCCAAAGCTGTTGAGCTTTTTGGAGGGAGTCAGACCCAAAGTTGTTGAGCTTTTGCGATCGACCTGTTGGACATCCCTGCTATACATGTCCACTCAGAAGGAATTTTCATTGATTTCTACTTAGTCGCAGGTAAGGGTGGAAGGAGCTGTCAATTCCAGTTCTCTCAGTTTCATGTGCAGCTTGCTTTAAAAAAATCCTCTTGAAAATTCACCAGCATTTATTGCAAATTTCTCATAATAAACATGCAGTTTTGACTAATGTATGTGGGGAGAAGGGCGGAGTCCTACTTCACAAGCAGAAATCTTGTGGTGATGGGACCCAGCAGTTAAAAAATGCCCATTGCATGTGAGTCAGAAAAAGTTAAACCCAGTTAACAGTCGTCAACAGGTTTTCCTTTTTTTAAAAAAAATATTTATTAAAAGTTTTTCCAGTCGTCAACAGGTTTTGCACACCTATCAGCCATTCACCCATTCCCACCACCCTTCTGAGTCATACCCCCTCCCCACTCTCTCACTATATATAAGGGCATAGCTGTCAACTTTTCCCTTTTCTTGCAAGAAATCCTATTCAGAATAAGGGAAGTTCCCTTTAAAAAAGGGGGAAAGTTGACAGCTATGTATAAGGGTCTGGTGACTTCTGTTTCAGTGTATCTGAAAAAAGTGTGCATGCACACGAAAGCTCATACCAAGAACAAACTTAGTTGGTCTCTAAGGTGCTACTGGAAGGAATTTTTTTATTTTTTATTTTGTTTCAGTTAAGAACGATTGTTCTTATTCTAGAAAGCTCCACACAGTGTATCCCACCAAATTCTGAAGATGCATTTGTACAGAGTATAAATCCAGTGTTTGGAAGATATAGTTACAACTTCCTAGTGGCAATTACCAAGATGTCAAAGCCACATATTTCAGCTGCCATGTTTCTAATAATAATAATAATAATAATAATAATAATAATAATAATAATAAATGCTGTAGCAAACCTCTTGCTGCATCCAACCAAAGCTTGATTCACAGCTTCTGTTTTCCATGATGAGCAGTGGTGATGCATCAAATGGAGCCTTTGGTAATGTGTGCACCAGCCCATTCCTTTGGAGACAGAACATTTTCACCCATGACATGAAAGTAGCTGTGGCGCATTGCCATGGATCCAATTTCTTCCTTAAACTTTGCTTACTGTAATATTAACTGACATTTCCCCCCCCCTCTCCCCAGATGGCTTTTGAGATGTTATTTGTCCATTGAACAGCACTTACACAGAGAGAAAGAAACCACCGGGTCATTCTATGTGTGATCCCAAAGTCAACAGGGAATTCCTTACCTTGTGTTTGTGGCCTTGTCCGGCCGACAATGTTCTTTGGAATAAATGATGCCCGGAGGGAAGTCTGCATTATGCTCTAGACAGAGTACTGATGGTTGTGTCTTGACCTTGATCCTGTTTACTGGCCCTGCTGACTTACCTGCCTTAGGGCACTTTGTTGCAACTGCATCTATTGTGTTCTCCAAGATCAGGGCCGCCTTTAATTTTCTTCCTCTCCTCTCCTCCCCTACCCCCACCCCACCCACCCAAACACACATGCATACACATACATCCTGCCCCAAAGAACAGTCTCTGCCAATTCTCATCTTAATAGGGCTATTTAAAGAAGTGCTGATGCCTCCCAGAAAATTGGGAAGACGCAGTTCTGTTCGAAGACAATTCTGCTGAGGTTTCAGATGAGTGTTTCTCTGTTGTTTTCATCCCTTGGTTTTTCAAGTAAACAGAAGCTTGAGGCGGAATGTCAGGGGAAAAAATATCCCTGACAGTGAGATTTATGAGGATGTGGGAGTAGGTCTCCCTAAGGAGGTGCCATTACTGGAGATTTTAAAAGTAGTCAGGGAAAATCAAAGGGGAGAAAGGAGGAAATGTACTAGCAGGCAGCTTGACAGACCTTACTTCATTCTATCTTCGATTTTATTGTTTTATTATTATTATTATTAAATATTCAGATTTTTGGTTTCTCGCTATCTTTATATCTTCAGTGCTGGATTACTGATGGTTTTATGCAAAGTAATATTTTGGGAAGTGTGGTGCTGATAGCATCAAGGTTTCTGCATATTCTGCATCGCCGGGGGGGGGGGTGGCTAATGATCCTCAGGGTCACTTCCAACTCTATGATTTTAATTCCTATTGCACCCTTCTGGGATGTTACGCATGCAAGTATTCCACATCAGATATACCAGGGATGGGGAACATGCAACCCTCCAGATGTTGCTAGACTCCAACTCCCAACCAGCATGGTCAGTGGTCATGGAGTTGTAACCTAATAACTCTGGATACCTAAGTATAGTCCTTCTGGCGTGGTGTTCTGTACAGAGTATGCTTAGTGTTAAGGTTTAGACTTATTATAAGTTGTTGTAAGTTTAAGTTAAGTCTGCTGCAACTGGATTTCTTATGGAGAGTGCCAATTCTGAATGCATTGGATTTGTGACCGTTATGCTCATTTGCCTTCAGTAGCAGTAAAGCTTTGCTGGATGAAATATTAATTGCCTCTGGTCTATTTTTTGGAAATCCTGCAACATATTTAAGTTTTTACTCTGCTAACTACATGTCGGAGTTCTGCTCTAGATCAATATTGAGTAGAATTCCATGACACAACATGCATACTTATTAGAGAGCCTGATGGTGGCTCTCGTGATAAGGAACACATTCCTAAGAAGTGTGCACCAGGTGAAACGGATGAAGAACTATATTCCCATGATGCTTTTACCGTCATTGCCCTCTTTCTGATCCTTGTGTTGCTGTTCATGAGGAGAAGATTGCTGTGATAGCCATCAGGGTTAGAAGCACTTGTTTACTATGTTCTGCCTCCACTGTTGGAGACAGTACCCTTCTGAATACTAGTTGCTGGAAACCACAGGAGGGAAGAGTGTGCTTGTGATCAAGTCTTGCTTGTGGGCTTCCCAAAGGCATCTGGTTGGCCACTGCGAGAAGACAATGCTGGTCTAGATGAGTTATTGGTCTGATCAGCAGGGTGCTTCTTGTATCCTGCTTTGTGCCACAGAACAAAATGTTATAGAATGGATTAATCTGTTCAGGTTTTCAGACATGCAGTTGAACTTCTGCCCTCCATATTTTCCATTCCTCCTCCCACAGTTACTTAGCATTCTGTGCCCACTGCTCTCCTACACTTCCATTCCTTCAGTCCAGATTTTCTCATACCAGGGATACATAAAAAAGGTGAGAGGATGAGAAAATAAGGACCAAGGGAGATGAACGTCTGGAAAGGCAGTGATATGGAGGAAAGTATCATAGTGTAGCATGCCACCTCAATCTCTAAGCAGTGTGGGATTCCAGGGGTTCCAGGCGCTTACCCAGGGTTTGGTTTCCTCAAATTAAAGGACAGCAGAGACTCTGGTGTCTTTATGATATATGGTTTATTTACATATATATACTACCTGAGCCTACAATGGCGGGGCTCAAAGCATTAACATCCCAATAGGGTTAGGTCCCCCATGGCCACAACTTTGGATCCCAGCAGAAATCAGGCTCTGTCTCTCAGCTGTCCAGCCTACTGCCTGCTTCTGGCTTCTAGCTCACACATCTCAACTCTGGCTTTAGTCTTTGAGGCATAGCTGTCAACCTTTTCCTTTTTTGTGGGAAATTCCCTTATTATAGCATTGGGAAACAGCAGGGAGGGTTGACAGCTATGTATATATCAGTGGGGAACACCAGGGAGGGTTGACAGCTATGCTTTGAGGGTAGAGGGCCCACCCATTTTTCCCTTGGCACAGAGCCACTTCCTTTGTTACCTTAACCACCCATACATAGAGGGCCATTACCAAGAAACTTGTCTGGCAAGGTTTCCAGAAATTAGATCCTTTTGGATCCAGAAATTAGAAAGGACTCAGGCATACAACCTACCCTCCCCCCACCTCACAAACTCACAACACTATGGATATCTGAGAATTAATGGAGGTAGAGGAAGCTTCCTATCCACACTGAGCAACAGTATGAATGAGCCCCAAAAGTCTCTGATTAAGGAGGTTCCAACATCAACTGCCCATTCCATTAGTGAAGTCTTGCCCTGGACTGACCAGAAAAGGATGTCTCACTTACATCTGAAAATTCAAGAGACTGGCCCTTCCCCTTTTCTGAAGGTGTTAACTGAACCACAAGCAGAGAGCTATCATTGTTGAATAGCTATCTTCCGTTGTGGTTGAAATGTGTGGTTGGGTTAATAAAACTGAACTGTATCTTTTCTCTCTTTTGTGGTCTGGATTTCTTTTTCCAATTACACAGTATATTAAACCCTCAAGCAGATGTGCTTCAGCACTTACATACTGTGATCCCAGCACAGGGAGCATGAGTGGGAATGGTTCCTTGTGGTAACCCAAGAGAGTTTGGAAGCTGGCAGGGAGGGCCAGTGTATTTGGGGGCTGTTGTTTCACATCCTGAGAATGCCAGGACCACACTGCAAATGTGGCATTTAGATCTTGATTCAGCTTTCTGGGAAGTTAGCAAGTGCTTGTGCAAAGTACTGAGTTGAAAAGGAGAAAGGTGGACCCATGGAGCACAGATGCTTTTAGTGGGGATCGGGACCCACAGCTTATGTTATTGCAGAGTCCTTTCAAGAATGAGAAGGGCACCGTGCCATGGAAAAACCATTAGAGATAAGTCTTCTGCAGAACATTGACCACTTTTTCTACTGCTGTCATCTACAAAGGTTGAGAACTAAATCGAGATTCAGGGTGGGCTGCTGCAATTGCAATTGCATATACAAGGGATTATGTAATTGCATAATCAAAGCAGGAGGTTGAGTGCAAAGAGTTGACCTGTAGCTAGTGTATGTATATGTATGTATGTGTATGCAATTGCTTGACTCCTTTTCTGATGATAAACCACTGTCTATGTGAACAGACTCCACTGAAAAGTATTCTGTATGAAGTGATATATGTTGTATCTGTTCTGTCCCCCTTACACATGTGAACCATCATTTGATACTGCAGCCATCAACTTATGAGCCTTGCATATGTATTAATAGCTTGTTGCTGTTGCTGTTATTAAATGTGATATGATTGAAACATTGTAGCTTATGCTGTGTTCTGAGCTGTGTTCTTGGTTAAAAACATTTCCCCCCCCCCCCCCTGGTTTTGTAATACTACAAAAACATGAAAACCCACTTTGGCCAAAGATGGCAGCTGGACTAAAAAAAAAAAAAAAAAGTCTATCTGTGTTTTCATGTATGCCATAAGCAGGAATTATTTTTCTCTTTTTCTTTTAAAAGGATTATGTGCTACCAGCCAAATGGGATGTGGCAAGGATGGGTGGATTCATGAATAGATATTTTTTTCTGCCCATGCATTACCTAAGCATAGGCCATATCTCTGTTGAAAGCAGATTGGGGCCACATTTTTAGACCCACTATCTACCCCTGGGTCCTCTTGCAACAACCATGAGGTCATTTGCAAAGAAAAAAATTCAAAAAATAAAATAAAATCTAGAGCATGAGCATCTATGTCCATGGAGGGGCTACATATGATTGGGGATTTCTTTGCAGACAACTGCATGCAGCACATGGCTGCCTCAAGAACAATACTTGGCAGTGGGGATGGTTGAACCAATAATGTGGTCCCACTTCAACATGAGCCCTGACTGTGTAAAGTGGCAAGATTTAAATTTATAGTTCAGATGGGGCCAAACTAACTTAATGTTGGGGTTACTTTCACTCTTTGTTCTTCAATATTTCTTTTGAAATTGATACTATTCCAGCCATCATCTTTCCCCATTCTGCCTTAATTACTTCTAGTTGCAAAAGTTTGTTTGACTTGAAGAATAAGAAGGAAATAATTGAATTTGGCCCTAAATTGAATTTTGGTTTCAGAGTTCTTCAAGTACAATGAGGGCTTCTTGAAAGAATATTTCCAAGGTTTCTGGAGTGGCCTCTGGTAATGAGGTGATGCTATTGCCTCAATTATACCTGTGATGCGAGAAGGATATTAACTGCCATTTGTATTTTAAACTGATGCTGTAATTTTCAGAGTCTCAGCCCTCCCTCTCGCCATAAGCCAAATCACCCCGTTCCATCAGCTCAGCTGATGCCATCCGCTTAGGAGAATGACCTCTTCTCAGAATGATAGCTTCCTTCATTAAATGGATATTAACGGGCCCCATTTTGTTATAAGTGAATCCAGCGAGTTGAATTCATCTGACTTTTATTGTTTGGCTGTTTCTGTCCATCATTGCCTGTCATGAATTATTAGGAGGCTTGAAAGCACAGCCATTTGGTTTTGCATCCCTGCAGCGGCCCTCACTGGCTCTGTTAATGTGTGGGAGAGGCATAAAGGAGTAAAGATGTTACAGGTGTGTGGGTGTGTGGGTGTGTGTGTCTATAAGCTATGTTGTTCCTGTGTTATCAGAGGCAGAACAAACCTTGCTTTCATAAACTGTTTCTTGCACATTAGGAAATTTGCTTGTGTTTCTAATTGTTAAAGGTAAAAGGTAAAGGGACCCCTGACCATCAGATCCAGTCATGTCCGACTCTGGGGTTGCGGCGCTCATCTCGCTCTATAGGCTGAGGGAGCCGGCGTTTGTGCGCAGACAGCTTCTGGGTCATGTGGCCAGCATGACAAAGCCACTTCTGGCGAACCAGAGCAGCACACGGAAAGGCCGTTTACCTTCCCACTGGAGCAGTACCTATTTATCTACTTGCACTTTGACGTGCTTTCGAACTGCTAGGTGGGCAGGAGCAGGGACCGAGCAACGGGAGCTCACCCCGTGGCAGGGATTCAAATTGCCGACCTTCTGATCAGCAAGTCCTAGACTCTGTGGTCTAACCCACAGTGCCACCTGCTAAATCCAACCTTTATTGCCTTTATGTTCATTGCCTTAGATATCACATATGTTTATGTATTGTTCATATATTGATGGGCATCATGCCATTGTGCTCATTCTATAACTGTGCAGTTGTCTGATTCAGCACCTGTTACATTTGCCACGTTTGACTGTTGTGGTTTATTTTATTTTATTTCACTTTTCAAAAGTCCCAGTTCTGGGAACAAAGCGGAAGCTGTGCAATCAATATCTGTCACAGTCAAAGCACATTTGAGCAAAGTAAGCCTTTGAGGCAGAGTTGGATTCTCTCCTAACAGCAAACAAGTGTATACTGAAGAAGCATGGGGACAACTGGGCACCCTTAGTGCTGGGCCTGGCTCATTAAAAAAAAGTTGTTGTACCTTGTCACAGCTGGTTTGCAAGTATCCTGAAGAGCTTCACCTGAACACAGTAAAGTAACATCTAATGCACAAGAAGCTAGCCTTTGTGAGGGCCCAACAAAATAACTGTCAGGGTTTCCCAAACTTAGGAAACTTGGTTTTGGACTACAACTCCCATCATCAGCTAGCAGGACCAGTGGTCAGGCATGATGGGAATTGTACTTCAAAAAATGCTGGTGACCCAAGTTTGGGAAACCCTGGTCCTATCGCATAACTAATAAACTTTCTTAAATACATATTAGATTTATTTATAAATAAGAGACGTAATCATTTTATTTTTATCCTTTAGATAGAGAAATAATTGCCTTTTTAATACCCCCCTTTAAGGGACCCTCTTTGGCTGAAAAATCCCATGAGGATTTGTTTTTGGCAGGATGAGAAAGCCTAATTGTTCTCAGTTTGGGAAGCAATATTAAGGCTTGCGGGGTTTCCATCTGTACAGCACACCCCCTCAGGACATGTCCTGCAGATTGCAAGATCATCTGCTTCTCCTATGAAGCCCTATTCTAATTTACAAGAGATATGTCAAAAATGTAGAAGTTTCCAAGAAGTCAGCTCAAAAATGTCTATTTTAAACAGAGTTTAAACTGAGTAAGTTATATAATTGGAATAAAATGAAACAACATTTTCTAGATATTGCTAATGTCAGGGATATTGTACCTGACGTTAATGAAAGAAAAGAAAAGAAAAGAAATCCAGCAAAGTTATGTTTATACACCTAATATGGAATTTAGGTTAAAATTATGCCACCCAACCGTAGCAAGTCCAGGTAGGGTGCATTTATAGCAGGACTAGAAGAAGGGCAAAAAGCCACTTCTGGGTTGACAGCTGGTAAATATGCCAGTTTAAGGGAGGAGTCATTGTGGGATATCAGGCATGCTTCCACCAGCATCCTTCTCTCTTCAGTTTCTCAACTGCCACCTTCAGTTTCTGACCAGAGCCCAATTACTATCAAGGGGCTGAGTAGGAATCTCTTCATAGATTGGCCTCTTTGGCCAAATCCAGGGATGTTGGGGGCACAGGGGGCGGAGAAAGGTGGAAGTCCCATTGTGCAGGTGGAAGGCCTCATGAAGGTCTTGCGCAGACGTGACTTGTTTGGTGAATCCAGTCCAACGTAACATACTGGTTTATTTGCAGAAGTAGGAGGGCTACAGAACAGGGAGGAGAGGAAGCACGGAAATGGCAGCAGTCCCTGCACAAGGAGGAGTGAAAATGCTGTGTTTGTGCAAAGGGGACTGCAGGACAGGAAAGAGGAGGTATGAAAGTGAAGCGGTCTGCGTGTGCAAGAGGGAATGGGGAAAAGGAAGGAGGGGGAAAAAGAGGGTGAAGATGAAAGTGAGGGTTCAAGGGGCGATGGCTGCCAAATAGGAGGGAATGGTGGATTCCTGGTGGGGCAGAAGGTGAAAAGGGTAATTAGCAGCTACAATGTGTGAGAGGAGGAGGATCCAAGATATTACCATATGGGTGTTCTGTGAGCAAGGGGGGAGGATGTAAAAAAAAAGGAGGGAGAAGAAGGCATGGACATGGGAGTAAACATGAAAATGGGGTGCAAAGTGAGCTGCAGAAAAGAAGGGATAAGTTCTTCTCTGAGCAGAAAATTCAGTCAGTAGGATGTCTTGTGGAGGGGGCAACGGGGGGAGGAGGTGCTGGCAAGCAGGGGAGCAGGATCACCTTAGTTATGGGTGGTTTTTTGATGGGGGACAGATTATTCAGACATGGTATGGAGCAGATTTACAACTGAACACATGTGAAAGTGACGTGGAAGGGAAATAGGCAGATCCACCCATCCGTACCTTGAAATAATCCGTAGCACTGTGCCCAAATCTACTTTACAGCAGCTGTAGCAGTTGCTCAAGTCAGTGTGCATTCCTACCGTTAGCTTCCCCCAGTGTTGATTACTCTGTAGTAGCAGCAGCAGCGGCACTGATAGTGCTTGTTCTTTTAAGCTCTGGGAACAATCTGTCTTTTCCCCACAGTGGCGCAGGTGTTCAATGTAGTACATTGATTCTCTCTTGGCAGTATACACTATATATGGAAAGTTAAGATAGGATGATAATGTACTACAAAATGGGCTTGTTTCTGTAGACTGCGTGCCGATTAATGTTCCCTGCATGACTGTGCTTGGAAAGCGTCTTTGTGAAGTGAAAGCAAAACCTCAGCACTGTGTGTGCATATACATGCATGTATACACACACATTTGTGTGTGTGTGTGTGTGTGTGTGTGTGTGTTCTAATTAGGGATGGACAAATCATCTGTTTCTGTTCCAAGCGAAGTGTTTGCATGAATTCTGACATTTCTGCCCCAAATCGGCATGAATCGGCATTTTTTCCAAAATCTTCACAAACATTCACATTTCAATACATGTTTAAAGGCATCCAAGAAAACAGTTGCAGTAACACAAACGCTTAGGACTGGGCAACCGAACTTCCCCTCCCTCTCCTCTTACTGCACCCCTCCCCCAACAGACCCCCTAAATCTGTTCTCAGCAAGACTCCAGATCTATGGGTTGCATGGGGGCATGCAGGAAGAGCAGAGGGCGGAGAAGTTCCATTGCACACCCCCAAGTGTCTGTATACCATCCATAAGTGAAAACACATTTTCAATCAAAATATAAATTTCTAAATGGGACATCTGAGGGTGCGTGTGAAAGAGGGATGGAACACATATGTGGTTAAACTGCATTATCCAAAGTTTCGCGAGGGCGGATGAGTGAATTTATGCCTCTCTATCTTTTCCTGTTGCCTATACACACACACACACACACACACACACACACACACACACCCCATTAGAAACAGTGGGCAGGGACCACAAAGGAAAATTGACACTAGAGAATCCTGGAAATTGATGTTTATGAATATATCTAGCACTAAACTAAATTTCCTGGGGTTCCTTAGCATGAGGGGATGACTAGCAAACCTATCTAGGAGATTTGTGGTATATATAGTATATGCCCCTCACAACAATGATTGTGAAACTCTGACTTCTGGCTTCTTTTACATATTTTCTTATGTTTGTTTCCCCTTGTGTTATCCTTTAGCTGCTTTTTGGAGTGCTACCTTTGGACAAAACATTGGGTGCAGTTTGGACATCTCCTTTTCCAGCAGAGTTATTTTGGTGACCCACAATTCTAAAATGAAATTCTGCCTTAGGTGTTTTTCTCACCAGACTGGTCCTTTGGTTCAATTCTGCAGGGGGGGGGGTTCCCCCTACTTCTGGGGCTTGTGCCTGACAGTGGGGGGATGTTCAGAAGGAACAAAGGCAGTTCCATGTCTCATTGGCAGCCAGAAACACAGCTTCTTTTGAGACTTTCTGAAGAACCAGCAACCAGCACAAAGATGAGGTGCTGAAGATCCTAGCTTTTGGCTCAGAACTGAACTATTTTTAACAACGGTTCAATTCCAACATATTGTTCAGATTTCACCATCCAGAATTGTGTTGTGTGTGTTATAATGCCATTGTTCCTTAGAATTCCCTCTCTGTCTGAGATCCAGAAATGGATTAGTGTCTAATTGATTAACCCAGTGAGTCAGCTTGCATTTGATAGCTTAGCCATCTGCCTCTTCTCTGTGTGAGTAGGTTCCCAGTTGTATGTTGTTGGGTAGGGATAGTACAACGGCTTCCATAGCTGAATGGCTTTTTCTATAGACATTCCTGCCCAACCCCCAGAATTTTAGGAAAGCCCTGAAGGATCAGACCAAGGCCACATTCACACCATCAATTTAAAGCTCTGTAATTCAGTTATGCCTTCCCCTGGGATGCCTTCCCCTGGGAGCAGTAGTTTGCTAAAGGTGCTAAGAGTTGTTTGGAGGCACCCTGTTTCCCTCACAGAGCTACAATTCCCAGAGTTTCTTGTGAAGAGGGATTGATTTTTGAAACACTTTGGGAGCTGTAGCTCTGGGAGAGGACTGGGGGTCTCCTTAACAAACTACAACTTTTATTTTTTTATTTTTTGGGGGGGGGCATCTAAAATGGTATCATAGTGCTTTAAATGTTTGTTGTGAAAGTGGCCCAAAGCCTATTCAGCCCAGCATTCTGTTCTCACGGTGGCAAACCACATGAAGA
Source organism: Lacerta agilis (assembly GCF_009819535.1). Taxonomy (NCBI): domain Eukaryota; kingdom Metazoa; phylum Chordata; class Lepidosauria; order Squamata; family Lacertidae; genus Lacerta; species Lacerta agilis. Next base: position 84,654,094 of record NC_046314.1, on the reverse strand, counting down.
AGAAGAGGAGGAGGAGGAGGAGGAGGAGGAGGAGGAGGAGGAGGAGGAGTTTGGATTTGATATCCCGATTTATCACTACCCAAAGGAGTCTCAAAGCGGCTAACATTCTCCTTTCCCTTCCACCCCCACAACAAACACTCTGTGAGGTGAGTGGGGCTGAGAGACTTCAAAGAAGTGTGACTAGCCCAAGGTCACCCAGCAGCTGCATGTGGAGGAGCGGAGACGCGAACCCGGTTCACCAGATTACAAGTCTACTCTTAACCACTACACCACACTGGCTCTCATGGGAATCCCAACAACAGGACAGGAACCCAGGATCCCTCTCCTGAAAGACAGTCAACAGCATAAACATAGGAGTGTGTTAAGCTTTGCCCCACAGAGTCAGATTGAAGAGCCTGTTGGACCAAGCCAAAGGCCTACCTAGCCCAGTCTCTGTTCTCATGGGTGCCAGCCAGAAACCCTATGGGAACCCCTCAAGCAGAACCTGAGCCCACTGCATCCTCTCCATCTATGATTCCCAGCAAATGGGATTTAAAGGCATATTGCCTTCAACAGTGACAGTGGTTGATCCCTCTAGCTTTGTCTTGGCTCACCAGAGACCCATTTCAACATGCAAGATCAAGTCTGCCACTCTGCCCCCATCTCAGTTTGGTTCCTTGGCTCGCCCACCTCCTTCACAGATAAATATTAAGGGTTTTTCCTTAGAACTGATTTGCCTAAGATGAAAGAGGCTGTATCTTAGCACATCATTGCATTCTGGCAGTCTTGATGTAAACTGCATATTATCTGTGTCTTTGACAAGAGCTGGCTATTATGAATTATTTCATGTTGCTTGGATCTTCCCTCCTCTTCCCCACAGAAGAAAATGCAGAAACCATGCAATAATTGAGGCATAGCGCCTGGGGCAAATTGTTTGTAATGCCAAATATTGTTTTTATTCCAATGCTTAAAACTCATTCCTTTTGATTTTCTTAAATATCAGGCAGAAGACATTTGATTGCATCACCTGTTAGAATGTGTCTGCCCCTGAGTCAATGAATACATTCGTAGTAACTAATTGGTATTTATTGAAATCAAAGCCAGGGTCTCATAAAGCTTTGTAAAACCAGCCACTGAGTAAAGTGCTACCAATTTGGCTTAATATGAGAGACAATTGGGACACAACTCAGGCAGCTTGAGGGGCACAGGTAAACTTGCCCTGGAATCTGATGTTTCGAGAAAATCCTTTCAAGATTGTCTAAATTGGATTTACAGCAGAGCAGTAAAGTAAACTAGGAGTACAACACACACACACACACACAAACATACACAAACTTACACACATATATAAATACTGAAATTATGATGCTAAGCAATCTATGAAGCTGCTCTGCAAATGTACACGCTTTCATTTATGAGGACTGATTTATCATTTCATAAGGACTTCTGCTCTCTGGAGGGCTTTTATGAGACTCCTTTTGTCATCATGGTAATATTAATGCACCTCCATTCCTATGGTATCCTTCTGAATTCATTTCTGCCTGTGCTCAGGCAGAACTCTAGGAACTAGTCACATTCTTATACCATACCACCCCATATTATCTACTATGTATTCTGGAAAGTGCTTTGTCTGTCCACATGGGGTTCAGTGGTGGACCAGGGGTGCCAACTTGAATAAAATATTGTAAGCCCAGTCCCACATAATCAATCACGTGATACAGTGCACACACATCATTTGAATGGCAATGCCCAGTGCTTGTTTTCAGGGAGTACTCAGGGGCACACAGTAGCAGCACCTATTTTGTTGTTGTTGTTAAAAAGTGTGGCACTTACTGTAACAACTTCATGATGACTACTGACACCTATTTTTCTAGAAAATAAGCACTGGCAATGCCCATCAACTTTGGGGGAAGCCCGGCCTCCTCAAATATTTTATTGGAGAGGGGCAAAGACCCCTCAGCCCCTAGGAGTTGTCTCCTATGTGGCGGACCCATAAGTCATGTCCCCAACCAACCCTCAACTTATATTCATTTGTACACAATTGAATGTCTCAACAGACTTTGAGTGGAGTGTCTTATGAGGGATTCATTAGCTATGCTGTGTGTATTTTAAATAGGTCAGTGTAGCCTGAAACAAGAAGTCTTGCTGGTGTGGTTAAAACCTCATATTGCAGTTCCTTCATTCAAAACACTTATCATGACCCCAGCCTATTAATAATAATAATAATAATAATAATAATAATAATAATAATAATTGGGGACCAATGGCCTGAAACTGAGTCTTGAGATGACAGAGATGTCCCACCCATCCAACAAGGACTCCATCTTATCAGGATTAGGTGATCTGCCTGTTCTTGATGGGGTTGCAAGTGTGTTGTCTGGGGGTGCTCCTCGATCCATCTATGTTACCCAAGGGGCTGCAGGAGTTGGGTAGTGTTGTAGCTACGGCTGTTACTCAACAGGGCTAGTCTGGCAACTGTAGCCCATGCATTGGTAATCTCAAGGCTGGACTACAGCAATGTTCTCTAGGTGGGGCTACCATTAAAGTTGGTCTGAAAGCTGCAGTTGGTGCAGAATATAGTGTCCTGGGTTGCTGAGGGGAGTGACCAACTCTGAGCAGGTGGCACCGTTCTTAATAGAACAGCTGCCATGATTATGGCCTGGTATTGACTTACAAAGCCCTTAACAACTTGGGAACCAGGTTACCTGAAGGAACACCTTCTGCTGTACAAACCTACAGAGTGATTGCTTGCTTCTTCTTCTTTTTAAGGCTAAGGGCCACATGAAATTAGGGTGAAAGCCATGGTTTTCTACCTCTGGTGTAAAGGTAAAATTGACCCTCTGCAATGCCTACAAAACCCAGCTGGGTGGGTTAGATCTCATTCAGAAGAGGACAACATGGTTCATCCTCTTCTCGATGACAAGCAGTGGTGTCTTGCCAGTAGAGGCAAGTGGCACAGAGCGCAACATTCTGGAGGGCGCCAGGGAAGAGGCGGAGGGTGGATGCGGTGCCTCCTGGCATCAGCTCACTGCCCTTGCCCGCCTCCACCATGCTGTGCTGAAGCAGTGCCGCACCCGGAGCCTCCGCTTGCCGCGGCCACCGCAGCACGGATGCCAGGGAAGAGGCAGAGGCTGGGCACGGCGCCTCCCGGCATCAGCTCACCACCCTCGCCCGCCTCGCTGAAGCAGCGCCACGCCCGGAGCCTCCGCCTCTTCCCCACTGGAGGAGCTGCCCTCCAGCTTCTGTCCACCTCATCCAGCCCCACAAAGCTGGCAACAGCACCGTAAAGAGGTTGGCAACTCTGGGAAACAGGGGGGGGGCGGCGCTAGAGGGATCTTTGCACCATGGCACCGGATATACTTAAGACGGCCCTGATGACAAGCTGCCTGATCCATTTCTGAGTGTGTTTACGTGGATCTCTGTATTAACACTCCTTAACATGCTTCACGTCTCTGCAAGATGAAAGCTAAAATATCATTTATATAAATGGAAAGTATTATTGATTTCCACGGGTGCTCACAAGCCCCTTTCTCTCCCTGCCTCTCATCTTTTCTGCCTTTAAAAGGGTTTTTCAGCACCATGATTTGAATGCTGCATTATGACATGCTCTGGCCCGATAAATGGAGAGCTAACAGCTTGTTTTCCTTCCCCACTGCTTTTTAAAGGCAGCAAACTTTTCAATTACAGAGAAAGGTCCCTTTAGTTGCGGGTGGTTGTGTTGGAAGTAAATAACTTTGTGTAGGCAGCTGAACGAGATGCCTGCATATGTGTGCATTTTGCAGCATGTAAGATGTGAGTATTATTATTGTTATAATAAAATCAAAATTGCAGTGGTACAGAAAAATAATATAATGATATGCTTTGTTATCTATACACATATGCATAAACAGTAAATAATTTACAGGCTATTATAATATTAACTCAATTTTGTAAATATATATAATTACAAGTTTCCTAATAGGTTCAATGTTGGTGCAACAAAATGTAAGATAACATGAAGCCTGTTAGGAACTTGATAGGAATAACAGCAAGGTTGCAGGTTCGATCCCTGTATGGGACAGCTGCATATTCCTGTATTGCAGCAGGTTGGACTAGATGATGCTCAGGATCCCTTCCAACTCTACAATTCTATGATTCTACAGAGATTCTGTTTTCCAATGAAATGATTATTAAGTCTCTTTGCTTCCCTAATGCTGACTACATTAGTCAGTTTCTGGTTAGATGAACATGGAACATTCAAAGCTGCCTTATATAGCATGTGGGACTACTGGCATGCCCTCCAACATTTTTCAGATGGAAATAGGGGTTTTTCTCACTTCCCCACAATGGATCCTCCTCGACCGCCCCATTTTGCCCCCACATCAGGGCATGTGCCACCACAACTGCACCAACAGGATACAGCATACACCCTCCACTGTTCTGAGAAAATCCATTAGACCTGATTTTATTTTATTCTAAGGTAGATTTACAAAAAGAAAAACACACACACCATGAAATTTTAGAAAGGGACAAGATTAGATGTGGATGCACAACACATTTTTATTTTATATAGCAAGGCTCCTTGTGCTCCACGCCTCTTTGATCTGCTCTGCTCCCCCTTTCTTCCCGCCCAGGGCAGCCCTGCCCTCTGTCTGCACCTCAGAGCCAGGGCTGGGCCTTGGTGGCAGTAGCCTCTCCTACTTCTCTGCCACTGCCACTCAGTTCAAGCGCCAGGTCATCCTCCTCCCTGAACTTGGCAACGACGGCACGGGCAGGAGAAAAAGGGACATTCCAGGATCAAATGAGAAGCTGTAGTTCCAGGACTGTGCCTGGGAAATAGAGACACTTGGGGGGTATGTACTGGTCCATCTGGCTCAGTACTGACTGTCAGTGGGTTTCTAGGGTTTTATATGTGTGTCTTTTCCAAGTCCTACATGAGAATGCCATCCAACCATGTTCCCTACCTCCATACCACCACCTTCGGCAGAAGCACACAGGATTAATCCATATACAGTGCAGTGTTTTAGTGTGATTCACTTTGCTTTACATGCAATATCCATGCTAGTCATACTCATAGCAGACACACTGAATTAATGGACTTGAGTAAGCTTGACTTGGCTGGATATAATCTGATCTATTCCCCCTGCCCCCAGACCTTAGTCCACTTTCACACAAGAAATTGGGCTGCACACACGTTTGGTCAGAGCCTCAAAGTGTCCCTATTTTCCAGAGACAGTCCCAGATTTACAGAAGCCCTCCCAGTTTCTGATTTGATCCCAGAATGTCCTGTTTTTCCTTAGGACATCCCTATTTTCATCAGAGAAATGTCAGAGTGTATGATTGGTTATGTGCAAAGGTGTCATTCACTGTGAAATGAAAGGGCTTCCCTTGGCAAAGATAAAAGAATTGTACAGATCCAAAGAGGTACACTGGAGACTGTCCAACTTCAAGGGCCTACTTCTGAATCATTTCTGCAAGGCCTCCACCCCCCGCCCCATTTCCAGAGTCAGCCAAAATGAATGAGTATGATTTAAACTCCAGGGTGCGTTTTATTCCAACCAGCAAGGAAGTTAGCTGAGAAATAGAAATTATTATTATTATTATTATTATTATTATTATTATTATTATTATTATTAAACTAGGGAAACACAAACAGACATCCTTATGTATATCTTCTTTAGCCTTCTGCTCAGCAGACACATTTGATCTCTCCAGTAAAGCAGTCTGCTAGATGTCACTCACAGCACCAATAGCCGGGTCAGCGTCTTCAGCTACTGCTGCTCAGTCTAAATGGAAATGTGCGCCACACTCGTCTTCCTCTCCTAGAAGATTTGATCCTTATCTGCTGCATTGCAGGGAGCACTGAAACGTAATAGAGCAGTTCAGAGTAGTTTGCTTTGCAAGCTAAATTTGCTTTCTTTGATGGATATTCCCATTAGCAATAATAAATAGAGATGCCACGAAACCTTTCCTCGGGAGGACTGCAGAACAGTTTGCATCTGCATGATACCTCCATCACAACATTGTGTGTGCGTGCGTGCGCACACACATGCAATTTCCCATGGGCAGAGCTCCCCCCCCCCCAGCCACAACTCTCCGGAACTTAGTTCCAGCTCGGGTTGCCATATTTCAGAAAAAGTAAAATTCCCAACACCCGCAAAGCAAACCCACATTGTTGTTTAAATGGTGATTTTAAACTTTTGGAGCTGTTTTTGCTGCATTTTCAACCGTATTGCCACACATCTGGGTTTTCCCAAACACTTTGCTGATTTGGCAAAATCCCCCCCCCCATGCCATTTTTATACCCCAAAACAAGGACATGTCAGGAATTTTCCTGATGTATGGCAAGCCTAGTTCTGGCACCTTTCAGATGGGTGCCATTGCCATTATAAGAGAAAAAAGGAGGCATTCATGGTGAGTTTAAGCACCTCTTTTTCTAGAAAAATAGCACTGGCAAGGAGAGCTATAGAGTTAGATAGTCTGCTCCCCGCTGCAACTCACAATCCTTCCACTGGAAGTACAGGCAGTCATTGATACAGCCCATATCCTGTGACTGCAGCAGGAGGAGAAAGCAGAGCCAGCACCTTCCTAATTGCTGCTAGTCATAAATGACATTGTCAATACAAGTGCCTATCTAGTGATAGTCTGGGCTTCTCACATGCAGAAGAAGTTGCCTTGTGAAAATGCACTGTAAGAGATTGCTAAATAACTCGAGATGTGCATACATAAGCTTTTTTTTTAGTTAGGGATGGGCACATCAAGATAAGTCCCATTTGTGTCCATTCCACATTGGCTCACAGTAAAGTCCATTCCATCCCATTTCTGCTTTTAATGGGTGTATTCCATCCAAAACAACAGCCCCAGATTTATTTATTTATTTAAGTATCCATGATTGGACCCAAGAGTCAATTTTTAATCTTCCCCACATTTCCCAGGCAGTATTCACCTGGACAAGCTAGAAGGCATGACTTCCAACTGGAATCCAAATGCTATTGGGAGTAATGGAATGTGTTGGCATGGCATGCCACCCATGGACAGTGGAGGGGGATGGGAAGGAAGGAATGACTGCCAACATGGACCCATTGGGAACCCTATCTCTTCCGAAACAGTGTCCCTAGAAAGAAATCCCCAAGTTTTGATCATTGTTATTTCTTAAAATACAGATTATTAAAGAATACAGATTATTCAATTTCTATCTCAGCTTTGGCAACCTGTGCTCTGTTTGCCACTGAAACCTCGTGGTTCCAGCTTGATAAGTCCTAAAACGCACTCATTTTTATAAATGAAGAGTAAAAAAAGAAAAGGTTCAGACCAGAGATGAACATGGCTTGTCGCTCATTTTGAATTTCTTTCTAGTAAACCCAAGCCTCTCGTTGTGACTAATCAGTCAATCAATCAATGTACTTTGAATGCTTCCCTTTCTTTTCACTGAACACAAATACTTAAATTCATTTTCTTCCTGGGGGGAAAAAGGACTTATATATAATTAGGCTGGTGATTAAGCACATTTTGCTGCTCAATTCTATTTACTATCTGTGTAAAGCACAGGCAGCAATAATTTTAGGCGCGTTCAATTGATGTACAACCACTGACGTGTGGGTCCTTTTGGACCCAGAAGAAGGCAGAATGAGTGCAGAATGGGGTGGAATAGGGGTGGAGCAGAATGTGGGTGGGGCAGGGCACAACAGGGCATGACAAGGCAGGGTGTGCTTATATGTGCTTCACTGACATGTGGGGGGGGGATGGGAACGGAACCCCCATGCAAAATGGATGCCACCTGTAGTTAGAATCATACAATCATAGAATTGGAAGGGACCCAAAGGGTTATCTAGTCCAAATCCTTGCTTTGCATGAATCTCAACTAAATCATGCATGGCAGATGGCCATCCAACCTCTGCTTTAAAACCTCAAGGAAGGAGAGTCCACCCATCTTTGGAGGGGAGTCCATTCTACTATCAAACAGCTCTTAGCACCAGAAAGTTCTTCCTGCTTTTCTGGATGGGGCTTCATCCCCCTAGATCCAGCCCCGGGAAGCCCCAAGTGGTGCCACTATTGATTGTATTACTTGCTATTTGTTTGTACTTTGTTAAATTTTAGTTCTTGCATTATACTTTGTATTCAGTTATGTTATCATTGTATTGGGAGCAACTCACCCTGGAATCATTTTGATGAAGGGTGGTCTTATAAATTGAATAAATACATGAATAATTAAATAAAAATATGAGCGCTCATCTATCCTTAGAAGTTACAGGTATATATTTTGGCTTTACACCTTCTGACATTTTTTTAAAAAAAAAACCAAACAAAACCTAAGTAATGTGTATAATTGTTTGTGAGGTTGGTCTTGTCGTAAGTTGTATTTAATTTGGCATGGATGAAACACTATTGGTACCTTGCAGAAGTAAAAGAGAAGTGCAGACTTTCACCTATCCTCCCCACCCCCCTGAGAGTTGACAGATTGCTGCACTGATTTTTAATGGGGTTGTTTTTGCTATGATTGTCTATGTTGCATGGCTTCTGGCAGAGCACAGGGACAAGTCATCAGTCGTGCCTATGCATTTCAAAATGAGCTCGCTGCAAAGGGCAAATACATTTCTCCATCTGATTATGACAACAAGCAGAATAATGACACCTACATTGCATTACATCATAATCTGGCATGCCTAAACAAATCAGCAGAACCATTACAGACCTCCCAACCCATCCCATCCCATCCTAGGCATCATTGGATATAATATCCAGTGATTTCCCCCCCCTCTTAAAAAAAGAACTCTGCAAGTTTAAGATCAATTATTCAGGTTGCAGTTCCAAATGCAAAAAAAAAAAAAGAGTTTGAACTCTTGTGTCATTTGGTCTTATTGCACAGGCACATGCCAAGTTTCCAAAGGTGCCAATGAGCCCCCAAAAGCTGGCGAGCCCTCATCTAGCCGCTGCACCACTCTGTGATATTTCATAATTAAAGGAATAGGGATTTAACATATTCAGTGGGTCACTCTCTCTGCAAACCTTGCACCCGTAGTGAGATCTTTGGCTTCACCTACATCTTGTGGACTAATGTGCAGATTAGAATTTGGCGATCCACCAAATTTTGCAGTTTCAAATGCAATGCTGTCACTCATAGCAGTTTAACTGTATCAGAATATGCATTTAAAGACAAAGACTGAGAGAAAACATTTGTTTGGATAGAAAACTTACACAGGTCATTAAAATTTAAAAAATACGTGTTTAAATATGTATTAAAGCACACATTTAAATGTGTATCTAAATACAATTTTAAATACACATTTAAATATGTGTTTTAGGGAGGGTTTTTAAAGTGTAGATACAAATGAGATTTAGAAATAGAAAGTAACCTGCTTAAGATATAGACATATTCCCCTGTCTGTATCTGAATATTGATGAATAATGACTCTGAAAACTCTCTCTCCCTCCCCCCCTCCCTCCCTCCACATCCAACCAAATGCCTAAACTGCCAGAGTTGTGACAATTGCTATGAAGGTGGCAAAAACCAGGTGGCTGGAGCCAGTTTGCCAACTGTGAAAATTCCAACCTGGCCCTGAATATGGTGACCAGCTACGCCATAGCAAGGTCCAGCAGAGCAACATGTCAGCAAAATATGGAGGGGAGGTGGGAGATCTGACAAGGAAGTGGCTGCAGTGCAAACCAAGGGTCTTCCCCCAGGAGTGGCCTGCCCCCATGCCTCTCACAATTTGCCAGTTGAGTGAGCATGCAGGACCTGCCTCCTGGGCAGCAAGCTTGGCTCAGGGACCAGTGTGGTGTAGTGGTTAAGAGTGGTAGACTCGTAATCTGGTGAACCGGGTTCGCGTCTCCGCTCCTCCACATGCAGCTGCTGGGTGACCTTGGGCTAGTCACACTTCTCTGAAGTCTCTCAGCCCCCTCACCTCACAGAATGTTTGTTGTAGGGGAGGAAGGGAAAGGAGAATGTTAGCCGCGTTGAGACTCCTTCGGGTAGTGATAAAGTGGGATATCAAATCCAAACTCCTCCTCCTCCTCCTCCTCCTCCTCCTCCTCCTCCTCTTCTCCTTTGCTGCCTGGGAAGAAGCCCAAGAGCTTACCCCCATCAAATCACGGAGGGCAGGGGAACTCCAGGCCGCAATGGCACCCACAGAAAAGTTTGAGTGGTCTTTCACCCTGTTCCTGATTGTATTTGTGCTTTCCCTGTTGTGGGCATAACCAGAGGATTTAAATCTCTAGAGCTGCCAATCTAACATCGCTCTCTCCCCTCCATCCGCTGGCAACACAAAATTCAAACTGAAAAGTAACCCCTTGTAGAATCCCTTTCAGGGAAAACAATAAGAGGAAGGTGAGGAATCCCCCTGAAATCAGATAGAACTTGGGGAACAAAGCAGATATTCTTTGCTCATCACCTTGACATAGCCAAAGCGGGATTCCTTTCTGTTCATCATGCCATCCTGCCTTTTCTGCACAGAGCTCAGAAAAGTAGCTCATGCCCTTATTAACAGAAAGGTCCCTCCATCCCGCAGAACAGACCAAAGCTGTGTCTGCCTTATACTAGTCAAGCAGAGAGATGCTATTTGTTCAGTGATCCTGTCTGTCAGGAAATGACAGGTGTCACTCATCCGTGAAGAGCTTAATTTGAGGCCTGAGGATTTGTAGCCCCTGCAGTGGGAAGCAAGAGAGCCTGGTCTGAAGGCTCACATTGTTGACAGGAACTAGCATATTCCACTTCTTCTGTCCACTTCAATCCAGATGGAGAAAGTATGTGTGTGCGTGTGGTGATTTTTAGCCTGCCTGAGAGGGAGACTGTGAGAACACAGCTTGTAGCTTGCACCATGAAAGGGCAGAGAGGCAAGTAACCAGCCAAACCAACCTGTCCTTCAAGTTAGCATCACTGCTGCCACCAAGCAGATACCTATTTTTCTTTAGCTGCCAAAACAACCCTTTAAGCTCTTGAGCTTTAACTAGCACTATATATTCTTAATATTGGGTAGCATCGTGTGGCACTTAGCCATGGAGTGAATAACCAGACCTCAGACCAAATGTTTCTAAAGCAAATTAGGTTTATACTTCAAGATAGTTGCCATGGGTCCCGGTAGTGTGTTTTCTTTCTTTATTTCAGTAAATGATTTATATATAGAATAAAGCTAATTTTACAGTTTGAGTAGTTATGCATAAGAGCATTAAACACACACACATAGATAAATGTATCCAGCTATTTCTGTCCTAGACTGCTTCCTCAACCAAGCCAATTTTTATCAATTTGCATTACTCAGTTCTGCTTCGGAGTCATTCCATGATCATCTCCTGCTCAGGGGTGAAGGAAGGGGGTGGGGGAGGTCAGCCCCAGGTGTCATCACTGAGGGGGGTGATATTCGGCACGCCACCTGCCCATGACTCCCAAGCCTACCCTGAGCCGTTGGGGGAAGGGGCGGAGCTGCGCCTCCTTTCTGGCGGCCTTCCCCCCTTTCCTCTTCATTTTGACAGCTCGGGGGAGACTTGGAAATCACGGGCAGGCGGCATGCTCCCAAGCTGCTTCCTGAGGAGGGGAGCCTCCCCTGAGCTGTCAAAAGAAAGAGGGAAGGGAGGAAGGCTGCTGGCAAAGTGGCGTGGCTCCCTTCCCCCCCCCCACCCAGGAAGCAGCCTGCCATGGGCAGCTCGCTCCACCCCCCATGGGCATTTCACCCTCTGGGATGCTCACCGCAGGCAGCGCCCCCCTGGGACACTTGCACCGCCCCCATTGCCCCACCCCTGGGTACCGGAACAGCTAGCTCTGCCTCTGCTCCTGGTTGCTTCCTCCTACAGTTGTGCTTTCTGAGAGCTCGTCCACAATTCTACCTGTCCCTTGCCTAGGAAGCATGGGACTGAGTATTTTCCCACTTGACCCCTTCTTTCCACACACAGGTCCAAGTGGTTTTCTCCTTGCTTGGCTCTGTTCCCAGGGAAAACCCACCCTTTAGCTCTAAATTGGAACAAACAGCAATCTGCAGAAAACCTGATTTCCCTTTGCTCCAGTTGATTTTCCTCCGGAGAAAGCAGTGGCACAAGAGGAAGGGAGGATAAGCCCTAACACTTTAAAGTATTTGAGTTCTTTTGCATCTCTTAAACTCCATCTCTTCAAGTTTCTAACTCCACAACCGTCTGACTAACTGCCCTGTTTTTTTTAGCTTGACTTAATTGCAATGTTCTCATCCCCTCTCCCAAGTTTTAGCCCATCAGAATGAGAGTAGGTATCCATTTCTTCTTAATTTTCATGTTCCTAGGCAGAGTATTTGGCTCTCCTCTGCACAGCATCTCATTGTACAAAACCTCCTGAGTAAGGTGCCTCCTTGTACTTGGAACTTTCTTGCAAACTTTTGACCCTTCTGCATAGGAGATCCTTGAAAGCAAAAAGCTACCATTTTATAACCAACGCCCCAAAACAAAATGATTGAAAGCCCTGTTCCTTCACATAGACTTACTTCATATTACCAGAAGGCTAAAAAAAATCTGGTGGTCCCTGTATTTGTAGACAATCATATCCATATCCTTATCCTTGACTTTGACAGTGAAACTCTTTCTAGCTTACAGTCCTGCAACTCTGAGACCCAATTTGTATATGCAAATAACTGCTGCTTAAAATGCAACTCATAACTGCTGCTTAAAATGCAACTCTATGCAGGAAATGCTGCATAGTAAAATATTCATATGGAAGCAGCATCTTCTGCTTCTGCAGATCTATCTGTTCAAATAAAATAAAATAAAAAATGATTTCTTCTTATGAAATCATTTGGTGTAGTTCAAAGGGTACCCAAATTTTCATAAAAACTGCTTTGCACAAGACAAGTTGCAAGGATTGTTCCATATGTAAGTCAAAACAAAATAAAATAAAAAATTCCTTCCAGTAGCACATTAGAGACTAACTAAGTTAGTTCTTGGTATGAGCTTTCATGTGCATGTAAGTGTATTAAAAGCAGCATGTTTGTATTGTGTGCAATAGATTTTAGAGGTCATGTGGCCAGCATGACTAAACCACTTCTGGCGCAATGGAACACTGTGACGGAAACCAAAGTGCACGGAAACGGTGTTTACCTTCCTGCCACAGCAGTACCTATTTATCTACTTGCGCTGCTAGGTTGGCAGAAGCAGGAACAGAGCAACAGGAGCTCACCCCGTTGCGGGGATTCAAACTGCTGACCTTCTGATTGGCAAGCTCAGAGGTTTAGACCACAGCACCACCTGTGTCCCATCTGTCTGTGGACAAACACTGGCTCCCTCAGCCTGAAAGTGAGGTGAGCGCCACAACCCCATAGTCACCTTTGACTGGGCTTAACTGTCCAGGGGTCCTTAAGCTTTACCTTTTTAGAGGTAGTTCACACGTTGCATGGGACATAGAGTAAAGTGAATGGGAATTATGCCAACAATTGTGTGAGGAAAGGAGAACAAAGAAATGGGCATCGGTGCATGGGTATCTAGTAAGTTTTGTCTTCCCAACAACTCTGTGACTTAGGGTAGGCTGAGGGATGGCAACTGATGTCCATGGTCACGCTTCATGACTGAGTAGGGATTTGAAACCATGTCATCCCAGTTTAAGCCCATCCTTTACCCAATGTTGACTCATTCCTGGCGCACTTCTGATGCTCATGTGAATAGATGACTATCAAAACAGAAAAGGCGACTCAGCCTAACATTTGAACTAGCCCATTTAAGGAAAACCACAAGCCAATTTTTAACACTTTCCCCTCTGTGTCACCCCTGAAGTGCTTTCTGTTGGTTTCAGCAGTGACTTTCTAGACTGTGCCTGCCACTGCTACATTATGCTTCAGAGCACATAAAGCATTCAAGGATTTTTTATTTATTTTTTTGCAAGGTGAAAGGTACAAACCGAATATGAGCAGTTATTATTTTAGTGGGAGAAAAGAATGAGAAAAATCTCAGGAGCAAAACTGGCTGGGATTATCTCTACCCACCCCCCCACCCTCTTTCAGAGGCGGGAAACAGAGGAAGACATTCAATAAATGAGCTTTGCTGATGAGACTTTTCATATTGAAAAGTCGGACAGATTAAAGGATCAGGCCATCTCTGCATCAGGAAAATAGCTGACTAGTGAGGGCAGAGAATTCTCTGATAGATATTTTAAAGTGAGATTTGAACTAAGGATGCAAAGGTGTGGAGGAGATTTTGCCCCCAAAAGGATCCCTTTTCTGTAGAATTTGTAAAGCACCAAGGCAGCTAGGACCCTGCGGCATGCACTCACTTGGGCTGCCTTGCTAACCATTTGCAAACATAGCTGGGCTGAATGGCTGCTGGTGGTTTGGGTGTGGGGCACACAAGCGTTTGCAGGCATCTGTCCTAACAGGCAGCTTCAACCTCTGAGGCGAAAGGTGGGAAACAAGGAAGCAGACTAGCTACCACCAGCAATTTCATCTTCCCCACCCTGTCACCTGCCATCCTGAAGATTTGTAGATTACAGCTCAGCTAGTCATACTCCAAGCTTCTCACAAGGTCATTTCCCCCCCTATTGGTCAGGTACAATTTTGCTTTATGATGTCACAAGAAGGACATATGGTGGGGAGGGGCAGGAATTTCAGCATCTTTGAGCCAATGGGGACTTTCCAGAGTCGGGTGGGTGGGTGCCTATTCTACTTGCATGTAGGGAAGTTTTCAATGTTTGATGTTTTATCGTGTTTTCAATATTCTGTTGGGAGCAGCCCAGAGTGGCTGGGGAAACCCAGCCAGATGGGCGGGGTGTAAACAAACAAACAAACAAGTTGTTGTTGTTGTTGTTGTTGTTGTTGTTGTTGAGCCCTGCACAATCAGCACTTGTGAATCCCTTTTGTTGCTTCTGGTTCATCCTACTTGTGAATCCCTTTTGTTGCTTCTGGTTCATCCTTTCCAATATTACATGTGTTCAGATGTCCCATTCTTTTGAAGAAACATAGGTAAATCAACATTCTGTGGGAGGAAAGGAGTAATAAACTTAATATTTTTAGAAAAGGTACCTCAAAGTTGATTCTCAGGGTGGGATTCACCTAATGAACCCCATCAGCAGAAGCAGTGGGTCTTGTCTCCTCCTCGTATCCCTGCGCCCTGTGAAATTGGCTCAGGACTAGAACCCCCAGGACAGCACTCACCCCATCTTGCAAGCTGATATGCTTGCACAGACAGAACATTTGCAATAGTGTGAGGTTGAATTCCACCCTTAGAATTTTAGAAAGTCTACTGGACCCATTTTCAAATGAATACATTATGAGCCTTGGCTGCTCAATGTCTTTAAGAAAGCAGCCCTTAGTGTAACACACAACCCAATGAACTCAAAGAGACTTACTTCTGAGTAGACATAGACAAGACTGGCCTTAAGATACGATATGTTTACTAGGGAGTGCCTTCTTGCCAAGCAGAAAGTTGGTCCTGAGCAGCAGGACTGGATTTCTCTTACTTCTAATATCTATGATCTTTTATTCACCTCTGCTTAGGGGCTTATGCCTGAAATACATGAGAGGGAATAATACATCACTCTCCGCAGCAAAAATGCTTCAGTGCCTTGTCTGTCACAGCTTTCTGGAACATCTAGAAGTCATGTATTTCTGGATGTGTGCAAAAAACCTGGGTTTCTAGATCAATTTTTTTAGTTCATCTAGGGTAATTTGGTGACTAGCATGTGAGACTTGCATTGCAATCTATGCTCAGACAGCATAATTATAATTAAAACTATAATTATTAAATTTGTATACTGCCCTGCATCCGTAGATCTCACAAATTACAATATGAAAATAACACAATACATAATAAAAATAAGAACAAACCAAACCCCAAATCCTCCTTTTAAAATGCATCAGATGTCAATCAGCCAAAGGCCTGGTTGAAGTGGGACATTTTCTCCTGGTGCAAGTAACTCCTTCTCAGTTCTAAGGCTTGACTCCATCATGGGTGGAACAGGTTCTAGCTGCTCAGTCCTACTCTCCTGCCCTGGAGGTAGTCAGGGAGCTTGTTGCCTAGTGGCACAAAGGAAGACCAAGGAAGAGGACAGGAAATGCTACCCAAATAATCCTTGTATCCTGTGGACACCACATTGCTTCCATTCCTCAAGCTACACTTGAATGTGAATGTATTGTATGATGCCTTGTAAGCCACTGTGAGAATGACTGTGAAAATATAAGTATTCTGATTAAATAAATAAATACTCACGTGTAAAATGGGATAATAGTCATTGACTGATTGCAAAGGATGGATAAAATAAGAATTTGTTCAAAGATCAGATTTATATATCCAATTGCTTAGCATTTTAAAAATGGGCAAGAACATGAGACAAACCCTGCTGGTTCAGATCAAGAGCCTTTCTAGACCAGTCAACTGCTTCTCATTGTCCCATGAGATGGGTCTGATGTCAATAGTTCTCCAGCAACAAGTACTGCTGGATAACCCTTATTTAGCCATCACAGCTAGGGACCCAGGTAGCACTGTGGGTTAAACCACAGAGTCTAGGGCTTGCTGATCAGAAGGTCAGTGGTTCGAATCCCTGCCACGGGGTGAGCTCCCGTTGCTCGGTCCCAGCTCCTGCCCACCTAGCAGTTTGAAAACACGTCAAAGTGCAAGTAGATAAATAGGGACCGCCCCAGTGGGAAGGTAAACGGCGTTTCCGTGTGTTGCTCTAGATTGCCAGAAGCGGCTTTGTCATGCTGGCCACATGACCTGGAAGCTGTCTGCGGACAAATGCCAGCTCACTCGGCCTATAGAGCGAAATGAGCACCGCAACCCCATAGTCGGACATGACTGAACCTGATGGTCAGGGGTCCCTTTACCTTTACCTTTAGCCATCACAGCTAGTGATCGACCTATGAGGACACCACTGCCACTGACTTGCTAATGAAAGACCACCCAGTCCTGACCTGCACCCATGTCCTGTTTGCATTATGTATTTCATTCCCCTCGGCATATTCTTAAGTTTATGGCTTTATCAGACTCTTTGCAGAAGGGTGTTTTATCATGATTGTAATATTCTGTGGGAAGCCACTCAGTCAGATGGGTGGCATGTTGTTGTTGTTGTTGTTGTTGTTGTTGTTGTTGTTGTTGTTGTTGTTGTTATGAAGTCTTCTAGAAGGCCTTTGTGAAAATGGTCTCAGACCTATCTTCAAGCTACCTTAGCCCTTATAACACATCCCAAAAGCCCATCCATGAGCACTCCATTCCTGAAGTCCATTTGCAACCTACTCTGGAGTTCTGGGAGATCAAATTTGGTTTATTCTGGAGTCCAGCAAAAAGCACTGACCAGTGGGAGACCCCCAGCATTTGCATTATCTCTTCCCCCAATCTGCTGCCATTGATTTGACTTTGACTTTTGGGGAGGGAATAAGATGCTGGCAATGATCAAAACAAGGTGGGCATCTTGAAAGCAAAGAAATGCGACACTCCTTCCAAGTCTTTTACTGTGGACTTGATTGAGTGAGATCGTTAAGCTGATACAGTGCAAGAACTCAGCATGTAGCATCCAGGGGCTAATTCTCTCCTTCCCAAGTCCATCTCTAAAGACTACAGCTTGGCCAAGATCCCTCCCTGATACTTGAATCAGAATGGATTTTGAGATGTCCAATTAGCCTTTTAGCTGACACTTGCCCAAAGTGCTACATTTTAGAAGAAAGGCCTCCCCATCCTGAATTACAACATCAGCTTCCAACATTGCTCAGTGCCAGGTCTACATGCTTTCCATAAAGATTCTATAAAACTCTATGAGCCGAGGAGATTTTATTATGGCTCTTTAGAAGTAAAAGGAATGATCCTCTCCCTAGGCAGCTAGAGTTTATCCTCAAGGAATGTTCACTACAAATTCCGAGGCAAATTCTCATCTCAGCCTTGGGCCTTTGTTTCTCTTGGTCTTCCGTGTCGCAATTGCAGGAACCCCTTTCAGAGCAATGGGACCTATGATTCGTCCCCCACTTCTGTTGCCCCAATAAGCATTGATTACATTTCAGATCAATGAAAGGTTCAGTCTGGCTGTACAAGGAACGGTGTAGCATTTACCACCACATCAGAGCAAGCACTTGGGAGCAATAAATGTTGGTGGGATGTGTTTGGATCTGTTGTCAGATGGCATTATTGAGAAACTGTGGGAGGAAGTAACTGCTTCCCATGTGTGATTTCTTGTTAACTCTGAGCTGGAGAAGGAATGCAAGAAAACAGTCATGATTTCTTTATTCCCGAATTGAATAATGCATACTTTCTGTTGTACCTATGTACGGATGAAATTTTCTCCCCCCCCAAAAAAAAAATATGATTTTGAGCTTATCACCACAGATTTTTTTATATATAATTACAGCCCTGCTCTTTGATCTAACCTTCATATTGAATTTGATGTGTCTGCAGATCTATATGCACAGGTTTGGGAATAAGTCTTATTGAATTCAGTGAGGCTTATTTTTAAGCAACCATGTATAGGCTTGTATTATAAATTCTGTGTCTCAAGGAAGGAGAGCTCATGGAAGGTTGATTGTTTAGGAGGCATTCCTAAGCAGGTTAGTTGAGCAGAAACATGTGGGGCAACCAGAATCCAAACTGTGGTGCAGATTTCAGAGAACATTTACAGAGGAAGTTACAGGATTCAGCCTACAAACAAGGACGGTCAGAAAATTACTTTTGGGACCTTGTACAGATCACTTGGAGCTTATCACCTGTTCCAACAGAAATCTGCATTCCAACTGAGCACATACCTGGTGTGAGCCAGTGGTTCGTGGAACAGTAATTATAAATCCATAGAAATTGTTTTATTATTTTTAGAGTTTTGCAGGGATGGCCAATGAGCAGCAATGATGGGAAATGTGGTCCAACACCTTCTGGAGATCACAGGTTAGCCCCTGTGAATTACCTTCACCTTAAGTGTGCAGGAAGCAGGAAGATTGGAACCCTGAAGTGCTTGAAGTGACTTTCTCCTCCCAGAGACTTTAAAAAAATGTTTAATAAAAGCATGCTTCACATTGAAAGTCACGTGCTGCTGCCATTCATGCATTGGAGGTGCTGCTGCTGGTGAAATCAGCATGTAAGCAGTGTACCTGCATTCATTATTGTGAACGGGGTTAGCTGTCCCTCCAAGCAAGAAGGTTGAAAGACATAATGCTTTGCAAATGGCTGGATATTGCTGGAGATGCCATTTTCATAATGAAAATACCATTACATTTTTATGTTCCTCACAATACAGAAGCTCAACGGGCAGCTGTTAGCCCTCCCTCCCTCCCCAGCATCTATTGGCCTCCCTCGTTGCTTTCCTAAGGGAAGGCGTTTCAGCCTTGCTCTGTCTGAAATTTGCAAAACCACAAACATATGCTAAAGTAAACATGCATGAATGTAACAGCCTGGGATTCCTTTGAGGGGTGGGAGAAGCTCCCTCCAACCCCGAAATGCTGATTGGACTGATAGTTGAATTGACTTAACACTGGGAATGGAATAGCATCCTCCATGACACTTGAGGGCAAGAGAGTAGCATAATGTATGCAGGGCTGGCTGCTGCTGCTGCATCTGCATCAGCCTTACCTTGCCACCACCCTGTCCATCTCAGGAAGCAGAAACAGCAGCTCTGTCAGGACATCAACAGTATGGCCGCAACCCATTGTGTCAGTTGCTCCAGGTGCCATGGCTGGGAAAGGTCTCTTCCCAGCCAATCCCATAATGGTAAAGGTAAAGGACCCCTGGTGTCAGGATGCTGTCAGCAGCTCCCAGCTGGTTGCCCAGGAAAGTATAAAGACAATGAAAAGTTTCTTACAGTCCTTTTTTATTTCAATCTTTACAGAGAGGGGCGATAGAACCCAGCCTCTTGGATAATGGCATTGTCCCAAGTGAATCACCACCCTCCGTTTCACCCATTTCCTAATTTGTCATTTTTATGGGTGCTGCTAAGTGCCCTCTGTCTTTGAGCACTTTGCTCTCCTACTTTTAAGACTCACCAGGTTCTGGGACATGGAGGGTGGGGATTGCTTTCTAATGAAATCTGGCTCTCCCGTGATTTCCCTACTTTCCCCCTGATCTGCCTCTGAGCTGTGACCTCCCTCAAACCTGTGTTGCAAATCTATACCTCAAACCCATGTTGTAAATCTATACCTCAAACCTGTGTTGCAAATCTATACCTCAAACCTGTATTGTAAATCTATACAGTCTTCCTCTTCCTCCCTAGAAGGATAAGGATGGGGAGGTGGTCTCACCATTCCTCCTCTGCCCAGTCCTTGACACCTGGATGGTTAAATCCAGTCAAAGGCGACTATGGGGTGTGGCGCTCATCTCGCTTCAGGCTGAGGGAGCTGGCATTTGTCCGCAAAGAGCTTTCTGGGTCATGTGGCCAGCATGTCTAAACCGCTTCTGGTGCAACGGGACACCACAATGAGTGCTAGAGCTCACGGAAACACCGTTTACCTTCCCACCACAGTGGTACCTATTTATCTACTTGCACTGGTGTGCTTTCGAACTGCTAGGTTGGTAGAAGCTGGGACAGAGCAACAGGACAGAGCCCCAGTGGTAAAGGATACATGGTGATAAACACAGTGGGCAATCCCATTCAAGTATATAGTTTTCAAAAAACCAAAACAAATGCATGATGTAACACCATTGAACTCATTATTTCCCAGGCTACCCCTAATTTGTTAGCTGCTGTTGACAAAATGTTATTGGGTAGACAGGTAAGGATTGAGATCAGCCATACATCTCCTGCAACATTTGGTGAAAAAGATTTGGTAAATAAACCTGTCTTTGCTCAGTAATTCTAAGAACTGTCACAGTCTTCAGAAAATGGACCCAGCAGAGCATGGACCCAGCAGAGAGGAAAAACTGCAAATGCTTTTGTGATTGATTTTCATCTGCATGTTACTGTTCCTTTGCATGGTTACTAGGTGATGGAAAACAACCTAAAATGATGAGTCAATAATTACAATCAGGGATGCCTTGCAGTGGTTCATGCAGATCTCCCTGTGTTGCCTTTTAGCAAGATCTACTATTTCCTGTGCACATATCTTGGGAAATGATTTGGCGTGCTCCAATATCTACTTTCAGAGTGACTCAAATTGTGTTTTCCATGAAGTTCCACTGTAGGTAACAGAGCTGTATGTAGCAGACCTTGACCACCATTCTCTGGTTATTCAGTGTTCCCAAATGATTTGCTTTGAAGCAACCAGTGGTTAGAAAGCTCCCCTTTCATGCTGATTGGGCAACTCCAGCATGCAGAAAGACATCTGCAGAAATAGCAATAGATGACTCCATGCACAACCCCTGACCATTACTCCACTGTCTCCAATAGAAGAAAAATGTTTACCTGGACTGAGTCAGTACTGACTCCTTTTCTTGTTCAACTCCTGCTCATTATAAATCTCACAGACCCTTTACATTTGAGGCTCTGTATTGGGTCAACTGCTTGGCCAGTCCAGCCTTCAAATTTTCATTCAATGCATCTGTATCCCTATTTCGTCCTTGATCTTTTCATTCCATATTTCCTCCACTGAGCCACTGCTGTGTTCCAGGAATTGTAATGCACACAGCAGCTCAATTTGTAATGTCATTTCCTGCATTTTGACCATTTTGCTGCTTTAGAAGCTGTGACGGACAGCAGAGCCAGACCAGAGTCTGGTGGCGCAGTCCCCCTGGAATTCCACCAGGGATAATAAAAGGAGCAGTTTCTGAAGGGAGAACGTTAGATAGGGCTGGGTTTAAGAAGAGGGATAGGATTTTGATTTGAGATGTTTGACAGGTTTCAGGTTGGGAGATAGGGAGTGAGATAGGGAGAACTGGTTCTGGGTTAAGTTAAACATACACACTGAGGAGACCAGTACTTTTTTCTGGGGGGACGCAGGGGTACACATATACCCCTAAATGTTTTGTGAATCTTTGTACTTTGGTCCATATACTGTATTTATTTCCTCTGATTTGAACTATAAAATGGTGATTTTCTTGAGTCAAAATGACAGTACCCCTAAACATTAAAAAAAAAGCACTGGAGGAGACTATCCATAGTGAGAGGACAGAGCCTCGCAGCTTGGATGGGGAGACTGAGTTGAGGGTCTGGGAAAGGTATGACAGGAATCTCTGGGAAGGCTGGGTCTGAGCCGGTAGAGGTAGATCTTGTGGGAATACAGGCTACTTAGGTGTCAGTATAGCCAGGAGGGGAGAGTTCTTCTAGACACTGAACACTCCCAACCCAGTACAAAGAGTGAGGTGATCCCCTAGGTCTTTTATACCCAGTGCTTTTTTTCTTAAATAAATAAATGTTTAGGAGTACTCTCATTTCCCTACTCATATTTAAATACTGCCCCTCAGTGAGGCCAAACTTAGATTCACAAAATGTTTAGGGGTATGCATACCCCCAGGGGAAAAAAAGCACTGGTTATACCATTTATAATACCACAGGTGTGGGATTGTTAAGAGAGTGAGTAACTGAGGAAAAGTGCCCCTTGCTCATGAACCAAAGTATTAAACTGTGAAGGAAGCGGTATGGTGTTGAAAGTATTGAATTGCAATATCTAAGTGACAGAAACTGAGTTGAGCATTTTACCAGCTATTCTGGAAACCTGAATATTTTTCTACCTGAAGTGTACCAACTGATTTTTAGTAGAAGAGTTGTGCCTGTAATATTTTGTTTCAGCCTGAGACATTTTAGAGTTAGTTAAACTTGTTAACTTCTACCTGAAAGAACACATTTTTTTACCCACTTTGTTTCATAAACTTCCTTTTCTTTAATAAAACTTTTCTTGTCTCTTTGATCAACTCTAGCCTCAGACTATATCATTAAGTTTTCCCTCACACAAGCCCCCCACTAGATAATCTGTGGTAAATTGTAGAAATTTGTGTAATTTGGTGTACCGTGAATTGTGTGCACTATGTTTAATTGGAGGCAGTTAGCGGGAGTGGATCCGCCACATTATTAATGGGTGGTATTAATCGGGCAGATTCTCCACAGAAGCATTTTCAGTACCACATCAGGGCTCTCCTGTACATTATTACAAAGCACGCTAATGCATGGTAAGGAGTGCAATTACATGGCCTGGCACAACCACCAGCCAAGATTGCTTGTGAAATGTGTTAAAGTGATCCACAACATAAGCAAAAAGTACGTTGAAATGTGTAGGAGTCAACCATGTGCAATGCTCAGCATGCTAAGATCCGGCTGCTAATCTGCTTAGGCTGGTGCCAATTAAAGATCATGCCTCTTATCTCCTGTCAGCCACGGTTAGAAAACAGCTCCCTTAAGTATTTATATGTTCTTTTCCTTGCCACTGGGTATGTATTTATTTATTTATCTTTCATTTATTTAAAAGGAAAATGTATAAACTTTCCAAGAAGTTTCAAGGGCTGAGCTTAGAGCCCCATATTCACTGTGATCCAGGCATGGCATCCATGTATATGTAAGAAGCCTGATTTGCTCTAGCAGTGAAAGCAGCTCTGTGCGCATTATAGCAGAGGCAGGGAACCTCAGGCCTGGGTAATGAATGTGGCCCTTGGACCTCTCTCTCTCTCTGGCCCTTGCGAGTTTCCCCAGGCCATGCCCCTCACTGGGACAACTTTGCCCACCCCAAGCCAATTGATTTGCCTGGCTGAAAAGGGCCATTGAAGTCTGATCACGAGTCTTTGCTGGATGGAGGAGAGAGAGTGGTGTGTGTAGAAACGAGCCTACTGCACAAAGGTAAAATTCACATTCATTGATTTGCCATTGTTTTGCTTCCAGACTGGTCCACATAGAATCATAGAAAGATAGAGTCGGATGCAGTGCTATTTTTCTAGAAAAGGAGGTTCCGTAACTTACCATGAACACCTCCCTCGTTCTCCTAGAATGGCAATGGTACCCACCTGAGAGGTGCTGGAATTGAGTTCCGACAAGTTGTGATGGGGGGAGTTGAGCCCCAAAGGTCATATATTGCAGGCCCCTGCAATGCAGGAATACTGGCATGTGGTGCTTGGAAGTTATTCACAAGGGAAGGTGACTGGAAAAGGGATGGATGGCTGCTAGCCACAATTGCTATGTTCTACCTTCACTGCCAGAGGTATTGTGTTCAGTTCGTAGAACATGAGGCTTTTGATCTTAGGGTCATGGGGTTCGAGCCCCACGTTGTGCAAAAGATTCCTGCATTGCAGGCGGTTGGACTAGATGACCCTCGTGGTCCCTTCCAACAGTACAGTTCTATGATCTGTGATAACCAAACCCCATAACCAAACTCTGAATACAAGTAGCTGGAAACCATAGGAGGGGAGAGTGCTCTTGCACTTGGGTCCTGCTTGCAGGCTTCCCATAAACATCTGGCTGACCACTGTGGCTGGACTAGATGGGCCACTGGCCTCATTCAACAGGCTCATCTTATGAATGTGTGGAGTTGCATCCTCAACTAACAATGAATGGGGAAGTCCTTGCACGAGCCCTGAAACACTCATCAAATTGCTGATTTTGTGCAACATGTATTTCCCCCTCTCTGTTGTCAATGTCAGAATGGAATAGATTTGACAAACTCAGCACATTTTCCTTTTAGGCAACAGGGATAACCACAGAGGACAATAATTTGATTCATTTGCTCGGCAGAGTACTAAGTCATTCAAACTAGCAGGGAAAAGGGGCCCCAAACAACTGTAGTTCACAGTCGTGAGTTACCAGAAAATAGCAATGTAAATATATGTTAGGTTCTTCCGTGAAAGATGCCTTGCTTTCCTTCAGGAGATTTATCTGCCAAGAGAGGAACCTGTGTGGACTGTTTGTTTGGAACCTGAAACACAAAAATAGAGGCTAGTAAATACAACCCACTGGTGTGGAAAGATGGGCTTTGGGAGTCATTCGAAATATAAATCCTCCAAAATTTTACAGTGATGTTCTGCTGGCAGGTTTTTAAGTTGCCTGATTTAAAACAAATTCCTTCTTGCCATTGTCACCTCCTGCTATATCCAGGCATATCTCCCCATTGTTGGAGGGCTGTTAAGTGATGTAAATCAACAGACTGGTTCTTTCAGCTCCGTTCCAACCCAGTCATATATTTCTGCTGCAGCAGCCAATATGCCCAATAAATGCATCACTGTTGAAGATGGAAATCTGGCTGTGAAATCTGCTCCTTGGGCAATAAATACCAATAAAAAAGAAGCTTCCGTGTTGTTAATATTTGCACAGAGCCTCCATAGGCCTCTCTCCTTGTACAGACAGTGCATTGCTCGCTACAGAGTTCCAGACCTTGGGCATTAAATTGGTGTAAAATCCTCATAGGCCTTTTAATACCTTGCTAATTATTTTCATCTAACTGATATTAAAGACCCCCGATTGTACCTGAAAAGGTCTGCTAGCCTTTCAAAGGAAAACCTTCATTAGTTTGAACTCTAGAAAGGGATGCAAATGCGGTTTTACATATTAAATACCCTGTTTCCCCCCAGCAATTTAGGGGTGTGGGTGGGGAACACAAATTAATAACACCATGCTGTCAGGGGTTTAGTTTTTTTCAGTGTTGCTTATATAATGTGTTCTGTCTCCTGCGCAGTGCCCCCGCCCCAGTAGCTTGAGTTACTTCTCCACCTTTGTGCATTGGAGAACTGAGTCCACCCCACAGGCATGCAGACACAGATTATGTGCAAAACAGTGATTGCTGTGAACTTCACATTCACCCAAACATAGCTTGGAGTGCTTTATATGTTTTTACTCACACCTCATTCAATGTACTGGAAGTTAGAAGAAGACCCAGGAAGCCTTGGGCTTTAAATTTTTTTTAAAAAAAAATGTCTGGGTTGTAAGAGAGGAAGGATTTCTTGTATGGAAACTGGAAGAGGGATGAGCATTGTTTTATACCTTCTGGTGGAACATGGCTCAATGTTAGCTAGGGAAGTAAGAAGGCATTCTTTCCCTTTTTGTCCTTTATCCATTCCATGCAGCTCTGTCTCCATTCCACTGCAGTTCGTCTCCTGCCCCAAACCCCATTATTCATCTTGCGGTCTGCTTTGCTGAAATTATGTACCTTACATAGTGAATTACATACATTATGTAATTTATGTTGTCATTACACTAACCCACCCTGTTCATTTCAATGCAAATGGGGGAGGGGAGTAATCCCTTAGTACACAAAGTGAAAGCAACAGCAGCAACAAATGCTCATTGTATCTGCTGGGTTGATTTCCATTCTGGACTTGGAACAAATGAACAAACACCAGCAAACTCCACTCCAGTTTCTGTTTTCATTGGAATTATCCTACATCCACCTAGTGGTGGAACGTATCTGTGGTCTTCAGATCCCCCAAGCTTAGCCCCTAGTATCTCCCATTGAGGGAATCTGGCAGCAAGCGATTTGAAAGACGTCTGCCTCACAGCACACTCCTATGCAGCTTCAACTCTCCTCAGCCCCAGCGAAAATGACCAATGGTCAAAGATGACCAGCAACATTTGCAAAACCGCAGGTTTCCCCCCTCTGGTTTGAAGCCTAAGGCTCTGGAGAAATGCTACCAGCTAGAGTGGGGAATAGCAGGATTTGTGGACAAATACTATGACCAGCTATAAGACCCATGTCCTGCTTGTGGGTTTCTCATCAGCAACTGTTTGGCCACTGTGAGAACACGAAGCTGAACTGGATGGGTCTGCGGCTTGACGTAGCAGGGCTATTCTAATATTCTTATGTTCCATTAGGTGAAAGTAAGTGCCATTGATTTTCAATGGCACTTAACTGCATCCAAGTGTGGAGCAGGACAATGAATGGTGAATCTTCATGAGAACACTCAACTTTCTAAATATAACATTTGCCTCTGACTCACGACTCTTCATCTTCCTTCCCAATCACCCTTGTGTATATACGCTGGCAAAGCTAGGATTGCCCTTTTTGAATCTGAAAGCTTATGTCAGATTGCCAACTTTTGGGGGTGTGCATGGGCATATTTGCAAACTGGAGAAATTGTCATGGGTACCATGATCCCCCTGCACCCCCTCAAATTGCTTCAGAGTAAGTTGGGGGGGGGAAGAGACTTCTTGCACTACAGAATGTTTGTAGTAGTGTGACATTGAATTCTCTCCCCCCCCCAGGCATTTGCAACTAGCTTCAGGTGGGAGGGGAAGGGTTTGCATCCCCCCCAAGTCAGATGTGGGGAAGGGGAAGGATCTTTCTGGAGAGCTGGGGAAGCAAGAGATAACCCCACACAAGTGACAATATCCAATATTACCTCTCCCTACAACTATTAAGCTTGGATGAGGGGAAGTAAGTCTCCTTTTGTAGTCAATAGAAGACTTCCTGTTGTGAAGAGGGGGCATTTTGGGGCATGGGGAGGTAAGAGTTGATTGATCCTCATCCCCTGTGAAAACACCCCCTTTGCTACTATTGCCTACGATAAAAGGCTCCCCCTCAAAAAAAAAAAAAAAAAAAAACACCTAATAGTCCATGTGGTCCCTCTCATCCATTTTCCATTGTAATCAGGCTTTAAATAAGCCAATTGGTTAGCAAGATATGCAGGGCACCACGTTGGCTACCTCTGTACTAAGTGAATAACGGCAATATTTGCAGCAATGATAAGATTTGCTTTATATATCTGTAGTGTTTGGTAGCAACCTGATCTGTTTCAGAACTGCTCTGTGTTGTTACCATTCAGTTTGTTATTCAGTTCTGAATTTGGTCTGCCAAATGGGAAGCTCTAGTTTGCCCCAGCTTACTATAATGTGGAATCTAAAAATGGCCATAACTCTCCCTCCTTTTTCATATAAGTGGATGAGATTTGCAGGCAAAGGAGCCCATCTGGAGTGGATTAAACCTGCCAGATTTCTGGGAAATCTATCCAGAGGCTTATGTGCAGGGAGCCGTTTACTATTATTACTATTACTATTACTATTACTATTACTATTACTATTATTTATTTATTTATTTATTTATTTATTTATCATCATCATCATCATCAAAATTTTATTCGACTGTCAGTCAGAAAACAAGGATTTATCCATACAAAAATTAAAATGACTAAGCATCTAAAGGAACATGACACTTAAGCCAGCAATAAAAGTAGATTATACATTTAGACCCATGTCAATGCTGTCAATTTTAACCTTACGGCGCTTAAGGGCCAAAAAAATGAATTTGGCCACCAAGGATGCTGTTGGTCCAGTAAAGTTATTCAGCAAAAACAAAACCTGTTTTTCTCTGTCTACAGGACTAGGTTGGGATAGCAGTGGAGCTATAATTTTTTGTCTAAAGTCTACATAAAATGGGCAGATCAGAAGAATATGTTCAGTTGACTCAACCACTCCCAAGGCACAGGGACAAAATCTCTGGGCATATGGGACTCCCCTGTACCTTCCCAACAAAACCGCCAATTCCAGCAGATTTAACCTGGCAGCTGTGAAAAGCCTACAGTACTCAACGTAGTGGATTTCTGCCAGATAAGGGGCTGGTGAAATCATCATCATCATTATCATCATCATCATCATCATCATCATCATCTCAACTTTTTTTCTGTGAGAGCAAATTGCAATCTTGCTTACCCCATCTGAGGGGATGAAGCCTACCAAAGTTCAGAAAGATAAGTACAGAAGTTATTTTGCGAGGGAAGACTTTGTCATTTGCGGGAGGGGAAATGGAGGGGTACAAAACCTGCCAAACATAATACAACAAACATAATTCTACTTTTGCTTTCATTCTGGAAAAGTCACCAACCAAGTACTCTACTCCACTCTTTATGCCCAATATTTTAGTGAAAGGTGAAAATAAAATACAAAAATGTAATATAGTTGAACTATGAAACTTGCTCATATAGGAGGCAGTGTTGGCCCCCAACCTAGATGTGTCAAAAGAAGATTGGACAAATTCATGGATTAGAGAGCTTTCCATGTTCTGCTTCTACAGTGGTAGGCAGTAATGCTTCCGAATCCCAGATGCTGGAAACCACAGGAGAAGAGAGTGTTCTTGCGCTTGAATCCTGCTTGCTGGTTTCCCACTGGCATCTGGGTGGCCATTGTGAGAACTGGATGCTGGACTAGGTGGGCCCTTGGCCTCATCCATTGGCCTCATCTTTTTATGTTCTTTGGTTGTATGGGAAATTGCCTTGCAAGAGTGTTTATATTAGGGGAAAACTGCTTAGGGAAAATGTGTCTATTAAGCGAAATTAGCACAACAATGCTGATGAATTTTCACGAGGACTCAATTTTTTATCTATTCTTTTCTTTTAAAATTGCAAACTGATGTAGATATGTGGAGAACTGAAGGTTGGAAAATGAGAAACTGCGACAAACCACAACCTGACAGATTCAGCCACCCCTAACTGGACGTGACCAAGGAACTGGGATTCATCCCAGATCCACCACAAATTGCTAGATTTCATCCATTAGCTAAACCACTTTTGGCAATAACTCTAAGCCTTTCACAAATACAAGAGCACCTGTGGCTGTCAGTAGCTGGCAAGCCCAATATAAGTCCCTGTAGCCTGGAGAGGGGAATAGGGGATCTCAGTTGTTTTATTTATACTGAACTTAAAAATTCGCCCATGTTTTCTTCTGACCTTTTTTTTGAGCATTCAATTCTATGCTGTTACTGATTCGTTGTGATAGAACACCGGAAGCGGGGCAGGGGAGGCAATCTTAATGGAATGTACATAGGATTGTCTCAATGTACTTTTTGTGCAGTGTTTCACTGACGCACACATACACTCCTCCACACTAGTAAAATGTCATAAAAAATGTTGGTAGAAGCATGCCTGCAATCACTTCAGTTGCCTTTCCCTGAGGCTTATTAGAAATGTAGAAAGTGGGGAGGACACACATGGAACACAGGAACTAAACGCTGTGCTTTCTCAGTGCTCCCTACAAAATGCCACTTTGAAAACAAACCATGTGATTTGGAATTCCAGAATTCAGGCATTCAGATGAGAAAGTTTCAGAAGCATCACTACTATGCTGGGACAGCTGTGTAAAGTGTAATGCAGGAATAGTGCCACCAGAACCTTTTCCACTTTTGAAACATGCAATGGGAAGCTGTGCTTGCACTGGCTTTTAAAGCTGAAATCAGGATACCTTAGTATGATGCAATCCTTCTCATGTAAATGCATTTCCAGCGTGATTTCGCCTCTGTATTTTATAGTGTGCATGAGATTTTAGATGTCCTTGTTCCAGAGTCAAGGGCAGAGAGCAGGCCTGCATGATTAAACCTTGCTTAATGTTTGAAAGTGAACGGCCTTGTGAGCATATATCAGGTGCAGAAATGTCTTGGGAGGATACACTCATTTGTTGCTTCTCCAGTACCCTTTGTATAAAATATACATCAGTCAATCAGACCAACTGAGTAACACGAGGAGAACACTTCTCCTCCCCATTGCCCCGCTCCCCCAACAATCAATATTTCTTCTCTGAAAATAAAATGTCTTAGCATTATAAAACTGCAGGATAATCATGTCTGTGCAAGAATTTGACTCTGCATCTAATGGTGCTGCATAAAAGAAAATCAAAATCCATTGATCAGCCTGATCTAGCAATGACGGTTTTTTCTTTGTTTCTTTGTTTACCTGCAGCTGATACTTTGCATGTATGGGGTGGCTGTTCTATACCTGAAAGCTCCTACTGGTGTTCTTGGGAGCAGGAGCTTGGAGAAGAAGCTCATATAGACCAAAGATGAGATCTGCAGGTGTAATTCCAAAGGTGGAGAATATTGTGCCTGTAGAGCTATTCACAATGGCACTGTTGCTATTTGAAAGACCACATCAGAGAGTGCTTTTGCTGCCTTTTCGGGGGGTTTATTTTTGTTTTGCTTTGTTTGGATGGCAACACCACTAGATTAGCCAAGAGGATGTAGACTGAGTGCCTGTTCATGACTGTGTGGACATCTCACACTGCTTGCAGAACAAAAGAGAGAAAATGGATCACTGGACTGAGAGAAAGTGGGTTTGATCCTGCAGGGTGCTGCTTCCTTTGCAAGCAACTCCCCTGCATACAAGGAAATGGCTCACCAGGGGTGCCAACTTGAATAAAATATTGGGGGGGGGGTAGGTTCCACCCTGCATAATCAACCACAAGGCACCATTTGAATGGCAATGCTCATAAACTTTGCCCCCCACCCCATCAAATACAGTGGTACCTCGGGTTACAGATGCTTCAGGTTACAGACGCTTCAGATTACAGATTCCGCTAACCCAGAAATAGTACCTCGGGTTAAGAACTTTGCTTCAGGATGAGAACAGAAATCCTCCATGCCACATGGAATAAATTAAAGGATCCCGCCTTGAGGATTGAAAATCAATGTGGCAGTTTCATTAGAGCTGCCATGTGTTAGCGAACACTGAATGTATCATGCCAGAGCAATCAACAGAGAATCCTAACCACTACTTCGAGTCCCCTAGCAACAGCCAACATTAGAGGCTTCAGAAGAAGCTTCCAAAAAACCCCAGAATGCTTCGTTTTACAAGTATATGCTTTTTTGCACTTTACATGTATGTATTTTAACATAAATATAACTTTGTCACCGGGGAAAATCGAGGGACCCGAGGCAGAGGAGAATAGGCAGAGAGTCGTGCAGGCATCGCTATTCATGTTCATCAATAGCTATTGTGAAGTTATTGGTCAATCATACTCCAGAGGCTTTCTTTAAAGATATCTAAACTGTGCACGAACAGCAATCTCTGCATTCAGGATGAATTATGTAAATCAATGCCATTTAGACCAATTTTCTTTCAGTGTGCTGCATTTACATGTCTGTTGTTTCTGCCAAGTGTGGCATTTTCAGGAGGTGCCAGGGTGATGGAAGGAAAATGCATGGGCATAGGTAGGAGATAAGTGGAGTGCCTAGGCAAAGCTCAGTGACAAATTGCCAAGGAAGAAGGGCGGGAAACACTATAGAACACAGGAACTTTGCCCTTTGTAAAGGGCAACAATTTTCACACGAATCTTGTCCAACCCTGAGGACTGGGAAATAGCTTTTAACAGTGAAAAGTGAGTTGCTTGGAAATTCAGATTTTATTCCGGATTTCATTTTCATGGAATGTGCTTTATCAAGTCAACTGCACTCAAGGCTCTCCCCGTAATAGGGAATCAGAAGCCCCCCTTTTACAGTTTCCCCCCACTCTGGCATGTGGATAGCACAGGGGAGGGGAAGCAAGGGCGAGGATGGCCAGCTCATCTCCACTCTCCCTGCCCATTTGATTCATGGAAACCTGACTGTCCAATTTGCATGCTTTCCCCCACATTATCCCATTTCCTAGTGCTAAAGATGGCTAAATAAAATGCTAAAAGCAAAAATCCTGTGAATAAAATTACCACTAAAATGTAAACAGACAAAGAAGAACTTCCTAACACACAGCTTTGGGAGGTGATGAGCTCCACTTGCTTGAGGCATTTAAGTGAGGCTAGATGGCCGTCTGTCTGGGATGCTGCAGCTTCATTGTGCAGTACAGATCCTGCACTGAACCATGGGTTGATGACCTCTGAGGTCCCTTAGATCTCTAAAATGTTGTCACTCTAAGCAGAATATAGGAAGCTGTCTTATGCCAGGTCAGATTATGATTATGGTTACCATGATTCTTTGCATTTATATGCCACCTTTTCCTCCAAGGAGCTCAAAGTCATGTACATGGTACCCCCCCCCCACACATACATTTTATCCTTACAACAACCCTATGAAGTAGGTTAGGCTGAGGGGAGTGACTGAACCAAGGTCACCCAGTGACCTACATTGCTGAATGGGGATTCGAACCCTGGTCTCCCAGGCCCTAGTCCAACACTCTAGCCACTACACCAAATTGGCTCCCTGCACAAGCTCTGGGCATTTTCCCAGACAGGTTGGTTTCATTTCTCAGAAAATAAAAGGAAAACAAACAAAAGCTCGAACATTTAACTGTTTGGGAGACAAAATCACCCCAGTTCATTTCATTACTTGGGATCCATACATGCATAAATCCAAGGAATTGTTGGTTTGAACTTTCTGATACTTTTGTTGATCATCCTTCAAGGTGGGATTACAGACAGAGTAAGGAACCTGTGATCCTCTAGCAGTTGTTGTAGTCTTAACAACCATCATCCCTGAGCATCAACCATACTAGAAGGTTTCTGATGGAAGTTGGAGCCCAGCAACAGATGGAGGTCCACAGGTTCTCCAACCTTGGAGTAGAGAGTGAGGACATCTTTTTCTTTTTTAAATGTAATTTTATTAAAGATTTTCTTGGTTTACAAAAGTATTGCAATGTCTCTCCCCCCCCCCCGTAACATTTGTTTTTTTACAGATCAGTTTCATTTGTTGAGACATTAGGAAGAAAGGGGGGAAAGAGGTGGAGGGGGGAAGGTGAGTGGGGGGTGGGGTGGCAATGTTTCTATTTTGCTTAATATATGTGGGGTTTGTGTCAGAGTTGCTTGTGCAGGTTCTCTGCTATTCAGTTGTGTTCCTTTTGTGGTAAGAGAGGTTGGGGTTGGCCAAGGGCATAGCTGTCAACTTTTCCCTTTTCTTGCGAGGAATCCTATTCGGAATAAGGGAATTTCCCTTTTAAAAAGGAAAATTGACAGCTATGGCCTAGGGTGTGGTTGTTTGTTTGTGATTGGCTGTAGTTTCTCGTATGGTGGAATTCTGATCATAACAAGGAGCACAGGGCTGCAGCTTTCTCCACCCCACTTCCATCCTTCCTTTTCTACACAATTTGTAAGCTTATGCTGAGAAATGACTGAGATCAGAGAACAGCTGGCACCCAGAAGGTCTTTCTGACCTGGACCAGCTTTTCAGATGAATCCAGTGCTAAATACGGGAAGTTTATAACTTCGCAGATGTTTCGGGATTTAAAGTCAGAAAACCTTTAATCAAACGATTGAGATTGCTTATTTAAACGGCTTATTCCAAGTAAACAAATATGTATATAAATGTGAGTTGCAATGCCAGTAGCCCACAGAAGAGATTTTTCCTGTAGCGTTTGAGAGTAGATGCTCTGAAAATAGTGGACAGGTGGGAGATGCTGAATTTGTTAAGGGACGCTTGAGAATTTCTCAAAACCTGCAATCTGCTATTCAAGCCAGGACGTATTCACATTAGATTTTCAACTTAATCTGCAGCAGGCTGCAGAGCTGCCCAGCACCCAAAACCTCATGCCTGGCACCTGCTAGAGACTTTTATAGAAAACTACAAACTAAAGAAGTGGATGCATACCTGGGTTTATAGGAGACTGGCAACATGATGTAGATCAAGCCGATTCTACATAGGAAGAGGCCCATCTCATACAGTATTCTGTTTTCACAGTGACCAACCAGATGCCTATGGGAAGCCTGCAAGCTGGACCTGAGTGCAACAGCACTCTCACCTCATGTGGTTTCTAGATACTAGTATTCACTGCCTCTAACAGTGAAACTCCCCCTGCTGCCCCATGAATGGTCTTGGGCTGCCTTCTCCAAGCTGGTTCCCCCTTCCCTTGCCAATGTTTTGAATGACAATTACCACCATGGGCTGGCTGGGGCCAATGGGAGTTGTAGTGCAAAATATCTGGAGGGCAACAGGTTAGCAAAGGCTGCTCTGGAGGTAAGAGCCTCTGGTAGGCCTGATCCATACAACACATGGAAGCCCTGAATGTCTCTGCTTTCAAGGCCACACTTCGCTTAGGAGCAGAAATCCTCAAAGGTCAGAAATCCTCAAAGGTCAGTGTGCCCTCTATCCATGGACATTTAATAATCAGGGGAAATCACATTACAGTCGTACCTTGGAAGTCGAACAGAATCCGTTCCAGAAGTCCGTTCGACTACCAAAACATTTGAAAACCAAATTGCGGCTTCTGATTGGCTGCAGGAAGCTTCTGCAGCCAATCAAAAGTCACATCGGACATTCGGGTTCTAAAAGAACATTTGCAAACCGGAACAATAACTTCTGTGGCATTCGGGAGCCAAAATGTCTGAGTTCCAGGGCGTTCATTGCTCCATCAACTGGGAATAGGGGGTGTTCATAGAGTTGAAGAGTTGGAAGGGACCACAAGGATCATCTAGGCCAATGCAGAAGTCTTTTTTTGTTCAATGTGGAGCTCAATCCCACAACCTTGAGATTAAGAATCTCGTGCTCTACTGATTGAGCTATCCCGCAGGCTTATCGCATTTGTATATTGTTGACTAGATCCATTTAGTGCAGCGGTGGGGGTTCACCATACAAACAGTTTGCAATTCACTCCATAGTTACAGCATGCCTGTGTGTTGTGTTGCTCCAAAGCTGTAATCTCATCAACAAATCTCTGTTCTTATGGCGTGGTGATTGCGCTCTGGCCAACCATTAGAAAGCACATGTGCAACAACATAAGATTAAAGGTACTTAGAAAACCTAATCTAAACTATTGCTAGTAAAAAGAGAGAGAACAAAAACCTGAATGTGTACAACTATTACCCTTTGCCTCTTTTTTTTAACTTCTGGATTTTTATTATAGTGCAAAATAAAATTACAGAGGCAGAGTTGTAAGTAAAAGAAAATTGTCAGTTCTTACAGTAGCATGAATCATACAAATCATATAAATTTTAAATTTCTAATAATATGCTTTTTTAGTCTGTAAGAAAGGATTAATATTATTCAAAATGTATACTTTTTCCCTAGCTTTTAAGCAGTGCATAAATCACAGCAAGCTTTCCCTGTCTTTAATTTCCGTCTTTCTTTGATTTGTAGGATTAAATTAAGGAAAAGCAGTATTTAAAATTTCGATAGATAGCCTTACGTCAACAACAAGTAATAATGTTCATCCAGCTTCCTCTAAATTTCCCTCCTCTTTGCTTCCCTTCTTCCCTTCTAAGGCATGATGTTAGTTTTGTTTTACATGTGTGTTTCCACCATTTGTCACTCAGTGTTGCACCAATAGCATTGTTTTCAACCTGCAGTTCTTCCCCTTTGAACACTTCAAGAGGTAGATGAGTTTTATTTCAGATGCAGCAGAGGAAACTGCTCCTGCTTCTGTTGCCTTCCTGCACTAGAGCATTTTTATTTGTTACTGACTAAGGCCTTACAGTGGCGTAGCCTTACAGTTCTTATTTTAAAAACACATATTTTTGCCATTTTGTCACCCCCCTCAGTGATTACACCCAGGGCAAACCGCACCCACCACACCCCATTCCTATGCCACTGAGGCCTTATACTGACTGAAATAAATGCGGTCCTGAGTCCAGCTTCTCAGATCTTATTCAATTACATTTCCCCAGGTAATCTCTCTCCACCTTCTCCTCATCATAGAGAGATGATTGACAGTGCAGTCTAGAGGCCATAGACAGTATGAAACACTTCAGCTGTACAGATGATGAACCCCTAAGTCTACAAAATAGGCATGAGCTCACAAGGGTGAGCTGGGTGTTGAAACACAGGAAGGAATCTTTATGTTCAGAGTCCTTTTTAAATTCGGGAGCATCTGGACAGCCTGATAACAGCTGTGTATAAAAGAACCAAATGCCTCTAAGAAATTCCACACGCAGGAAATTTCGGATGTACTCCTGAGCAGGAAGCCTGGTAGCATCATATCAACAGGCTCATCCCAAGGATTTCTTAGCCAAAGGTGCTGGATTAGCATTTGATAATCATCTGACCTTTCTGGAGTTTATCTGAACCAAACACCCAAGCTATGCTGAGAATCACTAGAAGCTCATTTGAATGCATCGTTCTTCTGCCAAGTTGTAAGCAACCAAAAGCAGAGGTGGAAGTGTACAGGAAGGCACCGAAGCTATCTCCTTTACAAAGTACTGAAGGGCAGCAGGCAGAGGAATCAATCAAGCCTCTTGGGTGCCGCCATTACTATCTCTGCTAAGAACTATGGGTGATCTTTGGCATGATGGCAATGCATGACTGTCACAAATGCCAGGTCCCTTCAAATGTTCTCTTCTTGACAAGGATTAGTAACATATAGGCAGCTGTCCTGTACCAAGTCAGACCATTGATGCATATACTCCAATAATGTCTGCGCCAGCCTTTCTCAACCTTGGGTTCTTAGATGTTGTTTGACCACAACTCCCATTATTCCTAGCCAGCATGGACAGCAGTCAGGGATTATGCTAGTTCAAGACCGACTGTGGACCCAAGGTTGAGAAAGGCTGGTCTGCACTGACTGGCAGTGGCTCATCATTTCAAACAGTGGTCTCTCCCAGCCCTACAGGAGATGCTGGAAAATTGCCCAGAGGCCTTCTGCATGTGATGTAGGTGCCCCACCACTAAACTAGAGACTTTTGCAAAACTTGGAGGTGATGGTGATGGTGCAGGTGTTGCATCACATGATCCACATGGATTATGTGGGGTTTTTTACTTTGCTACAGCAAACCCCATTTCTTCTTCATCATCATCACTTTTAATTTGTATACCGTCTTTCTATCTTACAATACTCAAGGCGGTTTACAAGTTGAAGAAGCAAAGAATGTACACCTTATAACAATCTAATGCAATACAAAAATGTGATAAAACATAGCTTTAAAATAAGCAATCTACATCAAATAAAGTAACATTCAACAATCATTAGAATAGTATATAATAATAATATCAGCATATAAAAATTAAACAGAAACCCACTCTTAACAATTACAATAAATAATTTCGAAACTACGATCAATAAAACATTCTTCCCCTCTCTAGAGGTTTGAAAGAGGAGGGTGAGCATCAGATGTTCTGTATGCACAATGCTTGTCTGCAATTTTACCCCAATGTGCCCACTTTTGCAAAGCAATTTGCACAGCAATGCATGTTATGTTATTTTCATTAATATATGTTATAGTAGACCCGGCCACGCGTTGCTGTGGCTCATTTTGTGGAAACAGCCCTGAGACTTCCCGTCACCTGTTGTTTTTTCCTCTCCAGTTCCCCCCTCCCTGTCCTCTCTCATCAGGGACTCTCTCTCTCTCTTTAGTTTGTGCATGGCTTCCCTCTGACGACCCCCCTGCCTCCCTCTCCTCTCTCCTCCTGGGCTGCCTGACCCCCCCCCACTGGAAGGAGACCCCGTTTTCGCTTCGCTCCCCAGTTTCTCCATTTGAAATGCTGCCTGCCTCCGGTAAAAATGCTAGCTCTGTCCCTAGCACACATGACCCCGCTTTCACCTACCATACTTGGGTTGGTTCTCCAGAACCAGCAATGGTGTTCAGCATGCTTTCAGCTTTGCTACGTTCCCCTCCCAGTTTCTGGGCTGTTAGCAGAGCAATTTTAGCTATTTCAGAGTCACCCACGTAGCAGGAAGATGGTCTGTGTGTAAAGGAGCTGCAGCAATAAATCTCTCAGGAGCCGGCTTCTTTCTTATGTAGACGTTTTATTATTTACAGCACAAACGACCTGGCATGGCTAACTCCCAGCACAGCAGAACAGAAAGAGAAAGCGTCCCAAACGCTGACTCACAGAAAAACAGCACGTCATGTGATCAGAGCAGTTTTAACCCTGTAAGCTCTGAAATATATCACAGCCTGTGGTCTTTGACATCCACTGGAGGGCGCTTTTTTGCACAAATTCACAAATTTACCTGGGAAAGGTGTGATATTTTTGCAGTTTAGGTACCCAGGAACCTTCCCTGATGGCCAAGGAATGTTGTGTCCAAATTTGAAGGAAATCGGCCAAGCGGTTACGGAGCATTGCGGCTACATCAAATGACACATCTTGAACGTTTATATATATATAGATTACCCTGGAATATACATTTTTACATACATTACTTTACTGGAGAATTACATTGTAAAATGTGAAAATGATGGGTGCGTTTCATTTTGGAAACTGTGGATGAAGTAGGCTTCCCTTTAAATGCTATCACCTCACCACATATTCATTTGCCCGGATTTGCCTTGCCTTTTCCCTGGCTCTTGTCATGACTGCCTTGACAGTAGCCAGGTTTTAGAGCCAGCCAGACCAATTCAGTGCCATCCACCCCCTCTCTTGCTGTATTTTCACTTCCTCTCCAACAGCATCAGGCTTACTGCAGATTAGTGAAGACACTTTCATCATACTGAAATATTGAACCAAGATCTTCCTAAATTCCAAGAGAAGCAGCATAACCCCAGCATGCAAAAATCCAAGGCCATAGTCTTTACAGAATGGGGTTATTCTGCTTCTCGTAGAATTTAGGGAGATCTTACTTAAAGATTGCAAGTTGCTTTCGACAACCAGGCTACCCATTGCAGCATTCTTCTTCCCAAGGGTCTCTGAAGCCTGCTCACCCACTTGTCTCCCCTCTGGCGGCGTGGAACCTACATTTCACGGAACCTGATTTCTTGCATTCATTTAGAAGCAGCATTTATAAGCAGCAGAAATTCCCCCTAAGCAGAGTGAGAGAGCTGGTTTTATGCTGACACCAGATTAATTGGAAATGAACCGCTGAGAACAGGATGGCAGAGGATCAAGCTCTTATTTCTGCAGTCTTAGATTAGGCCTGGCATGATAGCCCAGGTCAGGGGACTGGAGTGGGCCACACAACAGATGTGCCTTAAGGTCCAGTGTGACTTGGAAATGGACGTATCCTCTACCTCAAGTAAAATGTGATGGAACTGACTCAGAGTTTCTGCACATGTTGCAGAACTCCTGTGTAGGCTGTAGAGTAGATTGCTTATCTCTAATAAATTTGCACAAGATGCGGTGCTTTGGGAAGCTTCCCAAAACACAGATGTTAATATAGCAGTTCACTTTTTGGTTCATGGTATACCAGCCAAATGTTAAAACACAATGGGGAAAAGTCGCAGATGATTAGGTATGCCTGCGTTCCATTGAACAAGAAAAGCAACTGCATGATTAAGGACATGGGAAGCTGCCTTATAGTGAGTGAGAATATTGATCCATCAAGCTCTATATTGCCTAAACTAACTGGCCTAAACACACTGTGTGGTGTAGTGGTTAAGAGTGGTAGACTTGTAATCTGGTGAACCGGGTTCGCTTCCCCGCTCCTCCACATGCAGTTGCTGGGTGACGTTGGGCTAGTCACACTTCTCTGAAGTCTCTCAGCCCCACTCACCTCACAGAGTGTTTGTTGTGGGGGAGGAAGGGAAAGGAGAATGTTAGCCACTTTGAGACTCCTTTGAGTAGTGATAAAGCGGGATATCAAATCCAAACTACTCCTCCTCTTCTTCTTCTCCTTCTCCTTCTCCAGGGTTTCAGATCAGGAGTTTGTCCCAGCCCTAGCGGAGATGCCAGAGATTGAACTTTGGATCTTCTGCATGGAAAGCAGTTGGATCTTCTGCATGGAAAGCACAATACATTTAAAGCAATATCATACCACTTTATACAGTCATGACTCCCTACAAAGAATCCCGTGCGTTGCAATTTATTAAGAGTTATGAGAGACCCCCACAGAGCTACAATTCCTGAACAGTCAATCCTTCTTTCCAGGGAACTCTGGGAATTGTAGTTTTGCAAGAAGAATAAGGGTGTCTTCAAAACCCCTCTTAAAAATGAATTACAGGATTCTTTGGGGGAAGCCACTATTATTTAAATTGGTATGATACTGCTTTAAATGTATACTGCAGATGGGGCCCAAACTTGATAAGTTTAACAGGACTTAAACCTCCCTGTATTTAGTATCACTGAGTCGGGAAAGATCTTGGAGGTCCTTTAGTGCAACCTTAATGCAGAATCTTTCTGCTAACAGTAACTTCTGTTTACAGAGTCTCCAATCCAAGAGTATTATTCACAGAGTACAACACTGGCTATGTGAATCATGAGTAGGAAAAAAATCCCCATAATTTTGGATCATTATGTGACTGGAAAGAGGCACTCTTCTCCCCTGTCTTTCATCTTCTCTCTTCCCTCCCTCCTGCTGCGAGCAGAAACAAACCAGTCCGTTAAATAATATAGTGTTGGAACAACTAGCTGATATTTGGGTATGAAGAGGCCCTCAAGATAAAATGGAGACAATGGCAGAAGTGCATTAGGAATGAAGATGCAACCCTTTCCATTTTTTACTATGATAGCAATCTGGAGATGAGAGCTTGATTCACTCTGTGCATATGGAACTTTGCCTCTCCATGGCATTCCAGTTATCTCATAAATATA
The DNA here is from genome assembly GCF_009819535.1 of Lacerta agilis. Taxonomy (NCBI): domain Eukaryota; kingdom Metazoa; phylum Chordata; class Lepidosauria; order Squamata; family Lacertidae; genus Lacerta; species Lacerta agilis. The sequence continues at coordinate 84,613,307 of NC_046314.1, read as the reverse complement.
ATTCCAGGGCTGCAGCTGCAAAGCGATATTTCGTGTTTACTTTCTGCTTTGATTGGTTTTAAATGTATGATTTTCTCCTTCCACCACACCTCTCACCAATTTGCTTTCAGAGACACAGAAATGCAAACAGAAATATAAAGCAGCGCTTGCATTCATGTGGGTAGGGTGGGGTGGGGTCTTGCTTTACTGGAGAGTGCTTCAGAGAAGAGGCTAGTTTGATGGTGACACTGGGCCAAGGAGTCACTCTTTCAGGGCTGCAACAGACTGGTGTCTTTAAAAAAAAATTGTTTCTGTTAGTGTATTCTGCAACATGTCATTTTCACAATAATAGTGCATTAGTTGTAGATTACATTGGACTATCAGCGCACAATTCCCTTTTCTGAGTAGTTCTGTGAGGTTTTCCAAATGTTGCTGCATGATAATTGCCTAGAGGGGCACTCTTGCACTACAGTCCAACAAAACTTTTATAAGTTTATAACATTATATGTAGCGTGGAGAAAGTAGATAAAGAAAAGCTTTTCTTCCTCTCTTACAACCCTGGAGTTTGTGGATATTCAGTCAAGCTAAACATTGGAAGGTTCAGGATAGATATAAGAAAATATTTCTTCATGCAGGGCATAGTTAAACCATGGAATTTCTTGCCATAGAAAACAGTGATCACCACCAACTTTTATTATTTTAGAAGAGGATTAAACATACTCATGGAGAATAAGGCTGTTGGCTGTGTTTTACCTCCACTGTCTGAAGCAGTATGCCTCTGCAGAACACTTTCTGGAAATTGAAGGTAGGCAGAGGGCTCTTGAACTCAGGTCCTGCTTGTAGGCTTCCCACAGGCATCTGTATGAACAGGATGCTGAACTTTCTCCATGCCATACATAGTTTTATAAACTTTTAAAAGTTTTGTTGGACTATAGTGCAAGAGTAGCCCTCTAGGCAATTATCCTTTGGAAAACTTCACAGAACAACTCACAAAGGGGAACCCTGGGTTGAAAGCCCAGTGAAAACCTACAACTAACGCACAACTCATGTTCTTATGTTCTTAAAAGTGGGACAAACAACAACCCCGGAACACCTGCAGTATGAAAAGTTACAGGATTCATTTCCATGTACCCACTGGAAATGAAGCTGTACGTTTGCCCCCAAACCTTTCTATACAGTTATAATATTAAGGGTGGAAATGTAACTGAGTATTTCCCTCCTCCTCCCTCTAAAAAAAATGCAAACTAGTGTGGAAATGTGGAATACTGATGTTAGGATTGGAAAAATGCAATACTGAAATTAACTGAAATTGACAGATTTGTCATCCCTACGACTAGTATTACTACAGCCAAACACACACACACATAATCCCATGAGACTGGCCCAAAGGCACCCGGTGATTACACAAAGGTTCTATACTTACTCCAGTTCAATATGTTGCCAAAGCAAGCACCAGAAGAGAGAGAGAGAGAGAGAGAGAGAGAGAGAGAGAGAGAGAGAGAATGAGAATTTTGTGTACAAGCCACAAATAGCAAAACCTTTCTTCCTCTTGTATGCATGTAACAAAGCCATTTCTTCTGGGACAAGACCTTTCTGCATTAGCTTTGAGGCCTGGAGCACCCTCCCACCCCCCAACTGTGTGTATTGTGGTTTTACTTGGACCGATCAGTTCCAGTACGTCAGCAAGAAACCAGACCTTTGGGTTCATGTTTGCTTCAGCATCTGAATTTTCCCTGAAAGCGTCTCTAGGAAAAGCTTAGAAACAGCCTGGAGCATTTTAATTATTTCACTGACACTACATGGGAAAAAGAAAGCTGGATGTGATATTAGAGGTGAAAGAGCAAAAGAATGTTTTATATTATTTTACTTTATTTTACTTTGGGGTTTCAGGCAATCTCATTGCATTACTTTTCATTCCATATAGGTATTAGAAATATTTATGGGCACTGGTCTCCATAGAAGATAATGGCCCCGAGGGAGTGGGTTAGAAAGTGTTTGGAGTTTTAATCAGGGGTATTCTCAGATAAGAAGGTCACTATTTCTCCATGGAAAGTCCTTGCAGTAATTTCTATGGTAGTAAGGCTTGTGTTTTCTCTGTTTAGGCCCATGTTGACACAAACCATTACTTATTTTAATAAGCAGGAACATAGAAAGCTGCCTTATACCAAGAGCAAATCCACACTATACATTTAAAGCAGTATCACATCGGTTTAATCAGTCAGGACTTCCTCCAAGGAATTATGGGAACTCTAGTTTGTTAAGCTGGTTAGGAGACTCATATTCTCATCAGTTCCTAGACTTCCCTGGGAAGAGGAATTGGTTGTTAAACCACTCTGGGAATAACATGGGGAATTTGGACAATTCTTCAAACCTTGAACCTCTGCAAATATTTTCGCTTTCGCAATGTGAGCAAAGGAAAGCCACATTCTGTGCTGGAAATGCAGTGGAGTCTGTTCTGAAAATAAGAAAGTCGTGGAGGTGAGAGGTGCCTCAATAGGAGTTGTTGATGAAGGCTGATGAGTTGAGTTTGGTGTGCCCATTGACAGCACATTAGTGGTGCTCTTGATAACTACTATTAACTGCGCAAGTAAGAAATGTTCTTGCAATATTAAACCAACTAATTTTTCAGCAGGAGCCTATGGATAGCCAAGGCTCTTTTGTGATATGATTATAGACACGTGGTGCAGAGAGACTTATACCAGCATCTGTGGGTGCAAAAGGAGTATAAGGCTTCATCCTTTCCCAGTCAGGTTTAATGATGGATGAACAAGGACTTGGGCCAGCCAAAACTGCATTATTTGTAAAAGGGGGAATAGCTCAATGGTGTGTTCATACTTTGCAATGTAATTGTCATCCAAGACCCTTCTTTGTGTGCCCCTTCCATGAGAGGTCCAGAGGGTGGCAACATGAAAGTTGTTGTTTTTTAATGTGGTGGCTTCCTGTTTGTTGAATGCTCTCCCCAGGGAGGTTTGCCTGGTGCCTTCATTACATATATTCGGGTGCCAGGCAAAAATGTTTCACTCTAACCATTCTATGTCCTTTAAAATATGTTTGTGGGAGCGGGGCTAATAATAGCACAACAGAAAACCCCTTGCAGACTGGATTACTGCAATGCACTCTCTGTGGGACTGCCCTTGAAGATGACTCAGAAACATCAAAAGTTCTAAAATGAGGAACAAAACAATATAAAAGAAATCATTAAAAAATCAGTTAAAATGTCCTCCGAAACAAGAGAATACAGGTAGGCTTTCACCATGCAGCAAAATCCCATTGAGGTTGGAGCCATGCATTCTTCTAAGCCGAGGGAGTTACAGAACTTGGGTGCCACAAGAAAGACCTGCTTTGGTTCCACAGACCATGAACTTCATGTCCCCTTCTTTTTCTACACATCTGCAGCAAACCTAAATAAATCTTAAAAGATCATCTATCATACATCTTGTAGTGGCACCTGATATGCATATTGATCTCTTTTCTTGTTAAATATAACTCAGTCCTGTATGGAATTCAGTGGATATTGTCGCCAACAGTTAATAACCACTTAAGTCTTCAAAGGAAGACTTAAACAGGCATTAGCTACTGGTGACAATATTACAATGTGAGATTTGGGTGTTGTATTGGTCTTTTATGACCTTTTCCAAATGCCAGGGTTAAATTTTATGATTCATAGATTGTTCATTTTCTAATCCTGCTGGGCTATATTTAATCATTCCTATTCTTGTTAGCACACAATGTTATTGTGTAGTGCAATGTACACTGGCATTGCTTAATACAGTATAAGAATGCTAGCACCGAAACAGTGTCTTTCTAACATGCATGGTTAGTTTGGTTATAATGTTTCTTAATTTTAACACAAATTCTGACACAGTGTAACTGCAATCTATGACATTCTGGGGTGTTCTTCTTAGTGGTCACTTCTGAGACTATGGGATAGATATATAAGAATGAATTGAGTCCAGAACCTTCACTGTACAATGCATTTTATGTGCTATTATGAGCCTCATTAATAAGGAAAGGGAGATAATTAAATTTAGCAAAATTGAATGAATAGAAATAATGCAGTAATACAATATGATGTGATTGAAAAGAGGACTTGTAATAGAAGGCTGAGATATCAGTACTGGGGTGAAGGCATCTTCTTCTATTTATCCCTGTGTCAATTTTAGCTTACTGGTTAGTTTTTCTAGTAGGGCTGTTTCCCATACTACTTGGTACCATTGGTCCATGCTTACTCCTGACAGGTCTCTCTAGTGTCTGGTCATGATGTTTCTGGCTGCTGAGAGTAGGTGGGTTATGAGTTCTTTGTGGTGTAACTGGGCATTGTTAGGTAACCAAGCAAGTGCTAGAAATCAACCCAGAATTGGTCTTACTAAACATCTGTCATCTTGTTGTTGAAAATCTGGATGTGAGAATCTAGATAGGATGCATTTGTGGTGGAAGCACCCAGAAATCCAAAGGTTTTGGAAGGAAGTGGTGAAAAGGAATGTGAGAAAGAAGCAAATTGGTACGGCTACATTGTTTCTTTTAAAAGCCTTTCCTTACATTATGGCTTTTGCTCAAAAAGTCAACCTCAATTTGCATCCAAGCGTATAAATTGGCATGTGGAAATTTATGGTTTTGGGATTGGCTAATTCCCCCAGTCATTTAAGAAACCAGCAGTGCCCATTCATGGAGGGGGCAGCCATCAGTGGCTACTATGCTCTGCCACCACCGTTGGAGACAGCAATGCTTCTGAAAACCAGTTGCTGGAAACCATAGGAGGGGTTAGCACTCTTGTGCTTGAATCCTGCTTGAGAAGTTTCCCACAAGCATCTGGTTGGCTGCTATGAGAACAGGATGCTGGAACAGATGGGCCATTGACCTGACGCAGAAGGCTTTTTTTTTTTTCAGCCAGCCAGAGCTCATCGGAACTCAGTTCCAGCACCTCTCAGGTGGGCGCCATTGCCATTATAAGAGAACATGGGAGGTGTTCATGGTGAGTTCTGGCACCTCTTTTTCTGGAAAAATAGCACTGCTTATGCCACATACCCATCCTTATGTGTGTACGCACTCATACTGTTTTCTTCCCTACCTACATATATTGAATTCATGAAGTGGGGGAAAGAATGGCTTGTCTACATCTCACAGAATAGACATGTTCAACCAGTTGACCGCGATTGACAGGTAGATTCCCAGGGTGTTCCTGGTTGATCGCGGGATTAAATAGAGTGGGCAAGGAATATCATTGTCACCCTCCCCCAAAAAAGCTCAACAACTCTGGGCAACCCACCCCACGCAGGATCCTCCTCCCTCCAATGACAATGGGTAGATCACTTCCATTTTTTATTTATTTTTACTGGGAGTAGATCACAGTCTCTTGAAAGTTGGACATGCCTGTCATAGAAGATTACTTTTTTCTTTTCTTTTCCTGAATGTAAGGTGACAGCCCAGTGTTGTCTATGCAGATGCACAGCTATTATTCCCTCCAGTCAGCTCACCATGGTACAGCACCTCAATCCCTGAAAGGCATAGAAACGACCCACCCCATTTTCTTTTTTTCTTCTTTTTGGCACTGTTTGCTTTTAAATACAAACCAGGGTCTTTGGGGCCATTTGATCTTTAGCAGATCCAAAAACAATAATACACGGCGATGGAAACTGTTTGATTTATTTCTTCTCAAGTCCTCCAAATTCCCTGGACACTTACTTTTATGGATTTATTATTAACCTTTCCTGGCTACAATCGCAGAACAAATAAGGCAAAACCCTTGGCTGCTTATTTCCAGCTACAGTTAAAAATAACCTTGACCTACCATGCGCTGCTGTGCAGCCGGCACATTTTGAAGTACTCTTTTAGAAAGCACTTTCTCTTGATACATAAAAGTGAGGGAGTTATTGCTTTCTTGTCCCATCATTGTAGTGATGAAGGGGTGGCATGAGGGTGGTGGTTGGGGGCGATTCTTTCACAATTCTTCCTTCTCCTGCAGGTTCAAAGCCCGGTGGCATGCATTTAGGTGGCCATTTGTCACTGTCACCCAGATCAGCTATATTTAGGGCTGGGATATGGGTATGAATATGAGGAAGCAATTTTTTAAATATTTTTGTGGAGGGGGGGATCTCAGCATAATGACATTTGCTTCCCAGCATGCCTTGCAAATGCTAAGCTCCAGCATGAGCCAAGCACTTCCCCACTCCCTCTTGGCAAGGTGTCAGAGCTGCCGCTGGCTCCTTTGATCGCCCGTTGAGAGCAAATGAAAACAGACAGCCCTTATTATCTGTGGCACGGAGCGGCAAAAGCCCAGTAAGGCGAGGGTGATACGGCTGCTCCCTTTGAAAAATAAAGCCGCACCATTCAGAGGGTTATCAAGACCACAGGAAAGAAGGCAACTTTTTATCTCCCTCTCCCATTTTGCAGGCATATTAATGTGCACATATTATTACTGCGGTTTTCTTGAGGCTGGATTGAGTGAATGTGGGAGGCAGCAAGAGGTAGGGCTGAAACTGTTTGAACAAGCTGGGCTGGATTGGGGGTGTGCAGGGGGAAGCCTTGCCTGACAGCACAGTTCTTTGCACATCTTCACTCAAAAGTCTTGCCAGTTTCCACAAAGAACTATACTCTCTGAGATTTGGGGGAGAGGCCATAGATCAGTGACTAAGCACATGCAACAAGGCCAGTATCTCTAGTTAAAAGATGTTCAGGTAGGACAGTGTCCAATGATCTCTACCTGACACCATTAAAAGTGAGCCAGTGTGGTGTAGTGGTTAAGAGTGGTAGACTCGTAATCTGGTGAACCGGGTTCACTTCCCCGCTCCTCCACATGCAGCTGCTGGGTGACCTAAGGCTAGTCACACTTCTTTGAAGTCTCTCAGCCCCACTCACCTCACAGAGGGTTTGTTGTGGAGGAGGGGGGGGAGGAGATTGTCAGCCACTTTGAGACTCCTTCAGGTAGTGATAAAGCGGGATATCAAATCCAAACTCTTTTTAAAAGTCTCCACGACTTTTGCCCTGCACCACCCTTTCTCAACCTGGGGCTGATGGGAGTGGTAGTCCAGAATATCTGGAGGGCATGAGTGTGGAGAAAGCTGGGCCAGGTCAATAAATGGTCTGTCTTTGCTTAATAATGAAGCTTTATAGATTAATATCTCTTCCCATGCAATGACAGCCTCTTCATACATGACATCTGAAACAGTTACATTAATGCCTGACATCTTTTTAAAATGCAAAAAAGTGATATTGAAATTTATCACTACCGTGTTTGACTTTCTGTCTTGTTTGACTTGAATTTCACCTCTCCTACATGCATAGAGAGGAAAGAACCAAGGGATATACTGTGGGATAAATCCGCCTTACAACCAACAGGCTTAAGTCTCATTAATATATCATATAACCAACAGGCTTAAATTTCATTAATGCATGAATGGGTTAAGATAATAGAGAAAGCTGTTCTGTCAGGTAGAGATAGGTCACTCCTTACCTTCTGAGGAAGGTTTGCCAAATTCTTTGTTCTCTTACTTCCACCATGTGGGCCCTCCTAGTAAGGAGTTCTAAGGTAGATGCTACAAATTTGGACCACCTTTGTGTTCCTAAACAAATAATTTAGAAACATTTACCATTTTGGAACTTAAGTTATACTGCCTGTTGTTTCTTGCTGCTGTATGGAAAACATGAACTTGGTTTTTGAAGAGTTTGTAAGTAAACTTAGAAGGGAATGTTTTAATGTCTAACAGTCTGTATTTCCACAGTTTGCTTTGCTGCATGTTTTGTGATTTTTAATCTCTGCTGGGACTCTCTCACCCCCAACCTGGATCTAGGCATCCAGGGAATTCTCCTTTTTAATTTACCATATGTATTTATTTTTTTACCAAAATACAAAAATCAGCATATACAGTCTAGTGCTTGATCCTATTCACAAATCGGTTCCAAAAATGTAACTTGCAGATGCTTCATATAGCCATTCAGATTCACAGTAGATTTAAAACTTTGTTATGTTGCTGTTTGTAAATTCTGATACATGCATCACCTTATTAGCTTGCTGGCAAAGCTAATCGAGATCTAAGCAATCCAGCAGTCCAGGATTTGCAAAGTGTATCTTAATTGACTTAGAGCTGAGATCTTGCAAGGGGGTTTTCTTTGGTGTCTGAGTTTCAGTCAGCCAGTCTATTCTAGGCCTTTGTGAACACAGGCATAGATAGACAGAATGTCTTCGCTTCAGGATGACCACATCCACACCTCCCAGAATAATGTGCAGATCAAAACATACTTCTTCTTTGAACGTTGCACACTTCTGAACTTTGCGCTACACTTTTCTGTTCCAGAAATGTAGCAAAATGTGTTACAAAACGGATATTTTAGGACAAATATATTTCTAATTGGGAGCATGGAGAAATGCAATATATATTTATATACCATATAAAATGCTATATAAAATACGTTTTTAAATGTGTGTGTTTTTTGGTCCAGTTTAAAAGAAAAATGACAGATTACTATATAACCATCATGCAGTGTATTGGAGGCAGAGATGGGTGAATCTGTCAATTTCAGTTTTGCTCAATTTCCTTTTTTTCAGCTCTCCAAATTTCCACATCAGTTTGTGAAACTTCTCATGAAAACCCACCAGCATTATTTTTTTGTGAATTTCTCCTACTATACATATTTTTTTTAAAGGGGGAATTCCCCTAATATTCACATTTTTGAAGCAATTCTCCTAGTATAATTCACTTTTGTATGTAATTTTCATGAATGCATGGATTTATACACACACTTTACTCTAGCACGTGCATATTTGAATGCATCATTTGGCTGGAGAACTACTTTGCAAAATTCAGATCATCACGATAAATTACCAAAAAGCAGTGTGTCGTAACAACATTTTTGTCTTTACTGCTTTCTGTATTAAATATAGTAAATCAGGGCACAGTAATAATAGCAATGTTATAAATGCAGGTCAAGCCATGCAACACTCTTTAAAAAGAAAAAGAACAAAACAGAATCTCTAGACAACTGTGCTTTTACTATGAATATCTAGTGCATACTTCGAAGTCACTTAGGGTGCAGAATCAGTGAACTGGCAAACCAATAAAGAGGGTTGGGTCTGACAGCACTGTTCTTTGCCCTTTGATTCAGTGAATGCTTCTGTTAATGGAAGGGGAGATGGTTGTTGTTGTTGTTGTTACTTCCCCTTTTTCATCATCCTGCAGCTATGAGATCGCTGGTGCTTCACACATGCCTTGTGCAAACCAGGAGAAAAAATCCAGGAGGGGATTCAGCACTATGAAAAGTCGCATCCCCTTCCTTTCACATCAAAACTCCCATGGCTACGAGTATGTCAAAAACAAGGTTGCATTTTGTTATGTTCTATTTTTGTTTTATAATTTGAGTAGAATGACGTGTCTGGCAGGTGCTACATTAAAAAATAAATAAATTAGTAAACACATTTCAGGTTCATTTCCCCACCCCTGGGGTTTACCTGGACTGATCCGATTGAACGAGTCAATTTTAATGTCCTGGTATAGAGAAGGATTGAAAACGAATGTGGCTGAGTTCTCCTGTGTGCCAGGATGCAGAGGCTCAGCAGAGATAAGATAACCTTGCAAATAAACAACAGATGGCCAGTGGCCTAATACTATGCTATAGATGAGCATGACAGGGATTTATTCCTTCAACCTGCAGAAGGAACCTTGAAGAGGCTGAAGCTGCGGGAATGGATGGGCCCACCAGCAGCCGGGCTTTTGCTACAGGAATTCAGTCAAAGCAGATACAGGGATTCAGTCAAAGCAGATGGCATTAAAATGCTGCAATAGTATTATGCAGCTGTTTCCTTTCTTTCTTGGATAATGCGTGCGATTCAGAATAAATTCCCCTGAGGGATTCTTAGATCAACCATCAGTCTCAAATATGCTTCTCTCCAGAGGTTCTTTCTTTCTTTCTTTCTTTCTTTCTTTCTTTCTTTCTTTCTTTCTTTCTTTCTTTCTTTCTAAAGGCACAGACAAACACATACACACCAGTCCTGACTCTGTCTTGTTGATAAATTTGGGTTTAAAGGCCATTGACTTTAATAGAGCTACTCTGGTGTAACAAGATTGGTGGACAGGATCTGTTCTTTGCAAAGAGTTTTGGCTGCAGAGACCAGACTGTGTGTTATCCTTCATGCCCAATTTGAAAGCAGTAAAGTAAAAAAAATAAAAATAAAAATTGCTGGGTAGATATCTAAAAACTGAAGGATAAAAATGCCATCACAGGAAACAATGCCTTATTCTGAATCAGGGCATTGATCCATCTATTGTTTGGGCTCTCACTGAACTCTAACATATGTGGAATGGTTGTGGGAGTTGGGGATGTTTGGCCTAGAGAACAGGAGACCGAGAGGTGATATGATCGTCATTTTCAAATATCTAAAAGGCTGTTGCATGGAAGATGGAGCAAGTTTGTTTTCACCTGCTCTGGAGGCTAGAACCCGAAAGAAGGGATTCAAGTCACAAGAAAAGTGATTCTGACTAAATATAAGGAAGAACGTTATGAAAGTAAGAGCTGTTCAACAGTGGGATGGACTCCCTCAGAAAGTGGTGGACTCTCCTTTTTTTGAAGGTTTTGAAGCAGAGGTTGGGTGTTCATGAATGCTTTAGTTGAGATTCCTACTCTTTAGGGGGTTGGAAGCGGCAGGAATATTTTGGGCATCACATGGCAGGACAGAGTCTCAAACAAAGATGTGCTCTCCCATGCCCACATTCCCAGCATGTTCACACTCCTGTCTCAGTGATGTCTGTGCTAGCTTGGTCATTTCCACAGAATGGAAGATGGCAGGATCCCCAAGGATGTGTTCTATGGGGAGCTGGCTTCCGGCACTAGGCCCATTGGGCAGACAAATTCTGTGTTAAAAAGATGTTTGCAAACGAGAAATGAAGGCTGGCAACATCAACCCCATTGTATGGGAATCCCTTGCAGACAGGGGTGCTTGAATATAATGGGGGGGCAGGTAAGCCCTGCCCCACAGTATTGATCAAATAATGTGGAGCGCGCACACCATCTGAATGGCAATGCCCATCAACTTGGGGGGGGGGCAACCCCCTCAAATATTTTATAGGGGGCAAAGGCCTCCTAGGAGTCGGCTCCTATGATTGCAGACAACCATAGTGCCTGGAAACAGACAAGTAGTGTATCCACAGCAGTGACCAGAGGAGGAATGACCACTGGGAGGAACATAGAAAGAAGAAACTCCATGGTGCATATGCAGCAGCGTATACAGATGATTTCATCTGCCTCAGCTGCAACAAAACATGTCTCTCCTGTATCAGTCTCTGCATCAACAGCAGGCAATGTAACTCTCAAATGGTTTTACTTCACCCTTGAAGGTGCACTCCTGCATTGTCTCCCGAGACAGAGAGATGCCAGCAACAACAACAAAAGGAGGACTAGATGACGCTTTGGGTTCCTTCTAACTCTTATGATTTCTATAACCTGTGTATTACTTTTCTCTCCCCAAACTTCCAGATATTATGCTGTCTGAGACTGGTGGAAATTGTTATAGACTGATCGTCCTAGAGATGAACTCCTTGTTGTTTTTGTGTAATATTCAGGACTTATTTACAAAAGCAAATATAGGGTTTTCTTATTGGCATGAAAAACATCTATTCAGTGATGTAGGTAACAGGAGATGCAGCTGGGAGAAAATTGTCTCTCCGCCCTGCTTTCTCTGTTTAGGGAGAGGGTAAGATGAATGGCTGGGTTATGCTATCTTTTTGCCTTTTGTGTATCTAGTCCAAAAACCAGTCCAGGCGTGTAAATGTCAAGATGCTGGAGGGCAAAATTATGGTCCATGGAATCACTTGGGAGTCAAGCTTTACCCCATTTTTGGTAAGGGAGTAAAGTGTGTGGAGCAAAGTAATTCAAGAGGAGAAAGAATAGAATTCTCAGCCCAGGAATGAAAAATAAAGCCCCCTTTTCATGAAAAGGATGTAATGAGAAAGAGAAAATTGCTTCTTTTCATTACAGCCTAAAGCTTGACCTCATGCTCTGTCTTACAATCTGCACTTCTCATTATCATCTGGAGCTATGCTTTCTATTCCTCCAGCCTTTTCTTCCCACCAAAGGAAAATAGCAAGTTGATGATGAGGATTCTGCCTTCCTAGAGACCAATCCCTGGGTCGCAGCTATTCATTCACAGTGCAGAATCCTCTAAGAGTTTTCTCCTTCTCAACATTCATGTAGCCTATTAACAGTTTCCTCTCTTGCCATGAGTAGGTGAGATATAAAGCCAGAGAACATCTATTTCTGTTTTTGAATACATCCTGCCAACTAGACCCATAATAGTTTCAGTAAATCCAAAGAGCAAGCAAAGGGGCAAGATCATTATAGTAACAAATAATTTTCTATTCTATCTATTTTTCTATCATCTATCTATATCTATCTGTCATCTATCTATCTATCTATCTATCTATCTATCTATCTATCTATCTATCATCTATCAATATCTATCTTCTGTCTATCTATCTATCTATCAACTATCTATCTATCTAATCTACTTTTCATTTATTTTATTACATTCATACCACACCTTTCCTCCAAGGAGTTGAAGGTGATCTACATGGTTCTCCCTCTACTGATTGTATCCAAACAGCAACCATGGTTGGTAGGTTTGGTTGAGAGGCAGTGACAGCTTCGTAGTCACCCACTGAGCTTCGTGATTGAACCCCACTGTCCCAAATCATAGTCCAGAACCCTAACTGCTGCACTACATTGACTCTCATAATCTGCCTATCTATTTGAGTTGGAAGGTACCCTAAAGGTCCTCAAAGCAGGATCTGCCATGCAAAATGCAACTGTAGCATCCCTGACAGCATCCCATCCAATTTCTGCTTCAATGCTTCCAGCCAAGGAAACCCCACCTCTTTGTGAGTTACTCTGCTCCACGGCTGAACAGGTGTTACCATGATACGACATTTATCTGAAAGCTTCAACAAAAATGCCTTCCCTGAAATTTCTTCCCATTGACTTTTGCCTTTTGGTTGTGACTTAGAAGTAAGAAGGTACACTTCCTTCTTTGTGCACAGTGAAAAATAAAAGCTATGCTGATAACAAAGCTTCAGAATGAGAATGCTTCGAAATACCAGTTGCTGGAAACCGCAGGAATGGAGGAGTCCTGTTGTGCTCAGGTTCTGCTTGCAGGTTTCCCATAGGCATCTAGTTGGCCACTGTGAGAACCCTGGACTAGATGGGTCATTGGCCTGATCCAGCAGGCTCATTTTATGTTCCTATGAACCTGTTATAAGTCTGATTTCAGTATCCTGAGTATATAGAGGACAGGGGCATATTTTTAGGTCAATCATGTTACATGCTCATATATGATACTGTACTTATTACCAATTTCAATAACCACAGTAAGGTGCAAGAAGTTAATTCCGCTGATACCTCTCCATCGCAGTAGTATTCTTCTCTTTGATTATAGGTGTGTGTCTCTGTGCTAACCTTCTTAACCCACCTAAGCTTTCTCCTTTCTACTGACTGCCTGAAATAGCTTCCTTGGCACATGGGAGCAATGTCACAATTAGATAGATACAAAATGGATACTAGATAAATGCTTCTTCCAGATAAATTTATACTAGTATGCCCCCAATATTGATCTTGGAATGTTTAGGTTTTTCTGAAAATGGCAAAAGAATTCCTTATTTTAATCTGCATAGGCTTCAGAATGGTCATTCCTCATTTGGTACAATTCACACTTCTAACATTGTATCATGTTGACCCTTTTAAAAGTCAGATCTGAGGGGAAGAGACTCTCTCCCATAGACTGCTATCATTTCCCCCTGTATATCCAAAGTTTTCTGCCGGGGAATTTCAACTTATCTTTTGAATACATTTGAATACATTAGAGAGTTGCTCCAATGTGGGAAAGAGAGTGAGGCAGTTCAGCCAGAGGTGACGTCAGCAGTTGGTTGAAGTAATATTTGCCCATTTGGTTTAATACAAAAAAAAAAAAAATGTAAGATCCACATTGAACACAGGTTACATAAATCCATAAGGTAAAGTAAACCTGCTACTACAAACAACAGCTTCCCTGGAATCACAGAATAACAGAATCATAGGGATTTCATTCATATCTCTGGAATACAACGTTTCAAAGAAAGTGCAGCCATATTTAATAGCATAAAATGAGACATCTGTTATAATCAGACAGAGAGTTATATGCCCACCAGGTTATGAGGTTCCACAGGGAATGCCTTGTCTGAGTCCCCAATATCCTGTTGCTGGTTTTCTCTTTTAAACCAGGGATGGGGAACCTGTAGCATTACTGCTGTTGTTGGACTCAGATCTGCCCCAGTCAATATGACCAATGGTCAAATACCCTTCCATGTGCTGTTCAATGGGCCTTGCTCTGTGCCTAGGAAGCATGTGTTTTCTAGGCATGGGTCTGAGCAGTTTCGCCTTTGCTCCACTGCTTCCCGCAAGAAAATCCACTCTTAAGTGATAAATCAGAATAGCAATTCATGGAAATCCTGATTGTCGTTTGCTCTGAGTCAGTGCTAAATTGTGGGTTTCCCCGTGGAAAAGCAGTGGGACTAAGTATGGATTAGCCCAGTGTGAACCTTTAAGCACCTGCTGAAGACCCTTCTATTTAAGCAGACATTCCTGGGTTCATAATCATTCATCTCATTGTTCTGTTGTATCATTTATTTAGCATAATGTTTTATTGACGGCTTCCCTGTTTTTCCTGATTTATTTCTCCATATTTTTGCTTTTAAATGTTGGATATGCATTTTTTTCCTTTTTAATTATTCTACTGTGTTTTATGCAAACTGCTTCAGGGTTTACATATTAAACAGCATATAAATATTCTTGATGCTGATGATCAGGCCTGGCCCTGGCATGCAGCATGGTGACCCAGCCTCAGATGTCACCATGCATGTATGTGGGAGATACAACAAGTGGTATCTGAGCAAGACTAATGAAATTTGCTGTTCTTAGCAAGGAAAGGGAATACAATTTTGGTTCTGATTCAGGCAGCAAACTGTGTTGGGTCAGCACTGGTCCCATCTCCCTATAAGCAAATATTTCACTGTCAACTGCCAGAATACTCATGGTGAACAATCCTGCAATACCATGCATAGAGCATCTATAGCATATTCTGTGTTTTATACCCTGAAGCCATCTAATTCTGGCATGCTGGAGGATCCTTTTCAAACCAACAGTGGATGTATTCATTAAGAAATGCCATCTTTCAGATAAGTTTTTGGTGTAGATGTCAAAACAGGAATCAAATTATTAACGTGATCCTTGAAAATGCAATGCAAGTAATGGCACTGATCAAAGGGAAGAAATTGGCCCGAATACCAGGAGTGGTGGGTGGAGATAATGCTGGGATTAGTATTAAATATTTACATAATGCTCTAAATTTACCTTTAGAAAATGTAGAATAAGACATGATCCTCGCGTTTAAAGAGCTTACAGTCTCTCAAAGCCTATCAAGCTATAAAACAATCTAGGAAATGAAAGGAAGGCCTCATCCATACATAGGAAGACAAACCAATCAAAGTGCTGGAGATAAGGAACAGTTCTGTACAGGACTGAGCCAAAATTCCTTTTTTTAAAATGTGTTTTTTTCCTCCTCAGAAAATTATTTTTCTTGTTTAAACCTCAATTTTTACAACCCCCTCTTACAATCCCCTCTTATGTTGGTCCCCCCCCCCCCCGGCAAAAAATCTTTTATTTTCAAGTGCTCCTTAACTATTGGAGAATTACAGTTAATTTGCTGTCATCTCCAGGGGAAGTATCTCAGACTGTACAACTGAGGATGTCTTCTGATTGTAGCCTTAGAGGACACTTGACATGGACTAATGGTCTCATTTATGTGCAACTATTTAGTTCTGTATTCAATTATTTATTTAATTGTTTCGCTCATTTGCTCAACGCCCCTCCCCATTTCCAATAATATTGATATGTAGCCCTTTTCCAATGTTCCTAGTGCTTCCTGTGCATTACCTCAGCAGTAATTACCTCTGCAGCCGGAAGCTAAACTCAGCTTCTGTGTGCTCTGGCACTCATCACAGTGTCCCATTGTGCCAGAAGCAGTTTAGTCCTGCTGGCCACATGACCCGGAAAGTTGTCTGTGAACAAGTGCCAGCTCCCTTGGCCTGAAAAGTGAGATGAGCGCCACAACTCCATAGTCGCCTTTGACTAGACTTAACTGTCCAGGGGTCCTTTACCTTTTTACCTCAGCAGTTCACCTGTAAAACAATCTGGCATTTGTTTCCCAATCCCCAGATTGCAAATGAAGGTCTGTTGAGAGATTGCGCCTTTCTGCACCATGACTATTGGGGAACCTGGGACTTCCTGGTGTACAAAAGTCTAGATCTCTGTAGTAGGGATAGCTGATGTGGTACCTTCCAGATGTTGTTGGACTACAATTGCTATCTGCCCCAGGCAGCATGGGTGAAGGTCAGGGATAATATGAGTTGTATACCATCAGTAACTAAAAGACAGCACATTAGTGACAGGCAATGTGGTTTATGATTAAGGGGGGGAAAATGAAATGACCAAAAAATGGCTGCCATCATGTTCACCAGGGGACACCTGGCTTGACAGCAGTACATGTGAAAAGGATTTAGGAGTCTTGGTGGACTACAAGTTTAACATGAGTCAATAGCATGATGCAGCTGCAAAAAAAGCTAATGCTATTCTAGGCTGTATCAACAGAAGTTAAGTGTCCAGATCAAGGGAAGTAATAGTTTCACTATGTTCTGCCTTGGTTAGACCCTACCTGGAGTACTGTGTCCAGTTCCAGGCACAATTTAAGAAAATTATTGAAAAGCTGCAAAGTGTGCAGAAAAAGATGACCAAGATGATCAGGGACCTGGAACAAGCCTTATGAACAATTGAGAGAGTTAGGTATATCTACCCTGGAGAGGAGAAGACTGAGAGGTGATATGATAGCCACCTTCAAGTGTCTGAAAGGCTGTCACACAGAAGATGGAGCAAACTTGATTTCTGTTGCTTGCTCCAGAGGGTAGGACCTGAAACAATGGATTCAAATTATAAGGAAGGAGATTCCAACTAAATGTTAGGAAGAACTTTCTGATGGTAAGAGCTGCTTGACAGTGGAACGGACCACCCCAGAAGATGGTGGACTCTCCAACAGTGGAGGTTTTTCAAGAGAGGTTGAATCAGGGATTCTTTAGCTGTGGTTCCTGCATTGTGGGGAATTGGACTAGATGAGCATTGGGGATACCTTCCAATCCCATAGTTCTATGATTCTATGATCAATTTCCTTTGGGATTGATTGCTATGTACGTATTTTCCACCCTTCCAGCTAAAATCCCTGGACTTTGCTGGCACTGGATATTCCTTGCCAAAGAGCAGGTGCCATGCAAGTCTGGA
This sequence comes from Lacerta agilis, assembly GCF_009819535.1. Taxonomy (NCBI): domain Eukaryota; kingdom Metazoa; phylum Chordata; class Lepidosauria; order Squamata; family Lacertidae; genus Lacerta; species Lacerta agilis. Next base: position 84,595,985 of record NC_046314.1, on the reverse strand, counting down.
AAAGTTGTTAGATTTACAGCCACTTTTTGAGGTGTGATAATGTTAGAGGAAGCTAGTAAGGTTAATGAATTGCCTGCCAGCAACTTCCTCCCAGTGAACTCTTTGCAAGAAAAAGTTAACAAGAACCTTTCTAGCAAGTGCATTTTCCATATTGACACCAGCTTGTATTGTTTATTCATGCTTACTGTAGCAGGGAACACCTATTTTTCTCTGAAGAGCCTATTTATACTGCTTTCTAATTTTCCATTTCAATGACTTTATGACTTGTCCTTCAGCTTTGCTCCGTTTTCTCGGCTGGAAGAGTTTTTTTGTTTTTTGTTTTAGATGAGAGGCACAGAATGTGGCGAGCAAAGTACAATGTTGATTCCTGTCCACAATATACCAGGTCAAAGGCACGATGGGTCATTGCACCTGGGCCATATAGTGGGGAAATGGGATATATTTCGACTTGCTCAAATTTTCCCAGGTAGAAAAGGAAACACATGGTAAGAACAACAAAGAGCACCATAGCACCGTAACGATTAACGGATAAATTGTGGTAAAAGCTTTCATAGACTGGAGTTTTCTTTATCAGAAGCAAAGTCTTATTTGACAGAAAATCATACAAGGATGATAGTAATGCAAGAAAGTTTGATGGTTTGATGGGATGCATACCCAAAGGAGAGGTTTGCAGGAGTGGCTTACCTTTTTCAGGCTGGGGAGAAGCTTATAATGTTCAGTTTGGGGTAGAGATGGGTGTATCTGTCTATTTCTGGTAGGAAGGGAAAAGGAACCAACCTAATTTACTGGTCCTGGACAGCTATCAGTAAGACTGCACACACCTCCAAGTGAAGTTCTGGTGCATTCTTGGGGGTGGGATGCATTCAAAATCTATATTCTCAGGGGGATCCATAAAAAAAACATACAGAATGAGGATTTTAGGGGATGAAATGTATACAAAATACAAAGAGGAAAGTGTGTACAACAGGGTAGTCAGTGATGGACACCAACCTGAGAGCATTAAAAGAGGGTTAGTTATATACTAACCTGCCCTGCCCTGGGACCACATTCCCCTTCTGAATGGCATCTTCTGAATGGGGGATGTCCAAATTTACTGGCCAGGTTGCCATAGCAAAGAAGGTTCTAACACTTTGAAACACAGAAAGGATTCAAGAAGGCTAAACATAGCTGAAGGCTGGAAGATCCAGAACAGATAGAAGAAGGTATTTCTTCATGTAGCAAACAGTTAAACTAAGAAATTCACTCTCACAGCAGGCAGGGATGGCCACCAACATAGATGGCTTCAGATTTATCACAGATATCTGGTTGGCCACTGTGAGAGCAGGATGCTAGACCTGATCCAGCAGACTCTTGTTATGTTCTTATTCTGTGGACTACATCCCCCTGTCCTAGTCAGTGTGGTCAATGGTCAGGGATGATGGACATTCAAAGCAGCTGCAGGAGAAGCAGATTGCCTACCCCTGATGTACAATTTAAAACCCCCCTTGTGTTTCACTGTATTTTAATTGCCCCAAAAGGGGAGTAGAACAGGTCTTTGAGTTAGAGATCTAGCATGTGTGTGACATACCCAAATTTGTGATTCTTCTCCATGGTTTTGGCACATGCCATAATGGGCCTGATCTTCCTGAATCCCACTAATATTTCCCAGCATGCATGCTGGGTGGTTGCATCAGCCACCAGATCCAGGCATATGCTAGGTCAAATCCCTAAATTGTAGTCTGTGAAGTTTTAAAACCCTAATTAAACATTAGCCCTACCCCCCAAACTTATTCAGAAATATTGATGTTGATCCAAGGCGGATCAACCTCATGCTTCCCAGATCAAAGCCACTGGGGGGGGGCATAGCTATGCACAGTAATAATGTGCAACCAACTTTCAGTCTAGATAATATTCTGAAGTTGACCTGCCTGGTGACGTTCTCTAGAAGATAAGCATACTCCTTTAATATTTAGCTGTGAAATCAACTGTGCCATCTCTAAGAGCAGGCAAATACTGTCATATTAGCCAGGTTTGATTCTTGCAGTGCAGAGAGGGAAATGAATAGATTGTCGTACAGCTCTAGTAAATGTAGACACATCTGATGGGAACTTTGCCCACTCTTGGCTCAACATTTCATCCATAAAGAAGCAAAGATTGCTGCCAAACTGAAAATCTCCCCAGATTTTAGCAACGATATGACCTGGGAGAAGCCAGAGCTGAAAAGAGCTTGAATCAAACAAGACCTGTAGCCTCCTGATACACCTGCTGTCACCAAGGTATGCAATACTAAAACAGAAGATCATAGCTAATGTATTTGAGGCTGATCTCCAGAAATGTTTTACACAGAAGTGTTGACTGTTTAAGCAACCCAAAGGGGAGAGAGGGAGGGAGGGAGGGAGGGAGGGAGGGAGGGAGTGAGAGAGAGAGAGAGAGAGAGAGAGAGAGAGAGAGAGAGAGAGAGTCTTTCTTTTTAATAGTATTTTATATTTGTGCAGTCATCATATTAATTACTTGGAAAATTTTGTTATAAGTAAGCCACTTGTAAGCCATGCTTTAAATTTGTACAGCAAATAGTGTGATGGGGATAATATATGATTCCACTTCAGGTAATTTGCATTCTGCTTACTTAATATTCCATTTGTAGTTTTCACTGGGGCGGGGGAATGCAATTCTTTGCCTTCCCCTGATCAGCTTGGTGGGCGGAAAGTGTTGCCATTTGTGAATGGGTGGTGAATTTTTGAATGTTTGGCAATGCCTTGGTCATGCTATGAATGATGGAACATGCCTTTCATGTGTCAAATGTGCTGGCTTCCTTTGACTGTCAGAAACCTAATCTCTTGCCATTCCCCCACCCCCACCCTATGGGTGAGGGGCGGGAAAGCAAGTTTTTAAGCCTCAGGCTTTTCCTATGAAATTGTCATTCATTTATTTATTTATTTTTTAAAAAAGTGTATCTTCAAGTGACAACTTCTAAAACTGGGATGGCCAACTGGAGGCTCATGGGCTGCATGACTGCTACCACCCCTACAATTTTGTATTAAGAACATAAGGCAAGTCCTTTTGGCTGAAGAACCCTCCACCAATCTTGCCCCACAGGTTAGAGGGTAACCAATATTTTTGAAGGCTGTTCTTGACTATGTTATGCAGTATCCATTGCCTAGCTCTCCTACTCCTCTCAGGTATTCAAAAACCCTCCTCTGCAGTCATCTGAGCCACCCCTCACCCTTTCAGACCCATCCCAGATGTGGTTCAAGATGTGGTCCCTGCTGTGCATGTTGGGGATTTTGTTGCACTCAACACAGGTGGCCTCAGGTGCAATTTCTGTACATGGTGACGCATAATTAGTCCTCCTGCGTTTGGCTCACCGAGACTCCGTCACCAATGTTTCCTTCCAGAGATTATATTTACATTTTATTCATGACTCTATCAGGATTAATTTCAGTGTTTCATGTTGCTTGTAACTTCTCATGCAATATGAATGAAGCAGCAGCTGCTGCATGCTGGCAGCCTGGGCCTTCCAAGGGCGCAACATGTCTGCATCCGCTCACCACCATCACTTCCAAAGCTGTTATTCCACGGACCACAGACTAGACCAGGGCAGATCAAAGGGAGTAACTGTTGCAGCAGTAATCAGAGGTGAGGTCCCTATTCAGGGATTCACTTGATCTTTGGCTGTCAAAAAGCCTAGTGAGAGATCCATAATTATCATTAAGTTCTGAAGATTGTAAACACTAGGGGGATGATGAGGATATATATAATGTGCTGCAGAGCACATTAAGCTTTCTCATAGCTGAGAACATCAGAGAATGGATGGAATTCACACTAGATTTCATTTTCTCTCCCAGGACTTTCAACCAAAACAGCAGCTAGTCATGTAGTTCAGCCTACCAGGTGCTCAATATGTTCTCTTGCTTACATTTCTAGGCAGCTAGGCAGGCAGGAAAACATTTTTTTTGGGGGGGGGTATTAAGTGTTTGGTGGGCTAGAATACATGACTAGCTGGACTGCTCATGACTTGGTTTGTAAGACTGGACAGCTTGCTTAAACAAATCTCAGGAGAGTCAGAGTGGCAACAGAAAGTACTTATTTACACAGTGTTGTGTTAAACTATGGAATCCACTCCCACAAGATGTTAACAATGACCAACAGCTTGGATGGAGAATTAGGCAAATTCACGGAGGCCAAAGTTATCAATGGCTGTCAGCCGTGATGGTTGTACTCTTCCACCACTGTCAGAGACAATATGCCTCTGAATAGTGAGATCATTATTACCATGATGCAGACCCGTCTTAAGGGGATCTGCCGCCCTGGCGCGGCTATCCCTCCGGCGCCCCCGCCATGCCGCCTCTCCGCCGCCTCCCTCCCGCGCTTGCCGCCCCTTGGGAGGGGGGTGGGCGAGCGGGGGTGGGGGGCGTGGCGCTGGAGCGGCGCGGGGCTCTGCGCGCCCTTCCAGCGCTTCCGGGATGGGAGGCGAGGGCGGCCGGCTCGCGCTCCCGTGCAGCTCGCGCTCCGCGCGCAGCTGGACGGCGCGGCGCTGCTGGGCAGCTCGCGCTGCATCGGGCGGGCGGCCGGCTGCGCGCGGGAGCGCGAGCCGGCCGCCCTCGCCTCCCAGAGCCCCAGCTGGAGTGCTGGAAGGTCGCGCAAAGCCCCGCGCCGCTCCAGCTGGGGCTCTGGGAGGCGAGGGCGGGCGGCTTACAGCCCGCCCGCCGGCGCGCGAGTGCCCGCCTGCCCGTGGGGGCGGGGGCGGGTTGGGGAGGAGGAGCCCGGTATGCCGGCGGGCTCGCGGGGGCGCCCCTGGGGCGCCCAGCGCCCTGGCGCACCGCGCCACCGGCTTCTATGGATGAGACGGCTCTGCCATGATGATTTCACCACCTCCTGCTCCTCCTGTATATATCACAAAACAGAAGATGCTACATTAGCCCAACACACAGTGAGTTTCCTCATTGGTCATCTATGTCACTGGCGGTCAGGAGTGGTGTGCAGAGTCCTGCTTCATGGTGAGAAGTGGAAAACATGTCACAGAGATGGTGATCCTGCAGCAAAAGTAACACCTAGAATGACTCTAGGTCATATGAGACAGTCCTAACAGCTTGTGGAAATAGTAGTATCAAGATGGAAGTAGTAATATCAAGGATGAGATCATCACTCTTAACAATTGATTCTGGAAATAAGATGATTATAGATTATATGAGTAAAAACTGAGGAGACCTGCTGCTATTTCTGAGTGATGTGTTTCCTTTGAGAACCAGCGTGGTGTAGTGGTTAAGAGCAGTGGACTCGTATCTGGTGAACCGGGTTCGTGCCCCTGTTCCTCCACATGCAGCTGCTGGGTGACTTTGGGCTAGTCACACTTCTTTGAAGTCTCTCAACCTCACTCACCTCACAGAGTGTTTGTTGTGGGGGAGGAAGGGAAAGGAGAATGTTAGCTGCTTTGAGACTCATTAGCGTAGTGATAAAGTGGGATATCAAATCCAAACTCCTCCTCTTCTTGATCAACCTCTATCAACCACTCATCTGTTAGGAACATAGGAACACAGGAGGCTGCCTTATACCAAGTCAGACCATTGAACCAACTAGCTCAGTACACTGGCCAGCAGTGGCTCTTCATAGTTCCAGACTGCAGACATTCCCAGTCCTACCTGGATATGTTGGGGGTAATGTATGGAACTATTTGCATACAAAGCAAATGCGCTACCACTGAGCAATGACTTTGTTCTATCTGAACACAATTGTGGTGCTGGTGTGATTAGGTCAGGCATGTTCTATCAGGGATGGATGGATAAAAGCCCAAGTCCAGTCTCGCTATCAAAATCATGGTTGCAATATGATGTTTAAAGTCTCATGGCTAGAACAGGGTGTGCTGTCACTTCAAAGGTTAATGACCTCTTCTGCCTTGTTCTTGGCCAGATGACATCTCTTCTGCCACCCACACATTCACTAAGCTGATGATAATTAATCACCACTCTGTGAAACTGCTTTTCTCTACTGGAGCACACTTGGATGAAGCAAGAGCGGCTGATTGAGGTCAGGTGTGATTGAGGGGAATAAGCTTGCCAGATCCGTGTTGCAATAGAAATGAGCAAGGTGGAAGTGTAGTGTTCTAAAATAAAGGGCATTCATTGTGTTATGTAAATCAGGGAAAGAAAATAAGACATATCCCTTAAAAATAAAGTGCCATCTGGGAAATGCTGGGAAAACATGCAATCTTATATAGACCTCTTAAGAAATGGACAGAGCTGTGGAAACAAGTACTAGCTAAATAGGAGAAATAAATTACCTCTCTTCCAGGAAAGGTGGCCAAGTGAGCCCTGAGGAATTGGCCTGAAACTGTTGCCGAAGAAGAAGCATTCTAGTTCTCTAGACCTACCTAAAGCCTCTTGGTCATCACTGATACATGGAATTTCTGTGTTCAGAATATATGGAGGCATTTATCCATGTCTGGAGGCTGTATGGCCCTGAATGCCAGTGCTGGGGAGCAATAGCAGGAGAAGGTTGTTGCCTTCATGACCTCCTTCTAGGGTTCTCATAGGCATTTGGTTGGTCACTGTATGAAACCGGCTACGGGCTTCACTCCTTTAATTTTCAACTCTTGTTTAGAACACTGTGCTCTAAACCATTCTGTTCCTCTGTGGCTTTTCTTCAGCATGGTGTTCTAAACAAGAGTTGAAAATGAAAGGTGGGATTCAACAAATGAGTCCTGTCAGCAAAAGCCCCGCACAAGGACTTTTTGATTGAAGAATTGGGCTTGCCGTCCTCTCCTCCCACTCCCCCCCCCTGAAATTGTCTGGAGTGGTGGTGTGGGGGGGGGAGGGGACAGCATCCCAGGGACAGGTTGTGGGGGGGGGGGAGAGGGGACATAGTTCTGTTTGGCAAGCCCAAATGCTTGTCCTGATGGAACACTTTCCTTTGTGAAATGCTGCCTTCCTCAAAAACCCAGAACAATGGGGAATCCTCAGCTCTACATTAGAAACCAACCAACCAACCAACCATACACGTGGTAAGATCAAAGGCATGCAGCTATCTCATGTGGGAGGAGTGCCACCTACTGAGCCACCAGCAACCTGGTTCGAGCTTTCTCTAGAGGTCATCTTCCTTAAGCTGTCAGTGGCACCATCTGACCCTGCTTAGCTCAAGAGATCTGACAGGATTTGACAGTCCAACAAGATACGGCTGCTTAATTGGAGATTATGCTGAAAGTATCTGTTGCAGTCTATTCCCAACCCTTTCCTGGTTCCATGTCTTTGAGTTATGTTTCTTGATTTAGACATGGTTCATCAGTACAGTGTGGCCTTTAACAAAATAGGGAATCTAGGGATGCTTCTAAAATCCCCCTCACCTGATGTTTTTGAACCTCTCAGTTACCTGGTTTTCTTCCAAAAGCAGAACCAATGCATTCTGGATTCTCCATTGTTCCAGATTTTATTTTTGATTTTTGTAGAGGAAAAAAATCTGTTTTTCCACAATGTTGAGTGCCTTCAGTACCTCTTTGGATTTTCTTCAACTGGAATTCAGAAGGAATAGAAGGCATAGCAAAGGAAGCCTGTGAAATAATAAAATATCCCTTTCATTTACAGCAGGGATAGGATCATCAGGTCCAAACCTCTCTCTAGCCCTTGAGACACTCCCAATGCCGTGCTTGTCACTGATTCTGGTCTGTGCCTTTCCTTGAGACCTTTAGCCTGGCTGAAATGTGTTCTTGCATAGCAATAATGTCTCTTGTTGCCTGGATGGAGAGGTGTGTAGAAGCCTCTAAGTTTTGCATGGCTGTAATGTAGGCAAAAATCATCGGTAAAGGTAAAGGACCCCTGGATGGTAAAGTCCAGTCAAAGTTGATTTAGAGGTGGAGCAAGGTGGGTGCAGCCCACCCTGGGTGTCATCCCTGAGGGGGGTGACATCGCTGCACGGCCACCCCTCCGGGAAGCTCGCCACAGGTGCCTCCCCGGGATGCCGCAGATGGTGTACCACCCGGGACTGTCACCATGGGCGACACACCGGCTGGGACGCTCGCCACAGATGGCGCACACACACACACACCCCCGGGATGCTCACCCTGCCCCCTGGGATGTTCAACCCAACCCCGCAGGTGGCTAGCCTTGCCCCCCGGGTGCATGCCACTCCTGGTGCCAAAAAAGCTAGCTCCGCCTCTGAGGCAATTATGGGGTTGCGGTGCTCATCTCGCTTTCAGGCCAAGGGAGCTGGTGTTTGTCCACAGACAGCTTTCCAGGTCATGTGGCCAGCATGACTAAACTGCTTCTGGAGCAATGGAACATGGAAATACCATTTACCTTCCTGTCACAGAGGTACCTATTTATCTACTTGCACTGGCATGCTTTCGAACTGCTAGGTTGGCAGGAGCGGGGACAGAGCAAGGGGAGCTCACCACCATCACACGGATTTGAACCGCCAACCTTCCGATTGGCAAGCCCAAGAGGCTCAGTGGTTTAGACCACAGCGCTACCTGCACCCCTAGGCAAAAATCACACCTGCTACTTAGCCTATTTTTGCCTCTGACCCCACTCACTTTTCCCTCTGGATCTGCCCAAAACTGACCTCAGATGATTCCCCAACAAGGGATGAAGCCCTCAAGCTGAAAGTTCTCCGTTTTCCAGGATCTTGCTTCAAAAAAGGTTTCTTGCTTCCCAGTGAAACCTTAATTCCTTACTAGCACCGAGTTATTTCTATAGTCACTTCTTTGGGGTGGTCTACAGGCTTCCAAAGGCATAGAAATTCTTATAATTTGATCTTCTGTCATGGAACAGCATCCCAAAGTCCTGGGAATTTTCACTGCAGTCAATAAACACCACAGGTGGCCTAGGACATGGGACATATACATATCAGCATTCTAGAAAGCTTACACCTGCCAGCCCAAAAGTGCTTCTGTCACAATGACACGGAACAGGGCACAGGTGCAAAGCTTTGAAAGCAAAGCCTTGAAGTGGAAGCCTGTAAAATAGTAATTGCATTCAGTCCTAAATTCACATTATATTGGATATACCTTTATTCACCTCAATGGAATAATATTGGGACCAATCTGTCTCACTGTTTTTAAAATAAGAAGAAAGGCAGCCTATCTCACTTACGATGAACTTGGCCTAATATGGGGGCTTACCAGGCATTAATTTTTACATGTATTAGTCAAATTGTACAGCAGCCCTTAACTCCTGACCCTCGGGCTTGCTCTTCTATCTATTTTTAGGGAAGAGGTTAAGAAGCCTCTGGTCTAGAGAGATCTGATGCTGAAGCTACTGGTGACTGCTAGATAAGAAATAGCATGTCACCAGATGGATCTTGCTAACCTCTCTGGCATGCCAGGGCCTGCCAATTGACTGCAAATGAGAAGTTAGCAGAGAGCTGTCGGAAAGACAGGGGAGAAATACAAGTTCTCTGAGACATGGTTTCAATATATTACATACCCTAATCACAAAGATAAAGGCACTCTGACCTCTGACATCCCATCTTTCCTTTAGTTTGACTCAGTAGTTTCAGCAGACCTACAAATTCAGAATGCTTTTGTTGTTGTTCTGTATCCATCACTGTCTATGCCTTTTTGGGCTCTGCAGTGATTTTGCACTAATTTGCTGTTTGTGTCTCTATGAAAAAGTCCAACAAAAACTTGTCGTTGTCCCCCCCAACAAACCAACCAACCAACCATACACTTAGTTTTAAATTGTGTCTGCAGATATACTGGTTTGTATCCACAACTAAGTAATACTCAGAATTAATGGACTTAAGATAGTTGCATCCACCTGGGTCTACATTGAGTAAGACTTAGTTGGATAGAATCTGCAGACATCAGCATGGGACATCAGCATTTTGCCCTAGGCAAAGTTCATTGTCAACTCTCTTCTCCGTTTGCTCACCTTATATAATATTAACCTTTCTTTGTTCCACATTCACTCACTGCTAGACTTCCAAATGAGGATGATAAGAGATACATCAGAAGGAGAAAAACACTGTGCTGGCCCCGGGGGTGCCCAGCCCAGAGGACACCGGGTGGGAAGACCAGAAACTCACCTGGGGCCGAACGGGGCGTGGACAGCAGTCCCAGACAACAGTAGTAGGTCCAGGGAGGCAACCAAGTCCAGGGATGGGGCGGTGGCAGGACCAGGAAACAGGCCGAGGTTCTAGCTGGGTAGTCAGAGGTCAGGAACATGCCGGGGGTTCATCCACGAAGCAGGGTCAAAGTCCAGTCCAAGGTTCAGGAGTCCAACAGGCAAGGAGCAAGGCGGGAAACAGAGCAAGGTACAGGTTGGGATCAGGCACAAGGACAGGCACACGTTAGCAACTGTGTTGCTCACGCAACTTGGGAGTGGGGCTGGGCAGCCTTTATCTGCCCCGAGGCATAGGGCGGCCCCGATCCTCCGGTGACTCGACTCTCCTTCTGGCCTGGAAGCGAGCACTCCTCCTGCAGGAACTTAGTTCCCTTCGCCTCTCTGCCCTTCGCCTCCACAGCTCAGGAAAGGCTGGTGGGTTACCGGACCCAGGGGCAACCTCACCTTCCCCTGACGGGGCTGAGAGTGGAGCACCTGCAGGCAATGAGTCCTCCATCACATCAGGAGCCAAAGCAGACTCCGCTGATGCCTGCACCTGAGGATCCAGCAGAGGTGAGGACCCTTCAGACTCAAGCCCTAGCCTCGGCTCAGCTGGTTCTGGAGGCGGGGAATCCTGTGCAGGCATCAGCAGAGTCTGAATCCGAGTCTGAATCCCAGGCCATCACAAACACAGAAACTGGATGGGTATTGTTGGGAGTAGTGGGAGACCTTCAATGTACTCCTGTAAGGAATTAGATTTGTATTTTAAAAAGCCAATTTGTAAATAGTTTCTCTTTCTAAATTACTTTCCAATGTATAAACTGTTTGCCATTTTTCAATGTCATCCTCATGACATCCTTTGGAGATGGATTAAGTCGAGAGGCAGTGACTTATTTAAGGCAACCACTTGCATTCATTCAGTGATTCAAAGCAGGTTCTTCCTCAAGCAAATCCAATATATGAATTGTTGGATTAGTAAACTTCTGTTCTATGTCAGTTCCACATGTGTTTGTTCATGCCCACATCAATCTGCAAATGTAAAATTTGCTCTGTTTTTTTTTTTTTTAAACCTCCCCTCCCACCTTAGAAATATTCATTTTCTATGCTTTTTGGTACTTTTTAGAGCTGAGAACTGTATCACAAAATTCAGAGAAATGTGAAAAAACAAAGAAGAATGTAGTTTTGATCTGCAAATTAATCCACAAAGCACATAGGTTGATGGAAATATTGACTAAATAAAATCATTCAGCATCCCTAACACAGAATTATGCCTGTGGCTCTGTACTGGCATTATGAAGCAGAGATGGCTAATCTGTGTCTTCCATGTCTTGCTGGACACCAACAGCCCTCAGTCCTAATCATTGAAATGTTGGCAAGTGGCTGGTGGGAGTTGCACCCATCATCTGGACAGCCATAGTTTAGCCCCCAATGTTGTAGAAGATCAGCTACCCTCCACATACCTAGGAGGAAGGAGCATGAGAAACAAGTTGGGGAAACCTGAAAATGAAGATCCCTCTGTCAGGGCAATAAAGCTGGATGAGATATTCAGTGAGACAGACACAATAGACAAGTTAGAGGAAGGTAGTCGTGTTGGTCTGCCATAGTCAAAACAAAATAAAAAATTAAAAAATCCTTCCGGTAGTACCTTAGAGACCAACTAAGTTTGTTCTTGGTATGAGCTTTCATGTGCATGCACACTTCTTCAGATATTTAATTGGTCTCTAAGGTGCTACTGGAAGGATTTTTTTTATTTTTTATAAGAGACAATGGAACTTATCAGCTCTGAACTGGCTGGATGTGTATGTGGAATTCTCTCCTTATCACTAAGAAATTGCATCTTTTTAAACCAAAAGGAGAACTGTTCTTCTTTGTACATATCTTAGTCATGGATCCTTTTATTATGTAGTGATTCCTGTGATGCCTGTGACCACCCCCCTCCTTGTACTTTGGTGTAACTTTCAGATCAGAAACGGCCCCCATTGTGCAGATGGCAACTCATTGGAAACATTAGCAACCAAGTCAGCACTGTTTTCTGTTGCTAACTATTTGTAATACTCTGCCGAACAAGGAATTATTTTTGTACAGGCTAAACTCTGCATCCATCAGACATGTCAGGAAGTGGCCCCATCACTTTAAATCTGCATTGTGTTTGGTCACGCTTATTCAAGGAGACGCAGCCTGTTTCTCAAACTGAAATTGATGAAGACATATTTGTTGAACTGTAACAAGTGCTGTTAGGGCCAATAATAACAACTATAGTTAGGCATGCTAAATGTAATAAAATCTTGCCTGCAGAGTACCATGGGGTCAGGAAGCAATTTTTAATGCCCACATACAGCATCGCACAATTTACCGGGTGAATTCCAAAAGGTTCACATTGTTTGGAGCAGCGATGATTAAATAACATCAGCGACAAGCCCACAAACTCAACAAAGAATGGCAAGTCTAATAACTCTTTAAGTCAGAATCCCTTTCCTCTGACTTTAGTCAAAAGAGGGCAGGAAACAGCGGGATCCTGCTGAGACCCTTTCCCAGTACACATGGAGGCAAAGGGGAAACTGTGTCTACTTGCCCAGGACCCAGTGTCCCTATCCCCACCAGTTGTAGCCCTAGATCTTTGCTCACTGAGCAAGAATGTCTGAATGGGAAATCTCAGAACATCCAGCTGAATGGGGATAGGGATCCAGTGTCCCTATCCCCACCAGTTGTAGCCCTAGATCTTTGCTCACTGAGCAAGAATGTCTGAATGGGAAATCTCAGAACATCCAGCTGAACGGGGATAGGGATCCAGTGTCCCTATCCCCACCAGTTGTAGCCCTAGATCTTTGCTCACTGAGCAAGAATGTCTGAATGGGAAATCTCAGAACATCCAGCTGAACGTGGTTAGAGTCCTCCATGTGATTTGGAGGTCTCAGGGAATGACTGTAGTTCAGTGGTAGAGCATCTGCTTTGCACGCAGAAGGTCCCGGGTTCAATCCTCAGCAGCTCTAAGTAGGGGTGGGAAAGAACCCTGTCTGAAATCCTGGGGAATGCTCCTGCCAGTCAATGTAGACACTGCTCAGTTAGCTGGAGCAATGGTCTGACTCGGTAGAAAGCAGCTTCCTATGTCCCTATATACAACTAAGGAAACTCCAGCAAAAGAAGACAGATCTTCTCCCCAATACTTCTTCTTTCTTTCTTTTTTTTAAAAAAGGTTGCTATTGATATATCCCTATTTGAAGATAAATTGGTGTAGGTTTTAGACTGTTGCATTTGAGTTTTGTGTTTGTACTTAATCATTACACTTATTCCCCTTCTCCTCACTTCTTTATCCTTGCAACAACCTTGTAAAGTAGGCTAGGCTGAGAGACTATGGTTGGCCCAAGGTCACCCAGTGAGCTTGACGGCTGACTGATTGAACCCTGATCTCCCAGGTCCTAGTTCAACACAGTAACTGCTAAACCACACTGACTTTCTTTTGACCATTGTGAACCACATCTTTTTGGATGAAAGATGGCATGGAAGTAAATTCAACTTAAGCTAATACAGGCTAGGCAAGAAATTTCTCCCTGGTGTGATATCATTTTCTGTGTGCAGATGATTTTTTTATGTAGCAGATAGAGATGGGCTTAAATTTGTTTCCATGGATGTCCTTGTTCCACTGAAAAGAGATATGGCATCTTTGGGACTTTCCAATAGAAGAAGAAATACCAGTTTTAATCAATGTTAGAATTATATCAACCATTAATTTGAATGCTGATTCCTGGATTCCACATTGTTCTCCATTTAAAGGCAGGCAGACCTGCTTAAATTGTGCATGGCTCCCCTGTGCTCATCATGATCCAAAATTCAGAGCAGACAGTCTAGCTATTATACTGTACATCCATTCAGTCCAATTAGTGTTCATCACGCTCCCCATTCAAAGCAAATACTGGGTAGCTTTTATATGTCCACCTGGTCCATTGTGATTTGCACAATATGTTGTAGAACAACTTGTCACTCTTGTCTTTTCTTCTTTTTAGACCAAATCAGGAGCACATAGATTTATGGGGACACTTATCTGCAACAGCAAAAATGTGTGTGTGTGTTGCTTCTGAAAGCAACATTTATGGATATTTCTTTCTTGTCTAGGGGTGGAGAGGTCAGGCAGTAGATTGCAGGCAGCTGGACTAAATGTCCCCATGAGGTCCCTTCCAACACTACAATTCTATGATTCTGTGAACTGAATATGTAGATATGCAATCCTACCTATTTCCTTAAAGTGTTCCAAGGAACATAAGATGCTGCTTTTATATCAAATCAGACCATTATTCCATCTATCTCAATACTATCAACCCTGGCTGGAAGTGACTCTTCAGGTTTCCAGGCAGGAGTCGTTCCAACCCTTCCTGGAGGTGCTGGGAATTGATCATGGGATCTTTTGCATTCCAAGTATGTGCTCTGCTACTGAGCTATTGCCCTTCCCCAGGGAGACATTTTGTACATAGCTACCCCTTCTTCCCCCAAGAGACACCTGGCTTATAGATGCTCTGGTTCCTTGTCACCTTATCACCTGCTTCCTCACTATCTCATGAAGCTCTCCTTCCTCTCTGACACTCGTTTATTAAGTTCAGTCATACTATTGAGTTTTCAGATTTGATTTGGCTTTCCCCTTGTTCTTTCCTCCCATAAATCTTTGTTACCCAAACAAAACCATTGGAGATGCCCGACCACCGCTGTAACATCTGAAGGCTTTTATGGATTGACCTTTCCTGTACTAAATGAGTTCCATGCTCAATAGGGCAACAGTAGAGAATGAGCCAAAGGCTGCTGGAGAAGCACTTGTGTGTGTGCTCACCCATATGCACACACAGAGAGAGTGTTCTCAAGTGCTTTGCTTTGATGCTTTATTTTCATATTTATATGAAGGGCTCATATATATCTGGGTTCTTGTTGAGAGTGAAAAGACAAAGATCGTGAACTTTGCATATTTCATTCCAATTGCCCAGCATTTATGGGTTTTGTTTGCAGCCAGATGGGCAGGGTAGAAATAATAGATTATTATTATTACTTTTACTGGCAGCTGATTAAATATATCTCATGGTAGGCAGACGTGCATAAAAGGACTGCAGGCTCAAAATTTCCCACCAAGTGCCCCATTTGCTCTTTGGGGAGAGTTTAGCATCTTCATACCCTAAACTGCTCACTGATTTATATGAGTCCACTTTTAACAGCTATATCTACAGACAGCAAACATATTGAACCAACTCCTAATGAACTGATTACTTAGTTTAGCATTTTAACTGCCACATTTAACATCCTTTCACCCTCATAAAGATACTGAACTACGAAAGGGATTATAGCTTCCGGGCTGATTGTGACACCCTTTAAAATTAACCCAGAGATTTAATCAAAAAGCATAACCGTAAACAACAAATTAAAACAGGAAGAAAAAACAGATATTTGCTTGATTGGCAGATAAAAAGTTGGGGCTGGTGTCATTATGGAGGTAAAAGGATTAACAGGATTGTCTATTAGATTCTCTGCTTCTGCTTTGCACAGTCCTAGAAGACTCAAAGAACATGGATATATGGAATTTGGTGCACAAAAGAGGTGTGTCATAACCATCTATTCAAGGGTCTGAACTAGCACAAAGGACAGGGTTCTTTTTCTCTCTGATCTGCTACATTTACAACTTCAGAAAGTTTTTCTATGTTAGAGAAGACTCAGAAATGCAACATGTCACCTATATATGCTGAAGTGGTACAGTCCAAGAACTCCTCTACCACCTCATTCTGTAAAAATGGCTCTGATTCTATGTGCACTTACGTGAATTTACATGCAATTTCCACATGTGCTGGACCATTGACATGCAATACTCACGTGGCAGCAGTGCACCCACCAAGGCCAAGGATAGCTGGTATGCTAACCAATGGTGCACCAGAGAAGGATCATGGGCAAATGCAGATCCAACACGTTTCCCAGAGGAAGCAATGGAGCACTATTTGCCATTGTTGTATCCTTGGGGAGTTGAAGGACAGGTCTGGCCTGGCACATGATCTCTCTGTTAAGTAGGCTAGGCTCAGACAGCGACTGGCCCAAGTTGAACTTCATAGCTGATCAAGTCTTCTCAGCCAGTGTGGTGTAGTGGTTAAGAGTGATAGACTCGTAATCTGGGGAACCGGGTTCGTGTCTCCGCTCCTCCACATGCAGCTGCTGGGTGACCTTGGGCTAGTCACACTTCTCTGAAGTCTCTCAGCCCCACTCACCTCACAGAGTGTTTGTTGTGGGGGAGGAAGGGAAAGGAGAATGTTAGCCGCTTTGAGACTCCTTCGGGTAGTGCGGGGGTCTGCAACCTGCGGCTCCGGAGCCGCATGCGGCTCTTTTACACCTTTGCCGCGGCTCCGGGGCTCTGGGGCGGATACGCCTGTCCACTTCTCCAGCTGGCCAGCGGCAGCGGCCGCCCTCCAGCTGGCCGGCGGCCCGCCCTCCGGAGGCTGAGGGTGCTGCTGCTGTGCTGCTCTGCTCATGCGTCGTGCTGGTAAAGAAAACCAAACCTGAGTAACTAATGCAGAGGCAGAATTTACTAGGTGGGGGAGAAGCCCCTGTCGGGACTTCCAGGTGTTTGGAAGCACGGACAGCCCACCAAAAAGAAAACTTGTGAAAATGCTTCCTTTGCGAGGGCAAGGAGTAATAGGGGTGGAGATGGGCCGAAAGTCCAAAGGAAATGATTTCTTGAAGGGGGAGGATGTACTACGGGAGGCAGAATAAAGGGCTGTTTCTCACAGAGACATGGGTAGGAGAATGGCGCCCCAAAAGGTTGCAGTTTTTCCTCTGTCCTGAGTGGGTGTTAGGGGAGCCTTGACAAAGCACTTGTTGGCGTGGAAGAGAGGAGTCCTAACTTTGATCTGTGTTCATGTGCAAAATCTATCGCCATTGTCATTAAGGGGGCAGGGAACTCCCCTAAAAAGGTTTGAACACTATGAACTACTACAGCCACCTGTATGCAAGTCAGCACAAACATCACAGGCTTCGCTGGTGCAATTCTGTGCTTTATTTAGCAAGAGAGGAGGTTGGAAGAGGTGAGCATAGCCTCTGGTCTGGAATATTAAGGGTAAAAGACACTAAGATTATTGTAAAAGCCAGCAGTCTTCAATTAGACATGGGACAAACATTTAACACAAGTGTGCAGTTGAGGACTCATTTTTTTTAAAAAAACAACAACAACAACAAATCAAATATTTGTATGCTGTTGCAACCCACCTTGGATCAGGCTGTGACCTGGTAGTGGTCCCCAGGTTGGATTTTATTTAAATCAGATTTTTTTTATTTAAATCAGATTTTTAAAATTTAAATCGGATTTTTAAAAATAAAATGCAGTGTTATATTTGTTTTAAATGTCGCAGTGGTTTTGCGGCTCCCAGTTTCTTTTTTTTCCTTCAGAAACGGGTCCAAGTGGCTCTTTTTGTCTTAAAGGTTGCAGACCCCTGGGGTAGTGAAAAGAGGGATATCAAATCCAAACTCTTCTTCTTCTTCTTCTTCTTCTTCTTCTTCTTCTTCTTCTTCTTCTTCTTCTTCTTCTTCTTCTTCCAAAGTCCAATGGGGTAAACATTGCCCAACCCATCAGCTCACTATTCTAGGACATGGCAGCTGATCTTAATAAAATGCTATACCATGTTGTTTTGGGAAAAGTACATTTATCACTGTGTATAATGATAAATCAGTGGTTACTTGCCACATGCTGGTGGCAGATAGGACCAGAGGCAAAAAGGGACAAAGAAACAAATGTAAACGTCACCTTTGTACTCTATGCAGATTTCTACCCAGATTTGCACAGCCTTCTCTGTCGTTAGTCGAGCAAGAAGCATGATCAGAGTTCAAGAAATTATTCCACCCAGGAAAAAACCGTCAAGCAGGATGCAAGCATGGCTGGAAAGGGGGTGTGGCCTGGGGAGAGGAGGTGTGGCAAAGGAGGGTGTGTTGCTGGGGAGAGTTCCAAGGACCAGGTAGAAAGGGCTGCCTGGAGGTTTTCCATTTTGTGCTGGCGGTTCTCCAATTCTCTTGTGCGCAATTGGGGCAGCACACATGCTAACAGCATTTCAACATGTCTAGGCATAAGAAAAAATGCTGGCACAGGTAAATATGCTTTAGCTGTTGCCTTCATCCTGTATAAATCAACTGTTGCAGAACAATACGCTCTAAATAAGTGAATTTGTTGCAGTTGGGCTTGGGTGGGGAAAATTTGATATGCAGAGTTGTATAGATCATCTGCAGTGTTTCTCCAGGAAATTCATTTGACCATCATATTCTACCATGATTATTGAAATTCTGTCTGATAAAAAGACAGTGTGTGTGTGCATGTGTCCGGGAGGGGGGGGGGTGAGTGAGTATTGATTTCTCTGCAGCACCAAAATAGCATGTGTTGCCATAGCAACAGCTGATCCTCCAAAATCTTTTTTTTTTAAATGCTTTGATTTAGGTTTGGAAGTGAGACATGGATATCAAGTGGTGACACATTAATCCAGACCATCTGTAGCAAGTGACTGTGATGCAGGGGGTTGGGGAAGTGAGGGAAAGGGGGGGGAAACCTCCTCATTTGGTAATTATTAAGGAAGATACACTCCTGCAACGGCTCATGAAGCTCACTTGCCAAACCGATAATAAGCTTTTGGAATGAATATCTTTGTAAGAGCCTGATCTAAATGTCCATTAAGGCACCTTGTATTCTTTGGTATTTATCAGGCCCCATCTTTGAGCAGAAGTGTGTGTGTGTGTGTGTGTGTGTGTGTGTGTGTGTGTGTGTGTTGTCCAGCCAAAGTTAAGCACTTTTAGGTCCATTTGATTTAAGCATGTGCTTAACACACTTCCATTGAAGAGTGTTAGGAAGAACTGAGGGAAGTAACCAGTGTTTCCCCCCCCCCCTAGAAAAATAGGTGCCAGTACTTGTAGTGCCGGTTCTACATACCTTTGAGTACCCCCTGGAAAAAAGCACCTACGTATGGAAGCTCAATGTTGGAAGATTCAGGGCAGATAAAAGAGAGTACATGAGAACAGGATGCTGAACTAGATGGATCATTGGCCTGATCCAGCAGTCTCGTCTTAAGTTTTTATGGAAACAAGCCCTGTTTTTTATAGATAGACAGACAGACAGACAGATGATAGTTTTAATCAATTTTTAAGTTTCATTGGATTGCATTCCTTGTACACTGGGGCTTACTTCTGAGTAATGCCTAGCAGAAATGTGCTGACACCTTTAAATATATCCCCAAACAGTCCTTTGATCCTTGTTCCCCCCCTTCCCACATATATGTGTGTGTCTGTGTGTGTGTGTGTGTGCGCGCGCGCGCACACACACACACACACACACACACAAATTTTATCACTGCTGGATTACATCTCAGTTTTAAATATGAGCCATTTCTCACACACTCAATAGGGAGCTGTGGCCAGTCACAGCTTTCTGATGAGCGTACCTGTGTGAAGCACATATTTGCAAACAATTTTTCTTCACATTAACATTTCTCATGTCTGATAGGAATGTGTAAGGGGGGGGAACGCCTCATAAATCTCTTCTGTGGTTCTCCCTACACTGGTTATGTCTGTTGTGTTCTTCATTCATTTCCATTATGTTCATTTCATTACACTCATTCTGGGCTGGTTTTTGTTTTTGTTTTGTCTTGTTTCATTTCCGATTTCTTCCCCCCTCCCACCTTTTTTGTCACCTCCAGCAGCAGTGAGTTACAGCAGCTGCTTGTTGGCTGCTGCCATTTTATTTTCCGACAATGTACCAGATGCCAGTTGTCACCACACACACACACACACACAAACACACACAAGACAGCTCCTGGTATTTTGTCATGGAATGCACTGGAACGGCACAACATCTGGACATTCTTGGAAAATGAAATGGAATAAAACAGGCAATCTAGAAAACAGGGAAGGGGAAAGTTGTTGTTTTTTCAGTCTTAAGACCTCCCTTCCTTTCTGGGCAACATTCTAGGGGCCACATGCCAGTGGTGGGTGGGGCCAGAGGCAAAAGTGGGAGGAGCAACAAATGTGGGTTGCACCTTTTATAGTAGGCTAGTTCTACACATCGTTGCATGCTCCTTTATATTCTCCCTTCATCCAGGCCAGCAAGAGTTCAAGGACACATTCTAGTAGGAGAGAACTCAAGAAGGTACTAAGCAGCTTCAATCAGGCTGTGACTTTGGGGTGGAAGGATTACTAGCAGGAGGAGCATGGTCAAGGGAGAGTACAGAAGGCCAGGCTCCTGTTGTGTTTGGGGAGGTTACCCACCTGTGCTGTATAAGAGGATCCAGCCACCAAATCAATTGCTGCCATTGGAGAAATGGAAGCCCTCCCCTGAATGAGTGACTCGTGGAATAAGAAGAATAAACCCATTTGGCCTTCTGTTATTCATTGCATTTGGATCATGATGAGTGAAAGTCGAACCAAATGGGCCCAGTACAGGGGTGCGGGGAGCACTGTGGTCTAAACTACCGATCCTCTTGGGCTTGCTGGTCAGAAGGTTGGCAGTTTGAATCCCCGTGACGGGGTGAGCTCCCGTTGCTTGCCCCAGCTTGTGCCAACCTAGCAGTTCCAAAGCATATCAGTGCAAGTACAGTGATCCCTCGACTTACGAATTTACTCCGTTCCGAAAGCACATTCGTAGGTCAAAAAGTTCGTAAGTCGAAAAAGTGGTTTTTCCATTGGAATGCATTGAAGCAGTTTTAAAAAGAAAAATTCGTAAGTCAAGGAAACCGCATCTAAAATTCGTAAGTTGAATAAACCGCATCTAAAATGCCAACGGATTTCCATTCAGATGTTGAAAAATTTGTTGCCGTGTGGCCACTTTTTTCGTTCGTAAGTCGAAAAATTCACATGTTGAGTATTTTGTAAGTCAAGGGACCACTTAGATAAATAGGTACCGCTGCGGCGGGAATGTAAATGCCGTTTCTGTGCACTCTGGTTTCCATCATGGTGTTTCATTGTGCCAGAAGTGGTTTAGTCATGCTGGCCACATGACCCAGAAAGCTGTGGACAAACACCAGCTCCCTCAGCCTGAAGCGAGATGACCGCCGCAACCCCATAGTCGCCTTTGACTAGACTTAACCATCTAGGGGTCCTTTACCTTTTTACCTAATTGCTAGGTGCACCTTCAGAGCATCTCACGTATGCATCTAAAAATGTCATGTGTGAAATGACCCACAGAACCTCCAGATCCACTCTCAGAAGCAGGTGCTGACTGCCATTGCCTACTTCACAGTTGTAGGCTGCAGGGCGCTTTTTCTCCTTCACTTGCTCCTGTCCTTTTGGGGGACAAAGAAGGCTGATTAAAAAGGTATTTGAGGTTTGATTGTTCAAACCCTACGCCAATCGCAACCTCTCACCACCAAAGAAACACAAGCAAACAACAGAGAACCAACACAAGTGACGCTGATACCAAATCCTACATATATTAAGGAAAATAGAAACATCATCTCCCCTCCCCACCCTCCCACCCATCCCACCCACTTCCTTCCCCTCCTCTCTCCCTAATGTCTCAACAACTAAAATTGATCTGTAAAAATGTTTTATGAAAAAATACGAGAGACATTACACACTCTTTGTAAACCAAGAAAATCTTTAATAAAAAAAAAATAAAGACAAAAAAAGGTATTTGAGGTAAGCAGGCAGTAGGACTTCAGTTTTTGGAAATAAGCAGACACTAAGCCAAGGGCAGCTGGAGACCTTGCCTGCAAAGCAAAATAACCACTGGCACCAGGAAAGGCAAGCAGAGTGATCAGAGCTCAAGCGAACTGCAAAAGCAAGAAGGTCAAAGGAAAAGGAATGGGTGGGAAGGACTGTGAAGAAGGAGCTTTGTGACACTCATAGACCAGCACACTCTTTGCTAGTGTCAAACATGAGTTTTCTGCTTGGAAAGGCATAATGTTGATTGAATGCATAATGCATGTTTATTCTCTGTGCATTTCTGACAGCACTTCGAATTACCACATCTCTGGACTTCCTGACCTTCACGCCACATTATAAAGCATATCTGATTAGCGAGAAGTTTTATTTGGAGTGTGTTAATTGAGTGGTTTTGTTGGCCAACCAAAGTGATTGGAAAGCTATTTTCTTATTTATTTGCATTAGTTAAAATTGATTTGACACATAATTGGTGGCGGTGTTTATAATGTTCCTTCTGCTAAATGTTCTTATGGATTGATCAATAGGTATGTGTTACTACAAAACCTTGGTGGTGATAATGGGGGAGGCAATAAAGGACTTGACAGTAAACAAATGAGATTCTGCTAATTCTGCCGAGTTCTTTATTTATGTAGGCAAGTGTTGATCTCTTGGGATAACGACTACCTTAAAACAATGAACATTGGATCCTGACTGTGTATGCAAGACCTAAGAGCAGGGAAGGGGAACCTTTCTCAGTTTGAAGTTTTTGAGATCCCTTCTGAGGGTCACATGCCAGTGGGAAGGGGTAAAGTAAAAAATGGGTAAAGTATTACCTTTGCACAGTAGGTTGCTTTCTACACACACACACACACACACACACACACATGTATCCGCCATCCAGACAGGCAAGAGGCATCAGAATTCAAGGAGAGATTCTGGCCAGGCAAAGCACTTGGGGGGGGGGGCTGTGAGGGTTTGGCTGGGATAGAGGATATTTGACCTAGGGAGAGTTCCAAGGGAGGGAGGGAGGGAGGGAGGGAGGGAGGGAGGGAGGGAGAGAGAGAGAGAGAGAGAGAGAGAGAGAGAGGTTTGGATGGCCACATTCAGCCCCTTTGACTGAGGTTCCCCATCCACTAATGAAAATGTCTATTTGTTTGAGAGCCAGTTTCCTGTGTCATCCATGGACCCAGAGCTAAGCCTTATCCACAACTGTTAGCAATGCCTTCTTTTGGAAACCTAGCAATGGTGTGAGAGAGAGAGAGACTGAAAAACATATCAGAAATTGAAGAACAGAGGAACAATGGAACCACGGATCTTAGGGCTAGCCCAATACATTTTGCTGCCTGAGGCATCTCCCTAGGCAGCCCTATTGGGCTGCAGCTGAAGCTAACTTCGTTCAGTACTGGCAACAAGACATCTGAGGATAAAACAGGCTTGTTGTGAGGGTGCAAGACAGGGAGCAGGATACACACAGCACTGCCCTACAATGGAAAGATATGGCCAGAGGGCTTAGGAGAAACTGCTAAAGAGGCTGCCCTCAGCTTTGACACTTGAAGTGGTTTTCTCACTCTGCCTAATGATAGGACTGGGCCTGATAGATTCCATCAATCACCTATCCATTTTCAAATTGTCCACATCAGGATTCCTTACACAGACTGCCTTTTCTAATGAAATCAAGCCCCTCTCTGGATCAGGAGATAAAGCCCTGTTCTATGAAGTCCAGCAGCATAACACTGCTGCAGTCAGTTCATTCCATTTATATCACATCTCTTTTTCCTAATGGTAGAACTCAAGGCGGAATACAGAAAGTTATTGACCTACAATAGTCCTGCTTAGTTTCAGCACAGTTGCTGCTCCGTGTGTCTTCAGACCATGCCCCAAAACCATCTTAATCATGCAGCAGAAAAATGAGCAAAAACTCTCCCTCTAGAAACAATTATTCTATCCCTCCCTTGAATCCAGTGCTTATCTACAGGCCATGATGATTGTGCATTCTTTGTATGCATTTTTTTTAAAACACACTCAGGTTCCTGCTGTTTCCTCCAAGAATGCTGAAAGGGGCTTTTGCTAGCAAACAGGCACCTTCTGTTTTGTCATCTGGTGACAACACAAGAAATCTGCAGGATACCTTTAGGGGACCACGAATGTCCAAATGAGGAAAACGATTAGGAACAAGAATTGCCCTTGTAGCCTGGGAGCTACGAGTGTGTTCAGGGGAAGTACAGCCTTTTTTATGGGGGGGTGCGGGGCGGGGATCAGATTATCTTCCACCCTCCTTGGAAACAGAGGTTAAATGAGCACAAGAATCTCTCTTAGTGGCTCGTTGCATTAAAGATAACGAAATGTAAATAAAAGTAAGTGTGAAGAAAGTAGAGTGTTGTGAAAGGAGAAATGTTTATTGTTATTTATGTGGTAGGGCATTTCCTCCACACAGAAAAAAGTGTGGGGGGGGGGGGATAAAGGGCAGGGCAGAACAAGATATTCTGTTGCCTGAGGCAGGCCACTCTGCTGTCCTGCATGCTGCCTCCATTTATTGGCTTCTCCCATCTTGTGTTTCCCTCTCTTACCCAGGGCCGTCTTAACCCATAGGCACTAGGGGTGCGGGACACCCGGGCGCCGGGCTCTCAGGGGTGCCAGGCCAAGAGTCCAGGGCCCAAGAGTTGAGTCCAGGGAAGAGCCCGCCTGTCGGTCAGAGTGCCGCAGTGGGCTCTTCTGCTGCGGGCGGCTCTGCACCGCGAGTTCAGGGGGTGACCAAGCCAGTGAGACGCTGAGGTAGCCAGGTGGCTCTGCCCTCCTGCATGCTTGGCACCGGGGGGGCACCAGGTGGATCTTTGCACCCCAGTGCCACATATGCTTAAGACAGCCCTGCTCCCACCCCCACACTCCACACTCCATAACCTTTTGTTATTGATGACAAAGAGAACTTATGGTTCTTTTCGTAACAGGATGCTGGACAAGATGGGCATTTGCCTGATCTTGCAGGGCTCTTTTTCTGCTCTTACTGCAACTCTGTCCAGTTATGTGTAAGTATACTTGAAGTCCCATTGAGTTGATGCTAAGGTAAATGGGTATAAGATGGGTATAGGATTGCATGATTAATTGCATATCTTTCCCCTAAATAGCTGGCTTTCTCGCCTCTTCCTCTGTTTTCTCCCTTGGGTCAAATGATAGATGGTGATTGCTTCTACTTTCAGTATTCTGCCAAAACTATGCACATCAATAGTGCTAGGCAATAAAAGATTTATCTATCCATCTATCTCCATTCATCTTTTTCCATGGTAGCTTTTTAGTCCTGGGAATCATACACAGGATTATTCTGTTTAATTCAATGAATATTGTGTCACTTGTTTTCAAATTTGTTGTTTGCTGAGTTATTGAGATAGGTCAGGCTATGAGTCTAAATAAATCCACCCTTGTCATACTTGTTCATGGGAGTGGAGAAAGCTTCTTGTGGCGGGTACGTAGCGGGGTAATTGTTTTTCCCATTCCACGTCCTTGTCAATCAGACAATGCTACCTCCTTTAGAGTTTGCAAGATGCTACCCAGAAGTGTTGCCTTTGAAATCCTCCACATGAAAATAAAAGCCATGCTCTTTTTAAAATGTCTGTTTAATTCCTATCAAAGGGCTGTCTTATGGTTTTAAAGCACCAGATGGTGTCCATCAAAAAAGAAAGGACGAGGAGCATATTAGATTATTTCACTATGTTGAAGGAGATGTAAAGTGAGAGATTCTGTAGAGCTTGTAATATCACACTTTGGGCCAGTCTAGCTACTGCTTTCCTTATGGTGCAGAAAAGGAAACATGTTTTTCGTGCTTCATTGTCGTGGTTTGAGAAGCTTTTTAAAACAACAACAACAAACAAAGAAATGAAAAATCTTCTCCCTGCAGTTTGATGATACGGCTGTCATATGCTATGTTTTAAACTGTGCAAAGATGGGGAACCTCAGGCTGATGGGCCAAATATGGCTCTTCCGGCCTCTATCAGGCCCTCATGACTAGGCCACACCCCATCCTCCATTCCACAGGCCACACCCCTCACTGGTCCTTTGCTTGGCTGCAGTGTGCCCTTGAGCCATCATATTGTCTCTTGCTTGCCTGGATGAGGAAGTGAGTGTCTGGAAACCCCTGTCCTTGGCATAGCTTGAATGTAGCCAGCTGTAGAAAGGTAAACATCACATGCATTGCTCTTCCTATCTTTTCTTTTCTTTTTCTTTTTTGGTCTGCCTCCTGCCCATAAGGAACTGTGGCCCTCATCAGAAAATACATCCCCCGACGTAAAGGAAGGTGGTGCTAGCTGCGCAACAGGTTCCCCACCCAGTCTTAGAGATGAATAGTCTGGTAATTGTGATGGAATTTGAAGGAGCCCCTTGCCCTGTGTCAAATAGACTTGAATTTGACAAGAGTACAAATCAGCAGTTAAATGGCATCATTCCCCTGCCCCCAAATATTTTCTGTTGAATTGAAAAGTGCCCCCTTTTGGTGGTGGTTAGGAATTCATAGAATCATAGAGTTGGAAGAGACCACAAGGGCCATCCAGTCCAACCCCTTGCCAAGCAGGAAACACCATCAAAGCATTCCTGACAGATGACTTAAAGACCTCCAAAGAAGGAGACTCCACCACACTCCTTGGCAGCAAATTCCACTGTCGAACAGCTCTTACTGTCAGGAAGTTCTTCCTAATGTTTAGGAATTGTTTGCAACAAGTAAAGTTTGCCTGATTAGTTATATTGCCCAGCTGTGCTCTCTGGGATGTATGAAATGTTAGAGGAGGGGTAGTACCTCTGGTGTGAAACATGTCATACTCCTTCTAGGGTAGTTTGTCCACCTTTCTTCCCAACCGTGCACTCAGCTCTCACCTGTGGCTCCTAGAAGCTGTTAGCATGTGACAGCAGCCACCCCCTGGGAACTGCTTCGGCTGGTTGGCTAAACCAGGTGAGGGTATCCAGTGGGTCTCAAATCCTCAGTGTATTAGGGGCTTCCCCTGCATGTGAAGACAGATTCTAGTGGGGTGAGCGGATGAGACCAATAGTGGGTCCAACGGTCAAGAAGGCAGTTTCTGCATGTGCTGTAGAGGGAAGTGAGGGGCAGATGGGGCTCGTCAACCTGGGAAAGTAGCCCATCTAGGAAAAGGAAAGTTCTGATCTGAAACCTTTGCTGTCTTGCAGTATATCTCCAGAAGAAGAAAAGGCTAATGAGTAAACACTACACAAATCCGGAGTGGAGTCCCTAAGACAGTTGGATGGCACCTTGTATGCCATCCAAGCTCTGGGGAATAAAATCCTCCTCCTGGTGCCAAAAGTGACAACATAGTAGGCCTCAACAAAGTGTACCTGGGAAAAGCACTCCTCCCTTGGGGTGCCACTACTGAAAAGGCTTTGTCTCTGAATCTCTTTTGGATATGGGCTTCTGATGCAGAACCATAGAAAAAGGACAATTTCATAGCCAGCAGATAGCTATCTCCCAACTTGTATAGGTAAAACCAACAACATATTGCAATGTATCCTAAAATGAATTGGAAGTGCATGCAGGATTGATGTTTTGTGTGTCTCTGCCAAAAATGTTGTTGGTGTAGTGTAAAGAAAGCAGTACCATATTTTTCCATCTCTAAGCCCCCATGTATAAGACACCCCCTATTTTGGGGGACTCCAATTTAAGGAAATTGGGGGGGAGATATATTTATGTATAAGGCACCCCCTAATTTTTGACATTATTTTTAAGGGAAAAACCTAGTCTTATACATGGAAAAATATACATGGAAAAATATGGTAATTCTGGTCTATGGTATGAATGTGTGTGGCTCACAGACCACTGGTCTTTTGCCTAACCCCTCCCCAGCATGCATATTTATCTTCCTTTGTGATTCATTTATTACAGTACTTGCTGGTGACTGCAGCTTCCTTCTGTGCTTCCTTTCCTTCCACTGCCCCAATTCCATTTGCTACATAATGCCACTATTTAAGGCCAGGAAGGCTGTTTAATGAGGAGGTAATCTGGTGCCTTCAACAGGAAGAAACAAATTATTCAGCCTTACCATTTTCCCAGCCAGCAAACAGAGTGTCAAATAAAACAGCACTGCGCGTTGCCCTAAATAATTTTTTTTAAAAAACCTGCCTAGATATTTGCGTGTTCAGACCTTTTAACCTCGCCCCAGATAAATTCAGACAAGACTCAAATTTTAGTTTGGTTTTTGGCAGAATTTAGTCCACAACTTTATTGATTACAGCAAGTGATTGGTTGCATAGGCTCTGGTTCGACTAGCTCCCTGCTCCACAGGTAGCGCTGACCCAGGGTTGCAGCATAGGTCAGCCAAGGGTGAACACCTGGATAAGCAGAAAGCTGGGGATATGCTCTATCCACCACCCAAATATCCCCCCGGACTCAGGCGTGGGCACAACCCCCTCTCAGGGGTTGACCAAACCATCGAGTCCCTGGATTACTTTAATGGAATACCGTTCACATAGGGGTGGCGAGAGCGTTCTCCCATCCCTATCACCTGAACCAGAGCCTATCCACAACCTTACAAGTTGTGATGATTTGCTATGTGGCAGGCGAAACCCAAATGGCAACAGCCAATCAGCTAAGTGGGAAAATTCCTGCCATGCCCCTGTCCCAACAACAGATGACACACGACGGCATAGCAAGGTCAAGCATACAAGCCCTAAAAAGTAGGGAGAGGTGGGTGGGTGTTCCGATGCATGCATCAAAAGAGGAGGCTCTGGGTCACGTGCATGGGTCCCTCAATCCTTTTAGCTTGCGTCCCATTGGCCTGATTGAACCCTGCATCGAGGGACCTACTGATTGGGTGTTGTGGCTGTCAATCAAACCCACCCACAACACACAGTTTGGTTGCCAGGAGGACCCGATTTATCATTCTGCTACTCAGCTGACCCTGTGTTGTTTTGAGAAAGGAGATATCTCATTCCGAACATAACTTATTACAAACATTGTCAACATCGCATTTAGAGTGTCGCTGCGAAGGGAAAAGTGGCAGCTGAAAATGGCAATGTGACTTTCCATATTTATTTCTCCCTGTGACTTCCAGAGCAATTTTGCTCCACGGGTATATAAGTCACCGGATGATACCTCCCATGCACACACACTTTCTGGCACCTCTGCAAGCTCAGCTGTGGTGAGGGAGATCATGCTGGGCTCTCTTTGCCCTTTAGTTCAACTCTAGTAAGGCAAAAAAAAACACAAATTTAATATCTGCAGCTGGATTTTAGCTGACAGTTTTCATTGTTGCAAAGACGAAGAAGCAAACCCAGATTCCTACTTATTTTTCTGTCTCTGCACACTCAACGGGACTAAAATATTTCTGTGTAGGTCAGCCAAAGGCTGGAGCAAACTCGGGGAGATATGCAAAGAATGCATGCATAATGCAGCACTTTCTCTTTTTTATGTTGTTTAAAGTAATTAAATCAAGAGAGCTTTCATCGGCACTGCTGTAGGTGCTACTTTGTGTCGGTTGCTGAGATGTAAATGGGCTCCTTGAGTGGGTAGCCTGTGCACCTATGCTTTGAATTGCAGTCAGGTAGGCAGTGTTTCGAGAATAATGACATCAGCACTCTGAAGTATGTGATCAATGTGACCTGCATTGCTGGAGAATCTAAGCCCCCTCGCTGAATGTGGAATGATGTGCCGATCCAGCCCTGTTATGGAGGGAACCGGAACCACACACATTTTACAGACTGGGTATATCAATGCAGAGGGACCAGTGCTTCTCCCCAGTCAGCTTGCTTTTGAGCTTCCTGATCACACGGAACCCCAGATTTGTAATATTGACCTACAACATCACAATCCACATAGTGAATTAGCAAGACTGGCAGAGTTCCAGGAGTAACTGCAATAGGGATGTCTCCCATCTAATCAATATCCCTAACGACTGTTTGCCAGCTGCAGAGTGTGGTTGCTGGTTTTTGTGACAAGCAGTTGAAATTCCCAAAGGGCATCTCCTTATGTACCATTCAGAACATGGGAGCCAGAGCAGTACATCAGCATAATATTTTGTCATTATTTTGGCAGATAGTTGAAAGTGATGAAAAGTGGGTCTTAATTTAAGATATCCATGCATATGAAACAGATTAGTTGCATAGCTATTCTTATATTGATACAGTATCTGAAAATAAATATATATTAAGGCTCCCCATTAAATCACATATAAGTTGGGATTGGCAAATCTACCAATTTTGTTTTCTCTTTTTTCCCAGACTTATATTCAGCCCGCCACATTTACATATCAGTTTGTAATTCCTTTATTATTATTTAAAAGGTCCTAATGAAAATTCCACCTGCACTTTAGTGTTAATTTCTCCCAGCAAACAGATTTTTCTTTGCGCTTTTGCCTAATATACATATTTCCCAAAATATAATGCATTTTGTATAATATGTGCATTTCATGCACACTTTAAACCAGTACATGCATCTTGTATATATAGTTTCCTGGAAGACTGCCTTGCAAAATCTGGAGAAGTGCAGATTTGAAAGTGGCTGTGCTTCAGATCACCTTTAAATGCAGGTTGAATCCGATTTCTTACCCATGTTTTCTTACCCATGGATTTCTTATCCATATCACTAGAGTAAACATATTCCGGTTCACACTTCTCTGAATCTTGTGCTATAGTTCTTCACATACCAAAACTTATTTAGAAATTTAGAAATGCAAACATTGAGATAAAATGCATTCATTGATATATGTTTTAGTGTGTGTGTGTGTGTGTGTGTGTGTGTGTGTGTGTTAATGGTGCTATTCTTTTGGTGCCAGGCATTTGATGGCACTTAAATGCTTTTGATGCTGTTGCTAATGGTCTAATCTTTGATGGACTTTTAAAAATTAAACTCTGACCTTTGTGTTATTTGCTGTTGGTGATTTTGTTAATTCTTTACACTGGTGTGGTTTTAATATTTTATGGATAATTGTAGCTTTTATTACTTTTTTTTTAAAAAATGTAACACACACATGCAGAGGCCGATTTCATAGAACCACAGAATTCTAGAGTTGGAAGGGACACAAGGGACATCTATTCCAACCCATGCCATGCAGGAATCTCAGCTAAAGCATCACTAAAGGATTTAGAGAGTGCAACCAGTTCAGTTGTTCTGGGTACAGAGCCTTAAGGTTAGGATACAGATTAATGTGGCAATAAGACACAGCACACTTCTGATTGAATTTTGTCAGGCTTCGAGGAATCGGCTTCCTCCACCATGGCAATAAATAAGCAGATCAAATGAAAGGAAATTCTTACCAGTTAGTTTCTTTAGTAAACACAGCAAGAGACAAAAGAAAGCATCTTTACCCCCTCCCCATCCCTATTAATCTACGTCACTCCTATGTCTTGTAATCTGAGCTTGTACCCTCTGTGCTTTCTGTTCTAACACTCTCTGAGCTCTCCGTATCTTTGGGGAAGGGGGTTGAATGCTGTCCAGAGACTGTGAATCTGTTAGCTCTCTCTCTCTTCTAGTGTTTCTTCTGCTAGCTGTTTCCCATCCAGTATTTCCCAGCTTCTGCCTTCTGAACTATGCCCCTCTGCAAACCACTGTTCTAAGTCTATACTGTGCTCCTGCTCCTGCGAAGATTCAGGATTGGGGGGGGCACCCCCACCATTCTTCCTCAGTGCACTCTCCCTCAACACAGTCCATCACTAATTTACCTGACCAAGAATGGAAACAGATCGACCCGTCTATCTCTAGCCGAGGCCTACGTTTATAGTTTTTATTTCCTTGACAGATATACACCTGAGACCTCCAGGTATAGGGTGGTATAATAATAATAATAATAATAATAATAATAATAATAATAATAATAATACACCCAAGTCACAGTATGCCTCAGCATTTATCACTCTTCTAATTAGCTAGATGTACTCATCCGCATTTCATAGACTTCCATTTGCAGTACGGAACAATTCAAATTATTTTGTTCTGACAGGAATAGAAGTCTCTCTCGCTTGCTCACTCTGTTATTAGTACTCATCAGGGCTTGAAGTCCCTTCCTTTCATCTCAGGACAGAAGGGATATAAGACTATGAGATATATCACATGAAATGCTAGCTTTCACAGACTACATTTGGTTTGACCACCTTACTGCAGCTTTCTGATTTGTAGAAATAACAGCCTCTGTAATTCAGGAGCAATACAAAATGTGCTAGCAGTAGATGTTTTTCTCCATCACTCCTACCGCCATGAGCTGTGGAGGTTAACTCAATCACCAAGGAATGAGTTATCATAAATAGTAGTGGTGAGATTTTATGACTCTAAAATATTTCTAAAATGACTTTCACCCATTACATTCAGGAGTAAATGGAATACAGAATGGTGTGGCGTAAGCGCTTTCCTGACACTCATGCGCCAAATGAGACAGATCCTTTTTCTCTGCTACTCAGTTGCAGATGCCCAATTCACACTTTCTAAAAACAATACATGAACCAAACACAGCCATCCTTCAAAATCTGCAATGCAGTTCTCCAGCCAAACCATATGTGGTGGGAAATACATATGCTGCAGTGGGAAATGCATAAAAATGCACATAATAGTGGCAATGATTTACCCCCCAAAAATGCTATATACTTGACAGAATTGCATCTAACCTGTATATTAGGAAATTCACACTAAAATGCTCGTGAATTTTCATGAGGATTTTAAAATAAATTTAAAACCACAAAGTGCTGTGGTAATGTGGAGAACTAAATTTAAGATTAGAAAAAAGAGAAAATTGATAGAAACTGAAATCTACGGATTTGCCAGCCCTATTTGCAGAGGGCACACTCAAGAAATCCAGCACCAAACAGTCGCCCAAGTTACATGATCACCAAGGAAAAATGTTAGAAGTTACAATCTGTATTAATTTTAAATATGAATCATAGCAAAACAAGAACAAGAAGAAGCTCTTTTGTAACATTTTGGTTCCAGTTTTTCCAACAGTTGCATCACCATCTTATGAAAATTTCTTCCACCTAGACCATATTCCCAGGTCTTTCTGTTTAAGTAGTCATTTTGGACTTCAGTAGAGTGACTGAATACATTATAACAACCCCACATGTGATTGTGTACTAAGCAAGTGAGTTGAAGTTTGCTAAAGGACAGCTTCCTACTTCTTGGTGTACTGGAAATGGATTGGGGGAGGAATGAAGAATAAGAGAGAGAAGAGCATACGCAGACAGCAAATCTCGGCACAGATTTAGCATGGTTATGCTGCCTGAAGTCCATGGGTTTTAATGTGCTTTACTTTATATTGGATTATGGCAAGAGTGTGTCCACAGCTGCCACAGCTGGAGACAATAATGCTTCCAAATACCAGTTGCTGGAAGGCACGAGAGGAAGAGTGCTCTTCTGCTCGGCCCCCTCTTTGCAGGTTTCTGACAGGCATCTGGTGGGCCACTGTGAGAACAGGTCGCCATTGGTCTGATCCGCAGTCTATTCATATGCTCTTATGTGCCTGTATACATCACAAAGGCACACTTCATTGCATCTTTGGGTACTTAATCTTAAAACACCAGGCATTTTCAGCACTGTGGTTTGGAATCTAAAATAGCACCCGCTCCTATGCACATTTTGTAAACAATCTGAGGTAGAAATGGCATCCTCTCTGGAACCTTCTGACCAAACCACCCACTTCATTTCACTTAATAGCTGGCCCAGCGCACGCGGAGTGGAGCTAGCGAGGAGGAGAAATGACTGAGCTGTCATTTCATTTGTCTATCATGAGAAAGCCAGGAAAAATGACTGAATGGAAACACTTAGTTCGGGCCAAGATACTGTCCAAAATGGTACTACTTCCTTCAGTTGCATTGCTAATCAACCCTATAGATGACATTCATTTTCTATTTCGTTTGTGTTCTTGGCATTGACTAGGTTCCCAAGGTGATGTATCCTCCCCCCCCCCAAAAAAAAACCCTGTACAATAGAAACCTTTCATTGCATATTAACTTTCTGTCCCTCCCAAGATATCTTAGCAGTGTCTTTCATAGTGACTTTACACGCTCCCAGGAATGTAACATTCCCATTTTCACATTGCAACAGCAATTCAATGACTAGAAAGCAAGACACACTTACAGTACATACCTGGTGTATGCAGATCCTTTAATGTTATGCCCAGTATCATGTCATCTCACTACAAAGGCTGAAAGTGAAAAGCTTGAGTGAGAGACTCTTTTCAGCAGAGGTTGAACTGACAACAGATTTCACAACTTTTTTTTTTTTTCCATTTCTGCCATGAAGGGTTTTCTCTAGACTGACTACATGGAGATAGCTACATAATGCATAAGTGCTGAACTTTCTAGAGCCAGTGTCTGCATGCATTGAAACAACTTTTGTGCAAGCAACTGAGAAAAGGGAAAAAAAACAGCTTTTGTCAGAGTCAGGCTGGGAGGAAATGCACACATATGCAGAAGGGTTTTTATTTATTTTTTGGAAACTCAGTGAATATCTGAGGCACTCTGAATTTTCTATAGATAGCCATGGGGTAGAGTAGCAGACACAGCCATGGGAATAAAGAAACAAAGCTATACATCCTTATGTGGCATATTTTATAGGAATGGCTGTTGAATCCGATTAACTTGGCATGAAAGGAAAGAGGGCAGCTGTAGTAAATCCAGGGTTACTGTGCTAAAACATTTCAGATAGGAAAGGGTATGTTCATGTTTGCTTAACTGTTTTTTAACAATGCATGTACAATGAAACCTCTTCTTCAAATATTTATTTTCTCTTTTTTACATTTCCCTTTAAGTAGTTTATAAAATAGGTTGGTTGATACCTAACAGTCATATTCTTAGTAGAGCCACTGAAATCAATGTGTAAGTCCATTAATTTCAATGGATCCACTCTGAGTATGACTAATATTGGACTTCATCGGCTGTTTTAACTGTTGCAGGTAGGTGATGCTATTGGTGAGAGTGTAGCAGAGGAGGCTGGGAATAAATCTTGTAGAACTACAACTTGTAAATGTTAAAAATTGACTATTTGTAACAAAAACATGTTCAAATGAAATGCCTGGTGTCCTGATGCGGGGATACCTAAACTGGTGTCCTCAAGTCATTTCTGGATTTGAACTCCCATCATCCCTGGCGATGGCCATGTTTGCTGGAGCAGCTGGAAGCTGGAGTTCAACAGGAACTGGGAGGCATCCCATTAGCTACGCCTGTCCCAATGGCTCCAGAGAATATGAAGCTCCTTTATATTGACCATCAGTCCACTAAGCGAAAAAAAGGTCTGCTCTGGTTTGCAGCAGCTTTCTAGGATCTCATGCAAGGTCTTTTCAAGCTTTGCTATCCGATATCAATGTGTCCGTTGAAAATGCTGCAGACTGAACATGGTTCTTTTTCACTTGCAAAGCACATAGTTCGTGACTGTGTTACACCCCTTCTGGGCTCTTCATGTGAGCAACATGCACATGCTTTCAAACATGACAAAATAGCTCATAAAATCATTTGTTTTAAAATGAATCAACTCTTAACTGTCTGCTTCTCATTTCCTGATATGCCAGAAAACTGGCAATCATGAGCAATCAATCAGTCGTTTTTCGTCAAAGGTAATGGCAGGGGTGGAAGAAGATTTAATTTCAATCTCAGGAGCTTCCTAGTGGTACTCCTGAGTAGATCCGAAAGTCCAGACTGCTGTCATGCTGTGCTCTTTTCTTCGTGTCACAGCTTAATAGTCACTTTGCTGTACAGTGGTAACTCAGATTACGAACTTAATTCGTTCCGGAGGTCTGTTCTTAAACTGAAAACCGTTCTTAACCTGAGGTATCACTTTAGCTAATGGGGCCTCCTGCTGCCACCGCCACATGCCACATGATTTCCATTCTCATCCTGGGGCAAAGTCTCAACCCGAGTACTACTTCCGGGTTAGGGGAGTTTGTAACCCGAAGTGTTTGTAACCTGAAGCTTTTGTAACCTGAGGTACCACTGTAGTTCCTTTAAAAAAAGAAAGAAACAGCTCGAAAGTATACATGACATATCCCCTTTAGCATGCCAGCTTTTAGCTGGGGTACTTATCTAGACAGGGCGTATACAGCTGCAATTCGGTCTTTCATCTAGGCACAGATGTTTGAAAATCGTTCACAAGAACGGTAAATGTTGGAAGAGGTCTGCATTTGTTTCTGATTCTTGCCACAAGTTCTTTTTATTATGGCAGATTTCAACATATCAAGGGCCAGGTCACATGACAAGAGTCATAGCACTTGACATATGAAATTGTTGTGCTGATAAGTAGGGTAGATTAATGGATCTGTCTATATCAGGTCCATGTAAGTTTTGCATGTGTTCATACATCTGTATTATCAGTTCCACATTAGTCTGTGGAGGTGTGTGTGTGTGTGTGTGTGTGTGAGAGAGAGAGAGAGTAGAGAGAGAGAGAGAGAGAGAGAGAGAAACTGCTTTGTAAACCACTTTGAGGTTTGTTGTTTTATATCAAGCAGTACAAATCTATGAAATAAATCAATTAGATTGTGTTTATTATCATACCATTTTGTGACAAATATATTCAAAAATACATTTGTTGTTGTTCAGTCGTCTTCGCGTTTGGCCAAACTCATGTTAGTAGCTTGTTGTTGGTTCAGTCGTTCAGTCGTGTCCGACTCTTCGTGACCCCATGACCAGAGCACGCCAGGCACGCCTATCCTTCACTGCCTCTCGCAGTTTGGCCAGTAGCTTATTTAATACAAATATGCCTTTGAATATGTATTTTTAACTTTGGACATATTTTGACATAGCAATCACATTCAGAGGCACATTGCCTTCAGCAGTGGATATAGAACACAGTCAATCATGTCCAGCATCCCTCAGTGACCAACTATGGAAAACCCACAAGCAGAAAAAGAGGGCAACATCCCTCTCCCTCTGCTGTCCCCCCAGGAACTGGTATGGAGGTTGCATTTAGCCACCATGACTAGCAGCCATTGATAGCCTTCTCCTCCAATAATTCATCTAAGCCTTCATGTCGGTGGCCATCACTGCCACCTGTGCGAGCAATTTTCAATGTTTAACTATGTGCTGCATGAATAATTACTTCCTTCTTTCTGTTCTGAATCTTCTAACATTCAGTTCAAGAGTTCATGGATTTTCTTTTTAAAAAAGTTTGATATTTTATTTTATTGTTTTCTAATATTCTGTTGGAGCCGCCCAGAGTGGCTGGGGCAACCCAGTCAGATGGGCAACATATAAATTATTATTATTATTATTATTATTATTATTATTATTATTATTATTATCACAAGTTCTAGTGTTATGAGAGAGAGAAACTTTCATCTGTCCACTTTCTCTATGCCATGCATACTTTTATAGACGTCTATCATGTTGCCTCTTACTTCCCTTTTCTCTAATCTAAAAAATCCCAGATTCCTCAACCTTTCCTCACAGGGGAGCTTCTCCTCCTCTTGGCCTAGATCTATGCCCTTTCTCTCTCATCAGTGTATAAAGAAGATTCATTCAAAGCAAACTAAGCTGCCCTTGTGCCTCTTCTTTAGATGTTCTCTTGCCTCACACATCTGATTCCATCTGTCTTTTTAATTATTACACTGAGGGAAACCGTGAACAGGTTTTTAAATGTTCATGCTTTGTTGCATAAATTGTACATCCTGCATACTGGTAATAACATCTTGCATTATTGTCTGATAAATAAAACATTTTTAAGCTATATTATTTTGGCCCCTAGAGAAGAGTAACAAGCTGCTTTAATATTTACTACCTTCTTTCAGGCCTTCTTCAGAATTAGATTTGGAAGAATTTATGAACGTAAACACTGTGAAAACCATCGCACCATGTCCATTGTGCTAACTTGGTAGCTATCTGTCTCTTTATCTCTTCATAGTCCATCAAGTTATTTAGGGCGACGTGTAAGAAGGTCTTGTCTTTGTTGCATACAAAGTGCAGTTTTAATATTATGACAGGCAATAATTTCTCTTGGAAAGAAATTGAGTCATCTTCATATTTGACATTAAGCAACATAGTGTTTGTTACAAGCCAAGCAATGCAATGAGATTCCAGGGGTCTTGGCCCTCTTCCAGGCCCATGTTTCTTTGGGGAAATGAAGGAGCAGCAGAGACTTCAGTGACTTAAAGTTTATTCACATATATGCAACCTGAGTGTAGGTGGAGGGAGTGCAGAAGTTACAGCACTGGGTTTCTCCCGGCTTCTCTCATGGCTTCACACCCAGCTTGAATCTAGAGCAGCCAGCCATGTTCTTTGGGTTGTCAGCTCTTCAGCCAGCAGCCAATATGGTTCTGGCCTTTCTTCTCCTTTCCAGCAAAACCCTTGCTCCAAGCAACTCCCTCCCATCCACCTGCTATCCCAAGCCTCTTTTAAAGAGGCATATTTTCCCTCTCAGCACATCCTGCCCCCTTCCTGTCACCTTAGCAACTCCTATTTGCCAAGTCTCAAACACTTTCTTTGACGTGTAGTTGCCTGACATTTGTTTCATAATGGCCTACATTCAACCAGCCCAGTCCGGGCTAGTTTGCATAGGCTACACCCAGAAGAACTGCTGCAGACTGTAATTTCCTTTCAGTATATCAAATATTAGCTAGATTCTGACATTCATTAATTTCTTGGGTTGTTGGGGGGGAGCTCCCCCCCAAAAAAATCTGTCTGAGTCAGACCATTGGTCCATCTTGCTCAGTATTGTCTACAGCAGGGGTGGATCTGGCTAGATCCTGGGCTCCCTCAGACTCAGGGGCTGTTTTGGCAGGCAAGCAGGGCACCTGCACTACAAAGGAAAAACCGAGCCAAGCCAAGCATGGCTTGACATGAGGCTTGACATTTTCTGCAGAGGGTGGCTGCACTGTTGAGCTCCTTGACAGTGTGGTGTGGTGGTTAAGAGCGGTGGACTCGTAATCTGGTGAACTGGGTTAGCTTCCCCACTCCTCCACATGCAGCTGCTGGGTGACCTTGGGCAAGTCACACTTCTTTGAAGTCTCTCAGCCTCACTCACCTCACAGAGTGTTTGTTGTGGGGGGAGGAAGGGAAAGGAGAATGTTAGCCATTTGAGACTCCTTAGGGTAGTGATAAAGTGGGATATCAAATCCAAACTCTTCTTCTTCTTTTCTTCTCCTTTGAAGTTCCTGGGTGACCTTGGGCCTTTGAGACTAGCTTACTTCACAGGGTTGTTGTGGAGATTAAATGAGGACAGAGGGGATCCATGTAAACCCTTTTGGATAAAAAGGAGGGATATAAATGCAGTCAATCACTCAGTAGCACAGCTAATCCCAGCAATCTTGAAGTCCGTTCCTATTATCCTACAGTCACTGACTTCAAACTCTGCTTTCTGCCAGGATCAGCTGAGCTGCAGAAGTACCTGTAGCACAGCCAATTCCGGGTGACTTGCTCTTACCATCTGTCTGCTGATTGGCAGTGGCAGCAAACCTCCCATGCTGATGCCCAATCAAGAGCACACTTTAAGGATCCCAGCTGTGCACCAGCAGCCATGTCTCTACTTGGCCCTCACCTGATGTCACATTTAATGAGGCTCAACAGCCTCATGGGAGCTGTGTTGAACTAAATAGTCCCTCCCTAAATAGTCCCCACTAAAGAGCCCAGAAGGGACGTGGGTGGCACTGTGGTCTAAACCACAGAACCTAGGGATTGCCAATCAGAAGGTCGGCAGATCGAATCCCCGCAACGGGGTGAGCTCCCATTGCTCGGAGTCCCTGCTCCTGCCAACCTAGCAGTTTGAAAGCATGTCAAAGTGCAAGTAGATAATAGGTACCAGTCTGGTGGGGAAGGTAAACGGTGTTTCTGTGCACTGCTCTGGTTTGCCAGAAGTGGCTTAGTCATGCTGGCCACATGACCCGGAAGCTGTATGCCGGCTCCCTTGGCCAATAAAGTGAGAGGAGAGCTGCAACGGTCAGGAGTCCCTTTACCTTTAAAGAGCCCAGAAGTTCCCCATGCCTGGCTTACAGGGACTGACATTAGTTATCCAGGGTGTCAGAGAGGGTGCCAGACATCCCCAGACAGAAATTGACCCTGGATTTTTTTTGCATGCAAAGCAGGTACATTAGCGCCGAGCCATGGACCTTCCCAAGCAAGTGAGATGGCTTGTATTTGATCATATGTAGGCCACTGCAGAAGAATCTTCCTTACAGGCAAGTTCCTTTGTATGGAAGAAACAAGCTAATGGATGAATAATATATTTACCTCAACAGATTGATAATGAGGAAATCAAATCCTTCCAGGTAATGCAGCAGAAAATCAGTCAATCCCTGTTTCCTGGCAGTCACTGCTGCCTATTCGAACCTAATGCTTCCTGGCTTCACTGATGCTGGAGGAACTAATTCTCTAGGGGAAATTTAATTTGTATCTGTTTATACTATTTATGATGCTTTTTGTCTACAAATGAGAATATCAACCATGTCTCTATAGTGCAAAGGTGAAGTGGAGGTCATGCGTGAGGATTGCAAGCAACCGCTATCCGGTTTAGTAGAGAAAGAGGGTTGAGAAGTTTCTTCTCTCTCCCAGACTCATAATACTAGAACTCAGGGAGATCCAATGAAGCTGATTTGTTGGAAGAGTCGAGGGAGACAAAAGGAAATAATTACTCACACGGTACATTGTTCAGTTATGTAATTTGCTCCCACAAGAGGTACGGATAGTCACCAACATGGGTGGCTTTAAGATAAAATACTAGCCATGATTGTAATGTTGTGGCTCCACAGTCAGACACAGCATGCTTCTGAATACCAGTTGCTGGGTATCACAAGTGGGGAGGGAGCTGACTCATGCAGTTCCCTTTGGGGCATTTCCTACAGGCTTCTGGTTGGCCATTGTGAGAACAGAATGCTGGACTAGATGGATCTTTGGACTGATCCAGAAGACTCCTCTTTATGTTGCATACAATTTCCCATCTGCTATTTTCATGCATTCCAAGTTCCAGAAGCTGCTATGCACTTTGGCATATCCCTGTATTCTTTCCCCATGTTTTCCTATGACAAACGCAGGAGGGGAGAGGGAAGTGGGTAGAGCTTCATTTCAGTGATAGGAAGCTGCTTACCTATCTTAGGAGGGTCAATTGTCCACAGGTCCCCTCTCATTGGCACTTATCTGTTTAATGATGCCACCTGGAGACAGAATGGATTGGATCTAGACTTTGTTGTTGTTTTCAGTCGTTCAGTCGTGTCCAACTCTTCGTGACCCCATGGACCAGAGCATGCCAGGCACCCTTATCCTCCACTGCCTTCTGCAGTTTGGCCAAACTCATGCCAGTTGCTTCGAGAACACTGTCCAACCATCTCATCCTCTGTCGTCCCCTTCACCTTGTGCCCTCAATCTTTCCCAACATCAGGGTCTTTCCAGGGAGTCTTCTCTTCTCCTGAGGTGGCCAAAGTACTGGAGCCTCAACTTCAGCATCTGCCCTTCCAGTGAGCACTCAGGGCTGATTTCTTTAAGGATCTAGACTTAGTCAACTGCAATTAGTTCCCCTTGAAACCAGCAGGATTGAAGTTGAATTGCAACTAATGTTATACATTGATTTCAGTGGGACGTAAGTGCAGCAAACTTTATCTGGATGTGTCCCAGTGTCCCTTTTCTTTTTGGATTCTACCAGTATAGCCCGTAACTCAAGGAAAAGAGAAGCTAAAAGATAGCAAATCCAAAATGAACCCAAGAAAGCGCTGCCTGCCTAGCCAATGTCAACATAATTGGACAACAGAATCAATTTTTCAGAGACAGCAACTTCTTTCGACAAAGTAGCGTTCAAAGCAAGTATTGGCCAGTCCCTTAAAATATCCTTTCCTGTCAGAGCTTAATTATCATGACATTGAGGGGAAAGATACATATGTATTGGGAAAGTGCCTAGGGATGAACAGATTGGCCTATTTGCAGTCTGTGTCAATTTCACATGTATTCATTCATATCTATTTCACTTTGTTTCCACATTAATATGTGATGTTTTTAAAAAGTTTGCACACAAATGTACATTTAAA
Source organism: Lacerta agilis (assembly GCF_009819535.1). Lineage (NCBI taxonomy): Eukaryota > Metazoa > Chordata > Lepidosauria > Squamata > Lacertidae > Lacerta > Lacerta agilis. Next base: position 84,554,440 of record NC_046314.1, on the reverse strand, counting down.
TACCTATTTTTATCCCAGTGAATGCATTTCTAGATGTATTTTATTCTACCACACTCATTTTAAAACACATTTTGGTACATTTCCCACCCCCAGCTGATTACTGTATTATAAAATTCAGAGAGCTGCAGAGTGCAAAGAATGGTTGCATAATAATCTGGGAGGTGCTGATCTGGTCACTTCAGGGAAATTGAATTCCTCAAGAATCCCTATAATAGATCTCTGAAATGATTAATATGAATCTTCATGAAGGCATACGCTAGAACTGCCCTCAGTTTTAATCCAAAGACAGTGAAGAAACGATGCTTGCGTAAGCGGTCTGTGGACATGATCAGGTGCAGATATTTGAATTTTCTGGTACTAGCTGTTAAGCAAAAATAGCTAGCAGTGACTCTTTACTCCTATGAGCTGTTCACTAGCCTAGGTGCTGAAAACAGAAGCATAACATTACATTGTTATTAATCAGAAACAAAATAAATAACTTTGGGGGGGGGGGTTCTTAGAATTTCCAACCAAGGCTAGGTAAGAGGCTGCACAATATTGTGTGTATGGAAATTTTATTACAGTGCAATTATACTCCCCCCCCAAAATAAATAAATAAATAAATAAATAAATAAATAAATGCACCAATGCAATGCTGTGGAGGCTTTTTCTTCATAAGAACAGCTATGGCATCTCTGCAGTCAACGTCATGGCCCACAGCATTAGAAACAGGTGGCTGACTCTTTGAGGATGCCTTGAAGAGAGACTGACTCCAGGCTTTCCCCATCTAGCACATTGCCGTCTGCTTCTCACAGTGTGGAGAATGTGGGAATCTTGGCGTTCTATGGCCTTCTGAAGCTTATGATTCTCGACAGACAGCATTTTGATTGGGGAGCCAAGCCAAGCCAATGCACCCATTGGAGAGGAGAGAATTAAAGACAGGGAGTTGTTGTGCTGCTCAGTCTTTGATGAGACATCAGAAATAATTGAGATACGAACAGGCTGGCCCAAGACACTTTGGCACCTGAGGCAGATCCTAAAATGGCACCCTGCTTCTCACCGAGGAATAAAGGGTGAGGGAAGATATACATCAGGAACAAGGGAGGAAAAGTTTGATTTCATTCATATTTCAACACAAGCCTACCTAACTGAAAGAATCATCTTTTGGTGTGGCAGCATCCACACTCTGGAACTCCCTGTCTCTTGATATCAGGCAGGTGCCTTCACTTCAATCTTTTCAGCTCCTGCCAAAAACCTTTTTGTTTAGGTAAGCCTACCCAGACATGTGGAACAGTGCTAGATGTTCTAAACAGGTTTTTAGTTTATTGTTGAGCTTAATTATTTCCTGAATGTTTCAAGCAGTTGTTTTTAACAGAGAATTTCATTGTTCTGTTCTTTGGCATGCATTTTCATGATCCCAATAAAAAAAAGCAACCCAAGTGTCAATGGATATATAGTACAGAAATAAGAATAGTTCAAGACAAAAACAAGAAATCAAAAAGATTTTTTATCTCTCTAGCTTCTTAACGCTCACAAGTGAATTTAAATAAACTCTTTTATCATTATTTTAAATAAAAACCTTTGCTTCCAAACTGCTTTAATGAGATACAAAGGAAGCATTTAGGGGGGGAAATTGGGGATCCATTTCCCTTTTAGTGTGCTTGAAAAGTTTTTGCAATTATGAAAAATGTGAAATAGCAAGTAGTTATGACAAAAAGTGAGACAGCAAGCAAAACAAGTATATGTGTGCATTCTCAGTATGTGTATGCGTTCCACTACTACTTCTTTTAAAAACTACTTTTAAAGGGAAGATATAGAAAAAAAACATACAGCCAAGGGAACTGTACCCCCTTGAGAAATTCCACTCACCTACAAACACACACACACACCTCCAAATTCCATAGATGCTTTGCCCATGTGGGAAAGAACAAATTCACTTTGAACCTTGCTTTAGATGAAAATACCACAGCAAACCAGACCTCTCCCAAGAAATTTCAGGGCTCCTAAAACATTTTAGCTGCACTCAAAATTCTTCAGATGTTTTGCTCTGCTGGGAAACCCACATTTGCTTCAGATCTCATGTTGGGAGGGGAATCAGTGGCAAGTTGAATACAGCCTCATCAGTACAAGATGTGGTGTCTGTGTGTATATCTGTAGGGAGAAAGTGCTGATAGTTATTTATTCATTGGATTCATAAGCCCACCCATCACCAAAGGGTCCCAGGGTGGGTTACACATATCACAAGATAAAACATTAGTGTATGAAAGTACAACCAGCACACAACCAGGTGCTAATAGTACCCCAAGCATTTAAAATAACATCAAATCCAAACTTAACCTAATGTCTAAGATCCAGTAAGATACGAATAAGCAGCAAGAGATGCAATGAGGGTGGAGAACCTTTTGTGGCCAGTGGACCGATCCTCATCTCCTCACTCGTGGCAGGGGATATTTGACCGGTGGGTAGGGCACCCCCCTTTTAAACACCTGATGTTACTAAGAGTGGTCAGGTGACCCTGTACTTTCAGAACCTGATTTTTGGGACTTCACCAATTACAGTACGGGGCTGTTTGAAAGTCCTTTAGTAAACAGCCCCATGCTGCTATTGGAACCTCTGAAAACCAGCTAGTTTTCAGAGGTTCCAAGAGCAGCATAGGGAAGTCTGCAGAAGGGCTTTCAAGTAGTTTGAATCTTTGCCCCCCCCCTAGGAGTTAGTGGGTGCTCAACATCTATCAGCAGAACACACCTTTCTCCATCAAAGGAACAATCGGGAGCTCACTTGAAGTTCCAGTTGTTGCTTTGAAGTCACAGCAGTACCTGCCATAGTTTAGGGGAAATGGCCTTATGGGCCAAATTTGGGGCCCTGGTAAAGAGCTGTGTCTTCAGCCACTGGTGGAAGGTCAACAGCTTGGAAGGGAAGCCTGTTGATTGAGCATCCACCCTGATTTCCTTGCACATACCTTTAATGGAAGTTAGGTTAAGTCTAGTCTTTATTGTGGATTCATTCTGATTTCTTTGTGGAGCAGCTGTGCAACAATATATTTATCCTGATTTGCTTGTGGGCTGTTTATATGTATTCCTGCTAATGATTGCTTCATCCCACACATTTCAGTGCATTTCCCTGTCACCAATCTTACAAATATATGCATTTGCTTGCTTTTTTAAAAGAGGGATTGGTAGTAGTAGAAATAATAATAAAAATAATTTTATGTTGCCCATCTGACTGGGTTGCTCCAGCAACTCTGGGCAGCTCTCGACAAAATATTAAAAACATAGTAAAACACCAACTAGTTGTTTCTCTGTTTGGCATCCAATGGGAAGATGTTCCATAAAGTGGTGCCACTACCAAGAAGGCTCTCTGCCTGGTTCTCTCAGGGACCTCAGTGTCCAGGCTAGGGTGTGTGCACGCTCACTCACTTTAATTGTGCAAACTTAAATTTATTTTATGTTCTTGTACCCATCCTGCAAAATCGTAACAAGTCTAGCCATTACATCATATTGGCTGTTGTGTTTTTCCCCTTCAGAAAGCCAACCTACCCTCTATCCAGCTCAGCTGAACTCCACATGCACTTGTCATAGCCATTATTTTATAAGGAGACTTTACGTAAGAAAGATGACCTTTTTTAGATTGGCAAACAACAGAGCTTGCTTTCAAATGCCTCGGTCGTGCCTTCCGTCGCCTCGTGCATATGGCAGAAACACCCACATTAAGAGAAGGATGTGGCAGCTGAGCTGAGAAAATGTAGATGCTGCAAATGTTGGAATCAGCACATTTGTGTGTGTGTGTTTTATCAATAAAATGACTTTATGGTGCCTCTGGTCCCACCTCACGCTTTCCAAAAGTGTTGCAGAGGGAAGGTGAGAGAGGCTCTTTAATTGCTTTTTTGTTTAAAACGATCCTCCTCTAGGCTTTTAAAAAAGTGTTTATTTATTTTAATGAGGAGTTCACAATTCTTCTTCCCATTTATGTGTTTTGCAATGCATCTCTAACCACCTGGTTTTGTTTGGAAGAGGGAGTACACAGAGATTTGCCTGCATTAATCACAGCAAGGGGAGCAGCATGTGCCATTTGGAGCCATCCTCTGTGGTAGAAGTGTTGTGCTCAGTGTTCAATATAATATGGCCACTTTGTCTAATAAATGAAGAAATAAGTTCCTTGTTTCTTCTGGGAAAACAGAGCTGTAGAGAGGACTGTAAATGGGTGGCATGAATAAATGCTTTGTAATAACTGGGTACAGATGAAGCAGTAATTTTAGGGATGTGTGCAAAACACATTCCTTTATTTTTGAATATATTTCTGTCTGCCTTGCATGCTGGCACTTAGCATTACAACAGCAGCCATGCAATTTTCACGAAGCAGATCTAAATTATTGTTGTGCGTGATCATCATGAATTGCGCAGAGTGCACCCATGGAGAAAAGCTCAAGGAACTTTGCAGATCTGAATCAATGCTGCCCATTGCCTGCACAGTGGGCTCATTCAAAAGCACAGACTAGGATATATATTATTTATGTCTTCGCTTTGAGCTTTCGTAGGCCACTTTCTGTCACTAGTGACCTCAAAGCAGTTTACATACAGCAATCGAACAATATCAGTGCAAATTATAAAATGCAACTCATATTAATGAGTTCTGAAACACTGTCAAAGAAACCATTGGGTTCTTTGTAACATCGCTTGCTAAGTTAAATCACTGTTTCCGTCATGGTTTCAACGATAAAATCCACAAGCCTGCTCCTCTGGGATACTTATCTGAAAATGGAGATATGAGATCTTCCATGTTGGAATAGAAAGTCACAGCTCTTCAGGACCTCCTAATTCCAAGTGGTCTGCAAGAGACTTTCTCCTGCAAGTTCCAAAGAGCTCAGTAGCCCATTTCTCAGTGAATTGGAACAGGGCTTTTAGTATGGCTGCCCCTATTCTGTGGATTAGCATCCCTGTTGAGATATGACTATCTGCACTTCCCAGAAACAATTGAAGACATTTTTGTTCCGATAGGCTTTCCCAGCTGGATAAACGGGTCTTTACTGCAAGTGCCCTCTTGGAAGCATTTTACTTTTGTTTTAAATGTTTTTATTGCTTTTCTGTTTTTATCTGCTCTTCATTCTTTATATGTAAATTAGTTTGAGATTTGGGTCTAGAAGTTGCTTAGAAACTTAGCACATGGTTTCTCTGTCACTGGGCAAAGAGACAGCTTTCTGTAGCATCTAACCATGTCATAAAGACCAGAGTTGTCACTGTTGCACACTACACAATATGTCTACGGAGCACCATATGCATTCTATACTCCTTTTGACTCTATAGATAGAGCCTACACACAGGGTCCCCTTATGATCATAAGCATTAGGCCAAAAACTCTTTAAGTGTTTACTGCATGTCTTCCATGTGGCTGAGTCAACCCTCCAATGAAAGCTAGTAGTGATTGGTTGTGCATACTTTTCTGCAGAGTTTGGGTAGGTACTTCAGTGGCATGGCAGACACAACTGTGCATTGAAAACTTTCTATGAGAAGGAAAAATGCCTAAGACATCTGAAAGAGGATGGGGGAAACACAAACTGATGCCATACCACACTCTTGTCATGTGCCTAGCTTGAGCAAGTGAAGCCTAATCTCTCTCCATCATCACCATTTCTTATCCAGGAGTGGGTACATACCACTCAAGTCTTTTTCTCTCTGAATGAATCACCATTTCTAAGCATATTTTTATCATATGCCATATACAGTCTCTGGTAGTTTGCCTTTTGCATAGTCCCAATATTTGGCAGTGAAAGTGGCCTTCTGTCAGAGCCTCTCTCTCATGACACTAGCTGCGCATTTGTTCTGGCTTAGACTTGTGGAGTGAGCTTGGTGGCTTTCAGACTGAGAAATGTGTAGTCACCACCACTACCAATTCTACATTAATGTCAAGTATAATTTAGACAAATGGCTCAGGATGTGTGTGTGTGTGTGTGTTTGTGTTTGTGTTTGGGTCCCTCCCTTACCAATGCACACAGATAGGATCAAGCACATTGTTCTCACTCTCTAGGCCATTGGAGAGCATTTGTGAACATCATAGGATAGGATTAACTGCATGGACCTTTCCAATTGGGCCTATCAATCCCTGTGAGGGGGACACATAGTCTCTAGCAATATAGAACTGTTGTAGTCCCTAATGCCACTGTGCATGTATGTGTGTGCAGTCTTAAGAAATACAGTGGTACCTCGGGTTAAGAACTTGATTCGTTCTGGAGGTCCATTCTTAACCTGAAACTGTTCTTAACCTGAGGTACCACTTTAGCTAATGGGGCCTCCCACTGCTCCCGCGCAATTTCTGTTCTCATCCTGAAGCAAAGTTCTTAACCTGAGGTACTATTTCTGGGTTTGCGGAGTCTATAACCTGAAACGTCTGTAACCTGAAGCATCTGTAACCCAAGGTACCACTGTAGAGGGATAACGGGTATAGGATAACACAGAGTAGGAGAATAAACATAGGAGGAAATATAAGAGTAAACATGCTACAATTTAAAATCTGCACTTCTTGATTGGCCTCTTAGAAATGACCAAACCACAAACCCTCAATCAAACAGTGTCTCATCTGATGCTTTATTTTCTGCTGGATAGCATCAGTCAGTACAAGCAATGAGGACCAGTCCAAAGTGTGGCTGGAACATTTGACTGAACCTTTACATTGTGCATGGAGTAAGTGGCAACCCCAAGAGCAGAAGCCTCATGCACACTGTCTGCTTTCCACCACCCTTGACATTCATGTCCTGTCTTCTCTGGTCCCGGATTATTTCCTGTTGCCATGGCTTCTACTCTTGGAAATGCAGCAGAAGGTTAGAGTGGATGCCTGCATACCATTTTCTCTCCCTTTAGCTTTAAAGGGTAAAGATTCCTCTTTCTTTCTTTCTTTCTTTCTTTCTTTCTTTCATTCATTCTTTCATTCTCTCTCTCTCTCTCGCTGTGTGAGTGAGAAAGAATACAGCTACATTCACTATGTGCCACTTTTCAGGACGAAGAGCTAACGATAAAGCGTGTTCTCACATTGAAGAGAGCACGGGTTGCAGAAGGGTTAAAGGAGCAGCTCCAAGTTGTTGGGAGGGGGTTTGTGCTGGCCACAGCTAGGATTGGTTAAGGCAAGTTGCTGGGGAGTTTAGCATGTTGCTAGTTGTTTGATTGACAGTTCTTGCCTTTATAACCTAAGTTTGTGAAACTTTGGTTTCACTTTTGCGGTGTGCAACGGATCTCCTAGAACACTCGGACCACCTGGAGGACAGTGGAGTGATCTTCTCATTGTCTGGTTAAATTTCTTCATTTCCCCTTCCTTCCACTCCTCCCCAATCCCTTAATTACTTTAATTCCCCCTTTTTTCCTGTTTGATTTCCCACCCCACCCCTGGCAGGGGCTTTGCCACACTAGGAGCCTGTTTGGGCCCTTACCCCTGCACCTTTGGAAGATTCTCCCTGTCCCTGGGAGTGCTGCCCATGCGTAATCCTTCCCAATAGTGATAGCCCCCATTTGGGACTTTCCTTCACACAAAATGTTTCCCCCCTTTTCCCACATTTTATAATGGTGGGGTTTGGTCAGGGCTATTCCTATTTGGCTGGAATCACTTTCATTAGTATCCCTGATGGCTGCCTTTATTTGGGGGTGTGCAGCGCTGTTGGCTGTATTTTATCTAGCCTTGGGCAGGAACATTGTGGTGAGGTTCTTTTAATACTGCGGCTGTTGCTATTGCAAGGGTGCTTTCCTAGCGTTTTGATGTTACCACTGTTTGGGCTGCTTCTTTTTTATTTTGTGTGGGCCTCATTATGACAAAGATCCTTAGAGTGGAATCAGTGAGGCCTACTCGGCCTGCATCAAGCCTAAGCCTTCCACTGTTAGCAGATGTGGCTGAGTCTCTGTGACATGTGACTCATTTCCTCTATAGAAATGTATCTGTTTGCAGGCTCAGTAGCTTGTTGCTAATGCATTGCTGAGGCAGACAGAGTGGAGCCAATGACTATCTGTGCCTCATATGTCTATGAGCATTCTGTGTATGCTCTTGAGCTATCCTGTTTCTGAGCAAGTTTATTGCCTTCAGTTATGTTTTGCCCTGATAGTGACGCTCACGATTTTAGATGTCTATTTTTTCTTGGTATTCCTTACTGGGGCTATTCTATTATGGGGTAGGTGGAATAGAAATAGACATACTTATTGTCACTGTACCACATGTTTACAGTGAGATTGAGTGAGCCCTGCTCCCCCCAATCTCCCAGTCACTGTCACACTCTGTGTGCTGTCATATTACCTCCAACCCTTAATGTCAGCTGCAATGTTGCTGTCTTTCATTCAGCAGCCCCTCAGCCCATGGGTAGAAATTGTTCTTTACCCTGTTGGTGCAGCTTATTCATGTTTCTATATCCCCTGCCTGAGGGAAGCCCATTTGTGATATTATTGATATCCCACCCCCCAAAAGAAAGAACTATGGGTTCCGAGGGGGTGCCTCTCTCTAAGAAGGGCATGCAGGGGTACCTAGACAGGCGGCAGGTCACCTCTCGTCTGTTATTTCACTGGAAAAGGGCTTTGCCTTAATAGGCCTAGTGGTCCAGTGGAATACAGCAATCAACTGGGCTGTTTAACCACCACAGCCTTAGTGGTTGGGGGAGAGGCTTATTGTTCCATAAATAAATTTGAATATACAAGGCAATTCACACAGGATCTGATTGCCAGGGGTTTAATGGTTCAGCAGCTTGGTCTGTGATAGTTTTGCCTGATTCCTTTTATCTGTATGCAGCTAGAATGGCTCCAAAGAAGCCTTCTGCGCAGCCTGCTTCCTTTATCCCAGCAAAGAGGGCTATCAAGGGGCCATCCCAGTCACTTCGTTCGCCCAATCCTAGTTGTGCTGGGGGCCGTATTTAAATCCTTCATGCAAGTTTGGATGGTGATCCAGAAGTGTTGGCCTGCTTTGCATCCGGGTTGGATGGTCCCCTTCAACGCTCCACCCGTCAAACCAGTGCACAAGCAGGGCCACCACCCCCAATTGGGGCTTCATCTCCTGCTACGTCGGCATCCAGCGAGGAAGGGGAGGAGCTCCCGGAATCGGGGGTTTTTAATTGCTGATTCCCAATTTTCACGGAGTCCAGTTCCTTTCTTTCCACAGGCCCCAGTACGAGTGGTGGGAGCATCAGCTCAGTGGGCAGCTAGCAGCAGGGGGCAGCAAAAGGCCCCTTCCCGTTCCAGGAGGTATTCTCAGTTCTTACACAGGCTTTCTTCTGGGGTTGGTATCTCACCTATTCCTTTCCTCAGCCTCTCCCAGGTGCTTTGCGGCAGGATCCTGCGCCTGAGTCCTCTGTGGAGGTCAGCCTGTCAGTTCCAGCAAGAACGTCTTCAGGCAGAGAGCGTTGCCACAAGAGACGTTCCAAAAGTAGACCATAAGGAGTCAAGGCGATGATTCTTCTTCATCAACGGCCTCTCACAGGTACCTCGAGGTGTCCAGGGGGCGGTTTGCCAGGATGGGAGCACCTCTTGGTGATGCAGCAAAAAGAAAAAGAAAAAAATGCTTGCAAGCTTGCAGTGCTAAGCAGGCTCTGGCGTGGTTCTAATGGGATGGTGAACCAACTGTTGCATTTCATGGTAGTTTGCCCAATACGACTCTCAGGCTCCCTCCCTGCTTGTCCATTCTTGATCGTTAATTCCATCCTCCTGCAAATGGATGCACTTTTTTTGTGCTGCTTGTGGTATAGGCAGACACCCTCCCATCTTGTGGTGGTGAAGGGGGCCCACAGCCAGCTGGTGGCCCGGAATACAGCAATTCAAAAGTCGGTTAGAGTGCTACCTGTGGTAGCCAGTAAAAAGGGTGATGGTAGGAGTTTGCATTGAGACTTATGGCGGGACTCCTTTTGATTCCCCCTTTATTCCTGACTTGCAGTTATCCCCATGGGGGATTGTCCCTAAGGAAGCCCCATGTGATTTCTGTATGATACATAATTAATTGCAACTCAGAGGCTATCCCGCATTTTATTTCATGACATAGGAGTCCCTGGATTCAGGTGATTAAGCTTATCAAATGTCAAATATTCCCTCACTGAGGAGCTGGGCGTCCTTGTGGCAGCGGATTAGTCGGAGGGCCATATTATTTCCCTTTTAACGTATTTAGGGATCCAGATGGATATCGTTGCCCAGATATACCGCTTGCCTATGCAGATGCTGTCTGCCTGAAGGAAGTTAACTTGTAATACTTACTCTGAAGCAAGTGCTGCTTCGTCCGATTTAGATTACGCCATAAAATTAATCAGGAGATTTGGCCCGGGGGCTTTGTTAGCCAAATGCGACATTGAGTCAGCATTTCGGCTGTTGCCCATTCATCCCCAGGACTTCTGGCTCCTGGGGTTCCGCTTTGATGGGCCATATTATTTTGACAAGGCAATGCCTATGGGCTGCTCGGTTGCTTGGGCAGCCTTTGAGTGCTTCAGCACATTCCTTGATTGGGCCCTCCACTTTTACACTGGCCTTATGGGGGGTCACCCATTATCTCGTTGACTTCCTGCTGGTCTCATCAGACGATACAGGCGACTGTTTGACCTTGACGTGGGCCTTCACGGCCCTGTCGGAGGAATTGAGCGTTTCCCTGGCTGCGGGAAGATGGAGGGCCCTTCCACCTAGCTAACTCACTGGGGTATCCAATGGGTTATGGTATCGCAAACGTCTCGTTCGCCTGAAGATAAATTAGTTGCCTTGCAGAAGGTTATGCAGGACCTCCTCCGATTGCACACGCACCATGGGCAACGGCTGCCTAGAGAGGGAAGGCAAACCTGCAGGTTTGGTTGCAATTTCTGGAGGATTTCAATTGGTGGTTATGGTGGCAGGTCGTAGGGAACCTGCACATCGGCCTTTAGTTCATTCGGACGCAGCGGGGTCACTAAGCTTCGGCCTCTATTGAAATGGGCTTTGGTGGCACGACATTGGCCGCACACCTAGCAAAGGGAGGCCGGCACACAGGATTAATTTTCTGGAGTTTTTTCCCTATAGCAGTCTATATTTGGGTCGAGGACTTCAAGGACCGCCGTCTGTGTTTCTGGACGGTCAACCAGGCGGTGGTGCCCATTCTGGTCACACAGTCCTCCCGCTCGCCTCGGGTATCAGCCCTGCTTCAGCCATTTGTGATCCACGGTTTGCATTTCAACATTGGTTTCGGCTCGCTTTGGGCCGGGGGTTACTAACGAGGTGGCTGTCGCCCTTTCCCATTTTCAGATCGAGCAATTCAGGTCTTACCCAGAACGCTCAGCCTCTCCCGGAACCCCTTTCCAGTGCACCGGTGGAATATTGGCAGCATGTACTTGGGCAGGGAGTAGCGGTGGCTGTTTCGCTGGACACCCTTAGGTCTTATGATAAAGCCTGGAGAGACTTCCTGGCAGTTCACCGGGAGTCTGTGGCTGTGGGGGTGGAACTACATCCCCATTGTCCCAGGTGCTGCGGTACCTTGCGCACCTTTTCCAATGGGGGAGGGCTGCCAAGACCACTTAAGCTGCAGTTGGCCGCCATTTCCTTTTCTGTAAGGCCCCTTTTCGACACAGATCCTGCGCAGAATCTGTCGATTCGCAAGGCTTTGGAAGGTTGGGGTAGGCTCCGCACTCCCCAAGCAGCTGCTAGGTGGCTCATTTCCTTTGAGCTGCTGACCAACCTGTGTTCTAGGTTGCATTCCATTGTTGGTCACGTTTCGAGACCAGACTTTTTTCAGCGGCCTTTCCTGTTGCATTTTGGCGCACTGCGGATTGGCGAGGTGGTTTGGAAACCTCGGAGGCCGGGCTTACCAGGGGCTTGTTTTATCAGGCCGTCGACTTATCTGTTTCAGAGGTTACCCTGGCCATGTGGAGCTCTGCAACAGGCCAGCTGAGGAGGGGGACGGCCGTCTCCCTGCCGGCCATCGGGCTAGTGGGGCCGCGTCCAGCGTGGGACATGTCTAAAATTTTTGGCAGTTAAACCTGCAGGCGATAGCCCTTTGTTGATCCATGCCAATGGGCTCCCCTTGACGCGGCAGCTGTTTTCCTGGGTGATGCGTACGGCGATCACAGCCTGTGGGGTCGTGGCGTCCATTTTGCCCCCCGATCTTTCCGTATTGGGGCGGCATCTACAGCCGCTCATTGGGGATTGACAGAATCAGGAACATGGGGCAGTGGAACTCTGACGCCTATAAGGGCTATGTGAGGAAGCGTTATTGTGGTACTTATATTTTTCTGTTTGACCCCTCAGGTGTAGCGGCTACCCGGATCTGGATTGTGGGACACAGCATTGTCCATTGGGATGGCGCCCGAGCTTTGGAGTCTGGGCTCGGTGCCGGGCTCGGCTTTCCCCATCACGTGCAGGTGTCATGGTTAGCCAGGCATGGATTGCAGTGGGGCGAACTTTTACCGTTGATTCGGCACCGCTGGAGTTGGGATGGTCGGCCTGAGGCAATAGTGGTGCACTTGGGGGGAAATGATTTGCCGATCATGGACTGTCTTCCATTACGTTCCACAATTCAGAGGGATCTGGGGGAATTAATGTCGCTGGTGCATGGGTCTAAGCTTTTCTGATCGCATTGGTGGCAGAGGCGGGAATGGCAAGGCAGCCTCCGCCCGGTGGGTACCGAAATTCCAGGAAATGCATTAATTGGTTGCTTCCTCTAAAGTCCTGGAGCTGGGTGGGTCCATTATTAGGCACCTGAGGATTTCTGCCAGGGCAGTTCAGCTTTATCGGGCTGATGGAGTCCACCTTTCTTCCCGTTGGAGTGATATCTTGCTGGAGGATATTGCGGAGGGTTGAAAGGTTGGATTGGGATGGTGAGTGGTTGGCGGCGAGCTGGGGTAGCTCGTGTGGTGGTTAGGCATTGGTTATAAATTTGCTTGCACTAGGGGTCAGGATAGGCTGTGCCTGCCCCTAGTATCGCTTCAGAGGTATGGTTAGGCTGTGCCTGCCTCTGAATGCGCGGGGCAGGGGTAGGAAATTGGATGGGCCTACCCCTGCAAATAAGGGTATTCTGTTAAAAGAATCCAGGGACTCTTTCTGCTTTTGTCCATACCCACCTCAAGTGGTGGGAGGCTTGGGCCAAGCGGAGTCCCAGGGAGCATTTGGGGGAGAGGCCTGGGTCGTTGCCCGACTCCGCTTCTTCCTTAGGTGTTTACCCTTTTCTGACTTCGCCCTCAAAAGCGAATGTCAGCTGTCCCATGGCTGGGGGGACAGTAGTCGCAATCCAATGCCTAAGCAACCACTCACATTGGCTGTATTTAAATAAAGTTGTGGCCAAAATTATGCCAAAAACCCAAACCAAAAATAACGTGTCCTGACTGAATTACTGGGGGGAGCTGGGACGGTAACCCCGACATGCAAAGCGTGTTCTCACATTGAAGAGAGCACGGGTTGCAGAAGGGTTAAAGGAGCAGCTCCAAGTTGTTGGGAGGGGGTTTGTGCTGGCCACAGCTAGGATTGGTTAAGGCAAGTTGCTGGGGAGTTTAGCATGTTGCTAGTTGTTTGATTGACAGTTCTTGCCTTTATAACCTAAGTTTGTGAAACTTTGGTTTCACTTTTGCGGTGTGCAACGGATCTCCCGCCCGCCCTCCCTAATTTGGGAACGGCGCTTTGCTGCTTGACCTTGCTATGCCTGTCACGGGGTTGTCTGCTTTGGAGCGGGAGCCTGGTAGGAATTTATCCGGTGGCTGATTGGCTTTTGTCACTGGTTTTGCCTACTGCGTAGCAAATCGTCACAACTTGTAAGGTTGGCGGTTAGGCATTGGTTATAAATTTGCTTGCACTAGGGGTCAGGATAGGCTGTGCCTGCCCCTAGTATCGCTTCAGAGGTATGGTTAGGCTGTGCCTGCCTCTGAATGCGCGGGGCAGGGGTAGGAAATTGGATGGGCCTACCCCTGCAAATAAGGGTATTCTGTTAAAAGAATCCAGGGACTCTTTCTGCTTTTGTCCATACCCACCTCAAGTGGTGGGAGGCTTGGGCCAAGCGGAGTCCCAGGGAGCATTTGGGGGAGAGGCCTGGGTCGTTGCCCGACTCCGCTTCTTCCTTAGGTGTTTACCCTTTTCTGACTTCGCCCTCAAAAGCGAATGTCAGCTGTCCCATGGCTGGGGGGACAGTAGTCGCAATCCAATGCCTAAGCAACCACTCACATTGGCTGTATTTAAATAAAGTTGTGGCCAAAATTATGCCAAAAACCCAAACCAAAAATAACGTGTCCTGACTGAATTACTGGGGGGAGCTGGGACGGTAACCTCGACATGCAACAAAGGAGAAATAAGTTATTGGTTAGAATAGAGTGAAGTGTGAGAATGGGAGGCATGTTTAAAGGTGTGACATCTGCTTTGGACAATCACCTGGCTGGTGGAGGGCAGCACTCGGTGGACTGCAACAGCTGAAAGCCACCTACCCCACACCACACAATCCAAAGACCATCTATCACCAGTGATATGTGATAGTGTGTATGCAGTGTTGGTGGTGGCTCTGCCAGTTGGGAAAGTGCCAAGTTGGCAGCCCTGTAGGAGCACAGATACCGTACTTGTGGCACTGAACCTGATCTCCCCAATCTCACCTCGCCCCATTCCAGCTAATGTGGCACCACCACACCTGGGAACATGCTGCTGCCCCTTTGCTTCCCTCCCTCGCCATTGCTGCCATCATCAAGCATGTTCGGTTCGTCAAAAGCTGTTTTGCATGAGTGCACACATTGCGCTTTGCTCCGCATTAACAAGCACCCAGCGCCATACTTGCCACGGCTTTGCTTCTCCTTGCCTACTCTTGATGCACAGTGTAATTTACATATGCACCTTCTCCTTGCAGCTTTCTCAGCTAGTGATCAGACTGGATGTACTTATTTCGGTTAGCATTTGCTTACTGCACTTTTGCATGCTGAAATGTCGGTTAGAATAAGGAGAGGCAGATTTGAACACAAGAAGCTGTTTTACAGCAAGCTAGATTATTTCTCTATCTAACATGGTGTTGTCTATCCTAACTGACTACAGCTCCCTGGAGTCTCAAGCAGAGGTTGTTCCCAGCACCCGATACCCTGATACCTTTAACTGGAGATGCTGGAGATTGAAGGGGAAAAGGTGGCTCAGTGGCACAGCTCTGCATGCATAAGGTCCCATGTTCCATCCCTGGCATCTCCAGGGAGGAATTGGAAGCTCTCCTGCTTGAAACCTTGGATAACCACACTGCCAGCCTGCATGGACAATACTGAGCTAGAGAGATCAGTGGTCTGACCTGGTATAAGGCAACTTCTGAATGGATCAGACCAAAATGCCCCCTCATCCTGTAGTTTCTTTCCTACAATGGCCAACTGAATACCTCTGGGAAGCCGACAGGCAGAACCTGAGGGCAATAACCCTCTCCTGCTTCTGTTCCCCAGCAATTGACATTCAGGGCCACGTTCTCTCTGATGCTGGCAGTAATATAGCCATGGACAAATTGATCCTCCCCAAATCCATTCACGTCCCTTTATGCAGGAGCAAATTCCATAGTATTATTCTGCACCTCCTTTTGTCTGTCCTGAAAATCCCACCAGCTTTCAAGGAGGACTGGAGACCTTTTCTAGTCTATTTAAAAACTAACTTCTCCTATGTGAAGTCCACAGTGGGGTTTGAAGTCTAAGCGGGGTGGGAATAGCAGAACACGGTAAGAAATTTGTTTTAAAAGATGAAACTGGGTATGAGGGAATTTTTGAAATGCAATTGTGTGTAATCATAATTATAAACATCGAGGATGGCTGAACGGAAAGTCATTAATATTGTAGAATAGGATTATAACTGTTGAGTGATAAAGTACAACTTTGAATCTTGAAATAAAATAAAATATTAAAAGGGGAAAAAGAATATCCCACCAGCAGCTTCATTGGATGACTACTGGTTCTAATATTATGGGAGCTTATTCATGCAAAGCTGAGGCTTTACTCCTGAGCTATGACCCCTCTCCAATGGAAGGGAGCAGGGCCTACAGATTCTATGTCCAGCTAAAGAGCTTGGTCAGGCTGCCTCTACGGGGAACCAGCAAAAGACACCTGCAGTGTTTACAGACTAAGGTGAAATTACACTGAAGTACTTTGCTTTACCCATCTGCTGCACTCTCTGTAATGGAACCTCCTATACACCATAGTGAGGGACTAGGGGGCTTGATTAAAGAAGACTGCAAATATCTCTGCAGGTCTTTTCAAAGTATGAAAACTTCTGTAACCCCTTTACTTCCACCCAGAAGGCCGAGTTGGAATGAAAAGCTGATCTAATTCAGGAGTGTTGCATGAGCTTGGCTGGTGCTTTTGTACCACATTGACTTCTCCACTGCCTCACTCCTTCCACTCTTGGTAAACAGCAGCAATGCACCTGCTAGGAAACTAGTCCACTCAACACAGTGAGCTGTTTCTGGTGGTCTGTATGTGTGGCATGTGTGCTGTATGTGTGGTTCAGTGTGTGTGTGTGTGTGTGTGTGTGTGTGTGTGTGTGTGTGAAAGAGAGAGGAGCGTGGCAGCCAAGCCGACTTTGGGCACTCCTTGTTTCACCTGCCTTTTGAATATGGCCCTTGTAGAGCTGACCAACAGGGAATGTGGTCCTTGCCCCTGCACTGGGGGATTTTAATCACCACCACACTATAAAGAGTCTAGAAATGCTATTCTCAAAATCATAAAATAATACTCCACTGTGTGACAGTTATGACCAGTTTTCCTAAGTTATTTGAGGATGAGGACTTGGGAGGCAGGAATGACAGAGAGGCAGAGATGTAGGCTGAGTTGCTTGTAGACTTAAATTAAACACTCACGCAAACACACCGCAGGCCTTGATCACAGGGTTTCACAGTCTGATTGCAGTCTGTGAGTGTTTCCTTTCCAATAGGCTAACTAATCAGGCTTCCTCTATCATTGCCTCTTTCAAGTTGTCATTCCAGATAGCCACCTAGTTGCACTTAGGCTGTGTACATACTATGTCCTTATAGCAAATTCAAAGCACATTTTCCCTTCAAAGAATTCTGGGCACAGTAGTTTATCTCTCAAAGACTTACAATTCACATAACCCCTTAATGAACTACAGGGCCCAGAATTCGGTGAGAGGAAAAAGGTGTTCTAAAAGTGTAGTATGAACATAGCCATATGTTAGGGATTGGGAATCTGTGGCCCTCCAGATACACGCGGGTGGTGCTTGCCAATCAGAAGGTCAGTGGTTCGAATCTGCACAATGGGGTGAGCTCTTGTTGCTGATGGCTGTAGTAGGCAGTGGAGGGCTGGCTGTGTCCTTGTCTGCCATAGAATGCTGATTTTATCAAATAGGTGGAAATTCCAACAAGGGGAGGTGGTTTTGCTTTTGTATTCAAGAGCACTCTGTTAGTTATATCCTATTATTGCCCTGGGGAATAGTAAGGGTCTGTAGGAAGGTCCGAGTTTCGTTGAGCTGAAATTTTGGAACTTTGGTTCATGTTGCAGCCATGAATGGTATCTCCCTTTTAAATACACTATTCTCATATTTTGGCACAGAGGAAGGAATGGACAGATTTATTATGATTTGTAGGTCTTACTCTGCTAAAGACACCAGCTGATGAGTGGCAAAGAAGAACCCTCCATAGAAATGGCATGAGCTCATAATTTTTTTTATGATAATGGACACCTGTTTTGTTAGCTCCCAATTAAGAATTGAAACTATAGAGAAAGTTGCAAGTATCTCAAATGGGTCATCAATCATATGCAGAGCGCTGATAATTGGAATAGAAATGTTTAAGCTGGTTAATGTAATGAATTGGGGTGGGAAAATAATAAGGGAGGATGAGATATAGATAGATAGATGAATGAATGGATGTGTAATTAGCTCCCACATCAGAAGTCTCCTGCTTATGCTGGTCAGGGCAGAAGCAGGGAGGCAAGAAAAAAGTCATCCAGTTGGTACAGCAGAGTAATCTAGAAACGGCACATCACCAGTAACTGGAATGACTTGGAATCCTGTGGATCCTTGGCTGGTTCAGCTCCACACCATCATTGCTCCTGAGTTCCACTGTCTACCACTGTGGGGGTATAGCTAATGCAGTGCACACGGTAGGAACATCTGCAGTGATGGAGGCTCCAGACAATGGAGCCCACATCCTAATCCCCTCCAGTATGGCAGGTCAGGGGGTAGGATTCCTCTGCTCATACTCTGGATATTTAGACACAGTCAGGACAGGAAAATATGTGGCTTCAAACAGTGCTGAAATCAAGCTGTGACGGAAAAGGAACATTCAGGGGCAACCCAGTCAGATGGGCGGGGTACAAATAACAACAACAACAATTCCATTAAAGCAATGATTTGAATGTGATGCCGTTTGAATTTGTCAGCTTACCTTGTTGTGTTGCTTTAGACAGGGATCGGAAAACTACAGAGTTCTTTATTTCTCCCAAGGGTATCCGTCCAATCACTTTCAGGATAGAAGGGCATCAAATTCAAATGAATAATCAGGATTGAACTCTAGACAGAAGCTCTCAAGGCAAAATGGCCCCAAGCTTCAGGGGAAGTGGTCTGATATAGACTTTCCCCTCCCCTTTGCAAGTGCTCATGGGGCATCTTTTTTCCCATGAGCCCATCACACAAATACTATATTTACTGTTGACATCCATTAATTGTTATTAATGATTTAAGCGGAGGCTTGACAGCCATCAGTCAGGAATGCTTTGATGGTGTTTCCTGCTTGGCAGGGGGTTGGACTGGATGGCCCTTGTGGTCTCTTCCAACTCTATGATTCTATGATTCTATGATTTTCGTAAGGGGGGAAATGGTGAGCAGGTAAGACTTTGAACTGAATATGGTCGCTTAATGGTAATTCCCCCCCACTGCAGTGAGCCCTGTGTTTCAGCATAACCTGACTGGAGTAAATAACATGCTAAAAAAATTTTTATGAATGAGGAACGAAGTTCATTGTATCAGCCTGACATTTGTTAATACCCTACAGCAGCAGGGAGTCGTCTTCAAAGTGTTTTGGCCTTTTTATTCTTGTTTTGCTTGTGTGTGTTTGTGCCTGCAGATGTGTTTTGCGGGGAGGGTGTCATTTGGCACCTGAAGCTGTTTGCTCTGTTGACTAATGCCACGGAAGAGTAAGCATTCTTCACCCATTATGATTTCCCTGGGGAAATGGGCAGAAAAGCCATAATTCTCTTTCACAGCCATATATTTTGCCTTTCAGCTGATTCTCGCAGAGCAGGGAAGAGGAATCCATGGCCTGCCATATGTTGTTGGACTCCAGTTCCCATATTTCCTGGCCATTCTCCATGCTGTGTGTGGCTGATGGAGTTCAACAATCTCTGGGGGGCCACTGCACACCCACACCCACACTCCTGCCATAGATGTTATGAATAACCTCTTGACAGGACTCTAGGGGAAAGGCAAAATACACCTAAAATTCCATGTATTTGTTCTCAGAGTCAATTCAGCACTGTGCTGCTTTATGCTCAGATCAGTCTTCTGAGGAGGTTAGTCCATGCCACAAATATATTCTTGGTTTTTCTGCTTCTAGTGTAAAAACTTTGTTTCTGCCGTTTTGGAAAATTCAGGAAAATACCCTGCAGGGTAAACAAAACTGTTGGCAACAAGTGGCCCTGGTGAAAATAATGATAATCCAACTGGACATGTAATTATTCAGATCTTCATACAGAATTGATCCGGGAGCACCACATAGGGAACTGACTATGTCAAAAAGTAACACGAGGTTCAACCCTGAGTTCAGAAGCAGTTTGGGCATTAGAGAAGTTAAGATCACAAGGTTATTCAAATATCAGAAACAATGGGAATTCAGTTGGGAAGGAAGGCCCCTCTGGTTTCCCTCATATCCAAAATTTTCCTTTGCTTATGTTCCTAACCATACTGACATACTACACCTAGCAACTGGAGCAAGGGGTGGTTTGTGGAGATGGGTGCTGCCGCCGCTGTGCTTAGGAGGAGGAAGAGGAAGAGGCAGAGGAGTGGGGCGGTCACTTCGCTTGCGTCTGTTACTCCACAAAAAGAATTCTTTTGGAGGGTACAGTGGCTATTTCCATAAGGGAAAGCATAAATCCTCATGAAAAACATGTGATTGGGGTACCTTGGGGAAATGATATACTGTGATTAAAAGCTAGACCTGCTCATTGAAACAATAGATACATTCACCTCTCCACCTCTGAGAG
This sequence comes from Lacerta agilis, assembly GCF_009819535.1. Taxonomy (NCBI): domain Eukaryota; kingdom Metazoa; phylum Chordata; class Lepidosauria; order Squamata; family Lacertidae; genus Lacerta; species Lacerta agilis. Next base: position 84,534,360 of record NC_046314.1, on the reverse strand, counting down.
CCAGTGTGGTGTAGTGGTTAAGAGCGGTAGACTCCTAATCTGGTGAACCGGGTTCGCATCTCCGCTCCTCCACATGCAGCTGCTGGGTGACCCTGGGCCAGTCACACTTCTTTGAAGTCTCTCAGCCCCACTCACCTCACAGTTTGTTGTGGGGGAGGAAGGGGAAGGAGAATGTTAGCCGCTTTGAGACTCCCTCGGGTAGTGATGAAGCGGGATATCAAATCCAAACTCCTCCTCCTCCTCCTCCTCCTCCTCCTCCTCCTCCTCCTCCTCCTCCTCTTCTTCTTCTTCTTCTTCTTCTTCTTCTTCTTCTTCTGCCCCCTTGGTTCTCTGAGCATTTCACCAATCCATTCGGTTTTGTTTCTCGGGGTGAGTGGCAATTGTACATTTTTTGTACATTTTTTGGACAGTTAGGGATGCAGAGAAAGCTTAAGGAGTCCTGGATCTGACTCAAAATGTCTTATTAGCGGCTAAATAGAACTTGGGCACGTAAGAATATTCCCTGATTCCCCCCAATTGACCTCATAATTTGAAGCACGCATAGAGCCAATTCGCACCCCTCATAACTTCTTGCCCTGTTCTGTACACCGTTTCGTGATCGTTACATGAAGCACCATATGAAAAATATAATTTTTAGCATAAAATAAAAGCATGAATGGGTATGGGTTAGGGGTCAATACTGAGAAGTAACAAAAGGCACAGAAAAGCTAAGATTGTGTTAAATCAGGAGAGAGGTTGCTTTTGAAATGGAATTTGAATGTATGTTTTGAAAAAGAGCAGAGTGCCTTGACTTATACAGAAGTGAGTTTTTAGTGACTTATGTGAAACCAAGGTAAGTTCCTTGTTCCTTGTTCCTTGGAAAGGTACAGGATTGCATTTGAGGGCTCCTTAATTATTTTCCCTGGTGACACAGGCCTAGGCCTGAAAGATGTAACCTCAGTTCCATACTGGCTGAAGAGGACTTCTTTTTGCATTAAAATATTTGGGACAAATGGTGCTCTAGGCAAGCATGTCATCTTGTGTGCTTCAGGGACAGGCCTGGGGAGTACATCTGGGCTCATAGCGTACCCTGCTGTGTTCTCAGCTAGTTCTTCTAGCTGGCATGGAAAAAGGATCGAACTGTACCTCCTGTGTCATTGTGCCCATTGGAAAAATGATTGCTCTGTGGGGGGGGGGAGAGAAAGGATGACATAACAGAAGTATATAAAATTATGCATAGTGTGGAGAAAATGTTTAGAGAGGCAGGGAAACATAGTTAGACAATTGGTCCATCTAGCTCAGTATTGACTACAATGAATGACAGGAGCTCTCCAATGTTGCAGGCAGGGAACATTCCCAGCTCCTACCTGGAGACACTAGGGATTGAACTTGGGGCCTTCAGCATGCAAAGCAGCTACACTACCACTGAGCTTTGATTCTTCCCCTCTCATAATACTGGGATCTGGGGCCAGATAGTGAAGCTGAATGGTTGGACATTCAAGAGAGACTGAGCCATGGAATTTGCTACCTCAAGATGCAGTGATAGTCACCACAATACCATAGAATCATAGAGTTGGAAGAGACCACAAGGGCCATCCAGTCCAACCCCCTGCCAAGCAGGAAACACCATCAAAACATTCCTGACAGATGGCTGTCAAGCCTCTGCTTAAAGACCTCCAAAGAAGGAGACTCCACCACACTCCTTGGCAGCAAATTCCACTGTCCAACAGCTCTTACTGTCAGGAAGTTCTTCCTAATGTTTAGGTGGAATCTTCTTTCTTGTAGTTTGAATCCATTGCCCCATGTCCGCTTCTCTGGAGCAGCAGAAAACAACCTTTCTCCCTCCTCTATATGACATCCTTTTATATATTTGAACATGGCTATGCAGAGTTATTGTGCAACTGCATTTGGAATGCTGTGTACAGCTCTGGTTGCCTCACCTAAGAAATGATATTATTCAGAAAAGGGCAATAAAATGATCAAGGGCATGGAGCAAGTCCTTTATGGGGAAAGGTTGCAGCATTGGGGCCTTTTTTTGTTTAGAGCAGGGGTAGGCAATCTAAGGCCCGTGGGCTGGATGCGGCCCAATCACCTTCTAAATCTGGCCCACGAATGGTCCGGGAATCAGCTTGTTTTTACATGAGTAGAATGTGTCCTTTTATTTAAAATGCATCTCTGGGTTATTTGTTGGGCCTGCCTGGTGTTTTTACATGAGTAGAATGTGTCCTTTTATTTAAAATGCATCTCTGGGTTATTTGTGGAGCATAGGAATTTGTTCATTTCCCCCCAAAAATATCGTCTGGTCCCCCACATGGTCTGAGGGACGGTGGACCGGCCCACAGCTGAAAAAGGTTGCTCACCCCTGGCCTATTCTATTTCCAGCTTGTTTCATAAAACCCCTGCACTGGAATTGAACCACGAATCATCTCTGCACAAAGCATTTGCCATTCCACTGGGCTATGCTGTTCCTTCCACCAGAAATAAACAGTTGGGGACTACGTATTAAACCAGGGGTAGGCAACCTAAGGCCCGTGGGACAGATGCGGCCCAATTGCCTTCTCAATCTGGCCCTGACATTCCGGGGATCAGCATTTTTTTACATGAGTAGAATGTGTCCTTTTATTTAAAATGCATCTCTGGGTTATTTGTGGGGCATAGGAATTTGTTCATTTTTTCTTCAAACTATAGTCTGGCCCACCACATGGTCTGAGGGATGGTGGACCGGCCCACAGCTGGAAAATGTTGCTGACCCCTGGTTTAGAGAGAAGGCAAATAAGAGGTGACATGATAGAAGTGTATAAAAATATGTGTGGCATAGACAAAGAAAAGCTTTTCTTCCTCTCTTATAACACTAGAACTCATAGACATCCCAGAACTCATGAAGCTGAATGTTGGAAGATTCAGGACAGATAAATGAAAGCACTTATTCAGGCTGTTTGGTGAAACTATTAAACTCAGTCCCAGAGGAGGCCATGATGGGCACCAACTTAGATGGCTTTAATAGAGGATTAGGCAAATTCATGGAGGATAAAGCTATCAGTGGCTGCTAGTCATGGTGGCTAAATATACCAGTTGCTCATCTTCATGATGCTCATCTTCAATTCAGTTGCTCATCTTCAATCATGTTGGTTTTCCATAAGCATTTGGTTGGCCGCTGATGGCCTTTGGTCTGCTCCAGCCAGGCTGTTGTATGTTCTTATATTTATCACTGACCACTTTTGTGACTAGTGAAGATGCAGGAACATTTTCTCATGTTTTCCTTGCTAATTTTCCCTTCCCCCAAGTCACTGTGGCCATCAAAACTGACAAAGGAGCTCAAGATTCCTCAGCCTTCTGACAGCCAGTTTATGCTGAAAGCTATTGCAACAATCATGGGCTTACACTTACTCAGAGATTACCCACAGCTGGCAAATCTGTATTGACAGTCCCCTTCCTTTTAAAGGAAAGAGCCAAATTCAAGATGTTGAAAGAAAGGAAGACAACAGCTGAATGATGTAACTGTAAACAAACCTTGGCAAGCAATGTGTCTCTTGGGGACATGTTATCATCAGGTGCACATAATGAGCATTACAAGCTCCACACACGAGAGAGGCCTTTTCAAGGAGCCTGTTATGTGGTGATAGAGGTTGTGGTAAGCAGAATTAGAAATTACTGGCGGTAATGCCCCATTTCCCCCTATGCACCTTGGCGGTGATTGAATTACTATCCCTTTCACTGTAGCATCTCCTTGGGCTTCACAGAAGGCTACCTCTACTGTCAGAGGCAGCAGTGCTTCAGAATACCAGTGGCATTTGGGTGGGCACTGTGAGAACAGGAAGCTGGATTAGATGGGCCATTGGCCTGACACAGCAGGCTTTTCTTATGCTCTTATGCTGTGGACTGCATCTCCGCTCAGCCCAAGACAGCGTAATCATTGGTCAGGAATAATGGAAGTTGTACTCAAAGCACCTGACTCTTCTTACGTTCTTAATAAAACAAGGTATATTATTAGAGGGTCAGCGTGTCAGGCTTCAGGGAATCGGCTCTGTGATGTATGTATCTTTAAGTGGGGAATGAGTGGAGAATCTCATTGTGCACACCTGTATCCCATTAGCTGGGATACAGGTATTTAAGCTGTACTCTATTCCCCTCCCCAGGACTCTCTCTTTACTCCCTCTCATCCTCCTTGTGGCGCAATGTCGCTGTTTTGTGTATTTGTTTAATAAACTATTGCTGCTGCCCAGTGAAGACTACTCCTCCTCATTGCCGAGGTCCAGAGTTTCCCTGAGAGGCACCACATGGTGTCAGAAGTCTAGTACAGACTGATCATAAACCTCTAGAGGCAATCTGTAAGAAAGCTTTAGGCAGTGCACCTGCTCGCCTGCAGAGGATGCTGTTACAATTGCAGAGATATCAGATGGAGGTGAAGTATGTGCCAGGGAAAGAAATGTACTTGGCAGACACATTATCTCGGGCCACGGTAGATCCTCCAGAGAGTGATGTGGAACCCATAGATGATGAGAAAGTAATATATGAAATAGGTGAAATAGTAATGCACCCTACAGGGGTAAGAGCTATACAGGAAGCAACAAAACAAGACATACAGTTACAGGAGGTGGCATCTTTAATATCACGTGGATGGCCACTGCATTTGAGAGATGTACCATCAGCAGCAAAAGCATTTTGGGTTGTAAAGGACTTGCTGCACTGTCAGGATGGTGTGCTATATGTTGATGAAAGGGTGGTTATTCCCGTATCTCAAAGACGGACAGTCTTGGAGCAGCTTCATGAGTCACATCAGGGCATGCAAAGAACAAAAATGAGAGCAAAGACAATAATGTACTGGCCAGGTATGGGCAAGGAGATAGAAACATTCATAGAAAATTGTTCAATATGCGCGAGATGTGCACCAAAAAATCAAAAAGAACCTCTCATACCACATGAAATTCCAGAACTGCCCTGGGAAAAGTTGGGAGTAGATATTTTTGAGTACAGGATGCAACCGTTTCTGCTGGTAATAGATTATTTCTCAAAATACCCGGAACTGGTGGGTCTCCCAGATAAAACAGCAGGAGCAGTAATTAGTAGACTGAAAGCAGTGTTTGCGAGGCATGGTATTCCAAGGATAGTTATCACTGATAACATGCCATTTGCAAGTCAGGAGTTCCAGCAATTTGCCCAAGGCTGGGGTTTGAACAGCGCTTCAGTAGTCCAGGATACCCACAGTCAAATGGAATGGTGGAAAGGGCAATACAGTCCATAAAACTACTCCTAAAAAGGCAGAGCAAACACACAAAGAACCCCAATTAGCATTATTGGAGTATCGTAACACACCGGTGACTGGATTGGAATACTCTCCTGCTCAGTTGTTGATGGGTAGAGTTCTGAGGAGTAAGTTGCCAGTGACTGAGGAAGTGTTACGGCCTAAAATACCTGTGGGGGCGAGGGAGAGCCTCAAAAGGAACCAAGAACGGCAAAAGTATTTTTATGATAGCACTGCGAGGCCACTTAGGCCATTGGAAGAGGGAGATCCAGTATGGTTTGAGTCAACAGAAGGGTGGTCCCCAGCGGTAGTCACAAGAAAGTGTGATCAGCCACGTACATACCGGGTAGTCACTTCATCAGGACGGGTGTATAGGCGTAACAGGCGAAGAATAAGGCCTAGGAGTGTACAAACTGAGGAGAGAAGAGGTAGACTGATTGAGAATAGTAAAGAAAGGCAAAGAGATAATAATGGAGAAGGAATTGGGAGAATACCTGATGCGCAAATAGATGCAAGGCAACCCAGGTATGTGACCTCATATGGCAGGTGTGTGTATATGCCTCAAAGATATATGTCATGACCTTGGTTTTAATATGTCTGTTTATCATTGTAATTTTAATATGTCTGTTTATCATTGTAATTTTGATTTGTTTTAATTTTTGTGTAAAAGGGAGATGTGATGTATGTATCTTTAAGTGGGGAATGAGTGGAGAATCTCATTGTGCACACCTGTATCCCATTAGCTGGGATACAGGTATTTAAGCTGTACTCTATTCCCCTCCCCAGGACTCTCTCTTTACTCCCTCTCATCCTCCTTGTGGCGCAATGTCGCTGTTTTGTGTATTTGTTTAATAAACTATTGCTGCTGCCCAGTGAAGACTACTCCTCCTCATTGCCGAGGTCCAGAGTTTCCCTGAGAGGCACCACAGGCTCCCCTGCCCCGTGGCAGTAGATAAGCAGAACAAAGGAAGGGGAGTCTTCTTACCAGTTAGAAACATTAATAGTCACAGTGAGAGAACAAAGAACCCATCTCCTAGAATGGTGGTGCTCCCAATTAAGGATCCCACCCCCTTACCTCCCTATTAATCTACGTCACTTCTACGTTTTGTAATCTGGGCTTGTACCACTTTCTCAGCTCTCCTTGACTTTGGGGGAAGCGGATGGATGCTTTACAGAGACAGTGAATCTGTTAACCCTCTCTCTTCCAGTGTTTCTTCTCCTAGCTGTCCCCATCCAGTTTCCCAGCTTCTGCCTTCTGAACTATCTCTCTCTGCAAACCGCTGTTCCAAATCTATACTGTCCTCCTGCTCCTGGGAAGATTCAGGATCCAGATCAGGAGCAGGGGGAGGGTGAGGGGGAGGGGAGGCTCCCCCCCCTTAGTGCAGCCCTCTTCAGCACGGTCCCTGACACAGTGTGGTGTAACAGTCTCAGATTTCATCTAGAAAGCTTACTGGGTGACCTTGGGTTCAGTAGTGTGTGGTCAGTGGACTAAGGGGAATAGGCTAGTCCCTTAAATGTCCCCAGTAAATTAGAGTATTTAAGCAATAAAGCCTGGGACCTCCTTCCCAAAGCCTGGGAAGCTTCTGCCTGGAATAGGGAAGGAGCTGTGGTGGTCACCCCCACAATGTAAAATGTCGCCCCCCACAATCACCCGCACAAACTGGTGCTTCTGGCCCTAACTGTTCCCCCATGAAAAAGTTCACTGCATGCCACTACTTGGGTCAGTTTCTTTTTCTTAGCCTAACCTAAATTTTTTTGTGGGGGTGGATAAAGCAGATGTTGAAAGAAATATGTCTGCTTCCTTGAGCTCCTTGGTGGAAAGATGGGATATGAACTTAATAAGCATTACAGTGGTACCTCGGGTTAAGAACTTAATTTGTTCTGGAGGTCTGTTCTTAACCTGAAACTGTTCTTAACCTGAAGCACCACTTTAGCTAATGGGGCCTCCCGCTGCCACTGTGCCACCAGAGCACAATTTCTGTTCTTATCCTGAAGCAAAGTTCTTAACCTGAAGCTTTATTTCTGGGTTAGCGGAGTTTGTAACCTGAGGTACCACTGTACTGTTGTTATTAACCAGAAGCTGACTAAAGTATTAGCTGAAAATTAACTTGTGCTAACAACAGCATTTATATTACGTTATTTGTAAGGACGTTCAGTGGTTGCTCATGAGTAAAGCGGCAAACGCAGAACTTCTAAAACTAAGTTCTTTATTGTGCACAGCTATATACAGTGGAGCAAAAGTTCAAACGTCCATCTCATCCCTCTGCAGAGTCCAGGAATGAACCCTTCCGGTTATCTGTCCAGCAAAAGAGGCGCGGAATTCTGAACCCCCGCCTCCCCCTACCACGTCCTTCCTGCCTGCTACCTTGGAGCATGGGAACCTGACCCCGTTCCCCGCTATCCCTGCGGTGTTGAGGCTCTGCGACCCCTTCCAAGCCCCTGCACCGCCTTCCTGCCTCTAACTCCCCCTCCCCGCTGGAGGAATGGTCGCTTCCGGCTGAGGAGGGGGAGGGCGAGCTGGTAAACAGTGGAGTCGGGTCTCTGTATTGCAAACGCCCCCGCGACGCCACCAGCTGCGGGGGGGGGTCCCTGACATTATTATTATTTATTACATTTGTTAGTCACTTTATCTTGCCCAGGGCAACCCAGAGCGACTTACAAACAGGCAATGAACTGCACATAAATACATTAAAACCAATAGGACTTTATGAAATAATAATAAAAAAATACAGATTATCCAGTAAGGGCAAAAATCAGAAACGGAACCCCTCCATACTATCTGCTATTGTATGCTGAAAATTATCACAGTGCGGTACATCTTATCAACAGGTGCACACAATGAACATTACCTAAGCTTCACCTAAGAGGTAGGCTTTATCAAGTAGCCTGTTATGTGCAGATAGAGCTGGTGGTAACCAGAGTTAACAATGACTGGCAGTAACGTCCTATATTTCAGCTGTGATTGAATTATTTCTCCTTTGTTTGCAGTGTATCCTTGTGAATTTTAAAGAAAGAGCTCACGCAAAACTGGGGGGGGGGGAGAAGCAGAAATATGTGGTACTGTTCAATGTGAGTGGTGGTGTCGCATAGTGGTTATGGGTACTCTGAATCAGGAAGTTCCCTTTGCTGTGGGCAAAACAGGGATAATAATAATACCTACCTTACAGAACCTACCGTAAGGATTGTCTTGGGGATTAAAATGAGATGATATTAAATACTTGGAATTGCATTTTGAAGACATTTTCTATGCGGTACCAGTAATCTTGCAAGCTTGCTGTGCAAATGCCACGAAGGGTAAGGCATTAATAGAATTTTGGTTTTGGGGTTTGCTGATGATTATCTACAAAGCATGGATCTTTTATTGAAACAGATGGCGATTGGTTGTTCACGTTCGTGTAAGTGCTGTTTTCTCATTTGGGAAATGAAATAGACAAGGCTCTGAAACATATTCCCTCAATTGTATTTGCATTTTTTGTTACTGCATACAAATGAGAAAGCATTCAGCTGATACCTGAAGACATTCTTCCAAATTATACGTGGCCCAACTATATAATTGTCTTTTATTTAACCAAGATATTCTTCATTTTCTTCTGGTTATCATTTCTTTTATGCAAATGAAAATGCAGAGGGCAGAAAAAAAAAATCACCACTGATTTGTGAAAAAAGGAAGATATTCTCTTAAATCAAAATCTGACCAAAGCTAATACTGTATACCCATGCCCCAGGTGAGATCTAACTAAGGCCTCCCATGTCCTATACATTTAATGCAGTTCCATTGCACCTTAAACAGTCATGACAACTACAGTTCATAGAATTCCCTAGAAAGAGGGATGGACTGTTAAAGCACTCTGAGAATTGTAAGTCTCTGAGATGGAATAGGGAGTCTCCTAACATTTCTTGGCACCCTTAACAAACTATAGTTTCCATTGATTAAATTGATACGATACTGCTTTAAATGTAAAGTGCAGTTGGGGCCCAAGTCATAGTCATGGGATTTTTTAAAAAATAAATTAGACTGGAAAATATGAGTCCACTTGAAGGTGTCTTAAGAATAACAGGGAACAGATACTCAGGATGTTTTTAGCCAACCCTGCCTGGAGAGACACCGCTGAGAGACTACATTAACTTCCAGAACTTTTTATGTTCAGCTTCAATTTTACCTTGTTTTGCCTGCGTGGAAAATGTCAACAAATGTCACTCAATACCTTCTGCACCCCTTTATTGTATTTTGACATTATTTGATGGACACAGAGGAGTGTCCATACAATTAATGAGAGAAGGTTTTCTTCCAAAGCCTGTGCTGTAAATATAAACCTTTCCTTAGTGGTAGAGTGAAAGTGGTGAAGGTTCTAGATTCAGGCCATGAAGGAGGGATGCATTTCCCAGCAGAAACAGCACCCACTGCTTTCCATCACATTCTGGGCCTAGTCTGGACAAATGTGAGAAGCATCAGTAGTGAGTTGTGAGCTGTGGCTAGTCATACTACTCCACATCTTCAGAGCCTCTGGTACATAGTGATGGAAACACAACAGCTTCCTTCATGCAGACAAGATGAGGCCAGATGCAGTCCATGGGATGTCCCACCAAGCCTCGTCTCCTATGCTGTGATGCACTGAGCGATGATGTTGCATCCTACTTAGTGAACCTGATGCCATCTAGCAGATGTGTATCACAGGTCCTGGAGTGGTACCCTAGGCTACTCTAGGCCTCATTTCATCTTTTCTATGGCCTCCAGGGTTGGACTGACCAAATACGGCCTTCCAATGTCACAGCGTGTTTTGGGGGAGACTTTCTGAATATGTTCAGCAGGGAAAATTTACCAAGCTTTCTCTGTGGCTGGCGATTGGCACCAACTATCCACCCACTTGTTCATACATGCTCAATCAATCATACCTAGCAGGGTATTGTACTCAGGAAGACTTCCGTGTCAATATATGGACATATTGGGGGTGGAGAGAGCTCAGGGCATCAGGGGTAGGGGAGGGAGGCATAGTTCTGCCCTCTGCCAATCATTTAGCCCTACTCAAGAATGGCAAAGAATGCCCATTGAGGAAGCAGAAGGTGTAGGGCTCTTTGTGAATGGGAAAACGTTGCTGCTCCCCCAGCCAATTTTTAGAAATTAAAAACTGGCCAAGAAAATGGTCGAACTGACTTCTGCTTGGGTTTTTAACTTGGTCTCTGACTTCTGCTTGGGTTTTTAGGGTATTTTCTACAGGTTCCCCCCCCCCCTCCGGTGCTTTCACTCCTTGAAGGTTAAACTGAATTTTTCATTAAGGCTGAATTTTTTTAAATTTGGAGGGCTAAATTTTTCATGACATTATATATATAAATATATATCCACCAGCCAGGAAAATGCATTTCTGCTTGGAGATCATATGTCGTGTCCCTTTTCCATATCCTTTCATTTATGCCTTTAAGGGGAAAATATCTGATGTGTTTAGTCAAACGTTTATCTCATCAAAAAACAATTTATTGCATCCAAGGGTCACATTGAAATGGTATCATGAGCTGCAGGGGTTGCATTTCTGCTTTCATTCCTGACAATTTATATAATTAGTATATTGTTTTTGCATATGTTGCTAAGTGCTCCTCTATCATGCAGGATCTTTTTTTTCTCATCCGTATTTATCTCTAGATTTTAAAATTCCAAACTAATGGCTCTCTTTTCCAGAGTGAAACCACTGCATTAGGAAGTCTCCATTATTCCTTTTTTCATTTCTAGATTTTGTAAAAGGCTGAGCAAAACTGGCATAAAATTATCCATGCTATTTGTTTGAGGCAAATGAAGGAATGAATGAGAGATGCATTTTGCTGACTATTCTTGGGCGGAGGGAGGTGAAGTCCTCTAAGGTTTGCTTCCAACCAAATCATATTGAGAGAAGAGTCACTGAAATTAATGGACATGACTAACTTCAGCCCATTGATTGGAATGGGTCACATCCAGCATCGTATTTGTACAATGGAACTTCCTTTCCTTCTCTTCAGCCTGTGGCCCACCCAAATCTGTTCTGGGGTTTCCTCAACCTTCCAGAGCAGATTCATAATCATAAGTCATAAGTACTTTACTACAGTCATAGACCAGCATAAGCAAAACATCTAAATAAATAGCATAACAGTATGAATCTAAGCGAATAATTATTAAATAAATAGGAGCAAGAACCAAACATAGATTTAAACATATACAGTGGTGCCCCGCTAGACGAATGCCTCGCTAGACGAAAAACTCGCTAGACGATCAGCATTCGCTAGCGGAAGGCTGCCCCGCAAGACGAAAAAGTCAGTGGGGCTGCCTCGCAAGACAATTTTTTTTTAAAGCAAAAACTAGCGGTTTGCATTGGTGCTTCGCAAGACGAAAAATCGCTCTACGAAGACACTCGCAGAACGAATTATTTTCGTCTAGCGAGGCACCACTGTACATAGAATACGTAATTAAGCATAGATAATGGGTGAGTAAAAATTTATAAGAAAAATTAAAAGATCTGTTAAAACAGCTATATGGGGTGGGCTTCAGAAGTGCGGATCTAACAATATGGACCTTCAGTTTAGGATTGAATTGTAGCATAGACCATTCTTCATCGAATAACAGAGCAATTTAGGATAAGCATGGGGGAGGGCAAGCAGGGAGAGGAGAGAGTACAGACATTATGTGAAGAAGCAGAAGTCTTTACACAAATGTAGTTCTGTGAGGAGAACAGGAGTCTCCTTACAACAGTCAGCACCCTTAACAAACTACGGCTTCTAGGGTTATTGGATTCTAGGATTTTAAAGTGGCATCATAATGCTTTACATGAATCATGTGACTGTGACCTAAATTGGATTCGTCCCCAACTGCTTGGATGCTATCACAGACAATTTTCTGCTGGGAAATTTCAGCCTGCTTACTGTTGAATGAAACACTATTGTGAGTTCCTAGATGAATAAACCAATGAGCTATGAGAGAACTGGAATTTGCAAACTGCAGTGCAGAATGGTGGTGTTACTGGGAACTTGTCTTAGCAGGATGAGTTCAAGCTACAGTCCTGAAGTGTGTGAGTGCGTGCGTGTGGTTTGCCCTTATTATTAAATAAGCAAATGCCACAAATCTGACTGGCAGCGACTCCTTTAATGTCATCTGCAGATAGGCCCTGATTCAGCCCAGTCTCCTGTTGAGCCCTTAGTTTTTTTCTCGCCACAATCCTTTCCTGCTGACAAGCTCTCATGAGGGAAAAGCAAGGAATGAAAGCGCAGGGACACTCACAAGACAGCAAATTAGCCACGCTGTCAGAGAAGGGGAGGGGGGTTAGCAGGGAGCTTTCACAGTTCCTTCGAGGCCTTTGTCCTGTGATTAATCTCATGTGCGCCCTTGATAAGTGCTACAGGGACACATCGGTGCATAAATTCCACCTCCATTCTGTGAAGGATCTCAAGCTGAAACAAGCCTGAACCATCGCCGATCAACCTTCTAATGCCGAATTGATAAAAGTGCAGGTCCTTCTTTCCCCTTTCTTTATGAAGAAGGACACGGGGTTAAACCACGGAGAGCCGTGGCCTCTAGGGCACCGGCAAAAACTTCTCCAGGGAACACCTATTTATTTTCTTCTTCTTTTTATTCCTCTGCAGCAAACCAGTTGCAGATGTCAAGGCTGTGAAGAAAACAGCAGCAATAACATTATTCTTGCCTGGGGGTTAAGCTGATGCACAGGCATAGCTAGGCTGCTTTCTCCGAGGCGGATTGCTGTGCTATTTGCTCCAGGGTTGCTTAGCCAGAGCCGTCTTAAGGGGATCTGCCGCCCTGGCGCGGCTATCCCTCCGGCGCCCCCGCCATGCCGCCTCTCCGCCGCCTCCCTCCCGCGCTTGCCGCCCCTTGGGAGGGGGGTGGGCGAGCGGGGGGTGAGGGGCGTGGCGCTGGAGCGGCGCGGGGCTCTGCGCGCCCTTCCAGCGCTTCCGGGATGGGAGGCGAGGGCGGCCGGCTCGCGCTCCCGCGCAGCTCGGCTCCGCGCGCAGCTGGACGGCGCGGCGCTGCTGGGCAGCTCGCGCTGCATCGGGGGGCGGCCGGCTGCGCGCGGGAGCTCTGCGCGCCCTTCCAGCGCTTCCGGGATGGGAGGCGAGGGCGGCCGGCTCGCGCTCCCGCGCAGCTCGCGCTCCGCGCGCAGCTGGACGGCGCGGCGCCGCCCGCCCTCGCCTCCCAGAGCCCCAGCTGGAGTGCTGGAAGGTCGCGCAAAGCCCCGCGCCGCTCCAGCGCTCCAGCTGGGGCTCTGGGAGGCGAGGGCGGGCGGCTTACAGCCCGCCCGCCGGCGCGCGAGTGCCCGCCTGCCCGTGGGGGCGGGGGCGGGTTGGGGAGGAGGAGCCCGGTATGCCGGCGGGCTCGCGGGGGCGCCCCTGGCGCACCGCGCCACCGGCTTCTATGGATGAGACGGCTCTGTGCTTAGCACACAATGGAGTGACACAGTTGTGATATTTGGGAGCATATTAACAATCAACATTGTCGGTTTATTTGTATACCTCATTTTCCACAGTCAATCTGCGCTCAAAGTGGTTCTCGGAAAAAAGCAGTCTCGGTACAATAATACAATGGCAATACATAAAATGATATATAATCTCACAACCGAATACTAAAGGGGAAAAAAAGAATAATCAAGAATTACCCATTCATTTAAGACAGTGGCTCTCAAATTGGGTGGTACCACCCCTGGGGTGGGACAGTGGGATTACCTAGGGGCATTATTATTATTATTATTATTATTATTATTATTATTATTATTATTATTTACAGGTGGGTAGCTGTGTTGGTCTGCCATAGTTGAAACAAAATAGAAAATTCTTTCCAGTAGCACCTTAGAGACCAACTGAGTTTGTTCACGAAAGCTCATACCAAGAACAAACTCAGTTGGTCTCTAAGGTGCTACTGGAAAGAATTTTCTATTTTGTTTTGATTATTATTATTATTTATTTATACCCTGCCCATCTGGCTGGGTTTCCACAGTCACTCTGGGCGGCTTCCAACAGAACATTAAAATGCAATAATCTATTAAACATTAAAAGCCTCCCTAAACAGGGCTGCCTTCAGATGTCTTCTAAAGGTCTGGTAGTTGTTTTTCTCTTTGACATCTGGTGGGAAGGCGTTCCACAGGGCGGGTGCCACTACCGAGAAGGCCCTCTGCCTGGTTCCCTGTAACTTGGCTTCTCGTAGTGAGGGAACTGCCAGAAGGCCCTCGGCACTGGACCTCAGTGTCCGGGCAGAATGATGTGGCAAGGGGGTATCAGGAGGTGTAAATGAGTATCATGCTTTGAAAATCTGGTATCACTGAATCAACATAAATTTGTTGAATTAATTAAACTAAATAGTTTTGATCAGATTTTGAATAAATGTGCAATTAATTGATACTGTTTTGAATTTTATTGTGTTATTATCTTCATCAGTGGGGCGAGCAAACCACTGTTTTGAATAAAGCTTATGGGTAAAGTGGGGAGCACTGAGAATGAGTTGATGCAACCAAGGGGGTAGTAGTCCCAAAAGGTTTGGGAAACACTGGTTTTATATATAGCTAAACCAAGCACGCAGTTTTATATATTTAACCAAACATGCAGCTTTCTAATTGGTCAAGTCAAAATATCCACTAGGCATCTCCCTTACAAAGGCTCCTGAAATTGGAGGGTGAGGCAACGCAAGTTAAACCAACCATCCCCTGATATCAACCACAAAGTCTCTCTCCTCTCATAGTTCTTTCCATGGGCGTACCCAGGGGGGGCAGGAGGGGGCACCTGCTCCCCCTAGAAGCAAATAATAATAATAATTAAATGGTTATCGGCAGCCTAAAAGGGAAAAAAAGCTCTCCTAAAAAAACTCAACTACTGGTCTTTCTCCCCCTCCCAAAATCTAAATAACAATTGAGCTCTGCGGACCGGCAGCCGGCCGCTGCATGTGTGTGTGTTTGTGTTGCGCCGGCTGATCGTTGCAAAGGAGCTTCGGAAACAGTTCCCTTGCATGGTGAGTTGCGAGGGCTGAGGATCCTAGGAAACTGAGTTTTTCAGCCATTTGGGGGCTTCCTGTTTGGGGGGGGGTTCTATTTTTTTAAGCTGTTTTTGTTTGCTGTTTACATAATATGGTCAGTAATCTAAAAACGAACTGAACCCCTAAACGGGGCATTCCTCATCCCCAGAAAAGGTCAACAACTTTGAGCTGAACCCCCCAAAAAACAGGGGTAGATCACTGCTGAAAGTAGATCACAGTCTCTTGAGAGTTGCCCAAGACATATAACTAGAATAAAAAAAATTAAAAAAAAAATTCAAGCAAATAATTGTAATAACTGGGGTCACGAAGAGTCGGACACGACTGAACGACTGAACAACAACAACAACAACAACAACATAATTATATATAATTTTCCTAAAATCTTGGTTTCATTCGCCTTTCCGTGCTGAAATGTCACAACCTGAACGACCATGGCTTGCCCCCCCCCTAGTTTTGATCCTGGGTACGCCCCTGGTTCTTTCTCTGGAAACTTGTCCCTTATGAAGTCTCTGACCCCTCACAGTTGTTCTCCTAGCAGCAGCTCCCTTTATGGAGGTGACTAGAGCTGGAGGGTGACAAAAGGCAGGTGGAAAAAGCTATCCCCTGATGTCCAAGATAGACTCTCTCACTCCAATAAAACAGACCCCTGATTTAATCCTCTTATGCCTTCCCTCCCCATTCCCTCCCTCCCTCCAACCCCACCAACATTATTCCTTTTCCATGCAGGGGATCTGATTGAATATGCTAGCTTGGAGAGAGAAATTGTCTTAACCTAGAGTGAGGAAGGATCAACTCATACAACAATCACTTAATGTTGAAATTGAGCATTTCATGCCTGCTTCTGTGCCCCTCATGCTGAGACAATGAGTATTTATATTAGCAGTCATCTTGGTGTGAAGAATGTGGGTGAGCACAGACTCTGCTTCCTCACGCTGGCGAAGTGACCTCATTGAGATTTGTCAAGCTTCAATTTCCTGCTGCTGGAGCACAATTGTGGTTTTTTGTCTTAAAGATGAAAGGTCAAAGCCGTTTGTTTCATTACTCACTTCCGACAATTAATTTGGGTGAGATTTTTCTGAAATGGGAAATACCCCTGCGAGGTTAAAGGCCAGAAATTGCACGCGCTATCCATTATCTCATATTAAAAAGACCTTTTCATAGATTTCTTTTCCTACTCTTCCCTCCTCCTCTCCTCCCTGGGAGCAAATATCAGTTGTAATTCAGCACACCTCTGACACAAAAGCCAAGTGTAAGCAAGAAATGAGGCATTTCATTCACTCTAATAGTTAGCCCCAATTGTACCATTGAAGCTTTTTAAAAAATGGACCATCGGCATGAATGCAAGGAAGTTGACCTCCAGAATCCCTGACAGCCACTTCATTGCAACTCACTGTCACTTTTAGAGATGATTGATTGAGAGATGGGCTATTCTTGTTTATTTCAGATGAGTCACAGTGGGTGGCGCCATGATCTAAACCACTTAGGCCCTTGGGTTTGCTGATCAGAAGGTCGGCAGTTCAAATCCCCGCAACAGGGTGAGCACCCATTGCTCTGTCCCAGCTCCTGCCAACCTAGCACTTCAAAAGCATACCAGTGCAAGTAGATAAATAGGTATCACTGTGTCAGTAAGGTAAACGGCATTTCCGTGCACTCTGGTTTCCATCATGCTGCACCAGAAGCAGTTTAGTCATGCTGGCCACATGACCCAGAAAGCTCTTTGTGGACAAACGCTGGCTCCCTCGGCCTGAAGCGAGATGAGTACCGCAACCCCATAGTCGCCTTTGACTGGACTTAACCATCCAGGGGTCATTTCCCCCCATAATTCAATTCTGTTTTACTTTCACTTTAGTCTGTAACCTTTTAAAAACAAATGTATTAAATATTTGTTAAAACGTGCATTTTCTCTCAAAATAGTATTGGTATGCATGGTTTGATATGTTCAAACTTCTGAGAATTGAGTCACTATGTTCAAGGAAATGAGAATCCAGAGTTTGCTGACCCATAAACCATCTATGGTCTGCAGCAAGATTTCATCAGGCCCTCTTGGTTGACTCCCATCCATCAGCTGTTCAATGGGAAGCAGGTCAGAGGGAAAGGGCATTGATGTTGTGCAAAGCATATAATTGGCCCTCCTTGATCTGCAAGAACTGCTTCAAGAGGATCAAAACATGGGGAGGGGAATGGTTCCACAGAGAGTTAGACTTGAGTTCCTTGCAAATATGCAGAAACTCTCCATGCGCTTTGCAATTGCATGCAAGCAATTTTTATTTTTATTTTAAGTTTTGAATAGCTGTAAGGCAGGGCTTGTTGTTCACCTGTGCATTGGCATTATCTGCATTGTTCTGCTTGGATTGCTGAGGATTTTTTTGCCCTTGGCACAGTCAGGGCACATAAAGGGTATTGGAGAGCTTGGCTTTACAAACTTTGTACCTAAAAGTCTACATAGAGAATTTAGGGTGAAACTTGAGCGGAGTTATGGAACTAAAAATTCTATGCCCTGTCATGGGAAATAGATATGTAGGCGTGATTGTACTTGTGTGTCTCTTTGTGTTAAGGCCGTGTGTGGTTGTGTGTGGGGTCTGATCCCACTCACTACTGCAGATGTGAGTAATTGGATCTGGCAATTGGTGCCGATCAGCCAATTAGTGCTGAGAGCTTGTTTTCGAAGGTCTTGGTGCCAATCAGCTAATGGCTGTTAAGTCCATTTGCAAGTGATTCAAATATAAACCACCTACAGAAGGACTTCAACTGATCAGCACAGGTAGCCCCTTCAGCTACAATAGGGAGCTAATCTGAGTGGGTGGCTCCCTGTCAGTGCCAATCAGCTGGTTGGTCCTGAGACAGAGCCCTGCTTACCAGAGAAAGATTGGGACTTTAAGCTCTTTACCTACCCACACCTGATGTTGCTTATTATGTCTAGCATGGGACGTGAGGGTATCGGTTGGGAGAAAGGGCATTGTGGACCCTATTTGACCCACAGGGCAGATGTTTCCCCCCACTGCAATACTGCAAAGCAGCCCAGAATCACTTTCCCCCAGAGTAAAGTGACCTGAACCTGAGAATGGTCTCTCACCCATGTAAGAGAGAGCTAAGTTCTGATCCAGACATCAGTCCAGGAGGTGACGGTGAGGTCATTTTGTATAGAAATGTACAAATATCTAGTGCATGATGCTGGACTAGATTGGCTTTGAGTCTGATGCAGAAGGGCTCCTCTTAGTTTCTTATGCAGGAAAAAAATGTAGCTGCAAAGTCACAAGAAGATAAGTGGGCAAAAGTGGTTGAAAATGGAGTACTAAATATCAGGCTGCTTAAACAAAGGTCAATGAAGTTGGAAAAAGAGTGGGGGGAATCAAAGGGCATATTGTCATGCACCAGAAAAACAATCTTACATGGAGATGGAAGAAATAATAAAGCATGGAGAACAACAATATTAGGAATGCAGTCAGAAAATCCAGAGGTAATGGGGCCTGTTGTTTGCAATATAAATTTAAATGCAGTCTACGGCAACAGGGTGCCTTTATCTGGTAACACTGTCATTCTGTGAGTGGCTGGGAAGCAGGAACTGTAAAGTGAGGCCAAATTTGTTTCTGAAATATATGAGGTTTATTTTTTCCTCACTTATTTTCAATTTCTTTTAAATTTAAGAGACTCTGTTTATTATGGCTGTGCTGTGCCCTACCCCTCCTTCCCAGTTTTCTAGTGACAAAGAACACTAGCATGTGGAGAGTTATCTAGAAAGGATGTTTTGCATTGCAGTTTTATTGGTAGGACTGAAATGCTGGTGACATTTTCCTAGACTTGGGGCTGGAAATGAGCTTTGGAGCACAATGATGCTTGCCTCAAAGGAGAAGAGGGCACAGGAGACTCCCAAATTCTTCTCCGGCTCAGATCAAAATCTTAGCCGGGAGAGAATACACGCCTTAATGAGTGTGGTGCAGTTACTTGTGTGTCAGACTCCGATCTGGGAGGCCATGTTTCAATTCCTCACTCAGATTCTCACTCACCATAGCTGTCAACTTTTCCCTTTTCTTGAGAGGAATCCTATTCGGAATCAGGGAATTTCCCTTTAAAAAATGGGAAAAGTTGACAGCTATGGATTCTTCGGGGGGGGGGGGGAGCTTGAGTCAGTTGCCATCTCTCAGCCTAACCTACCTTACAAGGTTGTTGTGAAAATAACATGGGGGGGGAGAGAGAATCATGTAAGCCACCTTAAACTCTTGCGGGGAAAATGTAACATAGTAAAGGTAATAATAACATGTCACCACAGAAGATGCCTGGGACACAAAGATCTTCAACAGTGGCTTGGTGTCAGCATGGGCATCTGTTGGGGGGCAGGTTGAGAACAAGGGGAGAAGTTGCTCCCCCAGATGAAGTATAACCCCCAGATTCCCAGAGAGAGATGGGATTTGTAGAACCTGATATATGAGGCAAAATGCATAGGTACTATTCTAATTTAAATAAATTAAAAAGTGAGAAACTAGCCTTCCCACCCTTACAGTGTTTTAACTCACCCGGAGGGCGGGGGGGGATATTTTGAAGGGGAGGCAAATGTCCATCCCGTCATGGGACCCCTGGGGCAAGGGAGTTACCTACAGAAGATGGCATTTGCTCCCCGGCATCCAATTTCCTAGGTGTTGGTTCAAGAATTAATTCAGACATTTCCCAATTTTCAGAGAACTGTCTCAGTTCATTTCTCAGCCAATGTGAACTGAGTGAGAGGGAGCTTGCCCATCTCTATTTTGGGGTGATAGTCCTCCGTTGAATCACAGAGATCCTCACTATACATTTAGAATATCACTGAAAAATGAGGGAGGGGATTGATACAGTTAAAGATATCTCCCCCTCCCCCCTGCTATTTGTTTAGTCCTTTTTAGATATCCTTTTTGGTATTCTGCCCCCCCCCCCCAATGTGGTGTTTTGATTTGTTTTTAATCCAATCATGCAAAACTAAAGTGGAATGTAGTGCATGTAAGTTTTCCCTGAGCAGACTAGCGATGGGTTAAGAAAAATAGCAATCATAGATCAAGTAGAGGGAAAGTGGGGTGGGGAGACAATAACAAGAAGAAGACCTAGTCTTAACAATCGCTTTCATTTAAGTAGTTGGGAAGTAGAAGCACATACAGCCATTTACTTGCATTAGAGCAAGCCTACGATAACAGCCCACCCTAGGAGATCCTGCTAGCATTCTGAGCAGCAGGGAATGTGGGCCAGAACAAGAAAAGCCGGCAATGAATTGACTGCAAAGGGGAAAACAAGGCCTGCTTGATGAGCAATCTCATGCCACGCAGTAGGGGAGAGTACTGAGGAGGTCATTGCTTGATCCCTTTGCTATTTCTTTGTAATAGAGATGGAAGATTGGGGCAGCAAACTTTTCGGAGGAGTTTGCTGAGAAAGCAAAACTATGGCCACTTCTGAGAGAGCTGAATAATGCCCCCATTTACAACCTTGTAAAGTTTGGGTTCAAGCTGATTTAACTTCTGCATAATGTATGGTTACCAGATTTTTTTCAATGAATCCGAGGACCTTACTTACTTACTTACTTACTTACTTATTTATTTATTTATTTATTTATTTATTTATTTATTTTCAAAGCTGAGTAGCAACAGGGAGTCAGTAGTGGGGATGGTGAGGCAAAAGACCCTGGGCCCAAGCACACATGCATACAGTCAAACCTCGTGTTGCATACGTTCGGGTTACGCACCTCCACGGCCCAGAAGTCCTCCGCGGAGCACGTGCAATGCGCGGGTGCGCAGAAGCGTTCTGCACACTTCACACATGTGCAGAAGCGCAAAAACCCGTGAACTTCCAGGGGTTTTTTTGGTTCGTGTTAAGTACGCCCGGGTTACGTGCTGCGACCCGGAATGTATCGCGTACGTAACACGGGGTACCACTGTATTGTATAAAGGTGCAAAGCCCTTCTTTCACACCCTGTGAAACATAAATGCGCAGTTGTTTTTCTAAAAAAAACTGGGCAATGGCCGCCCACGACTCCCGGGCCTTCCCCAATCTCCTTCCTCCTCCCCCCTTTGTTTTGACAGATATGGGGAGGCTCGGGAGTCAAAAGTAGGTGGCCGTTGCCCAGGAGGAAAAATGGTGCAGGAAAAATGGCAGGCGCCATGCCAGCGAGCAGCTCCTGAAGTCAGCCAGAGTCAACTGTCCTAACACGCTGGCTCCAGGCTGCTGAGGCTGCCATTGCCACATTTCCCCAGGACAGATTTGCAAATCTGGGGACATTCTGGGGACGGAATTTGTGCGGGGACAGATTTGCAAATATGGGTACTGTCCCTGGGAACCAGGGATGTCTGGTAACCCTAGCATAATGTTGAGCATGGATAGGAGCCACACCAGGGGAAAATTAACTGATCTTATTGGAAATGCAGTGAACTAAGTTCTCCAGAACATAGCCTGGTGTAATGCACTCATGGACTTATTTTTATGCATGTATGAATGTATGTATGCTGCGATGGGAAGGTAAACAGCATTTCCGTGCACTCTGGCACTTGTCACGGTGTTCTGTTGAACCAGAAGAGGTTTAGTCATGCTGGCCACATGACCCAGAAAAGCTGTCTGTGGAAAAACGCTGGCTCCCTCGGCCTGAAAGCAGAGATGAGTGCCACAGTGCCGCACCCCATAGTCGAATTTGACTGGACTTAACCATCCGGGGTCCTTTACCTTTTTACCTTTACCTTTATGTATGCATGCATGTATGTCACAGCTTTTACATGTCACTTAATTGTAATGAAACCTAGAATCTGTTTGCACCTTAAAAGTATCAGTAAAAGATGGTTTAAAGCAGGTATTTAAAAACATTGAAAAGATAATTAAAAGCAACATTTTTAAATGAGTGCTCAAACCTGACAATCAGCTGATTGCTGGCATGGGCAATAATGGGTCATCTGATGTTATTGTGTTGTCAGGTGATTGACTTGTGCATGGCCCTGCCCACCTATCAGAATTGGTCGGTGGTGGTGGGGAGGGAGGGAGGGATCTAGCTCACTGGCCAAATCCAGTTGTCTGTCTCGCTTTCCTGTCATGCCATCTCGGCTTACCTGCTTTATAATCAATGAAGTTATAACCTGATTTCACCCAATGCTGTTGTCCAGTGTGACTCATTCCCACCAGACCCACGAGCCACAAGCCTGGTCAACACGTACCTTTTTTTCAGTACCATTGCTGCCTTTCACTGGGCTATTGGCCAAGGATGCCCAACCTGTAGCAGAGGCATCGGAGCAAGCAGAAGAAAGGAAAACCTGCCTAGAACCTTGCCTATACTCCTGCCTACTCATAAACCAAACAGATTAGCCCATCCTTAAACCAGAACATCCCTGCCAGGTGGCCATTCAGCTTCTGCCAAAATATCTCCAGCAAAAGAGAGCCCAACATCTTCTGAGGCAGTCTGTTCCACTGTCAAACAACCCTTCAAATTAGGGAGTTTCTCCTAACATTTAGAGGAAATCTCCTTCTAAAATTTCTGCCCATTTGTTCTAATCCTGCCTTCTGGAGCAACAAGAGAAGAAGTCTGTTCCATCTTCTACGTGACAGCCCTTCAGATAAGCAGAATTCAACTATCATGTCTTTTCTTAATCATCTCTTCTGCAGGCTAAACATGCTCTGCTCTTTCAGCCGTTCCTCAAATTAGTAAAGTACAGGCTGTTACAAAGTAAATGAATACAGGCAAGCAGAACAGAGCCTTTAGCAATGTGTAATAATAGTGTTGGGTATGTGTGTGTGTCAGGAAACAAGCCTTGCTAGGAAAATAGAGGCTTGCAAGCATCCCCCCCCCCCCCCCGGTTTCAACTTGGAACATTAGAATGTTGGCATTGCAAAACCCAACCACTACCATCCTTGTCCATGGAGGAGACACTAGACGTGCTGCAAAAATAAAGCACTGGCCTTGATCCACAATGACATCCAAGTCCAAGGCTTAGGCTAGAGATGGACTCTTTGAAGCCTTTCTTTCTGCACTGTCGGGATTCTCTCTCTCTCTCTCTCTCTCTCTCTCTCTCTCTCTCTCTCTCTCTCTCTCTCTCTGAATTTAATGCTAGGTGTTGCAAATAAGACTTAATGTAGACAAAAAAAACCACCTCTTCAGTGCCCCATGCCTGCATCAGATCTGAATTCTCCCCCCCCCCATATAGAATTCTGTAGAAGATAAAAAAGCATTTGCAATCTAAAAGAAAATACAAATGTTGCCATACAACAAGATAAGTGTCAGTGATCGACCGCCTCCTCGCGAGGAGGAGGAGGCGAAAGGAGATCCCGACCCGGAGGAGGGTAGGGGAAGCAGCTCCTCGAGGGAAGAAGGCTCTTTACGTTATAGGGAACCACAGCCTTTGCTATCCACGGACTCCTCCTCCTCTTCCTCCAGCCTATCCTCTGAGCTGTCTCCTGGGGAGAGGGAGGCGCAAGGGCTCAGAGACTCTGGGGAGAGACCTAGCAGCACTAGCCAGAGGGAATCGGAGGAGGAAACGCCACTTCCGGCTCCCGCACAGCATGGGGGGGGGGGGCTAGGAGACATCGCAGATGTTGTTTTAGAGAGACGTGGCTGTGGTGTTGGGCGGGGAGCAGGAGAGGGGCACTTCTGGATTCTGCAAGTGACTGAGTAGTCATGTTTGAAAGAGTTCCACACTGTATATAGCAAATGCATAATAAATAGCCTCAGTTCTTGAAGGGCTCTGTCATGAGCAACAATCTGGGAACAATCTCACAATAAGTATAAAATGTCATAATTCACATGCGCTATTGGTAATAAGTCAATTAAAAGGGGCGGGGGGAGAAGTGAGGAAACTAAAGGGTATGGCAGAGGAACTGGTGGATAAGGTTGACGGGATATATATTTGCTCCTTTGTATTAAATAGCTGTTTGACAAGGATGGAAGGTTTTTTGGTATTTTATTATATGGAAGAAAATTGTTGGTTGCATCCAACTAGGAAGTTCTGGAACATTCAAAGCAGGAGTCGCTCGTTTTTCCCCCCAGGAGCCTTTACCAATTGCAGCCATAGGCCAGCCCCAGTGCCCTTCAAAAAATCTTGGCGCAAAGACAACCTTGTATGACATTTTGTGCAAGGACAACATAACTTTAACCTTGCTGTAATTTGCCAAGATTCCATGTTATGTTATGAGTTAACTGATCTCTATGGGCTTCCAGTTACTTAGAGGTAAAAGGCAGGCGTTTCCTCTAAATATAGCCAGTAAGCAACATAGAGTGTCCATGTTTCATCTGTAGGTTCCAGACTTTGGCTGAGCTTCTTTCTCTTCCATTGCCAGCCCTGCCTTCACTTTATAGTACAGATTTTAAATGTCAGCCTCTGTTCACAGCTATATAGGGAAAGTACGCCTTGTCACTGTGATGGAAAGTAATTTGCAAACTGTTAGAACCTCATCGTCACAGTACTTGAGGTTCGGTAAGTGTGTGTGTGTGTGTGTGTTAAACTTGCATTTCTCAAGCACACACTCAGATTTTACCATCTGTGATCAATGGCTGGCTGCATCTAGAGGGAAGCGGTCAGAATTGTGTGCAGTCCAGAAACCAGCTAGTGTGAGAAATGGCTGTCACGAAAGAGACTTGTTCTCTCTTACTTCAGAAGTGCAGGATTAGAACCAATGGGTGGAAATTGCAGGGAAGCGATTTTGGGCTAAACATTGGGAGGGGGGGGATGCATTAATGGTAAGAGCTGTTTCACAGAAGAACATTTTGATCCAGAAGAGCGTAGGCTCTTCTTCACTGGTGGCATTTAAGGAAAGGCTGATGGCCACCTGTCAGGGATGCTACAATCGCATCCTGCATTGCAGATCCTGTGTCAAGCAGAGGGTTGGACCAGATGACTAAGGGCCCTTCCAGCCCTATGAGTCTACCTAACTGCCTTCCACACCAAACTGAATGCTTGGCTCTTTCTCTGTGGAAATATGGCCCACTCTTATTGGACATGTTTTTTAGCCCTGTTCTGAAAACCACCAATGGAAAGGAGCAGAATCTGAGCACTGTCTTTTTCTTAGTTCTTTGATGGACCTGAATTAGCCTTGAATAAGTTAAAGATTGAACAGTAGAGCTTGGGGAGGTGAGACTCTGCCTTTGAAGGAAAATATAATTAGCCAACAAAACATTCTGCTCTTCATCCTAATTTTAGGGAAGTAGAAGAAAATAAATGAGTGGTATCTTAAAACTCAGGGGTTTCTTCTGTTCTGTCCTTTGGGTACTCCTCCAATCAAATAAACTCCAGTTTAAATTACATGTTAAGCGGCATCCTTGGATGGAATACAGGGTACAAAAGAATAGGAGTTTAGGAAGTAGAATGTGAAGGCAATGGGATCTTTATTGGATTGTACAAAAGAGATTAATACAATGGTGGTGCAATCAGTCATTCTGAGAAAAGCAATGTTTTCATTACAATAAACCTTAATGAATGCAATAGCAACAATGAAAGGCCCTGGAAACGCAGCTTTTGCTACATCAACTTAAAGATCTTGGAAGGAATCAATGACTAGATATTGTGAACACAACAACAGCATGAAAGCAAAAACCTAGCAATATAAATATTTTTGCAGAGAGCAGTCTTACCAAGTCTTACCAAGTTAAGTTTTCTGACTGCTGCAGACATGCTACTTCCTGGCCACTCCCCTTCCTCCTTAAATTGTAGTGCCCTGAATGAACACAATACAGTACTCTGGCTTTAAAATAGTAAGGAGGAAGATAGGTGAGATCTGGCTGAGGACTGACTGAGCACACATTCTAATGAGCCAACCTCTGTTACTTCCTGATGAAGTCATTCCAAGCATTATGAGGCCTGGAGCTTGGACCAGGGGGAGCTTTAAAATGAGGTGGTTCAGGTCTCCTTTGAATCAAGCCAAAATTAGCTTGCTTGGGGACAATTCATTCTAAATCAAGATAAGGGAGTCTCTCCCATTACTAAGCATAAGTTGCTGTGCTATCAGTCCCCTGAAGGTGACCTCCATCATGTGATGCTAACACTAATTTCTAGGCTGCACTAAGAAAAAGAACACACACAAACATTTTCTGAAGAGCATTACTGACTACTCTGTCTTCTAAGTGCTTTAACCTTCAGCAATACACTCATAGCTGAGATGTGTGGATTTGGCAAGTGCTTGGAATGAGAAGAAGTATGTAAACAGGAGAGATGCTGGGTTGCCAGCTAACTGATGTGTCTCTCTGGGTCTATAAGGCCTGCACATTTCCCTTCTACAGTACACTGAAAAACATGAAAGGCTGGAACCATTTGTCTACACTGATTTGCTGCGTTTTAGGCACTAGCCCCAAGTAACACAGCTGAGCACTGCTTAATTTTGCATCTTGCAGCTGGGTACATCTCTGCACTATCTCAAGCCAAATCCCATGCAATAAAAGAAAGAAAGAAAGCTTGGGCAGGCTACATGAGAATTTGCAGTATACCCATATCAGGTTTGTAACAAGCATTTCCGTCTGCATTAGACATCAAGTGATCTTGATTGCAGCAAAAATTGTTTTTAAAAGGAGCCTTTTATTATATAGAACTCCATAAACGAAAGACTAATTCTCATGAAATCATTTCCCACATACCGGTAACTCCGCTTCCAAGATTGCATTTAATTTGTTGGATGTGCACAACAGCTAATCTTGAACAAGCTATTTTTGCTGAAGACTGAAATTTAAGCCAAGAATTTATAGCTTTATTAGACATGTAGAATGGTAGCATATAGTTCGTTCCAGTGCTTTTGTTTCTAAAAAAAATGTTAAGGGGTACTCTCATTTTGACTGAAGAAAATCACCATTTTATAGTTCAAATCGGGGAAAATAAATATAGTAAATGGACAAAAGTACGAAGTTTCACAAAATGTTTAGGGGTATGCATCCCCCTGTGTCCCCCCAGAAAAAGCACTGGTTGGTTCTAATGCAATTCAATACAATGATCATGCCACTTCTCATAGATTTAGCACCCCCCCCCCCACATACACACACAAACTGCATGTATTGTACAATACTGCATTGGTTCTTCTGGCTTGCTATCTGAGAAAGTGTCCAATTCAGCCCTTAAATGATACTTGAAGAGCTTCTCTGCACCACAACCAACACAGAGAGAAATATGCACCATTTTTTGGCATTCTACCGAGCACATAAATTGCCCAATTTTCATGCTAAGTCTGTGCACACCAACAGTTCAATGACATGTAAAAATAGGGGTGCCAACTTGAACAAAATATTGGGTGGGCCCAGGTAAGCCCCACCCCATACAATTGATCACATGACATGGAACACACACACCATTTGAATGGCAATGCACATCAACTTGGGGGCAGCCTCCTCAAATATTTTATGGAGGAGGGGCAAAGGGAGCTCCTCAAAGCTTCCCTTAGGCAAGATTCAAGGATCCCAGTGACAATAAGAAAAGAGACCTCTCTAGGTGCTTCCTGGTGCTGCCTTACATTGTTCTTCTGTGGGTATAGAGAGGCAAAATGTACATCCATCATTTTCTGGAAATGGTAATGAGTACATTTGCCCTAACTAGGGATGGATGGGTCTGTCAGTTTCAGTTCCTCTCAGGTTCTCATGTTTTCAATAAAACATTTGGTTTGTTGTTGTTGTTACAATGCTATAATAATAATAATAATTTATTATTTATACCCCACCCATAACAATTATTATTATTATTATTATTATTATTATTATTATTATTATTATTATTATTATTATTATTTTAAAAGCCATCATGAAAATTCATTATTTTAGTATGCCTTTCTTCAAATCTAACATTTTTTTGCAAGCAACTACCCCTATTATAATAGTTTTTGTAGGTTATTTTCACTAATATATGCACACTTTCCCATAATGTACACATTTTATTTTGTGCATTATCTGGTTGCAAAATTTGGAGATACCTGTATGTGGATTTGGAAGGATATCTGCATTTCCGTTTCTGTATGCTTTTGGGAAGTACAAATTATGTCTTGTTTTGGAAGGCGTGAGCCAAACTTCTCTCTCATCCCTAGTCCTGACTTGTTTCCTAGAATAAATCAAAAGGAACTCACTTCTCTGCACTGGAGAGAACAGTTTGAAGTCGCAAGTTGCCATCCATTCATATCCACCAGTGAATTTCTACAAATGACAGCATAAATTCATTGTTCTTTCCTCTTCTTCCACTGACACAACCAAGTAGCTCCTAATTCATAGTGTGTATATTTTTCTTCCTTTATGATATCTTTGAGGGGGGGCCCCAGGCCCTCCCTTTGTTCCCGTTTCTATATAAAATGATCCAGTTGTCATGGAAATGAAACTGCCAGTCACTTTGGTAGAGACAGATGATGGCCATGGAAGCAAAGGATGTCTGGATGTAATTTGCCTCCTGTTGATCATCCTGGCTGAATAAAAAACACAAACCAAAACTGTAGTTCGTGTAATTAAGGTTGTTAATTATCTCGTGTTGCAATTAGGTTCGAGAGCCCTGGCCAAGAACAGAGCCCACACTGTGTTAATACTTCACAGACACAAATTCAGAGGCTGTCCTCTAGCTCTCCTTGAAGGGCTTCCCATCAACAGCTGAGACATAAGGAATGGCTCTGGGGAGACAGGAAGGAGAAACCCTGAGGAGTATTATGGCCTGTGGGACAGATAGGCGAAGAGCGATTGTGGCAACCACCATTTCCTCTAGTTTCACCTTGAGGGTGAGCTGAAAGCAAGGATGGGCAAATTTTGGTCTCTCAATTTTCCTTTCTTTTTCAGTCTTCAGTTCAGTTCTCCGCCCTTCAACAACATTGCAAACATTAAGGCACCTGCTGAAAACATTCAAGTTTGAGAGCCTCTCCAGAGACAAGATTTGTTGCATCTGTTTTCAAATTTGTTTGAGATGCGTTCGTATTTTAAAATGACTGCAACAGTTTATATTTTTTTATTTTTAAATGCAGAAGCATTTGCTGCCCTGGGTATCTTTTGGAAGAGGGGTGGAATATAAATATAATAAGTAAGTAAGTTTTTTTAAAAAAATTAAAGTCCTCATGAAAATCCATCAGCATTTTACTGGGAATTTCTTCTGAGGTGCACATTTTGTATGCACTTTTGTCCAATATAATGGTATCCGCTGTATGTTGTTTTCACCAATATATGCATTTTGATACACAGTTTAGCCTAGTAGAAGCACATTACTTGGCAAACGGACTGCATCACAAAATTTGGAGAACTTCAAATTTAGGGAACTTATTATTTATTTATTAGATTTATATATACCACCCTGTGTTTTCATTCATGTATTGTTTCAGGAAGTGCACATTAGTTATGTTCACCTTTAAATCTAAATAGAATCACATTTCCCCTCATTTTTTATTGAAACAACTGGGGGCAACACAGCAACAACTTACAAGCCTTGTGACTGGTGCCCATTGCAGAGGTCAGGGCTGGCCTAATACACCTTGATGCGCAGCAAACAGGCGTTGGAAATGCAACAGTAGGGATTATTCTCAGTGCAATTTAAGAACTAACTTTTAGTGCTAAAGTCAGCTAACAAAGAAGGTGATGGAGGTGTTGCTTAGCAACCAGTCAGCATGGCATGATGTTCACTGGGGAAACTTGTGTTTTGATTGGCTGTGTAGTTCTGAGGGAATTTTCTCCTGTACGTTTAGTTGTTGTATGGCTCCCTGCTAGGGACAAAACCTGAACTACTAACAAAAACAAAACCACACTGTTTATTTCTCCTCAAGTTATGCACTGTTCTTATTCAGTTTACTCATTAGTATTGGTTTCATTTAATCAGTATTTAATCAGCTCTGCTAACAAATGGTGCCCCCCCTGCCCCCCGCAATCCTACAAGCACCTCTTACCCTCTCTGGAATTGAAATTAAATAACTAACAATTTGCTGCCATTTCATGATATTGATGTTCAGCTACCTGAGAAAACCACCTCACTCTGCCTTGTGATAGTGCTGGCCCCGTGATGGACTAAAGGATGCAGGGACAAATTATAGAGAATAACCTTCATTTTGAGGCCCTGCTTTTGAGGATTTCTCCTAGGAATAGAAAGCTGGACAAGATGGATCATGACTCGATCTAACAAGGCAATTGTGTATTTTTATAGGGTGAGGCAAATTGTAGCTTTGAACCACCACAGTGTTTATCCGATAATTGACTTGTAACCAGTGAGGTGACTTGTAATTTATATGCAACACAAAATGAATGGAGAAAGCATTTTTTAAAATGTGTCTTGGAGACATCCCTCAAATGAGATGCCACCTCTCAAGACTTGTATCTTTATGAGGGGAATTTGAATACAAAACAAGAGTCTTTATGCCTCTTACTCACATTAATTCATGCAGAACCATGTTATAAGAGGACTAAAGAGGCAGTTTTTCACTCAGTACCAAGACAGGAGCCTACCTTGATTTACAGACTTGCTGCGAAAATGCCACTTTCATAGCCTGATAGATGCCTATTAAATGCAAATTGGGAAAGCGGTGAGATATCACAGTCATCCCATCTGCATTCTGTGGAAGGTTTGATGGTAGGAGTAGAAGAGAAGTCCCAGAATATATATGCTCTGTGGCTGTAGTCCCTGGGGATTAGAGCATGTGGGGCAGGTGTGAACATGACCAGTTTTGCTGCTACAGGTGTAGAAAAGTCTACATAGTGCCAAAATATAGCCAAGAATGACAATTTCCCTTGCCCTTGCACTTCCTTCCTCAACGGTCTTTTTCAGTGTTGACATTAACACCTAGGACAACTTGGAGGACATACATGGCAATTGCCTTTCTTGGAAGATGCTGGGAAGTGTTTTGCCCAAGCAATCCATTTCTAATTCTGTGGGAGGCTTGTTGCAACTGCTGAAAATTGCCTGTAGTGTGTTTCCATTTATGTGATAGGTGTCTGCAGTCAGAAATATGGTTTCTGGGGTATTTCCAGCATATGAAAACTGCTGATCCTCCTCTTGATGAACACTACTCTCTCTTTCACTCTCTCACACACATAACTTCACACTTCCCCATTTCTTTCTATCTATTCACTAGGCTCTAAAAGTTCATAGGAATGTTATGCAGCCCTCCTTTGTTGGCTGTTCCTATGCATCCCCTACAACTGTATTCTATCTCTTCTCCATTTTATTCTTCAGTGACAACCTGCTCTCATGAGTAAAGTGAAACCCACAAGCATCTCCCCAAAGGGTAACTGGGAAAACAGAATACACTTAAAGGAGTCCCCATGGTGTGCAGAAAACCCTTTCGAATGCAGTTTTGCACTAGAAGCTAAGAGAAGTAAGTTTGTAAAGGATGTTCTGCTCGTTGCAAATTAGCCATCTTCATCTCTTTCTTCAAATTGTTTCTTAACTCCTGTTTTGTTTATAGTTACAGCTGCTAGGATAATACAGTAAATTAAAGCTCCAGAATATAATTATCCTTAAGATTCCAAAAGCTGACTATCTGTTAGTAATGGATAAATACAAAGCATGGAGCTTTGCTAACTGTGCTACAGATTTGCATAAATAACATGGCTACAAATGCACTGCATCCTGGTTTAATACAGAAGGTAAAATGAAGCTAAACTTTATCCTGCATTTTGCAGAAACATCCAATATTTATTTGCAAGGCTTAACCAAAGGAGCTGTTTCAATCCTTTGTCTTTCCTCTCTGTCGCAAATTAACAGTGTTAGGTCTGCCAACATCTCAACAATTCGTCGAGCGGGGGGGGGGGGACCCTCTCAAGATAAAAAAGAAAGAAAACGGAAGATAGGATTATTACCTCCCATCTCAACAAGATTGAAATACTGTACTATATTGCACAGCTTAGAAAAGCATTTCTAATAGATCATGTGGTCAGTGGAGGCTTGGCCATTAGCTCCACTGGGGCAATAACCTATCAAATGAAAATTCAAGATATAAAAAAAGTTTTCCTCAAAATCTCAAAGCAACACATTTTCTTGTTTTATTCTTTTTTCATAACTGTAGAGTTAGGGATGCGGGTGACACTGTGGTCTAAACCACAGAGCCTAGGGCTTGCTGAACGGAAGGTCAGCTGTTCGAATCCCCGCAACTGGTTGAGTTCCCGTTGTTCGGTCCCAGCTCCTGCCAACCTAGCAGTTCAAAAGCACGTCAAGTGTAAATAGATAAATAAGAACAGCTCCGGCAGGAAGGTAAATGGCGTTTCCTGCTCTTGTTCGCCAGAATCAGCTTAGTCATGCTGGCCACATGACCCAGAAGCTGTCTGCAGACAAACGCCGGCTCCCTTGGCCTATAGAGCGAGATGAGTGCCGCAACCCCAGAATCATCCGTGACTGGACCTAATGGTCAGGGGTACCTAGAGTTAGAATGGACCCCCAGGACCAATCCCCTGCAATACAGGAAAAAGTGTGATACACATACTCTCATACCACAATTAAAAATCAAGGAAAGGCAGGCAGGATGTTTATATCCATTCCATTTTTCCTCCGAAGAGGAATATCAAGGTGGCATTCATGGGTCTCCCTTTCCTTGCATTATTCTCACAACAACCCTGTGAGGAGGCTGAGAGACAGCGACAGGTCCAAAACAACACAGTGAGCTTCGTGACTGACTGCTGATTGTATCCTTCCACCAGGGATGGCGTGTCCCATTTCGCCACCTGAGGCAAAACAGGGAATGTGCTGCAGCGCTGCCCCTCCACCGCCCTGCCCCACTGAAACATCTCTTACCTGGCAACAGCAGCTTCTGGCAAGATATCACTGAAATTACATAAGATGTTGAGTTTTATTGTACACCACCATAATATTGTTGGCAATTTATATTTATATTAGTACTGTATAAATTACTACAAATGAGTTAATAATTATTATTGTTGTCAATGTATAGAAAGGAACAACAATGTTGAACATTTCTAATTCACCAGGTCATCACCAGCAAATGCCCATTGGGTTATTTTGTTAGAACCATCTACATGCATTTGGCATCTGTTAAGATCAGAGTTCAGAAACTGTTTCTTTGGATTTTTTGGGGGGTGGGGGTCAAATAAATGGGTGTGAAATTGGTTTAATAGCTCCAGGTGGAAAGAACTTTCTAATATATAACTGTATCTCATTCTTGCAGGCCCCATCGTGTGATTTACCATGGAAAAACTGCTCTGCGGCATCCTGGTGTTTGGAGTGGCTGTTGTGGTCAACGCTTGTCCGAAATATTGTGTCTGCCAGAACCTGTCTGAGTCACTGGGGACTCTTTGCCCTTCCAAAGGCCTCCTTTTTGTACCACCAGACATAGACAGGAGGACTGTTGAACTCCGTCTTGGGGGCAACTTCATTATCAACATCAGTAGACAGGACTTTGCCAACATGACGGGCCTTGTTGACCTTACATTATCTAGGAATACCATCAGTTACATACAGCCCTATTCTTTTGCTGACCTAGAGAGCCTACGGTCCTTGCATTTGGATAGTAACAGGCTGCCTGACATTGGGGAGGATATTTTGAGAGGCCTGATTAATCTTCAGCACTTGATTATAAACAACAACCAGCTGAGCTTTATTTCAGATGAAGCCTTTGAAGACTTCTTGTTCACCTTGGAAGATCTGGATCTTTCTTACAATAACCTCAGAAGCATTCCTTGGGAATCTATAAGGAAGATGGTAAACTTGCACCAGATTAGTTTAGACCATAATTTGATAGATTATATTACAGAGGGTACCTTTGCAGATCTTCAGAAGCTGGCCAGGTTGGATTTAACCTCCAACAGACTTCAGAAGCTGCCTCCTGATCCCATATTTGCCAGATCCCAAACAGCTCCATTAACCTCAAC
This sequence comes from Lacerta agilis, assembly GCF_009819535.1. NCBI lineage: Eukaryota > Metazoa > Chordata > Lepidosauria > Squamata > Lacertidae > Lacerta > Lacerta agilis. The sequence continues at coordinate 84,500,418 of NC_046314.1, read as the reverse complement.
TCCATTCTCCACACCTTTATCTCTGAGCTTTGGTGGAAACCCTTTGCATTGCAACTGTGAACTGATGTGGCTGCGGCGTCTTGACAGAGATGATGATATGGAAACTTGTGCTTCTCCCCCAGGACTAAAAGGGAGGTACTTTTGGTATGTCCGGGAAGAGGAATTCATTTGTGAGCCTCCTTTGATCACACAGCACACTCACAAATTGTTGGTTTTAGAAGGACAAACAGCTACCTTGAAGTGCAAAGCAATTGGAGATCCATCTCCAGTTATTCACTGGGTGGCACCAGATGACCGACTTATTGGGAATTCTTCAAGGACAGCTGTTTATGACAATGGCACCTTGGAAATCCTGATCACAACATCCAAGGATTATGGGACATTCACATGCATAGCGGCAAATGCTGCTGGAGAATCTACTGCAACAATTGAGCTGTCAATTGTCCAGCTTCCCCATCTCAGCAATGGAACGGGCCGGGCGGCCCCGCCAAAATCAAGGCTTTCTGACATCACCAGCTCCAGCAAGTCAAATCGAGGGGAAACCAAGGGGCCACCTGAAAGGGCTGTGTTGGTCTCTGAGGTTACAACTACCTCAGCTTTGGTCAAATGGACAGTAAGCAAGTCAGCTCCAAGAGTTAAAATGTACCAGCTACAGTATAACTGCTCTGATGATGAAGTTCTAATTTACAGGTAAGTGTGACTGGCTGTCAGCTTTTCTTAGAAGAGAAATGATGGGGTGGCAGGTGATTTGGTTGAATAAGTTGTAATATGTGCCTTCATCTGATAGACTTGTCACAGAAGACAAGAACTGATGGATAGTGATTCTCCTTTCCTCAGTCCAAGTTGAGGCACATATTAGGAAGGGATCAAAAGGAAACATAGCTCAGAAATCAACTTGCAGTGGCTATGCTCCTCACCGTGAATAAAGTGGCATTCTTAAAATTCCTAGTTCCATCGGCCAATGTTGATCTGTAGTTTATTAGCCCATAGCAAATGACACAGCTTAGCCTCCTCCATTTAATGGGAAGTTCTGTCCTCTCCTCTTCCCATAAACATTCTGTCTTCCCCTTTGTGAGATGCCAAACCTGCCTCATGTTGCCCCCTCAGCTTCCTATTGCCCTGTAATCTTATCAAATATGCATGCAACCATGAATACAAATGGTGAGCGGTAACCTTGTTTGAGAAAGTATCCACAGCTTGTTACTCCAGCAATACAGTATTCCAACAGCAATATTGTGCTCATTACAAATGAACATTTATCATGAACATTTTCAGATACAGCAGGGAAAAAAAAATCTGCTGGGACTGAAAACTAAGTGCAGATTAGGTTGGCCCTGAGATCCTTTGACAGAAGATGGGCAGCTTGTTCTTTTTCATGGTCACAGAGAAGACATCCTTTGTGTTCTCTGTTCTGCACATTTCATAACTTCTCAATTCTTTTGAAATATTGAATGGGGAAGGGGATGAAGAGCCAACCCTTCCACCGTCAGTGAAGACTATTGATTTTTTTAAAAGGTACAAATTGCATATCAGAGCGAGCTTCTTGTTTAGACAGTAAGATGCTGCTGCCTTCTCAGGGTCATGTTTCGGCCATCTGAAGGGGATCTCAGGGTTGCAGTGACCACCTGCAAATTAGTAGGCTTGGGAAATAATGAGAAATATTTCCCATCAATCCTGCAAGGGCATGAAGCATGAAAGTCTATCAGACTGAGAATCACAGTTGCTGGAAATGTTTGTGCTGGTGTTATTAAGATTAATGGCAATGCCGACCAGCTATGTCTAGGTATGTTCCTATGGAATTTCTACATTATACTCTTGCCTTCTGCATCTGCCTGTACTCTGCTATTTTGTTCTTTTGCTGTAGGTTGGGTGTTTTTTTTTTGTTTTTTGTTGATAATTTTAATAGAAATTTGTAATTATTTGAATTATTAGATTTTTGTAACCCGCCCTGGGACCATTTTGTGAAGGGTGGGCTACAAATACAAACAATAAATAAATATCCAGGTCTGTGCTGGATACATCTTTGAAGGGGTCATGTGATGTTAACATTGTGCTAAGCCTGACGTGGACCCACAACTTTAGCTCCACCAGGAATATAGTTTGAGGTGCTGACTTCCATAGATCTTGAGAAAGAATCATAGAATCATAGAGTTGGAAGAGACCACAAGGACCATCCAGTCCAACCCCCTGCCAGGCAGGAAACACCATCAAAGCATTCCTGACAGATGGCTGTCAAGCCTCCACTTAAAGACCTCCAAAGAAGGAGACTCCACCACACTCCTTGGCAGCAAATTCCACTGTCGAACAGCGCTCACTGTCAGGAAGTTCTTCCTAATGTTTAGGTGGGATCTTCTTTCTTGTAGTTTGAATCCATTGCCCCATGTCCGCTTCTCTGGAGCAGCAGAAAACAACCTTTCTCCCTCCTCTATATGACATCCTTTTATATATTTGAACATGGCTATCATATCACCCCTTAACCTTCTCTTCTCCAGGCTAAACATACCCAGTTCCCTAAGCCGTTCCTCGTAAGGCATCGTTTCCAGGCCTTTGACCATTTTGGTTGCCCTCCTCTGGACACGTTCCAACTTGTCAGAGGAAGAGGAGGAGAAAGAGAGGAAGGAAGAAGTAGAAGACAGAGAGTTTCCAGGCTCTGATCCTGGGAAGGCTAGAGCAGATGAGGGGAGTGCTAAGTGCAAAGACAAGTGCAATACTTTCCTGGAGGGCGGAGAAAATAATTTTGCACAGCAAAAACATGACCCCTCCTTCTCTCTTAGAAAAGAGAGTGCAAAGAAATGTTAAAGGATGTGAATCCACAGTCTGTTTGCACAGCACAGTCCTCCCAATAGAGGGAAAAACTTGTGATGCATTTCATACTGCAGATGACCTTAGGAACTAGAGGGAAGAATTCCCAGCACAGGAGTCATAATGGCCAGATAGACTTCTAAAGAAACAACAGCTTCCTGTACTCTTTGTTAGGCACTGCCATGTTCTGCCTCAAATATAGGAAGCGTTCAGGACCATCATGGAGGAGCTAATGTACACTAATGATGGCTGAAGTACAGGGATCAGATCCACTGAAACAATACACCAAATTATCTTTCCAGTGGACCCTGAGACACAACTTCCTACCAAGAATACAGTTACCTAGTCCAGTGGTCCCCAAATTTCTCCCCCTGTGCATTACTGACAATCTCTGAAGGTTTTTGTGAACCACTTAATGTTGCTTTTCCCCTGCCTGTTTTAGCAATTGTTATGCACTGTGCTAGATGCTGTATGGTTTTAATTGTATTTTTGTTACTTTAATTTCTGTAGCATTTTACAGAATTCAGATTATAATAACAGTATAGAAATATTGTATAGAAAGAGCAATAAAAAGACAATTTAAAATCAGTATGGATATTTAATGCAAACATGCCATGGACTACATGAATGAAGTTTGAGATCCCCTGCCCTAGTCAAACACAGTCTGGCTTCTGCAATGGGAACCTTGCAATTTCTGGCAAGAATGTCCCCATGTGGGCTGGGATATATTGAATAGCATATGCAAATTGCAATCCTACTGAAGGTGAAGGACGTCGACAAATTTGGCCCATGACTTCGTAATCCTGCTGGCTGGAACTATGTTAGAATGAAGAAATTCTTCTTTTGCTCCTGAAATGTGGATCTGAGAAATGCTTTGCAACTGTTGGATTTATGACAGACTTAGCCTCATTTTATTTTGCTGTATTTCTTATTAAGGGTGATAAAAGCAAGTCTGCAAATTAAGAATTACTGCAGCATCTCAGTCTGCGTAATGGTTATATTCACACTATGAAAATGTATATTGGATATTTCCCAAGATTTATATTTTTCATATATATTTTACAGCCTGGGGAGGATAATCGGTAAAATATAAAAAATGTTCCATGTCTCAAGCAAATTTAAGCAATTGTGGGCTGACTAGATTACTTAAGATTAGATTTTATTATATATAAATAGCCTGCAACACTAAATATTTTTTACTAGGAAGTCCCACTGAACAATGTGGAATATATTTCCAAATAAAATTGGATAGGATTGGACTGTTATTTAGATTTTATTTTTACCCTAATGAGGAGATTGAGGATTTAAGATACTGCAAATTTGCAATATATTTGTATCTGTATTGGTGCATATAAAGCTGTCTCACGCTGAATAAGACCACAGGCCCAACTATCTCAGTGCCACCTACACAAGCTACAATGGCTCTCCTGGGTTTCAGACATAATTCTTTCCCAGCTCTCCCTAGATATGCCAGAGATTGAATATGGGACCTTCTGAATGCAAAACACACGTTCAGTTATGTATATTACGGTATGTTGATGCCTCTGGCACCAATTGGGTGAACTGGTGTGATGGCACAGGCTTTCCATGAACTTTCCAAATGCTAAGGGGTTCACTTGGAATGTTTTTGAACACTCCCAGTACTTAGGGCAGAATCTTTTCCATCTGTGTGACAAGGGGTCAGTTTGACTGGGATGGAAATTTGATGGAGGTCCTTGGTACAGCAGTATTGAGCTGGTTGAAGACAGGTAAACAGTCTCAGGAGGAAGAAGAAGAAGAGTTTGGATTTGATATCCCGCTTTTCACTACCCGAAGGAGTCTCAAAGCGGCTAACATTCTCCTTTCCCTTCCTCCCCCACAACAAACACTCTGTGAGGTGAGTGGGGCTGAGAGACTTCAGAGAAGTGTGACTAGCCCAAGGTCACCCAGCAGCTGCATGTGGAGGAGTGGAGACACGAACCCGGTTCACCAGATTACGAGTCTACTGCTCTTAACCACTACACCACACTGGGAGGTAGAGAGCCAAAGCATCAAGAAGTCCCAGTGGTAGATGCTTGTGTTAAGACTAAGGAACTAGGCAGTGCTTTTTTTGGGGGGGGGGATGCAGGGGTACTCATACCCCTAAACATTTTGTGAATTTAACAGGAGAAGAAATTAATTGGGGGGGGGGGAATACTCTAGCACGGTGATTGTTAAGTTTCGTTGTTACCACCTCTGATGGCGGCCTCATTTCCTTTCCTGGTGTAATGCATGTTCTTTGTACTTTTGTCCATTTACTGTATTTATTTTTCCTGATTTGAACTAGAAAATGGTGATTTTATTGAGTCAAAATGAGAGTACCCCTAAACATATTTTTTTTAAAATAGAAAAAAAAGCTCTGGAACTAGGAATACACAAGGAATTCAGCAGCTGCAAAGTCTGATATAATCTAACATGATCCACAACTCCAGAACTAATATGTGGATTAGAATTTAATTATCCACCAGCTTTGACCCTCCTCAACTGTCCCTGAATGCATAAAATATGATTCTCAGCATAGCTAAAACGGGGTGGTGTATGCAGCTTAAAATGAGCATTTTTTAAAAAAACAAAAAAAACACCATGCATATTTTGAGATAAAATACATTAAAGATACAAAAAATGCAGGTTTTTTATATAAAAAAAAAATCACAGAAATGAGATGGAATAAATGTATGAGTGAATGCATGTGCAGGTGGCACAGACTAGAAATAGGCTGATTTGTCCATCCCTAAATAGACTGCTCTTAAGTGGTAGACTTAGCAACTGGGAAGATGAAAAGCAGAGAAATGAAAGGAGACAGTACAGAAAACAGGGAAACGTTGAGAATGAATAAGCCTTGAAGCATCTGAGGCTCTAAGAGAATCTACAGCTAAACTTGGGGGTGATAGGAATTGTGGTCCGGCAACATCGGTGGGCCAACGATTTTCCACCCCATCATAGGGCCTATATGTGTACTCTTTGCCAACCAGTGCCTTCCAGATGCTTTGGACTACAACTCCCATCAGCCCCAGCCAGCACTGCTGTGGCTGAAAGAGTTGTGCACAAATGGCAGGAAAGAAGCAGTCAACCGGTAGAAGTGAGGCATTTGCACTGGCAACCTTAACAGGGCGACAAGAGCCAAAAAGCAGGAAGGACACACATAGGAAGAAATGTTCTTATAAGATGGCACTTTCAGCCTACAATATGATGATGATGATGATAACTATATGTTGCAAAGTCAATTGGAGGAAACTGAGAAGTGCTCAGCATTTTGGAGGATGGCACATCCTTAACACTAGAGTGTAAATTTTAGCTTTGTAAACTAATGTGTGAGCTAATCCTCCCGAATGCCTTGGGAATCAAACGTTTCGGCTCCCAAATGATTGAAAACCGGAAGTGAGTGTTCCGGTTTTCAAACATTCTTTTGGAAGCCGAACGTCCGACGGAGCTTCCAATTGGCTGCAGAAGCCACGCTTTGGAAGTTGAACGGACTTCTGGAACGGATTCTGTTTGACTTCTGAGGTACGGCTGTATTGTCCTTGTGAAAATCGCATGGTGGAGAAATGTCCCAAGCTTGTCATATCATAAGAAGGGACCAAAAGCACATCGAGTGAGACCCCTGGGTATAGGGCTGTATATAAATTCAGTAAACAACAACAACAACAGTCCAGCATCCTATTCTCACTGGCTAATTGGATGCCTATGGGAAGCCTGCTAGCAATTGCATTCTCCTGCTCATGATGCTCAACAACTGGTATTCAGATTGGCATATCCCTTTTTGACAAGTCAGAAAGATTTGTGGATGGAACGGGGAAAGTTCCTCACTACCCTCTGACTGAGATTTAAGGTTGCAACCGTATGTCTACTTGTGTCTCTGCTACTAGTTCATACTCACTCTCTGTCTTCCTCAACATGAGCCCAATTAGCTAGCTGCAGAGCCTACCTGCTGAGCATGGTCTGTGGCATGTGTGTGGCATGAAGAGAACTCCCCTAGTTTCTAGCTTTGCAAACAGCTGACCCTCAGCAGTTCCAGTGCAGTACGCCATCTTCTGTACTCCTTTTTTGGGGTCACAGACTGCCCTGAACAATTAAACTTCCAGAGGTTAAACTTTGAACATCAGACAGAAGAACTGTTGGTTAAAAAGAAATGTGAGGGAATAGAATGGCCTCTGGAAGACTGTTATGAAGCTGCACAATTAATCGTACTATGCGGGCAGGTAGAAGAAGTGAAAGATGAGGAACCTGTGGCCATCCAGATATTGTTGTCTTTAACTAACACCATCCCTGATCATTGGCCATGCTAGCTGGGGCTGATGGGAGTTGGAGTCCGGTAACATCTGGAGAGGCTCAGGTTCCACATCCCTATTCTACAGGCAGAAAGAAGTCCCCAAGAAAGGGCTCTGCTCCCCCAAGATCTTAAACTTATTAACGGAATACAAACGTTACTGCCCAGAGATGTTGATGGGTTCTAAATGTGAGCATTGTTATGATACGTTCTGCCAATACATGCTAATTGTCATCTGGATTGTTACATTGACACCCCAATCATTAGCGGAATTATGTTTTTTTTTTTTGTTTTTTTTTATAAACTTTATTATTTTAAAAAACACTCAGACGTATAACAAATATCACAACATTGAGAACTAAATACAGCAAAACATAACATAAAGGAAAGAGAAAGAAAAGAAAAGAAAGAAGGAAAGATGTAAAGGAAGAAAGAAAAAGAAAAATAATAAAAAGGAAAAATAAGATATTTACATTATTACCAAAAAGAATAATCCAATACAAACATCAAAAACAAAAATTATAACATAATTTCCACAAATTAAAACATTCTGATGTTAATTAAAAAAGACTTCCAATTAAACTCGCTGTTTCTACTATTCATTGTCTATGTTTATCACACAGTTATAAGTTTTTCTTTTTGTTCCTTTTTATCTCTTTATTAACTCTTACTTGATTTATCATCTGGTTCAGTCTATTTCTGCTATGAAGGAACTTCTTATACCATTGTTCTCCAGGTATTCCTTAAATAACTTCCATTCAGTGTGGACTTTTTGTTTGGGCTGCTCTCTTACCCTTCCAGTGTTTATTGCTAGCTGAAGATACTCTAACATCAAATTTTGCCATTCAGTCATATTTGGTAAAGTCTTGTTCTTCCAATTCCTGGCTACTAATATTCTGGCCGCTGTTATTCCATACAGTACTAATGTTCTTTTTGGTTTTTTTAACTCATCTGGCACTATACTTAGTAAAAATAGTTCCGGTTTTTTCTTAAATGTACATTTCAGTAATTTTTTCAGTTCTTCATAGACATCATTCCAGAATATACTAACCTCTTGGCAATTCCACCACATGTGCATATAAGACCCACATTCTTTACCGCATCTCCAACATAAAGGTGATCTATTTTTATACATTTTGGCTAATTTTTCCGGTGTATAGTGCCATCTATACCAGTGTTTTTCAACCTTTTTTGGGCAAAGGCACACTTGTTTCATGAAAAAAATCACGAGGCACACCACCATTAGAAAATTTAACTCTGTGCCTATATTGACTATATATAAAGTAATTCTCTTGAATAGGAATCAAATAAACACAAAGAAAGTATTTTATAATTCTTGGACTTAAGAGCAGGGGTCCCCAAACTAAGACCCGGGGGCCGGATGTGGCCCAATCACCTTCTAACTGCTGCCTGCGGATGGTCCAGGAATCAGCGTGTTTTTACAGAATTGGAACCTGTCCTTTTATTTAAAATGCATCTCTGGGTTATTTGTGGGGCATAGGAATTTGTTCATATTTTTTTCAAAATATAGTCCAGCCCCAAGTAAGGTCTGAGGGACTCTAGTCTTGTACCTGAGTGACTTTTTGTGACAAAGACATGAGTGGAGAAGCTCCTGAGACATCCTGACATGATATAATTAACTGCCATGCCACACTTGAGAGCCCAGCCAATGTGGTGTTTCCCTTTTTTGTGATGATCTTGTGCTTTGGGAAGTTCAAAGAGGTTGAACCAGCAAGTGCGAAAAAAATGCAAAAGGAAACCTACACATCCTAATTATTCATCATTTATTAGCAAAGTGCTCTCACCCAGCTGAAAGGAGCCAGGCTTCTTATTTCCTCCAAACAGCAAAAGAATTCTTAATTAATTTATGTAGGTTGGAGATTACTGCACTTTGGGAAACATTTCCCTTGAGAGGTTATAGATGCGGTTTTGCATCCGATTTGGTACTGAATCCTCTCTCTCTCCCCCCCCCCCCTCCCCGGCCTCCGCCTCGCGCGCGCTATTTCCAAGCCCCCACCCACGTCCACCGCCGGCTCCCTCCTCCTCATCTCCAGCCCGCTCTTTCCACCCCCCCTCCCGCTTCTAAGATGCGCGCGCCTACATTGGCCTCGGAACCCCACTCGCGACAAAGCGCGCACGGCGCGCAGGATCCCTTCAGGGCCACGGCGACGGCCGAGGAGGCGGGGAACTCCGGCAGGCCGGAGGGCGCTGACGATTGGCCGGCAGGAGGGCAAAGGAGGGAGGGAGGCGCTTTTGAGGCGGCTGGCCCGGCTGCCGCATCCAGGGCCGTGCAATGCAGTGCAGTGTAGCCTCGGCGCTGCTGGGGCAAGGCGGGTGTCTCTTTTCGGCTCTCTGTACAAACGCGCGGGCTGACCCTGATTGGCTGAAGGAAGGCAACAACAACGGCCGGGACGTTTTGCCCACGGCACACCAGGCAACATCTCGCGGCACACTAGTGTGCCGCGGAACAGTGGTTGAAAAACACTGATCTATACAACATCTTTAGAGCATTTTCCCTAAGAGAATAACAGGCAGTGAATTTTATATCTACTTGCCAGAGCCTTTCCCATTGATCCATCAAGATATTGTGGCCTAGATCTTGGGCCCATTTGACCATTACAGATTTCACCTGTTCTTCTTTAAGATCCCACTCTAATAATAAATTATACATACGTGAGATGTATCTGCCTTTGCTTTGTAATAATTCTTTTTCAAATTTTGAATTTTCTTTTGCAATACCCATTTTTCTATCCAATATAAATCTTTGGTGAATCTGGAAATATTGTAGCCAATCATTCAAATGTTCCTTTACCTCTTCGTATTTTTTTAAAGACCATTCCTCTTGTTGTTTTTCTAGTAATATTTGGTATGTGGCCCACCTCCCTTCCATACCAGTGGAAATTATCACAATCAAAACATTAGCGGAATTATGATCCTCTTTGTCAATTACGTCGGGGAACTCCTGCAGCTATCGCTTGACTACAAATTTCTGTGGTGTGTTTTATTTGTGACATCTCTTGATGATGCTCCACTGTGTAAGGCAAATCAGAATAACAACGGCTCAAATACCAGTATGCACGGGTTGCTGTAAATGTAAGTTTTGCAGGGTCTCAGACTGAAAGAGAATAGGGAAAAGCTGAAATTTGCAAGAGTTCATTTCATAGAATCATAGAGTTGGAAGAGGCCACAAGGGCCATCCAGTCCAACCCCCTGCCAAGCAGGAAACACCACCAAAGCATTTGATCTACTGGTATAATGCCAAGTAGAAATGAGCCCCGTCCATGCACCCAAAAAACATGTTATGACTTAAACTGGGTAGGGAGAGTTTTTTACACATCCAGCTGTGCCTGTTCTACCCACAACATTCCCACACGGAGTGTGAAGTTTTGATGATTGTTTATAAGTACATTAAAAGCCTCCCCATGGTTATTAACCTTGCATTATAAGGGGGGGTGCTTCAGACCTGCTCAAAATGAAAAGGTTGGGGTGGAGTGGGCATACCCAAAATGTGAAGGGGCATTGAAGACTCAACCAATGTCTCCCTCTCCAGTTTAAGCCTTGCTGCAGTCTTTTGAATGTATGAATTGGGCAACTGATGCAATAGAATGCAATGAGAAATGGATCAGCATGAGCGAGCTTGTGGAAGGGCCCTAAACATCCTCACACAACCCATGAAACAACCCAGTTCTATTAACTATAACCCATCTCTCAAAATTCAAAAACTTTCAAATGTGACTTAGTAACCTGATAAAGAACGCATGTTCTATGGGATATGGTGGAGCTGATGTCCAAGTCAGTGAAAAGGCTCCTATATAGCATGAGATGAAACAGCTTGTTCAGAGACAGGTGTGGAAATTTCGTATCTGGCAATGATTGCCATATTGGATTTTTTTTTTATTCGCTGTGACCTTTAGCTATATAAACATTTTTTTTGTTTATCGCAAAGACCTAAAAATGTGACTGCTACTGTTGCCATAGCAATGTGCTATGTTATTAACAAAATGCTAGGATATCACTGTGAAATCATGATGCCACAGAGTGAGTTCAGATGAATGTTGAAAATGGCAAATGATATGGGGACTGCAGCACAGGAAGATGCTATGGTGCCTAGTCCACGAGAGTTCTGCCACGTCTATGATGTGCAGCAGGCTTAACATCTCCTTGCTCAGCTCAGCTTTCAAAATTAATCCAGTAAGATATGAGTTCTGATGGTGGTGTGGTGTAGTGGTTAGAGTTTTGGACTAGAACCTAGGAGTCCAGGGTTCAAATCGCCACTCAGCCATGAAGCCCAAGGGGTCACCTTGGGCCAGTTACCTCCTCTTACCTGAATCTACCCCACAGGTGGTTGTGATTATAAAATGGGAGGAAGAAAACTATGTATGCCACCTTGAGCTCCTTGGAGGAAAGGTGGGATACAAATGCAAGCCAATATCACTTCAGTATACCATCTGAATCCAGCTAGATTACAAACATAGAATGCATGGATAAGGGGGTACTATTAAGTGGAGTGTGGTCTATTGGCAGAAGATGTTTTTTTGGGGGGGGGCGTTGGCTGCTATATGTTGGTCACCATCCAACTGGAAGTGTGTAACAGTACTTTTGCTTTGTAATGGGTGTGCAACAACCAATTATTTGGAAAATCTCTTTTTAATGTAGCAAATCATGTTTTGAAGATTTGTGCATTAGAGTCATAGTTTCAAACTCTGCCTTGGGAATTTTACTTGCAAAAGGCTGGCTGTGTTCTCTGTAACTTTGGTGCTAATCAGCTGCAAAGACACGGGAGTTATACTTGTGGAAGTGAACAGATCACAGGAAGTTTTCTGGATGTTAAGAAAATTATCTCTAGCAACTCTTTAAGCCACTCGGTGATGCTGTGTTTTAGCGCTGTCACTAATTGTTTATCTAACTCATCAAAGGCTCTACATTCTCACTCCAGGCACATTGAGGATGAGTAACTCCACGGTGCTTACCCACAACAGCTGCCACATTTCCTCTTTTAGCTGTGCAGCACCCAAATGACAAGGCCCTCCCTGGCCCTTTCAGTATGGAGAAGCTACTGCACGGAAAGTCTGTTTTGTTTAAACTTCAGATGACTCGGACTTCCGGCGGCGGCGCCATCGCCGGGTGGTCGAAGGCTGCTTCGGGTCCGAAGCGCCTTGTCCATCCCGGGGGTTAGGAGCCCCGCTACCGCAAAGCGGGGCTCCGGTTGGGGTGCGGGAAGAGCGTCCCGCACCCTGGGCTCCCCGGCTGCGCCCGCGGAGGCTCCGAACCCTTCCCTTGCCCCCCTGTAAAGGGGGAGTGGGGGTGAAGGGAAAACGGAGCCGGGCTTACGGGGACATGCCCCAACCGGGATGTAAATGCGGCGGCAAAGCCCGCGGTGAGCGCCTATGTTCTACCTGTGAAGAATGGAGCTAAAGGAACCCGGTGGTCGTGAGTAAATGATCTTGGCAGAAATCGTGTTTTTGGAACGATCCGGGGGGAAGGAGAAGGGCAGCCTGCCTCCCTCCCTTCGAGCTTAAGAAATTAACCAATCTGAGTGATCGCTGCTACAGAACTGGTTATAAAGTATTTAAAATTGATACATGAGACTGGCAAACTTTTCTCTTGGGAAGTTAACTAGCGGAAAATATCTCCATTTAAAGTTGCGGTGTTTGCGCTCCAGTTCAGGAAAATGGCGATGAACAAAGAGACAGGAGAAGAAATATGATACCCACTTCCTCCTCCTCTGCCAGTATGCTGGGTTTCGTCCTTGAACTGGTATTGAACTCTGGACTAACGGATGAACAGAGGCTCACTGCCTTGAAGGTGGAACTACTTTGTAGAAAAGTCAAAGTCTTGTGTGGGGGTCTGAAATGGAACCAATTGCCCACAGAGGAGGCTTTTAAAACTTTTGACACTTTGGAAGAAAGTCTTGCCAAGGAGCTGAGAGGGTGGATGGAAAGATGGAAAGAAATGAGTGAGCTACTTCGGAGAAGAAATTCGCTTTTTGGGGGTGGCAGCCCCAAGGCGACGTTAAGATTTGTTATATCCAGTCCCCGAGGTGTGAGCTCGGGGGCCAGGGACAGAGAATTAAGATATTTACAAGAAGAAAAGGAATGTTACAAAGAACCGGAGAAGCTGAGAGACGATGAGATGGATACCTCTGAGCTCGTGGCAAGGAGAGTTTTGGACAATGCCTGGATCTGTGGACGTTTGGAGAGGGAAGCTGTATGGAAGTCCAGTGTTGATGCCATTAGGAGAAGAATGATGGACAGAGGGGGTGTGGGGTGAAGCTTTAAGTAAAATTTTAAAGCAGTCTGATATGGTATTTTGAAATCGGAGGGTGAATACTGTCAACAATATTTTGTTTTATTTTTTGTTTGAATATGAAAGGAGATATTTCAAGTTTCTATGTTATTAGCAGCGGTTTAAAGGGTAGAAGATATAGTGTAGATCTGATGAGAATGATTTGTGAAGATTTATGAGGATTCAGTATAAGTAAAGTTAATTTAAGTGGTTTAAGTTTATAGGTTAAGATGATTGAGATTAGGATGAGGATGAAGATGAATGTTTTGTTTCTCTTTTTTTGTATATAATTAAGTTTAATTCTTAAAAGAAGAGGTTAAAAAGTAGATTATGGATACAAACTCGAAGGTGAAAAGGCAGGGGAAGTCAACTGTCAAGATTAGGAAAAAGAAATTTTTATGAGATGTTTAATTAAGAAGAAAAATCATGGCAATATTCGTATTAGATGTGTAATTGTATTTGTTTTGTATGTGTATAAATGTAGGTGGGGTCAAGGGTGTATGTTGTTATAAGTAAAAATGTCAATAAATTCTTATAAAAAAAAAATAAACTTCAGATGACTCACCGTTGTCATGTGTGAGTCGGATGTTTTAACTTATTCATGTTTGTGCACGTCGTGAATATTAAAAGCCAACAAAAAGGGCCACTGGCTCCCTCCCTTGTGTCATTTTAAGAATTCCACATACTACATTGTGTAGGAGATATTGCAAAGGAACAGAATTGAATGGGCTACATGTATTTTGTACATGTTTTGTATTTGGGTGGAGGAAATATCATTAGGAACCTAGGAAGCTGCCTTCTACAGAGTCAGGGTGTAAATAACCCAAAGAGTGCTCACTAATTGTTCCCCATTATCCTGGGGGGGAGGGACAAGTGGGGCACCCCACGGTTATGTCCTGGGCCCATTGTTCTTCAACGTCTTGTCGTTCAACTGTAGGAACATCAAGGGCGAATACAAGGCATTTATTTAAGCAACAATTATCAGATTTCATACATCTCTAGCAATTTGGTACCAACATACTTTAAAGGTTATATCCTCCCACAGTAACCTCTTTTGACATTAAAATCATTCTTGAAGCCATGTACACCTTGAGGATTGATGCACACCTAAGACAGGGTCTTTTCTGTTTTGACACTCCAATTTGGGAATGATCTCCCTGGGGAGGGTCACCTGACACTGAGTTTGATGTGTTTTCACAGGCAGATGAAAATGTTTTTACTTATGCAGGCTGGGACCCAACCTGCCCGCAGACTGTCTCATCAGAGTGGTGCATGCTCTGGTTATCTCACGCTTGGGCTACTGCAATGCGCTCTACATTGGGCTACCTTTGAAGGTGACTCGGAAACTACAACTAATCCAAAATGCAGCAGCTAGGCTGCTGACTGGGAGTGGCCGCCGAGACCTTATAACACTGGTATTGAAAGACCTACATTGGCTCCCAGTACGTTTCCGAGCACAATTCAAAATGTTGGTGCTGACCTTTAAAGCCCTAAATGGCCTCGGCCCAGTATACCTGAATGAGCGTCTCCATCACCGAGCCCAGCCATGGAGGTCCAGCTCTGAGGGCCTTCTGGCAGTTCCTTCACTGCAAGAAGTGAGGTTACAGGGAACCAGGCAGGCGGCCTTCTCGGTAGCAGCACCTGCCCTGTGGAACGCCATCCCTTCAGATGTCAAGGAAATAAACAACTATCTGACTTTTGGAAGACATCTGAAAGCAGCCCTGTTTAGGGAAGCTTTTAATGTTTGATCTTTTATCGTGTTTTTAGTATTCTGTTGGTAGCCACCCAGAGTGGCTGGGGTATAAATAATAATACGTTGTTGTTGTTGTTGTGGTTTTTAGACTGTTAATCTAACTTAACATCACAGTGGACACATTTTATTTTGGGCAGTGGACACATTTTATTTTGTTCTTTACTGTGTGTGTGTTTGTGCGCGTGCGTTTGTGTTTATTCTGTTTTAAATTACTGTTAACTGCTGTGGCTGTCTTTGGGCTGAAGAATGAGATAAGATGTGAAAGGATGAACTAAGCAGGGACATTTTCATGTACTATCAATGTCATGTACTCTGCTTGAACTTCACGTGTGGAAGAATTCATTTTCCCTATCCACACCTTTGCTTTGAGTTCCTGAAGTAATGACTCCAACTGAGAACTGAGATTAAATGGCATGGCCAAGTCAGCTCCTTTTCTCTCTCCTTCCTTTCCTCCACCTTAGGAAATGGTTGAATCTCACTTGTTTGTCACAAGTCTGTTCTGAAAACTAAATACAGTAAGACAAGAAAAAAGATTACTGCCACATGACAAAAGTCTAGAAAGCATCTCTCACTGAAAAGAAATGGTGTGCCAGGGAAACTCACCTATAGCTCAGTTCATAAGTCAGCATGAATGTGTGCATCTATTAATATCAGATCTCCTGGTTTCTCATTTCCCCCAGTCTTTAATTCAGTTCTCCACATTTCTGCAGCAATTTTCAATTTTTAAAAACAAAATTCTGATTAAATTTGGCAGCATTTTAGTGCAAATTTCTCCTAATAAACACATTTAGAGAAGTGCAGATTTTGAAGGAGGCCTGTATTTTGGTTCTCATATTGCTTCAGAAAGTGCAAATTAACTAGATTCACCTTTAAATGCAAACCCCATCAAATTTCTCCCCTATTCCAATAAGCTAGTTAAGAGAATGTGCATGACTTTTGGCCAATTTACTCCTATTGATTTAAATTAGGCTCTCTAAGAATAAAACCACGTCTTTTCTCACAACTGCACTGTCAGCTGGCCAACCACAGGGCTTTTATTCTTGCTAAGTACCTGTAAACATCACACTAATTACACATAGCTTTGTCTTCTGCATGTGTGGTTGCAATTGCTCCTTAAAGATAGGGAAATTCTGAGAAGTATATACTGTCTTTATTTCATGCCTTGCAGCAAATTGTCAGAGCATGGAAAATAATAGATATCATAAAAGCACAAAGCATGCTTCCCAAGAGAAATTATTGAAGCACAGAGACTGGAAAACTACCTTGGCTTCTCCAGTTTTGTTTGATGCTGGTTTGTTTTTCTTTAAACAGCCCCCTTCAGGCATTCACTGGAAAGGGCAGTTGATTCCTGCCCCCAATGTCCTCATCTGCACAAGAGGGCCATCATGATTTGTGACTTTGCAGGGCCTTGTTTTCTTGAAGGTGAAGTGCAGGGCATCATTTCCTGCCAGAGATCAAGGGAGTTGTAGGCAAGCTTCATTATTCCCAGGGGGAAAGGGCAATAATTCATGTGCCACTTATTCCTAGAAAAGCAGTCTGATGAGCTTGGCTGAGGCCTTCTGCTGCTGGCCACCCTCCCCTTTTCCAAGGCAAGTGGTTTCTTCCACCTCATGGAAAGGTGAGGTCTATTGGGAAAGAGGGAGGATAGGGTGCAGTGTACAGCATAAAACAAATACAACACACACACACACATACACACACACACACAAACCCAACAGATAAAAACCTACTTGCTCATAAGCTTAATCTATGCATGGTATAAATGGATCCAAAATACTATCCTTTTTTGATCTGAATTACAGTGCAAACCTAACACCCACATGTGTTGGTGGGGAAAGGTAAAAAAAAACTACTAGCCCTCAGTGGAGGCTTACAGCAGGGAAAACCGGGATAAAGTTCAAACCAACACTACGAAAACAAGTTCATAGTAACATAGCAGAACAATAGCAAATATAAGAACATACATTTCAGTACTATAAATATAATACAATTGCTTAAACAATATGCGGCATCTACTGTAGAAGCAAAACTAATAAGGGAGCTTCACTGTTTCACATCAGTCCTAGAAACACCCCTCCATGATATTGTTCCGTGATGTTGCAACCAGTTCAAGGAGGGTGTCCCTTTCTGTTTGCTTCCTCCTCCTTACTCTCAGTGCTGCCCCTAGAAAAACTCACCAGGGAGGTGGACAAGTACAAAACTAGAATCACTTGGCTCTGCCTATCATTGGCTCCAGTTATGCCTGTCAGTGGCTCTGGCGCCACCTACTGCTGGGCTTCCTGGCGTATGCCCCACTACTACCAACAGACACCAGACACCGCAGCGTACCCTGCCATGCTGGCTGAGTTGGAAGTTATGCTGGTAAAGAGAACAAACAGGAGGCATGTCAAGGGTAGGAATGGGCTAGGGAAACAAAATAATGCTGCATTCTAACTCCCTTCATTCACTGGTACCCCCACAGAGCTCAGTGTAACTGACACCACCCCAAATGCAGATGTAATTAAATTCATGGAAGGGCAGAAAATGAAGTTTTATACTGCTTTCTAACCCAATCCAGAAACCTCTGGCAGCACCATGCCACTTTAAGAAATCTCAGCTCACCCCCCAAAAAATAGAATCCTGGGAGCTGGGATGCTGAAACCCCTATTTCCCTCACAGGACTACAATACACAGAGGTTTAGCAACCAATCCCTCTTCCCAGGGGACTCTGGTCATTGTAACCCTGTGAGGGGAGTAGAGGGTTTCTTAACAACTCTCAGCACGCTATACAAACTACAGTTCCCAGGATTCATCGGGGAAATGGCATGACCATTTAAAGTGGTATAATTATGGTTTTGGTCCTCACACAGAATATACACTAGCGTATCTGCCCTGTGATTTGGTACCTGGTTAGGCTTGCTTTGCCCCGTTGCTTATCCATTTATTTTTATTTTTAGTTGAACATCAAATTTTCTTTTTAGTGCTTCTGGTCTCTGCTGCCACTAAAGGAAGGATCTCTTTTTGACTCAGGTTCCTCATCTCCATTGAAAAATAACTCTTTGGATGTTCTCTCTTTCCCTGCTGTGTTGCTTATGCAGTCCCTCTCCTGCCCTATAATGATGTTGACTATACTTTATGTAGCTAATTAATCCAGAGCTGTAATATATTCCAGCAGCAAATAATGTCCCAGAATTTCTCTTTGGGATTCTCCAAGGGACCATGGGTATATTTCTGGGGGGGGGGGCGGTATATACAGCTAACTTGAAGCAGAATTTATGATCTAATTGGAGGATAGGAGAGAGATAGCAGTGGTTTGTGTAATTCTGGAACTGGGACTCTGCAAAACCTCTAGCCAAGATGCTTCAAGGCAGAATGGCAACACTTTGTTATTATTGTTTTTTAAAGGCAGAATAATTATTTCAAACATCTTACAATTGACTTTAAAGGACAAGTTTATTTAAGCATCTTCAAATGCAAAGAGCTAACATTGGGGAAATTATTTCAGCCTGAAGGCTTTGTTCCTTTCTGGGTAAGCTTCTGAGGGTCATTGGTGGACGGGCCCAGAGGCAGAAGTGGACAGTACAACAACAACTGTAAATTTTACCTTTGTAGGCCAGTTTCTACACAGACTCACACACCCCTTTTTATCCTCCATTCACGCAAGAGTCATGATCAGAGTTTGAGGAAACATCCCAGTCAGGCAAAAACACTCAAGGAGGTTGTGAAACACTTGGGGGTGGCCCATCCTGCATCCCTGTCCCCATCCTGCCCCCACCAAAGTCTCACTTACTAAGGTCATGTGGTGGCTTCTGGCAATATCTCACCTGAGTTCTGTGAGATCTTACTGGAAGCCACCACAGCTGCATGACCCTGGCAGTGGCAGCAGGGGTGGGCAGGGTACCTACAGGGGTGCTGCCTCCACTGCAGGATTCTGCTGCCCGATGTGGCTGATTTAGTCTGCCTCATGGGCAGCCCGGCCCTGGAAGCACTTTTTGAAATGGCTCTGTTACCATTCATTTTGTAGGGGGTAGTGTGTGGTTTGACAAAATAAAAAAATGGTGAGGACATTGAGCGGGGCTTCTGAATTTCATTACAATAGCAGTGGGGAACCTCTGGCCCATCTGCGTCTTCCCCCTCTCTGAAGCCCCATATTTTTTACTTTACAACTAATTCCCTCATCAGCTGAGCAGTGGGGGGAGATTGTGGGGAGATGAGATTTCAGCATCCCTTCCCTCCACTGCCTTCCTACTCAACTGATGGGAGGAAAATAGCCCAGAAAAGGGATACTGTGACAGAATTGGCCTGCAAAGCCAATAGTGGTTGAACACAACAAAGTGTCTCAACTGGTTTTTCCAACAATCCCAAAGTAGCTGTAAAATCTTCATTCTGGATCTTTACTCAGAGATCAGAGGCTTCTTAAACATATCCCTGGCTCCATATTTTGCTCAGTGCTGCTGCAAGACAAGAACACTTCTCTCTTCTCTCTTCGTCTTCCACTGCAAATGACTTGGGCCAGCCTCCATTAGCAATGCCCACTATTCCTTCTTCCTGAATACATCTAAGGGATGATGAAAGATACTCGGAGTCCAGTGTGACTTTCATGCTCTTTATTCAGCTCATAGTAGTGAGGAATGTAGTTCCCCCAAAACGTTTGCTTTATATACACTATTTACACAATGGGCCCCACGTGATTGGCTAATTCCGGGATACTCCTGTATGCCAATCAGAGTGCGGATTCACTTCCACCTGGAGCTGGATTGGGTGGCTCCTGCAGACCAATCAGACTCCTGCTATCTCAATCCTATTGTTCAGGGACCAGTCAGACTGCTGCAATCTCAATCCTATTGTTCTGAGACCAGTCAGACTGCTGCAATCTCAATCCTATTGTTCTAGGACCAATCAGACTGCTGCAGTTTGGATCCTATTCAACTCAGTACATAACAGATGACTTCATGAAAAGTTAGAAAGACAGGGATCTAACATGCTGGCATGTTTGGAAATCGGGTCTTCCCTCAAAGAGGGCACGTGTTGCAGTGAGACCTGGAAACTGACACCCTGTGTTGTGGGTGGGTACAATTGGTCAGCCACAACACCCGATTGGAAGATCCCTTGATGCTCGGTTTAATTGGACCAATGGTGCGCAGTCCGAACGGATCAAGGGACCTATATATACCCATGCACGTGACCAAGAGCTTCCTCTTTCGGCGCGTGCATTTGGAACACCCACCCACCTCTACCTACTTTTAGGGCTTGTGCCCTTAACCTTGCTATGTCGTCGTGTGTTGTCTGTCGTTGGGACAGGGGCACGGCAGGAATTTTCCCCACTTGGTTGATTGGCTGTTGCCATTTGGGTTTCGCCTGCCACATAGCAAATCATCACAACTTGTAAGGTTGTGGATAGGCTCTGGTTCAGGTGATGGGATGGGAGAACGCTCTTGCCATCCCTATGTGAAGGGTATTCCGTTAAAGGAATCCAGGAACTCAATGGTTTTGTTAACCCCTGAGAGGGGGTTGTGCCCGTGCCTGAGTCCAGGGGGACATTTGGCTTATCCAGGTATTCACCCTTGGCTGACCTATGCTGGAACTCTGGATCAGCGCTACCTGCATGGCAGGCAGCTAGTCAAATCAGAGCCTATGCAACCACTCACTTTCTGTAATCTATTGAGTTGTGGCCTAAATTCTGCCAAAAAAAACCCAACTAAAATTTGAGTCAAGTGTGAATTTATTTTTTTTGGGGGGGGGGTTCTGGGTCTGAACACACAATAGACAACTAAGAGAGCCTAAAGGCCTGGGTGGGGGGGGGAATTGTGAGTGCCATCTACTAAGTCTGAGGGCAGGGGGAATGAGACAAGAGAGACAAAAGGCTTATAAACATTGGTGTGGTGATCACAGCATTTAAGGAAATTTTTAAAAAGCAGATCACCATTTCAGTGAGCATGTGGGGCTGCTGTGATCTGTCCTTACCCTTGTTTTTTAAACAACAGGTTACAAAAAATGTGTTAGCTTTTCCAACTTCTATCTGTTTGCTTAAAATAAATTGCTGTGTGCTTTCCTCCCTCTTTCTATCTAGCTCAGGACAATCGGAAATGGTAGCATTTTATTTACTTATAAGATATTTGTGGTGTTGTAAATATTTTCCTTTTTCCGGGATATATGGCTTGGGGAAAAGAAAGTTGCTGTTTCGCTGCCTGAGCACAAATTAGTGGATTTCTGACTCTGTGTATGTGTGTGGGTGACACAATAAAGTCAGAAAGAAATTGCTTTCATTTGCTTTCTGGAACAGTAACTGTGTTGGACTGCCGTGCTAAGAAAAAGTTTATGTATAATTTATTTGGGAGTAACCCAAATGATCCCAAGCAGATTCCAAGGACAGACCCTGCTTTTAATCACAACGAATTATTTTCCTAGTTCACTAAAATCATACTTCTCTGAGCTTTGGGTGTGAAAGCAGGATGTAAACAGCACAGCTAGACTAAAAGGTTGGCTGATTCTTTTGCAATCATGCTTTCCCTTAACCTTTCTTTCTTTCTTTCTTTCTTTCTTTCTCTCTCTCTCTCTCCCCCCTCCCTCCCTCCCTCTTTTAATATTGATCTAATTTGAATATAGCAAAAAGATAAACATCCAGATCTACATTGTCAAGCATTCATCACAGGAGTGCTAACTGATGTGGCCTAAGTACTAGAGATTTTATTGTCCCTGTATTAAATGTGAAGGTGAAATTCCAGTGAACAGTTGAATAAAACATCCAGGTTATGTGTGCCATTTCTTTGAAGTGTAGCAGGCAGCTAAGCCCAATGGATCTAAGGAAGTTTCAAGGCAGAGGTTGCTGAGCAATGAAGCAGTGAAAGCAATTAAGAGAAACTGTGGAAACGTCCTTAGCCTTGTTTCTTGCCCAGAAATCCTCCATCTATGGTGCTTTAGTGTGTTCATCCATTCAACAAATTATGCAATAAAATAGGTCACCATTTTACAGGTGGGGACCTGAAGCAAGAAGTCCTGATCTGCGCAAAAACAAAACAAAAACAAAACTGAAGTGAGTCCATGGCACAGGTCTCCCAAATGTAAGCCCAACTGATTATCCAAATGATCACAGTTCCTCCTATTTGGTTGATAAAGAGAAATCAGAGCCTGTGGCAGAAATGAGCTAGAAATATTCTGGCATGATCAGTTGTGCTTTGCTGCGCTTGCAATTATATGATTTTTAAAGCAGCAAACAGCGATTCAGAGAAGTGTGATCTGGATAGCGAAAGGATGCAGTTACTCGCTAAAATTGCATCTTTATTGCTGTGACTAACAAAACAGAGGTTTCAAAGTCAAACCAAACATTTCAGCTTCTACCCTTCTTCAACCATCCTGATGTGAATCAAAGGGTGCTGATGCCAAGGTGGCAGTTACAGAATATTGAGGACAGAACATTCAGAAGTGCTGCATTTGCTGTTGATAGCAGTGGTGGATGAGGGGCGGTGGGCAGCAGCAGCACCGAGGTGATGGCACTGTGGTCACTAGGGCAATGATGGGATGAGGCAGGGGGCTCTGGGTTGGTGTTGCCAGTGTCTTGAAGGTACGTGGGATGTCAGCACTTCCCTCCTAGAGCTCCCACAACATCACTTTGCTAGGAGAACATTGTTGCTCACATAAGTGGATGAAATTTGCTGGCAAAGGAGCCACTCCAGAGTGGATTAAACCTGCCAAATTTCAGGCAGAACTATCCACTGTTTTTCAACTGAGTAATGTTAAGGACTACCCCAAATCACCCAATTCAACTCACTACTTGCAGTACACACAGAGCCGTTGCACACTCCTAGTATTTACATAAGGAGGACAGGATATAATTGCTCAAATACAACAAAACAATAACATATAGTCTTTTGGTACCTTGAAAACTTTAATTTGTTTAAGCTACCACAAAACTATTTATCCTAGAGTTACTAGTCACTGACACATAGCATTTCAAAAACTCATTAGAAGTACCCCGGGAACTCAGACTGTTTTGCATTTTTGGCCTTTTCATCCCTGTTGCTATCCTCACTTGAAGGCAGGTTTACTGAAGCATACTAGCAGAAGATGGAGGGCTTGCATATATTTCTGATTCTTTTGAGTGCATATTGCTTTGGCTGTATTCGCAAAGTTTTTATGCCTAATGTAGGCAGGCCCAGGCATATTTGTCTGAGCTGTATTATTCTGATACTGGGAGAGAGAAAGAGATGTTGCTGTACAGCACTAAGCTCAGCAATGGGAAGAAAGAAACAGTTAGGAGAAAGGCTCTTTGTACTCTGTTGCCATGATGCCCACACAAAGCCTTAATGAAGGTGATGCAGGTGGCAAATAGAAGGCACTTTATCTTTCACTGACCACCACTATTGTATCTTTCTCTCTTGCATCCCCTGCCTATTAAGTGTCTCTCCCACCTGCGGCTCATACTTGATGCTTTTAGTCTGATGAAATCCAATTAGCATCTGTAAAACAACTGCAAATTTTGTACTATGGCAGACATGGCATACAGATGGTAGAAAAGTGATATTTGCACACCATAGTTTTGAGACCCTGCTCCCGTGTGGATTGGGGGCGGGGAAGAGAGAAGGTAGGGTGGTCAATGAACCTGGTGGGGAGGAGGCCAGAACTGGCTAGTGCACTGACTTCTCCAAACACAGTAGCTAACCAGATGCCGATGGTAAGCCCAAAAGAAGAACCTGTGTACAACAGCACTCTACGCACTCAACAGAGTGGGTAACGCCCAGGATCCCTTCTAACTCTACATTTCTGTGATTCCTTGACTATAGCTTGAGATTCCCAGCAACTAGCATTCAAGCTGCCTCCAACAGTGAAGGCAGAACATAATCATTGTGTGTCAGGGAATGGTCAGAACAGGAAGACTGGGAAGTGTGCACTCAGTCTGATCAGCTTCTCTCTGAAGAGGAGGAGAAAGTTTTGTCCCCCTTGTCTACAGCAGTTTCAGGAGGAGAGAGAGAGAGAGAGAGAGAGAGAGAGAGAGAGAGAGAGAGAGAGAGAGAGAGAGAGTTGCTATACCGTTTGAGGAAGAATTGTCTAGTTACGAGATAGGGGAGGAGGAAGGGGAAGTGAGAGCACAGCCGGCAGAGACCTCCCTGGAGAGTATGGGGGATCCTCCATCTCCACGGGCCCATCGGTCCCTCCACATTCTAGAACAGAGAAGGCAGAGGGGTGGGACTCCAGGGACTTCCCATTGGTGCTTAGGATGTTGGGGACAGAAGAGGAGGGGCTCAGAGTAGCCAACATCTCTCTTTGTGTGGAGACATGGATTCTTGTCTTGCAACCAGATGACTAAATAAAAAGGACTATAAAATACAAACTGCTTGTTATTCATGCCTTTGATGCTACCGGAGGGGGAGAGTACTCTCCACACCTGACATTGTGGCTAGTGGCAATTCTTAGCTTTACCCTAACTACATGACATTTAGAAGGCATCTGAAGGCAGCCCTGTTTAGGGAAGTTTTTTAATGACTGATGTTTTAATGTATTTTTAATCTTTTGTTGGAAGCCGCACAGAGTGGCTGGGGAAACCCAGCCAGATGGGTGAGGTAGAATTATTATTATTATTATTATTATTATTATTATTATTATTATTTGCCATAATCCATCCAATTTGGCGGCACTCGCTACTTCTTGCAGTAACAAATTGGATAGTTTTATCTATGTGCTTTTGTGAAGAAGGACTTTCTTTAGTCTACCCTTAATCTTTCAACATTCTAGTGATAGAGGGAGAACAACCTTTCTTTATGCACCTTTAATTTTATTGATTAAATTCTTGCAACACACATATATATAACGTACAGATACGTAATACAATATCCCACCCTAACCCAGAAAATGGAGAGAAGTTCAGCCAAGGAATTTTTCAGCTAGGGAAAATTGTGGAAGCATTCCTATCTTGTAGTCATATGGGTTACTCAATTCAGGGAAAAGAATCTCTGAGTGAAGGTCTCTGATGTTTAATGCTGCCTGCAGTCCAATAATGTTCCCTTCTGGCCTTTGAAATCAATCTTTTCCAAAAACAGATACTCAGAATTGCAAAAACTTAATAGAAATCAATTCATCAGTCAATTGTGTTTACTGAGACCAACAGAATCAATGAAACTTAAGTGACTGATGCCAACCTGAAGACCCTGCAGTAGAAACTATTGGGATTAGAGTTAAACCAGAACAAGTCTTTTCAATTTAATTTTCTCCCTCATTTTTTGTCAAAAAGCCTCTCCTTTTCTTCCCTTTGTTTGTTATGATTTTGGCTGCCCTTTCAACATTTTCTCTTACTTTCCATGCCATGCAAGTCTGGAGCATGAGAAGGAAGTGTGCGGAGAGATGGAAGAGCAATTCTTTTGATCCGCTTTTCACAGGAGAATGGCCCCAATTGAGGATGCTGAACTTGGTTGCTGATTGGAACGCAGCTCTTGGGCAGATCACACACTTTTCAGGGTTTTGCAATGTAGTTTCACAGCGCAAAAAGTGCACACAGAATTGGTTTTGTTGTTGTTTTTAAAATGCATATTTAGTAGGGAAATGCATTGAAAAGCTTTGAATAATGTCCTCACAACAACACGAGCAACGATGTATATGACTATACATGCAATTTAAATATCAACTTTTCATGCGTTCTTTCAAAAGATCTGCACAGAACAGGTGGAACAGATTTTGGATTGAGTGCCAGTGAAAATGAAATGGGCATATCACAGCCAGATTAAGGTGTTTGCAAAGTGGGCTGCAACCCAAGGCCCAGTGTCTGAAGGAGCCCATCAGCTTTCGAGACCCCAATGACATGCATACTGTGTTTTTTCTTTTTCTTTTTCTTCCTTATGTGTACAGTTTACAGTTAATTGACAAAAAAAGCATCAGGAAGAGAAAGAAAAAACCCAATTCAGAACCTGGATTGAGCATGGTCTTTTGGATATCTCATGCTAACTGTGAGAACATATCCCCAAAAAGCAGAAGGGAAGAGGGATTTATTGTTAGGGGTGTGCACCTGCCACAAGACTTGACTTTTTTCCTGTCACCTTGGGAAGCTTCTAAAGCCTTGTTCTGGAGCTTCTTTGTGTCTTTGCAATTTGACTTGTGATTCGGGACTGAATAGATCTGATAAAAATAAAGTTCAATTTCTCCCTTCCCATTCACCATCATAGGGAATTTAAAAATGTCTAGAACACCCCCCTCCCTTTCACAGATGTGGATGAAATCTTCAGGAAGAGCAACCCATTTAAAGTGGTTTAAACCTGTCAAGTTGTACATGGATACAATCCAGGAATTTTTGTGCAGGGCACCTTTAAATTTTGCTTTTTTAAAAAAGGAAAAGTCTATCACTTTACATTTTCTGCCAGAATCGGAGGCAGTTTGCAGGCATGGAGAGATATAAAGCCTAACAAATTTCAGGAAGGTAGCTGCAGTTTGCTAGGGCAGACTACCGTTTTGCGGTGGGTACAATAGGAATTTTCAGAGGGCTGCTGGAGGAAGAAAAGAGCTTGAATCACTAGGAAAGACTGTGGTGCTGAAAATGTCACCTAGCCACCCCAGAAGAAAACCTTGAGACCTTGATACCCCAAGAATAATCGAGGAGGGTCCATGTCTTCTAGATTTGTGAGGTTGAATGGAAATATCTGCATAGACTTTCATAGGGGAAATCATAGATCTATGTGAAAATCAGTTTTTGATCTGTTTCCCAAATCACTGTGATTGGAGTGTCCTGGGAAATTAATTCCGTGTTATTAAAAGCTAGCTCTGTCCATCAAAAGAGAAGATTGCCCCCCTCCACAATATTACACCCCTCCTTTTTCAAGCTCTGTGTTTCCCCAGTCATAGATTCATTTCTCAGGAAAACAAAACAAAACCCATACATTTTTTTGTTAGAGATTGCAAATTGCCTACGTGCAGAAATGCAGCTGTCTATCTCCAAGCAATTAAGCAATTAGCTAGTTGTGCTGTCCAGTCAATTTTGTTTTATGTTTGGTTTCTTTTATTTTGTAAAGTCTGTAAATAGTAACTTATGGATACTAGTTGCTTCAATCAATAAATACTGTATATAGTTATCCAGTGAGTTGCTGAGTTCCTGCGTTGTGCTGTCCAGTCAATTACACAACAGCCAGAAGCTTCCAGAAAAGTCTGCGTCTAACTCTGCGGTGTCCAGGAATACGTTATACTCCTGACACTAAATCTTAAGATTTTTGAACTGCTGAGACCTCTGAGTGACCTGAAAGCTTCAGGAACCCCTGATCCCAAATAGATTTTATTTTATTTTATTTTATAAAATTGATATGCCACTTGATTGTGAGGGGGGGGGACCCAAAGCTGTTTACAAAATTTATAATACTTTGTTTATGGTGTGACTTGACTCAGAAATCTCTAAGTCATCCCCATTTGCCTCATAATTTTTGGGTTCACACAGAGCCGATGCACACCCCTATTATTAATGATGTGATGATAAAAATTTCTGCACACCTTGTGGCTGAGTTGGGTATCGATTCCTATTGCTTAGGACAGCCCATGTCATCCAGCCCTCAGCAGGGGAGTGTGGATCCACTGAAAACCGGACTTTATGAACTGAATCTACACTGTTTTGAGAACTATCATGAATTTATTGTAGCTTCCAAAAAATTGGAAGTGGGCCACATCACCACAACGCTTGGAACAAAGTAGCAAGATAGTCAAAGAAAAACTTCACAAGAGAACAATACTGGACCTTCAAGTATATTGCCAATTACTTGTGCATCTGTTCAAATCGCCATGAAATCAATGATCCTGGCAAATAATCCAGCATCTTTTTTTCCCTCTGCTGCGACATAGAGAATCAGCTTGCTCGTTAAATAGCAATTGGATTTCGTAAACTTAGCGGTGAAGTCCGGCCATTATGGAATGAGTCCTTCTCTACTGGAAAAGTGTTAGAGCTAATACTAATTAAATATCCTTCTAATAAAGCATTGGTAGTTAATCACAATGAGCTGGAATTATACCTTAATTAGCTGTGTAGCTAAGTGAAACTAAACAGCCATGTCTTTGAACTGCCATAGTGGCTTGGAATTTACTGCAGAGCCACATATGAAGTCTGGGGAGGAAATGGTTTTGTCTGCATTTCTGCAGTATCCACAGCTTTTGCCTGCTAGAGGGAGCTACGGTTCTCTTCCGAGTTATAGCCTCAGAATGCTTCCGTGTTGTAGTGGTTGGTGTGGGCCGTAGTGCTTTTTTGACCTCCCATCTCTGGTGTCACTGTGACTTAACAGGAGAGTGAGGCAAGGGGGCAGAGAAGGAGATGCACCAGCAAGAATGCCAGATTGGCCCCACAGTTGCATTTGCACCATGCACCTCATGCCTTCCCCGCTCCATCCCCCCTTCCCTCACAGCAACGCCAGTGATGGGAGGTCACAGGTAAGTGACTGCTGCTCCTTCATTGGGACCCTGGCTACCCCTGTGCAGGGCTTAGGCTGGAATCTGCACTCTGAGCAGAACTAAAGTGAGAGGGCTTCAGAGCTGGCCATCTTGGGGCACAGCCAGGGCTGGGCCACCCATGAGGCAAGGTGAGGCAGCAGGATCCACAGAAGGAGGAGGAGGAGGAGGAGGAGGAGGAGGAGGAGTTTGGATTTGATATCCCGCATTATCACTACCCGAAGGAGTCTCAAAGTGGCTAACGTTCTCCTTTCCCTTCTTCCTTTCCCTTCCACAACAAATACTCTGTGAGGTGAGTGAGGCTGAGAGACTTCAAAGAAGTGTGACTAGCCCAAGATCACCCAGCAGCTGCATGTGGAGGAGCGGAGATGCAAACCCAGTTCACCAGATTACGAGACTACCGCTTTTAGCCACTACACCATACTAGCAGCAGATCCAGCCTCCAAAGAATGCATTGGCGACGGATGCCACAGTGGTGGTGACAGCTGTGGTGCACTTCTTGGAGGCCGGATATGTGTCCTTTTTGGATACCCACCCCTACAGAAGCCACGACTAGGGAGGAAATAGCAGAGGCTGCTCTGCCTAGTGTGAATAAGAGCCACAATGGCTTTGAGTCCCACTTCACTTGTTAGGTAAGGTTGATTTGATCCCCTTCTCTTGTCTGTAAGTACTATCTGTATAGATGGATGGATGGATGAATAGAGAGATAGATGATTGATAGATAGATAGATAGATAGATAGATAGATAAGATTACACATACATACATACATAGCCTTCAAGGCAATGGCTTCTGCGGTGATAAATATACTGCAGGAGAAATAGTATCATTGTTCCTATCAAGAGAAAGGGGGGGGGCCTTTTCATTTTTGAGGGTTAAGAAAACAGGAATCATATGTCATTTGTCTATCCCACCCCCCACTCTCCACTGCAGAATGGCAGTTTTATTTCTTTAAAATAGATCTTACATGCTTTCATGGCAGAATAATGAAATACCTAACTGACAACAACGAAAAGAGGGCACCGATTTGCACAATATTTGCACAGGGTAATTTGCATGGGCAAGACTGGGAGCAGGTGATCTGTCTGCCTATTAAGTTTACTATCCATTCATGGGCTCCCCAACATGAATGGCTTTAAAAGACAAAGTCAAGGTGAGACAAGGCTATCCACGGTAGCTATGGTGGCTATGGTGATTTTATTCAGGAATGCTGGATGGGTTGGGCTTCTTATAAGAAATGCAGAAAAAGAGCTGTTTCTTTACGGTAATATCCATGGTGTTCACTGAATTATAAATGAACTATGATGAAAACCCGCTAGCACATATACTGAACATTTCTCCATATTAGAAACTTTTCACTAATTTGATTTAATGGTGTACAAGGTCCCCACCCCACCCTGATCACAGACAGAGTAAATAAATATTAATTGTTCATCCCTTGCCATCAAGAGCGGCACTGTGATAGTTTGCAACAGGCATGTGCAAACATATTTGCATAATATAATAAAATGTTGCCTTCAAATGGAGCTGTTGCCTTTCGCAGTGAATACAGTTGTTTTCCTATTTCTCTCATCCTGAGCTGCAAGATCATTGATGTCATACTACTGTAGCGACTACAGTTATGGACATCCTGGTTTTAAAAATATTTTTGCAACAGTACCCAACTCGGAACGAATTTGATTGGTATCAGTAAGGTAATTCAGTGCTCAAAGCAAAAAAGAAAAAGAAAAAAAAGTTGAACAATTAGCTGCTTTTCATACAACAGGTCGGGGATAGGGTTGATGGTTACAGTCCAGCTATGTAATTAACAAAAAATAGCATAAATTAATTCGGGCTTTTTAGTTTAGAAAAATGCAAGTGAGAAGGGATATAATAGATGTGTACAGTGGTACCTCGAGTTACAAATGCCTCAGGTTACAAACACTTCAGGTTACAAACTCCGCTAACGTGGAAGAGTTACCTCAAGTTGAGAACTTTGCCCCAGGATAAGATTTGAAATTGTGTGCCGGCGGTGCAGCGGCAGCAAGAGGCCCCATTAGTGAAAGCACACCTCTAGTTAAGAACAATTTCAGGTTAAGAACGGACCTCCGGAACGAATTACGTTCGTAACTAGAAGTACCACTGTATAAAATTATGCATGGTGTAGACAAAGCAAATAAATGTGTGTCCTGTCCTCCCCCCAACTCTGAGAATATTATAACCTGGGGTCATCCAATGTAGCTGAATAGACAGATGAAAAAGACTATTTCTTCATACAGTGTGCATGGAATTTTCTAATGGAAGAGGTAGTGATGGCCATTGCCTTGGACAACTTGAAAGGCTATCAATGGGTACAAGGATGGGGAAAGCACCTCTTGCCCTTGCTCCACCAGTTCTCAAGATGCTTTTGTGATAGGCAACTAATTGAGAACCAGGACATTAGCAGGGAAACCAAAATGCTTGTTTACAAAGCTATTGTACTACCAACCCTACTGTGCGCTTGTGAAACATGCACCACTTATAAACACCGTCTCTAACTCCTTGAAAGATTCCATCAGTGGTATCTCTGAAAATTTTTGCACATCACTTGGGAAGACAGGCAAACTAATGCCAGTGTACTGGAAAAAGCAAAGATCACCATTGTGATCACCAATGATTCTTCAACATCAACTTCGCTGGACTGGTCATGTTGTGCAGATGCTTGATTATCATCTTCCAAAGCAATTACTTTATTCCGAACTTAAAAATGGAAAGTGTAATGCTGGTGGTCAACAAAGAGGTTTAAAGACTCTCTCAAGGCAAATCCTAATAATAATAATAATAATAATAATAATAATAATAATAATAATAATAATAATATAAACACTGGCAATTGGGAAACATTGGCCTGTGAGTGCTCCAATTGGAGAACAGCCTTTACCAGAGGTGTCATGGACTTTGAAGATGCCTGAACTCAGGACAAAAGGGAAAAACATGCTAAGAGGAAGGCACATTGGCAAACCCTCACTGTGATCAACTCCTGTCCAGAAACCTATGTTTCCACTGTGGAAGGACATGTGGATCCAGAATTGGCCTCCATAGTCACTTATGGACTCACTGTTTAGACCGTGTTCGTGGAAGACAATCTTATTTGACTACAAGTAATCGCCAAAGAAGAAGAGAAGAGCAATTCCCACCATGTAGTCACATAACTGGAAGCTCCTTGCTTTGACTGGCAAAGGAGTGCTTGGAATCCTATGATGGAATTTCCAAAGATGGTCCAGAAACCAAATTGTGTTTACCATATGTACTCTTACTGTTTCAGAAGGAGCCAGGAGATGACTAGCCCATAAACCTAATGTCTACTGCAAGGGTGGGGGGGACTAGTAGAAAACATTATTATTTATGTTAGGATTATTCAACAAATAGAAGACCAATCATTGCTGAGGAAGAATCAGTGTGGCTTCTGCAGATGAAAGTCAGCCTCGCCAACCTTTTGAAATTGTTCTGGTGTGAATAAATATGTAGATAAAGTTGATCTATTAGGCATATATTTGAGCTTCAAACAGCTTTTGAGAATTTTCCTCAACAAAGGCTCTTCTGCAAACATTTGGATTGGTACCTAATTAAAGAATACAAAGCTAAAGATGCAAATAAAGTTTCACAAAGGAGGAGAGCAAGTAGTGGGATCCCTAAATCATAGAAACATAGAGTTGGAAGGGACCACGAAGGCCATCTAGTTGAACCTCCTGCAATGCAGGAATCGTTTGCCCAATGTGGGGCTCAATTCCATGACCTTGAGATTAACATGCTCTACTGACTGCTTGCATAAATCATCTGGAGTTGGGGTAAGAGGTGAAATAACTGGGTTTGCAGATGATAAATACCTCATGGTGAAAATCCAAGCAGAATGTGAGAAACTTCAAAAGAAGTTGTCCAAATTAGTTGAATGGGCAACCAAAAGGCAAATGAGACTTGAAGTGTCAGGTGATGTACATTGAGGCAAAACACCTCAATTTCACAAATACATTGCCAGAGACTCAACTGGAGGTGCCTGGCTAGGAAACTGATATTGGGATCATTGTTAAAAGTCAATCCAATGTCAGCTCAGTTTGGTGCAGTGGTGAAAAAGAAGGCAAATCTCATTCAAGGGGTTATTAAGATCTGAACTGATAGTACAACAGGCAATATTATTTATTTACAAAAGATTTCCACACCACCAGCACTAAGAAAATATGTGATGGCAGTGAACAGCATAAAATCAACAATAGCATTCCATTCATAAAGCAAATACGAAATGCATTGCAAATCAGTAGATCAGCTTAATACATCAAACATGCATCAAATATATTGATGTCCTTATAAAAACCCAGGGTATGCCTACGTCTATAACACTGTGTGCAATTAGCTAGCCCCACCTCAAAACAGGGAGCTGCCAAAGGCATAGAAAGGGGCAACCAAATAACTAAAGTGTAGGAACATCTTCTGTAGAGAGAAAGGCTAAAGCTACCAGAGCTATTTAGCATAGAAAATGGCATAGCTGAGGGAAAATATGAGAAAAGTTGATAAAATTATGCATGTTGTGGAGAAAGGGGAAAGAGATTTTACTTTTCTCCCTCATCATATAAGAACTTGGGATCATCCAGTGACAATGATTGGCAAGAGTTTCAGGAGAGACAAAAGAAAACGCTTCTTCTCACGCTGCATAATTAATGGCTCTTGCTGTCATAAGATGGGCTGAAGGCCACAAATTCAGGTGGCTTTAAAATGGGATTAGACTAATTTATGGACGACAGGTTTCTTAATGGCGATGAGCCAGCAAAGCTAAACAGAACCTCCAAATTCAGAGGCGGTATTCCTCTGAATACCCATTCCCTAAGCGTAGGGACCATCGAGTAGGACTTTTCTCCATCAGTGGATGTTCCAGGAGCATCTGGTTGATTATGATTAGAAGCGGCATGATGGACTATAGCAGGGATGGGGGACCTTTTTTCAGCACAAGGGCCACAATCCATTCTGGCCAGCCTTCCAAGGGCCACATGCCAGGCAGAGGCAAAAGCAAACAGATAAATGATTGTAAAGCTCCCTTTTGTATAGTATGGCAGTTTCTACACCCATTGACATGCTGCTCTCCATCCTTCATCCAGATAAGCAAGAGGCATTGTCAGAGTTCAAGGACACATTCCGACCAGGCAAAAACAGTCATGATGCAAAGCAGGCTCAGTGAGGGGTGTAGCCTGGGGAGAGTTCTGAGGGCCACTCAGAGAGGCTGGAAGGGCCAAATTTGGCCAACAGGCCTGATGTTCCTAACCCATGGGATAGAGGACCAATGCTCATTCGTTGTAATTACGAGGTGAAGCAAAGAGAGGAAGAGGGTTACATTCTAGGTACCTGAGGGAAAGAGAGACAGAAATAGGAGGTGGTCAAGGAAAGGAGGTGTAAAGGAAAGGAACAGTAAACCAGAACAAACTAAGGCCAGGGGAGTGCTGAAGGTCTGGGGAAAGGAGACAAATTATGCAGCAAACCGGGGCAAGGAAGCCAGTACAAGGAGAGATGGAGGAAGCATGAGCCAGGGAAAAGGAATGTGAGCAAAGCCTCTAGTGAACAGGGAATGTGGGGCTAGGGATGGAGGAGAAATGCGTTCAGTCCACGTTTTGAAGTGAACGTAGCTACTTGAGCAATCCTAGACCTTTTATGCAGATCGGAACAAAGCTATCACTCAGATTGCGCATTACTTTGAAATCAGTGATTCTGTATCGGGGTTTTGTTTGTTTGTTTGTTTTAATGCACACAAAGCTATGTTTTGTGGAGAAATGCATTAGAAGGCATACAAAAACATGAATTTTTCAGGTGTACAAAATATGGGCAATTTAAATGCAAGTTTTTCATGTGTATTGTGAAAAATTCATGAAAAACCTGCTGGGGTGGTCCTATGATGGAGCACATGTGAAACTGCCATGACACAGAAATAGAATGATCTACCTGGCCCCCAGGTGGAGCTTGTATTCAGCCAAAGACTCCATTTTCTCAATCACATTTCCGTCAGCACTCCCAACCCTATCAATAGTTACTGTTTGGACCTAAAGTCATTAGACAGTGAACAGTTGGCAACAGATATAATTCTGCACCAACTGAAATTCAGATACCTCATATTTTGCATTTTCTTTGCCACCATGCTATTATGCCAACCTTAAACATGTCTCTGCCTCATAGTTGTTGTTTTTTTAACTTGAAAACAGATTTGATAATGTTCACTCTAAGAACTGAAATAATAAAACTCATCTCTTTTTCCATTTTTGAGGCACTGAATTCTAGGTAGTAAATGGGTTGCTTTACAAGAATTTAAAATGTGGTATAGGAAGTTGATGATGACAAATGGAATATTTGCCCTCCCACGTACATGAAAGAAAGCGGCATTTTACACACTGCCAAGAGCTCATTATTCTGGTTTGGAATCACATGTACTAATTTTACCAGCGAAAGACTGACATATGACACAGATTTCTTTAACCACCATTATGCACCAATTCATATACAGTATATCATCCTATCGTGGAATTTTAGGTCTGTGCAATATCTTTTTTTTTCTGATCAAAGATATAAATATCTTCCCGGGGGCGGGGGGGGGGGACGACACACTTCATAAGATTGCTGTGGGAATGTATAAAATAATTCAGCTGCCCTACATTTTCATCTCTTGGAATTTTAACTTCGGCTTCTCTTTCTTTCCAGGCAAGGTTTAATAGCATCAGTTGTTACAGAGCTCCAATATTTGTATTGCTTTGAACACAATTTATTTCTATTGAATTCCAATCCCCTTTGTGAAAAATGATCAAAAACTGGCATGCCTTTCCCCCAGCTGTTCCTTTCTGTCAATGAAGATAATGTAATCCATGTCCCAAATAATTGTGCATTGAACTGCATCGGACATAGGGAATTTAGCTAGGTTGCAGCAGTAGTGGGTGGTCTCAACAGAATTTTGCTGATACTGTAAAATATCTACCAGATTTGTATTCCACCCTTCATTCAAGGAGCTTAGAACAGTGTCTTTCCTCAGTGTTTAACTCACAATAACTCTCTGAGATACAGTGATAGATATTCATATACAGTGGTACCTTGGTTTATGAACTTAATCTGTTCCGCAAGTCCGCTCTTAAACCAAGGCGTGCTTTCCCATAGCAGCGGGGGACTCAATTTACAAATGGAACACACTCAACAGGAAGTGGAACATGTTCTGCTTCCAAGGCAAAGTTCACAAACCAAAACACCTACTTCCGGGGTTGCAGTGTTCTTACTCCAGGTTGTTCATAAACTAAGCTGTTCTTAAACCAAAGTACCACTAGATTTTATTTAGGGCGCAATCAAAACCATGCAGGTTGGCTGCCTGAATGGAGTGTTGGGGACACCTCTGGTTGAAGCCGGCAAATTTCTGTGCCAGTCTTGAGTTGGTGCAGTCAACAGGCTCGCGTCAGGCTCAGTGCTGTCACATGATGGCAGTATGACCAGCTCAAGATCTGTTGGATCTGGGGCTGGGCTCAGCCGCTTCCTTCCCCTGGAACATCCTGTGTCTGGGGTTTCCATGGCTGCTGCCATGGATCCTGCTAACAGCCCTTCCACCAGTGTGCAAAGAATAGGGAGCACTCCACTGTATTGATGCTAACCAGCAGGAGTCAGCAGGAATGGTTAGATGAGCACTTCCACCCAGTCCAACCACCACCCTCTGTGGGTTTGGGTGGAACCCTTATATACCCTCCAATATACTGGAAGGGCAAATCAGAACATGACCCTCCCCCCCACACACACCATCCCTCCTCCTTCTCCCCACCTTCCCACCACCGCTGTCCACCACACCCACACCCATACCAGAACATAGCACCAGAAAACATGCTTTCACGCTCTTTTGTTTCTTGGGTGATTGCGGCACTGGCTTCCAGGAGGATGTCGACAGCCACCCCAGTGGTGGTGGCTGTGGAGGCCATGGAGGCGGCAGAAGCCAAAATGGGACATCCAGGAATGGCATCAGAAGCCAGGGTGGCTTCTGGGATGTCCTGCTCAAAATGGGGCAGTTGTGCCATACGCCCATAGGATGCTATTCAGCTTTTGTCATATAGTGAGCAGGTCCATTGAAATCAACTGCTTAACTTAAGCCACTTGATTTCATACTTGCTGTATGGCTTAGTTTGATATCGTGGGTCCGAGCAGTTTTGCCTTTGACCCACTGTTTCCCCCAGAAAACATGCTCATTATACTAAATCAGAGCAATTATCAATCCAGAGAAAACCCAATTGAAATTTGGACAGGTTTTCCTGGGAGAAAGCAGCAGGGAAAGTGGAAGCGTGGATGAGCCCTTAGTGAGTCTTTTACTTAAATAATGCATAGGATTGCAGCTTTTTGTATTACCCCCTCCAGACAAAAATAATGAAATTTGTGAGGCTTTTGCCACACTCTTAAGTATATGTTTCACCCCATTCGTTTTAATGGAGTGTGCACAGCAGGGCTTTCCTCTGAATCATCCTCCCAGTTTCTGAGGTTCTCAATTAATTATGGTCAAGGAAATTGTTGGGGTTTCCTTAAGGTTCATTAGCCTGTCTACCCTTCGAAGTAGATTTTCCAAGATATCCACAAGATGGCACTGTGTGACGTCTAGCTTATAAAGCAAAGATGGCCAACTTCTTCAAGGCTGAGCACCATAATATGTTAGTTGAAGTGCCAAAGTTATAATCCACAAGGGATTCAGTTCTTGTGATTACCAATATGAACTAACCCGATCTACACTTCCAAGACTAATGCAGGAAATGGAATGCAGTTAGCCACAAGTTTTACGGACACACACCCAAGTGTGTGACACCGTCCTTGTCGCATACACACAATCAAAACAGTTTTCAGAGAATGCACACTTTGGGTAGAAAATACTTTTAGTAATGTGTATTTGAGAAATGCTTACAAATGCACATTTAGGAGAAAATATGTTGTTAAAAAATCATAGTTACAGTCGTACCTTGGATCCTGAACGCCTCGCAAGTCAAATATTTTGGCTCGCGAATACCACAAACCCAGTAATGAGTGTTCCTGTTTGCAAACGTTCCTTGGAACCCGCTTGTCCGACGCAACTTCCCTGGCTTCTGATTGGCAGCAGGAGCTTCCTGCAGCCAATTGGAAGCCATGCCTTGGTTTCCGAACTTTTTGGAAGTCGAACAGACTTCTGGAATTGATTCCATTCAACTTCCGAGGTAACTGTATATGCCTTTCATATTAAAAAATCAAAAATAATGCAGTAACAAGACGTGAAGGAGTTGTGAAGGAACACATGTGAAAATAACATGGGCCAGAGAAAAGGCCCATCATTAAATGCATAAAATTAATAGTTTGTGTTATATTTAAAGTACACATTAAAAACACATGAAAATACCATTCCAATCGCAAAAAATAAGTATATTAGGAGAAATCTACACTAAAAGGCTGGTATATTTCCATGAGGACTCTTAAAAATAAATAAATCTCAAACTGATGTGGAAATGTGGAGATTCAACTTAATACTAGAAAAAATGGGACATATTTGCCCACTCCTACTTCCTCATTCACTCTAATGGGAGAACCAGAGCTGCTCTCATTGAAGTGAGTGGGGCAAACCTTATATACAGATGCTGAACTGGGCTCTTAAGAGAACATGAAGAGCCCTGCTGAATCAGACCAAATGCTTCTCTAGTCCAGCATCCTGTTTTTCACAGTGGACAACTACATGCCCACAAGCAGAACATGGGGACAATAGCCCTCTTCCACAGTTTTTCCCTAGTGATCCTGCTAACAGAATGCTGTAGCCCAGGGATAGGGGATCCCTTTTCCATTTAAGCACTACATTCCCTTGTGGACAACCTTTCAGTATGGTGCGGGGGGGGGGGAGGCAGAGGGGAAAGTGGATGTAGTCAATGAATGTGAAAGTTGCTCCACTCCAACCACACACAAGTTAGAGGGTTTTATACAAATGCACTTGTCTTAGACCTCCATCCAGGCAAGAAAGAGACATTATCACAGTTCAAATACACATCCCAGCCAGGCTAAACCACTTGAGGAGGGGTGTGGCCTGGGGAGAAGGGGTGTGGTCAAGAGAAAGGTCTCCACCCAAAGCCCGTATGACTAGCTGCCACTGATAGCCTTATCTTGATCCCGTCAATGGTTGCCCCCAACCCAGATTCCTAAATTAATATTCTACCTTTTTTATAAAAAAGCAGTTTTCACCCATTCTGAAGAAGTGACGTGTCAAATTAATGCTTAATAACCTCAACAAGTTAATAGCTTTTATGAGAGCACTCAAATACAAAACTATGGGATTCCGTACCGCATGTATCACAGAATGGCAATTATCTCATAGTGTGAACAGAAAATTACCGTTGATATCTTTGTAATAGGCAAAAGAGAGAGAGTTCTATTTGGGAGCCTTTATTATTATTTTTGAAGCACTTGGTTTCCACTAGTTCATGAATAAATCATGGCTGAGAGTGTTGCTGTGACTAATGTTAAAGTTTCTTGATGAGGCTGGATAATATTCATTTAATTTCAGATATGTGGCCTGGATTCTCAAAAAGCTGATCTGAATTAAGATGGTGCTTCATTGATAAGCAGAACAAGCCTCAGAATGAATGCCGGGGTGGGGGGGGGCACTAAGAAATAATGGAGTTTTTGACCATTTTCAGAAAGGTGGCCATGTTAGTCTGCTGCATCAAAATCAATAAAGTCTTGGAGACTAACAAATCTATTGAGACATAAGTTTCCATGGATTCCTCTTCCATCAGATGCATGAAATGTTATCCTAAGTTACAGGCATAGTATAGACACATGGTGGGGGTGGGGGAATTGTAATTCAGAAATGGAGAGGTGTCCCTTTCCCTCTCAGTAAGTGGCAGTGATTCTAGGAAGTTGAGAAGCCAACAGCTCAACACAACTCCACCTGCTGCTGATTGTAGGAAGACTCAGTGTATGATATTGTTGCTGTCATTTGGTCTGTGTGTAGGTGGGTTCCCATGAGGCAAGACACAGTGATAACAGCAAGAACCTTTATTGAACTAATAGAACTAGGTAACGGGCAAAGAAACTGCTTATATATATTTCTGAAGGCCTGAGCCACTCCTACTTCCAACGTGATTGGTTGTCTAAACTTCCAAGCTGCAAATCATAATTCAGAGTTTAAGAGCTAATGGCAGAGGCCCAGATCCTGAAATGTTCTGTGATTGGATATCATGTATCAAATCAGAACACAGGGGCTCAAAATCCTTAGTCCAGACTCAAGCTCAGGCAAACTCAGACCACTGAATACATAACATCCACAATAGTTCCCCTTCATACCAATCTACACAATGCCATCCCAGAGGCCTTTAGGACTCACTGTACCCTGATGCTATGCATCTCAGTGCCTAGTTTACTTATTTATTCATGTGTTCCATTTATATCCTACATTTTATTCTTCAAGGAACTCAAGGTAGCATACATGGCTCTCCTGATCCTCATTAAATCCCCCTCCTCATTTAATCAGTTTAGGCTGAAAGGCAGTGACCTTCATGGCCAAGTGGGGACTTGAACCCTGGCCCCCCAGGTCCTAGTCCAACACTCTAACCACTACACCACACTGGCTCTCATGTCCTGCATATTGAGGCTAGGATCCTTGCAGGCACCCACATGGAGTGAGTCAGCAATATCATCAGTAGAGATACCAAGGGAGTAAAAGTCAAACTTAGGTTATGCCTTCCAGTTGGGCCTCTTGTCTCCTGAAGCTCATTAAGCAGAGACATAACTGAACTAAGTCATTTATTTGCAGATGTTTCACAGTCCCTAGAGCAGTCAACGATGTAATTGTTGCATATTTTCTTTCTTTCTTTTTTTTATAAAAAGCATTTCCTCTTTTCACCACACACAAGCTGAGTCTTAATTCTGCCTTTTCATAGACCAATTATCATTAGAGTCAACTCCCTCCCCATATTTCTGAATCCTGCCTTCTCATCACTCACACATCCAGATGCCCTTTGGAGAATTTGGCTTGTCAGATGAAACCCATGGTACATGTTGCCTCATTATTATTTCCTAATTTGATTATGCTCTCTTCAACTCATTTGGAGAAAGGGGGAAGAAAAGAGAAAGTCAAAGGGGCCTTGATAAGCCTGGTAGGAAATGGTGAGCAAGACAGATACAGATAATGAACATTCCCCCTGAGCTTCAAAGAGAAAGAAAAGGCGTGTGAGATTTCTGTGCATGAGGGAACATTAATTAATGTTGAAATTTATTAGGCTGTGGAACTGTGTCCCAAGGGAAGTGTCTGGATTTTTTGGTGTGTGTGTTTTTTTTTTAAAGGTGATCGTACAAAGTACAGAAAGGCACAGTTTTGGTCTCTGCTGAACAATCCTACATATGTGAGACAGGTTCCTTCTATAGTCATTGTTAAGTCTTCTGTGTCCATGACCCTCAATGGTGTGGTACCATGCGTTGACATGATGGAAATGAAAAGAAACCACATAGGTGCACAGAACAATCCATTATAGAATACGTGATTGCTCTTTTCATGTTTTTGAGGAATACAGCTGCAGAATAAGGAGAAGCACAGCGTTCCTTCTTTCAAAGGAGCCGCTACTCAAAGGTGGCCATAACTCAAAATTCATTGGAATCAATTTGGACTTCAAATTGTTGCTGTTGATCATGCTTTATATTTCCATATAAGATGTAACAGCTGCATGTGGGAACTTCTCCTGCTCCAACACCAGCACTCAGATCCAATGGGCTTCCCATAGGTAGCAGGCTGGCCACAATACAGTGGTACCTCGACTTACAAGCGACTCAACTCTCGTATTTTTCGACTTCCGAATGATCTCCGGAAGCGAAAA
Organism: Lacerta agilis; assembly: GCF_009819535.1. Lineage (NCBI taxonomy): Eukaryota > Metazoa > Chordata > Lepidosauria > Squamata > Lacertidae > Lacerta > Lacerta agilis. The sequence goes on along the minus strand of NC_046314.1, from coordinate 84,459,090 downwards.
AAATGGCTGCTGCTTCCGAAATTTTCGACTTGCGAAGGGAAAGCAATGGCACCTCGACTTACGAAAATTTGAATGTGCTTTTCTCGATTTCCAAATTTTTTCCCGTTCAAAGATGGCGCCTTCAACTTACGAAGATTTCGACTTACAATCACACCTTCGGAATGGATTAATTTCGTAAGTCGAGGTACCACTGTAGGACTAAATTAGATGAGTCTTTGGTCTGATTCAGCAAGATTCTGGTTATGTTCTCATGACAACAGGGAGGTGCGGTCCCCAGCATGGCCCTGCTGCCTCTTTTAATGCATTGGACCCCCTACATCCATATACAGTGGTCCTTCAACTTACAAAATACTCGACATCCGAATTTTTCGACTTACAAACAAAAAAAGTGGCTGCATGCCAATGAATTTTTCGTCATCCGAATGGAAATTATTCGACTTACGAATTTTAGATGCGGTTTCCTCGACTTACGAATTTTTCTTTTTAAAACTGCTTCAATGCATTCCTATGGGAAAATCGCTTTTTCGACTTACAAACTTCTTGACCTATGAATGTGCTTTTGGAACGGATTACCGTATTTTTCGCTCCATAAGACGCACTTTTTTCCTCCTAAAAAGTATGGGGAAATACCTGTGCGTCTTATGGAGCGAATGGTGGTCCCTGGAGCTGAATTGCCCAGGGGCCAAAAGCAGATTGTGTTTTTTATTTTACAAAGAGAAAAGGGAGTGTTGAAAGGACCCCGCTCAGCAGCTGATCAGCAAGAGATCGGGAGAGAGATAAGAGTCCCGGCTCCCTTTCAGCCCCGCCCTCCATTGTTGAATGTGCTGCAGAGGGAGGCTGTTTGTTTCCCCAGGACATGTGACTGGCTGATTAGATTGTCTGTCTGGAAACAGTAGAAATGGCTCCCTTTCCTTTAGCAGCTGCAGAAATGTGAGTTAAACCCCATAAAAATGGGGCTTTTCCTCTTTGCTTTTCCCCCTTTGCAAAAAAAGCTGCAAAACTTTTAGCTGATCCTCAAAAAAAAGGCCTTTTGCCTTTGCAAAAAAGCTGCAAAACTTTTAGCTGATCCTCAAAAAAGCCAGGGCTTTTCCCTTTGCAAAAAAGCTGCAAAACTTTTAGCTGATCCTCAAAAAAAAAAACAAAAAAAACCAGGGCTTTTAGAGGAGGAAAACCAGAAAAATATTTTTTTTCCTTGTTTCCTCCTCTAAAAATGAGGTGCGCCCTATGGTCCGGTGCGTCCTATGGAGCGAAAAATACGGTAAATTCGTAAGTCGAGGGACCACTGTAACCTTCACTTCTGTATGCCGTCTTCTGTGCCTAACATTGGTCCACATATGGGCTTCAGGTTCATAAACTGCATTTCAGCTACACAGCAAAGAAGTTGTATGCCTTTGCCCTCCCAATTTCAGTGCTTTGCTCTTAGACAACTCTTTTAGGCAAAGGTGATGATGATGGCAATACCATATTTTACTGAGCAGAACATTCTAGAAATATGGACCCTCATCTAAAAGGACACAGCAAAAATTTCAACATGCCCATGCTGAATTATATTTGACAAAGCATTTCACCCATCAACATTCATTATCCTTCCTATGAAAAGGAAGTGAACACACATTTACTCAGCTTTAGCCCTGGGAAACACAGCACCTTTATTTGATAAAAATCTAATTAGTCATTAAATGCTTCTTCCTCTAAATCAGGGTGGTAGGAGTGGGGGCTCTATGAGCCCTACAGGCCTCTATGTCTATGCCTTGAAACTCTCTAGGCCACACTTCCTCCCTGGGTCATGCCAATCCATGCCCCTGCTCCACATCTCTCTTCAAATGCTTTAGGCAGGCTAGAATGTGATAGTCGCTCTTGCTTGGCTGGATGGAGGTGTGCGGGTGTGTGGAAACCTCTGGCTTTTGTATGGCTCAAATGTAGCCTATTGTACCAAGAGCTACCCACTTTTAGCTTTCAGCCCTGCCCACCATTGCCATTCCACACACCCCAAAGTTTGCCTAAGTGTGGGATGCAGTCTGGAAAAAATCCCACACCTCTGTTCCAAATGGTCAGTTGTCTCTTGCTGTTTGATGCCTTTAAACAAGGCTTTTTTTGTAAAGCCACCCTTTCCAAACTGCCCAGGTCAGTTAAAAATCAGAAAGTTTTTTATCTTTTACCCCACAATGGGAAACTAGGAACTGAGTCATAGCAGTACATAACTATAGTACTGATAGGGGAATTTCCCGCAAAAAAGGGAAGGTTGACAGCTATGAACTGAGTAGCCAAACCAATTAGCCTAATCAATTCCCCCTTTGCCCCGCCTTTTAACCTTAATACCAGGATGTTAACATGTGACTTAGTCCATTGGTTGAAAACAGAGTATATGAGCATTAAGTTCTCATCAGAAATAGGATTGAAAGTCCACAACAAACCTGAGAATTAAAGGTTTCCTGCTGGGTTTCTGGAGCCTTTTTATTTCCCAATTTGCTTAATGATGCCACAGACCTAGTTAAAACATTGCAAAAATGCAATCTATGCTGTGCTGGGTCCTCAAGAGCACATGGTATGTTACTGATATGTACTGAGAGAGCACACCAGGGGGTGCAGATTGTCAAGGAGGAAATCAAAGAGGAGAGCTGGAATCAGTGGCAATGGGAGATATATATTTATTTCCGGTTATATGATTCATTAATGTTACAGTGCTCGGGGCAAATGCAAGATTAATTTTATTAGACTTGGACCAGAAAAATATGTAGAGCTGTGAATCTCAGAGTTTGTGGGAAGCCTCTCTGGGAGTGGAGATTGGGGGGGGGGGGAATTCAATTCCACTTGCATTTCAAGGCAAATCTATATAATTCACACTTTCTGAAAGTAAGCGAACCGAAGCACAGTCACCCTTCAAAATTCAGACTTCTCCAAATTATGCAGCCAAGTCATGCGTACAAGAATACACCTACTAGGGTAAAGTATGCATAAAATGCATGTATGTGCATGAAAATAACATCCAAAAATACTTCATAGTAGGGGAAATTGTTTTGCAGAAATGTGTATATTAGGCAACATTGCAATCAAGGAGAAATTTGCACTACAATCCTGATGAACTTTCATGAGAACTTTTTTTTTAAGCACAAACTAATGAAGAGGCATGGAGAACTCAAGTCTGGAAAAAATGAGGAAAATGAAATGGTCGGGTTTGTCTATCCCTACCCGGGAGGCTGAAATAACTTCTATGAGTGGGTAGCAGCTCCTCATAGTAAGTGTCTTAATTATGGTTAGGAATCCCCATTCCCCCACCATAGGGCAATACCAGAAAATAAGAGGGCCCTATGTGGGTTAAACCACAGAACCCAGGGCTTGATAATCAGTAGGTCGGCAGTTCAAATCCCTGCGATGGGGTGAGCTCCCATTGCTCGGTCCCAGCTCCTGCCCACCTAACAGTTCGAAAGCATGTCAAAGGTGCAAGTAGATAAATAGGTACCATTCCAGCAGGAAGGTAAACAGCGTTTCCGTGCGCTGCTCTGGTTTGCCAGAAGCGACGTTGTCATGCTGCCCACATGACCTGGAAGCTGTACACCAGCTCCCTCGGCCAGTAACGTGAGATGAGCACCGCAACCCCAGAGTTGGACACGACTGGACCTAATGGTCAGGGGTCCCTTTACCTTTACTATGAGTGTACAAGAGCAGAGCAATCCTTTCCCCTAACTTCCTTCCTTTGCCAGCACTCCATGTACATCTGTGCAGCAGGCGTAATAATAATAATAATAATAATAATAATAATAATAATTTTTTTATGTACACCCTGCCCATCTGGCTGGGTTTCCCCAGCCACTCTGGGCGGCTCCCATAGAATAAAAAAGCAACAAAACATCAAACTTCCCTAAACAGAGCTGCCTTCAGGTGTCTTCTAAAAGACGGATAGTTGTTTTATTTCCTTGACATCTGATGGGAGGGCATTCCACAGGGTGGGCCCCACCACTGAGAAGGCCCTCTGCCTAGTTCCCTGTAGCTTGCAGTGTAACTTGCAGTGTGGGAACCGCCAGGAGGCCCTCGGAGCTGGACCTCAGTGTCCGGTTGAAAGATGGGGGTGGAGACTCCCTTTCAGGAAGGGTAGATTTGTTTATTTCCTGTCCATATCCATGTCCACAATTTTTCACCCAAAAAATTCCTATCCCATTTCTGTCTTAATTGCATTTTTTTAAATATCTGCATGACATAATTTACTTAAACATTTATTTAATTTTTTTTGTATTAGTCCCTTTTAAAATATATTTTAACACAAAATAAATTCTGATACATTTTTGGTGCTAAGAAGCTTGTTGGAATTTTTTGGAAGTGTGAAAGCTGGTGGAGAGTTCAACTCTAATCAATACATTAGTCTGGGAGGTGCAAATCAGGTCAGTTGGAATTTGCCAAGCCTGAATTGCCCATGAATCTCAGAATAGGAGAAGAGTGGGAGAAGTGACAAAGTGCCTGGACTTGAGCAGAAAATACATGCCTAATGTGCTCCTAGACAGCATCTTAAAAAGCAGGGACATTACCTTGCCAACAAAGGTCTGTATAGTTAAAGCTATGGTTTTCTCAGTAGTGATGTATGGAAGTTAGAGCTGGACCATAAAGAAGGCTGATCGCCGAAGAATTGATGCTTTTGAATTATGGTGCTGGAGGAGACTCTTGAGAGTCCCATGGACTGCAAGAAGATCAAACCTATCCATTCTGAAGGAAATCAGCCCTGAGTGCTCACTGGAAGGACAGATCCTGAAGCTGAGGCTCCAATACTTTGGCCACATCATGAGAAGAGAAGACTCCCTGGAAAAGACCCTGATGTTGGAGAAGATTGAGGGCACAAGGAGAAGGGGACGACAGAGGACGAGATGGTTGGACAGTGTTCTTGAAGCTACCAACCTGAGCCTGACCAAACTGCAGAGGCAGTGGAAGACAGGAGTGCCTGGCGTGCTCTGGTCCACGGGGTCACGAAGAGTCGGACAGTGCTCCTTGCCCACTCAGTTTGCTGAGAATCTTTTGAAACAGAAGTTGAGAATTGAATCCAGCCTGTGGGCTGGATCCTTACCTCCCACCACCACACCCCCTGCAGACAAACTCTGACATGTAACCCAATCATCTTGAAATCAAAATGATTTCATGAAATCCTTCCCCCCCCATGGCAGTAGATCAGAAGATTAAAGAAAGGAATGTCTTACCAGTTAGAAACCTTAATTACCACAGCGAGAGAACAAAGAACGCATCTCCTAGAAATGGCAGTGCTCCCAATAAAGGATCACACCCACTTCCATCCCTCTTAATCTGCATCACTCCTACGTCTTGTAATCTGAGTTTATAACCTCTGTGATTTCTGTTCTGAGACATTCTGAGCTCTTCTTGATCCTGGGCTTTCCAGAGAATGTGAATCTGTTAATCCTCTTTCTTCACCTAGCTGTTCCCCATCCAGTATTTCCCAGCTTCTGCTTTCTGAACTACACCCCTCTGCAAACCACTATTCCAAATCTATACTGCCCTCCTGTTCCTGGGAAGATTCAGGAGCAGCAGCGGGGGGTGGGGGTGGCTCCCACCATTTCTCCTCAGTGCAGCCCTCCTCAGCACGGTCCCCGACAAGAAGGAGGCATAACAGTACAATGGCCCATCTAGTCCAGTATCACATTCTCACAGTGGCCAACCAGATGTCTGTGGAAAACCCACAAGGAGGTTTTGGGCACAAGAGCACTCTGCCCCTTCTGTAGTTTCAGCACCTGGTATTCAGAAGCATTACTGCCTCTGACTGTGGAGGCAGAACATAGCCCTCTCCTCCATGAATTTGTCCTCTTCTCAAGCCATCGAAGCTCCTGTGGGAGCAACTTACATAGTTATGCTCCATGTAAAGACTTCCTTTTATCTGTCCCAAATTTTCCAACATTGAGCTTCATTAGAGGTCCACGAGTTCTAGTGTTACGAGAGACGGAATTTTTTTTCTACATTCGCTTCCTCCGTGCCGTATGAATCTGAAATATGAACACTTCAGGTTGAATGAGAAAGTATTCAAGCACTCTGGGAGTTAACAAATAAAAGCAAAGGTGGTGCTCCCATGTCTGAAGAGGATGATCTACTTTTCATGAAGTTACCCAATCTCAAGACTATTTTTGAGACACTCTTCTGAAATAACCCTCCCTCCTCAAAACGTATTGCTAGTCGGCTGTGATTGATGGTAGCTCTTAAGAGTCTTCACACCTAAAATCAATGCAGACACATTTTCACTCTGGGATATTGATGACTCTTTGATTATCCCCAACACACGCAGCTGAGAGAGGCCACTCCAATTCCTGCTTTGCTCCATCACGCAGTGCATCCTTTCACAGCTGCTCTGCACTCCTGGTGCTGTTAACCATGGAACATTAGCCGTGCGGGTGTGGCATCAGGGATGAAATAAAGAGCCAAGGGGGCTCTTTTAAAAAGCGATAGCTGGGCAGGATTTGATAACACCCCAAGCATTTTAGCTGGAATCTGGGTTGGTATCCCTATGGGAACGCAAAACTCTGAACAAACTTTAATTGGGGCACCCACATTCCAAAATTACTAGCATTTAACCAGAGTGGAGATCATGTGGATGCACTGTGGAGACAACTACTTCTATGTCACTGGATTGGTGACCACCTCTAATCCACATGCTTCTGAAACACAGATCTGATCCTGCATTGATATTTTAAAATGTTACCTTCAAAGCGTGAGTGCACCACTGAAGGGAGAGTTCACACTGACCTCTGAATTTGAGGATGCCACAACTATTCTTCCATATTCTTAGATTCAGGAAGGCAGGTGTACAGGTTTAACTCTAAGACTCTTGGTATGTCTGGGTTTGTAATTAAAAGAAACCATAGCTGTCATGGTTATTTGCTGGAGCAAATAAAAACTGGGTCCATTTAGGGGAGAGATTAATCAGTCTCTTAGATCCGTTCTTGCTCAGTTTCTCAATATTCCTATTTTAAACTCAGTTCTCCAAATTTCTGCATCAATCTGGGAATTTTATAAATCTTTATTGGATTGAGTTTTCACCTCCAAATCTTGCATCCATTTTTCATGCCTGTTCATAGCCATTTCCTCACCAAAGTTCTGATTACAAGGGTGGGGACAAATCTCCCCCCTCCCAAGCCAGCTTGGCCAGGGCCCCTTGCATTATGTTATATTGCCTTTTGGAAGTATCACACTGTCCAGGAATGGCATTCATATGCACATTTAAAACCCGATTAGATGTGATTCTACACTTGCTATGGTATCCTTAAAAAAAAATAAAAAAATCCCTTGCAGGTATGGAGTAATTATGGTCAGGAACATGACATGTTTCCAGAGGGAGTTAACCCTTTCTATCCCCACTGTGCTTTTGATGAAAATTGCTGCACCACAGCTTCCACTGGCTCCAATAGATGCTTTCCTCCCTGGGTTAATAACTGGTGCAGTGGCAAGGGTCATTGGGGTGGAGCGGAAGAGGAAAGGGTTAAACACCATCCTTGCACATAGCAGTCATGATGAAAATCACCCCCATGATGCCTTTAAAACGCACACACATATCAGCAATAACAACATCACCAGCATCAAGTAATGCATTTTATAACACATCTAGCCCAGCCCTTAGATTCGCATCCAGCTATGGATGCTATACCTCAGTTCTGCAGTGATGTGCTTATTTGGATCAGAGGCCTATTTGGATAAGCATCCCAAGTCAATAGACCATTTGCCCAGTTGGTAGTAGCTATGCATTCCATTCCCCTGACACAAATATTCTTGTAGTTTTGCACTTTGTGTTAAGTAAAGAGACAAATAAATAAATAAATAGCAGAGCTCATTTCATAGTATTATAAGCAGGTTTCTATCACTTTTGGCCATGTTACACATTTTTGTCCTCTCTAAAAAAATACTTCTCTAAAGCTATTTCTTTCTTGAAGCCATAGACCACAGCAGGATCCCTATTCTCAATTCCATCTACTGGAGCTGATCTCTTCCCCTTCCCTGTCATTATTATTCCTTCATCCCAGAGTTCAGCTTACTGTTGCAATCTCTGCCATATAAATCCTCTGAGGCGGGTGATCACATCACTTCTAGGCAACACCTAGAACACAAATGAAATAGCCGCAAAAAGCAATAACTGGATTGTGCCTTTGCTGCATAAAATAATGCCTCATTGAGAAAGAGCAGTGGAAAGGGAACAGCTCATTAACAAGCTTACTTGTTTATGCTTCCACATATTTCTTTGGGGATATTCACCAATCACTAAGAACAAATGTGGTGTCACTGAAGAACAATATTTGGTTGCAAGTTAGACCTAGCAATTCTTGTGGTGCTTTAATGCAAAGATCATGACACTGTGCTCTTCTTTTGCATTTATCCCGAGCAGCTGAGAGGCACTGCTAATATTTATGTAGCCAGCATGCACATGCACTTAATAGTTTGTGCTAGTGATCTCCTTATTGGGGAAGATGATGACTTTTGCTCCTTTATTAGAAAACTCCCCTGCCCAGAGTGGCTGGGGAGCCCAGGCCAGATGGGCAGAGTATAAGCAATAAATTATTTATCATCATCATCATCATCATCATCATGGAAGAAGCTATCAATTCCGTGACTGCCCTCCTCCAACAATGTATTACTCATCTGACTAGACCACTCATGCAAGCAGCTGCAATTGCATGAGTATGCTGGATGTTTGCAACAGCTTTCTAAGATAAGGTTGTGCGATTGGCTTGTGATTAAAGGTTGGTATCAGCTGGGACCACTTGGTGCATGAAAACTAGGCAGCTGATCACAGCATTTACCAAACTTTATTGTAGGAGTAAAAATGAATTCACTTTGACATTAAGTATTCACAGGGAGTGTTGCAGAATGTTACCGGTAAAGGCAAGGGGAATGGGGTGAAATCAGTGGTCACTTTTAAATAAAAGTTGTTGTTGTTGTTTAGTCGTCTTAGTCATGTTCAACTCTCCGTGACCCCATGAACCAGAGCATGCCTTGGAAACTCTCACTTTCTTCTCAAATCGTCTCCTTTTTTATGTCCATGGAGTTTTCTTGGCAAAATGGTTTGCCAGTTTCTTCTCCAGGTGGATCACATTTAGTCTAAACTCTCGGCTATGACCTGTCCGTCTTGGGTGGCCCTGCATGGCATAGCTCATAGCTTCTTGGAGTTATTCAAGCCCCTTCACCACATCAAGGCAGTGATCCATGAAGGGGTTAAAGAAAAGTAGAATCATGTAATTGGAAGGGGCTCCAAGGATCATTTAGTCCAACCCCCTGCAATGGAGAAAAGTAGTTTGGGTAAGGTTTGATTTAGGACGGTGGTGGGGAACCTTCAGTCCAAAGACCACATTCCTTGATGGAGAGCTTTTGGGGGGCTGCATACCATTGGTGAGAGAGCCAGAGGCAAAGGTGAGCGAAGCAATAGATTGGGTTCTTACCTTTATATGGTTGGTTGCATTTCAGCCATGCAAGAGTCAGAGGCTTATTCACAAACACATCTGCCCATTCTGTATCCAGACAAGCAAGAGCATGATGACAATTCAAGGACACATCCCAGTTCGGGTAAAGCCAGTGCAGAGCAGGACTAGTAAGGGATTTGGCTTGGACAGAGAGGTAAGTGGCCTGGGCAGCAGGGATGTCACATAATTCTGCTGAAAATGGAACTAGGGACAGAAATGACCTATGTTAGCATTTTTTTTTGTCTCATGTTCAGACTGGAAAACAACACTGCAAATGCGGTAGATATTTGCTATTTTGTTTCCATGCAATAAACAATGACATCATTTATGCGTTATGTAAAATTCTGCTAGGGCAGACAGCAAGACAAATAGCATAGTTTTTGTTGGGAGAAGAATAGCTGAAAGGAAATGGATGCCTTCTTCCATCTTGAAGGCCAGAGAGAAAGGCTTAAAGTCCCCCCACCCTAGTTTAGAATTTGGGTACAGGGGAAAGAGAATAAAGAAACCTCATACAGTTTTAAGACAACTCCACAGAATATAAGCACAGAATATTATGTGAAATACCACCTCTAGCTTTCTGCTTTGTAATCAAATGGGACCAGCAAAGGCAGAGACGTCCTCAAAGAATTCAGGAGTGGCTAATTCATATCTCAGATGAAGGTGGTGTGCATTTTTAAAAAAGGATTAAAGTTTGATTAATCCTAAGCAACTAGTTTCACACTTCAGCTAAGGTAAGGAGATGGAGCTGCTGCTTGCTTAATCCAGAAGTGTGAATGAACTCTTCAGTCACCAGTAGAGAGAGAGAAAATATTCATTAATTTTATTTTTCCATGGGGAAGAAAAGAAATGATTTTATTTTTTTATTTTTTTATTTAACAAGCTCTCTCTCTCTCTCTCTCTCTCTCTCTCTCTCACTCACTCACACACACACACACACACATATTGCAAGATTGTAAGAAAACATGTAAGTGGTTTAAAACATAAAATAGAATATTGAAATTATTTTACAATTAAACACAACAGGAGTTAAAAAGAAAGAAAACACATGTAACACCTGCATATCTGGATATGCTTGTCTAAACAAAAATGTTTTAAGCCAGACACCCCCAAACCTGGCCCTCCAGATGTTTTGGGACTACAACTCCCATCATCCCTAGCTAACAGGACCAGCGGTCAGGGATGGTGGGAAATGTAGTCCCAAAACATCTGGAGGGCTGAATTTGGGGGTGCCTGTTTTAAGCAGATGCCAAAAAGAGTTCAGTGAAGGTAGTCTTGGTGTCAAGTCCACCAGTTTTCTCAGGACAGACATTGAGTTTGCCAGCCCATCATTTCCAGGAACCCTTCTGGGTCCCTTTTCCAAAATTGGTGTTACATTGGCCACGTTCGAGTCCTTGCGTATGGAGAGTGATATTAGAGAGCAGTTACATATTTTTGTAGTGTGTGACGCACCCTTAACAAACTACATTTCCCAGGAAAATTTTGGTGAAGCCAAATGTAAGTTGTGGTTGGGGCCTAAATAAAGGTCCATCCTAAATATGCAGATTTCTTTCTCTTCAGAGACCCTAGAACGCAATGTATTACCAGATGGAAATAAGGCTCATTGGCTATGAAGGAACACTTCCAACAGTTCTATCATCATTTCTGCGCTGGAAAGTTTTGTTATTATCTTGTAACTGAAAAGTATGGCTAGCAACTAATACTTGAGGAACTGTTTCTATATATAGCATGCTGAAGAACCGATCTTTAGTTTAAAATGCAATTTGCGCATATGCCCTCATTCCACAGATTTTGTTGCTGTGGATGAGGAACAATAGGGACAGTGGGAAGGAGAGAGCTTTATCTTGTTCCTATTTCCACTCTGAGCTATTCTTAATATGCAACGCTACATTGACAGGAGACCCGCGGAGACTTCGGAAATCTACTGTACTTATTAAGCTGCCTGTGTTAAACAGAATCTCCTGTTATTCTACGATTCTAAATTTGTATCTGTATGGGCCACGTTGTCTACTAGGAAAAATTGGAAGCTGCCTTATACTGAAGCATTGGTCTATCTACTTCAATATTGTCTACACCAGGGTTTTCCAAACTTGGGTCACCAGCTCTTTTTTGGACTACAATTCCCATGACCCCTGAGCACTGGCTCTGTTAGCTAAGCATGATGGGAGTTGTAGTCCAACAGCAGCTGGAGACCCAAGTTTGGGTAACCCTGGTCTACACCACTGGCGTTCAATAGGTGGGTCAGAACCCACTAGTGGGTCATGGCCTGATCCGAGGCGAATTGCAATAGGACGTAGGGTTGTCATATGTCCTCTTATTCCAGGACATGTCCTCTTTTTCATGGGTGTGTAAAATGAGAGTCATTATAGCGATCCATAGTTAAAAGTAGAGGTTGGCAAATGTGTCCTCTTTTTGGCTCTTCAAAAACCATAAACAGGAGCAGTACCACTGTGCAAATATATGGTAGAAGATTAAGAAATGGGTCCTCAAATACATGTTTCTTTTATAAGTAGGTCCTGGGTCTAAAAAGGTTGATACCTAGTCTATGCAGGCTGACAGTAGGTCTTCAGGATTTTGGACAGGTGTCCGGTTGTAGGCAGCTACTATTTATTCCTGGCTTTTTGTTTCTTACATTCCTAGATGGGAAATAGAATCTCAACTAAGACTGTACTCTTCTTCTGATTGGCTAAAAGGTTGAGAGGGGGAGTCAAGCTATAAAAGAGGATAGTTTGTTAGAAGGTTATGAACACTGAGATTCAAAGAGCTGGAGTGGAAGAGCTACAAGAGAGTAAAGAGGCCCAAACAGAGAGCTTGAACAGTGTAAAGTGATAGGCAGCAGAGTCGGGCATTGGGAAAAAAAGAGCCAGGGAAAAACCCCACAAAGGGACCCAGAAATTGAATCAATGGGTGCAAGTTGTTAAGTATTGGTTAGAGAAACAGTATCTGATAGATAGAGCATTGTGTTTTTTCAGGGGGTACTCAAGGGTACATAGCACCAGCACCTTTTTTGTTGTTGTTAAAAAGTGTATCAATTACTATAACAACTTTATGATGAGTACCAGCACCTATTTTCCTAGAAAAAAATGGACTGGATATAGCTGCATGTGTTTATCTCTAGTTATTTTTTATTTGCTTCTATTTGATTGAACAGCTACTCCAATCATAAAATTACTTTTTTTTAAAGTTTGTTTCTTCTTCTCAAAAACTGCTTAATGTGTTGCCTTTCTTAAACTTTTAACTAAAAGCACAATTGGTTTTGTAAAAAAAAAAAAAAAAAAAGGTTTGTGTCCACACTTAAGTGCCTTGCTATTCTACCCAATACAAGGAGTAGGTGAGGACAGTCAAAGTCCGGAACATTAAAGGGCTGTTTAGTGGAGGAAGTCAGAGAAAAATAAAGATGTCCACATGGTGACAGCATCAAACGTAACAAGAAGGAGGGTTTGGTTTGGCTGATTGACTTGTCTCACTTCCCACTCACAGTTCAGGCTACAGCCTATGCTGTCACAAAGGCAGAGCTCCAGAGATGACAGTCTCCTAAGAAGAACTTGCTGATTCATCACTTATTATGTAAACTGCCTGTGTCAGCTGGATACATATTCAATTAGAAAAAAATGCTCTGCTTTTCTTATTTCTTGATCAGCATGCGGTTGTGTGTGTGTGTGTGTGTGTGTGTGTACACACAGTATATATACCGTATACAAAAGAAGTAGTCTAACCTCCTGGCTTTTTCTTGTCCCATTTTAACACCTTTGTCCTTTCAGCCAAATTAACAAGAAAAGGAGAGCTAGGTAGTTAGATCTTGGATGCTGGCAGGATTATAACTCAGTGACCCAGTCATGTCTTTAAACCAAAGCAATTGCCCCTTGTTGAGTTTCTATTGCTAGGTTAATAAATGAAAACCACTTCACTGATTTATAATGTCTGTTAACATGGATTTAATCCCAGCAGTAATGTTGGAATGGCTAGACCCCCATGCACCATTCAAAGTTACTAGTGACCTTGAAGGTCAGAGTAAGGTAAGGAAAGGAATGAAGGAGTGCAGGGACACCAGAGGCTGTGAATATCATCAAGTATTTCAGGATTTTGGATAATATGTGTTCTACTGTAAGGAGGGAGGGAGGGAGGAAAAGGAGTGTGATGACAGAATTGGTAGAGGAAACATATTCACAGATGAACAGCTAAATGTCTTTTGACATACGCATTTGAGGAAATAAACTAAGATTTAGATATTTGCTTCTGCCGCTGTCCAGTGCTTTGGCCTCACCCACCCCAGTCACACTACTTTCCTGCCACATTTTAAACTAATGTTGCTGTTTTCTTTCCCTTGAAGGATGATCCCTGCTACAAACAAGGCTTTTGTGGTGAACAACCTGGTGTCTGGGACAGGCTACGATCTTTGCGTTCTGGCCATGTGGGACGACACCGCCACGACGCTCACCGCTACCAACATTGTGGGCTGCGCCCAGTTCTACACCAAAGAGGACTATCCCCAGTGCCAGTCCATGCACAGCCAGTTCCTGGGGGGGACAATGATCCTGATCATCGGAGGCATCATAGTGGCAACTCTGTTGGTGTTCATCGTCGTACTCATGGTCCGGTACAAGGTTTGCAACAATGCCCCGGGGAAGATGGCTAACGTTAGCAATGTCTATTCACAAACTAATGGATCCCAGCCTGTTCAGAACGGGGTCCTGCCCCAAGTCAACCCCAAAGTGGTGGTAAGGAACGAGCTCATGGAGTTTAACTGTGAGTCTGCACACAGCAGCATCTCCTCTTCTTCTAGCTCTGTGAATAGTCGTGACTGTGATGGCTACAGCCTCCAAAGTGAGCAGGGCACATTGTCCAGTAAGTGGAGGCCCCCATCGAGGTCAAAGCACAACAACATTGATCGGCTCATGGGAGCCTTTGCCTCCCTGGAACTGAAGTGTCAGAAAAAGGAGGACACAATAGACTCCAGAACTTCAACAGTGGCCCATCACTCAGACAAGGAGCCACTGCTGGGCCAGCATGAGTCCAAATTCCGTAGCCTCCTCATGTTGCCACTGGAGGGTAAAACTAAGCGTAGCCATTCTTTTGACATGGGAGACTTTTCCACCTCTCAGTGTTGCAACTACCCCAAAAAGATCACAAACATTTGGACAAAACGCAGCCTGTCAGTGAACGGCATGCTTTTGCAGTATGATGACAGTGAGCTGACAGGGGCGAGGGGAACTTATGGGAGCTCGGAGTGGGTGATGGAAAGCACAGTGTAAATAAGAGTTGCCCTCCATTCCATTCAGAATCCCTCCAAGCATAACAGAAGTCCATGATTGTTAAAAAGGCCATAAACGTGATGGGAGAAACACACAACACATGTGCGCGCACACAGCCGTATATCGGTCAGATAATCAAGTTGGATAAGAGAGGTTATGAAATGTTAATAGAGGGGTATGTGAGAGAGTGAGTGAGTGAGTGAGTGAGAGAGAGAGAGAGAGAGAGAGAGAGAGAGAGAGAAGCTGATGAAATGTATCCAACACATTCATTATGTTTGTGTGAATGTCTCAAGGAAATCACGGGTGCATTCCTGGTGAACTGTCAAAAAAGCTTAAATGAGGATTAAAAACAGGTTAAGCGGCATATGTTTCATTCAGAGAGGAATTCCTTCCCTCTTCTTTTTTCTAAAAAGGAGACTCCCATGGATATAAAGATGACCTGAGGATAAGCCCAGCTGCCACTATGGTTGTCCAAGGACCTTCATCAAGACAGCATCTGGAGAAAAAGAGCATGCGTACAAACCATCTTCTCGGCTTAATCTCATAATGGAATCAGCAACACGTGGAAATTTTCTTGCCATGGTTTGGCTGAGGATTTTTTTTATCTCTTTCCTCCCAGAAATAATAAAATGGTCTCTGCTGTTTATTTTTATTGCTTTTCTTTCCTGCACTAAATTAAGGAAGACCAGTCACCTAGCGAACTACACACTTGTTTTCCTCTTCTGATCTTTATATCCTAGGGTGGGGAAAAGAAATCTAGGAGTTAATATTTTTTTAGATCCTCCCTTTGTCCATTCCCTTCATGATCCTTTGTTTGTCAGTGTGTAAGGAGGCTGCAGATAATTTGGTCAACTGTCTGAGGGAGTTTGATGTCTGAGAGGAGGGAGGTAGAGAGGAAGCCAGTTTTCAGAATCAAAGGGTGGGGGGAAATGAAACTGTTTTGATTATCTCTTCATAAATCACTTCCAGCTAAGGTTAGGCAGTTTCTCTCCGTTCAGCTGAGCACGAACAATGTAGACTTGCATACCCTTTCCAGAAAAGGAACAAGCACCATTCTCGTGTGCTCGGTGCCACCAAATGGCATGTAGCAATGTCAATCAAAACAAGAGCACGAGAACTTGAGATCTATAGGCATATTGTGCAGTGAAATGTTTGATTATGGGGATGTTTCCAATAAGCCATGGAAAACAAGATGCTTTGCGGAATAGGTGGTGTCCCACGTTTAATTGTTTTGCTGCTGCTTCCCTTGCCCCTCACCACTTTCACAAGCCCTTCTCTCATGCCAAGATCCTTGCTCTTTTGAGGTCAACTGTTGTGGCTTGCAAACTAATCACCAGAGGCATTTGCAGGCACATTGCTGCAAGACCTGGGATTGCTGGGGATATGCATGTGCAACTTCACTAAATCATGACAGCTGTGAAATTTGCAGTACTTATGGCAGCGAGAGCAACCAGCCTTTAATTCAGATATATTTTTCTGTATTTATTTGCTCCCAAGAATCATGCCACTTGGAAACCATTTCTGAAATTGCACATTATTTTGAAGGGATGTGCTGAGAAAGGTGGTAAACGATAGAAGAAACACACACACACACACAAATCTCTATGTATTTTTTTTAAGAGAGAAAAGCTCAGAGATCTATTGTGACATGGCTGTGTATTTGATCTTGTTATTTGTCATGTTTCCTATTTGAAGTTTTAGAAAATGACATCCCTGTGAACAAAATATTTTCTTTTTTTCTCTCCCTCTTTTGCTACAAAATGTACAGTAAAAAAACTTATTGGGAAAAATTAGCCTCTTTTCTTTCGTTCATTTGTTTTGGTGACCTGTTCTGAGCACTCAACCAATAATATTTATTGCAAGTAGAATAATAATAATACATACATACCTGTGGTCTAAGCCACTGAGCCTCTTGGGGTTGACAATGGTAAAGTCAGCAGTTTGAATCTGTGTGACGGGGTGAGGTCCTGTTGCTTTGTCCCACCTCCTGCCCACCTAGCAGCTTGAAAGCACACCAGAGTAAGTAGATAAATAGGTACCACTGTGATGGTAAGGTAAAGGTCATTTCTGTGTGCCCTGGCACTCGTCACTGTGTTCCGTGTACCAGAAGCAGTTTAGTCATGCTGGCCACATAACCCAGAAAAGCTGTCTGCAGACAATTCCCGGCTCCCTCGGACTGAAAGCGGAAATGAGCACCGCACCCCATAGTCAAATTTGACTGGACTTAACCATCCAGTGGTCCTTTACCTTTACCTTACCGACTGTGGATCATGAGATTACTTGAAGTTCACAAGAGCTGGTACTTTTGATCCACCGGTTACCACTTGTGGTTAAAAGGAAAAGAAAAGCAACATAGAATAATGTTTCATTACATGATTGTAACATAAAGATGATGAAAAGATCATGATTTTTCTTGAAGTCAGTGAGAGCTATCCATTTCACAGATCACCTCTACCCCAAATGCAATATGTCATTGGCTAGGTGCCTGAACTTCCCAGCACTGAGTGAAATTGTGAGTTGCCGGTTGTGTTCCCCTTTTGAGGTCTACTTCAATGACCTATAAATGAGAATTGCTAAGCTATCCTTAAGGGTGGTTGTGGGAGGTGGAGGGACCACTACTTCCTATGGCTTAAATGGGCAGAGTCTTCAATGCAGGGGGAGGCTGAGCCAGTGCAAACAGGGACTGAACAGTATCTCACATATTGTGTATTTTTGAGAGGATATTTCCCGAGACCTTTCACGGGTGCCATAGGAAGTACAGGCTGGGCACACTTGCAACCCATGGGTGCTTTGATGATGACCCTTCATATATATATAATAAACCCATATATTCCATTCAACAAACTTCTAATGGGCTGTCCCCAGACTCCCCAAATCTGGACAGTCAATTGAAAATTAACCCATATCAACTACACAGGCTGCTGTGTAAAGATACTACTACAATGCTGTACTGTTTTTTTACACTTGATTGGGAGCTGCCCAGAGTGGCTGGGGAAACTCAGCCAGATGGGCGGGGTATTAATAATAATAATAATAATAATAATAATAATAATAATAATAATAATAATAATAATTACAAACCTCCCTGTCCAAATGTCCCTTACTATTCTTCGGACAATTGCCTCCCTGCTTAGTGTATCTATATCAATCTGTGATTATGTTTTCTAGTGTGTGTCTGTGGGGGGGGGGGTGTATTTGTAATAAAATGAAATTGCATCCTATCAGCCTATAATTCCATAATCATAAGGAGAAAATGCAATCACAGCAATAGCCTTTAATTGTATAAATTGTTGCATAGGATTATACAGTGGTAGTGGTTTTTAGCCCTACATCAATTATTCATTTCACAGGAGACTACTATCTGTTACCCAGTTATACAGTCAGCTCTTTTTGACTCCCAGGGAGCCAATCCTTAATAGTTACTTTCTTCTGAACACTTACTAAATGTTGCTATTTGTTTGTTTAGATTAACCGCGTTTACTGAAATTATTCATGCGCTGCTGTTTTCCTAACTGTTTTCCATGCCTCTGCGTGCAAAATGGCTCCCTCTAACAATCCCTTTTGCAGAAAGAAATGATTATTTCCCACTGGGGTTAGTGTATTTTATAAGTCATCAATTTATAATTTATGAAGAGGCTGAGTTATCTTCCCTAAGACGAACAGCACCAGAATATTTTCATACCAGGCAGTTAATTACTGACTGTAATGGATTATGACTCAAACCACAAAACGCATGTCTGAAAGGGGAAACTAGAGAAAGGAAACTGGTCTGGGATGCACTGCCATTGCCAGACTCTGTGCAGCAGGAATGCCAGATGTTGTTCAACTACAACTCCCATGAATGCTGACCACTGGCTATGCTGGCTGGAGCTGCTGATTGGAGCTGGACTCCAGCACATCTGGAGGGACACAGGTTGACCATCCCAGTGATAAAGGATGCTGGTAAGATTTCCAAAAAGGTAAGAGAAGTTGCTTAGTAACCCACACACATCCATCTGAGTGTTTGATACAATTCAATACACAAAGAACGGCATCAGAGTTACAAGTGAAGTGTCTGTGCGGTTAGACTCTGGACTTGACATCTGTATGCTGTCTGCTGCCTCCAAATCTTTCATATTACTGGTGAGCTGATCCTTCTGCTTTTGGAGACCACCTCAAGGAGGTGTACATGGATCACCCCCTAAATTCCAATATTATTCTCAGAAAAGGTTGGTTAGGCTAGGAGATACTGTAGTGATGAGCTGAAAATCACTCACTGAGCTTCATGGCTGAATGGGGTTTAGAGTCTAAGCACTAGATGATGATGATGATGATGATGATGATAAAGTTGTACTCTGCCCATCTGACTGGGTTGCCCCAGCCAATTTGGGCAGCTTCCAACAGGATATACAGAAACACAACAGCGACAACAGAACATCACACATTAAAAGCTTCCTGATACAGGGCTGCCTTCAGATGTCTATGGAAGGTTGTATAATTATTTATCTCTTTGACATCTGACAGCAGGGCATTCCACAGGGTGGGCACAACTACTGAGAAAGCCCTCTGCTTCTTGCAGTGAGGAAACCGCCAGAAGGTCCTTGGAGTTAGACCTCAGTGCCTGGGCTGAACAATGGGGGCAGAGACACACCTTCAGGTATACAGGGCCAAGGCCATTTAGAGCTTTAAAGGTCAGCACCAACACTTTGTGTTCAGAAACATACTGGGAACAAATGTTGGCCTTTTAGGATTGGTGTTATATGGTCTTTGGCAGCCGCATTCTGGATTAGTTGTAGTTTCTGAGTCACCTTCAAAAGTCTCCCCATACAGTAGTCCAAGCAGGAGATAGCCAGAGCATGTACCACTCATGGTGGTTATCATAAACACAAAGATGGCAGAAATCCCATCAGCAGCCATGTCAGGTTTCCAACTTCCTGCCAAAGGAACTGAGCCTCCCTAGGCACTGAAGAAGTTACACTGGGACAAAACTAATTCTACAAGGAGAGATCTTATACAAATATAAGACGATACTAGTCTTTTGTAGGACTAACAGATTTCATGGCCTGGATTGTATTTCCCATGTCTATGGATGAAACCCCATGTTTGATTTCTGTGACTGATTATTTCAATTAGGACCATTTGAATTATTCAGGGTAACTAAATAATGAAATAACCTGAGTCCACTTATGCAGAGACTCCACTCCCAACCTGCAGGAGTGGATTTATTGTCTATGAGCATTTGCCAGCCACTGCTACTCCTCCCCAACCCCCTGAGTGAATTACGCTTTAGCCCAGGCAAAGTTTGCAATTTGTTCACTCTTCATTAGTGCCTCCAAAAAGCCCTGTTGGGGACCATTTAATGAAAGGAAGATGGAATTAAAAAACAAGCTAAAGAGCCACAATGGTCTTGTAATGTTCACTTTCATGAGGAGAAAGGAAAGCATGTACTGAACTCATTTTTAAACAAAGAGACAGAGAGAGACTCTAACTCTAGCAATTCCACTTCAAAGTTACCGCTGCATCTTTAGTGACAAAGTTAACATGCTGATTACACCTGGCACTGATATGGCATACATCATTCTAGTATAAAACTTCAGGCTAAATTCCCTGAATAAACAACTTGGATTTCCAGGTGCCAAGTGCCAAAGTCCAATCACTTGAAGCTATGTTCCCATAGAGCCTCCTTGCAATATTGAGAGCCGGTGGCTTGCAGTGCGCACTTGCGGATAGGCAATCTCCCACTAGCCAACTGGTTGGCAGCCAGGCAAATCAGCTGAAGGTGGCCAACCTTGCCACAAAGCCCAGAAGCAGTTTTGTGGCCTGGCAGATTGGGCTGCCAAATAACGGGGACTTGGGAGGAAAAAACTCACTGACTGACTCTAGGACTAGGAAACATATCAATGTTGGGGGACATGGAGCAGCCAGGTTGGAAGGAGCAGAGTAAGGCCTGTAGCTTATGGGTTTGCAAAGGAAGACCCCAAGGGTACATCTTAGGATTGGGGAGTTACAACAACCAGAGTACAAAGATCTGTTTCATCAGAGGTGGGGAACCCTGTAGCCTGAGGGCTACATTCAAGTTTCTGAGAGACACATGCCATTGGTGGATAAGACCAGAGAGAAAACCAGAGTGAATGGAGCAACAGATGGATGGATCTCTTACTTCTGCACAGAAGGTTGTATTCTTACCAAGCAAAAGACTGAGCTTCCCGCACATAACCTCCACACGCACAAACAAACACCTTGCCCATCCTCCACCCAAAAGACATTATCACAGTTCAAGGGTAGGGTTGTGGCCTGAGGCGAGTCCCAATGGTTGGATTGAGGGCCACATTTGGCTCCCATTCCTGAGATTTCCCACCTTTGTGTTAAATAGGCATTTTTAAAAGCATAAATTATTTGTGTCAAATGCTTCACGGTCATCATTGCACTAATTACCCAGAACACTAGAAACAGAGAACCAGTTTATAATGCTTGCAAATGGCAAGAACACTGCCTCTGGCCACACCTCTTATACCACTTTAAACAGTCATAGCTTTCCCCAAAGAATCCAAGGAACTGTAGTTTGTTAAGGATGCTGGGAAATGTAGCTCTTTGAGGGCCTCCTAACAACTCTCAGCTGTAGTCGATAACCCTGAGTGTTTGGGAGAAATGTTTTGAGGTTTTTACTGCGGTTGGTGGACTCCTAGGTTAATTTTTGTTTAATGGGAGTGAGGAAGTGGGTGAATTTCTGCATGTGTAGGTTGACTGAGATATGAGTGTGTTAGCGGTTGTGGATTCTGTGTGCGTTTTTCACTGAGTGGAAATTTATTGAGCAAACAGAATTCTATTTTGCGAACAGCGATGTTTTATCTGTTTTGTTGTTTTATATGGCATTCCTTAATTTTGTTGTCGCATTTTCTGAGCAAACCCATTTGTGATTTTTTCCCTGATGATCCTTGAAATAAATTAACAGTCACTAAGGTCTATAGAACCACAAAATATATTTGCAGTAAAAAATAAATTCCTAAGCAGGAGTAGTTATACTGGATATAAAACCCTGACCATTGGGTGGGTGGTGGAAAAAGGGCAGGGACATGGAATGGGGTGTCTTGAATCCTAAACAGAAGAACTCTGCAGGTTTTTGTGGGAATGCTAAAGATAGTAGGAGATTATCTATTGATTTAATATTGTCCTTCCTTCAAGTTAAATATTACCCTTCCTTCACTCATGCTAATGAGTCATGTAGCAGAGCAGATTCCCTTCAATACAGCAGAAAGCTAGTTTGCAGATTTGTTTGAATCTCTTTAGTTAAGCAATCCAGTCTGGCTCGATCAGACTGGATTATTCCTGGTGTCCCCTTTGATCCCTCTTAAAAGAATAAAGACAAAAGAGTCTTTCCTTAAAAATAACAAGAAGTTTACCCACATTCAGTTCACAGTATGATCCCTGAAGGCAGACTTTAGCTTTTAGTTACAGAACATAGTGTGAATTAATCCTTTGTGGGTACTGAGCCCATGTGCTGCTGGCTGAGAGCCAGCAGACAGCAAAATACATTAAGAGAACAGCATCAAGAGAAGAAAATGGCTGCAGGAGAGCAGCATGGCATCAAGAAAGAGAGATGGCTGCGTGACTCAGCTCTTTTATGGAGTCAGCCAGGGTCACACCCATCTCCCTGGTCACATGCAGGGGGAGGACACTCCAGACGAGTGGAATAGGAAGTTATACTGACTGGAGTAACATCCCCCTGCCTGTAGGGAAACAAGGAATGTTGTATTTGACTGCTTCAAAGGATTACATCCCACAGTTTTGTAATGCTTTGAATTAGAAAGACCCTATAAAGTGGGCCACACCTATTTGCTATCAGCATCCAGATTAGAGAAGATGATCCCAGATCAAAGCATTTTTCATACGGGAAAAATAAACCACATAAGCTGTGCCCTTCGACATGAAGGTCAGAGGCTCCTTCTTGTGGGAATAAATGTATCAACTTTAATTCAAAACTTGTCAGGAGGAAGGTGCTTGCTTCAGCACTGAGCTGGGTTAATTGTGGCTCTAATTTACACAACTGCACTTTGTCGTGGTGAGAGGAGTGACACTGTTAAGTAATAATGAGAGAGTCTACACTAGCGGAATAATAATTATGGATTGAAAAGGTTACAGCAAAGAACCTGGTGAAGCTAAAAAGCTGCTCGGAGTCCTCTGGGTACAATAAGACCGGGATTCTGGAGCTACTCTTACAATATAAAATAACATTAGTGTGACAATTAGGGCTTAATGGGTTGTAGAAGAAACTCTACGAGACTTTATGAAAATGTCCTAATCACGCTGCAGCTGCGCTTTGCAGCAATTGATTCTCTCCCTTCTTGTTCTTGAAAGCAAAGGCAGCACCTCTGTCATCGGTCTCTCCTGATATAAAACTGCAGGCTCTCAGACACTCTAGCATCACAGTCTACCAGATGAAGATACGAGGGTTGAGGGAATTGACCTTTGTGACTTCCACACATCCCGAGGCGTAGATCCACATCTCCCCCACTAGCATGTGGATTGGAACTCAGCTCCTCTGAATATTGTGCCATAGTCTGTGGCAGTTTAAAAAAAAAAATCAAAGGACATAAAATGTAACTTAATGGAGGCTCACCTGGCACCTTCATTGCATATCCTTGGGTGCCAGGTGAAAACATTTCTCTATGATACGGTTTTTTAAATGTGTTTGTGGGAAAATAGTTAAGGCCGAATACTGGCTACGTCCGGGAAATTCCAGACATATAGCAACCCTGGGCTATTGGTTTACTTTTGTTTTTGTTTTATTATGTATTTTGTGTTCTCACTTTGATGTGTGTGTGTGTGTGTGTGTGTGTGTGTGTGAGAGAGAGAGTGAGAGAGAGAGAGAGAGAGAGAGAGAGAGAGAGAGAGAGAGAATCACCCCGTGATCTTAGGGTGAAGGGTAGTATACAAATTTAATCAATATTACTACTACTACTACTACTACTACTACTACTACTACTACTACAAATAATAATAATATAATATAATATACCTTCTCATTTTGTTTCAGGATGTGCACATTAGATTGCTGTTGTTCAGTCGTTCAGTCGTGTCCAACTCTTCGTGACCCCATGGACCAGAGCATGCCAGGCATGCCTATCCTTCACTGCCTCTCACAGTTTGGCCAAACTCATGTTAGTAGCTTCGAGAACACTGTCCAACCATCTCATCCTCTGTTGTCCCCTTCTCCTTGTGCCCTCCATCTTTCCCAACATCAGGCTCATGAGGTGGCCAAAGTACTGGAGCCTCAACTTCAGGATCTGTCCTTCTAGTGAGCACTCAGGGCTGATTTCTTTAAGAATGGATAGGTTTGATCTTCTTGCAGACCATGGGACTCTCAAGAGTCTCCTCCAGCACCATAATTCAAAAGCATCAATTCTTCAGCGATCAGCCTTCTTTACGGTCCAGCTCTCACTTCCGTACATTACTACTGGGAAAACCATAGCTTTAACTATATGGACCTTTGTAGGCTCAGCTTTAAATGCAATTTAATTTAATTTCTCCCTAGCCCACTCTTAGACCTACTGTTAGGTAGAGTGAGGCAGCTGCCTTAGACAGCTTATTTTGGTTGCCATGAAAGGGCAACAAACTGTTCTTTAATTTGATATGACAGCATTTTTTAAGAGTCAGGGAGGAAGCAGGAGAAAGGTGCTTCTGATATTTTCTGCTGCAGGTATCAAAATGACTTGATCAGCATCGGGTATCATGGGTCGTATCCAGCTAACAAGTCCCAGCAGTGTGAGGATTTGCATTTGTACAATGGGACTTCCCCCTCTCCTCCTTCCATGTTTTAGGGGTTCCCCCAATCATTCAGAGCAGATTTGGGGAGGATATGAAGTGCATGGGGAGGGATGGAGGGAGGGGCGTGGGGAATTTTTTTTCTGCTAATGGAATATACCACCCTATGCATTGTGGAGGGGGCACCCTTTGCTGCTCTACTGCAAAATGCCTTGGGCTGCCCCAATTTAAAAATAAAATAAAATACATTGCATGGGGAGTGTGTAGGCCAACTACCTGGATTTGTACAAGAGTGTAAAACTCACCTTCCCCTTGTTTGGTAATTCAAAACACCTGAATTCTTGATATGCTTCTACACAGAAGGCTCCTATAGCCTGTCTCCAGTCATTAATTAGAGCTCATAATGATTTTTCCAACTTTCTTTGATTTTTAAAACCTACTTGTCATTATTAACTTTTAATAACGTTCAAAGGAAACCCCCCCCCCGGGTCATTCTCTTGTTGCTTCTGCCTTTATTCTTTCACCATTCCTCTTGCTTTGTGCCTCAGGGCTCATTATTTATGCCTATGTTGTCTGGTAAGTAGCAAAGCAACACTGTTGTCACTACAAATTATACCTAGTAGGGAGCCCAGCCAAGGGCTGTCATTGACCTAATGAGGTGTGCCCAGGCAGTGATGAAATGCACCTCCATTCTTGGCCTCTAGGTGGCAACCACTTTATAGGAGCGATGGCTCAAGAGGAAGGAAAGCTGCCCGCATGGTTATTTGGCAGCCCTTGCAGTCTTCCAAAACAGCTGTTTTGAGGCTGGAAATTAAAAAACACAGGTGGAGGATGCATGGGTCAAATCTCACGCACTGATATTGCTTGGGCATCTTCTGCCACCGGAAATGTACAAGAATAGCCTTTTCTTTGTACTGATTGCAGGGAACCGATAAGCTTTAGACTGAAGCCAATGGCAGATTCTCACAGAGTCTACTGCAAAGGTTTTATATTTCGCATATCAGTGCACCGTATGAGCTTAATCCACTCGATAGTTCTTCTTAAAGCTTAGTCATGGAATGATGTGACATAACCAGCACCAAAGTTATTCAGGAAGGAGCACAGTCCAAGAATTGTACGTGTTTTAATTGACAGCACCTGACATCTTCTTGTCAGCGATAGGAAGCTGGCGCATTTGTGAAATAAAATAAAGGATGTTTCAGAATACAAACAGTATTTTTAGTTCAGCTAATGGTTCAGTTGCAGACGGGGGAATCATGGGGAGCCAATCAGCCTAACCCCATGCCTCACAGTTGATGTACCCAGCAGAATCTGCCCATTTTGTGCCTGTGAGAGGGGACTCATCAACAAAAGGGGTAATCTTGGGCTGAAATGCTTGAGGAGCATAGGAGTCCCTTTGTTCTTCCCCCAATAAAATATCTGAGGGAGTTGGGGGGCCCAAAGTTGATGGACATTGCCATCCAAATGGTGTGTGTGCACTGCGTCACATGATTGATTATGTGGATCAGGGATTTTCTCCCCCCCCCCATATTTTATTCAACTCGGCACCCCTGTTGAGAGGCATCATCTGAATCCACTTTATGTGACCCAGCAACAGACCTTTTAAAAAGAAGGTCTATTTAAAAGAAGGTCTATTTAAAAAGAAGGTCTCTTCTATTTTCATGGGTAACATTGTACAGGCCTGCTGGATCTTGACCAAATTATTCCGTTTCTCATCCTTCTTATAGGACCCGAAGAGCTCTTAGTGTACATAGGTGGTTTTTTGTGTCTGGGCATTATATTTTTATTGTGTGTTACATTGCACATGAGGAAAAGCACTCAAAATATGAGAATTGCAGCCTTTTTATAAGTCCTTGATAGCAATACCTGTAACTCTAAGGGGGCTGAAATGACCTCCATGCTCATACATTCATGAGCAGTGCTTTTTTCTGGGGGGACGCAGGAGTACGCATACCCCTAAACATTTTGTGAATCTAAGTTTGGCCTCATTGAGGGGCAGTAATTCAATATAAGTAGGAAAATGAGAGTACCCCTAAACATTTTTTTTTTAGAAAAAAAGCACTGATATGCCAGTCAGTCATGTTACTTGCTCCATATTTCATATCAATGTTAAAGGGCTCGATCCACATGCAGTGTGGATATGCACTACCCAAGCAGGAATGCTGGGCTTGGACATGCAGAAATGCCCCACAGCCAGTTCAAACTAGAAGAGTCACTTGTTAGCTACATTTCCATCTAGAGCAGCTCTATCTTAATCCCTTCTCAGCCACTGTGTCAAACAACTGAAGTGTAGAAACTTTTAGTATCCTAATTCAATATGAAATCTTTCTTCCTTCTTCTGAAGGAATCATAAATATTCTCAGGATATGAGAAAGTGTCTCCTATTCCCGGCTGCAGTCGTTTTGGCTTGCATTTTCCTTTGTAGCACTGCTACAAAACAGTTTCGTTTCAGCTGCCTGTCAAACTGATGCTTTAGGTTTAACCCTCGTCTTTGATCATTCATTCTACTTTGCCTCTGACCTGACTTCACTTCCCAACTCAGAGGCTTGTTTCCACTTCCTTTTCACCAACAGGCTCTTATTATGGCCCTTTATTCTGGTTTATGCATTTTGAGAGGGACTCTGGCTGAGAGTAGCTATACTAACATCAGCCGTCCCCAACCTGGTGCCCTCCAGATGTTTGTCACTGTAACTCCCACCGGCCCCAGCCAGCATGGCCAATTGTCAGGGATGACAATGGATTGCAGTCGAAAGCATATAGAGGGGACCAGGTTGGGCAAGACTGCATGATGCCATCTCATGAGACAGGCCACTGCTCAAATCACTTGGGCTGTGAGCTACTCTGCTGCTTTCATCCGCCTTGGCTGACACATAGACTCTGGGTTTGCAAAAAGTACATATTGGTACAGGAGCCCATGAAGCATTGCTTCTGGTACCAGTAAGTGCTTCCAAGTTCTTTTATTTCTGAGCTGGGTGCTTAGCATGTGCAAATCTTGAGTACCAACACAGCTTTTGGGGTCATATGCTTGCCTTCTGTGAACACTTGCCTCTCTTTATTTGTGATATTTACCTCCCATCTTTCTTCCACCACTGGTACGCAAGGTACCACAAATGTGGCTTACAGGTGGTCACACCCAAGCATTGAATGGATCCAGACCTGCTTACATGCAGCAATCTTGTGCCTTCAGGCCATCCCTGGAGACACATAAGCATTTGTTTGTGCAAGTCAAAGAGGAAACTTGCAAACTATGAATTAGCTCCAAGTCACATAGTCTTGTCTGCTGTTTTGGGTGTTGCTTAAATCAATTTGCCTGCTCTTGAGTTCTGTGAGCTTCATAGCATTCCAATCTAATACAGACTGTGTAAAGTGTTGTTTATGCTGGGAGTGGCAGCAAAGTGAAAACACAGGCATTATTTAATGTCTGAGTTACCCTCTGGCCTGCTAGGTGAGCATATCAGATGGGGATTGTTCAAGCCTGCTCAGATTTCCTAGGCCTCACTTTCTGCCTGAGCTCTGTGTTCTCTTTCAGTGCTTTTGTCTTGCTGAAATATCAACTGGGACTGTGATAATGGATCTTGCTTGCCTGGATGGAGGGAGAGGTGTTTATGTAGGACCTTTTGGCTTTGTGTGACTGGAATGTCCTAGGCACTTTTACCCTTGGTTCTGCTCTACAGCGTATAAACCCTGGAAGGCTGCATGTGCAGTTATGTGGTCCTCCAGCTAAAACAGGGTCATTACCGCAAACTAAAAGATAGATCCCCCCCCCAAAAAAAACCCAGCAGAGGTGCTCAGAGCTCCAGAAATGTAGGTGTAGTAGATTGCTTCCTCGTTGCCTGGAAAGATCAGCCTCATTTCAAGATCCAAAGGTGGTTCAAGTTTCTTCTTCTTTCTTCTTTGGCGATCACTCATATCAGAGTAAGATTGTCTTCCATAAACACGGTTTTAACAGTGAGTCCATAAGTGACTGTGGAGCCCAATTCTGGATCCACACGTCCTTCCACAGTGGGGACATATGTTTCTGGGTGGGAGTTGATCACAGTGAGGGTTTGCCAAGTGTGCCTTCCTCTTAGCACGTTTCTCCCTTGTGTCCTGAGTTCCCAGCTCCAGTGTCTTCAAAGCCCATGACATCTTTGGTAAAGGCTGTTCTCCAATTGGAGTGCTCACAGGCCAGTGTTTATAGTACTTTTTTTTTTTTTTTTTGCCTCAAGAGAGTCTTCAAACCTCTTTTGTCGACCACCAACATTACGCTTACTATTTTAAGGTTCGGAATAGAGTAGTTGCTTTGGAAGACGATAATCAGGCATCCAAACAACATGACCAGTTCAATGAAGTTGATGTTGAAGAATCATTGCTTCAACACTGGTGATCTTTGCTTCATTCGCTGGATCATCACCTTGTCATGGTGAGTGGGCTTGCACATTCCTATGACATACCTGTGCTAAATGCTGAAAGAGGAAGATGGAAGACTGACACTCTTTCCTACTTCCTATTTCACTTCTACATGCTTCTCAAGGTTCAAATTAATTATTTTACCCTCGGAAAGGCAGCATGTGGTTTTCCTCTTTCTGGGGACAGAAAGAGAGAAGAGGCAAGAGAGGATGGTTCCCACTGCATTTGCTCAAAAAATCAAATGCATCCAGAGGCCTCAGAAGGTTGGCAGACCTTGGCTTAAGAGGGACAAATACACTGATTTGATGTAATGCAGCTTGCAAGGGTAGGTGACATTTTCTTCCATCTGTTTCCCCTCTCCCTCTCCCCCCCTCCTCTGTTCTCTCCTCTTCTCAAGTCCTGGAGTACACATGTACATTTTAAAAAAAGAAAAGAAACAAAGGTGTCCAAGCAATCCCAATTCCAACACAGCTAATTCCTTCACCAACACCTACATCAATCATAAGGACAAATGAAATTGTGCCGCTGGCATGTATCAGACCAGGGCTTCTTTAGTGCTAATAGATTTTTGCAATTTCTCTTGGCTACAAAGACCTTAACACAGCCGACGGAGTCACATGCTCTCCATGGATCTGACAAAGATAAGGAGGCCTAAAATGCATGTCCAGTGTTGCGTATTGGATTTCAGCCCAAAGGCAAATTTGTAAACTGCGTGGGACCATGCCATACATTCCCAGATTGTCATCGTTCTCAAAGGATCCCAAAGCACTTTACAAAGCAATTTAAATTATCACTCCTATCCATGCATATTAACTGAAGATTTTGTGGAAGGGAGTGAAGGAAAGAGAGGTGGGGGGGGGGGAGAAAGAGAGAAAGAGCCTCTTAATTGTCTCAGCGCCTGTATAAAAATGACCCATTCATCATAAATAAGGAATGAACTTAACCAAGCATGAGCCAGTTTGGGTACAAAAGGCAATCAGGCCCTGGCTGCAGCCCTTCAAAGCAAAAGTGCTCCCTTGTTAATAATACATCTGGAGATAAAGAAAGGGGGTAAGATACCTGGAGAGTTCCAATTAGCAGACACTGCTTTCCCCCTTGTACTTTAAATGAAGTTTGTTAGAATTACAAACGAGACACATGGCAATGGTGCTGCAAGTGCTGACTTTGCGAAACAGAGCTCAGCGCTTTATGACTCACTGCTTCCTTATAGCCTGGAGGAAGAGGATGGAGAGGGAACAGGAGGTGAAGAATTAGAAAAAAAAAAAAATTCCAAGGGACTACCCAGAGAGTAGGGAAAACTTGTAAAAGTGCATGTCATAGGGAAGGATTTTACACTCTGCACCAACATTTTACCTTCAGAAAGTCATTTGTATCTGTAGTGTTCAACCAAACCATCAGTTGGAGACCTGAGAACAAGACCTGTGCTCATACACACACTCATGAGGTTCGCAGGCATAGGATGCAGAAAGCTGCCTTATACAGCGGACGCTCGGGTTGCAAACGTGATCCGTGTGGGAGGCACGTTTGCAACCTGCAGCGCCGCATCTGCGCACGTACGGGTTGCGATTCGGCGCATCTGCACATGCGCAAAGCACGATTGCCGAAACCCGGAAGTAACATGTTCCGGTACTTCCGGGTTTGACGCGTCTGTGACCCAAAAATGCGCAACCCACAGAGAGCCCAACCCAAGGTATGACTACTGAATTAGACCATTGGTCCATCTAGTGTTTGCATTGACTGGCAGTGGCTCTCCAGGGTTTCAGGCAAGGGTATCTCCCAGCTCTACCTGGAAATGCTAGACCTGGGCTTTGGGACCTTCTGCTTGCAAAGTAGATGCTCTACCACTGAGCTATGGCTCTTCTGGAAGCAAAAACAGACTTGTGTGTGTGTGTGTGTGTGCGTGCATTATGAAATGTCTTCCCATCTCCTTACTCTAAAATAAATTCCAAATTGGATTTTAAAATTACAAAATTTAATACTCTGTAAAAAATAACAAGATGTCAGTTTCTTTTCTTTTAAAATTATGCTCAAGGTGGCATGCAAACCATAAAAAGAACTCTTTCTGTGTATATATAGCCAGCATTATTCACCGTAATTAACCAGACAGTAAAGGAACAGAGGAAAATTAGATTGCACAATCAAGTGTTCACATGCTGCAATATGGTGGCAGCTTTATGGGCTTGCTTCATTTCCACGATACATTGCGTATTTCACAATTGTGACACAGGAGAAGATTGATTTAATCCTCTAAATGAAGACTTTAAAAAAAAAATCTATGTGTAATGGAACATAAGGAGAGGGTGGCATTTAACAGGTTAACTCTCCAGTGCTTTATATAGGGCCTGTATAGATGCCCAAACCAGCTTTGCTGGTTTTCTTCTAGACAATGTGTTTTAAGACAGTGTTTTTCAACCACTGTTCCGCGGCACACTAGTGTGCCGCGAGATGTTGCCTGGTGTGCCGTGGGAAAAATTCCAGCCAGAATATCAGCTTTGTGTTCAGCCAAACAGGCCCTGGTTGTGCACTGAATGAAGTATTTTATAATTTTTCATATTTCTGTTTACTTACTATTTCATAATAAAGTAATTATAAAATACTTTCTTTGTGTTTATTTGATTCCTATTCAAGAGAATTACTTTATATATAGTCAATATAGGCACAGAGTTAATTTTTTTAACATTTTCTAATGGTGGTGTGCCTCGTGATTTTTTTCATGAAACAAGTGTGCCTTTGCCCAAAAAAGGTTGAAAAACACTGTTTTAAGAGATTGATTTTATATATGGATGTATCATGCGAAGATGAATTAATGGAATGTGAGCTTATTTTTAGACTATAGAGCCAAGGCAGTGACATAGCCTTACCTTATAAGGACATGGTGTTACTCTGGGCTGCTTGCTAAGATTGATGCTGGATTAATAATAAGTAAGAGTAGAAGAAGGCTAACAACAAAAGAAGGCGGTTTTGATTTCTGCCATATTCCCACACCCAGATAGTGTGTCGTGTCCCTGCTAGGGAGGTCCCAAAACAAAATTTGACTGGAGTAGTGAGAGGATGAGCTGATGGTGAACCAATATTGAGGATGAAGATGCAATGAAGGAAGGCTCCCAGTGGGGTTTTGCTCAATGTTTTTGGGCCGTAAGGGAGGATTATATGGGAGAAGACATTAATGTGTATATTGTAATCTCCGGCTCATTTCAGAGATCCTCCTTCCAAATCACTGACCAAATACAGAAAGAGCTCCAGGACTGGTAGTGACAAAAAGAAATGAAGTCTATCCTTATGAAAATATCCACAAATCCAATAAGCAAGCTTCATTAGCTTGAGAGTTCCTGGGGGAACACTTGCCTAGAGGCAAAGCTAATTTGGTTTAGCTACAGCCAACCCCCCAAATATTTCCTTCTGTTGTGAATAGCAGGCTACGGCCAGGAGCGGCAGGGGGGATTCTGACCAGAACATGGTGAGGTCAAAGGGTTAAAGTCCATGGTCCTGAACCAGTTCCCCAGATACCCTCACCAGCTCATTGCTAAAGACGAAAAACTATGAAAAGAAACTACATGACAAACACCATGTTGACTTTTACCCTAAGTTCCTTTTCCCTCCTGGAGGTCTATTAGCATGACCATGTGTCCTCCTTTACAGAGGACAGCTCTCTATGTGAAGGAGCCCTCTGTTTGAAATACAGTGGTACCTTGGGTTACATACGCTTCAGGTTACATACTCCGCTAATCCAGAAATAATGCTTCAGGTTAAGAACTTTGCTTCAGGATAAGAACAGAAATCGTGCTCTGGCATTGCAGCGGCAGCGGGAGGTCCCATTAGCTAACGTGGTGCTTCAGGTTAAGAACAGTTTCAGGTTAAGAACGGACCTCTGGAACGAATTAAGTACGTAACCAGAGGTACCACTGTATAAAGAACCATTTGAAGGGAGAGCAGTGGCCTCATAATTGCCCATCAACAGTTAGCATGTGGGCAGATGAATGGGCAGTCACACAGGTCAACTGGTCACAGCCTTCCCCATTATGGTGAAATGTTTTCTATTTCTTTTCTTTAGAAAGCAGGGTCTTCTGTGTAGTTGCCCTGTTCTGTGGAACAGCATTGCTGTCAAGATACAGGAGGTACCCACCACCAGAACTTTCTGGAAATGACTGAATATATTTTTGTTCCAACTAGCTTTTCTGGTTGGATAAGGTAGAAGGTAAAGGACCCCTGGACGGTTAAGTCAAAGGTGACTATGGGGTGTAGCGCTCATCTCATTTTTCAGACCGATTGAGCCAGTGTTTGTCCACAGACAGCTTAAATAGGTATCTGCCATGGGTTTCTCATTTTAGATTTGTGTGCTGCTATTTTTATGTGTTGTTTTAAAACTGTTTTGTTGTAATTTGTCCTGAGCCTTGTAAAATAATAATAATAATAATAATAATAATAATAATAATAATAATAATGCCATCATTTCTAAATGTGCATCTTTTGTATGCTCTTCTTTGGCAATATGCTTCCTCTCTCTTTTTTTGGGCAGTTTGTAGATACAAATTGTCAAAAAAGGTGACCTTAAGTGGGGTGTCTCATATATAGTGAAGGCCTTGGAGTTGAGATGACGTGCTCCCTATCTCAGTGTGCAATATAGCTATTCCAGTTAGTGCTTCTTAGACGCCTGTTGTCAAAGTTACCAGAATCTCTTGTTTGTTACTTGGAGACCAGAATGAAGGCAACTAAGGGGCAACTAAGCTCATCCCTTATACCCATCACAACCCTGAGGTTCACTGCACATGTTTATCTTGCTCCAATTAAAACATGATTTAAATCACTGAAATCTAAGTCTATGTTATCTCATTTAATTGAGTTATGAACTAGGCTCTCCTTCTGTCATTCATCTTGCACCATCCTGCATCAGAACTATTTTTGCCCAGTCTCTGGATACAGCCAAATGTTGGACGGAAGTCTTCAGATGACAACCTGAATGAGAAAGAATACTAATGAGCTGCCTCTGAGCTACTTTTTCTTCAGCATGATCAACACGAAGTGGATTTTGTTTGTTGTGCTCAGTTCAGTGGGTGGTGTGGATGGTGTTCACTGCCCCACTGAGAATCACGTTGTAGGCGAATGTGTGCCAAATAAGATGCCAGCAACTTGACACCTGTTGCATAATAAACCCAAAGAACTCTTGCTTTTAATTGGTTTGCAGAAATGCCAGACTTAGCATCAATTAACACATCTTGAACAGTTCTTGAAGAGTTCTTCAGCTGTGGCTCAAAACATTAAACATTTGAGCTTATGTGGGGAAACTTGTTCCTAATGGGCATCCGCTGCTGTCAGTTGTCTGTTTCTTCCTGTTCGCGTCAATCCAAGTACAATTAGCAGAACAGGTGGGGTAGGAAATTGCTGTAGCTCAGCAGTGAAAGAGCATGTCTTGCATGCAAAAGGTCTTAGGTTCAGAAGAAGAAGAGAAGAAGAGTTTGGATTTGATATCCCGCTTTTCACTACCCGAAGGAGTCTCAAAGTGACTAACATTCTCCTTTCCCTTCCTCCCCCACAACAAACACTCTGTGAGGTGAGTGGGGCTGAGAGACTTCAAAGAAGTGTGACTAGCCCAAGGTCACCCAGCAGCTGCATGTGGAGGAGCGGGGAATCGAACCCAGTTCACCAGATAACGAGTCTACCACTCTTAACCACTACACCACACTGACCCTACCGTCTCCAGGCAAGGATGGGGAATCCCTTGATTGAAAAACTGGGAAGCTGCTGGTGGTCAACATCAGTTGCAATGAGCCAGCTGCACCGATGGTCTGATTCGTTATAAGGCAGAACCCCATATTGACAAGCAGAATGGAAATTCATGCATTCAACACTGGAAAGAGAGGTTGGTGGGTGGATGAGCGAAAGGCATAAAGCCAGTAGTAGATACAGATACTGTAGAGCAGGGGTGGGGAACCTATCTGTCTGGCTCTTGAGACTCTCTCTAGGCAATGCTCCCTCATCCCAGACCTCACCACTCAGAAGTCCTGCCCCTTCTTCTTGAGTGCTTTTGACTTGCTGGGGGGTGTTCCTGAACTCTGCTAATGTCTTCTGGTGGTCTGAATGGAGGATTAGAGAGCGATGTGTGAGTGCACATGGAAACTAGACTACTGCACAAAGGTAACATTTACATTAATCATTCTGCCTACCTATGCCTCTGGGACCAGCCACCACTGGTAGGGCCCTTCAGAATGTTGTTCAGGTGGGAATACTGTATATCCCTTGGACACACCCAAAAAATCCCCACCACTAATGCAGTTGCTTCCCTGCATTAATAACTCTGAGCATGAAACACACTGCTCAAAATATGCTAGACTGAACCCAGGTACTGGTATTTAAAAAGATATACATTATAAGCATTTTTCAGCAGACCTTTCCACAGAGTACTCCTGTTAATGGACACACACACACACACACACACACACACACACACACACAGCTAACAACTTGAAACAGTATAAAAATAACAAATGAAAACATTCAATTTCTCTTGCATTGCTGAGGACCCACACATGATGCACGAGAAATCCATTATTGGATCCCCTGATGATGTCTTTGAAAACAAACAAACATGAGCACAGCCAGGCCAGAAAGTAGTCATTGCTGCTGCAGAAAAGCCTAGGATACCTTCCAGATCAATTAGCATCAACAATGGAATTGGGCGAGTCCACCCCTAGCTCTTCCAGTTAGGGATGAACCAATCTGTCAATTTAAGTTCCTCTCCATTTCCCAATCTGAAGTTCAGTTCACAACATTTACTCATCATTTTTGCAATTTTTAATTAAAAATAAAAAGCCTCATGAAAACTATTCAGCATTTTAGTGTGCATTTCGCAAAATATACATATTTGGTATGTAATTTTCCCTATTATATACACATTTTCAAGCAATTTCCCCTCATGTAATGTATTTTGGTATGTTAGTTTCACCAATATATGCATGTTTCACATATATGCATTTTTTGGTAAATATTGCTTAGTTGGGGAACTGCACCACAAAATTCAGTTAAGTGTGAATTTCAAAGGATGGGTGTGTATAGGTTCTCAAATTGTTTTGAAAAGTGTGGATTTGATAGATTCACTTTTAACTGTGAATTGAATCAAATTTCTCCCCCGTCCCAGTCTCTGCAGAGACAGAAAGTGGATATTTGGAAAATAGATACCAGTCCAGCAGGCAGAAAGGAACCAATTTTAAACATCAGTTCTAATCAATGCATTAGGAAACTTGGCCCAGTATAAGTAAGATGAGACCTTCCCACAGGATCATTTCTTTATATGTGTGATGCTATGCAATCTTTTGAATTGCCTTAAACTTTCCATCAGAACTTGCCTTCTGCCATGAAGAATTCTATGTAATGATGCCACTAAAGTCCATAGTTAGCTGGTGCAGAATACAAATTTCTCCTCCCCATAGTTTTCTGATGTCACAAACCACTTGTATTCCTCACAGATGGCCTTGAGCCACACTATCAAGATCTTTCTTATTATAAAGACAAATGTTTTTTTTTTCATTCTTCCTGGCATGTTCTCTTTGAAGGTATTTTTAAGGAACTGGGCTTAATAAGACCATCATACATGTGTGTCTGATTCCAGGTCTAGTGATATTTCTGGTTTTTAGCTTCTTGTTTTCCTCAATTTCATTGGGTGCTCTTATTCTTAAAAAAAATAAAAATATCCTGGTTGGATCAGGCCAAAGGCCCATCACTGTGTTACAGTTTGGGATCTCGCTCCTATTGGAGTGATGTCTTCTGTTCATCTTCTGTTGGAACAGGAACAGGAATCTGTGGCATTGAACCTCCTGGACCAGTTCCTCTTTATTCCTGCTTTTGCTGCTGGTTCACATGCGCTCTCTGAGTGAGCAAGCAAGGAGGACAAAAAAATGCCCTATGATTGGATCAGATCAAAGGCCCATCTGCTCCACCATCCCATTCTCACAGTGGCCAAGCTAATGTCCATGGGAAGCCTGCAAGCAGGAACAGGATGCAACAGTGCTTTTCACAGCCAAATGCCAGTTGCTGGAAGCCACAGGAGTTGAGATTGTTTTTGTGCTCAAATCCTGCTTGCAGGTTTCTGACAACTGTAAGAGCAGGGCAATGGATTAGATAGGCCATTGGCCTGATCCAGCAGGCTTTTCTTATGTTCTTATTGCAGGTTTTATGTCGTTTGCTCCTGTGCAGGCATGCACTGAAGCAAATCCTACTATGTTCAGTGGTGCTTTCTCCTCCCAGTTAAGTGTGCATAGGATTACAGCCAAAGCTACCTGGAAGTGCATTTGTACCCACTGTTGCTCCAGGTTTTTCTTATTGCACTTCCATCCATTCCACCATTTTTGAATGGGACCCTCAAGGCAATGTCTTCCTTCTTAGAGCTCTGTCAAGCACACAAATACCCTCTTGCCAGCAGGGATGGATATCACTAATGGAATTAGATTATTATGTCCTTCTCCCTTCCATTACTCTCTGCCAATTACTGTCTGCTTCCATCTGCTCTGTGGTGTCAAGATTGATCATCTCCTCTCCATGCAAAGGGTTCATCTCCAACTTTCCCTTGGCTTGCACCAGCTGGATTTCTAAATGAATACAAATAATCACTAATAATCACTAGAAATTAAGTTGCAGCAAGCAAAACAGATATCCCAAGCAAAGTTCATGTGCCTCATTGTTCATTAAACCACAGTTTGTTCGGCTGATCTGGTGCAGCATCTC
Organism: Lacerta agilis; assembly: GCF_009819535.1. Taxonomy (NCBI): domain Eukaryota; kingdom Metazoa; phylum Chordata; class Lepidosauria; order Squamata; family Lacertidae; genus Lacerta; species Lacerta agilis. Next base: position 84,421,565 of record NC_046314.1, on the reverse strand, counting down.
AGGTTAAATTTCCAGGTAACTCATTTAGTTCTTTAATGGGCACAGTGTAAGTTCATTCTATATGCTGTTTTGTTTGTGAATACAGTTTTATTCTCCCATGTTTTTAATGGACGGTTTCCCTGCTTTTGTTGTCCTACTATGTTTTTTTTCTTGCTGCTTTTATCATTATTTTAAATATACCGGTATATATTGTTAATGTGGCATTGTGCTGGTATGAAGTGATTAGATGTTATTATTAGAGACCTTGAAAATCATGTTGAAACAGTGGCTAGATTTCTTAAAAGAAAAAAGATATGTGAATAATATGAGTTAAATGCTTCTATCAACGATAATCCAACTATGATAGAGACCTTTATGGGAAGGATTGGCTTGTTCAGATAGACGTTGGTACTGCAACACTGAAAAGCCCTCTTTGATGCATATGATGCAGCTATGTCTTGTGGTGCCTTCTTTCTGGTCAGAAATAGTTGCTCATATTAACTTTGTTTTGGGAAAAATCACTGATATTTGTGATGCTAATGTACTCTTAAATTATATTCCTGTAGTTTGGGGACTAACAGATGGACAACGAAAGCTGATCTGGCAAGCACTTATGGTGGCTAAGAGACTTGTACTGCAAGACTGGAAGGACGAACACCCTTCATTCATTGCCTGAAGATATCTCTGCCCTTTCTCAAATTGAACACGTTACTTATTATTGTCATTCTCACTTAGATACCTGTTTGAACATATGGACTGCCTATATTAACCTATATGTTTATATTGTTGGTTTACAGGTTTTCTTTCTTTTTTCCTTTTTAAAAAAAGGTATAATAAAAAGGTAAAATTCCTGGATGCCTAGATCGACGTCTGGGGCAAGTACTCTTTGATGAGAGAACCCAAGCAGAGATTTAAAATCACAAAATATGCAGCAAAGTAAAGCATGGAATGATAGGCTCATAGACATTTAAAACACCCCCTTCCAAGTTGCTTCCAAAGTTCCCCTCTCCTCTTAGCATAGAAAGAAACCACATTTGGTAAGTTAGTAAAGGTTTCCTTACAAACTCTTCAAAGGTCGGATTCATGTGTTTTTGCATACAGCAGTTAGAAAACAAAGGCAGTAAAACTTAAGTTCTAAAGAATTCTGAAACATTTGTACAGAAACAGGAAAAAAACCTGGTAGGATTCAATTGGTAGAATGGGAAGAACAAAGGTGAGGGGAAGTGTCCTAGCTATGCCTGGCAGGACAGCTTATTTTATTGTCATAACCCAGGCATCCCCAACCTGCGGCCCTCCAGATGTTTTGCCCTACAACTCCCATGATCCCTAGCTAACAGGACCAGAGGTCAGGGATGATGGGAATTGTAGCCAAAAACATCTGGAGGGCTGAAAGTTGGGGATACCTGGTCTTAACCCCTCCATGCATTAATTAAGTATGTTGGTTATATGAGGTTGATTATCCCACAAAAATTAGGATTGATGGAATACCCATATAGTGGTACCTCTGGTTATGTACTTAATTCATTCCAGAGGTCCGTTCTTAACCTGAAGCTAATGGGACCTCCTGCTGCCGCCGAGCTGCCAGAGCACGATTTCTGTTCTTATCCTGAAGCAAAGTTCTTAACCTGAATCGTTGTTTCTGGGTTAGCGGAGTATGTAACCTGAAGTGTATGTAACCTGAAGCGTATGCAACCCGAGGTACCACTGTATTGTTAATGGCAGCTGGAATTTTTTATTATTATTATCATTATTTATTTTTCCTTCTTTTTGTGATAGGTGCAAATAATTGTTTAAAAAAGTAATTTGGAAAGTAATTCAAAAACTTAGTGGCACCAAATACTGAAAAAGAATGTAGTTGAAAACCAGAGCAGCACATTTTAAATTGTGAATCAGTGATTCGTTAGTGGAAATAGTTATATAAAAAAAGGGTTTGTCCACCTTTTCTTTTGCCAAAGTCAATGAGTTTATGGCATGAATTGTCTCCCATACTAATGTTGACACATACGGGGAAAGGTGGTCTAGTTCTGTACTAGGGCAGCATCTGTGTCGCTCCTTTTCAGACCTCCGTGAAATGTAATTGCCTGTCAGTGCTCAAGGGTAGCCAGGCCCCATTTTGTAAAACCACCCCGCTGCTACTGCTGACACAACATTAGCAACACAAGGAGGTCTTGTGCAGCCAGCCTGCCAGTGGCATTTCAAACACTATGTCGACTACACTTGCTCTGAGCAAGGTTAGAGCCTTGAAGTAATTGACAAAAGACTTGTGTTTGGCAACATCTCCCTCCCCCCTTCCACTCTGCCATTCCCCTCCAGATATGACATATTTCATCCTCAGTGGATTTCTGACTTGCGTCTGTGGTTTGGTTTGCCCAGATTTTCTCCAATTTGCTGCTTCCCAATTAATCAATTTCAGCTTGGCGTTGGTAATCTGGGTAAGGCTGCTGGGCCCTTCTGTCAGAAACCGCACAAGTGTTTATTTTCTGTAGCCCATAAAAGAAGGAGGGGGCAGGATGGTGACAAGCCATTAACAAAATCTTCAGTGTTTCATTTTATGACTGTCAGCTGTTCTCAAGCAATCAGTCATATAAAACCAGTGCTAAAGCGTAACTGCTAGAAAGGTCCACAGCTCCACCAAACAGAGTAGATTCCCTCCCCAAATAAAGGAAAGAGAAAGAGTGTGAATAACCACATGTTAATTCAAAGAGACATATAGCATTGCAGCTCTTACCAATATAATCTCATGTGAGATGGCTGAGCTGCCTGATAAAAGGAGCTGGGAAAGCACCAGCTGTTTTCTATGGAAATATGTGATAATACAAATGAAATGCAAAAACTTTCAGAGTGAATAATGACAGCATTTATTTGTTTTGTATTTGGGTACCTTGTGGTAGGTCAACCAGGGGCGTTTCTAGCCCCTTGGCTGCCCGGGGCGGGAAGCCAAGAGGCACCCCTGGGGGGCGGGGGATCACGGCATGTGCGTGCGTCATGACGTCATGACGCACGTGCACAGCATGACACCCCGCCCCCGGGGATGCCGGGCGGTGGCTCCTGCCTGCGCAGGGGGGAAAAGGGGAAGCATAGCGGGCGCTTGAATGCGGCCGCTTTGCTTCCCCCCTTTTCTCTTTCAGCCGCTTCTTTCGGTGCTGGCTGGGCTGCGCCCGCTTTGCTTCCTTTCCCCCTTTTTTCTCCCCTTTCGGCTGCTTCTTTCGGCATGAAGGGCAGGCCACCGAGGAGGGGGTGTCATGCCAGCGACAAGCGTGATGCCCCCTCCTCGCTGGCCCACCCCCCGCGCCGAAAAAAAGCCACTGGAAGGGGGAAAAGGCAGCATGCCACCATTCGGGGCCTGCCCGGCGGGGTGGGGTAGGGGGGCAGCCAAAGTGTCACCCCCCTCCCCTGGAACCTGGGGCAGCCCTCCCCACCCCCTTGCTCTGGCCCTGAGGACAACTGCTCCATACCCTCAATATACCATTTCATGTACCACATTCTTCCAATAGGTCTAGCAACTACTGTAGTAAAACCTACCAGATCTTTTGTTCAAAGAACTGCATTAAGGGCTTTGAATATAGAGAGCAAGCACAATTTCATATCTCTCAGTATTTGAGCATGAATGATCCATCACATCTTCTGAATCACTGCTTCCCAAAAAGTTTCTACTGGAGTGCAGGACCACCATATATGCAGGTAGGTCCCTCTTTGGATACTGGTCTAACCACCTTATAAGGCAAGTGTTACCATCATGGACACCCACATCCCTGGATTTCCAGTGAGCTATGCAGATGGGACAATTATGGATGTTTCCACACATCCATGGCATAAAATGCTTAAGCACACACTTTCAGAAGATAGCTCTTTTAACAGGCAGCTCTATAGCAAAAAGAGTGGGGTTTCCAAGCAAGAAAAGTGGAGTGGTGCTCCTGCTGTTGATTTTACTGGTAAAGCTCCCACTCGACAAAAAACTGAAATCAATTCCCTCTTGCACTATAGTCTGCAGGTGGAACTGCAAAATTAGTAGACATCCGATGCGGGGAGTTTTTTGTTTGATTTTCTGGGATAAAGGGGCTGCAAACAGATTTTTCTGGAACCAAGTAACATGGAAATTAGTGCTAAACATGCACTGTATTCTGGGGTTGCCATATCCCAAAACACTTTGCGCGGCCAGGCGAAGTCCCCCCGTACCCCGGGGCAGCCCCTGAGGGAAATAAAGACTCATGACAATGTTCTATGGGATTAAATTGGCCACAACTTTATTAATATTTCAGATGTAGGAAGACCTTGGCTCAGGCACTGGGTGCTTATCCTTCCAAGCCCCCCAGCTGGGGTTCTAGGTACCTTCAGGGTTATCCAGCATGATTGGGAAGTGGGCTAGTCTGGAGAACATATGTTCAAGCAGATAGTCCACCCCCCCTATGTTCGCTGCCACTGGAAGGGGAGGGCAGTGACGACCCTGGGCGTTTGGTCAATGCCTCCCCCTGAGACCCCTTTAACGGGAACCCTGTTATCGCCGCCACAATGGGGGCGGGAGTCACCGCCCCACGCCCTGTAAATGACTAAAGGATTCCGCCCAAGGCCTGCAACCACCAAAGTTGTGACGAATTGCTACGGGAAAGGCGAAACCTGCCAATGCAGGGAAATTCCTTTCCGGCCCTTCAACAGCGACCTTGTCATAGCAGCGCCTGCATGGCTGTGGAAAAAAGGTGGTTAAACCTGCAAAGTAAGCATCAATTGAGGGAGTGGAGGGTGGGGAAGCTCTGAATCCAACAGCCGCTTCCCAGGTATGACTCAAGTTCTATTGTGTGTACTGCATAATCCTTCCCTCTACCTGGCCAATCCCCCTGGCAACACCTCCCCAGCTGGGATTGGGCGGCTGCTAGAGTAGGTGGAGTCCACAGGTATCCCAACCTGGGGAAGGCGAAGCCAGACCAACTGCCAGGAGCTGCCACCGTGATTCAACGGGCCTCCCCGCAACCTCACAACATGCGGACCCCGTTTGATGTGGGGAACGCTCATTTTGTTGAGATTTTTTTTGGCAATATCTTGACAAATGATGGAGTTTATGGAGCCATTTTTTAAGGAGATTCGCCAAAATCTTCACTCCCGACATGGGTTGCCATACATCCAGATTTTCCTGGGTATTTAGCGATTTCCACCTGGACACTGTAATCAACTATATTCAACTGTCTATATCCAGGACATTCTGGACGTATGGCAACCCTACTTCCATGAGTTTCTGAGAAGTGGTTTTTACATCATGTGAAAGCTCAAATATCATGTGTGATTGAAATGGAAGAAATAGCTATATGAATGCAGTTAGAGTTCTACAATACTTCTCAACACCAAAAGCTGCTCCCCCTATCTTACATCGTCTGCCCAGATGAAGTATTTGACAGCTGAGGACCCACTTACATTCCCTCTCTTCACCTGGGAAAAAATGCACATGGTCTGTGAGGACTTTACAGCTGCCAGTCTTTAAAAAAGGAAAAAGGAAATGTGGTTTCTAAGCTGTGGACTGGCTGAAAATGAATTCTGAGATACTGAAAATAAACCTTAATTTGTTCTATATGCACGCACTGGATATATTCATCTGTTCTCACACTCATCTCCTTTCTCATTGGGTTAAACTGGCCCACCTTTTAAAACTGGTTACAGAATTGAGCATAAACCATAATTACAAACCACCAGAGCAAACAATTCCTTGGAGAAGAAAATGTTAAGGTTACCTTTTAAAGGGCAGAATATGTCAGTTCCAGTTCAGGCGTATACTCAAATCTTATTTTTTTAAAAAGAGAAAGCGACAGCAAAGATCCCTTTGCTTCCTCTCTCTCTCCTTCATTTTTTAAAATATTCAGGGCAGGCGACAACTGGATTAGTTCCAGGAAATAAAGAAACATGGCTTGTACCAACCAGGAAAATATCAGCAACAGCCCCTTGCACAAATGCTGACAAAAATGATAAGTACGCTTTCTTCCTTACAGTCAGAATTTATAACCTGAGGTATCTATTGTAATGGAAAAGTAAATGATCCCTTAATACTCAGATCAATCTTCTGAGAAAGTAACTTGAATAATGAGTTACAATTGTGGATGATGAAATTAAGACAAGAACAGTTAAATAAGGATCTTAAGGAATAGATAGTGTTTAGTCTGATTTGGGGCTTTCAATTAGACTTTAAAATGTATGCATAATGCAAGGGAGTGAGAAAATGAGGAAATGGGCCCCCAGTCCAGATCAAGAGGAGCCTTTTGATCAGAAATAGTATCAGAAAAAGCATCAAACTCGCATCATTTGAAGGGGTGGAGGGAAAGAGGGGAAATACTTCAAATAAAATTCTTGATGCAAATACTTTTCAGAGCTTAAAAAGATAGTGGGTGATTTCCATTTACAAAACTGTATAATCCCTCCAAACGATGCCGATGCAAATCAATTTGCTGCAGTTCTGATTGGAAATTATGTCTAGAAATTTACTCAAGTTGTAGATCGGGGGACCTCTGCCCCTTTTCTTGGTATAGCAGGATGTTACAAATGGATCTAGTGAAAAAATGTATGGGGGGGGAATCAATGGTGCTTACTCCCAGGTAACATTTTAAATTTAGGGCTGAGCAGTCTGGGAATTCTGCAGAACTGTGTTAGGATTTGCAGTGCTTCTGCTCAAATAGTGGTGAGCAAGGGGTACTGCTATCCATCTCCCCATTTGCCCCCCTTCAATAAACCCCAAGCAATCAATCCAGTACTAACGGTAAGCAGCAGTTCTGCTCTTAAAATCATGGGGAAGGCACATGCAAAACCTCGCCATGATCAACTTCCTCCAGGAAACCTGTGTCCCCACTGTGGAAGGACGTGTGGATCCAGAATTGACCTCCACGGTCACTTATCAACTCACTGTTAAGACCGTGTTCATGAAAGACAATCTTACTCGGCTACAAGTGATCGCCATAGAAGGAGGAGGAGGTCTTAGCCTCTGCATGGAGCAGCTGCAGCTCTCCAGATGTTCCTGGACTACAGCTCCCATCATCCCTAGTCATTGACCACAGTGGCTTGGGCTGATGGAGCTATTTGTAGTCAAATATCTGAAAGACCACAGGTTCAATTTCCCCACTGAGTGTTGCTAGGACCAGCCACCCCTCCACATGTCATAACTCCCCATTGTTTGGTAAAGAGAAATCTACATGTTTCATTCCATATCTACGCACGCACGCACACACGCACGCACACACACACACACACACACACACCACACAAATTGTGAACAGTGCTGGTGCAGTCTGGAAAAAAAGACTAGTGGCCACAACAAAGGTCTTTTCTAACATGGCATAATCCCTGTGGAAATATTTTCCAAGGCATGCTTCATTGACTAGTTTATTTAGGACAAGGGTGGGAACTATTTTTCTGCTAAGAGCTGCATTCCCTCAGGGGTAGAGATGGGAAAGAAATTTTATTATATTTGCATTTAAAGGCAAATCTATCTAATTTTCATTTTCCAAAACCCATATGAAGACCTAAACATAATTATCCTTCGTAATTCTCAGAATTTTGCAGTGCTGTTCTCCAGCCAAGTAGGTTCAAAAAGGACGGGGGTAAACCATGCATAAAAATGCATACATTGGTGGAAACATTATATGAAAATATATTACACATGGAGAAACTGTTCTGCAAAAAAAGGTTTATATTATAACCTGATCCAAAACACACACCAACCCCACTCACACAGAAAACCAAAGATCACCACAGCCAACCACAAATGAATAATCACACCCTATGCCAATCCCAACTTCTCTCATCGCCAAAGAAACACAAGCGAACAACAGAAAACCTACACAATCAACGTTGACACCAAACCCTACACATATTAAGGAAAATAGAAACATTATCACCCCACCTCACCCATCCCCCCATCCCACCCACCTCCTTTCCCCCTTCTCTCCCAAATGTCTCAACAACCAAATCTGATTTGTAAAAATGTTACATGGAAAAAATACGAGAGAGACACTGCACACACTTTTGTAAATCAAGAAAATCTTTAATAAAAAGGTGTATCTATTTATATAACAATGTTCCCATTGTGTGTACGCCGGAAACCTATGATCTCCGTAACCGCTGCACCAAACAGCATCAAATTAGGACAAAGCATAACTTGACCATCAAGGAAGGATCTGGCATCATAAAAATTCAAAAAAAACAAAACACCTGTCATGCCTAAAATATAGAATAAAGGCAAAAAGTGGTGCGCCTATTATACTTCACCAGCAAAAGGAATGAAGACCCCAACAGCATCCAATAGAAAGGCAGATTGCCTGTTGACATCATCAGACCTGGCCAGAGCAATGCTGGTGGTGGGGGGGTGGGGCTGGAGTGGTCCCCAGTGCCCTCACCTAAAATGGCCACCACAGCTTTGCATGCACCGAGAGAAAAAAAGACGGAGCAGGAGGCATGCCTGAGAGGTTGCACTCAGTAAGACCAGCTCTGAGGGGATTGTGTCGCTGGGGTGCGTAATTTTGGGACTGGGTAATTTTGGGACTGGGGTGGGGGGTAGAATGCTCTTTAAGGTCCCCAGTGCCCTCACCTAAAATGGCCACCGCAGCTTCGCATGCGCCAAAAGAAGAAAAAAAAAGACGGAGCAGGAGGCATGCCTGAGAGGTCGCACTGAGTAAGACCAGCTCTGAGGGGATTGTATCGCTGGGGTGCGTGATTTTGGGACTAGGGTGGGGGGAAGTGCTCTTTAAGGTCCCCAGTGCCCTCACTTAAAATGGCCGCTGTGCTGTTTTTACATGAGTAGAATGTGTTCTTTTATGTAATGGGAATCGGTGTGTTTTTACATGAGTAGAATGTGTCCTTTTATTTAAAATGCATCTCTGGGTTATTTTTGGGGCATATGAATTAGTTCATTTCCCCAAAAAATATATAGTCCGGCCTACCACATGGTCTGAGGGAAAGTGGACCGGCCCACGGCTGGAAAAGGTTGCTGACCCCTGCTCTAAAGGGACAGGGAAGAATGAAAACAGAAGCTTCCAGAATACTCTCGAGGTCAGGAGAATTTTAAAAAGCAAAAACAAAACAAAACCACAGCAACGCATTGCCGGGCCAGCTAATATTAAATAAAATGGCACATAATTGCATGTAATCATGCATATTAGAAGAAATTTGCACTAAGATGCTGATAAATTTTCATAAGGACTTTAAGGGGGGGGGGGGGAAATCCCAGACTATTGTGAAAAGGTGGAGAGCTGAATTAAAGATTGGAAAAATCAGAAACTGAGAGACCCTGAAACTGACATTCACTCGTCTAGGCTTCAGATATTGCCAGGACAGAAAGAACAGGCTCTGCATTAAAACTCAGCTGTGTTTGTATGGAAGAATATGGTCTTGCAAAAAAAGCTGGTCCCTAGAGCTTTGTAGGTCATGTAACCAGCATTTTCAGCTATGTCTGGAAACATAGAAGGGTGTCACTGATGGGACCTCAGCAAGATCTAAGTTATGTTTTTTGTTTCCAAAGCAAACAAAATGGAACAAACATTGCATATGAACTGGTTAGAACGCAGTTTGTGTGGGGTCATTGTGAGCAAACAAATGGGGTTCCTCATCTGCTATCACTTGAAAGGCTCCTTTTGGTGCAAAACCAAAACAGAATTTCATATGAAGGGAAAGACAAACATGGAGGAGGAGAAGGAAGGTTCCACCATGCTGTAATATGCACTGTATTATGCATTCAGTTTGCGAGCGAGAAAGGGCGAGAAATGAAGCTGCTCTGCAAAATAAATGTTCTGAATTAAAACCGACAGGACGCCAATGCATATAAATCAAGGCCAAGGTAAATGACTTGAGGATTATGACACTGAGCTTCAGTAGTTTCCAACAAAGTACAGGCTGTTTGGATTGTTATGAATTACATTCTTTTTATTGTATAGCGTTTTGCAGGGAGGGAAACAAGCACAATTGGAAAGAAAGAAGGGCATGCAAGACAGGGCCAAGACTCTGGGGCAAAACTAATGGGAAGGGTTGGAGCTCAGTGCTACAGCACAGGCTGTGCATGCAAACAATTCCAGGTTCAGTCCCTGGCAGTTGCAGGTAGTGCTTGGAAAGGCCCCTGCCAGGAACCTTGGAAAGCCACTGCAGAAAATACTGAGTGAAATTAGGGTGGTTGGGCCATGTGTTCACCTTTACAGAGGCTAGAGTTCCATTTGATGGCGTCCTCTGCGGGAAACTTTCCAGTTCAATTGTGTTTGAAAGTTTTGAATAAGTCATGAATAGAGAGGGCAAGACTCTCTATTCATGAGAAGAGAAGACTCCCTAGAAAAGACCCTGATGTTGGGAAAGATGGAGGGCACAAGGAGAAGGGGACGACAGAGGATGAGATGGTTGGACAGTGTTCTCGAAGCTACTAACATGAGTTTGGCCAAACTGCGAGAGGCAGTGAAGGATAGGCGTGCCTGGCGTGCTCTGGTCCATGAAGTCATGAAGAGTCGGACACGACTGAATGTCTGAACAACAGAGAGAGTAAGGGCACTGAACTTGCCCATTGACAGCCAGCACCCTGGACAGCTGACTGTGAGCAGGCACCCAGGTCACCTGGTCACAGTCTTATGTACTATGGTGAGATGTCTTTCTGTTTCAGTTACACTATTTCTAAATTAGCATCTCTGCAAGTACATTAGCATACCCAAAACTTTTTTCAAAAAGTGTCTTCATCCGCTTTTTAATTTAATTTAATTTAATTTTTTGCAGATTCGTATGTTACCATCTGAAGGTAGGCGGGCCAACAGTCTGATTCAGCATAACACAACATCCTATGCTAGAGCAGGTTCTCTGACAGCACGGACAAGCCCCCTATTGTTAGGCTTCAGGAAATCTGATCCCACCTCCGGTGGCAGCCAATAAGCAGATAAACAAGAGGAGTTCTTACCAAGTAATTTATTCCATAGTTCACAGAGAGAGAGACAAAGGAATGCAGTCTCTCTAAAATAATGGTGTTGCTCCGAATTAAGTCTAACCCACTCCATCTCTCCTATTCTATGTCACCCTTGTGGTGGCTAATCTGAGCTTTCTGCCTCTGAGCCTTCTGTTCTACTAACCCTCAATGCTCGCCTGGTCCTGGAATGGGGTAGTCAGGAATGCTCTCCAAAGACACTGAGTCTGTCAGCTGTCTCCCCCCTGGTGTTTCTTCTTCCTGCTGTTCCTCTCCCAATATTTTTCAGCTTCTCTCCTCTGCAGCCTCTGAACTATGACTTTCTGCAAACCACTGTTCTAAATCTATACTGTCCTCCTTTTCTACAGAAGGTTCAGGAGGAGGGGGCGGCCCCCACCATTCCTCCTCAGTCCAGCCTCTGACACCTATTGGAGGTTGCATGCCTCTGAATGCCAGTTGCTGGGAATCACAAGTGCGGAGACTGCTGTTGCTCTGGAGTCCTTCTGTTTGGGCACTATGAGAACAGAATGCTGGACTAGATGGGCTGTTGGCCTGATCCGGCAAACTCTTCTAGCCTTCTTTTGTCAACTTGCATTCAAGCAAATACGAGTAGAAGCTGTGCACGTACCTTCACTGTCTACTATGGGGAAAGTCTGGGACTGAGTGGGGGTGGGGAGGACTTTGAGACTTGTGTGCATGTCCCTCCCATTCTCTTTGAGTGTGGTTTAGGTGTTCTGGCAAATGTCTGAAAAAACAGTTCTAGGCAGTGCTAGTTCCCAAAGCACACTGGATATAAAATTGCAGGGGATGTAAGCAGCACAAATAAAGTTGGTAGCACCATAGTGGTAGCATCTAGTTATAGGAGAAGGGTCAGAACTGCACTACGTGATGCAATTTTTTCAACACTCAGTCCCTCTCCTTGGGAAACTTGTAGGGTCTATCATTCTGGATCTGTAATGGAGAATTCACAGAACTCTCGCCAAACAATCAATGTATTTTAAGGGAAGTCATACAAGAGGATAAATATGATAGGAGCCTGCACTGTATTTCTAGAGCAGGGGTGGAAAAAACAGAGTTCTGCATACCAGTGGGTAGGCAGAGCCAGAAGCAAACATGGGGAGAACAGTGAGTGTGAATTTTACCTTTGTACAGTAGGCTAGTTTCTAGGCACACTCATGCACTCCTCTCTGTTCTCCATCCAGGCAGACGAGAGGCATTATCATATTTGAGCCAGGCAAAAACACTCAAGAGGCATTTAAAGCTGGGCTAGTTACAAGTTTGGGTGGGGAGAGTTCTGAGAAGTAGAGAGGCCTGGAGGACCACAATGGGCTTCTGTGCCTGAAGCTTCCCACTCCTGTTATAAAGAGAGGATTTGATGGGTCCAGGAAGCATTGGTGCAAGCCAACTCCACCAACTTCCCAGCAAGCCAAATTTGATCATGAGAAGCAATGGAAGAAGGAGCTGTAGAAGCAGAAGAAATCAATGAATGTAATTGCCCAGTCTCACTTCTGAAACATGTTCTTCCGTCTCACAAACAAGCTGGGGTCAATCACATTTATCAACTGAAATCTTCCACTTTCCATATAGGTTAGCCCCATTTATGACCAGAAAACCAGGAGAACGAGCAACCATGGGTTGACAAAGCACTACATATTAGTTGGAATTCTACCAATATGGGTTTTTGCTGTTGTTTCTTTGCTTTTTGCTGATCCACTGTTCGTTCAGTATTATTGAGACCCAGCTGACTGAAATGGGCTTCCAAGGACAGTTATAAATTCCTATTTGAAAAGCAGTGCTGACATAGTGAAAACCCGTATTTCTCCATGGCCCCCACTCTCCTTCCATTGTCTCCTTGTGAAACTCCATGGACTGAGAGATTATCCCTTCATCGTAAGGCTTCAAATGAAACACAGAGTGCTTGCATTGTATGCACTGATGCTGATAAAGAGGGAACCTTAGTTTCCAGAGCTGGCAGGCTTAGATTATTTCCACAAACACCCCCCCCCCCCGTCCCAAGCACTATATTTAAACTAAAAGAGCACAGGAGCTGTTATGCTGGCCATTTCCCCAGGCTCTGCCATTTTTATTCAAACAGGACAACAGCCAATTTCTCTACAAATTTCCATCGGCTGCTGTAAATAGAAAGTCTAAACTTTTCCTTTAAAAAGAAAAAGAAAAAAACCTCTGACATTTAAACTAGCCTTCTGCTTTTATCATTGCTTTTGCTGGTTTTAACGTGATCGCTTCAGTTGTAGGGTTCTCTCTCCTCCTGCCTTCAAGATTTCAGCCCCATGGATGGCAATAAAGGCTTTTGATTGAAGTCTGTATACGATTATCCTGTCACTCTTGTCTCATTTGTTTTCTCCTAGGAAAAGTCAGCAGCAATTATGTAGTACCCTTGCGATTCAAATCCTAAATTATATATTACTGGTACATTTGAGAGCTGTAACCGCCTAGAGCACTGATGGGGAAGCTTTTTGTGTCTGAGGGCCAAATTATTTTATGGGGAACCATTTCAGGGGCCACATGTCAGTCGAGGGTGGGACCAAAAGTGAATGGAGTAATGAATGTGACTCCTACCTTTCTACAGTATAAAGTAGAAGCTTATACACACACATCTAGGCAAGCAAGCAACTTTATCACAATTCTAGGATGCTGCTTCCCCCAAAGAATCCTGGGAATTGTAGTCTGTTAGGGAACTGAGTGCTATATCTCTCACAGAACTACAGTTCCCAGAGTTCCATGGGAAGAAGGATTGAATGTTAAACCATTCTTGGAACAAGATTCTTTGGGTGAAGCCATGACTGTTTAAAGTGGCAGGAGACTGTACACTTTTAGTGTGGATGGGGCCACACAGTCTAAGAAGCTTAGTAAAATGAAAAAAGTTCCTTTGTAGTTGTGCAGGGGGGGGAGTGAGTTTTATTTAAATGGCAACTGGGGAGGATAGGGGGAAACCTCACCTCCTTGTGTGCTAGGGTCCAAGTCAGAACTGGGACCCGCATGGCTATAATTAATTTTTAAAAAGCAAGAGATGTTACCGCACATTGCACACCGAGCTTCAACATATCAGTTGGCCTTTTGAAAGGCTCATTCGGGGGGGGGGGGCGGATTAGAAACTGCTCCTCTTCATCCAACTAGCCAGTCCTGGGTGGATAATGACTATTCACCTCCTACTTTTCATATCTGCATGCCCTGTAACTAGCAGCTTTCTTAGATTTTACTCCAAACAGCTGAGCCCTAAAACGATTCCACTCTTCAGTGCGCCCCTCCGAAAGTGGGGGGGGGACACCAGATTTAAATGGTAACTAGCACAAGCATAATAAGTAAGGAACTAGTGTATGGGAGGAGAGACTGACAAATGTAATGGACTAATTACAATGTGTCCCTTTTCTGGATAATAAGCTAGAGAGTGAGTAACACACAGGGAGAGGTCAGAACAAATGGATCCCACAACATCGCCAGATTGAGCAATTATTTGCCTACAGCACAGTTACAGGAATAGGTCTCTATTAAGTCCTCCTGCAGTTCATGGGGAATTATGACAATTATCTGTGGACACCTCACATCAGATTCTGGTGATTTGTGCTGCAGCAGATGTCCGTTTTCTCTTCTTTGGGTTTAAGCATTCCTTAAACTACAAAAGCCAATGCAGGGGCAGGCAAGGTGTGTGTGTGAAGTAAATGAATCAGACTCACTGACTACACTTTTCTTAACTGATCTCTGAAGGTCAAGGTTAGTCTATGAATGGACCCGACTAATGAGAAGAGTAGGTTAACCTATGAGGGGTGACATTTGTCAAACCAATTAAAAAAAGATGACGTACACGCCAAATGTGAATCCAACCTCAAAGCAATGAGAAAAATGGAAAACTTTGCATTGTTTTTTTCTCCCCAATATATTCCATCTAGGAACTTTTTCAGCAGGGGGCCGGTCCACAGTCCCTCAGACCTTGGGGGGGGGGGTCAGACTATTTTTTTTGGGGGGGTGAACGAATTCCTATGCCCCGCAAATAACCCAGAGGTGCATTTTAAATAAAAGGACACATTCTACTCATGTAAATACATGCTAATTCCCGGACTGTCCGCGGGCCGGATTTAGAAGGCAATTGGGCCGTATCGAGCCCCCGGGCCTTAGTTTGCCTACCCATGATCTAGGTGAAAGTTGAGCTCAGAAGAAAATCTGTCTACATCCCTCTTCAATGTGTGAATTGCACTGAAGGTTTAGTCATTTAAAGCACTGCAGCCATGGAGAATCATGGGAATTGTAGTTTGTTAAGGAGCTGACTTCACAGAGCTGCAGTTCCCAGTACCCTATGAAACTACAGTTCCCAGGATTCTCCATGACTGTTAAAGTGGTGTAATAGTGCTTTAAATGTAATGGTCCGGATGTGACCAAAGATAACAAGGATGGTCCATTTTCATGGCTCCATATATTAGATTTTGATGAGGGATGTCATGAACATTTGGGAACTTCCTCTTCATGCTTACATATATACATGGGAAAGTGTCCAAAACAAGATCAAGTTTGTAGTTAATTTTCACAGACACACACTGAGACACAAACTCAGTGAGAAAAGGCTTGTAACTACGTCCCGGGATATTAAATCTATGTATCAAAAGACCCAAAGCTATTTGCAGCTGTAGCTAGTTGGATCTGTGACTTGAGGAAAAACAACAGATGAATGCTACTTAGATCAATATATAATAACTAATTGTTGGCAAATATCTCAAAGCCATGAAAACTGAAACAGAACATATAGCACCTTTGGGTTTAAATCTCATACCTAGCTGTTGTGCATCATTCACAACAAGGAAGGGGGCCATACCGCCTGTGTGTCCTGCAGAAGGTCCCAGGTAGTAGATAGCTCAAGGAGACCTCAGGATGCTATCACTTGGACTAATCCCAAGGCAACAGCTACACTTTAGGAGTTTAGAGGAACCCAGAGGATTCCCAATTGTCAGCTGGCAGAGAAGACCAATGGTCCTAGTCAAAATTCTGATACAAACAAGATATTTTGCGTATACCACAGTAGCCAAGTTTACAGGTACTTCTGGGTGCTTGCCAAACAATTCAACACAGATCATAGCTGCATTGAAGGTTCTGCAACTAAAGAAGGGCTATCCAGAGAGTAGACCAACTGAAATCATCAGTGAAACTAAGTAAGTCAGGGACATTAACTTCAATGAGTCTACTCTGAGGAGGATTAACATTGGATCCCAGGAGCCAGCTCACAAGGAGCAAATCTTGAGCAAATCTCCCCAAGATAAAAAGAATGATTTAGTCAGGGCAGATCTACACCATACATTTAAAGCATATTCAATGCACATTTAAAGCACACGACTTCCCCAAAGAATTATGGGAACTGTAGTTTCCCCTTTGCAGAGCTAAAATTCCCAGCACCATTAACAAACTACAGTTTCCAGGACTTTATGAGGGAAGCCATGCATGTGTGTCGAATGTGTTTTCAGTGTATGGTATAGATCTGCCCTAAGATACCGTTAGTGTTAAGATAGGCAATGTCCGCATATATGTCAACTACCTAAGGGCTTCAATTTTTCTTTATTGGCTTTATCTTTTGTTCATTTATTTTATAAATATTTGCATTTTGGCGAAGCAATAACAAAATTTGCAGACACACACAAAAACCACAATAAATCTCAAAGACCTTCCTGGAAGATAGCAGGATCCAGAAACAAATGTCTTCATGTTGGAAAAGATGTTCCAGATTCATCTGAGCAGTCCTTTTCAATCTCCGGTTTGTAGATTAAGTATCTGCAGGTATGTAAGAAAAAGCAGGTGTGTCAGTGTGGGGAGAGCAGAGGGAGGGAATTTTTAGTTCAGGAACGGTATATATTTTTATTTCAGTATAGGATTCTCTCCCTTCCTCTCTGCTTCGTGGTAACTAGATCAAAACAGTATGAACTCTTCTAAGCTCCAGGCACCCCACGGGGCTGTGAAGCTGTCAGTCTCATCAGCACGTTCCTTTCCATTGACAGCGCTTGACTCCATCTAAAACAGCCTCCCTTGCCGAATATTCAGACTATCCACAGACACCGTTGATTTGCCTTGAACTGTGGATTTGCCAGGCATTTAGTGTGAGTTATAATTGCAAAACAGGGAGGCAGGTCTGAAGGCAATGTTTTTGCTACTGCTAGTGGCTTCTAGCCAATAACTTCATTCCTTGAGCTCCTTAATGACAGGAGCACTTGGGTCCATCCACAACTGGGCTGAGTCTACCAAGGATGTTGCAAGTATTGCTTTAAAGAGACTGTGGGCGTTCAAACAGCTAGAGTGGATGCGGTCAGAACCAGTAATCTCCTAAACCCATTCTCACACATGCAACGGATGAGCAAATTTGTCGATTTTTATATCTCTTCATTTCCATCCCCCCCCCCAGCTTTAGTTCTCCTTATCCCCACATCAGTTTGAATATATATAATCACCACAGATATTTAGAAGCATTTTAGTGTGGATTTCTTCTAATAGAAACATGTTTGTATGCCGTTTTGCCTAGTATACACATTTCTGTATGTGCTTTGCATAAATCTATTGTTGTATGTTATCTTCACCAATGCATGCATTTTTACAGACACTTTTCCCTGATATATACAAATGGATATGCATTAGTTAGCTGGAGAACTGCATGGCAACATTTGGAGAAGTGTGAATTTTAAAGGCTGGCTGTTGCTTCGTTTCTCATATTGTTTTGGAAAATGCAAATTATGTAGGTTCACTTTTAAATGCAAACTCAGTTGACTTTACCCCCCCACCCCTTCATCCATAAAATCCCTAATAATAATAATAATAATAATAATAATAATAATAATAATAATAATAATAATATACCACCCTATACCCCCTTCTCTACATTCCAGCTATCAGGGGACAAAATTCGCTTCACCACCCCATATGTCAATCCATGCTCCCTCCAATTCTTCACCCTGCATGTCTTTACATTCCATACGCCAAGCTATCTCCTCCAGACACACAGACAGCCTAAAAAATTCTGTCAAATACCACAAGAACATGTGTCTGCAGTTGAGATGACACCCCCATACCCCCACATGCTTCAGCAGCTGCTGGAGACCAGGTTCTTCATCGTTCACTTCTGATCTATGCAGAAAGCAGGCAAAAGATTGTTGCTGCATTTTTTCTGGATTTATGTGCTCTGCTGAGACACTTATGGGTTGCAAATGCCTTGTGTTTGTGACACATTGTGTGGGATGGATTCTCTTAGCTGATTGTTCATTAGTGTGTATGTGTATGTATATATATATCATTCTGCATTCTGCACACAGGCATACCCACATCTAAATGCATCATCCTAAGAGTGTCTCATTCTCTACCTCTTGATTATTTTGACTTTAAAAAAGCAAAGTAATCTTTCCATCTAATATTTTATTATAAAGTTTAATACCAATCACTCCTCTCTCCCTGCTAACCACAAGCTTGCTACAAAAACATCTATCTATCAACTATCAGTCTAGATAGAAGTATTAGCTGATGATAAAACTCTACCACTGAACAGATGAAAATTATTCAGACATTTGGAGATGTAAATGGAAGGGAGGGATGTTTCATCTCATAATCATTAATAACATCCACTACCTGACAATGCAATTGTGACATAATTGGTCCACATAAACAGCAACATAAAATTTAGATTTAGTTGGAAAGCAGTATAAATGTGATTAAGTAGGTAGTTACAGCTTAGATATCAAATGGAGCAGAGTAGGCTTAATCCAATCATGATCTTGAGAAATTGCATTTCATTCTGGAGGATCCCAAAATTAGATGCAATACAAGATACAGTGTAGAAACAGGGGGTGGTTTTTCTTTATCCAACAACGGAAATTTTGGAAATGTTCAGAATTCTATGGTGCGTAGTTTGTAAACTGGAATATGACAGGACTGAAGAATGGATGGCGACTATATCCCCAGTCTAAGAAGATGCTACCCCAACTTCCACAAAAAAAAACAGATATTTGGAAAATGTCTGTTTTATCCGAGGTTGTTTTTATGCTCTGAGCCACTCATTTCTTCACCGCCAAATAAGGTATAGGCTTAGGTATATCATACTTATTGGGAAATAAGTCAAGACTTATGGCAGGATTGAGGAACCTTTTTGAGTCTGTGGGACAGATCTTAACCAGGATGTACCTTGCCGGGCCATCCACTTGCCAATCACCTGCAGTCAGGATGCCAAAGCAGTTTGCAACATGCTGCTAAAATGAAGCTCCCTCTGCTTTTATTTAGCTGGAGATTCCGGCACAACCCGCTTCCTGGATCCATAAGAGGAATGCATGGAATCCTGCCAAAGTGAGCAGAGCTTAGTCTCTGCTCATCGGGTTAAATCAGAGGCAGTTAAATCCTGCTCAGTTTGGATATGCATGGCTGCTGCCAGCTGAGAACAGGGGCATGTAGCTATGCAGGATTTCACCCCACCCTTCTGCCCAACAAATGACATAAAGGGTGATGTCAGTTGATGGGCAGGTGAGCATGGTTTTGGGGGAAATGGCCTTCTAAGCCAATGTTGGGCCCCCTGGCAGGCCAAGATGGAAGTTTTCAAGTCAAACAGATGATGAGTATAATAATAATAATAATAATAATAATAATAATAATAATAATAATAATAATAATAATAATAATTTAGTTGTACCCCACCCATCTGGCTGGGTCTCCCACTCTGGGCGGCTTCCAACAAATATTAAAATACTTTAAAATATCACAGATTAAAAATGTCGATAAAGGAAAAAGAGGAAACAATTCCAAGTTTTAAAAAATTGGTTGTGCTGTACAATTTGTATTTCCTTGTATCACATTGTATTTTGTATTTGTATGAGGTTATGCAAATATAGAACTTTTTAAAAAGAATATATTGCAGTTTTGGGTCCTGGGGCTGCTACAGTGACACATGTTTTGTGGTATGTTGATGCGCTGGCATCAAAGGTCACATTGTTGGGCAACTACTGAGACTCAAACCTCCTTAAGGGCACCTTACCCCAGTGGCAGAGCTTCATGCTCCGGCACCGGGGGGCAGAGAGCAGAAAGGGGCGGCGGGGCTGGTGCATCCCTGTGCTGACCCCAAGGGTTTGTCCATGAAGCGAGGTCCAAGTCCAGTCCTGGGTCTAGAGGTCCAAAGGAGGTCTGTCCGGCGGGGAGCGAGGCAGGGAGTAGGTCAAGGTCCAAGGCAGGTTCAGGCACAAGGTTGCAGGTTGAGCACACGCTTGCAACTAAGTTGCTCACGCAACTAAGTTGGTCACGCAACTTGGGCTGGGTCTGGCTGGCTTTTATCTGGCCCTATGCTTAGGGCGGTCCCGGTCCTCTGGAGACTCGCCTCTCCTCCGGGCCTGGAGGCGAGCACTCCTCCTGCAGACACTTAACTCCCTTCGCCTCTCTGCCCTGAGCCTCTGTAGCTCAGGAGAGGCTGGTGGGTTACTGGACCCAGGGGATGCCTCCGCTTCCTCTGAAGAGGCTGGGAGTGGAGCACCTGCAGGCAATGGGTCCTCCCTCCCATCAGGAGCCAGAGCAGACTCTGCTGATGCCTGCACCTGGGGATCCAGCACAGGTGGGGATCCTTCAGGCTCAAGCCCTGGCCCCGGCTCAGCTGGTTCTGGAGGTGGGGAATCCTGTGCAGGCTGGGATCCCTCAGGTTCAGCATCAGAGTCTGACTCCCAGGCCATCACAATCCCTGTGGCAGGGCACACCGCCTGCAGGGGCGTGGCACCCAGCACGGGCGGGGGGGCAGTCGCGATGGCACCCTAGTGGGATCACGCTGCCAGGGGCGGTGTGCTCCCCCCGCACTCCTCTTCCTCCACCACTGCCATACCCAGCTGCTCTTTCTCTTTTCTGCTGCTGACTGTTAACTTGCCCAGTCTGAGTGAGCAAGCAGTTAGAGCAGGCTTCCTCAACCTTGGCTCTCCAGATGTTTTTGGCTTACCACTCCCATGATCCCTAGCTAGCAGGACCAGTGGTCAGGGATGATGGGAATTGTAGTCTCAAAACATCTGGAGGACCGACGTTGAGGAAGCCCGAGTTAGAGCATAGCAGCATAGGAAGAGACAATCCAGTCCAGTATCTTGTTCTCACAGTCGCCCAGCAGATGCCTACAGGACAGGAAGCCTACAAGCAAGACCCGAGTCCAACATTGCTCTCTCCAATTGAGATTTCCAGCAACTGGTATTCAGAGGCTTCCCGCCTCTCACAGGAGAGGGAGAATGTACTGATTGTGGCTAGTACCCAACAGCAGCCTTATGCGCCATGAATTTGTCTGAACCTCTTAAAGCTGAGAGTGAGGAGGATCACTCAGGGAGAGGGTTTAATTTTTAAAGCACGTATCATGAAGCAAGTTAGCATACAAGGGCCCCACACACTGGTAGCCACCACTTGTCGGAATACGTTTCACGGATCCGCCATGGATTCATATTTATTTGGTTATTTTATGAGTTTTTCGAGGTCTACTTTTGGTATAATTGCGCGTAAAAGCGAAAGTGAAAGCATGAATGAATAGTGTGGTTCACTTACGAGATTAATCCGCCTTTATTTTATAGTTCCGGTCATGTTCAAAGTTGTTAATGAGCGTTAAACTTGCTTCCCGCCTTTTTGGAGGGCAGCAACAGTGATTTTATTGGTTAAAACATGATTGATGATGTCACGTTTGTTCCCTAATAAAAGGCAGAGGCACCCCGCTTAGGCAGAGGGAGTTCGTTCATGTTCAGTTTGGGTTTTAGTTTAAGTCAAGTTTAGTTTAAGGGATTAGGAGCGGGCTGGATGGGTTGGATGGGTTTTTTTCTCTTTAGTTAGAGTTAGGTCGCGGAAGATCATTCGGTTTTAGTTTTAGATAGGTTCTTTTAGGTTAGCCTAGGGTTAGGCCCGCGGAAGATATTTCGGTTTTAGTTTATTTAGTTAGCCTCGCGGAAGATTGGGCGCGCAGGGACTTTAAGCTTAGGAGAACTTAGCTTAGGGGACGAGCCTATGCGGGTTCTGCCGAAGCCACTAAAGATACAACCGGTGTCTGTCTTCCTTTGGGGTTGAAAAGGGGGAGTAAAGTAAAATTTTTAATTTCTTTAAACTGGTCCGTCTATTCAGAGTCAGGGTATATATTTTATTTCACGAGGCAACTTTTCACTAAGAAGGCAACTAGGAACTCACAAACTTTCGGAGTTGTCAATTGGCTTACTCAACATCCTTCAGACTGTGAGGCTTGGCCGGCGACCGTGCTCAAAAGCACGCGGAACGCTGGCCGCTTTCCCCGCAACTGGTACCTCGTGCATAACCAGTCTAAGGCCGTGCACGAGGAGCTCCAGCACCCAAACCCCGACAACCACTGATGTGAAAGAAGATGAGTTAGCAAGTAAATAAGTATATAAATAAAACCACTGTATGATGCTGCCCCCCTACCCACATGAAGAATTCTGCTTCATATTACTGTCATAAGATGGAGCATTTATCGGACAGATGCTGATCCTCCTGGCAAAATGATGTAGAGACCAATTTAGGGATGCTATGATCAAATAAGCCTCCTGGCAGTGGCTCTTCCATCAGCCATATATGTGCTGCCAAATGTAAACTGAGACTAAGCAGCATATGGAAACTACTTATTGGGAAGAAAGGGTTTCCAAACAAACCTGGCAGGTGTACTAAGCATTGGCTGGCATTGTGCAAAAGAGAAAATATCACATTTCCAAGAAATCCTGGTGATTCCGGGTTAATATATAATTGTTTTCTCTATGGCTATAATCCACCAAAAGCATTTCCAGCACATGCCGCAACAAAGTGAAAGAAGGTTGCAATGCAGAACAACTTTATTAGATATTCCTGGTGGCCAGTGCCCTATATTATTATTATTATTATTTATATACCTGAAGAAGCATCTCCACCCCCCATCGTCCAGCCTGGACACTGAGGTCCAGCTCCAAGAGCCTTCTGGCAGTTCCCTCAATGCGAGAAGTGAAGTTACATGGAACCAGGCAGAGGGCCTTCTTAGTGGTGGCGCCCTCCCTGTGGAACACCCACCCTTTAGATATCAAGGAGATAAAGAACTACACAACTTTTAGAAGACATCTGAAGGCAGTCCTGTATCGGGTAGTTTGTAATGTTTGACATTTCATTATGTTTTTACATGTATTGGAAGCCACCCAGATTGGCTGGGGAAACCAAGCCAGATGGGTAGGGTATTATTATTATTATTATTATTATTATTATTATTATTATTATTATTATTATTATTATTATTATTTACTGCCCTTCATCCACATAACACAGGGTGCTTTATAGCATAAAAATACAAAATGAAAATACAAAATACATATCATAACAACAACCACCAATAATCCACCCACAAATACATTGAAAAGGCCATTGATTGTTTAGTCAGCCAAAGGCCTGTGTTATGGTACATAACACAGATTTGAGCCGAATATACTCTGCTGCCACCTTACTCTTGGCCATTTTCTGCTGCAGAAGGGGTGAAGTAAAGTCAACCAGTTGAAGGTGAGAGAGCAGGTGGGTGAGAGGTTGCTCTGCAGCTTAGCAGAAAGGACTTGCCAGAAGGTAGCATGGATTAAGCAGACTGCATCTGGAACGGGCTCACTTTCCTTGTGAATTCCAAATTCAGCTAAAGTTACACAACTGTCTATGTCGGAACATTGTACCTTTTAAATGAAGTGGCACATTCTACCACCCTTGCAAATAAGCCCACAGAAGTTCCTAGCCTGCTTGAAGTGGTATTTCCATGCTGGTCTCTCGAGAGGAAAAGTCCCATCCTCTGTGGCTTACATGGAAATGCATGCTTTGAGACCCTTGGCAGCCTAGTTTACCTAAGAAAATAAGAAGAGCCCTGCTTAATCAGGCCAAGGCCCATCTAGTCCAGCATTGCATTCTTACAGTGGTCAACCAGATGTATAAGCGAAGCCTGAAAGCAGGCTGTGAGTGCAAGAGAGCTCTCCCCACTTGCCATTCCCAGGTTTTCAGAGGCATGCTGCTCTGATTCAAACAGTATGCATGATAACCAATATAATCATTTCCACCCCTTAGGGTGGTATATGTCTGACTCCTACCAAAAGAGCCAGCCAGGTTGGGGGGGGGGGTCAACTCTCCTGCAGTTAGAAAACAGCAGGTCAGGAGTGAGCCCAAAGGGGGGAGAAAGCTTTTATAGGCCTGTTGACAGGAGAGTGAAATAATTACTGCTACAAAAGCTTTTCAAATGTATGAATATTTTAACTCCGGCGCACACAATAAAGGAGTCACCGAGAGCTAGGCAAAGCTTCCCTTCAAAACAAATGCTTCAGGAATATAGGAGAAAATTTTGCCTCCTACCGTGATGCACAGTGGCAGGCCAGTAGGGAGAATGATGCATTAGCCAGACAGCTGGAAGAAGCAGCTAAGCAGAAGGAGGATGGGGTGTGTGTGGAAGGAAGGCTGGGGGTGTCGTTTGTGTGTGCATTGTGTGTGTGTGTAGGCTGCTCCACACACGACAAAGTGACAAATGAATATTTGTCACACTGTGTGCAAATGATAAGGAGATGCAGCCAACCCCCCAGCTCCTTGTCATGTCCATTTGTACAATGCAGATAGTTGTTCACGCAGCAACTTGGATCCTCAGTTGTTCTCCCACTTACAAGAAGGCAATTTTTACATGTTTTAGTCAAAAAAGTCCAGCATCCCTTTACTCCTGACCCTCTGCTTGCTATCCTATATATCTTTAGGGAATGGAAAGCCTCTGGTCCACAGGGATCTGATGCTGGAGCTGCTGGATTAGAAATTTCAAGTCAGTGGAATGATCTTGCTAACTTCTCATCAATATCCAGTATGCCAGCATCTGGCTCTATATGAGAAATTAACACAGAGCTGCTAGAAAGGCATGGGAGAAATAAGCAGAGATGAGGTCTCAGGGCGGTTCACAGAACAAGATCAACATAAAACACCACAATATAACAACAACAACAACAATTTATTCGACCGTCAGTCAGAACACAATCATTATCCATACAAATTTTTTAAAAAACCTGAGACAACTCAGAGGGGTTTACATTAAAACATACACTAAAAGTAGATTATACATAAAGACCCATATCGATACTATCGATTTTAACCTTACATCGTTTAAGGGCCAAAAAAAGAAATTTGGCCACCTCAAAGGTTGTGGTACCAGTAAAATTATTCACCAAAAACGAAACCTGACATTCTCTATCTACCGGGCTAGGGTGGCCTAAGAGTGGAGCTATCAGTTTTTGTCCACAGTCTACATAAAATGGACAGGTCAGGAGAATGTGTTCAGTTGACTCAACCATTCCCAAGGCACAGGGACAGACTCTCAGAGCATATGGGACTCCCTTGTATCTTCCCAACAAGACCGCTGTTTCCAGGATGTTTAACCTTGCTGCTGTGAGGAGTCTGCGATATTCCACATATTGGATTTCCACCAGGTAGGGGGCTGGTGAATTCTGGAAGATCTGCTAACACCACAATATATATAATCAGAATAAAAATAACAACCCAATAACACCCCCCCATAAAAGAGCCACATTTTAAAAGGGCATGGGATGTCAATCAGATCAACCAAAGGACTGGTTTAAAAGGAATGCTTTTGCCTGGCACCTAAAGGTGTATAATGAAGGCACCAGGTGAACTTCCCTGGGGAGAGCATTCCATAGACAGGGAGCCACTGCAGAGAAGGCCCCATTCTCGTGTTGCCACCCTCTGGACCTCTTGAGGAGGAGGCACACAAAGGAGGGCCTCAGAAGATGATCTCAGGGTCTGGATAGGTTCATATGGAAAGAGGTATTGTGGTATTAGTTTGACTCAATAGTTTAAGCCAGATCTGCAATTTCAGAATGCTGACTTCTTCCTTCCTTCCTTCCTTCCTTCCTTCCTTCCTTCCTTCCTTCCTTCCTTTCTCTGTTTCAATCAGTATGGTGATTTTGAACTACTTTGTTGTTTGCGGGTTTTGGGGGGGAAAGTTCAATAAAAACTTAGATTTTTAGATACTGGGGGGAGGGGGAGAGAAGAGAGATTTCTACCTATGTCATCCAGCATTTGCCACTCACTACATCATACCTCACACCAAGGGTTCCCCACTGCTGGATTTTCTCTTTAGAATAGCTTGGCTTGGCCTGTTTCCATTTTTGACCGGATGTCTGCTTAAGGTTTAACTAGGACCAACACAATGGAGGGAAAACAGGGAGGGCCCATTCTTTGTTGCCAGGCCCTTCATAAGCCCACAACTTCCACCCACTGAAAGTGAATACCCCCAAAGAAGTGGCTATGCATGAGCAGCTCCTCAAATTGAGATGTGCCGTGCATTTGGGGCCACTGATCTTGCAGGTGTCCCAGTCATGTGGAGCACCTACACATTGACTCTTGCTCAGGCTTCCTTTTTTTAGCATGTGCAACTGAAGGAGGTGAACCAGGGACATGTGCCACTTCAGGGGCAAGTCTATGTGCATATAGCTTTGGTAAGGCTTCTATTTTTCCTTCCTTCTAACCATGAACGTTGGAGGCCCTCTTTAATTCCTTACACTTATACCATTCAGGCTACCATTATTCTTTTTTTAAAAAAAAAATACCTCTTTTAAAATGTATACTACAAAGGCAATGCTGAATTCTCCCATTCTTTCCAGACTTGATTAAGACTGCAGTCTGAAACATGCCAACTAGGAATTAAGCCCCATGGAACCAAGTAGTACTTATGTCCCAGAAAAGTTGCCTTCTAAGTTTTATTGCCCGGTTGATTTTCCAGCATTTCATTTGCGTGGGCTCTGCCTTTGTCACATTCCCCTCAGCAACCACATTTCCTTATCAGCTCCAGTTTAAGATAGGGATTTTCATTTCATTTCATTACTTATCTTATCTTTTCTTTATCTGCTTTCTCAATAACTCTGCTCCGTACATTTCTCTTCCCTTCACCTAGGGCTACTTCTTTTATTTTATGGGTTCCCCCCTTTATAGTAATAATATCAAACTTCGTGTTTCATAGGAGAAGGATAATTCTGATCTTAAACCTTCACTGCCTTGCAGGGTGTCTTCAGGAGGAGGAGAAATGACTAAGGAATGAACGCCATAAAAATCTGGAGTGGCGTCCTTAAGATGGTTGGATATCTCCTTATTCTATTATCATTATTGTTTATACACATCCTTCTGGCAACTGTTGCAACCAATCTGGTGCCAGACATATTGCTCTGCTTTCATTCGGACCACATAAGTGAGGCTGAGACAAGGGACCTCCATATACACTGCCCAGGCTTGCACACCATGGAAGGTCTCTTTGGTGGTTTGACTTCACCCCTGGAGGCACACTCCATTGTCTCTAAAGATAAAAGAAGCCAACAACATGTTTTCATTATCATCATTAGTAGTAGTATGGCTCAGAAACTGAATCTTGGGAACTGATCATGCTCCCATCGAGGTGAGGACCATCACCCCCAAGTTCTTCTCCAGACTAGATTTTATTCCGAAACAAAGACCTCCTTCCTCTGACTCCAAATTCCACCCACTCACTTTTCTGGTTGCTGCTGCTGCTTTGTGCAGTGGCTCCCCCTCCCCCTCTCCCTCACGCCTCTGCAGCATCTGCAAATGTGTCAGGGAGAATGGAGGGGAGTCTCTCTCTCTCTCTCTCATCTCCCATCTCTATGTGCTGCAGAACCTAACAAAATAGCCAAAGTAAATGTAAGAGGAAATACAGTCTTCCTTTAGAAGCCCATAAGCCAGGCAAGCGCCAACCTCAGGGGAGATCATTCCACAGCCTTGAAGAAATTGATGTAAAGCTTATGCTACTAGCTGCAACAGTTCTTCTTACACATCATAGGTAAGCAGAACCTTGTTAGGAGATGAAAGCTGGTGCGAATAATGATATAGGGAGAGGTAGTCTCTGCAATGTGTGGTTCCCAGGCTCTGAAGGTACGCACTGAGCCCAGGTGGACACTGGCAGGTGAAATAGGATCGGCTCTGTATGTTCATGTCTCCCAACATCTGTTACGAGCTGCAGATTGCACTTGTTGAAGTTCCTGTGTTGCCTTCAAGGGCAGCGCTGCGTAGAGCGCACAACTGCCATCAAGCTGAAAGGTTCTGAAATCATAAACCCACATAGCAAGGTTTCCCCAGCCCAGGAAGGGATGGAGCCTGTGTGGTAAATGGGACTAATATCTAAAGTGCTCCTAGCTACTGCAACAACTGGCTTATAAAGGAGCAGGGCAGGTCAAACAAAATTTTCAGAATGATAGGGAGAGTATAGAACGCAAGAAGAGATGGCTGGATTAGACCAGTGGCCTATCAAATGCAGCATCCTATTCTCATGGTAGCCAACTGGATACCTGTGGGAAGCCCACAAGCTGGGCCTGAGTGCAACAGCACTCTAATGACCTGCCGTTCCCAGCAGCTGGCTTTCAGAAGCACTGTCAGATTATAGTGGAGGCATTTGTCCTTAGGAATCTCAGGAGACCCCACAAGTATAATAATAATAATAATAATAATATTTATTATTTATACCCCGCCCATCTGGCTGGATTTCCCCAGCCACTCTGGGCGGCTTCCAACAGAAATCAAATACAAAAATATCAAACATTAAAAACTTCCCTAAAAAGGGCTGCCTTCAGGTTTTTTCTGAATGTCAGGTAGTTGTTTATTTCCCTGACCTGTGATGGGAGGGTGTTCCACAGGGCGGGCGCCACTACCGAGAAGGCCCTCTGCCTGGTTCCCTGTAGTTTTGCTTCTCGCAGTGAGGGAACCGACAGAAGGCCCTCGGCGCTGGATCTCAGTGTCCGGGCTGAATGATGGGGGTGGAGACGCTCCTTCAGGTATACAGGACCGAGGCCGTTTAGGGCTTTAAAGGTCAGCACCAACACTTTGAATTGTGCTCGGAAACGTACTGGGAGCCAATGCAGATCTCTCAGGACCGGTGTTATGTGGTCCCGGCGGCCACTCCCAGTCACCAGTCTAGCTGCCGCATTTTGGATTAATTGCAGTTTCCGGGTCACCTTCAAAGGTAGCCCCACATAGAGCGCATTGCAGTAGTCCAAGCGGGAGATAACCAGAGCATGCACCACCCTGGTGAGACAGTCCGCGGGCAGGTAGGGTCTCAGCCTGCGTACCAGGTGGAGCTGGTAGACAGCTGCCCTGGATACAGAATTAACCTGCGCTTCCATGGACAGCTGTGAGTCCAAAATGACTCCCAGGCTGCGCACCTGGTCCTTCAGGGGCACAGTTACCCCATTCAGGACCAGGGAATCCTCCACACCTGCCCTCCTCCTGTCCCCCAAAAACAGTACTTCTGTCTTGTCAGGATTCAACCTCAATCTGTTAGCCGCCATCCATCCTCCAACCGCCTCCAGGCACTCACACAGGACCTTCACGGCCTTCACTGGTTCTGATTTGAAAGAGAGGTAGAGCTGGGTATCATCTGCATACTGATGAACACCCAGCCCAAACCCCCTGATGATCTCTCCCAGCGGCTTCATATAGATATTAAAAAGCATGGGGGAGAGGACAGAACCCTGAGGCACCCCACAAGTGAGAGCCCAGGGGTCTGAACACTCATCCCCCACCACCACTTTCTGAACACGGCCCAGGAGGAAGGAGCGGAACCACTGTATAACAGTGCCTCCAGCTCCCAACCCCTCTAGCCGGTCTAGAAGGATGTTATGGTCGATGGTGTCAAAGGCCGCTGAGAGATCCAGCAGAACTAGGAAACAGCTCTCACCTTTGTCCCTAGCCCGCCGGAGATCATCGACCAGCGCGACCAAGGCGGTTTCAGTCCCATGGTGAGGCCTGAATCCCGATTGGAAGGGATCCAAATGGTCCGCTTCTTCCAGGCGTGCCTGGAGTTGTTCAGCAACCACTCGCTCAATCACCTTGCCCAAGAATGGTAGATTTGAGACTGGGCGATAGTTGGCCATATTGGCCGGGTCTAAAGATGTTTTTTTAAGAAGCGGTTTAATGACCGCCTCTTTCAGCGGGGCTGGGAAGGCTCCCTCACAGAGGGAAGCATTCACCACCCCGCGCAGCCCATCGCCCAGCCCCTCCCGGCTAGCTTTTATAAGCCAGGATGGGCAGGGATCAAGGAGACAGGTGGTTGGTTTCACTCGTCCAAGCAGCCTGTCCACATCCTCGGAGGTAACAGACTGAAATTGATCCCGCGCAACTGGACTAGACAGGACTCTGGCACTCTCCCGCCCTGGCCCTGCTCCCACGGTGGAGTCTATCTCTTTCCGAATCTGAGCGATTTTATCCGCAAAAAACTTTGCAAACGCATTGCAGGAGATCTTGGGGTCCCTACCAGGCCCCGATGACGAAGGTGGCTCCGATAGATTCCGAACCACCTGAAAGAGTCTCCTGCTGCTATTTTCCGCAGATGCAATAGAGGCGGTGAAGAAAGTCTTCTTTGCCGTCGCTATCGCCACTTGGTAGGCTCGACGTTGAGCTCTAACCTGTGTTCGGTCGGATTCAGAATGGGTTTTCTGCCACCGGCGCTCTAGCCGTCTCAACGATTGTTTCATCGCCCTCAGCTCCGGGGAAAACCACGGGGCTGTCCGGGCTCCATGCAACCGGAGAGGGCGCTTCGGAGCCAAACAGTCAATAGCCCTGGTTAGCTCCACATTCCAGCGGGCCACCAGGGAATCGGCTGAAAGGCCATCAACATGGGATAAAGTATCCCCTACCACTCTCTGGAAACCATTTGGATCCATTAAGTGGCGGGGGCGGACCATCCGAATTGGTCCCACCTCCCTGCAGAGGGGAAGGGTTGCGGAGAAGTCCAGTTGCACTAGGAAGTGATCTGACCATGGCACTTCTTTAGTTTCACTTTTTTTTAATGTCAGATCACCAACATCCATAGAGGTGAATACCAGGTCTAAGGCATGTCCTCGGCTATGAGTTGGACCAGACTTATTCAGGGTCAGCCCCATGGAGGCCATGCTTTCCACGAAGTCCCGAGCGGCCCCTTGTAAGGTCGTGTCGGCATGGATGTTAAAATCCCCTAGGACGACCAAACTAGGTGACTCCAGGAGAACATCCGCCACGACCTGAAGCAGCTCGGGCAGGGAATCCTTGGTGCAGCGGGGAGGTCGGTACACCAAAAGGAATCCTGTACTGCCCCTATTGCCCAACTTCCAGAACATGCACTCAGAGAACTGGGTCTTCCCAATAGGACGCCTGGTGCAAACTAATGACTTCCTAAAAATCACTGCAACCCCCCCTCCCCGCCCACAAGGCCTGGGTTGCTGTGCGTAAGAGAAACCTGGTGGACAAGCAGCGGCAAGGACAGGCCCATCTGCCTCGTCCAACCAAGTCTCTGTTACACATGCCAGGTCAAGTCCACCATCCACAATCAAGTCATGGATGGCCGTGGTTTTATTTAACATTGACCTCGCATTGCACAGCAGCATCTTCAGGTCATGTGGGTATCCCTTGCTGAATCCAGTATCCGTCCGGTCAGGACCAGACCCGGAGGCAGGAATAGTCCTCAGACAACGACTAAACCTGCCTCCTCGGCAATGACATGGTCTGGTCTTAGCGTAACTCCTCCTCCTGCCCATGATCACTGAGATCGGTTGTCCCAGTGCATCCCACCCTGTGGAACCTGCCCCAGCCATTCTGTTGGCCGGGACCCCCTCCCAGGCAGCCCTGACCCCACCCCTTAAGAACAAAATTAAACCTATATAAAAACAGAAAACAAAACACAATAATACAAAGCAAAAACTATAAAAATTACAAGTAACCCAAATTAAACAAAACTCAAAACCCCACTAAACATCTATCCCACCCCCACAACAATAAAACTTAAAAAGATAAAAAGAAATAATAATAATAGAAACATTTTAAAACATTAAAAAAAAAAAAGAGCTGGACAGCAGCAGCACTCAGGCACTCAGGCAGGGGAGTCCTCCTGGGCAGCAGCAACCAGCCATATAGTCTCTGATTTGTCTGGATCCAGATTCATCCTGTTCGCATCCTAATCCATTTGTCTGCTGCTTCCAGACATTGACTCAGGGCAGAGAAAACAGCTCCTGGGTGTTTAGTACCTAAAATATAGAGCACCTCAGAGCAAGAGTGAGTCAATTTTGATCTCTTACAAAGGGGGGGGGGAATCCCTACACGAACATTACCCACTTCTGCTCTTGAGCGCTGGTCCCAACTCAAACTGATCCGGGAAAACTATTATCCATCAATACTCCTTTCTAGTTGATCTCTTTCGCTGGACCTCGCTGCCCTGACATCCTTATCTCTTCTTCCTTGCAAGTGCTTAAAAAGCATCTGAAAACTACATCCTCCCTTGAGTTCTAATCTCTGATCTCTGCCTCTGCTTTGCCTCCACTTTCCTCTTGGGTCCCTTTTTCATTCCCTAATGGCCTTTCTTTAGATTGTAAGCCTGCAGGCAGGACTTGCACTTTTAAACTTAATTATTGTACTGTATATTGTACCTTGTGTACAATATATGTTATAAATTGATGTTATTTGCCTCCTCATTTCCACCCGATGTTAAGTAAGCTCACCTGCAGCACAAGGCTTGGGGGTAGGGGTGAAAACCTTGGCAGTTGTTTAGAGCATCTCTATTTGCTCACCTGTTGTAATCTGAAATCCATAAATAGATATCTGTTTCCCACAAGGATGGAGCATTGCAGCTGACTACACATTTTCTTTTTTTCTTTTTTATAAGATTTTTATTATTTTCCAGTAAAACAAGAGAAAAACATAACATAACATAAACACCAACATTAACACAATAAAAAACACATTACATAAACACAATCGACAAAAAGAACAATTAAAACAAAACCAAAACCAATACCTACCTAAACTGGAACACCAATCTATCTCTTACTACTTAACGAAATCTAGTTTCTGATCTTCTAAAGGGACCTCCCCCGCTTTCCCTCCTCTGCCTTCAATACTAATATACTTTGGTAACATCCATTTTTAACATTACAATTCATTATCCAACCTTTTATGCTATCATAAGAACTTAACATCTTATAGTATCATGAAATAATTCTTAAATCAATCTTATACTTCTTTTCACTTAAGCTGCTGCTATTAGTCAGTTACATATCTCTTCACTAATTCAAAATTCCCAAAATCGTAACATCAAAATCTTAAAACTTAACATCAAAATCCTAAAGTCTTAACACACTATCTTCAGGGTACCATAAATCCATCCTAATTCAATTTTTATCATTTTCACCCTATTCCCCTTCTTACCA
This sequence comes from Lacerta agilis, assembly GCF_009819535.1. Taxonomy (NCBI): domain Eukaryota; kingdom Metazoa; phylum Chordata; class Lepidosauria; order Squamata; family Lacertidae; genus Lacerta; species Lacerta agilis. The sequence goes on along the minus strand of NC_046314.1, from coordinate 84,388,496 downwards.
TTTTTCTGCTCTCTCCCATGCCCCCCCACCATTCATCTTTACATTCCCCTCTGTTGTCCTTGTTCAGTGTCATCTTATAGTTTATAAATCTCCTCCTTGGGCGCCTCAAGAGGCACCAACTCTCCTCTCCCAGCAACTCCATTTCGCAATTTTGATTTTCTTCCACTTGTGCCTTCAAAAATCTTCTCACCTTCATCTCTGGACTCCCACTCCAGAGACTGGATCTTGTAGCTCCAGTCAAAACATCAGCCCTGTGTCTCTCACTACACCAGGGCCGTCCATTTACCTGGGGTTGCTGAATCAATTCGTCCCATTTCTCCAGCACCTCCCCCAGTTCCCTGGAGAAGTCTGCTTCCAAGTTATCAAAATTCTCCCAAATCTGGCTGGTCTCTCCTGCTCCACAACAAATTTCTTTGAAATTGCGCCCTAGCCAGTCCATTTTCCGATTCACAAACTCCAATTGCAGAAGGATTGTTCTTTGTTCCTGGGTAATACCCGGATCTAGAATCAGTTTAAAAGCGAAAGCAAGCATGGTTGGAGAAGACAAAGGGTGTCAGATGTCAGTAATTTTCCATCTTGCGTACTAGTTTTCCAGCGCCATTTTCCCTGAGACAGGGTGCCAAAATCAATTCCAAAAGCCACAGAAGAGATATTTCCAAAATCTTCAATCCCCTCACAGGGATTTAATCCACTTCTCTGTCAAAGTGCTTCGTAGCAACATTGTATCTAGTGATGCAGCTGCAGCCACTTGAAACTTAATTACTTCCTCTGCACAACAAAGGAGAGGGACGGGCTTCCTTTTAACATCCCTCCCGGTTGCCAATTATTCAAATGTAAATCCAATTAGTCCCGTACTTACAGCAGCCGGGGTTCTTCTTTTTTCTTTGAAGTTAGCAGGAAAAGCTTGGTGCTCAGGTCTGGCAGAATCGCTGCTTTGATCTCCTGGGGGGGTGCATCCGCCTCTCCAGTCCCGTGTCGGAGCTCCGCTCGCTTGATTTCCCCCCCTTACGAGGGTCAATCAAGAGCAGAGACGGCACGTCTGGGACCCACGAGGCCGCGGTCCACGGGACGCTCTTCCCGTGGCTTTAAGGGGCCCTTGGCGCAGACAAGGAGACCCCTAAAACCCCCCGGGAGCGGGAGCTCTTCAGCTCCGCTCCGCCATTATCCGGCACCAACCCGGAAGCCTCTCCTGACTACACATTTTCAAGTCTCAGAAGTTATTTCTGCTCTGAGCATTAGAGCTGAGAGTAGAAATGGATGAATCTGTCAATTTCAGTTTCTCTCAGTTTCCCACTTTTCCCCACTCTTCAGTTTGACACAGTTTTACGGATTTTTTTTAATTAAAAAAAACAGTTCTCAAAATTTCATCACCCTTTTAGTGTCAATTTTTCAATATATGCACATTTTATGCCACCCCCCCCCCCAATATAATGAATTTCTGTATGTTACTGTAATATTTTTTTTTCCATGGATGTTAGCAGCATGGTCAGGGGCTGGAAGATGCAAACAAACTCTGATATGAGACCATTTTTGAAAAGTCACGTCGAGCAATTGCTTACCTTCTGGAAAGCAGAAGGTAAGCACACACTGGGTTCTGCTATTGCAGTGTTTTTCAACCACTGTTCCGCGGCACACTAGTGTGCCGCGAGATGTTGCCTGGTGTGCCGTGGGAAAAATTCCAGCCAGAATATCAGCTTTGTGTTCAGCCAAACAGGCCCTGGTTGTGCACTGAATGAAGTATTTTATAATTTTTCATATTTCTGTTTACTTACTATTTCATAATAAAGTAATTATAAAATACTTTCTTTGTGTTTATTTGATTCCTATTCAAGAGAATTACTTTATATATAGTCAATATAGGCACAGAGTTAATTTTTTCAACATTTTCTAATGGTGGTGTGCCTCGTGATTTTTTTCATGAAACAAGTGTGCCTTTGCCCAAAAAAGGTTGAAAAACACTGTGCTATTGGACAGGGAGGCTTGGACTGCACACACAAACCCTTGCCTTCTGGGAATAACATCAATGCTGTTGGACCAGGAAGACCATCCTGGTCCCATCCATTAGCCAGAGAAGGATCAGCTTCAGGAATCTCGCTTTCCACTCTCCCTGCCCGAAAGGACACTCTGCACCACCTGCCAGTTGGCCTGGGGTTGCAGAAGCAAAAGGAAATGATACTCTTGTCACATCCAAATGAGCCACTGCTATTGAAATAGGAACACCAACAAGGGAAGATCAGCCTGGTCCAAACTGGATATAAATGCCAGCATACAGATCACACCACTTTGTTCTGGCCTCAAAGAACTGAGCTCCCTCCATTTAGTTTGGAAGTTTGATGATAGGAGCTTTCCCTCCCACTCTCAAATGATGCCATCTGCTGTGGGAGACAATAATTGTCTGAAAAGTAGGATAAAAATATTTTTTAAAAATAAATAGTTTCTATGTGTCCTAAGAAGGCACAGTCCCACTGTGAGCCAGGCTGAATGTTTTGAATCTACCCATGCAGAATTATTTCACAATTCTGGTTAGTCAACTGCTTGAGAGAACACTCTTCTCATCTCTCAAACTTCCTACCTGACTCTCCTTCATTGGAAGTTTTTAAGCAGATAGTCATCTGTCATGAATAATAATAATAATAATATATTATTTGTACCCCACCCATCTGGCTGGGTTTACCCAGCCACTCTGGGTGGCTTCCAACAAAGATTAAAAATACATGAAAATATCACACATTAAAAACTTCCCTGAACAGGGCTGCCTTCAGATGTCTTTTGAATGTAAGGTACTTGTTTATCTCTTTGACATCTGATGGGAGGGCGTTCCACAGGGCGGGCGCCACTACTGAGAAGGCCCTCTGCCTGGTTCCCTGTAGCTTTGCTTCTCACAGTGAGGGAACTGCCAGAAGGCCATTGGCGTTGGACCTCAGTGTCCGGGCTGAATGATGGGGGTGGAGATGCTACTTCAGGTATACTGGGCCGAAGCCGTTTAGGGCTTTAAAGGTCAGCACCAACACTTTGAATTGTGCTTTGAAACCTACTGCTTTAGTTAAGATTCCTGCATTGCAGGGGATTGGACAAGGGCTCCCCCTGATGTGGCACTGAGCCTCTGAGACATTTGGAAAGCCATGTTTTCTTTCTTTTTCTTTTTAAATACTGTTTTCATTTATTTTTATGGTACAGAAGATAAATGGAAAGCCGTGTTTTCTGAGTGTCTGAGGCGTAACCCAATGGGACTCAGCTGCCATCTCTTTCCTCAGCTGTGGGAGATGGTAGGAGCTCACCCTCCTCAGATGTTCCAGGTCTTGAGCTCAGTGTAATGGCAGCAGACCATGTCCACTACTTCTGGAGAATGGAGAGAAAGGGTTATGCCAAAAAGAAATGTTAAAAGCCTACCAGGTTTTGTTGAACCCTGCACCCTGCAATGAGAGGCAGTTCTAGTTTGCCATCTTGGAACAAGGACAAAAGAACGCTCTCCCCTGATTGCCATGCAGATGACAGGAAGGAGAAAAGGAAGTGCACCAGGTCTGAAGGTTTTCAATCATAGTTCAACATACAGAACATCTGGTGCATCAACACCCCCCCAAGACGACAGGAATCAGCACAACCAATGTATAGCTATGCCTGATTACGTTTGGCTAGTTAGCCATTCTTTTTTCCCTTATGAACCTTTAGTCTTAACTTGATAAATATTTTGAAGAGGATGGGATAAGTACTTAGAAGAGACATAACACTCTCCCTAAATCCAGTTGTTGTTGTTTTTAAACTTCTCCCAGCCTCAGTTTTTTTTTTTAAAAAAAAAACTTTTATTGACATAGTTTAGTGTTAGAAAAATGTTTTGGGGTGTGTGTTCCTCTTCCTCCTGGTTTTATTCTGCTTGCTACTGGAGGATGAATTATTAGCATCATAATTAAACTATGATTCCTTTGGGTCAAATTTGGAAACAAATCTGACTTTTTTGGGGGGGGGGAATACACCCAGTACTATCTTCGTCTTCCAGTTCACATTTATTACTGGAATCAATCTTTTTAAAGATCCCATTAAAAACAAACATATTTTCTTTTAAAAAAGAGAGTGGGGCAACAAGCCAGAGAAGCTAGCTGAGTGAGATACAATGCTCAGAAACCGAATGTCACAAGTAGAGCCATAGAATGAGATTCATTTATTCCAATAAAGCTGCATTCCCCCCCTTAAAGGTTTGCTCATGTGCCTCCTGAGGTACAGTTAGTCCGACATAAACCTCATTCACCACTTAAGTGGGTTTGATTTCCTAGAGGTTCTCCATTTCCTTTTAGATCTGAAAGAACCACAACCTACCAGTGGGGTTTATTAGTATAGTATATACTATACTAGTATAAATTAGTATAGTATTAGTAGTATCGATTTTCCCAGATAGGTTGGCTGGGAGGGGTTAGGATGTGGTGTTTCTTCCCACCTATGGCTAAATGGGGCTTGAGCTGGTGAAAATTATTTACCCCAGGATAGCTACCCCAGCATAGCTACCTGCCAGTGGAAATTAAACTAACACAATAAACCCAACATCTGAATGCAGTCTCTGTGATGTGCACAGTGTAGGGATGTGTATATAGTGGATCTATTTATATGTGTATATGAGTGGATCTATTTATTACATATTACCCATCCTTCCTCACATTTGTGGGTTCGGCAGAGTGCATCCTTTCACAGCTTAAAACAGGCATAGGCAAACTCAGCCCTCCAGATGTTTTGTGACTACAATTCCCATCATCCATAGCTAACAGGACCAGTGGTCAGGGATGATGAATGTTGTAGTCCCAAAACCTCTGGAGGGCCGAGTTTGCCCATGCCTGGCTTAAAAGGAAGCTTAGATGGGCTAGCTTTGACCTTTCAGTAATAAATCCAGGATGCTTTAAGGCAGACTGGATTCTCTTCGTATTTCCCCCTTTTCTCCCTCTTAAAACAATAATCTCAAAATCAGTCTTGCAAAAGGTAAAATAAAATAAAATAACATTTACTCAGTAAGAGTTCCTCTTGCAGAATAACAGATGCAGCAGCTTTGTCCAGGCAGCCTTAAAATGGTAATTCAGTTACAAAGTCAATCTTCATATGGTGTCTGAGCAATGGAGCTCAGACATGCAGATGGTCCTCACATTTCTGGCTCACTGATGAGGTGAAGAGGCAAGAGTGAAGAGAGGCAAAGAGGAAGGAAATCAGCCCTGAGTGCTCACTGGAAGCACTGATCCTGAAGCTGAGGTTCCAATACTTTGGCCACCTCATGAGAAGAGAAGACTCCCTGGAAAAGACCCTGATGCTGGGAAAGATGGAGGGCACAAGGAGAAGGGGACGACAGAGGATGAGATGGTTGGACGGTGTCCTCGAGGCTATCAACATGAGTCTGACCAAAATGCAGGAGGCAGTGAAAGACAGGCATGCCTGGCGTGCTCGGGTCCATGGGGTCACAAAGAGTCGGACACGACTGAATGACTGAACAACAACAATGCCCCTCTGCATCAGGGCGCAGTGGGAGAGTCTCTCAGAGTTCTCTCTGACAAACTTTCAGGAAAACCCTCTGAGCTTCAGCTCCTATCATGTGCCTATCTAGCAAACCTGCATTGTTGGTTTAACTGCCTTTTGAATATCCCCCACACAGGTAGTCTGTAGACTTGCTTAGCTTCAGAGCTAGAATCCCAATAGCCAATAATTGGACAGAGCGCGTTTTCCTACGCATTTTAGAACAATGGTGTTTCAAATGTTTGCACTTTTCAGGAGCTTTACCTGGAAGTCTCCCCTACTCGCGCTGTAAATGGCACCATGTTATTCTGTTGTCAGACGGCAAAGCAATATGTAAAACTCCGCTTTAAGGATATTTTAACCGCAGTTCAATAAAAGTAATTTTGCAGCCAAGACAAAATAATGACCACGTTTCTGAGATCTGTAATATATTGCAGGAGCTGGGCCCAAGGGCAGCAAATACTTATTACTTGCAAAGTGTATGCTCCTTCAATCAACATAAAATATTATGTAGCTGAGTCCTACACAGTCAGCAGGCAGGTCTGCCCATTATGCTTCTACAGGGAGCCTTGTTTTCAGACCATTTCAGAACCCAGAAGGAAATAACAGGAAACAATTAATAAATAATAGGAAGAAGTCCTCTCTCTTTTTTAAGCAGCAAAAATGGATCCTTGGTGGCATTTAATTTTTATCACCCAGCCCTAACATTTCTGTCAAACAAACGGGAAGTGCCAGCTGTAAGAGGAAGGGCATCAACTGTCTTATTACCCTTTATGCAGATGCACAGTTAGGTGCCTGTGTGCTGTTTCCATAACCAACCCTCCTTGGCTCAGCAACCTTGACCACTGAAGCATCAACCAGATTCACTGTACAGGTTAGTGCATAAGGCACTAAGTGGCAATCAGGGATGGGGTAAAAATTTGGTTCCGTTTGCATTTTAATGCTAACCAGTCTAATCTGCACCTCCCAGAGCAACAATACAAAAATAGTTATCCAATTACGCTTAGATACCTTCATTTCTCTGAATTTTGTAATGCAGTTCTGCAACCCCAAAAATGTGTGCATATATATATATATATATATATATATATATATATATATATATGGAATGTTTGCATGAAAATGTATTTATTATTGATAATAACATACAAAAATGCAAGAGGAATTTTTTTGTGTTTGTGTGTAGCAAAATGACAAACGAAAGCATTGGGGGCGGGGAGAGAAATGCATAATAAAATCCTGCAAAGTAATCTGGAGAATTCAATTATCTAAGATTGGGAAGATGAGACCCACAGAGAAACCAAAACTGAAAGACTGGTCCATCTTTAGAAGCAAATGCATCTTGACACATGAACCCCTTCTAAATAGTTCAAACCAATCCAGCTCCTATCGGTTAGCCAACATGAAGGCTGGTTCTAGACACATCAAAGAAGCGTTTCAGTTTAAAGCATTGTAAATTTAAACGGGGAAAACAGGTGGAGGAAAGCGGCACTCCACATCGCCACCTGGTGGCACAATGTTATATCACATATGTTGTTCAGTCGTTCAGTCGTGTCCGACTCTTCGTGACCCCATGGACCAGAGAACGCCAGGCATCCCTATCATTCACTGCCTCCTGCAGTGTGGCCAAACTCATGCCAGTCACTTCGAGAACACTGTCCAACCATCTCATCCTCTGTCGTCCCCTTCTCCTTGTGCCCTCCAACTTTCCCAACATCAGGGTCTTTTCCAGGGAGTCTTCTCTTCTCATGAGGTGGCCAAAGTATTGGAGCCTCAACTTCAGGATCTGCCCTTCCAGTGAGCACTCAGGGCTGATTTCTTTAAGAATGGATAGGTTTGATCTTCTTGCAGTCCATGGGACTCTCAAGAGTCTCCTCCAGCACCATAATTCAAAAGCATCAATTCTTTGGCGATCAGTCTTCTTTATGGTCCAGCTCTCACTTCCATACATTACTACTGGGAAAACCATAGCTTTAACTATATGGACCTTTGTCGGCAAGGTGATGTCTCTGATTTTTAAGATGCTGTCAGATATACTATGCATATAAATCACCTTTTCTTTACCAATCTAGCTGAGTGCAAAATACGGGCTGGCCTGTGACAATACTCCTCCTTGCCTTTCTGTCACATACAAAGTCACGCCACTCTTCACCATGGGGGGGGGGTACCATTTCTAATAATGTGTATGATCACATACACACATCCCTAAAGCACCACAATATAGTATTTCAATATAAATACACCAACATCAGGATTGCTCCCCCCCCCCTTCAACATTTTTATCACTTTGCTGACCTGGACTTGGAAGGGGAGAGGAAAACAGATGGCTGAAAGGGCTTGTTGGAAGAGAAAGTTTTTCAGTGGGAGGGAATTCCAAAGGATAAGGGCCACAACTTTTTAAAAGCTCAATTCCTCTGTTGTGCAGAATGGACCTCCGGATAAGAGGGTATCTGCAGAAGGCACTCACTGCAGAGTGCAATGATCAACTGGGTACAGAAGGGGGTGAGGAAAGCTTTCAAGTTTTAGAAATTATTCTTCTTAAACCTGATTTTAGGGAGAGTGAAATGCAGGTCAGAGCAAGCCCAGGGCAATGATAACAGAAAGTAATGGGGAAAATCCTCTCATCTCTACTTGCCGATATAAATCACCTCTATGTATTGCTGGGAGGAGGGGATGTGCTACTTAAGATGATGAGTGCCAGATAGCACTATTTGTTAATGACGCCGTTTCTGTGAAGACCCATCTTAACAGAGCTCCCTTGGCCAATCCGATTTCATAGGGGAGCGCAGTAAAGCTTTTTCTCATCAAGATGAATAGTGATCAGGCCTCGGATGAATCCAGTGTCTCTCATAGATAAATCACGCACTGTGATTCTAGCAGACATAAGGTACCTAGGATAATATAGTGCAGTTGGTAGTAGGGATGGAAGGATCTGTCAGTTTCATATCCCTCCATTTCTCATTTTCCCAACCTTAAATTCAGTTCTTCACATTTCTGCAAGTATTTTTGACACTGTTGGGTTTTTTAAATAAAAAATCCTCATTAAAAATAGTGATTTTTCCTAATAAACACATTTCCGCATGCCTTTTGACTAATGTACCGGTACACATTTGCCAGCAATTTATCCCAATATAATGCATTTTTATGTTATTTTCACTAACATGTTCAATCTCACTAATAGCACAGGAGAGACGCGACTGGTCAAGATGAAGGCTGGTTTACGTTGGAATCCACCTTTGAGAGTTGGCTTGGAGGCAGCAGTAACAATATTGATCCCTCTACATTCTTCTGATCTGAGCTGAGAAAGATAAATAGCAAAGGTGATAAGTGAGAAGCGCTTGATGTGCTCTCAAGCAAAGCTACGACTCTTCCCCATAATGGGATATTGTATTCAAGTGTATAACCGGTTGAAATGAAAGATGAAGACTAAACATTGTGAACTACCCAATTGCATCATCACGCAGATCATGCCATTCTGGAGCTCAGAAAACAGAAACACAAGATGTAGAAGAAAATTACTTAGAGCACTTTATTTCTCAGTCTCTGTATAAAGCACGTTCTACATGGACTAACAAAAATTCCAAATCATTCCTGCATCTATGACAAATGAGAACAGGGATAATGTGTTTATAGTCAGGGAGTGCTGACTTGGAATAGCACCAATATTTGTATTTCACCTTATTTCTTATCTTTCAAAAACATGTCATCTTTCTGTACTGGAAAACCCAGAGGTCCATTACCACTAAATTGCCATATATTGCTATCTCCTGGTGTGGCTTGAAGCAGTTTGTTATAGTTATATAAACCTGCAGCCAGACAGGTATAAGGAAATAAAATGATGCATTTAGATAATAGCTTATTTTGCTGGACTGGACAGCCAAAGAAATTGGTAATGAAGTATGAAGCCTTTTGTGTCAGAGTCACTGATGCAAATCCAATCCAAGCTTCTGAGGACTCAAAATCATTCCCCCAATAGGAGACCAGAGCCCTAGTTATTGTGCCAAGCCTTGTTGAGTTACTAGACACGTAATAAAAGAAGAGATTCGAAAACAAGCACACACCGGTCGCCTTTCAGGCAATCTCAGGGCAGTTCCACATGTTGCAGCTCTTGTCACAGGAGCAGCTGGTGCAGAGAAGCAGTGCTACAGACCTGACCTCCCTGCTGTGGCATCACTGCCACATACCAGGATAGTTGGTGGGCAGGGCAGAGCAGTGGCAAGGTCAGGGCAGTTCAGGGGCACCAGTGGGCACTAGATTGGCTCTGCTGGCACACTCAAACCAACCTGACCTTGCCATGCCCTCTAACAGTTCTCAGATGAAAATAGGGAAAATCTATTCTACATCACAAGGGACATGGGTGGTGCTGTGGTCTAAATCAGAGAGCCTAGGGCTTGCCGATCAGAAGGTCGGCAGTTCGTATCCCTGCAACAGGGTGAGCTCCCGTTGCTCAGTCCCATCCCCTGCCAACCTAGCAGTTTGAAAGCACGTCAAAGTGCAAGTAGATAAATAGGTACCACTCTGGCAGGAAGGTAAACGGCATTTTCGTGTGCTGCTCTGGTTTCTCCAGAAGCGGCTTAGTCATGCTGGCCACATGACCCGGAAACTGTACGCCGGCTCCCTTGGCCAGTAAAGCGAGATGAGCACTGCAACCCCAGAGTCGTCCGCGACTGGACCTAATGGTCAGGGGTACCTTTACCTTTACTTTATTCTACATCACTATTAGTAAGCCTAACATTTGTTTGTTGTTTAGAACCTGCCACTGTTGTTGCTATCAGTGGCATACGGTGCAATTTTTTTAGGGGAACAGCTAGGGCCAGAGATGCGCGTGAGCATCATGCCCCCCGCCCCTAAGCTGGGCAGAAGCTTTCTGGGATTTGGGAAGGAGGGACCAGACTGTAATACTTTAATACTCTAATTTACTGGGAACATTTAGGGGTCTAGCCTAGCCCCTAGTCCACTGACCGCATGGCACTGGTTGCCATGAATATTGCCTTGTATTATTTACACAAACAGGGACATGGGTGGCGCTGTGGTCTAAACCACAGAGCTTAGGGCTTGCTGATCAGAAGGTCAGTGGTTCAAATCCCCGCAACGGGGTGAGCTCCCGTTGTTTGGGCCCAGCTCCTGCCCACCTAGCAGTTCGAAAGCACGTCAAGTGCAAGTAGATAAATAGGTACCGCTCCGGCAGGAGTAGGTAAACAGTGTTTCCGTGCGCTGCTCTAGTGCGCCAGAAGCACATGCTGGCCACATGACCCAGAAGCTGTCTGCGGACAAACACCAGCTCCCTCGGCCTATAGAGCGAGACGAGTGCCGCAACCCCAGAGTCGTCCTCGACTGGACTGGTCCCTTTACCTTTACCTTTACCGATTTAGACAAACATCTGGTTTATTTCCATTCCCTGTACTCTGCTAAGGATTCTGGCATGCCTGGCTGGCAAATCTTGCTCTCCCCTCTGTGTTTAACGTCTTAATCTCTCTCCCACCATTCTTGCTGTGCTCTTCCCCTATACCTCGCCACAGCATTGGCATTCTCCATCGATCACTCAATGCACTGCCTATTGACTCAGTCTAAGACTCATCTGCGTGTTTCCAGCAACTTGCTTAGTTTACCCTGGCACAGCAAGAGGGTGCATCAATAGGAGCACAGTCGCATTGATCACCTCGGCAGTACCTGATGATCTGACCTTTTCCTCCAGCTGCTATCATAGCAGCGCTCTAGGTGTGAGGGAAATTCTGACTTGCGCATGACCCCACCAACAAACTAGCTCAGCTGCACTCCAGGTTGCAGGCATATCTTCACTGAATGTCTTATGATTTCTACAAGAAACAGATCCATTCAATATAAATAGTGTGTGTACATACAAATATATATCTCCTCAGGAACTTAGTGAACCTAGGGGATTTTGTTGTAAAAACTAGAGTGCTTTTATTTATCTTTACACAGCAAAGTTTGCCTATGAATGGCTGGGGCAACCCATCCAGATGGGTGGGGGTATAAATAAGAAAAATTATTATTCTTATTATCTGAATGCATTTGGTGATTATATTCAGCTATGTTTTATGTAGAATAGATCTGCTAGAATTAATGGAGCTAATTTAGTCATACTTATGCAGTTCAATGGATCTACTCTGAGTGAAACTCACTTGAATACCACCCACTATAGAATCATAGAATCATAGAGTTGGAAGAGACCACAAGGGCCATCCAGTCCAACCCCCTGCCAAGCAGGAAACACCATCAAAGCATTCCTGACAGATGGCTGTCAAGCCTCCACTTAAAGACCTCCAAAGAAGTAGACTCCACCACACTCCTGGGCAGCAAATTCCACTGTCGAACAGCTCTTACTGCCAGGAAGTTCTTCCTAATGTTTAGGTGGAATCTTCTTTCTTGTAGTATGAATCCATTGCCCCGTGTCCGCTTCTCGGGAGCAGCAGAAAACAACCTTTCTCCCTCCTCTATATGACATCCTTTTATATATTTGAACATGGCTATCATATCACCCCTTAACCTTCTCTTCTCCAGGCTAAACATACCCAGCTCCCTAAGCCGTTCCTCATAAGGCATCGTTTCCAGGCCTTTGACCATTTTGGTTGCCCTCCTCTGGACACCTTCCAGCTTGTCAGTATCCTTCTTGAACTGTGGTGCCCAGAACTGGACACAGTATTCCAGGTGAGGTCTGACCAGAGCAGAATACAGTGGTACTATATACAGATCCATAGCAAATCCTGCTTTGGGTGGCAGAGGTGGTGGTGGGAATCAATGTTAGTAGTGTACTAGTATTGTCCATCCTTGAGCCTGCCTGCTTCCCCCTGCCCTCAACTTATACAGTATAACAAAGTACAATTTTGTCCTCATAAGGAAGCCTGCCATAGTAAAAAGGTTGTCCTGAAATGTCCCCCAGTTCAGGGAAACAGGAAACATGGAACTGCCTTCTCTCTGAATTAGACAACAAAAGGAGGAGCATAAACATTTTCCTCTATTAATATGGGTCATTTTTCTCCGTGTACACATTTCAATCACCACAGCAACTAGGTTCTGTTGTGTGTTCTTTCTCCCCTTCCCACCCACATATTGTTGTTGTTGTTTTTTAAAAAGGCAAAAAAGCAAAACAGTACAGTACAGCAGGGAATGGGCAGCGGGGGATGGGGAGGTGGGGAAAGAAGGAGTTGAAATCTGCTCAGTTTGACTTCAGCAACCGCCGTTCCCCTTGAGCTAGAATTGTCCCTTGCATGCTGGTTTCAAGAGGAAATGCCACTGGTGTTCAAACAAGCACAGCCTCTAATTGATTCTCAGCAAGATATCGTATTTTTTGTTTGCTGGGAGGCTATTCTCATCCAGTCATTTTCTCTCTTTCTTCTGGTGGGAATTGTATCAGACTGCATGTTATTTATTCCCTAAATTGCCAATCATCATATGCCCCCCCTTTTTACGGGGGGTAAGGCCAGTGCTTTTCCCCCCTGGGGGTACGCAGGGGTACGCATACCCTTATACATTTTGTGAATCTAAGTTTGGCCTCATTGAGGGGGAGTATTTCAATATGAGTAGGAAAAAGAGAGTACCCCTCGACATTAAAAAAGCACTGGATAAAACTGTCAATGGCTACTAGCCACAATGGCTACTTTCCCTGTCAAAGGCATTATTATTATTATTATTATTATTATTATTATTATTAACCCACCCTTTGGCCTAAAGTCCCAGGGAGGCTTGCAACATTAAAACACAATATTAAAAGCAGTTTAAAGCAATTAACAACCACAGAATTAAAGTGGGTCCTAAAAAATACACATGGCTCTGAATACCTGTTGGTGGGCCTCACAGATGGTGAGAGCATTGTGGCATGTATTTAGGTAAACTAGACCACCAAGGGTCTTGAAGCCTGCATTTCCTTTTTTTTTTTTGCCAAATCATTTTTATTAGAGTTTCCAATATAACAGAATCACATTGAAACATTCCAGATTGCATTCCAAATTATTTATCCAATTATGCATAAAAAAGAAAAGTTCCAAATCTACCAAATTATTATTTAAATTAATTTGGGGTTTTCCCATGCTTCAAACTTCGGAGGTATCTGATCAACTATTGTCCTTTGTTTTCTGCCCTTCAATATTTTCACAGCCTCTGATGTATTCCAACAAGCAAGATAAATCAAAGCAAACAATGTCTCTCTGTGGATTTAAGTCCATATTTCACCACCACAGCATCGCCTTGCCCCTTGACTTTCTGACTCCAAAAGCCTAATCATGGACAGTTGCCATCTTCGTTCTCTCCTGATAACATCCAAACGTCTTTTTCCACAGCTGTTATTCACCCGTCTGCTTCCACATATAACTTAGGAGAATTAGCAAGTTATATTAGAGTTGTCATATATTGTAGAGGGGTTTTTTGTTTTTGTTTTTTTGGCTTTCTTCTGTGGTGGAGTCTCCTTCTTTGGAGGTCTTTAAGCAGAGGCTTGACAGCCATCTGTCAGGAACGCTTTGATGGTGTTTCCTGCTTGGCAGGGGGTTGGACTGGATGGCCCTTGTGGTCTCTTCCAACTCTATGGTTCTATGATTCTATGATTCTATGATTCTCCTTCCAATTCTATGCTGTGCAGCCCACATTTGTCTATTTGATGCCTGCATTTCCATGCAGACCACAGAGGATAAGTTTTTCTTCTTCTTCAGCAACCAGTATGGAAGTACCATTCCTAACAGGTGAGTAACTTTTGTGGACTAGGAGGGCTTTTGGCTTGATCCTGCAGGATTTTATTATGTTCCTTTGGAGTTGTATATTATTGCCATCACCTTTGCCCCCACCTTCCACATTCAACCACATGGGTCCTATGGGTCTTTTGGTGGTGGCTCCCCATTTGTGGAATGCTCTCCCCAGGGAGGCTCACCTGGCACCTTCCTTATATATATTTAGGCACCAGGTGAAAACATTCATCTTCTCCCAGACCTTTGGCTAATTAAACAATCTACAGCCTTTTAAACTGTAGGGGTTGGGGATAATGTTTTGTTTGTTACTATGTATTTTTGTGTTTTTATACTGTAAACCGCCCTGTGATTCTTGGATGGCAGGCAGTATATAAATCTAATAATAAAATAAATAAATTTGGGAAAGTGCCAGCCTTCGAGGAAGTGCATATCAGAAGGTGGTACATATGTAAATTGTCTAATCTTTTGCTTGGGAATTTATTGCTGCCAAACTATGAATCACCAACATTCCAATGCAGCTGGGAATATTTAATAGCAAATGTAAACAAGCTGTAAAGAGGAAACATATCTGCCTTCAGCTCAGAAGATTCACAATTCCACTTGAAGGCACATATGCCTCTATACCTAGCTACATTTGTTTTAAATATTCTCCCTCTGCATTTTGGTTATTCATAGTTTAACATTTTCTGCACAACTTTTGTAATCCTCTTTGCCTCTGGTTTTCATAGTGTTGTATCCTTTTATATTGGCCTGAATTCCACACACACACACACACACACATATATATATATATATATATATATATATATATAATATATACTTTGTCATGCCTTTAAGATATTCAGAAGTATTCCTACTTGAATACATGTTTCTTTTGATTAGTATAGAGAATTAATTTCAAAAGCAACTTTAATTAAATTTAAAAGGCATACACAGATCTACACTGGCATTACTCCCAACCATTGTTGAATTCCTAGTAGCCTTTCTCCTCTTGGATGGAAAGAAAGGAGTAAAGTGATGGCCGCTATCCTGAATTTGGTGCTAGTGTGAAATTTTTGTAGTCTGTGGAAACTTTGACAAGGGTCATACCTCAGCTGTAGAGCATTTACTCTGCATGTACAAGGTCCCGGGTTCAAACATTGACATTTCTTGGTAGGACTGGATATTTCCTACCTGAACCACTGTCAGTCAGTGTGGACAGTACTGAGCTAGATAGAACAATGATCTAATTGGGTATAGGCCAGCTTCCTGTCTTCCTATTTTCTTAGAAGTGTTGACCTGAAAATGAAGTAATCATAACCCAGTCTTCCCTATGGGGCTGATGGCACCTGTAGTCCAAAACATCTGTATAGCACTAAGGGACGCAGGTGGAGCTGTGGTCTAAACCACACTGAACCTCTTGGGCTTGCCGATTGGAAGGTCAGCAGTTTGAATCCCCATGATGGGGTGAGCTCCCGTTGCTCTGCCCCAGCTCCTGCCAACCTAGCTGTTCAAAAGCATACCAATGAAAGTAGATAAATAGGTACCACTGCAGCGAGAAGGTAAACAATGTTTCCATATGCTCTGGTTTCCATCACTGTGTTCCATTGCACCAGAAGCAGTTTAGTCATGCTGGCCACATGACCCAGAAATTTATCTGCAGACAAATGCCAGCTCCCTTGGCCTGAAAGCGAGATGAGTGCCGCATCCCCATAGTCGCCTTTGACTGGACTTAACTGTCCAGGGGTTCTTTACCTTTACCTTAGAACACTAGTTTGAGGAAGGTGGCCATAATCTGCAACTTAACCAATTCATTGTTAATCTCTTCAGACTCTGCTAATGAAAACTCAAGAGAATTCAATATATAAACATGAGGATCAATGCTTGGATATTTTAGGGTACAAACACCTGTCATTGCAATGACTTCTTTGCTTGTTTGGGACTGCCAAAGAGATCTGGGTAAGTTACTGATTTAAGAGTATGCTTCTTAATAATCATTGGAAAGGTTTTGAAATATTCTTCCCACCTCTACTTCTGCCACTGCTGAATTTATCTTCAGTGCTCTTATAGCGTATTCTATTTAAGGTGAAGCTAACCTGATACCCTCCAGATGTCATTGGACTCCAAGGTTCGATCTAGACACATCAAAAAAGCATTTAAGGAAAATGCATTGTAAACCTCTAAGTGGAAACTCACATTACTGAAAGACAGAACTCCACATCACTATCTGGTGTCACAGTGTTATAAGGCATATAAAACACCTTTTCTTTACTAGAGTCCCAATTCTATCAAGAAGTGGTTATCTGCAAGACAGGGAGTTGGTCCTTTAGGAGCCATAGTCTTGAGACCAATGAGATGAAGCATGGAGGAACAGGGGCAGCTGATGTTCTCAGACAGTTCCCTGCCTTGGGAATATTTTAGCGAAAGGTGGGTTTAAAATGAGAAATGTTCTTCCACATCCAGCCGCAATTACATATCACAAACACTCATCACTTCATTGTGACTTGCTTGTGAAAGTGTGTGCCCTTAATATGTCTCCATTTTCATTGTAGGCCTATTTCATTGTATCACTGATATGTTTGCTGACATGGGCTCCTTGGGGAGGAAAGGCAGGCTATAAATCTAAAAAATAAAATAATACAATATTTTGCATTTTTGAAAATGCTTGTGCCACTGATTGGACAGCCACAGTTAACCAATCGCTAAAATGGACAATGCCACAATCTGCCTCTTGAGGGCTGTGCACACTTACATACTTGGCACTAAGAACCACTGTTTTAAGAGCCAGTTCTAAGAAAAGACACAGCATAAGGCTTAAAAAAAAAAAAAATCTTCTAGCTTTCCTTTCCTCTTCTGTTTCTCTTGAATTCCCTCAGCTCTGTTTTTTTAAATCTTTCTCAGATCAGAAGGGGGGAGGGGTGTGGAAACAGATGAATGGTTTTCTCTCTTGGGCTGACTGAATTTGCAAGGATATCCAGGCTGGTCTCTCACTTTACTCAAAATTGCCCAGATGGCTCCCTTTGAAATGGATGTCTCTAATTTTAGAGCAAGGAGGGGAAAAGGAACTACAGAGAAAAGGCAAGGTGACTTTTTTCATTGGCTTTGATGTCTTCAAATGCAACGGCAACCGTTTTTCTCTCCCCTTGCCTCCCTCCCCTTCTCTTCTCCCAACTCAGGCTTGCGCGTGCCTCAACTTAAAATTAACAAATCACAGAGATGTTTCTGGCACATAGATAACCTCCTCTGGATGGTTTGGCTAAAATGCAGTTAGCATGTTAAAATACATTCATTTTTGCTGCTCTTTTTGCTGAGTGTGCTGCCAGCATGAGCGATATGCATTACAAAAACCAGGGTGGAATACAGCTCAATCCAGATCCTCAGACGTAAAAGCAGCTGTGCTTCTGCTCAGTTCAAGGGTCACCAATGCTGCAGGTGTAGGTCCCAGTGTAACCACCATTTCTTCCTATGGTGCCCACAAAAGGCCTTGGTAAATATCCCGTCAAAAACCCACAGTGCAGTAGTGGCTGTTTGCTCTTCCTGCTCAGCGCTCCTAGGCCTCAGCCTCTGCTTTAGTGAACCCCCCCCCCCTGTCATGGGAGGTGTCAGGGACCACCCCCCTCCCCCTGCTCCAGATCCTGAATCTTCCCAGGAGCAGGAGGACAGTATAGGTTTGGAACAGTGGTTTGCAGAGGGACATAGTTCAGAAGGCAGAAGCTGGGAAATACTGGATGCGGAACAGCTAGGAGAAGAGACAGTGGAAGAGAGAGGGTTAACAGATTCACAGTCTCTGGAAAGCATTCACACACACACCCTTCAAAGTCATGGAGAGCTCAGAAAGTGGCAGAACAGAAAGCACAGAAGAGGGTACAAGCTGAGATTACAAGATGTAGGAGTGTCCAGGGGCGTTCCTAGCCCCTTGGCTGCCCGGGGCGGGAAGCCAAGGGGCACCCCTGGGGGGCGGGGCATCGTGGCACGTGCGTGCGTCATGACGTCATGACGCACACGCGCGCGGCGACGGCCCGGCATCCCCGGGGGCGGGGCATCGCTGCGTGTGCGTCATGACGCGCGCACGCGCAGCGACGCCCCCGCCCCTGGGGTATGCCGGGCGGGGGCTTGGGGGCATCGGCGGGCTACAAAGAGCCCCGAAGCCGCTGCCATAGCACAAAGGGCTGCCAGGCTGCGGCTTCGGAGCTCTTTGCAGCCCACCGAGGCTCCGGAAGCGGCGGCCCGGCATCACAGGGGGCGGGGCATCGCTGCGTGTGCGTCATGACGCACGCGCGCGCAGCGACGCCCCCGCCCCTGGGGTATGCCGGGCGGGGGCTTGGGGGCATCGGCGGGCTACAAAGAGCCCCGAAGCCGCTGCCATAGCGCAAAGGGCTGCCAGGCTGCGGCTTCGGAGCCCTTTGCAGCCCACCGAAGCTCCGGAAGCGGCGGCCCGGCATCCCAGGGGGCGGGGCATCGCTGCGTGTGCGTCATGACGCACGCGCACGCAGCGACGCCCCCGCCCCTGGGGTATGCCGGGCCGCCACTTCCGGAGCCTCGTCCGTGCAGCGCTGCTGCTCCCGGGGTGACGGAGGGAGCGGCGGCGCATGGGAGTGGTGGGACGCGCCGCCGCTCCCTCCGTCACCCCGGGAGCAGCAGCACCGCACACACCCGCCTAGGGGCGGCACGAGGGGCGGCCCGCCCCCATCGCCCCCACCCTACGACGCCCCTGGGAGTGTCGTAGATTAATAAGGACTGAGGGGGGTGTGATCCTTAATTGGGAGCACCACCATTTCTAGGAGATGTGTTCTTTGTTCTATCGCTGTGATTATTAAAGTTCTAACTGGTAAGAAGACTCCTTTTCCTTTGTTCTGTTTATCTACTGCCATGGGGGGAGGAAGCCATTTCCCTGAAACCTGACAGGAGGACAGCCCTGGTCTACAGAATTGCCGCCACATTTTTTCTTTGGTGGAATCTGAGGTGAATGTGAAAAAGCTGGCTGTGATGAAACTCCTGCAGGCATTTTGAAGCAAATTTAAAGAATCCTGAAAGGTTCGCATCCTTTCCAAAGAGTAGCTTTGTAACCCTCTAGACATCTGCTAAATTAAGGGTCTTTCGTTTATGGTCCAGCCAGAGTGGAAGGGCAGATGTCTAGAGGGATTTCCCACCCCTCTTTGAAAACTAGCCGGAGGGAAAACATTCTGAATAACGTTCAATAAGATATTAAACATCAAAATAAAGAGAGAGAGAAATAGTGAACTAATTCTATATTCAGTGTCCAAGGTTGCTTTGACTGTCAGTGGGAATAAATGAATGGAAAGGACTGCCACTCATAGATGGCTCCACTGGCTGAATAATATCAGAATGAGGATTGCACACAGATTGACCGCCCCATTCTAGATTTTACTGCAAAGAATGAGAGAGAAATACAAAATAGCAGGTACATGGCTCAGTTTCTCCCAAACATCTGAGGTATCCTTCTTGTGATTCCCTGCAGCGGTACAGATTTCAAGTGAGCATGGCTAGCTTTGACATCACTGACCTTCTCCTTAGCCATCTGTAGATTACCTGGCAGCAGAGATGTTCAGTCGCATAAGGAGCCTGGGATAATTTACAGCTCTGTTTGCACAATGTCGTGTAATAAAACCTTAGCTTTTAGGTCAATCATGGAAGGACTGGATGCTTTGAAAAATGGGTAGCAATCTTTCAAAGGAGAAATTTCTGGGGTGAGTGTGAGTTATTGGTTCTCAAAATATTCAGCACCAGCAGCAGGATTCTGAGGTTCCTCAAGGATGACACCCTCAGTCTCTCTGAGAAAGGGGGAGGGAAATAGGGGTGCTTTAACTAGGAATGTGAATATCCACTTGCTATGAAGGGAGAAGATGGAGCCTTCTGATATCATCATCATCATCATCAGAAAGGTGACTGATAGAGGCTTGTAAAATTATGTATTGGGTGGAGGTGGACAGAGAAGGAGGTCCCCCCTCCCACAATATTAGAACTCAGTGTCATGCAGTGTAAGATTCATAGTAGATTCGGGACAAATAAAAAAGGATTTCTTCAATAACAACAAACTCTCCAACATTAATGTACAACACTTTCTTCCACAGGACTGGTGATGGACACTACAGTATTTTAGGTGGCTTTCAGGTTTGGAGATTAGGCTGATTCATGGAGGATAAGGGCTAACAGTGGCTATTAATCCTGATGATTGATTATATTGGACTTGAGATATATATATATATATCTCAATATATATTTGTGTGTGTGTGTGTGTGTGTGTGTGTGTGTGTGTGTGTGTGTGAGAGAGAGAGAGAGAGAGAGAGAGAGAGAGATTATTTGTTAATTGTTTCCTGATTGTTTTTTAATTGTTTCCTGATGTTTTACAGGAAGCAATTCACAAATGAATATTCATGTTGGAATGTGGGTTGGAAAGAGCGAGGGTCCCCCCCCTTTTGCTTAGTTGTCAATTACATTATTTAGTAATATGAAATTTTTATTCTATTTTTGATTTTCAGGTGTGCTGTTTTATTCTGGTGCATAAGAGGGCACCCTATTTAGCTGTGGCATTTTATAATTCTTCCCCCTGGTATTTATTCACTTATTGTCTTTGATATTTGTTTGTTTGTTTGTTTGTTTGTTTGTTTATGCTGTTTTAAGATATTGCATGGCACTAAGTACCAGCTGCAACAATATTCCTGCATTGCAGGGGGTTGGACTTGATGACACTTTGGGTCTCTTCCAACTCTACAATTCTGTGGTTCCAATAACAGGTGTGGGGTTTTGCCTTTCAACCCTGCTTGTGCGCTTCCCAAAGGCTTTTGGTTGGCCCCTAGCGGAAGCATGATACTGGACAAGGTGAGCCATTGATCAGATACAGAAGACCTCACCAACCTACAGGTAGTTTGTAATCACAGTTAGGGTCAATAAAAGATGCTTCTCTTTGCATTGGATGCCCAGCACAGACACTTTCTGTAATGCAGAAATAGTTTGTGGCCAGACACGCTCCTTCTCTTATGGAACATTATTCTGAAATTATTATTTTTTTTCTGAAAAAAGCAGTAAGTCAGAGACTAACTGACACTAGTAAGACAGATCTGTTGCTTCCTGCTGGAACTGTGAAAGTCAGACAGGGCTGGCTTGTTGCAACACTGCCTCTGACCTTCTCAGGTACCCACGCCAAGTAAGAAACTAGTGCAATGGGCCTTTTGCTCTGGGCCCTGGCAAATACCTGGCCTCACTACCCCCTTGCACAACCCTGATGACTCTTACGTATAGCTGGCCATGCCACAGAAGACAAATCAAAAGTTCTCCAGCAAAAACAAAACACTGAGGTGGCTGGGGGAGGAGTTTTCACACAGCACACATTAAAATATTGAATTCCTTCCTACAAGATGTAGTGATGGCCTTTAAAAGAGGCTTTAAAAGAAGATTAGGTAGATTTATGTAGGACAGTGCTATCAGTGGGTGCTAGTTATGATGACTATGCCTTCCTACCAGAACCCACACCATGAGTATCCAACAAAAACTAAAGAGATAGAAGAAGAGCAGATCCACACCATGCACACCCAATGCACATTTAAGGCACATGACTTCCCCCCCAAAGAATCTTGGGAACCCTTCACAGAGCTACAGTTCACAGCACCCCAACAAACTGCAAGTTCCAGGATTCATTAGCGGTGTGCTTTATAAGTGCATTGAATGTTCTTTAAATGCCCCTTGTATCGATTGTGAGCCACAATCCTTATCTCCTGCAGTTTCTTGAAAAATACTACTGTTTGGTGCATTCCTCCTCTAAGCAGCTTCCATCCAGTTTGAAAATGTAAACCATGTTACATTGCAGTTAAGCTGAGGTGCGTACTTTTGAGACACCCATTGTGTTGGGGCAGGGAGTGCCTGCAGGGGCCAATCAAAGAGGTAATGTACATTGAGTGAAGACACCCCTGATCCCTCTGGTGTGTACAAGGATGTGCAAATGTGACTTGAAACACAGTGGGGGAAATGACCTCACTGTATTTTAAGACACTAATGCATACATTGTTGTTCAGTCGTTCAGTCGTGTCCGACTCTTTGTGACCCCATGGATCAGAGCACGCCAGGCACCCCTATCCTTCACTGCCTCCCGCAATTTGGCCAAACTCATGCCAGTCGCTTCGAGAACACTGTCCAACCATCTCATCCTCTGTCGTCCCCTTCTCCTTGTGCCCTCCATGTTTCCCAACATCAAGGTCTTTTCCAGGGAGTCTTCTCTTCTCATGAGGTGGCCAAAGTACTGGAGCCTCAACTTCATACATGCATACATAGCCTAAGTTAAACCACCTCTCTCTGTCAACAGCAATGTTCATGTATTGAAAAATGCAGAATGAAGCTTTGGACAAAAGGCTCTTAAATGCTTCTGGTGTCCCACTTGTTTTCATTTTAATGCGATTTATTTAATGAGGAAGACTCTTAAACAGTACAGTGTGAACTAATTGTTACTTAGATTCCCCCTCTTTCCCCTCAGAACTGTAACATAATGAGAACAAAGGGTCACTTATAAATTAATGGCCTGTAAAGCTAAAATACTAAAAGGAAATATGTCTTCATACAATGTGTAGCCAAGCCTGTGGAATTCATCGCTGCAGGATGAGAAGCTAACCAACAGTGTTGCTGCGTCTTAAAAGGACGGGATAATTTTATCACCATTAACAACATTTTCAAATTAATTATGTGAATCCAATCTCATGCTCCAGGGCCTAAGACCATTTCTACAAGAGCCCAGAAACGGAATTATACCTTCTCTCCTGCCGACATAAACTACTGCAGCTTTGATGGATGGGCTTCAGAGGGAATAGGGTCACCTTCCTGTTCTGAAATGTCATGAATCCACGAAAGTGACTCAGCAGATTTTGCCAAGCAACATTTTCTCCCGTCTTAATAAGTGGAGGAACAGAATACAACAGTACATCATAGGACCGGGTAAGAATTGTGAATTAGCTTAATCCAGAAATGAAAATGCAGTAGATTTTTATTTCATTTTAATGGTAATAACTGCAAGTGAATAATTCAGAAGTTGTCACCCAACATCATTAGCCTAGTTCATGGGTAAGCAAACTAAGGCCCGGGGGCCGGATCTGGCCCAATCGTCTTCTAAATCCGGTCCGTGGACGGTCCGGGAATCAGCGTGTTTTTACATTAGAATGTGTCCTTTTATTTAAAATGCATCTCTGGGTTATTTGTGGGGCATAGGAAGTCGTTCACCCCCCCAAAAAAATATAGTTTGAGGGACAGTGGACCAGTCCCCTGCTGAAAAAGTTTGCTGACCCCTGGTTCATTTGCAAGGCATCCGACGGTCATACAAAATGTTAATACTGAATGTGAATTATAGCTGATACAAATATAGATGCACATCTGGATCTACAAACATCTGCATCTTCATCCTGGAGAAAAGTGACTAGTGGGGTGCCACAGGGTTCTGTCTTGGGCTCAGTCTTATTCAACATCTTCATCAATGACTTGGATGATGGGCTTGAGGGCATCCTGATCAAGTTTGCAGATGACACCAAATTGGGAGGGGTGGCTAATACCCCAGAGGACAGGATCACACTTCAAAATGACCTTAACAGATTAGACAACTGGGCCAAAGCAAACAAGATGAATTTTAACAAGGAGAAATGTAAAGTACTACACTTGGGCAAAAAAAATGAAAGGCACAAATATAGGATGGGTGACACCAGGCTTGAGAGCAGTACATGTGAAAAGGATCTAGGAGTCTTGGTAGACCACAAACTTGACATGAGTCAACAGTGTGATGCAGCAGCTTAAAAAGCAAATGCAATTCTGGGCTACATCAATAGGAGTATAGTGTCTAGATCAAGAGAAGTAATAGTACCACTATATTCTGCTCTGGTCAGACCTCACCTGGAATACTGTGTCCAGTTCTGGGCACCACAGTTCAAGAAAGATACTGACAAGCTGGAACGTGTCCAGAAGAGGGCAACCAAAATGGTCAAAGGCCTGGAAACGATGCCTTATGAGGAACGGCTTAGGGAGCTGGGTATGTTTAGCCTGGAGAAGAGAAGGTTAAGGGGTGATATGATAGCCATGTTCAAATATATAAAAGGATGTCATATAGAGGAGGGTGAAAGGTTGTTTTCTGCTGCTCCAGAGAAGCGGACATGGAGCAATGGATTCAAACTACAAGAAAGAAGATTCCACCTAAACATTAGGAAGAACTTCCTGACAGTGAGAACTGTTCGGCAGTGGAATTTGCTACCAAGGAGTGTGGTGGAGTCTCCTTCTTTGGAGGTCTTTAAGCAGAGGCTTGACAGCCATCTGTCAGGAATGCTTTGATGGTGTTTCCTGCTTGGCAGGGGGTTGGACTAGGTGGCCCTTGTGGTCTCTTCCAACTCTATGATTCTATGGTTCTATGCATTGTGATGTACATCTGGTCCACACTGAGCTGGCTGGATATTTCGTTGGCTATGCATAAAGTGTGTATTCATTACATCTGAGGTCCACAGGTTTTTGCATGTGACTATTGGAGCTGGATATTTACCAATATCTACTGTTTTTTATCATATGACCATGCCATTCAAACTGGGGGTGAGTTCAGTCAGGTACTGCCCTTGGAATTTCAGGATTCAGTGGAAGTTTTATATCCCTTGGAAATATACAGATATCTTATAGATAAATAACCAAAGGCTGAAGACCCAGTATTAGTTGTTGTTGGGATTTTTTTTTGGAAGAGGGGTAGAAGTTCATCTTTTGTGGTGGGTATTTCTGTCCTCCAGCCCATTTGAATATAAATTATTTCCTCCTCCAAATCCTTCTGAAAATTTAATAAGCAAATGAACCTGAGTCAAAGTATAAGCAACTTTATAAGTATAAGTATTTCCCAGCCATATTTGTGATATGCACAAAGTAGAAAATTCACTGTATGAACCAAAGCTCCTTTCTCTAGCATATGCATTTTATAACTGCACTTCCCTCCATCTCACTCTCACGTAATATAGCTTAAACAGCAGAATTGCATTTATTCCAGCTCTTGGGTCCTGCCCTGTCATGTTAAATTACATCAGTTTTTCATAGTGATGTTATACTTTTTACATGTTAATCTCCCAAAGACCATTTCTCCTGCTATTTACATAGTGAGACAGTGCGAGAGAAGGAGATGCTTTGGTTCGGGTTTATTTCTTAAAAATGTCTTTGTAGCTTTCAGTTACACAAGACCAGCAATTCCCTGAGCTCTACCTCAGCCATCAGAATACAAAGTTACAAATCTGTAGGGTTTGTAAAATACTGTAGTTCTTTCCTGTAGCAAATAGCAGCAGGTAATTTATTAAAGTGGTCACGTACCAACATATCCACTTTGAAGTTTCTTCATTTTTATTTTTATTTTACAATTAAGCGGTGCATAAATTTTATAAAATAAATAAATACCCAGTCATCAGTGCACAGGAACTAAATTGGAAGAACTTATTCTACCATCAAGGTAGAATAGCAACACCATAGAATAGTCAGACAGTCGAAAAGGTCAAATACCAATCCAGGTCCACTACATGGAGCAAGGTCTAAAGTCAAACCATAAGGCCAGGTTCCTGCCTCTGCAGAAGTCACAATCCAGTGGAGTTCCCGAAGTAACCAAGCCATGGGCCATCAATGGGGAAAGTTGAGTAGACACAAAGCTTCTGCCTTGCAGAGATGGAGGCACCTTCCCATGATGTGTCTCCTTCCCCTGGTTCCCATAAACTGTCTGCTACCCCTTGACATCCTCTGATGTCCCGTGAGTACCACCTAAGTCCCCAAACTCCCCTTCCCCATTTTCAGCCTGTCCCACTATGGAGCAATCATGGCTACATCTCTCACTGGGATCCCCTTCCCCTTCCCCGGTGTCCTGCAGGCTTATGGCACCTAGTGTTTCCCCAGCTCAGTATCATCCTGCCATAACCATCCCAGTGAGTGCCAGTGCTTCCACAGCTGGGAGGGTCTGACAGCAGTGTTGTCCCCCTCAAACACCTCATGACTCTATCTTCGGTAGTGCAGTTCCTAGCAGTTTAACAGAGCCAAATTGCTGCCACATAAACCCAGACAACACCATTACTGGTCCCAACAACATCAAACATACCATCTCAGGACTATTTAATTGCTCATCTTCCAACATGGTGTATGCAATCAAATGCCAACAGTGCCCTTCAGCTCTCTATATTGGACAAACAGGCCAAACCCTACGCCAAAGGATAAATGGACATAAATCTGATATCAGGAATCACAAGACAGAGAAACCAGTAGGAGAACACTTCAATCTCCCAGGACATTCTATAAAAGATCTCAAAGTAGCTGTCTTAATACAAAGAAATTTCAGAAATAGACTGGAAAGAGAAGTGGCTGAATTGCAACTAATCACCAAACTTAAAACCATGGAGAAACCTGGTCTGAACAAAGACATTGGATGCTTATCTCATTATACATAACAAAGCTATCTTTAGCCATCTCACCCCTTGCCTTTCCCTGCAAGACTAATTGCAGCCGTTAAGACAAGAGGATTTTGGTTTATGAGTTCAAATAGGCCACAACTTTATTGGTTATAGATGTGAGCTGTTTGGCTTAGGCATTGGGTGAAGCCAGACTATATCTCGACTCCCACCTGCCTGCAGGGAGTCCATCTAAGGATAAACCACCAACAGGGGGAACCCTAAGACTTACATCAAATAGGGGCTCCCCAAGAGCTCTCCGTTGGGGTTGTGGCATGGCCCTAGCCCATGTCTGGGCATCGGACAGAATCCACACCCCCAGATCCCTTTAATGAGGTGGAGCAAGCAGAGGCTACCACCTCCCCACCACCCAAACAAACAAAGGCTTACCTAATGCCTAACATCACAAAGTTGTGACGATTGCTATGAGGTAGGCGAAAACCAAATGGCAGAGCCAATTTGCCAAGTACTAAAAATAACTGTCATTGACATTTTTCTCTCAGAACAAAAACAAATGTCTATTCCACATGGAATGTCGTGGGAGAGGGAGGGAGAGGGAGAGGGAGAGGGAGAGAGAAAGAGACCTCATATGCTTGGTGACAGGTAGATAATAGAAAGGTAGATGGATTTCAATGGAACTGGATACCATCTATGAGCCTAAGCACTCCAACTCCATGTCTTTTGTTTCAGAAGTAGGCCACCTGAATTTAGTGGTGACCCCACCCCCACCCCAGTCTGCACAGAACTGCAACCTTCTGTCACAAGAAAATCTTGTTTTCAGTTATCAGACTCGATTCAGCTGTGCCATACCACTCAACCATCTTGATTTAAGCAAGACATACTAGAATTTTGGAAGACATCCCAGCTTCTGATTGGATCCTGGAATGTTTTGGTTTTTAGTCTGGCGCTCTGGCACAAGTCAGCTGGCTCACGCCAGAGCGCCAGACCAAAAGAGGCTAGTTTTTTGGTCTTGTGCTCTTGCTGGTATCAGCTAGATCATGGCTCCAGCTACAAGGAGTTTCAAACACAATGCTGTAATTATTGGCAGCAGCCAATCTGAATTAACGTCGGCAAGTGAAGGATGACAACTGGACACTATAAAGAAATGGTGCAGCTATGGGAGGAAATGATTGACATGTTTGCAACAGAAGCGGGAAACCTGATTTTAAGTATTAAATTAAAGTAATTTGGTTTGATTTGTAATAATTTGGAAAATTAATAAAAATAATTTGAAAAAATACTATGTTCTGTTAAACACTAACAACAGAATAGTGAACTCACAGGTGGATACTGTGATGATGATGATGATCAGCATCATTCTTATTATCATCATTATTTGTTAGTCACTTTATCTTGCCCAGGTCAACCCAAAGCAATTTGCAACCAAACATACAGCCCCCAAAGCCCCACATAGGTACATAGCTCAATTGGTAAGGCTGCTCCCCTTCCCAGGGGGGTGGGGTTGCAGGCAGGCCACGTGCACTCCCTGTGTACAGCGGGGGGGGCACGTCACACCCTTCGGTCGACCAATCCGGTCGACCAGAGGGCATGGCTTACCTAATTTAAACCTCCACGCGGCCGGGGCTCATTTTCTTCACCTCTTCCTCCATTGGAGCAAAAAAGAAATACATGAAAAACATCCCCCCCACTTCTAAAAAACCACAGATTGTTAAAGCCAAAGGCTTGGCTTTATAGGAAAGTTGTTGCCTGGCGCCTAAAGATATATAATGGTGGTGCCCTGGAGAGAACAATCCATAAACGAGGAGCCATTTCAGAAAAGATCCACCCTTGTATTGCCACCCTCCAGACCTCTTGTGGAGCGAGAACACAAAGAAGGGCCTCAGGTGATGATTGTAGGTCAGTTCATATAGGGAGTAGCGGTCCTTGAGTTATTGTGTTCCTGAGCTGTTTAAATGGGGTGCACGCGAGGCATTAACAGGAACGTCATTATCTCTGACTGGGGCCCTAGTCGATGGTGAAGCTGCATGTTCCAGTATCAGGGGTGGAGAGCAGGTGGGGGGCATGGCTGGCACGCCCTCCAGGGGTTTGGCATGTGTCCCAGGGGCATGGTGCACCGCCTGTGGGGGCGTGGCACCCGGCGCGGTGGGGTGCACAGCGCGTGTCCAGGGAGCAGTCACGATGGTACCCCCCTCCTTGGTGCCGGGGTCAGTGTGCTCCCCTCGCCCCCCTTTCCTCCGCCAGTGGCCCCAGTAAGTGCTCAACAGTGCTTTACATTGCTGTTAGCTCTGGCACAATGTTGCACAGCCTGAATGTGGCTGTGGTGGTGTTTGTGGGGAAAGGATTTTAGTTTTATTTAGTTATTTTTAAAAAGACAAAATAGAACAGAATTGGGCTGCATAGTATGCCATTTTTGATAGAAAGGAAGTCTCAATTTCTGCTGCTACAGATAAATTATCTAGCTGGAATCAGCCTGCAAGTATAATCTTGAGCTCAAAATGACAGCTTGTATACAAACCCGAAATGATATGATGTAGTGTAACAATGCAAGTTTATTTTCCTTTGTTTTCCCCCCTGATGTTCTCAAATGCAGTAAGTTCTATGCTGTTTTCTGAAGTTGCTTTTTTAGAAATAAATAAGATTTACGTTTAGCTAATGTGCATCAAGACAACCAGATAAATTAAGAGGCAGTTTAGAGAAAAGCAAATAGTCTTAAAAAGAGGATTTCCCAGAGATCACATAAGCTTCTTTTTTTCCCAGTCCCCTGTGTCATTTTCTGCCAAAGTTCTTGAAGCAACATAAAGCTACAGACCATTATCCTGCCTTTCAGTTCCATTTACAGCTTTCATGTGCATAAAGCAGTCTGTTTACTGTAAATTTTGAGCACTAAAAATAAATATTTCCACACACACACACCTCCCCCCCCCCCGAGAATTGATGTAAGGCAGCACTGGACAAATTTCACAGAAATTGAAGAGGGTGAAAAACAACAACCAATCATCACAAATATGAATCCTTGCAAATGGGAGGAGAAGACCAAAATAATTCTGAAGTGTGATTTTGAATGTGTTGATTAAAGCTGCTAAGGAAAATGCACAATACACAATTCTCACATTTTTTGATGACAAATTGAAGACAGTGGATTTTGTTTTTCCAGTCAGCTCACTTTCCAGATTGAATATGAACACACACACACACACCACTGCACTTTTCCCTAAAGAATACAGGAAATGTTCATCTATGTAGACCTTAATTTGAGGGGGAACAACAATAGCAGCAATACCTTCTTGATGCAGGCATTTCCAAGATATTATTAGAGCTGCTAATTTTATCATCCCGCTGTGGGAATGTATAAAGTGGCATATGGGCATCACCTACCTCACCAGCAGAAATATGAGAAACAAGCCTTTATTTTCATTTTAAACAAAGGCGACGGGGGATAAGAGATTATGGCCTGCCCAAATGCTTCTCCAGTGCGTCTTGGGATGAGCTGCAACTGCACATGAATGTTAGGCATTCAACTAGGGAGAAGGCTCTAGTTTGGGCCTTGATCCACCCTCTCTTGGTATTGTCACCCTTCATGAACTTACGTCCCTTCCTCCACCTATAGCCAACTTCTTTGTGGGTGTAAGTAGCATAGAGTTGTAGGGAAAATACTCTGCTGCTCGGATTCAAGAAGAACACAGGTGCTGCTTGAGAGACAAGGAGACGGCTGGTAGTGCTGAAGCAAGTCAGGAGGGAGGATTTCTGCAGCTTTCAGAAACTCTATCTGCTACATTCAAACAAAAATTATGTATCTATTTATCTATTTATTTATTTCAGTTTAAAAGGGCATAGATTATTTAATTAGCCAAAGGCCTGGGAGAAAAGGAATCACAGAATCATAGAACCTTAGAGTTGGAAGGGACCCCAAGGGTCATCTAGTCCAACCCCCTGCAATGCAGGAATCTCCGCTAAAGCATCCATGACAGATGGCCATCCAACCTCTGCTTAAAATCTTCCAAGGAAGGAGAGTCCACCACCTCTTGTGGGAGTCTGTTTCACTGGCAAACAGCTTTTACTGTCAGAAAGGGTTTTTTTTCTCGAATGTTTAGTCAGAATCTCCTTAATTGTAGCTTGAAGCCATTGACTCGAGTCCTACCCTCCAGAGCAAGAGAAAATAAGCTTGTTCCCTCTTCCATGTGACAGTCCTTAAGATATTTGAAGATGGCTATCATATCTCCTCTCAGTCTCCTCTTTTCCAGGCTGAACATAACCAGCGCCTTCAAGCACTCCTCACAAGGCTTCGTTTCCAGACCGCTTATCATCTTGTTTGTCCTCCTTGGCACCTAAAGATAATGAAGGTGCCAGGTGAACCTCCCTGGGGACAGTATTTCCCAAGTGGGCAGCCACCGCAGAAAAGGCACATTCCTGTGTTGCCACCCCCTGGGCCTCTCATAAAGAAGGCACATGAGGAAGGGCCTCAGATGATGAACTCAGGGTCTGGGTCTGCTCATATGGGGAGAGGTGGTCCTTGAAGTATTGTGGTCCTGATCCCTTTAAGACTCAAAACCAGCAGATGTTTATTTTCTGGGCTGAATCAAATTACAAGTGGTGACAGTGGAAATAAGTGTTCTGGCTTCTCACCCCATAAGTAAAGCAGAATCCTCATTGTAAGACAACTGCTCTCCAGCTCATGGAGGGTGATGTGGATGGCATTGAGGGACAGACCTAGAACATGCATCTGTGCTGTTTTCTTCACATGCCTGAATAGGTATAAAGAACTCTGAAAACATGACAACCTATGTGACTGACCTATTCCACTGTAATGTCAAATATTCAGGAGGTGCTACAATATCTCTTGCTGATTTGGCTGAAACCATACCTCTTACCGCTTTGCATGTTCAAACTGCAGGAACACCACAGGGATGCGTGCTTAGTCCGCTCCTTTATACTCTCTACACGTATGATTGTGTCGCTGTTCACCCTAGTAATAGGGTTGTCAAATTTGCAGATGACACAACCGTGATCGGACTCATCTCTGATAAGGAGGGTGAAACGGACTATAGAGATGAGGTGGAGCAGCTGACAGAGTAGTGCAGAGTTAATAACTTGCTCATAAATACAAAGAAAACAAAGGAGCTTGTGGTGGACTTCAGGAGACAGAAGAACGATGTCCAGCCACTTTTGATTGAAGGAATCTGCGTGGAAAGGGTAACAATGTTCAGATTTCTGGGCATCGAGTTACAGGAAGATCTGTCCTGGAGTGTCAACGCAAGGGGGCTTATGAAGAAGGCGCAGCAGAGACTGTACTTTTTGAGTATTCTAAGGAAAAACCATCTTCTGAAAAAGCTGCTTCTTGCCTTCTTTCACTGTGCCATTGAGAGCATGCTCACTTATGGTTTGTGTGTGTGGTACAGAAGCTGTACTTCTCAGGATAGGATAGGGTTGTGCAGAATTATTAACACAGCAGAGAGCATTATTGGCTGCTCACTCTCCACCTTAGAACAAATCTATATCATCAGGTGCCACAGAAAAGCACTAGACATATCAAGAGATCCATCGCATCCTGGTCACCATTTCTTCGAGCTCCTGCCATCAGGACAGAGATACAGAGCAATGAAGGCAAGAATGAGCCATCTCAAGAACAGTTTCTTCTCTAGAGCAATTCCGGCCTTAAATGGAAAGTCTGGACCCTGAAGTCATCTTTTTTTACTTGTTATATTGTATCGTATCGTACTGTTTTAATTAGTGTTTTAATTAGTGTTTTGTAGTAAAGACCCTGATGCTGGGAAAGATGGAGGGCACAAGGAGAAGGGGACGACAGAGGATGAGATGGTTGGACAGTGTTCTCGAAGCTACTAACATGAGTTTGGCCAAACTGCGAGAGGCAGTGAAGGATAGGCGTGCCTGGCATGCTCTGGTCCATGGGGTCACGAAGAGTCGGACACGACTGAACGACTGAACAACAACAAAAGTTATTTTAAATTTATGTGGAGTGCCTTATCTGAGGGGATAGAGCAACCGAGTAATTTCTTTGTTCCCGCAAGGGGACAATGACAATAAAGATTATCTACCTAAAACTGAATGCCTGAAGAAGGCTGTGGAGGATTGTGTTGGTTAGTCTGAATATGTGCTCCCACACAATATACACATTTTAATCAGAGACTGAGAGAGGCATCAAAATTCCAAGCCTTGGTGCTAGAATAACAGAGACAAAAAGGAAGTGCCATTGCTGGAAGAATGACTTCTGGTGGTAGTGAGACAGGCCAGGATGACAGAAGTGTTCCAATTATTCCCAGCTTTCATCTTGGCATGCAGCTCTGGAAATACCAAAGGAAGAGAGCTAGGGAGACAACACATCTCACACCAGCTTGCCTGAAATCCCAATTGGAGAAAAGCCAAGCAAGGTCTTTGCTGTTTACTGTTGACTGTGACTGTGGATAACAACCTCTGTGTTACAACAGCAACCAATATACACATAACACCAATGACAATCTGTAATATGTTTTGATTGCATCTTCTTCTTTGTTCTTTTCACAGTATCTTCTCTCCTCAACCTTTTCAGTTCAGATTGAAAGCTAAAAGTTTCTTTGGAAAAAAGAAAGAGAGTAGTAGCAATAGTAATGGAGTGTGCCTTCCTGGAATTTTGGCATTCAGATTTACTAATCAAAACACTCAAAACACAAAACCAAACCAAGAGATATGGTAGGGCTGGTGCTCAGAAAAGGACTGTTGCTTTTTGTATGTAAATAAAGGACAACGCATTAAGTTAAAAGCATCTCTCACCAAAATAAAAAGATGCCCCCCCAAAAAAACGTTCAGTGTAGAACAACTGTTACTATGGTTATGAGATAGCATATGCCGTATTGCCCAAATATAAGCCACACCCGAATACACCGGTAAGCTGCGCCTTTAAAATTCAAGGAAAAAAGAAAAAAAAGACAAAACCCGAATATAAGCTGCTAATAATAATAATAATAATAATAATAGTAATATTTATTATTTGTGTCCCGCCCATCTGGCTGGATTTCCCCAGCCACTCTGGGCGGCTTCCAACAAAAATCAAATACAAATCAAATCAAAAATCAAAAATTCCGCAGGCACTCACACCTGTTCTGTTTTACCATATGTCTGTTTCAGCAGCGATATCATAAAAGCCAATTTTTGTAAGGTTGCAAATTTAAGCCACACTTTAACTTTTCACGGTCGGAATATGGGAAAAAGTGAGGCTTATATTCAGGTCAATACAGTAATTTAGCAATAGATCTTTAGGCAGGAAAATGGAGGATACTATTGCAAAACTCCTAGATCTCAAGATTCAAAGATAGCGCTTGTGAATTGCTGATAGTCTTGTCTTGAATAAACTCTCAAGACCCAAGTGAAGTTTCAGGCTCCTAGTGTCAGGGACTGGGCAGAGGAAGAATGGTGGAGACCACCTCCCCAGACTGACCCTTCCAGAGAAGACCGTTAATAATTACAATAGGGGTTTGAGGGAGATCATAGCTCAGAGGCAGATGAGGGGGAAAGCTAGGAAATAATGGGAGAGGAGGAAAAAGAAGCACCAGAGGGGTGACAGCTGATGGACACAGTGTCTTTAGAAAGCATTCCAGACCCCCCTCCCAGAACCTGGCAAGCATTGAAAGTAGGAGATGAGAGAGCTCAGAGGCAGAGAGATCTTCTCAGCACCCACAGTGATGATGCAGAGAGAGGGATGGGGTGAAGACTGACTCGAAGCAACTCCATTATTCCAAGAGGCTGCATTTCCAAGCCTCTCTATGTGAATATTGAGTAAAAAGCAGGTGGTAAGAACTTTTCCTTGTCTTATCTGTTCCTGGCAACCTACTGTGGGGGTTGGATCCTCTTCTGCCTGACACCTAGCTATGATGCCTGTGCTCTGCCCACACTTTTGGAGGCAGTAGTGCTTCTGAATACCAGCCGCAGGAAACCGCAGGAAGGGAGAGCACTCTTGTGCTTGTACTCTTCTTGCAAGTTGCTCACAGGCATCTGGTTGGCTACTGTGAGAACAGGATCCAGGACTAGATGGGCCATTGGCCTGATCCAGCAGCAGCCTGTTCTCATGTTCTTATACCTTATATTATAATAATTATAATGAACCAATATCCTTATATTTCACAAACACGGGGTATGCATAGTGGCGCCCGCCCTGTGGAACGCCCTCCCATCAGGGGTCAGAGAGATAAACAACTACCTGTCATTTAGAAAATACCTGAAGGCAGCCCTGTTTAGGGAAGTTTTTAATTTGTGACTTTGTATTGTATTTTAGTATTTGTTGGAGACCGCCCAGAGTGGCCGGGGAGACCCAGCCAGATGGGCGGGGTATAAATAATAAATTATTATTATTATTATTATTATTATTATTATTATTATTATTTGACTGTGCTAAGCATTGGCGGAAGTTTTTAAAATGCTGGACTAGGGCTAGTCTGTTTTTCCATCTGTAAAATGGAGATAAATCTTAGCCATGAGGTAGGGTAGCTCTGTTAATTAATATTTATAAAATACTTCAAGATTTTCAGATCAAAGTAGCTACAGGATGAAAAGAACATTATTACTCCACCATATGCTGGAGTTAAGATTGCATGGTTGCAGATCCCTGGAGACATCCATGAAAGGCAGGTATCTCCAAAGGCTGAGGCAGCTAACATCACGGCAAATTTTATCCCCATCATTCAGCGTCTCTTGGCCTGATTGTCAATTTCTTATGCTGCTGCAAATGGAGCACAACTTCAGGCAAGCCACAGACCTGCTAAAGGATGGAATTTTCAACAACAAAAAAATCTCAGTGTCAAGTTTTGATGCACACAGTTTCTGTGGCCCCTGTCTCAGTCCTTGACCTTGACAAGAAACGAGGTGTTTTTACCAGTCCTGCTATATGAATGATTCTCACATTTGTTGTTGTTCAGTCATTCAGTCGTGTCCGACTCTTCGTGACCCCATGGACCAGAGCACACCAGGCATGCCTATCCTTCACTGCCTCTCGCAGTTTGGCCAAACTCATGTTAGTAGCTTCGAGAACACTGTCCAACCATCTCATCCTCTGTCGTCCCCTTCTCCTTGTGCCCTCCATCTTTCCCAACATCAGGGTCTTTTCTAGGGAGCCTACTCTTCTCATGAGGTGGCCAAAGTACTGGAGCCTCAACTTCAGGATCTGTCCTTCTAGTGAGCACTTAGGGCTGATTTCTTTGAGAATGGATAGGTTTGATCTTCTTGCAGTCCATGGGACTCTCAAGAGTCTCCTCCAGCACCATAATTCAAAAGCATCAATTCTTTGGCGATCAGCCTTCTTTATGGTCCAGCTCTCACTTCTGTACATTACTACTGGGAAAACCATAGATCCTCACATACTTCATGCATTATTATAATACATGTAATATTATATACACGTACCCTCCGAGGGAGGAATTGAACGTTGTACTACATTTTGGCTTCCCAGATGGAATGATCTTTCTCTTCTCCTCCTCTGTGCTGTTCAGGGGGTTTCTTTTGCTCCCTCCCCCAGAGCCAACTGTGGGGGACACAGGAAAAAAAGGAGGAGAAGGAGCAAAGCCCCATTGTAGAAGCAGAAGTCCCTTTGCAGGGCTTCCGCTGCAATCTCACCCCAGGTTTCCTAAAGAAACCATTACATAAACAGCCACATGCAACAATGCATATAACTGCATTGAAATACTTATGTATTAGTTATTATAAAAGTTACGCTGCAGAAATAGAGTACCGCATGGGATTTGACTCTTTTTTTACATCTTATAATAAATGTATTTATACATATGATTTTGCATATAGCTAGAAAGGCTTTTTTTTTTGAAAAAAGGAAAAACAAAAACAAAGCACATGTGGCTTGGACAATTTCTCGACACAGGAGGAGATTGATCTAGCCCCATCCATTAGCCAAAAATGGATCTGCAAGGGGGTTTTCTTTTCCCCCTCTGTGCACGAAAGAAAGGTAACAGCTGATCTGGTGGAGATTTAGTTGGCATTTATGGAGAAACTTACTTGATAACTGAAGAAAAGTAAGAACCCAAGGGGGGAAATATGCTTGATGTGAAATGGTTTTGTTTTATTATATATCTTTTGGTCAAAGAGCCTGATTGGCTTCCTCCATCAGCTCACATGGCTTTATGCAGCGATATTAGAGACTAATTTTTTCTTTGTCTGTTTATGCTTGGATAGTTGATTACCTCTATGATGGTTCCCTGATTGCTTCATTTAGTGCAGTGGTTCTCAAACTTTTTTCTCCTGGCCACGCTTTCAGAATAAAAATTTGCCACACTGATTTTTTTATTATTGATAAGAAACACATTGGAAAACAAAAAGAAACAACTCCTAGCAGTGCTTGATTTATAACAGAGAACACAACAACTTTATAATATGATCATGGGACATCCAGAAATGCAGCTACATAATGCAGCTACATAACAACATGAATCATTCCAAAAATATAATTATAAACGAGTCTTCTCGTTTATTTGCTTTCCTCCTCCCTCTTCATTCTTTTTTCATCAGGTCTATGAGATTGTGAAGGGCAGGGACTGTCTTATTTTTTAATATGCATAGCACGTGAAAAACTTTAGACACTTCGTAATTGTAGATGCGGGTGGCACTGTGGTCTAAAACTTGCCGATCAGAAGGTCGGTGGTTCGAATCCCCACGACGGGGTGAGCTCCTGTTGCTCAGTCCCAGCTCCTGCCCACCTATCAGTTCGAAACCACATCAAAGTGCAAGTAGATAAATAGGTACCACTCTGGCAGGAAGGTAAACGGCATTTCCGTGCACTGCTCTGGTTCACCAGAAGTGGCTTAGTCATGCTGGCCACATGACCCAGAAGCTGTACGCCAGCTCCCTTGGCCAGTAACGTGAGATGAGCACCGCAACCCCAGAGTCGGACACGGCAGGACCTAATGGTCAGGGGTCCCTTTACCTTTAATTGTAGAACCACAAGCAAACGAAAAGGAACACAAACGTGTTTATTAATTACATCATAATAGGTAGAGACATAAAAAGAACCTGTAATAAATTTTGCTTTGTGTGCCCTAAATATTCACAAATGCTAAAGACAGCAAAACCAAAGCCTATTTGTATTTAAATCTGATGTTCTAAGCCTTCCCTGAGGTTCAGAAGACTCCAGTAGCAAATGCTTGCATGGCCAAACCAACGCTTTTTTCTGCCCATAGAGATACTCTCTTCTCCCATATGATCTGCGCATCTTCCCAGTCCTCTTCCCAGCCTGCACATTTCACCTGCCACTCATGCATTCAGATTCTTGCCTCTTTATCGGAATTGCTTCCATAATCCGTGCATTATCTGCGTACAAACTAACTGTGCACAGCTGTAGAACTGTACAAGGGAGACCAAACAGTATGTAAAAAGCCCTGAAGCGCCTCCATAAAAGGAACAAATGAAGAACAATCTGAAAAAATAGAGTTATTAAAGATAATTGGACCAAGAAAAACAAGCCCCTAAATTCAATTAGAAGGAAATGAACAGCACACACGGCGCAGGAATCAATGAAACGTGTCAAAGTCTCATGTGAGAAGCAGGAGCATTACGAGGGCAAAGCCTCTCATATTCAGTAAATCAAAGGGAAATCAATTCCCAGCGCATACACAGAAAGTCATATCTAGCAGGAGGACGGAGACAGTACCATGTGTGGAATGTGCAGGCAAATACATTAAGCAGGATTCAATGGGAGGGAAGCAGCTCTGCAGGAAGCGAAACGGCAAATATTCAACCGGCAAATATTACAGATATTTACTTTGGTTACACACAAGTCTCAGGTTACAGGCATGGAAATCCATAGATAAAAGATATTTTTGTGCAATTTTTGGCTGGTTCTGCAGGCTGGCAGAATTAATAGCACCTGTAGGTCTAAATTGGATATGGTCCAGCTTGGATCCTAGGCTCCTCCAGACATTGTAGGACTCTGACTTCTATCATCCCTAATAATTGGCCATGCTGGCTGGGGCTGATGATATCTGGAGCCCAACAACAATCTCCTGGAGAGCCCTA
Source organism: Lacerta agilis (assembly GCF_009819535.1). Classification (NCBI taxonomy): domain Eukaryota; kingdom Metazoa; phylum Chordata; class Lepidosauria; order Squamata; family Lacertidae; genus Lacerta; species Lacerta agilis. The sequence goes on along the minus strand of NC_046314.1, from coordinate 84,349,939 downwards.
TGCTTCCCACCCCTGGTGCAGATTATTTTCAAAGTTGTGCCTCTGTCAAGCTTTGTTTGGTTGCCAATTAAAGTGTGGTTATAAATGAAGCTTGAAGCTGTGGTCTTAAGGCAACCTTGTTGAAAATAAGCAGGTTTCAGCCTGTTTGGTACCGGTACTTGGATGAGACACCATCTAGAACAGGGATAGGGAACTCATAGCCCTCCAGGTGCAGCTGGACCATAATCTATGACCATTGGTCATGTGCTGGGACTGGCGGAAGTTGGAGTGCAGCAACCTCTTGAGGGTTGTGCAATGTCACAACAGCGCTTTTTCCTCTGGTGCCGTTGGGCTGGCCACCTCACAGTACACCAATTATATGAATTTCTATAAATTATATCAGATTATCTTGTGGGATACTTATGTAAGGGAAAATGAATGATTTGGAGTCTCAGGCAGGATTTGATCAAATATACAAGAAATATTTTATTAAACAAAGGAAGTTTAAACAAAGGATACTTCATGTTATAATATTATTTCAGGTAACCATTCACCTAATAATATTTGTACTGAATCTAACTAATGTGATGGACTTCTAATCAAGCACAGCTTCCTTTAAACTTCAGTTTCTTGTGTCCAGTTACTTCGCTTCAGGTAGATGCTACAGGTTCTTAGACTAAAGGGTAAATGCTCAGCTTATTTCCAGCTATTTCACTTCAGTTCTTTCTCAGTTGTTGCACAGCTGTTGCCACTTAATACTTTGGTTCTTAAACAGAAGGGTGGTGGGAATGGGTGATCAGCTGATAGGTGTGGAAAACCTGTTGATGACTCTTAACAGCTGCAATTAGTCTTGCAGGGAAAGGCAAGGGGTGAGATGGCTAAAGATAGCTTTGTCATGTATAAAGAGATAAGAATCCAATGTCTTTGTTCAGACCAGGTTTCTCCATGGTTTTAAGTTTGGTGATTAGTTGCAGCCGTTAAGAGTCGTCAACAGGTTTTCCACACCTATCAGCTGATCACCCATTCCCACCACCCTCTGAGTAATACCCCTCCCCACTCCCCCACTATATTTAAGTATCTGGTGACTTCTGTTTCAGTGTATCTGAAGAAGTGTGCATGCACACGAAAGCTCATACCAAGAACAAACTTAGTTGGTCTCTAAGGTGCTACTGGAAAGAAATTTTTATTTTGTTTTGACTATGGCAGACCAAAACGGCTACCCACCTGTAACTGGAACTAAGCTCAGAGGCACCTTTCTGTAGCTTTTAATATACAGAGTGGATGTTTCGACCCAGAACCAACTCTCTCTCCTCTCACTCCCTATCTCCCAACCTGTCTCCTAACCTCCCCTTTTCAACTCCCTCTCCTGGAACCCCAGCCAATCAGAAGCTGTCATTTGTTAACCGTTTGCTGTCAGGAAAAAAGAAAACACTTGGTGACCCAACCTGCCAAGCAAAACAAACTTTTCCATCACAGTTGCATCTTCCTGATCTAGAATATCCCATATTAGCTTTGTATTTTGGTTCTTTTGAGGAAAGCTGGGAAATGAAGTGCATAGGAATTATTTTAAATTTTGCTACAGCAAAGGCTGTGGCATCAATAACAAAAATCTCAGTGTGTAAAGTGTGAGTGGAGAGAGTTGAATGGTAGAAGGAGGTAAAATATGGATGAAGAAGCTTGAAGCGGTCACAAATCCCAACCTGTTTTGAAAAGAATCTCAGATCGAAGAGCAAATTAGCTGGATTAGTTTTTATTTGGGTAGTGTCCCAACCCAGAGGTCTGCTTGATGTTCAGTTTCAAGTTGACAACCTTGGACAATGCCTGAATCAAGCCCAAGACCACCTGTTGAACAAAAAAGACCCTTTTTCTCAGGCTATCAGAGTTGTGTTCTTCTTTGGAAAGTGCAGTGGATCACCTTTTGCCATGAGTCAACAGTAGACATTAGATATGTGTACATAATCCCAGTTGATTGATGTTAGGATCTGACAATTTGCTCTTTACTTGTCGAAGTGAAACTTTAAAGAGATGACTCCCAAGAACCAGAATAATCTCTTTGATCTGCAGATTGTACAGTTTGAAGGGACTGGTTTGTTCTGGTAAACTGAGCTGAGTTTTCTGAGGTGGCTGCTGCTTGCTTAGAAGATTGAAATTTCAAAGGGTATTTTCTCAGAGGGGAATGGTGGACTCCAGAGAATGCTAATATGAAACAAGGTCCACAAGTTTAATACATGGCTGGTTTAACACATGGCTAGCAAAGATGAAACATTGCTCTCGCCTAAGGGCTAACATGGTTACTGCTTGCCACGAACTAGTTCATTTGAATGAAGTTTTTAAAAAATAGTTCAAAAACATCTAAACTATGCTAAAAAGCAGTTCCCATAATTGCTAGGGGAACGAAACATCAATTGTTCATTTGGAGATAGAACTTTGAATCATTTCTATTTCAAATTCAAAATCTTTCTCTTACATGTGTGTTCATTACTCTTTGCACTCTCTGTGCCTTTAAGCTTAGATATAATAATTGTAAATTATACAATTCACATTCTGTTATGTGTGTATTTTGATGTTTTCTTAATCATCACTGAGGAATAATCGCTGAGGATCATTTGGATGAACTTGAATTGAACTGTGAACTGAACTAGTTCATTTTGAAGAGGAGCAAATGTGAAGTGGAATTAGTTCCTTTATGGACACCTTGAACTAGTTCCTTTTTAAAATGAACTTTTGAAGCTCTCGGCATGGCATAAGGTGTGATGCAAATGGTCTCTGAGGTGTTGCCTGCAGTAAGGCATGGGAAGCTGGAGACTTTAGGCTCATAGAAAGTGCACCTGACTATTTATCCTGGAATAATCTTTTTATATATAATTGACAGACAGAGAACCTGTAGTCCTCTTTATCCCTTTATCTCCTCTTTGTTTTTTATTCTTTTTCTTCCTGCCTTTTCTCTTTTTCTTTCTTCCTTTATCTATTTTGCTCTTGCTTATGTTTTGTTTTGCTTTCTGTTGTCCTCTACTCTGGGTTAATGAGGATATGCACAGGAAGGTGAGGGGTGGTTGCTGAAAGACCCTGTGTGAGAGGCGAGGAAGGGAAGTTCTCCCAGAGTGGGAGGCTGGAAGATGAAAGGGAAGTTCTCAGGTGAGAGCTGGGGTGGTCCACCCCTTCTGTATGAGACAAGGGTTAAGATCTACCTTTGAAAGAGGGCTTTGTATTTTTACCCTCTTTCTCTTTGTTTTTTATTCTCACTTAGATTAGTTTGTGTTTTTTTGTTATATTATATGATGAAAAGTTTCAATAAAAATGTATGCAACAGAAATGCATCGGATACATTTGATAGTTGCTTTGCTCTCAGAAGTTTTGCCAGGGCAAAAACATTTTCTGTGGTAGCCCTTAGGTTGTGGAATTCCCTCACCCCACATAAATGTCTGACACCTCCCTTACACTGTTTCCGTTGTATGCCAAAACTTACCTTTTGGGACCCATCCTGTTTTACTGCTGCTTTTATATTGTATTTTAAAACTCTGTAACTTGTTGTGGGGCCTCATGGTAAAGGCTGGGCAAGGCCTATAAATAATAATAATAATAATAATAATAATAATAATAATAATAATATACAGCAGTTGTTCCTGCACATTTCTGAGCAGATTCAAAAACAAAGGGGGAAATTCTCAGAAAATAATATGTAGGGAATTCCACTCAAAGTCTAAAAGCATCCCTCTCCCCCTGGATTTAGGGCAGCACCTTGTGAAAAAGCAAACTACCTCTAAAACTCTAAGTGGAAAGCTTGTTGTTACATTGAGATAAATATAAATATAGCCATTATAGAAACCAGGTGGTGCAACTAGCAGAAGCCAAGAGTTTATTAAATGCTTCTTCAGTGGTTCAGGTCTAGCATTTGAACCTTTCACTGGCAATAGACAAGAAATGCGTGAGTATTTTCCTGTGAGGTAAAACGATCCTGAACTGCAGCTGTAGTGCCTTCTTAACTGCCAACATGTCCTATGGCCTTCATTTCGTAACTGCAGAGGAGTTATAAAGCAGCAGGAGGAAACTGTTAGAAATATTACGGAACAAAGGATTGTGTTTAACAGATGAAGGTCACTGTAATAACAATCTGGGAGAAATTGGGGGGGGGGGGATGGAAATCAAGTAGATAGACAGATATATTTATTTATTTATTGTCAGCAAAAGGGCCTCTAACCCAGATGCTTTACAATCCCTCAACATCACTGACTTGAAAAACTTGTCCATTTCTCCTCCAGTACAGCCTCCTTTCTAATATCTTTATTCAACAGAGAAGCTGCTGAGCCAGATTCAGAGATTTAATTGTTGTTTTAGCACGCTGGGTGGAACCAAAGTGTGAAATGCAACTCTCTGAGCAAGAAAAAACACAGCTGAACAGGAACTGTAGGCAGTCATCTTCCCTGCCTGCCTCTTAAATGCAAAATGTAAATGCCCCCCACCCACCCACCTTGTTCTCCACTTTCTGCATATGCTTCTGCTGTCTATGGCTTCATTCATCTACTTTTCATGGGTCATGTGATTTCTTCTTTTTTTACCTGCTAGCATATTTTCTGAATAAATACAATTTCAACGCAGGTAGGGTCATAACTTAGTGGGTGTGATGTTATAAAAGGAGTGCACATGATAGCAGATGATATGATTATTGCAGCAGAAACTTCTCAGGAACATGACCAAATATTGCGTAAGGTGTTTGAAACAGCAAGGGCTAAAAATATCAAGTTTAATAAAGAGAAAATCCAATTTAAAGTGGATTCAGTAAAATATATGGGGCATATAATAACTGCTCAAGGTGTCAAAGTAGATGAGGAGAAGGTTAAAGCAATTCGAGAAATGCCTTCCCCGCAGGACAGGCAAGGTGTGCTTAGATTTTTGGGGTCTGTGCAGTACTTATCAAAATATACTCCTAAAAAAGGCAGAGCAAACACACAAACAACCCCAATTAGCATTATTGGAGTATCGTAATACACCGGTGACTGGACTGGAATACTCTCCTGCTCAGTTGTTGATGGGTAGAGTCATGAGGAGTAAGTTACCAGTGACTGAGGAAGTGTTACGTCCTAAAATACCTGTGGGGGCGAGGGAGAGCCTCAAAAGGAACCAAGAACGGCAAAAGTATTTTTATGATAGCACTGCGAGGCCTCTTAGGCCATTGGAAGAGGGAGATCCAGTATGGTTTGAGTCAACAGAAGGGTGGTCCCCAGCGGTAGTCACAAGAAAGTGTGATCAGCCACGTACATACCGGGTAGTTACTTCATCAGGACGGGTGTATAGGCGTAATAGGCGAAGAATAAGGCCTAGGAGTGTACAAGCTGAGGAGAGAAGAGGTAGACTGATTGAGAATAGAAAAGAAATGCAAAGAGATAATAATGGAGAAGGAATTGGGAGAATACCTGATGCGCAAATAGATGTAAGGCAACCCAGGTATGTGACCTCATATGGCAGGTGTGTGTATATGCCTCAAAGATATATGTCATGACCTTGGTTTTAATATGTGTGTTTATTATTGTAACTTTGACTTTTCCTTAATTTCTGTGTAAAAGGGAGATGTGATGTATGTGTCTTTAAGTGTGGAATCTCATTGTGCACACCTGTATCCCATTAGCTGGGATACAGGTATTTAAGTTGTACTCTATTCCCCTCCCAGTCATCCTTTTTACTCCCTTACTCCCTCCTTGTGGGGCGATGTCGTTGCTCTATGTGATTGCTTAATAAACTATGGCTGCAGCCTAGTGAAGACTGCTTTTCCTCATTGCCGAAGTCCAGGGTTTCCCTGAGAGACACTACAGTGGGAGAGCAACTGTTCTGCATGAAAAAGGCTCAGGTTCAATCCCTGGCATCTCCAGGTAGGGCTGGGGGGGTATAGTGTGCCTAAAACCCTGGAGAACCCAGTTGGTACTGACAATACTGAGCTAGATGGATCAATGGCTGATTTGGTCTAAGGCAACATTCTGAGGCAACGTCCTCAGAGTGACAGCATCCTCCAACAGGTGAGTTTTGAGCCTCTGTCTGGAGACTTCCACTGAGGGAGATCCTCTAGGCAATGGGTACCATTGCTGACCTGTTCTTACCATCAAGAGGCTTCCCCTAATACTCAGCCATAAATCTACCTTTCTGTAACTGAAGTCCAGCAGAATTAGTTCTGCCATCTAGGGCAACAGAGAACAAATCTTTCCCCTCTTTGATGTGACATCCTTACAGGAATTTGAAGAAAGTGATCCTGTCTCTCATCATTCACATTTCAAGAGGACTTCCAGTTCAGAACTTTAGTTCATTTGTTGTATGGTAAGGTTGTCAAGTGTCGGGGACCTGACTGAGCAGGAATGGTGCCCCCCCCTGCCATTCTTCCTGAACCTTCCCGAGAAGAGGAGGACAGTATAGATTTAAAACACTGGTATGCAGAAGGGCATAGCTCAGAGGCTGCAGAGGGGAGAAGCTGGTAAATATTGGGAGACGAACAGCAGGAAGAAGAAACACCAGGGGAGAGACAGCTGACAGACTCTGTGTCTTTGGAGAGCATTCTTGACCCTCCCTCTCCCAGAACCAGGTAAGCAGAACAGAAGGCTCAGGCAGAAAGCTCAGATTAGCCAGCACAAGGAAGACGTAGATTAGGAGAGATGGAGGAGGTTGGATTTATTCAGAGCAGTGCCATTATTTTAGGGAGGCTGCATTCCTTCATCTCTCTCTGTATACTATGGAATAAATTTCTTGGTAAGAACTCCTCTTGTCTATCTGCTTACTGGCTGCCACCAGAGGAGGGATCAGATTCCCTGAAGCCTGACATCAAGGAAAATGTGTTTTGGATGGCTGTTTCAATGTTGCGCTGTATTTTTCTTCCGAAATTCCTTCAATCTCAGATGAGTATTGTAACAATATATAGATTTCCCAATAAAACATAACAACTCCAAGCTTTGTTTCTCCTTTGGCTGCCTTTAGTTTTATTAAGGCAAACTTCACACTTTGAAGGAGAACCATCTATAAACACCAAGTGATGACAATGACACTCCACTCTATTTTTTCATTACATGCCAACAAGGATTGGTATGTGCAAATGGAAAAAAAACCAAAAACTTTTCCTGGAGTGTGCCATTTTTAGGCTGCAATAGGATATTGGGCCGTGGGGTGGGGGTATATTTCCAAACCTACCCACAAAAACAAACTCCCTGCATGGAAAAGAATAGCACGGTAGCAAGAACAATATGCTTCTTCCTGACATGCTAGTTATCCACTTGCAGATATATTTTATGTAAAGCATAATTCAAACATAAACACTATTTATCTACTGCTTGAAATGGCACATTAATAGGAGGAGTATGCAAAGTCTCAGACTTGGGTTGATGTTGTTCTGCTTCAGTTACAAGAAGAAACACGGTAGCTGCTCCCCTTCCCAGTAGGCTTATCTGTTGCTCCTAATGGTTTTGGTGATAGCAGGGATGGCAGCAGCAATGCTGTGCTCTGCAGCAGGCAGGTGCAAGTTGTCTGCCATTTTAATTTCTTATAGTGTCCTTGATGTAGTTTTGCTCTGAGTTCTCCACTGAGAACTGCCACCTATTTCCCCACAATGTTCCAGATTGATGCTACAATGAGGCCCTTGTGGAAAATTCATATTCCCAGCTGTCAGTTCATATGCCCAGCTGCCAATAGAGGGCCCAGCTCTGATGTCAGAGATGGGTCCCACTGAGATACTGATGCCCTGACAATTGCCCAAAGATGGTTAGTGGTGCCACGGATTCTGTTCCTATTCACTGTTCGATTGATGGCAAGTGAAATAAAAAAAAGAATTGAGGTTTTAGTTTAGGACTCTTTATTTTACCATCAGTTGATGTGTGAGGGCCCTTTTAGCCAGGCTTAGAAGGAAACAGCTTTGTTCCACAGAATCATGCAAATTCTGCACAGGGGATGAACTTGCCTTGGGATACAAACCATAACATTTTGCATAATCCATCACAGACTAACTCACATGATGGAGCTATAAATAAACATGGCTCCCTCTGGTACTTGGATACCAGAAGAAGAAGAAGAAGAAGAAGAAGAAGAAGAAGAAGAAGAAGAAGAAGAGTTTGGATTTGATATCCCGCTTTTCACTACCCGAAGGAGTCTCAAAGCGGCTAACATTCTCCTTTCCCTTCCTCCCCCACAACAAACACTCTGTGAGGTGAGTGGGGCTGAGAGACTTCAAAGAAGTGTGACTATCCCAAGGTCACCCAGCAGCTGCATGTGGAGGAGCGGAGACGCGAACCCGGTTCCCCAGATAACGAGTCTACCGCTCTTAACCACTACACCACACTGGCTCTCAGAAAGAAGTGGGTTGCCAATTGACATGTCAATGAGTTGTTTAAGAGACACAAGTGTGAAAATAGCCTAGAGAAGAGAAACGTTTATCAATGAAATTTTGCCATACATTCCTGGAGTCATTCCAGAGCTGGCTAGAATCCCACGTCACTTAGGAGTAAGCCCAACTAAATTCAATAGGACTTATTTATGAGTAGACCTGGTTAGGATTGCACTGTTAGTCAATGGGGATGATCAAAGTTGTGGGGGGTGGGAATGCTGAAGATGAAATGTTATGTCAATGTAAATATATGAATATTTTTTTAAAAAAAGAATCATGAATACCATTAATGACTGGGGGAAGTGCATTTACTTAATGTAATGCTATAGCTTGTAATTTGTTGACACTCCCTTAATGTTAAGGACTTGACAATTTGAGGACTTGCCCTGCTAGTCACTCTCAGAGACCTATCTCAATAATAATAATAATAATAATAATAATAATAATAATAATAATAATAATAATAATAATTTATACCCCACCCATCTGGCTGGGTTCCCCCAGCCACTATGGGTGGCTTCCAGCAGAACATTAAAATGCAATAATCTATTAAACATTAAAAGACTCCCTAAACAGGGCTGCCTTCAGGTGTCTTCTAAAAGTCTGGTAGTTGTTTTTTCCCTTTGACATCTGGTAGGAGGGCTTTCCACAGGGTGGGTGCCACTACTGAGAAGGCCCTCTGCCTGGTTCCCTGTAACTTGGCTTCTCAAAGTGAGGGAACCACCAAAAGGGGGTGGAGATGGGGGTGAAGATGCTCCTTCAGGTATACTGGACCGAGTGAAGGCGGTGAAGGTCCTGTGTGAGTGTCGAGGTGGTTGGAAGATGGATAGTGGCTAACAGATTGAGGTTGAATCCTGACAAGACAGAAGTACTGTTTTTGAGAGACAGGAGGTGGGCAGGTGTGCCCCTGAAGGACCAGGTGCGCAGCCTGGGAGTCATTTTGGACTCACAGCTGTCCATGGAAGCGCAGGTTAATTCTGTGTCCAGGGCGGCTGTCTACCAGCTCCATCTGGTACGCAGGCTGAGACCCTACCTGCCCACAGACTGTCTTGCCAGAGAGGTGCATGCTCTGGTTATCTCCTGCTTGGACTACTGCAATGCTCTCTATGTGGGGCTACCTTTGAAGGTGACCCGGAAACTGTAATTAATCCAGAATGCGGCAGCTAGACTGGTGACTGGGAGTGGCCGCCGGGACCACATAACACCGGTCCTGAGAGATCTGCATTGGCTCCCAGTACGTTTCCGAGCACAATTCAAAGTGTTGGTGTTGACCTTTAAAGCCCTAAACGGCCTCGGTCCTGTATACCTGAAGGAGCGTCTCCACCCCCATCATTCAGCCCGGACACTGAGATCCAGTGCCAAGGGCCTTCTGTCGGTTCCCTCACTGCGAGAAGCAAAACTACAGGGAACCAGGCAGAGGGCCTTCTCGGTAGTGGCGCCCGCCCTGTGGAACACCCTCCTATCAGAAGTCAAGGGAATAAACAACTACCTGACATTCAGAAAATACCTAAAGGCAGCCCTGTTTAGGGAAGTTTTTAAACTGTGACTTTGTATTGTATTTTGGCATTTGTTGGAGGCCGCCCAGAGTGGCTGGGGAGACCCGGCCAGATGGGCGGGGTATAAATAATAAATAATTATTATTATTATTATTATTATTATTATTATTATTATTATTCACAGAGGTCATCATACAGGGCGACCAAGGACGTTTTTGTGCCAAAACTAGGCCTAAACTCCAACTGAATGGATTCAGAAAATCTGTTTCTTCCTAAAGTACCTGAATCTGGTCTGTGATGTGTCCCCCACCAGAGCAAATCTCCTCCCCTAGCACCCCTTACACCCCAAAATGGAGCTATTAGTGAATATAACAGAAAAATGAATAATGGGTGTGCATTAGTCAAAACAACATGCAAAAGTGAGTTTATTGAGAGAAAATTGCACTAAAGTGCTGAAGAATTTTTATGACCACTTTTCAAATTCACAAATTGCTGCAGAAATGTGGAGAATCAGATTGAAGATTGGGAAAATGAGAAACCGAGGGAATCAAAATGACCTTTTCTTCCATTCCTACCCCCAAGTTGCGCTTTCCTTAATATTGGCCTTTCAAGTGTGAGCACAAAAATTAAAATGCTTTATTTAAACCCAGCAAATCAGACATATGAGCAAGAAATGCCCTTAAAGTCAAGGCTGTCACAGCAGCATAAATTTGGTCGCTGAAAGAGCAATACAAAAATCTGTGCTCTATGCCTGCTGTGTGACTATAACCTATATAGCAGTAATAGTGGGAGATTTACTTCTGTGATGTTTCCCAGGATTATTGTTATGTGTTTGCAGACATGAGTACACATAACTCTCAGCCTTTGGAACAGCAACATTACATCACCATTCTTCAATATATATTGTGCAGTCCAGAATAGAAAGCTTGATTAATAATGTGATGCTATGTCCCCTACCATGCTCAGTTTTGTTTTGTTTTTAAGTCTGAAGAAGAAACTAGAAGATCGAGACATTTGCTTAGGAATACAATTTCAATTTGCCAACTAAAAGAAATAAGTAAAAGTCGTATTTCCAGATTTCCACATATTTTGGGAAGGGGGTGCAACTGAGACTAGGAAAAGATGGGCAGCAGTAGCACATATGTTGGGCACGCAGAAAGACCCGGGTACAAACCCTGGAGAACCACTCATGTAAACATAGGATCAGCCTTTTCCAGCTTGGTGCCCTCTAAATGTTTTGAACTGCAACTCCCATCAGCCAAAGCCAGTGTGATCAATGGTCAGGGGTGGTGGGAGCGGTGGTTCAAAACATCTACAAGGCATCAGATTGGGAAGGCAGATGCAGACAAAGCTGATGTTGTTGTTGAGTCGTTCAGTCGTGTCCGACTCTTCGTGACCCCATGGACCAGAGCACGCCAGGCACGCCTATCCTTCACTGCCTCTCGCAGTTTGGCCAGACTCATGTTAGTATCTTCGAGAACACTGTCCAACCATCTCATCCTCTGTCGTCCCCTTCTCCTTGTGCCCTCCATCTTTCCCAACATCAGGGTCTTTTCTAGGGAGTCTTCTCTTCTCATGATGTGGCCAAAGTACTGGAGCCTCAACTTCAGGATCTGTCCTTCTAGTGAGCACTCAGGGCTGATTTCTTTGAGAATGGATAGGTTTGATCTTCTTGCAGTCCATGGGACTCTCAAGAGTCTCCTCCAGCACCATAATTCAAAAGCATCAATTCTTCGGCGATCAGCCTTCTTTATGGTCCAGCTCTCACTTCCATACATTACTACTGGGAAAACCATAGCTTTAACTATACGGACCTTTGTCGGCAAGGTGATGTCTTTGCTTTTTAAGATGCTGTCTAGGTTTGTCATTGCTTTTCTCCCAAGAAGCAGGCGTCTTCTAATTTCGTGGCTGCTGTCACCATCTGCAGTGATCATGGAGCCCAAGAAAGTGAAATCTCTCACTGCCTCCATTTCTTCCCCTTCTATTTGCCAGGAGGTGATGGGACCAGTGGCCATGATCTTAGTTTTTTTGATGTTGAGCTTCAGAGCCTGGAGGAGGAACTGGCAACCCACTCCAGTATCCCTGCCAAGAAAACTCCATGGACAAAGACAACAGGCATATAAAGCTGATGTAGATGTATCCATAGTCTGATTCACAATAAGGCAGCTTCCTAACTTTGTCTTCAGAGGAAGAACCTTTCCTTCTCTGTTATGCTATGCCAGGAGCATCAGAACACACCCAGAAATTCACAAGGAGCAGAGGGGGCCCTATGTTCCATTGACATTGCTAAAGCAGTGTCCCACTCCTGACACATCTTAAGTTGTGGCTCCTACTAAAGGCAGTAGCAGCCTTTGTGATGGGGCAGAGACAGCGAGATACTATCCCCACACTGTCATCATTGCAGTTTACCTGGATGGTGATGGGGCAGGGTTCCTTTTATACTTCTACTGTCAAAGGCAGTCTGTCAGGCTTCAGGGAATCGGCTTCCTCGCCCCGTGGCAGTAAATAAGGAGAACAAAGGAAAAGGAGTCTTCTTACCAGTTAGAAACTTTAATAATCACAGTGAGAGAACAAAGAACACACCTCCTAGAAATGGTGGTGCTCCCAATTAAGGATCACACCCATTTCCATCCCTATTAATCTACGTCACTCCTACGTCTTGTAATCGGAACAAAATAAAAAAAAATCCTTCCAATAGCACCTTAGAGACCAACTAAGTTTGTTATTCGTATGAGCTTTCCTGTGCATGCACACTTCTTCAGGTACACTGAATCACCCATTCCCACCACCCTTCTGAGTAATATCCCTCCCCACCCTCTCACTATATACAAGGGTCTGGTGACTTCTGATTCAGTGTATCTGAAGAAATGTGCATGCACACAAAAGCTCATACCAATAACAAACTTAGTTGGTCTCTAAGGTGCTACTGGAAGGAATTATTTTATTTTGTTTGACTACGGCAGAACAACATGGCTACCTACCTGTAACTAGAAAGTCTTGTAATTTGAGCTTGTACCCTCTGTGCTTTCTGTTCTGCCACTTTCTGAGCTCTCCATGACTTTGGAGAAAGGGGGGGGGGTGCAGCCTTCTGCACTATGTCCCTCTGCAAACCACTGTTCCAAATCTCTACTGTTCTTCTACTCTTGGGAAGATTCAGGATCCGAATCAGGAGGAGGAGGAAGGGGATGCTCCCACCATTACTCCTCAGTAAAGCTCTATTCAGCACGGTCCCTGACACAGTATGACTTTCAATATCAGTTGCCAGGGGTCACAAGGTCTGGTATCATGTCTTGTTTGTGGGCTTCTCCTAGTCATCTGTTTGGTCGCTGTGAGAATAGCAGGAAGGAATAGCATGGCTTTTCTCTAATCCAATAAGGCTGCTCTTATATTCTTCATATGGAGATGGGAAGTTCATGTTCTAAATATTTATTTACAGCGTGAACATCACCTTCTGGGCCCAAAACACCAACTATATCCGCTTCCATCAAGTGGAATATGCAGTTTAATTTTTACGCAACACTGCAGCTTGGCAAATCTTTAGAATTTAAATGTGGCTTGTTAAGAATTTAGAGCACTTGCTTCAGAAACTCAGCTTTGAGATATACGGTATATATTTTTTTAATGATGAAGGGGGTTGCATTGGAATTCTCCAAGTGTTTAGTGCTCACCATTTTTGTGAGCTGTGTTTAAATGTCATGTTCGTGTGTGCCTGAATTTTGAACTGCAGTCTCAATATGTATGAACTTGTATTTAAGTGTGCTGTGTGTTGCGGGAGGAGATGGGTGTTGTACCATGACAATACGCTGCTACCAGTGTTTTTATTATACAGTTCATGAATATGGGTTGGTTTCCATTCCTCTTATCCTTTTCTTTAAAAATTAAATGCTGCTTGAGCTCATGTGCATATTTATGTATGTGTGCAATCAAATAATTACAACACAAAGAATAGGTACTGCTGTTCTAATAAAAAAGTGGCAAGCAAAGGTCATAGTGTATATATTTCACTACTCCTGTTTTACTCCATAATTCCTAACTTCATTTTAGTGTCCTTTTAAATTAAAATATGGCACTGAATGTTTGCATGCTCACAAGGTTCTACAGGAAAACAATTAAACATGTGACTACATGCGCAACTGCAAGGGAAAAGTGAATGTCAGTCCACATATTTCGGCTTTCTGAACATGCTTAAAATCTACCAGGGAGTAGGGAAAGAACAGGGATTCATGGGTTGTAGCCGTCTGTGTTGCCTTTCTTGAGGGCAGGTGTCTAAAATGCATGGGGAACCTGCTTGCAGAGAGGACACTCCCACTTCAAACCTCATGCATCTCCGACCCTTTAAGTGTCCCTATTTTCCAGGGACACCCCTGATTTAGGGAAGCCTTCCCGGTTTCTGATTTGATCCTGGAATGTCCAATTTTTCCTTAGGATGTCCCTATTTTCACTTGAGAAATGTTGGAGGGTATGGAGTTAACCGACCCCTGAACCATGTGACGGCAACCCTGTATAGAGAAGGGTTTAAAAAAAAAAAAGTTTAATATTTTATTATGTTTTTATATATGTTTGAAGCTGCACAGAGTAGCTGGGGCAACCCAGTAAGATGTGTGGGGTATAAATAGTAAAATTATCATTATGGAATGGGCAGGGCCGGATTTAGGTTGAATATATGCTATATGGTAATTTATGGACCTAATAGCTATCTAAAGCCATTTGCACATAACAAAATATGTATTTTATCAAAGTAATTGTTGAACTGAAAGCACGTCAAAGTGCAAGTAAATAAATAAGTACCGCTCCGACGGGAAGATAAACGGCGTTTCTGTGCGCTGCACTGGTTCACCAGAAGTGGCTTTGTCATGCTGGCCACATGACCCAGAAGCTGTACGCCGGCTCCCTTGGCCATTAATGCGAGATGAGCGCCGCAACCCCAGAGTCAGACATGACTGGACCTAATGGTCAGGGGTCCCTTTACCTTTACCTATATTAATAGTGAAATACAATTAAGAAGAAGTATATTAATAGTGAAATAATTATTAAGATATTTTAGGGAGCAGGCTAGCAGGCGGGGCCCATTACTTACATCATAGGAGCCTATACAACACAAAACACTGTTGCTGTATGTAGGTTTTATTTTATTTGTTTTTTTTATCTTATATTTTGGAAATGTACATCCAGGTTTTCTGCCCTTTAAATTGTTTTTGGGTCCCCAAGAGAGTGTGGCCCTAAGCTATAGCTTGATTAGTTTATATGTGAATCCAGCATTAGGAATGGGACGTCCCTATTTCCATTGGAGAAATTTTGGAGGGTATGGCATCTGTTAATTGGAGGATGATGGGGATTGCAACAAGAGGCAGAATTTATCGTGCTGTGCTGCCGTGTAGGTTTTATGCACATGCAGAATGACTGACTAGAGCCACATTCATTCAAAATGGTATGATACCACTTTAAACAGTCATAGCTTTCCCTAAATAATTATGGGAGCTTCAGTTTGTTGAGGGTGCTGAAAGTTATCAAGAGGCCCCTATTCCCTTCACAGAGCTACAGTTCCTAGAGTTCCCTGGGACTGATGCACAATGGGAATTGTAGCTCTGTGCAGGGACTGTATAAAGTACTTCCAACGTATGGGGTCAGTGTGGCCTAGGACTATAGGTTAGCATCCTTCTAGGGATCATTTTTAGTAGAAGAGCATGAGCAGGCCATAGGTTGATCAGCCAGCAGAACTGTTTACAACCACAAGCTGCAGCAAATGGTATTTTCCTGCATTCAGGAATACTGGAGCAGTAAGAAACTGATGCTATAGTAAGGACCCACAGCTGCTGAAAACATTCAAATAACTCCACCTCAGCCCCCAGATTGAGGAAAAAAATGGCCTCGAATGCAGTGGTGATTTGTGAGGAGGGGCACTTTGCTCAATTCTAAACTTGTTCATTCCTCAACTGGAAGTCTGTGTTCACCAATGGATTAACCTGCAAGCTGTCTATTCTGGAATGCTACATAGAGTGGTATTAAAAGATGGATAAAATATTAACACAATACCTCACTTCTTAGCCAATTGGGCATCCAATTTCCAGAGGGAGCCACCATATAATCCTAGCACTTAACAACTCTCCTTACAGCTCTTATATAGGGGAAAGGAATACTTCATTCATGGATTGTTCAGGAAAAAAGCAGTTGTTTACTGGCATTGTCAGAAATGGTTGCCTCTGCTTTTAAAGTTGGAAGTCAAGCTGAATCGATAGAAGGGCAAGACACAGATACAATAACGAAGGCAGAACACTTTTGCAGTGTGAGACAGAGATGGTGAGGCTGTGTGCATGCAGGTCTAACTACCCAGCAGGAGATCAGGTCATTCTCAATAGTAACATGCTTCACAAAGACCACTGCCTGGAGAATGGAACAGGGGCTTATCTAATAGCCAGGCTCTGCCACTGGGGATTCACAAAGCAGAAGACCTGTGTGGAGATTGTAAAGAGCTCTGAGTAAAGATGGCATCTTGGGGGCGGCAAAACACATGCAGGTTTTTTAAAAAGAGAAATCACGGTCGCTGCTGCAGTACAGATAATGGACTTTCACCCTTTACTCCACCATAGATAGGCAAATTTGTCATTTTTTGTTTCTCTCACTTTTTCAGTTCTCCAAATTAGTTTACATTTCTTTCTTTGAAAGTGCTCATGAAAATGAATCACCATTTTCATGCACTTCTCTCTCTCTCTCTCTCTCTCTCTCTCTCTCTCTCTCTCTCTCTCTTTCTGTGTGTGTGTGTGTGTGTGTCTGTGTGTGTGGTTTTGCCTATATATACATTTCTTAAAAGCACCCCCTCTCAACCTAATGCATTTTTAAATGCTATTTTCACTAATATATTGTTATAGGTCTGTGGAGGGTGGTAGCTAAATGCTTGGGTTTAATAAATGTTAGACTTTAATTAGAACTGGTACATTAAAACAGGATTTCAGTCCCTTCTTTCTTAAGATAGATCCATCTGTGTATTAGGTCATTTGTGAGACCCACTTCAAAGCCCCTGGAATTAGCATATGTGAAGAATTAACCTAGAAAAGCTCCCTAACTTGTGTATCAGCCACCCTCTTTAATCAACACTTGTATAAGCTAATTTCCTCGAAGTAATAGCCTGGGGGTAATGAACTGTTAGCACAACAAAGCACCAAAGAACTAAGTGTGAGGATACAGATGGGCAGGGCCTTTCTCTGTGTTACAAAAGACCAGGGCTCAAGATAACAAGTTTAGAACAGGTGGGATGTGACTTTTCTCAGGAAGAGGCAGGCTGCCAGCGCAAGGTTACTGCTGTGCCTATGAGAGGAACAGAACCTCTTGGGGTAGGAATGCTGTGAACCCTTCCATAGAACATCCTTTTGTGGTCAACAAATGAGGTTTAAAGACTGTCTCAAGGCAAATCTAAAAAAATGTAGTATAATCACCAACAACTGGGAAACACTTGCCTGTGAGCGCTCCAATTGGAGAACAGCCTTTACTAAAGGTGTCATGGGCTTTGAAGACACTCAAACTCAGGACACAAGGGAGAAACATGCTAAGAGGAAGGCACACTTGGCCAGTGGTGTAGGAAGGGCGGGGCGTAGGGGCGGTTCGCCCCGTGTTCCAGGGGAGAAGGGTGACACACCCCGGCCCCTACCGCCACTCCCCCGCCGCCTGGCACCCCATTTGTGCTTCTTTACAGGCGGACGGGGCAGCCCCACAAGCCGCCGCTCGCTCGCCGCAGGAGCAGCAGTGCCAGCCCAGATGCACTATGCATGCCCGGAAATTCCGGGCATGCACAGTGCATCTGACATGCATTGTGACGCCCACCCCCAAGGGGGGTGCCTCCGCTCCGCCGCCCCGGGCGGTGAAGAGGCTTCCTCCGCCACTGTGCTTGGCAAATCCCCACCATGATCAACTCCCACTTGGAAACATATGTCCCCAATGTGGAAGGATGTGTGGATCCAAAATTGTCCTCCACAGTCACTTATGGACTTATTGTTAAAACTGTGTTTATGGAAGACAATCTTACTCAGCTTCGAGTGCTCGCCAAAGAAGAAGAAGAAGAAGAACATCCTGATAATGCAGGGTTAATTGTCACAGGGAGGTGTCTAAGCACATTCAGCTGAATGCACATAGATGCTTCCTTTAGACCTTACAACTCAAGCTGCAAGGGCAGGTGTTGAACAAACATGGGTGTTTGGAATAGGGCTGTTGTGTTGGAAATGACTTATTCAGGCATAATTTGTTTCAATGCATTTGAGTCACAGCTTTTCTGAACTTGCTGGAAAAAAACCATAATGTAATGGATTGCACCATGTGCCCAAGGCTTGGGAGTCTCCCTGAAATGTATGCTCCAATGATCAGGGGTTGCACATTTCCCCCTGTGATTATTATCGCCCGGGATTTGGATGAGGCAGGGAAAATAAACTTTTCAGGGGCAGTGGAAAATGATAAAGGGAATACAGTAAGGACCATCACCTCACATGTCCAAATATTACAAGTCAGGAGATAACTATTTTCAGTACATTAACCAATAAAGTTAGCCCATCGATAGCCAACTTGTTATGGAAAAGTAATATGTCATATTGATGATACCATTGTGATACTATATGTATGCATGTGTCTCTCTGTGTGTATGTACACACACAGAGGGGGGTAGAGAGAGAGAGAGAGAGAGAGAGAATAAAATGTAATCCAGCTTCTTCCCCTGCTAGTTTTTTTTAGATATCACAGCACATTTCAAGCTGTAGGTGACTTCATGATGGCATATACAACAAGGATCTTCCAGATGGCATGTAAATATTCGTCTGTCTCTAGAACCCTACATTTTTAGTGGCACTTCTTACACATCAAAAATGCAACCTGCAAGCTCAAGATAGGGCTTTCCTCCTGTCCCAGTGAACTGTCAGATTTTATCTGGGGCACAGCAGTGTATTTGAGGAACATTACCACTTGGTGATGAAAGATCTCTGATATCAAAGGACAGAATGCAGTAAAGCCTAAAGCCAAAGGATGCACAGTAAGGACAGATGCTTGTGAAGTTTCTTTTCTTTTTTAAAAAACTTGGGTATGTACACCTAAGTGCAGATCACATAACATCATAGCAGCTGGGAAGGCGTACACTTTTCTAAATTTCTGCTTCTGTTGGCAAATGTGAGGAGCCAGAGCCCCGATTCTTTCTCAATCAACTCTTCTGTTTCCTCTGCCAATAAAACAGGGCCTTAAATGTGAATATACAATTGACAACTGATGTCTAGTGACGGATGAAATTATCACATTCTGATTTCAAATTGGCTCTTACATTCCAAGCTTTCTTGGAGAAGTCTCTGATTATTTTCTGCTTCCCACTCTCCTCAAGAGTTCGGAGCAAAGCCAGCCCTATCATAAGGCAGAGTGAATCAGCTGCCTCAAGCAGTAGATGCTGGATGGGTGGGGGAGTCCAGGTGAGGTAGTGGAATGACCTCAGGTGCAGAAGAACAGGAGTGGGAAACCATTGGCCCGTGTTGTTGCTTAGTTGTTTAGTAGTGTCTGACTCTTCGTGACCCCATGGACCAGAGCACGCCAAGCACTTCTGTCTTCCACTGCCTCCCGCAGTTTGGTCAGACTCATGTTGGTAGCTCCGAGAACACTGTCCAACCATCTGGTCCTCTGTCGTCCCCTTCTCCTTGTGCCCTCAATCTTTCCCAACACCAGGGTCTTTTCCAGGGAGTCTTCTCTTCTCATGAGGTGGCCAAAGTATTGGAGCCTCAGCTTCAGGATCTGTCCTTCCAGTAAGCACTCAGGGCTGATTTCCTTCAGAATTGATAGGTTTGATCTTCTTGCAGTCCATTGGCCCTTGCTGAACTACAATTCCCACAATATTTTTTTTTAAAAGAGAAACATTTGTCAGAATGATAAGTTAAATTCTTTAGGGGAGCAAACTCTTATCTGACAAAATATCTTGTTTTAATAGCTGAACTGGAGGCGGTCATCTTCTCAATCCCCATTTCCAAAATTTGCCAGCATCACTATTGAGGTGAAACACCTGTACATATTTGATCCAAAATACAAAAAGTATCAAATACTAAGTGACCTTAAAAGGGGACTCTGGGAAGAAATGAAATGGTGAAAGTGCTAATATCCAACTGGTTTAGGGCTGAGTCAAACACTCAGTGCTGTTTTTTCTAGAAAAAGAGGTGCTGGAACTCAACATGAACACTTCATTTGTTCTCTTATAATGGCAATGGCACTCACCTGAGAGGAATCACAACTGAGTTCCAGTGAGTTCCAGCTGAAAATAGCCCTGCTTATATAATTTCTGTTGCAACCTGAATACCCATGCTAATAGTCTTAATAA
Source organism: Lacerta agilis (assembly GCF_009819535.1). Classification (NCBI taxonomy): domain Eukaryota; kingdom Metazoa; phylum Chordata; class Lepidosauria; order Squamata; family Lacertidae; genus Lacerta; species Lacerta agilis. The sequence continues at coordinate 84,329,790 of NC_046314.1, read as the reverse complement.
AGCAAACAGCAACTGACAATGACACAATATGCCACTCCATTAAATTTCCCACCCTAGGCAACTGCCCCATCTGTCCTCCCATCTCTAACAATGAATAACATTGGTACAGCATTGAGAACATTATACGTTAATATGAAAGCAAATGCAAGAAGATTGGGCATACTTTACATTGAAGGCGAGTGGGTTTAAATCCCTGCTATCCCTCACAGCTTATGCAAAAACAAGTTTTTCACTCTGAAACAAGCCTGCACATCCACTTCACATTCCATCTCACCTTTTTAATGTACCTGCCTAAGCAGCTATAAATGTAGGCAAGCCACTGGTGCCTTTTAAGACAATTGCCTATTGTTATTTTTCTGCGCACATTAGGCCTTTTCAGTTTTGATGCATCACAGAAAACCATTTTTCAGTTTCCATTTCAGAGTGCACCTTGTTAACAGCTTGCATTGATCCCAGCAGAGAGAGTGAGAATGAAGGGGAATGTGCAGATGTGTGGCACAGAAAATTCGATACAAAGTAAGTTTCTAGTACAGCGAAGAGATTAAAACTCTGTTTCTGACACCCTTGTGATGCTATTTCTCTATTGGTCCCCCCTACCCCAATCTTTCTTTTGGGATTGTTGCTGCCACTGAGAAATAAATACAGCTCTTGTTAACTTGTACTGTAGTCCCTAGCTCAAATTGATGCATGTTATTTCCAAAGGTGGAAGAGGACCCTTGATAGCAGGGCAAATATACCCTTAGGTGTGTCCTCCTCTCATGGCCATATTCTGGCCTTCAGGCAGTTAGCATTACATTTCAGCTGAGACAAAGTAAGGGGTCCACAACCAAGGTCTCAGCCACCTGAGGCACAAATTCCTATGCATTGTGCACATGGTACCTGACACTACCCAGCAACAGGCTGTTCTGCATACATAGGCCTGGTCAGATTTCTTTTTCCAGGGGATAAGGCAATTATTTATGTGGAGAAGGGGCTGGATTCCATTCCTTTCCATTTTCTCTCATCCACTTCCCCCCAACTATTGATTATAATTATTGTTACCACTTCCTATGGAGACCTCAAAATGATCTCACAATATGACAAAAACAAATGCAAAACAATTGCATATTTAAAAACAACCATACACACATATTTAAACAATTGCATATTTAAAAACAATTTCATATCTAAAAACAATTCCCATTTGCCCTTTTAAAATGTGTTTTTTTTTTGGGGGGGGGCTATTGGGTTGCTATTGTTTTATTTTTATTATGTATTTTGTGGTTTTATATCTTGATTATATTTTGTGAACTGTCCTGAGACCCCCGGGTATAGGGCGGTATATAAATTCAATAAATAAGAATAAGAATAATTTCAAATAAATTCAAATATGGACTGGAATATTTTTTTAACCTTCCACTTAGGAAGCCAGATGTGATCATCTATTATCTGCTCAAGGCTTTGTGTATGTAGTAGCTTCCTGCTGTGTCTATCTGCACAGTTGGTATCTGGCCAATAAAATGACCCTCCTAAATAAAATTGCCCAAGCTCACTGCTGTACAGTCAGGGCCCTTGACTGATTTCATTTGCATGCCTTCCTGATTTTATTCACAATGTCTTTTTCTACAGGCATATTACACTGAGGTCAGCAAGAAAACACTGACAGTACAACTTCGTTTTAAAATCAGTAAATGTTTCTAAATTAATTGTATAGAAGCACAAAGATGAATTGTTAAAGGTACACGGTCTGAGCTTGGAGTGATCAGCTCAGACGTTCTTTCTGTTTGGATTGACATGGTGGAAGAGGCGTGAACAAAGGCTTTGCTTACCTTTTCTCCCAAGGTGAGGATGTGTGACCTAGCTAAACCTGGGAGGACTGCTTGCTCTATGGTCTTAACCACTTCATGCATTAACTAGAGATAAACATACTGGTTATATGAGGCTGATATTTTCCCCACAGTTGCTGTGTGCTGTTTGTCAAAGCCCAGACAGATCATGAAAGGAGAAATCCATAGGATGTTATTATTATACAAGCTGAGAAAAGAGGTGACCAGAATATGAATGAACAACGGAATGCATTTATTTGTACACATTTATAAACCCACGCTTTGCCCAATGGTGCCAGAATGGGGGGTACTTAGAACAATCAGCTACCAATTTAAGAGCAATAATAACATAAGCACAGATACCCAATGACTTCTGCAGTCTGTCATATTTATGACTGACATACACTGAGACAGCAACCCCATCTCCCCAAGGGTCTATCCACCCAAATCAGGGCATAATAATGCTCGATCAGATGTTGTTAGCTTAGATGCTGCTGAAACCTACAAAACTTCAAATTAGATCTCAGCAGAAGGAAGACAACATATTTTATTTATACTCCTGGGTTTTTCCATGGACCCGTCAATACATGCCAATTTTACTAGGTGCAAGGTTTTGTAATAGTGAGATGTACTCCTGAATCTCCTTGGATTTTAATGCTCATTGGCTCAGACAGGTAATCAATAGCAGCATCTCGGAAGGACCATAGATATTGACTTTGGTCTCCAAAAGACTTTATAAAGAGTCGTTTGGGGGATACTTTCACTTCAAATTGAATTGTGGACCATTAAATCTCTTTAGTAAAAGACTGAAACTAATATTTGATGCCAATGTGCCTTTTGAATTTTTAAAACAGGACACAAATGCTGGCAGCTGGGGACAAGGATCCTAGCACATTCCTCAGCCATATTTCTTTCTTCAGTGGATTCTTTTAATTGCTATAGATTTTCCTGCGGGTGGGATGACTTTGCTAAAAGTCTCAAACTCGTTATTCACCTTTTCCTCACAATAAACAAAAGAGGGAAAGGGCAGCTGCTCCCTGCCTTGTCCTTGTTTTCTCTCATGTGACCCCATTATGTGTGGGATGCTTTTATTTTAACTGCTCAGTTGGTCTCTTCACGGCCACCCCTTTAATAAATTATTTAATATTTTCTCACTTGCATTTTACTCTAGATGTTCTATTTGGATTTTTTTTCCTTCTTCCTTGTAGTCTTTAAACCTCTCCCTTTTTCCTTTTCTTAACTTGGGCAAGTTAAGAAAAGTTCCTTTCTTTTGAACTCTCCCTCCACTCATTTTAATTCTTAAATCAAAACAGTGCATGCCCATGAGCAAGAACACTTGTCTATAAAAGTGTATGAGTTCTGTACCATTCCTAGCACACTCTGGGCCTATTAACCTTATTCTTTCAATTTATTGCCCACTCTTCACAATCAACCTCAAATATACAGCCCCTAGTTCCTCCTGAAACTGCCCAATCCTTCCATCCTATTACAATTCCTTCTTTAATCCTGTCTTTCTGAAATAGGCTGATCATCTTGGCTCCAGTGCCTCCCCCCTCTTTCTATGCGGTTTCAGAACATCTGGGACAGCATTTTATTCAATAAAAATAAACTTACTTATTTTATTTCGATACCACCACTTAGTTGTACAGCTTGCCAGAAAGCTGGCTGAGAACAAATTGGTAGGCTTATGTTCAATATGCATATGCATGTTCATGAATAAGACACTAAAGTCACAAAGGAATTACTTTCATATCATTTCCAAACAGGGGTTGTGCTGGTCTGTTGTACTAAAAAGATAGGGAAAGTCACCTGTTTGTGAATAGACTCATCAAATGTAGCAATGCTTACGTCTGAGCAGATCTGCATAGGATAGGAAATTTTAATCTGAGGTAGTCATGGTGAAAATGGAAGCAGAGTGGCAGCTATTCTAGATGAATTCATCCAGAACACTTTCCCCCTCTCAGGCTCTGCCCACTCTTGGCTCATCACAGAATGGCTATCGGTAACCATTTCCTATAAATTTAATGGCAGAAAAAGACTTTTCAAATGTTGAAAGTCGCCAGCAGGCTTCTCCAGGGCACTCTTTCCACCCCATATGTTTCTCTACTGATGGCCAAGCAAGAGCCTTTATATGACATTTCGGCCTCAGGACTAGGGCCAGGGGTATGGTAATACCAGTGAGTGACTGCTATACACCAGTGCTGGCTCCAGGGTTTGTCGTCAGTGAAATGGCACCAGGTGATCCATTGTGCCAGCAGCAGTTAGTAGATGCGATGCTGACACACACGCCCAAGCTGACAGGATTTTGGTAAGTCAGACTACTTGAAAACACAAACTCAAATTTTAGGCAGCTACTTCAAATGCCACAGCAGTAGGCAACACGACCAGTCAAATGGGGGGAAATATAAGTGTTGGACCCAATACCTGCTCTCCGCCATTACCCTGTAACATCATCTCCCCCCCTTTAAACAACAGAATTATATTAAGAGATGCAGAAACCTTGATGTTGTCCAGATTCTCATTCTGTGCATCTCTTGTTCAGTCCTAGAGTTGCACTCCACAAAGGCGCTGCTTCAAAACAGGAGTGTTTGGCATGTGCTGGAGCAGGAAAGCATTTCAAAAGAGCTGCATTGATCCAGGCTCCTCTGAATGACACTGAACATAAGCCTAGAGTACTTGACAGGTGGCAGGTTAGGTTGGTCTGGCCTCCCCAGGATTGACCACAGCCAACTTCCTCTCTCCCAATTCACTCAATAGTCCTGATCTGCATATGCAGTCTTTTCATCACAGAAAACAGCTTCATAATGCCACTGAGAAAGAGTTCAGAGTTCTCTGACAAAGCATCAGATTCCCTAGATCGCCCAGAGTGGCCGGGGAGACCCAGCCAGAAACATGAAATAACTCAATGTGCCACCCTCCACATTTCATCATTGCCATTTCTACCTACACCACTGTTGTGTTCTCCTTGACTTGTTGATGATCCATAAAGAAGTATTTGTTGTTGTTGATGATGATGTTGTTTAGTCATTAAGTTGTGTCCGACTCTTCATGACCCCATGGACCAGAGCACGCCAGGCAATCCTGTCTTCCACTGCCTCTCACAGTTTGGTCAGACTCATGTTGGTAGCGTCAAGAACACTGTCCAACCATCTTGTCCTCTGTCTTCCCCTTCTCCTTGTGCTCTCAATCTTTCCCAGAAGTCAAAAATAAAGAATCCTATGTCTCAATCTTTCCCAACATCAGGGTCTTTTCCAGGGAGTCTTCTCTTCTCATGAAGTGGCCAAAGTATTGGAGCCTCAGCTTCAGGATCTGTCCTTCCAGTGAGCACTCAGGGCTGATTTCCTTAAGCATGGATAGGTCTGATATTCTTGCAGTCCATGGGACTCTCAAGAGTCTCCTCCAGCACCATAATTCAAAAGCATCAATTCTTCGGCGATCAGCCTTCTTTTTATGGTCCAGCTCTCACTTCCATACATTACTACTGGGAAAACTATAGCTTTAACTATACGGACCTTTGTCAGCAAGGTGATGTCTTTGCTTTTTAAGATGCTGTCTAGATTTGTCATTGCTTTTCTCCCAAGAAGCAGGCGTCTTTTAATTTTGTGACTGCTGTCACCATCTGCAGTGATCATGGAGCCCAAGAAAGTAAAATCTCTCACTGCCTCCATTTCTTCCCCTTCTATTTGCCAGGAGGTGATGGGACCAGTGGCCATGAGCTTAGTTTTTTGGATATAGAGCTTCAGACCATATTTTGCGCTCTCCTCTTTCACCCTCATTATATGGTTCTTTAATTCCTCCTCACTTTCTGCCATCAAGGTTGTGTCATCAGCATATCTGAGGTTGTTGGTATTTCTTCTGGCAATCTTAATTCTGGTTTGGGATTCATCCAGTCCTGCCTTTTGCATGATGAATTCTGCACATAAGTTAAATAAGCAGGGAGACAATATGCAGCCTTGGTGTACTCCTTTCCCAATTTTAAACCAATCAGTTATTCCATATCCAGTTCTAACTGTAGCTTCTTGTCCCACATAGAGATTTCTCAGGAAGCAGATGAGGTGATCAGCCACTCCCATTTCTTTAAGAACTTGTCATAGTTAGCTGTGGTCGACACAGTCAAATGCTTTTGCGTAGTCAATGAAGCAGAAGTAGATGTTTTTCTGGAACTCTCTAGCTTTCTCCATAATCCAGTGCATGTTTGCAATTTGGTCTCTGGTTCCTCTGCCCCTTCGAAATCCAGCTTGCACTTCTGGGAGTTCTCGGTCCACATACTGCTTAAGCCTGCCTTGTAGAATTTTAAGCAAAACCTTGCTAGCATGTGAAATGATTGCAATTGTGCTGTAGTTGGAGCATTCTTTGGCACTGCCCTTTTTTGGGATTGATCTCCAATCCTCTGGCCACTTCTGAGTTTTCCAAACTTGCTGGCATATTGAGTATAGCACCTTAACAGCATCATCTTTTAAAATTTTAAATAGCTCAGCTGGAATATCATCAATTCCACTGGCCTTGTTATTAGCAGTGCTTTCTAAGGCCCATTTGACTTCACTCTCCAGGATGTCTGGCTCAATGTTAGCAACCACACTACCTGGGGTGTACGAGACCTCCATATCTTTCGGGTATAATTCCTCTGTGTATTCTTGCCACCTCTTCCTGATGTCTTCTGCTTCTGTTAGGTCCTTTCCACTTTTGCCCTTTTTATGGTAATCTTTGTATGAAATGTTCCTTTCATATTTCCAATTTTCTTGAACAGATCTCTGTTTTTTCCCCATTCCGTAGTTTTCGTCTATTTATTTGCATTGCTTGTTTAAGAAGGCCCTCTCATCTCTCCTTGCTATTTTTTTTGGAAATCTGCATTCAGTTTCCTATATCTTTCACGATGTCCCTCACCTTTTGCTTGCCTTCTCTCCCCCGCTATTTGTAAGGCCTCATTGGACAGCCACTTTGCTTTCTTGCATTTCCTTTTCATTTGGATGGTTTTTGTTGCCTCCTGTATAATGTTATGAGCCTCCATCCATAGTTCTTCAGGCCCTCTATCCACCAAATCTAAATCCTTTAACATGTTCCTCACTTCCACTGTGTATTCATTTGATTTAGATTGTGTCTTACTTTTTCCTACTTTCTTCAGTTTAAGCTGGAATTTTGCTATAAGAAGCTGATGATTTGAGCCACATTCAGCTCCAGGTCTTGTTTTAGCTGACTGTGTAGAGCGTCTCCATCTTTAGCTGCAAAGAATATAATCAATCTGATTTCGATGCTGCCCATCTGGTGATGTCCATGTGTAGAGCCGTCTCTTGTGTTGTTGGAATAGAGTGTTTGTGATGACCAGCTTGTTCTCTTGACAGAACTCTATTAGCCTTTGCCCTTCTTCGTTTTGAACTCCAAGGCCAAACAGTTTTTCTGGGTCATGTGGCCAGCCTGACTAAGCCACTTCTGGCGAAACCAGAGCAGCGCACGGAAACACTGTTTACCTTCCCACCAGAGCATTACCTATTTATCTACTTGCACTTTGACGTGCTTTCGAACAGCTAGGTGGGCAGGAGCTGGGACCAAATAATGGGAGCTCACCCCATTGTAGGGATTCGAACCACCAACCTTCTGATCAGCAAGCCCTAGGCTCTGTGGTTTAGACCACAGCACCACCCACGTCCTCACTATTCCATAGATAGGTGAAATTTGGCTTTATGATCCACCATTCCTTTTGCGGAAGGAAAATAGAACAAATCCCTACTAATCATTTTTACAACGTAAACCACATGGTAGTGATTAGTCTCTGCTTGAGACCAAAGTATGACTGAAAGAAGTTTTAACTTCTAACAGTTTTGAGGGAATAAGTGAGGGAATAAGCTCATTCAGAAATAAGTGTCAGGGCTAATATTGGTCCTTTCAGGGGATTCACTATTCCAGTTTTGGAGGGAAATGTGCCACCCTGGCTCTCTTTCATTATATCCACTCTCAGGGGAAAGCACCTTCCCTTTCTTTTCTCACAATCATCTTTATATCCCTCATGACCATTTCTTGGTGCTTTAAGCATTTTTTTAATCCATAAATGGAGAACCTGTGGCTGTCTCCAGATTATGTTAGGTTTCAGCTCTTTTCATTCCTGTCCATTAGTCATGCTGTCTGGTCTGATGGAAGTTTGAATCCAACAACATCTGGGGGGGCCACAGGTCCTCCGCCCTTGCTTCAATGCTTAGCTCTTATGATTGGGCAACCATTGCTATTTAAAGACAACACCTGTACTGTAATTGGCCATGTCCCTACCAGATGGGGGTTGTCAGAAGGGCAAGAAAGATGACTCCATAGGGCAAGCGAAATTAATAATCCAGCAGTAAAATGAATAATCCTCAAACTCTGCAAATCCCAAGTCGCACCCGACATGGCTGGTTAGATGCAGAACCTCTTACAATTAGCAGGCCATGAGAAAATCCTTTTTAATAAATCACACAAAAACAGGCCATGAGAAAATCCTTTTAAATAAGCCACACGAAAACACAAGCTTCCAAGAGATTTGGAGTGAAATTCTGAAGCTCTCTGTTGAGTAACTTCCAAAGTCAAGAAAGGTGGGAGGCGCAGGACAGAAGTGAAATGTCTCCAACCACCTTTTAGTCATATCTGATTCCATGACTATTTGCTACTGGGCTCCTCCAGACAGCCTGTTTACTGAACATTCACACTGAAAGTTGAACAAACCTTTAGGCAGAGGTTATATATTGTCTGTTCTTTATTGAGCATTTGTACTGATTTCTTTCCAGGAAAGTTATACGACAATGAGCATTCAGCATGATTTGTTTGCATGGAGGTTATACATATTCCCATCAATCAATAGCTTATTAGCCCATAATTTTAGTACCTTTCACTGGCACTTTCCTAACTGCAAGAAGTCTGTTCCACCAGGAGTTGCGTGCGAAAGAATCCCTCCCAGAAAACACTGACAGTCTGGGGTGACCCATACTCAACCCTTTCTTTGATTAACTACCTAACATAAACCCTACCATCACATTATCTGATTTAAAAATTGAAAGACAGAAGTGGAAATACTATGGTAAAAATGTTAATGGTGGGGACTGAGGGAAGGTGTGATGTTGGGAATGAGGACTGCTTTATTAAAAGAATGTGAAAACTTTAATAAACTATCAATAAAAACTACAGCCGATTTGTCTTCCAAGTATATGATCAAGCCCAGCTTAACAAGGCAATAATTATAAGGAATCTCATTGCAAGGAGTAAATGATAAGCCACATTTACTTCTCAAATATATTGTAGCTGGAGGAATGTTCACAAAGTGTCAGCACTTGCGTGGGGAGATCCAGTGGCAGCAGCATCTTGTTAAGAATGAGAGATGCTGTTCCACACCTGCATGATCTGATTTCCACCAAACTGCTCTAATTAGCACATTTTGAGCTATGATTAGAGCACCAAAGGATGTCTTCCAAATGCCATTAATTATGAATGTGATCTTAAATTATTCAACTTTGAATATTTCTTTCTTTCTTGATATGCTCCTTTTATCTTCCACTAACTTCTCCTTGCATTCTAGAATAGGACCAATTAGACAGCAAAAATGGAAATATGTTATTTTTTTTCTTTTCCTTTCTTTTTAGAAAAAAAGATAAACTTTAAAACTAACCACGTATCTGATTGCTTGTTTGAATTTACTTTGTGTATTAAGTATTAGATTTTGAGGGGGAGGGTTGAATGTATTAGCAGAAAGACAATTACTGTTTTCTTCTTTGGTTTCCTTCAGAGAACAGTCTAGATAAATAACAAAGCTTACATACGTAAGCAGTGTTATCTATTGCATTGACAGATTACAAATTATTTTAAAAACTTAAAGAGAAGATGCACGTGTCTAGCTGGCCCTGAAAATGGAATTGATAACATTTCAGAGAAAGCTGCCTTTCAGCATCCTATCTAGCAACCTAAATTTGGCTTCCAGGACCTCATGACTACATTTTCTCATGTCGTTGGTGCTGATGTGCACCACAACCACTGTCTCCTCCCTAGCATTATTTGTCAGGCTATCTAGGCAACGGACAACATCCAAACCTTTTGTACCAGGCAGGCAATTCACCCTACGGTCTGTTTACATAGCCAATTATCTAAAATATGCAAAGCAGCCTATGGATGACATCCAATGTTAGTCATCCCCAGCAGACCCACTGAAATCAATAAGCTGATGGCTAACATTGAATATCACCTTTAGTGTCCTTTAGTAAAGAACACAATTTATGTATACTTGTATATGAAATGTTTCTTCACCAGTCCAAATTTTGAAAGTGGGGTGGGTGGGATCAGTCACTCAGCTAAGGTTATTTTCAATGTAATATTTGCATCAGCTGGAGTTCTTTAGGAAATACTCTGAGTGAGTTAAATAAGTAGTTAACACGCTGGCACTTGCCTGATAAAGCAGACCAATTAAGTTATAATTTTGGGATTTGTTTGAAGCTGTGTGACTCAATCTGCTTCCTTACTCAGAAGAAGTCTCACTGAGTTTAAATGAGGTTTGCCCCCCAAGTAAATGTGCATAGACTAAGGCTGCAATTCTAAGCCAATTTACCTGGGAGTAAGCACTACTGAACTCAGTAGGATTTGCTTCTGAGTAGCCATAGTTAGGATTATGCAGTAAGACTCCAATTCTATACCCACTTGTCAGCGTAAACATGCATAGGTTTGTGATGCTAATAATTAAGATGAGACATGGATGGCTTAATCCAGGGATGGGAAACATATAGCTCTCCAGATGTTGTTGGACTGCAACTTCCATCAGCTCCACATCACAAAGCCAGTGCCCAGGGATGAGATTAGTTAGAATCCAGCAGCATCTGGTCCATACCTTCCCCATCCTTGAATTAATCTGTGCATATCAGCTCAATACACTGATGCTCAGGTTGCTAGCTAGTGACCTCCTGGCTGGTAGTGCAAAGCCAATAATTTCATTTCACAAAGCAGAGAGTCCCAGATTTTTTTAAAAAATGGGGTCCTGACTCAATTTGAAACCAATCACTCACAGTTTCCCCTTGAGATTAATGAGGCAGGATGCTCTTTCTTTCATGAAGAATCAAATGCACTCTCCTTGGATGGAATATTAAAAGGGGAATATAATCATCATGGCATGGAAAGCTTCCAACACTTTCTTGATCCTTTTGCTAGTGGGGAACCTAAAGGCACCATATGGCTTTCGACAGCATTCATCTCAATCAAATTCCACGGCCCAGAGTGCTTGGAGTTGGCACCCTCGCCTTGTCCAGCTGCCCAGCTGCTTATGTGTAATCTATGGCTTCATACCCACTGACATATTCAGAATAGCAGGAAGCTGTTATAAGTACATGGAGTTTCCTCCAAAATATTTTTAATATATAGATGTTATTATGCCTGTATTCCATCTCTATGTACAAGGCTAGCCGAATACATTTTGCTCATTGAGGACAAATGGGATACACAAATCTCCATTCCACATATAGTAGCACATCCTGTTTCAGGTCTAGCCACAGGGAACTGCACTGCCCTTGAGGGTTGCAGGCAAGGTGCATGACACACAGCTCGAGTCTCCAACAGAAGGGAATGTCAGGGAGCTCAGGAGCAATTGCTGAGGGGTACCACTGCCTCCTGACCTATGCAGCCTGAGGCAGTGGTACCCCTCCTTCTGCCTAATAGTAGGTAGCCTTGTGTAACGAATCAGACCTAAGTTAAGGGATTTTCAGAAACCCAGTGTTTTATGAGTTAATGGGCACCCCAGTTTGAGTGGCAGATATCTCATGGTAGGCGGGACATTCCGCGCTTTAAAAAGGAGGGAGCAGCCTTTAGAGAGAGGGAGTGGTGACTGGAAGAAGAAGGGTGTGGGGCCAGGATAGTGGTGGTTTAGGTTAGGTTTAGTTTAACTTGAAACTATAGAGTGAAAGATGTTTCTGTATTAATGCAACTAAGATGGTGAACGCATGAATCTTTAAAACAAATATGTTCTCAAGAAAATAAAGTTCAGTTCTTTTTGTGCCAAGGAGGAATTCTCTTTATTGGTCCAGCAGGGTATAAAATCTTACAGGAGTGTGGACTCAAGGAAGGGCAAAACTTACCTGAGGAAAGGGAGGTGATAGTTTGTGTCCTAGAGTCACACAGAAAAGGGTTAGATGGTGAAAACCCAGAGTGTCACGTCGTTGCCAGAGTGTTGAGGCAAATCGATACAGTAGGGATCCGAGCTGAGGGGGGCCCTTTACTGTAGGCAAGAGGTTGTTCACTTAAGTAACCCAGAGTATTGAGGATACCAGGCCAAGAAAGCTGGAAATAGACTCTCATTACTAATAAGCCCTTAGAGTAAGAGGGGTTTGTTTTGAGACGAACCAAGTGGAGGGGGTTGGTTTCACCCCTGTACCTTTGTTGACACAATTTTTAGTAATCGAGAGGTGGGGTCCGTCGCACCTTGATATATGTAATTTCCTGCAAGTATCTGCTGTTACCCAGGAGTGCTCACTTATGTCTGATTTGATTGTGCATTGCCTTTTTTAAAAATTGTAGCTAAATATACAGGGAAAATGCATAAATTAAAAGTATAATATCTCTGAAAGAGGAAGGTCCCAGCTGTACAGGGACTTCAAAGGCCTCATTCCTACAATGTACAGAATGAGCCTCCCAATTAATTTTATTCATTTCATAGAATTTATATATAAGCATTTTATATATAAAACAATGTAAAATATGCATTGAAACACCACTAAAAGATGGGATGGGCTGGGCTGGGCTGGGCTGGGATGGAAACCCTCTCCTGCAGTGTGGGTTGTATAAGGGTTGAGATAAGTATCCTGGTCCCAAGGTGTATAAGGCTTTGTACACCAGCACCTTGAACTTTGTCCTGAGTGGCAGCCATAAATTTATGAGTCTGAATATGTAAGTGTTTGTAGACAATTACATGTTTTATCTTTGTTTGTAGTTACTTTAGGGAACCTGGAACGTACATCATCCATAAAATAATCATGGGGCACGGGTCTAAACCACTGAGCCTCTTGGGCTTGCTGATCAGAAGGTCAGCAGTTCGAATCCCCACAACGGGGTGAGCTCCCGTTGCTCTGTCCCAGCTCCTGTCAACCTAGCACTTTGAAAGTACGCCAGTGCAAGTAGATAAATAGGTACCACTGCAGCAGGAAGTTAAATGGTGTTTCCGTGTGCTCTGGTTTCCACCGTGGTGTTCAGTTGCGGCAGAAGCGGTTTAGTCATGCTGGCCACATGAAAGAAAGCTGTCTGTGACAAACGCCGGCTCCCTCGGCCTGAAAGCAAGATGAGCACTGCACCCCATAGTCGCCTTTGACTGGACCTAACCGTCCATATATCACATTATATGTTATAATGATTTGTATTTTTAGCGGAAGGGGGGGGGACTAGTTCTCATCATGATCAGGACAGAAATTAGAGGAAGCCTTGCAGATCCAGATCGAGATTCAAAAAATCCCATCCATAATCCATGCATAATACCCTGTTTTCTATGCATTTGCGAAATATAAGCTGTTCCCCCAAAATAAGCCATACCCCAAAAATAAGCCATAGTGACGTGGTACCTCCCATTAAAACAGCCTGGAGAGGCGTGGCTATGCAGCGTACCGATGCGACGCGGTTAAAATAAGACATCCCCTGAAAATAAGCCATACTGTGTTTTGTAGAGCGAAAAAATATATAAGACGGTGTCTTATTTTAGGAGAAACACAGTATTGATTAATCAAAAGGGAATGATGCTAATTATACTCTGCAATCAACTCAACTCAATATTACAAAGCATAGCCACACACATAGGTTACCAATAGCATTCCATCTTCAGGTTTCTTTATTCAGATTAATTCTGGATTGGTACATATTCAAATATCAAACAGTAGCACTGAAGAAAGTACAGCACACTGAAATGATGAGAGGATTTTTCTCCATTTTTCTCCTGCATTCTCTGGTGCTGGTGTCCTTTAAAATTGTTCTGTGGAGACCAAAACGAAATCTTCAAAAAAACAACAACAAAAAAACACACAACAACACACCCCTATAAGAGATACATCTAGAATTGCAGCACATATACGATGGATAAAAGACTACCACATGCATACTTTGGACTAAGCAGAATAGTTGAACATCTCCATCATGTGTAATGATTGAACTGCACCCCAGATATTTTCTCTCTGATTTTCTCCTTTAAAGTTTCCTCTGGGGCCCGTTAGAAGCTCTCTGCACAGGATTGTTTTGTTAAAGGCTGCTTGCAAAAGGACACTTGAAAGAGTCATGTGCGCACACATTTCAGGTGATATGTGATCATTCAAAACATTGAATAGAGAGGATGAATTTAATTCAGAGCCATTCCTAGTTGAATCCACACTATTTCTGTGATGATGATTCCCCTGATATCCCCACATTTCAGAACTTGGGTTAGTGGGGCAGGCAGGGTTCAAAAAGGAACAAGGCAAACACAGAGGGCAATTTAAAACCAACTGTAAAATACGATACAGAAGCAGATGCAAAGGTGGCAGCTGATAAATTCCCAAAGTATTCTAACAGTACGTTTCTTAAAGGACGATATTCTTATGTAAAATCAATCAGAACAGAAGGCAAAATGCGGCATGCATATTACGGTTTCCATGCAATGAAACAACCTACTGTCAGAAACTATTGGTGCCAACAGAAGGACTTCTTCCAAATGCAAACACTAGCTTCAGGGAGGAAATCCTCCACCACCCCCAGTTTTATTAAAGCTTATTCATAATACAATAAGATAAAAGAAACTAATATAAATAAAAACAGGGGAAGAAAGAGGAAAGAAAATGCAGAGTCCTCTCTCAAACATAGCTCTTAACCCTTGTCGCCCACAGAACGTGGGCCCTCCCAACTCTCACTTGGGGGCTCTCCTTTCTTCTCCCGGTCTCTCACCCTAGGTAGGAGGTCTTCACTTTCCTGCCTTTCACTTAGGGTCTTTCTACTAACCATCCACTACTTTCATGTGTGTGTAAGCCTTGGAACCCAGTAACGGCCCAGAGCAGAGGACACCAAAGAAGAAGAAAAGGGAGAAGGGAAAGGAACGAAATAAAAATTAAAGAGGAACTCAGATTTTCCATCTGTGAGTTGCACAAAATAAACTATTCACAACATTCACTCTAGGATGACATCTAACTATTAAACCTTTTGTTAATCAATATTTTTTCTAATCTTCAGACCCAAATGCTTCACATTTGTTCCTTTCCTTTTCACACAACAAGTCCGAAAGGGGTTCTCTAATTATTATTATTAATAAATGTCAGTAATTTTATTACTGATATTTATTAATAATAACAAATAAGAGAGAGAAAAAGAGAAAATCACTGGTTTTCTGGATGCAACACCAGCAGTAGACCTTGGTCTGAAACCCTGCAAGTCAGTTTAGACAAAACTGAACTAGATCAACCAATGGTTTGACATAAGGCAGCTTCCCATGTACCAATTTCTGCTTCCATGTCACTGAGTTTAAGGCAGGCACCTTAATTTACAATTTCCATGCCGTTTGGTCTTTAAGTGCCATAATACTTCCCTTGAATCAGGTGTGGGGAACCTTTTTCTGTCTGAGAGCCCACATTCCTTTCATGACAACCTTCTGGGGTCCATGTGCCTCTGCTGGGCAGAGGCAAAGGAGGAAGGAGCAATGAATGTAAATATTACCTTTATACAGTAGGCTAATAGTTTCTATACAATCTCTCACACCCCACTCTATTCTCTATCCAAGCAAGCACTATTAGAGTTCATTTACACTAGAGGAGGATGCAAAGCAGATCCAGTAAGAGCAGTGGTGACTGGTGCCAATTGGGACTGGTAAGATGGAAGACAGGGAGCCCCAACATTGGGTGCAGCCAGAGCCGAGAGCACGTGGAGTCTACTCATTCTTGTTTTGTCCCCACTCTCTTCCTTGCTGAGTTTTTCAAGGACAACAATGGAGGAGGGAGCTGACAGACAGTGCCACACCCTGGACTGGATTTACATCCAGTAAGAAGGCAGGCAGCCAAGAGGTGGCTGCCCCACTTGCCATAATGGACCAACTTCCAGTGAGTAAAGGTTGTGGTCTGGGGAGACCAGATAAAGAGGCCTGGACCCCCGGGCCTAAGGTTCCCGACCCCTGTCTTAAATTGAAGGAGTTTTCCTTTGCAAAAAAAAGCAAACCAATTGAGACTTTCCTGTTCCTCTGCCGTAGTTGCAGCCCCTCATGCTGTCAATCTAGTCATTTACACATTTACGACAAGTTATTATACACATAACACCGAGGTGAGATGTTTTCATCTGTGTCATGAGGCACTCAATGACCCTTGATTTTAGGAAATGGTGTGAGGGGAATGAGAGTGAAGATGAATTCCAATTGAGGCTGTAAAAATCAGATGTACTGAGGCGAAAGGGACATGCCTGGCAATTGATACGCCTGCCAGCAGGGAGGCTGCAGGTGCGCCTGCTGTTGAACAACTGCTTGCTGAGTAACATTCGATTTTCTGGTCCACCTCAGAGACAGGAAAGGCAGGTTTACCTTACTCCGCCTATTACATCCCTCCCAATCCCCAGCTGAGAGCTCAATTTGGCATGTGGAAAGGAAACAAGGATTTAATCTTCAAAGGCCAATGGGGAAAGAATGTTCATGGATCTGTGAATGAGGCCTGAAAGTTAGTATTCAACTTCAAATTGAAACTGGATCAGTAATGAATATGAAGTCATAGAGTGGATTTATCCAGAAAGATAAAATGCACCATTGCTTGAGTCCTCCAGACAAAAAGTTGATAGGGATCCACTGGTAAATCTCTGGGTGATCTGAAGTAGAGAAAGCTGTGCACACATCGTACATTTAAAGCACCTTTCCCTCAAAGAATCCTAGGAACTGTATTTTATCCCTCACGGATCTAAAATTCCCAGCTCCCTTAACAATTGCAGTTCCCAGAATTCTAGGATATGTGTACTTTAAATGTAAGGTGTGTACTACACTACTTACATGGCAAGCTCATCCATTAATAATGGCAGTAATTTCTCTTTCTCACCCCATACAAACTATACTGTAGAAAAGGACGAGGGTGAGGTACGGGGTAACAAGGAGTGGATTTTTGTGTAACAAGACTGAGTTAAGTTCTGTTATGGGCCAATTTCAGGACCAATTTCTGTGTCCAGAATACTTTACTTCTGGATATGTTTTTGGTAGGGTTGCCATATTCCGGGTTACAGAAACCCGGACACATTTGGGGCACCCCCCCCATCCCACATCTCCACCCCCTGCCCCTCCTTGCCGGTGACCCTTCCTCACTCACCCCCCACCCTCCCTCCCCCATCCCATCTAACCTACCTTTCTCCAGTCGTCGTCCTCCGTAGCCCTCCAGGAACATCTGCTGCTTCTCTCGAGGCGGCATAAGCTGGGCACCGCCTTTTGAAAGTTGTGGAGCTTTTTTAAAAGGCGCTTGCCATATCTCCAGGTTTTCCGGACATTTGAGCAATTTCCGGGAATTCTGCCCAAACACCATTTCAGTCAAACGAATCCCGCATATGTCCCGGAAAACGTATGGCAGCCCTAGTTTTTGGCATCTGGCTCTAGTTAGTGGATCTTGGTGCTCTAGTGCAAAAAGGAAGTAGATCCTGAAAGCCCGAGGTGTACCTACTACCTCTACTCTACATATTCTGCATCCAGGCACTTGAAAAACATAAACACATATCTTGATATGTGGATCAAGCTGCAGTTGAATGCAGATTCTTTTTTGTTTGTTTTACCAAGGTGAAAAAGTGCCTATGTGCATCATTAAAACATCACAAAAGAATCTGGATAAAATCATGTGCCAAAGTGACTTGCCTCAGTGGAGTGGAAGCACAACACAAGCTTCCCAGCAAGTGAGTTTATCCCCCCTCCCACTTACTAGGAGGGTGGGGGGTTGTGCGGCAGCAGAGAGGTCAACACAGTACAGGTTTGCCAGCAGACTCAATCTTGCACCCCTGCCAATGCACCTAACACTGGAGCAATCTCCCTGCTGCCTCACCCTTTTTCCTCCTAGAGAGTGGCAGTAGCACACTTGTCAGGAAGAATGCATTGCCTCTCCAGCCCACTAGCCAGCCCACTTCTGTATGTATGATCAATGTGCATCTACTACTATACAGTATCAATGTCCATGTGTCTGTTGGTAATGTGTGGCAGGGATGGAAATGAACTGAAGGAATTTGAAGCTGAAGTAGGCAGAACTAATGGAAGTTCCCCTGTTCTGCACCTCTGTTATTCCATCATTCTCACATACTTGAGGCTCCAATGGCATGTGATAGATGAGGTGCCACCAGAAGGAAAAGCAGAGAGGGCATTAAAGGACTCCATTGAGCTCTGTGGCAGAAATGTGGAACCAATAGCTCCATCTCTGCTCCATCAGGACCCTTTACCATTGAGCCATTGAGTTTCCTGCCTTAAAATGTCATAAATAACAATGTTCTGGGTTTCCAGATTCAGGTAGGTAGCCATGTTGGCCTGACACAGTCTATATATATATATAATATATATATATATACATATACATATACATATACATATACATACATACATACATACATATATATATATATATATATATATATATATATATATATATATATATATATATATATATATAATGTCCAGTGGCACCTTAGAGACAAACTAAGTTTGTTCTTGGTATAGGTTTTCGTGTGGGTGCACACTTCTTCAGGTATCTGAACAAACTTAGTTGGTCTCTAAGGCGCCACTGGACAATTATTTATTTATTTATTTATTTATGTATTTATTTATTTATTTTAAATATAATGTTCTGGGTGTTTATATGCCAACATTCAAAGTTGGGATGTCCATCAATGCATTTTAAATTCTGCCTTAAAATTGTGCTTTCCATTTCGGCTGAGATGATGCAGTAATTTGATTCTCAGAACTATAATTTGGAAGGGAGCAAACTTCTCATCAAGAGAACATTTTTGTTTTTTGCTTCACCCTCGTCACAAGTTTACGTAAATGATGCTCTTTGACTCAGCCTGTGAATGCAGCCATCCACCCACATAAATAGAAGGCGGGAATAATTACATTATCCCTCTCCTGTAGCTTGTAATTAATAATTGCAATACTTACTTAATTACATCAGTTGTAATTGTTGGAGGGTGGCTTCCCCCCCCTTCCTGAATTTTTTTTTGATTAAGACAATCCAACAACTCTCGCGGTTACGCTGCCTGCTGCATTTATTAGCACAGCAGGCGCTGTCAAATGCTTGTCAGCAATTTGCATGTCATTTACTGCTGAAACTGTGTCTTTTGCAGGAATGTTCTTTTCAATCAGGAAAATCACGTATGTCTCACCCTCTGCTTCCATGTTCATAATAATATATTGCAACACAAAGCCATCCTGGTCACACTGCTTCCAATAAATATAAATCAACTCTAGCCCACGCGCCTATGAATCAATCCAAAATGGCTTCCGCTTTAGCCAAGTTTCAGTCATTATCCCACTACCACCCTGCAAAATAAAACCCTCATTCTACAGAGTTTCTGTAAGAAAGCTTCTCATATAGTTCTAAGCAGAACCAAAGGTGGAATTTCATGGGTGGTTTCTCGCTTAAGAAAATAGAGATGCTGAAGGTATACACTTGAACTTGGGTTCTACCCCCTTCCCAACTCTATTCTGACTCTATTCATAGAAATTTCCTCTACCCTATTCCTGCCAACCTGCCAACCCACCAAGTACCCTCATCGCTTTCCCTACCTTTTCCATGTACTTAGTTACAAAAGGAGAAGGGAAAGGGAAGAAAACTGGAGCAGTCAAGAGCAAGGAGAATGGGGGTTACAAAGACCTCAATACTTCCTTTGAGCCAACCTGGACACTTTGTTCAGCAGCTGAGGTCCTTCTTCATATGCACTCTTGGGAAAGGGTTGTTGCTCAGTCAATGAGCATCTGCCTCGTATGTAGAAGGTCCCAAATTCAATCCCCAGCATCTCCTGGTGAGGTCAAATATTTGCCTGAAACCCTCCACTTCCATTCAGTGGAGAGAATACTGAGATAGATGGAGCAATTGTAGCTTCCTGTGTTCCTCTACGATGGGTGTGGAGGGTGGTGAAACAAGAACAGGACTTTGCAGTGGTGACTCCCCATTTGTGGAATTCTGTCCCTGGTGAAGCACACTGGATGCCTTTGTTGTCTGTTCCTAGGACAGAACCTGTGGCCCTCAAATGTTAATGGGCTACAACTCCCATTATCCCTGACCATACTGGCTGGCACTAACAGATCTGGAGTCTAGCAACATCTGGAGGACCACACAGGTCCTTCCTAGCTGCCTCAGGTGAATGTATATCTGTGGTTATTGTGAGTTGTGAAAATTAACGGCAGCAAATGGCCTCAAAATTCACAGCTTTTCTCCCATTTAAACTTGACCTAACTGGTGTTAAAACTTTGCTGTGAAATGTGCCTCATCACTGAAATTTATTTTTCCCCATACTAAAATAACTCAAAGGTTCAATGCTTGGGTTAGCGATCTAAAATCTGCCCATATAGTTCCTTCTCTCCATTCACTTGGAATAGATATCATGCTGTCATGGGAACTTCAGAGTCACACTAAGGCTGAGCTGAAATTTCTCAGATTAGAAATTTCTAACAATTGTTTTTGAAAACGTTCTTTTTGGGCTCTTTTTAAACTGTTAGAATAGTTAAGACAGTCCTTTGGAGAATATTTTGCAAAAAAAAAAAGTCACTCTCTCCAGTTTCAACCTCCATGAACTCTGGGTGCAACCATGGATCTGGTTTTAATATTGTTTCATGTTAGTTTAATACTATTGAAGGAAGCAACAAGCCTGATCCCTACTGCTTCCAGTCCTCCTTTCTTAGTCCATAGCTTCCTTTATTCGCCAACAGGAACTAAAATTGGAGGTTCATTCAACACAAAGATTGCACTATTATAGCCACTTCCTAGGGCATAAATATAATGGAACTCAATGGGACTTACTTCTCAGTAGACCTATAGTGTTGGGTGAATCCTTTTTTTTAAATAAGAATTTATTGGATTTTCAAAATCAAAATAAGCAAAATACAAATACACACATTACACAAGCTACACAAACACACACCAACAAAACAACACAATTAATTAATAATCCTTCTCTTCTTTTGAATCCTAAGCTTAAGACTTCCTCAAGTTCTCTCTTATGCGTTCATTTCTAATCTTCTTTAGTAACTTTGTAACATTGTAAAATCTAGTTTCTTACACCTATTCTTAGTCTTACAATTGTAATCAACATATCTTAAATCATACAACTTATTCTTATCAAATAAAACATCAAGTTCCAAATACTTCTTATATCCTTTCTTCATGGGTGAATCCATCTATTTTTGGTTCTCTTAGTTTCTAGTTTTTCCAGTCTTAAATTCAATTCTCCACATTTCTGCATCTATTTGCTTTTAGAAGAAGCATGCAATTCTGACTTTTCCCAAAAATGTGCCTCTCACCCTGTCTGAATAAACCAGGAGCAAATCATATTTTCTGTTGAAGTGTGCTCATTCTTCCTAGTCTGTGTGTTTAGAGAGAGAGAGGTGCTTGTCTGATCACTTATCCCTCATGGAAAACCTACAGCCTAGAGTTGCAAAAGATTAAGTGTGATTGCTCTAAGTTGAATACATTCATACATCAGTGTCCCTAGCAAAATTGATAACTGTGTAGCACAGCTCACTTTCAGCTGGGTTTCATCCACACACCCTACAAACCCCATCCCTGTTTTCAGCAGGAGGCAAAGTTC
This sequence comes from Lacerta agilis, assembly GCF_009819535.1. Classification (NCBI taxonomy): domain Eukaryota; kingdom Metazoa; phylum Chordata; class Lepidosauria; order Squamata; family Lacertidae; genus Lacerta; species Lacerta agilis. Next base: position 84,308,257 of record NC_046314.1, on the reverse strand, counting down.
TGGCACAATTGTGGGTTGTTGTGGGTCTAAAATGCTTCTGCCCAGAGGTAGCCAAAGCACAGCAGACTATTGTACTAAATAACAAAGATGAGAGTGAATTGATGTAGGTAGACGATGCCTTTCTGTCACCATTAAATTCAAGTAGTCCTGCACATCTGGGATTATAGGTCAGGAAGGTTTACTGGAACTCAGCTTGTGAAGGTCTTCCACCAATTCTCATTTGAGACCTTAAGCACTGCCTCCCAGCATTAGGAATCAGCCCCTTTTGCTGCATGATTCTTAAGCTCAGAGTCCTCTGCAAGATGGATTTAAAATCATGTAAATTGGAAGATGTTCCTGCCAGACACTCTCAGCAAAACTGTCAGAATGAAGGATGATCCTACCCATCAGAGCAGCCAAGGAATTCAAGTCAACTCTCCTGGAATAACCCTCATAAGGGGGAAATATTGGCAAATATTGTCAGGTGGGGTTTGTAGGGTGTTTAGTTGGGTTTGCATTTTTGGGCAATTCCTGGGTAGCATTCTTCTCCTGGACTAACCTGATATTGTGCACTTAAACTTTGGGTGCCAGCATGAAAAATAATGATCTCAATTGTTGGTGGGCATACCATGAGAAGGTTTGCATGTAGATCTTAACTTTACATGATAGTATATTTTCCTTTATTTTACCCAGTCCTATGCATGTTTACTTAGAAGTACATCCCATTGCATTAAACAAACTTTTTCAGCAGGGGGCCAGTCCACTGTCCCTCAGACCTTGTGGGGGGCCGGACTATATTTTTTTTTGGGGGGGGGGTGAACAAATTCCTATGCCCCACAAATAGCCCAGAGATGCATTTTAAATAAAAGGACACATTCTACTCATGTAAAAACATGCTGATTCCCGGACCGTCCATGGGCCAGATTTAGAAGGCGATTGGGCTGGATCTGGCCCCCGGGCCTTAGTTTGCCTACCCATACATTAAACAGACCTTTCTCCAAAGGGGGCATAGGTTGTTGTCTAGAAAAAGTCATCTATGGATGCTATGATTATGTAGAAATATGGAAGAAACTCAGAACATGGTAATTGATGCAGGTTCCTTTCACTTTTTAAAAAGTAGGTTTCTAGTCCTTATGGCATTGAAGATAATAAAATAATTATAGGGGCATTATCTGCAGATATTTCATAAGCCAGTAGGTGTAGTTGTACTTCCATCTCTTCCATGGCTTCTTGCATAACTGAACTCTCCCTCTCCCTCTCCTTTCTCTGAAGGCCTCCTAAATCCCACCTCCTGAATTCTCTAGGGGCGTTCCCTAACCCTCTGGAGAAGGTTTGGGAGAGAAGGTAAGTTTCATTGCACAAACAGATGTCGTTCAATGCATGCAATTACTTGGCTGGATTCAACCCCAAATATTTGTCTAACCCTCGTTTAAACACTACCCCAATCTATTACATTGACAATGAGAACATGTGTGGTTTAATGTTGAATTACAAAGACTCTGTTTTTTTAAAAAAAATCCAGCAACAAAATCAGGCAAGTGTTTGCTTGCCCAGGAACCAATGGATGTTTCCTTAAATGCATCATCTGTTACATCACGTTCCAATGTATGTGATATATTTACAATCCACTACATGGTATAGATCACCAAATCATCAAATTCAAAATACTTGATCTGTGAGCACAAAGAATATATGTCTGCAGTGCTCCACATGCTCTCAGGGTTTACTTCCAGGCGAGTCTGTGGAGGATTGCAGTCATATATCACAGACACACACCAAACAAAGTTTTCAGTTTGATAATTTGGTGATCTACAGTGTGTGGCTGGGTTGTAAATTTCTCCCATGCATCAAGACATGACATAATGGGCAATGCATTTTAAGAGTCTTCGTTTAGTTCCTTTTTTCACTCTCCCTCTCATATTTTCAGTAATACAAGGAAAAAAGGAACAAACCAAATGAAATGAAACACATAAAACAAAATGAAGTGAGGTGAGGATGAAATGAAATAAGGCAGTTCTAAGCCATTTTGAATCATAAAGAATGCAGAATGAATATCAGCCCAAATATTCATCAAAGCCATTTCAGTTGTGAACTTCACTTGCAAATAGAGCAGGTTTCTGATCATTTCAATTGTAATAAGCAACCAGGCAAAGAAGACAAGTATTAACAATTTCCTTGTACACATGAGTCAAATGCAGCTAGCTGTGTATGTGTGTGTGGTTAGCACTGGTGGTGATGTTTGTGTTCCACCTTCCCACAGAGGTTGAAGCAATCTTTTCTTATAGCAGCCTGCTTCCTTTGAAGCAGGAAACACCAGTGACTTGCAATACATTTGTAATACAGTCGTACCTTGGATCCCGAACGCCTTGTGAGTCAAATGTTTTGGCTCTGGAACGCCGCAAACCCGGAAGTGAGTGTTCCGGTTTGCGAATGTTCTTTGGAACCTGAACATCCAACATGGCTTATGCACCTTCCAATCGGCTGCAGGAGCTTCCTGCATTTTCAAGCTTGCCCATCATAATTACTCTTTCCAGATACTCTGTCAAATGGAGGGAAAGTCTGACCACTTACAAAATTCCCAGGGAAACACCATACACACCAATTTATCATAATATGACCAAGCCTAGAGTATGTATTTCGTGCATGGAGAGAGAATATAACCCCTTTGGCTAATAACCATTGATAGTCTTATCACTAATACATCTGTCTAATCCTCTTTTGAAGCTATCTAGTCTGGTCACCATCACTGTCTGTTGTGGGAGAAAATTCCTCTAGGTTACCTGTGTGTTGTATGAAGTACTTGCTTTCTTTCCTGGGGAGGGGGAGAGGGAGAGGGAGAGGGAGAGAGAGAGGGAGAGGGAGAGGGAGAGAGGAGAGAGAGAGAGAGAGGGAGAGAGAGAGAGAGAGAGAGAGAGAGAGAGAGAGAGAGAGAGGAGTTTGGATTTGATACCCCACTTTATCACTACCCGAAGGAATCTCAAAGCTGCCAACATTCTCCTTTCCCTTCCTCCCCCACAACAAACACTCTGTGAGGTGAGTGGGGCTGAGAGACTTCAGAGAAGTGTGACTAGCCCAAGGTCACCCAGCAGCTGCATGTGGAGGAGCGGAGACACGAACCTGTTCCCCCAGATTACGAGTCTACTGCTCTTAACCACTACACCACACTGGCTCTCCCTTTATCCATTTTCTCCAGTCCACGTATAATTTGATACACCTCTATCATCTCTCCTCTTGGATGCCCTTAAAAGAGGATTGGACAAATTCATGAGTGATATCCATTGCTGCTAGCCATGTCTATGTTCTTTCTCCACTGTGGGATGTTGCATGCCTCTGAATGCCAGTTGCTGGGAATTCCCAGCAAGGAGAATGCTATCACTGCCTGGTCCTTCTTGTGGGCTTCCCATTGGGTATTTGGTTGGGCAGTGTGAGAACAGGATGTTGGACTAGATGGGCCATTCACCTGATTCAGCAGGCACTTCTTATGTTGCTGTTAATTCATGTCTTGCTCCATTCATTGGTTGACACTTTTTTGGACTCCATGGACTCAAATGTGGATTTCTTAAGCCTAGTAATAAGGCAAAGTGAAGGATAAAAAATATATATCACACCGACTACATAAGATATAGAGCAGGCAGGTGCCATGTATGTGTCTCGTTCTTTGTGCCTCTATAGAGATAACTGAGGACTATCTCTGTCCCTGCCTATTTTAGATTTGGCCCTCAGTGGAGCCCTGCTAACTTACATCAGTCATGACCCCACAAGAATCCATCTATTCCTGCTCAATGCTGCAGCTAAAAGGAGAGGATTTATTGTGACATCCCTCTATGTGGCAGCTTTGTGAGGTGACTTGGATTAGACAACATAACATTTCCTCCTTTTTACCTCTTAAGGAGAATGGTGTTCAGAATCTCTTGGAAGCCCATTAACCAGCTGCACAGCCTGCAACTCAGACAAGAGATGTTAACAAAAGAGTGGGGTTATTTGTTACCAGCACACAGCACCAGCTGAGTCTTCAGGGACAGATTCATATGTTGAATAGAAACAGGAAGGTAGGAAGGACAGTGAACAGTTGTTGTTGTTGTTGTTGTTGTTGTTGTTGTTGGCATCCATCTGTCTCGAGAGACAATGGAATGCACCTCTAAGGGTGAAGCCAAACCACTGTGCTAGCAGCACCAAGGGTGCAAGTCTGGACAGTGTGTATGGTGGTCCTGGGTTGCCCAAATAGCAAGATTCCCCTATCAGCCTCACTGATGTGGTCCTAAGGAAAGCAGAGCAATACATTTGGCAACAGCTTGGTTGCAGGAGTTGCCACAAGGAGGCGTACAATGCACCATCCAGCCGCATTAAGGACTCCACATTGGATTTGTGTAGAGTTTACCCCTTAGCCTTTTCTTCTCCTGAAGAAATCCTGCAACGCCATTGTCATGGTCGAGGAGTCGACTTCACCTGCTGAGCAGCAGCCTGAAGGAGCAGAAGGCAAAGTGACTCTACCTGCTGCTGGTCAACCTTCTTGCTCCTGATGAGAACCAGCTGGCTCCAGCTTTCTTAAGCAGGGTTTCCAGCCTCAGTCAGTTGCTGGAAACAACATTCAGCGATCCTGGCCAGAACTTGCTGCTTCTTGCTTCTCGAGACCTTGGACCTTTGGCTTTCTTGACCTGCCAGATCATCTGACTACGTGAACTGAGATACTCCTGCTCTTAGGACTGGACTGAACCTTGCATACGGACTCTGCCTCCAGGAAAGTACCCCCCTGGCAGGTTGGCTGGCTTCTCCCTCCACTGAACTCTGCCATGGTTGGCAACACAGGACCACAACAGCCGTGGAGGATTGGGATTAGAGTTTTCCTTCTCCTAGATGGGTTACCTTTTCAGGTTGGTGAGCCCCATCTGCCCCTCATTTCCCTCCACAGCACATGCAGAAACCACCTACTTAAAGAATGGACAGTGAAGAAAAACAACAACAAACCTAGTGGGAAGATTGCTTCCAGAATTTGGAGTATTACTGAATCGCAAGCTGGGCTAGATCCTGCTTAAAATATGCAGAGAGAACTCCTTTCCCAAGAAATGTCGACCAACTTTCCTTACATGGAGAGTGGGGTGCCATCCTTTGGAGAGAGTGATATGCAGGCAGTGCATTCAAACTTTGAAGCTGCAGAGCTGGGTGGGAATTAGCCATGGTGATCCTCACCAGCTGGGAGGAAGGCTGTGGTGACACCCTCGCCCCTCTGAGAGATTCATTTACACAGCAAACTTACCATGGTAGAGGAAGGTAGTGTGCCTATACAAAGAGAACCACTATGTCCAAGCCCTGCCAGGTTTGTACCAACCAGGGTGGCCATCTTTTTATTTGGCGCTGCTGGTGTTTAACTCCACTCCCTTTCAATTTCCTCCAATTGGTTTTCATGGGAGGACAATTCATCATGCCAGCTCCAGAACCAACAGCGGAGCAAGCTGACCGGGCACCTGGGGCAGCGTGTGTGCCCTGTGCCCAGGGGCGGGGCCAGCCACCCATGGAGGCAAAGCCAGCCAGGGCAGGGCACTCCACAGGGCCTCTGCCTGCCTCCTTCCACTCAGCCACCCTAGGGGGAGGCAGTGGGCGGACCGTTTGGGCAGCGCGGAGCCTGTGCGCCAAGCCACCGCATCACTCCCAAGAGAGAGGCATGGCTCGGGCATGCTGCAGGCCCTGCAGTGAAGAAGAAGAAGAAGAGTTTGGATTTGATATCCCCCTTTTCACTACCCAAAAGAGTCTCAGAGCGGCTAACATTCTCCTTTCCCTTCATCCCCCACAACAAACACTCTGTGAGGTGAGTGGGGCTGAGAGACTTCAGAGAAGTGTAACTAGCCCAAGGTCACCCAGCAGCTGCATGTGGAGGAGCAGAGACACGAACCCAGTTCCCCAGATTATGAGTCTACTACTCTTAACCACTACAGCACACTGAGTGCCGCATGGCATTTTGTCACCCCCTCAATGGTGACACCCGGGATGACCCACCCCTGTCCAGAACTGTTACAGTTTTCTTCCTCTTCAAGGGACATGCTAGGAGAAAGTTCTGCAGATCCAAAATCTCCTTTGATCTGCCAGTTGAAAAGGAGGCTTCCGCAGCCCCAGTAAGGAGGCTTCCAAGGGTGGATGTTCTTCACCCCCTTCTTTCCCTTCCTTATGGCAGAGGATGAGATTTCTTCCATCCTATGCTCTCCTAGGGACCATATGACTCTCTCCTTAGTCTCTTCCACATTATAAAATGTCTCTTTCAAAATTATTGCAGGTGCAAAATCAAATTCATCTTGTATTTAGGTTTCTAATGTGTTCTCTCGAGGTAGGACACATTCTTGATTCTAAAACATCTGCTTGACAGTGCCTCTTGACAGAATTCGCTAGCATAGGGGTTGGGAACTTGTGGCCCTCCAGATATTGTCAGACTCCAACTGTCATCAGTCCCAACAAGCATGATCAATGGTCAAGGTTGATGGGAATTCTCATCCAGCAACATTCCAAGGGATTCCTGCCCTCCATTCCAAGTATAGCTCAATAAAGATGCCAATCTAACATGCCCCTTTTGCACTTTCTGTCTGCTTCTGTTTTAGTCAAGGAGGAGGAGGAGGAGGAGGAGGAGGAGGAGGAGGAGGAGGAGGAAGAGGAGGAAAAAGAATATTATTCCATTCTTGGATTTTGTGACTCCTCAGTGAGAAAGCTTTTAAAAAACAGAATCAGTAACTCTGGACTAATATGATTTGATCTGCATCATAAACATTGAATTATGTATATAGGCTATAATAAGATATAATGAGATAGATCTATTCAGAGCTACTTTTGTTAATATTAAGGGCTTGTATACTGAAATCAAATATTGGATTGTAAGGTTGAACAGCTAGGTGAAATTGATAAATTATTTATAACCAGTCAGTTCTCTCATATATATATATATATATATATATATATATATATATATATATATATATATATATATATATATGTCTGGATTTATATGCATGTTGGAATAATGCAATTTTAAACTGAATGCTAATAAATATGAAACACCCTAACCCTCTGACCAAAGTGTGGCAATAACTTGTGCATCCACAAAGCTCATAGCTAATTAGTTTTCTTTTGAGACATTAAATAATAAGCTTTACATCTTCATTTGAAGTTGGGAGTGTTACCATCCCCGCCCCCCGCCCCCCATGCAAAGACAATGAGCCAAGTAGCAACCACGTAGCTGTAGGGAAGGTTTTTTTTAATTATTTAAATTAAAATGTACTCTTTAGGAAAGAGCTGACTTTCCAAATAAGGCTGGTGTCATACTCAAGGGAAGCAATTAGATGCAAAACAGGACACCTGGTATGACAGTAATGAGCCTCAAGTCCTGTTGTTATCAAGCATCAAGGACTGCACTAGGAAATTAGCCCAGAACTTTAATTAAATCTGTAGGAGCAATGAAGTCTCACATATTTTTTATTAATATTACTTTTTTAAAGAATGCATTTAAATGAGGGTCTGGATAACACACCAGCTTTTATAGAGTGCTCATTTTGGAATGATGATGGTGATGGTGATTAGTATGGTGTACTAGTTATATTAGGACTGAGAAGATGCTGCTGGTTAGAAACTTCACCGGGTGAACCAGTTGCAGCCTTTCAGTCTAGCCTACCTCACAGTGTCATTGTGATGATAGGGGGGGGGCGCATGCACCACCCTAGGCTCCTTAGAGGAAAGGTGGGGGATACACATACAAATGAAATAAGGAATAAAGAAATAAAGCAAACAGATTAATAGCAAGTAGAGAAAGCTGCAAATATAGAAGCTAAAAATTATTCATTGTTAATAACAAGGTACTTTCCTGGGAAGCTGTTGCCAAAGCTTCAGTGCCACCTGACCCAGAGTCCATTGGATATTTCTTCACCAAGGAAAGGAAGTTGGACCATGTTGTTTCTGGCAGATGTTAAAGACTGGAGAGATTCCTCTGAGAAGAAATGGTCTTGCAGATTTCAGTTACAGGTGGGTAGCCATGTTGGTCTGCCATAGTCGAAACAAAATAGGAAATTCTTTCCAGTAGCACCTTAGAGACCAACTGAGTTTGTTCTTGGTATGAGCTTTCATGTGCATGCACACTTCTTCAGTATCTGAAGAAGTGTGCATGCACACGAAAGCTCATACCAAGAACAAACTCAGTTGGTCTCTAAGGTGCTACTGGAAAGAATTTCCTATCTTGCAGATTTGTTCAACCCAACTCAGACTGTTTCCCAAACCTGGAAATGGACCCAGTACCAACTGGCAGTCAGTGGGCCAGCATAGTTTTAATATAGTACCTGCAGCTTAGGTGTCTCTTTCCTGAACATCGGAAGGAAGGAAGGGAGGGAGGGAGGGAGGGAGGGAGGGAGGGTACTACTGCTCCAGATCCTATGCACTAGTGTATGAGTCAAGACTGAATTTTCATTTCAGACTATCATAGACATTTTGCTTCTTTTGAGAATTTCTAATCCATACCTTCATCTAAAACATAGGTTCCAACAGAAAGGATTCTTAAGCTGCAGCAGTGGTGACAAAGCAAGGAGGCAGATATGGAGAAAGGGCAGAAGAAGGATAGAAGGGCAGGAGTGTGGAAGCTGCGGCCCTCCAGATATTACTGGACTGCCAGTCTCACCATACCTGGCTAGGCTGATGAGAGTTCAAATCCAACATCTGTAGGTTCCTTATCCCTTTTAGGAACTTATTGTTGTGCACGAACTGAGAATTTACTGAAGAACATGTCTCATGCACTCATTAAGGAACCCTGGATAAGCTTCCAAGGAACTCCATTATTTCCCCCTTTCTAGTGTTTCATGTGAGAAGGAATCCCAAACTGATGCTAAATGCCATTTTAGCTAAAATCTTATGGCGGCCTAGATTTCACTATCTACATAATTTCACTACCATGTCTCAACAATTATACCAACCTTCTGACATCTCATGAAATTCCTCTGATGGTTCACCTTAAAGTCATATAATTCATTCAATTTACTTCAGTTTCAAATAGAGATGATTTTCTCAAGGTGGCAAGAATAGTTTGGACAGCCTAATTCCTTGCCTCTTGCCTTTTTATCATTTTTATGCCCCCCCCCCTTATGAATCCGACACAGCTATGCCAATTTTGTAGTGGCAATGCCATAAAAATCAGATACTGTAACTGTTTTTCATTTAATTTTTGTCTAAAAAATATTACACACTCTAACCCCTCACATTAGGGGAAATGCTTGGTTAATTCTTCGTATGGTTTGCTATTTTGCAATAGTTCATCTTTTTATGTTGCTGTATCAAAACTCAGTAAAAATGATTTTAAAAATCTGATTCACTTACATTTTCACTTTGGGTGAACTTGAGTGACCACACATAACAACACAAGAACCTTTTGGATTAAACCAAAGCATAATATTCACACAGTGACCAACCAGAGGTCTATGGGAAGCCTCCAGGCAGAACACAAGTTCAACCAGTCTCTTCATGTTTCACTGCATATTGTCTCTGGTACCAGGGATAATATATATTATCATGGCTCATAGCCATTAATAGTTTTTTCCTCATTGAATTTGGCTACACCCCTTTTAAAAGCCTAGAAAATAAGCGGTTTCTTCATACAGTTATTTCGAAGTGCTCTTTACAGTCAGTGGCCACTGAGCAGCAAAATCCATATTTTCACCTTGCCCTGTCTCTCCAGAATCCTGCACAGTTCACCTTCATTAGATTACCAATTTTTGTATTAAGAGATGAGGAGAAAAACTTATTTCTATCCATCTTCTCCGCAGCTTGCATCATCTCACATACTTCTATCATGTCCTGCCCCCCAGTTACTCATCTTTTTCTTCTAAGCTATAGAGCCCCAACAGCTGGAACCTTTCGTCAGAAGGGAATTGCTCCAATCCGTGGATCATTTTGATTCCCCCTTAGTCATGGAGGGAAGATGCCAATTCAGCAAATGATACAAATAGGTGGGTTTAGTGTTTCAATAAAGTCAGTCGAAAAGGTAGTGCAAAGTTTGCTACTGAAATGTAGTACTGTGCCTAGAAGAGGTATTTAATGCTCTGTTCCTTTAATGTTCTGTTGATCTTTATATTATTGAAAAAAGCCACCCAGGAAGGGAGTATAACTTGAAAAATAAGCAATTTCTTCCCAAGTTGATCCAAACACTATACTCCTACGCTTTCTTCTGGTGGAGACTTTGAAAGTCATTTAAGATGTTCAAGTCTATAGAGCTATAAGGATCTCTAAGTGCCATGGGATGTAATTTTAGCTTTCCTCAATTTGTGACCTCTGCCATTTTCCTTTTCACAAAGCTCCAACAAAGAAATAGAAAGTTACTCTTTCAAGTTTACACACGCTGCTGTCCTATTATTCATCTTTTCAAAGCATTTAATGTTTTCTTTTCCCTAATGATTGTGCATGCCTAAAATTGCTGTGGGGGGACAACCTACATATCAGTATAACTTCTTGCTATTGCTACAGTTATGCACTAAGATGTATGGTTTCAGATATCAGAGCTGCTGCCATGTTGAATGTTATATGGAAAGATGGGTGTACAAATATGATTGCCACTGATAATACTGTTTGAATGGTACATTGTGTCTGTGGGTTAGCAGCCACCATTTATTTATTTTTTGTACCTCCATATGAATCCTATGGCAGCTTCATGGCAGGGGTAGTTTTTTCTTAACTGTTGAGGATAGTTCAGGGGAATGGAAGGGTGTTGGATCTTGAGGATCCTACAGATGTCAGTAACAACAGGAACTGTCGGACCGTTGGTCCACCTAGTTCCACATTGTCATCAAGATGCCAGAGATCAAACCTGGGGCTTTCTGTTTGTAAGGCATGTGCTCTACCATTGAGCTCTGGCTTCTTCCCAGACTTACCCCCTTCTCAATCACTAAACTGAAAGTAAGGGCAGCTATAGATCAACATGCCTATTTCTTCCCTGGCTGTGTCATGCATCCTGTTTTCACCTGCTGGAGCAAGCAAGATTCCCAGTGTGAAACACAGGTGAGAAGGGAAGGATGATAGGACAATGGGCAAGGGAATGGGCAAGAGGACCTGTGGTCTACTTTAGCCAGAGATTTAAAATGCTTTGCCCACTTTCTGTATCAGATAGTGGTAACCCCAAAATATTTCAGGGGAACAGCCGTAGTAAAGTACATGATCCATATGCGAAGTATCTCAAGTTCAATCCCCGTCATCTCTAGGTAGGTCCAGGAGAAATCCTTGTTCTAAACTTTGGGAACTTCTGACCATCAGTGCAAACAGTAGTGAGATAGATGAACCAATGGTCTGACTCAATATAAGGCAGCTCCCTATGTCATGAGTAGATAATGGAAGACAGCCACATAAAATTGTTGTCAGCTGTAGTGCCATCACTTTTGAGCTTGATAACTCATCCTGTATTATTTATTGTAATCGCGTAAAGATTAATAGGATAGGCAACAGCCAAAATTGGCATTAGATTGGTTCCAACACTGAAAGAAGAACTAGATTTATAATTCATGGGTGATGTCGAACTAGAGCACGACTTAAAAATCAAATTCATGTTAGTGACTTGACTGTTTTAATTTATGTGCCATCATTTTGAGAGTCTCATAAGACTGGCAGTCTTCTTTGGCATATAATATATTGTCTCCCTTAACATGGCATGCCGACTCTGCTGACATATAATTGGCTGCAATTTATTAGGTTACATTTTTTTCCTCCCTGTCATGCTTAGTTTTCCTTTAAGACCACTGATTCCAACAGGAACTTAGTTGTTTGCATTCTCAGCCTGCCTTCCCTCCTCCTATTTGCTGACTGTGCAGCTCATTCAGCATTGTTTTAATAAAATAATGTCAGATCGCAAGGGCAGCAGTCTGAGAAGGCATTCTCGGGAAATCATAAAGGTCATGCCAGTGACCAGATGATTCAGAGAATGTTAATTTTATCCATCTGAAATTGTGAATTACACTCAAAGGATATCGTACAGATCCCCCAAAAGCAAGATCAGCTGGCTCCTTGGACAGAATATACACTTATTTGAGTCTGATGAGCAAATTCTGTATAACTGCAAAACAGGATTTCACATTGTGGGTATATGCTAGAGGGCCAGGACCAGGAAGTGGGAAAGAGAATTGCTGGCAAAGGCACTATTTAGCTCTACTGAATGAATCTATCGGTATATCTTAATTCCACTTTTCCTTGTAGGCAATTTGGGCCCACAAGGAGGCTCACAAACATTATGGTTCACCTGGAATTGCTAGAAAAACAATAACTTCACGTGAAAATAGTGTGAGCTAAAAGCAGAATCCTAAACATAAAAGAGCAAACGTAAAATAAAAAACAATAGTTATGAAGGAGACTGCTTTACACTGAGTCAAGTCATTGGTCCATCAAACTCATTGTCTGGCAGTGTCCACACAGACTGGCAGTTAAGGGTGGGGGAGAAATTTGATTCAGTTTGCATTTAAAGGTGAACCTGCCTAGTTCACACTTTCTAAAACAATACAAAAAGCAAAACACAGCCTTCAAAATCTGAATTTCTTCAAATTTTCCAAATGCAGTTCATCAACCAAGTAATGTGTACATAAATGCATTTGCTGGGATTAAGTGTTCATAAAATGCATAAGTTAGTGGAAATAACATACAACTACTCAAACCATGCTAACTAGAGACTTCTCCGTTTTGGTTTCTCTGGCCTTCTTCCACCTGTTGAATGCCATCCTTTCTTATTGCACATTGCATGTACTTTTTACATAAAATAAACAGTTTTATGAAAAGTGTACATCCCCCCCCCCAGTGCTTTTCAAAGAATTCACCAATAAAATATACATCTTGTATGCATGTGTTACAGAAAATACTGTTTTTGCACGGACATTTTGTACACCAAAAACAAACTGCAGAACTCTGTGTAATTCCACTGAGTTGTGTTCTGAGCCGCAAGCAAGTTCAGGAGAATTAGATTGGTTTGGTCTACTGCAAAAAGCAGACCAAACAATTCCCCCCTCCTTCCCTAGTACTAGCTATGCTTCCCCCGCCCCCAGAGTACTACTTTTTTTAACCTCAGCTCAAGGCGCTGAGAAGTGACCTAGAGTTGAGAGCTTATCTAATCCATTATCAGCCTCATAAGCAACTTGGGCCTTGCCTTCAGACCTTTCTGATGGCTGTGAAAGCTTTATTGACTTATATTTCACTGTTTTAACAACAAGCAGGATGAGGAAACTCAAACGTCAAGCTGCAGCATGAGACATGGCAACTGCAGTACAACCTTGAGAGCTAATTTATGGGTTGGGAGTGATTGTCTCTTTTAAGTTATCTATTCACCACAACTGTGAAGCCTCTCTTCACTATAAACATCCTGTCCCGTTACTTTAAAATCCCATTCTCTTCATGAAATGGTTGCTTGCATGGCCAGTAACACCTGAGGTTGCTTCAGAGGCCATGCATTTTGGATTGCTATCTGAAATCGAGACATTGCTCCTTCAACCAATGATGGCCCTGCTATCGTGGAGCACCCTTTGTAGCTAGCGGGGAAGAAAGGTATGTTCAGCATCATGCATGTGCAAATGCACCAATGTGGAAGCACGGCTATGGGGCTATATAAGCCCACACCAAGTCTCACTTGACCACTTTAGATTTCCGCCACTTGAAGGAGAAGTGCCAGATGAGATATCAGCTTCATGGTTTGAAGCAAGGGATAGCGTTTGGTGGCCTAGCTGCTGCTGGTGAGATATACTCCAACTAGCCTCAGAAGTGGCTCCCTACAGTGGTTCCAACCAATAGTCAGTATCTTCCCCTTCTTTCATCTCCCTTGCCTCAGGGCTTCCTGTCCCTTTGTTACTCTACATCCTGGAACCTCTTCTCATTCCCCAGTCTGTCTTTGTGTGATATTTTAATTCCACCCAAAGGGACAACTTTCTCTTTTCCCACAGAAGCTGTTCTGCAAATTGTGTTCAGTTTGCTGAACAATTTTCAAAACATTGCACCAGCTCATCCAATCCAATCCAATCCATAGCTGAGCCTTCACTGGTAAAAGCACTATATGAGCCACATATGACTGAGGGACAGAATGCCCTATCTTAAACAAGGGCCCTCTGCTCCTGAATTCCACCGCAAAGTCTACACCTAAACATCCAATACAAAAAGGCTGTATTCAGCTAAAGAACTGAGTGAATGGAACACGTTCCTATTGTGTGACAGGATGTCATTCTGCTTGTACATGTCCTGCACCTCCCCCAAATATGCTCCCAGGGTGTAGGGGGAATCTGTAGAACAGATTTAGGGTCACATAGGGGAGAAGTTTGGGAGAACATTATGTTGTGGACTCGTGGAGCATTAGCCTTAGCACAGCATGGAATTCCACCCAAAGATAAGAGGGATGGCCTTAAACCTAGAACTTTATCATAGAGAAGATGATTTGCTGATGTTACAGCTATTGTCCTTAACCCTTACATCTGAGAATCAAAGCAGGGCCTCTATTTTGTCTTCCTTCCTCACCCATAAGTATTTGGGAGACGTGGAAGATGAAGGGTCAAAGTGAATATGTCATTTGCTGGTCTGCATAGTGCTGACTTTGGCCACCTCATGAGAAGAGAAGAATCCCTAGAAAAGATCCTGATGTTGGGAAAGATGGAGGGCACAAGGAGAAGGGGACGACAGAGGATGAGATGGTTGGACAGTGTTCTTGAAGCTACTAACATGAGTTTGGCCAAACTGCGAGAGGCAGTGAAGGATAGGCGTGCCTGGCGTACTCTGGTCCATGGGGTCACGAAGAGTCGGACACGACTGAACGACTGAACAACAACAACAACATAGTGCTGACATAGATTTATGAAGCTAATGAAGGAGGAAAAACTTTAGACATTTCTAGTAGGAGTGAGTTTAAATCACATGTCTAAATGTACAATCATTTCTGTGAATGTGGAAAAGTGGCTCTCATTTTGTGGCCATCTTCAGCACTCAACTGGGAGATATGCCTGTTTGTTTTGATGTTTTTTTATTATTTTTGGAGAACTATTTCTCTTCTCTTTTGCCCTAACTGCCCTTGGCCTCATCTGCCTACATTGCTGTTTAATCATATTGGTTGTGGCCACCCAATTGATTTTGACCCTGAGGTCAGAATGCTACATCACACGTGATGGTATCACATTCATAAGCAAAACCACATGGGTCACCACAGCCAATGGAAGTAAAATGGTAGTGTGGGCAACTGAGGGAAAAGGAAAATGGAAATGGCACTAGGAGGAAGCATCACCCAGGGGATAAACAGGCACTGAATGGAATTGAAACAACATCAATGTTTAGCAAGATGAGTATTTCTCAGTAATGTGTTTGGCTACATTGCATGTAACACATTTAAAGCAAATATCAAAATTAGAAGCTATTCCACAGTGCTGTAATCTTTAGCTTCAGTCTTGAATCCAAATTGACTACACACCTTCATAGATGCCCATAGTTCTTTTTAATTCCCAGTATATTGAAAAGCAGATTACAGTGTCTGTTCATTTATTTATAAGGCAAGCCTATAATTATCTTTGAGGTGGATTTTTTTTTGTCAAAGTGAACTTTTCCCCTTTGTTGTTAAATAACAGAATGAAAAATCAAGTGCAAGTTGCTGCGTCTAACTATATTACTCTAGAATGTCTTTTCAGTATATTAAAGTGTTTTCAATTACCTTCTAATACACCTCCAGGGAGCCCGAGAGAATGGAAGGATTAGTGGAATAATGAGTTTAAATTATTTAGCTTCCCCCCTTCCTTTTTTATTATGTGGCTCTATTGAATTGAATCTTTGGTCAGAAGTGTTTGACAATGCAGGCCAGGTTACATCGAATGAGTTATCTTGGTTGCAAATCAAAAGTGAGGAAATAATTCATATTAATATGCAAATATCACATTTTACATAGAGAAAGCAAGCTGGCCACTCTGCTATTTATTACATTCAATGGTTATAGCATATAATCCTTCAGAAGAGAAATTGTTGAGAATTGGGGTGATAGAAAGGGAGGTGAGTAAAGCTTTATTTTTGCTGCAATCAACGTGATTATGATAAAACTTTCAACTGTACCTGGAAAAATGAGTTTTAAAAAACAACAACTAAGAAAACTGTGAAATAAGGTGATGATTCCTTGTAATTGCCATCTGTCTCTACTTTTACCTGTATCAACTCAATATGGATCCGGCTGAATTTCAATGTACATATGATGTCCTCTTGCATTTTGTGAGTGTCACAAATGAAAGGTAGGCATCAACCAAATTAGACAGCAGAGGGAACCACAGGAAACCAGTGCATTATCATCCATAAGAAAGTAAGTGAAAAAACCGTGGAAATAACACCAAATGCTGAGTATTAAACATGACCAGATCCTACAAACTTACAATGAGGGAAAAAACCAAGACAAACAATACACCAAAGAGATATTGGCAATGGGATTGAATTATTGATTTGAATATTTGCCAATCAACCCAGAGAGAAATAAACTACAAAATACAAGAAAAAGGAGCAGATACAAAGGTTTAAGGCCAAAAATATGGCTGCAGTTTCCAATGTTTTGCATGATGAGTTCCAGCAAATAACTCAAATAGACTGAACAAAATAGAAAATTCTTTTCAGTAGCACCTTAGAGACCAACTGTGTTTGTTCTTGGTATGAGCTTTCGTGTGCATGCACACTGAAGAAGTGTACATGCACACGAAAGCTCATACCAAGAACAAACACAATTGATCTCTAAGGTGCTACTGAAAAGAATTTTCTATTTTGTTTCGACTATGGCAGACCAACATGGCTACCCACCTGTAACTCAAATAGACTGAGTAATACAGATATGCATCCCATCCTATATCCTCACCTGATTAGTGCTGCTATTCAAGTTTCTTTTTTATGATCAGCCACTGCATAGAATATTGCTGGAAGCAACATCCATCTGTAAATGTGGGTCTCAAAATGTCTGCTAGTCCCTAAAGAAACCACTTTATCTTCAAATTGTCATCAATATTTATCCCAGAGTGAAATCCAAAGCAAATTTGAGGACTCATCCCTCATAAAAGTACCAATGAATTTCACTGAGGCAAATAAAATGCATCCAGGCTCTTCCACACATTCTTAAGTTGACATTATACTTTGTATTAAGATTGCATTTTGTGGTGGCAATGCTTTGAGCATCAGGGCAATTGCTTCTTCACTCCGTAGCATCTTCTCATCAATCACAAGCAGACATGGGAAGTGGAATCAGTAACTGCACCACATACAGACTTCCTTGTGTCATGGGGGCTTTACAACATCTCTTTCTAGCAGAAGCTCTTCATAGCCTCTGAAAAGCCTCAAAGATTTGTAAGATTTCTGGGGTGATGCCCCATGAAGAACAAAGAATGGGAACCTGAAGAAAGAATTCACCTTCTTCTTCTTCTTCTTCTTCTTCTTCTTCTTCTTCTTCTTCTTCTTCTTCTTCTTCTTCTTCTTCTTCTTCTTACTACTACTACTACTACTACTACTACTACTATTTATTGAATTTATGTAACGCCCTATACCTGGGGGTCTCAGGGCGGTTCACAGAATAAAATCAAGATATAAAACCACAAAATACATAACAAAAATAAAAACAACAACCTGATAGCCACCCCCCCCCATACACACAAAAACACATTTTAAAAGGGCATAGGATGTTGATCAGATCAACCAAAGGCCTGGTTAAAAAGGAATGTTTTTGCCTGGCGCCTAAAATGAAGGCACCAGGCGAACTTCCCTGGGGAGAGCATTCCACAGATGGGAAGCCACTTCAGAGAAGGCCGGTTTTTGTGTTGCCCCCCTCTGGACCTCTCGAGGAGGAGGCACACAAAGAAGGACCTCAGAAGATGATCTCAGTGTCCGAGTAGGTGCATATGGAAAGAGATAGGCAGATAAGGGTGCAGGCACAAAGGGGTTGCATCCCCGTGAATATTGTTTGCCCAGTGGGTAATGTATTTATTGGCTTTTTTTGGTGGGAGGGGGAGACTGGAAACAATATTTTCATAGTTTAAACCAGTGGAAGGAAGCTGTGACTCACCAAAAGTTGCTGAATGTTCACTCCCATCATCACTTACCACTGGCCATGCTGGAAGTTCACAGGTACCCCACTTCTGGTTTAAACAGATGAACACCAAAAATATGTGTGTATGAAAAGATCTTATACATTCGTGCAGATGTATCAATATGATGCACATTCAGTCTTTAAGACCTTTGCACAAAGCTCCCAGACCCACTTACCTCGTTGATAGCCTACAATTGTCAATTGCTCTTCTCTGCATTTAAACACTGAAACACAACAGTTGATGTTGTAATAACTTTGAAAGGTCAATGGGAATTGATAGATCTTTGTTAGATTCATTTTGACAACTATTTTGAGGATGCTATCTGTGAAAAATTGTATATAGAGGAGAAGATCCAGGAGGGTTAACTCGTGTTTTTATTGGTCCAACTAGTGAAGTAAAAAAGAAGAATGTGAAAGGATGTAACTCAACATTAAAACTTGATGTGTTTATCTGACGCAAGAGATGATTAGTATGGGATGCAGGAAAGCTGGAACTTCAGTATTATAGAACAAAGGGAAAAACCCCAAACTGCATTTTCATGCAAACCAACCCAACATGCTCACTTGGGCTAGATCTAGTATTCCATTTTCAGCATTCTTTTTCTGGGTAAAGCCCTCAGTATAGCTTTTCCAAGTGCTGCAATAGTGCCAAAGATGGATGCTTTTTTACCAGTATGGGCCACACGTTGCCCAAGCTGGTACCCTCCAGATGTTTTGGACTCCCATCAGCCCCAGCCAACATGGTTAGTTGAAGTCCCAACATGGGCGGTCACCATGTTTGTGAGGCTGATCTACAGTAACAGACTGCAGCAGTGCTAAGCAGGAGTGGGTTGCTATATTAGTATCAGACTTTAATGGACATGTATGATAGGTAGGATCTGTAGAAAAGAGGTGTGGTTATATGCATCTTAAATTCCTTTTCTGTTTATGGATTTTGACCAAAACTGCTTAGTTGCATTACATGGGGCTTTAAATCACATTTGTTTACCTACACCCAGCAGGTATCTAAAAACATCAAGCCTGGGGTTTCTTGCCGCTTCCCTAGAATGATGCTACATTGTGATAATGCATCATTTGAAGGAGTGACTGGCAACTGCCTGTAGCTGAAATGTTCAAACAAGGCAGCCAGAATTCTCCCTCAGCACTTTTGTTCTAGCTAAATTGAGGGTGGCAGATAGAGAGACTGACGCCAGCTGTCTCTAGAACTACATATATACAGATTTCTCAGAAAAGAAAAACATTACCCTGGGACCTTTGCTTTGTGATTGCTGAACCCAGAAACAACAGGGAGACACCTTGGATATTTCAGTGCTTCGTGCGTGCAACAATCTGGCAATAAGCCTCCATCTCTCCAGGTGTTTCAGCGCTAGAACAAGTGTCAGAACAAATGGGCTAGAGGGAGATGTGCAGAGCTGCAATTTGGATAAAGGATCCTTAATTAATACCTTTAAAAAACCAATTTAGGTTTTTATGTCCTTGATTTAGTCTTCATGAGGGCCCCCAGAGCACAGTGATTATTTATTTATTTAGCTAGCTTGAAGAAAGAAGACTGCATCTTGTTTGGAGAACTCCAGCAGGAGATTTCTTTTTTTTAATCATTGAAACTTTGGTTCTGCTTTTTTGGAATCCACTATGTCTTTCCAAGCACTGGCATCAGAATATCACTGTGACAGTGGCTTCTCTGGAAAATATATTTATTTTATTTTTTTATCAAAGGAAATGTCTCAGGACACCCTACTATTGATACTGTGTAGGAGCCTTTGCTATATATATTTTTGACAGCTATTAAAGTCTCTTTTGTTTGGACACATCTTACCGAGACATGTAATTTTATTTTACTATGTACAGTCGTACCTCGTGTTACGTTCACTACGGGTTGCGAACGGTGCGGGTTACGAACGCAGCAAACCCGGAAGTGTTTACTTCCAGGTTTCGCCACGCGCACACGCGCAGAAACGTTCCACATAGGTTGCGCATGCAGAAGCATTCTGCGCAGAAGCGCAATATCGCCTCTTGGGTTGTGGACTTTTCGGGGTCCGAAAGGCACCCCGGAATGGATCGTGTCCACAACCTGAGGTACCACTGTATATATATTTATTTTGATAACATTTTAGGGCAACTTGCTTTTAACTGTCAATTTTATCAACATTTTTAAGGGCCTGGTGCTACCCAGGAATTTGAAGAAACAAACAAATATTGTTATTTATATAGTGATAGAGTAATCTGCAAGTTTTAGGACTGTGTGCACACACATGCATGCACACGCTAACCCAAGTTTCCAGCCTTGGGGAGCACACAACTTGGCCCTGAATCTTTTTTTTGGGGGGGTGCTAATGCTAAATTATGGTTTATTTAGTCTGCCATCTTTCTTCAATATGGCATCCAGTATTCAAATGTAGACAAAAACTGCTGCCTCCACCTCCAGATCCTCATGCTGTGTTGGATGGTGGTATCTTAAGAGCCATCCAAACTAGTGATTGATGGAACTGTAATGCCAAATTTGGTGAAGTCATGTCAAAGTGGGTGATGAAATCCTCAGAGTCAAATGGATTGGTGAAGTTATGACCCATCACACCAAAATTTGGGCAAGTTAATGCCGAAGTCACATTTTGGTCCACCATCTTGATTCAGAATTGTAGCAAGTAGCCTAACATCACCCAAAAACAACACCTCCATCTTGGGAACTCTTGTGTTGATTGTGAACTTGGCACAGTTTGAACATCTCATGTCATAAACTGGGCAAAGTCACACCACAATCAAGCTTTGTACCACATTCCCCTGCATTGTGCTATATGGAATAACCAATTTTGGAAAGCAACTTTTCAAAATCTATTAGACAGTTATTATTTTCTAGAGCTGAATGTTGCCTTGGGCATGGATAAGAGACAATTTAAGGGACTTGCTTTTCTGGATAGATTCCAGAAGAGGCTTGCAACTAATTAGGAATGTCAATCTTCCTCCATGATATTCTGTTTTGAAAACAGAGTATTTTAGAGCCAGTTATTTGACTAAACTCATGCCTGTTTCCCTAGGAAAACTTTTACTGAGCTGTGATTTCAAGTGATGCCAACTGCAATCCTGGATGGTCACTATAACAAGGTCACTTATGAAGGCAGGTTCTGTAGTTGTGGCCAATATCAGGTGGAATACATTGTTTCCCTAACTATTCATGAGCTCCTTATACAGTGATCCAAGACAGAGACTTATGAAACCTTTGTTGACATATGAAAGCAGGAAAACCTTGGTAGATGCAGCGCAATTACTCCTGAGTGACACTAACGGCTTTGTGACACAGAAAGTGGCTCTTTTTGCACTGGTTGCAGAAATGATTAGAAAGAGAGAAAACATTGCTACAGATTGTTTTGGTGACTGAGGGTTAATGTGAAGTTGAGTTAGCTGATGGTACTTTTTATTGTACAGTGGTACCTCAGCTTACAGACGCTTCAGGTTAAGAACTTTGCTTCAGGATAAGAACAGAAGTTGTACTCTGGCGATGCAGCAGCAGCGGGAGGTCCCATTAGCTAAAGTGGTGCTTCAGGTTAAGAACAGTTTCAGGTTAACAACGGACCTCCGGAACGAATTAAGTTCTTAACCTGAGGTACCACTGTATTGCTGATGTGTGTCGCTCTCCTCCCCCTCCCTCAACTCCAATGAAAATGGCAGCCTTTCACTCAGCCCAACATGTAATCCTAATATTTGTTTACTCTGAAGTAAGTACCTCTGCACTCATTGGGGCTTACGCCCTAGTTAATATGTTTAGGACTGCAGCCTAAGGATGGCAACAGACATCTCTAGATG
This sequence comes from Lacerta agilis, assembly GCF_009819535.1. Classification (NCBI taxonomy): domain Eukaryota; kingdom Metazoa; phylum Chordata; class Lepidosauria; order Squamata; family Lacertidae; genus Lacerta; species Lacerta agilis. The sequence continues at coordinate 84,286,431 of NC_046314.1, read as the reverse complement.
GCAACAAAATAATATTGCCCAAAGTGAACTGAAGGTGAATTTGAAAGATCTGACCTAGATGAAATGTGTGCTGGCATTTTTAGGGAAGATAAAGGAATCTTGATAAGATAAGTAAACTCTCTCCAGCTTCGCATATATCTGGCGGGATTATTATCTTCTTAGCTGCAGTGAGAAGAAAACCAGCAAGGAAAGATTGTATCTCCAGATCTTACTGAAATGTGCTCCGTGATTTTGGACAAGCCACTTAATCTCAGTGCGGGTACTTCTTTGCCTTTAAAACGAGTGAATTTCCTGTGAATGGGTGCTTCGAATCCTTCGTATGAGAAATTTCAGATTCTCACAGCCCTGTTTGTGGGTTATGGAAAGGGCTTGTCTGTTTGGTAATTATTTAAGGCAAGCAAGGATACAAATAGGAGGAAAGGTTTCCTTAACACAGCTGCATTCTTCACCCACATGTTCCCTTCCAGCACCATTCAGGCGGGACTCCACAGCAAGTATCCTTGCAAGGCAAAAACCATTAGGTGAATGTGCTTGGGGGGAAAGGTTCTACAACTGAAGGGCTAACACAGAAAAGGTCCTGTCTGATAGTTACCTACTTGGCTTGGTTAACTCAGCAGACAGGCAGGGTTAAGAATTGGAGATGCTCCTTTAGAAACCTTGATTTATTGGCCCTGAACATGGCTTGAGGGCTCACTGTACAGTGTTTGAAGCATGAAGGATAAAGCAGTGCCGCTCAGCTCTATAGCATTTCATATAATGGATGTGTTCCCTTCAGTTTCCCTCTTAGAAAAAAAAACCCTCTTGAAAAAAAAGTTTTGATCTGGCATCTCTATTAAAGCTTAAGGCCTGCCAGCACCAACAAGGGCAAGATATCATTATAAGAGTATGCTGTGAATCTTGGCGAGGAATTGAATATCGTTTGTTTGACAAATGAGCCTTTTTTGCAAGAGAAACAGAGCTAGCCATGAGGCCCTCATTATTAATCAAAGCCTGAATGGAGACTTGGCTAGGGAAAAGAGGGATAGGGGCAATCTGAGCAGGAAAGCATAATGCATCAGTAGTTGGCTGCAGCTGCTCTTTAGACTCTGAGAAGAGTGAGAAACTGAAGATTAAAAAGTTTGCTTAAAGCAGACACCTCGGATAAGAGGGAAAAGGCCTGCTGAGTTGGCTGCTTGCCTAACACATTGAAACTTGAAGGGAAGAGAGGGATGGCGCTGCTGCCATACAGAATAGGCCTGTGCAGACAGTCTCTTCTGACTAAAATACATGCTGTATTCAGTCCCTGTTCCTAATCTAGGCTTGGGGCATCTTCCTTCACATAGTGACTGCCTTGGGACATAATTATAAACTGTGGCTCATCTGTCGCATACCCACAGTTGCATACGCTCTAATATTTCACAGGTGAAAATAGTGACATTCTGGTGGAAGAAACACAATCTAAGGGCCACACTGTACATCAAAAGAACATCCTAAACACATTTGAAGCACGTGACTTCTCCTAAAGGTTGCTAGAAGCGGTAGCAATGTGAAGAGCTCCCAGAATTCTTTGAGGGAAGTCTTGTGCTTTAAATGTGTGTTGAATATGCTTTAAAATTATAGTGCGGATCTGTCCTAAACTGCCTCTTTTCTCCTCCACCACCATCCCAACCTGCTTCACACTGACTGTATTCATTTATACTGTATATGGTTTGGAGTTTTGCCCCAGGAAGGGAATTCAGATTGGATCGGAACTATGCTATTTCCTCTTTCTCTAAACCAATCTGATTCAAGGCAGGGGGTGAGAGCAGCTCACTCATCACTACAGAGCCATTTTTAGAGGCATGCCAAAAACTCCCCCAAAGGCAAACTAAGGACAGGAATGGGCCAGGGACAGGTACAGTGTCTGTCCATGTTAAGTAAGGAACACTGGAGTGACCAGGGTTACAAGCTGATGATAATTTCTAAAAGTAGTTGCTTCGAGCCAGTGTGGTGTAGTGGTTAAGAGCAGTAGACTCGTAATCTGGGGAACCGGGTTCGCGTCTCCGCTCCTCCACATGAAGCTGCTGGGTGACCTTGGGCTAGTCACACTTCTTTGAAGTCTCTCAGCCCCACTCTCCTCACAGAGTGTTTGTTGTGGGGGAGGAAGGGAAAGGAGAATGTGAGCCGCTTTGAGACTCCTTAGGGTAGTGATAAAGCGGGATATAAATCCAAACTCTTCTTCTTCTTCAAATAGTTATAGATAAAACATTGACTCTGATCCAGTCTGCTAATAATCTGAATTTTAATGATGATTTACCAAAAAGTAATTGTCTCCTTTGACATACACTAAGAAAATGAGTTCTGTCTTTCTCCTGTGACATGTCTGCTGAGGGGTGGGGATGCAGAAAGTACAGAGTGTGTCAGTGAAAGGACTGTGACATGTTGATATTTGGATGCTCTCACTGTAAGATGTCCTGGAACTATAAATATAGATGATACAATGCTGTATCCATGGGGGGGGGGGGAGTGACAAAAGCAAAACATTACGAAGCTGCTCAATTTTACGTTGCTGTTTCCTGCAGTTGAAACTGTCTTTCAAAATAAATAAACACTTCAAAAGGGAAAGTTTTGTTAGATTTATGGATTGCACCTTCTGCTTAAGGTGCCTAAACAGAGGTGGGATGGCCATCTGCCATGGATTCTTTTAACTGAGATTCCTGCATTGCAGAGGGTTTGACTAGATGACCCTTGGAGTTCCTTTGAACTCTACAATTACATGATTCCCTTCGGTCAGCTCTGTAAACACTTGCAGATGCTTCTGTGAATGGACCTGGAATCTCCAGCAGCCATCCACACTGTGCCCCCAAAGCAAGCAACATTTATGCATGTGAAGTAAACCTGTTAGGGCTTTTAAAGTCTGTCAAAAGCTTTTGTGGCCCTCTAGAGAGAGGCTAAAATAAAGTGTGTTTTTTGTGTGTGTGAAAGCCCGTTTTCCCTCCTCAAGCTTTTCTTATGGAGAGAGTTACTTGCCTGCTGTCTCTCCCACACAACATTCAAATCAATACCTACTCTGCCATTTGACAGGAAATTACCGTCTCAATTATTTGAGAGGTGTATACATAAGAGGAAGCATCCTGGTTGCCTCATTAAGATGTTTGCCTGCTGGTCAAGTCCTCCCCAGCATTCCTTCTAATTAAGCATTTTGTGATCCAGGACCCTAACAAGATTGCGATCTTGGATTTTCTCCAATTCCGATAAGACCACAGGAGTACTCTATGAGCTCCACCGGCCTACACATATTGAATCATAAACAACACTTGGTTGTGTGTGTGTGTGTGTGTGTGTGTGTGTGTTTAGCAGTCTTACTTATTTTACTGGTTGGTGGCAACGGTGCTGATTATCCACAATCATGTTCTTATGCTACACATAAGGTGTGGAAAAGTAATCAAAGCAGAGGATGAGTGCTTTAAAAAAAAATCCTTATTTTCACTACATGGCTACTAGAATGTGCTAATAGGATGGCCTTTAATACCCGGTGGCTTTGATAATAGATGAGAGGGGAAGCCAGTCAGATAAATAATAAATAAGCATTCCTCCCCGACCAACATAGTTCACAGATGGTGGCAGATACCTACTGTGAGTGTAAAGTGAAAAGGGTGGAAAGGACTTGACGTGGGGGTGTATGTCGAACGACCTCAGTGGAAAAAGAATCCTGCTCAGAATACAGTGAGCAGCTAGTGCCTGAAAGCCAAGCTGCGAGGTGAGTGGTGTATGAGAGACGTTCTGATGCTTAGGGATGGAGGAGAAATTCAACCGTGTTTGCATATGAAAGCAAACCTACCTATTTCACAATTTCCAAAACAATATGCATACCAGAACGCAGCCCTCTTTTGAAATCCACACTGCTCCGAATCTTGCAATGCATATCACTTATCAAATAATGTCAGCACAAATTCATTTCATATTTTTTTAACAGAGTTTATTAACGTTTTCATAATATAACACAAACCCAAACCCACACCTACAAATACAAATACAAATACAAATACACATAATGCCAGGATTCTTCTTCTTGTTTGTATACCTTACATAAAAAAAAAAAATTCTAGTTCTGAATCTTGACTTTTGACTTCCCCCGCCTTTTCACCTTCGGTTTTAAATCGATATACTACTTTCCTAACATCTTTTCTCTATATAAAAAAAGAAACTTTAACTTTAATTAAAGATAACACCATTATCTTGATCTTTCTATTATAACAAAAATCTTAACCAAATATTCTTATAAAGACTAAACTTATTTCTTCTATCCTTTATCATGCTGCTTTTAACTTAAAATTCAATATCTCCCTACTTGTTTAAAATAAACTTATAATTAACAGACTTCACTCTCCGATTTCAGATACCATGACAGACCATTTGGAATATATATTTAATACTTCAACCCACTCCCCCTCTGTCCATTGTCTTTCTCTGTCTTTCACCAGAACCGGATCTCCAATTCTCTTCTTCTAAATGTCCACAGATCCAGGCAGCATTCACAACAAACCTTGCATCAGGCTTCAGGGTGTCCATTGCTTCTTTTTTGGGCTCCTCCGTTTCTTTGTACCATACTTCTTCTTCTTGTAGAAATCTTATTTCCATGTCCCTTGCCCCCGAGCTCCCACCTCGGGGTCTGGATATTATAAATTTTCCCGTTCCGGGGCTGCCACCCCCAGGAATCGGTTCCTTTTCCCGGAGTTGCCCAGCCATTTCAAACCATCCTTCAAGCACCCCTCCCAGCTCTTTGCCAAGGTTCGATTCCATTGTGTAAAACTTTTGAAAAGCCTCCTCTGTGGAAGTTAAGTCCATTTTCTTTAAAATCCCACACAAGACTTGTAATTTCCGATCAAGTAGTTCCAGCTTCAAGACAGTGAGCATTTCCTCATCTTTTAAACCAGAGTTCAATACAAGTGCGAGCACAAAGTCCAGCATTTTGAAAGGGGGGGTGGGTATCAAATTTCAGCTCCTGTCTCTTCCTTTCTTTGTTTCAATTTTTTCCCACGACAGTCCAAATCGTCGCCATTTTTCCGAAGCCGGAGTGTAAAGACCAAAACTTCAAATGGAGATATTTTTTCCCCAATTAATCCCCAAAGGGAAATCTCAGCAGTCTCAGTTTTCAAATTCCAGATACTTTCTATCGATTATTGTAGCAGCAGTCACTTAAACTGGTTAGTTTCTTTCATCTCCCGGAGGGAAGGGAGGCGGGCTGCCTTTCCTCTTTCCCCCAGATCGTTCCAAGATTAAAAAAAAGTCAGTCAAGTACTCACAACCACTGGGTTCTTATCAGCTCGTTAAAGACAGGTAGAACTTAGACGCTCATCACAGGCTTTGTCGCCGCATTTACATCCCGGTTGGGGCATGTCCCCTATAGCCCGGCTCCGTCGTCCCTTCACCCCCACTCCCCCTTTACAGGGGGAGCGGGGGAAGGGTTCGGAGCCACAACGGGCACAGCCGGGGAGCCCAGGGTGCAGGACGCTCTTCCCGCCCCCCAACCGGAGCCCCGCTTTGCGGTGGCGGGGCTCCTAACCCCCGGGATGGACTGGGCGCCTCGCAGCCGAAGCAGCCCACGACCACCCGCAATGGCGTTGCCGCCGGAAGTCTCATTTCATTTTTTTAAATTAAAATAAGTCTTTATTAAATTTGTGTTTCTTTAAAAAAAGAACAAAACAAAACATTAAATCTTTCATCACACAAATAATAAACATAAATTTACAATAATCTCTTTCAAATTATACATCAACTTTAAAATATGACTTCATATTGCTTCTACAACGGTTTTCTTAGTATAATACTCATTTCATTACTCTAACTGATAATTTAGTTACTCTCATTCTTACAAATGAACAAAAAACAGCAACAATATATATATACATATATATATATATATATATATATATATATATATATATATATATATATATATATATATATATATTTCACAAATTCATTTCTAATGGTTTGGAGCTGCTAGGGCTGTTAGGCAGTGGTTGTTGGTGCCCATTGTGGCTGGTAGGGCCAATGGCAAGGAGACCAACACTAGGTGGTGCTAGAGCCAAAGTAAGGCAGAGTCAACTCATTCTAATTTTGCACACACACCCCACAGTCCTCCTTCTTGCTGCTGAATTCTGCAAGCAGAGCACTGAGACATGAAATAAACCATAGGCTTATCTGAGAGGGAGCACAGCCCCTGACACACACACACACACCCGCTCCTTTGCCTTCAGAGGACAGGTAAAGTGCGGCAGGCTTTTGAGTCAGTTAGCAACAGGTGGTTGGAGAAATGCCTTGGGGTGGTTCTAGAGTGCCTTGGGGTGCTTGTCATTAGCATCCATCCTGCCCACACTAAATACCAATTGAAATAAGCAAAGGAACAGCCAAAGCAACAATCCCAAACCCATCATAAACTAATCGTATAAGGGCAGTGTGGAACAGGTGGGGGGGGGATGATTAGAAAAACAACCAACAAATTCCTACTTGGCACCACAAAAGGACAAGTAGCAAACTGGCCAAGGGTAGGAGGGTGGGATGCTGTGCAGTGAAAAGGAGGAAGTTATCCAGGAAGTGACAGCCTTACAAGGCAAGCCCTGGCTCTGATCTCATTGGCCTACCTGGCCAAATAGTGTTCACTCACCCCTCCCTTTGGAAGCCTCTTGAAACCTCCTCTTCCATTGGGGTGGGGCACAGTTGTCCCCACCAAAGGGACAGAATGGTATTATGAGGCAGGCATTATAAGGGGGCAGGGGAAAGGGGGGGTGCCGGCACATTGCAAGACAACCTGGCTGGGGATCCCCCACATTGGTACAGGCATCCAAATATGTATCTCATTAAAAGCTATGTGGATTCAGAAACAGCAGGTGCACTTCTTCTGCCCTGCACACACTTCAGTGGGGATCACTTCCAAAGAAGAGGGGAGGGAGTATCAGACCCAATGGGAACATGCCCCACCCCTGCCACCAGAGAAAAAGGACTGTGAATTGGCATGGGGGGGGGGACAAAAGAGCTGAAGATAACTTTTCTTTTTAACACTTCTATGCCCCTTTAGTCTTGGCATGATCTTCCTTCCTTCCTTCCTGCCTTCCTACCTTCCTACCTTCCTTCCTTCTTTTTGCAGTGACATTCTTGGGTGTGGTGATAAAGCGAGGTCTCCTTCATGGAGAGCATGTGTTGCAGTGGGGGCTGACAAGACACCCCTCAGTCGCTGGGCGGGATCGTATAGATGGCCATTGCCTGTGATTGGGTTCTGCGGGTTGTTGGGGAGATTTCTATGTTGCAAGTTTGATGGACAGCCCAGAGGCTATATATATTCCTTGCACGCAGCGTGAGCCCCTCTTCGCTGCGTGCATCGGATCACCTGCCCTCCCTTCCTGTAATTACGCTCCTGCGTCTGACCTTGCTATGCCTGTCATGGGGTTGTCTGCTTTTGGGGCAGGGGCCTGGTAGGAATTTTTCCATTTGGCTGATTGGCTGGTGCCATTTGGTTTTCACCTACTGCGTAGCAATTTGTCACAACTTGTAAGGTTGTGGTCAGGCACTGGTTATTAAATTGGTTGGTGGAGGGGTAAGGATTGGCTTGCCTGCCCCTCCAATGCTGCTGCTGCACGGGGAATTCCATTAAAAGAATCCAGGGGCCCACCATGCTTTTGTCCGTACCCCCTAGCAAGGGGCTAGGGCCACGCAAGAGCCCCTGGGAGCATTAGGGGAGAGGCAGGGGTCAGACCCCCGGCTCCATTCTCTCCCCAAAATGTTTTCCCTTTACTGACCCACGGGCGGGCAGATGTCAGTTCTGTCCCCAGGCGGGGAGAGATAGTCAGAACCAATGCCTAAGCAACCACTCACATTTTGTATTTTAATAAAGTTGTGGTCAAAATTATGCCAAAAACCTTAAATTTAAATTTCTGTGTGAAGTGTGTTTTATTTGAGGGGTGGCTTAGGGACCTCGACACGCAATCTACTCATCTATTTCTTCCACATGTGTAGGTCCACGTAGACACTGCCATGTCTGCTTTCATTATTTCAAAAGGACAAGCTTTTAGACCTCATGTGGTGGTTTTTGGCAGAGGTTGGGGTGGATAGAAGATTTATTTAAAAAAACCTATGGGGGAACTGGGGAGAGGAAAAGCTAATGGCAGAGAGATGTGTAAAAACAAACAAACATTTTGCTCCAACCACAACAGATCCAAACTGTGGAATGAGCTGGCAGAGATTTGGCAAAGGGAACAAAATCCCAGTGGCAGGCTGTATCTTCCAACTGTGCCTCCTATCTGTTTGCTTTTCAGACAGAATCAGCTGTGACGGACATAAAGCAAAAAGTGCTTGGCTGCTAATATTCTGCCTTTTCCAGAAATGCAATCAAATACCTGTCAGAGATGAAAGATATATGGAATGCAATGCATAGGCAGGTTGCTTGCACACCATCAAATTCACAAAGATTGATTTGGTGCTTTAGATTTACATGTGTTTGGGTACCTCTTTTTAACACCATCTTGCTTAAGTGATTTTTTTTAAAAGATTGTCTAGCTCCATCTCCCTCCAGCACTAGGAAGGGGTTAACCAAGAAACAGTCAGAGATTTAGTCCTAATTCTCCATGGCTACAGCCATTCCAAGCAGCAAGGAAGGGGCATAGTTCAGTAGTGGAGATTATGGCTTAATAAGGCCCCATATTATTTCCCCAGAACAGGGGGGGGGGGGCAATCTGTGGTCCTTGTCCCAATGTTATACAGGTGGAAGGGACTCCAGTTCTACAATTTTGAAGTGAGATCACCAGAGCCATACACAGTATTCCAAGTATGTTCTCTTCATAGATTTGTAGATAAAACAAATTTCACCCACAACAATATGATGGATCCTGAAAATGCACACATTTCAGGGGTCAATGGCAGGGGTAAGAGGTGTATCTTCAGCATTCACCAAAAGCTGTATAGTGAAGGTGCCCAATACACTTCTTTGGTGAGGGAATTCCACAATTTCGGGGCTGCCCCAGAGACTCCCCTCTCCCAGATGCCACCCCCACCCCCGCATACTTCTAAGAGCAGTAGAACGACCTCTCTGTTGATCTTAACTTTCCAGAAATTCTGCTAATGGTTTTCTTCTAGAAGCAAAAAAACATGGAAATTGGCACTAAATTTGCACTAAATTCCATTATAGTTCCAGAAAAGGTTTTATGTTGTGTGAAAACTCAGATATACTGCAGAACCTTTAAGGGAAAGTCATGAAAATGGAATAAACTGCCATTGTGAATGCAGCCACAAACGTTTTGCTAGTGCATTCATTCCCTTCGCCCCTCCCTTCACAGCATGAGCAAACATATCAGAAAGTCTACAATTTACAATAGTTTCCCATTTTGTCTGAACCAGGAAACTGTCATCACAAGCTTTTCATCAAGTCATGGCATCAAATCATGGACGGAAGTTGGTTTAATATTCCGGCTCGTTCTGAAGCTGGTAGACATAGATTTCCATTTTGTTTTTTTTGTTTTTTGTTTTGTTTTTTTATAAAAATTGATTAAAATTTTCAAATAAACAACACAAAAAATATAAACATACAACATACCACTACAAATCACAACAACATAAAATACAAAATACAAATACACCTAACTACACATAAAAAAATAAAAAATAAAACTACTTCAAACTATGCTATACTTATTCAAATCTTACTTGGTGTGCTTCCTCAAGCCCTCTCTTCAGTGTTCATTCAATCCATTTTGAATTACAGTGGTACCTCGGGTTAAGAACTTAATTCGTTCTGGAGGTCCATTCTTAACCTGAAACTGTTCTTAACCTGAAGCACCACTTCAGCTAATGGGACCTCCTGCTGCCGCTGCACAATTTCTGTTCTTATTCTGAAGCAAAGTTCTTAACCTGAAGCGTTGTTTCTGGGTTAGTGGAGTATGTAACCTGAAGTGTATGTAACCTGAAGCATATGTAACCTGAGGTACCACTGTAAATGGAAAAGAGGATCCCTGCTTCAATCATGCAAAAGGAGAAGCAAAGAGACTGCCTGCATTGAGGTAAAGCTCCTTCATGCCTTGGTCTACTATGATATTATTACTTGTTATCATTGCTGATGTTGTTATCAGTGTCATTTGTTCTCAACTGGAGCTTACTGTTGGTCAATGTTGATGCGGCTCCCTCTATGCGTGAGGCCAAGGGCAATTACCCTCCGGCCGGCCCCAGAAGGATATGGCTTAATGATGAAGGATGTGCTACACACTAAAACAAATATATCACCATGGCAACCTTCTCAGAAAGGTCCCTGCGACCGTGGCTCTGCTTTTCCCTTGGAACCTCACTCCCATGGGTGAGAATAAATGCCTGGTCCCCCACCCCCCAAATCTATAATACGGCCCTGGAGTCAGGGACTAACATGGGATGTTAAGTAATAAATCACACTGAGAAAAGATTTCTCTCCTCAACCACAGCTACTGAATGCTTGAGCAAGTAATGAGTTCTTGTATCACTCCCAGAAGATATTGCTTGGGCTGTTTCAGACCTCGGGAGCAAAGGAGTCTCACAGCTGAGCAACTGCTATCAAGATCACCTCTCTGCATGTCCTCTCTGTTCTTGTCATATGAAGGGTAGCAGCAAAAGGTCACTCTTGACAGGTCTCATACTGCCTGCGATGGCAAGGAAATGCCCCCTATGTACAAAAGAGCTCAGGATATCGAAGCCTTTACAGGTAAAATTGGCAGGCTTACATATGCAGCATGCCTGGAAGAAGTCAGTTCAAATCCTGAACTTCAGATACTTGCTCCCTGTAGTGAAGATTCTACAATACAATCTGGTTCCTGGATGGTACATAATAGCACCCATGCCTCCACCACCCCCATGCTGCCCCATCATTCATTCAGTTTTCAATGTGAAAAGCTTCTCAGTGAAGTGTCAGGAAATGCTTACCACTGCCCCATGTGGCAATCGGTATCAGTGCAGCTTCTCTGTGAGGATCCTCCTGGCCATTGGCTCCTCCTGGACAGGTAGGAGAATAAGAGGGCTTCTTCCTGCTTCAGTCGTGCGCTACAAGGTCTCCCTGAGCTCTGCTATGCCTTGCGTTTCTGATCTTGGTTTTGCTCCTGACCTTGCATGCTATTCACTGCTGAACACTACCTGTCATAGCATTCGTGGGTCTCCTGGCATATAACACTGCTGCCCATAGACCAACCCTGACATCCCAGGTTCCTAGGCTGCAGAGAGGAAGGCAGGGAGTCCCATTAGCTGTGATGTGTGGCTGTTGCCACAACTTCTGCAGGGCTGTTGGGATCAGGTGTGGATTGGCAGGGTCTGACGCAGGAGGCAAAGAAACAGAGGCGGGTTGAATGGGATTGGAAACTTCCCTTTATATCCTGATGTTCACCACTTCCAAAGGGGAAACAGGGATGCTGGCTCCCCTGACCTTCCTGTGGAGTAGAGAGTCTCAAGCAAAGGCTGAGGAGGGGAGGACTACAAGCAGCAGAGGAGGGAGGCAGAACAGGAGAGGAGCTGGCACAGAAATGTGTTGTCACCTAAAACTAGGTGCCACCTTCGCAGATAGAAGCAGACCCACCCTGATGAAGCACACATTTGCAATCCCAATGCTCAGACAAGGAGAGTAAGTGTTGCAAGTGAGCGCACCATTCATCATCTTTAAAAGCTGGTGTGCGGGATGTGAAAACTTGTTGGGACAAATTTGTCACTCTCTCAAAATCTGAATTACTTGCCCTTTGAATCATGATCCCTGAGCCCTATGTCTGCTGCTGAGGTTGCACCTGAAAAATGATCTCTTTCTTACTTACGAGTAATAGCTTCCATCTCTGAGTGTTGGGCAGGAGCAGCGCACCTGTTTAAGTTTTTAAACTGCAGAAAAACTAAACGAATCACAAACTAGGGGAAGATGTTTCACAAGAGGTCAGAGTCATTTTGTAAAACCTCAGGGGAGAAATTTGTGGCATCTGTAATGGAAAGCTGAGCTGTCGGGAGAGTGACATGGCGTTGAGGCAACTGCACTGCCGTGTCCCAAAATCCTCTGTGGCTGATTTGCTAGTTTTGCTGACTCCAGGCTGGAACCTCAGCTGCGTGTGTAATATGCAGGTTGCATACTCTGAAACTCCATCTGCTGGATTGAGAGTTGCGGGGCTCCACTAATTGGTGAAGTCAGCTCTGGGGCCTAGCTGGTAGTTGGCAAATGCTTCCGAAGCCTCATTAAGTTTCACCGGTTACGCCATTCTCTCATCTAGTCCAGAGGGGGAAAGGATCATGGCTTCCTTCCTCTGCTTGACTTGAAACACATTTCTCTCCTTAAAGGGATATTTTCCTTCAGGATCACTGGATGGTGCCCTGAAAGGATTTGAGAAGACACTCTAAACCTTGCATTATCACACTTAGGGGGGGGGGTGACACTCAACAGGATATTTTTTTTTTTCATTTCAAATCTCCTCTTTGATTCATATGAGAAAAAGCAGGGAGAAAGCAGCAGACTGAATCAGTGAATGATTCTGATGTGTGGCTGGGAGCCAAACAATATTAAGTTAAGAATCATTACAAATTCAAATGGCTGCTTTCCTCCCTGAGCAAGCACAGCATTGCCATTTTAAAGTTTAAATAAAAGGCCTGACTATTTCCCCCCCCTCCATATTTAAAATTGCAGAAAGCTATAAAGCACCAGAGCTTTCCCCCACCAGTTTCCTGACCATATTAACAAAAAATCTCCATGCATTTGGGGGCCACTGGGATCGTGATGCTTTGGGGAGTTCTTAAACCAAGTCCTCAGCTCTGGTTAATGAGCATCTCGATTGCTGGGACTAAAAAGTCTCTCTTTTTGTACAGAAATGGAGGGAAAGTGAATGCAATTCCCAGCTCTAGGAAAGCTTTCCAGTCTTGGTAAAAGGCTACTATAGCTTCATGCTGCAGGAATTCTACCTATGTTCCCGCTGCTGTTCTCCACTAAGTGACTAGTGACAGAGATGTCAATGCAGAAAGCAGGGTGAAATCAAAGCAGTCTGGCAAATGATGCATATCCTATCCTGATTTGCAGAGTATCCAAATTTGCAATGGATTGAATATATCATATGGGTCTTCATAATGAAGCTCTAGCATTTCTTCAGTGGGGATGGAGATCTTAGTGGCATCCGGTTCAGCATCAGGGAGACTTCAACTACCCCAATATCTGCCGGAACTCAAACTCTGTGAAGAATGTAAGATCCAACAAATTTTTCCATTGTCTTGCTAACCATTTCATTTCCCAGAAGGTGGAAGAAGAAGAAGAAGAAGAAGAGTTTGGATTTGATATCCCGCTTTTTACTACCCGAAGGAGTCTCAAAGCGGCTAACATTCTCCTTTCCCTTCCTCCCCCACAACAAACACTCTGTGAGGTGAGTGGGGCTGAGAGACTTCAGAGAAGTGTGACTAGCGCAAGGTCACCCAGCAGCTGCATGTGGAGGAGTGGAGACCCGAACCCGGTTCCCCAGATAACGAGTCTACCACTCTTAACCACTACACCACACTGGAAGAAGCAACAAGAGAATCATCTATCTTGGACCTGGTCCTCACCAACAGGGAGGAACTGCTCCATGAGGTGGAAGTACTAGGAACCTTGGGAGGAAGTGATTGTGTCCTCTTGGGTTTCATGATAAAGAGGCAAGGGAAAGCTGAGTGTAGTTGGGCATGCTCTCTGGACTTTAAGAAGGCTGATTTCAAAAAGCTTAAGGAACTACTGAGTGAGATCCCATGGTCAGAAATACTCAAAGAAAATGAAATTCAAGAAGGATGGAAGCTTCTTAAAGGTGAAATATTGAAGGCACAAATGCAGACAATTCCAACAAGGAAAAAAAAGTGAGGGGCATCTAAAGAAACCGGTGTGGCTGCATAAGGAACTTACAGATGAGCTCAGATTTAAGAAGGGCACACATAAGAAATGGAAGAAAGGGGAAAGTATGAAATAAGGATCTACACAAGTAGCCAGCAGTTGCAGGGAGAAGGTTAGGTGAGCCAAAGCCCAGAATGAGCTCAGGCTTTCAAGAGAGGTAAAAAAAATCATAATAAAGATTTATTTGACTATATTTGAAGCAAGAGGAAGAACAAGGAAGTAGTAGTTTTCCCATTAAAATCTTGGTTGCCCTCCTCTGCACATGCTCCAGTTTGTCAATATCCTTCTTAAATTGTGGTGCCCAGAATTGGGCACAGTATTCCAGGTGTGGCCTAACCAAGGCAGAATAGAGTGGTACTATTGCTTCACTTGATCTGGACACTGTACTTATGGAATAGCATTAGAATAGTTCAAGTCAGAGAGGAAGGAAGCCTCAACATAAGGAAAATTTGTTGGAACATGTGCAACTCTAGGGTGCTCTTTCTCTTTCCCTGATCTCCAATTTAAGGGCTACACACCAGGATTACAGTTGCTCAGGTGCTTTATTACATGTCCAGCTCCAAACTCTGCATTCCTTTCCCATGCCACCAAGTTTCTGGGGATGTGTCTAAGCAACCCATGTATACATGCTGAATGCTACACAGATCTCATTTTTATTCATTTTGTGTATCTGACCTTTCTTAAAAAGGAAGTAGTGGTGGATTGCAAATTGCTAAATAAACATTTTCAACTAAACGAATGGATCATGTGAATAGCCCCTCTACTGTCCTATAGACAGATGTGAGATTTCATGCAACAGTGAAGTTCACCTATTAATCCTACCATTTTAATACGCTGGATTTAAAAGTTGAAATATCATGTTCCCTTAATTAAATGTAGATTCCCATAGAAGTTAAGCCCGTCCCATCTTTGCTACATTTTTATATTCGTTGAAAACTTTGCTTTCCCTCAGTCCTTCCCAAGTTAATCTATTTTATTTCTGCAGTTTTTCATTCTTGTGAGTTTTTTTTAATGTTTTATTACCATTTTATGATCTGAATTATGTTTTATATCCTGTTTCTCTACACTGCTTGGCTGTTCTCTGAATTTAGAACACTGTGTAAATTCTAAAATAAATTAAAAGTTTTAAAATGTTCATTTTTTAAAAAGGTAAAAGCTATGCAAAATGCTAAACACGATATAAATATAGATAGCATGAAATTAATAAGATACCAAAAATGCAATTGTTAATGTTTATTTATTATTGACAATCAAATAAATGCTTTTGCCATTTCTATTCAAAACTTATGGTCATTTTTTTTCTCAGTTTGAAAGATTTAGCAAATCCACATTTGTCAAAGTTGAAAGTCTGGGAATAAAGATCCAGTAGTACAAACTCAAGAAGTATAAAACACACACACACACGACATTCTATGCAGATATATTTAAATATCACTATATAATTTTTCAATCCAGGAACCACTGTGTGGGAAATTATTATTCTTCTGTGTGGAATTTCCTACAGTGTTCTTTTAATTAGGGTTGTTCTTTTGTTTCCATTTTCCCATTGTCCATTTACAATGAGATACTTGAGTGGCTTTCAAGCTCATTAAAATATTCAGTATTTGAAATGGAAATCATAAAAAAGAAAACCCAAACTATTTTTAAAGCCTCCAATGTGTGTCTGAATAGAAAAATCTTTTAAAAATAAAATAAAGCCTGGAGGTTTTATCCATTAATAATACCAGCATGTTTAATGTGGGCCCCAAAGGAAATCGCTTCTCATAACATTTTCCCACCTCTGGCCCATCCTATGCTTCAGAATGTAAGGATAATTTCTGAACATACAAAGTAAGAAGCCATTTTGTTCTCTCTTCCTGAAACACCCTCTCATAGCAACAATAATTAATTATGTTTGAGTCTTTGGGATTCACTTCAAAGCCTATCTACTCTACCCAGACTTGCTTGAGGTATGAGTTGGGGCTTTATTTGTTTGCAAATTGGAAAGGATGATTGATTGTGCATATCAACCTGCTTGAAGCAGTGTGTGTGTGTGTGTGTGTGTGTGTGCCCGTGTGTTGCACGCATCTCTGTGAACTTCTGCACATTGAATGCAGTCATAACCCTAGGGATTAAGAGCATTCCATACACAGATTCTCCAAGCGCTGTTGTGATAGAACTTATTCTGAAATGCAAACTATAAATGAACTGAGAGATTAGTAGAGCAAGCCACATG
Organism: Lacerta agilis; assembly: GCF_009819535.1. Lineage (NCBI taxonomy): Eukaryota > Metazoa > Chordata > Lepidosauria > Squamata > Lacertidae > Lacerta > Lacerta agilis. The sequence goes on along the minus strand of NC_046314.1, from coordinate 84,270,379 downwards.
AAGGATGGGAAGGACTTCTGTGGTTCCCATTTGATGTTCTCATAATCATTTGTTGCTCCGTTGGGCATTGTATTGGGTTGCATGCAACTAAGTCACATTCAGAGTAGATCCACCGAACACTACACCTTTTTCTTTTTTAAAAAGTTATAAGTGTGGCACTTACTATAACAACTTCATGGTGAGTACCAGCACCATTTTTCTTAAAAGCAAAGGCACTGAACATTATCATCATGTGACAGCAGCAAGGTCTTCACAGAAACCCTGTTCTGTCTTCCTACCTCCAAAACTCTTCATTTTGGGAGTTTCCACTGGCCACCACCAGAGGTGACTTTCATCTACCCTCCTGCATTTGGGTGGTTGCACTAGGCTGCTCCTGGCCAGTGAGGTTTCCCTGCTGGCGGAGGCTGGCGGAGCCAGGCAAGGCTGAGCAGAGAGCCACCTCAAATGTCCTCCAGCATGGCAGATCAGGGTTTTGGATTGCTCTGTAAGTAAGCCACAACCACTGATTTCAATCGATTTTGGATAAAAACATAAGAAGAGCCCACTGGATCAGGCTGTCGGGGTATGGGTGCTGGAGCTCCTCGTGCACGGCCTTGGACTGGTTATGCACGAGGTACCAGTTGCGGGGAAAGCGGCCAGCGTTCCGCGTGCTTTTGAGCACGGTCGCCGGCCAAGCCTCACAGTCTGAAGGATGATGAGTAAGCCAATTGAAGACTCTGATGGTGTGTGAGTTCCTAGTTGCCTTCTTTAATGAACAGTTGCCTCGTGAAATAAAATATATACCCTGACTCTGAATAGACGGACCAATTTAAAGAAATAAAAATTTTACTTTACTCCCCCCTTTAACCCCAAAGGAAGACAGACACCGGTTGTATCTTTAGTGGCTTCGGCAGAACCCGCGTAGGCTCGTCCCCTAAGCTAAGTTCTCCTAAGCTTAAAGACCCTGCGCGCCCAATCTTCCGCGAGGCTAACTAAATAAACTAAAACCGAAATATCTTCCGCGGGCCTATCCCTAGGCTAACCTAAAAGAACCTAACTAAAACTAAAACCGAATGATCTTCCGCGATCTAACTCTAACTAAAGAAAAACCCATCCAACCCGTCCAGCCCGCTCCTAGCCCCTTAAACTAAACTTGACTTCAACTAAAACCCAACTAAAAGAACATAAGAAGAACGTGCGGTCTCGTGCTACTCCTCCTGCCTAAGTGGGGTGCCTCTGCCTTTTATTAGGGAACAAACGTGACATCATCAATAGTACGTTAACCAATAAAATCACTGTTGCTGCCCTCCAAAAGGGCGGGAAGCAAGTTTAACGCTCATTAACAACTTTGAACATGACCGGATCTACAAAATAAAGGCGGATTAATCTTGTAAGTGAATCACACTATTCATTCATGCTTTCACTTTCACTTTTGCGCGCAATTATACCAAAAGTAAACCTTAAAAAACCCATAAAATAACCAATTAATTATGAATCCATGGCGGATCCGTGAAACGTATTCCGACATATCATCTTTCTTTTTTTGTTTTAAATTAAATTAATTTTGATTTAGTTATATAAAAAGGAAGGTTAGAAATATCATAAGCATTTATCTGACACAAACATTACCATTTGTTTAGATATAGAACTCGACATGAAAGGGCAGAGCATCAACAGTGCCAACAGTGTCCACATCAAAACTGTGATATAAACACTAGCAACACCATCAATATTCATCCCCTTCATCGGAGGAAATACTTGTACAATAATGTAGCAATAAAATCATGAAAATAACAAACCACTAGCCGAACATAAAAAATGATCGATCCGATACACTATAAACCTTCTAGGCATATATAAATACTTCAATATGTAGTGTAACACAACAAATCACCTCATAAGCATGTATACTTTCGCGTGCAGCGTAAAACAACAAATTACTCCCCAAACACAAGAGAGGACCTGATGCAGGTCCAAAATTAAGAATAACGGATAACGACTGCCCAAACATAAGAGAGGTCCCGATCCGGGACCCAAAATTAAAGTATAACTAGAGCTGGGGCTACATGGCCTACCCAGACCCCTCCCCCATTTTTTTTAATTTTTTATTTGAAAAACTGAGGAAAATGGATAAGGTAACATAAAGGGTGTGTGGCACTGAGGCTACAGAATCGAGGGAACTTTAGATTCTGGACTTACCACAGCGACCACAGGTAACGGGGAACTAGGGTCCGATTCCAGAGAGGGGATTTAAGCCACCTATGTACAAGTGGTTTTCGCCATAAGAGGGGATTTAAGCTACCTACATAAAGGTGTCCCAGCCAGGATGAGGATTTAAACCATCTACGCAAGGGTTTCCAGCGAAACGAGATGGGAATTAAACCAACTACATAAAGGTCTCCCATCAACAGCAGGAAACAGAGTGAAGGGAAAAGCTGGGAACCTGGTTTACTGCCAAAAGGTAGCATATAGAGGGGTATTCTTCAAAGAAAATAGGGGTACCAAAAGGGTAGGATGCCACCAGACTTGACACATATATCTTGAACAAATCCGAGAATGACCAATTCTTTGACCAAAGGAAATCATTTCAAATAAAGCATATAAGTGTTACCACATTTTGAACTACAACTTTTGCAAGCACAACGTGGAGATTTAGGATTATTGAAATAAAACATATATGTATAAATATGTCTATGACTAGAACTGCACAAAGACGATGTTTTTAACCTTACATAAACATTTCCATATCATCAAAATTGTGACGCTCTAAATGGAAACCATTTCAGAAAAGCTTTGCATATATAAACATCCATATCATTAATTATCAAGCTATAAGGAAAACACATGTAATATGCGAGGCGGATATTTCAAGAAGCATACAAAGGCAAATATGCAATTTTTACAAGTACAATATAAAGTACAAGACAGGTTTAGAACTGCAAAATGGTGTTGGAGAGGAGGATGAAGACGATGAATGAGTTGCCGGTCGTCTTCTTCTCCGACTACACATGACCATGTAGAAGAAATAGTCCTGGAACTCAGGAAAAGTTCATGGAGCTCAGGAAAGTACTGAAACATCGAGCTCTGAAGAACCAACGATACCTGTAGAAGAAAGGAGGTTAAGCAAGCAAATCAAGGTGATCTGCTAGTGAATGCAGGTATGAGAGTAACTGGAGCAAATCTAGGCAGCCAGGAACCAGAGGCCGCCCAGAGGCAAACAAAAGGCATAGGTTAAGGATAGTTGAAGAGTTGCTGCATTTGACACTGGAAACTAGTGCAGCCAAACAACGAGGTGGATATTCTCAACTTGGTTCCTTAGCTCTCCAAGGGCGCACACATCTGGCAGGCACCCAAACAGCCTTTTCTTCAAGGGCAACGGCAGCATACCCACGACCCCAAGTGATGAGTGGAACTGGTCCTCGCCATTCAATGTCAGGCAAGAGGCGATAAGAGACCAAAGGTCGAGGAAGCTGTTCTTCTTTCTTGAAGTGGAGATCCACTGGGGAATGAGGCTTGTTATGTGGAAAGAGAAGAAAATTTAAGGTGAACAGCACCTTTGCAACTGCCAAAGGGATCTCCGAGGCTGGAAGGTGACGTCCTGCGGTCTGTTTGTGGAGCAGAGTTTTGAAAGTGAGGTGTGTTCTTTCAATGAGAGCTTGGCCTGTCGAATTAAACGGAATCCCGTGGGATAGGGAAATATTCCATTGCACACAAAAGTCATTAAAGGCCTGAGAAGCATAGGCCGGGCCATTATCTGTTTTAATGGCTTGAGGTTTTCCCATAACTGAAAAGGTTCTCATGCAGTGCTGTATGACGTGCCTCGTAGTTTCTCCCTTCAGTGCTGTAGCCCAAATGAAACCTGAAAAGGTGTCCACTGTGACATGCAACTTAGACATTGGAGCAAGGGCTGGGACATGTGTCACATCCATCTGCCACAGCTGATTCGCCTCCGTGCCTCGAGGATTTACAGCGTCAAATGGCAAGCAGATAGGAGACTTGGAGCACGAAGGGCAGCATGAAATAATGTCCCTTGCTTGTGACATTGGAATGTTGAAGGTCTTGTGTAGAACCTTTGCTGATTGGTGGAAAGTTTCATGGCTTGTCACAGGATTGTCGAACAAGGAGAAAGCTAGAGTCCTGAGGGCAGCGTCTGCTACTGCATTTCCTTCCACCAGGAATCCTGGAAGGTTAGAATGAGAGCGCAAGTGTGCAGCAAAAAAGGGAAATGAATGTCTCTGTAATAGTTCTTGAAGCTGCGCAAACAAGTTAAAGAGATTTTCATCCATGGATGGAGACAGATAAGCAACTGGAAGCGATGATAACAGTCTATATACATACTGAGAATCTACAACAAGGTTGAATGCTTCTGTAGTGAAAGTTTTAAAAGCGAGAATCACTGCTGCCAGTTCCGATCTTTGTGCTGAAAGTTGTTTCTCTGTAAACACAGTTTTCCATTGTCCATCCTCCTTCCATGCAAGGACACCATAGGAAGAGGAGCCATCTGTGAACAGAGTTTTTGCAGTGGGAATAGGCTGAAGCACCAACATGGATGAAAGGTGATAGTTTACTTGTTGCAACAAAGTGAATCTTTTGTCCTTAGGAGGATTATACAAGAATGAACCGACAAAATCTGCAATAGCAATTTGGAAACTATCTGAAAACTGAATCAAAGTTAGTACTTGTTCTTGAGAGAAAGGAAGGTAGATGGAAAGCAGATCATTTCCACTCAGGCGAATTGCACGGCCTCTGCACTTAACAAGGAGATCAGCAACAGCGTCCATACTGGGGTACACATTCCTTTGAGGCGTGTGCGAAAGATGAATCCACTCCACGATTGCCACCTTTGAGGAAGTATCCGGAACGTATAAGGCTGCTGTCGGCAATCTTGGTGTAGTGAAGATAGCACATGAAAGAGCGCAGTTGGCTGTTGGCACACAATCTACAGCTATTTGGTGCAGTTTTGTGTTTACCCCTTGTAAAGCAAGACGCATCTCAGAAGTGCATGGAATAACATCTGAAGGAGATGTATGTCCCTTAAGAGCAGAAAACAATGGCGAGAGTTCAGATGTTGGAACTGCTAGAGACTTTCGAGCCCAGTTTATCTGTCCCAAGAGATGCTGCAATTGTGTTAAAGTAAAGGATTCTGGAATGACTATGCTCGGCATCTCTGGCAGGGCTGTATCTTGAAGCAGTCTGTGACCCAAGTAATGAAATGGAGCAGTGCGCTGTACCTTTTCTGGGGCAATACAAAGCCCAAAAGAGTTCAGGATGCGCGTAAGATGCTCAATATGATGCTCTGAGACCTTTTCTCCATGGATCAAGATGTCATCCATGTAATGACAAACTTCTAAGGCTGGATATTGTGCTCTGAAAGGCTGTAATGCTTTATCTACAAAGTTCTGGCAGAGAGTCGGCGAATTCACCATTCCTTGAGGGAGTACCTTCCAAGAGTATCTGGAAGCTGGTCTGGTGTTATTGAACACAGGTAGAGTGAAAGCGAACTTTTCTTGATCTGCAGGTGCCAGTGGAATGGTAAAGAAACAATCTTTAAGATCGATGATTGCAAGCTGATGGTTTCTAGGAATGAGGTTAGGGTTAGGAAGTCCACATTGAAGGGGACCCATTGGAACAATTCTTTCGTTGATTTTTCTCAGGTCTTGAAGCAAACGCCATTTTCCACTTTTCTTCTTGATGACGAAAATTGGAGTGTTCCAAGGGCTATTAGAGGGTTGCACACGATCCTGGTGTAGCAGCTCTTTGATTAGGGCCTCTGCTGCAGCGAGCTTTTCTGACGTCAGCGCCCATTGGTCGACCCATACAGGGGGTCCTTCCTTCCATGTGAGTGGAAGAGCATGTACTGGCGCTGATGCAAAGGCCCACATCAAAAATGCGTATGGACAACAGTTCTTGCTTTAGACAATAAGTCTCTACCCCAAAGGGTGATAGGCACATCCATAACAAGTGGACGGAGCTGCACCATGGAGCCTGAGTCTGACTGGAAGGTAATCGGATGCACGCTCTGGTGGGCGGGTTCGAAACCTCCGACTCCGAAGACTTCCTGGGTGACAGTCGTTGCCCACTGGTCAGGCCAATCTTTTCTGGCGATCACTGTAACATCTGCGCCTGTATCAAGAAGACCCTTGATCTTTCGTCCACCCATTTCTAAGACGAGATGAGGGCGTTCTTCTGTAATCTTGATTAGCGCCATTGCTGTCTGAGGAGGCAAAGAGTCTACAGGAGCTGTAGGCGTAGAAGTAAGCAAATAGAGTCTGGCAATTTCCAAACCTTTTGTTAGGACACAAGGAACAGTTGAAAATCCTGGAATCAGCAACTGCGATGAATCTGTGATTCGAACTAGGCCTGCAGTCAGTGTGACTGTGGCAGGGAGGCGATCCATCCTAGGCAGGATAAGGCAAATCGAGGTGTCTGGGAATGGACCACGAATGGATGTTGGCAATTGCTGAGCAAACCATGGATTTGAAAAGTAACAGTCCTCTGTTAAGAAGAGTGGTATACCTGGGACAGAAGATTCTTCTTGTTCTTCGTTGGCAGTGTTTGAAGATATCTTTTTGGCTTCGGGTTTTTTGCACTGCTGAAGTTGGCAACTCTGAAGCTGCTTGGCGTTGAGTTGGCAAACTTGAGGTTCCTCCGTTGGTAAAAGTTGCTGATGCTGTTGAACCCGTTGGCATTCAGTCAGTTGTGCATCAAACTGGCAGGATGGAACTTCTTCTTTGACACGAGGCAGTAGAAGTTGTTGTTCCTGATATTTGTTTGGTTGTGGCGGGCTGAGCTTAAAAGCTGGAGGTGACACAAAGGTGTGGACATTGTTAACTGGAGTGATGTTTAAGCTTCCACAAGAGGGAGCTGTCTCACTCGTTTGCATTCTTTGGCCACATGGAAGGTGATCATCAGCTGGGTTGCAACTTGAACACTGCTGTTTCATCAAGGGCAAATGTCCTTCAATGACAGATTGACCTTGATTTGAGGATGAATAAAGCTCAGGAGTTGCGAGATTGATCTCAGTAGGATGTCTTCTCAACGTTGAAGGCAATTCTGCGATCAGAGGCTTGACTGTGATTGCTTGCTGTGAAGCAGGATCAACATCAGCAGGAACTGAAGGGCGGTCAGCAGAAGGTGAACTGAATGCTGTGTTCTCTACTGGAACCCTTTGAATAGGTAAGGCAGATGATGAAACCTCTGGAACCTGAATGCTTGATGAGGTCACATCTTTTCTCTGGACATCTGAAGAGTAGATATCTCTCTGGATCACTCTTTTTTCCTGATGACCTGGATAAGGAGTAGCGTTGTTCACCTTTCTGGGATGGTTGACCTTCATGATGTTCTTGAACTTGCACCCTATTGTTTTACCGGGGCCGGGGCGCGGCCCGCAGAACCGTTTCCCTGAACTGGAGATGAGGTAGGTGATGTGTTTTGTGGATTCAAGCGACAATCATTCGCCCAATGAAATCCTTTCTGACAGATGGGACATCTCTCTGGTGGCTTGGCAGAAGGCCTTGGCGTTGTTGTGCACTGCGACCGGAAATGCCCATCGCCTCCACACCCATAGCACTTCTTGACTGGCGTAGAGCTGTCTTGACGTGGCATCTGTACCGCAGCTGCCAAGAGCTGTGCTTTGTAGGAGTGGGTACCGACATTCTGGCAGACGCGTAGCATCTCAGTCAATGTGGCATCTGGACGAGCTGCAACTGCTGTTAGGGCATTCTTGCAGTCATCATTGGCATTTTCAAAGGCAAGTTGTTTTGTCAGCATGTTTCTGGCATGACGATCTTCTATCTGGCGTTCTACTGCAACAATCAGGCGATCCACGAAGTCCCCATAAGGTTCTTTTGGACCTTGCCTAACTGCAGCGAATCCTGATACTGAGCTAGCATCTGTGCGATTGGGTAGTCTGCGCCAAGCTTTGACTACAATGTCTGCTATGGTGACAAGTGCAGCATCAGGTATGGCTAGCTGTTGATTGAGATTGGAGTAATGTCCTGATCCTGTGAGCATATCTTCTGTGGCAAGTGGCGTTGCACGTCTGGCTGCTACTTCTTTCCACTCTTGCAGGCACAGAAGAGCATCTGTAGGCGACAGGAAGGTGCGAAGAATCAACTTCCAATCAGATGGCAGAAGTCTACTAGTGGACAGTCCTTCAAGTAAACTTCTAGTATAAGGAGCTTGAAGTCCATTTTCGCGTATGGCTTTTCGCAGTTCACGTAGTGTTTCAAAAGGAATGGCTTGATATCTTGCAGGTTGTCCTCCATTAGCACGAATCACTGGAAAGATGTGCATTGGATCAGCACTAAAGTCTATTTGTCCCAAAGCTGCTTCCAAAGCTTGGGTTCTGCAGATGGGCTGCATTGCTGTAGGGTCTGTAGGTGGCATCAGTGAGTTTAAATCTTCTTGATGCTTTCCAAATGATGAGCCACTAGATGGTGCTAAAGAGTCTTTGACATCTGGATGCCTTGAAGATGGCTGACTATGAAGACAAGATGGCTGACTTGAAGTTGGATGAAGACAAGATGGCTGACTTGAAGTTGGATGAAGACAAGATGGCTGACTTGAAGTTGGATGAAGACAAGATGGCTGACTTGAAGTTGGAGCATAAGGTTGTTGGCTCTGTACTGCAAGTCCTGGCATCTGGATCATCATTGTTTGGCTTTGCTCTTGTCTTGGAATCTGCATTGGCATTGGAGGTGCTGAAGGGTTGGTAAATTGCTGTTGTGCTGCTTGCATTGAAGCTTGGATTGCTGTTGATTGGAAATCAGCTTGCTGCAAAACTGGAGCTGCTGGCTTGAGCGCGGCCTGCAGGGCAGCAGGGTTTGCTGGCAAAAAGGCTGCTTGCTGCTGCTGCTGCTGGATCGCTGGCAAAAGCGCGGCTTGCGATGAAGGAAGCGGGACCGTTGCTTGGAGCGAGGTCCGCGGCTGCTGCTGACTTGAAATCGCTGGCTGGTAAAAGGCCTGCGATGACTGCTGAGCGACTGGCGGTGGGGCAGTCCGCGGCGGGGCTTGAAAGGCCGACGGCGTCTGCTGCACCGGCACAGGCGGCAATGAATCTGGCAATGACAAATTGGACAAGGGCGAGTGCGTGTACGACAACGGGGCCTGAACTGGCTGCTGCGAGGGGGCCGAAAATGGCACAACCGCAAGCGGCAGCACAGGGGCACTATTAAAAGCAGTATTTCCCAAATTCACTGTTCCATTAAGCAAAACATTTCTTGGAGCGATTTGTTGAAAGCAGTTTCTTACTTTGCTCCATACTAATTGTACAGGAATTCCGATTTTCGGGTTGGCCATAAATTCTAACCCGATCCTTTCCCATGAGGCTAAATCTTTCGTTCCCTCCTTAGGGACCCAGGGACAAATTTCCCCAATGGTTTTAACTAAAAGCTCTACTTCTGATTCAGAGACAGGGTGACCATTTCTTTTCAAAAGGTACAATAAATCTTCACAAAATTTTACTTGAGCAGTTGAGAGTGAGGAGCCCATTTTTTAAACACTTTTCCAAAACTTTTCCTCCCCCACCCGTAGGCTTCTACTAGGGGACACCGGTTCTACCCGTAGGCTTTAACCGAAAAACCTGGCACCCGTAGGCTTTAGCCAGAAAACCTCCGCCCCCACCCGTGGGCTTCTACTAGGGGCTACCGGCCCTACCCGTAGGCTTTGACCGAAAAACCTGGCACCCGTAGGCTTTAGCCAGAAAACCTTTCCCTCCCACCCGTAGGCTTTTTCGGGAGACACCGGCCCTACCCGTAGGCTTTGACCGAAAACCCTGGCACCCGTAGGCTTTTGCCAGACCCTGGCACCCGTAGGCTTTTGCCAGAACCCTTCCCACCCGTAGGCTTTAGGGAAGACCTTACTCTGCCCGTAGGCTTACACTAAACTCCTTGCCGCTCTACCCGGGGACCCCTTGGGGCAAAATATACGCGCGCGACTTCTATTTACACTACTTTGGGTAAGCGGTGGATCCGCGCTACTGCAGCGAAATCCTGGATAAACCGGGCCGTTATACCTCACCTCTCAATGTCTGTTTCCGAGCCACTTCCGATATGTTGCCTTTAACCGGAGTCTTCGTGGAAGCGATTTTTGACTACGCTTTGCCTCAGAGAGGGCACCACTTGTCGGGGTATGGGTGCTGGAGCTCCTCGTGCACGGCCTTGGACTGGTTATGCACGAGGTACCAGTTGCGGGGAAAGCGGCCAGCGTTCCGCGTGCTTTTGAGCACGGTCGCCGGCCAAGCCTCACAGTCTGAAGGATGATGAGTAAGCCAATTGAAGACTCTGATGGTGTGTGAGTTCCTAGTTGCCTTCTTTAATGAACAGTTGCCTCGTGAAATAAAATATATACCCTGACTCTGAATAGACGGACCAATTTAAAGAAATAAAAATTTTACTTTACTCCCCCCTTTAACCCCAAAGGAAGACAGACACCGGTTGTATCTTTAGTGGCTTCGGCAGAACCCGCGTAGGCTCGTCCCCTAAGCTAAGTTCTCCTAAGCTTAAAGACCCTGCGCGCCCAATCTTCCGCGAGGCTAACTAAATAAACTAAAACCGAAATATCTTCCGCGGGCCTATCCCTAGGCTAACCTAAAAGAACCTAACTAAAACTAAAACCGAATGATCTTCCGCGATCTAACTCTAACTAAAGAAAAACCCATCCAACCCGTCCAGCCCGCTCCTAGCCCCTTAAACTAAACTTGACTTCAACTAAAACCCAACTAAAAGAACATAAGAAGAACGTGCGGTCTCGTGCTACTCCTCCTGCCTAAGCGGGGTGCCTCTGCCTTTTATTAGGGAACAAACGTGACATCATCAATAGTACGTTAACCAATAAAATCACTGTTGCTGCCCTCCAAAAGGGCGGGAAGCAAGTTTAACGCTCATTAACAACTTTGAACATGACCGGATCTACAAAATAAAGGCGGATTAATCTTGTAAGTGAATCACACTATTCATTCATGCTTTCACTTTCACTTTTGCGTGCAATTATACCAAAAGTAAACCTTAAAAAACCCATAAAATAACCAATTAATTATGAATCCATGGCGGATCCGTGAAACGTATTCCGACATCAGGCTAATGGCCTATCTTATCCAGCATTCTGTTCTCCAAATAGCCCATGAGGTAGAATTACTCTTAGGCCCATTATTCGTGGTGCCAGGATCACAGACGCAAGAGTGTGACCTGACCACAAGACTGGTAGGAAACAAAGAGAAAAACAACTCCATATAAAGTAGAAGGAGGGTCTGATGCATACCGTGAGTAGTGGTTTGAGTAAGTTGCATTCCATGGACTGTGGATGAATGAGAGATAGTGAAGTGCTGGGGTGGCAGGAAATGGTTTGGTAGAGGATGAACAGCTAAGATGGCATATATTTGCCTATATAGTTTGTCCTAATGCAAATGCACTTGCAGACTCTTTGGACTTCGACATATAATGTATTACTGTATAAAGTCTGACCAATTGGGAATTAGGTGTGAACCTCTGTACTTGAACCTCCAAGGGAAATTTCCCCATACCAGCCATAGGCCCATTGGAAACCCACAAGTAGGATTCAAGCATAAGAGCATTCTTCCCTCCTATGGTTTCCAGCAACTGGTATTCAGGATATTGACTTACCATAGTAACACCAACTGGTGCGTTGTTTTTCTGTTGCTTTTCAATCAGTGTGGCTCATAAGGCATGTGCCCAGTTTTGTGCTACATAACAGGATGAGGCACTTATGTATGGAAGGCAGCATAAGGCACAAGGAAGCTACAAATGGCTGTGCCAACATCAACAGAAAACATGGCCAAAGCCAAGGAACTCCTGCCCATCTCACTGTGCCTTGCTCTGAACAAAGTCCAAAGTAAATACCACTTCTGTCACAGAGCAAACTATCACATCTGGTCAGTTCTGCTAGAAACCTGGCAGAGGATATTGCATCTCCCAGGGCTGTCAAACTTCATTTGTGTTCTCTGTTATCAAATACACATTACATCTGCTTTGCAGACCAGGGAATACTATGTGTGTCCCCCACTGCCTTTGTTTATTATTTAAAAAGTTATACGCCACCTATTTTTGTACACTTGTTTTTTTGTAAAGTAATGTATGTTGTGCATTACTGCCATGGCTACCATATTGGATAATGCTGCTGCAAGTTTGTTGATTTTGGAGTGGTTTTTCTTATTTTTCCTTCTTTGAATTCTTCTGTTCATGACAGGACCAGCCCTACCATTAGGCAGGAGACAGGCAACTGCTTTAGGTGTCGGATGGCAAGCTGCAGGGAGTGGTGGTGAGGTGTTAGGAGACAAAGCTGTGTGTTCCACATGGTTTGTCTTGCTCCCTTTGTATTAGCCTTCACACCCCTTAAATATGCCCACATTTCATTGGATGCCAGAAATGGACACCCACCCTCCAGTCTATTTCGAACAAAGGAGAGGTGCAAAGCACTTCTCTGTGAGCAAGCATAGTGGGGGTTGATTTGTGTGCCCCCCCTTGATCAGGAGGGTTGATGAGGGGCATCCCCATAATGTTGTGTGGCCCCGTCTCTTTTTCAGCTCTTTCAGGTGTGGCAGCCATTTTGTGTTATGCCATACTCCCATGTCAGCCTTTTTAAAAAACGTGATACCCCCAAGGCAGCCATTTCGTGGCTGGTACCTACAGTATAGCACTTTCACAAATTTCCAAATGTGTCCACTGGCCCAAAAGGTTGTTGACACCTAGCTTAAATAGTGTGGCTTCTGAATGGGTAACATTCTGTATCTCCCCCTACCCCCACCCCCACCCCCCATTTCTAGTACTATCCTGGTGGGAATGTAAAACGTCTAGAATTAACCTTCCCATTGCTGGCACATTAAAATCCAAGCAATCTCAAATAGAGTCATTGGCCACTTCTTTCCAGAAACGATGTGTTTAGGTTATACCTCCAAGCCTACTTCAGCCTATATATAGAGAGAGGGGGGGAGGGAGAGGGAGGGAGGGAGGCATTTGCAATGGAAACTGTTCATTATTTGAAAGTTGGTCAAAAAATTTTTTTGCAGGATGCCATTAGAGCACTCAAGCCCAAGCTGAAATAAATTAGCCCTGCAGAGTTTTGCTCAGATGGATTTAGGTCAACCCTGGGTTTGTTTCTCATTGTGCCTTGGGCAGAGTATAAGCTGTGGGCAGCAGGCCTGGCTCTTAAATGTCAAAGCTTATCTGAAAAGCAACGGATTGGGTGACATACTGTGATGCCAACTGTGGTTTGTAGCTAGCTGTCAGCTAGAGTCCTCAATGTTCACACAGGAGAATTTCCTCCCTGCTGCATGCACTATATTTCTGCTTTGGGGTTCCTTTGGCTTTGCATCTTGGAGAAAACTCACTCAGATATGCACTGGGAATCACACAGAAGGGGGCTGCTGTCTTGGATAGAGCTATGTACAATATCAGGCCGTCAGGCGCATCCTTTTTCATCTTAACTTGTCCAGCAGTGTGTGGAGGAACTGGGGATTTTCCATTCAACTGTTCTTGCTTTTCTGGCAGAGGAAAGAAGGGCAGGAATCAAAATGGAAACTTTCCCTCTTAGGGATGGGTGATAAGGGCGCCCCACAAAACACTGCAGAAATATTGCTCTACCAAACACCCCCTGAAATATTTTGAAGCTGCTCTCCCCCAAAGAATTTTTTTTGAAATTTTTAATTTTGGTCATTTTTTGTCTCAGCACTACTCTGCTTGAAAGCAAAAAAATAGTAATTTAGCTGTCACATGACCTAAATCAGTGGGTCCCCCCCCCCAAAAAAAATTGCCCACTGCCCTCTTGGTTCCATAAAGTCTTCCTTGGTGCCCACTACCATATAAAAAGGATTATTCAGAATAATGGTTTGCATGACACACTAAGGAAGATAATAACACAATAAAACTCAAAAGAGTAGCCATTACTTGCACCACCACAGAACTGTCGGAACCGTGGGATGGAAAGCCAGCTGGCTTGGCCCCAGCTGAAGCATCTCCCTTCTCAGCCTTGCCACTGTGGAGATCCATCAGTCATCCTCCTCGGATGTGCGTCTGTGACTCAAGCTGCTGTGCATGCAAGAGCATACATTTCTCAGCAGAGTAAACACACAACAGATCAGGCTCGAGGCATGGATACTATACTAAACTAATCATTTATTATAGATAAATCAGGAAAAAGAAAAACATGGCCTCTCTCCTTGTCGTTCTTCTCAGAGAGAGAAAAAACAAAAGCAATACAGAGCAGATGTTCCACTCATGGAACTCCAGCAATCTGTGCTGGAATGTAAACAGACATGTGACATGTGACATGTAACAATCCCACATATCTGCAGCAAGGGTGGAATGGAATTCCCAACAAGATCATGGGAAACAAATTTGTCACTCATCTGTTTGAGACTGGATTGGAGGCCACATTATGATGACTTACTGATGTCACAACATGGGGACAGACAGACAGACACAAGACTGTATGCAAGCCTTTGATAGATCTGCTCTCTTCTTCCTCTTTGTATCTGGTGTGGCAATCAGCCTCCCGTCTCTGCATGGTTTGAATGGATTCTGTTAGTTATCTCTATATTGGGGGATGAGCAGGATTTTTTTGGGAAAGGTTCCCTAATTGATCCTGGGCCCTCCTTTTCTCTCTCTTTCGTCTGTGGGGTTTAAATGTGGAGAATGATAACCATGTATGCCACCTTGAGCTGATTTGAGAACAAGGTGGGATTGGGGGGAAATTGCAATAAATAAATAAAATAAATAAATCCTTACACAGTTATCTTACAGTGAATCCTATATGTGTCTACTCAGAAGCAAGAGTCACTGACTTCAATGGGACTTATTCCTGAGTAGGTAGGTATAGTAATTTCAGTATTAAGACACATGGATAAGTTAAAAAAAAAATTCTATTTAATCCCAGTGCATTCTTGGAGCAATTACACCTAGGTTATGGAGACACTTGCAGTTAGAGGCCCTTCTGGTTTTCAACATTTGTGCAGCATTCCCCAGTGGGCTCCAAGTGCTGCTTCCACCACTTTGTAGGCAAGAAATAGAGACAATGAAAGAAATGGGAGGACTTGGGTGAAGTCCCGGAGGGAGCCTGTGGCAGAATAGGGAGCTGAGCTTGTATTAGCCGAGTCCTAGGAGACAGACCAGCTTACCAAATCCTCTTTGCTTAATAACTCTCTGTACAGACGAGATGAAGGAATTAAAATTAGAAGTGAAAATATAACAGAAAACCAATAAACCTTCACAAGAGCAGAGACTGAGGGGGCCTAGCAAGGCAAGGGCCCAGGGGGAATATGATCACACTTCAATATCTTCAAGGTAACAGTACAAATGAAGGAACGAATTAATGCACTGCCTTGAAGATGGCAGGTCAGGAAGAAATCGCCCAGAGCAAAGGAAGGGGAAGTTTAGCCAAGATATTACAGAGAGGTTCTTGTAGTCAGAGCAAAGGTATGGCAGATTATACTCACCAAGGGAGACAAGATTACTGCCGACATTCAGCAGCAGGTTAGGTAAGGTGGAATGTAATACAGGCTCAGAGCAGATGACTCGAGAAACCTTTTCTGGTCCTGCTATGATCTATATAAAACAGTTGCAGAAAATGTAACCATGTTTGGCACACTACAATGCAAAGCCCTTGGCTTGTAAGGAGCACACATACTAAAATCTCACTGCATCCCCTCTGTCTTTACCTTTCAGTCTAAAAATGAGAGAACTTGATTTCTTTCCTGTTCTGTTTCCATTGTTGACCCAGTGCTCCATGCTACCTAGCTTTAGCTGGGAATTAGATATTAAACCTGATGCATTTTGCAAAGGGGTGCTCGGCTCCTTGAAGGAAGGCTGCCAGGATCATCCTAGTGCAGAAACATTAGAAACACAATATTGCTCATAAGCTCTTAGTGATGGGTTCTGTCTCTATTGTGCATAAACATAAATCAACCATAAATGCTATGGGGGGCTTCGAGCTTTGTGTAAGTGGAAAACATAGACGATGCACATTTAAAAATTAACAGAACCAAATTGCTGAACCACACTTCTAACTGGAAGTCTCTGTGGCAGACATACCTCATAAGCCAGTCATGCTTGATTTACAAACTGAGAGGTGCCGGGGTAGAAGTCCAATTGAGAATTTGTGTCCGGAATCTTGGGCTCAATCTGCACTGTACATTTAAAGTAGTATACTGTAGTATCACTTTAAACAGTGATGGCTTTCCTCAAACAATCCTGGGAGCTGTCATTTTTAAGGGTACTAAGCCGCAACCCCATCCAGTGGATGGTTTTACCTAGGATATTTTACCTAGGAGATGCCTATTTTCCTCACAGAACTACATTTCCCAGAATTCCCTGTGAAGAGGGATTGATTATTAAAGCAATCTGGGAATTGTAGCTCTGAGACTACAACAGGACAGGACACACTTATGACTGAGTACAAGCAAAACCAAACTGGGATGGAAGTATCTGATCAGCCCATCCCTACCTTTCAGGTTAACCGACCTGAGGCAGGTTGCAGCACAATAAGTCAGTACCAATCCCTTGACTGAATAATATGTAGATCAAATGTCCCAAATTGTAAACCACGGAGGGGAATGAAGCCCACTACTGGTGCATTATAGCAAGTGCTTGACATTCTTCCTGTTTTATAGTCCATGGCAAGTACTGGGGGCAGGGATTTATTGGGTCTCTGGAAGGCTGTCATAGGGGCTGGTGGGCTGTGTTCAATAAGGTGCATTGCAAATATGCATGCCTTGATGCAGATGCTGTTAAGTGAAACGCAGATGAAAAAGTCATTGGTGAATACTAAGGCCCCAGTGTCAATACGTTCTAAGAAATCCAGAGCAGGAGGGCTTCTCTACCACCACTTTTGCAATCGGCCCCAGCTGTTCCAGCAGTCATGGGCCATGACAATATGAGCCTATCTCTTAGTTTGGATACTAATGTTTCATGGCAGGAATGTCACTCCACATAATTAGAATTCAAGCTATGGAAACAGCCAGCAGACTAATTAATTGTGGCAGGAAGCACATGGTTCTCGATTTCAAGTAATTAAGCGGAGCAGAACCAATTTCCCCCCCTGCTAAAATGACCTAGCTGCTGTTGGTTTTTTTTTGTTGTTTTGTGTGCATGTTGTTTTTGTTTTTTGTTTTTAAAGATGAATTTGGAATAATTCCATCTCCAAGGCAGACTTCAACAGAAGGAGTGCTCCACATGGAGAGGACCTTCGAAGGGACTCCGGGGAGTTTGTTTGTGTTTGAATGTAAAGTGTGCAATCAAACATGCTGGCCTCTTGGCTCCTTTACAAACACAGGGAGGCAACCACACCACAGGAATTTGGGATATGCAAGAGAGAGCGGGCTCAGTGTGTTGCAAGAGAAATTGGGTTTGGAGCATGCTAATGGATTAATGAAATGTTGCACTAAATGTAGTTAAAGAAGGATTAAGGCTTAATGGCGAAATTAATACATGCTAGAAGTAACTAAAGTGGTGTCTTTTAAACAAATTGAATTAGATGGTTTTTAATACGAAGAGAAGGAAAAGCTGGTTCCATAGGTAGAAAGCCAGCAAGGGATTTTGGACACAATTGCGTGGGATTTCTTCTCTCTGACAATCTGCTTGTTTCACCGATGTAATTAAGGGACGTATTAGAGACTTAAGCCCTATTTGTTTGGTGGTTTTGTAAAACTAGAAATTTCTCATGCGAGAGGAGAAATGGGAACAGTGGCAGAGCATTTGACTTAAAGGCAGAAGGTCAAAGGTTCAATCCCCAGCATCTTCAGCTAGAAAAAGACTCCTGCCTGGAACCCTGGTGAGCCTCTTCCAGTCATTGTAGGAAATACTTAGATTTGTGGACCGATGATGTTACTCGGTAGAAAAGCAGCTTCCTGTGCTCCTAGGTGAATCAACATATCTATGGCATTAGCAAAATCCCCAACACTTTGATGGGCCAAATTTAGCCTGAAGACTCTGCATAGCCAAAGGACACAAGGCTATCTTGTATCTAAGAGCCTGTGGTTCCATGAATACCTTCCTTCCACAGAGGTTAGGCAGATGTAACAAGACACTGACACCCTGTCTGTGGGCCTGCAATGACTGTGCTTTGGTTGAAGGTACTGCTCCCTATCTATTGGGTCTTCTGATGCGTGTAAGGTACCCTAAAGCTCAAAGGAGGCATGGTGTTCTGGAGGGTTCAGTGTGATATGGAATAAATGGAAGCGTTTCCATTTATGCGTGCCTGTGACCTTTAAACATTTCAAGGAATCCAACATTTTATTTCATGAGTTATGCCTAAAGGTTCTGAGCTGGATGCCACTTTCTTGTTTTCCATCAAGAGGCTTCTAAGAAAAAGGCATGACATCTAAACTAATGCAGAGTTTTGCCCATTGCCTTTGTTGCAGAGCATTAACTGGCTTTCCCTTCATCTAGTGGTGCAGCAATGCAACCGTTAGCACATTTAAAAAGCTTAAGCAGGGTCCAGTATATCAGGAGGTCCTACACATGAGTAGGAGTCCAGCAGAGACACATGCCCAACTGGGAGAGCCAGTGTTGTGTAATGGTTAAGAGCGGTAGACTCGTAATCTGGTGAACCGGATTCGTGTCTCCACTCCTCCACATGCAGCTGCTGGGTGACCTTGGGCTAGTCACACTTCTTTGAAGTCTCTCAGCCTCACTCACCTCACAGAGTGTTTGTTGTGGGGGAGGAAGGGAAAGGAGAATGTTAGCCGCTTTGAGACTCCTTCAGGTAGTGATAAAGCAGGATATCTAATCCAAACCTTCCTCCTCCTCCTCCTCCTCCTCCTTCTCCCTCCTGGTTGGTCGTTTGGGAGATTCAAAATCTTTCTCCAGCCTGAACATCACAGCGACTGATACCTCAGAGGTATCAGCACACTTCAGGATCAGCAAAGTATAGGCAGTCAGAGTACAGTCTCAGTAGCGCAGCATTTGGCTATACTACGTTTATTTACATATACATACTCAGAGCATCGTAACTCAGCTCCTTCCTCTTCAGCATCAGACAGCAAAGGAAAAAAAAGCAAAGGACAAAATTCCTACATCGCGGAAACATGGTAATACAAACATCCTGTCTCCGTCACTTCCCACAATGTGGAATGAAAACATACACCGTCATGTGATAAAATCAATCCCATAACTGCAACACGGGGAATGAATCCTAACACAGCATGGTTTCAAATTGGATGGGGGATTGCATGTTAAGATTCCTGCATTGCAGGGAATGACACTCGAGGTCCCTTGCAACCTATGATTCTATGATATTTTCATCCTTATGCAACAAGCACAGTGAAACAGATAGAAACAGTCCAAAGGGAATAGAATAAATGTTACTCCTTAATGCTTTAAAGGTCTTTGAGACCAGGGACACACAACCCTTGAGATACTTGAGTCTGATTGCCTCTTCCTAGGAGGAGAGTGTCCTGCTGCATTTACATAATATTAGCATAAGTTGGTCATTACTAAGTTAAAATTAGCTTCTGTTTATGAATTCATTGATAGAGGAACAATCTTTTTTTCCCAAGCCAGAAATGGATAATTTCATTCAGTCTGCATTTTAAAAGCTCTAATTCATACCTCCTAGACCAATGCATATATTAGAATAGAATGATCCTTGGTGTTTTGTCTTTCATCAAATTCTGCAAAATAATTCCTTGCTCCAACAAGTGTAAAAAATTCTTCAAAACACATTTTAGAATTAAAGAAACATTTTGACATGTGTACCTTGAGATAAAATTATGTTTTAAAGCAGTGGTAGGTTTGTGTTTGGGTAGGTGGTGAGTGGGGTGTTGCTGGAAGAGTATCCATTGTTAGTTGTTCTGTTTTCTGTAAGAAAACTTATCTACAAATCATTCGTATACACAATATATGTTTAAATACATATTTTGTGATGAATGTATATTTGAAAATGAACACTTACCTTTTTCCATTTGAGAAGAATGCCACAGATGACTTTGGAAAAGGGATGGAACAGATTTATGAATGAAAACATTCAGAATTGATATGGATGCATCCGTCCACCTCTAATACAAGTGATTATGTTTAGAGGATCAATCATTTAAAAGAATCCTCAACAAACTTAGTTGGTCTCTAAGGTGCTACTGGAAGGATTTTTTTTTAAAAAAAATTAATTTTGTTTCGACTACAGTGAATGTGCTGAGGAAGAGGTGCCCAAGATACAGGGTAAAAAGCATTAAAGCCAATGCACTAATACCCCTTCCAAAAATCAACTGATTCTGAACCATCTCCATGCTTTTAAAGTGAAGGGGGTGGAAATGAAAGCCTTGCTAAAACTCAAAAGGAAAAACTCCTCCTCCAGCACCAGCTCTGCCAGCAAAAGTGATTTAGGTCGACACATTACAATGAAACAGGGGGAACCACAGAAGCAGGGAAATTGCAGCCAAGTGGGTGTTGAGAAGGTAGGAATCAGCCAAGAACAGAAGAGTCAGTGCAAGTGTGAAGGTTGATGCCTCTAACCATGTGCAGCTTTGAGATTTGAAATTCTCATTCTTATTCTTCCTCTCCTGAATCAGAAGAAGGGCAGAAGGTTTTGATAGGGAAGACAATATAATTATCTGCGTCACGGTAGCTTCTCTTCCAGCCTTCAGTGGTTTTCTATTGTAGAAATAAATTGATATATTTGCATGCAAAAGCCTTGTATTATTACCCCCAGGCTCTGGACGGATTGAGAGCCTGCATGTTCCAAGGAAGCAAAAATAAAATAAAATAAAATAAAATATGCCCACCCTTCAATGCTAGGCAAAGGTTCTTTGCATTCTGTTCTCTTGAAAAGCTGCTGCTTCACTTTCAGGTGAAGCACAATGACTTCTTAACCTGTTCTTGTTGTGGTGATGACCCACCACCTGAAGAAATCTCAAACGTTAACTAGCTTCTATTTAGGATTTTTTTGCAAAACATTCTCCACTTGAAATTCTCACTTCATCTGAAGACAGCAAAGAGGAAGTCAAGATCATCCTGTGTGGATTTAGGACAGTTGACCAGTGTATGAAAATAAATGCATAAGAGCTCTGCAGAAACACATCTAGTCCAGCATCCTTTTCTCATAGTTGACCGATGGCTATGGGAAGCCTGGAAGCATGGTAAAGGACCACTGGACGGTGGTAAAGTCCAGTCAAAGGTGACTATGGGTTTGTGGCACTCATCTTGCTTTCAGGCCAAGGGGGCCAGCAGTTGTTCACAGACAACTTTCTGGGTCATGTGGCCAGCATGACTAAACCACTTCTGGCACAATGAAACACCGTGATGCAAACCAAAATGCACGGAAACACCGTTTACCTTCCCACCTACCTTCCTACCTATTTATCTACTTGCACTGTTGTGCTTTTGAACTGCTAGGTTGGCAGGAGCTGGGACAGAGCAATGGGAGCTCACCCCTTTGTGGGGCTTTGAACCGCCAACCTTCTGATTGGCAAGTGCAAGTGTGCTCCTCAACTGTAGTTCTCAGCAGCTGATATTCAGAGGCATTCTGACTCCGGCAGTGGAAATAGAACTTCCAGCTTCTCTGGGATCTCCTCTTCCTACTTTGTACACTGATGACTCTACTGACAACTGAAGGTCCAAACACATCACTAACTGGTCTCTGTCAGGAATGAGCCAGCTCCTAGTGGAACTTTACAGCCGGCTGCAGAACAGAGAGGATTAGATCTGACATAGGCTGAACAGTGGTCAGAGGAGACTCCCCCACCCCTTGGAACGCCGGTTGCCAAGGAACACAGCCAAAGCTCTCAGGAAGTTCAAACAGGTGTGAACAGACACAGAGATAGTCCTTCAGAAAAGGAAGAGGCTGGAGCTGATCCAATAAGTCTAAGGAGTCGGCGAATGGGAGGGTTGCTAGACAGGAAGCAAAACAAGAGACGTAAGGAGCAACGGTTCAATATATTCAGTAGGCACTGGAAGGAGCCTTCAGAAGGGTAATCTTGAATGATAATGTCGGTGGTTTCGTTAGAGCCGCCTGGAGCTATCTGTTTGTTTTTGCAATAAATCCTCCTTTTTAATTACCTACACTTAATGTGTTATCAAGCTGGGAACCAGAACTCCTGACAGTCTCCTACTACTGATGTGTTTAAATAACTGGTGGTGGTGGTGGCTGACCCACTATCCAATCTGGAGTCATATGTCTCTTTATGGGTTGGGAGCGGAGCTAGATGAACAGCTGCTGGATCTGCTAAAGAACTTGAAGTATCTGATGACACTGTGTGCTAGCCCCAAGGGTTTGTCCGTGAAGCGAGGTCCAAGTCCAGTCCTGGGTCTATGGGTCCAAAGGAGGTCAGTCCGGCAGGGAGCAAGGCAGGGAGCAGGTCGAGGTTCAAGGCAGGTTCAGGCACAAGGTTGCAGGTTGAGCACACGCTTGCAACTAAGTTGCTCATGCAACTTGGGCTGGGTCTGGCTGGCTTTTATCTGGCCCTATGCTTAGGGCCGCCCCGATCCTCTGGAGACTCGCCTCTCCTCCGGGCCTGGAGGCGAGCACTCCTCCTGCAGACACTTAACTCCCTTCGCCTCTCTGCCCTGAGCCTCTGTAGCTCAGGAGAGGCTGGTGGGTTACTGGACCCAGGGGATGCCTCAGCTTCCTCTGAAGAGGCTGGGAGTGGAGCACCTGCAGGCAATGGGTCCTCCCTCCCATCAGGAGCCAGAGCAGACTCTGCTGATGCCTGCACCTGGGGATCCAGCACAGGTGGGGATCCTTCAGGCTCAAGCCGTGGCCCCGGCTCAGCTGGTTCTGGAGGCGGGGAATCCTGTGCAGGCTGGGATCCCTCAGGTTCAGCATCAGAGTCTGACTCCCAGGCCATCACACCATCCCCCCTCCCAGGCCTCCCCCTCAACTGAGGGGCCGGACCAGGCTTGCTGGGGTAAGCTGCATGGAAATCACGGAGGCAGGCAGGTGCGTGGACGTTTTCCACTGGTTCCCATGAACGATCCTCAGGCCCATACCCCTTCCAGTCGATGAGGTATTGGAGCTTCCCCCTGCGGTATCGTGAGTCGAGAATGCGCTCCACCTCGTACTCAGGCTCCCCCTCAACCAAAACTGGCTGCGGTCGTGGATTGTCTGGGTGGAACTCGTCGGGCGGGGCGACTGGACTAAGTAGGGACCGGTGGAATACTGGGTGAACCTTGAGTGATGGAGGTAACTGGAGGCGAAACGCCACCGGTGACACCTGCGCAGTGATGGTGAATGGGCCGGCAAACCGTGCATCCAGCTTTCGTGAGGGCCGAGAAGGATGCAGGTGACGGGTAGAGAGCCACACCCGATCGCCAACATGGAGTTCTGGCCCCTCCTGACGATGTCGGTCAGCTTGGGCCTTGTATGCGTCCTTGGCCTGGCGCAGTTGCTCCATCAATAATTGTTGCTGGGACTGAAGCTCCTGAAGCCAGTCTGTCACTGCGGGGACCGCGGAAGCTGGCAGCACGTCCGGGAACAAACGTGGATGGTAGCCGTAGGAGGCCTGGAACGGGGTCTGCTGGGTGGAGGCGTTCACTGCATTGTTGTAGGCGAACTCCGCCAATGGCAAGTGATCGACCCAGTCATCCTGCTGGAAGCTGCAGTAACACCGGAGGTACTGCTCCAGCACCGCATTTGCCCGTTCCGTCTGGCCATCGGTCTGCGGGTGGTGGGCCGAAGATAGACAGACCTCCGTCCCAAGGGTCTGGTGCAGGGCTCGCCAGAAGTGGGATGTGAACTGGACGCCGCGGTCAGAAACCACACGCTCGGGAAGGCCATGCAGGCGGAAGATGTGCTGCATGTACAGTTGAGCCGTCTCCTTAGCTGTGGGTATGGACGGGCAGGGGGCACAGTGCACCATCTTAGTGAAATGGTCCGTGAAAACCAGGAGGCAGGTACAGTGACGAGATGGGGGCAAGTCTACCACAAAGTCCAGTGAGACCGTGTGCCAGGGACGTGGTGGGACTGGTAATGGCTGGAGCAGACCGGGGGGTCGCCCAGTAGGACCCTTGGCCCGCCGGCAGACATCGCAACCAGCAACATAGCGTGCCACATCAGCCTTCAGGCGGGGCCACCAGAACTCCCGGCTTACCAGATGAGTGGTCCGGTACCGCCCAAAGTGCCCTGCTGCTGGGGCATCGTGGGACATCTGGAGAACCTCAGCCCGCAATGGTCCTGGTGGGATGTATAGACGACCCTGGTGCAGCAGTAGGCCCTGGTGCAGGGCCAGCCCTGGATATCGAGGGCATGACCCGTCAGACAGTTCCCGGAGCCGTTCCTGAACCCAAGCGTCGACCCGTTGCTGTTCTCGCACCCGAGCCTGCAGTGGCTTGGCCTCCTGAGTGGCCAGGAATGTGGCTGGTGGTAAGATAGTCGTCGGTACTGCCTGCTGTACAGTGTCTGCGACGTCCTCGGGTTTCCGGGACAGGGCATCCGCTTTCCGGTTTTGGGAGCTAGGGATGTAGCGGATCCGGAACTGGAACCGGGAGAAAAACAGCGCCCACCGGATCTGCCTTTGGTTCAACTTGCGGGTGGTCTGGAGGTACTCCAGATTCCGGTGGTCCGTTCTCACTTCCACCGGGTGTCGTGCCCCCTCAAGATGATGGCGCCAGACCTCAAAGGCCACCTTGATGGCCAGTAGTTCCCGCTCCCACACGGTATAGTTACGCTCCGCCGGAAGGAGCTGCCGGGAGTAGTAGGCGCAGGGTAACAGCGGCGCATCGGGTCCGTGTTGCTGAGACAGGATGGCACCGAGAGCCGTACTGGAGGCATCAGTCTCCACCACGAAGGGACGAGAGGGATCAGGATGCTGTAAAATCGGCGCCCTCTGGAAACAGGCTTTCAACCCCTGAAATGCCACTTCAGCCTCCTCATCCCAGGAGAAGGGTGTCTTGGGGCGCAGCAGTCGGGTTAATGGGGTGGTGCGATGAGCATAATCTGCAATGAAGGTCCGGTAATAGTTGGCGAACCCTAGGAACCGCTGTAAGTCCTTGCGGTTCCGGGGCGCTGCCCACTCTCGAACCGCAGCCACCTTCCCAGGGTCCATCTGCACCCCGTCAGGGGAGAGTCGGTGTCCAAGGAAGTCCACTGACCGCTGGTGGAACTCGCACTTGCTGAGCTTGGCATACAGGCGGTGCTCCCGCAAGCGCTGCAACACGGACCGAACATGACTCTCGTGACGGGCTGGGTCACGGGAATAAATCAGAATATCATCTAGGTACACCACCACGTATTTGTCTAGCAAGTCCTGGAACACGTGGTTGATGTACCGTTGAAACACGGCGGGTGCGTTGCATAATCCGAACGGCATAACCAGGTATTCAAACTGCCCATACCGGGTCCCGAATGCCGTCTTCCACTCGTCCCCAGCACGGATCCGAATCAAGTTGTAGGCCCCTCGGAGGTCCAGTTTGGTGAACATCTGCGCCCCCTGCACCCGCTCCAGCAATTCTGCAATAAGGGGCAAGGGGTACCGGTCTGGGATGGTGATCTTGTTCAGGGCCCGGTAGTCATGGCAGAGGCGAAGCTCCCCACACTTCTTCTTAACGAAGAGTACAGGAGCGGCAGTGGGTGAGGTAGAGGGCCTAATGAACCCGCGTTCCAGGTTCTTGCGAAGGAAGTCCTGCAAGGCTTCACGCTCTGGCTCCGAAAGAGAATATAGGCGGCTTACAGGCAGGGGCGCCCCAGGCTGGAGGTCTATGCCGCAGTCGAAGGACCGATGAGGTGGCAGCTGGTCTGCTCCCTGTTCCTCGAACACGTCTAAATAGTCCTGGTACACGGCAGGGAGCGTTGACACAGCCTGCCCCATGGGGGCAGCTGCTACTAACTCGGACTGAGCATGGGAACCCGGGTCTGGGAAGCGTACAGTCCGATTGACCCAGTCGATCTGAACATTGTGCGACTCCAGCCAGTCCATCCCAAGCACCAGGGGAAACCGGGGCATGGTGGCAATGTCCAGGGTTCGCACCTCCCGGTGCTGCTGGTAGCACAGGACCAAGGGCTGGGTCTCCCGAGTAACCGCGCCCGAGCGTAGGAGCCGTCCGTCAATTGCCTCCACCTGTACTGGTTCCGGCTTGTTCTGAAGCGGCACCTGATGCTGAGTGGCGAAGGCAGAGTCCATATAGGAGCGGGTTGCCCCCGAATCCACCAGAGCGTGGGTGAGAATCCAGGGCCCACCGGGGGGGTATAGACGCACCGGTATCATGAGGTGTTGCAATTCCACTGGTGAGGGCCCATCATGCGATGCTTGGGGCCCCAGGTAGCCTGGGCCATCGGCTACTGGGGTTGGCCGTTTCACCTGCGGCTGGCGTTTCTCAGGGCAGGTTCGGGCGTAGTGTCCACTCCCACCGCAGTAGAGACACAGGTTCCCCTCCCGACGCCGAGTCTTTTCCGAGGGGGAGAGGCGAGGCCGCGCTGCCCCGAGCTGCATCGGCTCCTCCAATGACTCAGCTCTGGCCACGGAACTGCAGGGAAGCACCGGCGCTGGGAGCCCGGAGTGCCGGCGGCCCCGGGCCTGGCGACGGTCCTCCAACCGATCATCTATCTGCAGACTCCGTTGGATGAGGGCATCCAGTGTGGCAGGGCGATCCAACGTGGCCAGCTGATCCAGTACCTCGTCTGAAAGTCCCTCGAGATACTGGTCCCGCAGTGCAGAGTCGTTCCAGGTCAAGTCCTGCGCCAGCAGCCGAAATTCTGTGGCGTAGATGGCCACTGTGGACTTGCCCTGTTTCAACCGCCGAATTGCCCGATTGGCTTGACTCCCCTTCTGAGGGTTGGCAAACGTGGTTTCCAGAAGATTGCAAAACCCCGTATAGTCTGTCAGCAAGGGGGAGTCTTGCCGGAGCAGCGGCAACGCCCACTTGGCCGCCTGGTCCTTCAGCAAGCTGATCAGGAAGTGCACCTTGGTGCGGTCGTCGGGGAAATCCCGAGCTCGCCCCTGAATATACAGCTTGGCCTGGGCGAGAAACATGGGAAAGCTGGCTGGGGACCCATCAAATTTCTCTGGCAGGGCCACGGGGTACTTGCCAGGAGCTGGGGCGGCGGCCCCAGGAGCCGGTAAGGCATCCAAACGCTGCTGAAGCGCCGTAACCACATTGCTTAGCTGCTGCACGGTGTGGGTCAAGGCCTGGTTCTCCTGGGCCAATGCCACCAGCGCAGCCGCCTGGTCAGCCATGGCTATTAGTTCCTCCCGAACGCACCCCAGCGAAGGGGGAGTGCGGGTGTGGCATGAGCAAACTGTGCTAGCCCCAAGGGTTTGTCCGTGAAGCGAGGTCCAAGTCCAGTCCTGGGTCTATGGGTCCAAAGGAGGTCAGTCCGGCAGGGAGCAAGGCAGGGAGCAGGTCGAGGTTCAAGGCAGGTTCAGGCACAAGGTTGCAGGTTGAGCACACGCTTGCAACTAAGTTGCTCATGCAACTTGGGCTGGGTCTGGCTGGCTTTTATCTGGCCCTATGCTTAGGGCCGCCCCGATCCTCTGGAGACTCGCCTCTCCTCCGGGCCTGGAGGCGAGCACTCCTCCTGCAGACACTTAACTCCCTTCGCCTCTCTGCCCTGAGCCTCTGTAGCTCAGGAGAGGCTGGTGGGTTACTGGACCCAGGGGATGCCTCAGCTTCCTCTGAAGAGGCTGGGAGTGGAGCACCTGCAGGCAATGGGTCCTCCCTCCCATCAGGAGCCAGAGCAGACTCTGCTGATGCCTGCACCTGGGGATCCAGCACAGGTGGGGATCCTTCAGGCTCAAGCCCTGGCCCCGGCTCAGCTGGTTCTGGAGGCGGGGAATCCTGTGCAGGCTGGGATCCCTCAGGTTCAGCATCAGAGTCTGACTCCCAGGCC
Source organism: Lacerta agilis (assembly GCF_009819535.1). Lineage (NCBI taxonomy): Eukaryota > Metazoa > Chordata > Lepidosauria > Squamata > Lacertidae > Lacerta > Lacerta agilis. The sequence continues at coordinate 84,242,635 of NC_046314.1, read as the reverse complement.
ATCACACACTGAGCCAGACTGTCTCCAAAGAACAGAGCTGCTCTGCAGCATCCATGTTGGCATTTCCCAAACTGCTGGGCCCCATTCCTATAACCCTTTCTGGGCCCCAGCTACTTGAATACTTGGCAAAATAAAAAGATGCTATGGTTGCATAAATTGCATTGCAATAGCAAGTTCTCGGAGGGAGGATCCTGTCCTTTGGCAGATGTTAATCCACCAAGCACCACATGCATTGATGGCACTGAATAAATAATATTGATATTGGAGAAGGAGGAGTAACAGCAGTGTGGGCTAGCAAAAAAACTGCAGGGGCATCAGGTAAATCTAAACTGGCTGGTACCTTAGGTGGTCTGTATTTCCTCCACATGCTTTAAATGCTCCAGTTCCCAGTTTAAGCATTGGTGTATTGACAAGAAGGATACACGGAATCAGCCCTATATGGCACTGAGACTCTAGGAAACACAATTGAAACTGCACTGTAAAAAGCTACTCGATGGGTCCCTCGCATAAAAATAATTTAAATCCAAAAGGCGTAAGCAGGTTTTACAAACATAGCAGATTGCTGATGCAAATAGATAAACCCGGTAATGGTTCTGTCTTGAGTTATTTGAAAATATTATTCATTAAAATATGTTTTGTATTGCTCCTAATCCCATACAATCAACCTTTATTAGCCAAGTCAAGCTGTGTAGCCTTCGCACAGAGCGCAATCTTCCACATGCTTTATTCTCCTTGACAGCCAACTGGGGAGAACAACGTATGCAGTGACATTTAATATGGAACTTTCTGTTGCTCATGCTTTGTTTTATATTCTGCTGCTGGAAATACTTGAGGCCTCTTAACACCCAGCCATTCTACTCCTTCCCTCCTCCATGAGCTAATGGTATGGACAATTTTGCAATTGGAAGCCATTCCTGACAGAGAACTGCTTTGGGACCTAGCAAATGACATGATTAGTTTATTTGATTTCCTCAGTTTGAGTTATTGTACTAATTTACAAGGTCCTGCCTGGTTTACAAGGCACTGCCTGATCCCTTATATCCCTGCCTGATCACTGAGATATTTGGGGGAGTCACTGTTCATGGTCCCCCATGCCTCAGATACATAGCTCACATCTCTCAGAAGCAGGACATTCATTATTGTGGGCCCAGTTTTGTGGAACTCCTTTCCAGTTGAGGTCAGACAGGCTGCCTCCTTGATGAACTTCAGACACCTATTAAAGACTTTAAAAAAAAAACCCATCAGCAGGCATTTTAATCAAAATCAGATTTCAGCGTTTCTTTTCTGCATTGTCTTTTTTGAATACTGCTTAGAGGCAATTGTAGTTAAGCAGTATATAAATTGTTCAAATAAAACAACAACAACAACAATGGGGAGTGGGGGATGAAGCTGTGACCCTAGAGCTGTTGTTGGACTCCAAATCCCATCAGTGGTCAGTGGACTTTCCCCACCACCATTATTCTAATTTAATTTATTTATTTATTGAAGAATCCTCTGATGGGGAGAGAGAGAGAAAACATCTTCTGGAGCTCCTCAGGGCTCTGCGGGCAGCTTCCTGGTCAGCCAGACACTTTGGACCCTGGAGATCATCCTGCTGAGGCATTATGTAAGCAGGTATTCTAAGAAACCAGCTATTAAAAAATGAAGTTCCAATCAAGAATAGACACCACCCAGCCACCTATAATGATTTTCAGCTAGGAGCACCAGGAAAGCCCTTGTGCCTCCTCAATGACTCCTGGCAATGGTGGTTATGTTCTGCCCCCACTTTCAGAGGCATTGTGGCTTCAAATACCACTTGCTGGGAATCACAGGAGGGCAGAGTGCTGTTGTGCTCCTGTCCTGCTTGCAGGCCTGAAGCAGATGTCTGCTCGGCCACAGCTTGATATTTTAGGGGCTTGTAAGAAGGGAGTGTGAAAGATACTCGGAGTCCAGTGTGATTTTCATGCTCTTTATTCAGCTCATAGTAGTGAGGAATGTAGTTCCCCCAAAACGTTTGCTTTATATACACTATTTACACAATGGGCCCCACGTGATTGGCTAATTCCGGGATACTCCTGTATGCCAATCAGAGTGCGGATTCACTTCCACCTGGAGCTGGATTGGGTGGCTCCTGCAGACCAATCAGACTCCTGCAATCTCAATCCTATTGTTCTGGGACCAGTCAGACTGCTGCAATCTCAATCCTATTGTTCTGAGACCAGTCAGACTGCTGCAATCTCAATCCTATTGTTCTAGGACCAATCAGACTGTTGCATTTTGGATCCTATTCAACTCAGTACATAACAGAGTGGGAAGACAAAATGTTTCTACTAGGATAAAGAGGCCCTCTCCTGCCCCCCTCCTCCTCCTTCATCATCATCTTCAACAGTGAGAGCTGTTCGGCAGTGGAATCTGCTACCAAGGAGTGTGGTGGAGTCTCCTTCTTTGGAGGTCTTTAAGCAGAGGCTTGACAGCCATCTGTCAGGAATGCTTTGATGGTGTTTCCTGCTTGGCAGGGGGTTGGACTGGATGGCCCTTGTGGTCTCTTCCAACTCTATGATTCTATGATTCTTCTTCCCTCCCCCTTTCTTTTGGGCCCCTAGTATGTCTACAAACTGTATAGCCAACTTTACAAATGAATAGATTGGAGTCTATGAGCACAGCAGATGATGCGTGAATCATAACGCATAGTCATCTGCATCCTTCCCCCTCCCAAAAGGTGAACAATTGTAAGAGTCATCACCACATAGGTGAAGCCTATCTCTTAATTCACTGAGAAGAACGGGGCTCCATGACTTTTCCAGATATTGCCTGCCCATTCACTCCTCTTTTCTTTGCATCATGGCAGTTTAACGGAGCTGGAACATGTCTCTAGATTGCATCTGAGCATTAAACATGAGTGTAATCAAATTGTCAAAACAGAAGGCAACTTATTTCCCTGTTGCATAATGCAAAAGGCACACTCAAGGCCGCAACACCAGAAAGAGATTGTGAGAGCCCCGTGTCCTTTGGGGGCTTAGGAAACTGTTTGCAAATGGAGTCATAAAATCATAGAGCTTTAGAGCTGGAAAATATATTGGAGGTAATCTAATCCAACCCCCGTTTAGTGCAAGACCATCCCTGACAGATGGCTATCAAGTCTCTGTTTAAATAACATCAGTGAAGTTGAGCCTTCTGCCTCCCAGGGCACTCTATTCAAAGAGCTCTTACCACTAGGAGGTTTTTCCTAATGCTTAATGTTTCCTCGTCATTTCTATCCATCATCATTGTAATATTATTATCAACACACACACAAACACACACATGTTGGTATGCTTTTGAGCATACAGTCATACCTCTACTTACGTTCGCTGCGGGTTGCGTTTTTGCGGGTTGCGAACGCAGCAAATCCGCAAGTGTTTACTACCAGGTTTGCGCTGCGTGCGCACGTGCAGAAACGCTCCACACGGTCTGCGCATACGCAGAAGTGTGATATCGCGCTTTCGTGCATGTGCAATATCGCTACTTGGGTTGCAGACTTTTCAGAGTGCGAACGGCACCCCGGAATGGATCGTGTCCACAACCCGAGGTACCACTGTATATGCATATGCCAAAATGGCTTCTAAGCAATTCACAAGTATACAGTTACAGGTAGGTAGCCCTGTTGGTCTGCCATAGTCAAAACAAAATAAAATAAAAAAATTCCTTCCAGTAGCACCTTAGAGACCAACTAAGTTTGTCCTTGGTATGAGCTTTCATGTGCATGCACACTTCTTAAGATACCTGTTCTTGGTATGAGCTTTCATACCAAGAACAAACTTAGTTGGTCTCTAAAGTGCTACTGGAAGGATTTATTTATTTATTTATTTTCACAAGTATACAGTCAGCTAGAAAACATTCATAATTAAAATATATAATAAAGCCAAGTTTCTTAAAAAGTATAATTAAAACAGTTAAAAGAGCAATAAAAACAATTAGATCAGAAAGTTCATATTCAGGGGAATGCTTGTCTAGACAGTCTTCTAGAGCCGGTGGAATGCCAATACTGATGGGGGCTCTCAAATTTAAGCAGGAAGGACATTCCACAGCACTGCTGCCGCCAGTGAAAAAGCCCACTTCCCTGTTATCATTACTTATAGTCCTGGCCTCTGGACCAACAGAGCAAATCTGTCCCATCTTCTGCATTACAGTCCTTCAAATATTAAAGAGTGAGGGTACCTTAGTTTTATTTATTGTTACATTTATATCCTAGATTTCCCCCAGGGTTCTTCAAACACAGAGAGAGAGAGAGAGAAAGAGAGAGAGAGAGAGAGAGAGAGAGAGAGAGAGAGAGAGAGAGAGAGAGAGCATTTTGTCCTCCCTGTGAAGAGGAGCAGCTTGTGTGATGGGGTTGTGCTGCACCACCCCCCTCCTGACAGTGGCTTCACTGCAGCCTACCAGGATGAGGCAGGGTGGCAGCAAGGTCAGGGCTACTTTGCTACGCGGGTGGCGCTGTGGTCTAAACCACTGAGCCTCTTGGGCTTGCTGATCATAAGGTTGGTGGTTCATATCCCTGTGACAGGGTGCGCTCCCTTGCTCTGTCCCAGCTCCTTCCAACCTAGCAGTTCGAAAACATGCCAGTAAGCCAGTGCAAGTACTGGTAGTTAAACAGGTACCCCTTCTGTGGGAAGGTAAACGGCATTTCCATGTGCTTTGGTTTACGTCACAGTGTTCAGTTGCACCAGAAGCAGTTTAGTCATGCTGGCCACATGACCCGGAAAGCTGTCTGCAGACAAATGCCAGCTCTCTTGGCCTGAAAGCAAGATGAGCACCACACCCCATAGTTGCCTTTGACTGGACATAACCATCCAAGGGTCCTTTACTCTCTTTTTTTAGCTTTACTTTGCTAATGTTCCTGTACAGCCCCCCCCCCCTTTCAGGGGACCAGACCCAGACTGACTCTGTAAACCTCGATGTCACTGACCCATCATTCCAGCTACTTCTGCCTGTAAGATTAGATGGAGAGAGAGAAAGAATGGCCTAATGTAACCCAGTGATCATTATGGCAGAGCAACAACTTGAACCCTGATTTCTCACATTCTTCTCCAAAGCTATACCCACTACACCACACCAGCTGTCACATTTGCAATGAACTGCAGCAGTGGCAAACTTTGCATGCTCCAGTTTCTAAATTAATTTAGGGATCCTCCTAGCTAAATCAGAGACTCAGGTCAGAGCAAACCCATGGAAGAATAAAGAAACAGAATTGTCAGGGTATTGTTTCTACCTCCAATTATAAAACAAAACACATATTTCAGGGTTCTACATCCCTAGAATTTCTTCATGGCATCTCTAGTGAATTTCCAGCTTGATATTTATAAGGTTGAACTTCATCAACACATTCATAAGTAAAACATACCACACATTTATAGTCTGACGAATCCTGGTGGAAGCAGAACCTCAAGGGATCAGAAGGCAGTTAATTCTGCATGCTCGTTCACCTTTGAGCCTTTTAATGAAAGCGCCAGTACAAAATAGTTATGAAGTGCAGGGGTAGGCAACCTAAGGCACATGGTGACATGTTGGAGGGTTTGCTAGGGAACTATGATGGCTTTTCATGTGGTCCTCTTTTCACACATTAAATTTAGGTAGCACTCGTATTACCCCTACACACATACTGATGTAGAAGGTGGTATTTCTGATTTACCAATGTGGCAGTGGAGGCTGGTCCATTAGGATGATGATGATGATGATGATGATGATGATGATGATGCCCCACCAAGCACAGTCTTGTGATAATCTTTGATTATCTTTCTCAAATACAAAAGAAAGTGCAAAGTGAGATTTTGATGTGCCTGAAAGTGAAACTTTTAAGAGACTTAAATGTTAACATCACAATTCAAAAGATAATTGAAAATGATGTGTGTGCTAAAACATTTTCATTTGTATTTGAGAAAAACAATCAAATATTGTTGTGTTACTTATTCTTAATAAATTCAGAAGTTTCAAGTTTTGTGCTTTTCATTTTTTTCCCTACAAGACATCTGTTTTTGAAAATTTAAGTTAGCAACTTGGGGGGGGGGGGTTTGCAAGTAATTAGCTTTACCTAGGGTGCAAAATAGCCAGGCACTGGCATGAGATGTCTTTGGATACCAAGGGGAAAGAGGATGAGGGGGGAAACTATCGTGAGTTAGCCCTACCCATCACAGACTTGGGCTCCTACCAATCTGGTCTGTCTGTCTTCACCCCATCAATCCAAATGAACACAAGCTACTGCTGCAATAAGGAATATGTGATACTATTCAGCTATATGATATTTATTTATTTATTTATTTATTTATGTGCTCCCATATCACAAAATATGGGGATAATGCAAAAAATCAAAATATAAAACACAGGTGTTTTTTTTTAAAAAAAAAATTACAAATACTCTTGAGCTTGTTTGGAGGTTCTAGCAGGGGAGCTAAGCTATCGTATACCCTTGACCGAAGAACGGTACACTCCTTCTATCTGGGATGGTCGTCCTCTTCCACCGAGCGCACAGCTTCAGGAAGGACGCACATGGAGCGGTGAGGGAGGAAGGGGACACCCACCTAGCCAGCCAGATCAGCCAAATCAACCCTGGCGATCAATGGGGTGACAGATGTCGCAGCCAGATCGCCTTCACATACTCTTTTAAGGTAAGTGGCTAATCAAAAATTAAAATTAAACATCTGTAAAGGCCCATCTGCATTTAATAAAAGATTTAAGAGATGCCCAAAAATCAAAAGCAAGGATGTCAGCTGAATCTCTGCTGAAAGAGGTTTCTACAGCATGGGACTAGTGACAATAAATTCCTGACTTCTAGCTGAGACCAGCTGGGTCTTGGTAACATGGGGGAGAACTGACAATCTTCTTCCAACTGATTTCAGCAATTGAGCTGAGATATAAGGGTTCAGGTACTCCTGGACCCAGTTGGTTTTTTTTTAGGGCATTCTGTGTTAATTGAGAGTCTTGAGAGTCCCATGGACTGCAAGAAGATCAAACCTATCCATTCTCAAAGAAATCAGCCCTGAGTGCTCACTAGAAGGACAGATCCTGAAGTTGAGGCTCCAGTACTTTGGCCACCTCATGAGAAGAGAAGACTCCCTAGAAAAGACCCTGATGTTGGGAAAGATGGAGGGCACAAGGAGAAGGGGACGACAGAGGATGAGATGGTTGGACAGTGTTCTTGAAGCTACTAACATGAGTTTGGCCAAACTGCGAGAGGCAGTGAAGGATAGGCGTGCCTGGAGTGCTCTGGTCCATGGGGTCACGAAGAGTCGGACACGACTGAACGACTGAACAACAACAACAAGTGTTAACCCAAGAACCCTGAACCTGGCCCAGTAATACAATATAATTAAAGCAGCATCCACAGTGGTTGAATGAGTGGTTTTCTAGACTCTGTGGGTTGCCCATTTAAGAGGTAGCAGGCAGAACACCTGTCCTCAGTCTGTGCTGCTGGGAGCAAAGGAAGCGACCAGGACAAGAGCAGATGCTCTCCACCAAGTCACCATTCTGGCATAGAGTTCAGTTTGCTTCATCATGCTCCAAGCCTGATCCAGTTTCAGGAGTGCAATGACTTGTGGCTAATGCTAATGTGATTGTGATAAATGGTTCCAAATACCTTCCTGCATAACCGTGCAACATGCTGACATGATTAGTACTATAAGCATGTGCATATGTGTGTGTACAACCGCATCACTAATGATTAAAATGCAATTATATCTTCGTCTTTATAACAATTTTCAGAGCAGAGGGCTTAATTTGAGTCAAGGCTGCAGCCCAGATCATATTTTTAGCTGCGGAACATGTAAAGTAATAATTGCCGTGTTTGAGCGAGAACCAATTAAAGATGCTTAGTTTTTACTTGGGTTTTAATCCATTAATCAACTAATTTAAAATAATGTGCCTATTTTCAAAACCTTGATAAAGGTGGTTGTCAAAGATACATGAATGAAGGCCAAAGTTTCTCTTAGATGGGAAATGACAAAGTTACTCTTAAATGGGAAGCTGCCACTTCACTGAAAGGCCTCTGTTAGAAAGAAAGGGTATAAAATCTCTTGTAATGAAATACACACAAAGCCCCCTCCCCACCACGCATTTTATTTTTTTAAAAAGTAGTATTTTCCTCTTTGGCAACACAAGAACATGAAATGTATATCATATGATTTTATAGTATTCAAATATAATTTTATTTCCTCAAAGTATTTTTGAATTCAGAAGATTTGCAGGGTGCTGGCTATAATCAAATCTTCATGAGGAATAAACTCTAGAAATGTATTTTCCTGTGCTTTCCCCTTAAGATTAAGGGAGCAACCCTCTTCCAGGTGGCTGAGGGGATGCCATGGAATTCCTTCTCTGTGGTCCACAGTTGAGAGCTTCTTCAATACAGCAGCAGCAGGGCTAAAGGCAGCTTTGATCCAAAGGCATCCCTTCCCCCCCCCCCCCAATGCAGCCCCTCAAACTGGCTGAAAAGCTATGCGAGTTCTGCAACTAGAGTAGTTAATCCTCACCACCACTACCAGAAACACCATCCGCCACAGAGCCAAGGAATCCTCCGTTTCCTTTCAATCAAATTTGGTACGCGTCTGTTTATGTGGCTTGAACACTGTGCTCGGGGGCAAATTTGAAAGCTTCAAATAAAGCCTGATTGCAGTGCAAAGCTCTAGTGATAATGGTGGTGGTGGTGGTGATGATGATGATGATGATGATGATATGACTCAGTGGAGTGCCCCAACACCAAACAACTACAGCCCACTAAATACCAGGTTGTCCACCTGTCAGGCTGCTCTTGCCTTTGATGTTGCTTGTGAGAAACGGCCGGCTCAAGCGGTGAGCTTAAAAGCTGTTTATTAATCATTAAGATTACAGTGTTGAAATCATGACTACTCCCTTGCTTTCAGTTTTCCGGACTAGAATCTTCCCGCGCGCGCCAACAAAGGAAACCTCTCGTCCCCCTAAAATGACGTCGACGCTTACGTCTCCCCCTCTGCTCCCCGCCGCCCCTTGTCTGCTACTGACAGAGTGTGAAATCTCTCCCTCTTCCGGAGACGTTTGCTGATGAGGGCTGGGAGAGCTAGAGGTATCTGTACTTATTATAGGTATTTGCTCTCGATATCTCAGCCCCTCCCCCTTACTTGCTGAATCACAATCTTTTCTCTCCTCTGCAGTTTCATCTCTTCTCTCCCCCCGCTCCTCCCGAGCAATCCTTCTATCCCTGACACCACCTTTGCATCTCTCTCTTTGGGAGAGGCTACATTCTGACCTGATCAGCATCTTACTGGGAAAGTGTCAGCTGGATGGGGGGGGGGGCCTCAAGGCCTGCCCTCATGCCTATTTGAGAGCGGGTTTTTTGTTTTTTGTTTTTTTGTTTTTTTTAGCATCATGTGAAAGGAGCTGGCTGCATAGGCCTGGCAGAATAGAAAGGTTTTCAGGAAGCATTTAAAAGTCTAAACAGACGACACCTGATGAATCGCTATCAGCAGAGTAATCCACAACATGGAGCCAATGGCAGTCAAGGCTCTATTTATTGTTGTCAAATGAGCCTCACCAAGTTGGGGGGGGACCAGTGACATTCCTGCAAATGATGTCAGTGATCAAGCTGGGACATTAGGTTTCAAGCGACCCCTGAGATACCCTGGATCTAAGTTGTTCAGGGTTTTGTAAATGAATGTAAGGACCTTGAACATGTCTCAGTAGCAGATGGGTAGCCAGTGAAGATGCTTTGCCATCATGTGCTCTGCTGGCTCTGCCCCCAATCTGTCCACTGCATAACCACATTAATGTTCCAATGAGAACCAAACATGCTCAGCTGCTGTGGAATGCAGAAATAAGAGCCAACTGAGTGAGAAAGGAGAATTCAGCGCAGCATTCAAAAAAAGGGGCATGGCTAACGGAACAGGATTGCTCCAACATGCAACATTTTGTTGCAGGTCCAGCTGCTTGAATCCTGTTATCAAGCATGGCATCAGGTGCTTATTATTTGTACGGAGGCATATTTGCTTAAAATCAATGCTTGCTTAAATTTATTTCCATGGGAGCCACATAGTACTTCATTGTGATGACCTGATCAAAAAACTTTGACCACCATTAACACATGCTCGTTTCACAAAGGAATTAGCTCGGCACAGAAGGTGGTCCTAATATCACAGTTATGGTGCTATATGTATTGAACCATTTGAATATGATTAGAAAAAAATATCAAGAGATATTTCAAACAGTGAGGATTTTTTTTTAAGCACTGAAAACATCTCAAGAGAACATAATTCTCAATAGAAATCTTTAAGGGAAATGTCCTTTTGTATTTCCAGAATCAATGGGACTGGTTATATCAAAGGAAGGATTATTTCATAGCATAGGTGCCTCTATCTCCACATGGCTTTGTCACCATTTACAAAGACCCGCTTACACATTAAAGAAGGATAATTTCTGCAAGTGCCATAGGCAACTTTCTTATGCCATTAGCATGAGTCTATCTCTTGATTCAGCTCAACAACACTGAAATGTGGTGAGAGGTGGGGTGATTTTGGTTATTTGTTGTTCATTCTAGATGATATTGGTTGAAATCCATTTGTTTGCTTATTTATTTATAAACATATTTATTGGCTGCTATGTCATAAACTATATCAAAGTGCTTTACAGCAAGAACACATAAAACCATGCAGTAATAACACATAAAAAAATTAAAAACAGGCATCACTTAGCCATTGTGGAAAGATGTATTATTAATTGCCTGCATAGGCCTAGCAGAATAGAGAGGTTTTCAGGAAGCATTTAAAAGTCTAAACAGACGGCGCCTGCCGAATCGCTATCGGCAGAGTAATCCACAACATGGAGCCAATGGCAGTCAAGGCTCTATTTATTGTTGTCAAATGAGCCTCACCAAGTTGGGGGGGGGACCAATGACATTCCTGCAAATGATCTCAGTGATCAAGCTGGGACATTAGGTTTCAGGCGACCCCCTGCGGTACCCTTGATCTATCTTGTTCAGGGCTTTGTAAATGAATGTAAGGACCTTAAACCTGTCTCAGTAGCAGATGGGTAGCCAGTGAAGATGTTTCAGCAATGGTATCATATGTTCTTGGCCAGATGCCCCCCATCAGCAATCGAGCAGCTGCATTCTGCACCAGCTGGAGCTTCCAAACCAGACCCAAGGGCAGCCCCACATAGAGAGCATTACAGTAATCCAGCATTGAGGTTACCAATGCTTGGACTACAATGATATCTGCCCAACTAAGGAATAGCCACCCATTGTGGAATGGATTCACCTCTCCCTGCAACTCTTGGTGCACTCTCAAAATCTGCTTCAGGGGGTTGGGGGATTAGGAGAAGATGGGGGGGGGCAGGTGGCTAAGAAGCTGCAGAGGGTGAAAATGGATCAGACATCTTGTCATATGAATGAAGATCTGCTTGCATCCCTTATAATCCACCTTCCCATGAAGACCATTGAGAAGAATACAGCATTGCACTCTTCTTATGCTTCATCAGAGCAAGCATTTTGAGTTGCCAGCAGGGGGCCAAGGAGCAATATTTTGAAGAAGGAGGCTGGGGCACCCCAAAATTCTGTGGTGATCCTCCAAAGGATGTGTCAAGACAAAGATGCTTGGCCCTGCCACATCCTTTTGAGTATCACCAGGGATGTGGCAGGGTGATGTGGCGTCTTCGCCCTGGCATATCCCTTTGACGATCCCCAGAGCACCTCCCCGGAAGGCCCACTGGTGATCTCTGCCAGGGACACAGCAAGGCAAAGCATCCTTGCCCTAGCACGTCCCTTTGACAATCCCTAGAGCGCCTCCCCAGAAAATGGTGGAAAGTGGTCAGGTGCTGGAGTGGCTACCCAACTCTCATCTCTCTGACAATTGGCTAAGCTTGCTAAGCATGATGGGAGTTGTAGTCCAAAAACATCTGGGCACCCAAGCTTGAAGAGCACTGTCCTAAGCAAGATTGCTGAAGTCCAGTTCAGTCAGCTTCTGCATGTGACATGGAAGAGGGCTACCATCAGGTCAGCCCTGGAAAGAAGGAGAAGAAAGAAGCCCGGGAAGGAAGGAAGGGGAGGGAGATCAAGGCAGAATCTGTCAGCTTAGTATTAGTCATTAAAAGCATTCTGTTTTCCATTCTTCTCTTTCAAGTCAACATTCTTCATTTACTCATCTCTTTCTCTTTTGTGGTTTTTGTTAAATATTTAATTGGGTTTTGTTACCGTAAGATCTTGCATTTGACTGACTTGTTGCTGCATTGGTATGACCACATCTGACAGACCGTATGTTGTGGAGCCACATTTATTATTTACCAGTTCCCAGTTCTGCAGTCACAGTGCTCAGTAATATTAAAATCTAAGTAATGTTATCATCTGTAAAAAGGAGACAGGGGTTATCCCGTTTCCCTTTGTTGTAAGGACTTAAATGCACACCAGAAAACATTAAAAAAATATGAAATGATCCTGAAATGTGGGGGGAGGGGAGTATAAGAAAAAGTCTGGCCTTACAATTAGAGGATGAAAACACTGCACATTCATCTTCTTTACTTCAGTTTTCACCCCAACTCTGATAGAAAATATTCTGGCAGTAAGAGAGCAACAAGAAGAAAAATTCAATAAAATAAAAATATATCTCTGCTCTCGATCATTCCTGTGGAATTTTGCAAGCAAACCTCCCAGGGGATTCATGCATCTATACAGATTTTAAAAATGACCCAAGTTTACAGGCCTTACTAAAAGGGAGTACTAAAGCACTATGAAGTGCCAAATTCAATATGTTTGTTTTAACATTGCCCCATGTTCATTCATTGGTTTCAATTTGTAAGCAACTCTACCTGCATGTGTTGTAGTTGTCCCATAAGCCCAATCCATGCATGTGTAAGACATACCTGAGTTCAGACCAGAGCAGGGCCATGCTGTTGCCATTATTACCGTTAATTAATTCATTGCCTCTTGCATATATGCCTCGTGACAATTTAAAAACATCTCATAAAAATAGCTAAAATGGTTTTTAAAACGGTACGAAAACCGGCTGAATGTTGGTTTAAAAACAATACAAGATGGACACCTAAAGCAGAGACCTTTTCACCCAGATACAAAACCTTGTCGAGATAAAAATGTCTTCAGTTGTTTCTGGAAACAACAAATAGTTGAGTACGTGTAGTATTTCAACAGGGATGCAGTTCCACAGAATAGGGGCAGCCACAACGACAGCCCTGCTCTCCTGGTTACTGTGGAGCAGGCTTCTGAGATCGTTGGAACTTGCAGGAGAACCTTTCCTGCAGACAATGGTGAACTTTTGGGTATTTCAGGGATAAGGCACTCTGTCAAGTAAGCTGGTCCTGAGCTGCATAGGGCCTTATATGCTGTTACTAAAAACCGTAAACTTGGCCTACCTCACATCTACCAGTTCCATGCAATTGGGATACCTAGCTGTGTGAGTGTCCCAATTGCACAGAGACCCTACCCATGAAGAGAGACTCACATGTTGGCTTTTCCATACAGACAACTGCATGCATTGCACAGTTGTTTTGAAAAAGAACAGCCTTGTCAGGTCAGGGCACCACTCAAATCTGGACGTAGGTATGCCCTATACACAAATAATATTTGTATGTGGCATTGAGGAAATTAAAACAGAGGAAGGAATGATCCCCCAGGGTCAGCCTTCCAGGTGTTTGAGATAGAAGCCACAAGGAGCTATTCAGCACAACCAACTGGTTCTCAGGATAGCTCCTGGACTAAAGTGTGGCCAAGTGGCAAGCTTGGACTAGTAAGTCACTGGCCATACATCAATAAGATTTTGCTTTGGGGGTATAGCTCAGTGGTGGAGGAAATGCAAATAAGAATTTGCTTCTTCCTCAGTCGTGGCTGGTGTGGTGAGATGTAGCCATCCTCCCAACACCAGCATTGCTTCAGTTTACTAGGATAGGGATGGAGTCTCATCCAGGTGAGCTGCAGCAGCACCAGTATTGGAAGGGCAACTGCACTGCTCCACCATCCCACACTGCCTACTACTGATGCTTCCTCCTGCATTTTCCCTCTTGTGCAATGACACAAAATTAGAACCCCAGAAGGGGTGACCTGGGGATTCTTAAGAAATATTTCCTTAGCTGGTAATAATACCACTAGTACATAAGCCTCCATATGCGATCAATATGATGAAATCTGGGGCGTCCCGTCCGTCCATCCCCCCAGTTCTCCGGGTTAATGTGGTCTCTGTTTCTATGTCAGTCTATTTTCTCCTCACACAAGGATTGCTTAACCTTTTGCAACCAAAGTAATTGCTTAAAAATGCAGCAATAGATAGCCTTTCTGCTACAGGGTTTTAAGTCTTAATGGTGATGGTTGCTGCACTATTAAAAGACTATCTTAGGATCCTTATTTTACAATCCCATTGTCCACATTGCTTTTAACTGTTGTCTCTTTTTTGGTATAATGTATTGACTAAATGTTGAATCTGAAGTATGACAGCAGTTAGCAGTAGAAAGTCTGATGAAATATTCGATAGCAAGGTACTGAGGCTAGGAAAGAAAAAGTGTTTTTCAAAGAAGATAGGCTCCCCAAGGGTGTCCAACTCACGGGAGCTGTTAAATTGAGTTTTTGTATGTAAATCCTTCATCACTAGTGCATGCATGAACCCAGAGAGAGGGGAAACGGATTTTCCACATTGCCCTAGCATTATGTTTTCATTCAAATTTATACTGCATGGGGACAAATATATTCCCCTCACTGGAATGAAGACATGAGTCTGCATTCAGAGTAAAAGGACCACAACTTTATTCACCAACAGAAATTTACAATGAACATCTCATTTTACCTGAATAACTCTAAGGAAGACAGGTGAGGAAGTGTCCCCATTTTGTTATCACCATTCCAGCTCAAGGCATCAGATTTTGTCACACCAAGGTTTTCATTGCCTGTTTACCACAAAGGTGAGATTGGCCCTGCACTGCACTGGCCAATATTCAAGGCCCTCAAATCCACTGGCAATGAGAGGTAGATTAAGACAGATCCTGTTCACATTGTAGGTGCCTCAGAATGCTACCAAGATAGCTGTTTATGGGCTTATGTGCCTGCATTAACAGCCCATTGTGGTCAAAGGAAGTAACCAATCATACAGCTCACAAGTGCTTAACAAGCTGATGCTTCGGCATGTTAGGCCAAGAAGACGTACAGCACAGGCCAACATGTATAGGAAACAAAGCAACTCATTTTCAATCTCCCTTTGATGAGTTTGCAGTGTTTGAGATTCTCAAAACCAGACACCTAGGCCTCACAATATGTGCCCAAACTATAGCACTTGCAGTTGAACCAATGCAAAAGGTGATGTGCATTAACACAAGCTCTTAGCAAACACATTACTTCCATTGGATATTAGAGCTGCTTTGAAATCCAGTCAGTTCTTTCACCTGTCGTTCTCTGGAAGGGCAGCCAAATTTAATAAACTCTTTTCAATATCACATAAAAAATGAAACAAAGTGGGGGCAGCAATTTTAATAGGATACCTTTCTTTTTCCCTTTTCTTTTTTTCTTTGTCCAAGAACCCATATTCCTCATTTTTCTATATTTGTTGTTTATTTAGCAATGGTTGAGCTTCTGTTTGTTGGGAAATGAACACACATTTCAGGCTGTGAATTGCTGATTTATTAGCCAAGCCAAAGGAAAATGAAACTGGAGCTCTTGGAGGACATCAAAGCAGCTGCAGAAGCAACACGAGCCACCCTACTAGCAAAATGCGGGGGTGACTAGCTTTGGTGCATAATGCATGAGAGGAAACATGAGCAGGGGGTGGCCAGGGAAGCTGTGAAAATCATTTCCAAAAACGCAACTGCAGCTGCTCTTGTAGTAGATCTTGTGCACAATGATTCATGTCTGCTATGATGTCTGATTTGTCACACATCCCTTCCCAAACACACCTGGAGCTTCAGGAAAGAAGGTTTACTCTGTCCCTTTCAAAGGACAGTCTCCTCCAAGGCAAGGGTGTGTTTGTCTCTTTAAGTAATAGAACGTAAATGTCCAAAGGTAGAATTTCCAAAGGCAAGCATATCAACAGCCTTTCTAAAACTGATTGCTGCTCTCCATGGTACTGAAATACATAGCCAGATTGACTTATAACTGTGGCACTGTCAAGTGCAAGGAATAACTTCAAGATGAAAGGGTGTATGGATTGCTGTCAATCACAGCTAGAGTTGTTTGCTTAATCATAATAATAATATTCTACCTTCTCACCTCAGTGGCCCCCAAAGTGGATTACTGAATAAGTGAACATAAAGAAACACGGTAAAATCCAAACGTAACAGGAAGTCAATGCAAAGAAGAAGAAAAAAAACAGTAATACAGCCACTTCACATATTGCTGATATGCAGAGCACTGCTAATCAAGTATTTTGTATTTTTATTCTGTGAACCGCCCTGTGATCTTTGATTGAATGCAATGAATAATGAAATAAATAGTAAATAAATTGACTCACACAAGCACACTTCAGGCAGACATGCAAATCCTGTAAATGATGAGAATGTACATTCTGATTAGTAGTAGTAGTAGTAGTAGTAGTATTGGATCTATTGATTTCATACCAGTGCAAAAGCACTTAACAAATGTGCACAAATTACCATCTGAAAAAGGGGGTGTGTGCATCTATAGAGCAAATGAACTCCATTTCCTTCAATAATGTTGTTGGAAACTAGCCAGCAACCTATCTTTATCAACTACAGTTGCCTTGGCTATGCAGGCATTATCAATAAAGAGCCACATTCCCCCTTGAAACCCTTCCCAATGCAAGCAAGCATGCTGCGTTTAGGAGATATGTGAGATTATTAGCAATGTTGTTGTTGTTATTATTATTACTATTAGGTCATGCTGGCTTGTTTGACTTTGCATTTATTCAAAAATGGCTTTCTGAACCAGCCATTAATAAATATATATATATATATATATATATATATATATATATATATATATATATTTGCTTCAGAATGCATCTAGTGGAAAGTCATTCCAAATTCAAGCATGTCACCCCTGAAAACCTCCTTGTTGAGGTTAATAATGCCAGCAGAGTTATTCATGGTTATCCCATCAGTGCTTGAGCTAAGCTAATATGCCATCATGGGGTTATCTTTAAATGAAGCTTTGAAGCACAGCGTTGAATGATTGCATTTAACAGTCAAGTCTCATAACAAAGTTGGCTTCTTCTTCAGCAAACTATGTGATTCTCCTTTGTAAAATATTAGTGCCTTGAACTATGCAAATATGCCATAAGCTCTCCCGACTGAGATGTATCACTGAATAATAGTTGCAGGACTGTGAATTTCTGGTAGCTAACTCAAGCTACCAGAAGTTGTGCTAGCAGCCAAAATGCTACAACACAGCCTTTCCCACCTGCTAGACTTTCTGTGGCACAAACCTGCAACTCACATTGCTGCAGTCAAATAGCATCTTGCATTGGACTGGGCCTGTATGAACATAAGAAGAGCCCTGCTGGATCAGACCAAAGGCCTGTCTAGTCCTGTAACCTGCTCTTACAATGGTCAGCTAGATGCCTAGGGAAGCCCACAAGCAGGGCATGTGGGCATCAGCATTCTCCCCACCTGTGATTCCCAGTGACTGGTATACAGAGGCATGCTGCCTCTGACAGCAGAGGTAGAACATAGCCATGATTACTAGTAAGCAATGGTAGCCTCATCCTCCATTATCTCTATAGCTGAAGAATAAGTATACATGACTGGAACAACATGGGATCCATATTACTGCAATAATAACTTGCATCAGGTTGTGTGACAAACATGGCTGTTTCTTGTACCAACATTGCTCCTCTCTGGAGTTCAGAAGGAACCCTGTATGGTGCAAAATTGTTCTTTCCTGTGACAATTTCTAGAGTGGAATAGGATCTAGCCATCTCTAAAACTGACCTGATAATCTGATTTTATCCTGTGAACCACCGTGAGATCTTGTGACGAAGGGCAGTATATAAATATATTATTATTATTATTATTATTATTATTATTATTATTATTATTATTATTATTATTATTACAAGTTAATTGACCAGTGATGCAGTGTGTGTGTGTGTGTGTGTGTGTGTGTGTGTGTGTGCCCTATGTACAATTCCATGTCCAGCTCCCAGTGCCAGTGCGGGACATCTCATGTGTCTTTCACTGGAACCAGAAACCTTAAACCAAGAGTAGCCAAAGTGGTGCCTTTCAGACATTGTTGCACTGCAACACCCAATGGCCTCTGCATGGGCAATGTTCAGAGTTCCAGGAGTTGTGGTCCAACAGCACCCAGAGGGCCCCATGTTGGTTATTCCTGTATCCAAATGCACAAGAGATGAGGTGGTATTCAACTAAATTTTACCCGGAGTAGAACCATTGAAATTAACAGACCTGACTTGGTCATATTGATTAATTTCAGTAGATCTATTCAGTTGAACACCACCCATGATGTTTTGATCATCCATATAGAGTCAGTGCAAATGATTGTTGTGGTCTATTTTAAGCTGAATAAGAGACATTTCTCATGATAATTTGTTCTTGCTCTTCCCCACTTAGTAAAGATAAAGGGAACCCTGACCGTTAGGTCCAGTCACGGACAACTCTGGGGTTGCAGCGCTCATCTCGCTTTAGTGGCCAAGGGAGCCGGCGTACAGCTTCCAGGTCATGTGGCCAGCATGACTAAGCCGCTTCTGGCAAACCAGAGCAGTGCACAGAAACACTGTTTACCTTCCCATCGGAACTGCTAGGTTGGCAGGAGCAGGGACCGAGCAACGGGAGCTCACCCCGTCGTGGGGATTCGAACCTCCGAACTTCTGATCGGCAAGCCCTAGGCTCTGTGGTTTAAACCACAGCGCCACCCGCATCCCTTCCCCACTTACCATCTATTAATTCATTTCAGGGGGGAGATAGTGCTACCCACCTCAAAAGATTGAAGGCTACCTTTAAATATTAGGCAGTGATTTCTGAGAAGCTCAACCTTTTCCTGAACTATAATCTGTTTCTCCTAAGGAATGACATATTCTAGCATACAACGATTGGTTGTAAGACAGCACTATTGCTGGAGGCTAACTATAGTGCAGGGGTGCAGCTGAAAGGTATTTCTTCTAATTAGCTTATCTTAAGCATAGCTGACAAGCACAGAGAATGTGTATTGGAGTGACACTTGCAGCATGATAGCTAGGTGCTGGGATATGAAAGATAGTATTGGAGCCTAGTCTCTGATTTGTCTTCTTTAGAGACAAAGATGCAGAACGCACCTTTGAAATGGGGAGTAGTGCAGTCGAATGGAAGAGCAGAGGCGACAGAAAACTGTCATGATGTTGTAGTCAGGACAAGAATTGAGGCTGCATGAGAGGAGCAGACTGAAAAGAGAGTAAGATGTGAAAATATGTGATAAGAACTGTTTTTGTTTCACTGTTTTTATTTAACCAGATATGAAAGTTGTCTCTAGGGGAAGTGGGTGCAAGAAGTACTAGCTTGCTGCTTAAGAGGCAGGATGTGTGACTAAAGGGATTTAAAGAAAAAGTCCAACCCCATCTGGTAGTGGTGGGGTAAGGTAAAGGTAAAGGATAAAGGACCCTTGGATGATTAAGTCCAGTCAAAGGCAACTATGGGGTTGCAGCGCTCATCTCGCTTCAGGCCAAGTGAGCCGGTGTTTGTGCACAGACAGCTTTCCGGGTCATGTGGCCAGCATGACTGAACTACTTCTGGTGCAATGGAACAGTGTAACAGAAACCAGAATGCACTGAAAAACCATTTACCTTCCCACTGCAGCGATACCTATTTAACTACTTGCACTGGCATGCTTTTGAACTGCTAGGTTGGAAGGAGCTGGGACAGAGCAACGGGAGCTCACCCCATCGTGGGGAATCGAACCGCCAACCTTCAGATTGGCAAACACAAGAGGCTCAGTGGTTTAGACCACAGCAATAAAGGCACCAGCACATCCACAGCCCCATGATGGCTGGGTTGAAGGGTGGGGCAAGCGGGCAAAAGCCTACTCTGGGCTAAGCCAGTGTGGGTGAAAATTTCTTTGGTGGGGGGTTAATACAGAGGCTTACACCAAATTCCCAATTAGACAGACTTTATTCTGTAATGCATTGTCGTACAAAGTCTAAAATAGTCTGCGAGCAGTTTCCATCAGTACACACCCTATATAGGAAATATGCATCATTGTAGCTGTTTCATTCTCTAGCCAACCACATTCTGCCATCCCAGCACCTCGCCATTTCTTCACCCAACCACAGTCCTTGAAAATAAAATTAAAAATTAAAAAATTCCTTCCAGTATCACCTTAGAGACCAACTAGGTTTGTTATTGGTATGAGCTTTTGTGTGCATGCACACTTCTTCAGATACAAGAAGTGTGCATGCACACAAAAGCTCATACCAATAACAAACTTAGTTGGTCTCTAAGGTGCTACTGGAAGGATTTTTTATTTTATTTTATTACAGCAGACCAACACGGCTACCTACCTGTATCCTTGAAAATAGTTATTCAACCCATGTACATTCAGAGCCCTTCTTGCACCTTATCTGGTGTTATTTTACACTCTAACAATAAGCATTATTTTCCTCCTAAACTGGTTCTTACAAGTTTTGTGGTCAGGCTGCACTTTTGCCTAGTGGCACTGGCCTCACTGATAGTTTTTTTCCCCATAATTTGCACCTTGCCAGCCTGAGGGTAAAACAGTAATCAGGTCTGGCTAAAATAACCAGGCGAAGTACAGTGGTACCTCTAGTTACGAACTTAATTCGTTCCGGAGGTCCGTTCTTAACCTGAAACTGTTCTTAACTAGAGGCCTGTTTTCACTAATGGGGCCTCTTGCTGCCACTGCGCTGCCGGCACACAATTACTGTTCTCATCCTGGGGCAAAATTATCAACTTGAGGTAACTCTTCCAGGTTAGCGGAGTTTGTAACCTGAGGTATTTGTAACTCGAGGTACCACTGTACTGGGAGACCTCCACCACATCCAACACACACATACCCACGTTAGCAGACCAGGTGTTTCCATAGTGCCCTGAATTGTTCAATAATCCTGTCCATATCATTACTGTACAAACATGTCCATGCAAATATTAGAGTTGCTGAAAACAGAATCCCTGATCTAGACCTTGTGCAGAGGCAAAATGAATTTGCTTTCCACCACAAGAATGAGCTTCAATTAGCTTTAATGGAAACAGTCTTAAAATAGTTACAAAGTAAATGTTGGCAAAAATAAACATTGCACTTAAACTACCAATGTTGTCCAGTCTTCTTTCTACTCCTGAATACAGTTCAATAAACCTTCCTCTCTCTGGTCCCAGAGAAAGATCCTATGCTTCTTCATCACCCCTGAACTTCAAGGACTGACTGAGACACTTGACTTCTCAGGTTTCATTTCCCTGCTATGAGAGTGATCTGGGATGAGTCATCAGAAACCTCCAACCCCTTCCTTGTCACATTTGCTGGAGACAAACCTCCTGCCTAATGCAAACTTCACAAACTATTTTCAAACACAACACATACAGACATAGCATTTAATGCATATTAAACTTACATCTTTAACAGCCAATACAAATTAATAATAAGTCTGGCAGGCAGCCTGACTGAAATCTTAGAACAGAACGAAATGCCTCTCAAGTCAGTGGCACAGCAAATATTGTGTGGAATAGCTCCAGAGAAACCTGGTGATTCCCCTGATATGCTGCAAGAAATAGTTTTTTGTCCACCTTATTCCCTACCCAAGGAGCTCATATTTAAGAATATATGAAACTTTCATTCTCATCCGACCCACCCACCCACCCACTCTATATCATCAGGCAACAGCATATTGCTGCTCTCAGATAGTGTGGTGCTCTGGAAAGCTGTCACATCAGATGAGTAAATGAGTGGGTTGTTTCAGTCTCAGTTCAAACAGCTGTGCAGTTAGGTAATTTTAGACTCTGGACTGCATGGTCTTAATCCCACTTTAGATAGTAATGTGTGCTATTTCACTTACTTCAAATTGTCTTAGAGGGTCTCCCTGTTTAGATGGTGATGTATTTCGCTAACTAAATAGGTAAAGGTAAAGGGCCCTCGGATGGTTAAGTCCAGTCAAATTTGACTATGGGGTACAGTGCTCAACTCTGCTTTCAGGCCGAGGGAGCCGGCGTTTGTCTGCAGACAGCTTTTCTGGGTCATGTGGCCAGCACAACTAAACCACTTCTGGCACAACGGGACACCATGACAGAAGCCAAAGTGCATGGAAATGCTGTTTACCTTCCCGCCGCAGTGGTACCTATTTATCTACTCGCACTGGTATGCTTCCGAACTGCTAGGCTGGCAGGAGCTGGGATAGAGCTATGGGACCTCACTCCATCACAGGGATTCGAACCACCAGCCTTCTGATTGGCAATCCCAAGAGGCTCAGTTGTTTAGATGACAGTGCCACTTCATCCCCCCACTGATTAAATGGTCTTACTGGGGCCATGCTCTTTGAATGGCAATGTCCATTACTTAATTTGCTTCAAAAAGTAGCAAGCTAGCCCTGTTGTGTTTGGGAGCCTGCTTGCTCGTTCTGCTGTGTGGGACCCTCAGCATCTGCCCCCAAATCCTGACCTGTTTCCCTTTAAACTGCAGTTAGGCCTGTGCTCCTTGGGTGGTCTCAACAAATGCCTTGCTATCTTTCACCTGTGCTTCCCTGCCTGTAAAACAGGGGTATGAATGTTCTTATTCTTCACAGGGTTGTTGTGATGATGAATGTTTTAAGGATTATAAAGCCACTTGTACACTTTTTAAAAAGCTCTCTAGGCATTCGTATTTTTGCTGGGATGCTGAGTATATAAACACAGACCTTCCCATTGTATTGGAGACAATGTTGCTCTAACAGCATTTACAACAATACACTGTGTTGTTCTCAAAGATGTTACTGGGAAGAACAGTGCTCAGCATCTGTTCACTAAGTCCAAGATCAATATTTGAGATTTAACTATGGTGGTTCTTCTAATGAATGGTTGTAACTGGAATCAGGTGGGCAGTATGAAAACAAGGCCAGTATTGACTTACTAATAATAGCACACGATGGAAGGTGCATAGGTGGCTAGCAAGGAAACTAAGAGACTGGGATTCAATTCACTGTTCTGTCAAAGAGATCATCATTAGAAGTCCTCCTCTGGGTGATCCCTCCATGTTAGGGCTGGCCACTGAGCAGAAGGAACATCACATTTCTGCAACTCTCTGCCCAAGGAGGCTCACCTGGCACCTCCTCCTCCTCCTGTCTCTCTCTCTCTCTCTCTAATTTTTTTTTAAATTTTATTTTGACAAAGTAATAATCATAAAAAGATGTACACCCCACCACCGAGACCATTCCATTGTAACTATCCAACCTCCCAAAATTTCAACAGGTCTTGCGATGGTTTGACCCCTTTCCATTTTAACAGTACAAATTCCAGAAAACACCCTCCATATCTCCTCAAAATCATTTCTCCTGCATATTCCCTGTCTTACCTTAATGGCACATTTTAATTCATCATTAATAGCTATATCCCACACCTCTTTATACCATTCTTCCATTTTATATTCTACTTGCCCCTTCCACTTCCTAGCTGTAATGATTTGTGCAGCTGTCAATCAATTTGTGAGCAAGTCCTTCATAGCCTGTGAACTTTCCAGGGTGTTTAAGGAGATAACAGAAATCACTGGGTTAAAGCTGACCAAAAGTCCAGAGGTAGCATTATTATCAATTCACGATGGCACCTTCTTTAATATCTTTTCAGCACTGGGCAAAGAAGACCTTTTCTGTTTTCCTAGGTTTTGGTCCTTCACCTTCTGAAAGTGCCTTGAGGTCACCTATGGTTGTAGCTCATTGAAAGAGCATCTGCTTTGCATGCAGAAGATATCCTGTTCAATCCCTTGCATCTCCAGGTGGGGCTAGGAAAGACCCTTGTCTGAAATCCTGGACAGCTGCTACCAGAACAAGCTAAGCCTTGTTCTCACTTGGAGCAAGGCAGCCTCTATGTTCCTAGGGTTTTTCTTTCTTTCTTTCTGCTGCTTATATGGTTTTGTTGTAGGCTTATTGTATTGCACTGAGATGGGGGATTGGTTTGAATATTCTCTCCCCACGCAGTGACTTTGGCTGTAAAAAAGAGATTGCTTCGACAAACTGGATGGACAATTACAGCCTTTTGTTAGGTGGACTAGCAGTGATGTTTCTGCAGGGCCGTCTTAAGCATATCTGGCACCGTGGTGCAAATATCCCTCCGGTGCCCCACCTGCCATTTCCCAGAGTTGTCAACCTTTTCCCAAGCCTCTATGGGGATCACTCTCCTGCCACAGGGGCTTGGGAAGGAAGCTGCATGCCCACCAGCCATATAGTTGGTGAGGTGCAGCTTCCATCCTAAGCCTCTGCGGGGATCACTCTCCTGCAGAGGCTTGGGAGGCAAACTGCATGCCCACCAGCCATATGGTTGATGGGGCACAGCTGATGGGTGTGCAGCGAAAGGGGAGCTCCTGGCAAAGCTGCGCAGCTCTCCCACTCACTGGGGCGCCCCTGAGAGGTTATCGCCCTGGCGCAACGCGCCAGTAAACCCAATGGGAAAGATGGCCTTGTGTGTCTGAATAGGTGGCCTTTACATAGGAAAGGAAATCGCTGAATGTTCCTTCTGGAAGGGGACAAGTCCTTATTCTTCCATCTTCCCCTGTTCCTGAAAGGTCATCCAGCTGTATCTTTGTAGACTGAGAGTGCAAAGAGCCAGAGTGGTACTATTTCTTGGGATATCTGGAGGGTCTGGGTATCCCTCAGAAACTTATTGGGGAGCAGGATCTGTTGGAGTATTAATACTGCAGCTCCCTACTTTATGCTCAGCACGTCTATTTGTAAATAAATGCAAATATTTCAAAATGCCACAAGGCTCCTGTGATCTCCTTCCAAAGGAAATGGAGTGACATGACTGGGACTCCTCAACACTCCTAAGTGGGGTGCTTGATAGCTCTCCACAGAATCAGACCTTGTCAGTCTCTCTCCATGTGTGTGGCCTGCGGTCCATGGACTTGTGAGACTAGCCTAGTCCCCTTAATGTTCCCTGCAAGATCTTTCCCTGTAGCTGCTTAGCCAGTGTCTCCAGTCTCCATGTATGTGTGTGCATCTGCAACTCTCTCTCTCTCTCTCTCTCTCTCTCTCTCTCTCTCTCTCTCTCTCTCATTACCTCTGTAAATGCTGCAAAACTACAGGACCCTGCAGAGCAACAAACATGCATGAGCAGGAAGCAGCTGCTTGAAGCAGTTCTGCAGTCCCTTCTCCCTCATTTTTTAAGGAAGAGCAGTTGGAAAACCTGAAGTGTCTATGGGGTGGGGGTGGAAAACAAGATCCCTGCAACCTTAATATCTCACTTCCTCCCTCCTCTCCTTTAGCCACTATGTGTGTGCCCCTGTGTGTTTTGAAAGTGTGGTGTTTTCATAAAATAAACCCCCAGCCCCAATCCGCCAGAACCTGAAGGATCACCAGCAACATGCAACAACCAACAACATGATCATAGAAAGGGAGGTGATGAAGAAAGGGGGGTGTTAATGTTTTTTTTAATGGGGGGGATCCACCCTTCCACCTGGGGTTGTCTTTTTCAAAAAGACAAAGCAATGTCAAAACTTTTCTTTTTGCAAGCTGCTAGGAAATGGCAAATTGACCAGCAGGAGGCTGTGGACTCTCCTTCATTGAAGGTTTTTGGGCATCTGCCAGGAATGTCTGAGTGAAGATCCCCTGCCTTGCAGGCAGATGATCCTAAGGGTCTCCAACTCTACATGCAGCCCTAACTGTTCCCCTATGAAATTCACCGCACACCACTGGTGTGGGCAGGTAGGTGTTTGTCTGCTTGTGTTGATTGGCTGGTTAGATGCAAACATGAGATGGATTCTCGCCAGTATTTACAAAAGGTGCAAGCAAATAAGCTGAGCAAAGGCTGAATCTACAGAAGCATCCAAGGTGTTAGCTGAGCAACAGCTGTCAGCAGCATCAGGAGACTTCGCTCAAGAAACCCCAAAGAGAAAAGGTTCCTCACAAATGGAGTTAATTAACTTAGGGAAATAAAAAGAAAAGGGGGGTTGCTTCTGAGGGAGCCTTTTTTCTCATCTCTCTGTGGCTGAAAGGGTCTGTGGGTAGCACCCCTCCTGCTAAGTCTCCAGAGTAAAGTAACTGGTGCACTGTTAAATATTGCTATTAAACTGTTTTCTTGGGAGTTGTTTTTGATTTGCATGGAATAGATTAAAAGTCTGTTTCTAATCCCACCAGATTTCCCATGGAGTATAATTATACATGAAACAGAATAAGAAATGTGGGCCAACAATTACCTTAATTAGACTGTGGTTACGAAGCTGTCAGTGTGCCTAACCCCACCAAGTACGCAGAGAGAGGACTGGGGTAATGGAGTCGTTGATAAATGTTTGCACAGCAAGGGAATTAATTACCAGTATAAATAAATAATAGACTGCAAGACCCTCAGCCAGCAAGCAGGGCCCTGCCCTTTAAAAGCCACTTATACCATGAGGGTTGTCTAAGATTCTAGTCCTTTTGACTGCCCCTCAGGGAAAGCTTTGAACTGCTGCTGAACTGTTGATCCTCTTTATATTTCAGCCTGCACCACCTGGATAAATAAGTTAGAGATTGCAAAATACACAGCCTTCCTTTCCTTTGCATGGATGTTGGCTTGTTATTGGCTCAGGCACCAGGCTCCCTCTCAGTCTTTCCCAGTAGGAGGTCAGGCCCTTTGTTTCAACCTGGGATCACCAAAATGTAAATGGTGTGCACTAGGGCCCCTTCCCTTTTGCAACCTGTATTGTCCTGGCATATGTGGTTGGGCTCGAAGCAATTAGGAAAAATAGGAAGCCTTATACTGCGTTATATCATTAGGTCCATCAAACTCACTATTGCCTACACAGACTGCCAATGGCTGCCCAGGTTTTCAGACAGAGTTTCCCCCCCCCCGACCCACCTGGAGGTGCCAGGGATTGAACCTGGGACCTTCTGCATGCAAAGCAGGTGCTCTACTGTGGAGCTTCAGCAATTCTGCTATGGCTGAGAGGATAGGGATCTTGTCTGTGGAGCTGGCAGTGCGACTTTGAGCCCTTGGATCTTGGATCTTGCTTCTGACAG
This sequence comes from Lacerta agilis, assembly GCF_009819535.1. Classification (NCBI taxonomy): domain Eukaryota; kingdom Metazoa; phylum Chordata; class Lepidosauria; order Squamata; family Lacertidae; genus Lacerta; species Lacerta agilis. Next base: position 84,215,606 of record NC_046314.1, on the reverse strand, counting down.
AACTGTCACTCGCCAGGTGTTCAAAAGACAAGTAAGCCTTTGTTGCTCCCAATCCCCTGTGGGGTATGATCTCACTCCACCTGCTTCCAAAACCGATGCCTTCTGCAGCAAGCTAATGGACATGGCTCCTTTGGAAACACAGCTGTGAGCTCCCTTATTGCCTGTCCTGGTTCGTCCATTTCCTGTCTAGCAAATGGTTCTTGAGCCCTGGCCTATAGTAGAACTGGTCCTCTTGATAGGGCTACCTTGAAGTGAGCTCTGTACGCCATGTGTTATACTGCTTTTCCTCCCTTCCTTTTGTGTATTGAGGGGTTTGGAATTCCTGTATGCAGGGATGCCTGGGGAACTTGGGTGCTAGTGTAGGGTGCTGTTGGCATCATTGTGCCTGGAGTGCGGGTGGGGTTAGCTGACATAATAGGGGTATCTTCCTGTCACATGGACAGATTGGCTCTTCTCATAACAGGCTGACACGGGGGAATTACATTGTCTCTGTAACATGTCCATATCACTGTCATGTCATCTCCCTCTTGGTATGTCCACACATACCCAGGTCTGTGAAGCAGGTGGCCTGATGGCTATGGAACTGCCTCTCAGCAGATCTGCAGTGGGGGCCAGCTTAACCAATCCCTAGGTACATGACTGAACAACTGAACAACAAAGGTTTTCTTGATGTAAGCTGCTTTGGATGGGCTTTGCCTAGAGAAGGAATATTTAAAATAAAAATAAAATCTCTTATGACATCTCTGCAGCAACATCTCACCGGCACATGATTATTGAATACCGGCAGTCTTGGCATGAATGTTGTGAATGTAGCCATTGTTTTTGCTCCATTTTGTGGTTCTCAGAGCAGTGTGCTTTGGCCTTCTTCTTTTCTGACTGGCAAAAATGGGATAGGATGCTGTGACAACCTTGAACCACAATGCATTTGTGGAACTAGGGCAGGGGTCTGCAACCTTTAAGACAAAAAGAGCCACTTGGACCCGTTTCCAAAGGAAAAAAAAAAAAACTGGGAGCCGCAAAACCATTGCGACAATTAAAACAAATATAACGCTGCATATATTGTTTCTTACCTTAATGCAATAATAATAAATAACGTATAGGAGCCAATGCAAAGTATAATTAGTAAAAACAACAGGAATAAGTTCTTACTTTTTTGCATTGACTCAGGGGCATACCCAGGATCAAAACTGGGGGGGGGGGCAAGCCATGGTCGTTCAGGTTGTGACATTTCAGCACGGAAAGGCGAATGAAACCAAAATTTTAGGGAAATTATATATAATTATAGCAGTGCTTTATTACAGTACTTATTACAATTATTTGCTTGGTTTTTTTAAAATTTTTATTCTAGTTACATGTCTTATACCAGGGGTGGCCAACTCCCAAGAAACTGTGATCTACTTTCAGCAGTGATCTACCCCCGTTTTTTGGGGTTCAGCTCAAAGTTGTTTTGGGGGGGGGTGGGTGGGAGAGAGGGCTTCCCCCTCTAAGATAGGTTGGCAAGCGAACTAAGAAAGAAAGAAAAGGGGGGGGGATTTGGTTTAGAAAGGGAGAGGGAGGGACACAAAGGGAAAGAGAGAAAGGAAGAGACGGAGTAGAAAACAGATGGGGGTGGGAATGGAAAAGTGGGGTGGAAAAATATAAATTGGGGGTGGGGTGGGGAGAATATCTATTAAAAATATGTAGTAGTTTAAAAAATAAAGATAAAGGTGGAAAATCTTTTTCTTTTTCCTTTTTTTGAAAACAAAAACAAAAGGGGAAGAGAAAAGAAAAAGGGGGGATAGAGGGAGAAAAGGGTAATAATAAAAATTCAAATAGAGTGGCTGCAGCAGCTGTGGGGGTGTTTGTTTGTTTTTCGTTTGTTTGTTTGTTTGTTTGTTTGTTTGTTTGTTTTAAAAATGGGATTTCCCCCCTTGGATTAAAAAAGGAGGGGAGGAAGAAAAAGAGAGGGGGGGTGGGAGAGCAAGGCAAAAAGCCAAAAAGCAAAAAACAGGTTTGGGGGGGCACTGCGCCAGGCACTGCAACGCACCGGCCTCGGGGCTGCGGGCCCCCGAGCCGCCCTTGGGGCTGTCGTTGAGCACGTATACCGCCCACAGCGAGCGCTGGCGAAGCACCGGTCCGTTGCTCTCTGGCAACACCTCGGAGCCCGGCGGCGGCGCAGAAAGCGCCTCGGCGACGCCGCCGGGCTGCTCCGATGAATCCCCGCCGTTCACTCCCGCTGCAGGGGGCAGCTGGGGCTGTTGCTCCGCGGGCGCTACAGCTGGGACGGTGCTGCCACCCACCGGGTTCTCCATGGGGCGAAAGCGGGTGACTGCGCCCGGGGAAGTCGGCGAAGGGAGCCCCCGCCCTCAGGGCGCGAAGGAGGGAGGAAGGCTCATCCCGCCGGGCCAAAACAAACTTCGCCGCCGCGCCAGAGGTGGGAGAAGAGAGATGAAAAGGTCGGCGATGCCTTTCTCCCATCAGCGCGGCTCGCCTCGAGTGCAGGAAAGCTGCCCGGAAAGCTTCCCGCAGGGTTGCCGGCAGCGCCTGGCCCGCGGGCCGGTTCTTGCCCCATGCCGATAACCATTTAATTATTATTGAAAGGGCATTGAAAGGGGGCATGCCGGAGCCGCGGGAAACCTGTCAGAGAGCCGCATGCGGCTCCGGAGCCGCAGGTTGCTGACCCCCGAACTAGGGTATAAGATTGCTTTGATAACTTTTTGGTAATCAACCACCAATTCTAATACCTTTCTAGGGATGTAAGGAAGCAACAATTTCCCTCCCAACCTCTGTTTCTCACAATCAGTGTTGTTTAGGTTCCGCTACAGTTTGGATTCCACTAAAACTTACGTTATTCGTCTCACTTTCTGCTCTGGCTGAAACTAACGTAATTAATTATGTAATTAATTGTGCTATTAATTCCAATATACCTCAGTGGAAGGGAAACATTAAAGACAATGCAGAAAATATTGTAATTGTCTCATATTTGTAGACTTAAAAACAAACAAACCACCGATAGCTAAAACTGCTCGTATTCGCTTGTGTGATTTCCATTCCTGACCTCAGACAAACATGCAAATTGTGGCAATTTCTACTCCTATTTCTGTTTCTAATCAAATTTGCTTACATCCCTGCACTTATCTCTCTCTTCTTTTGCCACCATGAGAAATTGGAATATTTATCACATATTGCTCTAAACTCAGTAATATGTAAAAAATAAAATAAAATAAATCCGATAGATTGGGTTAATATGAGCAATTGAGTACCTTGATAATACAGTAAAATACTCAGCTCAGCTGGGTGTTTCTTTCTCTTTTCTCTCTCCCTCTCCCTCGCTTGTTTCCTTTTTCATTGGATTTCTGCAATTTTCCCTTGATACTGTCAATTTTCAGAGCCTGCATTTAAATCTTATGAGTTAATATTACAAAGCGTTAAGAAAGATTGAAGGGCAGCAGTAACAATATCATTTTAAATGTCACTGTAAATTATTTTTCTCCTTTTTGTGAGGGAACGTGCTTCTTGCACGTTTCTTTTCATTTCTTCCCCAGGTATGCAATGTCTCCTTGCTTCACATGTTTCCATACCCATATGCCTCCACATTTCTAGCCAAAGACTAAACAATACCTGGCCTAAATGGCCTGGGCTAAGACTCTCATACTTTTTCCATGTGAAGTCCCCATTGTCAAAGCTGGAGTCAGATGCAGGTCAGCAATAAAGCAAGCAGATCTCCATTGTCAGAGACATTAACTCTTTATCCAAGGAAACAAACATACAACTCAGCCTAGTGGTCTCAGCAACCCTTCCCAGTAGGTCTTGCCCCTATGTGGAGCAAGACCCTTCCTCTCTCTGATGTTTCCCAAGCAGTCTCAAACTGCATCTTCACACTTCTGACCTCTGTTCTGCTTTTCTTATTACTCTGCAAATTCTTGGAGACGTGGGGTGGGGGGAGCTTGTCGCAGCAGGAGAAGGAGACTTCCTGGATTCTGCAGCAGTCCCTTGACACACACACACACACCGCTTCAGCCTTGGAGTCTGAACTGCTCCCTGTCGCAAGCTCTTCCTGCTCATTCAAACCTGTTGCCCTTCAGCATTCAGCCCCTGCTCCCAGCTTTCTCCCTCTGACCTCTCCTCAGTGTCCCACAACCAATCCCCTGGCTCTGAGCCTTCCTCCTCTGGGGTTTCCCTTGGGGGTTCCCCAGCTGGTGCCTCCCACCACTCCCCTTCATCCAACCAGTTCATGAAACCCACCGGTGTCATGCCACAGCACCTGCCACCTAAAGCAGCTGCTTCACTCAAACTAATGATAGGGCTGGCCCTAAACATAAGCTGCTTTCAAGACCATGTTGAGCAAAAAAGGGTGACCATGGAAGTAGATAATGCCAATAAAACTTAGGAAGATGCTTTGGTGACCAATGACCTAGCAATTACTAGCTAATAAAGTTGCTAATTACGTCAGTAACATGGATCCACTGAACATGATTCACAGAAGGTACATCTGCAGCCAAGGCCGCATAGCTAAGGGCTGTGCAGGTAAGTTAATCTCCTTCTTTTGGAGCAACCCACTATCAGCTTCTTTTAGCACTGGAAGTTGTCAATTACCACACTGTCTTATAGGCGCATGACATGAATGAAGCAGAGTGGCAATGTGTTGGATGACAGTAATTGGGCAGAAAAATGATTTTCAGTGGGGACTCTTATCTGCTGAGTGGCTGGAGTTCAAAACAGTTAAGCACTGCATCTGCCCTGATGGGTAACATTAAACGGAGCTATGGGTAAATCAAAATGTGGCACACGCCTCCGTCCAAAGAAGTTGCTCCCATAAAAGACATTAACAATCTCTCATTCTCGGGGATCAGCATGGCAATAAGTCCCAATACCAAACTCCTATGGAGTGAATTATTATAAGCTTTTTTCCCCTCCTTGCTACATCACATAAGCCTTTAAATTCAGGAACCTTTCAGCCTGACCTGTCCTGCAGAAGGATTTTGTGCTCTGCTGATAGAATACAGGAGAATAACAATGAGCTTCTGTGATGGAGACCCTCCCATCCTGTAGGCCACGTGGGACACTTACAACCCCACTGGTAGATTCAACAAGAGGCAAAGGTCATATTAATTACTCAGTGTGGCTACCTGCTGTCTGTAGATATTCTTTCCATTGGAAAAATCTGTTCCATTTAATTTTTTGTTAAATGTGGGGGTTTGGGGTGGGCTTTTTTCTAGGTAATGTCCACATAAGTGATTAGCAGAGATGTTCAACTGACTGCAGGGCTAGAGGTTATGAATTATTTATATAAGTTGAGGGAATAACATCAAGCCCCACATTTTCCATTTCTGTTGAAGCCTCCTGTCAAATGCAGAAAAGGTTAATTAGTTGTCATGCAGGCATTTTGGGATCAGAGCTCTGCTCCCTTGCTTGGAAATCTGCAGCATCTACTGTGGCTCTTTGTTTCCCCTTCCCCATTCCTTCCTCGCCATGACATAGCTGCAGGGAAAATGGCAATGAGTAAAATTATTTTAGACCACTTACAGATGAGTTTAATCCCCTAACCAACACTGAAGGGAGTGACTGAAGGGTAATCTCCCTAATGTTTCCAACAAAAATCCCCCCTGTATTATAGTTTTGTAAGGCAAGAAACTTAGGATGATGCACTGGATCCCCCGACTTCCCCTATTTTGTTCTTACAACAATCCTGTGTGATAGGGTAGGGTGAGGTAGGACTGACTCAAGGAAGCCCAATGAGCATCATGGCTGTGTGAAGATTTGAACCCAAGTCTCCCTGGTCCTCCTAGTCCAACATGCTGACCACCATGCAGATGGGAACTGTGTGGCAAGGCTTTGAAAGCCCTTTGTGACCCTCAAACAGAGGGGCTGCACAGGAGAAGCGGGCAGGATAGTAAAGGGCTTTCAAAGCCTCCCTGTGTTTCTCCTTTCCATCCCCAGTGTTGGAAATGGAAGGGAATTGTGGGGGGCAGGAAGAAGAGGGGGAAGTCTCCCCTTTGTTGTCTCACCACCAGCCCCATGACTGCTACCACCACTAAAGGAGGCACACAATAAATGCAGCCTTCTCAAAGCAAGTGCTTGGAAATGGCAAAAGACATGTTGACAGGTGGGTGCGACAACCCACCTAACAGTCATATGACAACATGTGACCGACAGGTGGGTAGATCCACCTTCCAGTCAAATTTGGTCCATGCGGGTGATCCCCACCCCTGCTTTAAACTGAGTCAAACCATTTGTAGCTTAATGTTCTGTTTCATTTGTTGCTAATGTTTCCTGCTGTTATGCTCAAATAATTATAAGGCAGCACACACATGCATCTGCTTTATTGGAATCCAAATAATCTGTCTTTGTAAATGTCAGTTGGGGTCACTACTCTCTGCATTTATATGTGTATCAACCCTGCTGCAGAATTTACTGCAACTGAATGTACTTGTTTGACACTCACTGTGTATCTTGGGGCCAGTCAGTATCTATGTAGGAAGCTGCTTTATTCCAGTGGTCAATCAAACTGAGCATTATCTACTCTGACTGGCAGCAGGTCTCCAGGATTTCAAACAGAGTTCATTCCCAGCCCCATCTAGAGATGCCAGGGATTGAATCTGTGACTTTCTGTGTGCAAAGCAGATGCTCCACCACTGAGCTATGGCCTTTTCCCAAGAAGCAACTCTAATGCAGTTTGTGGGTTGCATATTGAAGAGCCAACACCTAGATACTTGTGCAAGATTGCACTCAAATACAGCTAGGTAGTACATGAATGGGTTAGGACAATAGAGCTGTGTCCCTAGACTCAAGCTAGGTCATGTCCTCTCTTCTCTGATGAGGAAGGAAGTGAAGCCTTCTTCTTCCTGTACCCTAATTCTCTCTCCTCTCCAAGAAAGAGGTGTCTAAGCAAGCTGCAAGCTTAGAGCATGTCTTTGAAGCTATCTTTCTTTATTTTATACCCAAGAGTATTCTGCCTATGTTCTCCTTGCTGCTGCTTGGATAAATGCACTAATCTGACCTTTGGAACATTTTGTAAGTAAGGCATTTTAAACTTACTTAACAGTGTGTGGTCTGCTCATTGCAAAAGGGGTAAAAAGAGAGGAGCAATGCTTGCAAGCAAACTAAATGGGATAAAGGGGTCTAACAAGCTATATTCTTAATGCTATATTGCTGCTTGACTTTTGTGTGTTTAAACTCTGCTACTGGGGGCTTTCTCCTGCTAGAGCGTGTGTTTAGCTCCACATTTTGAATCCAGGCACCCAGCCAATTCTTTTGTTATTTACCCCACACATGGGGGGATTTACATATTTTCCCTCCCACAATACTGACATGTCATCTGACACAGTGATCAGAACAACCTGATAACATATGTAACGATGGATCGTGTTGCTAGGATGGAAATGAGGTGCACAGTTTGAGTTGGCACTGATGTGCCGAAGAAACTATGGCACAGCTAAACAATTCTCTGTCATGTTGGCCTTTTCCCTCATTTGGATGCAGCATCATGCCTCAGTCAGCTAGATGGAAAGACAATGTAGCTTGCTTTTGTTTTTTTTGCCTCAACACTGAGCTGTCACTGTAGTTTTATCCTCTCCTCCACTGAGCAAGCTCGTTATGTATAACCCAGACTGAAAAGTCCATTATAAGCAAAGATTAAAATACATAAAATATACAAAAAAGGGGAAAGAAAGCATATGACATTGTGCATTTACAATATCCCTGTTAACAACATCAAACTAGCATATAAAGTAATGCCTCTCGCTTGGCTGCGTTCCCGTAGTTCTGCAACAACAATTGCAGCTTTATGGGATGGCAATACAGGAGGTTGAAGAGGGCGATTTATGTTGGTGTGGATGGAGCTCTTGCTTTGTGTACAGTTTACCTCTGGGAATAAATAGTGATATGACTGTGTTCCACAACCAGATATTTGGTGCTTTGATTAAGTTCTGCATTAAAGACAAGTGAAGCCATTGGTGTTCTTTTAGCTTGGAGCCTGGCTGCTGGAAGTTCATTGCAGCTAGCACTGCTCTTTGCTTCTCTTTGTTAATGCTCAAGAAAACCAGGCTTCAGGGTTTTTTGTTTTTTTAAAAAGCAAATAAATGAATTGTGAGTCACTTCCCTAAAATAAAACAGTCTGTTCTTCCATTTTGGTTAACAAAAAGAAGGCTGGTGTCATGTAGCAAGCAAGAGACAGAGCTACAAATCAGGAAAGTCCCAGTTCAAATCTTGCCTCTTTCAAGAACTCACACCATTCTCAGTTGCTTGGGTTCCGTTTGTTGAATTTGTTTTTAAACAGCAGGTAGCAGTCGTCATCGTCGTCCCCCCAGATCTCCACCACCCATTATGGACAGGTATTATCAGTGCTATTTTGCTAGAAAAAGAGGTGCCGGAACTCACCATGAATGCCTACCTTGTTCTCTTATTATGGCAATGGCATGAACCTGAGACTTGCTGGAACTGAGTTCCAGTGAATTCCGGCTGGGGCGAAAAAAAGCTGTGGGTATTATGCCTAAACACTTTCAGCCCTTATCTTAAAAGTGTATAAATCACCTCTTTCAGACTTCCAGATTGCTGCTTACCTATTTTTGTGTCTTCAATTCCCCCCCACCCTTTGTGCATCAACAAGCAGTACTGAAACTACCGGTAAGTTCACAGTCGAGTTTTGTTATGTCTGTTTTGTTTGTTATGTATTTCTTATTTGTCAGAGAAAATTTCGATACAAATGGTTTTGTTTTCTTTAAAGTAGTTTGGCCTCAGCCTTAGCCCCCCCCCCCCACATCTGCAGTATGGATAGAATATTAGTACTGATTTCAGCTTGCAAGTTTGTGGTAAGGATTACAATTAGATATTGTATGTGGCATGTTTGCAACATTTGAAAGTGTCATGCAAATGCTAAGTATTGTGAAGACAGCCACAGCATACACTATTTCATCATGCCCACCTTTCTAATTTTTTCTTCAAGCTAAAAGCCCCCATTGTTGTAACTGTTCTTCATGGAGGAATTGCTCCAGCCTAGTGATTGTCCTTTCCTGCACCTTATCCAGCTTCTTTAAGAGATGCAGAGACCTTCACAGAATACCATAAGTTTATATAAAGGTATTGCAATACTGGCAGATTTATTTTCAGTCCCTTTCCTAATGATCCCCAAAACTGAATTCACCTTTTTTCACCACCCCAACACAGCAACTGCCCACTGGATTGATATGTTTTTTTTCCATCTACCTGTCCACCACAACCCCAGAATCCCTGCAAAATTATTGGTCAGCTCTGGGCCAAGAAGAATTGTTTCCTTATTATAGTTAGCTAGAGTCTGGCACTTTTTTGGTTGAAGCCACTCAGATCAGCATGCATAGATAGATAGATAGATGAGTAGAACCTCTACGCCTCCACTTGTGGACGTTCCAAGTTGCAACCCCGGAAGTAACCAGCGGGTTTGCTGCCATCCGCGCATACGCAGAAGCGGTTAATCGCCGCCCGTGCCTCCACACAATGGCGCTTCGCCCAGTGACCCATTTCGCCATAAGGACGGGCTTCTGGAATGGATTGTGGTCATGAATAGAGGTTCCACTGTATAGATAAGCAAATAATACATACAAAGAACTGTGTAAAACAATGTAAAATATGACTGCATGAAATATTATAGGGTAAAAAGGTAATGGACCCCTAACAGTTAAGTCCAGTCATGAATGACTCTGGGGTTGCGGCGTGCATCTCGCTTTATTGGCCAAGGGAGCCGACGTTTGTCCTCAGACAGTTTTTCTGGGTCCTGTGGCCTGCATGACTAAGCTTCTTCTGGTGAAACCAGAGCAGTTCACGGAAACGCCGTTTACCTTCCTGCCAGAGTGGTACCTATTTATCTACTTGCACTTTGACGTGCTTTCGGTGGTACCAATTACCGTAGGAAAAAGGAAGTTTGATCTCAGGAAGTCAAGTAAGCAGTATACTTTCGGCCACAGGGATTTGCAGAAATTTAGTAGAGTCCCAAAAGGTAGAAAAGAGCTAGCTGTGCTTGGTTTTGCCCATTCGGCTTCCAAGCACATAAGTTCATTTATCCTCCCAGCTTCAGAGGTTCTGCAGCACAGCTGCTGGGAGGGGAGGGGAGAAAACCCTCCCGGGTGGCTTTTTCAGGGTGTGGCACAGTGCCAGGCACCCCTTCAAAGGTACCCATGTGGTGAGATTGATGACAATATTCAGGCACTTCACATTTAATAATTTCATAACTAATTAATATAGTTGTTACCACAGAGTGGAGGGGAAAGGATGATTATTAAAGGTTAATGTAATTGTTGCACGTGCTGTGCTCTGAATTGCTATAGAACTTTTCCCCCCAAGTCGTTTAATTGAATCTATAAGTAACAATGTAATTACATTTAATAATGTATGGGCCACAATGTTCCCCAGTGAGGCTGCTAACAGCCTACAACTCCGGTTGTGTGGAGGAGAGAGAGAATAATTCCATTGGCCTTCCTGCTTTTCTTTTACACTTGGATGTCATGATCTTCCTCTTCTGAGTTTATTCCCAACAGATCGAGTAGCATGGCCACTTCACACATCACACACACACACCCATACAAAAGGGGAGAGACAAGAACACAATTTTGCGCAAAATGCACATGTATATGTTCATAGAATTAGAAATAATTACTATAATAGAAATAGAGCACAGGTGTATCCCCTGCACTTACATGGGGGCTACGTTCTGGGCCCCTATGCACATAAGTGAAAATTGCATAAGTGGGGAGCACCCACTTAAAAGTCCCTAAACTCCTGTTCTCTCCCCTCTCCACACAACTTTCTCATCAACTAGATGAGCTGGAGGCTGGAGGATGCACAGGAAAGCGATTGCTGCTGTGCTACCCCACACATCAGCTGTTAGGCAGGGAGGCTGAGCAGCATAAACAATGCCCTGCTGTGCCTCCAGTCTCCTTGGGACTTCCTCTGCCCTCTCCTCATGAGCCACGAGGACTCTTCAGTTCTCTCCCACCATTTCCTGGTTTGAATTTATCTATTTATTTATTTATTTTCCTGGTGCCACATGTATATCCGGTCAAATGCGAATCGATTGCACACAAGTGGGGGACGCCAGTACATTTCACAATAGTAGGGGGAGAGGTGGTGACCAAGTATCCCAAGTGCCTGTTCAGTCTTCTGTTCAGATGTTCACTGTCAAGGGGCAGCTTCAGCAGTGGCAGAGTTTGGGTTTAAAATTTCAGTGGCACCCTGAGCACCACCAAAATCCCCCCCCCCCAGCCTCTCATCTTCCAATCTTCCATCACTGTTTGCAGCACCCTTTCAGGGCGGTGCCCAGTGCAGGTGAACTGGGCACCCTCCCCTAAATTCATACCTGGCTTCAAGGCCCTCCCTGCTCTCCTTTATGAAGGTTCTTTATCATTAAACTTACCTTGGAATAGAATTGGCCATTTTAATGGTCATTCATCAGGTTTGGAGAGATTTGTTTGGAGCAACCCTTTTTAGTTTTGACTTGTTTACACAGGTGTTTGATAGCTGAGGGTTCTGTCCCTGGGAACCCTGAAACTGTTGGTTCGAGAGTAGTGATTGTAGGAGTTTTTAACTCTTCTTTAGAAAGTTGTTCTTAACTGGTTTTTGGAAGTTAATGGGATTGGCTACAAACCCATGGAGATCTAAAGATTCAACTGCCTTGTGATTTTATTTTATTTTTTACATACAGAGGACGAGTCATCAGTGGAATATTCTATTTCTACAGCGGATCTCACCCACAGATTTCAGGGCAAATTATTGCCCTTATTCCTCCACACCCACTAGCTGCACTTATATCAGTTGGTCCTACTTTGCATCATGGTATCCAACATTTTATGAACTAATCTCAAAAAAGATTTATGGTGGTATTCAATTTGTTAATAAAGCCAATCTGAATAATAGGCCTAGTGTTATGTTTCCTTATATTAACAGGTATAATTACAACACAGAAATATGTACTTATCCTATTAATGGATTTGGTATTTCTTAGCTTAGTAACTATGGCACTTGGTTCAAATTGCAGCCTAGGTGTAAGAGATTGCTTTTTCAAGACCCTCCTTGCTAAGTACACTAACTTGTTACATTGTGCTGCCAAGAGTTCAGCTTGATCTGCAAACGTTTGCTGATAATAACACTTCTCTCCAAGCTATGAAAAGCTTCACCTGCTAATTTTTGCAGTTCAGGTGCCTGTTAAAGACAAAATAAAGCAGCCCAGGACATTGCCCCCCCTCCATTATTATATATATTTTTTGTAAATAATTTTAATTGTTTTTTTCAAAGCTGTATAACAAAATACAACTATTTAATTGACAACACTGCTCCAAGATTAGAATGGACACTTTCACATAATGAGAAAAGAGGGAAATGGTTTTGCTAATTTATATGTAGTGATGCAGATTCGGAAACAAGCACAACAATCTGAATAGAAATTGCTTTTTATTCCCCATGGGGCGAGGAGAATATGACCAGGTGACCTATATGCCAGCTCAATCTGCTTTCCGGCTGCTAACTGTTGATAGGCAACTTCATCTGTTTTTTTAAAACATTTTGTGAATTTTAGAGAATACAACTGCAAAAAAAATCAATAGAATGTAGAAATCAATCAAAGGGAAAAAAACAATGACTGTGGCTGTTCTTTATTCTTATGGTTCTTTGCCTTTAAACAAGACTTGGACAAGCCTTCACCTAGATGCCTCCTTCAAATAGAAAGGAGGATCTTTTCTGCAGTGGTTCTTCATCTTTAGAACACTTTCCCCAGAGATGTGCATGTGATTTCAATTTTTTTCAGCACCAGACCAAGGCTGTGTACACACTATACCAGGCATAGGCAACCTTCGGCCCTCCAAATGTTTTGGCCTACAACTCCCATGATCCCTAGCTAACAGGAACAGTGGTCAGGGATGCTGGGAATTGTAGTCCAAAACATATGGAGGGCTGAAGGTTGCCTATGCCTGCACTATACCTTCAAAGCACATTCAAAACACAGTTTCCCCTCAAAGAATTCTGGGTATTGTAGTTTTCCCCTCACAGAGTTACAAGCCACTTTTAACAAACAACAGTGCACAGAATTCTTTGAGGGAAGGAAAATTCTTTAAAGCAATATAAAGCTTTCTGGGAAATGATTTATAATGAACTGGGGGGGGGGGGTGAAGGTGTCTTTTACCACAAAAGCAGAAGTTTTTTCTTTTTGGTTTAATAGGTCGATACATACCCAAAGACCAGGGGGGGGGGGAACCTATTTATGTATGCAATGATGGCTGCCTGGGTGATTTACGTGCAGAAAGGGAAAGAAGAAGCAGTTCCAACCAGCTAAAACTGATGGAGTATGCAGAGATGGCCAAATGGGAAGAATAAGAAACCAGGAGGAGAAAATGTTTAATAAAGATGGGGGGAGGGGGGAATTATTGACTATTTTAAAAGTTATTGTAAACAACTTAAAATGTTAGCAGGGTTCATAGAATCATAGAATCATAGAGTTGGAAGAGACCACAAGGGCCATCCGGTCCAACCCCCTGCCAAGCAGGAAACACCATCAAAGCATTCCTGACAGATGGCTGTCAAGCCTCTGCTTAAAGACCTCCAAAGAAGGAGACTCCACCACACTCCTTGGTAGCAAATTCCACTGCCGAACAGCTCTCACTGTCAGGAAGTTCTTCCTAATGTTTAGGTGGAATCTTCTTTCTTGTAGTTTGAATCCATTGCCCCATGTCCGCTTCTCTGGAGCAGCAGAAAACAACCTTTCACCCTCCTCTATATGACATCCTTTGATATATTTGAACATGGCTATCATATCACCCCTTAACCTTCTCTTCTCCAGGCTAAACATACCCAGCTCCCTAAGCCATTCCTCATAAGGCATCGTTTCCAGGCCTTTGACTTGATTTTGGTTGCCCTCTTCTGGACACGTTCCAGCTGGTTAGTATCCTTCTTGAACTGTGGTGCCCAGAACTGGACACAGTATTCCAGGTGAGGTCTGACCAGAGCAGAATATAGTGGTACTATAATGTCAAATGAGCAGTAAATAATATATAAAGAAATCTTTAGAGAAAACAATTAATTAAGGATTTTTGTGGGTATGAAGAAATAGAGATCAAGTAGAAGGAAGTACGGACCGGGGGGGGGGGGAGTCAATTTGATGTTCATTTTTCTTTTGTTAATTTGTATGCATTATTGTAAAATGGAAAATGATAAATAATTTTTAAAAAAGAAAATATTTTTGTACACCAACCATTTGAATATTGACAGTGGTGTCTCACCCATTCAGGTGGATAGTTTTTAGATTCTTTTTGTTTTATGGTGATTACTGGTGGTAATTTTGTGGTAGGAAATGTATAGTGGGCAACATTTAACAAGATCACTTTTAGCTGTTATTATTGTTGTATTGTTTAAATATTAAATTATTTGCCGTGCAAGCCAAATTGATCTATTGGATATAAAGTGACATATAAAGCTGTTATTGTTAGTATTAGTGTGACATAGAGGACAGTCCTTTCTAAAGTGTGACATATGGCTTCCCTGTATGCTGATGGGGCTTTATATAAATCCTAATTTATTCCAAGCATCCCCACCAAGAGTTGGTCTACCAAAACTGAGAGGCAGCATACCCCTGTTCAGGGTGGCATTCCTCTCATGAAGTTAGCACAACCGTTTTTACTTGGTACAAAAAAAAGTGGAAGAGATTTTGCAAATCAGGAAAGTAAGTGGCTGGCAGAAATACATTTAATAAAAGGAAACTGTTTCCAAACCCAAGTGATAAAAAGATGCTAATGGGTTTAAGCAGAGGGTCCCAGAAAGAGGTACTTAATTTACACTTCAGAAAAAACAACTGTGTGCAAATTAAACATTGATCATAAAAGCCAACTCATTAAGTTGTTCTAATTACAAAATACTCAACTGTTGTTCAATTTGAGCACAATTACCAGCAAACAAATATTTAACAACAATCCCCTTAATATATTAAGTCAATATTTTTCTTACAGACTTCCAGAAAGAAATGAGTGTCATAAATTCTGTTGAAACAAGAAACAATCTATTTTAAAGAAAAACTATGGTTACATATTTTGGTCTTTAAAAGTCTAGAGTCAGTTCTGCAATCTGTGGGTGATTGGAAAGGTTCATATCCACGGACTGAATTGTTTAATCAACTATCTTAACTAGGTAATTTTTTAAAAAGTACTTGGAAGGAATAAGTGCAGCTTGATGATTATTGGCTTGTCATAACATGGAGATGTACCAGCACTGGTGGAATTTATCTTTTAAAAAGCAAAAACCATCAGAACCAAATCAATGGTTTAAGATGCCAGGGGTATAGCAGGAGAGGTGGCAGGTAAGCCTCCTGAATTTCGCAAAGGGAAGGCCACAACCAACAGTGGCTTTTCTCCAGTTACCAGGTGCCTCTGCATCAATGACAGGAGCAACTGGGAAAAGAACATTTGTAGGCAACCTAAGCATGGGAGCGGCCTAATGTAGCAACAGGCATTTCCTGAGATACCTCAGTCCCGAGCCAGAACATCAAATTGAGATTAGAAATGGACTTGTGGTATGTTGACTGTATCTTAAGGGGCCTGCAAGGAAACCTCCAGTTTTCCTTTTGGTATGGTTTACTCCAGTGGTTCCCAAGTTTTTTATGGCCAACGGTTCCTTGGTTCCACAAACTCTTCCTCAGTGCCCCCTAGGTAAAGGTAAAGGTACCCCTGACCATTGGGTCCAGTCGCGGATGACTCTGGGGTTGCGCGCGCATGTCGCTCTATAGGCCGAGGGAGCCGGCACTTGTCTGCAGACAGCTTCCAGGTCTTGTGGCCAGCATGACTAAGCTGCTTCTGGCAAACCAGAGCAGCGCACGGAAACACTGTTTACCTTCCCACCGGAGCAGTACCTATTTATCTACTTGCACTTTGAAATGCTTTCAAACTGCTAGGTTGGCAGGAGCTGGGACTGAATAACGGAAGCTCGCCCTGTCGCGGGGATTCAAACTGCCGACCTTCCAATCGGCAAGCCCTAGGTTCAGTGGTTTAGACCACAGTGCCACCCGCGTCCCTTCAGTGCCCCCTACATACACTATAAAAAGCACTTTCCCACGAGAGCACAGCAGCCATTTAGGGTTCTGTGATCTTACAGAGATCTTGCCCTGAAAAAAGCACTTATTTGGGGTCTCAATCTTGCATGACACCTCGAAACCCACGTTTTTGGGCACTGTGAGAGCACAGCGCCCCCCCCCCCAGTGTGTCTTTCGGGCTCTGTGATCTTACATGGGTCACATGACTCACACGGTAACACGGATGGGAAGATATGTGTCCCGGTTTTGGGAGTCAACAGTGTAAATGTTGAGCTTTTCTTTCATTAGGGTTCAGAGACTCTTGCCTGGTGTCTGTTCCACCTCTGAATAATACCTGCTTTTTCAGGCTGGCCTCAATGCGCTTTTTGTTAAAAGTTCCATACCCAGCTAATTTCAGAGCTTCAGTAGTCAACTGGCTCTTCACTAATTGAAACAATCCAAAAGTATTTGCAGTTTGTTATTTTTCTCAAAAAAAAATAAATGATCCCTGACAAGTCCCATGCTTTCCCATATGCAAAACTACAAGGTTAGCAGGAGTTTCATCTCTTCGTACACAATGGTTAAAACATTCTGCCAACCTCACCAGCTTGCAGCTGTTTCTTTCATGTACATGAGGAGGCCTGGGGACTAGGGGAGGGGAAAGATGCACTTCCAATTCATGTTGGTGACCTCAGCCAAATACGTTTCACTAATGGCACCGGGTAAGAAAGACTTATTAGTATTCATTTTTGCAGCCAGATGACAAAATTGGCTAAGACCTCATTTATTCTGCATATATGCTCAAAGTTCTCTTTTCTCACAACTATCCAGAGGTTATGGGGCGATATTAATGGCGCTATTTGGAAAATGGAATTGCATGATAAATTTGGATCAATTAACATTTGTTTCGTTCTAAATCAATGTAAACAGTAGCATTAAAATAAAAAGCTATGAATGAAAATCCCTTTCTCATTCATATGGAAACACTTCACAAAATGTTAATGTTCAGGTGGTTGGAGCCAGCCTACGTTTTTGCTGTTATTGGATCCTGCTGAAATCAATTGGACTTAAAATATTACTAGCGCTCTCTCTTTCTCTCTCTCTCTCTCTCTCTATATATATATATATCTGCTTGATTTACTTCCATCTGGACGTCGCTACAGGACTTCATATACAAAATCGGCCAGGCACAAGAATAGTTTTTTCCCTTGTGCCATTAAATTGTTAAACTCGTAGTTGTATAGCTTAAGGGGAGGTAAAATATGGGTGGGGTTTCTTTGCTTCTTTGTATTGTGAGAGGAACAGTGTCTGTATGTTTACATTCCAATGTAGCCGAAACAAATTCCAAGTATGTTGGAAAATGTACTTGGCCAATAATAAATTATTCCTATTCCTATATAGTAAGGTCCGTGGGGTGGTTGCTCGCGAGTAACCAGGCAACACTCCAAACCATCTTTTATCAGGTTTATTGTGCATGCTATTTACAGTGCAGAGCTACAAGTTCATGTCTGTATCAGTCACTCGCAGAATCCGGGAGTGGCCCCTTCCAGTTGTGACCCCAACATAAGAGTTTCGGTATTCCAAATCTCCGCCTCCCCTCCTTGTGTTTTATCCCTTTGCGCACTTGGGGCACCGGAAATGGCGTGTCTCCCTCTTCGCCCGCTGAGCAAGGGGAGTGCAGGGTCTCTCCAACATCCCCAGAGCCTCTGCTCTCAAGACCTGGAGCTGCCTGCCCTTCCCCACTGGATACCTCGCTGTTTCCTCCACTGGAGGAGGAGGTGCTGCTGGTCAGGTGGGGCCGGGGCTCTCGGTAACATCCCGAGAGCCCTTCCACCACCCTGCGCTGAGTCGGGGACAGTTCCCTGACATATATATTTAATGGAACCTGTTTTAAACTTTGTCTAGATACAGTCCGAGGAATTTGATGATTTTCCTTACAAAGTAGGGCTGAAAATTATAAGGCCTTATCCTTCAGAAGGGGGGAAATATACATTTATTTTCTTCCTTTTAAAATGCATTTTATTCTGCCCTGCCTTTCAGCACGCAAAAAGAACCACAAAGCAACTTCCACATTAAAAATGCAAAAGTACAATAAAAATAATAAAATAAAAGCAAGTATTAAATCACGAAAGAAGTAGCAAAAAGTATCAAACAAATGGATCTGTTCTAAAAATGCATTGTGTTGTATCCATCAAAGTCATTATGTGAGCAGAACTTCTTTGCAATGGACTTTTCTCTCCCTTTCTTCCACTTCTGTACCCCCTGCACCCCCAAAAAGATCTATTCTGGGATTTTCCAAAAACCTCTCTAGAGCTGGTTGGAGAAGGAGGCATGCAGGAGGAAGAGAGGGAGGGCAAGTTTCACTGCTTGAATGTAAGTCATTCTGATTGTGCAATGAATCCCTTGCCCCGGAAGGAGGTTAAAATAGGTTCAGGTAAAGGTAAAGGTAAAGGGACCCCTGATCATTAGGTCCAGACACAGATGACTCTGGGGTTGCGGAGCTCATCTCACTTTACTGGCCGAGGGAGCCGGCGTACAGGTTCCGGGTCATGTGGCCAGCATGACAAAGCCGCTTCTGGCGAAACAGAGCAGCGCACGGAAACACCATTTACCTTCCGTTTATCTACTTGCACTTTGATGTGCTTTCAAACTGCTAGGTTGGCAGGAGCTGGAACAGAGCAATGGGAGCTCACCCCGCCACGGGGATTCGAACCACTGACCTTCCGATCCGCAAGCCATAGGCTCTGTGGCTTAACCCACAGCGCCACCTGCGTCCCATTTAAAATAGGTTCAAGGCACAGTGAAATAAAAAAATCTTTGCCACCCTCCTAAAATTTGAGAGAGAGGTGGTCATTTGAATTCCTTTGTGGTGTGGAACTCCCTTCCAAATCTGGGTGCCACCACTGAGAAGACCAACTGTTGCGTCCCAGCCAAGTGCATCTCCAAAGGTGACAAAATACAGATCAGGGTCATGTGGAATATTGTGTTCAACAAGTATATAATCTGTGTTCTTGTGTACACAAATAGTTGGGCTGTACACTAATACAGCTTTTTACATGCAAAGTTCATCGAGTGTACGTTCTGTGCACCTATCAGAAGTGTACCTAGAATCGCTTGCACCCTTGGTAAGAAGGATGAGAAGCTCCTGTATTTGATCTCACTGTAGCAGCAGTGTCATGTCACCACATACATCAGCATCATACATGCCATAGTATGGTGGTGATTCTCTCCCCCCCCCCCCGGTATCCCTTTGGCAACCATGTACCCAATAGTTGACCCGTAGAAATTAACAATTGCATGCACTTTTATGCAGATACCTGCAAAAGTATGGAGGCAGTTTGTACCTACGTTCAATGTACCATGTCAACCATCCTTAAGAGATGGCAATAAAGATTTATAAAATTACCAGTAAATGCAGCTGACATTCTGTTGAAATCCTCTCCTCCACATGTGGCTTGGCCTGTCATCAGACTTCTTTTTAAATAATATTTTTATTGATTTTCCATTTTATATAATTAAAGTACAACCTTATTTTCACACATTGATGATTGCTCCTATGAGCTGGTTAACTTCCCTGTCTCCCGTCTCATGGTTACCATAGTTCTGTTCTATGTCACAGCATTTTTACTCTTTCCTGTTTGCATTTCATTTACCTCCATTGTCACCATTTTAAATAAATATATACAAAGGTATCAATCAAAAAACTTTACAAGTTTTCTTAAGTCATTCCTGCTAGTGTTGTTAATTGTTTGCAATTGTCTTTCAAATATTGTATAAATTTACCCCAGTCTTTTTGGAAAGCTTGATAACGCTGGCTTTGGGTTTTCCCAGTCAACTTCGCCAACACTGCATATTCCACCACCTTCATCTGCCACTCTTCGATCGTTGGTAATTCCTGTTCTTTCCATTTTTGGGCTAACAAAGTCCTTGCTGCTGTAGTTGCATACATAAACAATTTTTGGTCTTTTTTGGAATTTCTTCATCTACTATACCTAGTAAAAATGCTTCTGGATTTTTTAACAAATGTATTATTGTACATTTTCTTTAACTCATTATATATCATTTCCCAGAAAGCCTTTACTTTACTACAGGTTCGCCACATATGATAGAAATTTCCCTCTTTTTCTTTACATTTCCAACATTTCTTATCTTTTGTTTTATACATTTTTGCAAGTTTAGTTGGCGTACATCATTTTCATAATATTTTCTTTTAGTGCACTACATGGCCTGTCATCAGACTTACATTCTTGGCTGCTACTTCTATAAATCAACTCTACCCAACAAAGATTTGTAAGTATGGAAATAAGATGGCCCCCTCTCTAGGGTAATTACAATGGCTGGGGGCTTGCAGACCCAGGTGCCTGTTTGTGGGCCCAGGACCACAAAGGGCTATGTTAACAACAAATGGGTGTGGGTGCTGAATCTAGCTCTGATAGTGCCATTTTTCTGTTTAGGAGAAAAGACTGTAAGAGAAATGTTGTGTTGAGCCCTCATGTTGTGCTTAGATGACTACATTATGGCTTTTCCAATATACGGTAAGCAGAGCAACGAACCTCAGGGTGTGCAAAATAAGGACATCAAGCTGCCTGGTTGAAACAGTAAAGCAATTGGGTCTCACTGACAGACTCTGAGTCCCCAGTTCAAGAGCCGCTTTGCTTTCAAAGTCAGTCTCAAAGTGAGATACACACACACACACACACACACACACACATCAACAGAGCTCCTGCAGGCACTCCGAGTTGCAATGAATTGCCAGTCTCTAGGCATGTGCAATCTTGGCTAGCTGATAAAGCTCCATCAATAAAGAAGTACGCATTTTGAAATGTGCAGCACTGTTCTCTCCAAACAGTGCTGCCACCCTAGTGGTGGGACTGTATGAACTTACTTGGCTTTCCCTCCTTCCCTCTTCACATCTTCATATTCCACCCTCACATCAGTGTGATGATCACGCACAATTGCCTCTTGCACACGTTGCAGGCTCGCACTCATTAGAGCAGGACCGTTCATTTTGTACACATCTTGATGGTCCAAGGGAGGCTAATCTGAATCAAGCTTCCTGAAGCACATCCAACACCCACAGTCTATGTGTAAAATTTCTCAGCTCTACGGGGCATTTCTAATTTTCCATTCAAATGATTTTCTCTTTCAGTTCCTCCACTTTGTTCATTAGAAATGTGAATTCAGTTTTAATCGGGAAAGGATCCAAGTGGCTTCTTGCCTATGCATAAAAACGTGTGGGTTGGTTTTTTTTAAAATCACCCTTAACTACAAGCAGCACTCTGCTGCTTGCTAAATGGCAGCATAAACACACATTTCTTAGTATAGCCTTAGTATAGGCACATCTTAACATATTAAAATAGGGGTGAGGAAGCCATGGCCCTCCAGATATTGTCTGACTCCAGGTCTCAACCAGCCAGATGGATGGGGTATAAATAATAAATTATTTATCACCATCATCATCTCTTTCCATTGGCTATGCTGCCCGGGGCTGATGGGAGATGGAGTCCAAAACAACTGGAGTGTCCCCATCCCTGTAGCACAGGAATATCCCCAATGTAAAGGCACAACTGAAAGCAAGGGTGGATAACCTATCTAATCCGAGGACCACATTCACCATCTGGGTAACCTTCCAGAACCCACATGCCAGTGGTGAGTTTTTCCAGCAGACAAAGAATGTGAACTTTGTATTTATGTAGTAGACTAATGTAACACATATCTCTCTATCCTTCATCCAAAGCAAGCAGGAAGTATTATCAGAGTTCAAAGACATATTCCAGTCAGGCAAAAACACTCAAGGAAGGGTACAAGCAAGACTGGTGAGGGGGGTGTTTTCAGATCGAGCATGCAGATTCCCTCCAATTCTCAGCTGGTGTGCCCGGTAATGGACAGAGTATGTTGAATTCTGCACATATTTTATGGTGTTTTGCAGGGGGTGCTGATTCTCAAACCAAAGTGTACCAAACAGTGTATATTTGTGGAACTAACACACAAAATGGCATTCTATTGCCTAAAGTACAGTCGTACCTCGTGTTGCGTTCACTGCGGGTTGCGAACGGCGTGGGTTATGAACGTGGCAACCCCAGAAGCGTTTACTTCTGGGTTTTGCCGCACGTGAACATGCAGAAGCATTCTGCGCAGGTTGTGCATGTGCAAAAGCGCAATATCGTACTTTTGCACATGCGCAAAAGCTCCGCTCAGGTTGCAGACTTTTCAGGTTGCGAACGACACCCCGGAACGGATCGTGTCCGCAATCCGAGGTACCACTGTAGTACCACTTGCTTGGCTGAAGTAGTGACGTTGTTGGTATATTTGATTTATATTCAGCTGTACTGTATTTAAATGATTGCTTTACTGTTTAAAATATTGCTTTTGATGTTTATTTTATTGCATTCAATAGTTAAATATGGTTTTATTGTATTTTAATGTTGTTCCTCACTCTTGTGTGAACAATGGAGAGCAGGTTAAAAATAATTTAAGTAAATAAATAGGAAGATCTACCTTTAGTTCCGTTCACCTGGGATAATAAAAGGGGGGGGACCTCATTACTCTGTGTATTCAGGCAAAGTATTGTACTCACATGTGATGTTCCCATTGCCAACTGAGCATGCACCATCTCCTTAAGTAGACGGTTAGGTTTCAACACAGCTGCCAACATTTTTCGACTTGCAAAAAACTCATTAGCACTTTAAATAAGGGGGGCAGTGGTTTGTTGTCAACCAATCACCTTATAGGCAGCTACAAGCAGAAGGGCTGTAACTCAGTAGGAGAGCACTTGCTTTGCATGCAAAATGCTCCTTTCCTGGCATTCCAAATTAGGAATGGAGACGGATGCTGTCTGAAACCCTGGGGAGCCACTGCCCCTCAGTAGAGATAATACAGTGTGAGGTGGACCAATGAACTGACACAGTATAAGGCAGCTTTCAGATTTCTGGAACATAATGAGAAGAGTCAGTAAGCCAGAATTCTTCCGCCTACAACCCCCTTAACCAAGATGATTAGTGTAATTGGTGTCATCGGTGATTATTTGTCAGGGTAATCCATTTGTAGCAATAGTTCCCCATCAAGCCAGAGATAATCCTGATTCTGTGTGGGCATATCATATTGTCCCTAGCTGGACAGCAACAAATATTTGATATGTGCACAAATAGAGGAAAATGTTGATTTATTATTATTATTTATTTATTACTCAGGAGGCCCAAGTATAGCTTGAGGGCTATGAGGATTAAATAAACTGGATCAAATTAGGTGAACTCAGCTGTATTAAGGGGCTCAGCACTTAAATCCTACTTTAAGCCCTCCGAGGGCTTAAAAAGGAATGCAATAGTTCCATTGTGACCATCAGGCAAAGCAAGTCTCTCTACCTCTGCCCAAGGCACATGTGCTTTTCCACGACTGTTTAGTTCTATTTAAATGGTGTATAGGCATTTTGCTGTCCCTGAATGCAGGAGTAAATTCCGCCCACAAGGATAGTCATGCTTCATTTCCAAAGCATTGCTAAGAACCTGAACAACATGAAATCTCCAGGAGGGTTTTACTTTGTAAATAGTGTGAAGCCCACCCAATGCATCCAGCAAAAAAAGAAAAAGGTCATGGAAGAAAAAGGAATAGAATTTGAGCAAAAGAAAAGGTTTCCTTTCAGAGCATCATTTCACCTTGCTAAAATGGTCCATTGTGTCTATGAACTTCAGAGAAGGACTTGGCTTATGAAGATCAAATGATGCTTTTGCAGTGATTTGTCATGTTCCCTAATGGCAAACAAGTCAGGGATCACCAAGGCGATATAAGCATGACCCATGGGACACTGACCCTGTTTTCTCCCTTTTTAGTAGTCAGGAACTGTCTGCCGTATCCTTTGACAGCTCACTGATGAAAGCATTAGCAATAGAAGAAGCGATCTGTGGCAGATGCCTGGAAGATTGCACGCTCCTTGCAAAGGTTGTGGCACTAAATGAAGTGTCTTCTGCCAACTCAGTAGGCACGAGGGAATTCCAGCAAAGCAAACGCAGTTAAGAATGGAAAGGAATTGCAGCTGTCTGATTTTGTTCAGTGCTGTGCTGAAAATTTATCCCACTTTTTCTTTTTAACATTCTCTGTTAGTTAAAGAGGAAATAAATTGCATATAAAATTAACAAAAAAAGAACAGAAATTGTGGTGACATTCTCATGCATGCAGTGCAAAACTTTTTTGTACTTATCTTACCTTTGAGGTAGGCAAGGGGTGTTTGTGAGTACCAATTTGGGGCGGGGGGAGATTTAATTCACTTAGCATTTCAAGCAAACTTACCCAATTTTCACTTTCTGAAACAATATTAGAATTACATATCTTTTGAAATTTGCATATCTATGAATTTTGCAATGCAGTTCTCCAGTCAAGTTATGTGTGCAAAATATATATATATATATATATATATGCATATACTGGGGTAAAGTGTGCATAGAGATGCATATATAAGAGTACAATGCATCCTATTAGGGGGAATCACTTTGTAAAAAAATACTCACGTTACCAAAAATAGCTACCACTTCTGACAGCCAACGTGGTTGCATGAAGAAGACACAATGTTGGGAATAGGGCTAAAATCATGGCTCCACTCCTGATAAGCATGGTAATGTCCTAAACATGAATAGCAAATACTCCAAGCTTCCATATTATCTTCTGAGAAAAATCTTCTGTAGTACGGACTTTGTCCCACCCCCCACCCCCACCCCCACCCCTTTAAGCTCAGTGGTAGAGCATCTGCCCTGCTTGAAGAAGTTCCAGGTTCAATCTCTAGTATCTCCTAGGGCTGGGAGATGCCACTGTCTAAAATCCTGGAGATCTGTTGTCATTCAGCATAGACAATGTTGAGTGAGATGGCAACTTCCTCTGTTGTTTTTCCTTCCCCTCAAGACCAATAACACATGAAGGCTTTTGGCATGTGATTAAAAGCAGTATGGAGAACGAGGAAGACCAAAATTTCAATAAAGAATGGGGAAAATATATAATTTACCTTAAAATCATTCTAAACAATTAGAAGTATTAGCAGGACTGGAATGACACTTGTAGTTTAACATTGGAGTATGTTTGTAATGGTATTATAATAGAATTGGATTAAAAGAGAAGATGCAGGAAGAAAAAGGTTAACATAAGGACCCACAAAGGGTAGGAGGGAAGTCCATGGGAAATTATGGAATTCTCTTTTTGTTTTGGTTGTTTGATAATTGTTTGTAAATTTCAAAATCTGAAAAATAAATTCTCTCTCTCTCCATATATATATATATATATATATATATATATATATATATATATATATATATCAGTACGGAGAAATGGCATCTCCTCTTAAAGGATGCATTTTCTCGAATGGGAGAGGCTGAAGTGCAATATAAGTTGATTAGAGCCAAATATTATCTTTTCTTGAAGAATGTGAAACCATTTAAACGAATTGAGAATAGGCAAAATTACTAGTATAATGCTTTTCTAATTAAAAGATGAGACACTGACAGTGTATAAACATTTAATATAAGCTGCTGATTTTTATCTTTTTAGTAAAAAGGGAATGTGCCTGTATGTTTAACGCCAACTATAACTGCGTGCGATAAATTTAATCTTCTTATGTTAGAGAGAGAAGGGCAAGGAATAATTAGTTTACCAGCCTTAGCTACACTAGACGGTAACAGCTCCTGACAAAATGCCAAAAATAATCAGAAGAAGCTTGGCAAATAATACAAACAAAAAATTATGGTTCCAATCTTCAGGCCTAGAAGGGGTTCTTAAAATAGTCATCTCACTGTCTAGAATTGCCAGGAAGGAACTGAAGCAAAATTAGATTTAGTAAATGGATGAGAGGAATTAGTGGAGAGAGATGAAATTATAAAAAATGATGTGATAAGTATGACAAAGAGAGGAAGTGGCTTATCTGTATCTGAGGAAAAGGAGCAATATACGGTAAATATCCTAGGTAACACACAAAGATTAACAGGTCACAAATTATTTTCCAATAGGCAAATCAAAGCTTCGAACAACCCAGTGGGCAACATTCACTGTGTTGTGAATATTAAGCACCTTTGTGAGTCAGATTTGGAGCTTCCTTCAGAGTACAAAGAGAGCAACAGATCTATGTCTGTATTCAGAGAAGACAGCCAAATGCATTTGAGACATCTTTGCACTGGATATGAGAAAGGACTTGCTGTAGTCTGATATCCAGCTCATCTCAGCCTGGGTTTCTTTTCCCCATTCGCCTAAGCTCATTTATCTTAGCTCAGCTAACCAAATAGGCACTACAGGTATCTAGGACTTTTTAAGAGCAACCAAATACCCTTTCCCTCCACCATGCAACCGAAGAACCACATGAGATGAGAACCATGCACAGCCTATAAGCCTTGTATATGCTAGGTTCCTCCATCTCCTTTGACTTTTTTAAATCTAATGAAAAATCATTTAAATATATATTTTACATTTTATGTAAACCACTTAGATCAAGGTTTCTTAACCTGTGGTGCATTGACCCCTGGGAGTGTCCATGAATTGGACACAAAAGGGGGGGGTCCTTTTATTTCCATCCTGTTAATTTGAAAATGTTGGATGTATGTGTTCTGGTACATTTTCTAGGAAGGTGTCCAGAGCTTTCAGCAGATTCTCAAAGGCGTCCATGACCCTAAAAAAAACCATTGGCTTAAAGGTTTTTGTTATTAATATAAATACATAGAATCACAGAATTGTAGATTTGGAATGGACCCCAAGTGTCATCTAGTCCAACGGGAATCTCAACTAAAGCATCCATGACAGATGGCCATCCAAAATCTGCTTAAAAACCTCCAATGAAGGAGAGCTCACTGCTTTCTGAGGGAATCCATCCCATTGCTAAACAGCTCTTACTGTCATAAAGTTCTTCCTGATATTTAGTCGAAATCTTCTTTCTTGCAACATGAGGAACATTTCATGGCATCACTTAATTCAGGGATGTGGCAGCTATTTTGAGGTGAATGACTGCATTGTCATGGAAGACAGATGTCAGGGGGTGCATTCTAAAAGTGGGCAGAGCCCTATTCAAGAGTGGATGGGGCCAAAGAGGCACACCTTCTAACCCAGAGACAAAAACAATGCTCCTTTTAACACAGTATGCACACAATTGCACATAGAGACACATTTACCATGCAGTTACGAGAGACAGACAGACATGGCCATTTAACATACACAGCATTCACACAAATGTGCCATCCTCTTCTCAATCCTCACAGCCCCTCCATTCTTCAATCCATGCAGATCAGCAAAGGGGTTGTTTTCCTCTCCCATCATGATGCCATGCTGGATATGCTAACTGGAATGTGGGTGAAAATGGTGCCCCCCTTGTGACTCAGCTGATCTCATTGCTCTTCTGGGTACCATGAATGGGGTGCCCAGTGGTGCAATGGAGAATAAAAATTGTTCTCTCCTCTTCCACACCTCCACTCCCATCCCCACCCCTGGTCATAATGGCAAGAAACTGGCAAATCCTTTGAATCAGCATCACAGACTGGATCTAGTCCACAGGCTACCAGCTTGCTACCCCTGCTTTAAGTGCATGGGTGTGAATTGCAAGTGCGATCATTACCTGGCTAAGTTTCTGGACTTGGATCTGCCCTTGGGGGTCGTTACCAAAGTCCAGCATGATGGATTTTCGAGTGGGAAAGAGAGAGGAAATAGCTTGGTAATAGTGCCATCCTTCTTTGTGCCTAAAGATTATTGTAACAGACAAATCTTTAGTTCACTGTACGCTTTAAATTCAGGTGGTATTGTAAATCTAGCACGAAGGTAGTTAACAATAGTATGTGCAAGATTAATCACCCTCCACAGCTGCAAGGGAGAACAAAGGCCCAGAGGAACAATGTTTTAATAGTATGAATAATCTATTTAGGAAACAAATTTACATGAATCCTTATACCTTTTCTCCCAGGTATTTTTTGGTGCTTATTGGTTCACCGTCTGCTCTGTAGCTACAGTTTGTGAAAATGAGAAAAGAACCATTTGTTTGTTTTCCTTGGATTTAGGATTGGGGAGGCTTTCATTTTTGGTCACAATTTTTAGTGAACTGAAGTAATGCACGCTTCTCAGAATAATGCACAGATTAGGGCAAAATCAGTCTTCAGAGCTGGCACTTGTGATGATTAATTGCAGCAATCCTTACATATCCCTAAGGTGATACCCACCTTCAAGAAGCCTGCACAGCTTGGGGGGGGATCCTTACTGAGCCTCAATTAAGTGAGCTGGTAGGGTAACTTTGATGAAGAGGGTGGGTTGTGCTGCCTGCCCAAGTGGCCAAACTATTTAGGGTAAGGTTTTATATGAGCCTTCCAATTCTCACAAGGGTCACACAAGGCTGTGAGATCCTGTGCCCCATGAGATCTAAAACTCCTATTTGCTTCTTGTGATAAATGGAAGCTCCCAAACGTTATTGGAGTTCTTGCAAGCTCCATGATACCTGGATAAGTCCCCATGTGCACTACACCCTGGGCATCCTTCAAAGGGGGGGGGTGGCAGTGGATGGGAGGCCAGGGTTGCCTCCATGATCCACACAACCTTCCCTCCACAACTACTGCCATGGATCATGGGTCCTATTTAACCTTAAAGCAATTAGGTTTGACTGGATTGTGCCCATTATGTACTCCTTGGCAAGTAATTCACACCTTGACATGTTCACAGCACCATGGGAGCTTCAGGGGAAAGCTGACCAATGAGGCACTGGCAGAGGAAGAGGGGGGAAGGGGGGATGCACTGCCCCCAGCACCACGATCCTGGTTGGGTGCCATCGCGGCTGGACTTCCCCCCCCCAGCACTGGGCACCACACCCCCAGGATATGCACCACGTCCCTGTGGGCAGCGCCACGCCCCCAGAATGCACACCACACCCCTGTGGGCAGCAAGCCACGCCCACAGGAAACACACCAGTCACGCCCTCGCCTGCTCTCCGCCCCCGGTGCCAGAGCATGAAGCTCTGCCACTGCAATGAGGGCTGCGTAAATCCACCATTATTTGCAACAAAATGTTCCAAGGAAGCCTGAAACTGGCTCTATTCTGTGTCTCATCCCATTTCTTTACAGTAACTGCTATTTGAACCCAACTTGTGATATGACATCAATGTGCTGTGCATAGCCCTTTTCCCAGTCCACATCCTTGCCTCTTAGTAAAGGGAGTAGGGAAACACACAGAAAAAGGGGGAGAAAAGACATGCAACAGCTCTTTCTGCTTGAGGGCCACCTTCCTTTATAGGCAGCCTTCCAGGGGCCACCTGCCAGTGCTGGGCATGGCAAAGTTTGTGTACTCAGACACGCTGCTCTCCATCCTTTATCCAGCCAAACAAGAGAGGTTATCACAGTTCAAGGACACAATGCAGCTAGGTAAAATCAATAGAGGAGGACTCAGAGTTGGGTGAACAAAGGTCATGGCCTGAGAGGAAGTGGCCAGGGAAAAGTCCTGTGGACCGAATAGAGAAGCCTGAATGGTCGCATCTGAGCACCGGGCTTGAAGTTCTCCACTTCTATTCTCATATCTAGCATGCAGGCCTGGAGGGAATTTTGCTGCCTGAGGAGAAAGACAAAATGGCACCTCCCCACCCCCCATCATTCCAATGACAAAAGCTGCCCAGAGTGGCTGTTGAATCTTATTTGAGGCACTGGAAATAGAACAGTTTCTTCCACTGCCCTGAGGGTGGCAGATTAGCTTAGGGGGTTCAGGGCAGGTCCTGTTTCACACCTGGCTCTTTCCACCCATCAAGACTTGCCGCCTGAGGCGGCTTCTTCACTCTGAGGAAGGCCAGCCCTGCCGCTTTTGCTTTGTTGGGAAGAACAGGGTTTTCGGTTGCTTACCAGCACCACTGTTAAGAAACCGGCAGATTTAAGAGCTAAAGTAATTATTCCGGGAATAAAGCTCAGTGACCTCAGTATTTCACATGAGCCCAGAGGCTGCTCATATTGTTCAGCCTCTGAGGTTGGTTTTGTATCTGCTGAGAGGAAATATTTATCCCTCGTAAATTTGATGAGAAAGGAAAAAGAACATATATTCTCTCTCTAATCAGTGTAGCCTTTAGCACGCCTGTATTTTGAACAAAGATGTTTCAAAGGAAACAGAAGAAGATAAACAGCACATTCACAAGCTCTTTGTTAAAAGACTTGCCCCACTGGCGACAAACGATGTGTGAAGAGGGAAAGTAGGGCTTGTGGCCACTGTCTCTCTCCCTGACATATGGATCATTTCTTGTGCGCCCTCTGTCTAGGGCCTCCAGCCTTCTTGGGAACATGAGAACAAACTTCAAGCACTGTTATGGGTACCATACAGGCCCTGCAACCAAGCACGCACCACAGCCTGTTGGTAAAGATGGAGGAAAAAGTTGATTCAGTTTGCATTTATAGGGGAACCTATCTAATTTGTACTTGCTAGAGCTACTGTATATATGAACTGAAATACAGCCATCTTCGGAAATTCGCACTACTTTGACTTTTGCAATGCAGTTCTTCAGTCAAGTTATGTGTACAATAATGCATATGCCAGTGTAAAAAGTGCATAAAAATGTATATAGACATGAAAATAACATGTAAAAAAATGCACTCTATTAGCAAAAAAAAAAGTGTATATTGGGCAAAATTGAATTCTGCATATTAACAGAAATTTGCACTAAAATGCTGGTGATTATTCATAGGGACTTTAAAAAAATAAAAAAATTGCAAGCTGATGTGGAAATGGGGTGAATGGAAGCTAAGATTGGCAAAATCAGAAACCAATAGAAACCGACATTGATCGATTGACCCATACCTATGACTGAATAAATGGAATAGAAGAATTTGTAGCTACTTATCCCAGAACTTGAAAGATTAAAAACTATCATTTAACTTTTAAATCAGATTGAAAAAAAGAAATAAGTAAAGTTACTGATGTTTGTATATATGCAGAAAGGTTATAGATTAGACAGTGATTTGTCGTGAGCAGCACCAGACATCTGAACCAACTATGATTATTTTCCCTGCTTGCAACAGCAGGCTGTGCAACTTTATTATTATTATTATTTTAAGAGAAGGAATGAAGAGACATTCTTGTCTATTGTCCTGACAATAAATCACCAGCCATTTCCGGTGTCTAGGTATTGTGAGTAAGCACAATGACAACCCCCATTCAGGAATGCATGTCCTATTGGACTTGAAGATGTGTCCCTAATAAGACATGCTGTGATAGATGCTTCTTTTGTCGGAGTGGAGGCGACAAAAGGCTGGGAGGGGGGAAGCTTCTTTGTCCAAGTGAAGACAACTGAATCAACCCTTGCAAAGGCCAAGTCTGGAGGGAGCCTATGTGGCAGTGAAACTCAGCTCTACCTAACAGCACTCGAGAGTTGCAACTTTCATTGTCATTGTGTCTGGTGCTTTCAGGCCCTTGCCTCCTGCCAACAATCGTGTGTCCAGGACATAGCCTCAAAACTAATTGGATGTACCATAGGAAGCAGAGCCAAACACACACACACACACACACACACACACACACACACCTAACTTACCAGCTGTGAAAGGTGCAGCTCACAGAGTTGCACAGCCAGAGAGTGTGGAGATGAAGCAGGCAAGGAAAAAGGCTGCTCTTGAATCCATGCTCTATGATAAACCATCCCCTATGATAACAACAGTTAATTATTAATCGTGCAGGCCAGCCTTCCTGTCATTCAGGACTGCTTCTGAAATATTCACAGATTTGCTCCAGTGTTGTGTTCGCACCCCTGCCCCTTGAGTCAGCTTCGATCCATGACAAATCACCTGCAGTCATTCTACAGGTTCTGCTTTGTGAAATTGGGCTATTGAAGGGGCATGAGTGGCCCCTGCTATGAGGTAGGGGGGAAATAGACCCACTATATATGTTCTGCATTCGTAAGGGAATGTGTTAGGAAATCAGACAATGAAAACTGGTTTTTCTACTGGGCTGTGTAAATAACTCCCCTCCCCCCCCAAGCAAATGTATAAATCTTGCTCTGAACCAATCCCTTCCAGAATGATTCAGTTTTGTTCCAACCCGCAGCGGAACCAAATCAGATTCGGAAATGGACAGATCTCCAGAAATCCCACTGACCTGAGCTGCAAAACTGAAATGGCTATAACTCTCTTGTTTCTTTTCCACATAGAAAAGCTAGCCTCACACAGTGCAGTTCTAACCTCCTGACACTGTGAGCATAGCATTCGTCCATGCAACCTACTAAGAATTCCCATTACATGCAATTTTCAAAGCATCTAGCCTAGAAGCAAAAAGATACCCCCTATCACCATCACTTCACAATATCTCAGAGATGCTCTGCTTTCCTGTGGTCTGCAGCACAGAGAATTACAGGGCTGATAAAAATCACCGTCTTACCAGTACTTACAGATGGAGGTACTAATTGCCGCTTGCTGAATTATTTAGCACTGGAAGTGGGGACAAATAAAATCGGAAGTCTTGAACAATGCATCTGTGGCGTCAGCTAGATTGAGCTTGAGACCCTGCACTCAAAATTCATAGCAAAAGCAGGCTGAAGGCAAATACTAGATGTGTGCTTCATGCATAGAAAGCAGCTATATATTTTGTTTTTCCTAACCTAATTACCTGTGCCATGGAACCCGATTCTCACCATGATGGGAGAGTGTAAGGAAAAGACTGTGTCTATGTGTTTATTTATTACAATTTTATCCCAACTTTCCTTCCAAAGGAGCTGGTTAGCAGTTACCATAGTGGTAAAACAATAGTTAGAAGAAGAGAGAAACATGTTTAAAAATCTTTTTTTAAAAAAGTCACATGCTGCCCCCCCCCCCGTTAATAATTTCAAAGTTGCCAGGAATCATAATGTCCAGCCACCAAATATCTTACAATCATAGAATTGTAGATTTGGAAGGGTTCCACCAATCATAGGGTAAACAAGATTTTTTTTAAAAAAATCTCATGAAAGTCAGTAATGAGGGAGGTGGACACACCTCACCAGAGAGGGGTTGCACAAAGAGGAATCTGCCACCAAGAAGGCCCTGCCATGGGCAATGCCAACTGGGCAGCAGCCAGACGTGGTGCCACTCACAGCACCTCCCCTATCAATTGTAGAGCCCAGAATGGAGATTCCCCACCATGCCCGGCTAAAATAGAAAACCAGGATGAATGCCTTTACATTTTGCACCCTGTTATTTAAGATGAGCAAGTAACTCTCCATGATGTATGCAAAGCCAACTAAATATCTGGCACATGGCCCCTTTAAGAGAAACAGCTACGGCCCAGGAAGCTACCTCCTGGAGAGCTGGTTCAAGAGGTGTGGTCTGGCCTCCTCAGAAATAATGATCTGTTCTCCTGTTGACCCTGCTTCTACTGAGTTTATCTGTAAACAGCTGAAGACAAACATCCCTTATTGCAGCTTCTTTCCTGCAAAACTTCAACCAGAGTGCATGATTTGCATCTGAGAAGCAGCAGGAGGAGGAGGAATCCTAAATCCATTCCTACCTACTGCTTTTCTATTGCAACACATACAGGTTGCTGTCCTACTCGCCATGGGTTCAAAGAGGAATTGTCAGTCTATTTCTGGACCATGCTGGTTTCTCATTCTGTCATGTCTAAATCTGCTCTGTTCCATTTCCACAATAACCTGCAATTTTTTGCTCTTTTTTTTAGAACAATCTGCACAGAAAATCATATTCAAATAATGTATTTTATTCTATGTATTTATTAAAAATATCTCTAGCCTCTAAAAGCAATCCCAGAGTGCATTAGAAACTTAATACTTTTGGCTACCAATGGCCATAATGGCTATGCTCTGCCTCCCCGGTCAGAGGCAAGGGTGTCTCTGAATACCAGTTGCTATAAATTGAGGGAAGGGAGAGAGAACTCTTCTTCTTGATTCCTGCTTGTGTGTTTCCTGTCTGGTTGGCCACTGTGAGAACAGGATGATGGTCTAGATGGGCCATTGGCCTGATACAGCAGATTCTTCTTTTGTGTGCTCCCCACCCCACAAAAAAAAACCCAAACCCCTCATACCACCCCATTTTGTGTGGATGGTGTTATTTTGACCTCAGTAGGATGAGCATTTGGGAAGTTGAGATAGATGTTTGTATGATTCTATCAGCAAGGAGGAATATGCAAACCAGCTAATGCTGCTATGGTGTATATTCAAGCTCTCTCCAATAAATCCATTTTAATTGAACAGTCTTCTTACAGAAGATTTGTCCTGCTACAATTTAACCTGGCACATTTGGCTGTATATACGCCTCTGTCTAGGGAAATGTTCACCAGCCTCCAATGTGCTAGTTCCTTAGTTGGTGGAAACCTGATTAATTCTTAAGAAACTGATTTCTCTGCACGGGGCTATGTGCGGAGTCCCATATCTATGCTTAGGTATCCGATCCAAAATCCAACATGTTTGTAAGCCACTTTGGGATTCATTTGGATGGAAAGTGGCATAGAAATACCATTGGTATATGTGAAACTGAAACCAATAGTCATTCCTTATCTGCACAGCATAATGTAAACAATCTAGAAGCAGGTGGCTTCAAGGTCAGAAGCATGAGGTAATGTTAATGCGCAGTGTGTTTTGGGGCCTAGATAAGAGGCTGAGAGAAAGAGCGGAGTTTGTTCATTTCTCTGTCTGCTCTTCTCCCTGTTGGGCGGTGGAGAACCATCTCCATTTATGGGCTAATGATGTACAGAACCATTAAGCTTAAACCAGAAATTTAAATATCCAGAGGAGAAGCCATTTTGGCTTGTCATGACCAAACTTGTGGAGCTCATGAAGGCTAACAGATTTATTGTTTTGGCACACAGTCATGGGCTGTAGATCAATTCCTTTAGTCTGAAAGCTTAGATTTCCAAGGCCAATGTAAAGAGGTGTGTCTTCAGCATACAGCGGAAACGGTGTCATAATGGCACTGTATCTACATAGAGTTCTGCATTTTAGGGGCCACCACAGAAAAAGGTTTTTTCTCAGGCCACCATTCCAGTACACTTCTGAAAATGGCAGAACTCCTCTCTGCTGATCTTAACTCATAGAGCATCTTTAGAGATGTTCATGCTCTTTCAGATAAAGGTAAAGGTACCTTGGACCGTTAGGTCCAGTCGTGGACAACTCTGGGGTTGTGCACTCATCTCGCTCTATAGGCCGAGGAAGCTGGCATTTGTCCACAGACAGCTTCCAGGTCATGTGGCCAGCATGACTAAGCCACTTCTGGCAAACCAGAACAGCGCACGGAAACACCGTTTACCTTCCCACTGGAGCTGTACCTATTTATCTACTTGCACTTTGACGTGCTTTCGAACTGCTAGGTGGGCAGGAGCAGGGACCGAGCAATGGGAGCTCACCCTGTTGCGGGGATTCAAACCGCCGATCTTCTGATCGGCAAGCCCTAGGCTCTGGGGTTTAGACCACAGCACCACCCGTGTCCCGCTCTTTCAGATACTTGGGTCCAAATTCATTTAGGGTTTTAAATACCAATGTGAGCACCTTGAATTGAGTGTTAAGTTTTTGAATTTTTGAATGGTATAGACTTTGGGGGGCATAAACAAATGGTTGGACATTGCTGTTTGGGAGGGCGATTTTGAAGGGATTGGAACTGAACATTACCTAATTCAGCACACAACTTAACATTGTTTAATGTCACCCACGGAAAGCCTGCCACATTCAGCCCAATAGCAGGGTTGAATTAACATGGCACAGCTTCAGTGCACATCATGAAGCATGCTATTTATTACTAATGCCTCCCAATCAGCTCATTGGGTAATTACAAGTGTATTATCCCATCAGTCCATTTTTTTCCGTGTTTGGGTGTTCCACGTACAAAATAAAAATGCCCTGCTCATTTGTTTTGAAGCAAGCAAGCGCGCTGTATGTTTTGTGGTGGGGTTTTTGGGGGGTTTTTTTGGTTCTTAAATTATGAGCGGGCTTAGCAACTGAGATGCAGAACTAAAGCCGGCACAATGAGCCCAACAGCTGGCTTTGTGCTGCCACCATAGAAATGTCTAATTGCAGCAGAGAACACACGTTGCTGCTGATGGCAACATATCCGCATTCAGATGCCTTTGTTCGGGCCTATCGCTTATCGAAATGACTATTATTTTCGCAATTCCACTCTCCAAGCTTTTATAAAAATCTATGAGCAATTTGCAGCCATTAGCCCACAGATACAGGCTTTATTCAGTGGGAGCACATGATTGCCAAGATGTCAGCTTCCCTGGCATTGACTCCAGCTCTACAGTCATGTCAGCACACTTGATTCCAAGGGAAATGGCGCTTCTGGTTTTGACGGATGCCTCATTCCTTTCGTCACGTTGCCAAGTGAGGTTGTAATTCATGCCCGGATGAGTCCACTGTCGCCGATTTCTGCACTGAACATCTGTCTTTGCTTTTTTCTGAGTGTATTTTTAATTTGTAGGCTTTTGTTTTCCTCAGCGGCAGAATTCTCTCCACATTTGGAGTGGCAGCTTCATAGAACATACTCAAGGGGGAGAGCCAAAAAGAATGGATGCTGGAAGGCCCTGGGCTTCCTGGTTCTGCCTCATGTAAAGTTTAATGTGAGGGAAAAGGAGAGTTGGCAACCAGAGCTTTTGGACTGTGATCTTGTCTGCTGCCTTTCTTCAAGCAGTATTGGATCTCTGCAGTATTTGGATGGGAAGAGAGTGACAGGCATTGAATAACCAGCTGGACCCTGGCGCACTTTTCACTCTGAGGCTGAATTCAAATGAGCAGAAGTAACACTTGGTATCATGTTGGACTGTGGGCTCTTCCCAACAACCTGCTTATGGGGCATTCATCCTGATTTGCTTGCATAACAGTAATGCAGAGATTAAACTAGGACTGGTCTTTCTTGGGCCTTCCTTATTATTTGTTGGCAGGGAGGTTATATGACAATATACATTCATCCTGATTTTCTTGCACCATGTTTACGATCTTTCCTGTTAATTACTCTTTCATCCCACACTTTCCAGCACATTTCCCCATCACTTTCCTAACAGCAAAATGCCACTGTTGATTTTAAAGTGAATTTGTTGCACCAGAGCATCAAAGTATCCAGCATGTGTTTGAATCTCTCCTGCAAAATGCTGACCTATAACATGTTTTATACCTGGGATCATTATGTGATATATGTAGGCATATACACATATATACATGTACACACACACACACACACACACACACACACACACACACACTGTATATCTATGTTGGGGAATATTTCTCCAGTCTTGGGAGTCTGTTTTTTACATAAAGATCCTGCTTGGCCCTTTTACAGACACAAATATAAGCAAGTTTTTTGCTTTCAAAGTCCAGTAGCAATCATAGCCAAAGAGTACAGAAATCCCAAGATATGATGGTGACCCTTTAAAACTGTCAGGGATCTTTCTTTTTCACTTGCTGATCTCAATTGTCCTCTCTGCCGGCTCCTCTCAGCACTGTGGAGCAGCTGCCTTTTAAGATTCAAGCTCTTCTCATTAAACTCCTGTTAGGCTTCACTTGGACTAATTAGCTGCCTGTAACCACACACACAACATCAACCAGGAAATTCACTGACAGTTACAGTGAAATAACAATGACATTATCACCATGAGGCTGGCCAGGGATAACTACATTGCACACTTCTGTGGTGAGTGTTCTATCAAAAAACAAAAACAAAAAACAAGCAAGTAGGTAAGGGTATTTACTGAGAAATGACAGAAAAGCAGTGGTTCCTTCAGCCTGCTTAATAGTAATAATAATAATTTTATTGTTTCTACTCCACTCATTTGGCTGGGTTCCAACACATATAAAAAAACATCAAGCATTAAAAACTTCCTGATACAGGGCTGCCTTCAGGTGTCTTCTAAAAGTTTATATCCTTGACACCTGAAGGGAAGGCATTCCAGAGGGCGGGCACCACTACCAAGAAGCCCTCCTGCCTGGTTCCCTGTAATTTCACTTCTCACAGTGAATGAGCCACCAGAAGGCCCTCGGAGTTGGATTTCTGTGTCCATACTGAACAATAGGGGTGGAGTTGCTTCTTCAGGTATACATGGCCGAGGCTGTTTACGGCTTTAAAGGTCAGCACCAACACTTTGAATTGTGCTCAGAAATGTACTGGGAGCCAGTGTAGATCCTTTAGGACCAGTGTTATATGGTGTGGCTGCCACTCCCAGTCACCATTCTAGCTGCTGCATTCTGGATTAGTTGCAGTTTCTGAGTCACCTTCAAAGGTAGCCCCGCGTGGAGCAGATTGCAGTAGTTCGAGTCAAGTTACAAGAAAGGAGTTTCCAAATAAACACCAGAAAGAACTTGCTGAGGGTAAGAACTGTTCGACAGTGAAATGGGCTCCCTCAGAATGTTGTGGGCTCTCCTTCTTTAAGCAGTGGTTGGATGGCCATCTGTCATGGATGCTTTAGTTGAACTTCCTGCATTATAGGGATTTGGAATAGATGACCCTCAGGGTCCCTTCCAGCTCTACAATTCTATGAGTCTATAATTCTATGATCCTATTCCAATTAAAGTCAGATTTATTATTATTATTATTATTATTATTATTATTATTATTATTATTATTATTATTATTTTCCAATGTTTGAAACAGTTTAAAAGAAATTACAGTCACAGGAATAGGGTGATCATAGGATTCATCTTGCAATATAAGGTTTTCCAAGCCTCCTTTCCCTGTAATGCCAACAGTGATAAGGCAGATATGAGGGTAAACCTTATGTGGCACGAGTCTGCCCATGTGGCTCACCGGAAGTCGAAACAAATTTACATGTGCTGTTACACTGTAGTTTCTATGAGGACTTATGGTTGACCTTCATTACACCGGTCCTACAAAAGTTCAAGAACGAACCTGAATCCCAACGTCTAAGAGCCTTGGTAGATGACAAGGACCCCGAAATCACGATCAATGTAGCTAAATTTTGTGTATCTGCCATTAGACGTAGGAAACAAGAGCTTCTTAACAGCTGACCCTTTTAACGGCAACTAGTGGGGGCATGCCAACATTTAATCTTAATTGCTGTTTTACTTGCACTGTAATGCTCTTTGTATCCCTCTTATGTTTTGCTATGTGATTTGTTGTATAAGCTGGAGCTGGTCTGAGACCATTTTAATAAATTATTATTATGCCAACAGTGAGAGTCATAGAGGCCACTTACAGCAACATCCAGTAGTAGTAGGTTTGGGCTGTTGATCTCCGCGTGGGTGCCTTGTGTTCCTGCATTCTGACTTTGTAACATATGAATAGGCTCTCTAATTCTGGAGGTTCCTTGGACCTACTATTTCATTTCCTAAAGAGCTGCAGCATTGAACTAAATCCTTCCAAGCAAGCACATTTGCAGTTTCTTCTCTTCCCCCGTCCGCCCAGGTCCCTAACACTCTTCTAACTTTGGCAGAAGTTAGAAGGAAAAATTTAATGGGGGAAACTGGAGCCAGCCAAATGGCCCTTTGCTGATAAAAGGACTCAACTGAAACTGAGTCCGCAATGAATCACAGCTTGACAGAGATATATCAGCAGCAGAGCTCAAAACAGAAAGAGCCATGCGAGCCACAGTCTGCAAATCAGAAATGAATTCCCTCTGCTCAATGGCCTGTTTGTTGTGTCCAATTCCCCTCCCACTTTACTTTCCTAGAGATGGGGGGGGGGGATAAAGGTGAGGCACTGTTAATTAGCTCTCTGAGAGGATGAAGACTTTTATCGCTGATACAGGAGATAGCTTGCCCATATTACATTGCTC
Source organism: Lacerta agilis (assembly GCF_009819535.1). Classification (NCBI taxonomy): domain Eukaryota; kingdom Metazoa; phylum Chordata; class Lepidosauria; order Squamata; family Lacertidae; genus Lacerta; species Lacerta agilis. The sequence goes on along the minus strand of NC_046314.1, from coordinate 84,175,945 downwards.
GCCCAAGCAAGGATTAATGCCACTACATTTGGGATGGCACCTGACTCTTATCTTCCAGCTAAGACCATTTCACCCGTTGCTGATCAGCTATCTTCAGAGATGCAATGGGGAATGTGCCTTGCAGATATCTGTGTGAACAACTTAGTCTGCTGAACATCTCAGTACGACACCCAAGCAGCTAAATGTTTAGCTGCACGTATTATTCCCACTCGCCAGTGGCCTCTGCACAAGTGCCTCAACAGCATGTGAGGCACTGCCAACATTACAGCTGGGAGGTATTCACAAAGAAGTATTGTTCGTATAAACCAACAGCTCCACACGACAGTTTTCCATGTAGCTGCTGCGGGATTGGTCTTGCCATTGGGCAAAGCGAGGCGGTGGCCTCAGGCAGCAGGTGTTGACATGCTACAAAAAAAGCAGCCCATGGAACTCCACACACCAAACTGGGTAGTTGGTGCTGGCAGCCATCAGCTAAACAGCCTACAAGCAGGACCTCAGCACAGCAGCACTTTCCCCTCAGGTGGTTTCCAGCAACAGTTCTTTAGAAGCATACTGCTTCTGACGGTGGAGGTATAACACAGCCATCAGTGTTAGTAGCCCATCCATGACTGTTAATTGGAACCGCTGAGTTCCACATGTGTCTCACAAAAGGGAGTGGTGTTCCGTATTACAAAGTTTATACTTGTTTCAGTTATGAAAAGAACGTAGCACTCTTCAGCTGCTTGACAGCGTAGATTGTTTTATTTCTTCTTTACCTGTGCGTCGCTTTCTGACTACTGCCTGTGCTGCTGAAATATTGTGCAGTAATTATTCTTTTTGATGCTATTATTATGCCACAGGTTAAAGCAATAAAAGCCTTGGTTTATTGAATTAATGTTTCATATGAAGAGCATTTGATCAAAGTGAAATCAACATAGCACACCGTGATTTCCATAAGAATGTTTGTAATATCTACAAATCAGATAAGTAACATCAATATCTCCTACAGATTCCAAGGTCCTTTAAAAATGTCAATAGATTAGAACTCTGTAATACTTTTTTCCACTCTCAGAATGCAATGCAGAAATTACACTTGACAGGCTTGGAGCAGGGAGAATGGATGTAGATGGGTAGAAATAATGCATGTGGAAGTTGGAAGTGGACACAAGAAAACCCACTTTCTCCCTCTCATGTATGCTTCCAACAAGAGAATATAAGCCGTGGCACATAGGAAATACCTGAGACTGATTCCTGAAATATATATATATATCAGAAAGACAAACAAGAATCACATCAACCCTATTTGGGCTTCCAAACAATATGTGTTTCGGAGTGGGAGGAGTGTATAAAGGAACCCTTTATAGAGATAAATTTGATTCAGTTTGCATTTAAAGTCAAACCTACCTAATTTTGCACTTTCCCAAGCAACACAAGAACCAAAACACCAGAAATCTTTCAAAAATTGCACTTTGAAAAATTCAAACTTTGCAAAATTCACACTTTGCAAAATTCACTTTCAAAATTTGCACAAAAAAATCACTTTTGCTGTGCAGTTCTCTAGCCAATGAATATGTACTAAAATGCATGTGCTAGGGTAAAGTGTGCATTCAAAAAGCATATTAGTGAAATTAACAATAAAAAAGAAATTTTCATAGGCAAGATTGCTTCACGATAATTGTATACTAGGCAAAATGGCATACAAAAATTATGTTGAAAGATGTACTCAAATGCTGTTGAATTTTCATGAGCATTTTTTTTAAAGGCAGATGTGCAAAGAGATGTGGAAAACTGAATGTAACACTTGGGGAAAATTAGGAACTGGAGCAGCTGAAATGTACAGGTGTGCCCATTCCTGTGTCCCTGCACCCAACATTTCCAAGGAGGTCTAAGGGGGGGGGGTTCTAAGAAAAGCCCTCTTAGAAGCCTCTGCACAATGAAAACCCTGATAATGTTCTAGATCATGTGGATGTTTCTAGCTGTGCTGAGCTGAATGCAGAACCCACCCTTAAAACCTGTGTTCTCGGTGCACAAAAGTCTCCTATGGGGACAGGGCTGTTTGAGGCAGGGCTTGCAAGCACAACCTCAGTGCATTCTTCATGTCTTTGCTTTGAACACCTAAAGCAGGCATAGGCAACCTTCGGCTCTCCAGATGTTTTGGCCTACAACTCCCATGATCCCTAGCTAACAGGACCAGTGGTCATGGATGATGGGAAATGTAGTCCAAAACATCTGGAGAGCCGAAGGTTGCCTGTGCCTGACCTAAAGAGAGCTCCCTTCCAATTGCCAGTTCAGGTGGTTAAGTGCAGAAAGAAATTGAGCCAAAATGGGACCTTGTGTTTCTCAGCAGGGTTGAGGGGGACACTGAGGTTTTCAGCCATGAAAAAAGTATTTTAAAAAAAAAACCCTTAAGGATCACACACACACACACACACACAGCAAGGACTGGGCATGGTCAATGCTGGTTGTCAGTTGGGGAAGGATAACAAAAAGTAGAGTGAGAGTGGTAGAATAATCTGCTGGGATGGAATAGCTGACTTGAGTCCTATTAAGAAATGATGGTACACTACAACGTTCTGGTACAGAACGCACTTGTTTTTATTATGTAATAAACGCAGCATGTAAATCTGCAAGGTATTAGAGAAAAGCAGATACCGCATATGTAAAACCTAACTGCAGAGGTTCATTTTGAAATGTAAAACAAAAAATCCAAAACACTTTTTCCTTTCCCCTCTCTCAAATCTTACCTGCTGCTCCCAGGACTAGCTCCAGGTTTGACTATGGCTGGATCCAGACACATTAAAAAAAGCATTTCAGGAAAACGCATTGAATTTTGCCTTGATTTGACAGCGAGGGGGGGGGGTAATCAGGAAAATTCTTCCTGCAGCATAAGGCCTCCCCTGCCCCCATTTTATGTGAATGCATTTCATTTGTTGGTTGGTTTGTCTGTTTAAACAACAAGAGCTCCACCACCTTCCCATGAATGTGCAGCAGCTGGAACTATCTGAAATTCAGTGATTCAAAGGTAGGCAGCATTTCTTCTCCCAAGCCCCCTCACATGTCTCCTTAGGTCCATCGCCTAGCTAAAGAACTTGGGATAAACATATCACAATGCCAGAACAGTTGTCAAATTGCATTACTCAGGGAAGACCGAAACATTATAAGTGACTGGTCCAAATTTAACCAATGCTGTCAACTTCTATACCAGAAAACTATTCTAACCATGAAAAACAAAAACAAAAAACCCGTACACCTATGGGGATTCCACTGTACTCAGACAGCTGCTTCATTGTGTTTCCAGCCCACTCTTAGCTATGATTTTCCACACCCATCCACTCACACAAACACATGGACTGAGCAGGCATGCTGTATCTGTGGAAGAACTGCACAGGAACAGTGCTTGGGTAAATGACATCTGTCAATATACAGGCCAGATTTAGAAAATCATTACCAATGAGAGAGCCAGTGTGGTGTAGTGGTTAAGAACGGTAGACTCGTAATCTGGGGGACCGAGTTCGTGTCTCTGCTCGTCCACATGCAGCTGCTGGGTGACATTGGGCTAGTCACACTTCTTTGATGGCTCAGGTAGGCTTCAGAATCATGGGTGGGCAGCGCACCAAATGTCACCCCCCTCAGTGATGACACCCGGGGCGGACTGCACCCCCACATACACATCCCACTTCCTATGCCTCTGGGTCTGAGCAGTGTAGACAGACTGGCAGAACCAATACGGGCAAAACACCACTGCAAATGAAAAGCCCAACATATTACAGAAAAAGCTAGGCTAACCTTCATCCTGAATAAATTAACCTTCACACGCAAAAGCCTTTCTCACTTCCTTGGCCCATTCCCAGGGGAGGGGAAATTTCTAGCAATATAGAGAAAACATGTCATGTAAACACACACCCCATCAAATGAGCTATGACTATGACCTTCGTATATTTACAGGAAACTCGTTGCAAGACCAGAGATTATTGACAAAATGTCACTTATGAAGTCGCTTTGAATAATGAATAAATCTGAGAGGGGAAGTGAAGTCTTCAAAGGATATCTCACAGGCAGAAAATGACGAGGGAGATGCCTGATAAATATTTTCCCAAGTGGATTTACACTCTACAATGAAACATGAACTAAGGTCTGGTGTGCGAAAGAAATGCAATTAGCTAACTTGGCCAGGGCATCTAGCTTCATAGGGGCATGGGTAGCTGCATTCTATTGAGGTCCATCTAGCTCAGCATTGTCTCTACTGACCAGAAGTGGCTCTCTGGGATTTCAAGTAGGGTTCTCTCCCATCCCTACCTAGAGATGCCCTACCTGGGACCTGAACCTGAATGCAAAACACGTGCTCTACCACTGAGCTACAGCCCTTCTCCTAATCTACGGCCTCTTTGTGAGCTACATGAAAGAGAAGTCTCAGCATCCAAGAATGTCGCTTATGTGTTTTTATGTTCATAAATGGCTGTAGCAGCTTCACGGTGGCCTGGCACACATAGGTGCATCTGCACAGAATTCAGCAGAGCTGGGCAAACTGAAAACACAGCCTGTGGTTGCTAACTGGTTGGGAGCAGGGAGAGAGAGAGAGAAAGGAAAAGTCAAAAGCAATTTCCTCTCTTCATGTTTGCATGCTGGTTTCACAGCAGTGCTTTCTCCATTTGTTTTTGTGAAATGCTGGGGAGAAGGGCGACCTGAAATGCTGACCTGAGATGCTGCAATGCATCCACCTCTTTCCTAGTGTCCCCTGTCGCATCTGGGTCATTGGTTTAGTAAAGAGCAGGTGTTCTCCTTCCAGCAGGTGCAACTGATGGACCCACTGAATATTTATGAATGCATCGTGGCCACTCAAGCTTGCATTATAGGAACTAATTTGTTTATCTGTTCTGTGTTACCCATCTTTCAATCTCTGAGCCAGCTGGAACCATTTTCAGGCCCTTTTGACCTGCCACTCTTGTGCTTGCCTCCATTTAATGCTTCCTTCCTTATATAATAGGCATTAATCAATGGCTGACTTTCCTCATCTGTGAGGCTATTTACCCAAGGTCAGGTAGAGTGAGAAGGCTAAGGGGTGTGATGTTAGCATTGGCTAATGTAAAATTACTTGGTTTCTAATATCTAAATGCCGGGCTTCAAACGTGCCTCGAGGCTATGCATTACAACCCAAATGAAATATGACATCTAACAGTATATCCGTGAGGAAATAGAACACATCAAAATTGTTCAAACACAATGGGCAAATATAAAATGAAAGATCCTTCCCCACCCAACCACAAGGTGAACAGCTAGCGCACACAAAATCTGCCTACAAACCCAGTGCTATATTAATCGCCAAAACTTGCTTAATGTTGGAAAGTTGACAATGTTGGTGCCAGGTGAACTTCCCTGGGGACAGCATTGCACAGGTGGGGAGGCACCACTGAAAAGGCTCGTTCTCTCTTCCCCGTCCTTCATGTGCCAATTTATCTTGGAGGTGGCATGCAGAGATTGCCATCATTGGGTCCGGGTAGGCACAAAGGTGGAAAAGCAGTTCTGGAGGTATTGGGGTCCCAAGTTGTATAATGCTATATGGGTCAAAACTGGCACTTTGAATTGGGCTCAGAAACTATTTGGCAGCTGGTGCAGCTGAGTGAATATTAGTATCATATGCTCAGAAAGCCTAGTCCCAGCCAATAATTAGCCACTGAGTTCTGCTGTAGTTGCAGTTTTTTAACCATCTTCAAAAGCAGTAACACAGCCTAGAACTTACCAGAGTGTAGACCACCTGGATGAGTGCATATTTCCCATAATTAGATATTGTCATGTATTTTTATATTTTAAAAGCAAATCAAATAGATATCTGTCAGGATATGGTTAAGTATAATAGATCCTACTTACAGTGAGCAGGTAGAACGGGTGGCCATTTTATAGTTTAATATAAAAATCAAAGGGGAAATGGAATGTGTTAATTTAAGAAAGGTGGCAAAGAGGTTAAAGCCGACTGTGCAGGATACAGAAGTCTACATTTGTGCAAAGTAGAGAGATTTGCTAGAGCAGGTGTGTGATGTATAAACTGCATAAGATATGTAGAATGCATTACATCCTTGGGGAATATTGTAAGACAAAAGCAAAGAAGTAGGAGACGGTGATGCTTGTCCAGTGACATATATTCTAGATAGCATATTCACTCATTTACAAAGCACACAGACACCCACCCACCTATATCGGACCATATGAAAGATGAGAATGGTTGTGTTTGTTTGTTTTTACTGTCAATGTTGTATCAAATTACAGAATCCCAAATGTCCTGTTTCTTAAACAAAAATAAGAAGAAAAAACCCACAAAAGCCTAAAGTTCAAGATTCATGTGACAGTAAATCTATGAGTCATCATACCAAGTAAATTTGAACTTTTTGGTCAATATACCTAAAAGTTTTGTAACCACTGAGATAGGGGGAAGTCTCAGCCTACCTACAGATGCTGGGAGAAGAACTTGGGACCTTCTGAATGCAAATAAGATGTTCTGCCACTGAGCTACAGCCTTTATTAGTCTCTGGGTAGTTCAAAATTCTGTCCAAACTACAAAGCCTTGCCTGCCTAGGCAGTCATAGAATGTTATGTGTATCTCCCTCTAACAATGAGTGCCTGTCAGCTTGGAAACAAAACAATGCTGTATTCTTGGAAGATTCTGTAGGTACACAGAAGTACTGGGGAGATTCTGTAGGTACACAGAAGTCTGTACATTAAAAGAAAACGACATCTTTAAGAAACCCATAACTGCCTGACAAGAACCCATGAGTTTACAGAATGATGGTGTTTGAGCCTGTAAGGTAGGGAATCCTGTTATCTTTTCTGTGAGCACAGAGTAAGGTGAGACTGTGGTAAATAATTGAAGTGACCTATGCTAACCAAAGGGGACCCAGGTGGTGCTGTGGGTTAGACCACAGAGTCTAGGACTTGCTGATCAGAAGGTCGGCGGTTTGAATCCCTGCCACGGGGTGAGCTCCCGTTGCTCGGTCCCAGCTCCTGCCCACCTAGCAGTTCAAAAGCACGTCAAAGTGCAAGTAGATAAATAGGACCGCTCCAGCGGGAAGGTAAACAGCTCTGGTTCGCCAGAAGTGGCTTTGTCATGCTGGCCACATGACCTGGAAGCTGTCTGTGGACAAACGCCAGCTCCCTCGGCCTATAGAGCGAGATGAGCGTCGCAACCCCAGAGTCGGACACGACTGGACCTGATGGTGAGGGGTCCCTTTACCTTTTACCTTTATGCTAACCAAATTTCATTTATGAGTGCACTCCAGGTGACAAATATGCGAGATTGTTCAGAACTGTGTCTAGGTCAACTTTCTCCAATGTGGTGCCCTCCAGAAATTTTGGACTACAACTCCCCTGTCGCTGTCCCCCCCCCCCGCCCCGCCATGCAGAAGTAGCTCTCTGGATTGATGCAGAGCTGCTATGCAAGCATCTCAGCAGGTGGGTTGCAGTTGCTTACTGGGAGGGAGAAGGGAGGGGTAAAGAGGTAGGGGTGGCTGGTGGAGTGCAATTGCATTGGTGGAGGCAAGTCAGTGTTCCTACCAGTGCATCTGAATCATGCAGACCTCCCTACCACCTTGCCCCTCTCCCTTCTGGTAAGCAACGGTGACCTACCTGCCGGGAACCTAGTGTAGTGACTCCACTCCATCTAAAGTTGCTTATGCCTCTGCATGCTGGCTGTGGTTGGACAGCACCATGTTGGAAAGGGCTGGGCTAGGCCCTAGTACAGGCTTCCTCAACCTCGGCCCTCCAAATGGTGGTCAGGGGGGTGATGGGAATTGTAGTCTCAAAACATCTGGAGGGCCAAGGTTGAGGAAGCCTGCCCTAGTTGGTCTCTTATTTGGACCTCACCTCTTGACCATGACCATTTCTTATGAGAGGGAAAGCTGTGAGGGGAAGTTGGAGAGGAGAAAGGGTTAAGCACACCCTTTCCCCCGCTCCCCCCCCCACTTCAGCTGCCTTTCTAATATGTATGGAATTAGTAGTTAGCTCGTAGCTGTCAACTTTTCCCTTTTCTTGTGAGGAATCCTATTCGGAATAAGGGAATTTCCCTTTTAAAAAAGGGGAAAGTTGACAGCTATGAGTTAGCTCCTTGGTTATCACGGTTGTGATACCCTCCACTAATCAGGAAAAGATTTGAGGGAGGGGAACTTCATGGCTAGTTTCTCACACCTGCAGAATTGCAGCACCTTTTCCAAATAATAATGGTGAAAAAGAATAATAAATTAAAAGTCAGATTTATTTCCTCTGACAAGCCTATTCTTATTGTTCTTGTTCCATATAAGTGACACACAGTTCTGTTCCCAGTGCTTTGTCACCGGAAAAGAGAAATATCTTTTTTTTTAAAGGATTTGTTTATTTGATTTTTGTTTATTTGATTTTTTGCATACAGTAGGGTTTTTATGCTCCTGGTTCCAGTCAGACTGCTTACCCAATGGAAAAAAATAAAATAAAATAAAAGTCAGGATAATAGAAAAACTTTTAAAAACAACTTTCCTTTCCTTTCCTTTGTGCGCAGCACTGATTTGAGCTGTCAGCAAGAAGATGATTTAATACCACAACAAAGAATTCTGAAATTCAATGTGGGCTACATCTAAATGAGCACACAAACACCAGAATGGAAATGATGCATCTCCCCCCCATCCCAACCTGACTTTTTTTTTTTTTTTTTTTTTTTGCTAAAGAAGTGATTTATGGTGGTGGACCCTCCTGTTGTCACTATAAAGGCCATAGGCAGATGGCTGAACTTTAGTCTGACATGGCTACTTGCACTACAATTGGCAGCAACCGTACTGCAATATCAGGCCAGGAATGTTACACAAGAGAGAGAGTGGGCACCACCATGGCCAGCCCTACCATTAGGCATCTGCTTCAGCTGGCAGAAGCTAGAAGTGGAGTATCAGCCACCCACCACTCCCCTCCCTAAACCTCTAAGATAGCCTGCCTTGCACCCCATTCCTTAAAGATCATCTCAACACTTGTATATCCAGTTGACCACTGTGCTCTGCAGGAGAGGGCCTCCTGCAGACACCATCTTATCAGGAGGTCTGTTCCACACATCATAGGAATTTGTGCCTCTAGTGTCATGGCACCTACCCTTTAGAATTCCCTCCCATTAAATCTTAAGACAGGGAGCATCTCTGTTGTCTTTTTGGTTCCTACCAAAGACTGCCCTCTTTCAGTGGGGATCTTTCCCAGCCTGCATCTGTTCTGAAATTATCTTTAGATGTTTTTATCATTTTATCCCCCGTGTGCCTGCCACCCCAGGCTACCTTCAGGAGAAAGGGCAGGATACAAATGTAATAAATAAAATTAGATAAATAAATATGCTAGCCTGCTGCCTTCAGGTATGCTGGAGGACACTGTCCTGTTGCCAGTGCTGAAGTAAGATTCAGCTGCCAGGCACAGCAGGAGCATGTGGGAGGCAGATGTCCTTTGCCTCAGATAACAAAATGCCTTGGGCACCTCTCTCTGGGAGAGAGAGAGAGAGAGAAAAGACGACGACGACAATTTGCTGCTCTTTAATGTTACCCAAAACCAGCCACCTGAGGAAGCCACCACACTCTGCCTATGAAATGACTAGAGCTTCTCCACCTAAGCCAGGGGTCAGCAAACTTTTTCAGTAGGGGAGCGGTCCACTGTCCCTCAGACTTTGTAGGGGGCCAGACTATATTTTGAGGAAAAAATGAACCAATTCCTATGCCCCACAAATAACCCAGAGATGCATTTTAAATAAAAGGACACATTCTACTCATGTAAAAACATACTGATTCCAGGACCGTCCGCGAGCCGGATTTAGAAGGTGATTGGGCCAGATCTGGCCCACGCGCCCTACCCGTGACCTAAGCTGACTTTACTCCACACTAAATTGTGACTAAAGTCTTGTCCTGCTCAGCTATCATTTACATTTTATTTTATGTTTTTGGTAAATTAACAACAACAACAAGGATGGTCCTTCAAGTCCAGTTGCATTACCAGTGATGGAGTGCGCTTCTAGAAGCATAACTGAGAAAGGCCCCTTCTTTTTAATCTTCTTTGCTTCAAGAGATTCCCCCCCCCCAAGATGTCTTAATCATGTAGCAAATCATGTCTATTTCTCACCACTACTGCCCCCTGAGGTCTTTTCTATGCTTTCATTTATATCGTGCTTGGAAGACATAACTTCCTGCAATATTAGCAATGTGAGGATAGACTGAGATAAAGATATCCATGTTCTATAAGGCCTGGGTGACATTTATTCCATTTCAGAGGGCATTAAACCCTTTGGGTAACATCACAGTATTTGTGGTTAAAAGATCACATTAAATGCTAATGCATATTACTGGGTAATAGGATAAATCAGGTTCACACACGAGTTACTTATCACTGGTGAGCTTTTGGGAACATTTGCCATGGGAAAATCGAGGCTGCAATCTGGTTTTTATTTCACTGGGGTTTATAGCATAATCCAATGTACATCTACCCAGAAGTAGGTCTTAATTTCAATGGGGCTTACTCCCAGGCATGAAAATTTGTTTATTTATTAATTTAGGTTTGCATATTTATGTCACCAAAGTGGTTTCCATATAACAACCAAAAGAACACTGGTAAAATTCATAATTACGTTGAAAACATCAGCACTACAATAACAAACAGAGCAATACAGTAATGCGAAAGAAAACTCCAAGCCAAAAATAATGATAATCACAGGGTGGTTTGCAACATAAAAATACAGAATGAGAACACAAAATATATAACAGAAAGTAAACCAATAAACCCTCCCACAAACGGTTTTAAAAGGCCACAGAATGTTCAATCAGCCAAAGGCTTACTTATAGAGAAATGTTTTCGTCTGGCACCATAGAATCATAGAAGGAATGTGCAAGGTGAGCCTCCCTGAGTAAAGCATTCTTTAAATGGGGAGCCACCACAGAAAAGGCCCATTCTCCAGAGCTCTCATGAATATGAGCACGGGATCCAGGAAAGTTCATATGAGGAGAGAAAGCTCATATGAGGGACGCAGGTGGCGCTGTGGTCTAAACCACTGAGCCTCTTGGGCTTGCCGATCAGAAGGTCGGCGGTTTGAATCCCCATTACGGGGTCAGCTCCCGTTGCTCTATCCCAGCTCCTTCCAAACTAGCAGTTCAAAAGTACACCTGTGCAAGTAGATAAATAGGTACCACTGCGGTGGTAAGGTAAATGGTATTTCTGTGCGCTCTGGCTTCTGTTCACAGTCCTCCATGCACCAGAAGTGGTTTGGTCATACTGGCCACATGACCCGGAAAGCTGTCTGTGGACAAACGCCAGCTCCCTCGGCCTGAAAACAAGATGAGTGCCACAACCCCATAGTTGCCTTTGACTGGACTTAACCGTCTAGGGGTCTTTTACCTTTTTACCTATATGAGGAGAGGAGGTCCTTGAGGTATTGTGGTCATGAGCCATTTAAGGCTTTAAAGGTCAAAACCAGAACTTTAAATTGGGCCCAGAAACCAACTTGCAGCCAGTGCAGTTAGGCCAAGATTGGCTTTATATGCTCAAACCATCTTGGCCCACTAAATTCTGCACCAGCTGAAGTTTCCAAACTGTCTTCAGAAACATACATATAAAGTATAACATGGTGCAGTAATCTAATTTAGAGGTTACGAGAGCATAGACAACAGTAGTTAAGCTATCCCTGTCCAGATGGGGGCGCAACTGGGCCACTAGCTGAAGCCGACAAAAGGCTGAAGGAAATTTAAAGGAGGCACGTGAAGTGGGTGGGCTTTGGCGGCATCCAATGAGCAGCTAGTACAGACACACGTTCATGAGACCTTCATTTCTGTGTGACCTGCAGAAGACGCAGGTGCGCCACCAGCAAAATGAACATGAGCTGCATGTGTTTTTGTGGCAGGTGTTGTAAGATTATGGAACAGCTTCCCAGCATGACTTTGCATTAAGTGCTGTTTCACTGGCTTTAACCAGTTTACTTAAACCCTCATAAACACATGTTTGTTTTGCTGGGACGATGAGCTGCCATTTAGACAGTGAAGGCTCAATTAAGTATATTTCTGTTCTTCTGCAATTGATGTAAATCAGGCTATTAGGAAGGCAGTGAAAATAAGCCAGCAGAATTGGCTCTAACCATTTAGCGGCTGCTAATTGAGATGAAACTGAGAGTGATACATTGAATTTAGCATTCTCCTTAGCGCTCCTTTTTATTGCAATAATTTATGAAGTGTGCTATGATAGCACCAGTGGAAACATGACAATGTAATGGCATGACGCACTGGAGTGCTTTCTTTCTTTCTTTCTTTCTTTCTTTCTTTCTTTCTTTCTTTTTACTCGATAACAACTGGGAAAGATGGGAGGTGATAGAACGTTGCTTTCTGTGCTTTCTAAGGAACTTTGTGGTGAAACTGGCACTTCCTAATCCCCTTCTATGGCTAAATAATAATAAAAAGTGTGGCCTAAAGAGAACACAAGTAAATTTGCATCGTTCCCAGTCAATATGTATGTTGAAACATAGGAAACTTTCTTATATCCAAGGCATTTTTTTTTCAGATGGAACTCCCCGGAACTCAGTTCCGGCACCTCACAGGTGAGTGCCATTGCCATTATAAGAGAACGAGGGAGGCGTTCATGGTGAGTTCTGGCACCTCTTTTTCTAGAAAAATAGCATTGCTTATATCAATGGTCCATCTAGCTCAGTATTGCCTACACTGACTGGTTTCAGCTCTTCAAGGTTTCAGACAGGAAATTATGCATAAGAACATAAGAGCTTCCTGTTCCCACAGTCCAGCTTCCTGTTCTCACAGTGGCCAACCAGATGCCTATGGGAAACCTGCAAGCAGGATCCAAGGACAAGAGCTCTCTCGCCTTTTGCAGTTTTCAACAACCGGTATTCAGAAGCATTACTGCTTCTGACTGTGATGGCAGAGCATAGCCATCATACATGGTGAGAAGAAAGAGGATGAGGGGACGTTTTCTCTCTCAATCATAATATAACAGCTTGGGGACGTCCAAGCTGAACATTAGATGATCCGGAACAGATAAATGAAATTATTTCTTCATACAGCACATGGTTAAATAATGGGATTCACTACCACATTAAAAAGGTTGAGACAAATTCATAATAAAGATAAATTAATTACAGAGGAACAATGTGGATAGGAGCTAGACTGGTGGGAACAGGTGGTGCCTGGTAAGGGGGAGTTGTGTGGGTAAATCAGGATTAAGCACCCCCATGGCTGCACAAGTCTGCTCTACAACAAATGACAAACTCCCAGTCCCAGCCAAGAAAAGCTGAGGCCAGGCTTACACAAGGCGTAATGTGCCTCAAAAGAAAAGTTTCCAAACTTCACAGAAAAACAACCTTCCTCACATTTATATTTTCCTTTCTTCTTGATCCCTCTCTCCTTGCGGGCACTTGGAGATATGTGACCATTAGCAGGAAAGCATTAATGCCATATACTTAACATACATCATTGTTAATGATGTTATCTTAAGCTATACTTACCTCAGAGGTTGATTAACCGCTGACTGAAATCATAGCATAGACCATTACAGAAAGGGCTTCTAGGGTGATAACTATCACCTTCTATTAATAAGAATATCATTAATGCTCCTTAATTAACTCCAGTCCAGGGTCCCAATAGCTGGAAGGTCTGACTCTTTCCTGCAATTTATTGCCAGTGAGGCACAAGGAGGTGCCCTTTATCAATCTCTTTCATTAACATATCACACTTAACGAGAACAGGATTATTCTATAGAGCGCAGACTTGGAGAACATACTAGATTTAGAAACAGCTTAACCTCAACATTTTGGGGGTCATAATTCCACACTCCAATTGAACAAGTTCTCCAGCCAAAACGTGTGTTCAAAAATGCATATACCAAAGTGTGTACAACACAAATACATATATTAGTGAAAATAGCATACATAAATGCATTGTGTTAGGGGAAATTGCTGTTCAAAAAGCAGTTCATAGTGGGAGAATCATAGAATTGTGTAGTTGGGAGATTCCTAGGGGGTCATCTAGTCCAACCCCTTGAAAATCACACTTAAAATACGGATGGATTTTTATTAAGACTTGGGGGGCACTGATGTGGAAATGTGAAGGACTGAATTGAGGATCTGAAAAATTAAAAGCTGAGATTTAACAGATGTGCTGATCCCTAATTACAGAGTAGATCAACAGGTTCAAAGCTATCCCTTGTGGACTGAATCAAGACGAATGATGTTTAGTATGTGTTTATTGGCTTACCAATGCCAGGTTGACTGTGTTATCAACAACTGTTTTGTGAATTATCACTGTCAATTACATAATTATCATGGTCTGTACTGTACTGCTTGCAGTGGGGTGCTGTTGCTGGGTCACCATACTGGCTGCAGGAGTGCTGCCATTTGCTGGGATGGGACAGGGCATGGAGGCAGCCAGCCTACGGCTTCCACTGCCTTCACCATTGCCCTGCCCTATCATGGTTCCACCAAGCACCAGCACCCCACCTCACCCACCATGATTTTCGTGGGTGCCACTCCAGAAAACTCATGCGGTAAATTCCCCGGAGGACTCCTCAGAGCTATATGGGTCCTGCAGCTGGTTGCCAGGTGATATGGTAAACAATTATTTTCAAAGGACTCTTGGAAAGAAACATGGCATTTGAGGACTAATATTTGTTGCTGGCAGACTGTTCTCATCTGATATGGCTGGCTGGTTACGCATCAGAAATCAATAGCAGGTTGGATTTTTTTTTTTTACACTATCCATTAGGCATAAATAAAACATATGGGGAGAGTCATTGTTAAAGCAAAACAGCCTTTTTAAAAAACAACAAGAACAACTCATTTTCTTTTAAGCTGTGCTTTGCAGTCCAAGCTGAGGCTGCATTCCCAAAGCTGTTAAGGAGTGTGCCCCATTGAACACAGTGGGAGCTTTAACTTCTGACTAAATGAGCATGAAATTGCACTGCAGCAGTAGCAGAACCTGCAGGGTGGAAATGCTAGGCCTGGGACTCAGGAGCTGGGTTCAAGGCCAGCCCACCTATGAGGCATGGTGCCTCAGGCAGCAGGATCAACAGGCAGCAGGATCCACAGGAGTAGCAGATCTGGTCTCCAATGGATATATTCTCCGGTGGAGCTGCTTTGGAGGCCGGATCTGCCACCTCCTCAGCAGTCCTACCCTGCACAATGCAGCCTCTGCAGTGTCCTCTTCAAAAATTGAAGGTGCTGCTGATCTTCTCCCACCCTTGTCCCTGATGTAGATCTTCACTCACTCCTCCTTCTCTGGCAGGGCGCATGTGGACTTTTGTGGTTTGCCTCAAGTGCCAAAATGTCTTGGGCTGGGCCTACCTGGAATGCAGTAAGAAGAAGACTATAGTTGAAGAAACAGCAAACAAGACACTACAGCTCCACTGGGGCATTTTGGTACTGGATGCAGACAGAACAGCAGCCATCAAAGTAGTAGACCAACAGGAATCAGTACCAGGTATTGAACAGAGCAGTTGTTGCTTCAGCAACCGCTAGAGCTCAACCTATCCCTTTAATGTTGCTGTGGTTGCTGGCATAAGTTTTCATCCTGCCTCACTGGTATAATAGTGGTGCCAAGTGGTCTTTAAAATGTGACTTAGATCCTTTGCTATTGTCATATCTTCCATGGAACCTCCATCCTGAAGGAGCTTCTTGGTTGCTTGGCTACTTCTCCTCAGCTGTATTCAGAGCCAGGATAGCCCAGCAGCCCCCTTGTAACCTTAGTGGAGATGGTCTCTCTGCATCAGAGTCTCTGTCCAAGATCTGGTCCACAACAGCAGCCTCATGAGCTGCTGGTCCAGAACTGGGGCCTAAGGATCTGGGATGCTTTGGTTCCTGTGAAGTAAGCCACCAAAGTAGAGTGAGGAGCAGTACCTGGTCAGTAACGGCGATTTTGTAGGCTTCAGAATGACTTCACTCACCCAGACGGTCCATTGGCTTCTTCTGTCTAGGAAGGACAATGGAGACTTTCTATTCAGGCTGAGACTTGTCCTATGCAACAATAGCATTATTCCATCTCGGCTTCACCTCTCTTGCTCAACTGCTGTCCATAGTTGTGCTGAGATAGTGGGCAAGAAAGAAATACTCCAAGCATGGTACTATTTTGGATCATACTCTTTTCCTCCTGCTCCTTCTGGCATTAGGGCAAAACTACACATTATGTTTAATATGTGGATCAGGACTGCTGCAGGTATGGATGATGAAGAGGGGATTAACCCTTCCTGCTGTGCCATGAGGAAAAACTCTCTCCCCCCTCCACTCACACACATAGTTGCTACCTGGCATTGAATGGCATCTCCCACAATGTCCTCCTTATTGTGCATCACAGTCCCAGTCCTATTATCTCCCCAGCTTCTATTTAAAGCAAACCAGTAGAGGGTGGGGCCAAAGGAAAAGGGATGTAGAGATACAAGTGCAGAAGTTACCTTTGTACAGTAGGCTAGTCCCTACACTCCCTCTGTATCATAGAATCATAGAGTTGGAAGAGACCACAAGGGCCATCCAGTCCAACCCCCTGCCAAGCAGGAAACATCTTTCATCTATGCAAGCAAAAAGCTTAATCAGACTTCAAGGATGAATTCCCAATCAGGCCATAACACCCATGCGGCATGCAAAGAAGTAGTAGTAGTAGTAGTAATATATTTATACCCCACCCATCTGGCTGGGTTTCCACAGCCACGCTGGCCAGCTTCCAGCAGAATATTAAAATACAATAAAATACAGTAGGACTGGTTGAGGGGTGTGGCTGTTGGGGAGTGGGAATCCTGAGGGCCTGACAGAAATAAATACAGATGGAATTTGCAGGATGCAGTCTTCTGAAGAACACAGTATATAAGGGATGAGGCCACATTTTTGTGTGTTGTTCATTAATTTATAAAATAGTTCCTATGAACAAAAAAAGCTGGCATATACTGAGTGAGAAAAAGCAGGTGCTCTACCATGCAGCTCTGACCCGTCTCCGCCATTATTATTTTCAGTCCCGGCATTATTTTTCTTTCACTGCCGGTGCCTCTAATTTCCAGAATTGGGCTCTGTTCTGAGCACCACTGTAACTGCCTGTGTCAATAATAAAAAAGTGTCACTTGTCTTCGTAATCCAATTAACCCCTGGGTCTGTATTTGCTTTTGGATGTGACATTTGTGACATGAAGTGCTGCAGGTATGACAAGCGGAGCTGGGTCTCAGTGTCATGGCAAATCAAATCAGACCAGCGTGGGAGGCGGAAATGCTAAATTTGTAACCCGAAGTAACCTTCCTAGGCAGAGTGGGGCCTCTCATCAAACTGGTGGCCACTGCTTGATTAGAAAGGCAGCCCAGGGGACAGGAGGAGAAAAGAGAAGCCATCTAGCATTTGGATCTTATGTTGGCGAATATGCAATGTAATAAAGGACCTCATTTTCTCCTGCAATGAGATTTGTTCAGTCTTGGGGGGGGGGGGAGTCAAAGGATGCCTTGTTTTCTTTTTAGCTTTCTGCATTGTCCAGTCTGTGCTGGGACAACTGTGAAGTTTATCAAGCCAGTGTGTGGTGTAGTAGACAGTGTCTGACTTGGACCAGGGAGAGGTGGGTTCAAATCTCCAGTCTTCCAGGAAGCTAACTGGGTAAGAACATGAGGAGAGACCTGTTGGATCAGGCCAAAGGCCCATGACAGTCCAGCACTCAGTTCTCACAGTGACCAACCAGATGCCTATGGAAAACCAGCAAACAGGATCCAAGTGCAACAGCACTCTCCCCATATGTCATTCTCAGCAACTGGTAGTTAGATGCCTCCAGTATTGGAAGTAGAACATAGCCATCATGGCTAGTAGCAATTAATAATCTTTTTCTTCATGAATTTGTCCAATCTACTATATATTTTAGAAACTCATTTCTTTGTTGCCTCTCAAGATACTGTAACCAAATTTTGCATGATGGTTCCTGACCACCAAGGAGCAGATTTGCATCTATATTTGGATACAGATGTTTGGATACAATTGGATGTCATTTTGAATCAAGATGGCAGACTCAACCTTCCAAAAGTGCATTGATTTTAACCACTGATTTCAAAACGGCACCAATTTTTATTTTTTATTTTTTGCTTGCTTTCTTAGAATTCATGAGCATGCCAGGCTCCTGATATTTTCACATATAATTACTAAAAGGGTAGTTCAGTGATTGATCATCTGCTTTGCATGCAGAAGGTCCTTAGTTGAATGTCTGGTATGTCCCAGGGGTGGGGGTTAAGAGGGACTCCAGTACTTTGGCCACCTTCATGAGAAGAGAAGACTCCCTAGAAAAGACCCTGATGTTGGGAAAGATGGAGGGTACAAGGAGAAGGGGACGGCAGAGGATGAGATGGTTGGACAGTGTTCTCGAAGCTACTAACATGAGTTTGGCCAAACTGCGAGAGGCAGTGAAGGATAGGCGTGCCTGGCGTGCTCTGGTCCATGGGGTCATGAAGAGTCGGACACGACTGAATGACTGAACAACAACAACAAAGCCTGAAACCTTGGAGAGCCATTGCCAGTGTCAACAGTACAGTAGTGAGCTAGATGGAACAAGGGTCCAGTTCTGGATGCCACAATTTAAGAAGGATATTGACAAGCTGGAACATGTGCAGAAGGGGATCAAGGGTCTAGAAACCAAGCCCTATGAGGAACATCTGAGGGAACTGAGTATGGCCTGGATAAGAGGAAACTGAGAGGAGATATGATAGCTATCTTCAAATAGCTCAAGGGCTGTCACATGGGAGATGGAGCAAGCTTATTTTCTCCTGCTCTGGAAGCAGGACCTGAACCGATGGCTTCAAGTTGCAAATAAGGAGAGTGTGACTAAACTCCTTCCGTGGAGCTTTTTAAGCAAAGATTGGATGGTCATCTGTCATGGATGGTTTAGTTGAGATTCCTGCATTGCAGGGGGATTGCCTATATGACCCTCAGGATCTTTTCCAACTCTACAATTCTATGATTCTATGACTCAGCATACTTCAGCTCCCAATGTTCCTATGATTGCCTGTACAGCTCAGTACAACAGTTAAGGCCAATTGCAAGGTTAAAACTAATTGGAAAGTCATACCTTAGGCAAGAGCTGTCTCCCTTCCTTCCCTCAGATTTGCCACTGCTGTGGCTGGTTAAATGCATTTGGGCTACACTCACTCAGCACTTTAAGCACTGCCATGCAAATGATGCTATCCGAGGCCTTTCGGCGTCTTTCATCCAGAAATTTGCATCAGAGGAGAACTGTTGATTGATTTTCCTGTTGGCAAAAATGACTTTCTTGTAATGAACCTGAAACTTAATTTCCCCCCACTAAGTCCCTTTGGGCCATTTGGATGGCCAAAAATCATGTATTTCCCCCCTTTAAAAAAATAAATCTCAAAATGTGATTGACTTTAAAGAGTTTTCACTTTTCAAAGAACAAAAAGGAGTAGAGAGAGTTACTGAGAAAGCTGAAAACAACTATTCGAAAGAGGAAGCTGTGAAGTAGTTTTGAGAATTTTTCTCTTTAGCTGATCAAGGCATTTGTCTCTGAGGAATACACAGTGTTATTAGACATGTCCATCATTCCGGCTTCTGCCAGCAAATAACAAAGAGCAGATTGTTAAAGACAACCATATCGAAGTAGCCATAAAAACCTCCTGTTGTGTGGATGAAAGTGTTTCATGCAATACTCTCAAAGGGCTAGAGCTTCCAGAAGCTTCCATTCAAAATGGAGTCTGTAACGGTGGCACATGGCTTAGCATTTACATGAGCCTGTTCACACAGGTACAAGCTGTCTCCACACCTGTGCAAGTGTTTGTGTACTCTTGTTGATTTGTACAGCTCCACCATTGCATGCACAGACTTGTTACATATGAAGAACAGTATGCATGCACAGTTTGAGCTGAACTATTCCTCCCGAATTTTAATCATGAGGGGAAAAGATGTACTTGCCCATGTTCCACTGTCAGAGGCAGTATGCTGTGGACCACAAGCGTGGGACGGGAGGCGTGCTATTACACTCAGGCCAGCTGTGAGAGAAGAATGCTGGATAAGCCTTTGGCCTGATTCAGCAGGGCCCTTCTTATTTTCTTATAAATGAGGAATCATTGATACAACGGCAAGCTA
Source organism: Lacerta agilis (assembly GCF_009819535.1). NCBI lineage: Eukaryota > Metazoa > Chordata > Lepidosauria > Squamata > Lacertidae > Lacerta > Lacerta agilis. The sequence continues at coordinate 84,155,898 of NC_046314.1, read as the reverse complement.
CAATAGATTGAAAAGAAAATTTGATTAATCATTTAGAACGTGTCATACTCATAACAGCAGTGTAGCAATGCAACAAGCTGAAGGCTGTGGGTTTTCCTATTTGAAGGTTTGGAAGCATAGACAGTGCACACATCAACTGAGATGACATAAGGTATTTTAGATTCAATGGATTTTTCCTTGGGGCGTAAGGATAACCTGGGAAATGTGCAGAGACCCAGCTCAGTGTTGCTTGCTTCAAACATCTATACAACTACTGTTGCTGCTTTTTATACAGTTATCAACAATTACAGATGAAGGATGCTGTATGGAGCTATGCTTTGGAAAGCTGCAAATGTAACCACCGAAACCTAAAACGTACAGCAGCTAGGTTAATTAGAAAGGACAGGTTTATTTCACCTCCCTTTGAGCATTAGCCTGCAACCTTCTACCAATCAAGCATCACCGTTTTCTGTTATGCAGGAGATTTCTAAGGCTGCCATCCATGGCACACTTACTTGAAAAGAAGCCTCACTGAATCAATGGAGCCCACTTCTGCATAAAAAAATACACAGGATCAGCTATGCCTGACAGTTTTAGAGTTTTGTTTTTCATCATTTCCTAATGACGTCCTACTTAAACAATAGCCAGAAATGAGGAAAATGTATTTAAATACAGAGTTTTAAAATATTTTGTTGAAGCACACTGCCAGCAACGGACCATGATAATGTTTAATCTCTGCTTGGAATTATGCCACACATAAATTTGAGGATTGTCTCTAATTTGAATATATAGCCTTCCATCTGAGGTACAATGTATTCCTTTTATTGTCAGTTTTTTACCTTGCCCGTAGCAAATGGCAACAGAAACAAATTGGATCAGATCACATTGTGCCAAGTCTGAGCAATGAATTGCCTTCATTAAAGCACCTACACTTTTGGGCAGAAGGAAGGAAATCGTTGGCCCCGTGACTTCGAATGCTGCAACATGATGATTCCCTTTCTTCATTCTGCTGCGTTAAAACGTGGTTAACCACTCAGAAGCGCTTGAACTGTACTCTCGAGGGGGAAAGTGGCCTTTGATTTTAAATGATGCAGCTTCATGAGAAGCAATTAAATAGCTTGATGGATAAATGTGTCCCAAGCTGGATGCCACCTCCCTACACTGTCTAGAATGTAAAAGAATAGCTTGCATGTAAATTTCTAGAAATGCTTAAAGAAATGTTATAACCATATAAATATGGTAATAATATTCAGTAGCCTCCCTCCCCAGGGGGATGTAGGCCAACCCAGGGTTGGGCAAGCTTCAAGCTTCTGGGTTCTCCTCTCTCTTTTTAATTAGACCCACCAAATGGAGCCAAGCGCTTCTATGGTGGCTCAGCATGACAGACGTTTAGAATTCATGTATTTATTTTAAGGCTGCTGTGTTGCTTTTTCGGGTAAAAGCAACACAGCCTTTCAAAGAAGTCCATAATCATAGTAACATATAAGGACAAAAAAAAAAAAATGAAAATACTGAAAATACTGAAAATATCCAATTACAATACACACAGACAGACAGATAGATAAAAGTAAAGGGACCCCTGACCATTAGTAAAGGGACCCCTGACCAGTCTGGGGTTGCGGCACTCATCTCGCTTTATTGGCTGAGGGAGCCAGTGTAAAGCTTCCGGGTCATGTGGCCAGCATGACTAAGCTGCTTCTGGCGAACCAGAGCAGTGCACAGAAACACCGTTTACCTTCCCGCTGGAGCGGTACTTATTTATCTACTTGCACTTTGACGTGCTTTCAAACTGCTAGGTTGGCAGGAGCAGGGACCGAACAATGGGAGCTCACCCCGTCGCAGGATTCAAACCACTGACCTTCCGATTGGCAAGCCCTAGGCTCTGTGGTTTAGACCACAGCACCACCCGCGCTCAGCTATTACATAAAGTTGTGATTGTTGTCACACTGAAATTCATGTGGCTTCCAACAGGTGGTGCTCAGAATTACAACATGGTGACAAACAAGGGATAGGAAATGGAGCTGGAGGAAGGCAGCTGGAGGACTGAGGCAAGAGAGTGAGCGAGCAAGAGGATGAGAATTGGAGATGAACAGAAAGAGGCAAGGTCTTACTCTCCCTGTTCAAGGTTGAAGGATTAGCACAAGGTAGTCTTTGCAAGCCTTCCCATGTTTCCCTGTTGCTGCACTGGCTGGCTGGGAGGGGACTGAAGAGGAGAAATCCCACCTGCCCCCTTGAAGGTTTCCTTCCCTGCTTTCCCATAGCACCAGGAAGTGGGAGGGATTGCCCAAGTGTAAAGGGATGGGGGTGGGGTAGGGGTTAGGCAGAGTAGGCAAGTGAAGTGAGCCCGGGTGGCAGGATATGTACAATTAATTATAACTAATTCATGTCCCCCCCTTCATGGATCACTGCCTTGTCGTGGCGAAGGGGCTTGAATTACTCAGGCAAGCTATGGACAGGTCAAGATGGACAGGTCATAGCGGAGAGTTTGGACCAAACGTGATCCACCTGGAGAAGGAACTGGCAAGCCGCTCCAGTATCCCTGCCAAGAAAACTCCATGGACAAAGACAACAGGCATATAAAAGATATGACGCTGGAAGATGAGCCCCTCAGGTCGGAAGGCGTCCAACTTGCTACTGGGGAAGAGCGGAGGACAAGTACAAGTAGATCCAGAGCTGATGAAGCGGCTGGGCCAAAGCCGAAAGGACGCTCAGTTGCGGATATGTCTGGAAGCGAAAGGAAAGTCCAATGCTGTAAAGAAAAGTATTGCATAGGAACCTGGAATGTAAGAACCATGAACCTTGGTAAGCTGGATGTGGTAAAAAATGAGATGGCAAGAATAAACATTGACATCCTAGGCATCAGTGAACTAAAATGGACAGGAATGGGCGAATTCAGTTCGGATGACTATCATATCTACTACTGTGGGCAGGAATCCCGTAAAAGAAATGGAGTGGCCCTCATAGTCAACAAAAGAGTGGCGAAAGCTGTACTGGGATGCAACTTCAAAAATGATAGAATGATCTCGATACGAATCCAAGGCAGTCCTTTTAACATCACAGTAATCCAAGTTTATGCACCAACTACCAGTGCTGAAGAAACTGAAATTGATCAATTCTATGAAGACTTACAGCACCTTATAGAAATGACACCAAAGAAGGATGTTCTTCTCATTATAGGGGATTGGAATGCTAAAGTAGGAAGTCAAGAGATAAAAGGAACAACTGGCAAGTTTGGCCTTGGAGATCAAAATGAAGCAGGGCAAAGGCTAATAGAGTTCTGTCAAGAGAACAAGCTGGTCATCACAAACACTCTTTTCCAACAACACAAGAGACGATTCTACACATGGACATCACCAGATGGGCAACATCGAAATCAGATTGATTATATTCTCTGCAGCCAAAGATGGAGAAGCTCTATACACTCAGCAAAAACAAGACCTGGAGCTGACTGTGGCTCAGATCATCAGCTTCTTATAGCAAAATTCCAGCTTAAACTGAAGAAAGTAGGAAAAACCACTGGGCCAGTAAGATTCAATCTAAATCAAATTCCTTATGAATACACAGTTGAAGTGAAGAACAGGTTCAAGGATTTAGATTTGGTGGATAGAGTACCTGAAGAACTGTGGATGGAGGCTCGTAACATTATACAGGAGACAGCAACGAAAACTATCCCAATGAAAAAGAAATGCAAGAAAGCAAAGTGGCTGACCAATGAGGCCTTACAAATAGCGGGGGAGAGAAGACAAGCAAAATGCGAAGGAGATCGTGAAAGATACAGGAAATTGAATGCAGATTTCCAAAGAATAGCAAGGAGAGACAAGAGGGCCTTTCTAAACGAGCAATGCAAAGAAATAGAGGAAAATAACAGAATGGGAAAAACCAGAGATTTATTCAAGAAAATTGGAGATATGAAAGGAACATTTCATACAAAGATTACCACAATCAAGGACAAAAGTGGAAAGGACCTAACAGAAGCAGAAGACATCAAGAAGAGGTGGCAAGAATACACAGAGGAATTATACCAGAAAGATATGGAGGTCTCATACACCCCAGGAAATGTGGTTGCTGACCTTGAGCCAGACATCCTGGAGAGTGAAGTCAAATGGGCCTTAGAAAGCCTTGCTAACAACAAGGCCAGTGGAAGTGATGATATTCCAGCTGAACTATTTAAAATTTTAAAAGAGGATGCTGTTAAGGTGCTGCACTCAATATGCCAGCAAGTTTGGAAAACTCAGCAGTGGCCAGAGGATTGGAGAAGATCAGTCTACATCCCAATCCCAAAGAAGGGCAGTGCCAAAGAATGCTCCAACTACCGCACAATTGCACTCATTTCACACGCTAGCAAGGTTATGCTTAAAATTCTAGAAGGCAGGCTTAAGCAGTATGTGGACCGAGAACTCCCAGAAGTGCAAGCTGGATTTCGAAGAGGCAGAGGAACCAGAGACCAAATTGCAAACATGCGCTGGATTATGGAGAAAGCCAGAGAGTTCCAGAAAAACATCTACTTCTGCTTCATTGATTATGCAAAAGCATTTGACTGTGTCGACCACAGCAAACTATGGCAAGTTCTTAAAGAAATGGGAGTGCCGGATCACCTCATTTGCCTCCTGAGAAATCTCTATGTGGGACAAGAAGCTACAGTTAGAACTGGATATGGAACAACTGATTGGTTCAAAATTGGGAAAGGAGTACGACAAGGCTGTATATTGTCTCCCTGCTTATTTAACTTATATGCAGAATACATCATGCGAAAGGCTGGACTGGATGAATCCCCAACTGGAATTAAGATTGCCGGAAAAAATATCAACAACCTCAGATATGCTGATGATACTACCTTGATGGCAGAAAGTGAGGAAGAATTGAAGAACCTTTTAATGAGGGTGAAAGAAGAGAGCGCAAAATATGGTCTGAAGCTCAACATCAAAAAAACTAAGATCATGGCCACTGGTCCCATCACCTCCTGGCAAATAGAAGGGGAAGAAATGGAGGCAGTGAGAGATTTCACTTTCTTGGGTTCCATGATCACTGCAGATGGTGACAGCAGTCACGAAATCAGAAGACGCCTGCTTCTTGGGAGAAAAGCAATGACAAACCTAGACAGCATCTTAAAAAGCAAAGACATCACCTTGCCGACAAAAGTCCGTATAGTTAAAGCTATGGTTTTCCCAGTAGTAATGTACGGAAGTGAGAGCTGGACCATAAAGAAGGCTGATCGCCGTAGAATTGATGCTTTTGAATTATGGTGCTGGAGGAGACTCTTGAGAGTCCCGTGGACTGCAAGAAGATCAAACCTATCCATTCTCAAAGAAATCAGCCCTGAGTACTCACTAGAAGGACAGATCCTGAAGTTGAGGCTCCAGTACTTTGGCCACCTCATGAGAAGAGAAGAATCCCTAGAAAAGACCCTGATGTTGGGAAAGATGGAGGGCACAAGGAGAAGGGGACGACAGAGGATGAGATGGTTGGACAGTGTTCTTGAAGCTACTAACATGAGTTTGGCCAAACTGCGAGAGGCAGTGAAGGATAGGCGTGCCTGGCGTACTCTGGTCCATGGGGTCACGAAGAGTCGGACACGACTGAACGACTGAACAACAACAATTCATGTCCCATAGCAAAAGGGCTACTTCTACTTTTTAAAGTTAATGTGTCTTCTGCTTTTGCTGCAAATACCTTTGGGCCATTAACGTATACAATTTTGAATGCAGTTTCTGACTCAATGCATCATTAATTACCTGCATCCCAAAGGATGTTACTGTGCAATTGTGCACACGTTAATTATGAATTGCTGTTGGTGCCATGTTAATGATGCACAGAGTCAGAAAATGCTGCATTACAAATTATCTTGGTAGAGCCTCCAATTACAAACTGCAAGTCACCCAAGATCTACTACCTTTTGCCCACTCCTGGGATAACCAAGTCAAAAGGGTCTTCAATTAAATGATGCTGAATTGTATTTCGTGCATCATTCTTCCTTTGTCATGGTAGTCCAACTTGCAAAGATCTGTAGAACCAGCACCCTTGCTAAGTCTGGCATTTGGTCTGCTTGCCAGTTGCTGCCAGCACATTCCTGAGACTTCGACTTATTGGACTTTAGATACCAAGGGGATTATTAGTTGGATAAGTACTCTGTGGAAATGCCCAACCTATAACTACAGTCTAAAAATGAACTTTCAGATGGAATCAAGAGGAAAAAAATCATACAAAGCTGGTTGTCTTCTTAGCTGTATGTTTCTCTAAGCTGCCGAAGTATTGGATTAGGCTCGTAGAAATTAAGGAGTGATTAATACTATAGTACACAATGAGTGATTAGGTTATGAAACTTACCAAACCCTGACTTCCGCTGAACTTGGTAGAGAAGAAAGGATGTTCTCCTGAAAGCCTGTAGTTTCTGACATGGAATGAAATCTTTTCTCCTGGTTATGAATACTCTTATTTGAGGTATATGTGACGTCAAAGCACTCGAGTGGGTACTGTATACTGCTCTATGGTAGCACTTGTAAGATCATTCCATATTGACCCTCAAGTATATGTCTGAGTCACGATCACCAATTGCTTCCCATAAAAACCTTTATAAGGATCTCCAGTATAAAAAACACAGATTGCATGGAGGCCTTTTCATACACAGTTGTACATATGAAGATCCCCTCACTGCAAAGACACATGGCATCCATCAAAGGGTGGAGCAAGGCAGTGCGGTCCTGGTGATGCATTGGTATAGCATTGCACAAAAAACGCTGGAAGCATTAAGATAAACTCAACAGAGTAAACAATATTTGATAGAAGTAAAAGTGGGGAAATGATTTGAATGGTTATAGCAAAATATGCAGAAAACCATTTATCTACCTGCACTTTGATGTGCTTTCAAACTGCTAGGTTGGCAGGAGCTGGGACAGAGCAATGGGAGCTCACCCCATCGCAGGGATTTGGACCACTGACCTACTGATTGGCAAGCCCAAGAGGTTCAGTGGTTTAGACCACAGCGCCACCCGTGTCCCATATATGTAATATGAACCATGAAAGGAGAAGAAGGGAAGTCATTGGATATTTTAAAGTTTGCAAAATGTTTATATATAACATTGCATGGATATAACTCCTGAACAGAGCTACTGAGTTTGATTTATTTGAAGAAGATGTATAGCCACGTTTATCTGTTATCTCCAAGTATTATTTGTTCCACATTTAGCACACAAAAGATCTGACTCTTTCCCTTTGAGGCAGGACCATATGTTGTGGCTTTTGGAAAGCTAACTGTGCTTCAGAAGATTCTCTGTAAATAACAGGGCATCAGTGTTGAGAGGTATCCAGGTAATCTCTGACTGCATTGATCTTTCCGAGAAAGAAGCTCCATGGGATCAATGCACTGCGAACAAAAGGAATGAGGCAAAAAGCCCCATTAAATGAGTTTGATTTTAATAAGAGGATGATGAAGTTAATTAAAGCTCAGACGGCAAGCTAAACTAGGATGAGAGTTCTTTAGGGTTTTTCTTGTTGCTGGGCTCCAGCTGTTACTTATTTTCAAGCCAACAGCAGGAGCCAAAGCAATGCAATTTGCCAGTTTTTATGCAGACGAGAACTTCTGTCGATGTACTAGGTTGTTGGTTCCCCCCCCCTCCCTCAATGCTACTAATACGAAGCCTGTTTTCAAAGTTCTGAACAAGGATTCTAGTGCAATCCCTTTCCTCCTCCCAGATCAAATCTGCACGTTTTAGAATTATTTCAAATGACATGGACCCTTCATCTTCTTTTCAAAGGCCAAAGCTTCCCCTCTTGGTATATTACCATTTGTTACATGGATGAGTGGTCAACATAAGAAGAGCTCTGCTAGATGAGACCATCAAATCCAGCAGCATGTTTTCAACAGTGACCAACAAGGTGCCTATGGAAATCCTGCAAGCAGGACCTGACTACAACAGCACTCTCCCCTCCTGTGGTTTCCAGAAACTCTTGTTTAGAAGCATGCTGCTTCTGACAGAGGTTGTAGAAGATGAAGCCCTCCCAAAAGATCATGGGAGGAGAAAATGGTTTCTCTGTGGCTTGAATACCTGCTTGATTTTCATGAAGATGGTGTCCCATTGACTACAGCTACCTTGCAGACCCATCTGAGATATCAAACTCTTCTATAGATTGTAAGTTGCCAATTGCATTCATTTCTTCAATAATCAACAACAACAACATATTTATTTTTATTGGTATTTTTTTCTAAATTTGCACCTATACATATCAACTAACATACGCAAATGTTACACAAATCTATTTTTTATCAATGCATAAGTGACCATGCCATGAATAAATTCTTAAACATTATTCTGCAGTCTGAGTCACCAACTAAAACTGCATTTTTTCCCAATTAGCTCAGCTCAAAACTATGCTTCACAAAATAGTAATAGGTACAAAATTAATAAAGGAAAACTAATGTCCTGTTATTGATTTGTCTCCAACTAAAGCCAATGAAGAAAGGAAACTCATTAACAGCTTGGGTATTTGGTAAATTAAAGGGGATTAAAAAAATTGGTTTGATGGAAAGAGCTACCGAGCAAAACCATTTTCTGTGCGTCACAATGTAAACAGAGTTAAGATGGCAGATTAGTTTGCAGCATCCCAAGCCGCTGTCCATGGAGCCTACCAGTGTCCCCTGAAATGTCAGAGGTACTAACATTTGAAAGCAATTAATGGTGACATTTGGTGGAGGAGTAGGGTGGTACTTGCAATCTAGACAGAAACTCATTGGGCTTCATTAAATGTTCAGGGGACAGGAGGAGAGAGATCAGGAAGGACAGATGGTCTGAAACATGGTTCTCATTGTGTGGGGTCAGTTTCCTTAATGTTCCTGGGGAAGAAGAGGCAAGATCTTCTCAAGCATCATCTCCCTAACTGGAACATTTGGAGGATGTGCATCCTACCTGAGGCACTCTCTGGATTTGAACTACGCTGACACACTGCCCGCATGCACACACATAACTAAGCACATTTGCACACCAGATAACCAGGTTCCTGTGGGAGGTCTTCAGCTAAGTTTTGCTCAGACAAGACCCACTGAAAATAATGAACACAACTAAATCAAATCCATTAATTCCAAAAGATCTTACTTGAGTGAAATGCATCTGAATACCTTTAATGGTTATTTGGAGCAGGGATGACCAACTTCTGTACTCTTTTTCTCATAGTGGCTTATGTGTCTGCTATATATCTTGTCATTGACAATTGCCACCTCACAAAAGCTTAGGTTCTATATGGGACCTTCTTCTCCCATTTAGAGGAGGAGGGATTATAGTTTAGAGCAGTGATGGCCAAACTTGGCCCTCCAGCTGTTTTGGGACTACAACTCCCATCATCCCTAGCTGACAGGACCAGTGGTCAGGGATGATGGGAATTGTAGTTCCAAAACAGCTGGAGGGCCAAGTTTGGCCATCACTGGCTTAGAGGTACAGTGGGGGGGGGTAAAGTATTTGATCCCCTGCTAAATTTGCTCATTTGCCCCCGACGAAGAAATGACCAGTCCATAATTTTAATGGTAGGTTTATTGTAGCTGTGAGAGACAGAATAACAAAAAGGAAAACCCCAGAAACCCAGAACACAAAAGTCAGACAAAAACTCTCCAAAAATATAGAGACAGAAAACATCACTGCTCCATGCCAGAATATGAATGAACTAAAGTTATCTTGTTGAAGCAGATTATGATTAATATGTGTGGTGATGTATGAACTGTGAAGGACAAGTGAACCAGGAATCCATTCCTTCTATTCAAGATAGGATTCTGGGACTTTTTCCAAAGAAACTTGCTTCACTGAACTCTTTTTGAGAAGTGAGAATTTTAAAGATTAGGAAACCTGTGGCCCTCCATATGTTGCTGGGCTCCAACTTCTATCAACCCCAGCCATCATGGCCAATGGTCAGGAATTATGAGAGTTGTAGCCCACCAATATGTGGAGAGCCATAGGTTCTCCATTCCTAGGTTCAGGGTTATTTCTAGTGCTGTGCTCAAGTATCTGACAGCAATGCTTTCAGCAAAATTTGTGGAGGCTGCAGAAAGGGGGAGAGAGAAAAAGAGAGAAAGTACTGGTGGATTTTATTTTGAATTGCTGACAGCAGAACTGGCAAAATAGAAAGCATTGCCGATTCAAGCTTATGCTTGTGTGTGTAAAAGAAAAGCATGGTTAAAGTTAAGTTATAGGGTAATTAAGCAATACAATCTTGGGCAAATGAGAGTCAAAGTGTGCTGAGCAGACTCAGTGGTGTCAGTCGATAGTCAAGTACAGTGACATTGCAGACTGGATCAAGACCTCAACTTACACTTCCTTATATCCCTAGGGAAATCAAAAGGTGTGAGAGTACTAGATCATAGGATGCTTTGTTCTTTATGTCGGCATCTAATCAGTTTCCCGTAGAGCTTAATTGTGCTTACAAATGCACAAAGTAAGTTCAGATTTCATAAAAGAAGCTGAACAGTTTTGTTGCTAAGACGGAATGACTTCATAGATTTTTCAACACTAGGTCCTGCCATTCTCTAAGCTGTTAAAGTGAAGACAATTAAATCCTCAGGAGAGATGTCAATTGCAAATTATCAACTCATCTGTCAACAAGCAAATGAAACAGGGTCAACACTGCAATTAAGCAGTTTTATTTGTACTAGTGTGTCAGCATCCTCAGTGCAACACATATGAAATCAAGTAAATATGTGTTTTACTCAACAGACTTCCTCTTCATTCAGCTGCAGCTGTAACTATATACTTAAAGCAATTATGGCTGATTTTTAAAACCGAGATATACGGTTTGTTATGGGGCAGCTGTGACTCAGTCTACAGAGTCAGAAAGAATATCAAAGTGAGAGCCCACATTGCTTTTAGGTATGCAGTTTCCTGCTTCTCTCCATCTCATCTGAAGCTGAATCTATACTGCACAGCCTCACCCCCACATTCCTGTTTTCTGTTTCCCTCTCCAAAGGAAAGCCTTCAGTGGTCCACCAGTTAATTATTTATTGCTATATAATAAAATTGGAAGGCTGTCATCAGGTTTTCCAGCATAATTATAGAACAGTAAGCAGGTGAGCAAGCAAGCAGAATATGGCCAGGATTGCAGGGGGGATCATTTCCACTGGCACAACATTTGAACTAAACTCCCCTCTGGAAAGGGCTGGTTCCCTGAACACAGAACAGTAGTTTACAGGTGTGTTTAGAGGCACATGTCCCAAGCAAGCATAAGAAATGTGTGGTTCTCCCAGTGGGTCAGAGCTGCAATACTAGCTTCTCAGTAGTGGCATTGCTGCCACTTACAGCAAGGGAGAGAGGGGAGGTAAGGGAGAGGCAACCGGGAGATTGGGGCTGTATAGGCTACTGCCAGCAGGCTAGCATTGGGACTCTGCTCCCTAGATGAGCCACTTCTGCTCTTCTTTGTCCTTGTCCTTCTATCTTTATCTGGTCTCTTTAGTTTCCAATTCCCCCCACCCACCATTTATCCTGACTTGGCAAGATAAAGAAGCCTCACCTGGCAACAAGCTCTGGGGGTGAACTTTGAATTTCGCCAAGTCTTTTAATGTCATCCTTCCATGTTCTCTTTGGTTCCCAGAGTTGTTTTGTACTTTTGAGTAGCTACGCTGCTCCTGCTGCTTGCAAATATTTGTTGTGTTTTTATGTTTTATGCTTCTTTTCCTCTCATTTGAACACTGTGAGCCACTCTGAAAGCCTATCGACTAATATATATTGCTCTTCCTTATTCTTCCATACAAGTGGAGATGCAGAAGTAGGTTGCAGAGAAGCTGAGCCTGCAGCAGGGCCTGAGGGCGTTTGCTTGATGAGATGGCACAATCTTGGGGGCGGGGAGGAAGGGCTATGGGGCTTCCTTATAGCAGGTTCAAAGAACCTCAAGCCCAGGGACTTCCGGTTTGGTGCCGGTCAATGGCGGACGGGGGCTGAAGAGCTCCGTCCTCCGAGAGGCTTTAGGGACTACCGTGCCTGCGCCGCGGGTCCCTTAAAGCCACAGGAAGAGCGTCCCGTGGACCGTGGTCTTGTGGGTCCCAGACGTGCCGTCCTCGCTCTCGATTGACCCTCGTAAGGGGGAAAACCAAGCGAGCGGGGCTCCGGTACGGGACTGAAGAGACGGCTGCCTCCGGAGGACAAAGCAGCGATCCCGCCAGACTTGAGCACCCAGCACTTCTAACCAAGAATTGAAAAGAGAAGCTCTGTAAGTAGAACTGTCAAAAGGATTAAAATTTTTAAGAAAACTAACTTACAGAGAGACTGTTTAAGGAAGCCTGTTCCCTTTGAACTGTTTGAATGAATCTGGTAGCGCTAAAAGAGCAAAGCCGCGACTAACGGAAAAGTTTTGCGAACTCTGCCAAACTTTTTAAAAGTGGATTAAAAGTTGTTTAACGTTGTTTAAAGTTGTTTTAAGGACTTAAAAACAAGAGTTATGGCAAAAGAAGACACCGCTCACCCTCTGGATTAGGATTCAGGGTCAGAAGCGGGCTGCGTTATATTGTTGCCATTTGTTTTTGCTACTGTTTCAGTAACTGTTTACCAGTGGAGACATTTTAGTTACTTTGTTGCCGGCTACAATTATTTTATGGACTTGGTGGTAACACTGCAAGTGAAAAATAGGTACTGACTTGGACTGTTTAAAATCAACGCTTCTTGACTGTGAAAGTTTGAAACTTTGGAAGTTAGTGAGTTCTTTGCCTAAAAGTTGGATTTGTTGGAACTGTTTGAGACTCCTGGCTCAGCAGCCTCTTTGTTCTCTGAGTTGAGCTGCTGGCACCTGGTGTTTATTTTTGGGATTGTTGGTCTTCTGCTGTGAATGTCTGGGACAGTAACCACAACAGGGGTGACCTTGAGATTACAATTGCAGAGCACACAGGAAATGCATGAGAGCACTAGATCCAAAACAACAGGCTCTTCACAAAGAAAAGGTTCTTTTTCCCTATCTCTACAGGAGCAAATGGAGAAATTAGCTGCTAGTATTGCTGAAATAGCAGAAGGACTGAAAGAGGTAACTGACGGGTTGAAGCAAACGCAGGCCTCAGTGAATACAATAAATACAACAGTTAACTCAGCAACAGAAAAACTTCAAGCTGAAATTAAGGATTCCACCCAAACATTGGAAAAGTCAATTGGACAAATTGAGGAAAACGTAAGGAAAAACAGAGAAGAAATTAATAAAATTGGAAAGGAGGTGACGATTTTGAAGAAGGACTCAGAGGAATTTAAAGTGGTCAAGGAAAAAATAAAAAAGGTGGAGGAGAAATTGGATAACATTGATTTGGAGAATATAGAAAGAATTGGAACACGACAGAGAACTGTAGAAGAATCTCTTGCTTTTCTTCAACTACACCAAAGAGAAGGGAACATTCGTTTGAGAGGTCTCCCTGAATTGGAAGGGGACAGCCTAAAAGCATTTATTGTGGAGCAGTTTTCAACATATTGGCATTTGGAAGAGGACGAAGTCTCAGCGCGCATACTGAAGGCCTTCAGATTTGGACCTAGAGGAACCAGAGGAAAGAAGAACACAAAAACAGTCAGTGACTGTTTGATTGTGTTACACGATAGATACGAAAGAGATTACTTTCTGGACTTACATTACAAGAATAACCTGGTGGTACAGCAAAACAAAGTCATTTTTTATAAGGATATCCCCAAATTTTTCTTGGACAAAAGAGTTTCCTACAACGACCTAGTAGCGGAGCTAAGGAGAAGGAATATCCCCTTCAGTTGGGAATTTCCGGAAGGTCTGGCGTTTACGTTTGAAGGGAAAAAGATAAGGATAAAATCCCCGGCAGAAAAGCAGAAGTTTTTGGACAAGCATCTGGAAGCATTTAAAGGCACACCACTCGATCCAGCACTTCTTTACAGACTTCCAGGAACATTTCCACCGCCGGGGCTACCAGGACCAAGTGAAAAGGACCCAGAAGAAGGCAAAAAAGCAGAGGCATCTGGAGGAGGAGATTAGGAAAGTAAAGGAAAATGGCGCTAAGATTGATGACATGGAATGTTCGGGGATTGAACCAGAGACCGAAGAGGCGCAGAGTTTTTTATAGTTTGGAAAAGAAGAATTTAGACATAATATGTTTACAGGAGACTCACATAGTTCGACGACACAGAAGACTACTACAGAACAAAAAACTAGGCCAAAAAACTAGGCCATCGGATAAAGTCAAGAAGAGAGGAGTGGTAATTTATGTAAAAGAAAAATACAGCCCAAGACAGTTATTCAAAGATGAAGAAGGGAGATACATTGCAATAGAAATAAAAGTACAAGGCGAAAAATTCTTGATTCTGGGACTTTATGCACCAAATGATGGAAAGTCAACTTTTTATAAGAACATACATGATCTGCTGTTGGATTATTTGGATTACAAAATAGTTTGCCTTGGAGATTTTAATGGTGCAGTTTCCACATTAATGGATAGATCTCAAAGAACTAAATTAACAAACGATGGGAAACTACCAAGGACTCTTTTTGAAATGGTGGATAACTTGAATTTGGTGGATGCTTGGAGGATGAAAAATCCCACCGAAACAGAGGCAACTTATTATAGTGAACTGCAGCAGTCATGGTCGAGGATAGACTACATCTGGATCTCGAATGAATTGGCACCGAAAATACAAAAAGCAGAAATTGGCCCAAAAACATATTCAGACCATAATCCGGTACAGGTAACTTTAAAAATGGTTTCCAAAGATTCTTTCAGGTGGAGAATGGATGACGCTTTGATGAGAGACACTAAGCTGGTAGAAAGAGCGGTAAAAAAGATGAAAGAGTATTTTCAAATCAATTGGAATTCAGAAGTAGAAAAGAGGATTGTTTGGGATGCAAGCAAAGCGGGAATGAGAGGATTCCTTATAAGTGAAAAAGCAAAAAAGAACTACAAAATGCGGAAATGGAAAGACTCTTGAAATCGATTAAAGTAAAGGAAAAAGAATTAAGAGGACATCCTAAATGTTTAAAAATTCAAAAGGAGATTAAATACTTGCAATCCCAATATGCAAAAATTGTAAACCAAGACATCGAATGGAAAGTGAAAATGATGAAACAAAGAACATTTGAATCTGCAAATAAATGTGGAAAACTACTAGCTTGGCAGTTAAAGAAGAGACAGAAGGCAAATGTCATCAGTAATTTAGTAGTAAATGAAAAAATTGTGGAGAATCCAGAGGAAATCAGATGGTGCTTTCAAAATTTTTATAAGCAACTGTACAAGGAGGAGAAGATAGAAGAATCAGAGATAGACCAATTTCTGGAAAAAAATGGATTGCAAAAAGTCCCAGAAGAAAAACTAGTAACTCTCAACCACCCGATATCGACCCAAGAGATTGAGGATGCAATTAACAACATGCAACCAGGGAAAGCCCCAGGACCAGACGGACTGACAGCAAAGTATTATAAGATTCTGAAAGACTGGCTATCACAGCCTTTGAAAGAAATTTGCAACAAAATTTTAGAAGGAGATAGGGCACCAGAGACATGGAAAGAAGCCTTTATCACACTGATTCCAAAACCAGAGACAGACAAAACTCTAATGAAAAATTATCGTCCAATTTCCCTCTTAAATGTGGATTATAAAATTTTTGCGAATGTTATGGCTACAAGATTAAAAAGAGTGCTGAAAGATTACATTCATAAAGATCAAGCAGGTTTCCTTCCAGGAAGACAAATAAACAATAATACAAGAATCATTGTGGATATTTTAGAAAAACTGGAAAGAAACATTAATACAGATGCAGCATTATTGTTCATAGATGCGGAGAAAGCCTTTGATAATGTATCTTGGACATTTATGAAAAAGAATTTGGAAAAGATGGGAGTTGGAGAAAGATTTTTAAATGGCATTAATGCCATTTACACAGAACAAAGAGCGAAAATAATAATAAACAGTGTGATATCGGAGGAAATTGAAGTTGAGAAAGGAACAAGACAAGGGTGCCCTATCTCCCCTTTATTATTCATTACGGTCCTGGAGGTCCTTCTAAATATGCTACGAAAAGAGAAACAGATAAAAGGAATTAGGGTGGGAGAGAAAGAATACAAACTACGTGCCTTTGCGGATGATTTGATGTTATCCCTACAGGAACCTGAAAGCAGTGTCCCCAAAGCCCTGGAATTAATTGAACTTTTTGGACGTGTAGCTGGTTTCAAATTAAATAAGCAGAAAACCAAAGTATTGAGTAAGAACATGAATTTAGAGCAGATACAGAGACTACAAGACGGCACTGGACTTAATTTTGTTAAGACTGTAAAATATCTAGGTGTCAATCTTACAGCAAAAAATCTGAACCTGTACAAGGATAATTATGAAAAATTGTGGATGGAGATAAAGAAAGACATGGAAATATGGACGAGATTGAAATTGTCGTTAATGGGAAGAATAGCAGCTGTTAAAATGAATGTCTTACCAAGGATGCTGTTTTTATTCCAAGCCATACCAATTTTGGATAAACTGGACTGTTTTAAGATATGGCAAAGGGACCTATCGAAGTTTATATGGCAGGGAAAAAAGCCTAGAATCAAGGTTAAGATTCTGACAGACTCTAAAGAGAGAGGAGGCTTTGCCCTGCCGGATTTGAAGATTTATTTTGAAGCAGCGGCCTTTTGCTTGTTGAAGGATTGGTTTAAAATGGAGAATGTGGATGTGTTGGACTTGGAAGGATTTGATAATATGTTTGGCTGGCATGCATACCTTTGGTATGACAAGGCCAAAATCCACAAAACTTTTAAGAATCATATAGTTAGGAAAGCTTTGTATCAGGTTTGGACAAGGTATAAAGACTTGTTAGAGAGAAAGACTCCTAGATGGATTTCACCAGTGGAAGCCAAGGCTTACAAGAGACCGAACATGTCTGCAAGCTGGTTAAGATATGTGGATATATTGCAGCGAGAAGGTGACGCATTTAAGCTGAAAAGCTATGATCAAGTAAAAAGTCAAGTCCCCGACTGGCTGCAATATCATCAGGTTCATGAAACATTTAAATTAGACAAGAAAATTGGTTTTCAAATGGAAAAATCAAAACTGGAAACAGAACTGATCGAATCGAACTCTAAAAACCTTTCCAAGATGTATAATTTGTTGCTAGAGTGGCATACGAAAGACGAATTGGTTAAATCGACAATGATAGATTGGGCAAAAGATGTGGGTCATAATATTATGATGGAGGACTGGGAGAGATTGTGGCAGAAAGGTATCAAATTTACTGCATGCAATAGTTTAAGAGAAAATATAATGAAAATGATGTATAGATGGTATCTAACACCAGTTAAGATAGCTAAAATGAATTCTAAAATGTCGGATGTGTGTTGGAAATGTAAATCCTCGAAAGGTACCTTCTTTCATATGTGGTGGTCGTGTCCAGGGGTAAAGGCCTTCTGGGATAAGATTTATAATGAGCTTTAAAAGGTAATGAAAATTACCTTTAGTAAGAAACCAGAGGCATTTCTCTTGAGCATGACCAATGAAGAGATACCCAGTCAGGACAGAGTATTTTTTATGTATGCCACAACAGCGGCTAGAATTCTATTGGCAAGAACCTGGAAAGGTGAAGAGATTCCAACAGTGGAAGAATGGCAGATGAAGTTAATGGATTACATGGAACTCGCAGAACTGACTGCTGGAATCCGAGACCAGAGGGAGGAGAAGGTGTCGCAAGACTGGAAAAAATTTAAGGACTATCTAGTTAAATCTGAAAAACTAAATATTTGAGCAGAATTAAGCAAAAGATCGGCTTTAGCAAGTCAATGTTAGATAAAACTGTTTAGAAGAAATTTTTTTGTGAAAGATTTAATTGTTAAAGAATATTTTAAGAAATTGTGTTCAAGTTATGATCTATAATGGACTAAGTGAATTTATGAGTATCAAGAAATATGGTAAATGTTAATGGAAAAAGATATAAAGTTACCTATAACGTATATATGATTTTGAAGGCAGTGGAGGGAACAGGGGAAGTCTAGCAGAGAAGCTAGAAACAAGAAAAGTACAAAGATAGGTGTTTATTAAGGTTGGTATATGTTTTTTTTTCTTTATGCTTGTTGATATTGTTATTGTTTTTATTGTGTTCATGTTTTGTGTTTTTATTGTGTTTATGTTTATGCTGTGTTTTTTCTTTGTCTTATTGGAAAAAAAATAAAATCTTTTTAAAAAACAACAACAAAGAACCTCAAGCCCAGAGGCCAAACAATTTTTTCCCCAGGCCTCCCTTTCTGGCCCTCTGTATACCCCCATACTTTCCCCAACCACACACCCTCTCCCCACACTATATCCCTCACAAGTCCTGCTTTGCACCCCCATTGAGCATTCGTGCCTGGCTATACGATGTCCTTAAACTCTTATAATGGTTCTTTCTTCCCTGGGTAGTGGGTGCAGAGGGGTAAGTGCAGAAACCAGCCTGCTGTACAAAATTCACATTTGTTTCCCTATGCTCTTTTGCCTCAGGCCCTGCTCACCACTGGCCTGCATTAGGATTTCTGTATAGACAGCCATGTGCAACCATATGGTGGTGGCATAAAGCTAAAAGTGCTACCCTCATCCAGAATCAACACACCATTGCCCTACGTGCAGATAACACAGAGATCGATACATTGATCAATATAGATAGATAGATGTAAAGTGCCAAAGGGCAACAGAGATGGTGCCTGCCTAATATTCCAAAGGGTGCCAACACACTAAAGGTATATGAAACAGGTCTCCTGATAAGATGGTGAGATGATCTTTCAGGGTTTCTGCCACATCAGTGTTGAAGAGCACTGTTGATTAGATTCCTTCTTTTAATTGTACCTACATGTGGCAACTATTTTAGGGGTGTCCAATGAAGTGCAAACACTGACGCATGGGTCCTTTTGGACACAGAAGAGGGCAGAAGGAGGGTGGGACAGGGTGAGGCCAGGAATGGAACCCCCACACAAAATGGTCACTGCCTGTATTATGTCTTTTAGAAAGTGTATTGCTGGCCTGTTGTATATATGATCAATTGCCTTTCAAGATATCATCATCCAATTTGGTGTGATGGTTGCCAAGGTGCAGAAGCAGCATTTGGATGATGTCTGTTGCCATTTTGATTATGGAGGAGGGGAGGGCAGAGAGGAGAGGGCAAGTAGGCCTGGCATTAAGTACATGCGGTTAAGTACATGCAGAAGCTGTGCAAGAGGCACCCACCAAGGCTGCAATCTTGCTGTCCCGTACTGGCTAGATGCAGAGGAGTGGTGGGAGGAACCAGCTGGAGAACTTCTGCAAGGGAAGAAGGCTCAGAGCCAGGGGATTGGTGGTGGGGTGATGATGAGTGGTCAGAGGGAGAAGACTGGGAGGGGGAGGAGGTGTCAGAAGCTGAAGAGGCAACAGGGTTAAGTCAGCAGGGAGAGTCTGTGGCAGAGAGAAGTTCAGAGGCAGAAGCTAAAGCTGAAGCAGGAGAAGAGGGAGGCTAAGAGGTAGAGATGAGTCAGGCTGGTGAAGAAGCCGGGGGTTCTCCCTCTCCTGCTGTGACCAGCACCCCTCCCCCCTGGTCTCTGAGAACCAGAAGAGGTATGAAGAGGGAGCAGCAGAGACAGGCATGGCAATGGAGTCTCAGATTGCTCGGGGAGGACCTGGGGGAGTAGGAGACTTAGGCAACTAGGGCAGTGTTTTTCAACCACTGTTCCGCGGCACACTAGTGTGCC
Organism: Lacerta agilis; assembly: GCF_009819535.1. Lineage (NCBI taxonomy): Eukaryota > Metazoa > Chordata > Lepidosauria > Squamata > Lacertidae > Lacerta > Lacerta agilis. Next base: position 84,136,290 of record NC_046314.1, on the reverse strand, counting down.
GCGAGATGTTGCCTGGTGTGCCGTGGGAAAAAACTGTTTATTTGATTCCTATTCAAGAGAATTACTTTATATATAGTCAATATAGGCACAGAGTTAAATTTTTTAACATTTTCTAATGGTGGTGTGCCTCGTGATTTTTTTCATGAAACAAGTGTGCCTTTGCCCAAAAAAGGTTGAAAAACACTGAACTAGGGGAAGGCAGGAACCTTCTGTCCCCACAACTGCCTCACAGGAGCAAGATCTACCGGGATGAGTTGCTGTGCTCAGTAGGCCTCCTGGCCTTCTGAGCAAACCCTATTTCCTTGAATAAAGAGTTAACTTCACTGAGATTGTGTGTGTTATTGCTGACCTGCTCCTGAAACCCACTCCTAACACCTGCTGGCTGCAGTGGTGTGCTTTGCCTGCAGGGAATGGGCTGGAAAGGCAGCACCCAGCAAGATCAAACTCTCCTGCTCTCTGCAGCTTGGTTGGAATGGTGGGGGAGTGAGACGCAATGTGTCCTTCCCTTTCCCCTCTTCCAACCATACAGACACACCCATAATAAATACTAGCCCCATCCTGGAATTTATTCAGTGGCTGGTTCCTGGTTGGGTGTTCTCCAGGACAATGCAGAACAGAGCCAAACACAGCTCTAGAAACTAACAAATTACATTATCAATTAATAAATTTCAGTGGGTTGCCTCTGTTTCGAAGAGTGGAGTTCTCAGTCCAGCCCCAGTAATTACTTTTTAAGACTTGTGCTATATGGGGCTCAAGTTTTATGATAAAGTAATTCATGTTCTGAAGCAGATGAAGCAACCAGGACTGCTATCTCTCCATATGGATGGAGGTCCTGTGGTTATCCTTTCTGCATGGTGGGGGTGCTTTATGAAGTTGTCAGTTTAAATACTGACGGGAAGCTGCTGGAAGCCATGCCACTTAATGAAAGAATGAGGACAGGGGTGGAATACAAGAACTCAGAACTTCGTAAAGTATGAGTGGATCCAGGCAACAGATCGGGAGGGAAGGAACAAGAGTTTGGGATATTCTTGGAGACTCTGCTACTTGGCTAGCAACTCCACTTGTAAATTTGGGCAGTTTGTGCACGCCAATTTTTCTTTCATTTTAACACCACATTTGAAGTGAAACAGCTTGGAACTGATAAAGGCATACCCTTTTACTCCTTTATGGACCACTGAAGCATTTAATCAGGGTTTTACTAATCTTCCTGGCCTATCAGAACTCCAACTGGCTTCTCACAGTAAAATCAATGAAACAAGACCTCTCCTTTAATATTGGCTCTGCCGCTATAATGAAAACTCTAGAGCTGCTCAGAATTTGAATTCAGGGCTTCTCTGGGTTTAAGGGAGGCGCACAGACTTTTTCATACTTCTGCTCACAGCTTCATACATCCACGCAATGTACATACATGAATGTGAACCATTCTTGGGCTGCGCCTAATCAAACTGGTGGCAGGACCATCTCACTAAAATAACATGAAGGCATTTGAAGGACTTATTCACACACAGGTTAACATTTCCTAGTTTTAGTTTTTTCATTAATTCATTACAACAGAACACTAGCAACACTAATACTACCCAAAAGAGAGAGAAAAAGAAAAACGTGGTGGGGGGATTTAGAACATAAAAAGGGCAAGCAAGGACAGAAATTGCATTTAAATCTTGTTCCTGTGAAAATGTGCTGGGTGAAAGAAATGTTCCCCTAAAGCTGCACATTCACACATTTTAGTAACTTCAGGCTTTTTGAGGAGCCATAGGGAACCCTGGAGGTGCTGAGCTATTGGCAGAGAGGGAGTAGGTCCAGTACCGCCACTGGAGTTCCCCCAGTATGCATGCTGAAAGTGCCACCACGGTTCATGCATATTCTGCCTCTGAATTTTCAGCAATGGGAAGTGGGCAAATGGGGCATGTTGGAATGATGGTGGATTGGGGGCATCAGAAAAAATTCTTCATAATTTCATTTATGAATTGTGAATATAGGGTCCTCCTAGTCCACCTCATCATGACTTCCTCCCCCCACCCCATTTTATATGCTCTGGTTTTTTGTGATGAATTAATGAGTGGTTCTTGGCTCAGCAAAAGATGGTTGTTGGTTTGTTTGTTTTAATTTGTTACATAATGAAACTTTGTATATTATGCTGATCTTACTGCTTCCAAATGATATCTCTCTGATGATTAGCCCCTATCGCAGCAGATCACCTACACTTGGCCCATTCTTCAGTTATGCGAAAAGAGTGTGTCTGGGAATGTGCCAGGTTATCTGCTTAACAAAAGAAACGAGTTATCTATTTAACAAAAGAAATTGGATAACGAACATGATCCCTTACGTAATAAAAATGCAATGAAAATAACTAAATGGAAGCCTGATTAAAGGTGCAAATACCATGTATAATTCACTGCACACAACCAAAAAGAGGAGAACACCCAGAGAGAGGAAAGGGTTGCCTTGACTAAACCAGTCTTACCTTTCCGTTCAAGGTCAGGGCAACAGGGATGCCATCCTCCAGCAGGTATTCCATTCTGACAGCACCCCCATCACACACAATATTCAATAGCAACATCAGAAAGAAACTGTTGTCTGTTGACTCATATCTAATTCAAATGGAGTACTTTAAGATTTGTAGAGTTGGAAGGAATCCTAAGGGTCATTTAATATAACCCACTGCAATGCATCAATGGCAGGTGGCCATCCAACCTCTACTTAAAAACCTCCAACGAAGGAGAATTTATAACTGTTCCACTGTCAAACAGCTCTTACTGTCAGAAAGATCTTCCCAATGTTTAGTCAGAATCTCCTTTCTTGTTACTTGAAGCCATTGGTTCGGGTCCTACCCTCTAGAGCAGGAGAAAGTAAGCTTGCTCCATGTTCCATATGACAGCCCTTGAGATACTTGACAATGGCTATCATATCTCCTCTCAGTCTCGTCTTTTCCAGGCTAAACATACCCAGCTCCTTCATAAGGCTTGGTTTCCAGACCCTTGACCATCTTGGTTGCCCTCCTCTGCACACATTCGAGCTTGTCAATATCCTTCTTAAATTGTGGTGCCCAGAACTGGACATAGTATGCTAGGTGTGGTCTGACCAAGGCAGAATAGAATGGGACTATTACTTCCCTTGATCTGGACACTATACTTCTCTTGATAGTATACAGATGTTTGTTCATATCATTGAGCTTTTTATGCACATATGTGGTTGCTTTCTCTCTAATTCCATACATCTTAAAAATTCTAGCCCTCTGTGGTTATTACTCATGTGGTATTGCAATGCAAGCACTTTGGGAGTGCCAATCTTTAGGATAGAGATGGGAAACCATTCATTCATTCATTCATTCCCTACCTTTTTCCAAGACAGGGGCTCAATGTGGATTACAGATAAAAATAAAAACAATTAAAAACGTAAATAGCAATCATTAAAGAAACAAACATTGGTAGAACTAAATGTATGCACACACACACACACCAACATCTATTAAAACCATACAAATAATTACAGTAAAAACAGCATGCCACCAGACCTTATTAAAAGCAGTCAGTTTCCAAAAGCATGTTGGATCAAGAGAGTATTCACTAGCCGTCAGAAGGATAACAAGGACATGCCCAATCTGACTTCTGTAGCGGGGAGTTCCAAAGTCTGGGAGCAGCCACCAAGAAGGCCCTCCTGTGTCCCTACCTTGAAAGGGTAGCGGAACCAAAGATCTTAGAACCTGGGCAGGTTCATATGAGGGAATTTCAGATAGCTTGGACCTAAGCCTAATAGGGCTTTATAGGTCATAACCAGCACTTTCAATAGTACCTAAAAACAGACCAACAGCTGGTGAAGCTGTTGTAATAAAGGAGTTGCAGGATTCCGCCAGTGTTGCCAGACTCCAACTCCCATTAGCCCCAGCCACTATAGTCAATGATCAGCAATAAATAGGAGTTGTAGTTTGGCAAAATCTCCCCAAGTTCCCCACGCCTGCCTTAGAACTGAATAAACAGAACAATTTGCTTATTTTTCCTTTCATCTCTTCAAAAAAGTATTAATAAAAAGGTTCATTGAAAATTCTCTTTTAATTATAAAGCTATCTAATCTTTATTTAATACTTCTTTACCAGAAAGATGTTTCCCTTGAAAAGAAAGAAAGAAAGAAAGAAAGAAAGAAAGAAAGAACATCATTCAAAACTCCACTCCCTCCCCCTTCCAGTATTTTTAACGAAAAGAGAAAGGAACTAAATGTCAGCACATGAACTGCTAAGTGCATTTTATCATTTTTAGCAGATGACATCTTGAGAAACCATTTTTTGTTTTGATGCACAGTGGGGGTCTGCCTGGTTTATATGGCACTGCTATCGAGCATGTGCTGTTTCGCAGCCAAGCTCTGCTTATCATGCACTGTTAAATCCACATGTGTGTGTGTTTGCAAAGACAAAAAAGCCCCATAGGTTGCTTTGAAGTACAAATTCCAATGGACAAAAAACAAGCCAGCAGATCAACAACTAAAAGCACGATGTTCTGCGCTGTCAGTTTTTATTCTGACTGTGTCTGCGCAGAGTTTTCTTCTGCTGCTTTCTCTAATGTGAATATTAAAGAGGGACTTTAGCATTGGAACAAATGTGAAAGATGGGGACATAAACAGAAACAGACAGTGCCCTTTATAAACAATGATGGCAACACTGCCAGCTACTGCTTAACATAATCCATCCTGACACAACACTTTGTGGCTGTCTTGGGCTGCTATTCATTATGACCTTTATAAGTACGGTCCTAATGGCTTTGCAATGCAGGCCCCAAAGATTGTGTGATGTTATCTTCAGAAGCCTTCTCTCTGTTTTTAAAGCACTGTGGCATCACCAACAGGTTTTTCAGACTGAACAAAGATAAATGGAAACAAAAAATAAATAAATAAAAATTCTTCCAGTAGCACCTTAGAGACCAACTAAGTTTGTTCTTGGTATGAGCTTTCGTGTGCATGCACACTTCTTCAGGTGAAGAAGTGTGCATGCACACGAAAGCTCATACCAAGAACAAACTTAGTTGGTCTCTAAGGTGCTACTGGAAGAAAATATTTTTTTTATTTTATTTTTACTATGGCAGACCAACATGGCTACCTACCTGTAAAGATAAATGGAGCGAAACCTAATTTAACTATCATGGCTTCCTCCAAGAAACCTGGGGATTTCAATTCCTTTAGTGAGGAGTGGAGAACCTGTGGCCCTCCAGATGTTTTGGAGTCTGACTCCCATCACACCAGCCAGCAGGGAATTATGGGAGCTGTAGTCCCAACAACATTTGGAGGGCCACAGTTTCATCACCTCTACAGCTAGTGCTTCTTAACCCTCTCATTGGACAACAGTTCCCAGGATTCCTTGGGTGAAGAAAACGACATCCTGCTTTAGATTTGTAGTGTAGACATACCCTTTGAAAATGGACTAGAACAGGTGGTATTTCTGACGTTCAACCATGAGAACTGATGTTCAGCAGGAAGTGGTAAAAACTGCGCGATGAGAATGGACTAGAAAACCTGCTGACGAGAGGGAGAGGAATCGTAGCTCGGCAGAGCATTGATTTATGTAGTTGGTGTGTAGATGTATTATTGGCTGTAATTTGATATATTTGAAAAAATAAAAAATTATTTTTTTAAAAAAGAGAGAACTGATGTTCAGCAGAACAGAGTGCATTGCATTCCAAGAAGCATTTGAAATACATTAACTTGATGACAGGAACTGTTGTTCATGTCACTGAAAACATCTGTCCTACCTTTTATATAACACACATTTGCCATTTTTTATTATGCAAAATACAGATGAGAAAGAAAAATAAGTGCCTACCAGCCACATCCGCGTCAAAATGCAAAGAGCATGAAAATCCAACACTTAATTAAAGGAAGCAAATGAAGGATAAAAAGATAAATGGTGTAAAAAGGGAGAAACTCTGCCAAATTTCATATCCTAGACCACCTTTCACCAACATGGTATGTTCCAGGTGGTTGGGACTATAGCTTGCATCAGCCCCAACCATCACAGATGTGCAATTTATGGGTAAAGAGAATTATAATCCAAAACAACAACCCTTGTGGTCCCTTCCAACTCTACAATTCTATGGTTCTGTGTCAACAGGGGGAAAACAGGATGGTGAAGGGTTTTCTGAAACTTTGCCAAGTCTTTCACATACAATACACTTTTTGATTCCAAAGAAATACCATGCCCCCTCCATTTTATTATTTTATTTTATTTTTGTGTGTGACAATCAGGGCCAGATTTAGGTTTGATGAGGCCCTAAGCTACTGAAGGTAATAGGGCCCTTCATACTGTATGTCCAGCTGTCCTTTGTTAACAACAAATTGTCTCTGTTTTTTGTGTTGAATATATGCTATATAGTAATTTAAGGACCTAATAGGTACCTAAAGCCATTTGCACATGTCTTGCAATCAGTCCATGCAGAATGTAGGCACCCTATATATAGAAATGAGCAAACCAGTTATATTTTAGGAAGCAGGCTAGCAGGCGGGGCCCATTACTTACATCATAGGAGCCTACACAACACAAAACACTGTTGCTGTAAGTAGATTTTATTTTATTTGTTTTTATCTTATGTTTTGGAAATGTACATCCAGTGGGTTTTTCCCTTAATTTTTTTTTTGGGTCCCCAAGAGATTGGGGCCCTAAGCTATAGCTTGTTTAGCTTATACGTGAATCCAACACTGGTGACAATGGACACAACCGTTAAAGCTGCCTGCACAGACTTTGAGCTATAGCATTCATTATCCTTTTTACTCTTTTCTACAGATTTCAAGTGTGCATTTAATAAAATTTTAAGTGCACCCAGCATGCTAGCAACCAACATTAGGAGACTAAGGGGAACAAAACCAAGAGATAAGATAGGTCTATATAGCTTTGCTGCAGCAGAAGTTCTGCCTCTTCAATAGCATGGCCTCCAGGTCTCCCCACCCACCCAGAAAAAAATCAGCCCTTCCCTTTAAGATTCCTGACAGTTTATTGAGCTAGCCATAGCTCATTGGTAAATCATATGGTTTGCATGCAGATGGCCCCAAGTTTAGTCCTTGCCATCAGAGGCGTACCTAAGATCCCTTACACCCTTGGCAGGGAGCTCTATTGCCCTGCCTGCTCACCCCCCAAAAATAACGTTCCTGCAATAGCTACATTACAAATTACTACATTTTATGCAACCCAAATACTTGAAGTGTCTGGAGTGAGGGTGAGGCAAGGAAGAAGGGCAAGAAAATTCACAGGTGTGAGAAGGACGAGAAGCTTCTCCCACATTTGATCTTGCAGCAGTGCATCACCACAAACATATGTCATACACTCTGTGGGGGGCCTGTTTCACCAACCCCTAGGTACACCTCTGTTTGGCATCCCAGGCAGATCTGAGAATGGCTAGGGTTGCCATATTTCAAAAAGTAAAAACCGGGGAACCCCCCCCCCCGAGTTGCTGAGCTTGCCTAAGATCCAGGACAAAGCAGCGCATTTCGGAAATTCTACCCGGACGTCAATTATGCCTTTGAAATCCCGGTAATGTTCAGGGAAATCTTGACATATGGCAGCCCTAAGAACGCTTCCTGCCTGAAACCCAGGAAGGACATTTGCAGTGGTGTAGATAATATTAAACTCGGTGGACAAGGACATGTTGGTCTAAAACTCTCCCTATTTGCATTGCTTCCACTTGGATGGAATGTCCTCAGCCAAACAACATGCATAAACCATATGCAGACCTGGCTCGAGTTCATTTCCTCTCTCCCTGGACCAGGCTGGACTGCTGACATTTTCTGAGACCAGTCAGCCCCCCCCCCCCGAAATGCTACCTACTGGGTATGCTCTGACAGCTGCCTCTAGGAGGGAAGAAGGGAGGGTAATTGCCACACCTTATGCTGCATGCTAGATTTCAGTTTACTACCACAACTATCGCAAGTGATGACATGAGCATGGGCCACACACAGTGCTGCCACCAGTTAAGGTTTCCTTTTTTTTTTTTTACAAAGTTGATCTATTCTGATCCTCATGTTAGCTCTGCACGCTGCTGGGGAGCAAACAAAGAGTGGTCAATGTAGAGAAAAGAAATCACATTTTGAAATGGTCACATGCACGCCTAGTCTTTGATGTTATGCTTCCCTGTAACATCAAAAACTAAGAATCATACCTCCTGAAAGGAGTAACTGCAGAATCTGCATTTTGGTCATAGTACTGCCAGTTACTGACTGTAAAGCCCAGAGGCACAGCGGTAGTTCACACATCTAAGTCTAACACAGGGTGACTGGCAGCTGGAAATGTGTGAAATGCCTCCATTGCATCTGCAGTTAAGGAAAGTTTAATTTAGTTAACTTATACTCCACTCTTTTTCCACAGAGCTCCAAGCTGCATAGGCTACAATCCTATATATGCTTACCAAAGAACCTCATTTGGGAATCATATATATCCCCAAAATGATATGTGGCAAGGGCTTACCATAATGGTGTCTGCCCTCTCCCTCTATTTCCCTTTTTGCCTGTATGCCTGTGTACACAACAGATGAGCTGTACTAATCCGCACATGTACACACTTCCACACAAACACTTGCATGTGTGTAGAAGAAGAAGAAGAAGAAGAAGAAGAAGAAGAAGAAGAAGAGGAGGAGGAGGAGGAGGAGGAGGAGGAGGAGGAGGAGTTTGGATTTGATATCCCGCTTTTCACTACCCGAAGGAGTCTGAAAGCGGCTAACATTCTCCTTTCCCTTCCTCCCCCACAAAAAACACTCTGTGAGGTGAGTGGGCCTGAGAGACTTCAGAGAAGTATGACTAGCCCAAGGTCACCCAGCAGCTGCATGTGGAGGAGTGGAGACGCAAACCCGGTTCCCCAGATAACGAGTCTACCGCTCTTAACCACTACACCACACTGGCTCTCAGCTTGTACCTGAATTCAGTGGAACATATGAATGAGCCAATGATGTGTATTCATGCATTATCTGAAGCATCCCAGGGACTCAAGACTTGAATCACAAGGCCTTTTTGGCTTCTTAGAATCAACATGGCTTTTAGGTCTGCCATACGTCTGGAATTTCCCAGAATTTTCGTCAGCTGGTTTAAATGTTCAGGGACTTTGCCCCTCCCACCAAAAAAGCTCAACAACTTTTGTGTCTGGATTTCCACTTCCTGAAACATGGCAAGATGTTTGCCATCTAAAGCAGTTTGTGTACAGTTTATTGCGCACCCAGTTCCTGCTGTATACACTGTCTTTCTTTAGCCAAGTTTAGTTTAAGCCTAATGATTAAGGAGATTGTAAACGTGCACCTGGGCTTTGCCACCTCAGACTGAAGGTATGGACCCACAAGAAGAATGAATGCCCCTCACTAGGAAGAAATGTATACTCTGCAGACAGAGAATAAGCATCAGAGAGCAGGTTAAGATCAAATTCTTTTCCCTAATATGTTGTGTGTGAAATAGCTGTAATGCAAAGAGTCATGGGCACCTCATCTTCAATCAGAAGAACAGTCCAGACACAGACTTCCCACCTCATTGTACTGGGTCACATAAAATAAGGCGAAATGCCTTTAGGAGCTTGGTGATCCTGTGGTGATGGCGCTTTCTTTCTGCTTATGTTAGATAATTTTACTTCCCTGTCCCTTGAGGGCAAGGGGCGGTGGGGGGGGGGAGAGAGAGAGAGAGAGAGAGAGCCCTGCTGCTGATGCAACAACTCTTCTTTGTTTTATCTGCTGAGTCATTCTCCCAGCCTAAAATCCCCATGGTCCGTGAATCATTCAGTAGTTCTTTTAATTTTAGCTTGAAGATTCAGGGCATGGAATAAGATGCAAATCATTTACAAGTACTAAGGCAAAGTAATGTGTGTATCGATTAGCTGTAGCTTGAGCTATCCTGACATTCTCTGCAGGATTCATGGTGAAGGCAAGTCTCTCTCTCTCTCTCTCTCTCTCTCTCTCTCTCTCTCTCTCTCTCTCTCTCTCTCTTCCTATTGCTTCTTCCTATTCTCTAGCAATATTGCTCCTGGCTACTGAGCCCTTTTGCACTTGGTTGCCGCCCCCCCCGCTCCGGCTATGATCTATGAGCCTCACCACTTCCCAAGGTCTGAAAGTGGAAGCAGTAAATTAGGGCTATTTTTCATGTTCTATTTTTGCAACATGGGGCTATTTTTTTGCAAGTCACCCTCATGTGCAGCAATATCTTGAGGGAAAGGCTATGAATACCACTATGAAAGCTGATATTGGAGTTCCTCTTGGATCCTTGTGCAACTGCATCTTTCCTCGGGGCTGTGTTCCCTTCAACAATAGCGAACACCATGGGATATTTTTGTAGGGTTGCCAACTCCTTCTGGCCAGACTCCTGCGCCTTGACCTGTAGCAGCAGCAGAAACGCCACAAGTAAAACTTTAGTAGCACAGGAATCAGGTGAAGGTCAATGCTTAAAGGCACAGGTGATTGAGGAACATACTGACAACTTTATCAGGGCTTAGTCAAAGGACACACTTCCTATCCTGTTCTTGCAAGCCTTATATAATCAGGAGCATATTCCCCAGTTGTAGGTATTTTTATGCCCCATTAAAAAATGCCCTAACCATAACCCATTAAAAAATTCTCAGGGCTTTAGCAGGTTTATGTTAGATAAAATTGTTTTGAAGAAACTTTTTTGTGCGAATGATTTAATTGTTAAAAAAGTATTTTAAGTTTTGGTGTTTAAGATATGGTTTATATTTGATTAGGTATTTGATTAAGAAAAGCTAAGTGTATCAAAAATATGGTAAATGTTAATGGAATAAGATATAAAGCTACCTAGAACATATATATGATTTTGAAGACAGTGGAGGGAACGGGGGAAGTCCCCCGAATAGAGAAGATTGTAACAAGAAAACTACAAAGATAAGTGTTGGTTAAGGTTTGTATATGTGTTTTCTATATGTTTGTTTATATTGTTATTGCTTTTATTGTGTTTATGTATTGTGTTTTTATAGTGTTTATGTTGGTGTTTATGCTATGTTATTCTTTTCTTTGTTTTAATGGAAAAATAATAAAAAATCTTATAAAAAAAAATTTCTCAGGGCATTCTTTGGGGAAATTATGCTTTCTTTCAGGCCATGGGACCCAATGTTCACATTTTCTTTTGGTTTTATTATGTTTCCAATACAGGGCTGCCTTCAGATGTCTTCTGAAGACTAATTGCAGCCGTTTAGAGTCGTCAACAGGTTTTCCACACTTATCAGCCTATCACCCATTCCCACCACCCTTCTGAGTAATACCCCTCCCCACTCCCCCACTATATTTAAGGATCTGGTGACTTCTGTTTCAGTGTATCTGAAGAAGTGTGCATGCACACGAAAGCTCATACCAGGAACAAACTCAGTTGGTCTCTAAGGTGCTACTAGAAAGAATTTTCGATTTTGTTTTGTCTATAAAGATTGTGTAGTTATTTATCTCCTTGACATCTGATGGGAGGGCGTTCCATGGGGGGAGCACCACTACTGAGAAGACCCTCTGCTTGGTTCCCTGTAACCTCACTTCTCACAGTGAGGGAACCACCAGAGCTGGACCTCAGTGTCTGGGCTGAACAATTGGGGATGAAGATGTTCCTTCAGGTATACTGGGCCGAGGCCATTTAGAGTCATTTAAGTGGCATTTGACTGCAGGCACTGGGCTCCATGTAGTTGTTTGTGCCATTGGTTCCCTCCCCCCCCTTTTTTTTTACACAGCAATGTCGTGGACCCAATGCTGCCAATAAAATCATAAGAACATAAAAGGAGTTCTACTGGATCAGGCCAAGGGCCCACCCAGTCCAGTATCCTGTTCTCACAGTGGCCAACCAGGTGCCTGTGAGAAACTCACAAGCAGAATTCAATCACAAGAGCACTCTCCCCTCCTGGCAACTGGTTTTCAGAAGCATTATTGCCTCCCACTGTGGAGAGCATAGCCATCGCAGCGCATAGCCATTGATAGCTTTCTCCATGAATTTGTGTAATCCTCTTTTAATGCCATCCGAATTGATGGCCACCACTGCCTTGGTACAAAGCTGGCGAGTCCAGTTCAGAAGACTTAGCAGGGTTCTCTGGCCTGTGGAAACTGCAGCTCCCCACCCTGTTGTAAGTGATGGTTTTATTTGCTCAGGCTTTAAAAGTACTTTTTATGTACTTTTAAATATTGCTGACTGACTGCCCTTTTCTCTGCAGGGTTATCACTTATTTGAAGTTCTATAAATTTGATTTATTTATTTTTTAAAAAAAGCTTTTAAACCACTCTGAAATCAATTTTGATGAAGGTTGATTATTTGAAATGAATAAACAGACCTTATAAAGCCATTAAAGACACTGGAAGAAGAAAACTGTTGCATACATCTTGCCTCACCTGGTGTCTCCAAACATCTAGCATGGCAGCCATTTTATGCTTTGTGATTATGAAGACATAGGAGTATCAATTGTCACATACATATTGTGTGTGTGTGTACATATGTGTGCACACCATCCAGACTAAACTGTGGTGAAGAACAATGGATTTAGAAATGCCACACAATTGTTTGTTTTTTATTTGTTCTGTTGCATAAAAAATTTGCCTTTTCTGCAAGGAGCAAAGGAACTCCATCTTTGACAACAGTCACTATTCTTCACCAGCACACAAAACTGGCTGACCAAACAGCATATTTGTGTATGTTTCAGTCTTGTTTGGATTAAGTTGCCCAATATGGTTGCCCACTGGTTAGAAAACATGCCCTGGCCTGCTCTTGCTGAAGTCCCCTCTTTTACACAGCTAAGAACCCTTGCCTTGGTTGCATCAGTTCACCCTAGAAAGGATTCAGTTAGCTGTGAGGATATTTGTTTTTAAATGTTTCCAGATTTAAAAAAAATATATATGTATGTTCATGTTATTATATATATTGCTGTTTTTGTTGCTTGCTGCCCAGGGGTGCTAAGGGAACGAAGAGCAGGACAGAAATGTAATAAATAAAATAGAATATATACCAGTACCCAGGGTGGAATTCAGCATTGTGGCTGAACAAGTTTATCAGCTTGCCAGACAGAACAATTCATCCTCCCCTCCTCCTATCAACTGTTTTAGGGGATATTCTGGTCCTCCAAGCCAATTTGGGACTTGTGGGAGGGTGTGGAGAGAAGAGAGAAAGCCCTGTTGCACAAGCAGAAGCCCTTGTGTAATGCTTCCACTTGTGGGCTTGGTTAGGTGAAACCCACCCGCAGTCTCTCCTCTACTCCTTTGCTTTATCCAGCTTTCTAATTAGCAAATAGCAACTACACCAAGATACAGTGGACAGTGTGCCACAGAGAGGGAGCTGGAGTTTGCCCTTGCCGGGGGAGGGGGGGAAGAAGAAGAATCTCATAACACATGAGAATGGGTGAGATTGGTAGAACTAGTAAAAAAAAAAATCTAGTGTCTTGTATAGGGTCACTTTTGATTTCCACCCATTTCTCATTTTTCCTGTCTTAAACTCAGCTTTCCATATTTCTGCAGCAATTCACTTTAAAAACAAAAAAAGCAAAACCCTCATACAGTTTTTCAGCAGTTCATTGTGAATTTTTCTCAATATACACCATTTTATATGCAATTTGACTATACAGTACACACATTTTTGAAAGCAATTATCCATAATATATAAATACACCATTGTATGTTACTTTCACTAAAGTATGCACGCTTTCATCTAACATGTGCATATGTCTACATAACGTTTGGTTGGGGTCCTGCATCACAAAACTCTGAGAACTGTGGATTTCAAAGACTAATTCTGTTTCAGTTTTTGCATTGGTGCGAAAAGTATGAATTAGGTTGTATCTTGTTAATTAGGAACCCCCCCCCCCAAAAAAAAAAATTCTCTCCATCCCTCTTGGTTTAATGGTAGATTTATTCAATGAAACTTAGCACCACTCTGAATCTTGGTGAGGAAATTAAGAAAGATGCTTTGAAAATGCTGACCTGTTTTTTTCACACAGTCACAAGCAAAACTTCTCATCCTTTGCAATATGTTTTAGGGCCAAAAGGAAGAGGAATGCGTCAACAGGCAATGTGCAAAATGATCTTTAATACCATTTTTCTGTGCCAGCCTTGTCTTCACATAATCAGAAAATCAGGAGCGGAACGATCTGGTTTGTAGCTATGTCACTACTCGGAGAACAGTTTTGTAATATAGCTGTTGTTGTTTTTAAAATGAAGCTATGCATGAGCAGTTGTCATGCTATCGAGCCTATAAGAGGGGGGGGGGTGGAAACAAGCAAAGCATCATAAAAATGTCTGAGCAAAAGAAACCTGATTCTCCTCACTCTTCACCCCTTATTTAAACTTAGGAGCAAGCATTACCTGGTCTAGGCTTGGCAGTTGTCATTCGTGAGTACTTCACCTTGAGGCTAGAGCACTTGAATGGACTCTTATTTCCTTGACAATCGCATGGAAAGTTTGAGCTGGTACAGAACACATCAGCTGGTACCCCGAGGGAGATGGATTGCTAGGAGAATGCAATTTCTATTCTTCACCATCTGCACTGGCTTACTTGGACTGCATTGGACCATCTTGGCTGTCTCTTAGTGCAAACTCGGGTCTCAGAGCCTGAGCTTCCACAGCTGCCACCCACCATGAGCCACCACTGGCAGGATTGGCAGCAACAGCAGCAGATACATGTTCTTATGCATTTGAAAATATTTTATTCTCTCGTTAATTACACTGCTTTAAATTCACGTATTATATTTGACTTTCTTCAAGGATGTTTTATTCTGGATTGTTTGATGTGTTGTAAACCGCTTTGAGATTTTTTTCTTTAAAATTTGTGTGTGGGTTTTTTTTTTTAAAAAAAATGTCTAGTGTATTACACCCTACCAGGGTTTACACTAGATATTGCTCCAGTGTTTAGAAAGGCACAGCTTCTGTTGCTGCTGAGGATTTATAAGCCAAAGAAGGAAGGCAGGGAAACAGTTGGGGGAAATATCAAAGTCATGCAGTTAGAGTTTGTAGTATGTCTCTTTAAGAGAAGAAGAAGAAGAAGAAGAAGAAGAAGAAGAAGAAGAAGAAGAAGAAGAAGAAGAAGAAGAAGAAGAAGAAGGAGAAGAAGAAGGAGAAGAAGAAGAGGAGGAGGAGGAGGAGGAGGAGGAGGAGGAGGAGGAGGAGGTGGAGGAGGAGGAGTTTGGATTTGATATCCCACTTTATCACAACCCAAAGGAGTCTCAAAGCGGCTAACATTCTCCTTTCCCTTCCTCCCCAACAACAAACACTCTGTGAGGTGAGTGGGGCTGAGAGACTTCAAAGAAGTAGGACTAGCCCAAGGTCACCCAGCAGCTGCATGTGGAAGAGCGGAGACACGAACCCGGTTCCCCAGATAACGAGTCTACCGCTCTTAACCACTACACCACACTGGCTCAAGAGACATGCCCTGGTATGTAGAATAAACTCTCCTCCCCTTTTTGGGTGGAGTTCCCTCTTTAGTTAACAGGGAATGTGTTGTAACCCTGGTTTTACCTCAGTAGCAAGTTCTAGCTGCTGTTCTGTAGTTCAAAAACAAACGTTAACTGTTGAAGTTCTCCTGACTCTGGCTGCTTTCTGGTATTAGGGCAGATCTGTTAGGAGGTTTTCTCACAAAGTGAGTACCCTTCACAAACCCACAGTATACTACAATGCATACTTTATGGGAGCCACGTCTACAAATGTATTTGTAAGCAAAGCAGAAGGTCCCATTTTACAAAGTGAATATGAATTGGGGAGGGGGGAATCTTGCCGTTGGGTGGTTTCGTTATTGATTTTTAAAGGTCTCCTCTGGTTGTATACACAAACTCTGCACAATTTCCTTGCCTACCAGGCCATGCAAAGCAAAGGTGGCCTAACAGAATTAAATTGCTCATTGGGCCAGCAAAATGTTAATTGGTTTTTATAAGAGATTCATCTGTAGAATGCGAAGTGAACAAGCACGCTTGGAGGGTGCTGATCAAGATCCCCACAGTGTGACTGCTGTTAGTGTGGCAGAGCATGGGGAAAGCTGGTTTGAAGACGTACCTCTTTGAGGTAGAACTAACAAGTTTTAGAGAGGACTTGTTCCTGATTGTTGTCTGAATCCATGGAACTATTGATGGAAGAAGGCTAGAAGAATTGACTGGCTGAGAAACTTCTCAAACGTTGCAAATAATCCAACAAAACCATTAGGACATGACTAAATGACTAAACAACAACAACAACATGCCATGGATGGAGAATAGAGAGCTTTGTATGTGTAAACTAGCCTACCAAAGGTAGTATGCACGTGGCTCTTGGAAGGTTTTTCTGCAGGGAATGTGGCCCTCATGCTGAAAAGGGTTTCCCACCCCTATTCCTGATATTCTGACGGTTGGTTTTCTTTTCTTGTTTCGCTGGCCTGCAGCAAGGTCAGAGAAAATACACCACACCCCCAAATATTGATTGTCCCTGCAGGATGGGCCTCTCCTCATCTAGCCTGTCAATGAAAACATGGTCTTGACTCTGCTTGGAAGATTCCAAAAGATGAAGGGTGACATTCTGCTGCTTCTTTCCCCTCTGCAACTTCCCTGCTACTGGGAATTAATCTTTTCTTTCACAGTCCAGGCTGTTCACTCTTTTCGGACTCAATCCAAGACACATTCTTCTTCCTTGTAAAGAGATTTATTACCTTGTGGCCTTGACTTTTATGGGACGGTAACGCTCCTGCCTTGATTTAGATTCTTTTCAAATACCACAGTCTATTAAAAGCATCGGTTCATCAAAGTCCACAGTATTAATTTACCGGGGAAAGTCCCACAGGAATTTTTTTTTTTTTTTCATTATTATGAAATCAAGCTTCAAACTGAACTAACAGAAATCTAATTATAAATGGGAGCATAGCACTAATTAAACTACCTACTCTAGTATTAGGGCTCCTTTGGGGGGTTTAGGTATTGGTGTGCTGCCAGCTTGGACTGAATCACAGCATAAGTGCTCCCAATGCAAGTTAATCCTATCTCCTGCTGCCCCTCCTCCCAGTATTATGACAAAGGTTGAAAGGCTGTAAATCCAGATGTGGCTGAGCCCTTGAAGCGGTAAGTGAATAGCAATAGCATGCTAAGTTACAGCATTACAGTGGAAGCCATAACATTGATCACTGCAGGCTACAATGACAACTGATGGATGTGGTCCTGTGGTTGGACACCTTACCAAAGAGAGTTCAAGTCCTTGCTCAGCCATGATCTCATTAGTCAACATCTGAAAGGCTACTTTAAGTGCAGTGGAGGCTGGGCCACTAGGGCAAATAGTGCACTGCCCAACCAACCTCAGGGTTCTCTTAGCAAGCCCCCATCTGCTGCCTTCTTTCTTGCAACCAGTCTATCGGGTGGCAGTCCTTAGTCTCAGTGTTGCCTTTGTAGAACTCAACAGGAAGGCGAATGGGGACAAAGCTAGAATGGGCTGGTTATGCCTGTCTACCTCCACCTAGTGTTAGCCTCCCAACCTTCTGCCCAATGGGCACCAGCCATCACTGTGTGATTGAGGAACAATCTGCAGGTCACTTTTGACTGCTGAGTTCACCTGTCGATCTCCTGATACCTTCCTTTCTTCCTTTGCAGCCCTGGCTTGAATCTAAGACAAGGCTGCAAAGGAGGAAACTTGACTTGAATTCCAGCTGGACTACAAAGACCACTGCTAAAAGCAGGGCTTGCAGTCAGCAGTGAACTTAGCGCTGACTGGAAATGCTGCTTTTGGCAGCGATCAGTTCCACACAGGAGCTCTGACTGGGAGCTCCCAGGCCAATTTCAGTAGGACCTTCACTTGGCACTGAATTTAAATTCAGTACTGACTGCAAGCCCCGCTTGCAGCAGGAATTGACTGCAACCAGATGTCCTGAGTGGAGCCAATCCCAGTGCTTACACTTGGTGCTGAATTGTTGACAGTGTCCTCTTCATGCTGACATCCTGTTACATAGATGTCAATTAGAACCATGTTTTCTACTACTGGAAGCAAATGTGGGGAAATAAGTTACACTTAAAAGAGGGGGGTAATTTTTACTGGGTTTTCCTCCCCCAGGAAGAAGGTGATAACTTTGAGGTATCTAGAAAAAGTGGAAGAGATTTACATAGCATGACTAGCCCTATCAATGCATATACAGAAGTTATTTAGAAATATGCTAATTCATGTGTGGGGTATGGTATTTTTATTCTCCACTCTCCGAGCGGACTCCCTCCCTATTACAGATTCAGAATTTAAAGCATAATTCACAGCCTTGCTCTGATAGCTCTGGAATAGATGTATTTCTGGCATGGATTGCTGGAAAGAGATGAATCTTACAAATGGGTAGAAAATGTAGATTTGGCTCCTTAAATTACATTTTGCAGAAACTTTCACTAAAGCTTATTAAGTTCCCAGGAGGCCAACCTGATCTTTCTTCCTGAGGGACATTCGCTTCCAGCAGGATTAAAAAGACACAGAAATCATTCCAAGATGACACCTCGGAAAATAGCACATGGAAGACGGAACGAAGCCTTGGAGAAGCTAACCACTTGTGAAGACAATCCACAACCTTGAATCAGAATGAAGGTCACCAGTTTGTCAGACATACTTCCATGGGTTCCTTACTAGTTCCCCTCCTTTGCCTCTAACAGTAGCATGATATCCAGAAATTAAATAGGCAAAGCTCTTCATGGCATGGCTTCATGGATTCTAGCATACTTAAAAGTGGACTAGGTGCATAGGATTACAGCCTTCTACTGTGACTGCTGAACTCACAGGAGCAGAACCAATTAAAAAGAAGAAGTTGGCATGCTCCTGAACAGCTGCAGGAGAGGCAGATATTCAATGGGTGTAGCTTTCTCAAGAACAGAGATTCAGCTAAATTGGGTGCCTCTGCCAGGCACTGAAATGAACATTTACTAAAATTTTCAACAGCTACAGTTCACAGAATTCCCTGGGAAGAGGGACTGACTGCTAAAACACTCTGGGAATTGTAGCCCTGGGTGAGGAATAGGAATCCCCTAACAATTCTCAGCACCCTTAACAACCTTTGTTGTTTAGTCATTTAGTCATGTCCGACTCTTCATGACCTCATGGACCAGAGCACGCTAGGCACTCCTGTCTTCCACTGCCTCCCACAGTTTGGTCAGACTCATGTTGGTAGCTTCGAGAACACTGTCCAACCATCTCATCCTCTGTCGTCCCCTTCTGTCATCCCATAATTCTTTGGAGGAAGCGGTGACATATTGCTCTAAATGTATGGTGTGACTGTGGCCCAAGATCCACTCCCCCCCCAGATTTGCAGGGATGAGTCTCAGTAATATGGGCTCCAAACAAGAAGGTAGACAGCAAAGGTAGAGAACAAATGATTATACCATGGAGGCAGGAAGAGGGATGATAGGTCCTTAAACTTGCCCTTAAACACTAGCCTCCCCTTTTTACCACACTGACATTTCTCCTGCTCCAACTGATGTGGAAGCACAACCAAATGGGACAGTGCAACTGTGCAGAGACAATGTTTGACATCCAAGAAAATCCTTCAAGCTGTCCAGTGTTGCAAGGAATCTTGAACCTGTCCAGACATTGCTAACACTGTTTCTTTGGAATAACTTCCATCCCCCTTTATAATCCTGAGAGACTCTCTGAGTCGCTCACAAAAGATTCTTAATTCATTCATTAGTTTATTTTATTTCATACAAGTTATATTCATATATGGGGTAACTGTGCCCCTGAAGGACCAGGTGCGCAGCCTGGGAGTCATTTTGGACTCACAGCTGTCCATGGAAGCGCAGGTTAATTCTGTGTCCAGGGCGGCTGTCTACCAGCTCCATCTGGTACGCAGGCTGAGACCCTACCTGCCCGCGGACTGTCTTGTCAGAGTGGTGCATGCTCTGGTTATCTCCCGCTTGGACTACTGCAATGCGCTCTACGTGGGGCTACCTTTGAAGGTGACCCGGAAACTGCAATTAATCCAGAATGCGGCAGCTAGACTGGTGACTGGGAGTGGCCGCCGGGACCACATAACACCGGTCCTGAGAGATCTGCATTGGCTCCCAGTACGTTTCCGAGCACAATTCAAAGTGTTGGTGTTGACCTTTAAAGCCCTAAACGGCCTCGGTCCTGTATACCTGAAGGAGCGTCTCCACCCCCATCATTCAGCCCGGACACTGAGAGCCAGCGCCGAGGGCCTTCTGGCGGTTCCCTCACTGCGAGAAGCAAAACTACAGGGAACCAGGCAGAGGGCCTTCTCGGTAGTGGCGCCCGCCCTGTGGAACGCCCTCCCGTCAGAAGTCAAGGGAATAAACAACTACCTGACATTCAGAAAACACCTAAAGGCAGCCCTGTTTAGGGAAGTTTTTAATTTGTGATTCTGTATTGTATTTTGGTATTTGTTGGAGGCCGCCCAGAGTGGCTGGGGAGACCCGGCCAGATGGGCGGGGTATAAATAATAAATTATTATTATTATTATTATTATTATTATTATTATTATTATTATTATTATACAAAAATTAAAATACTAAAACAGATTAAAGTTACCTCAACTTTCTAAGTAAAAGGTAAAGGTAAAGGGACCTCTGACCATTAGGTCTAGTCGTGTCCGACTCTGGGGTTGTGGCGCTCATCTCACATTACTGGCCAAGAGAGCCGGCGTACAGCTTCCAGGTCATGTGGCCAGCATGACTAAGCTGCTTCTGGCGAACCAGAGCAGCTCACGGAAATGTCGTTTACCTTCCCGCTGGAGCGGTACCTATTTATCTACTTGCACTTTGACGTGCTTTCAAACTGCTAGGTGGGCAGGAACAGGGACCGAGCAATAGGAGCTCACTCCGTCGCGGGGATTCAAACTACCGACCTTCTGATCAGCCGGCCTGAGGCTCAGTGGTTTAGACCACAGCACCACCCGTGTTCCTACTTTCTAAGTAGGCTTGTCTAAACAAGAATGTTTTTAGCAGGTGCTGAAAAGGGCATGATGAAGGCACCTGCTTGGTCTCAGTAGGCAGGGAGCTCCAAAAGGCAGGTGCTACCACGCTAAATGATTAAGTTCTTTAAAAGGCAGAATGGGTATTGTGTGGCACCTGTAGTAGTGTCAACTTCATTGATCAAAGCAGTTGGGTGAGCACATGTGGGGTGAGGCAATCTCGTAGGTATTTCCAAAGTTGGTAAGGGCTTTATATACTAACACCTTGAACTTGGCCCAGTATCAAATTTGGCAACCAACACAGTTGGCAACCAACACAGGCGTTATATGCTTGATATAAAATCACATTCAAATATATTACAGAAAGAGATAATGCATAGTCACCTTGTGAAATCAATATTATTAATGCAATATTTCCTGCTTTCGCCCTTGTTCTTTCCTGATGACATATCAGTCAGTCAAATGGCTTTGAAGATTGGCTGATCAGTCTCCCATAAGAAACTATTCCTTCAGCACAGGCAGGTTTAATGCTGGTGGGTGTGGAGGAGATGTGAGCTTTAGCTGCTTATTTTCATCCTATCTGTCTAATACGTGGAAAATGTAGAAATGAACCTGAGGCATGTAGCAGTGCTCGAGTTTTTCAGGCTTTGAGCCTAGCTAGGTAAGGGAGGGGTTGGGGTACTAGGTAGGTCTGCTTCTTATCTAGATTATCAACTTAAACTCAGGTCCCTGTCAATGTAATACCTTACCCAAAGTGCTTGCTGGGAGCTGTCCAAGGTCCTGCAAACCTTAGCTTAACCTGATGGGGAATGGCTGGACCTCGGTTGCAGAGCATCCCAGGTTTAATCCCCAGCATTCTCCAGTTAGGGCTGGGAGAGAACCCTAACAGAAACCCTAAAAAGCCACTAGCCGTCAGCAGAGACAGTACTGACCTACATGGACCAATGGTCCAACTCAGGATGCATCTGAGACTAGGGAGTGGGGCTGAGCATCTGGATTTTCCCTAGTCTGTAATGAAGTCTTTCCTTTCTGGAAGTTGCCAGTTGCCAGTCAACAGTTTCATCTAAGGTCCTCTGAGGTCTGTGAAGCTGGATCTCATTCAGCTCATGGTGAGGACAGTCTTGCTGCCAACTGTCAGGCAGCAGGTCTTCTGAGAGTGGAGCTAAGCAGCAGGCTCCTGCTCAGCCTGATCCAAGAAGGAACCAGCCTTCACATGCTGGCAATTAGTAGCAACTTGGAATTTGTTAGCAAAGTGCCTCTCGTTGTGTGGAAGTGGCTGCTAGCAAGGAGCAGGAAGATAGAAAGAAAATCCTTTTGCACCTTAAGATGTGTTTGATGAATTTGTATTTCTGATTTTCTCTGGGTAGCATATTGGTGCTTCTGACAATTAGCAAAGAAGTCTGTGGCAGATTTTATTACTGTCTGGTTAATAAACTGTTCCTGAAGAACATAATCACTTGAAAATTTTATGATGGTATTGATGCAGTCTCTGGATACATTTTATTGGGTCATTGGGCATTTCAGAAGAGTATTAAAATACTCAAACTGTTCACCTAAGCCACACAACTTCAAGGAACAGGAAACACCATTGTTCTAGATTACAAACTAGGAAACAAAGTTGTGGATTGTTTCAGGACAAAGTGTGACCAAGACATGGAGGTTGCTAGAAGAAAGAATGTCCTTCTATCTTATTCTCAACCTGTGCTAAATAATATGAGCACTTACCTCATAATGTGATGCCATCACATAGCCTCTTTCCCTACACCCATTGTCCACACAATTGTGGTGTTGGGGTGAAATTATTATTATTGTAAAGTTTATATCCTGGGTTTTTTTTTTTAAGGAACTTCCTCCACAAAGCAGCTTACAATCTTAAATAAAAGCCAATCCCATGTGACAATTGCTATGTGCACACTAGACCTTTAAATCACATTTGAAGGACATTCTTTCCCTCAACAAATTCTGGGCACTGTAGTTTACCCCTCACAGAGTTGCAATTTCCAGCAACCTAGAAAAATACAGTGCCCAGAATTATTTGAGGGAAAGAATGTGTTTCAGGTGTGCTTTAAAGGTGTAGTGTTTACACAGCCATAAAAATACAAAATGCAATACAAATGAACAATAAACCAGCATAAAGTCTTTAGTGTAGTGGCACCTACCTTTGGAACTGCCTCCTGTCACACACCAAACATGTACCATCTCTATTGTTTCTTCAGTGCCTACTGAAAACCATTTCTTTTCAACAAGTGGAGGGCTTTGTCCTATTCTGTGTCTGCATTGGATTTGTAATTATTTTTTCTTGTGAAATTGTTTTTAATTGTATTTACATTCCGCTCTGGTCAGACCTCACCTGGAATACTGTGTCCAGTTCTGGGCACCACAGTTCAAGAAGGATACTGACAAGCTAGAACATGTCCAGAGGAGGGCAACCAAAATGGTCAAAGGCCTGGAAACGATGCCTTATGAGGAACGGCTTAGGGAGCTGGGTATGTTTAGCCTGGAGAAGAGAAGGTTAAGGGGTGATATGATAGCCATGTTCAAATATATCAAAGGATGTCATATAGAGGAGGGAGAAAAGTTGTTTTCTGCTGCTCCAGAGAAGCGGACACGGGGCAATGGATTCAAACTACAAGAAAGAAGATTCCACCTAAACATTAGGAAGAACTTCCTGACAGTAAGAGCTGTTTGACAGTGGAATTTGCTGCCAAGAAATGTGGTGCAGTCTCCTTCTTTGGAGGTCTTTAAGCGGAGGCTTGACAGCCATCTGTCAGGAATGCTTTGATGGTGTTTCCTGCTTGGCAGGGGGTTGGACTGGATGGCCCTTGTGGTCTCTTCCAACTCTATGATTCTATAAAATGTATTTTACATTTTAATGTATTTTAATATTTGTTGGAAGCCGCCTAGAGTGGGTTGGGGGACCTAGCCAGATGGGTGGGGTACAAATAATAATAATAATAATAATAATAATAATAATAATAATAATAATTTACATGTGATTTTTTTTGGGGGTATATTGTTGGTGTTTTTGCTGTGAGATCACCACAATGTATTTTATGGGAAGCGATTCATAAATGGAATCAGGTAAGTGAATGAATAAAAAGAGAAGTACTGAAACAGAATATAATACACAGAGCAGATCACAAAAACAGCATCAAGGCATAACAACCAAATAGGATTATAAACTGCAGAAATAAAGCAGGCGAGTTTGAGAAGGCTTGGGAGAAATGAAACCTTTTTGACAAATGTCTAAAACATAACAATGTTGGGTCTTGCTTCAGTTCTAAGGGAATAAAATTCCATTCGTGGTAATACCAGTGATGATAATGTAGGCATGATGTAAACTAGGGACACAATGAATGACCACAGTTTTCATTTATGGAAAAACAAAACTGTACACTCATAGCAGCAGATAAGTATTCCCAATCCAATTGCTGTATTTCCAACAAGGATCTTAGAACGTCTTTGGCAGGCAAGAGTGCTGCCTTGTTTCACAAGATACTGTAAAATTCAGCATGATCACATTGAGTGGCTACCTATGATTTATTTGTTTTATTTATTTAATGGAATTTGTGTACTGCTTCATTGTCTAAAGCTCCAGGTGCCATGCCCTGTACACAAATTGGTTGGCTTAATAGTGATATCATGCAAACACCTTCTTGTTAGTGTCTTCTAACAAGTGTTTTTGTTTAAGGAAGCCTATCCAGATATCTAGAACGCTGATGTGTGTATTTAAGTGTATTGCTGGTTTTAATTTTTTGAATGTTTTGAATATATTTTTAATTGTTTTCACCAATAATTTCATTATTTTGTCCTTTTTCTAAACTGCTTGGAGGTTTCTTTTACAATCAAGTGGTTTATAAATGTTATGAAATTGATTAATTAATAGCAACAGCAACACCAACAGCAACAGCACAGTACCTGCTCACATTCAGAATGGAAATTATACCTGATTAAGTCTGTGCTTTTCAGCCAGGAGGCACTGCTTGGCATGGACTGTTCTGGAGACGAAGGACTATATTTCTCCTTGTTACATATATGTGCATGCATTGAACCAAGTGCAGAGACAAGCTGATGAAAATTGCAGTTGTCAATGACCAAGAAAACAAAAACTGTAACCAATACATGGTTGAAGTATTTAAAAATTCAGGATTGTTCAAGAGAATTTGAATTGGATAGCCCAAAATATCCATTAAGATGGATCTGAAAGTGGAGCTGATCCCTCTGGTTCCATCCATCTCTAGCAACATTGTTTGTACAATGCATTGAGACTAGTCCATGTGACCACCATGCTTGTTGTCAACAATCATTTTTGCAGCCCCCATGAGCCTGCCAGTCAACTAAGCTCTTCTCTGTTGGTCTCTCTTCATATGCTCCCCACCTTCTGAGTGGCTGTTGGAGAAAAGTCCTTTCCTGTGGTATGCTATGGCTGAGATGAAAGTTCTCATCTGATAATTTTGCCTTTAAATTTGAAGCAAGGTAAGAACAAATGGAAGGCCCATCAATTTTCAAAGGTGGAGATGAAATCATAAAACAAAAATTTCCAGTAGCATCAGCACATCTTCTAATGACCACCATTATTATTATTATTATTACTACTACTACTACTACTACCCAAAAGCTGCAGAGAACAACATTATTTTATGACATAGCATCATTTGATAGAGGCCTCGGTCCAGTATACCTGAAGGAGCGTCTCCACCCCATCATTCTGCCCAGACACTGAGGTCCAGTGCCGAGGGCCTTCTGGCTGTTCCCTCACTACGAGAAACCAAGTTACAGGGAAGCAGGCAGAGGGCCTTCTTGGTAGTGGCACCCGCCCTCTGGAATGCCCTTCCACCATATGTCAAAGAGAACAACAACTACCAGACTTTTAGAAGACATCTGAAGGCAGCCCTGTTTAATAGATTATAGCATTTTAATGTTCTGTTGGAAGCCGCCCAGAGTGGCTGGGGAAACCCAACCAGTTGGGCGGGGTATAAATTATTATTATTATTATTATTATTATTATTATTATTATTATTATTATTAGGCAATGGTGGACAAGGAGAGGTGATTAATCGCTTGATTTTGAACACACACCAAAACCACTACCACAAATTTCAACCTAAAGTTCTGAAAATGTTGAACTCAGGCCTAAATTACATTCTACAATTAAATAGAACAGTGTTCTTAACAAATCAAATCTCTCTCATTCATCACAACCTCAGATCTCCAAGGGAGGCCACATATCTCTTATGGTCAAAATCTCATGTGTGTTTCAGACCCCTGCTCTCCATTATCTGTTATCTTCTGGGTCAAGCAAAAAGTAGGTGGCCATGCTGCAAATTTGATAGACCTGCACAGTGGCCTTAATAAGGTATCTTCAAGTCTTATGAGCCAAAGGGCATGTCGGTGGCTAAGTGGTGGACTGCAGCCTTACTGGGTTTTAAATTTCTGCCTCATTTCGGAACCATTGCTATTGTTACTCACATCGCATTAGTCCCCCCCCCTCTCTCTTTTAAAGCTAGTATTCCATGAGTTTTATTACTAGGCAGTCTTTCCATTGGGCTAATTCCAGCAGCTACTTGGGAAAAGATGCAATATTTCTCTTATCTGGCTATAGCAAGATGAACTCCCCTCTGATAATGGGGTTTCACTTGTGAGATTCCAGCTTCCTTTTGACCATAACTCAGAGTGTGTGGGGCGCTTAGAAGGCTGGACCAGCTGGTTTTGCTCTCGGTATTTTTGATAGCTGAGCCCCAAAATGCATCACTGCTAGACTTTGAGGTAAAGATGCTAATCACAAGTGCCAAATTCTCTAACTGGTTCTGTCCCTCATCTCTGACAATGCTCCTCTCTTTTAGTTATTTCCCAGTGCTGAACATATAAAATAATATCTCCACCCCCTGTGTAATAAAAGAAAGTGGGAACAGCCTTACCAGGGACCGGCAAATCTGTCAAATTTTGGTTTCTTTCTCATTTTTCTAATCTTAAAATCAATTTTCTTGACTAGATGGAAGGAATGGGGACTGAAACGTTTAACTTTTGATTCCCTTTTAGTCCCAGTAACTCAACACTCTTCATTTCTCACAGCAGCAAAATCAGGCCCATTTGTTAGGTGGAAATCAGTTGAATTAAATAAATTCATTGACTTCTACTCTAATCAAAAGGCCCTTACAGCTCCAGGAATAAATTTTATATTGGGAGTTATACCATGTGGCTGGTTAGAGATATACCAGATTATACATTTTCTAAATCAGCCAAATTTGCTGATTTAGGACTCAAGCATCACTCAGCTTTAATAGTTTTCAGCAACTACTCAACTCAACTGACCCACCGGGAAAGGGGACCATCTTCCAGCTATATAAAATCCTCACACAATTGGCTACCCTTCCTCTCACTTCATTAACACTAAAATGGGGGGAGGATTTTGGAGAAGAATGAAAGGAACAACTCTGGGAACAAATTTGGAATAAACGACCATTTGGAGCCATCTCAATGAGAAGTCCAGAAATGCTTTAAAGATAGCATGTCGCTGATACATGTGCCCAGCCAGATTATATAGGCTTAATCATAGCAGATCCAGGCTTTGCTGGTTGGGGATACAATTTACCTGGCTCTCTCTGGTACACATGTGGTGGTTTTGCCCAAAAATTATTCCCTTTTGGGAAAAGGTTTTTCAAACAATCAAATGATGAGACAATTGCTACAACCAGACCCCAAATTAGCCCTAGTATCTTATTTTACTCCACAGATTAAGAACATAACCAATAAAGACCTCATCCACCATTTATTAACTGCAGCTAGACTAGTGATTGCAAGAAATGGGAAAACTTTAAATGCAAATCTTTTTGAAGTCTGGATTTTGCAGGTATAGGACATCATGCTTCTGGACAAATTAACCATTTCACAAAAGGAATATTGATTGGAAGGGGGAAAGACTCTCACCTTCTAGAAAACATGGTATCCTTTTATTGACTTTGTTAAAACAATTGAGTTTGGTTTTCACTCTCCATCGACTCATGAAACCTTATGGAGAGACACTTTCATTTGACTGCCTTTCTTGGACCGTCTAAAACTACAACCACCAGCCACTATTTTTCTCTCTTTTCTGTACAACCTCTGAGCTCCGTTTTCCTTGTATGGATATGTTTAGTTACTTGAAATTAAAAATCATAAAAAAATCAATTCTCCGGATTTCCACATCAGTTTGTGGTTTTCTTTTAACTCCTCATGGAAATTCATTAGTGTTTTAGTGCAATTTTTCTCCTAATATACAAATTCTTGCAACGTCAAAATTCAGCGCCTCTTGCCTTCCATTGTTCATCATTGTTGCAGCGCCCCCTCAGCTCAGCGCTTAGTGCAGGCGAACTGGTCACGCTCCCCTAAATCCACCTCTGTAGCAGGTGTGTGCACAGGTGTTGGTGGGGGTGAGCACAGTTTGCAACAGCAGCAGTAACAAAGGAAGAAAAAGAAAAAGATTGGAGGAGTCATGGTGGTCCAAGCAAGGAGATCCTGTTTTATGAATTATCATTATAAAACAGTATCAAACACCTTAAATCACACAAACACACACAGTCCAAATGCACAGAATAACACTACAGCTAGAAATGAAATATTTTGACCCACCATGTTCCATTATGGTGAGGCAACCACTGTGGTATGATCACAGTGTTCTGGTTCTTCACAGTCTTCAATTCACAGCAGGGAGAGCCTAATAAGAGGAAGGACATCCTTTAGTTCAGGGGTGGGGAACCTGTCGTCCTCCAGATGTTGTTGGACTTCAACACCCATCACCCCCAGCTAGCATGGCTCATGCTCAGGGATGATGGGAACTGTAATCCAACAATATCTGGAGGGCCACAGGTTCCCCACTCCTTCCCTAGTACCTGCTTCAGATCACAGTAGATCTCATTTGCCACTAGAGCCACTAAGGAACCCCTGTCCCCTGTGGCCAACCATCTCTCTTCAGCAAGAGGAGCCAAGGCTCCACAGAGTTTGGGCCTGGTAAGCATTGATAGTTTCCACAACCCAGTGGGGTTTGCGTTTTGTTTTGTTTTTAACTTGCTTCTCAATCAAGGCAAATGAAGGGTTTCTCCTTCTGCCTCTTTGGAAGTCTTATGTGGCCTACGTATGAGCCACAGAATACATCCCAAGGTCATTTTTAATATATTTGGATCATTTTAATGCCCTATTTCTTTCATTTTACTGTGAACTGCTTTGAAAACCTTTCTGGAGTTACTAGAAAGGAAAAAAGGGGGGGGAGAACCAAACTCCTCATATTTCCCTGCCAATTAAAGCTTAATCTGAAAAACCAACGACCTCAAAATGTATCAGTTTATCTAGTTAGAAATGCATATCCATGGTGATAACTGAAGAATAAGAGAAAATATGGCTGATGATTTCTTAACCAGCTCTGGGGAACTCTCAAGCCTAAGTTAGTGTTAAAGCATCAGAATTCAGCTAATTGGGCATCATTTCAGTGCCTTCAAGCTCTTCAGATCACCATTAAGCTATTTCTAATTTTCATGTTGAAATTTTGCATGATTATCCGTCAACAGTCCCAGTCGTACAACAGCTCCTATTCTCCACAGTGGGGTTCCTTCAAATCTAATTTACTTTGCAATAGTGTTATGCACTTGCGGTGCAGTTACATATGGCTATATCTTTTTCTATGCACTTAGGGAAATTGCTTTTAGATTTCATCCAATGCAGCTGCTATTCCAAACTCCAGCCATAAGCCAGGGGGCGGGCGGGGTGGTGAACCTTAAGACACTGCCTTTTACCATATCGCCAGCTATACTTAAATGTAATTTTAGAGAAATGAAGCTGAGTTTTTCTCATCCCAGAGCCCTATCACATTAGATCCAGCCAAGAATCCATCTAGTTCAACATTCTGCTTCTCCAACTGTTTGCTGCATCTTGGACTATAGTCATATGTTTGCTTTTGTGGAAGTAAAGTATCCTGAAATCAACTAGACTTACTTTGAGCAGAGGTAGTCAGGATTGGGCTCAGTACCTTGATTTAGAGTGAAGGAGGGGTTGCCAGACACAGCCTTGGAGTTAGCAGAAGGACGCCTTTGAGCAATTGCCAGACTCTGCCCCCTGCCATTTCCCAGCATTCCTCCAATAAGCCAGGGTGAGCAATGGAATATGCACATATGCCTCGTTCCGCACACAATAAGCATGGGATACCTTTGCCCAGCAGTGCTGTGGCCCATGAGTTTTGCCCAGTATTTTGTTTGTGTGGTGGGATCATGGGAAAAGGATTTCCCATGAGCCCTTGCAGAGGGGGAGGGTAAAGCCTATATAAAGCTGCTTCTCCTGGAGCTCAGGGCCATTTTGCCTTGAGGGCTTCCCACCTGCCTGCCCACCCTTGGGTTAGAGCCTTTACTGAGCAATTTGGGATCGCTGGTTGACAGGGGCGGAAAGCATTTTTTTCTCTCTCAACCTGACAGAGGTGTGTGTGTGTTTCCACCTTTCCCTCAGTGAAATTATGGTCTTCCTTTGTTAGGCAGAAGAGTATTGTTTTTATAAGGTGGAAATGGCATTGGGCAGGATCAACATAATATAGGGTCCCCCCAATGCCATTTCCCAATGCCTAACAAAGGTCCATAAGGGGCCTGAGGGGAGGATTGACCATGGCACCCCCAAGTTTAATGTTGGGATATATAGGGACATGGGTGGCGCTGTGGTCTAAACCACAGAGCCTAGGGCTTGCCGATTAGAAGGTCGGCGGTTCAAATCCCCATGACGGGGTGAGCTCCCGTTGCCCGGTCCCTGCTCCTGCCAACCTAGCAGTTTGAAAGCACGTCAAAGTGCAAGTAGATAAATAGGTACTGCTCTGGCAGGAAGGCAAACGACATTTCCGTGAGCTGCTCTGGTTTCACCAGAAGTGGCTTAGTCATGCTGGCCACATGACCCGGAAGTTGTCTGCAGACAAACGCCAGCTCCCTTGGCCAGTTAGGCGAGATGAGCACTGCAACCCCAGAGTCATCCACAACTGGACTTAACAGTCAGGGGTCCCTTTAGCTTTAGCTATATGCCTGCTAGGAATCTGCTTGCTTGACTTGCACCACAGCAAGGTTCAACACTGGCCAACCCCCATGGAACAGGTTTGGGGCAGTCCATACCTGGGGAATCCATTCCATCAACATGGGGCTTGCAGAATTATGAATTGTTTGTTACCTTAGGCACTGGTGTTTTACTCCCTTGCAACAGCAGACAGGTTTGTTTCTTCCTGAAATGAATAACAGCAGAGGATGTTTTTAAAAAAAAATCTTTCTAGGTGGCAAGGATGAGCAGATTTGAATTTACCAGATACTGGTGTTAAGAGCCCTTTTGCACCAGGCCATTGGCCCACCTAGTTCAACATCCAGATATCACAATGGCCAACCTGATGCCTATGGGAAGCCTGCAGACAGGACCCAAACACAACAGTGCTCTCACAATCAGGAGAAGGGCTCTCATGCTCATGGTCTGTTGGTGCATTTCCTATAAGCACGACGAAAAGGAAATTCTGGAGAGAGAAAGCTGCAGCCACAACTACAGCACCATGATATGAATGATAATTAAACTTAAATGTCCTGTTAATAATCTGCAGGGTGGTTTGCAGCATGATAAACAACACAACATACATATATAATATTCGTAAAATGCAGATGTTGAAAACTGCTATATCACTACGATTCATAAAAAGCAGCCGCAGGCAAGTACTTATAAATGATTTAGGTCACTGATAGCCTCATCCAAAAGCTGGCTGAAAGAGGTGCTTTCAAAAAATGATGATGCTAGATGTATCTCAGTGATAGGTGGCCCCTTTGAGAAACTAAAATGGTGAGCAGCTCACAGAAACATCCACCTGATGTGGGGAGCTCAGGGCTGGCATCAAAAGTGGGCTTTCTCAGGATTTTGGGGCTCTGGCATATGCCCAAGAATGCCATGTGCTGTGTTGGCCTTGATTGAAGAACTATAAATTGCCATGGTTCTATTCTGAAATAGGTGGCTTCCAAGAGTGCATGATTCTCTAGTCCTGTGGCAGAAGCCTAATCTAAAAATCATCATCCTTGCCTTTATTGTTTTCACTTCATTTTATAATAACCAAGATAAATTGCTTTCAATGATGAAATAGTTTTAGACTGGGC
Source organism: Lacerta agilis (assembly GCF_009819535.1). NCBI lineage: Eukaryota > Metazoa > Chordata > Lepidosauria > Squamata > Lacertidae > Lacerta > Lacerta agilis. The sequence continues at coordinate 84,104,362 of NC_046314.1, read as the reverse complement.
TGCTTTAAATTTTGTCTTCCAATTATTATTTTTTAATGCAATCCCTTTGCAGTAAACTCCTATCTCTGACTTCTGCAGGAGAAGAAAACAAAATGGATGTATCGCACAGCTCAAAGTGGCGTCCCCAACCACAATGTACACTGCAGTCCCAGGTTGTGTTTTTATAAGATAAGGGCCCTTTTTATATTAACAAGAAGGTTTCATTATGTGGTCATATCTGCTGCTCACAGTGCCAAAAAGGTACAAAAGAAACTGCCTAGACTTCAAAGGATGTCGGAATCTTCAACGCTCCGTGATCATCAAACTTAGAACCATCACTTGATTTGTAGCATTTTTCGGTAGGCTGTGTAATGTCTTCTATCAAATCCCCCTTAATGACTTGATACTGTTAACATTTATATATTGTTACCATGAAGGCATTTATAGACCCATCAAGCCTTCTTGAGATGTGTTTTCTCTTTTTCTAGACTATATAAATTTGGCTTCTCCTGTCTCATCCTTCAAACCTTGGGATCACGTTTCAGTGGCTTTCTCTGTACTTTGCTATGAAACCATGATTTACTTGTCTTTGTATGAAATGGCTCCCGGAACAGATTCATTCTATCATGATTGACTCTCTCTCTCTCTTTCCCACCCTGCTTTACTTTATTCTTTCTGATATGTCAGATGAAAGTGGATACACCATAGTGAATGGATAGCTCAGTTGATTAGACTTAGAGCATGGTACTGATAATACCAAGGTTGCAAGGATGACCCCCGTACAGGACAGCTGCATGTTCCTACATTGCAGGGGGTTTGATGAGATGGTCTTCAGGACCCTTCCAACTCTACAATTCTATATAGTTATTCTTAAAAGTAACACCTATAATTCCTCTACACCAGATAACTAAAATTCCCATCACCTCTGACCACTGGAGGATATTGATGGAGGATAAGGCTAACAATGATTACTAGTCTAATGTTCTGCTTCCACTGTCAGAAGCCATATGACCTTGAATACCACTTGCTGGGGTTGACAGGTGAGGAGAGCACTGTTACGTTCAGGTCCTGCCTTCTGGCTTCCCTTAATCATCTGGTTGGGCCCCTCCTGTTGGTTATCAATTAGTATTCAGAAGCATTAGTGTCTCTGATAATGGAGGCAGAGCATAGCCACCATGGCTAGTAGCCTTCAATAACCCTCTCCTCCATGAAGTTGTTGAATCCTCTCTTAAAGCCACCCAAGTTGGTGGCTGCCTCTGCCTCCTGTGGAAGTGAGTTCCATAGTTTAATGTGTGTTGTGCGCAGAAGTATTTTCTTTCATTGTCCTGAATCTTCCAACTGAATCTTCCAAGTTCTAGAGTTATGTAAGAGGGAGGAAAAACTTTTCACAATCCACATTCTCCATGTCCTGCATAATTTTATAAACTTCTAATGGTGTCACCTCTTGCTTGCCCTTTCTCTCAACTTAAAAGTCCCAAACGCTGCAAGCTTTCCTCATGGGAGAGTTACTGTGTCCACTTTATGTGCAAACGCAGCCCATCGGTGATTATTTGGAAATATTTTGCAACATTCACAAAAACCAGTTCAGTGTGCTAATTGCCAGTCATGAAGTCACACACTCCCTCACATTCCTTCTTCCTAAATGAGACATGGGCCTCATATAATCTTAGATGCCTCATCCTGTGTCTGATACCGTGCCTAATTTGGGACATTTCTGAGAAGCTCCGTTGCTTCTTTCTCTCCTGTCACAGTTGGCACACCTCAAAATATCAGGGCTGGTGTTGTTTTGTCTGCTCTTTTCAGGTAAGAGACACACAGAAGCTTGAAAGCAACCCACTCCTCCCTTGCCATGCCTCCTGATTGAGTCAGATGAAGAGGAGCTCAGCTCCAACCCTCCAGCTGCCCTGAAGGCTACAGTTTCATGCTGAACTCCTTGTTGCTTGGAGTTCTCAGTCAGTGTGCTTTGGACCACTATTCCAGCCTGAGAGGTTGGTAAAATGAAAGGAAACAATGTCATATCCACTGCTCTGCTTTTTCTTCTCAAATATTTCCTTGAGGTTTCACAGGGAGTTGTTTTTTTGTGTTTTTTTTATCCCTCAGATAATGTGCAGTAAACTGTGTGTGCACCTCAGGCCCTGGTTGCCTCATATGCAATGTCCAGGTCTCAAAAGGTAAGCAGCACCCTTCCCAATGTCATGCCAGTTCCGTTCCATGCCAATGGAGAATGTCTCATAGGTGGACAATGTACCAATAAGATGAAACCTTCTGGCGGGGGGACCGACCAGTGATATCGAAGCCTGCATCATGGTTAGAACCAAGTCCGATATGTGAATGACATCTTTTGTGATAATTCCCAAAGGGATGTCTGTACTAATCTCCTACCTCAAAGACGACAAGGAAACTTGTGGCACCTTGAAGACTAGCATGTTTATTATGTCCTGGGCTTTTGTCTGTTAGTCTGGTGTCACTTTTTGTGATATGACTGCAGGCCCAAATGTGAGAGTTTGATGCCTACCTGTTCACACTCTCTTGTTGCCTTGTCTTGATTTGCTGCCTTAAGACTGTTCTCTGCAACTTTCTTCCCTGGTGAATGAGTGATCAGATCTTGGAAACATGTCTAGAGGAAGGATCAAAGGCTCTGAGGCAATGATGCAGACCAAGTTGAAAGAGGGAAGTGGTGCTTTCATGATGTGGAATGTGCACAAAAGTAAAAGTGATGGAAGGTGACTCATAATTTTAGATATGGATATTATTGACAAGTAAGTGAAACTGCATTCAAAAATAGATTCCTAGGTAGTATACAGAAGAATGGCACATGGGAGTATACTAATGTCCCAGTCTGCCTTCACTGCCCTCATACACATACCTGTAGTTGATGGGCCAATGGCTGTAATAATAAATATCTATCTATCTATCACATACCTGTAGACCTTCTGAAGAAGCTGCTATTTTTGACTGAAGAAAAGAGCACTCCTATCTAGGATCATTGTCTTCTTCCACCAAGTATGCAGCATTTTTTCTTAAAAATTGAAGGGGACTGATTTTAAGTCTGCCTTGGATACAGAATTGCCTATTTGCATCATTCTTACTTTGTGATGATAGATGATAGAGATGATAGATGATACATAGATAGATGATAGATAGATAGATAGATAGATAGATAGATAGATAGATAGATAGATAGATAGATTTTATATGCCTGTTGTCTTTGTCCATTGAGTTTTCTTGGCAGGGATACTGGAGTGGCTTGCCAGTTCCTCCTCCAGGTGGATCACGTTTGGTCCAAACTCTCCACTATGACCTGTCCATCTTGACCTGTCCATAGCTTCCCTGAGTAATTCAAGCCCCTTTGCCACGACAAGGCAGTGATCCATGAAGGGGAGATATAGATAGATAGATAGATAGATAGATAGATAGATAGATAGATAGATATCACTATTAGGCGCAACGGCTATGTTTCACCTCTATTGTTGGAGGCAGTATGGCTCTGAATACCAGCTTTTGGGAATCACAAGTAGGGAGGATGCTGTTGAGCTCAGGTTCTGCTTCTGGGCTTCCTGTGAGCATCTTGTTGGCCACTGTGAGAACAGAGTGCTGGGCTAGGTGAGCCTTTGACCTGATCTAGAGGACTCATGTTCTTAGGGGAGGCTATCAGGAATTCCCAACCCAGTTTTAATCAACAACAGTGACAACTGGCCAAGGGAAGATGTACTATGTTTTAGAATGGATTTCCTCCTCCTTCCACCACTGCCCGTTCCTCCTATCTGCATTTTAAAAGCTCTTTTAATTAGCTTGCTTGACAGTCCAGAAATGACAGGCTGTGCAGAGAGGAGGAGATGCACTGAGCTGATGCCTTCATGGTTCCTACTAATATGACAGGAATGGGTGAGTTTACCCACTCACATATTCCCTCCATCTCTCCTGAAAGCTGAAATATCCTACTTCAGTCATGGGCCACCCCACCTCACAAACTGTGATTGATGTATGCAGATCATTAACTTACATACAATGCATCAAATCAATTCATCAACTCATACAATGCATCAAATCAATTTTAAGCTGTTAAGAGGCAGGACAGTTTCCTAGGAATTTTAAATGTATTTTCTCCTGATGTGTCATGGAACACAATATATATGGGGAGAGGGTGCAGGATTTATAGCACTCTGCAATACATTTTAATATCCTGAAAATTAGCCAGTTTTGTAAACAGCTGAAATGAATTCCAAGAGCCTTTGCTTGGCTCTTGTTCCACCATCTGGGACTGATAATAGTGTAGATGGATTGTCTAGGGATGAGATTCATAATGGGACATGAGATGTGAAGGTTGGTTTATGGCTTAGCAAAATTTAATTACAGAAGTACAGAACTTTTTTGAAATTAGAAGAACACAATGTAAATTATGAGCTCCACTACTTTCTAACTCCATGCAGTTTGCTTTGGGCCTCACAGCTGAAATATCTGAGGCTGGATTTACAAAAGTGGTCTTTTCATGGAGAGTAATCGAGAATTAACTTTTCCTCTTGTTTTATCACACAGCAGGGCTCTGATTCACATTTTGCTGTCTGATATAAGCCTGTGTAAATGTTCAAGCTTCTTACACCTGAGGTGTATTTTTTTAAGGACCCACCCTATTTTTCATGATTGTATTTTTTCATGTAGTTGTAAGTTTTTTAAGTGTTTTCAGTACTGTACTTTTAAATTGTTGTAACATGCCTGAGACCTTTTGGGAGAAGGGCAAGTAAACTGTAATAATAAAAATATCAGTAGACTCCATTTAGGGCTGCCTCCACGGTCAAGGATACCATCCAACTGGCTCACTAGCTACATCAGTTGCAGCTGCCACCATCTTAGTTTTACCATACTACAAATACATGGATTTTCTGTCATTCTGAGTGATGGTGACCAGTGTCTACTTTTACTGATGAGGCGCAAGGCACAAGACCAAGAGTTGGTGGACCAAGAGTGAATGACCCAATATGGCAAGATGGCGCCCAAAATTGTGGAACTGGTTCTGGCCTATGTTTGAATACCACCTGACAACGTTTGGATTCCAGATGGGAGACCAAACTGTTCCAAACTGTGCTGATTTGGGTGACTCTGAAGATATTGTCGCTCAGTTTGGTGTGACATCACCCAATTTGGTGTGACAGTTCCAAAGTGCGAGGAGCAGGTTTTAGTCAATGTTTGGATACCATTGAATGCAGTTTTGAATCAAGATGGTGGACCAAACAGTTACCAATTTGGACACCTCTGAAGATATTACCACCCATTATTGCTTCAGGTTATTTCCCATTGATAAGTTCAGGATGTCAAATTGCCTGGAACCATCCAGGCAATTCCGTCCTCTCTTCCTCTCTTCAAAGGCCACCACGACCCATTGGTTTGTTCTTCCACTGGGGTCTGAGGACCACTGCACAATCGCACCACTGTGGCATCTGCACTTCTGTTCCACCCCATGCACTTTCAGCTCATCAATAAAGAAGATTCCCACCCCACTTGGTGAGGAAGCACATGGAAAGTAAGATGGCATAGTCCACAATCTGAAGCTGATGATGAGGCAGGCAGAGTCCAATTCATGACCCAGAGCAACAAATTAAGAAGAAGAAGAAGAGGAGGAGGAGGAGGAGGAGGAGGAGGAGGAGTTTGGATTTGATATCCCGCTTTTCACTACCCAAAGGAGTCTCAAAGCGGCTAACATTCTCCTTTCCCTTCCTCCCCCACAACAAACACTCTGTGAGGTGAGTGGGGCTGAGAGACTTCCAAGAAGTGTGATTAGCCCAAGGTCACCCAGCAGCTGCATGTGGAGGAGCGCAGACGTAAACCCGGTTCCCCAGATTACGAGTCTACCGCTCTTAACCACTACACCACACTGGCTCTCTCTAGCTTTCTCCATAATCCAGCGCATGTTTGCAATTTGGTCTCTGGTTCCTCTGCCCCTTCGAAATCCAGCTTGCACTTCTGAGAGTTCTTGGTCCACATACTGCTTAAGCCTGCCTTGCAGAATTTTAAGCATAACCTTGCTAGCGTGTGAAATGAGCGCAATTGTGTGGTACTTGGAGCATTCTTTGGCACTGCCCTTCTTTGGGATTGGGATGTAGCATGGTCTTCTCCAATCCTCTGGCCACTGCTGAGTTTTCCAAACTTGCTGGCATATTGAGTGTAGCACCTTAACAGCGTCATCTTTTAAAAAAACTTAATAGTTCAGCTGGAATATCATCACTTCCATTGGCTTTGTTATTAGCAGTGCTTTCTAAGGCCCATTTGACTTCACTCCCCAGGATTTCTGGGTCAAGGTCAGCAGAAGAGTAGAGAGCCTTAAAAATTGTCTGACTCAGGACTTGAACCAGTCAGTTCTCCATCTGTTCCCATCTACTGTGATCAGGAGCATGGGTACAGGAGGTGGTTGGCCAGGGGGACCCTTGGTTCCTCTGAGTCCAGCTCAGGGGATGCTGTTTCCTGATATCCTGGTTTGGGGGCCCTGAGTTCCAGGGACTCCTACCAGTCTTGCTGTCAGTTCTTTCATCCAGTGCCTCCACCATCAGTGCTGGCTCACACAACTAGTGTCAGACTTCGGGGAATTGGCCTTACTAGTTAGATTCTTTAATAATCAGTCAAAGACAAAGAACCAGTGTACCTAGAATGGCGGTGCTCCCAATTAAGGCTCACACCCCCTCCGTTCCTATTAATCTACGTCACTCCTAGGACTTGTAAACTGAGCTTGTACCCTCTGCACTTTCTGTTCTGAGACTTTCTGAGCTCTTCTCGACCTTGGGGAGAGCGCTGGAGGAATGCTGTCCAATGACAGTAAATCTGTTAACCCTCTCTCTTCCAGTGTTTCTTCTCCTAGCTGTTCCCTATCCAGTATTTCCCAGCTTCTGCCTTCTGAACTATGCCCCTCTGCAAACCACTGTTCCAAATCTATTCTGTTCCCCTGCTCCTGTGAAGATTCAGGACCAGGATAAGGGGGAGGGGGTGGCTCCTACCAATCTTCCTCAGTGCAGCCCTCCTCAGCAAAGTCCCTGAAAATTAGATTGGTTCCTTCCCATTTGTGTCTGAGTACTGACTGCTGCAACATCTGAACAGTGGAATCCAGCTTTCCTTAGCACACACCGCCACTGGCTCATTCCAGATGAAGAAGAAATGCATGGCAACCACCAAACGGGACCTATTTGTTTTAATACACATTCATTCAGAATGCAATCTTCATTTACCACGTAATGAAACAAATGTTATCTGTATTTTTAATCAGACAAATTGCCATGACTTTCAGTTTAATCCAGTTGCTCTCTGGAGTGCACTTAGTGCCAGTATTAAACCAGGATGTTGAAGATGAATATAATGGACTTTGCAAGAGATGAATTGGCAAAGAGCATTGGAAGAAAATGAAACTGTGATCCAGGGAATCAGACCTTCAGGATGATATACTGTATTTGGATGGCTAGTTGGAGGCTGTGAAGTGACTCTGAAATAGTGTAGCAGCTCAACTCTTCTGCACCTTACCAAGGTGCCTCCATACATAATGGCTCATATGACGCTTTCATCATAAACCAAGTGGCATTACCACTGCTTCCCCATAGTGGAATCCTGTATTTCTAGGGAGAATATTGCAACCATGTGAGGATGGCCAATTGTGTGGGTCTTTCCCACACAATCAGTCCCTGGAAGTTATTTTTTTAAAAAAAATGGTGATTAACCATGCATAATGGGAGAAGATATTCGCAGATACTCCTGGCAACATGCAATGCTATCATGAAGTTGCCTCTCTCATGCCACTAGTTGTTGGTGAAAGGGACCCTGGCAAGTGCTTTAGACTGGACGCCACTTCTAGGTACATTACACCCCCCCCCTCTTCTTACTGTTTTCCATATAAATCAACTTCATCTTCAGCTACATTTGCCTTCTCAAAAGTGGATTTTGCAGTCAAATTAGTCATGGAAGCATGACAACAACATCACAAAATTCAAAAACTGCATACCAAGCATTTTTAAGGCCTGTGCTTTAGTATTTTAGTTTTATTGCCTGTAACAAAGCACCGCAAACATATTCAAGTCTGCCTTGATCTATTTCAGATGCACCTTAAGCTATTTCAAGTGTTGATGCCTCTACTCAACAAAATGCATTAGCAAGCAAAATGATTATTTCATTCATAGACTAGACCAGGCAAGTCCAACAGGTAGATCTTGATCTACTGGTAGATCACTGGACGTCTCTGGTAGATCACTGGTAGATCATTGGCTCCCCCCAAAGCTTTGGCCCCCCTTAAAAAAAGCTCATGATTTTAGCCCTGCTTTCCTCCTCCCTAAAAAAAGCTCAACAATTTTGACCTGAACCCCCCAAAACAGGGCTTTCCTTCCTAAAAAAAACCTCAGCAACTTTGACCTGAACCCCCCCCCCAAAAGGGGGTAGATCACTGCCAGTTTTTAACACTGTGAGTAGATCGCAGTCTCTTGGGAGTTGGCCACCCCAGGACTAGACATTGGAAACTGGTGCTTGGTGGGTCAAATTTTGTTTAAGACAGGTCCCCAGCTGGCCACTTGCCCAAAGAACACACCCAAGTTCACCTGCTGTGGCTGTCACTACAGTAATGTTACTATTGACTGCATATTGGCTTGAGCTTCGTTCACTGCAGAAAAATGTGGAAAACTCGGGTAATATACATTCCATGCAACTTTACCCCAGTGTACTCATGCAGTGATCGGGAAGGTTTTTCCAGTTGAACTTCTGCTTGTAGTGCAGCTGTCAAATGCCCAGGAACCCTGAATGTAAAACTGTAACAATCCTTCTACATGCACATTAAAATGGGAGTTGGTTATTAATAGTTCATGACCCTGGATGGGGTATGATCAGTGCTTTTTTCTGGGGGGATGCAGGGGTGCTCAAACTCCTAAACATTTTGTTAATCTAATTTTGGCCTCATTGAGGAGTGGTATTTCAATATGAGTAGGAAAATGAGAGTACCCCTAAACATTTTTTTAAAGAAAAAAAGCACTGGGTATGATTCCAGACAAACCAAAGGAAATACTTCTCCACATAGTACATAGTTAAACTATAGGAAGTGTGGTGGTTATAGCCACTGATTTGGATGGCTTTAACAGGGGAATAAACAATTTCATGGGGGAAATCAATGGTTACTAGTAATGATGCCTCAGGAAACCAGAGAAGAAAAGGACTATTTCCGTAATGTTCTACTTGGGCATTTCCCATAAATTTCTGGCTGGCCGCTGTGGGAAGCATGATGCTAGACTAGTGGGTAGGCCTTTGGTCTCATTGAGCAAGACTCTTCTTATGTTCCTGTACCCCACAAAATTTGTTCTTAGGGGTTTCTCCAACTATCTTGAGCAAATTTGGAGATGGTGTGGGATGCATGCAGGAGGGGGAGGGAAAAGATCTGTTGCACAAGCAAAAGTTGTTCCACTTGCACAATTATTTAGTTGAGCATTGAAGTTCAGGCTCATACCCATCGATAGACCAAACTTCTATGAATTTTTCTAATCCCCATTAAAGAAATCAACATCTACAAACGATTCATGCTTAAATATGCTTGCTTTATATTTTGCAGGCTTTACTTTGACACAGAATCTACTATACTATAATACCTACAATAAAACTGGCAACATAATAACTGCACTTATCAACTAATGATGGCAGGATATTCTGTCTACACCACGGATGGAGAACCTGTGACCTCCCAGGTGCTGTGGGACTCCAATTCCCATAAACCCTGATTGTCACAGAGCCAGCTAGTCAGTAAATCACACAGCTCAAAGCCAGAGAAACTGTTCAATACAGAAATACAATCTTCACAGGCTTGGCTGGCCCCACCCTGCAAGCGGCTGGTCCCACCCCTGGGCTTAGGGCGCACACACCGCCCCAGGCGCCCGATCAGCTTGCTCTGCTGCTGCCGTCTGTCTCCTCCTCCCCACAGCCGTCTGTCTCCTCCTTTCCAGGGTTTCTTGTTTCTCTTCTTCTTTAGCGATCACTCATAGCCGAGTAAGATTGTCTTCCATGAACATGGTTTTAACAGTGAGTCCGTAAGTGACTGTGGAGGCCAATTCTTGCAAGCAATAGTAGACTGCACCTGCAAGCAACCTGTCTTTGCTCCTCCTTTTTCATACCTCTCCTGGTTCTGGGAGTCAGGGAGGAGGGGAGCTGTTGCAGCAGGTGGCAGGAGATGCCAAGGACTCTTCACTAGCCTGATTCATCTCTGCCTCTTGACCTCCAATGCCTCCTCCCACTTTCCTGCTTCAGCTTCTACCGCCAATTCTTCCTTTTTTTTTTTTATAAGAATTTATTGACCTTTTTCTTATAACAACATCTACCCACACCCACACCTACAATTAAACAAATACAAAACAAATACACTGATAAAACAAATACAAACAGTGTCAAGTTTTCTTGTTGCATCTTTTCTTTAAAAAGAAAATTTCTATTTCCATATCTTGACCGTTGACTTCCCCTGCCCTTTCTCCTTCGAGTTCATATTCTTAATCTATTTTATAACCATTTCTCCTGAAATTCAAATTCAATTATATAATTACACACAATTATAAATTCAACATTTAACTAACAATGCATCATCGTAATAATATCTCATCATAATTCTTCTTCCATTAAAATCTTCATCAATCGTTTATATCATATCTATCTCTTCTATCCTTTAAACTGCTGCTAATAACATAGTAACTCAAAATATCTCCTTTCATATTCAAACAAAAAATAAAACAGAAAGATTGTTGACAGTATTCACCCTCCGATTTCAAAATTCCATGACAGGCTACTTCAAATTTTACTTAGTGTTTCACCCCACACCCCCTCTGTCCATTATTCTTCTCCTGGTGTCTTCAACACTGAATTTCCCTGTAGCTTCCCTCTCCAAGCGTCCACAGATCCAGGCACAGTCCAAAACTCTCCTTGCCACGAGCTCCAGGATGTCCATCTCGTCGTCTCTCAGCTTCTCCGGTTCTTTGTAACATTCCTTTTCTTCTTGTAAAAACCATAATTCTCTGTCCCTGGCCCCCGAGCTCACACCTCGGGGACTGGATATAACAAATCTTACCGTCGCCTTGGGACTGCCACCCCCAAAAGGCGAGTTTCTTCTCCGAAGTAGCTCACTCATTTCTCTCCATCTTCCCAGACATCCTCTCAGCTCTTTGGCAAGACTTTCTTCCAAAGTATTAAAAGTTTTAATAGCCTCCTCTGTGGGCAATTGGTTCTCTTTCAGACCCCCACACAAGACTTTGACTTTCCTGTACAGCAGTTCCACCTTCAAAGCAATGAGCCTCTGTTCGTCCGTTAGTCCAGAGTTCAGTACCAGTTCAAGGACGAAGCCCAGCATACTGGTAGAGGGGGAGGAAGTGGGTATCAGATTTCTACTCCTGTCTCTCTGTTCGTCGCCATTTTCCTAAACTGGAGCGCAGATACCGCAACTTTAAATGGAGATATTTTCCGCTAATTTACTTCCCAAGAAAAGAGTTTGCCAGTCTCATGTATCAATTTTAAGTACATTGAAACAGTTCTGTAGCAGCAGTTACTCAAATTGGTTAGCTTCTTTAACTCGAAGGGAAGAAGGCAGGCTGCCTTTCTCCTTCCCCCCGGATCGTTCCAAATGCTCAGTTTCTGGTCAAATTAATTACTCACGACCACCGGGTTCCTTTGGCTCCATTCTTCAAAGGTAGAACTAAGACACTCACCGCGGGCTTTGTCGCCGCATTTGCATCCCGGTTGGGGCATATCCCCGTAAGCCCGGCTCCGTTGTCCCTTCACCCCCACTCCCCCTTTACAGGGGGGGCAAGGGAAGGGTTCGGAGCCTCCGTGGGCGCAGCCGGGGAGCCCAGGGTGCGGGACGCTCTTCCCGCACCCCAACCGGAGCCCCGTTTTGCGGTTGCGGGGCTCCTAACCCCCGGGATGGATCGGGCGCCTCGCAGCCGAAGCAGCCCCGACCACCCGCTATGGCGTCGCCAGCCGGAAGTCCAATTCTTCCAACACATTGAGCCTTCCAACACACTCAGCTTCCAACACCTCCCCTCCCCAGTCTTCTCCCTCTTCTCCCTGTGACCACTCATCACTGTCTCACCACCAGTCCCCGGGCTCTGAGTCTTCCTCCCTTGGTTGTCCCCTCCACAATTCCTCTATGTATAATCAGTTTGTGGCACTGATCCTTGGCCATTCTGGCTGGGGCTTGTTGGAGTTGGAGTCGGAAAACATCTGGATTGCAACAGGTTCCCCATCCCTGGCCTTCACACACCCAGAAAGGCTAGAGCAGCCATGCAGGAAAAGTGTGGCCAGTTTTGTTCCTTCAAATAACATTATCCCATTTGGAGTAATGGCATTAAAAGAGTCTCAGGGTGAATTAGAAAATAATAAATTCTTACTGAGAGCTCACTTTAACTACAGGAAACGCAGAGTGATAAAACAGAACTCTTCAATCAAACAGCTCTCAGACTGGCAAGTGGTACGTGAGGCGAATGTGCAGCATCACCTGAACTCTTGGTTGGTCAATAGACAAGGCTTTGCTTTTTAGATAGCCCTGATATTTGAGGAGGACGAAGTAGTCTGATGGGAGGAACACCTTGAAAATGATAACTATTAGAAAATTGGTGGGGAAGCTTTGGCCCTCTAGATTATGCTGCATTTCAGCTAGGAGCAACCATGAGGCAAGGTGAGGCAGCTGCCTCAGGCAACAGGATCCCTAGGAGCAGCAGATCCAGCCTCCAAGGAATACATTGCCCACTGCTGCTGCCATGTTTGTGGAAAGGTGTAGCTGGTGCTGGAGGAAAAGCAAGCAAAGACTTTGAGTGGAAAGGCAAAGAGGAAGGAAGAGAATTTGTGCTGTGTAGCAGCAGCAGCATGGAGACTTTGCAGAGAGCAGCAATCCCACCCCCTCTCACCATAACCCACTTCATTGTGGCACAGGCATCCTGACACTGGTGATGCTCTGGGCCACCTACCATAGTGCTGGTGCATCTGCATGGGGGAGGCAGCAGTGAGAAGCACCAAACCATGTTTCTGTCGGCATCCGGGGAAAGTCCCCGGCTGGAAAGTCTCCCTCTCAGCCTTCACACTGCGGAGATCCATCGACCTCTGGCTCCGACGTAAATCAGTGACTCAAGCTAGCTGACTTGAGCACACTATACATAGCAGTGTAAACTGCACAAACAGAAGAGGCTGAGGCTGTGGATACATACTAAAACTACATATTTATTTTACTTTGATCAGAACAAAGAAAATGTCGTCTCTCCTTGCCGTCTTCTCGGAGAGAGACTCAAAACAAAAGCAATACAGTGGAAGTTCCGCTACGCCAGCAAACTGTGCTGGAATGTAAACAGACATGTGACATGTAACAATCCCATGTCTGCAACTAAAGGTGGAATAGAAACTCCCAACAGTTTCATCTCAGGTGCCAAAACCTCCCAGGCCACAACTCCCATCATGCTTGAGTGCTGAGTCTCTCCATCAATTTAGACATAACATAAAGTTATGCGTGGTGTCATGGTTAAGAGCAGTGGACTCGTAATCTGGTGAACCAGGTTCGCTTCTCCGCTCCTCCACATGCAGCTGCTGGGTGACCTTGGGCTAGTCACACTTCTCTGAAGTCTCTCAGCCTCAGTCACCTCACAGAGTGTTTGTTGTGGGGGAGGAAGGGAAAGGAGACTGTTAGCCGCTTTGAGGCTCTTTAAGGTAGTGATAAAGTGGGATATCAAGTCCAAACTCTTCTTCTTCTTCAAGTTCTTGTGATTGCACAGATAAATCTCAAAATTATGACTGCAACGTAACCAAGAAGAGCGGTTTTGAAAGTTGTTATTTGAAATCTGAATCTGTGCCCATTTGCTCCCGCTGAATTCTGAAGCGGACTTGGATTCATTTTCATACTGTAGTTCTCCGTTTGTAAAATGGGAATGCTAATGGCTAGCCAAAATATACCTTCTGTAACTAAATGCTGCATCTGAAGCCTTAAATATGATGCATGTGTAGTTCAGTCTTATATATGTTTATTTGCAAATAAGTTCTGCTCACTGCAATGGGACCTACCAAATAGGATCGCAGACTAACACAGCTGTCCAAAACACACTTACAAGGAGGAAGCAGAGCTATCCTCACCTGGCCCACAGACTCGCCTCCTCAGTCCTGCCCTTCTCTATGACTACCCTGCTGCCCCCAGCCATAACTAGGGGATATGTTTTATTAAGCTCAGGGGGGACCTACAACTGAGCTCAGGATTTCATCCTTAAATTTCCTGGACTTTAATTTGTACATATTTTAAAAGATCTATAAGAATGTTCCTCCATCTTGTAAAAGCACCAAGAAATGTTTCAGTTAAAGGTGGGATGCTGTAAATAAAGAACAACTGTCATTAAAAGGAAACAGAAGGTATCAGTGTGAACCAGCTGAGGAAATCCCCAAAAGGTGAGGTTGGTTATCCTATATGCTTAGAGGTAAAGGTAAAGGTACCCCTGACCGTTAGGTCCAGTCGCGGACGACTCTGGGGTTGTGCGCTAATCTCGCTCTATGGGCCAAGGGAGCCGGTGTTTGTCCGCAAACAGCTTCTGGGTCATGTGGCCAGTATGACTAAGCCACTTCTGGTGAACCAGAGCAGTGCACGGAAATGCCGTTTGCCTTCCCGCCGGAGTGGTACCTATTTATCTACTTACACTTTGACGTGCTTTCAAACTGCTAGGTGGGCAGGAGATGGGATCGAACAACGGGAGCTCACCCCGTCGCAGGGATTTGAACCACCGACTTTCTGATTGATAAGCCCTAGGCTCTGTGGTTTAGACCACAGTGCCACCCATGTCCCTCTTATATGCTTAGATGGTCTTAACTAATTAACTCAGACTTGACCTGGTAATACAAAAAGGGGAAACCAAAAACCACATATTTTCATATTCATATCACAGCCTGTAACATATGAAAGTGATAATAATTGTTTGCCTGGATCTCATAATTCATTCCCAAACCAGCACCACATCCTTATTTGGGGCTGCTGATAAAAGCGTGAGAAATTATCTCATGATCTGGCTGTTCCAGGTGGTTACCATTTGCAGACATTATGGCTATGACATCAAGCCTCACAAGGCAAGCTTGTGTTTTCCTCAACCACATTGCCATGGCTTAAGTGAAGGCTGATAAGCAGAAAGGTGTGTGATCATCAAACACAAATCAATCCTGTAACACACCTTTCCTGAACCACAGCTTTGGTGTTCAGTCATGCAAGGTGCTCAGTTTAATGCATCTGATCCCATAAAGCAATTAAACACATGATTAATTTTGAGTACATATTTAGTCCCAGCGATGCTGGTGGAATTACAATCATGATTATAAGTTAAGCATGTGTGTTATGGGATCTGAACAAAACCTTGCAGAGCTGAGGTTGCATTGAATGTGCTCACTGGGGCTAGAAGTAACTGAAAACACCTTGGAGGGAAGAATTAAAATTCAGAATTATCTTGAAATTTCAAAAAGGAAGCTCAGGAGTAACTTTTAAAAATGTGGTGAAGTAGAGGTGGGGAACCTGAGGCACTTCAAATGTTGTCCTATCATCCCTGATCTTTGGCTGTGATGGCTGTGGCTGATGGAAGTTGTAGTCCAAGAAGAAGAAGAAGAGTTTGGATTTGATATCCCACTTTATCACTACCCAAAGGAGTCTCAAAGCGGCTAACAATCTCCTTTCCCTTCCTTCCCCACAACAAACACTCTGTGAGGTGAGTGAGGCTGAGAGACTTCAGAGAAGTGTGACTAGCCCAAGGTCACCCAGCAGCTGCATGTGGAGGAGCGGAGATGCGAACCCGGTTCACCAGATTACAAGTCCACCACTCTCAACCACTACACCACACTGGCTCTCCAGTGTCATCTGGCTCTCAAGGGTCATCTAGTCCAACCCTGTGCTACACAGGACTCTTTGGCCTGATGTGGGGCTCAAACCCATGACCATGGGATTAATAGTTTCATGCTGTTTGATAAAGCTGTTTATGTTAAGCCATATTTCTTATTATGACATATATGTCGGATCAGACAATCGTAAGATAGATTTTGTATATTTTGTTGCTTCTTTGGCTTGTAAACTGCCTTGTGTATACCAATACAGAAAGGCGGTATACAAATTAAACATGCAATGAAATGAAACCTATTCAGGAGCTCTCATGAAGTTAATGATTGTTGTTGTTGTTCAGTCATTCAGTCGTGTCCGACTCTTCGTGACCCCATGGACCAGAGCACGCCAGGCACCCCTATCCTCCACTGCCTCCCGCAGTTTGGCCAAATTCATGCTAGTCGCTTCGAGAACACCTGGAGAAGGAACTGGCAAGCCACTCCATTATCCCTGCCAAGAAAACTCCATGGACAAAGACAACAGGAGTTAATGATAACAAGCTTTATTGTTTTTTATACCAACCCCCACACCCAAAAAATATTTGCTTGTAAGAAAGTAGTAATCAGAAATATGGACTTGATATCAATTTATGAGTACCAATAAGGGAATATCAATAAGGGAGTATCAATAAGGGAATTTATGTAATGGGGAGGAAATGTAGCAAAACAGTAATACTTCCTGAAAGATCCTTGAGGTTATAGCACACCACAAATTATGTTTGAATGACAACATAATACTAATCTAAAGAACCAAAAAAAATCATTATTTTACTTTGTTGTGGTGATTAAGACTCAGCTATAGAATATGGCAGCTTTCCTCAAACTGAAGGGCTATCCTGAAGCACAAGAGTCAATCTAAGGGGGGGGGGGAGAGAGAGAGAGAGAGAGAGCATCCAGAAGAGTAGAAGTTTTTCCATAGGCATGGTGCAACACAGAAAGCCCTGTAAGTGGACAGTGAAGTTCTTATGAGGGGTTTCCCTGTCTGGTTGTGTGAATAAATTAACCAGGTATTCAGATTGCCAGAATGTCTATCAAAACCCCTATGCCTTTTTTGCATGCAGCCACTGGGTTGCTCATGGGTGTTGTGAATTGTCCTTCAGCCCCTGAATGATTCCTTTTAAGATAAATGGGTTACTCTAGAGCAGTGCATACACCCGAATCAGAGTTTAGTCCTCTAAACTGCATCTGTCTTTTATCATGTTCTGCAGCTCGAAGGACATTTTTTCATGGATTTGCTAAGCCTCTCATTGATACTATGCAACCCATCTATTATTCTGCGTAATCACTCGCTTTCCATCTCTGTAATATTAATTTCTCAGCTTCCATCTGCATGGCCCTAAGCAACCATCTTTCCTTCTTTTGATACTGATCTCCTATTATTGGTAAGTTCGCTATTATCACAGCACTTTCCTTTCAGCTTTTAAACTGAATACATTCATACAGTAAATATTAGTTATAGTCTTAAAACTGTGCCCCAGCAGCCAACATCCTTTCATACGGGGCTATGCTTTTGTGTAGCTGTTGCTTTCTTCTAGTAAAAGGCTGTATGGTTAGAGCAGCGTGAAGTCAAAGAGCTTTTAGGACATCTTGTGGTGCAGAATGGAAGCGACATATTCATGCAAAGAGGATTCCTTTGGCTCCTTGGTGAGCATAAATGCACTCCCTGGATTATATGGCTAATGGGTGTTGCTGCTATGCAAGAGTGATCAACTGGCCTGCATCAAAGTCACATGCCCAGACTAGATCATTTTCATAACACCTTTTTTTTTACACCTTGAGCAATAATACTGTACTTCTCTTTTGTTTTACTATAGTCTGCAAGCATTTTGGATCGATGCTTGCAGACTATTTGGACCTCCTCCAGTCAATAACTGAATGCATTTGTATCACTAACAAACCTGAACCTTCACATGGACTCATCCTGAGGCCAAAAGCAGGACTGTAAAGCCTCGTGTTCCCAATAGGAGAAATGGCAGAATTGAAAATCACGATTCTGCTTTGTGTGCAAAATTCAAAGCACATTCTATGTCATCAAAGCACTTGCGTCTAGGGGAGACCCAGTACTTTAAATTATTTCTTGACTGTATAATAGATCCAGCCAACTTAACGAGGGGGGGTATCAATATAATGCAATAGTACTCTATATAAGATGCGACACCTTCTTGTTTATACCGGTATTTCATTTTCTTATTTAAAGCAGCTAATAGGATGTCAGATCTCACCCTAAAGCAACAGTCTTGCATAAGCCAGCAATTCAAGTTAGAAATATTGCTTACTGAGAATGCATAGGAGCCAACTACTAAAATATTTGAGGGGGCTCCTCCCCCCAAGTTAGCGGGCGTTGCCATTCAAATGGTGTCCATGCGCCATGTTATGTGATTGATTATGTGGGGTGGGGCTTATCTCACCCCCCCAATATTTAAGGTGACACCCCTGATGAAGTTCCATTGAATTCAATTGAATTCCATGATTAGAATGTGTTTGTTATACACCCTAGAGCTTCTTGTAGCATTTAAAGGCATAGCATGCGATACTCCCAGCAGGGCCGTCTCGTCCATTTGGGCTGGTGGCGCGGTGCACCAGGGCGCCGGGCCCCCAGGGGCGCCCCCACGAGCCCGCCGGCGTACTGGGCACCCCCTCCCCAACCCGACCCCATGGGCGGGTGGGCGGGCGGGCACTCGCGCGCCAGCGGCACAGCCCCGTCTTCAAGCGCAGCAAGCAGGGGGGAGTAGCGCGGCCCCACGGGCGGCCTCCCCCCCGCCCCCACGGGTGGCCGGGTGCTTGCGCCGCCAGTGCTCTCCCCCGGATGCCCCGGAAGCCTGGGGGTGCCGGAAGGATTGAGCCCACCGGCATACCGGCCGCCCCCCTCCCCAACCCACCCCCGCCCCCAAGGGCGGGCTGTCAGCCGGGCGCTCGTGCGCCGGCGCTGCTGCCGCTGCCGCCCATGCCGGTCCGGGCGGGCTGCAAGCCGGCCGCCCTCGCCTCCCATCCCGGGAACACTGGAAGGGCGCGCAGAGCCCCGTGCTGCTCCAGCGCCATGCCCCTCACCCCCTGCTCGCCCAACCCCCCTCCCGGGGGGCGGCAAGCGCGAGAGGGAGGCAGCGGAGAGGCGGCACGCCAGGGACGCCGGAGGGATCACTGCGCCACGGCGGCCGATCTCCTTAAGACGGCCCTGACTCCCAGGATTCTTTTGGGGAAGCCATGATTACTTAAAGTGGTATGATACCGCTTTAAATGCATAGTGCAGATGGGGCCTCAGTCCAAATAAAGTCACTATAAATTAGGTCAGTGAAGAGCAAAGATGCCAGATCCTGAAGGCTGAGGCACTGTGGATCCCCCCCGCCATATTTTTTTAAGGGACTGGGCCTCCTCAGTGTTCCGACGGCCCCCCTCACAACATGAGTATGTTGCGTGCATGATGTCAGGAACGATGTCCAGAGAAAGTGGTGCCTCTGGTCAAGAGCAACAACCGTTCCACTCCTTTCAGTGGCACTTAGTCCTGACAAACCTTTGCTGGTCTCTGCTCTATTTGCACCAAGCACGTGTGTACCCTATCACCACGAAATAATGATATAGTTCTTATATAAGAATCCCTTGCTCGTGAGAAGCAATTACAATCTCATATCCCTGTGGCAAATGGGGTTCATCCAGCAAAGATGAAACAGATGGAGACCATCAGTGAAACGTACATGTTTAGGGAAGCTTTTAATATTTGATGTTTTAATCTGTTTTTAATCTGTTGGGAGCTGCCCAGAGTGGCTGGGGAAACCCAGCCGGATGGGCAGGGTATAAATATTATTATTATTATTATTATTATTATTATTATTATTATTATTATTATTTATGTACGTCCCCAAATGTCAAGTTTTTCATTGTTCAAATGACGCCTGAGACTTTATTTTTTACAAAATGGATACCAACCATTCACGGACCACAGCACTATTAACACTGAAATGCCATATATATCAATCAGAGCAACCATACAGCAATACCAATGCAGTAGCACTGGGTAGCTCTCTCGATTCTTTTGAATTTAGGCTAGCAAAAGGTTTTAAGAAACCTTGTTGTACAATCAGGTTGACCTCTATGAAGTTCTAAGGGGTGTGTTGTGTTGTGTTGTGTTGTGTTGTGTTGTGTTGTGTTGTTGCTTTGCAGAAACTGCAGAAACATGTTTGTTTGTTTTTTTCAGGGGGGGTGCTGCTGCTTCTATCTAAATCCTCCAATTGAAGCCTGGCTCTGCCCATACACAAAAGCCATGAAAGGAAATAGATGAAGGCAGAAGGGGCACCCAGCCTTCTGAAGATCTCAAGAGACAGCATTTGACAGAAATTGCAGAGTAACAGCAATACAGAACAGTCAAGGGTGATTGAGCACACTTTCAGAGACAATTATTTTGCGTGGCGGAAGCATTTAAATAGATAGAGTCTTGAAGGAAAGGGTGAAAAGAGAAAGAAAACACTGTCAATAGTGGCTTCTGCTGCAGAAGCTGAGAAAATCAATAAATATTAACTTACGTAGGAAGAAAGTAGGCATCATATGGAATAATGATGGGGATAAACATTCAAATCCTAGCTTCTCAGAGCCAGACAGAAACAACTTAATAAAAAATCCTTGAGTGGGAAGAAGAAAAGAAGAAAATAAATTTCTTCGGCACACTTCTCCAATAGGCAAAGCCCTGGGGCTGGGGTCTCCAGGGTTTGTGGAAGATATGTCAGTTATTGCATTTCAAGGAGAAGCCAGCTGTATGATCTAGCTGAGATTCCTGCATTGCAGGGGGTTGGACTAGATGATCCTCAGGATCCCTCAGTTCTCTACAATTCTATAATTATACGGAGGTTTTTAAGCAGAGGTTGGATGGCTATCTGTCTCATTCAATTTGCATTCAGAAGCCTAAAAGAGAGCAATGCAGAAAGCATGTTTCTCTTTGTGCAAGTTCAGTTCAAGGGTCCAAACATCCTCTATGCATAGAGCTGGCACAAAAGCCTTGCCTCTGCTGTCTATGTTGGAATGATCCATCCAAAAGGGAGCCATGCATTTCAGCCAAAATCACATGGTCAACTCCCAGGTTATTTCCTGGGGAATCAACCACAAAATTTTGAGCCTAGGGCTTGTCGTTCAGAAGGTCGGCGGTTCGAATCCCCGTGACAGGGTGAGCTCCCGTTGCTCAGTCCCTGCTCCTGCCAACCTAGCAGTTCGAAAGCACGTCAAAGTGCAAGTAGATAAATAGGTACCACTCTGGTGGGAAGGTAAATGGTGTTTCCGTGCACTGCTCTGGTTCGCCAGAAGCGGCTTAGTCATGCTGGCCACATGACCCAGAAGCTGTATGCCGGCCCCCTTGGCCAATAAAGTGAGATGAGCGCCGCAACCTGAGTCATCCGCAACTGGACCTAATGGTCAGAGCAGGGTCCCTTTACCTTTAGGGTCATTCAGATGGAGTCCCTCTATATGGGTGGTGGAGATGGAACCGGATGTAGGGCAGGGTCATTTGAAATGGTCATTTGATTCCAACGGTGAAATAAATCGCAATCTACTTTTCAGGCACAGATTTCTTTCGCTGCGTTGAAAAGAAAAGAAGGGGCCCCCTCTTTGTCTGTATACATGTTCAGCAACATCAGAAATAAATAGAAGATCAGGAAATGTAAAAATGTCTCACTTGAAAGATTTTTGAAGTGAGAAGACAAGAGATGATCTCACCCTAACACATAATGCAACTGTCTTGCAGAAACGAGCAATTCCATTTTGCAGCATTGCTACTTCTCCATTTTTGCCTTGCCAGGTAACTTAGCAGAAAGAGAGGTGGGTGGGAATGATTCTCTCTTGTCTGATAAAAGCCCTGTGAAGTCAAGGTCCAGGAAACTGGATCTGCTATTGCTGAGCCTGGGAGATGTCTTAAAGCTGTCACATTGGGGCTGCTCTAGGATCCAAAATAAATATGCTATGGGCAATGAATAAAGTGTTTGCTGATTACGTTTAACTGGACATATTGTGCATGTTGGCTGGAGGTGGGGGAGAAATTCATTCAGTTTCACATTTTGATGCAAACATGCCAAATCCGCACTTCCCAAAACAATAAGTGAACCGAAACACAACTGCCCTTCAAAATTTGCATTTCTCAGAATTTTGCAGTGCAGTTCTCTAGGCGACGAATCTGCATGAATTAAAAAATGTATCCACACAAACACAAAATAATGTACACTGCTCCAGGCATTTTTATCTGACCCTCAGGTCTCTTCGTGGGCATGACTTCTCTCCAAACCATACCTCTGCACTCCCCTCAAGCAGAATGCTGGAATGTGTACTGGCACTGTGTCAGTGCTATTTTTCTAGAAACAGAGGTCCCGGAACTCATCATGAACGCCTCCCTTGTTCTCTTACAATGGCAATGGCGCCCATCTGAGAGGTGCCGGAACTGAGTTGCAGTGAGTTCCGGCTGGGGAAAAAAGCCCTGACTTGGATAACTCTTTCTTGTTTTGATGGGAGATAGAAAGACACATTCATGTACGTGGAAACTCCTGAGTTTTGCATGGCTGGGATGCAGCCTATTGGATGAAGGAAAGAGACGCATCCATTGTTCTGACCACTTCAGCCTTCGGGCCTGCCCACCACTGGAATTTGGCCCCTGGAAGACTCCGCATGAAGAAATGTGGCCCTCAGGTTGAAAAGTATTCCCTTCTGCATGCTCAGGATTGATAAGACATGGACCCACTTCCCTATAGCCCATTCCAGTAAGAATCTTCACTACATTTTAAACCAGCTGCAATTTCTGAACCATCTTCAGCTGCAGTCAGCTGCAGGGAGAAGAAGAAGAAGAAGAAGAAGAAGAAGAAGAAGAAGAAGAAGAAGAAGAAGAAGAAGAAGAAGAAACAGTTTTTTTAAAAAAAAAAATACATTTCTTCCTATCCCTCTCCCTCTCCAGCACTTCATTCAGACTGTTCACAGTGGAGTGCTAAACTTGTCTTTCTCTGTCTTTGTAACTTAACACGAGGGCAAAGCTAACCTCCTGCTCATGAACTTCAGTAAGAGGAAATGGTCCTTCTTTCATCTGTCACACAAAGCTAGGTGAAGCTGCAGAGACATTCCCCATGAATATTCATCCCTGTTTTGATACACGTTCTTTTGTGTCCTGTTTTCTGCTGCTGCTTTTGTGTTAGTGTTTCCCAGAACATGCGTGCGGCTGAGCATTACAAGGGCAAAATAATGCTCAGAGAGTGAAAGGTGAGCTCAGATAATCGCCAGAAGCCATTTTTAAATTTCCTGTCTGTGTTCGTTTGCAAGATGCCCTGCATTTTTATGGGACTTATTTCAAAAAGCTCAATTCTTCAGGGACTTTTGCTTTTGACATTTTGATCAGATATAATCCTGTGTACAATTCGGTGAGGCAGTTGCCACTGAAATAAATGGTGTTTCTGCCTGAACAATAATTGCTGTATCCAATGCAACAGTGATGAGGGAGTTTTTGTATTTTTCTCCTCCTGTTTATTAATAGGAAATTCTAAGTCCTTTTGCAAAAATTCCTCTGGCTCAGTCTTTCTGTCTTCTGCTTCCCCTTGGCCAATTCACTCAGCTGATCAAAAGGCTGCAATTGTGATTAATGACATCACACTACATAGACTCTATCTTTGCTTATTAACTTATTTTACTCTGCTTATTTCTGCAGAACTTTGCAATTTTATCCTCATGAAAATATATCTGCATTTTAGTGCAAATTTCTCCTAATATACACATTTGGTATGCTGTTTTGAAAGCCACCTCCCCTAATATAATGCATTTGTATATGTTGTTTTATCCGATAAATACGTTTTCGTACACATAATTTGGTTGCAAAACCACATCACAAAATTCAGGTACATGAGAATTTCGAGGGACATATACATTTCAGTTTTCAAATATTGTTTCAGAAAGTGTGGATCAGGTATGTTTACATTAATATCAGAACTTATCAAATCCCCCCCCCACCATACACACCATCCAGCCACTGCCATAGTTGAAACCCACACTCAACAAAGCTGCAGATGAGGAGAGTCTTCCATACTTCACATCAGCAAGGCCTGCCCTACAGTTAGGCAGAAGGTACAGTGAAAGGACAGGTGAAATATTTATTGTGGTTGTGTTTTTACTTCCCGGAAAAGGCACTTGTGGGTTTTTTCTGCCTCTGGTACCTACCGGTAAATAACTTGTTTGGTCTTGAGTGCTCTGAAGCTTGACTTGAGGAGGAGGTTACATGTAGGTAGCTGTGTTGGTCTGCCATAGTCAAAACAAAATAAAATAAAAAATTCCTTCCAGTAGCACCTTAGAGACCAACTAAGTTTGTTCTTGGTATGAGTTTTTGTGTGCATGCACACGAAAGCTCATACCAAGAACAAACTTAGTTGGTCTCTAAGGTGCTACTGGAAGAATTTTTTTGTTTGTTTGTTTTGAGGAGGAGGGTCATTTGTTGCTCTGCCTCAGGCAGCAAAATGTCTTGGGTCAGCTCTGTGCATCAGGGTGGCCATCCACCCCAAAAAATTACCACTCAGCTCATCCTAATTGTGAAATGAGATTTGTAAGTTTTCTTAAAGTATTGGAAGATTAACTGTTGTGCAGCTTCCCGAGAATGCTGATGACCAAATAATTGTAAATAGAGTGCATTCTACAGAAAGTTAGATACGCTTACATTCCATTGAAATCAGATGGTGTAACTTTTACCAATACCAGTGGGCTTAAATCAACCATAACACTCTAATGAGTGGGTTGCATTAGATGTACTGTAATAAAACTACCGGTACATAGTTTTCATTGGTACACCAATGCAGGAAAACATAGGCACAGATTTCAATGACAAAGAGAACTCCTGATTAATGTGCCAGATTTTTAGGAAACATAACTAATTCTGTACCTTGACCTGGATTTTTGTTTTCGGTTTGTGTTTCCTTTTTGTTTGTTTTTTAATTCATGTAATTGACAGTGGCTTTAGATCTACAAGGCAAAGGAGCCCTTTCTTCCCAAAGCAAATCTTATCCTTTGCTCTACCTCCATTTTATTTTAATGACATGAACTGTGTCTGGTGTGGATTTCTGAAGCTCTCCAACCTCTTAGGGATGTATGGAACTGCTGATAATGGCATGCAGAGTGTGGGATCAGAAAGGTTATTCAGCAGCTGCACTAAAGGGAAGCCGTTTAATAAGTGCCCACAGCAGAATTAAAGAAGACATCAGCAGTTCTTGTCAGATGAGTGACATGCCTGATGAAAAGCAAAATGACTGACTACAGACTTCAGTTGCTCCTCAGTCAAACAGAAGTTGGATGTTCCAACTTTATCCTCCGAGGGAATTCTTCTACAGACTTTGCTTTGTTCTGTTTCTCCCCCCCCCCCCACAGAGATCCAGAACAAATGGTACTCAGTAGAGTGGGGGGGGGATATGGTTCTGGTGTTGTTGGACTAACAACTCTCATCATCCTAGTGACTGATGGGAGTTGGATTTCAATGATATCTAGAGGACCACAGGTTCTCCATCCCTGACCCACCCAAACTGACAGGAGGTGGATCTACGCAAGGGTGTGTGTGTGATGATGTAAATAAGTCAGAAATTAAATTGTTATTTAAAAAAAAGAAGAAAACCGTTACGGAAAATCACATAGAATTTTTTGTACTCTCCAGCGCCATCTGGCGTTGCATGTTTATAACTTTCAAAATGCTGATTTTGACTAATGTAGCTGAGTCCAGGAGTGGAGCCGCACCCCTAACCTCCTGTCAGCCATGTTGCTGTGCTTACTGGGAAAGGGGCAAAAGCGAGGAGGCAGGGAAGGTTGCTGCTGTGTGGGTGCAGTGGTGGCAGAGTGCCAAATGGCCTCACATTCCAGTGACCTCCCTTCTGCCTCACCTCTCCCAATAGGTACAATGCTGTGGCTGATGGGAAGTCAGATGTGCAGCAGTATCCCTCTCCAGCAACCATCTCTGCCTTTCCCAACCTTGCTGCACAATATTTACCAACTGGAGATGTCAGCAGCTGAACCTGGGAGCTTCTGCATGCATAGTGTGTGCTCTGCCACTGGTCTACTGTGGCTTTTTCCTTTAAGCTACCTGATACTTAGTGAAACCACTGATTAATCCATACTAGTACTATTTTTCTGCCACATTAGTGACTCTCCAAGTCTTCTACCACCAGAGTTTTGAAGGGGCTGGGATCTTGCTGCATGTGTGAAAAGATAACAACCTTATTTCCGTGGAGAATGTATAATAGGAGCCTGTATCAGGAGCTGGCACTAGGACTGTGAGATGGTTCTTCCATTTGTGAAACTGGCCTACCAGGTAACCTCAGATTTCTGTGACTCCCCTCTCTTCTCTAAGAAGGAAAACAATGTTAAGTTCACAGGGCAACTGGGTTAACACCAGCAAACCTCTCCTAGGTCCTGAGCTTCAGATCTCCAGAGAAATGCATAGCCCTATTCCAGGCACAGGCAAACTCGGCCCTTCAGATGTTTTGGGACTACAACTCCCATGATCCCTAGCTAACAGGACCAGTGGTCAGGGATGATGGGAGTTGTAGTCCCAAAGCATCTGGAGGGCCGAGTTTGCCTATGCCTGCCCTATTCTCACACATACAACAAATAATTATCTCCTGAGACTGCCATTGCTCAATTCAGAAAGGATTAAAAGCCTGGAAATCTAATTAATGATTAAATCAAGTACCACATGAATATCTGTTGGTTTAGCTGTACAGCTAGAAATGTCAACATTTCATTGACATTGTAATTGGAGGACACACAGCTAAGTTCTTCAGGTAAAATCCTTAGGATACTTTTTTGTTTCTTTTTTTAAAAAATAGAACAGAGTGTCTACAGTATCTCCCCAGTCATCACAATACATATTACAGGGAAATTTGTACCTCTGCAATGGCGTTTTGACTTCTTCAGTTACAAAACCTGGAGGCATTCTAATCAAGGGTACTACTGGGAAGGGGTGTGATATAGACTTCACCAGCCACTCCCTATAATTCCTGGAATATGTCCTGGGGAAGCAGCCTGTGTGGATGCTCCCTAAACATCTTAATTTGTAAAAAAAAAAAAAAAAAAAAAAAAGATCAGCAAAGAATCCAGAATATGAATGGCTGCTAATGGAGACACCTGCTTTGTCAGGTTCTTCTGCTGATGGTCTACCTTAGTAGAATCTACAGTGCCTGGCAGTAGCCCTGCAGTCTTTCAGGCAGGAGTCATTCCACAGTCATAACTGGAGGTCTCAGGTTACAGGTTCCATCACTGTGAGAAGTTAGGTTACAGGGAACTGGGCAGAGGGCCTTCTCGGTAGTGGTACCTGCCCCATGGAATGCCCTCCCATCAGATGCCAAGGAGATAAGTGACTATACAACCTTTAGAAGACATCTGAAGGCAGCACTGTATAGGGAAGCTTTATAATGTGTAATGTTTTATTATGTTTTTGTATATGCTGGAAGCCACCCAGGGTGGATGGGACAACCCAGTCATATGGGCGAGGTACAAATAATAAAAAATGTTGTTGTTACCCATCACCTTTTGCATTGCTGTGGGGTTGATTAGGGAGGCAGAAGAGGATATATTATTTAATGATATCCTTCCTAACTTGCACTAGCAAGTTCCATGTTCTAGCAGAGTTCTAAACATCCCCCTTTTTAAATTATGCAACGATCAGCTGGTAAAATCCCTTCTAATCCCTCTTAGAAAGAATAAACACAAGAATCTGATTAAGGTTAATGTAAAAGTATTTTTTACTCACAGATTCATTCAGGTTCACAGACATATCCCTGAAGGCAGTCTTAGGTTACATAACAACTAGAACTATTCCATAAAGACGTTAGTCCATAAAGAAGTTCTCCAAACACACAGCAACATACAAAATGGAGAACACACACTGATCAGAATATGGAGGCCATGTGCTCCTCCATGCTAGTACAACAGACCACACCCTCTTCAACTCACATGTAGTGGAAGTCTGTCCCAGCTCAGGGGGAAACAGGAAGTCTTCTCCTGAGTGGTACAAAACATCCCTAACGTGTCCACAATGTTGTACTTGACTGCAGTTTTACATCCCTCTGCCACTGAACTAGTCTTTCCCACACCCTTCCCCCAAAACCAAACCTCTTTTAGAATACCCAAGAAGGACTATAATGAGTAGTTACATTTTTTTTCCCTGGAAACACAGCACCTGTGACCCAAGACATATCTAGGGCCCCTTGTGCCTTTGGCAAGGAGCTGTACTGGTGCCTCCTCCAATCCCCCCAAAATGAATCACTTTACTGCATGCTTTTGTGCCACAGTGCAAGAACAGGAAACTTCTTCAGCATTTAATCTTGCTGTGACAACAGTGCTGAGACACCCCATAGGCCATACACTACATAGCCCGATAAGTGATTTTTGCACCCCACCGTTGCCTGTGCCGCAGGCGGTGGCCGGTTTCACTAACCTCAAGGTACACCTCTGCCTGCAATGCAACCTCAGTGAAAAGTGGAGCTAAAAGTCATGATGTTAGTTTGGAAATGTGACTAGCCCAACCCATGAGGAGGTGGAGGAGGAGGTGGAGGAGGAGGAGGAGGAGGAGGAGAAGAAGAAGAAGAAGAAGAAGAAGAAGAAGAAGAAGAAGAAGAAGAGGAGGAGGAGGAGGAGTTTGGATTTGATATCCCGCTTTTCACTACCCGAAGGAGTCTCAAAGCGGCTAGCATTCTCCTTTCCCTTCCTCCCCCACAACAAACACTCTGTGAGGTGAGTGGGGCTGAGAGACTTCAAAGAAGCGTGACTAGCCCAAGGTCACCCAGCAGCTGCATGTGGAAGAGCGGAGACACGAACCCAGTTCCCCAGATTATGAGTCTGCCGCTCTTAACCACTACACCAAACTGACTTCCTCTGTCTCACTCTGATATTACGTTACAGTACTTTCACAGTCGTCCAGGTTTGGAGTTGCTCTTTCCCTTCCAGCTCTGCAGTAAACAAGATCAGGATCAAGCTTGTAATCCTGTATGAAGGCCAGTGCTAAACATTTGTTTATCCAAGGGGGAAACTTGCTTTTGAACTCGTGCCTTTTTTCACAGCATGACGCAATGACTAACAGAAGCTAGTGTTTGGTCAAATAGGGCACATAACAGCATGAGTTTAACAACACCGAGTTAAGAATGAGTCACTTAATGAACCCAGGCAGCGAGTGATTAGCATAGAACAGAATAAATGATACCAAAAGGAAAATATGTATAATTCTGGACTCTTCCCCCCCCCCCAATGTCTCCTATATACTAATAATGAACTCAGCTTCTGGGTTACAAGGGCTATGGAGTCAAAGCAGAACTCTTCTGGGAAAAGAAGATGCAGAAACCATGCTTGGGAGAACCCCAAGGCTTGCAGAAGTAGTGAAAAAATGGGGGGAGGGGAGGCTGAGGAAGCAAAATAAAACCAAGCCAAAACAGCCCAAGGAAGCCAGCATGCCCAGTA
The DNA here is from genome assembly GCF_009819535.1 of Lacerta agilis. NCBI lineage: Eukaryota > Metazoa > Chordata > Lepidosauria > Squamata > Lacertidae > Lacerta > Lacerta agilis. Next base: position 84,075,088 of record NC_046314.1, on the reverse strand, counting down.
GTTACAGAATGCTGAGTGTCCATTACAGAATGGGGAAGTGCAAAATGGGAAATTGCAGGGGCAAGCTGGTGCGCCTGGTCTTGAACAAGTTGTAGATAAGAGCTATCTGTAGGATCCTAAGACCCCAGCCACCTTGTCTCGTGTGCTCCTGCTGAGCCCAGGTGACTCACAACATACAGTAGCTGCATTCCTGCCAACAACAGATATGCTTATGCCATAATGATCTTAACCACTACAAATTCCATGCTGCTGTGAGCCCCTCGCATACAAACATTTGTGTCTGTAACCAATGGGCAGTCACAATGATGGTTCTGTCAAAGTCCCCAAGGTCTGGAGGAAACCTGCTCCTATTTCCGGAACAGAAGAATGAATGGTACCCCCCCCCCACACACACACACTCTCTCTAAAATAATATCTCAGTTGTCTTTGGATGATTTCTCACCGCAGTCATGATGGGACATTTATGGGGAAGTACCGGTATTATCTAAGCATACTTGCCATATTCCCAATTGTGCACTATTGTGCTAATCTAGGAAGACGAGAATCTTCTTGGTATATATGCCCACCAAAAGGAGGAGGAGGAGGAGGGACAACAGTTATAGGGCAAAAATTTGCAAATGGGTTTAGGTAGCTATACTTTGTCTTCTGTGAATACCTTTGTCTTTAAAATAAACATTGCAAATGGCCCCAATTCTTATGCAATTGAATCAGTTGAAGACCAGGCAGTCTGCCAATATATTTTCTTCTCCTTGATATTTACAAAGGCTTGGCTTATAAGTGATATTACCCTGGGCTGAAGCAATTTAGTCGGCACTGTACATGCATTCGTTTATGGCTTTAATTTTAAAAGTTAAATGGTTAGGACTTCTTCCAACCCATTTTTTGATTACCAGCTGGACATTTAAAAAGGAAATTTACCATCCAAATGTCTTCTTCATTTTGTGCTTTGCTAACTTTTCATTTAAAGAAGAAGAAAACAACATAAAGTCATTTAATAATAATAAAAAGAATGTAACAAGTATAGAAATAATAAAACACTGTAGGTACCTAGGGACAGCAATTAAACTGGGGGAAATATTCTCAGTCTTGTTTTTCAAAGCACCTGATAATGTTCTTTGCAATTTTCTAGGAATCAAACTCATTGTGGTTGCCCGCTGTCTTTTTTATCCACCTGCCAATATTAATCCGGGTTCATTGCCTTCCATTCATTCATAACGCATATACCTTCACCCAAGGCTATGGGGTTATAGGTTTGATGAGGGGTGTCATTTCCACCCCCTAAAACTTTTCCCACAGTCAACTCCCAAGGATGTTTGCATCTTACAAGGGACCACCCAGATTCAGGCCTCGGGCATTTCTCAAAAGTGAGTAAACATATTTTGTGTGCTATTAATGGGCAGAAAATTGTCATATTATATTATTATGACCTTATTTTTATGGTCCAATAATGGCCTGACAGCTAGGACTGTCAGATAACAAAGAATCTCGATCTAGCCCTAGGATCACCCACCCACCCAATTTGGGGTGACATATGTATAGTATTTTGACCTTGAAGGCACAGGACTTTATAAAACGGCTCAAAACAGCCAATTTTAAAACAGTGGGATTGTAAATTTAGATTTTAATACAGCCACCCTCAAAACACAGTCACTTTTTTATCAATGCTGAAGCCATGCCAAAAGTCACTCTCTGTCCAACTCCTCATACTCTACAGTCTTGGCACTTGGTTTGAGATTTCAGAACTCGATATCATTTGGTTTGTCCAGGATCCTGGACTAGAGGGAGTATTGGCCTGATCCAGCAAGTTGATCTTATGTTCTTAGGATACTTAAATCCATGTACTTTCTCAACTGAATGTACTTTGTTTTCACTATCCCCCCATTTGGGAATGGGAGGAGGCTCCAGTCCTCAATGGGCTTGATCCTTAAACAGAGTTCTCATAAATATGCTCATGTTCTTTAAAAGTGCACACTTTCATAGGACTTATGAATTAATAAGTAGGTGCAGAACTGCTGTCTAAGTTACAAAGTTTTGCTGAGCCGGCAAATGGAACACTTCTTGATAGTAAAAGTGACCTGCTCTGCAATTTGAATAGGTCCCGCATTCCATTCAGTTCCACAGTGCCATTAGTAAATGCTTAGAAAAGATTCTATATGCAGACAGATCTCATATAGCCCTATCTTCAAAGAAGCAGAACCGTTTAGTTGATGCCCATCTTTGCAGAATCTTACCAAAACATAGCTAAAATGCATCAAGAACTTGGCAAGAATTGGAACCCACCAGCTGGGAACTAGATGAAAAACCTCAACTGTGATGGAACTGAGTTCCAGAAATCCCTTGGTTCATTAGGTGGTGGTGGTGGTTGTCATAATTAATTATCTCTGCTCTGACCACCAATTGCCCTAGAGCAGGGGTCAGCAAACTTTTTCAGCATGGGGCTGGTCCACTGTCCCTCAGACCTTGTGGGGGGCTGGCTATATTTGGGGGGGGGATGAATGAATTCCTATGCCCCAGAAATGCATTTTAAATAAAAGCACACATTCTACTCATGTAAAAACATGCTGATTCCCAGACTGTCCGCGGGCCGCATTTAGAAGGTGACTGGGCCCCATCCAGCCCCCCGGGCCTTAGTTTGGGGACCCCTGCCCTAATGATCTGAAAAGAGAGATACTCTAGCCTCTGCTACCAAGCAAGGCACCAAGGCCCACCAGAAGGCTGCATCACCTGCCAAGGGGCAGATTAACCTAGCCTCATCCATCAACCAATGGAAGAGTAGCTGTTGCAGTGCTGGTTTTCCTCCTGTCCTCCCCACAAGTTCCATCTGGGGGGGGGGGGAATCACTAGGTGTACACAGATGCACATTCTACACACAGAGAGAGGGGGCAGGGAAATGAACGATCTGATTAATGACTGGTAGAGCATGAGATTCTTAATCTCAGGGTCATGGGTTCGAGTCCCATGTTGGGTAAATGATTCCTACATTGCAGGGGGTTGGACTGGATGGCTCTTGTGGTCCCTTCTGATTCCATGTTTCTATGTTAGCCTGCTTTTCTTCTGCACAGTAATCACCATTAAATCCCTTTTAAGGGCTAGCCTACAGAGATATTAGCACCTTATAAACACCTCGTCTAATGTTTTAATGGCACCATGCCAAAAAGCCTTATAATTAATTTAACATTATAGCTGTGTGTTGTGTGTCATTTCCTTATCAGCCAATGGAGTTTTGTTTAACACTGCTGCCAGGAATCCTCTGGTTTAAAAAATATGGAACACGCACATGCGCGCGCACACACAGAAAGCCACAGATTTGATATTTGGTTAATGTGGCCTTCATTTGAAAGGAGAATCAGATGTCTCTTTGGGAGAAAGATGCGAGCCAGTTTAAGATCATTTCTCAACTTGCCTATTAGCATTTCAGCAGATGACTTTCTTTAGATGTGAAATAAATACTGTAATTTCTGTTTCCCTATAATTAAAGGTCAAATGGAAACTGAAAATGAATTAATCTTTCATTGCTGAGATGGTACCGGAATAATAAAACCGCATCACCTGCTCGGAGTAGCAATGATATTGGGTATTATTAAGACAAATAAAAAAGTTCAGTGTGCCGTGAAAACTGTTTTGAGAGCAAACAAGCAAAGCTAGGCATGGCTGAGCCTGATTCAGTCCCTTCTTGTCATCTGGTATGAGAGATGGAGAAGGAGTATAGGCCTAGTATAGTAAGCTCAAGACTCACATGCACAGCCCAATTTCTATTATCTTTCTCCTACCCTTTTTGACAGGAAAAACTGAGACCTGAAAATGGGGTGGCTGCATTTAAAGCCTGTGTGGAAATGTCTGAATTATGCATTACTTTAGGTGCGCGGAGAAGGGGAGGGAAGCCTGTACTGCCCCTTGAACACATGGACTCTGTTGACACCTGTTTAATGCCTAAATCAGACTGAGTCACATTGGAATTGACGGGACTACAATGTGCAGTTAAATATCATTGGCTACAGTGCTCAATTCATTTACTAGGAAGTCTCGCAGAACTTGGGATGAGTAAAGCCAAACACATGTGACCAGACACAATTTTCTGATGGGGGGGCAGTGGACCGGGATCACAGTCAAAATTGTTGACCACTTCAAGCATGTGGTCAACAATTTTGTCTACCTTAACCAGTAATACTGAGCTCGACAAGTGCATTTGGCAAAGGAGCTATGGCCATGGCTTCCCCTCCCCCATACCAAGGGGTATGGGAGAATGTGATGTTAATGTCTAAAAATCCAATACCAAGATGAAGGTCTACCAGGCTCATGTGCTGAGCATGCTACTTTATGGAAGTGAGCCATGGGCAACTTACAACCATCAGGAATGATGTCTCAACGCTTTCCACATGCACTGGATCAGGAGGATTTGGGATACCACATGCCAGAACAGAGTTTCAAACAAAGGTAGTGTCAGGCTTCGGGGAATCGGATCCCTCCCCCAGTGGCAATAAATAAGCAGATCAAATGAAAGGAGCATTCTCACCAGATAGTTTCTTTAATAATCACAGCGAGAGATCAAGGAATGCATCTCTCTCTCTCTAAAAAAATGGCATTGCTCCCAATGAAGGTTCACCCCCTCCATCCCCATTAATCTACGTCACTCCTATGTCACTCCTACGTCACTCCTACGCCAGGTAATCTGAGCTTGTTGCACTTTCTGTTCTATCACTCTCAGAGCCCATATAGTCTTAGGCAAAGGGGGGTCATGAATGCCTTCTAAAGACAGTGAACCTGTTAACTCTCTCTCTTCTAGTGTTTCTTCTGCTAGCTGTTTCCCCTCCAGTATTTCCCAGCTTCTGCCTCCTGAACTATGCCCCTCTGCAAACCACTGTTCTAAATCAATACTGTTCTCCTGTCCTTGGGAAGGTTCAGGAGAAGGGGGGGCGGTTCCCACCATTCCTCCTCAGTCCAGTCCCTGACAAGTAGACTTCCCATGGGCATTTGGTTGATCAGATGAAAACAGGTTGTTGGAGTAGATGGATCCTTGGCCAGATCCAGCAGTCTTCTTATCTTCTTAAGTAAGCAACTGCCAATCTGGTTAGCTTAGGTATGCAATGTGGCAGGGCAACATCTTGTCTTTCACTTTAAAAGTAAAATGTCTTCATCCATCCCTGATTACTCCATACATTTTTTTGAGCTGGGACCTGCTTTTAAAATGATTTTATGTGCTCAAACTCTGGCCGGGTTAAAAGTGCAACAGCCTTTAACTTCTGCAACAGGGAACCTGTGGCTCACAACTGGGGTTGTGGAGGTTGTTAAAAGCAATGGCTAACTATAGAAATGCTAGTTTAAGAAGAGGGGAAATAGCATCACTCCCTCTGCTTTGTGCAAAATTCAAGCCACCATAAGTGGTCCCCTCATTTGCGAACAAGCTCTGAAATTACAAAGCTGAAGAAGCAGAAAACACTTTTCGCAATGGATGATAAGAAGAATAAAAATATATATCTGATAAGCCTAATAAAACCCCTTTTGCTGTTTTGCAGGGATTAATGCCTATTAAGCTAACATGATCAGGAGTAGCTTCCAGAAGCAGAGACAAAAAGCAAAGATGAGCATTCAAAGTGAAATAGAAACCAGAGGTTGAAGCAAAGTGAGTCCAGCTGAGATAATATAGAGGGAAGTGTTTTTTGCCTCGCTTATAAATAAAGCATGGGATTGTAATTGCATTCACAGGGTGTGAAGAGGCCTTGGAACACAACATAATAAGATAGATAGATGAGATCAGTAACACTGAAAAATAGTTTCTAAAAAGAAAGCCAAGAAGCCAGATATAAGCCATGGCAACCTTTGTTTCTGAAAATCAAAGGTTTGAACACATAGATCATAGGCTGAAGGATCATAGAATTGGAAGGGACCCTGAGGATAATCTAGTCCCATCCCCTGCAAACAGGAATCTGCAGCTGTCCCATATGGGGATCAAACTGGCAACCTTGGCATCATCAGCACCATGCTCTAACCAGCTGAGCTATCCAGTTGTAGAGTAATACCAATGGTACATCTAGCTCCATACACTACCCGGCAGCTGCTCTCCAAGATTTCAGGCAAAGGTCTTTCCAGCCCTTCCTGAAGATGCCATGGATTGAATTTAGGACCTTCTAGCATGCAAAACAGATGTTCTACCACTGAGCCGGGGGCTTCCCCCAGGGAGCATGGGTAGCCAATGTGGTGTACTCCTGCTGTTTCAGATTCCTACTACTATCATATGTGACAATTGACCCTGCTGCACGGGACTGACAGGAGTTGTAGTACAAAACATTGGGAGGGGGTGCCATATTGGCTAACCTAAGCAGAGGATCATTGTAGTTTCAGAATACAGCAAGAGAAGAAAAATCTTCATTCATTGGCTTCACTCTTAGGCTTTGGCAATTTGATGTCTACTGTTCATTGTTCCACTAACCAGAAAACAATGGAACGGTGGCAAGTGATGCTGTCATCAACAAATGGTGCATTTTCAGCTCATGGAACAGAAACATGCAACTGTAATTATGTGAAGTGCCTTGTTTCACATTGGGCATTTTAAAAGGCAAGTCTTTTTCTCTCCCTGAGAAGGCATGGGCTTTTGTTTGTTTGTTTGTTTGTTTTTGAAAAGGCAATAACACAATAATACATACATAAGTAAGGATTTTGTGTGTGTGCAGGTTGATAAATGAATGCAAGATAATACAAATAGCCTTAAGGTGGCTGGGGCACTCTTCCAAAGCAGTCCTTAACAGGCTTACAGGGGGGAGACTTCATGCCAAATGGGAGGGGGGGAAGATATATTTAACCCAGATGTGAAGGACAGCCAGTGGCATGCTATGATACTGCATGGGAAATGGAAATCTGAACAGTTTGGGGCACTAAAAGTAGTAGATTGTCATATAAAGAAAACACGGTGGTAGGTGATGAGAGCATGCTTGAGAAAGTGAAATATACTCGGAGTCCTGCAGTGATTTCATGCTCTTTATTGCAGTTTGTAAAACAGTGATGACCCCCCCCCCCCACCTCAGGCTTTTATATATATTATTTACACAATGAGTCCTGTCTGATTGGCTGATTCTGCTTCCCTACTGGAGCCTGCAGGCCAATCAGTTGTTGCATTCTACAATCCTACCAGCCTAATAGGCTGATTAACTTCCTCCTGGAGCCTGATTGGCCTTCTCCTGCAAGCCAATCAGTTGTTGCATTCTAGGATCTTACTTGCCTATTGTTCTAGGATCCAAGCTTAGTACACAACAGAAAGAGAGAATATTCAAGCAAAATCCACAAATGTGTTTTTAAAAGATGACATTTGGGTTATCTTATTTTCTGCCTTTAAAAACACTATATTTATGGTGATATAAAGACACAACTCTGCAATCAAGCTGGTATTGATATCAAAGAACAGTTGCTATGAGATGAGAATGATATAGGAACATATATAAGCTCCATTATCTACACTGGCTGGCAGCAGCTCTCCTGGGTTTCAGCCCTTTGTCTCTTCCAGCCCTACCAGGAAATGTTGGGGATTAAACCTGAGACCTTCTGCATGCATGACAAATGCTCCACCACTGAGCTACAGCCCTTCCCATGACATAAAGGGCAATGGCCAGTCATTGTCTTACTAGCATTGGGGAGAAATCATTCCAAAAGGGGCCCAATATTCCTTTTGGACATTTACATTCTTCTCCAGCATTCCCAGTTGTGCTGGAGGGTTTTTGCCAAAGTAAGGAATTCAGAATTTGTTTTGAATGATGTGCTTGCAGTATTGTATTACATATATCTTTAAAAGGTTTATCTTAGCAGCGGGTTTGGATTCTAAAGGAATCATCATCACCGCCTTCAGCTTGTAATCTGGTTGACCTTCTTGGGTTCTGTGTGATAAGGATAATGGAGCTTTTAATCTTGATAAACATTCTCTTTCATGGCTGGCTATACCACTAGGCATCCCTAGACGATTGCCGTTTATAAGGGACAGCAGATGCAGGCTATTTCTTTTCTCTCTCCTCACCATCACCCCTGATGGAGCATGCGGTTCTACGGCTTGCAAACAACAGAGGACAAAGAAATCATGAAGCATCTGGTGCTACTGGAAAGAAAGAGATAGCCAGGCAAAAAAGCAGGAGTTAACAGCAGCAATGAGAGAGGGCAGACAAGGAGTCATGTATAACCAAGATGGGTAATAGTAGCTAATCAGCATTGGGGACAAAGGGCATAAGGAGAAGTATGTGAGTTGTTGACCTTAGTATGACAGAGCAGACTAATTTGGATGCAGCAATAGGAAGGGATGGCTGATGTCTCAATAGGACAACCTTGAGACTGCCAACATGCTGCATTGTCTTGACCAAGCTGATAAAATGATGCCAAGTAACCAGTAATTTGGTCTTGGTCTAGAAAGGCAGTCAAGAGCATAGGACCCAGGTATCTAAAGAACCCTCTTCCTACATGGAACTGTTCCACTCAAGAAGTTCCTGCCGTTGAAGTTAGGTGATCTTTCTTGAAGTGTCTACCTGACCTTGAAACACACTTAAAGCCTGTAGCTCTTGAGATGTTGGACTCCATGTCCCATCAGCCCCAGCCAGTGATCAGGAATGATGGAAGTTATAGTTCCACAACATCGGGAGGATCACAGATTCCCCACACCTGCCTTAGGACATCCCTGGGTTCCATTTCCAGTGCACCTAAGTAATTCCACCTCTCACTTTACACATCAGAGAACTCACACCATAGAACAAGGTGTCATCCCTGGGTCATTCTGGGCCTCACCTCATTTCTGAGACCTCTAGTACACTGAAGAAGCAACCACAGTTCACAACTCCCTCAACAGTCTTCAGAATAAAAACACATTACGATTCTATCTTGACCTTTTTACCCTTTTTCAGAGATCTCCACGGAGGTATATAAATTCTTAATAATGTATAATTGAGCCAATGATTAAATACCTACTTAAGGCATCACTTGAATTTTCTCAGTATGTGTAATTGGAAGGAAAAACAATAAGGCTCGGATGTGATTTACAAGCCAATGACTCCATCTAGCTGCTAAACAGCTTTTTGCTGCTTTGGAACACCAGGACAATAGCTGGTGTATTTGAGCCAGTTGAGGAAGGGATACTATATGGCGGGGGTCTGCAACCCGCGGCTCCGGAGCCGCATGCGGCTCTTTTGCAACTTTGCCACGGCTCCGGGCAGGGCCGGTGCGTTTAGCTCTGAAATGTAGGGGGCGCAGCGCTGCGCCGCACTGCTGGCCCGCCTGCGCCCACCCACTTCTCTACCTTGCCGGCGGCTGTGCTGCTCATGCGTGCCTCGTTTCGTGCCAGCGCAGGCACAGCAGCAGACTGCAGCAGCTTCCCTCCTTGGCGCCTGTCCCTGCGCTTGTGTTTGGCTGCTGCTGGTGGAGCTGCTGGCTGTTGCGATTCGACGAGGCGCGACGACTCGACGAGGTAAGGAGGCACCTGCGGGCTGGGCCAGGGGTGGCGGACGGCGGGCGAGGGGGAAGCCCTCTTTTTAAAAAGTGGAAGGGCCTGGCTCCAGGACATGTGGCAGTCTGGGAAGGAAAAGGAAGTCCGGCTGTTCAGCTAAGGGCGGCCCAACGGGATGAGATGGGCGCGGGGAAAAGCTCAGGGGACGACCGGTCCCGGGCTCTGTTTCGGGGGCGCGCAGGAGACTTCCCTTAAGCAGCGTGGCAAAAGGGGCCCGAGCATGGGCGTACCGACGGGGGGGCAGGAGGGGGCAGCGCCCCCCCTCGAAGCCCCCTGCCCCCCCTAGAAGCGGGAGTCCCATGGACTGAAAGAAGGGTTTTATCCATTCTGAAGGAATGTTTTCCTGTGCCTGCAGGGGGGACGTGATCAGCCCCCTGCTTCAGCCCCTCTCAGCTGCCTTACCCAGCCCCTCTGCTGGCCAATAGTGATTGGGGCAGTGTGCATGCTGTGTGCTTTTGCATAAGTTTGCTAAACTTTTAGGGTTGCATTTGTGCTGTTCATGGGGCGGGAGTATTCTGGGGGGTTGGATTTCCCCTTCTAGATTTGCCCCTGCAGCGTCAGGCGTTCGGACGGTTCCTTTAATACAGTGCTTGTTGTTTGGCTGGGGGGGGAGCGTTTCGTGATATTTTGCCATTTTGCCTTCATTACCTGCTCTTCATTACCTGTCTAAATTGTGCTATGAGCTTCTGGGTGTTTATATTTTTGTGGGCCGCAATGGTTTTGCGGCTCCCAGTTTTTTTTTCTCTTCGGAAACGGGTCCAAGTGGCTCTTTTTGTCTTAAAGGTTGCAGACCCCTGCTATATGGAAATCTTGCACATCTTGTGAAACTTTCCAAGAAATATCCCTCTTGTGCATTTTGACTTAACAAATTCACCCAAGGAACTTGCAGTCACACACAAGCATTGTGGAGGACCAGTTACAGTGTTGAACTAGGACTGAGGATACCTAGTTTAAAATCTTCACAAAATAAACTGACCTTGGGCCACTTTGCATAGATTAAATGGACTGAGAGTGACTTCATAAGTCACCATGGTGGAAAGACAGGAGATAGGAAAATGGGAGAGGGCCTTTGCTGTGGTTGCACCTAGATTGTGGAACTTCTTGTTACGGGAAATCTTTTTGGGCTCATCACTTTTGACCTTCCATCATTTAGCCCCGCCCCCATGTGGGGTGACTGGAACAAACCTGTCTGAACTTTAGGATGGGGTAGAAGAGTTTGATCCAAGGAAATGAGGGGAGAGTTTTCAAGAGAGCAAGAGAGGAAAGAAACACTGAAGGCAACTACAGAGAGAAAGTAAAAACTAAAAATTAAAAAGTAGCCACAGAAGATGATGGAGGAGAAAGCAGCTGCTGTCTTCTCCCTTCATGTAGTGATTATGATAGAGACACCTAGAGTTACACCTCAGTACAGAAGTGTGTGCAGTAGTACCTTGGTTCTCGAACGCCCCAAAACTCATACATTTCGGCTCCCGGACGATCAAAAACCAGAAGTGTGTGTTCTGGTTTTTGAATGTTCTTTTGGAAGCCAAACGTCCAACGGGGCTTCTGTGGCTTCTGATTGGCTGCAGGAGCTTCCTGCAGCCAATCAGAAGCCGTGCTTTGGAAGTAGAACAGACTTCCGGAACGGATTCCATTCGACTTCCGAGGTACAACTGTGGTGAGAGACAGACCTAAGAAATGAATTGCTCACCTATGGCTCACTTAGGCATTGGACTCCAGATTCTATTTTGTGACTTACCGACTTACCTGCAAGTACATAACTTCTTCAGTTGTTCCTCTTGCTTGCTTCTCTCTTTTCTGTTAAATAAATTCTGGCCTTTGCCCACTCTCCATCCTTTGCACCTCCTTTTGGATAACTGGCAAAGTGAGGGCATTTCACATTATTTTAGGAGCCCTAGCATTCTTCCCTGTCATCAACCCCACTGTTCCCTAGCTAACAGGGAATTTCTGGGAGAGAAAGTGGGTTACAGTAATAAACTGCAGCTTTATTTTATTCTCATGTGCCTGATAATCGGTACGGATGGCACGCCTATTTAATTTGCAAAAAAGTGAAGGTCCATAGGGGTTTCTTGAGCCATGTGATAAGAAAATCACTATACACGATATGGATTAAATATAAAGGAGTACAGTGGTACCTCAGGTTACATACGCTTCAGGTTACATACTCCGCTAACCCAGAAATAACGCTTCAGGTTAAGAACTTTGCTTCAGTGCTTCCGGTTTGGTGCCGGATAATGGCGGAGTGGAGCTGAATCAGCTCCAGTCCCCGGGGGGTTTTAGGGGTCTCCTTGTCTGCGCCAAGGGCCCCTTAAAGCCACGGGAAGAGCGTCCCGTGGACCGCGGCCTCGTGGGTCCCAGACGTGCCGTCTCTGCTCTTGATTGACCCTCGTAAGGGGGGGAAATCAAGCGAGCGGAGTTACCGACACGGGACTGAAGAGGCGGATGCACCCCCCCGGGAGATCAAAGCAGCAATTCTGCCAGACCTGAGCACCAAGCTTTTCCTGCTAACTTCAAAGAAAAAAGAGGAACCCCGGCTGCTGTAAGTACGGGACTAATTGGATTTACATTTGAATAATTGGCAACCGGGAGGGATGATAAAAGGAAGCCCGTCCCTCTCCTTTGTTGTGCAGAGGAGGTAATTAAGCTTCAAGCGGCTGCAGCTGCATCACAAGACACAATGTTGCTACGAAGCATTTTGACAGAGAAGATGGATTAAATCCCAATTTGAGGGATTGAAGATTTTGGAAATATCTCTTCTGTGGCTTTTGGAATTATTTTTGGCACCCTGTCTCAGGGAAAATGGCGCTGGAAAACTAATACGCAAGATGGAAAATTACTGACATTTGACACCCTTTGTTTTCTCCAACCATGCTTGCTTTCGCTTTTAAACTGATTCTAGATCCGGGTATTACCCAGGAACAAAGAACAATCCTTCTGCAATTGGAGTTTGTGAATCGGAAAATGGACTGGTTAGGACGTAATTTCAAAGAAATCTGTTGTGGAGCAGGAGAGACCAGCCAGATCTGGGAGAATTTTGATAATTTGGAAGCAGATTTCTCCAGGGAGCTGGGGGAGATGCTGGAGAAATGGGACGAATTGATTCAGCAACCCCAGGTAAATGGACGGCCCTGGTGTAGTGAGAAACACAGGGCTGATGTTTTGACTGGAGCTACGAGATTCAGTCTCTGGAGTGGGAGTCCAGAGATGAAGGTGAGAAGATTTTTGAAGACACAAGTGGAAGGAAACCAAAATTGCGAAATGGAGTTGCTGGGAGAGGAGAGCTGGTGCCTCTTGAGGCGCCCAAGGAGGAGATTTATAAATTTTAAGATGATACTGAACAAGGACAACAGAGGGGAATGTAAAGATGAATGGTGGGGGGGCATGGGAGAGAGCAGAAAAATGGTGAGAAGGGGAATAGGGTGAAAATGATAAAAATTGAATTAGGATGGATTTATGGTACCCTGAAGATAGTGTGTTAAGATTTTAGGATTTTGATGTTAAGTTTTAAGATTTTGATGTTACGATTTTGGGAATTTTGAATTAGTGAAGAGATATGTAACCGATTAATAGCAGCAGCTCAAGTGAAAAGAAGTATAAGATTGATTTAAGAATTATTTCATGATACTATAAGATGTTAAGTTTTTATGATATTACAAAAGGTTGGATAATGAATTGTAATGTTAAAAATGGATGTTACCAAAGTATATTAGTATTGAAGGCAGAGGAGGGAAAGCGGGGGAGGTCCCTTTAGAAGATCAGAAACTAGATTTTGTTAAGTAGTAAGAGATAGATTGGTGTTCCAGTTTAGGTATGTATTGGTTTTGGTTTTGTTTTAATTGTTTTCTTTGTCGATTGTGTTTATGTAATGTGTTTTTTATTGTGTTAATGTTGGTGTTTATGTTATGTTATGTTTTTCTCTTGTTTTATTGGAAAATAATAAAAATCTTATTAAAAAAAAAAAAAGAACTTTGCTTCAGGATAAGAACAGAAATCGTGTTCTGGCAGCACAGCAGCAGCGGGAGGCCCCATTAGCTAAAGTGGTGCTTCAGGTTAAGAACAGTCTCAGGTTAAGAACGGACCTCCGGAATGAATTAAGTTCTTAACCCGAGGTACCACTGTACTAAAACCAAAGATACCCCTGTGGACATCACCTACAGAAGCTATGGCAGTAAATATATAGGAAAGAAGAGTTGCCTACGTACAGATTAATTTTAGAAACAGATAAGGACAAGCCAACTCTGAAAAAAAGATTGTGAAATTAAAAGTCACCTATCGGATTGGTTACAATATTTCCAGTTAAACCAAAGATTGGCCATAGACATAAAAGAAGGAATTGCAAAAGAAACATCCAAATTCGAAAGACAATTAATCTTTAACAAAGGAAAACATATTTCACAAATTTAATGATTACCTTCTAGAATGGGAAGTAAAAGAGGAACAAGTGAAAGCAGTTATGGTAAGAAGGGTACAGGATTTTGGATACAACATATATATGGAACATTGGGAAAGATTGTGGAGGGTACATATTAAATTCACGGCATGCTATGATCTAAGGGAAAACACCATGAAGATGCTATCCAGATGGCACCACAACCCTTTAAAACTTGCTAAAATGTATAAAGGAAGGTCACCAATCTGTTGGAGATGTAAAAAAGATGTGGGGTCATACTATCACATGTGGTGGACTTGTGCAGTTATTGGTGACTACTAGAATAATATCTACAATGAATTTAAGAAACTATTCAAACTTACCTTTAAAAAAATGCAGAGATTTTTCCTTTAGGTATACTACCATTAGAAATTTAAAATAATATAAGACCAATGTTCATGTATGCAATTACAGCAGGGAGAATTCTTGTGGCGAGGAATTGGAAAAGTGAAATACTACCAACGATAACAGATTGGCAGATACTTATGATAGAATATTTACAACTAGCAAAACTGACGGGAAGAGCTAGAGGAGTTTCAAATCAGAAAATATATGGAGAATGGAGAATATTTAAGGATTACTTAAGATTATATTGTACTAACCCTACCATATTAGCAGAACTTGAATGATACTTGTAAGCGAAAAAAGGTAACGAACATGGCCTTGACTAGATGGAAATGATATAAAAGAATATAAAATTGTGTGAAAAAACAATGACAGTACAAACAGTATAATGAGAATGGTTGGAAGTTTTACATCCAGAACTTTTATTCAAATGTTATTCAAGAAGATGTTGTTCTTTTTTGTACATAGTTTGTTCTTTTTTCCTTTTCCTTCTTCTTTTTCTCTTTCTTATTTAGTTCTTTTTCTTCTTTTTTATATATCTGTGTATATGTCTGTATTTTAAATTTTGAATCAATAAAGAATATTGTGTGTGTGTGTGTATCTCATGTGCCACATGGCATACGAAATAGCTATATGTTTGGAGCCTTGCAAACGAAAGGTCTTTGGGGTACTGCACCCTGTCGTATCAGTCTATACTCTGTGTGCACTTCATCGGACACATGAAGCTCCCATGCAGACTTCATTCATCAGCTGTCCGTGCCTGTCCCTTCGCACATGCAAAGCATCTCCCTTAATTGAAGTCAGTCATACCTCTCAGAAAACATCTCTGTACGTACAATATAATTTACATGTCCGTAGGGAACGACTGGATTAAAAAAAAGTAATGTGTTTACATGGTGCTCAAGCCTCTCTCAAGCCTCTAGAGAATAAAGGATTTATTTGTGTTGCTTTGCTGAGAAAACCTATCATCTACATGTTTATTCAATCCAAACCCCAGCAGTGGGGCTTAATGGAGAAGCAGAGGTACCACTGCAGTCCTGTCAGTCAGGAAAGAAGGTGGGGGGGGGGGAGAGAGAGAGACATATTTATGCACCAGCACCACATTCAGGCCCGATGCCATCTTGTTGTTGTTCAGTCGTTCAGTCGTGTCCGACTCTTCGTGACCCCATGGACCAGAGCACGCCAGGCACCCCTATCCTTCACTGCCTCTCGCAGTTTGGCCAAACTCATGTTAGTAGCTTCGAGAACACTGTCCAACCATCTCATCCTCTGTCGTCCCCTTCTCTTTGTGCCCTCCATCTTTCCCAACATCAGGGTCTTTTCTAGGGAGTCTTCTCTTCTCATGAGGTGGCCAAAGTACTGGAGCCTCAACTTCAGGATCTGTCCTTCTAGTGAGCACTCAGGGCTGATTTCTTTGAGAATGGATAGGTTTGACCTTCTTGCAGTCCATGGGACTCTCAAGAATCTCCTCCAGCCCATAATTCAAAAGCATCAATTCTTTGGCGATTAGCCTTCTCGATGGTCCAGCTCTCACTTCCATACATTACTACCGATGCCATCTACAGTAGGGCTAATTCAGGCTCCAGAGGATCCTGGGCTGCTCAGCCCCTTCTAACCCCTGCACCCCATGCCCCCCCACACCTGAATGCCCTGTTTGGGGGCTGTATAAGCAGGCAGTAGCAACCTGAGTGGGGTGATGCAACCTTAAGGTATGCAACCTTAAGTACTTATATTTGGCAGAAGGTAATTATGTATATTTCCCATCATAAGACAAAAACACAGCTCATGTTCCAGAAAAAGAGAGAGTGAGACTAACAGCTGATTGCTCTGGAAACAGGGCAATCAATAAATAAATGCAGATCTTCAGTACATTTCCCAGAAATAAGACATAGCATTCAACTGACTGGGAGCCCTATGTGGTGGACTAAATAACCACACTGGCCACATCTGAGTGATATACACTATTTACGAATTGGTTGCTCCTTTTGATCAATGAGCATCGAGACAGAGGGAAGTATAAAACGTTGTGTTAAGGTGATGGTTCAGTTGGTGGCAAGGGGGGGGGGGATAGGTACCAAAGGAGAATTCCTGGATGCCAAGATCCAAGTTTGGGGCAACTTCTCTTTGGTGAGACAACCACAGCAGAGATTTTTTTTAAAAAATAAATCACAGAATATGCAGCAAAGTAAAATGTGGAAATACGGGCTATTAGACCTTGAAATATACTCTTCTAAATTCCTTCCAGAGTTCCCCTTTTCCCCTAGCATAGAAAAAGAGCACATTTGGCAAGTAAAAAATGGTTTACTTACAAACTATGGTCAGATTCATGTGCTTTTCCATACAGCAGTCGTAAAACACATGCAGTAAAACTTTGCTTAGTTGTAGTGGTGAAAGTTCCTAAATTATTGGTATAGGACCACAAGAATGGCTTGTAAAAGCCATGCAGTCTGAGCTTGGAACAACCAACTCTTCTTTACACACAAAGCTTCCTGGGAGACTGAAGGGAAATATTAGGCTTGATTACCTTCCACCCAAGATGAACGGGAGTGACCTAAGCGTGGCAGGAAAGCTTACTCTACGGCGTTAACCCATTTATGCATTAATTCAACTTAAGCATGTTGGCTATATGATGCTGGTTATCCAACAGGTTTGGCTTGCCAGATGGAGCAACCCCCCCTTCCCCCCTGTGAGCTGTTCTGAGGGTTCTCCTGACCTCCCCCACCCCACCATAAGCCAATTCTGGGTAGGGGCAAAGCCCCCTTGTGCAAGTGGAAGTCGTTGCACAGGACTTCCACTGATAGGACTCATTAGTTGAATCCTGCCCAGAGTGGCAATCAGGACAACATATACATGAAAGCATACGAAGTGAATTTTGCACTGATGGAATCATTGCTATGTACCGTTAAAGAGCAAATATATTTCACATATGTATTTTTATTGTTGCTGAAGCAGAATTGCTGCAAGTGGTATTGTGTAATATGGTACACAATGTAAAACAAAGCGCTAGGCCCGACTAAGGATTCTGCGATAAAGGTCACCACCGTGTGTGTGTGTGTGGACAGACAGACAGACACAACCGCATTAGGCTTCCCAGTCTAACTGCTGCAGAGGTGACATTTGGGGCATGTCATTTCCATCACCTCCCGTAGACAGTGGTATAAGTGTCACTTCAGTCACCACACGAAATCGCTTCATGGGAGGCCTGTGAACAATAGGACCTTTTCTCCTCACGTTACCGTCATGGCCGCAACAGAGAGCTTGGAATGACAGCTCACACGGAGTTAGAAATGTGCGTTCCCATTGTGTAACCGGCCCTGTCACACACCTCTGCCATTGTGGGATGTGGTGTTTGTTTCACCGTACAAATCCAAAGCAACGGCAAGAGAAAGTGAGAAAAGACAGCCAGGCCTCCTGAACTCTCATGCTTTAGGAAGCTAATAAAAAGAAGCCAATAAAAGAAGTTGATAGCTTCTTTACTTCCGTGAAATAGTTACTTGTTATTTATTTTATAAATAAAGTTTATGTTTTATGTTATGGACTATACAAATTATGTTATAGGAAGACTGTTTATTCTGTGACTCTGCATAAATCAGGGGTTGCCAATGTGGCATACAAAAAAGAACCACAAGACACAAGATATTTTGCACTAACTCAGCAACCCCTGCATTGAAGACACCCCTTGAACATGCCCACATTTCATTGGTTCCCAGGATGGTATGCCCACCCCTCTATTTGTTCTGAAGCTGGGAGAGGTGCAAAGAGCTTCTCTCTGTGAGCAGGTATGGTGGTGACTGATGAAGCTGCTCCCTGGGGTGGAGTGCATGGCCACACCATTTTTTGGTCCTGAGTGGAATCTACACACACATAAAAATCATTCTGAAAATGCTATAAAAAAATAATAGGCTGGTTATCCATTGAAATTGAAATTTGAAATTTCAATAAGGCTCACCATCCCCATCTAGTGTCACGTTGTATATCGCACTTAAAACACATAAGGCGCACTGGACCATAGGGTGCACCTCGTTTTTAGAGGAGGAAACAAGAAAAAAAATAATTCTGGTTTTCCTCCTCTAAAAGCCCTGTTTTTTTGAGGATCAGCTGAAAGTTTTGCAGCTTTTTTGCAAAGGGAAAAGCCATGTTTTTTTGAGGATCAACTAAAAGTTTTGCAGCTTTTTTGCAAAGGGAAAAACCCTGGTTTTTTTAGGATCAGCTAAAGGTTTGGCAGGTTGTTTTTTTTTGCAAAGGAGGAAAAGCAAAGCTCCTTTTGCAAAGGCAGAAAAGCAAAAGGAAAAGCCCCATTTTTATGGTGTTCAACTCACATTTCTGCAGCTTAAGGAAAGGGAGCCTTTTCTACAGTTTCCAGACAGATAATCTAATCAGCCAGTCACATGTCGCTGGGGAAACAAACAACCTCCCTCTGCAGCACATTTAACAAAGGAGGGTGGGGCTGAAAGGGAGCCGGGAACTTTTATCTCTCTCCCGATCTCTTGCTGATCAGCTGCTGAGCGGGGTCCTTTCAACACCCCCTTTTCTCTTTGTAAAATAAAAAGCATGATCCTCTTTTGGCCCCTGGGCAATTCAGCTCCAGGGACCACCATTCGCTTCATAAGACACACAGATATTCCCCCTTACTTTTTAGGAGGAAAAAAGTGTGTCTTATGGAGTGAAAAATACGTTAAAATGTTTTATTTGCAGCTGTATAGCTGTATGAGTCTTTGGTTTCCCCTCTGTCTTTTAGATGTGGTGGTCATTAGGCAGGGCTGTCTTAAGCATATGTGGTGCCGGGGTGCAAAGATCTGCCCGGTGCCCCCTCCCTCAGGTTGCCCAGTTCCAGGCGCGGAGGATGGCAGAGCCGGCCAGCCACCTCAGCGTCTCGCTGGCTCGGTCGCCCCCAAACTTGCAGCACAGAGCCACCCACAGCAGAAGAGCCCACTGCAGCACCCTGACCGACTGGCGGGCTGTTCCCCGGACTCAACTCTCGGGCCCCAGACTCTCAGCATGGCACCCCTGAGAGCCTGGTGCTCGGGTGCCCCGCACCCCTAGCGCCTATGGGTAAGACTATGCAAGCCAGTGTGGGAAAGATATTCGGAGACTCAGCACTCATTCTGTTCTCCATATAATTGACAAAACTCTGCAGGATGTAGTGTTAGTCATACATGGAACTAGCACACCCTTCACCGATAACTGTACTCTCTCGGGATGATACTATAGTCCAAAACATCTAGAGAGCACCAAATTGGCAAAGGCTGAACCAGCATATCAAAAAAAAATTCATAAGTTACTTATTTATTGTAAGTTATTTAACTGGAAATGCATTGCAATCGCAAACAACGATAATATCGACATCCGTTTATAGTGGGGTCCTTGAATTCATCTAGATCCTATATGACATATTCTAAACTAGTTCAAAACAACTTCAGAGTGGCCAGACTGATTGACAAACCATATTTTGAAGCCAGTGTCTGATCTGGAACTGATTTGGATAATTAAAAAAGAACAATGAAACTGACTGGTGCAGAACCCTGTTTGTTTGCTTGCTTGCTTTCTTGCTTACTTACTTACTTACACAAGGGGTTGCCAATCTGTGGTGAAATGGGAATTGGCGACTCCTGGCCCCGTGTGCCACGACCCACTTCTGCCACTGCAACCCCCTGTTTTGTGCCGAAATTGGTGGGAGCCAGGTTGCTCCTCCAAGTGTTGCTGCTCAGTTGGCTTCTCTGTGCCAGAATGCTGCCCGCTCGGTAGCAGAAGTGAGGGCAGGGGGGCACAGAGCGCTTCTGCCACTTGAGGCAGAAGTTTCCTGCTTGGCAGGGGGTTGGACTGGATGGCCCTTGTGGTCTCTTCCAACTCTATGATTCTATGAGGCAGCATTTCACCCAGGCTGGCTCTGCCATTGGCCAGGCTGGCTGGGGCTGATGAGAGCTGGAGTCCCTAACATGTGGAAGGCTACAGGTGCTCCATCCCTGATTTAAATTAGAGCATAGCTGTCAACTTTTCCCTTTTCTTGCAAGGAATCCTATTCGGAATAAGGGAATTTCCCTTTAAAAAAGGGAAAAGTTGACAGCTATGAATTAGAGTTAAGCAGAAGTTAACCAGTTTATATCAAGAGGACAACAGATCTGAGGCTCTGAGTTGCTTTCATTGATGTCAGGAGTGGTTGGATTAAGTATATGGCTAATCTGAGAGCAAAATCAATGTATTCTGTTCTAGTCAGTTTTCCTCCTTTTGCCTCCTTTCCTCAAACGACATGTCAGCAGTGCTCTGAAGCTTTCCTTCCACATGAAGTGCATTCAATGTCACGTGAAAGACGTGTTATTAAAGGGAAATTTAGTACGACAGCTCTATGGCTACCAAAACACAAGAGGCTCTTGTCAAGAGCTGGGTGGTTTTGTTCTTGTGTTCTTTCTGCTGGTTGGAAACACAGAGGAAATACAGCATCCTTTCCACAGCTGGAAATCAACTTTTGAATCCCAGTTCAACACAGATCTTACGTTACAACAAGATGTTGAAATCACAGCATTCTAAATATTAGTGCTAAATTTTTAAGCAGCCTTTAAGCATAGTTAATGTTTAATTTCAAAAATGGAAATGGAGAGGGAGCACAGGCTGGATTTTCAGGTTCCCCAGACACAAATTTAAATTTGAATTTCATAAGATGTGAATCTTAGCTGGCTTATTTATTCATTGCAGAATCATTGCAGAATCTGGCCAGGGGCTTCTTTGGCCCACAGATGTTTGTTACAGTTTCATCTTTCTTAAATATTGCATGGTATGACCATTGGCACTTCTACATATATAATGTCAAAATGTTTTATGGACTGCAGCTTTTCTCAAACCCCTTCTGATATAAGAGACTCTAATGAATGTGCATCTATTAGAAAGGGAGAGGGGTCTGCCACTGATGCTTTCATATTAGCCCTTTTGGCTATCATGAAAGAGCTTGAGTAGGCTGTGCAAAGTAATTTAAGTTGCAACCATATACACATTTACTAGGGAGTAAGCACCACTGAACTTGATGAAACCTACTTTTGATTTCATGTGTATATGCTTGCACTGCAGATCCAATATTTAAACACGATCCAGCCCACTACTAAGGTGACTACTTAACTGAAGTCTGTTGCAGAAATTCATTATTTAATTGAATTTTCAAGGCAAATATTTTGAATGGTGTGTAACGAAAGTGTTTGGAACTTACTTATCAATTCATTTGAAAGTAAGCTTGTTTTTCAGACACAGAATCAACAACGCTCTGTTAAACTGTATTGTAGACTAGGCTACACACGGCTGAAAACGTTTTAGCAAGCTCTGAATACTAAAACAAAATTTATAACTGTTTTAAGAATAGAAAGTGTATTAGACATCCAGCACGTAATTGTGGAAACTTCATGTCTCTTCTCTGAGGAATTATGGGAGGGTGGCAGCTCCCACCCAAAAATAGTGGAGAGGTTTTTTTCCCCTGCTTTCTTTCTTTCTTTCCATTACTCTGCCCACTTTTGTCTCAGGTTCCTCCATGTGGCATGTGGCTCAGTGAAGCTTTTCTAGAAAGGCATGAGGCCCACAGGCTGAAAAGCACCCCCCCCCGCGGCAACATATACTTTGACGTGTCCGAAGGAAACTATATGGTTGAATGTAGGCACAAATTGCCCATCATTTCAGATCCTAATACATAGCAGGTGGTTGGGCTCATGCATATGCTAAGAACATATGTATAAAGGACAGAGGACAAAATACAGGGACTGTATCAGGTGAATAAGGAAAGTAGGAGCATGTGTTATTATTCAGCCAAATCACCACCTGATGCAGAGACAGACAGCAGCTGTGTCTAATGTTAACTGCCTTGCCTCTGTTCCACCAGTTCCAATGGGCAGCAGCCACTGCCCCCACCTGACAGCTCTGTTGAGCTCAGATAGACAGTATGTGTGTGGGGGGGGGGGGGAGAGAGTGAAAGCAAAGCAATGTGGAAATTTACCAAGCAACATCTGTTGGCATTGCTTTCCCACCCACTGCCTTGCACAGCTCCATCATCCCACACTGGAAGTCAGCCCTCATCTGCCCGCACCAGCCACAGAAGCAAACACAAATCTTGTTTTGTTTAGTTTTGTTTTCAGTTGGCTCCGTCCCTGCAGGAGCACCCTTGGCTCTGCCACCTGCCTTGCCCACATCATCAAAATGTTTGAAAAATAAGGCTGGCCACCCTATAAGCTGCCAAACAGGGGGAAATTTACCAGGTGAAACTTTTCTCTTTCCGGGGACAGGGAAAGCTTCAGTGCCTTTGATGTGAGCTCATAATCCCTGGAAGCTGAAACCTCAAAAATGCTCTTCAGATGACTAAGTGGTGCTATTAGAAAATCCCCAGTCTGTGGTAAACAAGAAAGACCCCCCCCCCAAAAAAAAACTTTTTTAGACTGTAAAATGTATTGTTATGTTTGTTGCATGTCTGGGCTCCCCTTCTAATTTCTGCACCCCCGCTTCTTATTCCTGAGTGCCAGGTGCTGAAATTATCATATTAAAATATAAACCATGTTGAAATATAAGATGGTCTGCTTTTCTGATGCCATAATCACCTAGAGAGATGGGCTATCAAAAAAGAACAAAGGGAGGGGCGATGACCCATTAAGAAAGCTAACATCAGCAAGACTGGGGCACCCAGAAAGTTGGGTAGTCAGAGTTGCAGGATTGTAATTCACCTGATGTAGGCCTAACCAAGAGGGGAAAAACAGATGCATTTCCAAGCAGTTTGCAAGTTGGAGAAAGTGGCGGGTCAGAGCGATGTGGGCTGGCAGTTCGAATCTAAGGAGCCTCTTGGGGTGTAATGGCGGGAGCCCCCTCCATCAAGAGGCTCAGGAATATCACAGACACCACTGCGTCTCCGTTGTGCCTCGTTTCCAAAGGGAGCCCTGGAATCTCACCCCGCTCAGAGACAGGGATGGCGTGCAACAATATTATTACTGCTTGCTCATTCTGCTCAGCAGAGCCCTGGATTTATAATATATGGAGTGCAGTTAAAAAAAACCCAGACACAAATCAGTTAAGTTCACGAAGGCCCCTTTCTCTCTCTCTCTCTCTCTCTCTCTCTCAGAAACCAGAAGCCCGCCTCTGCAGAAAACTCTCCCTTTCTAGAATCTCTTGCTGGGACTTTCAGACTCGCACCCGACTCCGCCGGGCTCAAGCACTTCCGCGTCAACTGGGGAAGAGTTTATGAGGCAGCTCGCATTGAATCAACTACAAATCCCAGCATGCCTATCGAGGCGTCCTGGGTCGCTATTGGCTGCGGGCTCCGACGTCCCCGGGCCGGCTGGTCGGCGCAGCTGTGTGTGTGTGTGTATCTTTCTGAGTTTGGTGCCGGAGCGAGCGGGGGAAACAGCGGCTGCTGCTGCGAGTTCGGCTTGGCAGGAGCCATGGCAGCTGCCTTAGGCGTCGCCAGGGCTCAGCGAGCGCGCCGGTGTCTGCTGCTGCAGCTGCCAGGGGCCTTCCGAGCCCCGCTTGGCCGTGGCTGCCGCTCTGGGGTGCCGGCGCGGCAGCAGCAGGCACTCGCGGTGCCTTCAGCCTCTGCGGAGGTGAGGAGAGCGGAGGGGGGCCGGGGCAGGTGGGTGAAAGGGGATATGCAGCATAGCTCAACCCTATCAGGGTCTCCTTCAGATATAAGCCCTGCTGCATTCAGTGCGGGCCTCGCTTACACCCAGGTAAGTGGGGGGTGACTGCGGCGCTAAGTGTGTTTACTCGGGAGTAGGTCGAGGGGAGCTTCTTTCCCCCCTTCAGTCAGTGTCCCTGTGTGTGATTTTCCTCACCTGGGCGCTTCTTCTAGGCTGTGGGCAGGTGGGATCCAGGCAGGCGCCGCCGCCGCCGCATTTCAAGTTGCGCAATTTCAAGTTGTTGGTGGGAGAGGTCTGGCGCAGCAAGCCCCACGGATCGGACTTTTTTGTTGTTGTTGCTGTTGCAATAAACAGAAAGGGGAAGGCAGGGCGGAGCGGCGTGTGATCTGCCCGCCAACGAAATCGGGATGAATGTTCACCTGAACAGGTTGTCTTACAAGCGCCCAGTTCTTGCCTAGCGTGCATGGATGGCGTGGTGGTGGGAAGTGGTTTTTCTTTTCTTTTTATGAAATGGTGAAGGAGTTGGGTATACTGAGCCTGGAGAGGGCAGGGTTAAGATGCAGCATGAGAACACAGAGGCAAGAAATAAACGCTGTCTTTTGGGGGAGGGAGGCAGCGAAGGGGTCAGACCCGAAACAACAGGTTCCAAATGCAATAAACCCTTTCCTAGGATGAAGTCCCTCATTTTTAATCAGAGGCCAGATGGCGTCCTATCAGCAATGCTGTAGCAGAACATTTCCTGCCTTATTGGGGGATTGGACTAGATGAACTTTGAGGTCTCTTCCAACTGTAATTCTACCAATGTATGTTGGATAAGGGAAGTCTGCAGTTAAAAAGCCCCTGGATGATTTCTGTGTACAATTTACGGCACAGTGAAATGTTGTGTAAGTATTCTGGAACAAGGGTTCTTAAACTTCACACACACACACCCTCTCCCCCAGCCCTCTGAAAATGGATGAAAATTAACAGTCACAAAATGGTGGTGCAGGGACAGAGTCAATCACAAAACTGTGGCAGAAGGAGACAGTTTGTCATAATCCACTGATAATTAGTGACATCACTTTCTGCTGATATCTAATCCATTTTGGGGAATTGCTAAATTCTCTGCCACAACATTTTCCTTACAGCAAGGAGTTCCATAGCTCAGCTTTCCTCCAAGTACTGTACAAATACTTGCTCTGGAAGTACTGACAACTTCCTCTTTGAAGGCAGAGTATGCACATCCAGAGGCTGTTAAGTAGAAACACTTTCTCTTATATATATATTTCTCTTTCCACCCGTACATCTCCAAGTAAATTCTGCCCATCTCCTGTAATTTCTTCTCTTATTTCACACGCAATTTCTGTAACCCTCGTGCCATTTTTTTAAACCCCGTCGTCTCCTTACTACTTTTACATTAATTTCTTCCTGCAATAATAAAATAATGATAATGATAATTTAATATGCGCTGCTATAACAGCTTTCTCCCCTCATCTACATTGCTATTCCTTGTTTGTTTATTGCTAGCAATTAACTACAGAAGGGACCTCAAGGGTCATCTAGTCCAACCCCCTGCAGTGCTGGAATCTCAGCTAAAACATTCAGGACTGATTGCCATCCAAACTCTACTTAAAAATATCCAATGAAGGACAGACCACCACCTTCTGAGGGAGACCCTTCCACCATTCTACCTGAAAAGTTAAGTTTCGCCATTCAGAATAGGTTTGGAGACAGAACAATGTTAACCCCAACAGGTTAGCACTGGTAATCTGGATTGCATGTACAGATAAGAAGAAAGAACTGGAGGATTATTAAAAGCAAGTGATTACATGTTATACTATATTATCTTTTACTTTGTCAGCACTTAACCAAATGTTCTAGAAAAAGTGCAAAGCACACATTTCTAGCTTAGAGCTGTCTAGGTTGAAGTGTAGAAAGGAAAAAACAATAAGTTAATGCAGAAAAATGTTTGGTTATTTATATACTACTAATGGTCAAGGCAAGGCAATCTTTTACTGTACATCACTCACAATATCTTCAGTGGAACTGACAAAGTGTATCCACTTACCTAAAAGTGAGCTGCATTAGATTCAGAGTGACTTTTTTCTTTTTCTTTTTCAGTACTGAAAATGTTAAGTTAAATTAGCTATTACAGTAGGTTATCATAGCATATAAATGACCTATCGATGAATGAGTTAAACATTAATCAATGTAAACACAGTGATAATGTAATTTCATTGGTCTTATAATAGTCAGGGTCAAAAAGTTCCTCCAATAAAATGTATGGATTGATTGTTTATGGGACATTCAATAAGAAATAGAGGATCTACTTTTCCATGAACCTGGGAGTCTATATTGGGTGCCATGCTAAAATTCATTAGGTAGTCTTTTCAACAATATGTGCCATAAAACTGTGTGTGTGTGTCAGAGGGGGGAAGTATTTATGTGCAGCCTCTATGAATATTTTTCTCACATCAGAATATCGTGATTGGATATTGGAGCCATCCACTTTGTGGCATGAAAACAAACTTATTGTTGAAAGTTACCAAATAGCTATTCAGAATATCAGGCAGAGAGATAACTCAGCTAAATTTACACTTTGAATATATGCTATGTGTAATTCATGGTAATAATTTTTGTTTAGATAACTTTAATTCATACAGACCAACTTTTTTGTTTTGTTTTTCTGCTTCTATTTTGGTTTGGTTCTGTAATGGTATCCTAACCGTGACTTTGACAACTTCTAATCCTTCCCAAAAATGCCACTACAGCAATCATTCCTATACACTGTGTGCATAAACACATGTATGAAGCTTCTGAGATACCTCCTGGCAGAAGGTTGGAAAGGCACTAAATTTATCTCCCTCAGAAAGCTGAGTAGGTTGTTCTTGGAAACTGACTTTCTCTAGTAGCTTATTTATACGTAAAGCTGCGGTTTCATTTCACATGTCCAGAAGGAATGGGACTTGTGTGTTGATAGTTCTAACTAACCTAATAAAGGGAAATAAAGGGGATAATTTAATTCTTTTCCCCATACTTTAATGCATGCACACATGAACGACAGTTTCCAGAGTTCTTCCACATGTTGGCATTATCAGGAAACTAAAATAGGCTGCGAGGATCAGGTTTCATATTACCGTATTGGCCCGAATATAAGACGCACCCACAAATAAGCTGCACCTTTAAATTTAAAGGGGGGGAGAAAAATCCCGGGCTGCTTCCTGGGGGGGAGCCATACTGCTTTGCTGGTGGCCTTCCCCCCGAGGGTGGCTTGGGAGCTACGAGTGGCGTACCGTTGCCCTGCGCTGCCGGGTTGCTTCCTGGAGGGGGGGGAGCCGTGCCACTTTGCCAGCGACATAAGGCCATGAATATAAGCCGCATTTTAACTTTTCACTGTCAAAATTTGGGAAAAAACTGTGGCTTATATTCGGGTCAATACAGTAAATTGTTGTGCCACAACCTGTGTGGGTCAAAGTAAAACAAAATACAGCAATCTAAACTGTTGTAGGAGGGCAAAATATGCCCTTCAAAACTGAGGACACTGAGGGTAGGAGGCAGGATGTGCCTCCAGTCAGCAGTATCACATTTGGTTTTGCACATTTAAGTGCTAGCTTTGGCTCCCTAACCTCAGGAATGTTTTTAAGGTTAGGGAGCCAACCACCCCCCCTTTGCTCTGGGTCCAGGTGGTACCCGGTGTGGAAAATTTCTTGTCAGCCCGCATTGATTCCCCCCCCCCACAAAAATGGTTTTACATTATTTCATATTTTCTTACAAAGGAATAATAACAAGTAATAATAATAATAAAAACTTTTATTTATATCCCGCCCTCCCCGGCTGAAGTCAGTGCTCAGGGTGGCTAACATCAGATATATAACATTGGTATAAAATCAAACAATAATTAAATTACCTCCTGAAAACATCTCAAAATCAAATTAAAGTCTAATTAGATGGCTTTTCACAGGGTTAGGGTTGGGAACAGTAAGTGCTCCACTGAACTGAAATTTCAGCCTTCAGGACATAGGAAAACAGCCAAGTAAACAGCTATTTTGGTGGAGGAGGGTCAAGATATTAACTGATATGCATGAAATTTCATATATAACTATATGAGCCCTAGTATAGTAAGATAAGACCTTTGGAGCAGGCATTTTTTTTTAAAGTTTTTTTTATGAACTGCCCTAGTAGGGCAGTAATTGTTCCTTGATAATTTGTCACCCACTCCATTATGGAACATGGGTCGGTCCGCCCCCTACGCCCCCCTTGCTACACCCCTGAGCACATATTTTGTTTGGATGAGAAATGAGTGGATTCTTGCCCTTTCAATTCCAAACAAGATCTTGCCTCTCCTCTGAATTAGGAGAGGGGCAGGATCAGTGGTGACCAAAAATGTTGGCCTTGGTAAGAAATGAAAAAGTAGTAGTTGGACCATCAGACTGTGTGTTATGCAGTACCTTTCACTGCCAGTAGTAATGGTGGGCATTTTGCTGTTTCTGCAGAAAACTACTGTATTGTTTCAGCTTGGCCTCAGACCTGTTTTTCACGATCAACTTGTAAATCACATTGAAACTAGTTTAAAAGCAAGTGGCCCCAGGCTAAGAAAGAGATGACATAATGTTACAGTGGCAGAATGTCTGTACACCACAAAGAAATGAGAAGTAAACGCCCTGTATTTCTCTGTGTGTCTGTTGTGTCCCTTCCATTCACGTGATATGTTGCAGTCTTTACTTCTCAATAGTCCAGCATTAACACAGTGGATGCAAGATTGTAAATAATGTATTTTAAGGAGCACTTCCCCACATAAAGTTTGAAACTTAATCTTGTGTGTGTTACATCTGCCCTGGTGTTTTTGCTAGCCATATTGAGCCCAAGCCACAGTCTGTAAATCTGCTTCTTACTATAATTAACAAAAACGTTAGTGTAGGTGTAATGCCAGCTGTAAAGGTAAAGGGTAAAGGGACCATTAGGTCCAGTTGTGGATGACTCTGGGGTTGCGCCGCTCATTTCGCTTCATTGGCCGAGGGAGCCGGCGTACAACTTCCAGGTCATGAGGCCAGCATGACTAAACTGCTTCTGGTGAACCAGAGCAGCGCACGCAAACGCCGTTTACCTTCCCGCTGGAGCGGTTCCTATTTATCTACTTGCACTTTGACATGCTTTAGAACTGCTAGGTTGGCAGGAGCTGGGACTGAGCAATGGGAGCTCACCCTGTCGTGGGGATTCGAACCGCCGACCTTCTGATCGGCAAGCCCTAGGCTCTGTGGTTTAACCCACAGTGCCACCCGCGTCCCACAGCACCACCCACGTCCCCACAGCGCCACCTGCCAGCTGTAGTTAGCTCTAAAATAGAAATGGAGGCATAATGAGAGGGTAGAGGGCGGAACACACAAGCTCATGAGATGCATCCAGTTCCTTAACCATGGCAGCGTTGCATCTATACCAAACTATAGTTTATGGATGAGATAAACTGGAGACTTTCCACTAAACACTATTTAGTGGTTTAGCATCTTTAGTGGTTTAGCATGCTCTCTCAGGATTATATGCAACTTGAGATGTAATGCTTTATGTCACTTTTCTACACATAATACAACTTACCATGAAATGGTGTGTGCGCACATGCACATATCTGTTCTCTGTGTCTGGGCACCTTGATAATACCGGAGCTTTGAGCATAGGTTGAAGTGTTTGTTTTAGCCTCACGTTCAGTATCCTTGAACTTTTAACGAGACGTGTGCCTCTCTAAATATCCTTAAAGAGTTTCAGGGCATTGAAAACAGCAAAATCACAAGTGGGACCTGTCCAGGGTACCATTTGTGCTTTTATGCCTGCCTCCAGGATACAGACACATTCTTCCTTCCGCCTACTCACAATGTTATCTATCTGGGTGCCCTGCCCCCCAACTGAAAACATTTAATGTCTTCAGGATGCCAGTGAATATGTTCCATGGGATGAGGTTTAAGGACTTTTGGTCCTGAATTTTTTTTAAAAAAAATGTTTTGTATTTCTGGATACTTTAGAGTTCCTCCAAGCATTCTGATATGCCACTCTCCCTCCCCCACCCCTGGCAGTAGGCTCATTTGGCTCCAGTTTTTTTGACACTCAGCCACCTGAGTTGATTTTAAAAAAACCAAACAAAATAAAACATGGTTTTTGGAAAACATGGTTATGAAAAGGTAAGGTTGCAGTGATGTAGATGTGTCAAAAGAGCAGGAAACTTCCCTATTTCTTATTACTGTCAATGTAAGGAAAGTGTTAAGAGTTGTGAAATCCTAATGGCTTGGGAACCTCAAAAGAGTTATTTGAACATGGTACTGTGGAATTCGTGTCCTTTACATAACAGCTGCGTTTACTGATCCTAATAATTTGCTTTGGCTCTGTTTCACACACGCTACAGCAACAAACCAGGATTTGTTACCAAGTGTTTTCCAACATCTCTTTGTCATATTCACACTTTAGCTTTGTGGGTGCAAACTTTTTTTAAAAAAAATAGAACAACTTAGCTCTGTATCTAAGAATATGTGATGTTACTCTTTTAATGGTTCAATAATCTTTAAAGTTTGGTAATCTGTAAATGGTGAGATTTCTTTAAATGGGCCAATTGATTTGCGAGGCAGTGTTCGGAGCTGCAGAGTAGCTGACTTGTAACTGCTTAAAAAATAATTCTAGCTCCTCACGGCTTCTGCTGAAGAATAAAGTTAGCACTTCTTTATAGCTGTAAAAATGGAAAGCGTTGAGAATATTCAGAACTGGCACAAAATTATTGAATTCATCCTGTCACATTAGACATCTTAACCACCACCCCTCCTGAAACTGGGGGTTCTAAGTCATCTAGGCTTGTGATAGGTTATGGATTTCTGGCACATAGACATCACTTTCCTGACAACAAAATATCTTAATCAGCAAACATCTTTATTTCTGTTACAGGTTAATTTATTAACTCTCACACTTCCTTGCCTTTTGTGCCCTTTATCTTGTGTGGCTGCAAGACAGGAAGCTTTTATTTCCGCTCTTGAACAAACCACAGTTCCTTATTACATCTGAAATTGAAGAACTGTGGTTTTCTTAAATGGTGGTTACAGTTCAGTGCAGTACTGTATTTGAAACGGGGGTATGATCCCGGCTTGTTATAAGAAACTGATGCTAAACCAGTTTCCTTCATTCTGACGTATCAGCAAAACCTTGTTTCTTCCTTGAGGCCAGAGGTGGGGGGAGCATATAAAACCAAACTTTTCATTCGACCCGTGTTCTTTTAACATCAAAGTCTACCATCCCGCAGTATAAATCCATTACACTTGTTATGATTGGAACAGCATGGCCTTTTGATTTAATTATCCCCTTTGAGGTTCTGCCCACGTGTGTTTTTTTGTTGCACTTTTTGATGGAATGATAAATAAATAATCGTTACATTATTTGGAGGGTGAAGTCAAGAAAGACAGCTGCACGTGTCTGCTTTGCAGGGGGTTGGACTAGATGATCCTCAGGATCCCTTCCATCTCTACAATTCTGTGATTCTGTTATTCAGTTTAGGGCTGTCAGCGCTCGAGTTAACAAGATTTACTAGTATCTGGCAAGCTGACAGCTGTCACACAGTCAAGTGAAGACCCACCAGAGCTTAAAGCTGAAATAGTATATCCATGTGAACCTTCAGAGTCTACAGATAAGCTGCTTTAGAGTGGCTGGTTCACTTTTTAAAAATGCTCTTGCCTGAGGTTGTTTGAAGGTAGGCAGTATTTTAAGGTAGATTTTCAGGATTCTTGTATGTGGGCTTAAGCTTTTGCAGGCATGACCCCCAGCTTTCAGGCGAACAAAATATGACAGACAATGGGAGAGAGCAACAGGGAATAGCATATTCCTTTATTTTGTATTACTCAGTAACAGAATCACTGAGATAGTAAATCCTCAAAGCAAAGTTTTCCATCCGACATGGGTGTTAAGAGAAATAAAATAACCCGATAAACATACAGAATGTACTGGTACCTGTCTGCCGGGCTATTCTGCTGGGAGGAAGTGGAAACAGACTGTTAATTTCATTGCAGTTGTATACTTTGTCTAGCGAAATCAAAGTATACTAGCTTGTCATAACTACACTATGCATTTAAAGTACTGTAATTCTGATTTAACCGAATTCATAGAGAATCCTGGGAATTGTAGTTTAAGGGTGCTGACCTCACAGAGCTACAGTTCCCAACACCTGTAACAATTTGCTGGGATTCTTCATTATTGTTGAAGTGGTATAATCATGCTTTAAAGGTAGAGTGTGGATGTGACCATATTATATATTATATAGTATCCATTAGGCATTCTGTCACTATCACTGCCTCTGGGACAGTCATGACACCACTTATGCAAGATCTGTGAACACAATTTCAGAAAGGCAAGAGGGTGTTGTACGGGAATTGCCAGGAGAAAGAGCTCTGCAGATGAACGTGATTCAGTTTTGCCCCTCTTATTTCAGAATCTCTGGGGTAAATGTCACATACCTGGGTGTCTTCCCTTGTGTTGTAATGAAGCTGTACCCCCGCCCCAAAAAAATCTTGGGTGGAGAGGAAACTCCCACCCCATGCAGATGACTGGATGATAAAGAGGATCCCCTGTGTGGTAGGTGGAGGGGGTTCCACCTCCACTAGGATACACAACCTCTTCCTTTTGGGGTACTGGTGATCTAGCTGACTTTCTTTTCTGTGCCTGGATGAACTGAGTTGAATTGAATTAACAGACCTCTGTTGTAGTGGAAATTCATTTTGTGAGCAAAGGTATTCTTATCTGACATTGGATCCCACACTGTAAAAAAAGGTAAAGGACCCCTGGACAGTTAAGTCTGGTCAAAGACGACTAGGGGGTTGCGGCGTTCATCTCGCTTTCAGGCCGAGGGAGCCGACGTTTGTCCACAGACAGCTTTCTGGGTCGTGGCCAGCATGACTAAACCGCTTCTGGCGCAATGGCAGCAATCCATCCTCATTTGCTTCTTGGCTGTCAAAATACCTAGCAACTATTTATTTTTATTTACTCCATTTCTGAATCACTTCCCATGAAGTATGCTGAAACACTTTACAATCTAGTAACACATATAAAAGAGTGTGTACACACACACATACTGTTTAAAACAATGACATATTCATAAAATCTACTAAAACCCCAAATCAGATAACAACTGGCATAAAGGTTCTGGAAGCCTTGTTGAAAGAGGAATGTCTAGATGATTGGGATGAAACAGGAGTACTGTTTAACATTTAGAAGGGGGATGCCATGAAATAGAATAAAACGTAGATATACAGACTTCCTCTTTGTTTATTTAAACTGAAACTGGAGAAGCAGCCCTCTGTTCTGAAGCCTATCCTGTGTGGTTTGCCATTTTCTTTGTGCTACATCCGATTTCCATCTAAAAAGCAACAGCATGAGAAACAACATTAATAAATGATTCAAGAGGTCACTGTGGCCATTCATTCAGACCTTTGACATTGTGTTCTCCATATTGTGTAATCTGTAACGTGATGTGTCCCATGGGAAAACACACACACACACTTGCAATCACTTAAATCACTCCAAATGTTTTGGCCAAGGTTAGTAGCTGTCTTCATTGTAGAATTGGCAGTTTGAGGACAATAATTTGAGATTTCGGAAGGAAAAGTGCTTGATGGATAGGAATGTAATACCTGTCACTGAAAATCAGGCATAACTGTAGTTATTCTAAAGAAAAGTAATACTGATTTGCTGAATGACAGCTGAGAAATAAGTTTTTCTTTCTCGCCACTGAGGTGCGGTAGTGGAGGGAGAGGTATGGAAATGTAGTGTGCCATCTTTCGTGAATAGGTTTTAGTTTAAAGCAAGAAATTATTTGCAGAGCATGTGGCAATAACTGAGGGCTTTTAATTCTAGGATGCTATTAAATGCCAGTCCAGAATACTGCATTAATGTCGAGACAAATTGAGCTTGTAATTACCTCCTTCACAAATTTCAACTGGTAACATGAAAACACTTATTTCACCTGGGATAAAGGTTTCAAACTCAGAGGAACTTTTCAAAGGGACAATGCTGAGAAAACACAGCACTTGGCAGTTCAAAGGCTAACATGTTTTCTGGTACTGGCCTATTATTTAAAAAAAATGCTTCTGTAATTTCAATTTGAAGAGGATAATGCTCTGTAATTCCTAAATGAGATGGAGTTTCCTAGGGTACAGTTCACAGGTTCACAAGATTCAGCTAGTGAGACCTCCTTTCAGAAACCTGTGTAAGGACTTCCACTTGCGCAATGGACTTCTTCTCCTTTCCCTGCATGCCCCTTAAAATAGGCTTGGGGTTGTCAGGAGAACCCCCAAATAGTGCTCGGAGGGAAGGGGGCGTCGTTCTGCCTGGGAAGTTGAAAAGTGTATTCTGACAGAACAATTTCCATGGAGCTATGCTGAATTCCTTTGGGAGGAACATTTAGCACTAATGTGCAGGGTCGGGATTCAGTGAGATGAACTGTTAGTAGAGGAAGATCATTTCAACTTGTAGGTCTAACTGAGACTTGGTGGAATGACTCCCATTATTTGGAATATAGCACTTGAAAGGGGGGAAAAATATGGGGGCATGAGGCAATTGTTACATTGACAGTAAGGTTAAGGAAACATGGAAAGTATAAAGACTGGACAGTTGAAAGCTGGTTGAGTCGTATATGAAAAGAGAGCTTGGGCTACAAGTAATGAATGTTGGTTATATACTGATATAATGTACTAATAATGACATAAACATTTTAATCCATTTATCTCTGTTTCACTTCTGTAGCATTAGAGGTTTTAAAACATATGTGTTTATAGAAGATTTTTTTAAAAATAAATTCAGATGCAGATGCATTTGGAAATATTTGGAAATTCAAATAAACACAGTTGGACTAACCCAAATAGTTGTGTATGTACCTAGGATTTTTAGTCTTGTTGCTAGGTTTCCAAAACGTTTGCCTCATTTAAAACAGCTTCTCTTTTCAGTCTGCTGTTCTCTGGAAGATGTTTGTCTTTAATAACCTGTGCTAGTAAAAAAGCTAAAGCTGATTGCCCAATAGTTGAGTGGGAGATTACATAACGATTAATTTTGGGTTGTTTTTAATTGCTTTGCCAAGCATGTTGTAGTAAACCTAACAGCTGCCAGTAAATCAAAATGGCCACATTAATTAATTAATACCTTGATGTCCCCTCTTGCTTCTCATGCTGTCAGAGCTGAAACGTTTCCTTTCTGAATACAGTAAAGATACGCTTTGAACAGAGGATAACTGTTCCTTGCTATGAAGAGCATAGAGGGTTTTATATTTTCAGTTTCTTCTGCCTATCTAGACAAGTGAAAATATTTTAAGTATAAATCCAGCAATGTTATGATTTTGCCTAAACACGGGAGTGATGGATGGTGCTGATTGCTACCCAGTGTAGCATGTGGGACCTAATTTAATGAAGTATTTGGTGTTCTTGTTAAGTGTTCCAGTTAGTCATAGAATTGTAGAGTTGGAAGGAACCCTGAGAGTTATCTAGTCCAATTCCCTGCAATGCAGGAATCTCAACTAAAGCATCAATGACAGATGGCCATCCAACCTTTGCCCTTTGTTTTCTGTCAGTCCTTCCCCCCAAAATCAAAAAATTCAGCATTTTGGAGCTACTGAGCATACCAAGTCCTTCTTAGGATGTCTTTAGGGTTTTCCCCTCAACTGTGACAGTAAGGCTTACTCGTGGGTATGTGTGTAATATTTATTACAGCCTAAGACACGCTCACATTCTTCCATTGTCCCTTAGTTGGTTTTGGGGACTGTTTGCACCTTGAAAACAGTTTGCTTTTTCAAGTACAGGCATGTTCAGTATATTAATATTGTTGGCTGAGCACAGTCATTTGGAAGAGAGTGAGGGCAAGAACAATCTCCTCTGGCTGCATAGTTTGCTATATTATCAACTGCATCTTGTTTAGATCTTTTATCTTTGGTGTGTACAATCACATAGAACAGCCTGACTCTTAAAATGCAGCTACCTTAAGCAGTCGGGACAGAAAAGTACCTGACTTGACTCTCATCCCTAAGAATCAGAATTACCAATTTGTTGTTTTCCTGAACGTATCTATATTAAATGTGAAAGTAATTTTGTTTGTAACTCAGGAAATTACAAGTGCAAGAAGAAAAGGATTCCTAGCTGAACACGCTGCCCCATTCTCTGCGTTCTTGACTGATGGCTTTGGTCGCCAGCATAACTACTTAAGGATCTCCTTGACTGAGAAATGCAACCTCAGGTGTAAGTCCCTTAAGTTTGAATAGGATACGAGTGGGGCAGTATTGTTAGACTCCAGCTCCCGTCAACCCCAGCCAGAACGGCTTCTGATCAGGCATGGTGGGAGTTGTATTCCAGCAAGTTCTAGAGAGCTGCAGGTTCCCCTTCCCTGCAATAGGATCGTGTTTCCTGAAGCCTAAAGATGTGTTTTCATGAGGTAGTTTTACTGGGCGTGTCTTCAGCATAGTTGGACTCTTCTTACATACATTACTTATAGCAGCAGGGTTGCCACCCCAGAACCGCTTTAGTGTTGTTGACTATTATTTTGTGGCAGTTAATACATGTAAGTGGCAACCACAATGGGCAGCTTGGGTCGTGGAATTGGAATCTGCTGCGAAGCATTGCTTCATGAAACACTTTTCTTTCTTTCAGTTCTATTCTTATTTAGCAATAGTTACACATGTCTGTCTGTTTGTCTGTTGTTGTTGTTGTTGTTTTGGCATTTTGTTCATTTGCTGCATGTTTCAGGTCAGTACTGTATGCCAGAGGAGGGAGTTCAGCTCACTCCGAAATCTGAACTGCTGAGCACCCAGGAGATAATCACCCTCGCTAGGCTCTTTGTGAAGGAAGGTGTGGACAAGATCCGATTGACCGGAGGAGAGCCTCTCATTCGGCCTGATGTGATTGACATCATAGGTATGCTCGTTGTATAGTTTTGTTATGCGATGTTCATGGGATCCTCTCATTTACAAAGCATGGTTTAGAACAGTGTGGAAGATGCTACCCGCAGTGCTTTGAAAATTCAGGCAGATCTGTAGGAGCTTCGCTGTACACAAAAGGATGGAATGACAGCCCTTCTGTCAGCTTTGTCCTCTTCTTTTGTATCTCAGTGGATTTCTTTTTCTCATTTTCAGACATTTCTGAAAGTTAGATATGTATCACTATTATGAAATACCTGACTATGCGAAAATAGGTCTGCAATATTTGCTTACCAAGAAAACAGCATCTTTCAGAATCTTTTGCGCACACTCCATTTTACCCATTCTTAGTTTTACTTTGCATGTTATATTAATCCTTAATAGATATAACTTCTGCATAGGAAAAGTGTACGATGGCAGTGTCAAGTGCAAGCCACTTTCTGCAGTGCAGTGGTTGTCCCGCCAATGTAATTGCAGACACTGAAACCCTACACCACAGTTTGTGTGTTACTTTATGTGTGCTTTTCCTCCACAGTTAAAATGTCCTTGGCTAATGGAGCTAAGGTGGTTGAGCTGTGCATGCAGAAGGACCAGAGAGCAGACTGCCTGTGACCCCAGAGCAGTGGTGGCCAAACTTGGCCCTCCAGCTGTTTTTGGACTACATCTCCCATCATCCCTAGCTAACAGGACCAGGAGTCAGGGATGATGGGAATTGTAGTCCCAAAACAGCTGGAGGGCCAGGTTTGGCCCTAGAGGGATGCAGCTGGTCAGGGTGGCCAGTATGGGAGTAAAAATCCGATGTGGAATACAGAGTTTCCTATGTGTCATCCAAGATCATGGGTGATAAGCAGGATGAAGGTGGTAAATGGTTGCTGTCTTTCCAGGAAGACTAGGGTACAGAAATTGGCTTCCAAATATTTATTTAAGAGTGTGGTGCATTGTAAGAAACCAATGTCTGAAAGTCTTATTGTATTTATTTTTTGCAAGTGCTACATTTGCAAGACACACAGTGTGAGGTGGGGTATAAATATAAAAATATGAATATAAGTATAAAAGTAAATTAATAATAATAATAATAATAATAATAATAATGGTATGATACAAGCACTTGACAGTTGTTTCACCCCCTCCCTGGGTTCCTCGTTTTGTCTTATACCCGTTGACCTTATTCTTATTCTTACTTAGTTTTGTTAATATTCTTTTTCTTTACTATGTTTTCGCAGCTCAGATGCGCAAACTAGAAGGGTTGCAAACCATTGCTGTCACGACCAATGGTATTAACTTGGCCAGATTGTTGCCCCGGTTAAAGGAGGCTGGCCTGAATGCCATTAACATCAGTTTGGACACCTTGGTCCCAGCAAAATTTGAATTCATTGTCCGTCGAAAAGGTATAACTGGAAGCTTGCTGTGATTTCCACCATAATGTTTTTTAGCATTTCCATTGTTATATCCTGCAAAGTGTCTGTTTGATTACAAGATGATGCCAAATGGGGAACGAAGGCTGACCATCTCTGCCATCTCTTTCACTCTCTTTTCATTGCAGCCCACTGTATAGAGATGAATATTCAGGAATTAATCATCAGAGTGCTTGCTGTTTGTGTGACTCCTACTTTGCTTATTTAGCAGAGACAGCATGCTAGAACTGAGAAGGCTTGTAATCTACATTAGACAGGGCAAATTGGGATAAAAGAAAAAAGGAAAGAGCTTTATAAAAGAATAGTAAAAAGTAGTTAATTGGCATTGCTTAATGTGGAACACTGGTGGGTTTCAGAAAGGCTCTGCTGATTTTTATTTTAAGAAAGGGGGGGTTATGGCAGGTAGCTTGATAAATAGTTGGCTAAAGATTGACAAATAGTTCCATTTAAAAGAAGGAATGGCAAAGAAGACCCCCAAGGAGTTCACAGAAAAGCAAAGTCCCACAAAGAACAGAGAACAAGGAGAAACATACAGTGGTGCCTCGCTAGACGAATGCCTCGCTAGACGAATGCCTCGCTAGACGAAAGGCATTCGCTAGCGGAAGGCTGTCTCGCAAGAAGAAAATGTCAATGGGCTTGCCTCGCAAGACGGATTTTTTTTTTTGTCAAACCGCTATTTTCCCGTTGGTGCTTCGCAAGACGAAAAATTCGCTATACGACAACACTCGCAGAACGAATTATTTTCGTCTTGCGAGGCACCACTGTAAATGACTTTGCAAATTCAGTGCCATCCAGGTTTTTCATGCTACAGATCCCATCAGCCCTTTTAGTCCAAAACATCTGGGGGGCATTAGGTTGGAGAAGGCTGCCTTAAATGGCAAGAGCAGGAAACATGGAATTGATGTGGAAAGTCAAGAGAACACATACAGGTATAGAGACCTAAGGCAAGGTGTGTTGTCTTAGTAAGAGGTGAAAAAGGGATGGATTGTAAACAAGAGCATTCTAGACTGAGATAAGGATGTTCAGTTGCTTCATTTGTAGTTCATAGTTCAGTATAGCAGCTGAAACCAAAACCAATATTAAAATCAAGTCCCATTAGTATGGAGTATCAATTAATGGCATGTCAGATATCCAATTTACAGTCGTTCATGACTGGACATAACTGTCAGGGGTCCTTTACCTTTTTCCATATGCATTAAATATGTTTCTTGGCATCTTGAAGCAGCCTTAGCCGTAATTCAGGTGCTTTTGCTGAAATTGACCAGTGTTCATGCTTGTAGGAATAAAGCACCAAGGAACACATTCTGCGCATTTTCATAATGGGTCTGCGGAACATGGAGTGTGTAATGCCTTCCATTGCTTCCTCAATGCAGATGCAGTATCTTAAATTGAAAGGCTTATTATAATACTGCTAATGGGGGGAAAGCCACTTGTTGAAATGTCAACAACTGTTCTCTGCTCAAACCTAAATCAATCAATTGGATGTTCAAGGCCATCGTTGATAAAATAATAAAATGCCATTGTTGAATATAAGGGTGTTTTATTATTAGCCGATAAAGCTAAGTTATTCTGGACAAAAATACTTTAGCTGGTTATAAATCCCAACTTGGTGACGGCTATTCTAGAATCTAACATGCACATGTGACCCAAAAATACCCTTGCCAAGAAATCATACAGTTGGCTTATTTTCTAGGGCTACTTCACAGAAGTGAGAAACACTCTGTCCCCCATATTATAATGGTAGGGCCTCAGCACCGAATGAAAATTAGTACATTCCCTCGCCTGCCCCCCAAAGGTGCCAAGAATGTGCTCCTTTTTGTAAGGCTTAAATGGTCCTGCAAAATTGGGGTGGAAGCCTAGAAGTAATGTTCACATACTTTCCTGTGGGGTGATTACAGCAGATTTTTCAGATATAAGTTTGGAAGGTTTTACTTAGAAGAAGAAGAAGAAGAGAAGAAGAGTTTGGATTTGATATCCCGCTTTTTACTACCCGAAGGAGTCTCAAAGCGGCTAACATTCTCCTTTCCCTTCCTCCCCCACAACAAACACTCTGTGAGGTGAGTGGGGCTGAGAGACTTCAGAGAAGTGTGACTAGCCCAAGGTCACCCAGCAGCTGCATGTGGAGGAGTGCAGACACGAACCCGGTTCCCCAGATTACGAGTCTGCCGCTCCTAACCACTACACCAAACTGGCTAGAAGAAGAAGGGGAAAAAAATTTAATGGCAATTTGAGCCATTTGGCAGTAGTGGCAGGAAACAGGATTAATATTGCTTCAACAGAGCCTGTCACATGAACTACAACTGAAGCCAGACTTTGAATGGCAAGCTTGTTCCAGTTTTCAGCCTGTTCTTTAGAGATGAAATGTGGTTTCATAGCCACTAGATGGTGCCCCCATATCGCTTTAATCAAACGTACACTTTTTTAAAAATCCAATAAAAAGTGTCTTTAATAGGTTCAAGATGTTAGTACATTTCCTTTTCGTTTCTAAATATGGATTGTGCTATGTTTGGGAATCTCTGCAGAGTTGGGAGAGACTGACCTTTACCTACATATGATAACGTATCAAATGATAGAAATCGTATTGCACAGTTGTGTAGGTCTGCTAAAACCAACATGGAAATCTGCAAATCCAGTGTGGTGCACCCTATTCAGTGTAATGCCCAGGGCAGTTGTGACTTAACCAATGCTTTGGACAGAGATTCATAGTTTGGTCAGCAATGACGCCTTCTGTGGACATGCAAGGCATTAAGATGATGGGGGGCTGCTGAGCTCAGAGACAGACCTCATCCAAGCATTTTGTAAATGAACAAGATGTAGTGATGGCCACAAACTCTGAAAAAGGCTTTAAACACGTTCAGTTGAAACAGAAAAGTCTTTATGGCTGATAGCCAGAATGGCTATATGCTACTTCCAGGATCAGAAGCGGCGTGCCTCTACATACCG
The DNA here is from genome assembly GCF_009819535.1 of Lacerta agilis. Taxonomy (NCBI): domain Eukaryota; kingdom Metazoa; phylum Chordata; class Lepidosauria; order Squamata; family Lacertidae; genus Lacerta; species Lacerta agilis. The sequence goes on along the minus strand of NC_046314.1, from coordinate 84,034,005 downwards.
ATCACTGAGGGGGCAGCAGCAGGAGAGGGCTGCTTCCCTCATGCCCTGTTTGTGGGCTTCCCAAAAGGCATCTGGTTTTGATTCCTGTGAGGAACAAGATGCTTGGCTTGATGGGTCTCTGGTCTGATCAAATGGACTACTCTTAGGTCCTTCCTCTGACTCTCAGTGGAATGTCTGGGAAGGAAGCTTGAAGCTTGACTGAGCTTATTCTCTGCAGAGGAATGATCTGCTCAGATGTCAGGCTATCTCTTTGCAGATCGTCCCTGACATGCCCATTAGGAAAACAAGTGAGCTGGTATGAATTGCCTAGATGTTAGTTTGTGATTGTCTTAACGCTTGATCGCTTGTGTTCCGATTACTTGTTCTCTTGGTTCTGAATTGTCTTATGACTTTCCTAAAGTCATACAAATGACCCCTTTCTTTCCTGACCTGTTTCTAAGCCTTTCCGTAAGGTTCTTGTTCCTGAGAGTAGCTCCTCAGTGTTTATCACCATATAAGCTCATACCAATAACAAACTTACGTCTCTAAGGTGCTACTGGAAGGAATTTTTTTATTTTGTTTTGACTACGGCAGACCAACACGGCTACCTACCTCTACCTTGTGTGGTCATTGTCCAGACTTGCCAGAAGTAATGGCTGTTTATTAATTGAGCAGAGCAGCCTTTGGCCTATGAGATGGAGATTAACTGATTCTGCTGTTAGATAACAATCATAATCTGCCACAAAAATACAAATTGTGGACTGTTGGGAAGTTTATGTTACACTTGACATCAAAGTCATATAGTTTCCCATTATTGGACTTTTAATGTCAGAAGACAGACTTTATGTGGTTTTTTTATTAAATTCAGTTTATATTTTAAGAAAGAAGACCTATGTTTGTGTGAGTGTGTATCTTATGTGTTTAATGTATGTATAAATACACGAATTTGTGCATTGCATGTGTGTTTACATTTAGAAAAAATATATATTTTTATCCATCCTGTGTCATAGCTGATTTTTGTTTTTATTTTAGGTTTCCATAAAGTAATGGAGGGGATCCAAAAAGCCACTGAACTTGGGTATGATCCTGTTAAGGTGAGAATTATTATCTTCTTGATACATGTTTGTGGCTGGTATCACTGTTGCTGAATAAAAAATGGGAAACACAACTGAGTGTAGAGGCTCCATCCAGATAATTGAGTTCTGAAATAAATTCTTAATACCCAACTTTAGGGTTTTCATTAAAGAAACAAGTAATGGGGAAAATGTTATTTTGCAGTGATAATCCTTCTGAGCTTTTATCTTGATTTCCACTTATTCTGTGATGTGCATGATGTTGCCATGGACATATTCAATTTAATCAGCTGGCTTTTCCTTCCTCCTAGGTGAACTGTGTAGTTATGAGAGGTCTTAATGAAGATGAGCTGGTAGATTTTGTGGCTCTGACAGAGAAGCAGCCCCTGGATGTGCGCTTCATAGAATACATGCCCTTTGATGGTGAGCATTTCAGCCAACCTGGCTGTACTTTGGCTGAGAAAATGGATGGTGCTGAAGTGAGCAATTCCCACTTCTCCAGAAGTTGGTGATGTCGACCGAGGAGATGTCTGCAGTTTCTGTGGCCTGAGAGCTTTCTTGTTTGAAAGGGGACAAACAAAAATTCCGGGGAATGCTTTATTTGTACTTTCTGTGTGATCCCAGACAGAAAGTAACACGTCACAAAATAAGCTTCTGTTGCACTCTCACTGCCGCACACGTTGCTCAGCAATATTGGTTCTCCTCTCATTCTAGGCAACAAGTGAACTTCAGGAAAATGTGAGCTATAAGGAGATGCTCGATACAATCAAGCAGAGGTGGCCAGGACTGGAAAAAGTGCCTTGTGAAGAAGCCTCTAGCACTGCTAAGGTGATTAAGCAATGACTTAAGTGAAGGAAAGTACTTGTAATCTGTTTTTAGATCATCCTGTGACAATTGCATATTCTGTTTATGTCTTTATATTTTTATGTATTTGGGGTTTGTTACTAGCTTCCATTTTTCAAATACTTAAAACATACAGAAAAACCAGGTAGCAGTGAAGGAAAGTGAAATGCTTTTAAGAAGTGGAAATCAAGCATGGAGAAAATAGAAATCCTATCAGAATTATTAATAGCAATAGTGCTTCATAGGCTGCAATTTGTGAAGTATGACCTCAAAGGATTTCACATAAGAATCTTTCTAGGTTTGCTGGGGGAAAAAAACATTTTCTTGTTGATGTCTGCTACACATTGAGAGTTTTATGCATGTATTTTGTTGCCTTTACATGTGCATAGATTATGGAATCCATGACCAATTGTGATTTTTCAGAATTTATACACTTGACTAATATAGACCAAGTCCAGTTGTTATACATGATCTACAGATGGTTACTTTCTACACCAAAACTTGTTCCTTGAACAAGTTTTAAAGTAAACGTCATCTCGTCGCATTTTGCTGAAATGCCACGAACGATGTGTTGTGGAATCTTCCGTTTGCACACATATTGGGGCAAAACTCGCACAACCAGATTTTATAGGGAAATGTTGGGACGAAGATAAGACGCTCTGTAATTCTGGCAGCTACTCCTAATCAGATGTGTGGCCATACATAGTGAAAGAGTGATACAGCCATGGAGAGTTTTTCATTTTTCAGCATTGGTTTCACACATATGTACTGAACAATTTTTCAGTTTGTGGTAAGATTTCCTTATGGCAACTTACCTTGGATTTAGCCTGTGCCGTATCTTCATCTCTTCAGTGGCGGAGGAAGGGGGGTGCGGGCCACCCTGGGTGTCATCACTGGGGGGGGGGTGAGAAATGACAAAAATGTGAGTTTTAAAAAATAATAATAAAATTGTGCTCATAAAACTTTTAGTTCAGTCAACAAATGTAATGAAATGCGGCTGGCACTGGGCGCCACACCGCGGAGGCCGGCACTTACCCGGGGCCTGCAGTGTGCCCGAGCCACGCGTCTCTCCTGGAGTGACGTGGTGGCTTGGAACCTGCAGGCTCCACGCTGCCTAAATGGCAGCGTGGGACTTGCGTCTGCCCTCTACCTCTTCCTCAGCTGCCCTACAGCTGACGGGGAGGCGGTGGAGAGGCTCCATGCAGTGTGCCCCGCCCCCAACTGCAGGACGCGCATGCCGCACCCAGCACCTGAGCGGCTAGCTACGCCGCTGCGTCTCTTACTCCAGTTTTCATTAACTGGAATAGGGCATTGCTGAAGCCAGTTTAGGTTAGATATCAACGAAGATGTGCTTCAACTCTCTCTCTGTTTTCTCTTTCTCAATCCATGGCTGCGTCACAACAGGCATATAAGGTGCCGCATTTTCAGGGACAGGTCAGCTTCATCACCTCAATGTCTGAACACTTCTGTGGATCCTGCAATCGACTGAGGATCACAGCTGATGGAAACTTGAAGGTAGGAGCATGATGTTATTCACCAGCTTCACCTGGGCCATTAGAGTGCTTACTAACAATGATTACCATATATACTCGAGTATAAGCTGACCGAATATAAGCTGAGGCACCTAATTTTACTACAAAAAATCCGGAGAAGCTTATTGACTCGAGTATAAGCTGGGTATGCGTGTGTGTGTCGTGGCAGAGGAGGAGGAGAGAGCAGTTGGAAGTACTCTTTCTCACTGCTCTCTCCTCCTACCCTCCATCTTTGCCGCTGTCGGTGGCAGCAGGGAAGGAGGAGGATGGAACAGCTGGAAAGGGATCTTTCGGGCTGCTCCCCCCACCCACGGCCGCCGCTCACAAGAGCAGGGATCATAGCTGCGTTTGGGAGAGGCACAGCGCAGCATTATCTCACAACCGCGGCTCCGATCCCTGCCCTTTCAAGAGGTGGGTGACTATGGCAGGAGCAGCAGCCCGAAAGTGCTCCTTTCTTGCCGCTCCTCCCCCTGCCGCCACCCACCTCACTTGAGTATAAGCCGAGGGCGGCTTTTTCAGCACAAAAAATGTGCTGAAAAACTTGGCTTATACTCGAGTATATGCGGTATATAACCTGCATCAAGTGCGCACAAAGTTGCCATTGCATCCAAAATGGACCAGAAGTCATTGGATGCCTAGTTAGACTCACGCGGTAAATCAAATAACAGTCCCTGTTGGATCCTGTTGTAGATTTTTGTTTTGCTGTTGGAAAGAACAACTGTGTCTTTTTCCTTGGCTCTCGGTGTCGCAGAAACTGCCTTGTTTTCATAATGCAGCATATTTGAGCTGTTAAACTAATTGGTGAGAAGTCTGTGAAGATAAACACATTGTGTAGCTTTTTTATGTTAAATCCTCTCAAATTGGCAGCAGGAATGCTACTCTCGGTAATGTGACTGGGAGGGTGTGGGTTTTCTCTTTGCCAGTATCCAGTTTCATTGATCTGTCAAATCAGACATGTGTTTCACAGACTGAATTGGGGGTGGGGATGGGGGTGGGTCTAGGAGGAAGAACGCTTCCTGCCACGTTATGCTTCCTGCCATGTTGTGTTTTGTTTTTTTTTTAAATTAGCTTTCAATTAAATATTGGCACTTCCCACCCAGTGGTGACAGCCTTGCTTCCTGATCCCTGCCCTTCAAAATTTTCTGCAGTTGAAAAAGTGATGGCTATTGCCTTCAAATGTCCCCTTGACTACCAAGCCCCACATGGGGGCTGATTCACTTTTGGGCAGAGTATAATTAAAGACTGATCTGGAGATAAAAACCTTTTGAGGATGTTTTCATGCCATCAAAGTTGATGCATCCAGGCAAACAGGGTTACCGGTATATGATTCTCTCTCCTCTCATCTTTTTTTTACAGGTGTGCCTTTTGGAAATGCAGAAGTGTCCTTGCGAGATCACTTACGATCTAACGCCACAGAAGAAGAATTGGTTCAAATCATTGGGGCAGCTGTTGGCAGGAAAAAGAAACAACATGCAGGTATTTCGTTTTACGATTCCCCCCCCCCACCCCCAAGTAGTATAGGCTGCATTGTGCACTTCATTTAAGAGCAATGCACTGCCATGGTGCCTAATAAAATTATGACCATAGGATTTTTATCTATCTCTCCATCTATTTCTGTCTGTCCTGCAGTCCTACCAATATTTTTTTTAGCATGAGAGGATCCTGTTTTATGCTGAAAGTGTTATGTGCATCTTAAGCGGCTGCTGGTCACATTATTTACCTGGTCACACATTTTCCACCTAATTTTTAGTCCCACATAGCAACACAAATACAGCTGGTTATGTTGTGACAGTGTGAAAGTTTCAGTTGTTGCAAATGTGTATTCAGGAATTTTCCTGTGTTTTAGTTGCTCGATTTGCCTAGTAGGTGGCAAATAAATGCTACTGTTGACCCAGGGATCTGGAAGCCTGGAGTGGTAGGCAGGCAGAGTCAAAAGAAACAGTATGTGGCCTCTATTTAACCAGGAATAGGGGGTCCATTTTCCTTTCTTAGCAAAGGTTTCTACACCTTCATGCCTTTTATAAATTAGCCTTATTGTCAAAGAGATGACACCAGAGCCTTTGGAACCATCCAGAATTCTGCCGCCAGAAGACCCAAACCTTATTATATTTGTTTTTGAGGTCGAAGGTGAACCTCTGTAGGGAAACATTGATAATTCTGAGGCACATGCCTGGCTTTCCTAGAGCCCTGCCATTTCAGGTCCTGTTGTGCCATTCTACCTTCTCACCCAATCCTTCTCCACTAGTTTGCTACAGGAACCTGGCTGCCCATTTCCCATGCGAACTGTTTAACAGCAGTTCTGCTTCAGGAGGTTCAGACTGTTTCCTTTTTCAGTTAAAGGATGTTAAAGAAGCCCATTTCTTGGGATGAATTCTTCACCTCTGTGCTTCTGAATACTTTTTCCTTATCGGGACTGGCTAACTAGATGTCTTGAGTGCAAACATCTATGCTATTCCTTGCACTTTACAAGTACTGTTTCCATTTACAACGCAAAGCCAATGTGACTTAAAATCCTCAGCACCCTCTGATTCTTGCCTATCTCTCCTTTATTTTCCCCCAGGCATGTTCAACATTTCCCAGATGAAGAACAGGCCAATGATCCTCATTGGTGGGTGACCAATCAGTACGTAATAAACCATATCACAATGCTGTATTTACATTTGCCCCTTGGGGAAAGAAAACAGTCTTTTCCTAGGCTGAGTGTGTTTGAATTTTTAAAAACAGCTCACAATGAGAAATCGCATGTTGCTTGGCAAAAACACTCGCCATCTCCTTGGCCATTCACTTCCACCTTTTGCTGAGTGTACAGCTTGTTTATTCATGCTCATGGGGGTTTATGAGCTGCCTGTCTTTTTCCTCCATAGCCTGTAGGTAAGCAGTTTATAGTGAAGGGGTGCCTCATTCTCTCTGTGTTCTTATCGGCCTCTTTAAAATTGGGCGCATTGCCAGAATTACATAGTTGGGATTTGGGTAACTTGGGAACGGGAACAATTAGCTACTAGCACTTCCACAGCATGGGAGAACTATGTGGTAAGCCAGTACTCATCCCACTGGCGCTCTATTGAAATAGGTTTGGGGACTTGCTTGTAATTCAACAAGACGTTTTGGGGAGAGCGAAGGAAGCTCAATGCAAAGATGGGACCCCTCTAGCTGGCTTTGGAATGGCAGGCAGGCTGCCTACAGTCTGTTTACGCAGCTAAGAACTGGATTGAGTCTGTCAAGCGTGCATTCGGCATCTCGGGAAATCTAACCACTGGCATTCTCTGTACAAACAGTCTGGTTTCTGTGACCAGAGTTGAGCCAGCTTTGTCATGACATGCAGGCTAGCCGAGGTATATGGAGAATGACTAGAAGGGCCTCCTAATTTGGACTTCAGGCTGATTGCATGGTTCCCCCGAAAGCCAGGCTAGCATGTAAACAGGCAGAAGGAAGCGGCTGGAGAACACACCAAGGAGGTGTTGAGGGAACGTGGCCTCCACTGCCACTGAATGCTGTGTAAAGAATTAGTTGTGCTGCTCTGCTGCCTTAACATATTTCCACGCTTCCCTTCACTGCTTTAACAGGATTTTTAAAAAAGCGATCTCATTGTTTCCCTTTGACATCTTGCTTCACGTAGGCTCATTGGCAGGAGAGTGTGCGGGGTTGGGGGATTTTGGCAATTGCAAAAAGCAAAGTATAATCTATACAGCATAGAGTTAATGAGGACTGAGTTGGCAGCGCTGGATTCTAGAGTATAGTCTTTCTAAGCCCTCATTTCCCTAATCTGTATGTTATGCTTCTTCCTCTTCCTGCATGTATATGCAGTTGTAACCAGGCAGACCTGGAAGCACACTCCCCGGCCCATGATAGAATGTATATTCACTGTGCCTTATCCCTTGCAAAATACTAGGGCAATGCTTCTCCCCCCTTCCACTGCTAGGATAGCCATTGCGGCTAACTCCTCTCCCGTCACATAAAATGGAAAGCTAGCCGCTATATTTCAAGCTGTCTGAAATTTGAAGAGGCCATCTGGAAAAAAACCAGAACATGGGTGCACATATAGCATAGATTTGCTGGCAAGTGAACTGGAGAGAGTCCAGTATGGTTGGAGGCCTGGCTCTATTGTTTGCTTAACCTCACATTTAGTCCCAGACCTATGGAGAAGGGCAGGATTTCCCCTTCAAATTCCACCTGGTATTTGGTTGCAAGTGGCACCTAAGTAATATTTCCCCATTCCCCCCCCCCCTGCTGTTATGAGTATCCTGGACTGCAGGTCTCTTTGTCTGGCCCTTGGGACTCTCCTCAGGCCATTCCCCACTCATGGTCCCTGCCTTGCAATCTCCTTTAATGTGTCCTTGAAATGTGAGGATGCCTCTTATTTATCTGGATAGAGAGAGGGTGTGGGTGTGTGTGGGTGTGTGGGTGTGAGAGAGAGAGAGAGAGAGAGAGAGAGAGAGAGAGAGAGAGAGTGAGTTCTGGCTCTTCATGGCTGGAATGTAGACTACTGTAGAAAAGCAAGCATCACATCCATAGCTCCTTAGAGACCAACTGAGTTTGTTCCTGGTATGAGCTTTCGTGTGCATGCACACTTCTTCAGATACTTCTTCTTCAGCTATCTGAAGAAGTGTGCATGCACACGAAAGCTCATACCAGGAACAAACTCAGTTGGTCTCTAAGGTGCTACTAGAAAGAATTTTCGATTTTGTTTTGACTATGGCAGACCAACACGGCTACCCACCTGTAACTGATCCATAGCTCCGCCCACCTTTGCCTTTGCACACACACACCCCGGGCATGCCCTCTCCAGCCAGCTGCCTATGAAGGGATGCAGCCCTTGGATGAAAACCACTTCCCCACTCCCATAGCACTGCCTACTCACGTCACCTATAGGAAATTCCCACAGATCATTTGAGCATGTGGCAGGCATCTTCCATCACTTTTTCAGCATTCTTGGTCCCTGGTTAGGCAACCATGATGAAATTTTAACACACACACACCCCAACCTCTTTGGCTGGCAACATTCCAAAATGTATTTGGAACCTCTTCTTCTGAATTAATTTGTCTTGTGTTGGGAGAGGAGGAAGTGATATTCAGAATCTTGCAGAGAATTTGCAGTCCAGGGGAACCGGCTAAGAATACACCCATCGTTATTTATTTGTGGGGCAACTGGCTGTAAATCCATGGTGAGGAAAATGGTGCCAGTCTTTTTTGAAACATCAAGCCCTGCACTGTTGGACCAAACATGTTAAAAAGTGGTGCATTACTTGCAATATGAGCTTCCTGGTGGAAGGCAGTTGCGCTGCAGGAGTGTGTTTTTGCAGCCCAGAATTAGAGCCTCCTGAGTGCTCCAGCGTTTCTAAAAGAAGGGACACATTCTCTTATATGAAAAGACGTTGAATCCTTTGTAAGGATTCATCTTAAAGACATAGCTGGTCTGTGAGCTGAACTGCACCAAGCCTTGCCTCATCGCTCTGCTGCTGGAAATGAAATAGGACTGCTGGGGGAACAGAAGCTTCCCAGGGAAGCAGGAAAAAAAGCATGTGCTGAGACTTCTTAAAGGTACACATCATTAAAAAGAGCTTTGGCTACTGCTTTACATCTCTCCCCCCCCCCCATCTCCCTCCCTTGCTCATAAAAGAATTGCTGCCATTATGTTTAACAGGCTCCTTTTGACTTGGTCCTTGGCACTGGACACTGGAATTGCCACAGCCAAGGGATTAATGAGAAGGGCAGAGAGGGCTGGTTCCCAGTGGACTTGGAACTGAACCTGGCAAAGCTCCCAGCCAGAGCAAAGGTAACGCGTGTCAGCAAGGGAATCTGAGCTTGCCGCAGCAAAGCTCCAAACATGACGTGTCTGTTGTTAACACAGCGAGAGCTGGCAACAGCAAGTGACTCCTTTTTATTGTAGTCGCTTAAAGTTTGGGCTACTGCTCCAAAAGGAGTAAGTCTATGTTGCAGCTTCCTTTCCCATTCTCGGGACTTGGAAGAAGGAGCAGGCAATGGCTTTGCATCAGGAGTAGTGTACTGTAAAAAGCCTATGACGGCACCACAATTCATCGTACTTACTCTTAGCTCAGTTTAATGAGACACGGCTTCGAGCTTGACAGCGTGGCATCTCGCTTTCTGAATCCCAAGGGTGTGTTTGGGGGAAGGTCTGTAGCTCCGGGATAGATATCAGCTTTGCTTGCAGAAAATCCCTGGTTCCTTGGTGTCTCCAGGTACAGCTGCTAATGTCCCCTGCCTGAAAACCTGGATAGCTGGTGTCAATCAGTGTAGAGAGTATTGAACTTGATGGACCGATTGAGTGAACATGAGGCAGCTTCCTATGTTCCTAAACATATGCATGACCATGAAACTAGCTGCCTCGTGAGTGATTGTAGGTCAGTGATGGCCAAACATGGCCCTCCAGCTGCTTTTGGACTACAACTCCCATCATCCCTAGTTAACGGGACCAGTGGTCAGGGATGATGGGAATTGTAGTCTCAAAACAGCTGGAGGGCCAAGTTTGGCCATCACTGTTGTAGGTGAATATATTTATGTGGGCTACAGTATAGAGGGCTACACAGATAGCTTTCCCACCCCAGGCCACCAGCCTTCTAGCCGTCAAGCAAGCTGCTTCTCAAACAATTTTAGAAGGGATATTTGAGATTGTTGGGTCAAGCCCTTGCTCAGGGCAGGAATCTTGCAACTACAGAAACTTTGCCAGACACGGAGCCTCTGCTGGAGTATGTCCAGTGGGGAGCCCATCACCTCTCTAGGTTCTTGCCATTGGGAAGCATCTCCTAATGTTTAGCAGGAGATCCCTTCCCTGCAATTTTCATCTGCTAGTTCCATAATTGCCCTCTGGATGTGTGAAATAGAGAACAAGTCTGCTCCATCTTTTAAGTGGCAAGTCCTCTTGACATTTGAGTGCAGCTATCATGTTTCCTGTTAGCCTTCTCTCCTCCAGGCTAAACATGCCCAGATTTTTCAATCATTCATCATGGACCTTGGTTTCTAGACCTCTCGCCATCTGGTTGCCCTCCTGTATGTTTCTCGAGGGCTGCAATTGCTATTCAGACAAAGTCAAAAGCGTTTTTGGGTGCATTCAAATGGCTGGGTACAGGGAAAGGTGCTCTCTGCCTTTCAGTTGCAGTGTGCTGAAGCTTAGTAGTGGAGTCTTAGTTTTGTGCATGAGTTCATGCACAAATTAGAAGCTGGCCTCTTATTCACAATCCAGTGCACCCTTTAGATTCTTCATGGATGCTCATACTTATTCTTTTTTAAATATGCTGATAGCCCTTGTGACCATGAAGAAAATTGTTTTAAAATGGCACCATTATCTGCTTGAGATTTGATATATGTGGAGCTTTTTAGAGACAGAAACTGGAGCATGTCATTCTGCATGCTCCATCCTTCCCCACAGACCCATTTAGTTCCTGTTCATTCTTGCACTGCAGATTCTCACTAGTATTCCACGAGTCAGCATTTCTTTCCACACTTCTTGTGTTCCGTTAGATGATTCTAGAATAGGGAATAAACTACTAGCTTTTCAGAATGGCTTTAGTAGCCATAATTTAGCCCTGTGCTGAAAATTTCTTCCACCCCCCCCCCAATCATTCTCTTGTCAAGTGATCATAAAAGAAAGTGCATTTGAAAATTATCAAAGAGGAGGGAAAATGTGGGTGAAATTCTGATGGGTGGGGGTACGGGGGTTTTGCTGGACTGAGGGATTTTGTGGGTGTCTTTTCATTCTGCAAGTCAGCTCTGATTATCTGCCTTCTGCAGCGTTCACATGTGCCTGTGTTTCCTGAAAACTTTGACATCAGCAGCTGATCTTTCCTGTAAATGTAGAAGGACAAAGAGGCTATCTCCCATCCCCCTGACAACCATTCATTAACTTTTTTAAAAAGTGAACCATTTTTACTTTTAAAGAATTGGTATGAAAATAATATTTTTTAAGTGGTCAAGGATTCCCTTGTAAATAGAAGCAGCAAACACACCAGCCTGCCCAGCTGCCTGCACTTCAGCTGAAGCCCAGGTAGGTAACTCCTGCCGTGGAGCTTTTTCAGATGAGGAAGTGCTGGCAACCAGGGAGACTGCAGGGTGCTGGAGTAGTGGAAAGAAAACACAGCTCCTTCATCCACCTCACAATAATAAAGTCTGCTCAACCCTGCACTCACAACTCTAAAGCAGCCATCAAACGAGGCCTTAAAATGGAAGCCCATTTTGTGGGGGAAGAAAACTTTTGAGAAATCGAACAGGTTTCTGCACAATGCTACCATGTTGGAGCAGAACACTCATGGAGTATAATTCTGCTCTGTGATAGAATTTGGCTTTCCGGATTGGTGGATTTCTTCAGTTTGAGCCTCAGCTGCTTCCAGTGCCCTGCAGGCCAGCACACACCTACTCAGTTTCATGTACCTGAAAGCAGCTGCTTTCTAATAACTGATAACTGGCCTGGCAAATTAAGTAAATTTCATTATCTAGATGGGTATTCATTTTTCTTCTTCTCTCTCTCCTCTCTCTCTCTCTCTCTCATTTGTGGGGGTTATAGAATTCTTTGTAAAATTCCTAGTAGCTTCTCTCATCCAACAAACTTAACAACCCTGTGTTTTTTTATTTCCCTAGAGGCAGCATCATGGTCGTTCCCACTGCTCCAAGATGCCCTGCAGGACCGAACTTGTTTAAATGACGGGAGCCACAGAACTGGCCACTGGCTGACTCCAAGAGCAAGTTTATACAAACAGATGGGGAAGACATTCCAGAAAAATGTCTTTATAGGACATCATGCTTTGCCAGGAACTTGTTCAACAGGACAGCTTGCAGCAGGAATTCTGCAAGCTCAGCTCCGCAGCCATTGCTTTTGCCAAAAGAACTTGAGCTCAACTTTGGCAGCAAAGTGCCTTAGGACAGGAACTTCTCTCCCTCAGCAGGCTTTTCACATGATTAGAGGCATTCACTCTGGGGTGACCAGGAGCGAAGCAGAGGAGAAGAACCAGGGACCTCTTCCCAGCGGCCAATTTCTTAGTGCCTCAGATCGTCTAACCCACATTGACCAGGAGGGCCGTGCCTCCATGGTGGATGTGGGCAGGAAGCCCGATTCTGAACGGACTGCAGTGGCCAGTGCTGTGGTCCTTCTGGGTGATAAAGCATTTGCCTTGGTGCAACAGAACCAAATGAAAAAGGGGGATGTGCTAGCAGTTGCCCAGATAGCTGGGATTCAGGGAGCCAAGCTGACCAGCCAGTTGATTCCACTGTGCCACAACGTCCCACTGAGTCTGGTGGATGTCTCCCTGAGTCTAGATGAGAGGAGGCATGCAGTGGTGATTCAGGCTCTGTGCCGCACCTATGGGAAAACCGGTGTGGAAATGGAAGCCTTGACTGCTGCCAGCCTAGCTGCCTTGACCGTCTATGATATGTGCAAAGCAGTTACTCGTGACATGGTCATTGAGGAGGTGAAACTGCTCAGCAAGAAAGGAGGGCAAAGAGGAGACTTCCAGAGAGGCTAACATAGGTCTAAAGTTTTCAAACCAATGCATCACTTGCTGGTCATCAAAGGCAGCACCATCGCATACTAGGAAGTGGAGATCTAGCTGCTGGGAATTACAAAGCACAACTTCAGTTATCGATCATTCTTGCCAGTGGACTGGCAGCTGTTTTAATGACTTGACTTACCTGTATGAAACAGACATCGTTCATCTCATTTGCCTGCCTATGTAGTAAATGGGCTCCTTGGCAGTAGTGTTGAAGTTCTCATCTTCCTAGGGTTTATTTGGCTTGCTGAAGTGTAGCTGTACTGAGCAGCTTAATTATTCTCAGTGTAGAAGGCTACAGTCCCCACTATTCATGGCTTTCCATCTTTTGGCACCAGCACTAAAATATGTGCATAATAGTTTTCCACTGGTGTAGAATAATTTGATCCAGAACTAGGAATTCAGGCAGAGACCAAAAAGAAAAAAGGTGATTAGAATTTTCAAGCAAGTGAACAATGATTTTTAGTACTTGGGCCTAACACTGGAAAACATATACTATTTTTTACCACTTCGGCCAAATAATGCTTCGGTACGGTGAGAATAGGCTACATTTCATCCTTGAAAATGGAAATCAGGTGTTTGTCAACTGAGAAAACTGATGCTAAATGCTCAAATTAGTCCCAGTAATGCTGTGAGACTCTTGCTTCCAGTGGTGTTGAATGTTAATGGGGCATTTTAATTCTCACAACAGAATTGTGCCGAACACGGCTACCATTTATCTTCCAATCATTAAATGTTCTGGAAATAGGTCTCCCTTCATCAAAAAATTTTTTTTGAAGCTATAGGCTTGTTTCTTTTCTGGAAGATACTGGAAGGAATACAATTTTGGGATACACACTCCTTTGTGCCGAAACCAGTCACTGGGCTACATTTCTGTCTCCACTCCAAAACATTTCCATCCTGTTTCTATAGAACCTGCTGGATCACCAAATTCCCCAGGCTCTTCAAGGTAGCGTTCAAGATGATGGAATCCTATGTGAGTAGCACACTAAAATGGCAACAAATATAGGGAAACAATGTCTTCCAATTCCCCCACATAGAGTTAATGATGGTGTTAGGATGTAAGGATTTTTAGGGCAAACCCAAGTGTCTTGAATTGGGAAAGCTCATTCTGAGCATTCTTGGCTGTAAAATTTCATCAGCAGGACTTAATGTTTAAATGCATCCTTCTTACACATACTGACCCCCAACTTCACCACATGCCCCCCTCTCATGTGTGCAGAGCAGTGCGTGCACATTTTTGCCTTTAGGAAAAGCAATGATCATCCTGTTTATTTTTATTTTTTGCGAACTCCTTGACAATTAAACTTCAGAAGTGACATTTTAAAAACTTACAGAATATAAGCTTGGCTTTGCATTTTTAATACTTCTGCTGGGTTTCCCCTCTTTCTTTCTTTCTTTGTTGTTCTGAGGATATATGAAAATTTGTTTCAGTCCTGCAATGTACCTGCTTATCGTTTTCAGATTGTGTCAGGAATCTCATTTGACATTTGAAATTGCATTCTTTGGCCTAAGATTGCCGCACCATAAAATAAATGCCTTCCTTGGATGGGGTCTTACAACATCAAAAATCTGCCACATCCATCAGAAATGCCTCCTATACATATCCCTATGAAAAGAATAAGCACAGGAATACAGCTGGGACTTGTGTAATATAAGATGTTTTCCGGTGGGTCTTCTGATATACCAGGCATTGCTGGAAGGCCTAGGGATGTTAGGAAACTGCTCCAATCTAGTTTAAGTCGATAACAAAAGAGAAGTTTCCCATGTGAGTGTCTCTGTGACTTTTGCACCTTCGGCAATATTTGGCATGCGAGCTAATGTAGATAACACAGTAAACCGAGACAATAATACAGCTCCCACCTACCAAGTGTGAAGGAGTTTCTTTCTTTTTAAAAATGGAACTATATGTAAGGTGTACATTTTGGGGGTTTTCGCTTTCCAGTTGTAAAGGCATAGGCGTGATTTCTTTTTAAAGGACTTGGAAATTAACTTTATCTCAACGAATGGAAAACTTGCTACAAATGCTGGTTCTGAATACATTTGTGTTACCAGTACTTTCCAAAAAACTATCCAATAATTGAAAACAGGGTATCCAGAAGTGGTTTTGTTACAGTTGCCCCCGAAGCTTGTCTGTAGGGGAAAAGATTGGGGCTTCATGCTTATGGGTTTGGCAAAATGGCTTTTTTGATCCATTTTTAAAGGAGGTCATTTTATATTTTATATTTAAAGTGAGTTGTTAAGCACATTTTTGTGTGTGCCGTAATCAAGCACTATATGATTCTTGGATACAAGTTTGGTATGTTTTCTAGATAACAGTGTACTTGGGATATAATGATTTACGCACAGATTTACTGAAGCACTGAGATTTTATTTTATTGCTCTACTACACTTTTAATAAATAACAATTGCAAACAATGAGAGTATGTGGTCTTCATTATTCAGATATCTGTCTACTTTCTTTATGGATGAAATGTTGTACATGGAGGAGGGGTCATTTGGAATGAGTGGGAATTTTCATAGAAACAAGAAAGTTTAAACTTACAATCACTTTTTTATGCAAACAGCTCTGTTAGATTCAACCGAAAGTCCATCTAGTTCAGTGGCCAGCCAAATGTGTCTGGGGGAAGCCCACAAGCGTACTGTGAGCAATGGAGTTCTTCTGTTACTTCCCAGCAACTGGTGTTCAGAAACATGCTGCCTCTGTTACAGAAGGTAATATATAGCCATCATGCCTGCTAGCTATTAATACCCTATTCATTGTTGGTGGCGCTCACTACCTGTACATCTTGTGATGTCAAATTCCATATCTGAACTATATGCTGTGTGAAGAAGTACTTCCTTTTGTCTGGCCTGAATCTCCCACAATTCAGCATCATTGGATCCTAGGATTATGAGAAAGGGTGGGAAAATTCTCCCTATGTGCTTTCTTCACACCATGCCTAATTTCATTGTTTCAAAACGTACTATACCATGTCCACAATAAACCAGAACTATCTTCTTTTCCATTAGGCTTGATGTCTACAACCAGGCAAAATAAACATGAAAGGGGGATTGATGACATAAGGGGAGGGTTCATTAACAATAGGTGTTCAAATGGGTGAGCTTGGATAGTTGACTTGGGACTTGATAAAATACCAGCAATTAAATTTGTGGGATGCATGGAAAAGCACAAGGAGGAGCCTAACAGGGTTAAGAAGGGATGGTGAGGGCAGAAATTGTAATTTGAAAAGTGCTTATCCCAGATTTCTGCAGACTTCTCTAAGCAATGTGTTACTAGTTCTAGGGAATAAGAAAAGGGCTGGTAATATTTGTGTTGTGCTAATTATAGCAAGAGGAAGAGCAAGACACAAAAGAAGTGAAATGATCTATATACTAATGTTCCAATATCTATGACAGTTATTCTTGTTTGATTCTGAAGTAGCTTTCTCCTCCTTTTTCAGGGGTTAAGGACGGTTGGATTAGGGGCGTCAAGATTCCGAGGGCAGCTGCTGACGCCACGCGGTAAACAAAATTACAGATTAATTTTAGCATTGTTGATTAATTAACAGGATAAGCTGTTGTGTTTTTCTGAGATCTCTGGTGGTATGGCTGAGTAAAACCAGACTGGGTAAATGGCCAGATTATTCCTTGAGTGTTTTACATGAATGGCACATTTTTTTTTTTTATCCTGAAAGTATGTGCTGTTTTTGCTAATGTTTTGGACAGAGTGCCCTGGTTTCCTTTTACAGACCTCCAGGCCAATGTCCTTTACTTCAGGAAAGCAAACAACCCTGCTTCCCCTCAAGATTTAAGCTTCAATAATCTGTGGCTCTGCAGCCAAGTCATGGTACTCAACAGAAATATTAGAAGTTGTAACTGTGTGTGGCATTGGTTGTTGGCACAGATCGACGAGGGGAAAGGGGAGGGTGTCCGCAGAGTTTTACCGAATGAACATGACTGTGGAGAGGTGATAACTCTTGCTACCCACAAAGTCTCGTGTCTCCTATTCTGGCTGGCAATTTGAGAGACTCCGTTCTGCCCAAATCTACTCCCAGTTGTGGTCAATGGAAAAGGCGGAATGCTGCCAGAGCCTCTGTACTTTTGAGTTCACAGAGAATTCAGGCAAAGCTGTAAGAGTCCTGCTGGCACAGAAAGGCAAGTGCCTGGACAAACCTTCCAGTGGTTCAGAAATGTTCTTGACACGCAGTCAAAAGTATCGTACTTGCGCAGTAATGGGATATGTGAAGAACCACCCCACAGCAACGAGCAAAAGACACAAAGGACTACACAAATACCCTGTGTTAGTGGTGAGAATGTTGGATTTGGGTTTGGATAAGGGGCACATTTTATTGCCTGTGGAGCTGTAATTGTGTAACCTCTGAGGTAACCAACCATTGGTCTTCAGTGGTTGGGTTGTGATGTGACCAATGTGGGGCTACCCGAGAGGACTATTTCAAATAAAATTAGGAGCTGACTTCTGCTGAGATAGGAGACGAAGAGCCCTTATTGAATATATTGTCTTCCTGCCATTCCTTACCTGTTGTTCTAGACGCAGTGGTTGAAGTTGGTCTAAGCACTGGGCCAGATAAGATTCTGCCACCCTTCCACTATGAACTTTTATGCTATGTTTGTGATTTGGCCCATTCCCAATATAGTGGGGAAGAGGAGTGTTGGCAATTGCTTTACTGTCGGCTTACAATAACATCCAAAATCTCTCAGGGTGGTCCTGGCAGTGCCTCTAGAGTTCATCCTTCTAACACAAGACTAAGGAATCTGGGCCTTCTGCGGGGCTAGATCCTATATCAGCTCTGACCATTGGCTGTACAGGAGTAGGGCTGGTGGGAGTTGCAGCCCAACGACAACTGGAGAGCCATTGCTTCTTCAGCCCTTGGCTTTTTGAAATTAAAATTCTTAAGACTCCTTTCTCAGAAAGACTCGATGTGACGTACAAAAACGCAATAGATGTTTCAACAGAGCAGCGAAAGTAGTGATTCAAGCAGTGCCGTAATTGTTGCCAGTGCAAAGCAAGTAGAAACATTAATTGCACCTAGCCAATAAGGATAGTACAGTACTGGAAAACCAGCTAAAGAGGAATGGCATGAAAACACCCCTTCTTAAAACATAGATTTTAGTGCCTCCACTGGGTTCATTATTGCGTTTCTTTTCCTGGAGCCTCTGGCAAAAGTAGAGCCAGAAAGTAGAAATGGAAGGAGGCAGCAGCATTGCATCGCTGCTGTAGCAGCTGTGTAAAGTGGTTCCATGTGGATCGAACCAGGGCCTAACTTGCTGCTGTATTCATTGCCATGTGGTTCTGGGCAGAGATTTTACATCAACAAACTGTTATTTATTTACTTTAGAACGTGCATTCCATGGAAAAGATGCTCCAAGATAGTGAGATGGCTAAAATTAAATGCAGCTGGCAGAAGTGTGGAAGGTAGGGGGTGGGGAGAGATCCCTTTGGCGAAGAGAACAAGCATTGGCAAAGAAAACAACACAAAAACCCCACCATCGCTTCTGGAAAATTTCCCTGCTCCAAACTTGGTAGAATCATCTCTTGCCCTTTGCATAACCCTAGAATTTCAAGGACTTGTCTTGGTACAGTCTGTTGTACTGTAGAAAGCTATCCTTGCAGTACTTTAGGGTGTGATCCTTCTACTTGAGATCAATTATTTTAATCCAAAGTTGCCAGGTATTTAAAACCTGGGACTTGCAGATGCAAAACATATGCTTTGCCACTGAGCCGTGGCCCTTCCCTCCCATCTCCCCTTCTCAATAAACAAAGACCTGATTAGCATCTCTCATGGCAGATTTATCACTGCTACAAAATAAAAACAGCATCCTAATGACTGGAAGCTTCCTCTCTCCTCTCTTCCAGATCAAATGTTTTGCCAAATCACTCTCTTGGCCACAGAATAGAATGGAGATCCAAATTCTGTATGACAGAAGCTCAAATCCTGTGCATGGAGTTCATAATGCAAATTTGGGGAATCTGCTTTATTTGCGTAATTGATTCTGGTTGCCGTATTTTAGTGTGGCAGATGAGAATTGCTGTTTAACGTTTGTATGAGAGACACCGTGGTGGAGTGGGTAGTGGCAAACTAGGACCCCAAGTTCAAATTCCAGTCAGACCTGAAGCTCCTTGAATGACTGGCCGAAAGTTACTATATCCCTGCTTAATATACCTCACAGGTTTGTTGTGGGAATAATGGGGAGGGGGTAGAACTACCTGTTACCCCACGGCTTGCTTGAAGGAAATGATAGGCTAAAACGTCCTTTTACAAATGGTGAGAGAGATCATTCACTGTTTGGGAGATAGGTGCCATCTATATTCTGATGAAGCCCATTCAGGGACTTCACTGAAGAGACATGAGTGGTTGTCTAAAATCTGTGATTGGTTGGATAAATGCTGTCAAACTGAAGCTCAATGCAGATATGATGGATGTGTTAGTAATGGGTGTACAATACACCTCAGAAGAAGTCAAAGGTTGTTACTTGGGGGGAGTGCTTTTCCCCCTTAAAAATGTTTAGGGGTACTCTCATATTCCTACTCATATTGAAATACTGCCCCTCAATGAGGCCAAACTTAGATTCACAAAATGTTTAGGGGTATGCGTACCCCTGCACCCCCAGCATTCTTGTACCCACCTGTGGTCTGTTCTCCATCTTACATGCTGTGCACACTGAGAAATTCACAGGAGAACAAGGAGCCAGTCGCACTGACACATGCAAGCTATACTCACTTTTCCACTGGAGTATTGTAATGTGTGTTTTCAAAAAGTGTTTGGGGAATTTTGCTTGTGTGAAATGCAGCATCGAGGCTCTAGAAGGGCTTGGAATGGAGAATCTGGTCCTCCGTATTATTTTCATGTGAAGCTTTAAACAGCAGGAAAACAATATTTATTTCTGTGGCTGATAAGTAAGTTGCTGAAAAACAAAAATCAGGTAAAGGGGCTTATAAAGTAATCTTTCAGTCGGAAGAGCGAATTTTCGTGTAGAAGCAAATGTACGTTTTCTTCAGAACCTTTCATTTGTCTTGATGGAACATCTGGTTTGATCTGCCTCATTCCTTCTGATGTAGCATAGTCTGTATTATGATGGACTAGTACAGGAATGAGGAACCTGTAGTTGTCCAGATGTTTCTGGGCTTCACATCCCATCAGGCCCAACCAGCCATGGTCAATGTTTAGGGCTGATGGGAGCTGAAGTCCAATAACAACTGGTGGGCACAGGTTCCCCCAGCCCTTGGCTATTCTGGAAGGAAGAGGGTGTTGTCTGCAGACACCCAAAGCCACCATCTTCCAGAAGCTAAGCAGGGACTGCACTGGATAGGAGACCTCTGAGGTACTTTGGATTCCATGATGGAAGAAAGATGGAATGTGAATGTAATAAACAAATTTGGTTATGAACAGTAGAGGTTTGGATGAGATCACTGACAAATTCCTTTCAGGTCTATCAATCTGTGATTCAGACGCTATTATTTTTAGATAATCTCTCCTCCTGGGGTTCTAACAGGGCTGGAATGAATGTTCACCATATGTAAGTTTCGTCTGCCTTTTCTCCCATGAGAAAACCCTGGCCCATTCCACTTTTACACTGTGAAGCTTGTTTGATTGCCTCCCTTCCCTTTGCACCATTTGGATCTAGGTGTTTCTGGTTTGGGATAAAACCTAGACAGCTCAAATGGCTTCTGTGCCAGATTGAATTCCCCAGCTTCTCCTGCTATACTCCCATCCCTTTTTTCTTGCGGGATGGGGGGAGATTAATGGAGAACAGATAGGAGTTGGCAGCATCCACACCAAGAAAGAAGCTTGTTTATGAATGAGATTAAGATTGCCGGTTTGGAGTTTCTCCTTTTCACCCCATAGCAATGCTGGGACGTGCTTTGTCTGACTCCCACTACCCAGACTTGGCAGTTGGCAATAAATGATTGGACTTGCCAAGGGGAATGCAGTCAGCTGTGGTTGAAACCCCAGACTGCTCCATTTGGAGAGCAGTACTTGTGGTGAGCTGGTGCTTATTGAGAAGTTTCATTTTTGTTTCAGCTGAAGGGCAGGAAGGAGACCAGGATATTTTGCTCCAGATTCAAGATATGATTGTTAAGGAGCTGGGAAATCCATAAGGAATTAGATGCTATTCCAGCTTGCTAGGGGCATTCTTTGAGTAGCCATTTTGTGAACCTTCTGAGTGGTTTCCATAGCCAGCTGTGGTATTGTAGAACATGACAATAGTGAAGAGAGCAGCATGGGTGAGGGCAGAGAGAAATGGTCGGACGTTCATAGGTTGTCTGAAATAACCTGAGTCCTAAGGCTCCTCCCTCAACTGTCATCAAGCAGCAGCCAGCCATTGCATTTTGAACAAATACCTACATACACCCCTTTCTTACTATCAAGAAAATTATTTTCTACATTGGCAGCTGTTGGCTTTGCCCAGTAGCTTGTTGGTTGGGAAGTGCTTTAGAAGAAAAATGTTCTACTTGCCCGTGGACATGGTCATTAACTGCAGTGGTCTTACTTGCTTTGTGTATAAATGTGGCTGTACAATGACATATGAAGCACAGGGGGCAGGAGAAAACTCTAGTTCATCTATGGAAAACAAGCAGCCTTTTATTATTAGTTGTGATGTAGTTGTGTTGACTTCTGGTCCATGGTGTAGTTCCTGGTTCCATGGGGTCAGAAGAGTCGGATGCAACTAAACAACCTAAACAAAACCCAAGTTGTGTTGACATGATTTCCAGTGGATTTGTGGTGGGGCTGGTTTGTGTGGTGCTTGATTTCATTTGGTGAAATCAGTAATAAATCATCAAGAGTCCATCTAACAACAGAATGGACACCATGGGCCTGTGATTTTCCCCCATTCTTTGCATCCTTCACATGCCCCCAGAATCTGCTGCAAGATTGGGGATCCCCCAGAGCAAGCTGGAGAATTTAAAGGAGGAAAGCAAGGGGTGTTCCACTCTGTGAGTTGAAATCACATGCATAGCATTCAATTTTGTAAGCTGTATTGTAAAATGTGGAATAGAAATTAATGATGATGATTATGATACAATTAGTGTTGAAGTTGTGAAACAGCATTCTTCAATGGTTAGTGTCATACTTTTTCATATGTATTCTTTTGGCGTGAGGTGTTTAATGTTTTATTATGTTTTACACAAGCCGCCCAGCCAGAATGTGTACAAATATTTTATTTTATTATAGCACTATCCTACTTGCTGCATTGATGATGTAGACTTTAGCACAGGTAGAATCAACCCAATCTTAAGGTGTTGCTGTGAAATGAAGAATAAAATAATGCTTGTTTTAGTGAACATTAATGGAGTTTATTGCTTAAATTGTTTGGCTCACCGAACAAAATAACTCAGTGGAATAAAATAGGGGCAATATATCTTTAATTTTTTTTAGTATTACATTATATTCTTATAAAAAGGTGCAGATAAAAAGGATGCTACAGGTTTTGTACATTTAATTTCATTTATAATCTTAAATTGACCAACAAATGAGGAGACACCAAAGCATTAGAGGAGCAAGATGAAAACATGCAAGCACACACACACACACAGGTTTTCTTAGCAGTTCTTGGGCAGGGACACTTGCCAGGTTCATATACAAGATGGTGTAAGGCATATTAGTTACATCTTAAAATGGTAGAATTCCTCCCTTTATAAATGAAAATTCTGAGCTTAGAATAGTGGTGGCAACCTAACCTATACTACTGATTTTGATTAGTCAAGGCAGAATAATATATTTCTGTAGTGGGGAACATGCAGCCCTCCAGATGATGTTGGACTTCCATAAGCCCCAGCCAGCATGGCCCAGGGGTCAAGGATAATGGTAATTGTAGTCTAACAACACCTGGAATGTTCACAGCTCCCTTGCCCTTGATGTAGCTGGCTGTGTTCGTGGAACTAGCCCTTGAGCCACTGAGTTTGTTGCATAGAATATAAGGAAAACAGAAGGTGCACATCTTCATTCTACTGGGGGGGGGACACCAGATGCAAAGACTTTGCAGATACACCTGGAGGCACCTGCTTCTCTTGTTTAACACTGCTGCCCATTCTATAGCTCTGCTTTGTGATGAAAAGATGAAAACACACAAGGGCACTGAGAAACTGTCTGTGTGGTGGGCTGGCAGTGGCATATACTTTGGATAGATTTGTTTTATGGTTGCCGAAAAAGGTTGTTTGCTGTTGGGATGGGGAACCTGTGGTCCTCCAACTGTTATTGGACCACAATTCCCTTTGTCCCTGACGGCTGGCTAAGGCTGGAAGGCCACATGTTCCTCATTCTTCTGCAACAGGTTTGTGTGTGTGTGTGGTGCAGGGAGGGCCTCCTGAGCTTGACATCTTTCCTTCAGTGGAAGCCCGGCCCACTCACTTATCCTGCCTGAGTAGCGCCAAGTATGGAACTCTGCTTGCTCCGAATATACTGGTGCAGTCTCAATAGTCATGGCTGCAATGCGGTGTATACACAAAAATAGCAAACTAAAATAAGGCGAAATAAATAGAGGTGTGGCATTTACAGGGTTCCCCTAAAAACATTCCTAAAATTGTATTTTTTTAATTATTAGAACATTAAAAAAACAGAACTGCATACATCATGTACATAACAGAACTGTACAACAGATCTCCTTTCCCTTCATGGAAACTTATAAGATATAAACCTATTTCAATGGCTATTGGGCTATAACTTGGGGGGGGGGGCAGAAAGAAAAAGGTCTGCCCAAAGAAGTTGAGGTGGGCATGGAGAGCCACAGCTCTTCTGTAGGACAAGTGCTTAGATCTCCTTCACTTTGTTAAACGTAATACTTCTAAAAGACCTGCAAACATTATCTTCCAAATGAGAAATATCTCATTAAGCTCTTGCCATGGGTCCCCCCCCCCCGATTCTTGGATGAGCGGACTCAAACTTTGGTTTTTATTACCCCTTGCAAAACTTGGAATGCTTTTTCCCTGGGAAATGCTCCATTGGCTGGAAGGATCTAACCAACAGAGACTTCTAAACCTGAACTGCTACTGTATTGCCATCACTGTTAACTGGCAATGCATTTGGATTAGCACGCCCACCTGGGTTAGGAACCCATAGCCCAGTCCTAACATCATTGACACACTTTCCAACCAAAGTCACAGAAGAAGGTATGTTGTTGTAGATTTTCTATTTGTTGTCAATCACAAACATAGTGATGATCTTAAGTATTACAAAAAGTTGAAGCGCTAGATTTGAGAAGATAGAAAGTCCAGCTGCAGTCATTAAAACACTCCGGGATTTTGTGTTTTCAAACATTCTCTTGATCAGACTTCCCCAAACTGGTGCCTTCCCATGTTTTTACTACAATGTGCAGGAACCCCAGCCAGCACTGGTTGTAGCTGCTGGGAATTATAGTCTAAAGGGAGTTTAGTCTCCAGGTGCTGTTGGACTATGATCTCATCATCCCTGAGCACTGGTCCTGCAGCCCGACTAAAGAACTTGCAACTTATTTTCCAGAGGGAAAAAATGCTTTGGATTTAAGCTGATTCAGGTCTAATGCATTTGCTTTGATTTATTCATTTTTAAGTGATTGCTGCATGTCACAGGTAAGCTTCCTTGCCACCCAAATGAGGGGGTGCCCCTCTGAAATGGGACACTGACAGAGAGAGCCACCAGCTCCAGCCTGGCCCTCTTTCCGATTCATAACCAGAAAGAATCGGTGTTGTGGTAACGGCATCAGCATAAGACCAAACCACATTAACGAAACAGGTCAGATTATTCTCTTTTTTTCACATTCAGGAAGAGAGTCACAGATGAATCTAAGCTGGTGAATTGGGATTTATCCTTTGTAATTAATCTCTCTGCAGGCCTTAAGTCTTTAGAAACAAAGCAAGAGGGGAAAGACGGTGCTGAAAGAAAACAAATGTTTTATTCCGGGGGGGGGGGGATGTCTCTTATGCTTTCTGCAAACTAAACTCATTGTCTCCCCCTATGGCAAAAACGGCGTTTCCGTGCGCTGCTCTGGTTCGCCAGAAGTGGCTTAGTCATGCTGGCCACATGACCAGAGCTGTCTGCGGACAAACACCAGCTCCCTTGGCCTAGAGAGCGAGATGAGCGCACAACTCCAGAGTCGTCCACGACTGGACCTAACGGTCAGGGGTACCTTACCTTTACCTTATGGCACATATTGCTTCAGTCTCACTTGTACCAACATATTATCGCAGTACTACATCTCCACTACAGAGCTCAGCAAGAAGCTTGAGATAGCAATAACATTTTCTTTTAAAAGTGTCATTTCATCATCCTGGAGGTGTGGAGAATACCCCCAAAAGTATGAGTTTGTAAACACCCCACCCACCCCAAAACGTTTTTAGAAAGAACTTTTTTTAAAAAAGTGCTTGGTTTATTTGCAGTGGATTTGTTTTTGTTTTTTTAAAAAAGAGGCCCTTCAGGAGGAGTAAAGGAGAGAGCTCATTGCATCCAGCCCTTAAGGTAACCGGCTCTTCACTGTCTGTGTCAAAGCAGAAGTGCTGGATTCTGGAATGTCATGAACAGAGAAATTCAGAAATCGGAGGCTCAGACTCCACTATATTAAAAAGGCAGCTTCTGTCTTCTCTCTCCCTCTCTTCTGCATGTTCCTAGATATCTGATTTAGTGTCCTGATGTTCTGACCAACAACCTCCCTCTACAATTTTCTAACATGGTTTGCATAGAATACTGATCAGGCAGTGCTCAAGATGCAGACGACGTTGCTCTACAAACTCAAGGTTAAGCTTGAAATTAAATACACTTTGATACAAACAAAAAGCAGATGATAAGGGGGAGCAATCCTATGCTTCTTAGGAGGTGGCTGAGGCCCACGGGTTGGCAGAGACGGAGGCTACTCTGTGTGGCCACATAAATTGCATAATGGCTCCCCACTGGCAGTGGGGACAAGAGCAGGGCATTATGGGGGAGGTCGCAGTTTGGAAGTGGGAAGGTCAAAGGCAGGGAGGAAAGCTGCCCCTCACTTTCCACCCTGGCTGCAGTGAGCCTGCAGAGTGCCAGATGTGGTTTCTGCCACAGCTGCTCCCACCCTCAAAGAGGTCATAGGATTGCTCTGTAAAGCGACAATTGAGCCTCTTTGGGATTCTCACTCACAGATGACACATTCATTTCCAGAAATGGGCATGACCATCTGTCGCTACGCTTAACACCCAGATCTTTCTCGCGTCTTTTTCCTATGCTCACTTGAGGGAAGGTGACAGTCTGTTCACCTCTTTAAGATAAATAAGGACTCTTAACACTATATGCTTCTATTGCCATACAGCCATATAGGTACAATGAAACAAGAATAATATGCTCCCTCTCGCTGTTCTGGCTGTGCATGTTAGATAGTTTCCACTGTGGAACAACTGATTATTTTCAGATTAATTACATGTGCTCTTTTCGAAGTCCACTGGGGTAAGCCACCTTTGAGTCTACCATCACTCCCTTCCAGATGGAAAAGTCCTCGAACACCCCAGCCTATCTACCGATGCAGTGTGTTGTTGTTGTTATTATTATTATTACTACTACTGTTAAAATTGTGCAGCCCTTTCTGGGAGTCCTGGGGCTTCCGAGAAGGCCAGCCTGTTAAAGTGTAAGCTCCAGTTCATCCCAGTAGAGTTATGGCTGCCGACACAAAAAGGATTCCCATTTCCAACCATCAGACAAACTCCATTTGTCTGGGTTTAAAAAAGAAAAAAAATACCCTACCTCTGCCAGTCCCAATAACCATCTTTATTGTGCTAACAAAATGATGTAGATTTACACCTGTGGACATTCTTATTTGCCACCCTTTCCCTACCACATTGCTCAGCAATGACAACTGAACTGGCTCGAAACCCATTGTGGTCGCTCTTCCGAGTGTGGTTCATCCTTCCCTCATTCTTTCTCATGGCTGGGCACATCCTTGAAGACTCAATATCCATGATTCCTGAAAAAAACCAAGGAGTGTCGCAAACAGTCTGCCTGTCTTCTTCGGCTGAGCGGTCCCATCTACTTCCGCTGACGCAGCATCACTTGCTTTGCTTTATATGATATAGGCCACTAAGTAACATTTCTCCAGATCGAAAAACATCATTCAGGCTTCGACCAATGGCCTATTGTAAATCCAGGGGAAGAGCAGAGCTGCAGCGCTGTAGAACCACTCCACAACAGATGCCTGAAGGATGGGCAGGAGGGTTCAGCAAACCAACCTGAAAATGTCTTGTTAATTTTCTCAGATAGATGAACAACTTTTTTTTTTAAGTGTACACTTTGGCACAGAGTAAACCATAGTCTCTCTCTCCCCATAACTAATCGGCACAGAAGGCCCAATGGTTTGTGTTCCGCCACGGGGACCTGGCTGAACTTGGGAGGGGAAATGTCAAGAAGCAAACTCGTCTACCAAACAGCATCGTCTTGGTGACAAACCCTTTGGGCTGTAGAGAGGCACTTTTATAACCATTCCAGATTATATGGCTATGGAAGAGAGCAAGATGGGAAGGCCCGTTCATCCTGGAAACAGTAAACAAAGCCACCAGATAGACAAGTCTCCCGGGGAAGGATATTGGCCAGCCTCCGCCATCTTGTTTGACTCTTTGTTGTGGCAATAAGTCTTGGTTTTGTCCTTTCCTTTCCTTTGTGCTTCCTCCTCCTTTAATAATTGAGCTTTGTCACTGCCCGTTCCCGGCTCGTCTCCAAGTTTTGGTTCCCTGAACGCTTGCGGTTGCGCTTGAGCTTTGATAAGTCCTTGTCAAAGACCTCGCCAGACCTCAGAGCAGACACAAGATCATCAAACTCTCCCCCTCCCTCCTCAGAGACGCTGCCAGCCTTTGCTTTCTTCTGCCGCCGCTCCTTCTCTCTCTGTTCTTTTAGCTGTTGAGGGAGAAACAGACATAAATACATGAATTTAAACTTGGCAGGGGATGTATTTAAAAAAATGTGCTGCTGAAGTCACTAAACAGAGATATTTACACCTTGTATAAAGCTCTATAGATTTTGTTGTTTCTTGAACCACAAACCTGAACCATATAAATATTTTTGGGGGGGAGCTAGACATTCCCATTAGATTGGACTTGCTTTTAATGATACAGTACTGTTTTTAGTTAGGAAATCTATATGCCGCCCCTTATCAAATCAGAAGGTAGTTTATATCATAACAAGCAACGTACATGCATACGTAATATAATATTCATTATGGATTTTATGGCCATCCTACTGGTTTTTTTTATTTTGTATCTGTTTTTCCATGTTCTTATGCTGCAGTTTTCTATATCAATTTCAACTAAGTGCTTTTAAATTTTTAAAAAACTTCAGAAGTATAAGGTTTGTGGTGGGAGGTGAGTAAGCAAGCACATGATAGAGGTGTATGTGATTATGCTAGTAAGAGAAAGTGGAGATAGAGAGTTTCCCCTCCCTCTCTCACAACCCTAGAAACCATGTTCATCTAATGAAGCTGGATGTGGGAAGGTGAAGGACGGACACGAGGAAGTATTTCTTCACATAGAAACACAGGATGACAATAGCACTCACTCCTACTAGACGTACTGATAGACATCAATTTAGCTTTAAAGGGGGGGGAATAGTTTTAGAGGAATTCTGGGAAGATAAAGCTATCAGTGCCTACTAGTAATGAAGGCTATATATTGGTTTAGGGATTCTACTGCCATGAACCACGTTTACGATTTTGCATAACCGATTTTTAAAATGTAATCTCTATTATTTTGCTTGGTTGGTCACTCTGGCAGCTTTTACAAAACTGAAGACGCAGAAATTCTTCAGCAAATAATTTTTTTATAAAAAAAGTGGCAGCCCAGGAAATCTTCCCTGTGAGTTCGGAAAGCAAGGGGGCATTCCTTTAAGGCCAAATCTAAAACGAAAGTGAGCATGGAATTGGAGAAAAACCCCTTGAAAGAGAATGTTCTGGCTGGAAGCCACAATCCACTTATGAGTCAATTTTATAAAAGCCAGTGTGACAACTCGTGAATAAAGGAGCAGTGATTGTGTAAGTTGCTTTGGGGGGTCATGTGCATAGCTGTCAACTTTTCCCTTTTCTTGCGAGGAATCCTATTCGGAATAAGGGAATTTCCCTTTAAAAAAAGGAAAAAGTTGACAGCTATGGTCATGTGACTCTGAAAACATAAACAGTGAAGCAGGACCTTTTGCCTCAAATCCAGGCCATCCCTGTGTGATTAAATGTTTGGGAGGAAGAGGCAGAGAGAGAAATGCATTCCTCCTCCCACCCACACAGGAAGTGGGTGTCAAACTGTGACCCTGACTATATCTGAACTCAGTAGATAACACCCCACTGATTTCACTGGAGTCAGGAATATATCCCAAGTTGTGACACAGAAACCCCAGGGCTTCTTTTTTGCCCTGGCCACACACAGTCCTTCTGTCCCCCTCCTAAATTCCAGTACAGAGGACCTGCCAGTGCCTCTCATTCCTGAAAATCAGGGGTCTGCCCTCTCCTCCCATTCCAGTTGTGTGTTGGACAGTCTGCCTTTCAACACTTCTAAAACTGTTCCTTATTGTTGTTTCACACTTACGGGCTCATGACATTTTAAACCACGCACAACTGCATACTAATCCACTGGGAAAGAGTTTCTTCAAAATAGACCCACATCACCCCACCCCACCCCAAAGCTCATTTTAAGCTGGAGAAAACAAGGGTGTTTTCACAGCGGACTCGGAAAAGCAGCCCTCATTCTTCGCAAGGCTGGAGTGACCATCACTGCTAGGGTTAAAGTGCTGGCAACATGAAACGAGGCAGAAGAATGCTGAGGAACTGTTCTCAGGCTTGGGAAAGCCGTAAGGTTAGGAGAGGGAGGTCAGTTCACATGAACCCCCTGGGGATCCAAGCATTAGTGCTCTAGCAGCAGAATCAGCAAAGGGAATGAATTGGTGCATTACACAGCTGAAGGAATCAGCTCTACCAAACCAAAAGGCAGCTCGCAATAGCTCTTGGAAGACAGCAAGTAAGAAACCAATTGCACGGCAGGTGTCTTCTTGCATAAGGTAACAGACAACAGTCTGCCCCAGCTCTATGCATGGAGATCTGTAATTGGACTTCCCATATTTTTACATTTTGACCAGCAGAAATGGGAGGGGAGTGGTTGAATGCTAGAACCACAGGGCTGGTGTTGTGCCAGATTCTATTTCTGGTGTCAAGGGCTGAAGCACCGGACTTGGGAGAGGTCAAAGGGGATGTCATGCCATTAAATGCAAATAATGGAATGTAGTACCTTTCATCATCATCAATAATAATAATAATAATAATAATAATAATAATGCTATTATTAATCTATTATTAAAATCTAATTCAATGGAAATCATGAATTGTTCTGTTTGCGTCATCTCCATGATTCCTATGGCAAAAAGTGGAACCTTCCCTTGGTATTTATCACTGTTTCTCATTGGAAACAGCCAGTACAGTGGTACCTCTAGTTACGAACTTAATTCGTTCCGGAGGTCCATTCTTAACCTGAAACTGTTCTTAACTAGAGACGTGATTTCGCTAATGGGGCCTCTTGCTGCCGCCGTGCTGCCGGCACACAATTTCTGTTCTCATCCTGGGGCAAAGTTCTCAACTCGGGGTAACTCTTCCAGGTTAGCGGAGTTTGTAACCTGAAGCGTTTGTAACTCGAGGTACCACTGTATTTTCATTCTTGTGTGTACGTGTACGGCACAGTGTGCATTGTCTCTTATTAGCATGTAGACGTTGCAGTACTGAAAGGTGGGCGAGAGGGACAGATTCTTACCACACAGAGCACATGGGACAAAGAGCATGAAAACAAGAGGCCAACAGGCAAGGCAGGCAGGATATGAGCTCAGATGGGACAATGGTGCAGGACAGCTGGCCGCACTGTGTGTGGGAGTGCAGAGGGAAGACATGTCCCTTTGCACACGCTGTCCTTAGACTTCCCAAGATGCTGGGAGAAACGACTTCCCAAAAGAAAGCCCTCCTCACCATGGCTTCCATGCGTGCCCTCCGCTCCTCCTCCTCTTTCTTCTTCCTCATATTCTCCAGATCTTGTTTGGCTTCTGTGAAGGACTGCAGGAAGGTGTCAAAGATGCCAAAAAACTCATCTGGCTGCATCCTACCCTCATGCTCTCCAAAGTGCTTCAGCGCCTTGGCATACTGCCAGAGAAAGGAAGAAAGATTTTTTAAAAACCAAAAAAACTACTGACACACTGCAATTAGAACGGGAAAGAAAAGGCACAAGTGTGTTATGAAGTGAAATGCATCCCCCCCTTTTCATTGCTAGTGAAAATTCCCATCAATGCCCAGCATACCAAGGGAATGGGTTTGTCATTTCAATGGTCCTTTTGCCTCACCAGTCTGGAGAGCTGGGCTAGCAAAATCTAGGGCAGGCCACACAATAAGCTTGAAGCAGTTAAGGCTGCAGTTCTTGTAATTCATGAGGCCATCTTGAGACACAATAAAGTGGCTGCCGGTATCTGCCAGGCACCATTGCTTATTTGGTGTAATGAGCGAGCGAGCCAGAACTGGTGGCAACATTTCTCCTAGAAAAAGCAAATGGGTGCCAGAAGGAGTTTGGCTCCTGATTACCTGCAAAGCCAGAATTAAGAGGCTCTTACAGGAACAACACAGGGATGCGGGTGGCGGTGTGGTCTAAACCATAGAGCCTAGGGCTTGCCGATCAGAAGGGCAGTTCAAATACCTGTGACTGGGGTGAGGTTCCGTTGCTCGGGTCCCAGCTCCTGCCCACCTAGCAGTTTGAAAGCACAACAAAGTGCAAGTACATAAAATAGGTACCGCTCTGGCAGGAAGGTAAACGGTGTTTCCGTAGCGCTGCTCTGGTTTGCCAATAAAGTGAGATGAGCGCCCACAACCCCAGAGTCATCTGCGACTGGACCTAACAGTCAGGGGGTCCCTTTACCTTTACCTTAAAGGAACAACACATCATTTTGATACAGGGATTTTGTTGGGCAATTACTTTAACAAACCTCACACCCAATATAAAGGTTGTTTCCTAGGAGAAATGAAACCGTGGCTAGACCATGTGGTTGATGAGTGGGGAATAGAGGGTAGTAAAATAAGAATGGACAGTGTGAAGGACATTGCTCTCATTCTTTTATAAGGAGAATGCAGAGGCTAAAAGAATCATTTGGTAGCTGCCAACTAATAATGCATCTGTCACAAGGCAGCCATGATTTAGATTTGGTGAAATCACAGCCAATCACTGAAGTTTTTTTCTCACCAGTCCTTTCCCCCTACATTTGTTTTTGTTAGGTCTGCTAAATATTCCATTTTTATATACTCCATGAACACTGGCATTCTGGTTCTCCTCCACACCCCATGGATGTAGACATCCATGAGATACACAGTAGTTTTGTCCTCACAGCAGCTGAAGAAATGAGCAAGATTAAACATCAATGACACATTACTTTTCTCCACCTCAATAAGGCTCTCTGTTGAACACAAAATGTACGACCTCCCTTTCCAGTACATCCTCCTGACAACAGGCCCTTAACCTGCAACCCTGTTGTGCATTACAAACTGAACTGGCTTGTGTACTCCCCAGCTTGCCACAATTTCTTTCCAGAAACTGCCTGACTTACAAGAAATGACACAATAATCTCATCTGAGATCACAAATGGTGATCTCCGTATGCGTCAAAATCTTTACCAACGCAGACAACTTTGCTTAGTTTCTTGTGGTCCTCCTGTCATTCGCTCATCCCCAAAACACTGAGGAACATTATGCTGTGGTGCTACTGAAGCTGGAGCAATGCCGTGGCTTACACTCGCCTTTTATTAAGTGAGCAATGCAGAGTTTTCACATGGCAGAAACCATGATCAAGGATAACACAGGGGGCATATCTGCCATCAAGACTGGGCATGATCGCTCCTGCAAATGGTTAACTGCTCAAAATGCAAAAGGGAACACAGCAAGGCTCTCCTCTCTGAGTACCCTGAGAAGAACTGTCTGCCACAGCTCCCTTTCCAACTCAAAACTGGCTGAGCCATTAATTTTCAAAGCAAATAAACCCAAACTCTGTACTTGCTTGCTTTCTTCTGTCCTCCGCAGATCCTCCTTCTTCTATTAGGCCAAACTAGATATGGTGACAAATGCAAGGCTGTCATTCAGAAGAACAGCCGTATATTTGCCTCCCCTACTCTCCCAATATCTGATTCCATTTCAATATGTTAGGGAATATTTATCCCCCCCCCACTTTTAGGTACTGACTCCCATATTTATTTTCATTTGCTAAATTTATATGCAGCACCTCACAACACAAAACAATTTCAAAGCAGTTTCCAATAAAAACAATACCACAAGCAAAATCAATCTAAGTAACAACCAAACTATCTGCGACCCAACATAGATGTTTTGACTGACCAACAACTTTGTGTGTTCAAGCGCCTCTCTGCTAGGGGCATATTCTGCTCATTGCGAGCAGACTGCAGTCTGTTTCACAGCCAGATTGCTGGTCTACAGCACCATTCCGAGACTAGGGCTTTGATTGCTCAGTCTTGTTCTGCTTTCCTGCACACGTCAGTCAATTCTATTAATATATCATCCACTAATGCCTATAAGATTTTAAGTGACAGGCTAAAAATAGACTACTTTACCCATACTGAACGACCAAAGTAGGTGAGGAAAGGTATTTGGTGGTTAGGATTTCTAATATTTCCTTAGGGAAGCCTGAGGGTCGTGACTATTATAAATCTGGCCATTCAAACATCATTTAATGAAACCTCAACCTAGGCATCATTTACTTCCACAGTAACTCGCATATTCAGCAGTTTGATTTTGGGAAGAGGACTAAGAAATGAGTGGTTGCTTTAGATAACACAGAAATTAGACCTGAACACCTTAAAAGCATTTTGAAATTTGACCTGTGTCTGACTCTAAGGCTGTACAGTATAGGCAACCCTGGTTGATAAGACTTACTGGTTTGTACTGGCACTTCCTTGGCTCAAAGACCTGCTGAATACTGGTCCCCCTTCCTTGTTCATTGGATCCCATTGATCCCAGGCTGCCTGTGAAATGCTTCCAGACGTGTTTCAACACTTGGCAACAAATTCTCTCTGTACTCGCAGCTTTTTGTCCCTATGCTGTAAAGCTCCTTGCTGATACTATGCATACCCACCTGCCAAGTTCCTTGACTCCAGAACCCACCATGAATCAGCGAAAGCCTGATTCTGCCATTACACCCTCAGTCTATGACTAAGAGGCATAGAAACATGGAACTGCTTTTTTTGCTTTGTAATACACAAAGTAAATGTATTTTTGTTGTCGCTTCCTGTTTACGGTGCGCCAGGAAAGCAGTAGCTCCCACACCCACGGGAGAGAGACGGAGGAAATAATCAGATAATGATGGGGAATCTCATTATCTGCATTCCTCTTCAGTTGGAAGAGGGGACCCAGGGGTCCTTCACCTGCAAGTTGGGGGGAAGATCATTGGGAACAAGGACGAGGCAGTACATTTCTACATCACGATGGGCGAGGTGTTATGCTCCTTCCCATTAGCCCTCGGTGCTCATTAAGCTAGATCCATATACAGAAAGGTGTTTAATCCCAATGACTGTCACGGTTCTTCAGCTTAATGGCCAAGCTTTTAAAGCAAGACCCATTTCAGTGTTGATAAAAATCACATTCATGAGTGTGTTTCTTGCTAAAAGGAACAGTATCGTGGAATTTCTGAGTATTCTGGCCTCTGTCCGTACTGGCCAGTTGCAGAAGTTTCCATGGTGGAGACAGCACTCCTGATTCAACAAACACAGAGAGACCATTGAGAATGGAGCAATTTCAGGCCCTGGGAAGCACATCTGGGGAGATATAATATTATTTATTTGAAGAAGAAGAAAAGCAGGGGGTGGGGAAAGAAAGTAAGAAAGTAAAGTGAGCATGAGAAATAGCTCGGTTTTGTTAAGGACAGAATATTCCCTTCCTGGCTCCAAAGGCAGTTCAGGCTTGATGAGGAGTGAAAGCTGTGAGCTCCTCCAGTAGAAGCTGAAAAGGAACTTGGTTCAAGAATAGTAGCTGCGCACATGATCGTACGGAGTGACAGATTGATGGGGCATGTTATAGCAATTAGAATTAAGCATCTCTCGTTGAGAACATTATGTTGGCAAATGTGCATGCAGCCACTTCCAGACATGATTGGCTTTGCTGTGGGGAGACACTTCAATTAGCTTAGCAGAACCAGGAACCTGATTCTCCTTCCCCAGTATGATTAAATCCGGTTTGGGATGAAAATAAACCCTGGATTCTTAATCCTCGGAACACCAGAAACAAATTGCACCACGTGATGGAAAGGGTACACGATTGGAAGATACTGACTTTGCTAGCACAAATAGACAGAAAGCTCTCATTCGCTGAGCTGGATTAAGCATTATGTGAGGTAACATGCAGCTCAGGTTCTCAGCCATGGTAAAGCTTATGCCATGGGGCATAATATGGGCATTCCCCACTGTGTTGAGGGACTATTGTTTTGCAGGATCTGTTTCTCTTCACTAGGCTATCCTATGATTCTCCAAAGCTCACAACTCAGAGGTAGTCTTTGGAAGTCAAGCTACACATTATACTGCATAACTACTTAGTTTATTTTAATTGGTTTAATTACTGGCGCACACATGGGATTAGTACGTTTCCTACTGCAAACGTAGCACGCAGTAAGAAAAGTCTTACTTCTCTTCTCCCCAGCTCCGATCTAAGCAGAAATCACCAATACAGACTTTCCCCCTTGTTGTCCTAGACTTGGGCCCATGAAGTGTGACCTCACCTTGCTCTTTGGCCCTCCCTGAGACTATACCACAAGTCGGTGCTACTGGTGTTGCTAAAAACAGGATACCTAAAGCCCAAAGCTGGATGGTTTCTGTTCTGATTGGGGCTAGGGAAAGAAAGAGGTAATCCTCCCCTCACCATGCCCCACATTTAACATTATTTCATTCATTATTATTCATTTAATCTGCATGCCACCCTTCATCCATAGATCTCAGGGCGGTCCACCGCAAACAAACAAACAAACAAATATTCCTCAGAATTCCTCGCAACATGTCTCAGAAAACAGGGACATTCTACTGGTGTAAAAATAGAGTGCCCCTGGTTTCTGAGGATTGTTTAAGGGTATATAATGGGAGGAAAGGCACCCCCATATACAGTGGTGCCCCGCTAGACGAATGCCTCGCTAGACGAAAAACTCGCAAGACGAACGCATTTGTCTAGCGGAAGGCTGCCCTGCAAGACGAATTTGTCTATGGGGCTGCCTCGCAAGACGGAATTTTTTTTTTCGTCTAGCGAAACCCGCGGTTTGCATTGCCGCTTTGCTAGACGAAAAAACCGCTAGACGAAAATATTCGCAGAACGAATTATTTTCGTCTAGCGGGGCACCACTGTACCTGTGCTCCTGCAATAGAATTAATAAAAAACAAAAGAAATGTCTACACACTATGAGGTAAGCACAAACTGTAGTCTGGCCCTTTCTCACAAGACAAAAAAAGAACAGCGGCTGTGTCCTCAAGTACGGGAAAGTATTAAATGGCAGGACCCCATGAGGCATGAGGAGCCGAACATCCACACTGTACTGATGAAGATTTCAGCTGTGATTAAAAGAGAGTCTGTTTTACCAGTGATGTGCTAGGAAGAGAAAGGCCTTAGGCCATTGGTTGCGAAAGGGCCCCCAGGCTCTTAGAATCTGAACATATAAACATAGAAAGCTGTGATATACCAAGTCAAACAATTAGTCCGTCTAGCTCAGTATTGTCTACACTGGCAGTGGCTCTCAATGGTTTTGGTCAGCAGCAGTCTCTCTCTGCCCTGCCTGGAGATGCCAGGAATTGAACCTGGGATCTTCTGCATGCAAAACAGATGCTCCACCACTGAGCTCCTGCCCTGGCTGAGGAGATTTCTGTATGAGGGATAAGATGCCCTTTCCCCAGTAAGTAACCCTAGAAACTGAGCTTGGTTAACATTCCCACTTAACACCAGGCCTTTTCAGGGAAATGTAAATTTTGGCTAACTTTCCTTCATTCTTCCCTTTTGCTTGCTCATTATATATATTTATTCCCTCAGGCCACTGGATCCAGACAGAAATAGAAGCAAGAAAACAACCCAAGAACCAAGGTCCTGTTAATGAAGAGAAACCAAACAAAAAGTGAAGGGTCTGGGAAGCAAAGGGCTATATGCGAACAGTATCCAAACCAATCCTATATTAACCTGGGGCTCAAAGACAGACAGCTGACAGCTTGAAATAACAGGCTTGTTGTTTTAAGATAAAGGACATTAATTTTGAGGAAAGCCAGATAAAACACTCTGTGTATTTCATTCTTTATAACATTTCCATTTCCCATTTTTAAAAATTAACCCCCCCCCCTTTTGCATTTGTTTTTTACGCTGCAAGGCAACTCATCTTAGCCATGAAAAACAGACACACAGAGGAGAGAGAGAGACAGTTATAACTTTAAAAGGTCAGAGCTGGGCTGTGGCACATTTTGAAACAACATAACGTAGAGAGTGAGGCCCTGTCATGTGTCATGATACAAGATAGCAGGGCTGGATTAAACAGCTGGCTAAACACGCTGCACTTGGAGGGTCAAGCTGGGGCCCAGGCAGCAGCGCCATTACCTGAGAGCACCACTGGGTGGCGCTGCCCTGCAGATCAGAACAGCTTGGCTTTCCCCTCATGGCAGAATCTGTCAATTTCAGTCTCTCTCTCTTTCTCTCTCTCTCTCTCTCTCTCTCTCTCTCTCTCTTTCTTTCTCATGTTTTCAATCTTAAATTTCCTTCTCCACATTTCTGCATCAGTTTGTGATTTTCTTTTTAAAGAAGTCCTCATGAAAATCCAACATTTTAATGCACCCCCCACAAGCAATTTTCCCAAATACTGTATGTGCATATTTGCATGTTATTTTCACAAATATTTTTATGCATACTTTGCCTAAACATATCCATTTTTGTACACATTACTTGGCTGGCTAACTCCGCCACAAAATTCGGAGCGGTTTGAATTTCAAAAGATAACTGCCGTTTGGTCCACATATTGTTTCAGGAAGTTCAAGTCCGGTAAGTTCACATTACAATGCGAACTGAACCGAATCCTGCCCTCCCCACCTCTACAATGGCACTAGCAGCCATGTTCCTAATAGTGCACAGTGACTATTTGAAACAGACTCGCTAGCAAACTAAAAGTGAGGTGAATAGCAGTTGTACATCGGATGGCACAGGAAAATATTTTCCACAACCCCAACAAATGCAATGGATGAGCACAAGGTTGAAGGGCTCATAAAGCATCTGGGTTAGAGCAGGGCTGAGCAGAAGGTAGCCTGGGATCTGCTGGTGGGTCTCTGGGTGATCTGAAGTAGATCAGCAAGGATTTCTTGCTCTCAATTGTTTTAAGAAAGGCAACAACGAAAGGACCCCCCCCCCCGCAGGAGGGGGCTTTTGTATGGAAGAAGTGTGTAAGCTCAATGCATATCTTATTTAAAACAAACTCCTGGGCCCAGAATTCTTTTATTCATTTGCACCAAACTCCAGTAGGTAGATATCAGGGTTCTAGTACAAAACACAGGCTGAGTTAGAGAACAGTGGCTCCCCAAAATATGAATTCCTACATGATGTAGCCTACAAAATAAGGGGCATTTCACACGTCTCAGAGACAATAACTGCCCAAAGCATCCAGGTTTGTGATGCGACGCGATCAACTTATAATAGAAAGCACCAACTTCAGCTGCAATGTGAAGTGGTTGAAAGTCAGGAAAGCTCGCCACTCAGGCAAGGTTCCACCACAACACCCAAAGGGCCTGTGTTTTCTCAAGCTCCTTACATAAAAGAGAAAAAAAAATGGGCCAAGGTGTAACAGACTTACTTGGTGCTATTAGCTGCCTTTATCACACTAGCAAAGCAGGACACGTTTGCCATTGTTACACCTTGTTTACATTATGACTTGTTCTCCTTTAAACATTCTTGTGCCTTTATAACGTTTTCTTATGTTTCTTCCCCACCCTAGATACTGAAGGCTTAGTGCCAACTTCTAGTCAGGAGCAAATAAATTGAAGGTCTACTCTCCTGCTGCTTTACAATTTGCCTCTTGGGACATGATGTACATGCTTTCCTCCGAACGCAAATGTTATCAGGTGGAAAAAGAAGTGTCTGTTTTGCTTAGGTGATACGTTGGGAAGCTAATACCAGCCCCAGTTTCCAATATATGCACCCTTGCTAGCTATCACAGTTTTCGTTCTTCAGTGCTTTCCTGTCTTTCCAGAAGTCTCCTACAAATGGTACATTTGGCTCTACTGAACCCATCTTGGTTAACAGGGTCACTTCATACTAGATGTTTGGAAGGGAAATTCGATCTGGAGATGAAATATTAGCCTATCGTATCCAATTGTTACTGGAACATGTATTTAGATTGGGATGTTGCAGGTAAGTTGCATTATCACACCAGTTCTGTATAATAACCTTTGTCTAATCAAACGTGCCATTCAAACAATAATTACGGACCTTTAAAGAGCCACCCATTCTCCCATGGAAAAGAAGCAGACTTCATTTCTGCAGACAAGGTTCCTTTCTCAGTGAAGAACAGATATATGTGCTCTGTGCAACAGCCCATTAAAAATGAAAACAAAGTTACATGCCTCGTATGTGTTTTGGGGTGGAGGACCTTATCAAAGAACAAACATTTAAAAAGCATTTTCCTACCTTATCCTTTGCATCGTTCAGAAGGTCTTCCAGCTCTGAAAAGCTAAAACTGGCCACAGTGATGAAGTCGCCCATGACAGGGACAAATCTATCGCCAGCTTCCCGCATACGTCTCTTCTGGTAGTCCAGCTCCTAAGAAAAGAGGAAGATCAGAGCAACTGACTGGCAAAATTATTAAAACAGGTGCAGCCACACTGCTAAGACCCAGCAATTGTTTGTCTGCTGGGCAGCTTTGGAAGCAGCAAGGCTTGGGACATACAAAACAAGGCACTTCCTAAACATTCCTGGTGGCAGAGCACATAGCAATTCAAATCAAATTTCTACCATTGATTCCCATGTTCACAGGCCAAGACCCTGTGGTGGCTTACCTGTCCTCCTGGCTCTGGCCCTTAATCTTCAGGAACGGTTTGTTTTGTTTTGTTTTTAAAATCAAGTTTCTAGTCCCTTTACTTACAGAGATATACAGGCAAACATGCAAGAAATATTCTGCTCGAGTGCTCAGCACCTAGCATATCCAGGGTCCATTAGGGCTGTGGGTTTCAGCCCCATGTTGGGCAAAAATTTCCTGCACTGCAGGCTGTTGTGTTAGATGATCCTCATGGTCCCTTCCAACTCTATGATTCATTGCCATTGGAGAGTCTGGGAGGCCTGGCTGTCTCATAGCTGTTCCCTGAATGTGTGCACGTGCGAGTGCAGTGCACTCCCATAATCCCTAGCCATTGGCCGTAATGCCTGGGGCTGATGGGAGTTGGAGTCCAACAACAACTGGAGGGTACCATCTTGGCTACCAGTGGTACACAGTGAAATCAGAGTGGTGATGTTTGGGGGGGGCAAGAGATGGAAGGCCTGTGAACAGACTGAAGCAAAGAGGAAACAAAAACACTGCAGACAAAGTAAAGCCTAACATAAGACAATATAAGAGAGCATAATTTAACCATGATCAAGGAAAATATAATTTCCCCTTCCATTAAACAAGATCTTAAAAAAAAACCAACCACAACAACACATTCCTGAATCACTTGGCAAGAGCTAAGGGTAACACACACATGGTATTTCCCAGCACATCAAAACAACGAAGGACATTCAGAGTCTAAAGTACCCAACTTTCAGTTTTATTTCACATTGCAACAAAAGTGAAAGACCTTACACCAATGTGACATGTTTCTTTCTTTTAACAAGCTTGTCAGTGCTTTGAATGACCTCAGGAGGTCAGTCAAGGACAGTATCAAGTGCTCATTACTCTTACTTTCAAAAAGCAACTCCATTCATCACAAGGCTTGATAATGGGCACAGCATAGGTTCTAACCTCTGGGTGTTCTGTTGCCATTGTGCAACCATTATAGCGCGCTGGATTTCCTCCAAACCAAACGAAACTAATCGTTAATCAGAGAGTGGTTTATCTTCCACTTTTCTTTCTTTTCTTTTTTTTTTAGATTGCAGTTCTCAGCATGTGCAGTTTGGTGCTGCCTTGAACTTCCATATTCAGGTTATCTGCCAAATGGACTTATTTGCCTGGAACAGCAGTGAGCGCCTTGAGAACTGGATCTCACAACTGAGCGAGCACAGACTGACTTTTGAACACCTTAAGCTGCTTGAGATTGTGAAACAGGGTGAGACCCGGGCTCAAATGTCCTTTTGTCATGCAGCTCAATAAGAAGCCTTGGGCCCATCACACACTCTTAGTCTAATCGGCCTCACAAGGTTGTTGTGAAGATAAGAGGAGCAAATAGAAGTTTCTTGGGTTCCCATTAGGACAACTGCATACTTAAATACACAAGTTGTGATAAAATACATGTTCAAGGATGTGTTTTAACATGTATTCAAATTTTCATATTTTTTTAAAAAATCACAAATTAATACAGAAATGGGATGGAATGGACGTATGAGTTAACATCTGCAAAACTGACCAGGGCCAGAAATGACGTGATCTGCCAATCCCTAGAGGTTGGAGAGGGGTGATCTCCATTTATGTCACCTTCAGTTCCTTGGAATCTGGTGGGATGCAGACAGAAGAAACAAAAGACAACTATACATGGAAATATTATGGGGTTGTTCACATTTAGAGCTGGGAGCCCCAAAAACCTTTAATTGTGCTTTGTCAGGGTTAGCTAGCTACCCATGCCACCCTCTCTCTTTCTCCAATCTCTTCCTATCAACATTTAGACTGCAAGATCCTCAGGGCAGGGGATATTTTCCTTCTGTAAGAAAGATATTGCCTACAGTAATGGCTTACTAATACCCCTAGTTTTAACTGATTGTTTGGGACATTAGATACTCTCTTTAAGATGGCAGAGGGTTGGGGGGGGGGCTCTGGTTCTCCAGGTGTTGCTGAACAACAACTCTCACCAGGAGTTGCAAAATTCAGAAGTGAAAGTTAGGACACTGTACTAAAAAATGCACACTATCAGTTAGTGCAGGGTTGTTGTTGTTTTTTAAAGTACTCGCCGTAAAAGCTACAAACACAGTTGGCAACAAGGCAGATGGATGCCCTGGCAGGGCTCACAGAGAATGGAGAGTGTTTATGAATTAGCATTTTGATATACTTTGCATTGCCTGCTTCACTCTGTGAAGTTTTTCAGAGCTGGACTCAAGTCTCATTTTTTAAAATGGTGCTGCCAGCCCTGGGAAGTGAAGGATTACAAAGTGCCTCTGTCGAGCAGCTGACTGTGAACCTATTTTTAGCCCTGTGTTTGTAACAAGGGGCTTTGAAGAGCCCTCTCAACTGTCAGAGCCAGGACTGTGGCGAGAACACGCTGGAACGCAGTCAAGAGTTGCACCTTCCCTCCCCCCACACTCCATCAAGTCCCCTCCCAACAAGGACCTTCTATTGTTGCTATAGTGCTGCGTTTTTACTTGCCAAAAGTGGGTGGGGGGGGGGGAGCAGTGAAATGAATGAGCAAGACGGGGAGGTGCTGGCTGCCAAGGCTAAACAGAGGTGGGAAGGAGGGGGACGGGTGTATGAATGGGAAAAAGATGTTGCCCAAGGAGGGGAAGGAGAAGGTACTGCAAGGACACTGGGCAAACAACTCACAAGCCTGAAACCAAACCGAATCGATGGTTTATCACTCAACAGCTGCAACTATCCTGTAATTTCTTGGATGCCTGAAACAGCCAACACAGAGGAGCTCTGGGCACAAAGAGCTTTCTTAGCATGCAAGGGGAAATGTGCCTGCTGGAGAGGGGTGGGGCGAGCTTGTCAAGGAACAAAGTCAGAACTTGAGA
Source organism: Lacerta agilis (assembly GCF_009819535.1). Lineage (NCBI taxonomy): Eukaryota > Metazoa > Chordata > Lepidosauria > Squamata > Lacertidae > Lacerta > Lacerta agilis. The sequence continues at coordinate 83,991,246 of NC_046314.1, read as the reverse complement.
GCGACCTCCTCAATATTTATCATGCAAACTGGCTCTGCCACAACCGCTGTGAATCCACATGAAACTTGATATTTGAAAATGCACACTGAACAGTATTTCATTCCGTGGAAGCAAGCGCTGAGCAGCGTCTCCAATGGCCTGGGCTTGCACACCACACTCAGCCAACTGTTGGCTTAATGCATTTAAGCGACGGAACCAATTTGTTTTTTCTTGCCAGAAGCAGGACCCAAGCCAATGGGTTCAAACTACAAGAAAAAGGATGAAGACGGTGGAACAAACTGTATCAAGAAGGTGGTGGACTCCTTCGTTAGAGGACTTTAAGCAGAGGCTGGCTGGCCACTTCTCAGGGATGCTGAAATAGTAGGTTTCCTGCATCCGCAGGAGGTTGGACCAGGTGACTGACAAGATGTCTTCTAACTCTATCATTCTAGTCCTCGCATCGCATGCTCCAGAAGTTACTACAAGATCATGTTATGTTATGACTGTAACTAAAAAGTCCAGCTCCAATAGCATTTTCTTTAAAAACCCATTAATGTTGCGTTTTGATTCAACTGACAGTGATCTTGAATCTGCAAACTGAGAGGAGTCAAGCTGAGAGAAGTAATTTACAGTGTAAATGGGGAGGGGGTGGTATTCAGGCGATACTTGGTTCCACCACTCTACTCCCCATGGTCGGGAGAATGAGAGGGCACCTTAACTCATACTATTGATGTCACCAGCTATTCATGCAGGAGCAATAATGTTCTCCAGTCCAGGGAGAATGAATGTAAAATTCTGTGTTCGGTCCATACCCAGTGCTGTACTCACACAACTAAGACCACTAAGGGTCACTTCACACACTCCAGGGTTAGCGGGTATATATCATAGACCCATGCTGAGTACGTTACTAAAACTATACCTGTAACATTTGAAGTAGATCCATACATTAAACTTTGGCATAAATATAACAGTCTTTCCTCTCCAAAGTACCCTACATAGATGAATCTTCAGTTGGCGAGATTGTTCAAAGCAGCCCCAGTGTTCACAAATAATTCAATATGTAACAAGATAAAACGAACTGGATGATAAACTTTACAATGTAATAATTTAGCCTTGTTTGGTTCTTGCTGCTTGACGTATTTTTGCTGCAACAGTGACGGTGATAAAGAGCCATCCCAAATCACAGGTGGGAGGCAGAAGTATCATGACTTTATGAAGGCCACACAGAAAAGCCAGCGAACAGCCAAGAGAAGAAAGTAGGTGTTCTTGGCTCTAGGTCCTACATTCAGTTCACCAGACCGCAATCCTCTAGAGAAGGACCAGTATGACCGAGTCTTTCTGTTTTGCAAAAGCCCATTGGCTCCATTCCTTGTTTGTCCAGCGTGATTCTATTCACAGGGCTTGCAGCAACAGAACTCTACAGTGATTACCCCCCAAGTATATAACATCGAGTAGAAAATGAAACCACTGCACCACTCCCTAGAAAGTAGGCAGGCAATTCTCTCTGTGGTTGTTTTGAACAACCAACTACAGTACAAGGTACCTTCCCTGCTCAATTATGCATGCATGATGCACTGAACTAGAAATGTGCTAGGGAAGTGAGGGCAGGAACCGCAGCTCACAGGTAAAGCAAGTGTTTTGCATACAGAATAGGATGGGAAAGATCTCTGCCCAAGACCCTGGACATGACAAGAGTAGTAGACAATACTGAGTTTGATGGACAGAACAGGCTGATGTAAGGCAGCTACGTGCCAGGCTGCATTAGCCTGTGGAGCACAAGAAGAGGGTGGGCCAAAGGGAAAAGAAACAGACAGCCATGTTTGGTGTGAGAGACAATGTTCCACCTGTCCTCTGCTACTTGAAGGATCTTGGGCACCATTGGTGGCTGCTCTCAGACTCTGGAACTCCCTCCCTGGAGAAACTAGACTAGCTCCCTCCTTGTCCTTCTGCTGGCAGGTGAAGAGCTTCTTCTTCCAATAGGTTTTTAAGAACCGACAGCTTTTAATGAAAGGGCTGGTGCCATGCTATTTTTATTGTTAACTGTTTTCATGTTTTACACAGATTTTATATATGTACTGTATATAGCTTTATATTAATGTTTAATTTTTTTAAAAAAAATAAATGATTGCTTTTTCTACATTTTTACCTTGAGTACCATTAGGGAAAAGGCAGAGTAAAAATAAACAAAACAAAACAAAACAAAAATAAAGTCAACTCTCAGCAGATTGGCCTACAGGGATTCTCAGCAAGGGACATCTCATTCACAGAGCTACAAGTGCCACAGAAAGTTACTACAGGTTCCTAACTATAAGATGGCCATGGCAAAAGATCTAGCAATGGACTTCCCTTTAGCATTTTAGTGTGGATGTCTGTTAATATACACATTTTTGCAAAGCAGTTTCCCCTAATAAAGAGTATTTTTATATTATTTTCACAAGCATGCATTTAAATGCATGTTTATTATATGCATTTTTATTCAATTACTTGGCTGCAGAACTGCATCGCAAAATTCTGAGAAGTTTGAATTTTGAAGGATGGCTGAGCTTCAGTTCACGTGCTGAAAAAGTGAATCAGGCAGGTTTGCCAAGTACAAATTGGATCAGTGTTTTCCCCCATCCTTGGTTGTATTATAGCACCATACAGCTGTGTGGCCACCAGTCCCATACCTGCTTGCTTCCCTGCCTTTCTCCCGCCTTGGCAGATGCTTGGGCCGCTGCTAAATGCTTTGATACATAGTCTACACCCCACCCGTTCAGACCTGTCCACGGAGGCCACGCCAAACACCTGCTCAGAGACCAAACCTCTCTGAAAGAAGCAAAAGCAAGTGTTCCAACATTTTTAGGGCATGTCATTTGTCAAACTCCCATTTTCCCCAGCTCTCAGTAGCAGATCAAACAAGTTTCTTAAGGGGTACATCTGGTAATATCATCAGCCCAGCCCTAACGGGAGACGGCTTTAGGGAAACAGGCGGTGCTTGACAAAAGAAGAAAAGCTCGTTCTTCTCTCACCAAAAACACAGTGCCCGAGATCCCGAGTGAGTATTTGGAAACCACGAAATACTTACAGCTTCAACAGCTTTCAATCCAGTCTTTATGTTGTTCACTTCCTTCTCCAGCTCCACCAGGCTGCAAGGAGACACAGAGAGACATACAGCAGTTGAAAACAAAAAGGGCAGTGTTACATGGGAATACAGGAACTGGTGAGGCAGTAAAGATCGCTGGTCCATCCAGTCTGGTATCCTGCCTCCGGCCCCAGCCCTACACCAGATGCTTTAGAGGTGGCAGGAAGAGGTCCATTCTGTGTTGCATGAGCTTTTAATAGGAGGGTTCAGACCCCACACAAGATCCCACACTATTCAGAAGAGAATAAGCCTTTCAGCCTCTGGATAACTGAAATGGGGGAGGCAGGCTGAAGCGCCCAACATTTTGACATGACATGGCCAGCTTTAAATAAAGCAGAGAGCTCCTGCTTCTCTTCTTCCAATAGAGTCCTTTGGGGGACTAATGGACTGGTTATTTGTTTGCTATTGACTAGTTTTTCATTCTGCTTGTGTCAGGCGTCAGAGGATTCAACCCCCCCCCCCCCCACCGTAGGTTGCCAGGAATGGATAAAACAAGGAAAGTTCTTACCAGTGCTATTCACAGAGATAGGCTTAGAAATGCAGCCTCTTTTTGTAATGGTGTTGCTCTGAGTGAAACCCCACCCCCTCCGTCTCTCCAACTTCCTCATGAGTCATCGCTATGGGTGCTGGAAAGAGCCTTTCACCTTTGAGATCTCTGCTCTCCTACTTTCAGTGCCCACCGGGTTCTGGAACGGGGGGTCTGGAATGCTTTCTAAAGAAACTGAGTCATTCAGTTGTCTCTCCCCTGGTGCTTCTTCTTCTTCCTCCTCCTCCTCCTCTCCCACTATTTCCCAGCTCTCCCCCTTATCTGCCTCTGAGCTGTAACCTCCCTCAAACCCCTGTTGTAATTCTGAACTGTCTCCTCCTTCTCTGAAAGGGTCAGGCTGGGGAAGCAGTCTCCACCATTCCTCCTCTGCCCAGTCCCTGACATCTTGACTTATTTTCTTACCTCCTCTTTTGGTATGTATCTTTCTGCTCTTAAGTCACCTTGGGCACCTAGTGCAGAAAGGCAGGATAGGAATTCCATTGATAAACTATTACCTGCTTAACTCACAGGCAGGAACCCAGCACTAGAATAATCATCTGAAGAGGATCAGCTTCTTCCACCCCACTGACATTATTATGGCCTCCTCCCAAAAACTGACAGCAGAATACAATGCACATCCACTCTGAAGTATGCCAGCATGGTGTAGTGATTAAGAGTGTTATACTAGGACCTGGGAGACCACAAAGCTCCCAGGGTGACCTTGGGCCAGTCATGGCCTCTCAACCTAAACTAAATCACAGGGTTGTTGTAAGGAGAAAATGGGTAGAGAGGGAGAAGCATGTTCATCACCTTGAAGTCTTTGGAGGAAAGGTGAGATTAAAATGTAATAAAAAAGTGAAAATGAAATGAAACTGAGTTTAATGGGACTTATTCCCAGGCAAGAATTGTACATTGTGGCATGAGTAAAATAACCCCTTTTGATTACCGGTAGTTGAATAAAACGTTACCATAAAGATCCATGGAAAACTGCTAATGTTGAGGGATAACTGTTGGCTTTTCATGCAGTAGTACATTGGGCTATAAAAAGTGGCAATTATTAGAAACGTAGAACTGTAGAATTGGATGGGGCCCTAAGGGTCATGCAGCCTAAATTCCTTCAATGCAGGAATCTCAACACATGGTCTCCCATCCAATTTGAAACCATACTGGACCCTGCTTAGCTTTGCAAATGTGCTAGAAGATTTATTGCCACAGCATCATGTGAATCTACAATATCTGAACACTAATGCCATACAGGTCATATTCCATTTTTTTCACTGCAGGTTAACAGCCTATTTTACAACACATTATTATATGTCGCCTCTAGTCAGGTTGCCAATTTATATATAATGAGCAAATGTCAACACAATTATGTAGTACCCACCCTTCGTTTTTAATGCCAGCCCCATCCCCAAACTTACTTGACTTTTGCTGCTTCTGGAAGATGCTGTAGTTCAGACTGCATGTCTAGAATATCTAGGTAGTTCTTTTCGAAGATCATAATCAGGTAGTGTAACAGCGTAATGTTCCTAAGAAAAACAGATATGAATGAGACAAAAAGCAGGACATTGGGAATAACTGACATGCCATGCAAGACGTCTCGCTCACCAGTTCAGGGTTAGATAAGCACCAGCATTTATGTTTCTCTAATAAAAGCCATGTAAACAAAAAGCAAACATACCTCTAAAACAAACAAACAAAAAAATATTTCACTTGGACCCACCCATCCAACAAAGAATGTTTAATGAAGAACAACATAAAAATATTTATAAGGAATAAACAAGCAAGTAAGCAAATAAACCTACTTATCTATGCTAGATTTGGTGTCTGCTATTTTATTGAGGCTGGAGACCTTAAAGCCATAGGCGTTTCCTCTTTGGCCCTTGTTCATGTAGTTGCCAAAGGCTAAAACGACTTCCAGGAGCTGCTTCAGCCGCTTACTACGTGTGAGCTCCTTGGAGGCCAGGAGAAGAGCTGAAAGAGAGAGATAAGAAATTCCCTTAAGTTAAGAGAGTGGTGCCATTTCAATCAGCAAATGTGAGGAAACCATCCTTCTTCTAAATCCCAAGTCCCAAGGCAAACAGCCCCTGCCCCAGTCATTTCCCCTCGAGAATCAAAAATGTGCAAGAATGTCACTAAAGAGCTTTTTCATTACAGCGAAGAGCATATACAGCAACTTCTGGTTTCCGTTCAATGTGAAAACCAGAAGCTGCAGCAAGCGGAATTTTTTTGGTATTTACTGTCAAGTGAGGCACACAGTGGGTCTCACATAGGATGGTGGTCTAGCTAACGAAAGAGATAGAGAGGATATAAATATAAACTACACTGTCAGAACTGTGATTGGACCAACCACACTGTGGTTGCCTTGCACTGATCACAACGCTACCCAGTGGATGACAGCCAATGCTATTCCTATTCAGAGTAGACCCATTGAAGTTAATGAACGCCACTAACTTAGGTTCATTCATCTCAACGGGTTTACTCTGAGTACGACTCAGTTGCCTACAGCCCAGCATCTTTGGTATCTGAAAACTTTCACTTTACCTTCTACTTTGGGTTTCGCTTCTGCAAGCCTCTCTGGGAACTTCTTCTTAAAGAATAATGCTTGAAGCCGCTGCTGGTAGTGGTCAATCCTAAAGTAGCGAAAGATGTGGGTTATATTTCAAGGGAGACCCAGAAAACAACGCCACTATGAACGTAGTCCGTATTTATACAAAATCTAAAATAACTAGGGTATGGATGAGGAACCTGTGGCCCAACAGATGTTGTTGGATGCCAACCCCCATCAGCCCCAGCCAGCGGGGCCAAGGGTCACAAAGGATGGTGGAGGGCCACAAGTTCCCCTCCCCTGAACAAGAGGGTGCTTTAAAGCCTCAGCGAGTGAAATAAATAAGCTGTCTGGCAGAGTATAAGAAACATCATCTGCCATTTAGCTTTGGGCACTAAGATCCTGTATAGTACAGCAGAGTGCTAAGGGCCATCATTAACAGTCATCATTTCACTTGAAATGGTGGAAAGGAAGGAAGGAAGGAAGGAAGGAAGGAAGGAAGGAAGGAAGGAAGGAGAAACAATTAAAATGCATAGAAATATATTTATTCAGTCCAACAGGCTTCCAATATTTCCTTTCATCAAGGGCACTCATAGGCAAAACCAACATGAGTCTTCGGCATCAGACTCTGTTGCAAATTGCAACAAATTTTATGCAGCGCTGGGCCAGCAATATCTTGATAAAGGGATTTCTATTAGTGGCTTGTGATCAGTTTTAGCTGACAAGTACAACAGCTTGAAAAAGCAAACAGGAGACTCTGAATAACATCCCTGCTCTTATTCCCTCCTCCTGCCATGCCTACAGATACACCACACAGAGAGACAGAGACGTTTATATGTAGTATATATATATATATACACCTGCTCATTTCATAAAGAAAACGGTCTGCCCGAGCCATGCGGTCAATTTCATGCTTGTGTTCCTCCAGCAGATCAATATCACTCTTCTCTGGGACAAACTTCAGTAGCTGGAACCACAGGTGGGGAAGGAAGAAAAAAGACAGCATGAGGGAACTAACCAGGGCAAGGGGCAGACAGCAGGAGAGTGGACTAATAGGGTTGCCTACTGTAAGAAAATGCTGCTTGGAATTCCCCATGTAACTGTAATTTCCAAGCAAGGCAGCTGTGGTCATACAAGTGACCTTTCTGAAACATCTGGTTGGATTCTCTGACTTGGATTCTCACCTCTGCGACCCTCATTAGATATTTTCAAATTCCATATAGGATTTCTCCTATCTAACAGTTATAGGCAGTGTATGTCCAATAAAGATCTCCCTTAACGGCCAGAGGCATCCCTGAGTGTAAATGAAGTACAATCTGGCCCTAAAAGTGTTGAGACCACTCATCCTCCAGTAGACACAAAGCTTTGACTGTCCCCCCAAAAAAACTTTAAAAAATGGTTTTGCCCTGGGGAGACAATGAACAATATCAGTGTGGCTGGACAGATGCTCAATAGAGGCTCCTATTCATGTGTTGAACTTAAAAGCTCATACGTTGACAGATTTTTTACATATCTAGTGGGAGTAATGTTTTGGCCTGGCCAAGCGTGTGTATGTTTCTGGGTGTGCTTCTGCGCATGCGCGCGCGCGCGCGCGCACACACACACACACACAAAGCTCCCTAGTTACTAAAACAAACAGCCTGCAAGAAACACCAGACAATGGTTCTGCTTTTTATCATTCCCTCCTTTATACTAAGGAGCAGTTTAAATGCCAGCAACCCATAGATGTGATAATGGTAGTGCAGGAAGCTATAATAGCCAAAGAACATTGAAAACTGGAATGCAATGTTCTTTGTGGATACTCTCAACACCAAGCTAATGTACAAACCAAGAGCTTTTGGAATATTTATTCATTTAAGCAGATTTATATCCCACTCTTTGATCATATTTACAATGCCCAGGTTGGCTCAACAGAAAGTCAAAGGACCTTCCAATTGTAGATACTAATCTCATTTTAGCATGTAAAACAACTCATGGTGCCTATCTACTCAGAAGTAAGACTTACGGCCTTCAATGGGACTTACTCCCCAGTTAAGTGTATATAGGATTGCAGACCTGGTGGTTTAAGGGACTAAAACTACCATAGCAAAAATAATGGCACAGATGAGATCCATACCAAAGCATCACCTGCAACTGAAATAAAGTATAGTGGCTTCTCAAAGGGCAATTAGTAAGTTTGCAGCTGAGGTTAAATATCAAGTGAAGCCACCACACTCTCATACATTACCCTACACTAGCTCAGCAAACCATTTTTAAAAGATACACTGATTACCTCATTCACACCCAATTCAAAATATTTTTTTCGCTACCCTTTCTTCCTTCTGTTTTCCTTTCTTTCTTAAGTCTTAGGACCAGCACTGCCCTCCCTCACAATAGTAAATTAATACTGGTTCATCTGAAATTATTATTAGTTTAGTAGACCAACAGCTATGAAGAAACTCTGAAGAAAATTGCCATATTAGCATGATGTGAGTGTTAGGTTGGAGAGCTGATGTTGTTTTACATTTCAAAGCCAAATTCAGTTATCCCAAGAAGCAAAGGCTGCCTTCAAGTTGTAGTACGGCCCATTGTGGGGCAACCTGTGGTCTTCCAGAGGCTGTTGGGATTCCAACTCTTATGAGGCACAATGAAGTATGGACAATGGTCAGGGATAATGGGTGTTGCAGCACAACAACATCTGGAAGTCACAGGTTGCTGACCCTTGCTCTAGATAATGAGTAGCATGACATGAGTGAAAAGAGGATGAGAAATATTCCCATTAAAATCAACATGTTTAGTAGCCCTTACAAGGCATATTACCTGTTCCAGCATATCTTTAGCAAGATCTTCTTCTTCATCCATTTTCAAGATTGCTTGTCGGATTTCCTCATTGGATAGCTTCAACCTTTAACAACATAAATATTGCCCCATTATTTTGCTTGCACGGCTAATTTTGATGAATCTGAAAGTTCAGCCAATATTCTGTCGTAAAAAAACTTCTCTTAGATCTATAGGAGTGAGCAAAAGTTAAACCTTGCGAATATTTCCCCCCCCCCTCCATTCTTGAGTGATTGGCAATGGCTATCATAGCAATTAACTTGAAGCACTCACAATATATTGTGGGGAGGGGGGGAACTATTCACACAGGGCCAACTTCCCAAGGGAGTTGGTAGAAGAACTTCCATGCATAAGGAAAACATCAGTGGAGATACACATGACGGGAGCCTTCAAAGTCTAATTTATAGTACCTTGCAGAAAAATAAGAAAAGAAACACTGAAAAATTCCACACTTTTTTGTTGCCTTCATAGTCTTGGAATAGTGAATAAACAAATGTCAATGCTTCCCAGACAGGAAACAGTACTAAGCCTGAGATATTTAACACATTTTAACACTGCCCCAATATAATCAGCAGCTAGTAATTAAAACATGGAAGGTTATGTTAAAAATAAAAATCTTTAAAATTTTGAGCTGTGCTCTTTCTAGCTATTCAAAAATGTAAGGCCAAACTTATGCCCTTCAGTCAATGCATAGCGTAGACCCAGAAGACAAGGCATATCCCTATATATGAGTTGGGAAGCTGCAACTGGAAACTATGCTCTGCAGCAACTATGCACTGAAGCATATGAACAGGCTGTCAGAGAGACTCCACTATTACTCTTATTTTGTCATTTCCCTTCATCTAAATATATATACACACAATTCATATTGAATGGATAATGGGTCCTCTTTGTGTATGGAAAATCATAACACTCATCCTTCCACTTGGCATCAGTTTCAGCAGGGAAGCCAAAAACCAAAGAGGCCATGGAGAATGAATTACCCTCCTACATCCCCCTCCAACTCGAATTTCAGAACCATTAAGCAAGACACTCCAGAGAAATCTCTGTTGCTCCTGCCTATGGTCATAGGTACTGTGGCCTCACTATGTTTTCAGTTTCCAAACCCGACAGTTTGATGCCTTCCCAAGGTGCTCAGTTATCTCAAGATTTAAAATGCTAAAAGCACGAGCAGTGAAATCCAAGAAACCGAAATGCTTGTGCAACTGTGCTAAGCAACTAAGCAAGGAAATGTTTGGTCCAGGCAACCTGTCCTCCTATCACAGAGAATTACATGGTCCCATTCTAAGATGCACTTCAACAAGACTCACTGAAAGTCTGCAGGTGAATACATGGAGCTTAAGATGTGCCTCAAAGATCACTGCAGAGTCTATTAATCTCAGGGCCAAATATATCACTTAAACTGAGATATGTAGCTAGTATAAGTGCACGATTGTTGGATATATGCGTATACCAGTTGCCAAGATAGCAGAAGATCTGTATCAGTACCCTAGTGTGGAGATTAGAGGGCTTAATCCAGATCTAGATTTGGGGGCCCGTACCTGCAATTTGCATTGACAAATTATTCATTTGGCTCAAAGAGAGCTTTATTTCTCTATGCAAATTGCTGGTGTGGGGAAGCCAAACTGGGGGGAAAGGGTTAAAAAAGGACATATGCCCCACGCTAGAGTCTCAGTTCAAATCAGAGGCCCTGCACACTGGCACTTTCTATAAAAAGAAAAAGAAGTTCTACAGTTAGGGAGACACATATTTATATAACTTATTGTCTAGTTTGGCCCCCAGACTATACTAAGCCAGCACACAGCTGTAACTCACGCAACCACAAATGTGCTACTCTCTCTCACACCTAGAAATGGATGAGCAATTGGGCCAAAGGGCTGTTAATCAAGTATTTTCATTATTGTTGTTGTGTTTTTTTTCCAAAACTTCTGACTAACCACGCAATGGATCTTAAAATAGCCAACAGTAACATAAAGCAGATGTGTTGCTTTTTAAGCAAAAACAGGTGAACTGGTTTGAACAAAAACCTAAAGCAGACCCCTAGAATCTTTCCACTCAGGGTTGAGCGAAGATGACTACTCAGGGGAAGGGGGGGTGTGCTGGTTGTAATGGAGACACCACATTAAAGTGTGATTACGGCCAGAGGAGAAACACTAAATAAGTCATATCTCATTGTTGGATATGTATCAGCAGTGATTTTCCTACTGGTTTTATAGGAGCCAAATATAGATTTCTCCCACTGGCGTAACAACTGACAAACCCCAGGCTGCATACACAATTGAAGCGCCATCATCTCTGCTTCTTATTTGTTTACCAAAAAAAAACACCAAAAAAAACTAAGGCTATGGAATCACAACCAAGTTAAGCAGTTGCTGGCACATAAAAGCAGCAGAATGGAACAAGGTAGGGCTACACTGAACAACACCTGTGAATTTTTAAAGAGAAAAATACAGGCAAGGCAAGGCAAAAACAAAAAACAAAAAGCGCTCTTAAAACCCAAAGGTACATTTGAAAACGAAACACCCCGTCTGCCCCAATCAAATGATACTGCTGAAATTACAAGATTTCCAAGAAGTGGTACCCAAACTTGCTCGCTTCCCTCTTCCCTCCCAAACCATTTTCCTTTTATCATATTGTATCTTATCAGATTAAGAGTCTTTGGGCAAGGGGTGTATTGTATTTTAATCTGTGTATACTGTTTAGAAAGTTGGAGGAGGAGGAGGAGGAGGAGAACTTGCAAAGGGAAGGCAGAGGCATCAAAGAACGTTCTAGCATCCTGAGGCCTACATCCTGTTATCGTCGTAAAATCAGGGTGACTTGTCCAGATCATAACAAGATTACACGGTGAACACTTATAAGTGCCCATTAAAAGAAAAAATGTTCTACCAAGAAATGGCTGAGATGCAGCACCTTAATATTTCTGCTCTAAATGGGAAACGAACAAACCCTTGAATTAGTCTACGCACAACCATAACATACATTTACTTATTTGACTTTTGCCGAGCTAAACACTCTCAAAAATCCAAGAAAAATTGCAGGGATGCAACCCTTCTAGATTTAGTTAAAAACCTTCCTAAGAAATATGAAGTTTCATTAAAATTCTCATTTAAGTCAGGAGCAAGTCACACTGCAACAGGGACTCAGTGCCAGATGGACTCATCCCAAAAGAAAGATGGCTGCTGCCAGAGTAAGGCTGTGTACACACCATACCTCCAGAGCACACAACTTCCCCCAAAGAATCCTGGGAACTTCAGTCTGTTAAGGGTGCTTGGAAATGTACTTCTGCAAGGGATAAGCTACAGTTCCCAGGATTCTTTGGGGGGAAGCAATGCACTTTAAATGTATGGTGTGCACACAGCCTAAGGAAGAAGCTTGCAGCTGCTGAAGCCAGTAAGTTGGTAAAAAGGGGACCAGTGGTGTGTATGTGATTCACTGAACAGAGGAAGAAAGAGTAAGACTGTGAGAAGCTCTATAGCAGTGATGGCCAAACTTGCCCTTCCAGCTGTTTTGGGACTACAACTCCCATCATCCCTAGCTAACAGGACCAGTGGTCAGGGATGATGAGAAATGTAGTCCCCAAACAGCTGGAGGGCCAAGTTTAGCCAACACTGCTCTATAGTGACAGTGTCTGCTACCTTCCTTTGCTATCCTGCAAGATCAGTCTGAGCCTGTTGTGACTTATTCTTCCATCACCCTGCTCTCCTGTCTGCCACATTCCAGCACCTACGACTCCTTTTTCTTCTGCTTACTGAGACCCTATATTGGGCTTTTACAGTTAAAACCGCTAATTCTGTTCACTGCTTTCCTGACTTCTAACCTTGGCCAGGCAGGTTTCTGAAGATTACAGGGGAAATAAAACACTCCTTATTTCTCTTCCCCACCACATTAAGTCACGCGGAGCTGACGAGACCCAAATGTCTGAGTAATCTCCAAGTCAGGCTGAAGTGGCACCATTATCAAAATGCTCCTAAAATGATACTTAGCCTGCCCCTGCCTTGATCCCCTTAGGACACATGAATGACCCCTATTGACTCTACAGCCTCATTCATCACTAATCTCCTCAGGACACCTCAGCTGATTTAATGTCAGTAGACATGAAGTGGCTTATTGTTTGGCCATCTTGCATAGAGAAGGGTGGGGTGGGGAGGAAAGAGACAGTGACTTATTCCAAATATGCCTGGGAGTCATGCTGGATTTGCCTTTCATTTTTTGCATCGCAGCGCACTTCACAGATGTGGCTGTCTCATTTTTCTCCTTCAAGATAGTCACTGGTTCAGTTTAAGCTAACTGCCAAAACTCTCACGCAGAAAACACTCCACATTCATCAACCATCTCTCCTCAGAGAGAAGGAGCGCCGTGCTATGCTGCCGCTCCATCTTTAAGCTGCGCTCACTTTGATGGAAGATGCGCTGCCACAAACGCATGCAGGGCCATTTATTCTAGAGCCATGCCTGTCCTCAAAACCACCAGGATACGCTTATGTTCATATTAGGGACAAAAGAGGGTATTTTCTCCTTTAAAAATCAATTCATTTGCCTTATCAGTATAAACCATACAATCAAGATAGATAATAATGAAGCCATGCAAAGCACCAATGCACAAAGCTTTCCATGAATGTTGCTCACCAAGACTTGATGTAGCAAATGCAGGGGTCAGAAAGCTTCTAGGTGAGAACAAGGGATTTGATGCATATTAACAGGCTTTCTTTCCCGCCCCACAATTTTAATTTTCTGCATGCACATTTCCTCCTTACAGGGACACAAGAGAATTCCCTTGTTTGTAGAGGAGAGAAATAGGGAGGCTCTGTCAGCACAACAGCTAACTGTGAGCACCCACAAGTGTGAAGCTGCATGGCCATAACTTCCAAGATGGGAGAAGGCTACTTAAATCTTCACGATGTACTCAGCCTTTCCCCTCTGTGCTAACTATCCACAAGACACCTTCATGAGCCCATGGAAGCCCATCTTAAAAGAGGAATGAGCAACTGGTGGCCTTCCATATTATGTTGGACTTAAAATTCCAACTAATCTCTGACCACTGGCCATGCAGCTGGGGCTGGTGGGAGTTGAAGTCTAACAACTCTCTCTCTTAAATGAAACAGTTTTGGGGCTGATCTGAATATGCAAAGAAAATCAGTTGGTACAACTTTGCTGAGCTATTTCTCTCTCTCTCTCTCTGTGTGTGTGTGTGTGTGTGTGTGTGTGTGTGTGTGTGTAGATTCACAAGTTTGAATGCTCCAAGTTACAGAAACATCCCTGTATGTCAAAACATACACACACACACACCAGCTTCTCAGAGGAAAAAGGTTAGACTCCTTCTTGGCATACTACTTTTCTGTGTACAAGTAGGTAGCCGTGTTGGTCTGCCATACTCGAAACAAAATACAGGGGAAAAAATTCCTTCCAGTAGCACCTTAGAGACCAACTAAGTTTGTTACTGGTAAGAGCTTTCGTGTGCATGCACACGAAGGTATCTGAAGATGTGTGCATGCACACGAAAGCTCATACCAATAGCAAACTTAGTTGGTCTCTAAGGTGCTACTGGAAGGAATTTTTTTATTTTTCTGTGGGAAAGGATAGGAGTCCCAGTTCCAAGTATTTTAAAGAGCACACCCTGGATTTTACATGCACATGACCTTCAGATTTGATGGGCATTTTGTTATCAGGTATCTACATCTAAGTGGAACTAAGAACCAGCCCTTAAAATCTGGGCAAAACCAAGGCAAAACCAGTAATGACCTGGTCCACCTTGTTCATTGGTCACCTCTTTCTTTATACGGGCAGGAGAAGGGGATATCTTGGTGCTGAACAGTAAAGAACATGAGGTGGCATTCAACTACGTTTTACTCAGAGCAGACCCATTGAAATGCATGGACCAAAATTAGAATGTTTGATTTCAATTACTCAGATTTCAATCTGAGTAAAACTTTCATGAATACTAGCTCATATAGATGGCAGAAGTACCGGTAGGTGGAAAAAAATACCGGTACGTAGATAAAAATAAGGGAATTTCCAAACGAAAAGGCATCTTAATTCTTCTCCCATCATTTTTATTCACCTTGTTACACACCTGCATTTCACCTGCAGTCAAGTTTCTTTGTTTGCAATAATCACACAAAGTACGACAACGCGACAAATGCCAGTTTGCTCACTGCAGGGATTGAGCAGCAAGTACCATCTCCATCCATTCTGATGGACCCCTCAACACTGCAAAGGAAAGCTGGGTAAAGAAACAAGCCGCCAGCTTAGTGCATTCTTAAAGTTCCCAATTTGATATAGCTCAGCTCATCTTACAGAAAACAGCAGGCTCATAGCCAGAACTTGACAGATTGCAGAAAAGGGACCGAAATGTCCACGGGGCAAGTATCATATGAATCATATCATAGCTATTCAACAACAAAAAAACTTCACTATCGGCTTCTGTTAAACACTTCCTTGTTTCAGACCACTTATGGATGACTAAGCAGAGGGTCAGAGAGACAAGAATACAGGGATTCAGAAAAAGGACAATATGCCATTGAGGCTTAATACCTGGGTCTTTGGCCCCTCTGGATTTATGCCTGTTTGGTAAGAGGAAAAGAAGCCCCAGTGCTTGACTTTCCAGATGACAGAGAAATCCTGGGCCTTAACATTAGTCATAAAGCAGCAGCAGCCTCATCTAGGAAACTAGGCAACATCTGTCCATCGCACCATGGAGGAGCCTTACTACAAGAAAGCTACTGCTAGGAGGTGAGGAGGTATATATCAGTTGTTGGCAGTTTTTAAAGAGGATCTGTATACTTCAGGACTGGGGAGGCAAGGTACTTTTCAGACCTATAGTTTAAAGAAGTACTTCCATCAACTGGGGTTGTAACGTGAGTATCAATCTTACACCGACCAGAAGGCTCATTTGTATTACAAATACTTATCTGCTTTATTTCCCGCATTGCCACTGACATCAATACACATAGCATGGGAGATGCTAAAGTGCATTTTAAACCTCAAGTTGCACAGCTTTGATCAGCCTTCCCCAACCTGGTGCCCTCCAGATGTTTTGGACTGCAAACTCTGGCCATACTTGGCTGGAGATGATGGGAACTGGGAGTCCAAAACATCTGAAAGGCACCAGATTGGGTTAAGGCTGGATCGGGACAATATTTTAAACTACAGGGGAAATGGGTGGGGGTGGGGAAAACATGAGTCCAGACAAGGCTTTGTGATATATGGAGAGCTAAGCTGAGCACATAGCCTGCTGATAGAGATTTAAGACAGGATAGCTTCACATGGCCTGCTTGATTTAACTAGAGAGCTTACTATGCACTGAAATGGAGGTAAGGTCATCCATCAAATAAGATAGCTTTTTTTTAAAATGAAGGAAAGAAAAACCCTCTGAGAGGTTCATGGCCTTGAACCTTACAAGCAGTGTGCACCATACATGCAATGCCGATCTTCCTTCGCACTTCCCCTCGGGAAGAGGGGTTTGCGTGATAGCCTAAATTCTGATGCAGAAAATGAAGACGTGTGTGTGTGTGTGTGTGTGTCAAATGGCTCCTGAAAAGGGCTGAAATCTGGCTTGCTCCAGATTTAAGGAGGTCTAGTCTTTCTCAGTCACAGCAAGGACTCCATTCATTAAAGCTGAATAGATTCAAGGACCATTGCATTTCAAACCAAAAGACTGCACTATAAGTCTCATTGTCTGCTGGTATACCTCTTATTGCTCCCGTGGAACTGCAAATGCTTATTTCATCTGTCATTCCCCTAGTTCTCCCATTCCCACAGACACAGAAAGCTGCCTTATTCATGTCACCAATCCTTCTAGCTCAGGGGAACCTCAGGCCTGTGTTCCAAAGGGTAGGCTACCCCTCTGTGGCAGATTTGGCGAAGGGGCACACAAAGTTACATAGGGAAGAAGATCAATGAAAAAGAGGCCTGCTGGATCAAGGAAGCTTTTGCCAGCAGAGAAATATGATTGGATACAGCCCACAATCTTTATATTAATTGGCACAGGAACATCATATACAAAGGTCTATTGAATATTGCATATGTAGCCATGAAAGAGAATTTTACTGTATGCATGAGAGAAACACACACTTAAGAGCAAAATACATGACATGCAGTGCTGCATTACTTTTCAACTACTGGAAAAGGCAAAGTGTTGAGAAGGAGAAAAGTGACTCTGAAAGAGAGCTACAAATTCCACCCTGCACCAACACAGGCCGCAAAGAATCCAATTTTCATCTGTTCTGATTGATACCTTCTTCCCCAGTCTTGTTAAAAGGGAAGGTGGGGAGAAAGGAGACATGATTATTTCCCACACCAGCCAGCTTTCGCTTTCTTGGGTCCTATGAAACACGAGCCCCACCTGACCCTTTCGAAGACAGTGTTAGTGAAACGAAAACATTTCAAGTAGTTGTGTGTGCAGGGGAACCCTCTGTGCAGCCATTTCACTTTAAAGGGCATGACAGCACCGTGTAAACAGAAGGGGAATAAACTGCAAAGATATATGCAAAGTTTACAGCCAATTGAAAGCAGCTGTTGAAAGAGAGAGGGGGCACCTGAAAGGAGGGGATGGTGCTCAGGGTGTTATGTGGTGCTCTCAATTTACACATTTGCATTTTCACAATGTTCAAAAGTACAGTCCTGCCAAGCACTCCCTGGGAGGCCTGGGGGAACGGCAGGTAGGGACACTGTCCTCCCTCCAGGCTCTCGTTCTGAAGCCTTAGTAGTCCACAGAAGGAGGCAAGGAAGAAGCCAGAAGAGCCAAGAGACTGAGTGACAAAATCCCTTCACATTGTTGCCTGCATCCCATTTTAAAACATATTTAATCAGGTTCTTAGCTGAAACATGGAACAAGATGCTGAGGTTAAGGGAGTGGCGCAAGGCATGCCCCCTGCCAAAAACGAGCTCCCAATTCAGATTAAATGACAATCCAGATGAATCCAGATAATGGTTTATGGATCAGTTGTGTTCAAGTGTGGAAGGATTTACCAAGATATCTTCCAGTTATGCTACAGGCTCAACAAATGTGATTATTTGGATTCTGGGTAATAACTTGCAAGTAACAGTGTAGCTGCCTTCTGCCAGGGGGATTAAATGATAATGTGGAACAAGTGCCTTCAGAAGAGGGGATTTAAAAGTCAACACAGTTGCACTCTAAGGCAAATACCTCCCTGAAGATATATTGGATGAAAACTATTTCTTCCTCCAAAACCCTCCTAAAAACACCTCTCCTAATTCTAAATCAGAAACATTCTTTTCCAGTTTGCCACCATTCCACGTAGCAATCTCTGTTGTCTCCCCTCTGTTGGAATTATATATTGTGAGACCAAGTGCTCTTCTTGTAATCCTTGAAGCACCTATGCCAGGGGTCAGCAACCTTTTTCAGCAGGTGGCCGGTCCACTGTCCCTCAGACCTTGTGGGGGGGGCGGACTATATATATATTTTAAAAATAAACGAATTCCTATGCCCCACAAATAACCCAGAGATGCATTTTAAATAAAAGCACACATTCTACTCATGTAAAAACGCCAGGCAGGCCCCACAAATAACCCAGAGATGCATTTTAAATAAAAGGACACATTCTACTCATGTAAAAACACGCTGATTCCCGGACCATCAGAGGGCCGGAATCAGAAGGCAATTGGGCTGCATCCGGCCCCTGGGCCTTAGGTTGCCTACCCCTGACCTATGCTGTTGTTAATGTCAGCCAAATGGTCCTTACTAACATGCTGGGCAGGCAGTGATTCAGAGAAGTAGGAGAGCCAGTCTCCCAGCAGGGCTGCTGATTTTTTGTCTTGTTTTGTTTTTGCATTATTCCAACTTTGCCACAGACTAACGAGATGGCCCTGGAGAATTCCCTCTCAAACAGCCTCTTTTCCTCAGCCTCTAAAACTAGTAGCATTAGTAACTGGAAATCATGGACTTCTGTTAGGTCCAGTTACACTGTAACACTACCTGCTCAGAGGAGACCCATTAAAAGAAATGGAGTTATTATTATTATTTATTGAATTTATATACCACCCTGTACCTGGGGGGTCTCAGGGCGGTTCACAGAATAAAATCAAGACATAAAATCACAAAACACCCAACAAATATAAAACAACAACCCAACAGACCCCCCCCCCCAAAAAAAGAACACACTTTAAAAGGGCATAGGATGTAAATCGGATACACCAAAGGCCTGGTTGAAAAGGAATGTTTTTGCCTGGCGCCTAAAGGTGAAGGTGGCAGGCGAACTTCCCTGGAGAGTTAAGGTAACTTAAGTTACCTATGATTTCACAGGGTCTAACTCTGAGTGCAGCTTAGTCAGGTGCAACCCATAAAGTTAGATAAATTTGTTCTTTTTTGCACCGGTGATTTTGCTTTGCTTCAGATGCGAGGGCTGGACCTCAGTGCCCGCAAAAGGCCCCAGGATCAATCCTTGGAATCTCCAGGTAGGGCTGGGAATGATTCTCTGTCTGCCTGCCTGCTGTCAGTCAGTGTTTTTATTTTATTTTATTTTTAAAAAAATATTTTTATTAAAGATTTTCTTGATTTACAAAGGTAGTGCAACACAAGGCTAGATGTGGCAAAAGTCGTGACTCCAGCAAAAGGCAGCTACCTAGGTTCCTGCACAGTCATGACATCTCTGCTAATTAGTCTCAAACTTCCTAAAAATAGGAATGGCAGTCTCATCTCCACAACCAAACAATTCAGTCCTTGGCTTACCTGCTGCTGCCAAGCACAAGGGGACAGCTACTTACAAACACATGCCAAAAATGCCAATGCACCATCTGTGCCAATGCACTAGTTCATGTGCAAATAAAGCATTTGCATATTATTATACTTGCAAATGTGATTATATTGCAAACATAATAAGGGCTAAAAAATAATGTTAACAGTTGAAACACTTATTTATAAAAAAGTGGAAAAAAACGACTGAGAAACTATTGTACTTAATATACCAAACTGTCATTTTTTAAATGACTATGACACTTTAGACTGGAAGCATTTGCTTAAAAGGGATTTAATGCAAGCAGCTTATAGTATCTTGGGGCATACAGCAATGAGGAATATGAGCACTGGAAGTAAAATAAAAATAAAAAATATGCTAGACCTCAATGCATAAACTAATTAATGAGCTAACAATCCTATTTGTTTGTGTCATTAAATAAACTTATAGCCTGCCCTTCAAATATATTCTTGGCCATCTTACAATACAAAATCAAGTAACAGTAAAATCATTTTAAAAACATGATTTGCATCATTTCATGATTTGCATCGTTACAATTTAATCAGAAATAGCAATGTCAGAGAATTCCAATGAGAATGAAAATGGTAATAGAAATTACCAGTATTCACTTGTTTGTCCCATGTCCAGAATAGAAATCAATCCAACAAATATTATTGGCATTTGCTATTGCTGCTGCTTTCAGTCTGCTAATGAGATGTAATTGATTGTGTTCCTGTCATTTGCATACTTAAATGAATGCGGTGGAATAATGTAATGACAATGTAACTTATGTAATTTCACCACGGTGGAAAATAAGACAAATAATGTATTTTTTATTTTTTATTTGCATAAGGTGAACTGCAGTGGAACAGAAACAGCGCTGCATGTGACAAATGTAAGGTGAAATGAAAAATGATGCCTTCTTATATCCCTAACCAGAAAGCAAATCCCAAATAAGTACAGGTTCAAGGAAACTTACTTGGAAAGGAGGATGACACAGTTCTGTGCTCTCCGGCCATCAATCACAGAAAGCTCTTTGACCTTTCGGGTGGACAGGTACAAATCTTCGGTTGATCCCATTTCCTTCTATAAATAGTTTTTAAAAAACCATGAAAATCAGTGCCATATATTTTTCCTCCTCCTCCTTTTTTTTCCTGCCAGTGTAGAAGTACCACTAGCTAGCCAGTGCTCTAAGCCCAAAGAGTTGAACTTGTGTAGAAATCCATATGAGATGCAGGATTGTAATGAAAGGGAAGATTAAGGAAGCCTAGGATAGATTTCTCTGTCCTAGTTCACCAGCTAAACCAGAAACATTTACTTTATTAGGATGCGGGTGGCACTGTGGGTTGAACCACAGAGTCTAGGGCTTGCTGATCAGAAGGTCGGCGGTTCGAATCCCCACAACGGAATGAGCTCCCGTTGCTCGGTCCCTGCTCCTGCCAACCTAGCAGTTTGAAAGCACATCAAAGTGCAAGTAGATAAATAGATACCACTCCGACGGGAAGGTAAACAGTGTTTCCGTGCACTGCTCTAGTTCACCAGAAGCGGCTTAGTCATGCTGGCACATGACCAGGAAGCTGTACACCGGCTCTCTCGTCCAATAAAGTGAGATGAGCACCGCAACCACAGAGTCGTCCGTGACTGGACCTAACGGTCAGGGGTCCCTTTACCTTTTAATGGTACATTTACAAACACAGAGGATTGTTTGTGCATTTGTGTGTGTGCATATGTCTAGATGTATAAAGTAGGTCTGTTTCTCCTCTCTTTCCCAGCACTTTAAACAGGATTGCCTGTGCAGGTTGAATGTTTTATAGCACAATTAATTTTATAGCACAATATTTTTTTTTAAAAGAACTAAGGGGGGGGGGAGGGAAACCACATGCTTTATGGTGCAGTGCATACCCTGGCATCCCAAGAAACACAATGTGTCCAAAAAGAAACACACACCAAGCAATGCTAAATCAGGTACCAGTTGTGGATTACAAATAGTGAACATTGAATAAAATATCTTCGCTTCTGCCCAAAGAGGAAAACACCGGGCAGGTTCTTTGGAATGGAGCAAGATACATGAAAAGGACAGGGATTTTCCATGCTCCCTCCCTCCCTTGAAATGCATGCAAGGAAATCCTTATTATCTCCTCTCCACCTGCTAATGTGCAAATAAAAGTGAAAGGTTTCTCATGCAGTAAACAGTGTCGGTCGTGCGTCTGCTTCTGCTGAGTCTCATAATGTAAACAGTGGAATAGAACTCTGAAAGTCAGGCAGAGGACAGACAGTAGTACTCACCTGCTTACAGGAAGAAGGAGGGTTAGTTAGCAGGTCCTACTCAGGCAGGATTCGAAGAGAACAGAGAAGGAAACATGCCAACAGTTAGCCACAGCAATAAAAGGCACAGAGTTTACCAAAGCAACAGCATTTGGGTTTCCTAAGTGATTACAATGCTATGCCAGCAAAATGACTCTTTTTTTATGAAAAGACCCAAAGAGGAAACACATCCAGGTCTGTTCTTCTCTCGGCACATACATAAGCAGTGAGCTTGCATATTTTGTGCAAAAATACTGCAGACAGTAATTATCAGTGCAATCCTTTGCACATCTGCTCAGAACAGCTGGTCCTATTGAGTTGAAGGACTGCAGTCTAAGCCTCTGAACTCCTTTCTGCAACAGCCACATAACCAATATTTTGAAGCAAGGAGTGAATGGACTGAATAGCCTAACGAGGATTAGTCAGGGAGTTCAAAGTAAATTCTACTCAAAACCAAGCATTTGAGTAATATGGTCTCATCCTTTTATAACTAACAGCAGATACATTTCTAGGGAGGGGAGAACAGACCCTTTGCCTTTTCAAAGAATGAAGGAGCAGTTTAATATAAAGGAAAGTGGGAAGAGACATATTAATACCATATTAATTGCATTGAAGAAAGAAATGCCTCATTCATGCTCGCTCTCTCAAGAACAAAAGAACTAGGATTTGCTTTGACGTTTGAATTTGGATGCATTTGTTTAAAGTTTAAAAGTCACAAATTCAGACTAAGTAAGTTTAATAAGCAGATATATCCACAAGCTTTTTGCCCCTGCAGTGCCCCTTCCTGGTGTACCATGATAAACTAGGATGTTTTCACACAACCACCCACCCCACTACATTCCAAGCAGGAAGTTTCCAGGTTTGGAACAAGCCAGGATCTTAAACTGCAGTCTTAAGAGCTGTGATCACTGTAATATTTGCATGCCTCTGCTGTCTTTCCTTTACCAAAGGCCCAGAAAACTATCTTAGGGCATGGAAAGGAGGTGGTAGCAGATGTTCTCCAGGTCCCAACAGAGGACTGTAATTGGAACCACAAGTCTGCACAACATTTCTGTCAAGGATTCCGAGACTTATAGCCCCAGCTCCCAGTGAGATGAGATGCCCTGCCAGGGCCTGGAGATCACCCAACTGCCTCTACAGCCTTGCCCTATCCTGCCCAAAGGTAGGTTTCTGGGCAGGAAAAGGTGAGATAACAAAGGACACATTTGCGATAATCCTTTGAGCTTTATGGGGAGCATTCAAACCCAGTGCCTGCAAAAAAAAATAAAATAAAAAAAAATTGAGCCTTTGCACATATTCAGTTGGAAAGCTTACAAAGGCCTAGCCCCTTCTGAACTGAGCAGCAAGACACTTATGAACTCCTGGCCAAGGGGGCTAGGGATGAATCTCAAGTGGCGCCTAGAGACAAAGCAGACTATGTGCTGTCAGTGGGAAGTTGCACTGACTGGCAGGAGCTGTGCCAATTAGAAAACAGGGAAACCCAAGGCAGAATGGAAATTGAAGTTTCCACGTTAATTCAGAAATGGACAGCCAAATCTTCACAACTTTCTTGTCCTCTAAAAAATGCATTTTGCAGAGATTCACACAAATAAAATGGCCCAAATCCAGGGGGAACTAAGAGGTGTTGTAGTCAGGGACGTTTATGGATTTATTCACTAATAGCTTCCATTGGTTCCATTTCGTAATAGCTGGAACAGGAAAAAATGTCAGAGGATTTAAAATTAGAAATAGCTCTTTTTGTATATTGTTTGTGATACCACACTAAAAAAGTGGGGGATACATATAATAGGGTCCACCGCTTTATATTATTGGATAGGAATTATTTAGGTTTCAAAGCACATTTGGGCTGTCATTTTAACAGCAGCAGGCTGTTTCAAAACAACTGGAAGAGACCATGTTTTCGGAATACATTCCAATAGTTAGGAAAGAATTTGGGAAGCAGGCAGGATGGGGGGAGGGCAAAACTCCATGGTACTGTTCAAGCTGAATCTCATTCATCAGAGGCAGACAGAATGCAGGTGACTTGCTTTCCCAGAAAAGGAGACAGAGAAATGCTAATAAACAGCTGCTGTTAAAATAATGTTGCTAATGTTATAATCTGTAACTCATTTGTTGGAAAGAAAAAGAAAGGGGGAAATAAGTGAAGTGACCCCCCCCAAGCCAAACTAATCCAATCTCACTACTGAAAGCTCTAATTGCTCAGAAAGTTTTATTCAAGAGGAGTAGGGTTGCAAGGGCTAATGCATAACAGGAAAAAAGAAAACACAAAATCAGTAGCACTGGATAGAAAGATCAAGCATGAGAGAACAATCAGAACCCCAAACAAGCTACAGGTTCAAATAACTGCTTGCTTGCTTGCTTGCTTGCTTGCTTGTTCATTTATTTCGCACTAAGGTTATATGCAACTGCAGAGTTTAAAGCAGGTGTAGTCAATCTGGATCCCTCCAGATGCTGTTTGACTCCAACTCCTATCAGCCCCATGAATGATAGTAGTTGAGCAACATCTGAAAGGCCACAGGTTCCACATCCTGCTTTAATCCAAGATAATGTTAACACAGCTGCTTTATTATGCTCCTGTCTTTAGCTTCGGGGCTGAGGTCAACATCTAGCATCCCTGGGAAGCTGCTGAGCCACTGACATGTAGACCACTGCCAATGTCACCTCTGGGCTGTGCTTTACGTTATTTCTCAGCCCTCTGCTCCGAGCAAAACCAGATGGCTTGGTTGAGGGCCTATCTCTCATGATGCCCCAGTGCCCCTGCAGCATACTGATGGTTGCCACCAACACTAGGTGTGCCCAACAGAACTCACTGATGGAGGAGGCAGCCAACTGGAGGGAACTTTGCTCAGTCCTGCCCCCTTCCTACCTGCAGCTGGCCTTGCTTACTTTGAAATATATGACAGTCCCCACTGCTTGCTCCTCTCCATTGGTGTACCCAGTCCTGGAAACTATTTCTGCAATGAAGCCCAGGAAGCTCGGGGTTTAGAGTGAAAGGAATGAAAGGAAAACTCCTTACCTGGTGTCTCTGATAAGCTGAGAACATTTTTTCAAAATCCTCCAAATCCAGCATCTTGAAAGCCCTTAAGTCATCAATTTCATGCCAGATTGTGCCATGTATCTTCTCCTAAAGTCCAAAGAGATACAGAAACATTTAGGGGACAAATAACAATGAAGGCTTGTAGCAGTGTGTGTGTGTGTGTGTGAGAGAGAGAGAGAGAGAGAGAGAGAGAGAGAGAGAGAGAGAGAGAGAGAGAGAATGAGAATTATTATGGTCAATCCCAGTTAAGGTCAGCAGGGAAAAGGCAGATGGAAATTGTGCACTACAGAAGAACCAGATGAGAGTGTATCTAGTCTTCTCCTAATCCCTTTAACTACAGTTAACACTGTAACATGCAACACTAAAGCAGAAATGGTGGCTTAGTGCTGAAGCTCTCTTCATCTGCACACAGCTATATCCTGTAAGTAGCAAACTAAGCCAGGATCCATCATTTAACCATAGCTTCCCATCGCACTGGGCGGGATTCACCTACTGAACCCCATCAGCAGGTGCCCTGTGCTTCCAACTTGCACCATAGGGCTTCCCTCCCCTCTCCCCCCACACCTGTACCCCCCCATGTCGGGAGAACCCCCCAGAACAGCACAGGGGGAGGAGACTGGTATGTTCTGTCTAGGAAGCTGACATTCTTGTGCAGACTGGACATCTGTAATAGTGCAACGTTGAATCCCACCCATTGTGAAGCAAGAAACTATGGTTACCAGCTTCAAAACAAGACAGGATATGGAAGCCATGTTTTTAAAGGTGCCTTATGAATCCAGCTTGTTTGAAAGCCACTGAGCCCTGCTTCTTGATTTGCACTCTAAAATCTGCTTGTAAAAGAATTTCATTGCAGTTGTGTTTTTTTTTAATTTAACTGTAAAGTGTCCTCAGCATCGATGGACAAAGGCACTGTTAATGTAAAATGTTAATTTTATGCTAAAGAACTGGAGACTTTAAAAAGAACACAGAAATGTTCATGGTGTGTATGAAGGGGGGGGGGACTCAAGGAAATCACATTGGCAACAATGATGATTTTCACAGCATGTGGTGTCTTATGGTCCCAAAGAAAAAATTACCAAAGAAACCTCTCAAGGGGTCCTGGCCTGAAAGTTCCTGAAGTGCACTTACGCAACAAAGTGCATTAACACTTCATTATTGAAATAATTAGGAACAGCCTCCATTTCCCACTCACAGTCAAAAAGAGCAAGAGAAATGTGTTATGCTAGAAAGGAAACACAGGAAACAAGATGATGGTCAGGGCAAAAAAAGCAGAGCCTTTTAAGCAATAAGATGATGAAAGGAAGGAAATGGGTTTTTTAAGTTAAAAAAAAGCACAGCAATGTGCATTTGCACTGTCTTGAGGTGGCTGATTGGTCTGCAAAGCTGTAGTCCCTATCAGTGCTTTTTTAGCTGGTATGAAATACCATAACCTCTTTTTTTTGCAGCCCATGGCAGTCATTTTATGCTGGTACCCACAACACTTATCAAGATATGAGTGCTCGCACTCATCAAAAGTGTCAGTTCTTTTCCGAAGTGTGGAGCTGAGAAGACCACAATTGACTGTGTGCCCCTAGATTATTGGAGCTACTTAGAAGTGCATCAGTTTTTTTCTGGGAGAATCCTAACTATTTTCTTCATTTATTTTTTTTAAAAAAGATTTTATTATTTTTCCATAAAACAAAACAAAAACAACATTGAACATACATAAACACAATAAAAACATAATACACAATCAACAATATAAAACACAACAATACCCTACAAAAGAAAAAGAAAACTTATACAAACCTTACTAACTATTTATCTTTGTTTCTCTACTTTTTTTATCTTCTTAAAGGGGACTTCCCCTGGTCCCTCCTCTGTCTTCAAATACATATATATTCTTTAGGTAGCTTCATTTCTTTTCCCATTAACTCATACTCAATATCCTAATGTTCTTCAAATTTATCTAAACCAATATATTTGTTAACTTATATTCTATATCTTATCACCTTCTTGTACCAATAGATCTATCACATCAAAATTTCTTCTTAAACCATTATAACTAACTTTAAACTTCTAAAGCCGATTCTTTTATATATTTCTGCACAAATATTCAAACATTCAATTTAACATGCTTAACTAAATAGTCCTTAAAATTCTTCCAATCTTGCGACACCTTCTCCTCCCTCTGGTCTCGGATCCTGGCGGTCAGGTCTGCAAGTTCCATGTACTCCATCAACTTCATCTGCCATTCTTCAATTGTCGGTATATCTTCACCCTTCCAAGTTCTTGCCAATAAAATTCTAGCCGCTGTCGTGGCATACATAAAAAATACTCTATCCTGACTGGGTATCTCTTCGTTGGTCATGCTCAAAAGAAAAGCCTCTGGTTTCTTACAAAAGGTAATTTTCATTACCTTCTTCAGCTCATTATAAATCTTATCCCAGAAGGCCTTTACCCCTGGACACGACCACCACATATGATAAAAGGTACCTTTCGACGCTTTACATTTCCAACACATATCCGACATTTTGGAATTCATTCTAGCTAACTTAACTGGTGTCAGATACCATCTATATATCATTTTCATAACATTTTCTCTTAAACTATTACATGCAGTAAAATTGATGCCTTTCTGCCACAATCTCTCCCAGTCATCCATCATAATATTATGACCCACATCTTTTGCCCAATCTATCATTGTTGATTTCACCAGTTCATCTTTCGTATGCCACTCTAGCAACAAGTTATACATCTTGGAAAGGTTTTTAGAGTTCGATTCAATCAGTTCTGTTTCCAGTTTTGATTTTTCAACTTGAAAACCAATTTTTTTGTCCAGTTTAAACGTTTCATGAACCTGATTATATTGCAGCCAGTCGGGGACTCGATTTTTAACTTGATCATAGCTTTTCAGCTTAAATGAGTCCCCTTCCTGCTGCAATATGTCCATGTATCGTAACCAACTTGCAGACATGTTTGGTCTCTTATAGGCCTTGGCCTCCACTGGTGATATCCATCTAGGAGTCTTTCTCTCCAGTAAATCTTTATACCTAATCCAAACCTGATACAGAGATTTCCTGATTATGTGACTCTTAAAAGTTCTGTGGATTTTGGCTTTGTCATACCAAAGGTATGCATGCCATCCAAACATGTTGTCGTGTCCTTCCAAGTCCAACACGTCTACATTTTCTAGTTTAAACCAATCTTTTAACCAGCAAAAGGCCGCAGCTTCAAAATAAAGTCTTAAATCCGGCAGGGCAAAGCCTCCTCTCTCTTTGGAGTCTGTCAAAATCTTAAACTTGATTCTAGGCTTTTTGCCCTGCCATATAAACTTCGATAAGTCCCTTTGCCATGTCTTAAAACAGTCCATTTTATCCAAAATTGGTATGGCTTGGAATAAAAACAGCATCCTTGGTAGGACATTCATTTTAATCGCTGCTATTCTGCCCATTAACGACAATTTCAATCTTGTCCATATCTCCAGATCTTTCTTTATCTCTGTCCACAGTTTTTCGTAGTTATCTTTGTACAGGTTGATGTTTTTTGCTGTGAGATTGATACCTAGATATTTTACAGATTTGATGAAATTGAGGCCTGTGCCTTCTTGTATTCTTCGTATCTGTTCTGCACTCATATTTTTACTTAAAACTTTGGTTTTCTGTTTATTTAGTTTGAAGCCAGCTACTCGTCCAAATTGTTCAATTAATTCCAAGGCTTTGGGGACACTGCCTTCCGGTTCTTGCAGGGATAACATCAAATCGTCTGCGAAGGCGCGTAGTTTGTATTCTTTCTCTCCCACCCTAATTCCTTTTATCTGTTTCTCTTTTCGTAGCATACTTAAAAGGACCTCCAGGACCGTAATAAATAATAAAGGGGAGATAGGGCACCCTTGTCTTGTTCCTTTTTCAACTTCAATTTCCTCCGATATCACACCATTTACTATTATTTTTGCTCTTTGTTCTGTATAAATGGCTTTGATGCCATTTAGAAATCTTTCTCCAACTCCCATCTTTTCCAAATTCTTTTTCATGAACATCCAAGATACCTTGTCGAAGGCTTTCTCCGCATCAATAAACAGTAGTGCTGCCTCTGTATTTATGTTTCTTTCCAGTTTTTCTAAGATGTCCACAATAATTCTTGTATTATTACTTATCTGTCTTCCTGGAAGGAAACCCGCTTGATCTTTATGTATATAGTCTTTCAGCACTCTTTTTAATCTTGTAGCCATAACATTTGCAAAAATTTTGTAATCCACATTCAAAAGGGAAATTGGACGATAGTTTTTCATTTGCATTCTGTCTGTATCTGGTTTTGGAATCAGTGTGATAAAGGCTTCTTTCCACGTCTCTGGCGCCCTATCTCCTTCCAATATTTTATTGCAAACTTCTTTCAAAGGCTGCGAAAGCCAGTCTTTAAGAGTCTTATAAAACTTTGCGGTTAGTCCATCTGGTCCTGGTGCCTTTCCTAGTTGCATATTTTTAATTGCATCCTCAATCTCTTGGGTCGATATTGGGTGGTTGAGTGTTATTAGTTTATCCTCTGGGACTTTTTGCAGACTATGTTGTTGCAGGAATCGGTCTATCTCTTCTTCTTTTATCCTCTCCTCCTTGTACAGTTGCTTGTAAAATTTTTGGAAACACTTTCTGATTTCCTCCGGGTTCTCCACTATTTTTCCATTCACTGCTAAATTGCCGATGACGTTTGCCTTTTGTCTTTTCTTCAGTTGCCAAGCTAGTAGTTTTCCACATTTATTCGCAGATTCAAATGATCTCTGTTTCATCATTTTTAATTTCCATTCTATGTCTTGATTCATAGTTTTAGCATACTGGGATTGTAAGTATTTAATTTCCTTTTGGATTCTTAAAGATTTGGGATGTCCTCTTAACTCTTTCTCCTTGACTTTGATTAATTTCAACAGTCTTTCCATTTCCGCATTTTGTAATCTTTTCTTTTTTGCTTTTTCACTTATGAGGAATCCTCTCATTACCGCTTTACTTGCATCCCAGGCGGTTCTTTTTTCTACTTCCGAATTCCAATTAATTTGAAAATACTCCTTCATTTTTTTCATGGCTCTTTCTACCAGCTTGGTGTCTCTCATCAGTGCATCATCCATTCTCCATCTGAAGGAACCCTTGGAAACCATCTTGAGGGTTACCTGTACAGGATTGTGGTCCGAATAAGTCCTTGGGCCGATTTCTGCTTTTTGTATTTTCGGTGCCAATTCGTTCGATATCCAAATGTAATCTATCCTCGACCATGACTTCTGGGATTCACTAAAATACGTTGCCTCAGTGTCGGTGGGGTTTTTTACCCTCCAAGCATCCTCCAAATTTAAATTGTCCACCATTTCAAAAAAAGTCTTAGGTAGTTTCCCATCATTTGTTAGTTTAGTTCTTTGGGATCTATCCATTAAAGTGGAAACTGCCCCATTAAAATCTCCCAGGCAGACTAGTTTATAGTCCAAATAATCCAGCAGCAGGTCGTGTATTTTTTTTATAGAAAATTGACTTTCCATCATTTGGTGCGTAAAGTCCCAGAATCAAAATTTTTTCGCCTTGTATTTTAATTTCAATTGCGATGTATCTCCCTTCTTCATCTTTAAATAACTGTTTTGGGCTGTATTTCTCCTTTACATATATTACCACGCCTCTCTTTTTGACCTTGTCTGATGATATGAACTCTTGGCCTAGCTTTTTGTTTTGTAGTAATCTTCTATGTCGCCGAACTATGTGTGTCTCCTGTAAACAAATAATATCCAAATTCTTCTTTTCCAATCCATGAAATACTCTGCGTCTCTTTGGTCTCTGGTTCAATCCCCGTACATTCCATGTCATTAACTTAAACGCCATTTTTCTTTGTTAATCCTCTCCTCCAGTTGCTTCTGCTTTCTTGTCTTCCTCTGGGTCCTTTTCGCTTGGTCCTGGTATCCCCGGCGGTGGGAATACTCCTGGACGTCTATGTAGAAGTGCTGAATCAAGTGGCCCTTTGAGCTCTTCCAGATGTTTATCTAGGAATTTTTGCTTTTCAGCCAGGGATTTAATTCTTATCTTTTTTCCTTCAAATGTAAAAGCAAGACCTTCCGGAAATTCCCAGCTGAAGGAGATGTTGTTTCTTCTTAGCTCAGCAACCAGATCGTTGTATGGAATTCTTTTGTCCAAAAAGAATCTGGGGATATCCTTATAAAAGATGACTTTACTCCACTGTACCACCAGGTTATTTTTGTAGTGCAGATCCAGAAAGAAGTCCCTGTCGTTTCTGTCATGCAACACAAGCAAACAGTCACTGACTGTTTTGGCACCTTTCTTCCCTCTGGATCCTCTAGGCCCAAATCTGAAGGCCTTCACTATGCGTGCTGCAACGTTTACCTCTTCCAATTCCCAATATGACGAAAATAACTTCACAATATAGGCTTTCAGGTCTTCTCCTTCCAATTCCGGAAGACCCCTGAGACGAATGTTCCCCTCCCTCTGGTGGAGTTGAAGAAAAGCAAGAGACTCTTCCACAGTTCTCTGTCGTGTGCCAATTCTCTCTAAATTCTCCAAGTCTATATTATCCAATTTCTGTTCCACTTTTTTTATTTTTTCTTGAACCACTTTAAATTGCTCAGAGTCCTTTTTCAGGGTTGTTACCTCCTGTGCTATGTTATTTATTTGGTCTCTGTTCTTTCTTACGTTCTCCTCAATTTGCCCAATCGATCTCTCCAATGTGTCAGTGGAATTTTTTATATCAGCTTTTAAGTCGACTTGAAGTTTTTCTATTGCAGAGTTAACTGTAGCATTAACTGATGCACTGATTGTATTAACTGAAGCCTGCGTTTGCTTCAACCCCTCCGTCACACTTTTAAGTCCTTCTGCTATTTCTGCAACACTAGCAGCTAGTTTCTCCATCTGTTCTTGTAAAGATAGGGAAAAAGAGCCTTTTCTTTGTGAAGAGCTAGCTGTTTTGGATCTAGTGTTCTCATGCATGTCCTGTGAGCTCTGCAATTGTAATCTCAAGGTCACTCCAGTTGCTGTGGTAACCGTTTCAGACATTCACAGTAGAAAGCCAACAGTCTCAAAAGTAAACACCAGGTGGCCAGCAGTTCCCTTCTGAGAACAAAGAGACTGCTGAGCCAGGAGTCCCACACAAGTCCAGTAGTCAAACTTCTAGGCACAGAGTTTCCAGTTTTAAAGTCTCAAAGTATTTTACAGTCAAAAAGAGTTTAGTTTTTTAAGTAGCCCAAGCCAGTAATTATATTTCCTTTGCAGTGTTACCACCAAGTCTTTATAATGCGTTGTAGCTGGCCACAAAGTATCTAAAATGTCTCCACTGGTAAACAGTCACTGATACAATAACAAAGAGAAAAATGGCAACAATTTACTGCAGCCCGCTACCGACCCGGAATCCTAATCCTGAGGGAGAGCGGTGTCTTCTTTTGCCATATCTCCTGCTTTTAAGTCTTAAAACATCTTTAAAACAACTTTTAATCCACTTTTAAAAAGTTTGGCAGAGTTCGCAAAACTTTTCCGTTAGTCGCGGCTTTGATCTTTTAGCGCTACCAAGCTCCGGCAAACAGTTCAAAGGGAGCAGGCTTCCTTTTAACTTTTCTCTGTAAGTTATTATTCTTCACAGTTCCAAATCAATTCAAAATCGTTACTTACAGAGTTTCTTCTGAGACTTCTAGGCAGGAAGTGTCGGGTGCTCGAGTCTGGCGGGATCGCTGCTTTGATCCTCCGAAGGCAGTCACCTCTTCAGTCCCGTACCGGGCTCCGCTCGCCTGATTTTCCCCCTTACGAGGGTCAATCAGGAGCGGGGACGGTACGTCTGGGACCCACAAGGATAACGGTCCACGGGACGCTCTTCCCGTGGTTTTAAGGGACCCGTGGCGCAGGCACGGTGGTCCCTAAAGCCTTGCGGAGGACGGAGCCGGCTGACTCCCGTCCGCCATTGACCGGCACCAAACCGGAAGTCCTAAATATTTTCTTCATGGAGCGAGAAGCTCAAAAGCTGAACTTTGGAAAACTAAATTTTCCATGGGAGCAACGCATACATTCATGAGACAGCACAGGCTCCACCATGAGAGTTAAGGAAGGCAAACCAAACCATCATTTTTGCTACATCCACTGCTGTCACCAAAACTTCATTTTTTCTCTGGCTGCCTCCACTAAATAGCTCTTTAACCTTCCGGAATTGGCCCAACCTATTTTCAATACTGGGTAGAACAGCATGTCACTAAGAGGCGGGTTGAATGACAAGGCCTCAGACCAAATTATTCTAAACCAAATTATGCCTTTACTTAAGGAATTATGCCTTACTTTAGTAAGGCAACAAGTTAACCAAGTTTTGGGGAAGCAATTTTAGAAAGAAAGAAAAAAACACTATTTTTACCATTTGAGTAGTACAAATGAAAAAATAAACAGATATTATTGGCTAAATTTTTATTTCTCTATTATTGCCCGGCTTGACCTTCCTGTGTAAAACTTCCTGGTGGAGGGAAGGCTCCCATTCCCGTGCTGACCCTTTTTACTCATGGGAAAATGGACGGCTGGGACAGACAACTTCTTTACACTGCATTCTCATTGCTCAGTTATGGATTAAGAAATTTATAGCTGCTTTTCATCAGTCAAAATGACTGAGTATTTCGAGTGAAACAAAAGATTCACCTAATGACAAATTATTCCCTTAGCTCCAGAAACATAGTTATGGTAGCTAATCAGCAATATAAAAATACAACAAATACTTGTTCTTTTTGCTCTTTTTTAAAAAAGTTACTTCATCTGTGCATCATTCCATTTCCCCGCTTAATGAGATATTTTTATTCCATGTGAACCTTGGAGAATTAGTTATCTGGCTTCTCTGCTATGCAAAAAGTTTTAGTCCATTATGAGAAATCAGACCTGTGAACAAAATTTCCCAGGACTCCCCAAAGATTGCCTAAGACATAAAGCAAAAAGTATTTGGAGCACACACAATTAGCCAGAGTACATCTTTATAAGGAACTGGCCCTGCAGAGAGGATTTGTTTCTCAAATGCATTGTACAATCCCATTGCCTCATGTCATTGTGCAATGACATACTTGAAATAAAGTACAGTCCTCTGGGAGAGAAACTAGAGATAAGCAAAGCACAGAGAATGGTCATAGCAGGGTCCCTCCCTACAAAATTGTTTGTTTCTATGCCCTCTTGTTAGCAAACTGCATCATAAACCCAAACCCAAGCATGCAGTCAATTGCCCTAAATGCACTAATCTCTGTTTTGCCATGAAAAGAGAATCGAGGAAAATGGAATGAATTTTGAACATGGGGATGCAAGGCCTGTTCATGATCAAAAGAACATGCTGAGGACTGTGATTTATCATTCATTTTTGGCCTGGATACAGACAGCAGAAGAGACTCATTGCCAAGCCTTTACTTTTTTACAGTGCAACTGGCTATTTCCTGGCCGAAACCATAGACAAGGAATGGGGAATCTGTGGCTCTCCAGATGTTGTTGAGACTACTCTTCCCATCATTTCCGAGCAGTGGCCATGCTGGCTGCGGTAGATGGGAACTAGAGTCCAATGGCATTGGGAGTGTTCACCATCTCTGCCAAAGACCCCTCCCTCAACAGAATACCCTTGTACCCAAGCAAATGCCACATTTCAGGTTACTGTGAACTTTTGAAGGGGGTTCTTGTTAGGAAATGGGACGTGCTTATTTCATTGAAAAGGCAGTACAAGTTTCAGCATAGATTGTTCACTTCCTCATCCTTGCGAACTCTGAATTCGTCAGGTATATTCATTATGCACAGCTATCCACAAGCATTGGTTTATTTCATTATTTCCTTGTTCTTCATCGTGGCCCTTCTTTTCAAGTGTCTTTGTGTTATGTATTGAAGTTCTCACCCTAGGCCACAAGGGGTGTTGTGTATATAGTCTCACTCTGCCCACCGTGGCTGCAGTTCTCACTTAGGTCCACAACAAGCAAATGAAGGATTGAGAGTGCCGCTCACGGATTGGGTAGCTAGAGAGAGTTTGTTACTGTTGCATGTTACTGAGTACTATAAAAGCAGGCTGGCTGAGCCTTCAGTTCAGTTCCGTTCCAGCCTGAGAATAAAGAGAGCTGCTTGGAGAATCACTGTGTCGTCTGCTATATCCACCCACTACTTAATACTTTGTCTCCAAAATGTCATCCATTTAGGGCAGGCGTGTCAAAAGTCCGTTTCAGGGGCCTAGTGCGGCCAGTCAATTTAATCAGGCCCCCGTGGCAGTATATGTCCTGGGGTGAAATTGTAAAAAAAAAAAAAGCTCAACTTCAATCCTATAAAAAGGCCCTCACACATGTTCACTTCATCAAATCTGGCCCTCTTTGAAAAAAGTTTGGGCACCCTAGGTGTTTTATTTGTCATTTTAGAGTCTATGAGCTGAAATGTATGCCCTACATTTCCTTCTGGGAAGCAAGCAAAACATTATTCCAGGACGCTGAAGCATTTCAGTTCTATTTCTTAAGCGGCTGGGTAGCCAATGCGATGCCTTCCACATGGGGTTGCAGCAAAATTCCCCTCATTCTTGACCATCAGAGTTGGTGTTCAACGATGTCTGCAAGGCTCCATGTTGGCTGCTCCTGGTATTAAGGTTTCTAAAGAGTCATTTCGTAGAAGGTGTTAACCACAGGCAAGTTAGTGCAATGCTTCCATGTGTTCAGTATCAAATGTTCCTGACTGCGTTAATGTAACAAAAGTAAGGGTGTCAAGGGAAATTAGTGAGTTGTTGCAGTTTTCTCCCTGGAAACAAAAGCATCCTTCGCCCCAGCTCTTTTTGAAGTCCTCCTCTTGCGGCCCAAGACAGATGTAAATTGAACAGCTTGACAACAAGAACTGGAAAACATTTCCACATCTTTAAGATAAACAATACAGCTGTATTTTCCTCCTTTGTTAAACAGCGGCGCTAATAAAGTCCTGCAACCCTACATTGTAAAAAGTTGGGCCTCCCACTGCGAAATCCAGATTTCTTCATCAAATAGTTATCATTGTTCCTGTTGGGCTGCACAAGCTCAATTAATTCCTTGGAATAGCCAGTAGGAACTGGAATAGATATCTGCTGGATGACATGGTGTGACACTAATCTCTTATTTTTACCGGTCATAGAAGATGGGCTGGTGGACCAAAGGCTGAACCAGAGTTTAAGTTAATATTTGTGAGGGCCAAACTACATGCTGTGCTTCAGATCTGTGGGCAGTTGCATTCGAGCAAGGGTGAGCAATGGCACAACATTTCCTACCCTCTCTTCTCGTCTACCACCATCCCTAAATCTGTTCTGAAGAGTTGGGGGGAAGCCCAGATCAGATGTACAGGGTGAGGAGCAGGATAAGGGGAGAATGCTCTGTTGTGCAAGGAACAACCCTTGTGCTAATATAATGCTCACCGTAGTGCTACACAGAATGCAACCCTATGATTGGATCTTCCGACATTTTTGCTTTGACTGAAATGCAGCTGCAGAAAGAACGCCCCTCCCTCCGTTGCTCACAGCTGAAGATCTAAGAAAGGGTTTCCCAAACTTGGGTCTCCAGCTGTTTTTGGACCACAACCAGTGGTCAGGGATGATAGGAATGGTAGTGTAAAAACAGCTGGAGACCCACATTTGGGAAACTCTGATCTAGGAGAAGGGTTACTTATCCCTTTCTTCAGTACTCTCTCCTCCATCTAAGTTGCCCCCCCTCAAAATGCCCCTCATGGGAAAGACAACAGTGTTGTCCCCAGGAAAGCAACAGCTCTGGGTGTTATGCATGTTCCGATTTAGGTAAGGGAAAGTGGGTACAAGGAGAGAAAAAATAAACACCCCACAGCACATGGCCTGTGCAAAATACAACACAAAGAATAGAATGTGATAGCTTTTTAGTTAAAGCTAAAGAACCACTAACTCTGGAAACAGCAAAGCATTCACTAACCAGAAATATTAATGATGGCAAACGCTGGTCTTATCCTCCCAATACTATTCTTGCAGGCCCCATAATAGCATTTGCATTCACCTCTGAAGCCCCCATTTATTAGCGCAGCTGCCTCCACTCTTAACCAGAGGGGAGGATAAGTCTGTGGTGGCTGCATGCTAAAGAGAAACACCTGTGTGTCCCTCTCTACTTTATTTACCCCTCCCACTAGTGTGTGTTTGTGTAGTTGTTACATCTTTCCTTCGAAGCACTAAGTCCTGTGTTCTGAAAATGAAAATAAATCCCTGCCTTACATTCTCTCCCACAGGCCCACGTGGCTCTGACAGACAAGCACAGGCGGAGCAGCAAATACTTCACTTCATCTTATTTTAAAAGAAATTGGGGGGTGGGTGGGGGGGAGAGAATTCTTGTGGCATTCCAGAGGTCCCAGGACACTCATTCCAAATGCCTGAGTTGAGTCCTGAGTGACTTGGAGTCTAAAAAAGAGCGTGGATTTCTAGGCAGTCACCCAAATTCAACACAGACGCTGTTCAATCTGTATTTAAAAAAGGGGGGGGAGGGAGAAAACAACAATGCCAAGAGAGAAACGGGGGTAGGAGGGAATATAGGGATGGGAGAGGTTGCAGATCTTGGACAGAATGAATGTGCCATGCAAAAATCAGTCTGCAGACTCCTCCAGAAGGATGTGCTATGAAGAGTTTTACTAGAGTTGGGAGAGAATAGGGCAATTGTATTCAAGCATGATTACATAATGCATAAGCTGTCATCAATATTGCATTTTTCTTAGAAATCATCCCTGCAACTATTCAGCACTTCACACACACACACACACACACACACACCTGAATCAACCTGGTCTTTTAAAAAAGGGGGCATGAATAATGAGGAAGAAGAAGCATTTTAAACCTCGGGGCACTTGAGCATTCTCTTTCTTTTCAGGGTTATGACAAGAAGTTATGATTAAGAGGGTATGGTTAAGTTTCTAGAACCACCAAATGTAATGAATTTGATTGGGAGATTTGCAGAACTTCAAATCTCATCAACTCTTGGTCAGGAAATGATGTTCCTGGGCATGCTCAAATGCATCCAGGCTTTAAGTATTATGCCCTCACCTTCAGAAGGGTATGCTTGCCAGAAGGAAGGGTGGAGCTGGCAGCAAAGCCCATTATGAGCTAGGCTGGAACGTGAGACTCCGCTTGTAACGGAATTACAACTTCCAGACTGGTGTGTGTGTGTGTGTGTGTGTGTGTGTGTAGGTCGAGTCCAAATGTCACTCAATCCAAAATACATCAGCACCTCTTTTAAAATGTAGAGCAATCAAAAGATGCCAAATATAAAATTAATACAATTGCCAAGGTCTTTCAGTGAGCGCCTGTACAGTCACCCACAACATTTTGCGCCTGAAGGTTATTCAGCTAGAAATTTCTTCTCAGGAAACCAATTTAATAGCAATAACTAGACAATATCCTAACCAACAGTCATAAGATCTACACAGAATGGCTCTCCTTCCCCTTACCTCACTCAGCTTGGCCCAGTTGAAGGACTTCAGTGGATGAGACGGCTGTGGGGTTGATTTCTTCTTCAGACTGGGCCCAGTGCCACTGAAGGTGGTGGTGGAGGAAAGAGGAGGCATGCCTATGTTGAAGAAAGGCGGTGCTCCAGGAGGTGGAGGAGGTCCTCCTGGGGGAGGAGGTGGAGCGGGCGGAGGGGGGCAGCTGGAGAACGGAAGTGGTGGTGGAGGCGGCGGCAAAACCTCCGGAGCTTGTAGAGAAGAGGCAAATGGGCCACCAGGAGGTAGCTGAGGAGGGGGAGGGAAGGAAATGCTGCCCCCTTGCTGAAAACAAGAAGAGAACATTCTGGTTAGTGTTGCATCAAAAACAGGTCCATTCTCAGGCCAGATGTTTTGTGTGTGAGAGGGGCAGTTCTGGCATTTTCAAAGGCAGCAGGAAAGAATTTTGGCAAAATATTTTCCCCTTTATCTATCTATGTTTGCCACAATGTCAGTGCTTCTCAGTTCTGGTTCATGCCGATGGCCCACCTAGTTCAACAACTTGCTATCACAGTGGCCAACCAGACGCCCATGGGAAACCTGTAAGCGGGACCTGAGGAAAAGAGAACTCTCCCTCCCTTGGTTTTTAGGGACATTGCTGCCTTGGACCATGGAGGCAGAGCATAGCAGCTCAGTAGCCTTATCCTCCCCACAATCCTCCCAAGATGTTGCACTCTTCTGGGAGGCATCAGTGGAGGGGAGGGAACATGGGTGTAGTTACAACTAAACACAACACTTACCTCATGGTACAGCATAACACATGCATAATCCCACAAGGAATAAACTAAAACTGAAGCAATGAGCAAAATAAAATAATGGAAAGCATTTGATGTGTGGCTACTGATTCTATTTTCTTTATTTGAGGGCTTACAAACCTTTCAGCAAGGGTACAACTACTTGCAAACTTTTCTTTCTCTTTAGAAAAGGGCAGATGTACAAAATTAGAACTTCACTGTATCTCTTTTCTTTTTGTGTTTCTGTATGCTATGGAAGAAGAAAAATCTCTATATCCTACCGAGAACTCATTGAGTTGAGTTACAAGGTCGGTCATTTGGTCCCGGGTTTGACGTAGCTCCAGAGATTCCTTTTGCAGTTTGTCCTTCATTTTATTCAGTGTCTTCATCATTTCATCTTTCTCCTGGGTCTTTATCTCACATTCCCTTTCTTTCTTCTCTAGCCTACTCATCAGCTCAGCATGCTCTGCAGTGGAAAGAAGATCAAAGTGCGATGAATGATTTCAGACAATCTACTCAGTCAAAAGCCAATGGGTAAGAAACATAATTGTAAACTTCTCCAAACATTGATAGCTCAATTGGTTAGAGTGTGGTGCTGGTAACACCAAGGTTTGATTCTTGTATGGGATAGCTACGTATTCCTGCATTGCAGGTGGTTGGATTAGATCAGGGGTCAGCAAACTTTTTCAGCAGGGGGCCGGTCCACTGTCCCTCAGACCTGGTGGGAGGCCAGACTATAATTTGAAGGAAAAAAACGAACAAATTCCTATGCCCCACAAATAACCCAGAGATTCATCTATACTAATAAAGTGCAAGTGCCTCTGCGTCCAGTCCCTGTGTCCATGGGATTGAGCTACTGCGCATGTGCCCCACGGACAGCCATTGGGACTTGGAACGCAGAGACTTTGGGCGGCCAGGCGAAACTGTTGAAGCAGCGGGTGTGCGCGGGTGCGTGGCGGGTGCGCGCTCGCGTGGACGTACTTCTAAGCGGCAGCAGCCGTTACAAGTGGCAGCGGGCGAGCAGTCTGTTTTTAAAAATGTTTCACCACATATGTTCTAGCGCCCGTTAATTTAACGGGTTTAAAGCACTAGTTTTAAATAAAAGCACACATTCTACTCATGTAAAAACACTAGGCAGGCCTCACAAATAACCCAGAGATCCATTTTAAATAAAAGGACACATTCTATTAATCTAAAAACACGCCGCTTCCCGGACCGTCCGCGGATCATATTTAGAAGGCGTTGCCTACCCATGGATTAGATTATCCTGAGGGTCCCTTCCAACATTACAATTCTATGATTCTATGATAATAAAAAGCTTGGTTTGAGGATTTACATTGAAACTAGAAGGTAACTTGTAGCTCTCCAGGTGTTGGATCACAGTTTGTCTCATCCCTGACCACTGGCTATTCTGACTGGGGTTGACGGGAGCTGGAGTTGAACAATATCTGGATGGCCACAGGTTACCCACCTATGATATAGATGCAGGGATAGTTTTTGATGAGAATCAGCAGGTGTTTTCTAATGAGGAGGCATCCCAAAAACTGGAAGCTTTATCAAAATGTTGGAATCAGATTTGCATTCAAATGCTTGCCCAGTAGGCAACTGGGTTAAGTCACCTATCCTTTAGCCACAATTCACATCTATGAAATGGAAACAATAGTGGCCTACACAATCATGAATCCCTAGAACCCTATCATTCCTTCCACTGCCTGGAGATCTGTGGTTCATTCAGATTCCCTCTCTATTATCCAGAGTTTAAGATGTCCACATACCTTTTCGGAATTTCTCTGCCTGATCTCTCCACTGTTTCACTTCATTCTCATTTACCAACCTGAATGGAGATAAAGCCAGATCAGCTTAGATCTATACCCAAGTAATTAAATACAAATATTCCTAGGAGAATAGGAAAAACCAGCTAATTTCTGGTGGGATTGATTCTCAATACTATCACTAACCTACTAACGTAAAATTAACATTCTCAATGTTAATGCAAATTGTAACAGATGAAAAGTTGACATTTATCCACAAAGAACGGTTATCTCCATGCTGATGAAATGTCATATAAAAGCAGGCCTTGTCCTTAACATGCTGCATAATATTTGGCTATTGGCAGTTAGCATGCTTCTTACATTTTAATGATGTTCTTGACATTGAAGTTCTCCAAAGGAGCTATATCAGGATCATCCCCCCGCTCATCCTGAAGAACAATTTGCTGCAGTATCCTGTCTAACAGCTGCCATTGTTGAAATGTCCCCCCATTTCGTTTATCTGCAACGACAAATGCCAGTGAGGAGATGCATCTAGATAAATGGCTTTGATGAAAATCCCTGCAAATTTTCATTGAATGCTAAGACTCAGCCCTTTCTAATGACTTCGTTCCTACTGTGGTTACTTCAGCCATTCTGACCTTTGTATGTTCATCATTCATTATTTTAGTGAGTTCCCTTTAGAGCCACGTTGGATGTGATCATCAGGCAGGAAGAGGAAGTGACAGTGCAATCCTAACCATATCTCCACAAAAATAAGTACCATCGAATTCACTGGTGCTTCAATGAATTCACTTTGAAAGAGAACTTTGTGGAGATGCTCACCAGCTCCTTTATCTTGTGTTCAAACCTAATTCCTGAAGCCAGCTATAGTGGATTAGGAATTTCATATTTGCTACTGAAACCAAACTTCTACTTCAGTGGAAAAGATGACCAAATATTCCTGGCAGATATTGATCCTACACCAAGCCTTTGCCTAACTGTACTGATTGGAAGCAACTAATCTGCTGTTACTAGACCATTCAATCAGATGGCTTTCAATCCCCATATTTGTATCATATGCCTCAAAGAGAAATTACTAATTTGATTTTCTAATTAAGGCATGGGAACTTTCTACTTATCCATTCCCATGCGGTGCCAAGCAAAAGCCGAGCCTTTTCTGTGAAATTCCCACTTAATAGCAACAAGAGTTTTCTCTTTTTTAAAAAAACAAAACAAAAACTTCATTCTGTGTCAATTAAAGGTGGCACCTGTTTCTCAGACTCTGAGCACAAATGTCCTTTCTTGCCTTTCTTAATAAACAATAATTTAATCAAGAAGGATTTGATTTCCAGATGGACAGCATCCATCTACTCCTTTTTAAAGAAGAAGTGGCTGCTTCGTGTTTAGAGACCTTAAGTGGAAACAAAGAAGAATAAGAAGAAATATGAGACATCCCTCGTGCAAACATGCAAGAGGCATTATCACAAGGACATGCTGCAGTCAGTGCAGTGCAAGTCTAGTGAGGGGTGTGGCTTTAGGAAAGTCCCAAGGATCGGACAGAGAGGCCTGAAGGGTCTCATTCAGACCCTAGGCTTGAGATTCCTCGCCCTTGCTGTATACTAAGCACTTACTCATACTGAGTAACTCATCTGGCTCAAATACTTTCAAGAATATTTTCAACGGTCATATTAGAGATTTTCATATGAATGGACTTGGCTAGTTTTCTCACTAAACAACACAATGGAAAGTAAGGCTCAGGAAAAAAGAGTGGATTGACTTGAGTTCCACTATACGAGAGCCCAATTCTCTAAAGTTCCAGAAAGGTAAGGATTAAACAAGCCATACTTCTGTCATTCAGAAAATCTTCCCAACCAGGGAATTCTGCAGCACCCACAGGGAGAAGAAATATACTCACAAGGCATCTGCAAGCAGTGCTGAAGTACAGATAGTAAATATGGATAAGCATCTGTGTGCTTCAACCTCTTCTTGATCATCTCAAACATCTGTGAGGCGCTCTTTGTGTCAATATGTGCCTATAGCAAAATGAAACATGGGACAGAATATGGTTTACAAGGCAAGGCATGGGGATGGTTGTTGTTGTTGTTTAGTCGATTAGTCGTGTCCAACTCTTAGTGACCCCGTGGACCAGAGCACGCCAGGCACTCCTGTCTTCCACTGCCTCCTGGAGTTTTGTCAAATTAATGTTGGTCGCTTCTATAACACTGTCCAACCATCTCATCCACATGGGAATGGTACAAATGCACATAATAACACCTTGCTATCAGCAGCACCAAGTGGTGTGTGTATATGAGAATGAGCTGCATGCTGAACACAAGAGGTAGCATTTTTGTATCACTGAACACTGAGATTTTGAAGGTCAATTCAGCTCAGTCCATCGTATTGAAGGAGCTAGTTCCTCACTGCAATATGTCATGTTACTCTACTTGCCTGAGAGAGGAGGAACCTGATTTTTGGTGGTGCTACTCCTACCCGGCAGATAAATTTTGGAAGGATGGGGGGGGGGCAAATCTTGTTACACCCCATGAGAACTGCCCTGTGTGGTTCTACAACAACCAGTCTTTTTCTATATGGAATAAATGCTTTATTGCTGACAACAGGAAAGGTTAGTATGCATCAAAAAATCATATTGCTTCTGCAATTAAAAAAAAACCCACCCCAAACCTAAGGGACAAGCAATAAAAGCAGCACAATTCCATAGATACAGTGTTGACGGAAATCATGAAAGCACCATATGTTGTTGTTTTGGTGTGCTATTTGTTGCTTGTGAAAAAAAGAGCTTCACTGGAAACTCAAGAGCTAATCTGGGGCAGGTGCTTGGCTCAAAGAGCAGGGAGCTGTCCACCGGGACTCTATAATTGATGGTGCTGAATTTAGAAGCTCCTTGTATGGTTAAATAACAGAAGCTTACATCATAGAGTCAAGAGAGTATGAGACCGGAGCAGTGTCACTCCAAACATCTAGCTTGTAGGAACATTCAATTTATCCCACAAAGGAGCATCTTCCAGCTCTATGTGAGTAAAGTCCAAGATAATCTAGGAAACAAGACTCCAGAATGTAGGCAGACTATAGGTCCAAAAGACAGGAAAAAACCAACAGCAACAGATGGAAGGGGACCAATCTGATGAGCCAAGCCAGTAGCTTCTGTAACATCCAAGTCCAAGCCTGTTATGGCTCTCCAATACATTTGCTAAATTCTTGGAACAGGCAACCACATTACAAACAGGTAAACAAACAACAACTAGACAGAGGCGCTTTAAGTATTTGGTGCCATGAAATTGAGAGACAGAATCCTGACATCTAAATTCATCCAGTGCCACCAGTCAACATTGCTGGCTGCTTTTTTTCATCTGCACTGTAAATAAGGAACAGAGCAACCCATATCTCTTTAGTTGTGAGAAAATCAGATCCTCACCACATGGAAAAATCATATAAATTTATACCAAGCAGCCAAAACAAACAGGAAAGCTTTTTTCGTCTTTTTTTTAAAAAAAATAAAAAAGCCTTTCCAGAGGGAAACACTCACCACTTCAAACCTCTTTGCAAGTTCCAAGTCATCTTCATTTCTTACCATCTCAAAGAAATCCAAGTGCCTAGAAGACAGAATAAAATAAAGTCATGCAATCCATCTCTTGCTTGAAATCGTGCAAGCTGGGTGAATGGGGAAAGAATAAAAAGACAGCATGAAAAGGTGCTACCTTTTCCTTAATTCAACTTGGTCTGATGAGCTTATATTAAGTTTTGACTTTCACAATGTTATGCTTCCCACAGAATAAAGTATTTCAATGCTTGTTGA
Organism: Lacerta agilis; assembly: GCF_009819535.1. Classification (NCBI taxonomy): domain Eukaryota; kingdom Metazoa; phylum Chordata; class Lepidosauria; order Squamata; family Lacertidae; genus Lacerta; species Lacerta agilis. The sequence goes on along the minus strand of NC_046314.1, from coordinate 83,946,492 downwards.
ACTTTAAATCCAAAATAAATGATAAATACGTAATGAGAATTGGGAGCGGGACCTACCGAGAAGCTGTTAGAACAGACAACAATTGACAACTCCCATCAGCTTCAGCCAGCATGGCAAATTGGGATTATGGGAATTGTAGTCAAACATCATTTACAGTGAAACAACATCCCTGAAATGGGCTAAGGTATGCATACAGATAATTTAAAAGTGAATGTGCACAGAGAACTTGCAGTAGATGTGAATGGGACATTTGTTTGTTGGGATCACACCCAGTCACTTAAGATTCCAGGCTTTGCACTACAGAGTCTGTGGGCCTTCAATCCATGTTGATTGACCCTCCCATCAGTATGACATATGGATACAACATCTCAGAGTAGACTCTGCTGCCTGTGCAATCCAAGGTGTAGCTATCAATAGTAATGTTGCCCGAACTCCAGAAATTACCTATACTGGAATATACATTTGCTCACTATCTGAAGAAGTGTGCATGCACACGAAAGCTTATATCCAGAACAAACTTAGTTGGTCTCTAAGGGTCTACTGGACAATTTTTTATTTATTTCGACTGCGTCAGACCAACACGACTATCTACCTGAATACAATTGCTCAGTGTGTGTATGTGTGAATTGTTAACCTCTTCCCAAATCAAGCCAAGGGGAATTTGTCCATCACTGGATATTGAGTACAGTACAAAACAGCCTCATATCTTCTCAGCATATATGGCTCACCTATCCAGCGTTGCATTTTCATGTCCTCTGAGCTTGTCAATAACAGGTTGAATGCCCAGCATCAAAAACTCATATCGTAGGTGCAATCGAAATTCCAAATTGTCCTAAAGGAAAGGGGGGGGGAAATAGATCAAGTCATCGGATATCAAGGGCTTTAGATCACTTTAGAGAAGATGAAACAGAGGCTATAGCTCAGAGGCAAAGCATGCACTAAGGTTCACTTCCTAGCTTCTCCAGCTGGCAGAAATACAGGTAAGCAGGACTAGGGTGGGGCTATACCGTGCTAGTAGGCAGTTTATGATATTGATACAATTTATATTGCTGGTATAAATGGTATAACTTTGGTGCCATTTTGGTGAGGGGACAGCAGACTTTAGAATGTTTTAGGGCAGGGTGGTGAAGCTCACATCTGAGGGCTGAATGAGGCCCTCCAGGCCTCTCTGTCCGGCCCTTCAAACTTTGGTCAGGCCACACCCCTCAATACCCCTGCTGTAGTGTCTTCACCTGTCTGGAATGTGTCCTTGAACACTTGCATACCTGGATGCAGGATGGAGTGGGGTGTATCTGGCCATGCCCACTTTCACCACATCCACCCTAGGTGTAGGTTGCCCATGTGGGAACGTGGTCCTTTGGCACAATATAATTAAACCGCAGCACAATTCATTACATTTGGGTTTCGGCTAGCAATTTCCAGCATCAAAAGGAAGGAAGGAAGGAAGGAAGGAAACCAGCACTAACTTTATTAATATATTCTGAACATAGGAAGCTGCCTAACATCACCATAACATTGGTCCTTCTAGCTCAGCTCTCCAGGGTTCAGACACGGAACATTTCTAGGCCTGCCTAGAGATGCCAAGAATTGAAGCTAGTTCTGTCACTGCCCTACAGGTCTTCTTCATTGCATGTTATATCATGTGGCAATAATTGCTATTCATCAGTTCCTGTTGTTCCTATCAGCTATCCCACCATGCTTCACCACCGAGCTACAGGACAGATACCCTACTTTTTAAAAAGAAATGCTCAAAGTGGCTTACAAATAATAAGATATACATTTAGTAAAACCAAACCCACATAATGCAATGAACTCTGTTAAAGACTCACCTCACCAGTACCTGCATTCAAAACAGCATTAATAAAGGACATGATGGCAGTTTTGAGATTCACTTCATCTCGGTATCGCCCCAGGCTCCGGTCGAGCTCATTGAGTAATGACTGCAAATGAAGAGCAGGGAGAAAGTAATGCACATTACCACTGTAATGCTGAATTTCATTATAGCTCCTGCCCAGAAACACACAGAGCACAAGTTATTGTTCAAATGCTTAGAAGAAAGCAAAGAGAGGCTATGAGAGAAGCTTATGAATGCAAGACAAATGCAAGACAAACATTTCTGCTTCATAACCTAAAATGGTTCAAAAACGTATTTTCTGCTTCACATTATTTGCTTGTTGAAGGTTGGAATATTAAATCCATCAGCTGGATTTCCATGATGGCTTATAAAACAATAAACCAAATTATAACAAAACATGAAAACAAGAACTCTGAAACACCACAATATAAAAAAGGGATGGGGAATGTCTGGTCTGTGGGACAAACTTGACCTGGCACAGGTCCCTTCTAACAATGTGGCAACTTTTTGTTTACAAAATTATCGATAATATAGAACTACATTTAAATGTAACAGACCAAGGACACAATGCCCCATTCCCTTCAAAGAGCTAAAATTTTCAAAGTGGTTTAACAGTTAGGTCCTTTTCCCAAGGAACTCTGGGAATTATCTCCTCAGCACACTTGATGAAATACAGGTCCCAGGATTCTTTGAGGGAAGCCATGACTGTTTGAAGTGGTATGACACTTAAAATGCATAGTACACACGGGGCCATAGTGGTTTTTCCAATTGTTGATAATGGGTGGGAAAATAAAAAAGCTAAATAGAGATCAGCAAGAAAAGCTGCCATGGATCTCTCTTAGGATTACTATACAAATTATAAGTCAATGCCAGGAAAGATAAAAACCAACTAAAATTATTCAGTTCATCAACTGCACTAATATTTATACACTGCATTACATTGGAGCAGTCTACAGTACATGATCTTCATGCCTCACTTCATGAAAGACAGAAACATGAGGCAAAACTACAAAAAAAAATAAGGTCTTAAGTGCTGTGAAATTTTGCATTGTGGCTTAGTAACAGTGAAGAGTTGAGACCAAGAGGCTATGCAGCAACCATTGCAGACGTCTTGTTGCTGACATTATAGATTTGTCTGCTTGACAATTTTCTAGAGTTGCTCTTCATAACTAATGTGTAATTAATGATACAGAATCCATTTTTTTTAAAGCAGGTTGTTTGATAGTATATGGGCTGTAGCTCAGCAGAATATCATATATATATCTCTCTCTCTCTTACACACACTTGACCTCCTGCCCATGAGTAGGGGGATCCATGTGACCAGGAAACTTGATTGTGTGGGTCTCCCAATCACATGGACTCCCTATACACACGCTGGAACTTGTGCATTGGGCAAGTCCTTCTCACACGTGACTATGTGTGTAGGCATGGAGATGCTTAAAGTACAGCCCCGTTCCTCTCTCCATGCACTTTCACCCTTCATTACTTTCAGAAGACTGTTATAGATGCACAGTGTGCACCCTTCAAAGATCAACTGGCTGCACAGAAGCACTAAATCAAATTGCTCTTAGAATAAAGGTAAAGGTAAAGGGACCCCTGACCATTAGGTCCAGTCGCGGATGACTCTGGGGTTGCGGCGCTCATCTCGCTTTATTGGCCAAGGGAACCGGCATACAGCTTCCAGGTCATGTGGTCAGCATGATTAAGCCGCGTCTGGCGAACCAGAGCAGCGCACGGAAACGCCATTTACCTTCCCGACAGAGTGGTACCTATTTATCTACTTGCACTTTGATGTGTTTTCGAACTGCTAGGTTGGCAGGAGCAGGGACCAAGCAATGGGAGCTCACCCAGTCGCAGGGATTCGAACCGCTGACCTTCTGTTCGGCTAGCCCTAGGCTCTGTGGTTTAACCCATAGCATAAAGTCACCTAATTTGATGACAAAGACCAGAGATGCTGAGTAAGGATTTTTCCTTCCTGCTTAATAAGTTTCTTCACTCCTTGCTACTGGACAGGATTGATACTGATCCATAGTTGCTTTTCTGTCACACATGAACCTGGAAGTTGGGACAAGGCAGCCAATGGTTATGAGAGCACGGGGGGGGGCAGAAAGAGAGGGCCCTACAATAAATTTGAGTTCACATACTTCCATAATGGGATCCTCAAGGGAGTTTCTAGCACTCTGCTTCTACACACACATTTTTCTGGGGGGGGGGGGGTCACTTAACAAAGTATTTGTCTGCATATCTTTACTAATCACACACACTTTTGCACACAATTTCCCCTTATATGGATATTTTGCAAATGTTGGCGCCCTGCAATTGTAAAATTTGGAGAAGCATGAATTTTGAAGGATAACTGCATTTCAATTCACACATTGGTCTGGGAAGTGATAATTAGGTGGGATTGTAATAAAATGTGAGCCAAACTAATAATTCTACCATCACCCAAATCCCCATTTGGAATTCAAAAAATCCATGGAGAAACCTGGATACAGTGGATTTCAGAAGTATCCCTAAGAGTGGCTACTGGAAGCAGCAGAGACATGCACGATAGATGATGCCCCCCATATGAAGACAGTGGGGAAAGTTAATTTAGAGCTGGACTGGTGTCTTTTAAGACTTAACCTTATTAAACAGCTTTGAGTTGTCTTGGGACACTAATGCACTAGCTTCAGCTGAAACACAGTACCTTTCCCCTCCACCCTGCTCTAGGTTTTCATCTCTAAGCCTGCTCTATAAACTGTGAATGTTACTTCTCTATTCCTTGGTGGGCAAATCAAGAACAAGACTCAGCTTTGTGTTCCCCGCCATCTGAAACTGTCTCTGACCCAAGCTATTTTGGTCTTCAACCAAATTCAATATTTTCCCATTTGCCAGGACCATTTCTTCAAGTTGTCATCATTCCTTTTTTTATTATTTTATTTAAAAAGGAGTAAGCACTTCAAACACTGCAAGTCAAATAAAAGCAACCAATTCAGCAAGCTGCAGAAACGGACCGGGGGGGGGGGGGGAGAGAGAGAGAGATTCTCAATCCTATTCCTTTGGACTCAGCAGAAGTTTTCAGCATATGCAAATGCAAATGACATCTGGCACTCTGAAATTACAGTGGTACCTCTGGTTACGTACTTAATTGGTTCCGGAGGTCCGTTCTTAACCTGAAATTGTTCTTAACCTGAAGCACCACTTTAGCTAATGGGACCTCCCGCTGCCGCTTCGCCGCCAGAGCACGATTTCTGTTCTTATCCTGAAGCAAAGTTCTTAACCTGAAGCGTTATTTCTGGGTTAACGTAGTATGTAACCTGAAGCTTTTGTAACCTGAAGCGTATGAAACCCGAGGTACCACTATATGTGAGAAGAGGAGAGCTCAGAGCTTCTCTCTTGCACCTCTGACATTATCGGAAGGATTTGAGTTTTTTTCTCTCCTTCTAGACAGATGAGGCCTTAACTCATCACTACAACATTAACAGAAACACAGGTGCTCTCTTCATTTAAAAAAAAATATGAAGGCAGAAGGAACAAGTGGGAATATGAAAATAACTTCTGAACACACATAATGTGAATGCTTGCAGAATGACAGAGAGACAGGAAAAGTAGAGAGCAATTACAATCATAGGGCCGAGACTTATCAACTAATATTCCAAGTTGTGGAATTCCTTCCCAAAAGAAGTTGAATTAGGCCCATCCTACACATTTTAGGCTTTTAAAAATGTAAAAAAATAAATAAATCATTAATTTCTCTGGCCTTTAATGGTGTTCAATTATGTTACCGATGTTTTAATTGTTCTGGTCCCTTTGCTCTTTTCGTTTCTGTTTAAAATGCTTTAGCCTAACTTGTTTTAGTGATAACAAAATAAAAAATAAATTCTTCCAGTAGCACCTTAGAGACCAACTAAGTTTGTTCTTGGTATGAGCTTTCATGTGCATGCACACAAAAGCTCATACCAAGAACAAACTTAGTTGGTCTCTAAGGTGCTACTGGAAGATTTTTTTTTATTTTTTTTTTTACTATGGCAGACCAACACGGCTACCTACCTGTAACTTGTTTTAGTGATGTTCTACTCAGTGGCTGCGTTCGCATGTCATGTTAAACCATAATTAAACATGGGCTGTGGTTTAACACAAGTGAGCAGGGTTCCTGCTTCTTTCCTTCTCTTCTCCTAGCTATGCTGCACTGGAAGCAACTAACCACAAGCCTTGCATTGTTATATTGGCCAAACCTGGGCTTGGCTACAATTCATGGGGTGTTGTTATTTTGGAGAGAAATGAATCACCTACTGAAGTTTAGAAAACAGGACAAGCTGAGGCTTTTGGTTTATTGCACCCTGCACCAGGAGCAGGGAAGCAGATACTTTTGAACAGCAACAACGGTAAAAAACGTCAAACCTAAGATGCTATGAAGCTACATGACAATCTCTTGTTCTTGACTTCTTTTAATATGAGCATCAAGATCACATGGAGTCAACAGATATGGTCAGCAGGAAACAGAATGATACCATGGATAACAGATGAATCCAGAGGAGGACATAACATTATCCCCTCATTGTGCTTGTAATAAAATGTTCTCTTTGCTACAACTGTTAGACTTTAGACCAGGGATGGGGAACCAATGGCTCTCTAGGTGAAGTGGGACTCCAACTCCCATCAGCACCAGTCAGCATTGGCCAATGGTCAGGGATAATGGGAGCTGTAGAGCAACAACAATTGGAGAGCCACAGGTTCAACATCCTTGCTTTAGACCTACATGAGCATTCAAAATGATAGAAACAGTCCAAAATGATAGAATTCATCCCTTGACTGAATATTCAAGATTCGAATTATTGCATCTATATTATAGCTGACACCAGCACTTCTGATACCAATATTGAAAAGCAGAAAGATGAGTTGAAGGCATTCGAAGTTACCTTGCATGAGTTTAACTTTGGCCTCTAGGAAGGAACATTGCAGAAAAGACTATTTTGGCATGACGCAAGCATCAGAGGAAGAAAAGAAGAAGAAGAAAAAACCACAAACAGGAGCACGTCCTCAATGCTCTTAAGAAAACAAAGAGGAGAACATTCATCTTTAATTTCTTTTCCCCATCCAAAAATATTTGACGGGTAATTATTTGTGCATTCCACACATTCATGGATGAGATAGTGAGTTAGCTCTCTGGAGGCTCATAAAAACTTCTGCAAGCTATTAGCATCAACTTATCAAAGGACCAGCTGTACTCTGTACAGAGAGTCATGCTACTCTCTGTACTGGATAAGAAATGGCTTTCCTTCCCCATTACTTTCAGATGGTTTTAGGCTCTTTAAAAATACAACAACACACAGAGAGAAGAGATGATAGTGAGGTTAGGCTCACAAGAGCATATGGGTTTATTTGGCATAGCAACCCGGTCAAGTTGGGACAAAGGATTAAAATCTGATTGAATGTTGTCAGGGCCATGCACGACCAAAAATCCCTGTCAAGCACACAAGGTCAGCCTGAGCCACCTCCAATGTAAACAAAGACAAGTTACAGAAAGGCTTCCTCAGATTAGTTACCAGGCAGTAAGTTGTATTTTATCTCTTCCCCCCCCCCCACACACACAAATACACACAGAGAGACAACTGCCTTCCAGACATCACAGGCATTGAGCCACTGAGCTTCTAATGCCCAACTCACAAAACAGCAATCCTTAAAACAAGCTTTGAGTACTGCTTATAAACCATAGCCAAAACTGAACTCTCTTATTCATGGGGTATTCCAAGTGTGCGTGCACAGGTAAATTTATTTATAAAAACAAAGAGCAATCACTAGACTAAACTGCACCCCCTGTTTTTACATCTATTTACATAGCAGTACTGCAGTATATTTGCTACATAAGCATCCCTGTTTACATAGAATAGAGGGAGGGAAGGAGATGAAGCATTTTCCTTAACTTGATTTAGCTTCACGATTCCACACTGTGATAGAACTGAAATTCCAGTAAATCTTTGCAATGGTCAGGTCAGGAGTCAAGCTGTAATCTTGCCTGCATGGCTCACTTGGAGAAGAATCTTCAGAGTGGGGAGGGGGCACAGATTGTCTTTTGCTTTTGTTTTTCTTTGTTTACTGTTTCACACAAAACTTTATTTATATATGTATAAATGTATTTTTATGTCTTTTTTGTAATTGTTTTGGAACTCAATAAAGCATTTAAAAAGAGAGAGAGAAGAATCTTCAGAGACAATCCAAATGTGCAAAACAGCTGATGCACATCGCATAGATAGAGATCTATGTTTAATACCCATCTGGGCATAGCCATCATGACTAGCAGCCTTAATCAATGAATGCAACCATGTTGGCATTTCCTTTTTCAGTGCTTAACTATATGTTATACTCACTGTGTGGCTTGTAGCCACTTTGTGAGATTTTAAAACAATAATTCTAGGTGAAAAAAATTATATCAAGAGCACAGTATACAGAGAAGGGCCATGAGTAAGTACAGCAAAAGTACCTTGGTATCTGTTTCAATTAATGATGTTGTGGTGGGGAAGCTCCCATTGGAGCTTTCTGTCTTCTGATTCTGTCTGATTTTGCTTTATAAACATTAAAATAACCAAGAGCCCACTCTAAACGTAACATAGCATCTGCAATGGTTTGCTCCGAATGCTAGATTTACCTGGAATCTTGTCCTCTCTGCTGCATAAACCTGGTAGTGAAGCATGGCCTGCAGAACCTTCTTGTGACCTCCAGGCACTAAGCAAACCGCCCCGAGGATCTCCAGCACAGCAATCTTGGTTTTTATGTTCTCAGTCCGCAAACTCTGAGAGATGATATTGATGCTTTCTGGATGGGCCAGGACGTGTGCCCGTCCCTGGGAGTTGTTCATCAGAGCCTTGATACACCCTATAACGGATGTGTGTATGCGGCTCTCGGACGTCTCATAGTCCATGCTCTTCAGGAAGTTCAGCAAGCAGGTCAGGCCATCCAACTCAATGAATCTTGTCACAAACCTGAATGGAGGCAACAAGAGGGAAATGATATCAAGGCTCTGTGTGTAGGAATAGAGAATTGAACAACTAATTTATCACATTACTCTGGGGGGGGGGGAACCCCATATATAACCTGAGGATCCTCACAACCTTTTCATCAGCAGTATAAAGAATGAAATAAAATGTTTGCGCATTAGGGCCAGGTCACATCAGCATCAGATCAAATAGTGGCATTGCCTCTTTACTGCACCACGTTGGGGTCTTGATAGCAGGTGAGGGAAGCCATGTATCTGGACATTCCCCTGCATGGGGCAGCGGTGGCGGGGGAAGCTACTTGTGGAAAAACTCAGAGAAGAATAATTAAGCTAGAATATTTTCCTTCCCATCTAATTTCTACGCACATTATTTTATCTGGGAAAGCATTCATTCATGCATTTGCCCACCTCCAGTTTGAGGTGATATGCAATCCAGGAAGAATTTTACCACATGCTGTTTGCATAGCCTAATTCTAGACTTGCAGCAGAGGATTCCAAGATGTATGCGTTACTCATTACTACAAACATTGCAATCAAGCGAAATGTCCACGGTGAGGTTTGAATGGTTTAAGAACTACTTTGTGCTTGGCAACAATTGAGGACAAACCCCTTACGAATTGAGAGGTGGAAGGTTTTTTTTATATATATAAGCAACAGAGAATCTCTAGACGCCCAGATGTGGCTGGAATACAATTCCCATCAACCCCAACCAATGGTCATGCTGGCTACATCTGACAACATCTGGAAAGCCACAGGTTCCTAATCCCTGCTTTATAGCTTTAGCTATGTAATGAATAAAACAAATAGCTCAATTCTGAAAGAGAGAGAGAAAGGATTATAACTCCTTGATAAGTGCCTTCTGGCACAGTGGTTCCATCTTGTATAGGGTTGCACGGTATCTAATTCACATATTTGCAGTTTTGAGACTTGGCGGCAGCAGATCACACAACTCCAAAACATCCTATTGTTTTTGATTGCCTCCTTAACCTATTACATATACACTATTTATAAACTTTGCTTTTGCTCCCATAATATATATAAACAAAATATACACCAGATCTGGGGTATGCTCTCTTCGCTCCAAAAAGGACATTTGAGAGTCTTTGTAGAACTTGGGCCAGATTGGCTGACTGTCTTATGATCTATCCTTTTAGTAACTTCGTCCAGTTGGTTTCGTCCAGAAACCAGGCAAAACGAAAATACGTTCGGTATGAGTTCTGGTGCCTCTTTAAGCCTGAACTTTAAAAATTGGTCCATGCAGGCAAGCCTTGAGTAAGCACAAATACCACAAATAGTTACACAAAAATGTGTTAAATGGCAGTGATGTGATAATCTGTTGAGGAAAAACAGGACTCACTTCCAGCCTCAGCTGATTTAAGCAACGAGGGGAACATTTCTAGTCTTGCGTTTCTCATCTCCAGAAAAGGCAGAAGTTGTTTGGTGTATGATATGCAGTTCATTCATTTAAGGAGCATCTTCGCATTTGCACTGTAATGCTGGTAATCACCTGGGCCTCTAAATGAATTTGTGCTTCTGCCATGGTTTCTAAGGTTGAATATATGCAATGTATGGAATGAACCTTTCTACATGTTGTAACTATTCTCTATGACCTAAACAGGGTGTGGCCAATTTGTGGCATGGATGTCACAAGGAGTTTATGGCATGCCTGAGCAAGAAGAGATAGGCCATGGACCTAACTGTGGCACAGAGCAGCCTTTTCCAACCTGGTGCTCTCCAGATACTTTGGGCTATAACTCCCATAATTCCTGACCTCTGGGCCGTGTTGGCTGGAGGATGAGAGGGGTTTTGTCATTCAAAATATCTTGAGGGCATCAGGCTACAGAAGGCTAGCGTAAAGCAAAGCCAATACATCTGCCTGACACTCCAGTTTTGCAGAGAAGAGTGGCAGATCAAGTTGATGAATTATGCTGAAATGGCTAAAATAACTGGAAGAATCAGAAATCAGGAATACCGAAATTTAAATAAGGATTAGGGAAAATGTATAATTTATCCTTAAAAAAACCATTGCAAACAGTTAAAATCGTTACTAGGATTGGAATAATACTTGTAGTTTAATGGTGAAGTTTGGACACAATGGAGAGGTAAAAGATTTGGATTATTATAAAAGATGCAGGAGGAAATGATTAACAATAGGACCCACAAAGGGTCCCACTTGATCCACTGCTTAGCAGACTTCAGTCTAGCTCTCACATACTGTATATTGCTATAGGATTGGTGGTATAAAACAGTTTGGGGGTTATAGCTCTTTAGAGTGTAGGTGGGACTTCCACAGCTGAATGTTCCTCAATAATAGAAACAATAAACTCCACACATAAAAAACTAGAAAGCCAGAAAAATGGGTTCTAGTCCTACCTGCTCCCTAATATCCTGGCTTTCTACATGCATGGAAGAGGGGATTGTTTTGTATGAAGGAGTATTCAGTTACAAGAGATCCCACCCAGCAGCAGGGTTTACTACTTAATCTGCTCCTTAAAGCTGCACTAGGGTGAACTGTTTTAAATCTGACATGTTCTGGGGAAAAGACAGGCCACCACTCCTCTGTACACACTGCAAAACTGGTCGGTGGAAGTTGTACATTGGTGCACAAAGCCTGCCACAGCCTCCATGTGAGAAGTGGCACTACTAGTGAAGGATGAGGGTGTATGGAAGGCAGGATATTCCCACCCTACCCGCAGGCAAAGCAAAGTTTCCCAGGCTAGCTGAAGCAAAGATCCTTTACATCAGAAGGCAAGCACACCACTAACAAATCCTGGATCTCTGCCCTTCCTGAATTTGGCAACGGAATAGGCTTAATCTACCAGATAGAGCAGAGGTTATCAGAAGTGTGACAAGGCAAAACTCAGCCAAAATAAAGGATGCACTCCTCTGTCCTTAAAAATAAAAGAGGGTGGAAATATTTCTTGGCAACAGGTGGGGAAACTCGCTTTCTTGACACCTTTCCATTTTCTTTACGAAAGCTCTGTTGCAATCCCTCAAGCTCCTGCCTGTTCCCAACCAGAGCTTTTCTTTTCTTTTCGCTTTACTCTGCCTCTCCAAGATCTATTGATGACTAACAGGAGCAACAGTACAGCTTTCCCATATGCTTCTAGCCTGATTATTTTTTTATATATATAACCCCCGTTGTTTATGGCGGCAACTCACAGGGAAAATTTCACTTCCTTCCAATCGTTTCCTTCATTTTATTGTGGGTTTGTCCCTAAGCAATGTGGTAATTGGGCCAATCTGTTACTGTGCCTTAAAGCTGAAGCACACATAGTGTCTTATGTTGTACAATAGGTTTTTTTTTTCCTAATTGAGGGATGCATTCAGCTGCTGCTCTCAAAAGTTGATTCTATTATGACACTTACATCCCAAAGGGCCTGTTCACCGTCCAGAGAGAAATCTTAGTCCAGAATGGATCTATGATTCTTAGTATAAAGAAAAAGTAACAAACTGAACCAGGCTTGAACATGGCATCTCTCTAACTGCCAGGTCTGCTTCTTAAAAAGAATAAAGGGCTTCAGTAGGTGGGGAGGGAACGTGATGCAACATATGATGCAGCCTGGTCCATTTATTCCTTTGTCACTAAACCTCAGCCACATGTGTGTCCAAGATTCATCTCAATTAGAGCTTTCCCTCCAGAAAACAGTAAGTGAAAAAACCCTTTATGAAGCCCCTCAAAACAAAATCAAGAATCAACTCAGGGCTGGATGTAGAGAACAGTTTGCGAACACTGGGTGAAAACTCAAAATGCAGAGAAGAGAGACTGCCTACGGGTTTTAGCATCCTGTATGAAATACTAAACTCCACAGGGTTTCCATCACCCCCCACAATTTCTCCAGGGCTTTGAACCTCAACATGTCCACTGATGCACACATCCCATGCTCTTTCCAGTCATCTTAACTTTTGCTCCCACAATCCAAAAAGATCTTGGAAGCAGAACAGATTCTGCAGATGTGCTTGATTTGCTGCAATTATTCCAAACACACAATTCCGATTTCCTCAGTACAAAGGTTGGCCTCCTTTGGCAGAAGATGCACAATCCAAATTCTAATTATGTCACCAGGCCATATAAACTCTACCCAAAGTTGGCAATTATTATTGCAAGGATTCAGGGATAAACATGATGCGCAAAGCTTAGCCACCAATGAAACAGGCATGATTAGAAAATGAGCGTCGGGGTCAGGGATAGGAAACCTGTGACCTTTCAGATGGCTCAGCTTCCATCGCTCCTGACCAACAGCCAGTGCTACTATCAAGGAAGCGCTGAAGGGACTCCAAACAGCAAGCTTTCTTCTTCAATTCCAAGCCTAGTATTTTGATGGCCTCTGTACGAAGCGGCTCACGAATGGGATCTGATGCAGCCACAGGTCCCTCCATTGCAGCCTTCCCATTAAAGAGGGAACTGGCTCACTCATCAGTCACTGGCACACAGCCCACTTGGCAACTTACACACTGAGTCACTGGAAATTAGTTGAGACGTGGGGACTTAACTCAAAATTTAGCTTGGCTATAGCTACGAAGGAGAAGCGGGGGGAGAAGTACTTAGGGTTGTAGCCAGCAATTTAAGAGCAAAGACTTTATGTGACAGTTTGTGGGTGCTGGTGCTGACACTCATTAGGGCTGTTATAAACAGAGGAAATAAATGCCTGCTGTCGGGAGTAGCCAGCCAATGTAATGCTTGGGGGGGGGGAGAGAGAGCTGTCCTTGAGTGGAGAATTCCCATACCCCACTCCCACAGATTTCACAAAGAGGAGCCTGTCTATTAAAAAAAGACTTTCCAGGAGTGATGGAATAGCATGGTGAATGGAGGCTGTGGAGGTGAGATGACCCCATGCTTATTATAATGACCAAGTGGGAACATTTTTCTTCTCTTTTGAGCATGATGTGAAAAGCAGCAGCTGACTAACGGCCATTAGGCACCATTAGTTACAAATGAAAAAAATCTTATTAATATTAAATAATAACAAGCAACAAGGGTAGTGCTGTAGCATCTCTTTATATACAGAAGGTCCCAAATTCAATCCCCGGCATCTTTAGGCAGGGCTGGAATTGTCTCCCGTGTGAAACTCTGGAGAGCTGCTGCCAATCAGGGGAGACAATACTAAGCTAGGTAGACCAATGTCTTCTTTCTATGCTCCCTCCCTGCCAGAAGTGAGGTTACAGGGAACCAGGGAGAGGGCCTTCTCGGTAGTGGCGCCTACCCTGTGGAATGCCCTCCAACCAGATGTCAAGGAAATAAGCAACTATCTTACTTTTAAAAGACCTTTGAAAGCAGCCCTGTTTAGGGAAGTTTTTAATGTTTGACGTTTTATTGTGCTTTTAATTTTCTGTTGGGAGCTGCCCAGAGTGGCTGGGGAAACCCAGCCAGATGGGCAGGGTATAAGTAAATTAATAACAACAACAACAACAACAACAACAACAACAACAACAATAATACCGGTAATAATATCATGTGGTGTAGATTCTGCCTTTCCACTTTTTTTACAACTGTTTTGTTTACATAAATAATATTATGCTCCTTCCATCTCAGCAAACATGGTTATACCCCTAATTACCATGTTTTCCTTTATTATACCAGACAATTGGGATAGCTTCCAGGTTGTTGCTAAGCTGATTTTGACAGCACTTCATTAGTTACTGCAGCCTAACAAGATTGCAAACAGATTTTATTATATTTTACGCCCATTAATTTAGTAAACCTCTGGATTAGCCTGTTCCTTTATCACTTTACAATTCTATCAAATATGAATGAAGTCTACATTTGATCAGGGAAGACAGGGAGCCCAACTGCTGATCACCAAATAAAGGGAGCATGTTCACCATTTAGAATAACTGTCAATAATGTAATATGGATTGCAAATATACCTATATAAATATATTTGCCTGGCTGGAGAGAAGAAGCCTGTAAAGAAGAGAATATAATTCCCCATGTTTTGCTGGTAATTCTAGGCACAGAGTTTCACAAAGTGTGATTTGCAAACTATTAGAATATTGACAGGGAGAAACTTAGTCCGTGACTGCTGTTGGTCCAGGTGCCTTGAGTTGGAGATTAAGCAATACGAAGAAAAGGAATATGTATGAAGTAAGGGGAGAAGTGGTAGAGCAGGTTATCAGAAGGAGTAGGATGGAGGAATAATCCATTTTAATATATAAGGAATTTGGTAGTTGCCACATAAGTTTTGCTCACATCAGAATGCCTCTTGCATCAAGTGCTCATTTATACCCAAGCCCCTCGTGCATTTGTTGGGTTAAAAAAAAATCCCAGTTAATAAGATGCAAAATTATACACCAAAAAATGTATATGAAAGGCTGCATCCGATGTTTGTCATGCTCAAAGGAGACCCACTGAAATTAATAGGAACAAGTAGCATGAGTTCATTCATTTCATTAGGTCTAGCATCGTTTTATGAGTATAAACACCTAAGTATTTTGACACAGTCATGTGCATTGTTTTATGCATCTGTTCCTGTACTGGTGTTTTTCGGAACCATGGAGTTTATCTGTGTATACTATTATACTATTATACTGGAATAATGTATATAATATGTGATAATTGTTTGCATTTTTTAGTGGAACTCCTTTCCGCCGAGATCAAGGAGTAAGACAGGAACTGGAAAAATCCTTCCGTATGGCAAGCTCAACATCAAGATTTTCAGAAAATTCCATGCACAAATGGACAGGTGAGGAAAGAGTTGCAGTATAGTGTAGGACCCAGGTTGATAACGTTAATATGGTTGAGTGCAGAGGCAGGAAACACTTCGGCTGTGCATCACATTGTACTGGAGGCAATCTGTCAGGGGCTGGGGGGGAGTGCAGCTGGATCCAGCAATGGGCACAGCCAGAACCAAATGTGCATGGGGCACTTGCTTTTTCATGTTCTCAAGAAGGAGAGTTTGGATTTGATATCCTGCTTTATCACTACCCTAAGGAGTCTCAAAGCAGCTAACATTCTCATTTCCCTTCCTCCCCCACAACAAACACTCTGTCGTGACACATAGTTTGGAAAGCTCTGGATTACATGGACTTCTTTAGGTTCATTTGAAATGCTATTTTACCTAAGGCAGCCTGTCCCAACTAGTTGTCCTCCTGATATTTTAGGCTACAACTCCTTTCAGCTTGGGTCTGATGGAAGTTATAGCTCAAAACATCTGAAGGGCATCAGGTTGTTTCAGAGATATTTCTTGGTTCTCTAGTCTTTTGCTAGAGTAGACATTTTAAACAAGTGATAAGCAGTCTCTGTATTCTCTGACACCCCTGTATTCTCCAAATAGTAGTCAGGGGGTCAGAACTGTATTTACTCATATTAACTGAACTTCTCAGGACTTGCCAGGATCCCGAATTTACTTTTTTAAAATTAAAACTTTTATAAGCAAGCGAAACTGTGGACAATGTTGTTGCCTTGAGTAATGTTTAATAGCTCTGTTAAGAAGAAGAAGCAGCAGCATTTGGATTTGATATCCCGCTTTATCACTACCTGAAGGAGTCTCAAAGCGGCTAACATTCTCCTTTCCCTTCCTCCCCAACAACAAACACTCTGTGAGGTGAGTGGGGCTGAGAGACTTCAGAGAAGTGTGACTAGCCCAAGGTCACCCAGCAGCTGCATGTGGAGGAGCGGAGACGTGAACCCGGTTCACCAGATTACGAGTCTACCGCTCTTAACCAGTACACCACACTGGTGTACATGGAAGATCTAGCAAGTTCAAAAAGGAAGAAGCTTATGATGGTGACATGTGGTTTAAGAATCACTGCCGTATTTTAGATCCAGAGGAAAGTTGGCAGGTTTGAATGCAGCCGTGCAGATTCCCTGAGCTTCCCCCATCCCTTCAACAGTTCCATACTGGTTAACCTCAGAGAGAAAAGAACTTTTCTCCACAGTCATGACAACTACACTCCCTCTGTGATTTTAGAGAACCAAATTAAGAGAACAGTCAAAACACTATATTTCTCCGTGTTAGCTGATCTCAGCTCATGGCCCAAGAAGTGTGTGGTGTGGGGAGAGAGGACGGATAATTACCTCATGGGCTGAGTCCTCAGAGCTGTCTTCAAGTCTTCAACTATTTTATTCCTCATTTCCGTTTCTTCTTCATCAAATGCATACAAGGTCTGCATCTGTTTGGACGAGGCAAAGAAACAGTTACAAACCCAGCACTGGACAAAAGTTCAGAGAAATCTGAGGCTACTGAGCAACTCAGGATTCATCCACAAGAGCTTTTTGCCAAACTAAACTGGAGATGCTGCTGGGAAGCTCACCAAGAAAGCAAAGTCTTCTGCAGCAACAAAGCTGGGTAAAAATGAGCTTCTGCCTAAGGACCAAAGAAGTCTGTTTCTTTAAGTGCAAAGTTGTTGCTTTTAACCAAATAGACACTGTGGGGTGACTGATATGGATCAGAATTCCAGTGTGGGAATTTTAATCTCCTTCTACCCCACCACTCCCGGGACATGGGTAGTACTGTGGGTTAAACCACAGAGCCTAGGGCTTGCTGATCAGAAGGTCAATGGTTCGAATCCCCTGCGACGGGGTGAGCTCCCGTTGCTCGGTCCCTGCTCCTGCCCACCTAGCAGTTCGAAAGCACGTCAAAGTGCAAGTAGATAAATAGGTACCACTCCGGCGGGAAGGTAAACGGCGTTTCCATGTGCTCTGGTTTGTCAGAAGCGGCTTAGTCATGCTGGCCACATGACCCGGAAGCTGTACACCAGCTCCCTTGGCCAGTAATGCGAGATGAGTGCCGCAACCCCAGAGTCGGACACGACTGGACCTAATGATCCGGGGTCCCTTTACCTTTACCCCACCACCCAAGTTCCTGATTCAGTTTGTGCCTCCAGCATAAGCAATTTAGATGAGGGGAAGACTCCCGTGCACTTTACTTGGAAGCTTTCACCCCTTTGCAAATACCAGTATGGGACCCCCAACACATATTAGGACAACAGTAGGGAAAAATCTCCTAGCCTCCTACAACTAGGATCCCAAACTGGATCGGGCAGCTAGCTTGCAATGGGGTAGGCAAAAACCACAGGGCCAGAGCCAATTTGCCAAGTGGGAAAATTACTGCCCGGCTCCAAATAGGGCAGCCAATGAAGTCTGTAGCAAGGTCATGCATGCACAAACAGTCAATATCTGAGGGAAGGAGATACGGCGATGAATTGGGTAAGGAGGCCTGGGCAGATGTCAATTTATTCCCCAAGCGTGGACCCAAGTGTTGCCCACAGGCGCAGTTGGCTCCACCCCTGGGGAGGGCCTGCACAGTAGCCTGCCTGCGATTGGCCAATTTGGAGTCCTGGCTAGTGTGCGACTCCACAGGCCAAGCCATGCTGACCAGGCCTTTCACCCCGGCACCAATGCTAAGAGCTGGATTGCGAAGAGGACAGGACCAGGCAGCATCACCCCCTGACCATTTAAAGGGTAAAGTGACTTTTTAAAACAACAACAACAACAACAAAAAGAATCATGTGCTTAGGAGCACAGATACAGAGCTGAAGCATCAATGCAGATACAGATACAGCGCTAAAGCTGTAATCCTAAGAGTGGTTATTAGGTTAAAAGAAAATCACAAAGGAATGGAAGCCCTGTTGAATTCAATGCAACTCGTTTCTGAGTAAATCTGCTTAGCACATCTTGTTTTTCACTTTAGGTCCATTTTGAATGAATATACTGTGATGAAAGCTAAGGCGAGCTTGAAGAAACAGCCACGCTCCATCCTTCCAAGGCACTTATAATAACATCTTACAAACAGCGAAGTCTTTCATGCAGTGTTCAGCACAAATCAGATAAAATCTCACTTTCCTTGGAGAGACTCTTTGCCCCACTCCCCGCTTCTCCACGAGCCCTTCTGTGTCACTTTGTGTTTGCAATTCATGCCATGCCAACACATGTCAAATCTTCAGGGTGGTCAGTTGATGAAGCAATGTGACTCTTATATACTCTGCAGCTGGCACAGGGAACTGGATTTAACTCCAGGGAGGTACATACACTGATTCACGCTAAAGTCAAATTCGCTCAGTTAAACAGAGCAAGCCTCCTCCTCTTCTAAGGGAGAGCAACTGATAGAAAACAAGGATATAATGTTGTGCCGGCATCCCTTCCACAAAGCCAGAAACAAAACAAAACTGAAGCACTCTAGCATGTCATGTGACCTGTGGCCCTCCAGCTTCCAACATCCTTGTCCAACAGCCATGGTGTCTGGGGCTGATGGGAGTTGGAATCCAGCAATATCTGTGGGCCACAGGTTTCCTATTCCTGTCCTAGAGAATCATGCTTATTTGGGGGGCAGGGTGGAGGTGGGAAGATGCAATCTCAATGACAGGTTCCTCAGAATGTGATCTGGAGCTAAACTTGTATTCCTTTCTGCAGTGGTTTATCAGCACCCTTTTTTCTGCAGTGCCGGGGAAGGGGGTTGACCCACCAGTGCCCACTTTTGAAACACTCATATACGGAATTTTATTATCCCTATGAATTAGGGTGCCATGAGTATACAACTAGAACTTTGTTGAAATTGAAGGATTCCTGAATCTATAACAAAACAGAGCCAAATAATCCCAGCATTCTGGGATAATTATAGACAATTAGAAGCTGCTGCCAGCAAAAAGTTCTTCTCACTCCTACACAGTCTTGGCCTCCACAATTGTTTCACTTCATTACCATGAAGTCATTTCATTGTGTGGTGACACGGCTGCTTGTGACCACACAACGAAATGACTTCATGGCAATTTATATGCAAATAACTAAAAAAGAATAAAACCCTCACATAGTGACTTTGTCACCTTAGCTTTCTAGGGGTAGTTCTTACCTGACACCACTTTGATGAGGATTGCTAAAATGACCCTATCAAAGACGGAGTGTGGTAGGAAGGTGCTCTACACAACCTCTGCAGCTAGCACTAGCGAGCAGGAGCAGTACCATCACCATAACCAATAATATTTATATATGGCTTAATATGCAAAATCCCTAAGCTATTTACATAAAACACAGTAAGATTGGAAAAGGGAGGTGTATATACGACATCTGAAACCCAAAATGGAAAGAAATGCATCCATAAAAACAGAGAAGCCATCTCTAAAACATGCAGTTAAATATCAATGATCTTACGAGTCAGGGAATGCCTGCTTAAAAAGATGGGTCTTTAGGAGGTGTCTCAACCCTGTCCAGACAGGGGACGTTGGCGTATCAGTCGAAGCTGATGGAAGACACTCCACATCACTGAGCCCAAATGACAGTGAGGGATCCAGAAGTACCCCCAAGATACTTATCTGTCCCATTAGAGGGAGTGTAACCCCATCTATAACTCAGAGCACATTGCATCTAGACCTGCTATCTCCTCATTCCTTTTAATCTGCCTCCACCTTAATTTGAACTGCAATTCTATACACCCTCACCTGAGAGTAAATCTCACTGAACTCAATGAGACTTGCTTCTGAGCAGGCACACATAGGATTACACTGTTCTCTCTCTCTCTCTTCCTCTCCCCCCCCCCCCCGTTCCCTATCATTAATAGTGGGGCAGAGAGAAGCAAATGAAAATGAACCCGAATAGATTTAGCGTCCATCTTTGAGATGTGGTGAAAGACATATTTTCTTTTCTGCTCTATAAAGCTCTTGTGCTGCAAGCAAATTATTTCCAAACCATGAAAAATAAATGTGTAACAGCTGTATTGATGACCTCTGACACACATGCCCACTTTTAAACGTCATGTGCTCAGGATAGCTGTGGCTCTAAAGAGCTGCTTCTGAAGCTATCATTCATTTGCATATATATATATATATATATATATATATATATATATATATATATATATATATATAATCGGAGTGCCGATATTGATGAGCTTCCAAAAGCAACATGGGGGGTGTAAAGGTAACTTTTCTATTCTACAGGAAAGCAGGGAATGGGTTTATTTGGGTTGCTAAGCGTAGACGATTGAAGACAGAAAGCAGAATGTCTAAGCGTTCACGTGCTCATGTTGTTGGGAGAGAGGGAAATAAATGAGGGAAGCAAAGGGCATATAAGGGCTTATATTTCCATATAAGCACCCATGGGTGCCAATATCCATTCCAGAGGATTACCATGTGGATGGCACATGTTGGCTGGGCCCACTTCAACCATGGCTCCATGTTGCAGTGAGAGGGCAAGGAGGGAATAATACCAGAACAGCCAGATGGGCTATAAGCTGGGTGGTAGAGCATGTGCGCTGCATGCAAAAGGTCCCAGATTCAGTCTCCAGCATCTTCAGGTAGGACTGGAAGAGACTCCTGCATTAAATGCTGGAGAGTCCCTGCCAATCAGTGGAGGCAGTACTGAGCTAAATGAACCAATGCTCTGACTTTGTATAAGGCAGCTGCCTACATTCCAATCAAAGATATTTTCTAGAAGGAGGCCTAATATTGTTTTTCCATTGGCTATCCACTCATTGGCAAGAATACTGCAGGGTGGAAACAAGTTTACTTCTTAGTAAACTACTGGGTAGAATATCGCCTGCACACTTTTCCTTCTTATCTCCACCAGGGCTATTTTTCTAGAAAAAGAGGTGCCAGAACTCACTGTGAATGCCTCCCTTGTTCTCTTATATTGGCAATGGCGCCCACCTGAGAGGTGCCAGAACTGAGTTTCAGTGAGTTCCTGCTGAAAAAAAGCCCTGATTTCCACAAGTGGTTTAATGTTTATGATGGTTCAGGGTGGTATTGACTCAGTAGACCTACTGAAACCAATGGACCTAACTTAGTCATATTGTAATGGATCTACTCTATTAGTTAGTTGAATGTTACCATTATTGTAAATTAAACACAAAAAATAATTAAAGAAAATAGAGACATACTCTACTTATCACAAAGGCTGAAAATTCAGGAAAGGGGTCTAGAATATCTCTGAGAAGCCATACCCTACCACAATATGGGAGTGGGGGAAACTGATATATGGCAGTGCCTCTAAACAACCCACTATGTCAGAATGGTCAAGGCAACAATAGTCTCAGAGAAAGCAACTTTTCGACAGTATGCCGCAAGTTACTTACTGCAGCCATGGAGTTGATGCGGTCAATGTAATAGTCCGGCCAACTTGTAGCAAGCTTATTAGGGTCTTCTTGCTCCTGAAAAGAGAAAATCAAAATTATATGAGATATATATGAGAGATTGCCACAATCATCATTATCATCCAAGCTATTTTCTTTCTGCGCCATACTTAATTTTACACACCTCTGTCATGTCATCCACTAAACTACCATTGTACTTTTTCCTCACAGGGCGAGTTGCTCCAACTTGTTTAACATTTTGGTTGTGCTTTTCTGAACTTTTCAGAGCTACCGGTATACAGCATCCCTTTCAGGCTGTGGTAACCAGAACCGTACACAATGTTCTCAACCACAGATTTGTGTAATGGCATTATGATACTGGCAATTTTATTTTCAATCCCTTTCGTAAAGATTTCTAACATGGATTTTGCCTTTCTCAGAGCTGCCACACACTGGGTTATCATTTTCACTGACGTATCCATCATGACTTCATATGAGATACGTTTCCTGGTCATCATCACTGCCATCAGTTCAAACCCTATAAGAGAATATGTTAGGATTTTTTTTTACCCAAAATTTGCATCACTTTACACTTGTTTACACTGAATTGCATTTGCTATTTTAATGCTAACAAACCATGATCTCCAAGTCAGATGTTATGCTGAGCTAGATACTGTAGTTTGCTTCTCCCTTTTGAATATTATTTGCAACTTGTATCGAGGATTTTACTTGTGTTCAAGTGAACCTGAGTAGAAGCACCCTGCACTCCTCCCCCATTTAACACAGGAAGGTTGGAGCTGATGCCCACTGAGATGCAGGGCTTGTAAGCATGTCCCTGATCCTGTCCCCACTTTTAAACATCACAAGTTCAAGCAAATGGCTAAACACAGCTCTTCCAATTTCCTTGTTTCCACTAGCAAGTAACAATAAGGTACCACGATGCCATGAGCAAATGGCAGCCCTTTCTTTGCTTAAAGGGAGGAGAGGGTTAGATGAGCAGTTTGGGTATGCTTCATAGAGCAGCAACATTTCCAGTCACTGGGCTGCTTCCTCCCATGCGATGCCTCCCTAGAGAGGCAAACTTATGTACTGGGGCTTACATTAGGAAGAATAACTACAGAAAACTGTTGTTTGTGCATATCAGGCATATCTATCTTCAGTTCATAGCAAAAACATACAATACAAAGTTGATAACCAGTGCATTACTTTTAGATAATACTGTAATCTTATCATGACTCGAGTACAATAACAGAAACAGAGAGCTAATCTATGCCTACTTAGATAAAGGTCATTCCAGAGAGGGCTATGCTTATATGGAATCTCATTTATAAATGATCAAGTTACAGGTAGGTAGCCGTGTTGGTCTGCCGTAGTCGAAACAAAACAAAACAAAAATCCTTCCAGTAGCACCTTAGAGACCAACTAAGTTTGTTATTGGTATGAGCTTTCGTGTGCATGCTTCAGGTAGAAGAAGAAGAAGAAGAAGAAGAAGAAGAAGAAGAAGAAGAAGAGGAGGAGGAGTTTGGATTTGATATCCCACTTTATCACTACCCAAAGGAGTCTCAAAGTGGCCAACATTCTCCTTCCCCTTCCTCCCCCACAACAAACACTCTGTGAGGTGAGTGGGGCTGAGAGACTTCAAAGAAGTGTGACTAGCCCAAAGTCACCCAGCAGCTGCATGTGGAGGAGCGGAGACACGAACCCGGTTCCCCAGATTACGAGTCTTAACCGCCACACCACACTGGCTCTCCAGTGTGCATGCATACCAAAGCTCATACCAATAACAAACTTAGTTGGTCTCTAAGGTGCTACTGGAAGGATTTTTTTGTTGTTATAAATGATCAAGGTAGAGAAAGCTTTTAAATTTATCCTCTCTTTTCTTTTCCATCAATTTTCATGTATTAACTATCAATCATATTGTGAGTCTAGTCTAAGGATTTGCCACTATTTTTTATCCCTGTTTTCAGGGGGAGCTAGGTTGGTCTTGGGTCCTACTTTACAGTCCTCTACTTCAAAGGGCTGTCAAAGGACAGTCCTCTGTTTTAGAGGCAAAGTATGATTTAAAGATAAGGAATTACACAAAGGGGGAGCAGGAACCTCGAAGTTGCCCATCCATGGTTAGCAGCGCCTGGCCTGCAGACTTCACCTGCTGTCTTCCCCACTATGGTGTAATGTGTTGAGACCTAGAGATAGTTACTAGTTTTAAATTTGCATCTATACGTATAAATTATCAAATGCAAGTTTTATGCAGATCTGTGTCTTCCTTTTTCCTCTGAGAAACATGAGCATAATAATAATAATAATTTTTAAAAATTGCTTTTCTAAATATCAGTCCTGAATACAAATTGGATGTAGATATTTCACCCACCCATTTCCCTGTATCCACTTCCAGACTTTAGTTTTTACTGGATACAAGGAGCTGAAATAATCACAAGGGTGGTTTTGTTCTAAGTGTAAAAACATTTTACTACTTCAACCTTTATTCTAGTAAGCTTATGAAGTGTGTGAGAAATGGGTTAAGACAATATTTACCAGCTTCTGTTCAAATAAGCTCTTCTATCTACAGCAAATGCAGGAAACCCCTTTTTACGTCCACCAAAGCCATTCTTGCAGACACAAGAGTTTGAGATGTATTTGAGATTCAATTATTCATACCGTTTGAGAATGGCTCATCTCACCTCTCCTCTTAGCCAGCTGCTGGGTGAACATTTGTAAGAATCAGAATTTGTCTGGAGAGGCCCACAAATTACTGCTGTCTAGGGGAACGACACTGTTTCCATTTAAACACAAAACTGAGAATTTTAAATCCAGTTTTCGGAACCTGGATCAGCAAGGAAACTCTTACAGTATGTAAGATGACTGCAAGACAACTTAGTATGAGTGGTGGGGAGGAGAGCTTTCATGCACCAGGAGATGCAGAAGGAACACATTGGCCCTCCTCTCTATAGCTCAACAACTTTCGGGGTGTCCTGGTTTTTACTTTTTAAAATATGGCAACCCTAGAATATATGGAAACAATTACCCAACTAAAGGAGCGGAGCATGAATGGAACATATTATAGAAAAGCCTACTTTAAACTCCCAGTGAATAGTGTAAATATTAAATTTAAAAACAGATGGCAATCTGCAGTATTTCATAAGCAGCTGTCTCATTCTTCCCAATGCAACAACACTATAATCAGTATGAGAACCATCTTCCAATTCCATACAACTGCAATGCAGTCAACATATTTTAAGTACAGAAGCTAACTGTCTTCAATAGGCCCCTTTCCAACATGGAACCTGGAACCTGGGAGATTCAACAGTCTTCAGTGAGTGTTTGGAAGCAGGCAGTGGTTGTTTGTTTGTTTATTTGTTTGTTTGTATTTGTGATGGTACTCACTGGTATGGAGTACTATCACCTCCTTTTTTGTTGCACATGGCAAACATGTTGTGGTAGCACCCACAGAACTTTTATCAAGAGTACCAGCACCCTGTTTTTATTTTCACAAAAATAAAACAGCACTGGAAACAAGAAACCAAAAACAGCACTGGAAACAAGAAACCAAACAAACAGAAGTCGGCCTATTCAATGGGTATTTATGGATTCTCCGTTAAGTCCATCTAAACACCAGGAAGAGCTTTCTGGCAGTAAGAGCTGTTCGACAATGGGACGGTCTCCCTCAGAAGGTGGTGGACTCTCCTTCCCTGGAGGTTTTTAAGCAGAGGTTGGATGGCCATCTGTCATGGATGCTTTAGTTAGATTAGACCAGACCAGACCAGACCATGCTTTGTTTTATTATTTGGGGGAGGGAGGCAGATGACGGATTTGAGGCTAGTGTTTGTTTGAAAACCAGATTTCTTTAGGCTGAATTCAACAACGAAAACAACTTTTAATCAGCTGCTGCATTGCTTGGCCCAGTTCTGCAAGGTCTGATTTAGTTTCTCTCCACCCCACCCCCCTCAAATCTATGAAATATGGAACATTCTTCAAACTAAGGGATGCTCGCCTCATTGGGCTGTGATCAATTATACTTCTACTGGCTGGGGTTCTCTGATTAATGTGCAAAATATGTACAGCCTCTTCCTCCCCCCTAAGCTATAGGACACAATATACATTTATAACTGAAGCTTGAAACAAATTCAAGATTTTCCAGACTTCTTTCTCACTCTTTCTCTCTCTCACACATACAGTATATACAACTCCTAAGGCAGGCAAGTCAAAAGAGCCTTCAGTTTTTAACATAGCTGTCAACTTTTCCCTTTTTTTAGGGGAAATTCCCTTATTCTGAATAGGATTCCTCGCAAGAAAAGGGAAAAGTTGAGAGCCATGGTTTTGAAGCAGGACAGACCAAATGGTCCAAGTTACTCAGTGGGGAGATGCAATTGCAATGCACTCTTTCCCAAAAGGTACAATTAAGCACTTCCAAAGCATTGTTAGACACTTACTGATACATCTCCCCGAAGGGTTCTGAAGGCAAAAGGAAATAATTGTCCCTTCCAGAGACGGGCAAGAGATGTGTGCAAACTTTCCTTTCAGTTTCTGCGAAGTAAACTGTGAATATTCATCGATAAACAGCAGCTTAATGACTATGAAAAATAGACCTCTCCAGTGTGAAGAACAGGTGTGCATAACTGATTTCTAATAGTCAGCAGTAAGACCCAGCAACAAATGTTAACAGTTGAATTGCATAGCTTGTTCTTCTTTGTTGATAGAAGGGAGAATCAGGCCTCTATAATGTGGTCAACCTTTTCTGGCTCACTTTTCCATATGTATATATTTGAACAGGAAGGAGAAGGGGGCTTGAATAACTGCCTTTTAGCTAACCAGACTGTGTCAGAACGCAAGAGTTTTCATACGTGCATTTAATAGCGTAGATAGAAAAGCCTGCATCAAACACTATGCACAATTTTGTGACTTGAAGTAGAGATTGAATTGCTCAAAGTAAGCCGGAGCAGCAAAACTGCAGTGATTTAATCTTTCAAAACATGTCTGTGATGCTCGACTGTACATTTTTAAATATTAGCATAATAGCTCATCTTCCTATTACTGTGGTTACAGATTTGGTACCCTTCTCCCCTGCCCCAATAAGTGAGTACATACTAAGGTCAGAGCACACGTTACAGCCACAACAGAAAGGCTATCAAGGCCAGCATTAACACAGGCTCCCTCAACCATAATGTATTGAATTACTAACTCCTCTTCACTATGGCTTATCAAACTGAGAGTCTCAGCAGAACATCAGAAGAACCTGATGGATCAGACTCATGGTCCATCTAGTCCTGTTCTCACAGTAGCCAGCCAGATGTCTGTGGGAAACCCTGCAAGCAGAAACTGAGCATGAGAGGACTCTTCTCTCTTTTTTAAATTATTATTAATAATAATAGAAAATTTTATTGTTGTTCGGTTATCAGATATACACTATTTGCCATAACTGTACAATAAACGTTCCGAACAGAAATAAAGATTAGAAACAATTACAATTACTGTATCTGCTTGATTTTGTTGTTACCCCAAACTCTATACACTTGTAAAAAAAATACAAATACAGCAATAATAATACAAATGAAATAAACAAAAGTAACCTATCATTAAACAGAGAGGAAAAAAGACATAAAAAGAATAAACAAATCAAAAAAGACAAAAAGACAAAGACAAAAAACAACAAAAATTAAGAAAAGAAAACAATACCAACAAATTTCCCAAAGCCATCCAACTTCCTATCAAGCCCAACCGTATAGTTGATTCTTATTTATGAGTGTAGTTCAACACATTCACATATTTTCTTATATATCTTTATTACACTGTAATATCAACCGGTACCCAATTTTCAATTCATATTGTTCTTTCTACTTCCAAGTTCACTGAAAAACTGGCATAACTATCCGACCCCTACTGTATTTCTGAACATATATGAGAACATATATAAGAGGACTCTGAACATATATGAGAGGACTCTTCTCTGTGGTTTCCAGCCACTGGAATTCAGAAGCATAACTGTCTTCTGGGTGTGGAAGCAGAGCATAGCCATCACAGCAAGTAGAAGCCTTATCTTCCATCCAAGTCTCCATGCCCCTCACAGTAGTAAATGGGAACACAGAGAATCAGGATTAGAGACTCACAGTGCAATAGTGAAGATCCACATGAGAAGTGGTTCTATTGGAGTCAAGCATCTACTGTATTGTCACAGGGTGGCTATGGGCCCCATCCCTATCAGGTGCCAGAAAGCGAGGTGACAATGAGCCTATCTCAACTGAGCACCAGCCTCATGTTCTAACCATTGGAGTCTACAATTATATAATTCTATTATTATTTCCTTATGCAAAAAGTGGAGCAAAGGAGGAGAAGAGATTATACACACACACACACACACACACACAGTATGTGTTTCCCTGTTAAGGAGCCTTCCGACAGCACAGTGATTGAGAGACTGTCTAGGAGATCCTCTTACTCCAAAATACAGTGGCAATATATTAAATGTAACCCACAGTTATCTCAATTGCTCCTCAAACTTTTTCTCGTCACATTTTCCAGAACATGTGGGATGAAAGGTTTATGCATTCTTTTAACATTGTACACATACATGCTCATGCTCTCTCTCTCTCTCTCTCTCTCTCTCTCTCTCTCACACACACACACACACACACACAGAATTCAATTCATGCTTCACTTAAACAATAATAATTATTTCTGTTTCAAATGAATTGGTCCTAACTAGCTTAGGTATACAAGAAGAGAATCCGAAACCTTTGTTTTGTTTTTCAATCAGGGCTACCCAGCAGTCAGCAAGGCATTCAAAATGCTCCAGCATTCCAGACCTGGATGGAGCTAATGTCTGGGTGCATTACGTGAAATCTGAAGACTGGGGTTTATTTTTTTTTAAACCCAAGCATTTCGAGAGACCTCAGACTCTGATTTAAATAAACTGCGTAATTGTAGTGTTTAAAAGAGGCTTAAACTTTACAATAACTGTATCTGGTACAGACCCTTCCATGGGTTTTTTTGGGGGGGAGGAAAATACCATTTTAGGAAACTCTAAACTGCTGTGTGACTAACTTACATGTTTTTTTAAAAAATTAAAAACTCCCCCATATTTGAGAGCAAAAGGTAGATACCCATCCCCTCAATCCAAATGCAAGAATGGCTTAGGGAACGGCTTAGGGAGCTGGGTATGTTTAGCCTGGAGAAGAGAAGGTTAAGGGGTGATATGATAGCCATGTTCAAATATATAAAAGGATGTCATATAGAGGAGGGTGAAAGGTTGTTTTCTGCTGCTCCAGAGAAGCGGACACGGGGCAATGGATTCAAACTACAAGAAAGAAGATTCCACCTAAACATTAGGAGGAACTTCCTGACAGTGAGAGCTGTTCGGCAGTGGAATTTGCTACCAAGGAGTGTGGTGGAGTCTCCTTCTTTGGAGGTCTTTAAGCAGAGGCTTGACAGCCATCTGTCAGGAATGCTTTGATGGCGTTTCCTGCTTGGCAGGGGGTTGGACTGGATGGCCCTTGTGGTCTCTTCCAACTCTATGATTCTATGATTCTATGAATAGCTTACAAGGACAGCATACACTGTATCAGGAAACAATGAAGGAGTGTGCCTTTGGGGATGAAGTCAAAATGTTGGAAGGTGACAGCACCTGCAGTGGCTGTAAGACAGCATGGTACACAAGCATTACATTGCTGTTTTCTGCCCCAAATGAGTTGTGTGTGGATGACACAGAGATGGCTAGAAAGGCATTTGGTCTGATCCAGCAGAGCTCTCATCAACTGCATACACGCTTTTGAGAACCCTGTTCCATTGATAGCTACCAGATATAGGTATACATCTGTTTAAATACTTGGGTATGTTATTCATAGTTGATCTGCTTGCTCTGAGAACCAGCACCATAGAGCAACAGTCATGAGGGGTTCTATAGAACCACCTATAAAGACTGCTTCCTCCACTACGGTTCCCTGCTAACCAGTTCCCTTCACCCATTAAGATAGAATTGTGAAGATACTGGTAGCTGCTTAATACGAAATGACCCTTTGGAGATCTGACAAAGGAAGACCTTACATGTTTTCTGCAAAGGTTATAAAACTTCATTTAAGCACACACATGTTTAAAACCTGCCCTTTTAACCCATTCTAAAAATTGTATTTCAAGAGTTAGAAATTCTTCCTTAACATGAGGGCAAAGACTGGCTGGAAATGCAATTAACAATAATCCTTCTCATTTTTACAACTTATTTTCTACTACTATTTTTTTTTATTCCTTTCTTATGTTAAACTTACATGGTTGTAATTTTGGCACCTCTACTTGCATAGTGGAGAATAGTAGACTTCTAGGTTCACTTTCTAGCATGCTAAGACGGATAGCCTAAAACCCTTCTCCCCACTGTTCTAAAAACTCATTATGAAGGATTAATAAACCATTTGATCACACACTTTGCACAGTCTAACCACAAATACTCTTTGAGTTTGCTGATCATGTGTTTCAGTACTGAAAGTGCCTGAATGTGTCTGGATGGTGCCCAATGCAGTCCACAATTCTACATTTCATACATACTGAAGCTCTGTTTTATTCGCCATCTCTGAAAGCGGTAGACCCTCTCTCCTTTTAATCCCTTTTTCTGCCAAAACCCCTCAAGGCTCTTTGCCTGGCCTTTGCCAATTCTCTCTCCTCTGACAGTGCAACCTCTACTCCAGTGACATCAAAATTTCCCCCTCAATCAAATCCCACATCTCCACTTGCCTCTCCAACATTTCATTCTGGATGATTTGCCAACACCTCAAATTCATCTCATCCAAAACCAGTGTCTAATTTTTCCTGTCCCTTCTCTGCTGTCTCTTGCTATTAACATTATTGTTCAATTGATCACTCAATCCTACGGTGGAGCTTACAGCCCAACAATACCCCCGGGAACATGTACTTTTTCTTTTCCACATCTGTTGTCAAAATGCGGGTTTGTACACTGATATCATGTAATTTCAATGATGAAAACCAAAATACCAGCTTCTTCCATACATTTGCAACAGGAATCGGTTTGATGCATCAGGCTCTGGGAACCAGCCAATCCATCTCTTAGCCATTCTGAAGGCGAAAGTAGGAAGTCACAGTAGAGGTCTCCCCTCACTTGCTTCCTGGGACATCTATGGTCACCACCCTTAGGTTAAGCAAGAAGGTTCTTTATACCTAAAATCTAAGGATACAACCTTGATGGCAGAAAGTGAGGAGGAATTGAAGAACCTTTTATTGAGAGTGAAAGGGGAAAGCGCAAAATATGGTCTGAAGCTCAACATCAAAAAAACTAAGATCATGGCCACTGGTCCCATCACCTCCTGGCAAATAGAAGGGGAAGAAATGGAGGCAGTGAGAGATTTCACTTTCTTGGGTTCCATGATCACTGCAGATGGTGACAGCAGTCACGAAATTAGAAGACGCCTGCTTCTTGGGAGAAAAGCAATGACAAACCTAGACAGCATCTTAAAAAGCAACGACATCACCTTGCCGACAAAGGTCCGTATAGTTAAAGCTATGGTTTTCCCAGTAGTAATGTACGGAAGTGAGAGCTGGACCATAAAGAAGGCTGATCGCCGAAGAATTGATGCTTTTGAATTATGGTGCTGGAGGAGACTCTTGAGAGTCCCATGGACTGCAAGAAGATCAAACCTACCCATTCTCAAGGAAATCGGCCCTGAGTGCTCACTAGAAGGACAGATCCTGAAGTTGAGGCTCCAGTACTTTGGCCACCTCATGAGAAGAGAAGACTCCCTGGAAAAGACCCTGATGTTGGGAAAGATGGGGGGCACAAGGAGAAGGGGACGACAGAGGATGAGATGGTTGGACAGTGTTCTCAAGCTACTAACATGAGTTTGGCCAAACTGCGGGAGGCAGTGAAGGATAGGCATGCCTGGCGTGCTCTGGTCCATGGGGTCACGAAGAGTCGGACACGACCTGAACGACTGAACAACAACAACAAAGGATTTTAAACATCACCTCATCCGGCCAAGATAACTACACTGTCAAGTGACACCTTGGTAATATGAAACACTGAAAACTTTATCATTGAAAACCTCAAAAGATTGTGTAACTTGGACCTTAGAGCCCATTTATACAGTATATTAACAGTTGTTCCAAGGGGAGACAGCCTAGGGATGACTGCTCTCAGGAGCATCTGAAGTAAAAGGATCATGGGAAGTGGGACAAGAATATGGCTACTTCCCATGTCAACGTCACCCCATGGGATGCAGAAGGTAAACACTTTTTCCAGCCCTACTTACATGACTCACATCCTTCAAATATTACCAAGAGTGGTATGAGAGAAGCAACTTCTGATAATTTCAAAAATGCCATTATCTTGGCTGAAATAACTGGTTGTGTGGAACATTCTGACTAGTTACACTCACATCAAGTCATTCTGACCAGCCAACCTCACAGTCTGAGCCTTGTCTTTTGAAGGCTTGTTCTAAATTGCTAAGAGAAGTTATTCTGGACCTCAGATTTTCAGACATCTGTAAGCCTTTTAAAAAATGGGGGGGGGGGGAGAGAAGTGGAGAAGCTGCAAATATTCTCTGCCTTTCCCATGGTAAAAGAAAAGAAATTCTTCAGGTTTAAAAAATAAATATATAATTTTCAAGGGCTTGACCCTCAGCGACCTCCATTCTTAAGATAAACAAATGAGCCAGAATTGCATAACGGAAACTGTGACTTAAGCTGAGAAAGTTAGAGAGCGCAAGAGAAAAAACAGAACTCTCATCCCTTCTGCTGTTCCCCGGAATACGGCTGACATTTTCAGACTTTTATCTAGGAGTGGATATTCTTCAGTGGAATGTCAGCACATAGATGGATTCCTGAGAAAGAGTTCAAATCGCTTTTTCCTTGATGTCAGCAAGTATAGAGTGAAACACGAATGAAAGCTTTACCCGAAAATATCTGTCACCTTTCAGGTAGTGTAAGTGGCCAGGAGAACAGAACTTTGTTGATGCTGTTGCTTACCAATCGGGGGATATGTGCATAAGCTTAATAATTACGCATGTTACTTACAAAACAGTAGACTTGGAATTGTCAACACGGTTCTCAAGGAACTTCCATTTCTGGTTTCCTAGACAAGAGCTCTGTTG
Source organism: Lacerta agilis (assembly GCF_009819535.1). Taxonomy (NCBI): domain Eukaryota; kingdom Metazoa; phylum Chordata; class Lepidosauria; order Squamata; family Lacertidae; genus Lacerta; species Lacerta agilis. The sequence continues at coordinate 83,913,579 of NC_046314.1, read as the reverse complement.
TCATTTGTAAATTTTGTAACTTGCCTGGAAAATGTTAGGTGTAATAAATAATTGACTCATCTTTCTCATTGTGGTGCCATGCCCCTCCTTAAAATCCCTTGAGGTAAGGACCTGTTAAACTTGTTGTTTGTAAAGCACCATCTTTGTAGCTGTATCTCCACCATAATCATCTCTGAAAACCTTTGCTGATGGGTCCTCTTAGGATCAGCTTTCACATTATCAGATAAGGGCCAGCAAAAACACACTTCAGCATAGTGAGAATTAATGACACTTTAATATGTTAATGAGGATTAAAGTGGCACCAGTCTGTATCCAGAAGCTCTGGCATGCAGATATCATCCCAATCAAATGGAGGTGGTAGTATCCACTGATTTGCCTGCAAATTGTCCTTGCAGCAGCTCATAGGTAACATCATCATCATCATCATCATCATCATCATTATTATTATTATTATTATTTATATCCCACCCACCCATCTCCCATCTGGCTGGGTTTCCCCAGCCACTCTGGGCGGCTTCCAACCGAACCACCACTGCAGCAAGCCCACTAACCTTGAGGAGATGCCCAAATTAACATCTTTATGGCAAAGAGGTCTCTCTGCAAGACATCTTCAACTAAGCTGGCTTGCGGAGGGCTTGGAGGTACGTATGTGCTTTGGGGATAGAGGATAACAAGGAAAATGTGAATACTGTATTGTATTTCAGCAACATCAGGCTGGCCATTGCATTTTGTGGCATTCAGCAACAACACATACCAAGACAGCTCCCCATAAATACAGCAGAAATTTACAAAACAAAAGTAGCCAATAAAGTACTTATTAAGAATACAGATTATGAAGCAAACACTCACAGGACATAGTGATCCCTCAACAAGCTAGCTGTGAGCATGTAGCCCAACGTGTAGCAGACAAAAACTGTTCATGTGCAGTGAAATAACTTTTTTAAGTGTCAGAGGTTTAAAACCAAATAACCGTGAACAGTGATAGATATTCATAGCTTTGAAATTCAGTCTCAACAATTGTCATCTTTATTTGCATGAATTTAATCCGTTCCTGGCACTGAGCAAATGTGCAAACAGTGGCAATTTCTTCACCCGTTTCTGCTTCTTTTGGAATTCTCCGACATCCCTAACTCCGACACTGTCCTAATTTATTGTATATCCACATTTTGCTTGACATTGTGTGAACATGGTTCCCACCACAAAGAGCGCACACAATGCAAAACAGAAAACACATTCAGGAGTTTCCATCCACCCCCACTTCCCCACACACATGCTGAGAGAACAGATGACGTGACCTTCATTTGGTGCATTATGTCTTTAAATGAGACCAGATGAACATTCGTGGAAGGTTTTCTTTGGAAATCTCCATAGGGGAGGTGTTTTAAGAAAGGATTTGATGAGAGTGAACACTGGGTGTTGGGTTACTCCTGGTAGAAACTGTTATGTAGCTATTGCTAACACCTAAAGCACCAAAATCAACAAAGGTCCCAACTTTTGCCTTGAGTCCCAGCAATAGTACGCACGTTATCAAGGCAAAAAAAGATCCGAGCAAGATATCACCACTATGTAGCCACGAGCCCTCTCATGTAATCAGATTTTTGGCACAATATACAAAGCCCACCCCCGCTGCCTTCACATCTTGCCAGAAACCGGGACACATTAATCAACCTCTACAGAAAGGGTGGTCTCAAGGCTTAATATAGATGGGCCACAATCCTGAAATGAAAATGACAATCCAGTGTGTGTAACAGCTGTGAAAAAGGACTGAAAAGAAGACTGTCAATATCACAACACCTTTCTGTGAAAATAAGGAACAACCGCACCTGGAATATTGTATACAGTTATGATCTCTGTATTGTAGATAGAGGATACTGTAGATCTGGAAAAAGTGCAGAAAGGACAACCAAAATCAGCAGGCAACTGCAGCAACTTCCCTATTAAGAAAGCTGAATAGTGGACAAAGAGAAGCACTTCACACAGAATAATGTTATGGAATTTGCTATCATGCAAGATGTAGATCCGGCCACCAATCTGCACTGTTTGAAACAACAAATTCATGGAAATGAAGCCTGTTAAGTGCTACAGCTAGATATTCACTCCAAGCAAAAGCAGCTGCCAGCTGGCAGTGCTGCTGCTGCTGACCTGAATGGGGCAGGGTTGGGACCAGGATAATGGAGAGATCAGGGTGGTCCAGGTGCACCAGTGGCGACACTGGACTGGCTCCCCTGTGCTCCAATTAAGTCCTAAACTTGTCACTGCCCTGCCTTGTCCAGGTGAGCATCAGCAACACTTCCCCCAGTAGGGCAGCACTGTGGCACAATCCCACTGTGCCAGCCACTCCTGCCTCCAGTATTAGAGCCAGTTGCTGGAGGGGGGTGGGCTGTGTGAGCTTCCCATGGGCATCCAGTTGGCCATTGTGTGAACAGAATGCCAAACTAGATTGGCATACTACCTTCCTATATGCAGCATCACAGAGAGTAATGCTCAAACATAAACATAATTTTTATACCTTTGATGGTGGTGCCCATCTCCAAGCATATTTGAATCCATCTGTATTGACTTGTGTCAATGTGAGAGCCATGCCCTAATGTGGTTGTCGGGGCCTGAGAGTATCTACCAATCTCAGCATGGATCGGGGTTTTTTTTTTTTTTTGTAGAGCATTGCAAAGATAGCTTCCTGAGCTTCTGTTTGTGCTTTAAAAAAAGTCATTTTACACAAAATTGTACATGGTGCAGTAAGCAATCTGATGAGTCCAGAGTCTATGGGTCCCATACATGAGAGTCAATGTAGACTGACCCAGGTGTGCAAAAGTCAGTTACATTATTAGTATTGCTGTTTATTTATTTATTCATTTATTAGTAATTTGATTGATGCTATGTTATGCTTTATTTATACACCACTTTTTGGCCTGCAGGCCTCCAAAGCAGTATTTGTCACTTAATACAAGGAAGTCTCTAAGCAACTTAGAAACAGAATAAAAACACAGAGTTAAAAACATAGCAATCATCAATACCAACAAAACAAGAACCTCAAGAATGATGTTAGGTTCCCTAGCAGTCTTTGTCATTGAATAAACTGTAATACAATATCACTCTTATTGCAACCACTACTATGACTAATAACCACACAATAATAATACCGTCATATACTACCCTATCCGCACAGCCTCTTCTGTGACTTACTACTAATAATATGCACATAGGGAGAGAGATGTGAATTCCAATGACCTGAATTGCCTGGGGAAAATTGTACACACCAGCAAAATTGCCTGGAAAGTTGTACAGTACCAGCTGAGGTTTAAAGACTTAGTGGAATCCTTCAAAAGATTGTTCACACTAAGCAAGAAATGGAACTAGGTGAGGCCCAGTTCAGTTAGGACTGGGTCCTGTCCACCGCCGACTTCATAATACAGCAAGCTTTGCATCTGACCTTTAGTTCCCTCCTCACCTTGAAGGATCAGGTATTTGCTTACAGATGGGTGAATAGGCAGGAGGACTCCCATGCCTAAACTAGCGGGTTTGATTCATTAATTCATTAAACTACCGTGTTTCTCCTAAATAAGACACCGTCTTATATATTTTTTGCTCAACAAAACCACAGTATGGCTTATTTTCAGGGGATGTCTTATTTTAACCGTGTCGCATCGGTACGCTGCATAGCCACGCCTCTCCAGGCTGTTTTAATGGGAGGTACCACGTCACTATGGCTTATTTTCGGGGTATGGCTTATTTTTGGGGAACGGCTTATATTCGCAAATGCATAGAAATCCTGCTATGGCTTATTTATGGCTATGTCTTATTTTAGGAGAAAACAGGGTAGCAGGCCTGCAAGTCAAGAGCTTTTCAGTCCATTGCCCTCTTCAGATAAAAGAAATCCAATTTGCTCTCCTCTTCTTAAAACAGGGAGGGGAAGCAATACAGTAAATCTAAGAGACATATTAAATAATGCTAAAGGCTGCTGCTTCCTGTCAAACCTGGCTGGCCGATGGATGGAATGCACCATTCTGCAAGATGGCTATAAACAGATCCTTCCCCACCAGAGCTAAAAAAGCTTGCTTAGCCTGCCTACAAAAATGGCCACAGAGAAGGTTGTGCAGGTGAACCTATTCCAGGGGAGGAGGGGAGTGATCAGAGAAGCTGTTGCGCAGCCAGGGACTGCAGGGGAGGGCTAAATACAAACAGCATTATTAGGCCCAGAAAATGCCACCAGCAGCTCCAATGAAATAATGCACCTTCCTTCCTTCGAATTAATAGGAAGACTAGCAAGAATCCCATGGATAGTGCTCAAAGTAGAAACTGGGTCTTACCAAGTCAGAAATACTGTGGCTTGTTTTAGCCATGCAGGCAGTGCATATGAAAGGTGGGGTCGGAGGCATGCTCTCAATTAAACAATGATTTGTCATGATGGAGATGGCCAATGGGAAATGCTAGGGTCATGTTTGCCACTAGGCAGAGTGAGACAATTGCCTGAATTGCTGGTCTGGAGTGTCATGAAAAGGTAGGAAAGTTTTGGCTATTTATTATTGCTGCATTTTTACTGCCTCAAAGAGGGACATTTTGCCTCAGGTGCCAAAGTAACCTGGCCAGTCTTGGGTATGTTGCGGAGAGTGTCATTAGCTGATCCACCTCAGGCAACAAATGTCATGGACCAGTCCTGATAAATGCACATAATCATATGGTTCAAATCATCCACACATGCAGAGTTTACTATGTGATTCAATTAAACTGAAGTTAGTACCTTCTTCTTGCTGCAGTAAATCTGCCATTTCTTCTCTGGTGGGAGTGCAAACATTGCCTCTCTGTTCTTATCGGTGAGATCCAATTCATCCTGGAGAGGACAAAAAAGAAACATATAAATAATATATATTTTACAGAGGATTTCCAAGGCCACCTTTATCTCCATACCTTCAGCTGAAGAAACTTTAAAATTAAAACTTAAAAGTTGACTCTTTCAGGATATCTAATTCATCTTCAGTGTTGTCTCTTAGGAACTATGCACTGAACTCTTAAGCACAGAAGGACTTTCCCCCCTTTCCTTGGCCTAGGAAGAAACTTGCAGCAAGTCCCTATTAAGAACCCTGCCAGAGAGCATGATATGTAACACATCATTATGGATCCTAAATTACAAAATTCAACAGATAATATACTCTCCAAACTCGATGGCTTATAGTCCTATGCATACATGGGAGCAGGCTTCTTCAGTCTGTTAAGTGTCTATGATTTCGGATTATATTTTTTTTTATCCTGTTCTGCCACTAAGTTACCAAGGTAAATCTAGTATTTACAAAGGTAAATATATGCACATACCGGTAATTACATAGATTGACAGTCAACTTTACTCAGTAGTGAGCAACTCAGGCAATCTCAAAGCAGGACAGGATTCAGACAAGCACACTCTGCTTTCAGACAAGGGAAGAATTTTGCAGTCAGAGAAACTAGGTTCTTCCAAAGACTCCCACGCACAATGAGTTCTGCTGCTATGAGGGTTTCAGGAAGCTAAATTCTGGGAAGATTGGGCCTTTTCTGATAATCCAGCTTCAGGAATACAGTAATTGTTGGTTGGGAAAAGGGTTGTCTGAACCTACAGAAAAAGTGGCATATACCTCAGTAAAAAGTTTTACCAAACTTCTCATCTAATCCTTTTATATATAGCTGCATCCATATACCTGTGGGCAAAGGGCAGTGTAAGGGTTTTCAGTGATTGCTCATGAGTAACCAGCCTGACGCCGAGGTTTCTAACACTAAGTTTCTTTATTATGCAGATATGTACAGTGCAAGCAACAAAAGTACATCTAGCTCATCCTTCGCCAGAGTCCGGGAATGACTCTTTCCGGTTCTTTGCCCAGCATAAAAGCCGCGGATGCGGAACCCCCGCCTCCCCCCCTCTGCGCCCTTCCCCCCTGCGCAAGTGGGGAGACGGAAGAGGCACCTCACCTCCAGTCCCTGCTTGATGCGAGGGCTCTCCTTCCCTGTCAGAGCCCTGACTCCTACTTCCCCTCCCTCCCCACTAGAAGGATCACTGCCTCCCTCACTGGAGGAAGACGAATTGCTGAGCAGGTGGGGAGGGGGCTTGCGATAATGAGAAAGCCCTGGCATCCCTTTGCCGTGAGGTGAGGGCAGCACCCTGACAGGCGGTATATAAATTTTATTATTGTTGTTATTATTATCATTATCATTAATACATACATACATACATACATACATACATACATACATACATACCAGGGGTTAGCCATGTGACACCTTCCACAGGTGACATTGTGAGGACTTCTGAGCTATTAAAAATAAAGCAGTACCCTAAAGCAGGAACAATACCTCTTTAAGACAGCTCCACAATGGCTCATTTGGAAAACTTTCTGGATCCAGAAACTTGTGAAAACAGTGAGCTAAAATTGCATACTGAGCCTGGTAGCGGCTGCTGACAGATTTAAAGGCCCACAGAGATTTCAGCCACAGAAAGGTACAAAAGAGAAACACAAACAGTAACAAGGCTAGGTCACTGCCAACAGCCCAAGGTAGGAGAAGCCAGGGAGTGGGAGGGAAGGTTTTTTTTTCAAAATGTATATAACTTTGCGTGAAGAGTGCAAGCCATGTGGAAATGTTTAGAGCGAGTTTCCAAACAAGAGGGCAGCCAAGCAAGGCAAGGCAAGTTTTATCCTCCTTGCTATACAAAATTAACTTGGCCAGGAGCACATTCTTAGAGGGATGGAAAGAGGAGAGGGGGAGAAAGAGAGACAGAAACTGCATGTCAAGTCTTAAGGACAGAGAGAACACTGCAAGTTTGTGGAAAGGATGCCAGGTCATTTATACTTCTGAGTTGTCAATATTACGTCTGGCAAAACAGAGAAAGAGAAGTCCTACATGGGCTCACATAGGCAATGAACTGGGTCATCTCAGCAAATCCTTCACAAAAGTTCCACCACTCAAGGGAATGCCAATTTATTGCTTACTTGGCAAAAGTCAAGACACTACATGATTCTGTTCCGTACATCATAGAAACACATCTAAGAAACTGGTGAGCTGCTACTTAAACAAGAATTTTTGTCAGGAGGCTCAGTTCAAACTGTCAAAAAAGCAAGCTGAGAGATTTTACAAATGTCCAGCCCTTTGCAGGATGTGGAGGGAAGGAATCTGAATGACAGAACATCTAGCCCCCACTCCCACGCCAAAAAAACCAACCCCAAAATTTAAGAAGCTGCTTAACCATTTTCACTGGCTGAATAAAACCTGAAGGCTAACACTGTAAATTCATCCAGCAGCTTGCAAGACTTCAGCGGATGTTGCCTATGAAATTCAGTTTGCTCATTCCTCTGAAGGAAAATAGCATTTGGTCATGTAATTATACGGCAGATTTAGAATGCACAATAAATGAGTTTCCTGCAAAAGCAAGGAGATCATTTGGCTGGACACCAAAACTTTTTTTTTTTTTAAGGTGCATGGGCAAGCATCTCCATCTTTCCTCCTTCCCAGTGTTTTGTGTTTTTTTTAAGAAAGAAAAATATGGTATGGTCCACTAAAAGAGCAACAGTAGAACATCACAATGGACAATGCTTTTTTTAAAAAAAAAAATATGGACGTAACACCCCATGTAGCTTTTGCCAATCTAGCTTTTACCAAGCATCTGCTGTCTGAAACACCTGCAGGACACCAGGCTGCTGAAGGCTGACCTAACATGATCTCCAGATGAAACCAAGTAATCACTCTGTCACCACTGCCCTCCACCTCACATCAGTATAATTAATGACAGTAATTTCCACTGAGCAGCCAAAAAGTAAACTCTTCTATGCCTGGGTAAATGGGAGGCCAACTGCCTCAAGTATAAAGGGACTTGGTATTCAGTTGGTGCTGATTTTCTAAGTGGTTGGTAATCCCTGATAAAGAACAGGCTATAAAGCTCAGGAGAACATCAACAAAGAACACAGTCTCTGTCCCACCACATTTATTTAGGACAGGTGTTGCCAAACTTGGCCCTCCAGATGTTTTGGGACTACAACTCCCATCATCCCTAGCTATCAGAACCAGTGGTCATTGATGATGGGAATTGTAGTCCCAAAAACATGTGGAGGGCCAAGTTTGGCCATGCCTGATTTAGGGTATAGTGCTATACGAGATCTGCCAGCTGGGTTCAGTGGAAGACCTGCTCTGCTGGCAAAACACAGATAAACCCACTAGGGCAGATAGGCAAGCAGATGATCATGGAAGTGAATGGCCACACCTCTGGACATCTATGCAGTAGCATGGGTAGAAGGAGAAGGAGGAACCATGCACCATAGTGGTAGAGCTGAAGGTACAATTCCACAGGTTCTTTCAACAAACTTTGCTCCTTCAGGCAAGTAATGGTGAAGGAGTATAATGTTTGCATTGTCCATAGCCATAAAGCAGAATGCCTGTAGCCCTCCAGATGCTGCTGGACTCCAACTGTGATCATCCCTGAACATTGGCCATCCTGGCTGGGGCTGAGGAAAGCTGGAGCCCACCAACAGTTGGAGTCCAACAACAGTTGGACTCCAGCTTTCATCAGCCACAGGTCTCCACTCCTGTCCTAAATTGTGGACAAAGCGCATTCCAATGCAGCTCACTGCACCATCTTTTCCACTGCAGAACATCACTGTGCCTCTAACAAGGCAACAGTAAGCTCATTCTCCCTCCCTCCCTCTCTCTTAAGGCTAAGCACTCAAAACACAATTAGACCTAGAAGACCACTTGCATCTCCCAGTATATGATTCTACAAAGAGTTAACATACCTTGCTTTTTATACTATTTAAATACTGGAAGGGGTAGAAGATATTTTGTAATACTGTGCACAATATGATTATGTTTGAGATGCTTCAAATGGGGCAAGATACATCCAGTGAGATGCTCAGAGGTGAATTAATAGAACAGTCAGTCTTCATTGAGAGCTCTGAAGATGGCTGAAGCCAAACAAGGCACTGCAGATAAGACTGCCCAACAAGAACAGCCCTTTCAATGTTTCATACGTCAAACGACACACACACACCCTTAAAAAAAAAGCACAGCCACTGTTCCATCTGTTTTCCAAAGAATGCACTATCTCTTTTTCCACTTGTGGATAGAAGACTTTCAGTCCAAGCTTTGTGCCAAACTGCCAATGCTCAGCCTCCTGCGCACTTGAATGAGTGACGTGGCTCTCAAGTTAGCACTTCCAAGACTGCAGATACGACAGTAAACGTGATGATTAAGAAGACATGTGCCACGACGGCCCTCAGGGAGAAGTTTAAAAGAAAGGTCCAATGAATATTTTAACAATCTGTTCCATTTTCAATTTCCTTATTTCTTGTTATTTGCAGAGGGAGGATATGGTCAGTTAATTTCACTTTATATGGCCAAGACAGAATTTCAATGATAAAAACACATGAAATGTTTGGGAGTGGATCCAAAGCAGAAAACGTTTCCAAACCAATTCCTGACCAGAAGGGGAAGATGGCCCAGATCTAAAATGACTGAAAAACACATGAAAATGAAAGGAAGAAACAGAGTGAGCAGGAGGGAAACGTAAGAGGGTATGTTGTGTTATGCCCTTCAGCTCTGTGGGACGTTAAGCGTAAAAAGATGGATTTGATACTCTAGGGGTGGGAAAACATTCCAGCTCATGGGCCTGCATTCCCATATACAGTACAGTAGACAAATTTCCAACAGCTACTTGCTAGTAGTGGGTGATGGCCAAAGGCAAAAAAGCAGGTGTGGCAATGGGTGGGGACTCTTATGTTGTATAACAGGCTACATTCCAGCCACTCAACATACAAGGTTTCTATACATACATACGGTACACACATCTCTCCATCCAAGCAAATGGCATTATCAGAATTCAATGACACATTCTGCCCAGACAAAAGGAATAAAGCAAGGTGTGGAGAAGGTATGGTCAAGATGAGACCTGGGGAGATTCTGGAGAGTCAGGGAGGAATGCTAGGCTGCACTTGAATCCCCTAGGCCTGAGGTTCTTGAACCTCCTACACAAGCCTCCTTGCACTTAAGGGGAACTCTGGAGTAGGGATCGAAGAATCTGCCCTTTTTGTTATTTCCGTTTCCCACTTTGCCTATCCAAAACACACTTTTCTACATTTCTGCAGCCATTGGTAATTGTTATTATTGTTCTTCCCCTTCATGGATCACTGCCTTGTCGTGGCAAAGCAGCTTGAATTTGGATAAATGCAGATTTGAAGGATGGCTGAATTTCAGTTCCCATATTGTTTTAGAAAGTCCAAATTCGAATAAACCTGGCTTTAATGAAAACAACAAAATTTCTCCCCCATCCTGGCTGAGGAGTAGGGTTCTTGAGCAGCTCATTCCCATTCCTTTCAATTGTTTTTTGTTTGTTTGTTTTTTGCAGGAGAATTGCCCACTGGTTTGTAGCCTGTGGCTTTTAAAAATATATAATTTTATTTATAGTTTTCATTTGCATACATTGCAATACTTTTACAGAAATTACAACATTTCAAACAATTTGACTTCCTGCCTCCTCTTTCTGTGGTTCCTTAAATTTATTTCATCATTTCCTGCATATTCTAAATTAACTTATGCTTTTATTTATTTATCTTAATTCTATATTCTTTTTTTAATACGCCATTTCTGCATATTCCAAAAGTTTTTATATATCCATTCTTCTCTCGTTGGGAGTAGCCTGTGGCTTTTTATTAAGTTAAAACAAGCAAAAAAAAAAAAACCTCCATTGTGGATTGTGCTTCATATATTTTTACCCCCTGCTGCTTCCGCGTATGATGCTACAATCTTTGTTCAGAATCTCAACACACCCAATACTCTAATTTTAGCCACATTTTTGTGATTCTTGGAGTCCTTCCCCCACCCCCATCATCCATCGTTGCAATTCTTTTTCAAACCCCTAAAAACTCGAGGGGTGTGGGTTTGGAGGACGTGTTTCTCATAGGAATGTTTTCATTTCATTTCGGGAATAGTAACTCATGTTGCATTTATGTCAATCTGGTGTTCCTGCTTGAGCCTAGCTCTTACTATTTATAGGTGGTTTTGACAGAACCCTTGCTATAAGAAGCTTCTCACAGGACCAGTCATTCCACTTTTAATGAATGGTTTTTATAATTGCATGGTCATTTACTGGAGCCTAGGTGGTGCTTTGCACAGGAGTTTCTGTACCAACATCCGAACTTTTATAGTTTGTTTCAGACTCAACTGGTTTCAGCTTGCATGTCTCACGGCTTTCCTCAAACCAGAAGATCTCACCATGGCCACTGTTGCCATTTAGTCTGTGATGGAAAATCTTCTTCACTCCTGGGAAGGCTCCACTGGAATGTGTCATTTTTTGTTACATTTGGGTCTCCAAGGGACTCCGTCATGGCAAGCTTTCACCAAGCAAGAGTATTCATACAAAACAACTTATTATTCACTGCAAAAAATGACCATGATTTTGCCACTCCAGAAAGGAACATACATATCAGCCCACAGTGGGTGACCGAACAAGACTGGCCCAGTTTGCACACACAACACTACATCACGAATGGGAAACTTTTTGAACCCGAGGCCAAATTTTCTTCCAGGTAACCTTCCTGGGGCCACATGTCAGTAGTGGGTGGGGCCAGAAGTGAAAATGAATGTACTTTTTACCTTTGTACAACAGGCTACTTTCTTCACAGTGATACACACCTCTCTATCCTCCATTCAGACAAGCAAGACTCATTACCACAATTCAAGGACACATTCCACTTAGCCAACAATGATCAAGAAGCATGGCTAATTGAGGGGTGTGATCTGGGGAAAGAGGGGGTGGCTGAGAAGGGGGTGCAGATTGGGGACAGTACCAAGGGCCAGACAGAGAGGGTCACATTTGGGGCCTAAGACTGAGGTTCCCCTCCCCTGAGCTAAGCCAAAGCATGAATGTGTGAGCACTGTCGGTATACAGGAAAAATCATGCCAGTTTGCTCTTTGTGCTGCTCTGCTACTTGGAGCTAAGTGTGGTTTGGCTTGACATGGTTTGGCTCTGAACCTGGGATCCTCTAGATGCTTTTATTCAATGTAGTGCTTTGCATAAGGAGAACAACTTCCACTTGCGCAATAGAACATTACCTTTCCCCCTCTCCCTCCCTCTCTCCACTGACTCCCTAAATCTATTGAGGGACGGGTGCAAGTGCACAGGGGGCAGGAGAGGGGGGGGGTGAAAGTTCCACTGTGCAAATGGAAGTCATTCTGCTCACATATTTCATTCTATACGCTTGGACTACAATTCCCATCAAGCTGTTCTGTAGTCCAAAACATCTGCACAGCACCAGGGTGTAAGAGCAGGAAAGAGCACCAGGTACCTGATATGTTGGTCAAGTATACAGAGGGTTAAATATTTCTTTGCATAAAGATATTTTCTCCCCATTTATATGACTGTCTCCACTCCACCTTCATTGCAAACAAGCGTTAATTTACCTTTTATTCAGACACTGTTCCTTTGTACACTTTACAATGAAATAAGCACATATAACCTTTCTCCTGGGAGTGAACCACAGTTAAATGCATGGATAATTTCACAAGTGCCCTGTTCTTTGAACATATTTACCGGGTATGCGGATAAGGATCACCCAGTGTTGGGCTAGATGAACTAATGCTCTGACCTAGTTGTTACAGGTTGGTTCGAGCAATCCGTTAAGGAGGGGAGAAGTGGAACAGTGAAGTGGCAGATAATATGTCACTTCCAAATTCCGGATGACTCATGCCTGCCAAGGCAACAGGTGAAGATTGGTGTCTCCCCTACACCCTCTTCTTTCTTTCTTTCTTTCTTTCTTTCTTTCTTTCTTTCTTTCTTTCTATCCCCATTTCTAGGGATGGAATTAACTGTACCAGCTCCGTAACCAAGAGGTCCAATCCTGGGCTCATCAAGAGAATGGAGGAGTTTTGGGTTGAGCAGATCCAAGTCTGCCTCTGCCCTACCTCAGGGCATACTGCCAGGATTGGATCTAGGCCTGCTGAGCTTTCCACAGGTTTAGCTGCAATTTCCAGCCCCCCCCCCCATAGAGCCTTTTGTCACCACTATGAGTTGGGGGGGGAGGCTCAGAGAAACTTGAACCAAGTTCTCAGCTTTGTCATTTATGGGCAGCTGTAGAATTACTGAATGCATGCTGAACAAGCTCTGACATCTTGGGGCTTGGGGAAAGGACAGAAAGTGGGGAATAGACTAAAGGAGAACTATCAATCTGTGGTCCTTTCCAAACTAGGATCTAATCCAGCATAGCTGTTACGGTGTTAACAAGCGAACTGAGTAGGACCACATGGCAAACAAAGGATTTATTTTGCCTCGCAGACGCATTCTTGAATTAGTAACAGCCCGAGGAATACTTTTTTTAAAATGTGCTTTATACTCCATTCCAGCCCTGTCTGCAAGGAGTGGATTGGAGAGCTTATATTCTGTGGCAGAGGACACAGCAAATCTGGTATAAGTGAGCAAGGCACAGGACCATTTAGGGAGCAATCCAAACCCCAGATCTGCCAGGATGAGCAAAGTTTGGAACAAGTGGATCTCCAGCTGACTCTGAGCTCAGCCAGCTTAAGTCCCTTATCCTAGTTACAGGTGGGTAGCCGTGTTGGTCTGCCATAGTCAAAACAAAATCGAAAATTCTTTCTAGTAGCACCTTAGAGACCAACTGAGTTTGTTCCTGGTATGAGCTTTCGTGTGCATGCACACTTCTTCAGATACACTGAAACAGAAGTCACCAGATCCTTAAATATAGTGGGGGAGTGGGGAGGGGTATTACTCAGAAGGGTGGTGGGAATGGGTGATAGGCTGATAAGTGTGGAAAACCTGTTGACGACTCTAAACGGCTGCAATTAGTCTTGCAGGGAAAGGCAAGGGGTGAGATGGCTAAAGATGGCTTTGTTATGTATAATGAGATAAGAATCCAATGTCTTTGTTCAAACCAGGTTTCTCCATGGTTTTAAGTTTGGTGATTAGTTGCAATTCAGCCACTTCTCTTTCCAGTCTATTTCTGAAATTTCTTTGTATTAAGACAGCTACTTTGAGATCTTTTATAGAATGTCCTGGGAGATTGAAGTGTTCTCCTACTGGTTTCTCTGTCTTGTGATTCCTGATATCAGATTATGTCCATTTATCCTTTGGCGTAGGGTTTGGCCTGTTTGTCCAATATAGAGAGCTGAAGGGCACTGTTGGCATTTGATTGCATACACAATGTTGGAAGATGAGCAATTAAATAGTCCTGAGATGGTGTGTTTGATGTTGTTGGGACCAGTAATGGTGTTATCCGGGTTTATGTGGCAGCAAAGTTGGCATCTGGGTTTATTGCAGGCTCTGGTACCAGTGTCCATGTTGAGTCCTGTTTTGTATTATTGTGGGTGAGGAGCTGTTTGAGATTGGGTGGCTGTTTGTATGCGATGAAGGGTCTTCCTCCCAGAGCTTGAGAAAGAGAACTGTCATGTCTAGGAGAGGTTGTAGATCTCTGATGATGCGTTGTACTGTTTTAACTTGGGAGCTGTATGTGATGACTAGTGGTGTTCTGTTATTTTCTTTTTTGGGTCTGTCTTGGGATGGGGCAGGAGAAAACAAACCCCTAGTCCTAACTCCATTTTACCCAGTCACATCCCCTAACAACTCAGTGGAAATTACACTGGGGAAAGGATGGCGTAAGTCAATTTTAAAGGTTTCTTTTTACTTTGACAGACTCAGGCCAGCTCAACCAGTGGTAGCCCTGCTCCTGAACAGTGTTTGGAATAGGGGTAAATTACACTGGCCTAATTTATTCTGGGGACGCAGGTGGTACTGTGGGTTAAACCACAGAGCCTAGGGCTTGCTGTGATGGGGTGAGCTCCCGTTGCTCGGTCCCAGCTCCTGCCCACCTAGCAGTTCGAAAGCACGTCAAAGTGCAAATAGATAAATAGGTACCGTTCCAGCGGGAAGGTAAAGGGCATTTCCGTGCACTGCTCTGGTTCACCAGAAGTGGCTTAGTCATGCTGGCCACATGACCCGGAAGCTGTACGCCGGCTCCCTCAGTCAGTAACGCGAAATGAGCGCCGCAACCCCAGAGTCGGACACGACTGGACCTAATGGTCAGGGGCCCCTTTACCTTTAATTTAGTCTAGGGTTAATTATGCTGGTTTCCTATAGTCTGGATCACTCTTGTCAATCAAGAAAGTTGAGCACTCTCAGAAGTACTGGGGATAGCAATGAAAATTAGAGCAGAACCTCTGCAGATTTTTTTAAAAAATGAGAATATATAAGAGCAGAGAAAGAGATTTAGATAAAGTAAAATGATTTAAAGAAAAGAAAGTGTTTGATCATTTTGTCACGGAATTAAATAAATTAAAACAATCCTATCAATGAAATTGAAAGGGCTTTGAAATGACTATTGCCATTTCGAATTAGCCCTAGATTAAAAACTGTAGGGTTTTTTTTAAAATAAAAAATGCACACATCAACTCCATGTCTACGCAGAATGGAAGGAGGAGAGGGGAGGAAGAAGTGTACAAGATGCTTGCTCAATAAATGATGGAATTGGCCCTGTGGCTAAGACTGACCTGAGAAGTCCTCAACTCCAAACCTCACTTCAGCCATAAAGTCACAAGCACATCAGTCCATCCTCAGACTCACATATATACTCCATCAGCAGCAAAATGCAATACACTCTTCTGGCCTCTGTTACACTACTGTGGGTAACCGAGATAAACCATATGGTGTGATTTGAACACTTGAAACACAAAGTTTAGGAGGGCAGTTTTTTGTTTTAAACACTTCACACTTAGAAGCAACGAGTTCACTCTGGAACAGCACCCAAGAGAATACCTCACTGCAGCAAAGCTATGGGTGAAGACAGACAAGCATTCTAAGTGCGGTGGAAGTGGTTGAGTAAGTGTATATCCTCCGCCCTGAAAACAAATGCCTGCAACAAAAAAACAGTGGGCGTGTGACCAAAATCACTTTCCCCGCACTTAGAACGCCTGTCTGTCTTCGCCTTCAGATTCCATATACTTATCCCATATACAGAAAGTGACCTGACTTGTACATTCACTCACATAACCATCACAGTGATGGTGCTTGGGCAGGCACATTCCTCCATGCACAGCAAAGGAAATCATAGTTTTAGGATGTGCCTCCTGCCATAAAACAACTCTAGAGAAGCCGTGACCTTGTGAGCGAATGTAAAGGAGCAGATTCCATCTGAGCATTTGCCTCCCAGGTCTCTGCACAAACTATAGGCTTAATTTTATTGCTTGTGCATTTATTTCCCTCTCTCTTAAATGTTAGCGATCAGAGACCGCCAACTGGCATCCAGGGGTGTGTGGGTGTGCAGATTCTTCCCAGCTAACATGCTTCATGGCCATATTCCATCTCCTGGCCATCTCCCCTCTCATCCCAGCAGCTTGGGCCAAGGAACATCCTCTGCACCCTGCTCAAAAAGCTGGCAAGGAGGGCACTTGTAAACTGAGGAGCTGGATCAAAAGAAAAACATAAGGAGAGCCCTACTGGGTGAGGCCAAAGTCTAGCATCCTGTTCCCCACAATCAGGACATGAAGGGAATAGCCCACTCATCGTTGATCTCCAACCACTGGTACTCAGAAGCTGCTGCTGATACTAGAAGTAACATATAGACATTTGATCAGGCTAACTTGGTTCTCCACTAATTTCTAGGGGATACTAGAACAGGTTTCTCTAGCTGAATAAATGGGTCTTTTGCATGAATGTCTATATGTTAGGGTTTAAGTTTTGTTTTAAATGTATCTGTTGTCTTTATGTTTAACTGTTTATAATTATTTTATGTGCAAATTGCCTTGACACGGTGGTTTAGAAGGCAATTAATAAATCAACTGCAATAACAATGATTATCATAATGATGATTATGAGAATCAACATAATCATAATCTAGGACTAAGGTGAAACTGTTCAAAATCCTTTATTATTTTTGCTGCCACCAGGAGGTGTAATGTTGTTACATTTATAGTGCTGAAATCTTGTTCTGTATACGCGGTTGCATTTAAAAAAAAAAAAAAGATTTATGTATTGATTTTACATTACACAACATGTAACGATCTATAGGCTCTCCCATTCCTTCCTCCTCGCTCACTTGTTCAACCTAATCTGCTGTTGCATTTGCTATATGTTGATGTTTTATTATTGCCGTTGTTGTGAAATTGTTCTCATGATTGTTACTTTTGTGAGCTATTGTTGCCCCCACTGTGTTAAAAGCAGCATACAAAATAAAATAGTGGTGATGATGTAGCCATTATGACTAGCAGCCATCAAAAGCCTTATCTGCATTGCTGGCGAGGGAGAGCTTTTTGGCTGAATTACAAACTGAAAAACCAAAAACAGAAATAATAAAATTTGCAGTAATCACTTCCTTTGGAGTGAGAGAACACTGGAGAAACACATGGCACCTTCTAATCCTCTGCTTACAAGCATGCATGGGGAGCAGCTTGTGGGGATCGACTAGCCCTGCAGCAACCTCCAAAGTATACAAACCAGCCCTGAGCTCAACAAAATCCAGACTCTCTAGAAAAATGTCTGTGCAACTCCCACAGCCCAAATCTTTTCAGCCTCCATCCCTTGCAGACACACGGAACTTCTAGGTCTGTCCGATTTCACTAAGAGCAGTTCAAGAATAAACATATGCAGACTCTGACTTTAATGACCATGAATCACTGCCAATTATAGCAAGGCCACACTCTATTCAAGGCCTCAGGGCCACAACGTCATTTCCCCATTATGTACAGCAAAAGAACATTTATTGCCTTCTGCATGCTACTCAGCATCTGAGGAACACAGAATACCTAGAATGACCCTATATAAACCTCTGGGCAATATTATAACTAACAGAACATCACCTCAACAACTGCTAGTTCAGCAGAAATCCCCCATCCCCTCACTTCACTTCCCATTTCTCCCCCTTCACCTCCCCTCCCCTCCTTTCCTCCTCTTCTCCTCTGTTTTCTGATGCCAAGGCCCTTCAAATGAGCCCCTGTCAGGGAAGCTTAGGTGTGGGAAAGGTTATTAGGAAATAGCTGCTACTTTTCCGGCTTCCTCGCCCATACCCTTTTCCTTTTCAATGGTCCCCACTCCCCTCCCTCTGCTTCAGCTCGCTCTTAACACTAATGAGTTCAGAAAAGACTCCCGGCAATTTGCACTTCAGCCCAAGCCAAAGCACACAGGCACACACCTCTCTGATCGTTTCCTGCTCAAACAAAAGTCTGCTGGCTCATGGCACTGAACGTGGTCCAGGAAAGGCTCAGGGAGGGTGCGGGGAGACAATCGCTGCACCCGGGGCAAGAGCCCTGTGCCAAAAGCAGGCTGC
The DNA here is from genome assembly GCF_009819535.1 of Lacerta agilis. Classification (NCBI taxonomy): domain Eukaryota; kingdom Metazoa; phylum Chordata; class Lepidosauria; order Squamata; family Lacertidae; genus Lacerta; species Lacerta agilis. The sequence continues at coordinate 83,895,307 of NC_046314.1, read as the reverse complement.
ATTTCCAGGGCAGGGCGTTGGTGTCACCCTCTGGCTTCCTCTGCAACTCCATCTCCTCGCAGGCATCCTATTTACCAAATGACTTTGTGGAGCAAAACACTGGCCACAGGACACAGCCTTGGCTAACCTTTAATTCTCTAACGGTGTTATGTAAAAGCGCCGGAGGAAGAGCGTCAACCTACACTTTGCCCCAATGTCAGCATGGAATCCTGATACCAGATCCTCAGGTTTTTTTTGCTCAGAATTTGTTTCTCTCATGTAGTGCTATACTTTCACAGAAGTCATGAGAGAGAGAGAGAGAGAGAGAGAGAGAGAGAGAGAGATTGCCTTAAAACCCTTAATAAAAACAGGATATAAATACCCTTGACCCTCCCGTGGTGTTTCTGCAATGTTTAAAGGGTGCCACCCTCCTAAGCATCATAGACTGGAATGCTAAGACTCACTGAAATTCAACAGGATTTATTTCTGATTGAATGTGTTTAGAAGTATACCGAAAGCTACCTTGCTGTTCCACTCCTTTCGGCTCCTTTTTTGTATGCAAAACACTGCAGGAGCTTACCAAAGCCAGTGAGATGAGGAAATTCAGTTTACCATTTAATTAGCTGCTGCTCATTAATCACCACTGCATAAACTGGCTCAAATTACACAGCAATGTGGCTCCCAGCCCCCCACAAATGGCTCAAAGCGAGGATATTAAAAAAAGGTGAGCACCTGAAATATACTCGGAGTCAAGTGTGGATTTCATGCTCTTTATTCAGCTCATTGTAGTGAGGAATGCAGTTCCCCCAAAACATCTGCTTTATATACACTATTTACACAATGGGCCCCACGTTATTGGCTAATTCCGGGATACTCCTGTATGCCAATCGGGTTGCGGATTCACTTCCACCTGGAGCTGGATTGGGTGGCTCCTGCGGACCAATCAGACTGCTGCATTCTGGATCCTATTGTTCTAGGACCGATCAGACTGCTGCATTTTGGATCCTATTCAACTCAGCACATAACAGCACCCCTGCCTGAAAAATCAAAGTGGCCTCAGTTCAGCTCCCTCAACTGGCCTACTTTGAACTAGCACTGCCACCCCTCCTCTGTCATCCTCTCTGGCCCTCAATTCTCTTCCCCCAGGGACGCAGGCGGTGGTGCAGTCCAGGCAGAGATCGTTGACTTTTCCGGATGTGCACTAACAATGCACTTCTGGCATGCCGCACCCTCTGCCATGTTATGACCTCCACCTGTGGCCACAGGTGGCAGTGGAGGAAGAGAGAGCCCCAGTCAAGGTGGGGAATGAGCACGAGATGTCTCAAATTCCTCTCAGGAAATGTTGCGAGCATATGCTAGATGCACGTAATAAACTAGTTTGTACAGCTTAGTCCTCACGCATACACACCCACACACATTTGCTTCCAACATTCAGAGAACTTTCCAAAATGGAAAAGCATTGAAACATACAAGCCCACCCTTTTCACCTGTAAGGCAAACCAAAGTTGTACCTACTGACTCAGCACTGGCTCAAAATTACCAGTGAACTTGTCAAAGAGAAGGATAGACTGCTGGGGCAACCCTGTGATTTATCTTCAGTTCCTAGCTGACAGGGCAAAGAAGTCAGAGCAGGTAGTCCTATACATCACAAACCCCGTTTATGATGTTTTAAGACTTCAAGTGGGGCCATTTAATGCAAAGCAAAATGTCCTACAGACATTAGTGCAGCCTCAGTGAACAGAGATTCATGAAAATAATGCAAGTAAACTGGCTGGATGGATCCGCCTCCCTTCCATGGGAAATATCCATGCAATCAACCCCATTTATATGATCAAGTCATTCAGGTGTAGTCCTGGGCTCTGCAGGAATCACTTGTAGAAAAGTGCTTCCAGTGTAGTACCCCAGACAAGCAAGAATCAGACATTCAAGTACACTTTTAGCCATCACACACACAAAAAATCCACCCATCACTGGAATTGTTTACAAAGGGTTGCCTGGGAGACAACCACAGAGCAGCTATGCAACTGGGTGGTACAATAATTCACGCTCTTCAATGACTGTGCTCTGCTTTAGGTAGTGAATTGCTGGCTCCATGACAGATTTGTGTACTTTTCACATTGCAATTTGCTCAACAATTAGAGGAAGTAGGCTCATTGTTCAGCAGCAAACGTGGGTGATTAATTGATTAAATGGAGATAACTAACGAAAACACCATTATCTCCGCCCCTCTCCCATCAACTATTCACAAGACACTTTTTCATGGGAAAGAATATATTTCAGTTAATTAAATGCCTAATTCTTCCTGTTTAGAGGGAGAATATCACTGGATTCTGGGTTATGGCAAGAACTGATAAAGAATTTGGGTGCTTCTATTGCAATACCTAACGCAATAGGGACGTGGGTGGCACTGTGGGTTAAACCACAGAGCCTAGGGCTTGCCGATCAGAAGGTCAGCAGTTCAAATCCCCGCGACTGGGTGAGCTCCCATTGCTCGGTCCCTGCTCCTGCCACCCTAGCAGTTGAGCCATCAAGGGGGAAGGGCTCAGGTTGGATCCACCTTTTTTGTATACAATGAATATGTACATTCAATAAATATCAAATATCCTTTGTGACTTTTTCTGCATACACACCGTACATTTAAAGCACATTTAAAGCACATGGCTTCCCCCAAAGAATCATGGGAGATGTAGTTTACCCTTCAAAGTGCTACAATTATCAGCACCCTTAAAACTACGGTTCCTATTATTTTGGGGGGGAAGGCATGGTGTGCTGTATGCAGTATTTATTAAGCACTTGAAATACAAAGGTGATCAATAAAGGCTGATTCGCACATGCATGTTCAAAATCTCATCTGCTGAGAACTCATTACTTGGCAATTCGCAGCTGAATGTTTGAACCACTGTCATAGAAAAATACTGCACATGTGGCATGACAAGATCTCTGTGTGAGGTCTTCCAGCAGTGAAGCTTTTATCACATGTGAAATAGCAAACTGTTTGATATTACAGTAATGAACAATGAATCATTACAGTAATCTGCAATGATGATTTGAGTTCCCTCCACTCACTAGCCTGCTTAAATAAATGGGTCAAGAATTCCCTGTGGACCAGCAGGCTCGTTCAGAAGTTGCACTTGGTGCACAGGTCCATTCTGAAGCAGTCACAACACCTAGCCATTAGCCACTAAATCCCATTGGCACTTTATGACTCAGGAAAATCCACTGGCTAAGCTCCAAATTAGATTGCTCTTCCCCGACTACGCAAAAATCCCTCGACAATTTTAGTCTGAGAGGCTTATTGTTAGTTAACTGTTATGTAATGTTGAACAGCCTCCGTACAACAGTATTAAGGGAATCGTATCCATGGTACTCTGATCAATAAACACCACATTAGAAAGGAGATCACAGGCCCCAGTAATTTAATTTTCAGTGATAAATTAAATACAGCTGGTCATGGAAACCCCCTTATAGCACCATTCATAATAACATGATTGCTTCTATCCTGCTACTGATAAATTCATCTTCCCACCCTTCATTGTGCAATTAGATCCCATGCTTCAAAACCCCAAAACATGTGCATTAAAATGAGTGGGGAATGTACATGCAAAGGAGCATCGGTGCTATCTGTGTAGACCAGGGAGGGGAACATTTTTCAACCCAAGGGCTGTGTCCTTCTGATGGCCACATGCAGGTGATGGGCAGAGCACGAAGCAAAAGTGGGAAGAAGAACAGCTGCAATTTCTAATTTGCACAGTAGATCACATTCCAACCATATACAAAGCCAGAAGTTTCTACACATTCAAATGCTAATTTCACTATCCAGGTAAGCAAGGCAAGAGTAACCATCCTAGCTGAAGAGCACATTCCAGTCAGGCAAAGAAAGGCATTCAAAGTGTGTACAGAGCAGGGATAGCTAGAGACCTAAAGGGCCACATTTGGCTCCCAGACTTGGGTTTCCCCAACCCTAGTGTAGACAAAAATGTATATTTCATTTGCAATAGGTGCTAAACATCAGTCTCTCTCTCTCTCTCTCTCTCTCTCTCTCTCTCTCTGGAAAACTGCTTCATAGATCCATTCTTATTTCTCAGATTCTTACCATATTAAAGCTTTGGGAATTAAAGTTACCGTACTTTTCCGGGTATAAGGCTAGTTTTTTTTGTTTTTGTTTTTTTACAGAAAAATGATGTTTAAAATTGGGGGTTGTCTTATACATGGGTAGTGGCTGGGGGGGGACGTGGAATTGGTTGATGCTGCGAGCTGGAGATAGTCTGCAGTGTGTTATTGGTGTCTGCAGAAAGGGGTGGTGCTGATTGGATGTTGCTGCGACAATTGGGCGGGTAATAGGCTGCTTTTGCCGGCGATGGGACAGACATTAGGAGGTTGTTGCGAAGTGCGCGAGTGTTACCGTTGGCCAGGCGGGTGAGTGATTTTCTGCAAACCCCCCACCCCACCCCCGGGGAAAAAAAGCTCAACAACCCTCCATTTTCTTAGTTTTTAGTCCCCCAAAATAGGGGGCGTCTTACACATGGGGGCGTGTTATACACTGAAAAGTGCGGTACTTTCATGCACAGCCTGCTACTGCTGTGCTCTACCCCTTGTATTTTCTCAGAGGTGTATTATTATTATTATTATTATTATTATTATTATTATTATTATTTGTTTGTTTATTCCCCAGCCACTCTGAGCGGCTTCCAGCAAAATATTAAAATACAATAGTTCATCAAATATTAAAAGCTTCCCTGCCTTCAGATGGCAGAATAAAGTCATATAAGGCCCTTCATTTGAATTATAGCAAGGGGAGAAGGAGGACTCTTTCCAGTGTTTCATCTAAGGCTGACTAGAAAGATCCCTTTCTGTTGCTTCCAGTTGTGAGGAAAGGACATCTCTGCACAACTGATGTTCAGACAAGGGTAACCAAAAGGGAATCAAGTGGGTTGACCGACCCCCCCTATGAAGAAAGGTTGCAGCATTTGGGACTTCTTAGCTTAGAGAAAAGGTGGTGACATGACAGGAGTTCCAATGAAGCTGCATGCTAGAACATTCAGGACAGCGCATAGATAAAAACTATGGAACTCCCTCCAACAGAAGGCAGCAATGGCCGACTTAGATGGCTTTAAAAAATGAGTGGACAAATTCGGGGCGGGGGGGGGGGAGGCTGTCGTTGGCTACTAGGCATGATGGCTATTTTCTACCTCCACTGCCTAAGGCATTACGCCTCTGAATACCATCTGATGGAAATCTTGTGATCAGATCCCAGTTGGGGGTTTCCCACAGGCATCTGGTTGGCCACTGTGGTTAGAGGATTCTGGGCTTAGATGGGCATTTGGCCTCATCCAACATCATCATTATCATCACCATCATCAACTTTATTGCACTAGCCAAAGGCCATGGCATCATTCACAAAGGGAACAAAAAGAAAAGCAATAATAAGCATAAAAACCATAAAAACACCAGGCACTGCAGATACAATAAACCACGATCACATCTCCTAGAAATTATTTGTTGCATACGATAGAATAGCAGGGGGTTCTCGGGTAGAATGCGCCAGCTTAAATGTCCGAATCACCTTTGCAACTGACCGCTATTTTATCTACTTCTTTTCTCCTGGTCTTCTTAGCTGCCAACGCATATAGTGCTACTTTATAAGCTACGAAGTCATCAGTATCACTCAGCAGCTATTTCACCCTTTCCACCCTGTTCGAGTGTGTTCCATTCGTGAGCAGGGGTTTTATAAATCGGTCTCTTGGCTCTATATATAGCGGACATTCCTGATCCAGCAGGGCTCTTCTTAAATTCTTATAATAGTTTAAAGGTACATCATTTTGTAAGCGTTATCTTGAAAATGCCTCTCTCTAAGAACACAATTTCATTCTGACAGACACTGCTGCAGCCAAACATTTTGCTGAAGTATTTCCTAATGCAAGTTTGGGGACAGGGAAGTGGAACCGCATATATATACACAACAAGAGGCAAACGGAAAGAAAGAAGTGAGTGTTCATTCACATACCACCCCCTTCTTCAGCCTAAGTTAAGCTGACCTGCCCGGAATACAATTTAGCGCACTAAACACTATTAATAGCCATTTCACAGCATTCAGCTCCTGCTGCGTTCTCAGAGGCTTCAGCTAATCTCAACTCATTCTATATAGAAGCATTGTGATTCAAAATAGGAAAGGAAAAAGTCACACTGAGCCTTTATGGTGTTTCTTTCCTTAAAAAATGAAAGCAACAACGGTGCAAAGGTTCGATTCTATTATACCATTGGGGAAGGGACATAGCTCAGTGACAGAGCATCTGCTTTGCATGCAGAAGGTCCCAGGTTCAATCCCCAGGTAGGGCTGGAAATACCCCCCACCTGAAACCATGAAGAGCTGCTGCCAGCCAGTGTAGACAATACTGAGCTAGATGGACCAAAGGTCGGACTCGGTACAAAGCAGCTTCCTATGATCCTCCATTCTCAACATGGCATTTGAGGGGAAGGCTGTGTTGCTTACTCAGTGGGGAAGGGAAAGCTCTCTGCACGTCATTAAACACACCTCACCTCGTTACTACTGCATGTATTCTAGCAAAGGCGTTACAGAAGTGTGAAATAAATCCCCCACATGTGAAAGCCACTGGATGGGATACAAGGAAGACAGGAGGAGATAGAAAAGTTTTTAAAACACTCATCTACAATCTAAACTGAAAGTCAAGGGAGCTGCTCTGTTTTTCTTCTGCAGTATTCCAGATCAGTTTGCCTGATCTCTGTCTTCATTGGACTATCTATGCACAACAATGTCCTGGACAACATCTTTCCCTGCCTGTCCTCCCTCTCCAAGCCTATTACAAAACTTATCTGCTAGAGGTTTCTGGCCAACAGCCTAAGTGGAAGAAGGTCCAAAGATATGAAAGGTTTAAGCCTTCAGTCTTTTCAAACCAAGGACCCGTTTTTGGCTCACACATACGACTGGGGACTCACTTCATAATTTTTTTACCAAACATTTATATGCAAGGTAAACGACGTTTCCGTGCGCTCTGGTTTCCGTCACAGTGTTCCGTTGCACCAGAAGTTTAGTCATGCTGGCCACATGACCCAGAAAGCTGTCTGTGGACAAACACCGGCTTCCTCAGTCTGAAAGCGAGATGAGCACCGCAACCTCTTAATCGCCTTTGACTGGACTTAACACTGCGATCCAAGATACAGTGAGAGCAAGATACCACGAACTCTGCAAACGGAGAGGCGTTCTGTGTTACGTTCAATAGGCAGAAACTGGAAGGTTAATGAAGCTTTCCTTTCTTTGGATGAAGGCTTTGAGGAGTGATCCAAGTTATTTTTCGAGACTTGACTCGGGGTAAATATGCAGGCATCTCTTCTTTAAACCCTTTTAACTTCATTTGCTGCTTTAACCTGAAATCCTAACCATGTCTACTCATAGGTATAGCAAGCAGGGATGACGTTTTGACTGAGAACTGGGCATGGGGAAGGGAGTTCTGTGATGGTTAAGTGCCATACATGGTTAACAGAAAATACTTCCCAGGGACATCCCCACAAAGGATTCAAGTTTGTTGTCTTTCTTATGTAAATCAAGGGAATGCATTAGTATAGAGAATGGAACTGGCAGAGGAAATCTGAAGAGAGTGAAGCAATACTGGTGTTGTAAGGTTTAGTGCCTTTAACATCATTTTCTTTTTACTGTTTAGGCATTTCCACGGCACTCACATCATGGGGTGGGGGTGGGGAATGCCCCCTTGAATAGCACAAAGATTATGGGAGCAACTCAGTAAGGAATTGGGTTAGCAGACAAGTCAGAATGCAGACTGGCTTCATTTTTATGCTGCTTTCACAAATCTGGCTTGGGCAGGGTCACAGAGCAGTCACACTCCCACAAATTCTGTAGTTATCAACTGCACCCTTCCAGAATTTACAACTTAAGTGCTACATACAGGGTGACGCTGTGGTCTACACCACTGAGTCTCTTGGGCTTGCCGATTGGAAGGCCAGCAGTTCGAATCCGCACGACGAGGCAAGCTCCCATTGCTCTATTCCAGCTTCTGCCAACCCAGCAATTCAAAAGCATACCAACGTGAGTAGATAAATAGGTGAGTAGATAAATAGCTGTGGCGGGAAGGTAAACGGCATTTCCATGAGCTCTGGCACTTGTCGCAGTCTTCCATACGCCAGTAGCGGTTTAGTCATGCTGGCCACATGACCTAGAAAGCTGAGAGCTGCACCCCATAATCACCTTTGACTGGATTTAACCATTCAAGGGTTCTTTGCCTTTACTTTTACCTTACCGTGAAACTAATGAAGCTTAAGCTTCAGGGCCCCTAATGCCAGAGGGACTCCAGAAGTGATTTTAGTCCACATTCTTTCTTTCTTTTTTTTAAAAAAGGGTCTAGTAGTCCCAACTTGATTCATTTTGTTGTTGTATATATTTCAACAATCCCACAGTTTGAGAGTCAGTAGCACAGATGTTGTAAATGTTGTTGTAAACAACCCCCATTGAAGAATATAACAGTGGTTACCCAGACTTTGTTTCTGGTTCAAGCTTCACGGCCTAGGTCCACCACTGGGCATACACATGCAGCAGGAACCAGCAATAGCAAATGAATATCCATAATGCATGCTCTTTCCATAAGCTAAGTTGTGGCAACAGCAGTGGGGTGGAGTCACAGAGGCACTCTCCCACCCCTGGCATTGCTGCCGCTCACCTTGACTGGGCCACAGCAGGGTTATGGCAAGGTCAGAGCTGTGCAAACAATGAAAAGGAAGACCAGAAGCTATGAACAGAAGAGACCTATAATGCCAAAAGCCCCCCCCCCCAGTGTACAAAATTCTTAATCCCTATTAATTTTAATGCTTAAAACTGCTACTCTCCTGACACCCCCACTCCAAGTAGCCTGCTCCACAGCGGCCTCCTCCTCTTGTGTTTCCAGGTTGGCTACTGGCTGATGCTGTGAGCCCTTTAACAGCTCGAATTTGTAGGCAACTTTTACACTTCCGTCCCCGGTAATAATCAACTCAGTTTATAAAACTGTGAATGTCAAAAGGCGCAGGGTTGCCACAAACATATATCAGGAGAGGAAACACCAAGACCCAAACCAGGTATGGCATCTTAAGGTACCTTTAACATTTGAGGAAAGAGGCTGGGGATTTGGAGAGCAATTCTCCCTGTTTTGTGGCTAATGCAAAAATAAAATAAAAAGTTCTTCCAGATCCTCCTCTGTTTCCTGTTCAGTCAATAAATCTGCACAAAGAAAAACATATGCTCTTACAATAGCACCTTTGCCAGCAGGCACACAACCAGCTTGGCACATGTTGCGTAGACCACCAACTACAGCAGCACTTCATTATAAGCTGTGTGCAGGGTGCCAGATGGGAAGAGAAAAACAGGGAGCCAGCCAAGGCAGACTGAAGTGGTGGCGTTGGGCCAACTTCACCACTGATGGGGTGCAGACCTACCATACCAGCATCCTCTGAAGTACAGGGAGGCCTTCATGCATTGCTCCACAGAGTTAGGGCAGAGGTGGGTGGGAGGAGCAGAGAAAAGAGATAAACAATAACTCAAAAAAGTCATTTCCATCTGAGAGTTTGTCCAGAAATAGAGGCTATGCCTGGTTTCCGAGATAGAGCATTAAATTACAGAGCATTCGGAGATTCTCAAAGCTCTCAATGATTGCATTTTTTATCGATATCCTTTGACAAAGACTTAAACTTGTGGAGAACGGGACACACACACAGCTCATGGCAAAAGTTAGGAGGTCAGATTCAGGCAAGGTGCTCAGAACATAAAGCCCAGAACTCAATATGTACAATAGACAAAAAGTATCTTGCTAGGCATAAATGGAGATGTCAGAAACGAGGCAGAAATGTTTGACAGTGCTGGGGAGCAGGAGATATTTTAGCCAAGGCTTCCCCAATCCAATGCATTTCAGGTGTTGCTTGACTAGTTGCCATGCTCCCTGACCCCGGGTCATACCAGTTGGAGTTGATGGGAGTTAGGAGCCCACTATGTCTGGCAGGCATGTGAGGAAAATGCTATAGTTCATCTGTCATTACGGCACTTCAAGCAAAATGTCCACAGGAAGAGAGTTGAAACCTAGCATAGCAGGAGAAATGAGTAAACCAAAGAACAAGATGACAAATCAGAAGACAAGGGAGACCAAGACAGAGGTCAATAATCAGCTAAGCACACCTCTGGTTACTTAATTTCCCACATGCCAGCACACACATGATTTTCTACCTCTGAACTGTCAATAAGAAGCAGACGTGTGATGGAAATACAGGGTATCATTCTCTAATCTAACAGAAGGTTTTGTCACAAAATCCTTGGCTCCATCAGGATCTGGCATGGCTTGGCAACCCAGACAGAAGTAGAGGAGGAAGGAGAAGATGAGCTTAAAGGCTGGTACCCAGGGATGGTGGCTCTCCCCTTGTGACTCAAGATGTTGGAGAGGGGGGAAGCAGATCTCCTGGCCCACCCCAGTGCCCCTCCTGCAGAGTGCAGGGCCTCATTGGGGAGGGAGGACTTCAACCAGCTAGTGGGAGGGGCTCAGCAGGAGATGATAGTGGTGATGGAGGTGGAGTCAAAGGGGCAGGACACAGTGTTGTCACCAAGAACCAGGTGCCAACTTTGTAGGTGGGATCAGATGCACCAGCTCAGACAGAACACACATTTGCATATGCGGCTGTCTCATAAGGCCCATCAATTTATTGAGCGAGTGAGCTCACCCTGCATCATCTTTAAAAGCTTGGCAGGAGGGTGCTGACAATTGTTGGGACATCACTGTTGCTCCTGTTAAGTTCTGCATCTCTTGCCTTGCTTGTATACATTGGAATCATGACTTTCAGATCCTGTGCTTGCTGCTATCTCTGTACCGTTTATAGCCAGAATAAAAATATCTTCCTTACTCCCAAATAAGAGCCAGTGTCATTGTGTTTTGGGATGGGAGCATGCCAAGGCTAAAGAAATGAGCAGTTGTACAGAAGGTCAGAGTGTACATCTTGTGATGAAAAAGATGTCCATCTGAAGATAGTAAGTTCTCCTGTGGGAGGTCAACCTGGTGCACTAATTAAATAGAGGGTGGGCATCCTTGTTGCTGGATGAGAATATAATAAAAAAGGCTCGTTTTTTTCCAGGTCCCAGAAAATGAACAACTCTCTCAATGTTCCCCTCTTCCTTTGCATGCAGTGGAGCTTTCAAAGCCTGTGCCAGAAATTTGGAGAGAATTAAAATGATAAAATCAACACAGAGAGAAAGAAATATATTCAATTGGCCCACCGCAAGAGATTTTTTTCCAGGAACACAGGTAAAACATCCAAGGGTAATGAATATTTACTGGACTGATCAGAAGAACATCTGCCTGACCTTGTACAGTTAAGATTGGATTTTGTTACCGTCATATTTTTTAAGAAAGGTAGGGGCACTGACTCACATTTTAATGCTTAACGCAATGATACGCTCATGGCTTTTATAAATATAAATGCAGTCAAATGCAGCAGCATTTTATTGTACTTTTTACAAAGCAGATGGCAAATATCAAAGGCCAAACTGTAGCCTTTGGGCATACTTCAAGGGGCCCAGAGAAATATTTGGCTTGCTAGAGATTCTCCGTCTGCATCTGAAAAGGCTCCTCTATATATAATGATTTAGTAATGTGCACTCGCACAATAGTATACAACACACAGCTTTTTCAAACATTTCCAGGTCGTTGATTTACACTGGCCCCCATACAGACAGAAACTTTCTGATTCAATTAAAACCTCAGCCCAGCCAATCAATACAAATGCAGCCTGCCTTTCTTTAATGCATACAGAGCCGAGGCCACAACTATGGGCAAAGCGAGGCCCAGGAGGCAAATTCTGCAACCTACAAGCCCAGTTTCCATTCCAAACTAACACTGCCATAAACACTCATAGCTCCCTGCCCCCCAGCTTGGACACAGTCCAGATTTCAATACAATCCAGGGAGTGCTTCACACATGGCTTCCCCCCCCATAAAAGATAATATCAGCGGCGGGGGGGACGGACCCAGAAGCACAGCATCCCTTGAGAACTGAGGCCAAAGTATTGTATTTTTCCACAAACGTGTGGGTCCGAAAGTGTGGGACCTTCCAGGCACGGGCTTCATTTCCAAATGAGACGCTGAGATATCTCTAACTGGTTGCTGGCGACAAGTTCTTGTTTTTTACTTAGCAGTAAATCCGGATAAAAGAGTGGGGGGGTGGGAATACTGGCTGGCATTTCGATGCCAGCGATGTCCTGTGGGTACCGCAAAAGACTTGCGTGCCATAAGGAGTTGTCAATCCCACCTTAAACACCCTTCTTGGAGCACCCTAACCCTACACAGTGGAGTGTGTGGATCTGAGTCTGTGTATACCATACATATAAATCATACCCGCCCCCATAAAAAATGTGATCCGTGTGGGAGGCGTGTTCGCAACCCGCAGCCCCGCTTCTGCACATGCACGGGTCACGATTTGGCGCTTCTGCACATGCGCAAAGCGCGATATAGCGCTTCTGTGCATGTGTGAACGCCAAAACCCGGAAGTAACCTGTTCCAGTACTTCCGGGTTCAGCGGTGCGCAACCCGAAAGCATGCAACCTGAAGTGTCTGTAACCCAAGGTATGACTGTACTGTACTTTTCCGTGTATTAGACAAGGGTTTTTCCTTTAAAAATTATGTTTAAAAATGGGGGGGGGGTCATCTTACACATGGTCATTGCATATTGGTGATGTGGGACTGGTTGCCTCCACTAGCCTTGTGCGTGTTATTGGTGGCTGTGAGAAGGGCTGGTGTTGATTTGCTGTCGCTGCGGCAATTGAGTGGATGATTGGCGGCTTCTGCCGGCAAGGGAACAGCTTTTGCAGGACAAGAAGCTACAGTTAGAACTGGATATGGAACAACTGATTGGTTCAAAATTGGGAAAGGAGTACGACAAGGCTGTATATTGTCTCCCTGCTTATTTAACTTATATACAGAATTCATTATGCAAAAGGCTGAGCTGGATGAATCCCAAACCAGAATTAAGATTGCCAGAAAAAATATCAACAACCTCAGATATGCTGATGATACAACCTTGATGGCAGAAAGTGAGGAGGAATTAAAGAACCTTTTAATGAGGGTGAAAGGGGAGAGCGCAAAATATGGTCTGAAGCTCAACTTCAAAAAAACTAAGATCATGGCCACGGGTCCCATCACCTCCTGGCAAATAGAAGGGGAAGAAATGGAGGCAGTGAGAGATTTCACTTTCTTGGGTTCCATGATCACTGCAGATGGTGACACCAGTCACGAAATTAGAAGACGCCTGCTTCTTGGGAGAAAAGCAATGACAAACCTAGACAGCATCTTAAAAAGCAAAGACATCACCTTGCCGACAAAGGTCCGTATAGTTAAAGCTATGGTTTTCCCAGTAGTAATGTACGGAAGTGAGAGCTGGACCATAAAGAAGGCTGATCGCCGAAGAATTGATGCTTTTGAATTATGGTGCTGGAGGAGACTCTTGAGAGTCCCATGGACTGCAAAAAGATCAAACCTATCCATTCTGAAGGAAATCAGCCCTGAGTGCTCACTGGAAGGACAGATCCTGAAGTTGAGGCTCCAGTACTTTGGCCACCTCATGAGAAGACAAGACTCCCTAGAAAAGACCCTGATGTTGGGAAAGATGGAGGGCACAAGGAGAAGGGGACGACAGAGGATGAGATGGTTGGACAGTGTTCTCGAAGCGACTAGCATGAGTTTGGCCAAACTGCGAGAGGCAGTGAAGGATAGGGGTGCCTGGCGTGCTCTGGTCCATGGGGTCACGAAGAGTTGGACACGACTGAACAACAACAAAAGTCCACCCCCCATTTTCAACAACTCTGGGCAATCTCTCCCCCCCCCATTTTCTTAAGTTGGAGCCCCCCAAAATAGGGGGCATCTTATATATGGGGGCGTGTTATACACGAAAAAAATACAGTAAGTGCTGGTGGGTTAGCCTGAGATATGTGGATCAGGGTAGTATTTGCCTACGCTTTACTCAGAGTACAGCAGCCAAACTAAGGCACACGACTAGGGGCTCATCCCCACTTCTACTTCTCCTGCTGCTTTTCTCTAGGAAAACCCACTGTTTACCACTGAATCAGAGCAAACGCCAATCAAGTTTTCTCTGTATTGACATTTTCAGGGGGGAAGCATGGCAAACACCAAACCACTCGAACTCATACCTGGAAAACACGGAACAAGCAGAAAACCACTTGGACCCATGCTTTCTAGGCATGGGACAAGTGGAAGTGTTGACGAGCCCCAGGTTAGGTCCATTAATTTCAATAGGTCTACTCTGAGTAAAATTCAGGTGCATACCACTCCCAGGTGTATCCAGGGCTTTTTTTTCAGCTGGGACTCAGTTCCAACACCTCTCAGGTGGGCACCATTGCCATTTTAAGACAACAAGGGAAGCGTTCATTGTGAGTTCCGGAACCTCTCTTTCTAGAAAAATAGCATTGGGTGTATCAGAACAAACAAAGATCGATTTTCTCAAGCATGCCCATCTCAGAGCCAATGGATACCAGCTGCCCCGTGATAAGGAAGAAGAGAGGCAGGCAGGGCCTGTGCCAATTGCTCTGTTTCCTCACTGCCCCTCTTCCTAGGCCAGGGCCAACTTTACATTTTGTATCATTTGTAGCAGGCATGTCTAACTCCTGAGAAACTGCAATCTACTCCCACTATTATTGACCACTGGATTGACCAAAGTTGTTGAGCTTTTTGGGGGAGGATTGATCAGAGTTTTTGAGCTGTTTCGGGGGAGAAATACCCAAAGTTGTTTTTTTGTTGATCGCTCAGGATCACGTGACTGACCAGGAACGCCCCGTGATCGACCAGTAGATCGCAATCAACCTGTTGGACCACCCTGGTTTATAGGGTGGGTTTTTAAAATTGGTCATTGGGTTGTTGTTTTTAATTGTAAACCGCTTTTGATGCCTTGTCAGAAATCATTGCAAAAACACAACTGGCGGCTGGCGGTGGTGACACTTACCACAAGCTCAGAGAACCTTGCATTGAGCTCCTCCGCTGGTGGGATTGGCACAGAGAACTCCAAGAATTGCAGGGGGTTGTTGTCCTTGAGGTTGATCTCAGGCAAGTCGCTGCCCCCAAAGCAGCAAAGGAACCCCAAGGCATGACGATTCCTTTTTCGGGGAGCCATGGTCATCGTGATGTGGGGTGCTATCTAACAATCATGATCTGCGGAGGAAGCAAGAAAAGAAATATAACCAAGAACCCCAAACCTTCTTAGCTTCTTCTGTGATAATTAATAAGCAATCTTTTGAAAAGAAATGGGGATGACGTCGAGGCAGACTGAATGCCAAATGGCTGAGTTTGTTTATTGCATCCCCCCCATACACACACTACTTTGTGTAAATATATTTGAAAGTATAAATACCTCAAAACTCTATTCTTAAATAAAAATGAAAATAAAGGGAGAAAAAAATGTATTCTGTAAAGACAATTACAAAATAGTAAATGTAGAGATAAGGGGCAAAATGATATTGACAAGAGTCCTTCACATAGCTATTAGCCTTTTTTCCACCAACTTTTATCCTAGGAGAAACATCCCCTTCTTTACATACAAAAACTGAGCAAAAATCAAGAATAAGGAGCTGAATGCTTATGCACACACCTCCAAATTTAATATTTTCCACAACCTGAAATTTTCTCACATTGATCTGGGAGTGTGATAGATACGTCAGAATGAATTATATGGATGAGTGTTTTCTTCAATTTTTCCATTCCAGAAATTAATTAAAAGGGACCATCTTTCAATAAATCAATCTTCTAGTTAATGAGCATAATCTCTTCTTCAATAAATTGTTTTAGTAAAACAAGCGGACCAACAAACAAAAAAGCGGATTCCCATATTTTACCTGTAAGAATGGCAGGACACTACAAAGCTCTTAGAATGTCTGGGCAATTTTGTTGGTTTTAAAGACAGCACATGTTTTGCAATCGTAAGAGGTTTTAAACTAAATCCCAGCTGGAGGAAATGGAAATGCTACATACACCAAAGGCCCACCACAAATAGGTAAGTCTTAAATAGAAGAACTTGGGTTCTACAGGAGAGCCTAGCAAACTTCAAACAAAAACAGCAGAGAGACACAGGAGCAGAATATCAAAGGATTTCAATGTCTCATTCACTAGGAGCCAGAGACCATTTTCAACCCATGGGCAAATTTCTGATGTGGGGTGTCACATGCCTGTGATGGGTGGGGCCAGAGGCAAAAGTGGAAGGAGCAATGGTTGTGATTTTTGTACACCAAAAGTAATTATTTAATTCCATCCATGCAAAAGCCAGAGGTTTCTAGACAAGCAACTCTCCATTTTCCATCTAGGCAAGCAAGGAGCATTTGGACCATAGCTGTCAACCCTCCCTGCTGTTTCCCAATGCTATAATAAGGGAATTTCCCGCAAAAAGAGGAAAAGGTTGATAGCTATGAGGACCAGGGTGCCAACTTAAATAAAATTAGCTGGGGGGGGGCAGGTTATCAATCACAAAATGTGGCACATGCACACCATTTGAAAGACAATGCCTATCAACTTTGGGAAGCACTCCCTCAAATACGGTATTTTACTTAGTGGGCCAAAGGGACCTCAGCCCCTAGGAGTTGGCTCCTATGATTTGGACACATTCCAACCTGGCAAAAGCACATGTGGAAGGTGAAGAGCAGAGCCAATGAGGGAAAAAGGGAATGAAGGTAGCCTAGAGAGAGTTTCAAGGGACAAACTGACAAGTCTGGATGGCTGTGTTTGGCCCCTGGGCCCAAGGTTCCCTACCACAACTATACACTTATTGCTGTTGGGTGAAGGTTTCCTAATAGGGGGGTTTCATGGGCTTCTGGGAGTAGAGCAAAATTCTAAAATCTTTTGGGTGAAGTTGTTTATTCCCCCCTTCTTTCCAAACAGTGGATAAGCACACCTGGTACGTCTCCCAGCTGCTGAAGTGTGCTTTGAAAGGCAGAAATAGCCATGGGTCTAGTGGGACACGACATAACACATTGCTGCCACTTAGAGCAGCATGGACCAGGTTTATTAAAAAAAAACAAAAGACAGAAGGTGGAAGGTGGAAATCAATCCCTAGCCATAGTGTGTTAGTCCTATGAAATGTTCCCCAACAGCTAACCAGTCACCTCCCCCAATCTTTCCAAGCATTTCCCCCTCGCCGGGCCCCTTACCCCAGAAGCCCCCAAAATACAGCTGGTCCAAAAGTTCCACCCAGTCCTAACAATAATGCATGGAGAATGTGGAATAAACCAGTTAAGCTTGAACTCCAACTACAGAAAAGTGAGTACAACTTCTTAAGATTTAACCGATACGTGGTGGGGCAACTCCCAGGATCGCTATGTAACAGCTGAAGGATAACAGCTCATTGGAAAATGATGTTTTTAACTAATGTTATTCCCTTTCTGTTGCATATGTTTTTGTCTAAAAACAGATACACCTCCAGAGAAACTGAAGAGGGAAACCAAGGTAGTCCTGAAGAGAGAATCTGGTTAAAAACAAATGAAGAAAGACAATAGCTGGTCTGCTACAGAAGATGTGCATATTGCTGTCCCAAAAGAAATTACACGTGTATAAGCCTAAATAAATAAATAATTTGTATACTGCTGCACTCAACTATCTCAGGGTGGTTCGCAGCATAAAAATACAAAATCAAAACACAAAATACATTGCTGAATCCCTGTTCTAAATTGTGGATAATCTCAACACACAACACCCCTAGCTGATGCTGCCATATACAGAGTCAGACTATTGGTCCATCTAGCTCAGGACTGTCTCCACTGATTGGCAGTGGTTTTTGAGGTTTCTGGCAAGGGACATTCCCACTGCTACCTAGAGATGCTGGGGATTGAACCTGAGACGTTCTACATGCAAAGCAGATTCTCTACCACTGAACCATAGCCCTTCTCCATCTTCATTACATCAGAATGAGGCTTATGCATTTGACAGTTGTCTTTAATATTCCTGGCCATGCTGGACATCTGTGATCATTCACTAGAGCCAATGGGTGGATTCCAACATTCAGCTCAGACATAGATTTAATATCACAGCACAGGATGATCTTGCACAAATCACTCAGCTACTGTATACTGACAATAAATAGCTAACTTACATATTTGCTGCAAAAAAGCACAGCTAAGATAAAGATTATATAACACACTTATGCACATCCAGGATCAGCAGTGTAGTATTTCCCTTCTTGGAGATGGGGTGTGTGTGTGTGTATTTGTATATATGTATGTAAATGTGTGTGTGTGTGTGTGAGAGAGAGAGAGAGAGAGAATGAATGTTTCACAGCTGAAAATAAGTAATTGTCCCGGATCTTTCAGGAGAGATCTTTAAGTGAAATATGGTGACCAGCTGCATTTCATACTTATTAAAAGTGCTCCCATGGTGGAAAAAATTAAGACGGAGCAGGTGATTAAAGTATTGTGTTAATATTAAACCAGTAGAAGTAGAAAGTCACTGGTGCTTTATTTATTCATTTAAAAGCATGTAACTAATATATTAGCCAAGATACCCACTACATTAAACTTGGGCAATTCAGCCTTGTGCAGGCTTACTCACACAAATGGCACACACTCTTTGGTGAGGATGCAATTTTATACACACCTCATGGAAGCCTTGTGGAATTAAATGGGGTTAACTTCTGCATAAGCATATCTAAGATGACCCTGCACATTGATTTTGAACTCTACTATGTGGACACAGCCTCTTTATCCACCATGTTGCAGTCGCCATCAATCACAGTGGTAAATGAGAATACCTTCCCTACCCTTCCATGCATTCCAGTGCTTGTGGCTGAAAAGCTTGTGGCCTCCACACTTCCATAAAACTTGCAAGACACCTCAGTTCGTGCTGTTCTGTGGGACATGCATCATACTGCACTTCCCACTTCATCACGCAGACTGACCGTGCTGTCATCACAGCCCACAGGAGGTTATCCTGGACCTCTAACTGCAACCTTAGGGACACAGACACCAAGGAAAGTTCTCCTCAAGCTGCATTTGAGCAGATGGCCTCCAAGCAAAAGGAGTTTCTTCAGCACTGCTGAATGCACACAAAAATCTGGGAGGCCATTATGCAAGCCAAAGGGATGGCCCTTGAAGGCTGGACGGAGACCTTCGTCACTTCAAACACATGGTTTCTGATTTACATTTTAGAGGAAAGAACCTGGGCATGAAGAGTTTGGGTTGCTGTCAGAGACGAGGAGGGGCAAAGAGAAGGAAGTCCTTGGATCTCAGCATACAATGTCAACTGTAAGTTGTACATCCAAACAGGAAGTCTCCTGCCAGGAGTTTGAAAGGAAGGATCTGTGTGCAGTCCACGCAAAGCTGCATATTTTTCCCTTTTAAGGGCCTTGTTGTTTGACAGCTTGGAGGCTTGTGTTATTTCCTCCACCACCAAAGAGCTCTATCCTTTTCACTTAATCCGCAGAATAAACCATTATTTTGAGAGTAAATAATTAAAAGTGCTCTTTCAAGAGTCTGGCTCCTCTGGACGCGAGGGAGGAAAGGCAGGAGATGGCAGGTGAGTAGAGTCACTCACGGCAACAGCAACACAGCTGAGTTTTGTCAGGCAGGGTGCCGCTATTGGTTCACCCTAACCTGCCCCGGGACACACTGTCTTATTTATTTGCCTGAACAAGGCTGCCTTGTCCTCTTGCAGAGGCCAAGCACACGGGCTGAAAAATTAACTTCGCAGTGGTAGCAGCAAAACTAACATACCATGCCCTCATTTGTCTCAACTCCTCAGGACCCTTCACTACATAACTTAAGACTGAATGTGTTTTGTGCTTCCTTTACTCCTTCATGATGATCTGCCAATCCATTTAGCAGATGGCAGGAAAGCAACTCAAACTAAAGGAAGCCCAGCTTTCCTGGATACTAGCATCAAGGCAGGCCTGGCGTTCAGAGCCTTAGCACTGGCTTCCAAGGCACATTCTTACAAATGTAGGAATTGCAGAGCAAAAAGTCAAAAGCCAGTTTAGTGTGGGATCAGGCGTCTCCAAGCCACCCACGCAGAAGTAAGCCATAATGCCTCTGTTATTATTATGCAATGCTGTACGTGTGCGGCTGGGAGAACAAGTAGCGAAAGAGAATATTGTTCCTTTCAGACCACAACCGGTAGCTAGCTTTGTGTCCTTCTAGGTTGCCAGTGGACCTTCTTGAAAAGAGACTCCAAAACTAGCTCCAGGAGCCTTTCCCCCACGAAACTGCATTTGTTACTCTTTTACATTATTACAGTTATCTTCAAGACAAACACCCGCTAATTGTGTTCAAGCTATCTGCTGAAGCCTTCTCCAGCTGGGCACCTTCCAGATGGTTTGGATCACAACTCCCACCAGCCCCAGCCAGCAGGGAGGATAGGGAATTGTAGTTTAACAACATCTGGAGGGCATCAGGTTGGGGAAGGCTGCTCTACCGCAAAGTAAATAGGACTCTGCTTTACTGTGGTCACAGCAATTACACCCACCAATGACATATAACATATCAAATATCTTTGCACTTGCTTCAAAGCTCCAATATACTTAGATGACTAATAGAAAGAAAGCAGGTTGAAACATTTTTAAAGCTGATACCCTCCTTTCTCTTCTACTCTGGCTAATCAAATGCTCAAGCAGTACCATGGTCAGTACCCCAGGTAAGCAGCATACATTCCTATCATATACTCATATGCATGGTAGGCAGCAAATAACAATGTACGGTTTCAGATTTGTTGAAGAGATGAACTGGTCCTCCCCTAAATTAGCAAGCCATATAGTTTCTGGATCATATCTTCAACACAACTTAAATTAAATTACAGACTGGTTCTGTGCATTGGTTGATGTGACCAATCAAACTGCTATCTGGCCAGCTTCCTGAGCTATGAAAAATGATACAAGAGTTCTGATAATTGGTTGAGTTCCAAAACTCCATTTGGGCAACAGAGGCATTGACTGACTCAAAACACCCCAAAGTGAAGCTATGTCTGCCTGGTTCCCTTTTGGCCACCTGGTAGTGGTGAGGTCAAGGCAGCTCCAGCCTGGATAATATGCCTGTCCCTGGATCTCAATTACATTCAGTGCTCTATGGCTCAAGGTGGGTCAATGATCAGGCCTCAACTTAACAACTATAGACCAGTGGTGGCTGGTGGGGCAGAAGGCAGGAAGCTCAACATTAAGCAGAGCCACAGCCTATGAGAGGCAGAGCTAAGTCATTCTAGTTCTGTCTCCATCATCCTCCATGCTGAGCTCTATAAGGGCAACACTGAGACTAAAGAGGAGAAGGCTGAAAGCCAGTGCCCAGACCTTGGAATGGTTGTATTTATTATTATATTTATTTTTTACATTTGCATCCCACTCTTCCTCCCAAAGGAGACCAGGGAGGCAAACAACAAGTAGTAAATCAATGAATATTTCAAACGATTCCAATGCAGATACAAAATGGGAAAGAGTTCAACTTCAAAGGCTTGTTGAAAGAGGAAGGCCCTCAGTAGGTGCCGAAAAGACAACAGAGATGGCACCCGTCTAATATTCAAAGAGTAGGTGCCAAAGAGTAGATGCCACAACACTAAAGGCCTGATTCATACAATGTGTGGATCAGACCTCCTGATAAGATGGTATCTCAAGTGAAAAGACAGATAGGTGGGTGCTGGTTGAGGGCAGATGAAAGCCGGTAGACCTTAATGAGCCAGCCTTCACTATTCCAGACCCTATTGCTATGGAATATTCCACAAACCTCCCCAATACAGGGCTTCTTGGTGGATGCCATGCCTAAACATAGAAGAACATGGGCATGGAACACAGTGGGAAACCCAATAAAGAGACATCAGGCAGCTATCTAGCTTAGCTTCTGTGTTTTCATGGCTGGCTGATGGGGGGGGGTTATAGAGCTCACACAAGTAGCACAGTTACCCCAAAAGCAAGGTAGTAAAAGCTTTACAGCATCCTTCTCCGTTACAAAATCTATATTTAGAAGCACTAACATTTTCCAGCACCCAGCCCACCACCACACTTGGAGTCAGCACTCGCTATGAAGGGAAAACTGTAACCTCTTGACTGTTGTAAAGCATAGGCACATAAGAGTGTCTGGAGGTTTTAAAAACACAGACCACTGGAGGAATCACAGGGTGGAGTGCATTACTGGAAATTTATAAACTGAGACAGATTGTGTAGGGCTGCAGAGCTTATAATACATAGTTCCAAAAAAAAGACATAAAAGTTTGAGAAGTTGAGGGGGGCATGAAAGCATCAACATGTGTAAATCAACACAGTGTTTTTTTTCTTAAAAAATAATAATAATTTAGAGGTACTCTCATTTTCCTACTCATATTGAAATACTGCCCCTCAATGAGGCTAAACTTAGATTCACAAAATGTTTAGGGGTATGCGTACTCCTGCGTCGCCCCAGAAACAGCTGTATACACCCACACCCACCCCACACACGTATGCACCCACACACAAAACAGAGATAGCAAGGTCTGAATATAGCTGTGTGTCCTAAAGCTTTAAAATTAAATAGAGATAAAATAACTAAATGTACATTCTGAAAAGAGCTTCTTTTTGTGAGGAAGTGCAGCAGTGGCTGATGTAGGTGCCTTTTCCCCTCCCTTTGATGAAGTGGCAGATGGGGGCCATTACCTGCACCATTTTGTGACCCTGTTTTGTCAACCACTCTTTCAGATATAACAGCCATTTTATGTTATGCCCCCCCCCCCATGGCAGCCATTTTAGGACTGGTACACACCCACAGCGCTGCCTCAAAATTCGAAATGTGCTTACTGGCCCCCAAAGGTTGGCAACGGCAGTCTTATGATTTCTGTGGGCTACCTGCACAAATTTCAGGACAGGATAATATTGAAACCAAAACACTGCTGCATTTGGTTATGTGAAGTATTTTAAATTGCTTATATTACAATAATATAAAGCAAGCAATTTTTAAAGGGGGGGAATAATAATTACAGCAAATTAAAATTCTGGCAGCATTCCCACCCCCGCCAAACCCTACTGTTTATAGTTGTCTGTTAGGATAGGATATTAAACTTGCTTTCATTATAACTTAACAAGCCTGCTAGTTCAGGCCAATGGCCCATCTAGTCCAGCATCCTGTTCTCACAATGGCCAACCAGAGACCTGTGGGAACTCTTCCCTCTTGTGGTTTCCAGCAACTGGTTTGCAGAAGCAATGCTGCATTCAGTTGTGGTGGCAGAGCACAGCCACCATGGCTAGTAGCCTTCAACAGCCCTCCCCTCCATGAATCTGTCTAATTCTCTTTTAAAGTGATCTAAGCTGGTGGCCACCACTCCCTTCTGTAGCTTCACTGTGCACTGCACGAGCAAGCATTTCATTTTATCTTTCCTGAATCTTCCAACATTCAACTTTATTGGATGCTCCCAATTTCTAGAATTATGAGAGACAGGGGAAAAACAATTCTGTATTCACTTTCTCCATGCCACGCATAATTTTAGAAACTTATTCAGAGACACAGGAGCAATATGGTCATAAAGCACTGAAGACTTTGTACTTCTTAGAAGTTGTGTACAAAGATAATCAATGGGAATTCCCTCCAGAGATGTCTGTTTATACACAGTTCTTCTTCTGAGCTGTTCTTGGCTCTGCATTCTTGGTGTTTTCTACAAACAACACAGCAGTTCCCTGCCACTTGAACCAGCGTTTCCACCCTTCCTTAGTCTGATATTTCCCACTCAGCCAGGGCTATGGGCTGGATCAACTCAGGCGCTGAGGCCTGGATCTCTGCCGGGAGATCTAATTATAACAATGTCCTCTTCCTCTGACAGGGAGTACGTGTTCATTTCTAATCCACTTGGCCCAGTGACCAAACACAATTAGCTTAATGCAGTTTCCCTGACTGTTATCAGATGCTTTAGCTACATATCTACTCCAAATGTTCATAAGAACAGGGCAACTCCCCTCCCCTCACAGTGTCTCTAAGTCCTCTGTTTCATTGGCTAGTGTAGGAAAGCTGAACGGGGGCAGGGGGCGGGGGACCCTTTCTCAGAATTCCCATTCCACACACTGATGCACAGGCTGTCAACATGGAACCCTCCAAATGTTTTAGACAACAATGTCCATCACTCTTTACCATGTGCTGTTAGATAAATCAGAGAAAACTCCCCAATCCTTCCCTGGATGGAAACTTTATCCCCAAGAAAGGAGGCCAGACACAGGCATCAGGGTACGACTCCACTTTATTAGAGCGTGCTGTGGGCTATGCCGCACTAAGTTCAGCATCAGTGCCAAGCTAGCAGGGGCTGATGGGAGTTGTATTCCAACAATGTGGGAAGCTACCATGTTGGCTAGCCCTGAACTAGTAGAGGTCCTGAACTAGAGGTTCTAACTATTCATAACATGTGAGCTACTATAAGAGATTTTCTGCAAATAATGCTCATCATAGTCCCTGCATGATAAACATACCATGTCCCTTCAGAGATAGGGCAGAACCTCAGATGATGTGTGGCTCACCCCAGTTCTACTTCCTACATTAGAATGGATGTCTGAGGCAGGGAAGCCTGCACACATGGGCCTCAACATGCAGGGTTCCAGGATCAGTAAAGGTCCATGCAAATAGGCTCCCCTGTCTCAGATATCCACGTGGGGCTGGGGGCAGCAGGGTAGTGTATTTTGGTTGTTTTAGCGGCTGTCCAAATATATTTCCAGGGTATCTTTTTTCCAAAAAATAAAAGCACATGTCTGGTCTCCACCTCTGATGAGATTCAGAAATATGTGAAAGGGGGCTTTTCTGAGGTCAATGTCACAGCAGCTTTTTATATGTGTTCCTTTGCACGTGCAAAGTGTCTCCCTTAATTGAAATGAGTAACATCATGGGAGGGGTGTTCCCAGATGCCCCATCCGTTGCCCGTGGAAGCCTTATAAGAAGCTGTTGCATGAGAGGAACACTGAGCAACATCATGAGAAGGTTGTTTCTAGGACTAAGGCGAAACTGTGTAGCTCCCTTACTATTTTTGCTGTTGGATGCTGCATGTAATCTTGTTATATTTGTAGCATTGAAATGTGTTTCTTATGTTATTATGTTTTTGTTTTGCTGTGTTTTTATGGAATAGTTTTTATAGTGTTTGCTTGAAATGCATCCCTGTTTCTTTGTTGCAAGTCACTTTGAGCATGGTGTGTGTGTGTGTGTGTGTGTGTATGTGTGCGTGTGGAAAAGTGGCATGCCGATAAAATGAAGGGATGAATGGCACAGCTTTTGACAAATGAACATGAACGATCAGGGAATATCTTATATAAAGGAGATAGTGTCCCTGGAACAAGGCTAGCTGCAACCATATCAGTCCCATGGTGAATATCATAGCTCAAGTCTTGGGAACATAGGAAGTTGCCTCATATGAGGTCAGACTATTTGTTCATCTATCAAAGTGTTGTCTATTCCAGTGGTGGCTGGTGCTCACTGGAGTGGTGCAGCATAAGCGAGAGGGGTCAGCAGTAAGGGGAACCAGAGTCAAGGAGAGTCCAGTTTTTCCCCTACCCACCTTCCTGTTGTGTTCTGCAAAAACAACACTAAGACAAAGGAGGAATAAGCTGGGACTGGTTGAGGGCAGAATGACATTGGTGCTCCCCTTACCCTAGGGTCCAACTAGGGTTTCATTCAGAACCCACTGCTACTTTTTTCCTTTAACTGGATATGATGAGCATCAAACATTGAACCTTTGGGTTTTTCCCCAGGATCTTCGCTGTGTAGTTCCATACAACACATGGGCTTGAAGACAAGTTTTTTTGGTGCTGAAAATTGGGATTCAGACTTCCACTTAACAAGTAGGTGATTTTAGGCATCTCTCTCTCAGTGTCTCTCATCTTACAAGTTGGGAGCATGGCTAACATGAATAATATGGTTTAACCTGACAAGCTCCCTTTTAGGATCATTCTGTGATACACCCTGTATGCCCTTCAGAGTGATCTTATTTGCCAATTAATTTAATGACAGATCATTGCTTTTTAAATATGCACTTTACTCCTTGTCTTTTATGTTGCAAAGCTGCTCCGAGAGGATATGAATAAAAAATTGGAAAGGCTGAGTGAACAGTCAGAATAATGTGTTTCCCACATTTCATAAATGGATAATTGCATCGTACGCTTGAAGGCCACAGGTCTCGACAGTAAGGAGCAGAAAATGAGTTGCAGGTATAACACTCTAGGAAACTCCCTGTTTTCAGCTGGAAAGCAGAGTCAGGGGTTGCAAAGACTTAACAGGCAACCAAGGCAGACACTAGAAGAAATCAGCAGCATAAGCAGTCAGAAAAGGGGGTCAGAAAAGGGCTAAACTAAACGGCAAACACCAACTGATGTATGCAAAGCCTTGTGGATGTTGGCCAACAGGAAAACTTTTAACTACAACCAATTAGAACCCCAGATTTTAGACTAGAAAGTAATTATATATAAATTCACAAAATGCCCAGCACTATAGATATGATCAAGTCCTCATGCACAGTTTCATAACAGATTTAATCTCACATTTTCTATGTACACCCTTCCCTAGCCCCACAGTCTCTTTACTATATCCCTCAATACCAAAATTTATATGGAGCTTCAGCTTCCTTTCCCTCATTAAATCACAATATGGAAGAGCCATTGACATGGATTGTGACATATAAAACAGTGACAAGGTTGGAATTCAGGAGCTCACTGAAAGACATAAGAAAAGTGTTGGCTGGATCAACCGAAGGATTCATCTAGTCCAGCATCCTTCTTCCTGCAGTGACCAGATACCTCTGGAAATGTCTTGAGAGCAACGCCACGGCACGTCACATCACACTGCATCGTTTTCAAGGCATTCCAGGAAGTGTGGCAAGTGGGAAGCTGTGGAGAAAGACCTGTACTATTTCCTAATGCTTTGGGCATCCTAGAATATAATGTGGCATCATCACTCCAGTGCCATTCCAGAAAGGTCAGCTGGTGAAAATTGTGGAACAGCCTTGTACCACCCACAACAATGTAGTTTTAAACACAAAGTGGGGGGAGGAAAGTCCTTAGCTACCTCATAAGATTAAATAAGATAAGGAGAAACACCCCTCCCCCCCAAAAAAAGGCACAGCAATCGCCCCATCTTTCAGATAGGTTAGTTTCACAACTGCACACCGAAAGGTTGAGAAATAAAGTTTTGACATGTTCAACTCAACTTAAAACTGGCTTTGCATCCATTACATTTCCCCAGGAAATCTTGGAGAAATTCATTTTAAAGAGGAAAGTACTATCTTTTATAGATAATTATCAGCACAGCATGTCACCAAGATATCATTACCAGGATTCTCTGTAGGAAGGCATTACAATTAAAGCACTACAAAAGATAAGACCACAAATGTACTTTATTTGACCATTATTCTCCAGAATCAATGCCTAAATAGGATTTTCTCTTCTTAAGGTGGAAAAACACCACAGAGTGCTAGAAGACTTGGCTGTGGAAAAAGTTAATTCCACCAGCCTGTTGTTGTTGTTGTTCAGTCGTGTCCGACTCTTCGTGACCCCATGGACCAGAGCACGCCAGGCACGCCTATCCTCCACTGCCTCCCGCAGTTTGGCCAAACTCATGCCAGTCGCTTTGAGAACACTGTCCAACCACTTCATCCTCTGTCGTCCCCTTCTCCTTGTGCCCTCCATCTTTCCCAACATTAGGGTCTTTTCCAGGGAGTCTTCTCTTCTCATGAGGTGGCCAAAGTATTGGAGCCTCAACTTCAGGATCCACCATCCTAAGTTCCTACAAAACCTTCTAAAATCCTTTCCTCACGGAAACAAACAGCATAACTGAAATTACCCTCGTAATGCCTCCTAATGCTGGCTCACAAGTGAGGAAGAGCTGTAGAAAGATTGTAAGGGGCTACTTTTGAAAGATGAAGCTTAAATCACCCTCTTAATCCTCTAAGAAGAGCTAAATTCATTCTGCAGTGGTCTTTAGTATCAACACAGAAATGAACTCATAGAACATTGAGAAATACATTTAGGTCCAGTCCAGGCCAGCTAGCAAAATGAACATTTAGCTGATTGTTAAAGAAAGAACCAGGGACTGGAATCTTTCCAAAGTCAAACATTCAGATGATTTCAAGTGACACCGCAAACTGTTTTGGGTCAAGCACATTTGTCACTCACTATTCAGTTTCATTAGCACAGTGCATAAAACAGAAGGTGACTGGTTTTTTTTTTTTTTTTAACTGATAATGTTACCTATGTAACCTTTTCATTCAGTTTCTGGAAAAACCAAGTTTATCCCTTTTGCAATCAATCTGACTGCTCTATGTGAGAAATACACAGAGGGGAAGGGAATGGAGATCCCATTCTTTAAGAAGTTTTTTTTTATCAATGCACAGCATGCACCCAATGAACTCTTCTTTATACAACTTATAGTCATTAAAAAAAAATCCTGAAGGAACACTGCTGCTCAGTACCTAGTTGAACTAGCCCAGCAGGGGGTTATTGCTTGGGAGCAACATCCAAGAAATTGAAGAGAAGGCAGAAATCATTTTGAAAAGACAAGCTAAATTACTCAGAAAAGTTCTCTAGATCCATTCCTAGGACTAGGATCTTAAACCACTTGTATGACTACTGCTTCCTTTCCTTTTAGAAATAATTCTTAAATTCCACCCATTAACGGAGTCTGTTTGTGAAGACACCATCATAGCCTGTAAAACAGCAACAAGGAAGGCTTTGGCGCCTTACAAACTGACACAACCATTCATTGTAGCATAAGGTTTTGTGGCTTAGAGTGATCACTTCGGATTATTGCTATTACTATTAGTATTATTTCTACTACTACTACCTACTACTACTACTTGGCCTTCACCAGAAGATCCTGGGGGCAGCAATATAAAATGCAGTATTGTTAAAAGTTTAAAATAAATTACAATTGCATCTAGAGTGGGTCCAAATAGATATAGGGGCAAAGGCTAGGGCAAAGGTATATGAAGCCTGATGCTCAGTTGGCCGGGGGGGGGGGGTCATACAAAGGTGGAGAAAAGAGGAATAAATGGTTTGAAATAATCTGGGTTGACTGTTTTACACGCACACGCACAATGTATATATGCTTTCAAGTCACAAGCCAATCAAATAAGGGATCTCTGCTATATTTTCGTAGCTTTCAGATTTAGACCACAATGCCATGCAAAGTCCTAATGCTGCATCATCACCAACACTACTACACAACAGTAGGCTATCCAAATATAATCACCCAGACTGAAACTCAGCCAGGCCATTGGGGCTCACACCCATACAATGACGTGATTGTGAGAGGCACAGATTAACTGCATCCTCCGCAAGTTCAATGTAAAGTCAGTTTACATAATGGCTGGAAATGGATAGTTTTATGCTTTGTGAAGGAAAGGAATTTATGTGAGGGTTTTCATGGCCACATACGCAGAGCCATTAATTTGGAGAGCAGGCGCCCATTGCACGTGGATGCTGTTCTCCCTGCAGGGGCCTCTATGATTGAGGGAGCACCAAGGACGGGAAAAAACAAACAAGGGAGAGGACCACCACTACCCCTGCAGATCCTATGAATGCTGCCCAATGGCCAATCTAAACCCAGGATAATCCAAGTCTCCCTCAGAAGTCGTGCCACTGCAGACACTCTCCAGAGAGATATACAATATTTGATGCAGGGCAAGCAATCTGGAGGCAGACACAATCCACTACAGATCTTACACACATGGGCACAAAAAGCAACCATAACTCCATTATCCACTATACATTAGCTAAAGTGTTTACACCCAACTGGAGAGATAGTACAACTCTGCAGGGCAGTCATGTCTCATGTCCCTTTTCTTTCCTTGCCAGAGCAGCTCTGGGAAAGAAAAGCAGAGAAAGCTTTCTAGGGGCTGGCATGGGAGAGATGGAGAAGGAAGGAAGAGGGGAGAGGGGCTTTGGGGAAGTGATGATAATCCAGTTTAAGACTGCAGTCTATTAGTGCTATATACACTTACCTGCAAGTGTCTCCAACTGAACTCAATGGAACTTACCGCTGAGTAGACATTAGTGTAGGATTGCACAGTAAACCTGCCATCCTAAAAACACCCAACACATCCAAAATGCAGCCCTAACCATGTCTGCTCAGAAACAGGCCCTACTGAATCCAATAAGGTTTACTCCCAGTGGGGTTGTGATTCCAGCCTTACTAAGGAACATATCCCGTTGAAAACAGTGGGAGTTACTCTTTCTAAGTGAACACATATATTATAGGATTATGCTGTAAAGCTGCAATCCTATGCACAACTGATTTGTGAATTGCACCATTTCAGTATTTCCCAAGGATTAAATCACTCCTCATTTATTCAGGGTAACCTGCTGTATGGGAATCCAAACAGAGCAACTGTTCTGGTTGTTGGATGCTTTTGTGTAAATCACCACCACTTGGTCCATTCCTCAGTGTTATTACTTGCAATGAGTTGCTGGCTCAGATTATCACAGTCTTAAACAGCATGGCAGGGAAAGAGCAAAGGCCTTCTCTTCATTCTTCTCTGATAGCATGTTAGTTGGGCACAGGGTATTGCCCTCTTTCTCATTGGAACCAGTGGTGTGAATAGCAAACAGAGCTTTTGCCAGGAAGTTGTCTTCCAGAGCACATAAATCAGCTCTTACCAGCAAAAAAACAAAAACAAAAACAAAAACACATACTCAGACAAAGCAGGACAAAATAGAACAAAACCTTTTCTGCCTCAGGAGTTATGATGTGAATGAACCAAACCACATTAGCTACTTTTGGCAAGCTGGATGTTGGAAAATGAATTGGCAGATTCAAGGCATGGTCTTATTTTACAGTTCCTAGTAACCATCCAATGAAATCCGTATGATCATTCCAGTTCTAAGCAGAAGGGCAACTGAGAAAGCGGACTGCTAGCCAAAGTCTAACCAACATGCACTGAAAATCAGGGCTTAATCTGAGCTAAGGTTCAGGCACTGAACTTCTTTTCTTAAGCAGAAGGCAAGTCTTAGGAATGTATACAAAGAGTTTTTTTGAGCATGTGCAGCTTCATTGCTCTTGCTGTTGTGGAATAATATTCAGCCCGTGAATAACTGGGATTAGAGAAAAGGGGTACAACACCACTGGGAAAAACTGTTGAGCAGAATAAAATATCTTACTGACTTTATTAGAGAAGGGGCTGATATTGCTCTCCTTGATTGATAAGTCTTCCTAAAGAAGCATCCACACCACAAAGAAAACTGTAAATAACTTTGAGTACTATGAATATTTTACCAATTCCATATTGATAGAGGCATTAAAGCTACTAACATGAGTTTGTCGTTGTTCAGTCGTTCAGTCGTGTCCGACTCTTCGTGACCCCATGGACCAGAGCACGCCAGGCACGCCTATCCTTCACTGCCTCTCGCAGTTTGGCCAAACTCATGTTAGTAGCTCCGAGAACACTGTCCAACAATCTCATCCTCTGTCATCCCCTTCTCCTTGTGCCCTCCATCTTTCCCAACATCAGGGTCTTTTCCAGGGAGTCTTGTCTTCTCATGAGGTGGCCAAAGTACTGGAGCCTCAACTTCAGGATCTGTCCTTCTAGTGAGCACTCAGGGCTGATTTCTTTAAGAATGGATAGGTTTGATCTTCTTGCAGTCCATGGGACTCTCAAGAGTCTCCTCCAGCACCATAATTCAAAAGCATCAATTCTTCGGCGATCAGCCTTCTTTATGGTCCAGCTCTCACTTCCGTACATTATTACTGGGAAAACCATAGCTTTAACTATACGGACCTTTGTTGGCAAGGTGATGTCTTTGCTTTTTAAGATGCTGTCAAGGTTTGTCATTGCTTTTCTCCCAAGAAGCAGGCGTCCTCTAATTTCGTGACTACTGTCACCATCTGCAGTGATCATGGAACCCAAGAAAGTGAAATCTCTTACTGCCTCCATTTCTTCCCCTTCTATTTGGCAGGAGGTGATGGGACCAGTGGCCATGATCTTAGTTTTTTTGATGTTGAGCTTCAGACCATATTTTGCGCTCTCCTCTTTCACCCTCATTAAAAGGTTCTTTAATTCTTTTAATTCCTCCTCACTTTCTGCCATCAAGGTTGTATCATCAGCATATCTGAGGTTGTTTATATTATTTTTTAAATAGGATTGCAGCCTAAAACAAATACAGTGGTACCTCGGGTTAAGAACTTAATTTGTTCTGGAGGTCCGTTCTTAACCTGAAACTGTTCTTAACCTGAGGTACCACTTTAGCTAATGGGGCCTCCCACTGCTGGTGCACGATTTCTGTTCTCATCCTGAAGCAAAGATCTTAACCCGAGGTACTATTTCTGGGTTAGTGGAGTCTGTAACCTGAAGCATCTGTAACCTGAAGCGTCTGTAACCCGAGGTACCACTGTAATCCAGAAAAGTGAATAGATATCTTGGTTCCATAACAAGACAACAATAGCAAAATAATCTCTCTGAACAGCTTCATAAATGAGGCTTCAATTTTTTTTCTAAAACAAGACTGCAGATACAGGCTGTGGCAGGGTGGGCCTTTTCTAGGCAGCTTGTCGCCTTAGCAGTTGTCTAAGAGAGGAGTCGGGTGCAATCTGGAAGTATTTCTAGACAGGCCACATCACTGGGAAGCCAAACAGGCTGCCGAGGGATGTGGCCATGTCGGAGACACTCTTCCGACCCCCTCAGTTCTGCATTTGGGAGTGGCACACCACCAGCGACCAGAAAATTCCTGGATCCCAGTCCCACTCACTTCAATAGTTACCAACAAAATCAAGCCAATACTTAAAGCAAAGGATGGGTTCTGTTTGTTTATCCTTCCTTCTGAGAACATACTATTTTGGGACAACTAATATCTTACAGGGTTTGGGTGGAAAAAAGCATTTGTGTCCTTACGCTCCCTCTCTTACACAGGCAAGCTGCGGAATAGCTTAGCCACTTCTAATAGCCAATTGAAAGTGAACCTACAAAACCCATCACCACGAAGGGTACTGCTTAAAAACTTGTTTGTAACGATTTAGGCAGAAACACCATCCAGAGGTATTTCCTCGAGAAAATACCAGATGTTGTTTCTATATGACTAGGTACACGCCATACATTTAAATGATATTCTCTCCCCCACCCCCCACCCCAAGAAAAACCCTGTGGATTGTAGTGAAAGGTATGGTGTTTGTATCAAGGGCAAAGCAACATGCCAAGTATTTATGCACAAATATACTCTTTAAAACTAGGAAACTTGGCAGCTTCCAGAACTGCCAAACTCTCTGGGCCCAATTCTGCATTCCCGTTGCAAATTAAACTATTAACAAAAGGTTAAGCACAGTATTTCATTGCAGTGTTTTTGTTTTCATTCGGCATTTTGGACAAGGGATAATCTGGGTTCAGTGACCCTAAAACCTCAATATTACGCAAGCAAGTTTGGACTTTAAGCCAGAAACTTGGTGTAACCATTGAACTTTTAACCTAAATAGTCGGTGAAGAATTGCTGGCTGGCAGGAGTCCCGCCTGATAGATTTCGGCTTGCTTTGTGTGTATATTTTTAAGAAGCGTCCAACAAAAATGCCTGATTTTGCTGAGCAAGTCAGTTTGCTGCGCAGCAAATTATGGCTGCAAGCACATTCACTTGGGAGTGAGCCCTATTGAATTCGGTGGACTTATTTCCAAGTAAACATGTGCAGGATTAGCCTGCATAGCTCTTTTTTCTAAGGCCAACTGGCATCCTTCAATTTGCTCCCGTGTATCTACCAGACTGGACTGAAAATGTAGATAAGAGTTTTGGCCCTCCACCCTTGTGGATTAGCAAAGGACTTGCTGGTACAACAGGCTATATTTACAGTCTCCCCATAAAGTACCCTCCTTGGCTTCTGCCCCTTTCCATCAGGTTTTGCTGATTTTCCCTCTAATATCTAATCTGTAATGGCACCTTAGATCAACATTTCCTCCCTAATTGAGGTTCCAAAAAGAAACTGCCAATTCATTCTTCCTGAACTGAAGTTCGTTACCACACAAGTTGGTTTCCACACCTTTTTCTGTGTAGTTTTAATCTATGATCATCTTCGAGGGATTATTTTCAATCATGTGTTTGTTTTCCATTGTTGTATTTTACTGTGCTGAAATACAGAGCCCTGAGCTCACTGTTTATAAACAGTTTAGCATGGAAAGTTCCCATTAATTATTATTTTTTGAAGGAATCACTATTGTATAGTTGAATAGCCTGCAACAAGCTAAAAGGACACCAACTATTGAGGCAGCTTCTATAAAGTCTGCCTTTGACAGCAAAGGCTTCTGCTAGCTCTCTCAGCTTCTATGAATATAATACAGAATATACAAGGCTGCATAGACACTAGCCCTTTAAAGCATATTCAAAGCACATTCTTTCTCACAAAGAATTCTGGGCACTATAGTTTACCCCTCACAGAGTTGTAATTCCCAGCAACCCCTAACAAACTTTATCTGTAAGCCGCCTTGAGTCCCATCAGCGAAAAAGGCAGACTATAATTAAATCTCTAACAATATAACAACAAATTACAGTGCCCAGAATTCTATGAAGGGTGTGTGTGTTTCAAATGTCCTTCAAAGGTATAGTGTGTACGCTGCCCAAATCATCTAACCAGTTTCCAATCCAATATCCACTTAATAAATCCCAAAGCATTTCCTGAACGCTTGCTTTTGAGTGTGGTCCTGTATGAGTTTTGCCAGAATATGATGCCCCATTCTAAATCTAAGAAGCTGTTTTGTTAAAGGGATGTGGGGTAGAGCAAACGATTAACAGGACAAAGGAGCCCTAAGGCTGCTTCAAAGCCCTCCTAGTCAAGGAGCCCTGACATTTCCATTTAATATCAGGGAAGCCAACCTTGGCGACACTTGGCAATGACATCTCTCCAAAGCTTTAAAATGATTGCCCCTGCCCAAAGCAAACAATTTGTCCAAATCAGGACAAGTGTCTCAAAGGAATGAGGTTGAGCTCAACTTACTAAATTGTTTGAACAGCAAAACCATTAATCATGGGGGACTGGAGCGGAGGGCAACGAGGGAAGATTGGTTTTCTGAACTGCTGGGCTCTGTGGGGATATTACAGCCAGGCTTCTTGTTGTCCCTCCCTGGTGTGGAAGGAAAGCCAATGGGTCAGCTACCCTGTAGTACAAATCAGGAAATGATCTCATGCCTTTGCAATCAGATCTTCAAATATTTAGGCTAAGGAGGTCGCAATGGGAATGCTCTCCATTTTCTTATCAGTAAACAAAAGACCTTTAGATTAATGCTGAGTGAGGAAACATTTTCCCCCTAAATCTCTAGGGTTCACAGATAGCATGTAATGAGTGTGTGTGTGTGTGTGTACACACATATACCCCCCACATATAGCTCTTTCTGCTGCTGGTTTTCCTTAATAGCAACCAAGCTTTATGTCAAAGAGGCTTGGCAAGTCTACAGCAAATTGTTTATACTCCTGTGCCCTTTGGAAGTGAATAGTAAGGCTGGGCGATATCAGCTTTTCAACATCACAGTTTGGCAATACACTGCCACTCAAGAGTGGTGGCAGTTTTACCAGCGATATAGCGCTGAGTGATACCAACATAGCAGTCTGCTCCTCATACCGGTCCGGGGTGATATATTGATATATTGCCCAGGCCTAGTGAATAGTAGTAGAATAGCATGAACAGCTATCACAATGGTGCTCACATTTCCATCAGCATTAAAAATACTCCATAGCTTGTGTTGCTGTCACAAGCCCTAATCACCCATTATTCACGTGTAGGGCATAAGCATGCAGACTGGGGAATGGTTATTGGAACCTAAATATTTTTGTGTCCTAACTGCCTGGAGCTCTTAGTTTTGATCAGGAGCTCACGCAACCACGTAACAGATAAGGAGAGCACTAGAGAATGGGGAGGCAGAACATGATCCAAGCAGTAGCCCTGCAAAAGCCTTCTGGTTACTCAAGCTAGTTAGCACATGGCCATGTGTGGTACAGAGGGAGACACAATCCCTACAAAGCACAATGTGTTGTTGGGAAGGGTTGTAGCACAGCAGTAGGGCATCTGTTTTGCATACAAGAGGTGTGGGGATAGCCAGCAGATGGGACGACCAGTAATCCCGGAGTTCCTGCTCCCACTGCGTCGTGAAAGGGTACGCTGGCTATGATCTGTAGGTAGTTGTCGTGAGTTCTGAAGGTTACTGAAGGTTTCCGAAGGTTTTCTGCAGGTATCTGAAGGTTCCGGAGGTCTCCGGAGAGAAAGATAGGCTAAGCTAGGTAGTGGCCAAAACTTAGAAGGCCAAATAAAAGCTTTTTAAGTAAAATAAATAAAAACTAAGAGACTGCAGTCAATGGTGAAGAAGCTCTCAACTGCTCTGTGCGGCTGGTTTTGCTTTCGGTTTCTTTCTGGCTTGTCTCGCACGTACTCCACACACGCTACAGAGAGCGGAGGCTATTTATTAAGAAATCAAACATCGTCACAACATTTACAAGAACCAATCACAACCTTGTATCTATGCTAGTTTCTGGGCGGGAAACTATCAACTGACCGTTACATTGGCTAAATTGGCGCGCTTCGCCCAAACGCGGAGGGATCCATGCAGCAAACTCTCTGCTGGATCCTTTGCCCTTCCTTCCTAACGCGGAAGGTTACCTTAAAGTAAACATAAACAAACAGGTGCAGGAGCACCTTAAAAACGTATTCCCACAAGGAGGTCCATTGTTTGATCCCCAGCTTCTCCAGTTAGGGCGAGAGAGCCATAGAATTATGCTCTGCCTGGAGAAGAAAAGACAGAGGGGGGATACAATAATCACCCTTCAAATACCTGAAGGTCTGTCACATGGAAGATGGGAAAGGCTTGTTTCCTGCTGTGTAAGAAGGTAGGACCCAAACCAGGATTCAAATTACAAGAATAATCTGACTAAACATTAGGAAGAACTGCACAACTATGGAGTGGACTGCCTTAGGTGGTGATGGACTCTCCTTCACTGTAAGCTTTTTTAAACAGAGGTTAGATGTCTGTCTGTCAGAGATTTTAAGCTGTATTACAGCATGTTGGACCAGATGACCCTTTGGGTCTCTTCCAACTCTATAATTCTATGATTCTGTGATAGATGGATCAATTGGTAATCTGCTGATCTGACTCAGTAGAAGGCAGCTCCCTATGTTGCTGCAAGAGGAGCTATTGAACTTGGTCATGGGGAGGCAAACTCAGTAGTATTCTTGCAGCCCCAGACTTACTGCAATGAAAATTCCTGATTGTCATACATGGAATTGGCATTTCTTTCAACAGATTTTAGAACCTAACTCTTTATTTTTTTAAAAAAAATGTTCTGGTGTTGTAATCTGTTCTTCTGAATATTTTCTTACACAAGTTGCATGTATGTTATTAAAACTAATGATAATAGTATTGCCACGAGAATGTAACAAATACTGGAAATCACCAAATGGAGATGAATTCTCAAAAAAGGTGTGCCTAAAACAACAACAACAACAACAACAACAACAACAAACAACAACAACAATATAAGGTTGCTCTTGGTGACTTTAATATGCTAAGCATCAACACCCAGAATCTGACCTTGGCAAATTATTATTGCCCATTAAAGGAGATGGTCAGAAAAATTGTCATCATTCTTTCTTACTGATATATGTAGGTACTATGTTTTGTGCATATTAGGCATATTAGGAAACATAGCTGACAAAGAAAATGGAAAGTAGTGGTGTTGTGATGGACATTGCATATGGCAATCCAATGAATCACTTAGAAGCGTCTACACAGCTGGTATTGGCTGTAGTTTAACAGAGATGGCAAAACATTTATGATTTTCTTTTCTTTTTTTAGTCACATAGGGCTTTCCACATCTAGGCAGCCAAGAACTCCACATTGCTAAGAAATTAGCAGAGCATCACAGATAACAGCCAATTTCAAAATAAGGCCCATTTCCAGTTTTCCCAAAATCTATTCCAGGCCCACCTCAATTCAGTCATCCCCGTATAAAATAGCTAAACAAGAAAGGGACATTGGAATGCATCAAATAAAGGCTGATAATGTGTCTCCCAATCTGTGACCTCGGAACACTTTTTCAGGTCCAGAACCTGGAAACCAGATGTGTCCAGCGTTGATGTGGAACACCCAATGACTGCAGCAAAGAGGGTACCACCCTTCCCAGCTGCGATGTCCAAGAACAGTACATTTGGCAGAGACCTTAATGAGCCTGCTGAATGGAAGACAAGGGATAGAAATGATTTTCCACTTAAGTGGCACTTACCTCCCCAAATATTCAACAGTTTATATAACAAGACAGATTGATTCAACAGAAATGGTATGCAAAAAGAAGCTGCAAAGATCCAGTGAGCCACTTCCCCTGCTTTCATGTCTTTCTCTTTTCTACATTATACCATGGAAGAAGCTAAAGCTGTCTCCCAAAAGACTATCTACAACCACCGCTGCACAGCAAATTCTGCTCAGATCCAGACCAGAGGAGGACTATTATGGGTCTTTTTACAGGAGTCGAATGACAGATTAAACACACACTTTCCACTTCCATGTTGTTCTGGTTTAGTAACCAAGTTAAATTAGCAGAGCTTAGCTTGAACCAGGGCTTTGAGGGCTCAGCCCTAGAAGCTATTTTCAGTCCCGGTACTCTTCCCCCTGGAACAGAGGACCAATCAAAATAATGCATTTGATCCAAGCGTTCGCAAGATGCATTTTTTGTCTCACCACTGAGTAGCTACTGCCTGTTCAAAAGTAATTTGGGGAATTCAAGGCAGAGCATTCCAGTCTGTGCAGAGCATTTAAATATATATTCACTGTATTGGTGTCTGATGTCGTACTCAGAGCCTTTCCACAGTACAGTACTCATAACCAGGCTGGTAGGCGAGTGTTCATAAGATCACAATGGTTCTGAGCAGGACTTCCTATATTCCACTTCAGATATATTCTGACACCTCTGCAGCAGGCTCTATCGCCAGCCCTCTTTAAGCCTAACATCTCGTGTCCCACCAACAGTACAAATGTTCAGAATTCCTAACTATTTCCTGTGTTTCAAGATTAGCATCCCAAAGATGTCCTGTTTATATTTTGGAGGTATGGTGGAAATAAACACTATGAAGTCAGGATATTCCATCAGCAGGACTAAAATACTGGACAAACTCTTATTTTATTTTATTTTTGCCTTCGTACTCTCCTCTGCTTAACATTTTCACTTCTACAACCCCTTTAATAGAGTATGATCAATAACCCTGTGCCTCTGCGTGAAGAAAATGGTTAATGTTCCCCTTTTTTACTGTCCCAGTTCCAAGTGTGAAAGAACCCCCTTGGCTGTGCACAATCACCCTTTCCCCTCGCAATGAGCTAAATTATTTGCTTTGGGGTTTGCAATTTTGCCGGTTGCCACCTTTCAGGATCAGCCGTATCTATGAAAACCTAGAGAGAACTTTGTAATGAAAAAATAGACTACTCTATATGTCAGAACTTCCATACAGCAACATAATTAAAACTGTTCCAAACGGTAGGTTTTATCACAAGGTATGCCACGCACATGTAGCAATTTACTGTGCAGTAGAGGCTCCAGTACTTTGGCCACCTCATGAGAAGAGAAGACTCCCTAGAAAAGACCCTGATGTTGGGAAAGATGGAGGGCACAAGAAGAAGGGGACGACAGAGGATGAGATGGTTGGACAGTGTTCTCGAAGCTACTAACATGAGTCTGGCCAAACCGCGAGAGGCAGTGAAGGATAGGCGTGCCTGGCGTGCTCTGGTCCATGGGGTCACGAAGAGTCAGACACGACTGAATGACTGAACAACAACAACAACAAGAGATTATTTTCTACATACTCTATCACCATAAACGTTTTCATGTATCT
This sequence comes from Lacerta agilis, assembly GCF_009819535.1. Taxonomy (NCBI): domain Eukaryota; kingdom Metazoa; phylum Chordata; class Lepidosauria; order Squamata; family Lacertidae; genus Lacerta; species Lacerta agilis. The sequence continues at coordinate 83,855,569 of NC_046314.1, read as the reverse complement.
GCACTGGAACAGAGGGAATTGCCCAACTGGGTACAGTAGCTCTTCACAAGTATGATCTACCTTCAGGGTAATTTAAAATAGCTTACATATATATATAACAAAGGTGATGAGTAGACTAAATTTTTAAGACTAAATAGCCACTGGATGCTAACAGTTATCCTATTCAGCTATGATTGATGTGGCTACTATAATCAACATGGGAGGGGGGGGTAGGATCACAAAGCCCCAACCCTCTACAGACTGATCATTCCTTTGTGCATACAGTTTCTCTCTGTGTGCGTACCAGGTGTATCTACACAGGCTTTGTATGTTGCAAGTGGTATTCTATATTTTGCATGGAGAGCACCTAAGTGCACATAATTTGCAAAGACTGGGTCTGTGCATAAATAAACCATCACAGTAAGGAATTCGGGAACAGGGCCTTCCGGCTCTTCTCTCCTTCCATGCATCACCTGCAACACCCACACATTAAGAATACTTGACAAAGGGGTAAAGGTAAAGGTACCCCTGACCGTTAGGTCCAGTCATGGATGACTCTGGGGTTGCAGCGCTCATCTCGCTCTGTAGCCGAGGGAGCCGGAGTTTGTCCGCAGACAGCTTCCAGGTCATGTGGCCAGCATGACTAAGCCGCTTCTGGCAAACCAGAGCAGCGCACAGAAACGCTGTTTACCTTCCCGCCAGAGCAGTACCTATTTATCTACTTGCACTTTGACATGCTTTCGAACTGCTATGTGGGCAGGAGCTGGGACCAAACAACGGGAGCTCACCCCGTCGTGGGGATTCAAACCGCCGACCTTCTGATTGGCAAGCCCTAGGGCATTTTTAACTGGTTTAATCATCCCAAGCTAGGTGCCAGTCAATTCACTCATACTGAGGGCCAGTTGTGAAGCTTCTGGCTCTTGCCATATCAATCACTTCTCATAGTTCTTATGATGAAACTGGGCATATAGAGCCAACTAAATGCTGACTAAAAGGGGTGTTTAGATCTCCAGTGCTCTTAAGATGAAATGACCTTTCTGAAGAATTCAGGTATAAAGCTCTGGTTTTTCAACAGCTATAATGAGGCTTTTGGCTTTCGGTTAAAATATGCCGTTCCCCAACCTGAGGTTTCAGGAACTGGCAGACTACAAATAATATACACTTAAATATATAATATTGCATGATCTGCACACACAAAAGGGGGGGGGGGGACTTGTGGCTCTGTGAGGAGGATGCAGGTTCTCTTCTTAGGACTGTTAAACTACAGTTCCCAGAATGCTTTTGGAGAAGCCACAGCTGCCTACAGTGATATGATACTGTTTTAAATGTAGCTGGGGCCCAAGTGTTTGCAGTGAATGGCAGCAGAGGAATCTCTGCCGTGCTGCCCAGGGCTGGGTTTTCTCAGTCTGTCATTTAAACAGCACGTGCTGTGTTCAGAGTAAAAAAGATACTGCAATGCAAACGCTCTCTGTCTATGGGAAAATGTCACTTACACTTGACCTAAACCATGTGCACACTTCAGTATCTAGAAGGATGCTTCATAAGTGCCTGCTGTCATGCCACAGATGTTTGTGATTAATGCAAAGCATGTATGTTGCACTTCAGGTCTCACAATCCTTACTGTGATTCGCTTGACAGCTGTTAATAATCAGCATCTGTCAGATGCTTTAACAAGAATGGCCATGAAGAGAACGAAAATATAAAATGAGGGTACCTCCCCTCTATGCTTAAAACCCATGCCTTCCACCCAGGGAATCCTGGGGAAATGTAGCTTGGGGGCAGGCTGATAATTCTGTTGGAAATCCCTGGCCATCTGAACAATCTACTAATACAAAAGATTCCTAGGAAGAAACCATGACATGCAAGTCGGTATATAGGTTAAAACTTCAATCATCAGGTTTACAGCAGTTATTCTGTAAATGTGTTTCAGGGGATAGACATTCCCGGACTCTAACTCCCATCAGCCCTAGCCAAAATAGTCAATGGTCAGGGAGAATGGGATTGGTAGTTCAGCAACACCTGGAGGGTCAATGGTTTCCCCAATCAGAAAAAGGTGTTGTCTAGGAAATTGGCTTGTCTGATCTCCAGACAGACCCCATCTGGCCTACCACTTGATTTTTACAAACACAAAATTATTTCCTATGAACCGCTATAACAAAGCCCAAATTAAACACACACAAAATGAAGGTGGGGGAATATTTTATGTGGAAAAACTGCAAGCGGAGACACCATTTATAGTAATTCATGCAACTAAAGAGCACCATTTTTTATTAAAAAAAATAAAAAATACACAGCGAACCGGACGTGAAATAACTGGTTAACAGCTCCCTAATCACAAAGAGTTTCCTCTGCTACACATTTTTCCTATTTACCCAATGACTTCTGGTTTTCATCTAGCTTGCCTAATGGAAGCTTGGGGTGGGGAAGAGAGCTGGGCCAAACTCATCCAGCAGATGCACAGCACTGAGACCTCAAAACACACACCAGCCTGCTTTCTGGAACACCTGGAGAAAAGACATTGCAGCGGATCCCTTGTCCCCACATGCCAAGCACTTTGGAGATACTACAATAGCAAACATATTCCAGCTGCCCTGAGCAAATGCCAGGGAAGGATTCTGTGCTGTCAAAGGAGAGAAACATTGATGGAGGTTCCTAATAAGATGAGGTTGAAATAACAAAGCTTGAATAACTTTTCTTGTGACTTTTGTTATGCAGAAAAAAAAATGTTAAAATTTTGACCTTCCCGGATTAGGAGGTATTTTCATAAATAGAATCAAAAGATAACACATATACAGAAGCTACGGCTGAGATGTTGAGGGGAGGGAGTTGAATGCTAGTCCATGAAATAAAGTAGAATGTTAAGCACGGTGGTGGGAAAACTGCTCCATGCCCCAAGCTTAGACAACGAAGTGTGACAATTAGGCATGGTGCATCTCCTCAGACCACATAATCGTGGCACACACCACTTGAGAAAGGGTGGCATCCAAGCCCATGTTTTCCATGTCACGGCAAAATGAGGACTTCAGGAAGGATCAGTTAGTGGTAGGAGACACTTGCCTCTTACTCTAATGGCTGGTTTTCTTTGTAAGGTTGCAGATGCTGCCCCAGGCCCTATCCCCAGACAGACCTCAGTCTCAGAAGCCATCCCAGGTAGGCTTCATGGGTGGAGGACAAGTTAAGCACCTTTCCCTCTTTCCCAACAATCCTCTCGCAGATAGCAAGGTAACATAAGCTCCACCTCCACTGTCAGAGGCAGTGAATACCAGCTGCTGGGGATCTAAAGTGGGGAGGGGGTTGTTGCATTTAGGTTCAGCTTGTGGGCTTCAAAGTGACATCTGGTTGTGACAGCAGGGTGTTGGGTTAGGTGAGGCTTTGGTTTGATGCAGCAAGGCTCTTCTTAACCTCTAGTTTGGCCCTCGGAGAGGTCAAGTTGGGAAAGTGGGCACAGCTTCCTGGTAGCCTCACAGTTTCCATAATTGGTGAAGCACCTCTGAGAACATCCACAGATAAGCAAATATTATAGTGCAGCACTGAGGGAAACCATCAACATCTTCAGGGAAACTCTCCTCCACCTTCTAAATCACCTCATTGCTGGCTCATGCACAGTGGAGATGGCAGTGGCATCAGCTGCTGGTGGTCTTGAGAACACCCAGATGTTCTGTCACTCAAAGGACCCCCTCAGAAGCCTTTGTTCGGAGGAAGGAGATGAAAATGTAGATAAATTTATTTTTCTACATTTAATTATTCCTGCCAGAGTGAAGAAGAATTGGAACTGGTAAGCTCAGAGCTTCCTCCCAACTCCTGGGAGTTGCCATAATTAAAGCAATCTGCATTTAAATTTGGCTTGCAGCAGTCTGCCATTTAAGAGTCGAAACATATTTTGGGATGGAACATTCTTTCATGGGGCGCAGGGCTCGGTTTTTGCAAACGGAGCCTGGGTAATAACCGAAAATAATAATCATTAGCTTTGTTTGTGCCACACTAAAAGAAAGAGAGCAGGAAAGGTCATCATGATGCAAGGCCTCCAGAGGTGGGTGGAGCAGCAGGCTCATTTAGAGAAAATGTGCAATTTCTCTGCACACAGGCCCTGTACACCCTTCCACCCCATGAGAGCACAACCAAGCAATTCTACCTCAGAAATGTCAGGGCTTTAGAAGAAGGCCCCGCTCTCAAACATACACACACAAACCATTGCCAGAAAGGCTTGGCAGATGTACCAATACACATCTTCCTATCAGAGACGTCAACAAATCCACTCAGCCTGCTCAGATCTGCTGCCCAGGTGCTCACTGTCAACAGGCAACTTTAAAAACCATAGGAAGGGAGTCCAGAGATCTTGGATCGATCTTGGATCTTGGACTGGACTGGACAGCCCTTCAGTTAGACGGCTTTCTTTTGTAAAATAGGACAAATAGCCACCCTGTGTTATTCCTCTGTGCTGTTCAAACAGCTTCCAATTTCTGACCTGAGCAATTAAAGCTATCTATGAGTAATTGTGGCAGAATAGCTTTTCAAAATGTCCATTGTACTAAGTTTGGATGTTATTACAGATAAATCCACTGGGATTGAAACATAATATTTAAGGCAAAACAACATGAATCTGAGACGTAAATCCTGCCCTCAGATTCCCCTTTGGTCAGGAAGACACAAGCCATAATGTAATTCTTCACTGTCTATACAGAGCACATGGATTTTGTCTCAGCAAGTTCTGGAAGAGCCCTGGTTTATCCTCATGTGCAGAACAGAAGCAAGCCTCACAGCTGTCTAAATAGGTATCTGTTGTTAGCATTCTTTCCTTTGTTTTACTGTGGGATAAACTGCAGAGGAAAATCACTAGCAGAACCCCAGGTTAACAGCAGGATTAATATGACTCTTGCACAGGTAATGGCTAAACACAAGCAAATACAGGGTGCTTTTCTCATTTATGTCGCATTGTTCTGGAACAGCCACAGTTGTAAAGTAGTCCAGCGTCACCAATTCTGGTGGAACAGCCACTATTTGATTGCATTTCTACTGCCACAAATCAGCATGTTGTACAAACACAGGAGGAATGAAACTGGGCATAAGAAAGGCCTTCGGGCAAAATGCTGAATGCCAAGATAGAGTAGCAACCTGTTCATGTGTCCACTTGTTTATATTGGTTCCAAAACTAAAGATCCTGGTTCTCAGGGGAAATCTTTCCAACCCATGAACTGAATTGCTCGTTGTCTGCAGAGCTCACTACTAGCAGCCCAAGCTACACTTTACATACAAGGGTGTGTGATGAAACCCCAATGGCTCTTGAAAACGGTGCAGTTAACCCTTTTCTGCTTCTGGTCATTTTCATTACCTCTCATTGAAAACTCCTAACAGAAAATCAGATAAAAAGGAAGTCTGAAGTATAATCACAGTTAAATGAACACCATTAAAATTAAAAATAGGATATAGTTCTGTTGTGAGATACACACAGTGTCAGAAGGTAGGCAAGGGGTATGTCCAAGGGACTAGACCTCAAGAAGAATATTTGTGTTGAAGGTACATCTGGAGGGTTGGGGAGTTACAGGGCAAGGGGCTAGACCTGCCCACCACGTTCCTCCAAATATCTGCTTGGCACTCATTGGAAAGAATTATCTGCCCGTACAAGGAAGGCCCCTGATTGGCCAGGCATGTGTTGGGAGAGCACAGCAGCAATGAATAACAACAGCAGTAGGCAGAGCAACCCATGCGGCCCCATCCACACATTCTTTCAAGACATGGAAGGGTTTGTGTGTATGCACGCACACACACACACACACACACACCACACAAATAGCAACATTTTGGACTATTTACTCTAATCCAAAGTAATTTTGTCTTGAGTCATTGCTGCATATCAAATCCTCCCTAACAAACAGAGAGATAGATTTTTAAGCATGGAAACAACAACACTAAACCATGAGTCTCATCATTGCAAAGCACAGTGACATGTTGCAACGGCTGAAGCCATTCTCATCTCTGCATGCCATACCATGGGCAGTTGCACATTCCAGTTTGATGCTATTCGTGCTTCGTTTGACTTTGGCTTCTGCAGCTTACAGGAACGCCTAATAGCTGGGGACAGAGCTGGGAGTTGTCCATATGTGGAAAAATCTGCCAGTGGGCTAGCCATTGGTCACCACATTGAACATGCTTGTCAAAGGTTTGCCTAGCAGCAGCAACTGGATCGTCCTTTGTATACCAATTATCACCCTACTAGTCAGAGCCTGATAACCAACAATAAAAGTGCCTATGCACTACCACATTCTTCTCTTACTCAGAAACGAAGCTCGGACAGCATATCAGATGTACATTGACCCTAAATATACTCTCTTGTACTCTCTCTGTGGGGCTCAGTTACAGCAGTTGCTTGGCTCTGAAGGATTAATTTGCCTTTGAACCCAACCTCGCCCATTGTGATCACATTACCATAGCAACACTTTCCTGCAACACCCCAAACATGACCCACCCAAAGTGATGCCATATTCCACTTGTTCCAGACACAGACACAGGCAAGCAAATCCATGTAGCTAGGAGCAGATTATTAGCCAAAACAGTTCACAACCACTATGGTGGTATGTTGCAATATTAGCATTAAAAATAACGTGGTCACAACTCGCACCAAATGAAACCCTCATCTCCAGGAATCTGGCTCTGAAACACAAGGAGTGGAAGGCATCCAGCTTCAGGAAAGTGTGGTATATCTATTTACCGCTGAAACTAGTTCCTAAAAGACAAGAGCGTGTGCTCTTGTGAGCCACTTCCCTTCCCCTGAGAAATGGGTATTGCATTAGAACAGTTAAGAAAGAAAAATGAAGACTTCCCATTTATGCATTATTATTTAACAACAACAAGGTTACCACTAGGAAATTTTTAAGGAGGGTTTCCTTACAATGTTAATTTTTAAATCACCCCTGTGCTGCAACCACATGAACTATTCTCAAAGTTGAAACCTGTATGTCACACAGTGTCCATTTCCACATTGTTGCAGTTTAGTTCAGAAGCTCTGCTCATTGCTTCCCATGTCAACTTCTGTAGTCTTGATGACGGAATGCCTCACCCTTTTCTTTGGCCTAGGAAACTGGGAAATCATTAGGGCTGCTTAAAGCGATTGGAGCTTCCCACGATGACTATGTGAAACAAAGCCACAGAGAAGCTTCTGTGCTTTCAGGTTGCCCCAGTAACACACTAGCTCAAGGCTGCAACATCACGAAAGCTCATACCAAGAACAAACTTAGTTGGTCTCTAAGGTGCTACTGGAAGGATTTTTTGATTTTTGATTTTGTTTTGACTATGGCAGACCAACACGGCTACCTACCTGTAACTAAATACATTTCTGACAGTCGTAGAAACCCCAACATATATCCACGGCAATACCCTGGTGCTACTTGTAGTTGCAGTATGAAAGAACAAGTGAATTGGGAGAAGTCAATGAGGCAGGAGAGCATCTGTTTACAAGGTGGTCACCATAACTGGAAAATATTCCAACCATGCAGGCAGCTCACAGCACACAATGCATGTGATCTATCAGGGAGGGCAGCCTATGTATGATAGCAGCATTATCTTGGGTAAATAAAAGAACATTTCTGGTGCTGGGCCCTTCAAAGAGATAAAAGGAGCCACTGGTCCTTTCCTGGCTCTGGCAGTGCCTGCATTACTCAAGCTATACCTCTGTAGCTTGGCTCCTCTCTCTGGTACTGGCTTTGCAAGGGTCTCTGTTTCAATTGCCCCCAGACATGCAGCAACGCCAGGTCTAACCACAGAAAGAAATGAAGGAAAACACAAATGGAAAACAGAGAGGGGTTAAAGAAACCACAGGTAAGAACACTGTACTTGGCGGTACAAATAACAAGGAAATGCAGCCTCGCAAGAAATGTTCCGGATTACCCAGAGTAATAAAGCTGCTCAATGAGGAAAACAGGGCACTGCTAGAAAATGGGGAGCTTACAGTTTCTCCATTATTAAACACAGGGCAAACTCTGTTCTTTGTAACCATATAAAGTCAAACTGAATTGCTCATCCAGCCAGGCATTTAAATATATGCATTTGCATGACTTCACTTTATAAAAATTGACTAAAGAAAGCATATAGAACTGATACAACAACACAAACACAACTACTACTACTACTCTGGTTTGGAGCATCAAATTATTGTCACAACAAAAGCTTCACGGTTTCAAATGTGCAGGCAACAGCTTTGCCCTCTCCCCATCCACAGATCTGTGTAAACCTATTGCTTAGGGAAGCCCTGTTTAGGAAAGTTTTTAATGTCTGACATTTTAATGTATTTTTAATCTTTGTTGGAAGCCGCCCAGAGTGGCTAGGGAAACCCAGCCAGGTGGGCGGGGTACAAACAAATTATATATTATTATTATTTATTATGGAGTTGGAGCAACACAGATTCAAAACCCCCAGCAACGGCTGCATCACATCAGACCCGTAATTCTGCCCAGCATAGTGTGTAAGACAACACTGTTTCACATTATCACACAGTGACCAGGTGTGCCACAAGTCTCCACTAAACAACAAGCAGTCATCCTCATTCAGGAACCCCACCCTGGTTTTCATAGCCCTCGCCATGAAAACCGCTACCACGTGGGTAATCCGTGGGTCAGCGTCCACCAGCAGAAACTTTACTTGGTCCTCAGAATTGACTAATGACTTGGGAATAGTTTGTAAGATCGCATGCCTGAAGGCCGAGTAAATGGGACAGTACAACAAGTAATGCGTGAGGTCCTCTTTGGTTCTCATGTGGCAAGGACATAAACGGTGCTCTACCGGGATTTTTGCATATCTGCCTGACAGATAGGCCGTAGGGATAGTTTGAAAACGGGCCATGGTGAAAGCTCTCTGAAGTGTGGGATCGGTGATATTCGCCAAGTAATTGGCGCAGGTTTTAACTGATTTCAGTCGGGGAAACCAGTGGGAGGACCCTGGGTTCTGTATTTTTGTGATGTCTAACAGGGCGTCTCTCTCCAGGATCCATTCCCGAACTTTGTCCGGGCTCCACAATTTGAGTGTATTAAACTCCGGTAGGGTGTATCTAACCAGGATATCAGATAGGTTTTGACGCCAAGTGGTGTTCTTTTGAAGAGAAACAAAGGCTTGTTTGGCCAGTAAGGTGTTCGAGGTATTTGCAAGGTTGATGTAAAAACGTAAGAATCTCAAGTGGGCCCTGGCAGACACAGAAGGTAATCCTACCTCCACTCTCAAGTAAGCTGCCGGAGTTCCTTGAGGAAGGCCTAGGATCCTCTTGAGATAGTAATTTTGCAAGATTTCCCATCGCTCTCCTAACCTGTTGAATCCTTTTTCCTGTATGGGGGGTGTTGGGTTTCATTTTTTGCCTCTTTGTTTTTTGTTTGGTCTGGATTTGTCCCCTTTGCTGCGACAGCGCGGCACAGGCTTTTAAAATCTTAAACCTATTTTAATAATTTTATTGTTTACTTTTTAACGGTGTTGTATGGTGTTTTGTGTAAAGGCATGGACCTCACAAACCTAATAAATGTTGTTGTTGTTGTTGTTGTAACAAGCAGTCATCATTTGAGGTGCATATCTAAAAACATAAGTCTCCACTGAACAACAAGCAGTCGTCATCTGACGTGCATATCTAAATCATAACATGTGAAAGGGTTTACAGAAATAGCACAAACAATATGAGAAAGCAGCAATCTGCTGAAAATATGGTTATGAGCTTGGGGAAGGGTGTCAGTCTGGATGGAGTCCCCTTCCAGAACCTGTGATCCCGTATCTGTGAGGGTAGAAAGTACAACAAGGGAAAGCTTGCCAAACCAATTCCTTTGTGAAGGTAATGGCTTTGGCTGGCTAGTTAAGTACCATGATTTATGAGTCCAAAGAGGTTGCCATAGAAATCAATGGGTGGGCCTTCTGTAGGGAGAAGAATGCTACCTAGAGCTATGTGTGAGTGAGATGAAAGGAAGCTGGAAACTGGAAACACAGAGACATGTTTTGCTCTGTGCTGGACTTTGGGCCCCCCCTGGAAACCCACAAAATGTATGGGAATGCCAATGCTGTGAGTCACTCCATCCTATGCTCAAGTTGTACATATGTGTAAATAAAACCATGTATCCTAAAGACACCACAGTCTCTGCTGACCTCCACTCAAAGGAAACTCAGCCCTGGGTAAATGCAGGAACCCCAGAGTCTTTCACTGCTCAGAGATGGGGTGGCGCACAACAACATGTTAGAAGCATGTATTTCTCAGCTAACTTTCACGTTATGGGATGTAGGTTGCAGTCACATGGCAGTTTACTCCATTCCCCCCAATGTTTCCCTACCCATTAATTTCTGCATTGTATATGAGCTTTCATATGATGTAAGTTGAGGCTCCCTACTGGAGCATCAACTTCAGGATCTGTCCTTCCAGTGAGCACTCAGGGCTTTTTTCTTTAAGGATGGATAAGTTTGATGGACTGCAAAAAGATCAGACTTATCCATCCATAAAGAAATCAGCCCCGAGTGCTCACTGGAAGGACAGATCCTGAAGTTGAGGCTCCAGTACTTTGGCCACCTCATGAGAAGAGAAAACTCCCTAGAAAAGACCCTGATGTTGGGAAAGATGGAGGGCACCAGGAGAAGGGGACGACAGAGGATGAGATGGTTGGACAGTGTTCTCAAAGCGACTAGCATGAGTTTGGCCAAACTGCGAGAGGCAGTGAAAGATAGGCGTGCCTGGCATGCTCTGGTCCATGGGGTCACGAAGAGTCGGACACGACTGAACGACTGAACAACAACATGATGTAAAAGTCACTTTTGGAAAACTAATGCAATGCAGTGCATGTTTAGCATGTAATTTTTTATTTATTTAGCCTTTCACATGACATAGGGAGCAAAAGGAAATGTAAAAGCAGAGAAGGACTAGTCAGTGCTTTTGCATGTTCACCTTTGACTCTGGCATCCAAGCAACAACCTTGTATGTAGGTGCTAACCACAGCATAAGACTCAACAGAAAACGATACATTTCACAGTAATCAGACAGACTGAAATGTAGACATTTAAGCAAGTGAAATAACATTTCCCCCCTTAAGCCACCATTTAAAAAAGAATGACAGAACTACTTAGGAATCTGAGCTGTTGGCTAGGACCAATAAACCTCTAGGCGATGTCCTCAAAGTTTACAGCTGGGCTCCCCAGAGTGGCCCCACCAGTTGCTGGGAGAGGGACATGCTTTTATCTAAGCACATATTCAGGCCTAATAAAAAGGAATCAGTAGATTTCATCAAACCCTGCTAGGATTCCACTGGATCAGCCTGTATCTTCAGAAGCATTTTGCTTCTTGAGGATCCTTCTCCCATCATCCTTAAAGCATCCAACGGGCTTAAGTGACCTCTATCCTCCCCACCCTTCTATTCCAAGACACACCTTAATTATGTGTACGTGACAGTAAAGAACAAAGCTTCATGGAAGCCGGGGTACCATCTTAGAAATCTAGGTCAAATTCTATGGCATATGAGGCAGTCGAGTAGACTGCATCTGGGCACCTACAGTGTGATTATCCCCTCAGTGCTGAGATTCTGTAACCTGCTCTCATATATTTCATGTCAAGAGAGCAGAAACCTAGTCTACACATGTAGTGAAGTCCAGAAGAGGTAAAATGGATTTGTACGGCTTCAGGATGTGGATGGGAGACGTTATTTTGCCACCTTGGAACATTTAATGCCCTCTAGCAGAGGAAAACAAACATAGCATAGGGGAAAAAATCCCTGCTAAGTAGCACAGCAGGGAGCAGGCTGAGCATGATCCTTTTCTCTCCAGGGTGCTTTTTTTTTTTAACTCGCAGGATGTTTTGTACATTGGAGAGCATCCCAAAACCAGCAACATGAATTGGTACAGTCCACTTGGATTCTACCACCACATTTTGTGGCACGTAGGGATCACACTGAATCCAGTTCAGAATGTGTGGTTGTGGGCTTGAGCTGCAAACAACTTCCTTCCTTTTTCTTTTTTCTTTTTTTGTGGGGGAGGGGGGAGAGACCATTGTTTACAGGGCATGCCAAAAAAATAATAATTGAAGTGTGTCAACAAAACAGAATGAAGTGAAGTGTAAGGGAGGGATGCATTAAAACCGAACAGTTGGAATCAGCAAGGCAGCAGGATGGGAGCACAGCATATTCTGGTATACCACCTGCATGCCTTCTCCTTTCTGTGTGTGGAGTGCACACCTGAGGAGCATGTATATGTGTCTCCATACACCTCACTCCATTTAAGACGCCTGGTCAAAGATTCCAAGTTGGGTCTTGGGCATTCACTTCTCCTAGCCGAAAGAAGGGCCTATTCCCATATCAACCTGCCTATGCATTAAGGCAGGGGTGGGGACGGTTCAGCCTGAGGGGCAAATTCCCTTCTGGGAAATCTTCCAAGGGACAAATGCCAGTGCCAATAGTGAACAGAGCAACACATGCAAATTTTACTTTTGCACAGCAAGCTAGCTCCTACACACACTCTCTGCCCTCCATCCCGGAAAGCAGGTAGCATTTTCCAAGTACAGGGACCCATTCCAGGCAAGCAAAAACAAACAAACAAACAAACCATACATGGAGGTGGCTATGGGGTCAGAAAAGGATGTGGCTTGGGAAGAGTCCCAAGGGCCTGATAGAGAGGCCAGCAGCACCACATTTGGTCCCCAGGGGTGAGGTTCCTCATCCTCGCATTAAGGATTTCCTCCAGGTGCCATCTGAGATTAATGCTGAGCCAAATATCTCAGCAGCATTATCCTGAGATGTGGCAGGGGGGAAATGGAGAGAGGGAGGATTAATGCTGGTTGGCAATCTTAGGCACAGCCCATCAGCCAGATACAACAACAAAACAGAAAAAGGTATCCCACAGGAAAGACTCTTAAGAACTTGGTTAAAATGGAAGAAAACCTTGGCAGGGAACTTAAGGGAATTATTGAAGTACAAAGTACAATGATTACGCAACTCCGAGAAGATGAAAAATCCTGTTGGGGTGAGAGACCCAGGATTAGAAGACAATTTATATCCAATTTCTGGGGTGAGAGCCCAGGAATGATGGGGAAAAGATTTGTATATCTACAATTAGAAGATGAACGGAATTTTGAAGCGGAGATGCTGGAAGGTGATGATTCGTGTACCCTGATGCTCCCTGTAAGGACTGTTATAGACTGCTTCTGGAACTGTGGACTTATAAGAAAAGAGGACATTCTGAAAAATGGTTTTGGTGTAAGATGGAGGAATGTCTGGGGGGAGACCCCGAGATGGCGAAAGAAAATGGTTAGAAAAGGGATAGGGTGAAATATCTAAAATATAATTAGGATGGTTTATTATGGTACTCTGAAGCCGGTGTATTAAGATTTTAAGTTTTTGAACTAGAGAAGAGATATCTGAATTCTTTTATTTGCAGCAGTTTAAGTGAAATAAGATGTAAGATGTTAGTTAAGTAATAGGTTAATTTGAACTAGAATTAAGTATTGAGAAGTATGTTTAGATTTCTTTTTTGGATGATTTGAATTTTGGAGATGAGAAGTTATTAAAGTAAATGGGAATTGGAACCAAAGGAGAGAAAACGGGGGAAGTCACCCAGTATTGATTCGAACAAGAATTTTTTTTTGTTTTGTTTTAAACAAGAAAAAGAATTATTGGTGTTTTACTGGGGTTATATTTGTTTTTTATTATGTTTTGATTGTTATGTTTGTGTGTTGTACGTGTTTTGTTGTTCTTTGTTTTGAAAAAAAGTCAATAAAATTCTTACAAAAACAAAACAAAACAGAAAAAGGAAATAGCAGGTACCACATTTGATGGCTTGATTTCCAGGTGATTTCTCCAAGATCCTGGCTAAATACGAGCAAGTTTAATAGATAATGATTAAACAGACTTATTTCAAGTTTAACATAGTTTTGGGGGAAGCTGGGGGTTTGTTCACATTTAGCTACTTATCATTCCAAAGGGAGAGACACATACCCTCTTTCTCTTTGCGCATTAGTGATTTTATGGCCAAGGTGGCAAACCTATGTCCCTCCAAATGCTACAGGACTTCAACTCTCATCATCATTCCCCACCGGGCATGTTGGCTGAGAGATGATGGGCACTGTAGTAGTATTACTATTACTACAACATCCACAGCGCTTAAGGAGGAAAAGAGACACTTAGGGAGACAGGATTATGGAACAGAATCATCTCAAGAAACTGAGGGGAATAAAAAACAGTTAAGCACTCAGCACTCAAAGGTTAAACCAGATGGAAGATCCTTTAGCTCCAGTGTAAGGGGCTGAGACCTCTAGGTTTCATTTCCCATAAAATAAAGTAGGAGAGGATTAAGAGTCCATTATCTAGAAGCCACAATAAATTTAGATAAGGCCTGCTGAAACACTCAGTGATCATAGATTTGGACTTCTGGGTTGTGATCCAAAGCCCCCCCACATTCACGGACATCCTGTTCTTTTCTAGGAAAGAAATGATCTGCACACACAGAGATATTTCTGCATCACACGGACCAAACGTTCCCCAGCACACACAGGATCAGAATTCCTGGATTGCTCCTCTGATGCAAAATACGTGCAACAACAAAACCCACTAATCAATGTTTTTAAGACCCAGAGCTAACAACATCCTATCTGTATTAAAGAAACCAAAACCCACAGGGAAACGAAAAACCTCAGCTACCCCACATGGCCCATAAGAAAGAATGTAGCTCCTGGAGACTCTGTTCTGCATCCCCAGTTCACACTGACATTATGTACAGTATGCATCCAAAGCAAGTGGCCAAATCTCACAGGCAACTTTGAAGGGAACACTGACACATCTAAGCCAGGACATCACTGCACCGCTAAATTTCAGAATAGATTGGAATGGCTGATTCAATGTGATGTGGAAGAGTGGAGTGAGAGGGAGAAGAAACATATAGCCAGAGTATTTTCTAATGCTTAACACATTAAGTCTGCTGTGACATGATATGCAGGTCTCTGTTTGAAATGAATTCATAAATCCCCAGTCAGAAAAGGAGCGCCTCTGTATATTAAATCAGCTGCAACCACTGCATCCCAAAATGTTTCTGGGCACAGCAAAATATTTGTCAGTATTTGAATACATAATGCCTGGCCACCGTGGCTGTTTCCAGCAAAGCTAATGAGGAGGAGATTGGAAGTATCCACTTCCTGGTTTAAAATTTAAAAAAAAGACAATCCATCACTACATTCAAACCAGGTACAGTGGTTGGTTTAAATTATGGGATAATGAAACAAGCCAGAATCAGAAATTGCGATTTGAATTTGGTTTGTTTCAATAAACCATTGTTTAAACTAATCACAGTTTGCCCTTGTCAGACGTTGACAACAAACCAAGGCTTGTTTAAACATGGAAGCAGAGCCTTCCTGTGATCTCCTCTTGCCACACCAGAGGAGAAGAGGTGTGGGGATTGCCCAGTTTCAGTCACATAGTGCAGACGATGGCTTTTAGCACCATGTTCACACTGGGCTAAATGTGAAGGGCCAATCCACACACAGTTCTAGAATCTCAGGTTCAACCTATGAATTTACCAGCAATAGAGGCTACAGGTTGCAATACATTTTCCATCCACACACACACACACACACACAGAGAGAGAGAGAGAGAGAGAGAGAGAATCTTAAGAAACCATAGCAGTCAAGACCAGGATGCTGACAACCAACACCAGCAACAGAGGGGAGGACCTGATACAACGAGATCTAGGGAGGCCCATCAAGGACCAACAGCTCCAGAGTTCTGCAAGCCATTTCCTCCCTTCAGCTACTTCCATTTCACACAAATATTGGCACATTGCACAGGCATGCATTCGTAGCCCATTCCAGAACACAGCTCTTGATTCACTTTCTTCAATGGCAAGGCACCAAAATATGCTTATACCATAAAAGCCAGGCACACGGAGAGGAATATAAATGCCTAATCGTGGGGTGAACATCCTCCAAGAGAAATCTTGGAAATCGGTGGTCTCGTGAACTCCAACAGATCAAAACCACAATGAGGTCATTTGTTAACTGTGGAAGAAGACAGCCTTTGGCAGGCTTTCATCCAGTTTGCCTCTGCTGTATTAATAACCTGGGACTTTTGAAATTCATAATGCAAGCCAGTCATTTTCTGATAAAAACAGAAGGGGATTATGCACATTTCATCGTATATGACAGTATTAAATGGAGCTTTGAAGCAATGCTGTGGGTCTTGGATAGCTCCCCTGTGTTCTTAAGCTACTGGCTGCCTAGGTTGGAACCAAAACCAGCCTCCCTTACCCCCGGTGATAACTCCTTCCTTTCTGCACTGGCATAAATTATATCTTGGTGTCCTCTAATAAAATTGAGGCCATCTATTAAAATCAAGAATTGGAAACTCCACAGCCACAAATCCTCTGCTCATTAAATGCCCACTTCCTATCAAGCATCTTGAAATAAATTTGAAATGAGATGGGCAGTGCCTTCCTCACCAGCCATCAACACACTTTTCTGAAAATGATGATTTGGGAGATTGCTATTCCCCTCTCTAATTCAGAAAGCATTCAGCACCACAAGTCACAGAACAGCCCACTTCATTAAGACAGTAAGTGATAACGATGAGAATGCCTTGTTTCAAACTGTCAAGGACTGCTGACCACTGCCCTTTCAGATGAGTCATATAAAATGGCAGTCTCTCAGATATGAACCAGATCTGGCTTCACTCCATCTTCCTCCACTGGGCACTGGAAGAGTGTAAAGGACTTTCTTTTCCATCTAAACCATTCTCGAATAGCAGGGTTGACCCGAAATCTAGTGTGCCTTGCTCCTTGGCCCCAATTATTCTCTTGTCCTCTGGGTTATCCTTTGACCTCGATTGGCTTTCAGTCCTGGATTCCCAATTCTCTCCAGACCACAGATGAAGGAAGTATCTCTTGATACCAGTCAATCCTCTACATTCAGCAAGAAATAAGTATGCCATCACTCTAGTTCCTACCGACCATCAAGTAACTGGGTCATCAAGTAAACCACCTCAAGATTTATTTCTAATGGCAAGTAGTATAGCTTTCTTTTAAATAGCTACAATAAAACAGCAAATACATTAAAAGAGCTCAATACTGACAGTCTCAGCAGATACAATGGGGAGCCGTTAAAAGGAAATATTTTCGCACACAGGCATAAATAACATTATGTTGTTGTTGTTGTTGCTGCTGTTCATGGTACAAAACTCAGAACGTAGATTTTGGGGCAGGAAAATACTGATCTTAATTATCTAAGACTGCACAATGCATTTATCTGCTTACTATATTTTTATCCTGCTTTTCAGATAACTGTTGTTTCCCAAAGTGGCTCCATTTAATGTAGGAAAAGAAGCAGCAGGTCCTGCAGCCATCACACTTACAAACAGGGCACTCAAGGGAAGGAAGAGTGGAGGGAAAATTAGCAGAGGAAGAGAGCCAGTGTGGTGTAGTGGTTAAGAGTGGTAGACTCGTTATCTGGGGAACCAGGTTCGCGTCTCCACTCCTCCACATGCAGCTGCTGGGTGACCTTGGGCTAGTCACACTTCTCTGAAGTCTCTCAGCCTCACTCACCTCACAGAGTGTTTGTTGTGGGGGAGGAAGGGAAAGGAGAATGTTAGCCGCTTTGAGACTCCTTCGGGTAGTGGAAAGCGGGATATCAAATCCAAACTCTTCTTCTTCTTCTTCTAGGCCAAAACCAAGTGGCCTACAGAGTCTATAGCCATTTATATCCAGTCTGGGCCAGGTTGTGGGTCATGCATGAGGTGGTGGAGATGACAGGGGGTGGGCAAGATCCCTTTGTACAAGCAGAAGCTGTTCCACGTGCAAGGACTTAGTGGAATACCACTCTTCACATATCAAACTACAGGAGAACAAAACCTTTTTCTATGAAGAAACCCTTCTGAGACCCCACATTTAAACTCTTCCCTGGTCTCCTTGCTGGCCCTAGCAGGACTAACTTGGCCAGTTAGCCCTGGCGATGCTACATTTATGTTGTACTTTATGCTGTTTTTAAGCTGTTTTTTAAGTCGTTTTTAATCAATGTTTTATATTTGTTGTTAGCCGCCCTGAGCCCGGTTTTCAAATCGGGAAGGGCGGGATATAAATAAAATGTTGTTGTTGTTGTTTTCAGGAACTGTCTTGTATTCATTGCACTGCATGTTAAATTGTAAGCTGCTCTGAGCAGAAACTCTCATATCTTCCAGGTCATTTCTTGAGTAGGCAGCCCTTTGCTGAATTTTCATATGGGCTTCAATAGGAGAATCGGCTCTCCAATTACTGTGAACCCCAAGGACTGTGAAGAATGTGGGCAATGTGTGAGAGCAGAAGGGGAAGGAGGGGGAAAATGAACTACACAGGCAGTGCTATTTTTGAGCTCAGCTTTTCCCATCAGTCCTGTTAACTTTTCTACAGCAGATAGAAAATGCTGGACTAGTCTGGGGGAAAGCCACACGGGTGGATAATTGCCTCTTTCAATTTATGAAGACCACAGAGTCTCATATTCCATGTTAGCTCGTCTTCTGATGTAACAGCGACTGTCATAAGTTGTTCTGATTAATAGTCAGCGCTGTAGGAATTAAGGGAAAATAACAGGCTGAAAAACTCTGGGGGTTTATACCACTTTAAAGAGCTGGCCCATGAGAAATTATACACAAAACTGGGGGCAAAGGGGGAAGAGAGAGAGACCAATAAATAAGACCCACAGTGATGAACAGGATTCATTTAGTGCCCAGAGAGCTCCCAAAATAACCCTCACTGGACCAGAAAACAAAGGCCACAATATCTGACTGCCAACGGCACTGATATGAACGTCAAGATGCACAGATGGATGGCATATATAACTGGTTATAACTGCAACAATCTTCATATGTTTTACTTAGAAATGGAGATTAAAGTTTGAAAGCCAAGAGGTTCTATTTGTGTGGGGCAGGGTAGGTCCTTGTCAATAAATAATAAATAAATTAGTAGTAGTAGTAGTATTTTATTTATACCCTGCCCATCCAGCTAGGTTTCCCCAGCCATTAAACTCCTGTTGTATTATGACTTAGGCCCATCTGCACTATCTGTATTCAAAGTCGCATTATACCACTTTAAACAGTCATGGCTTCCCCCAAAGAACTGGGAACTGCAGTTTGCTAAGAATGCCAAGAGTTGTTAGAAGACAACCACCCAATTCCTGTCAGAGAGCAACAATTCTCTGAGTGCTTTAACCATCAGTCTTTCCTAGGGAACTCTGGGAACTGTAACACTCCAGGGGAAATATGGGTCTCCGAATAACTCAACACCCTCAACAAACTACGGTTCCCATAATTCTGCAGAGGGGGGGAGCCATGACTGTTAAAGTGGTATAATACAGCTGTAAGTGTGTAGGGAAGATAAGGCCTTACGGTTAAGATTTGAGCCATTGCTATAGAGCGTCTAGCACTCTCACACCATACTATCAGTAGAGAAAGATTTCTTCAATCATGGGGGATCTTCCTGGAAAATTTCATGGGGAACTCTCGCTCTACAAATATATAGGAATACAGAAAGTTGCTTTACACTGAGTCAGGTCATTGGTCCATCCAGCTGAGTATTATTTATACTGACCGACAGTGGTTCGCCAGGGTTAAAAGCAGGAGACACTCCCAGTCCTGCCTGGAGATGTTGGGGGTTGAATTTGGGGCCTTTTTGTATTCAAAGCTGATACTCTACCACTGAGCAACAGCCCTTCCCCAATTCATGTTATAACATTTATATTGGTCAATACATATTTGTACTAACAAGTTTCATGACTTCCTAGGAGTTGGATTTTGGGAAACCGCTGAGAATTCTTCTAGCTCTTTAAATCTTTTTTTATATATATACACACACCCCACAACCATGCTTACAGTTCTGTGTGAACCC
Source organism: Lacerta agilis (assembly GCF_009819535.1). Classification (NCBI taxonomy): domain Eukaryota; kingdom Metazoa; phylum Chordata; class Lepidosauria; order Squamata; family Lacertidae; genus Lacerta; species Lacerta agilis. The sequence goes on along the minus strand of NC_046314.1, from coordinate 83,835,760 downwards.
CTATAGATTCCTGGGAATGCTTAAATGGGAGCATAAATGCAACAGACCATTTTGCCAGTGTGACCACAGCATAGAAGCTTCCTGACATAAGGATCACGGGACTGCCCCATTAAATAAAGTTTGTGCATAATGTTGCCTGGAGGGCGAATGTTGCAGTAATGTAAAGGTTTGGAGAACTGAAGGGGTGGTAAGCAATTCTGAGCATGTAGTTCTCTGTTGTTGTTGTTCCTGCTGCTGCTGTTGCTTCTTCCTAATGAGTCCTCCAGTTTCTTTAAAAGGCATTCATTACACAGAGAAGCATTGGCCTCATCACTCCACAAGCAAGTCCCAACTCCCTACTGAGTGTCGACAGAATGCAAGGCTGCAAATTATGTTTTGCCGCTCAAAAACTTTTCATACAGCGGAAGCCTGGGGAATCATTATCCTGTATCCTTCAACACATTTTGAAAACATCAATATGCTAATGAAAATCAGCTCTGCTTTTTTCCATCATCACGTCTAGACAGAACAACTAACCCAGCAGCAGTGTGGTTAAGAACAGATGGGCTTGTGCTCAGCTCAAATAAGAGGAATGGGATGCTTTGGGAGATGGGGTGGTGGTGGAGGAGAGAAGATGGGCAAAGAAAACAGAGGCTGGAATACAAATCTCAAGTCTTGGAATTCTTCAACACTTGCTGTTGGTAGAATTCAGCCCTGTGACTGCCAGACTAAGGGAAATGGCATGCTAGCCCCAACCATTGGCCAAAGGACCAAGAGTCACCAAGCACTATTCAAGCAAGGCCATCAGCAAGAGGTGGTCAACCTGGCCCGGACTAAATATAAATTCTTGTAGACTGTGTGCGCCGCTTCGTCGTGGCCATGAAGAACTGGCATTCTACCTCAACCCTTTGCCTCCACTCTTCCTTTCCTCATGTGCTGTGCCTTCTTAGCTTGTCTGCACAAGCCTGATGCAGAGCCTTTTTCTATTTATATATAGATTTTACACACTTTGGGGGGCAATAATGGTCTGAATCGCAGAATTAATGTAATATAAGAAAGAAAGGTGTGTTAAACCTCAGGAAGTGGCTAAAAAAGAAGAAAAACCTTGCATCCCTTCCACTGAGGTGCAGATCTCCTCACAGCTGGCCATAACTAGGGAATGAGGGAATCTGTTTGGTTCACATTTTAATATAAGCAGAGCCATAGCTAGGTGATCTTGCGCCCCTGGCAGAACTGTCCAGATTGCACCCCCTAGCCACAGACAAATTAGCTTTTCTTTCCATGCTGTATTACCCAATGGGACAGAAATTATGGTGCTGTATTACCCAATGGGACAGAAATTATGGTGCAAAAGGTTTCCACTTGCCTGGGATTCTACTAAGACATATTTTGTTTTATTTCTGGCAGAGTCAGATCCAAGTGAGCACATAATTTAATGAAAGGAGGGATCGTATCAGGCAAAGTCAGGGGGAGCGGGGGGGGGGGAGAGAGCTTCACTAAATTTCTTGGAGTTCAAGTTTACCCTACTACTTCAGTTTCAGAGCATGAAGCACATAAAGCCCTGAGCCTTAAGAAGGCAAAAGGCCAAAAGCTACATGGGAATAAAGATATAAATTAAACAGAGGAAGGAGAACGCACAGAAGTTCATCTGCCTCTGACTAGTTTAAAAGGCTGTTCCCTTCCTTCTCCTGAATGGCTTGTGTTTTCGGAGATTTCTAGCGAATTTGAAAGCTTTGCATGGGATTTACCTGTGGTAAATTCATCCACGTACCTGAAATAAATTTATTGCCTATTCATCCAGAGGACAAATAGCATTTCTAAAGATCAATGAGAAATAGAAAATATTGGGCAGTGAGCATAATTTGGTCCAGTCATATTGGATACATTACAGCCCTTACTGCAGTTAGGATGCTAGAAAAGCCATGACTTGCTTTCGCCTGGATCCTGACCCTTGTAGGAAATCCCACATTCCCTTCATAGACAGCTTTTGACTCTGAGACAGCACAATTCAGGCTGCAGGATCAAAGGGAAAACTCCAAAAGGGATTCACACTGTCATAGAATGACACCGGAGGCAAACAGCTGTCCATGGTCTGCTCCAGACCCATTTACTTGAACAGCTCTCTCGAGATAACATATCCTGAACTTACATCAACTTCCAATTTGTTTGCATATGCCCAAATCAAGCCAGCTTGAAGAACCAGCTTGGAAGCTAATCAGAAACCTTCATCAAGTCTCGCTTGACCCTGTATCTCTTTCGCCCAAAAAGGTAACAATCGCAAAACGCAACGGTTGGTTGTCTTTATTTAAATTATCATACCCCATTTCAATAAAATGAAATGACAAACAAAATCCTTGAGGCAATGCCTTCATCCTTTGCTCCCTGTCTGAGAGAGCCACTGCCAGTCATAGACAATACCAAGCCAGATACACATGCAGTCTGACTCAGTATAAATGAGCTTCTTCTAAGAACCTAAGAAGAGCCCTGCTGGATCAGGCCAAAGGCCAAGCCAACCAGATGCCTAAGGAACCCTGAAGTAGGACATGAGCACAACAGCACTCTGCACAGTTGTGATTCCTGCAATGGAGACAATGGAGGGCAGTGGCGTAGGAAGGGCGCTTCGCCCCGGGTTCCAGGGGAGGGGGGTGACACTCCCCAGCCCCTCCCCCACCACCCCGTCCGTGCTTCTTTATGGACGGGGCAGCCCCATGACCTGCTACTCACTCACCGCCTTGCAGCAGCGCCAACCAGATGCATCCGGCTGGTGCTGCTCCTCCCATGGCGAGCCGGTGAGCGAGTGGCGGGTCATGGGGCTGCACAACCTACTGCTTGCTCACCGCCTTGCAGCAGCGTCGGCCAGATCCACTAGGCATGCCCGGAAATTCTGGGCATGTGCAGTGCATCCGACGCGTCATGATGCCCCGCCCCCCAGACGGGTGCCTCCGCGCCGCCGCCCCGGGCAGCGAGGAAGCTTCCTCTGCCACTGATGGAAGGTGAGGTTGAAAGGCTGCAGCATCTGCTGAGGCTGTAGATGCAGGAGAGACATGTTTCGTTGCAGCTGAAGCAGGCAAAGGCGTCCAGTTGTGCTGCTGCAGATGCACCACAGCGTTTCTTCGCTCTGTGCTCCTCCCAGCAGTAATTTGTCCTCTGGTCACTACTATGAATACATAACTTGACTGCTTGTCTCCAGGGGCTGCAACTGCACACTGCCTCTGATCCGGGACAGGATACACAGCCGGGATTGCTAGTAGCCACTGATAGATTTTTCAATAGTTGAGCTAAACCCCATCTCAAAGACTTAGGAAGGTTGTAACATTGCTATGTTAAAAAGGATCTGCCCTAAAGAGAACCCGTTATTACAACCATCACAGGAATATGGGAATCTGTCATCAACTTACGGTGGAAAGGTGGACCATGCTGGATTTGTCCTTTTTGTTGTACTATTATGGGAGCACTTTATGAAAATTTTCTTTTCTACATTCTTATTGGGCTTTTAACTGACTTTACCTTGTCAAGTTGCTTTGAGATTTTTGTATACAGAGGCAAGCAAATGCAACAACAATGATGGTAGCATATCCTTTCTTTCTGCACACCAATTTGTCTGCAACATAGGACTGGCAGCTGGCTTAAAATAAATAAATAAGTCCACCCTCCTTGCTCACCAACAAGCATCTGCTTCTGATCCGAAGCTATTTTCATCTCCCCTGCCTCCCTAAGAGGTAGCAATAGGAACCCTTGAGTTGGTGACCAGGACCCTTTAAAATAAGCATGAACATCCCAGTGAAAAAAATTAACAGGATCAACATAGAAATAATGATGGGCTAGAGATCTAGTGACCTCAACCATTGTATGTTTCATCACCTCTGCAGAAGAGATAGCAGCTGGGCAAAATCAGTCAATTCCAGAGAAGATGTCCTTCTTGTTTTTAGGATGCAGTGACAGAAACAGAAAGTTCTTAATCTGAATGCCATAAACTTCTCATCTCATGGCAAACTAATAGCTTGTTTTAATAAACAGGTGAAAAATCCTGGGAAAGCATTGTTCTGTTCGCCTCTAAAGTACATTTGCCTTCATAATCTGCCATAGATTAAAATTCACAGATTGGCATGTGCAAGGCCTACCCAAACTATCATGAAAAAGCCAAACAAAATATAAAATCAAAAAATCCTTCCAGTAGCACCTTAGAGACCAACTAAGTTTGTTCTTGGTATGAGCTTTCGTGTGCATGCAGGCTTCTTCATATACAGAAGTGTTGGTCTCTAAGGTGCTACTGGAAGGATTTTTTGATTTTATATTTGTTTTGACTATGGCAGACCAACACGGCTACCTACCTGTAAATGAAAAAGCCAAACAAACATAGGCCTACAAAGAACCCCTTTGGCCTTTCTTAGGTTTGCAGATTCAGATCAGCAACTAGGCTTGTTTTTATTAACAGAGGATTACAGGTAACTCACCAAATTCCCAGGTGATCTGGCTCAGTGGTGGAGAGCATGCTTTAAAGGCAAAATGCTACAGCTTCATTCCCAGTTATCTCCAGATACAGGAGAGAAAGACTCCTGCCTAAAACCCGGGAAAGCTGCTGTAGACAATATGGCAGCCTCCAGATGTTTTAGACCACAACTCCCATCTTCCCCGACTATTGGCTATGTGAGCTGATGCCGATGGGAGTTGCAGTCCATAATTTCAGGTGGGCACCAGGTTGGTTACCTTGGTGTATAGAGTCTTGAGATTAGATATTGATTCACATACAGACTCTCTGTAGCGAGATCACCCTACTCTTCATTCTGGAAAACCTACCAATATTTTAGCTTCCTTCAAAGGCCAGTGTTCCTCCTATGATGCAGCAAAAAAAACTGCCAAGAATTCTAGGAATAGGGAGCAACATATGCCCACATAAAGCTGTTCTAATAGTTACGCTATGGTGCAGGAATGCCCCAGCTGGTCTATCTAACAGAACCAACCATTCATCGGTCCCTCAACTGCAAAGGTGAGTAATCCCTTGCATCTTTCACGATCTCACTGGTGGAAGATATATAAAAAAGATAATATACTGTACACAACCTCCAAGCCTAACAAACTGTTACCATCTTTTCTCTAAAACTTACAACACTTGGCAGGACAGATGCCAGCAGAAAACAAGCAAGTTCCCCAGATGAATCCCTAGCAGCAGAACTGGGAAGTCACCCCCGGCCTCTTGGCATGAAACTCACAGCTCAATCGGCTTGACATACCTTTCCCTTCCCAACTTCAAGCAGAGGCATTTCTTCTAATCCCCTTATAAGAATGTAAGAAGAACCACATTGGATCGGGCTAAAGACCCCTCTAGTCCAACATCCTGCTGTCACAAGGAGGACCCACCGGATGCCTATAGAAAGCCTGCAAGCAGGGCATGACTGCAACAGCGCTTTCCCCACTTCTGGTTCTCAGCAAGTGGCAGTAAGAGGCTTATTGCTTCTGACAGAGGAGATAGAACATAGCCACTGTGGTTAGTAGCCATCAATAAGCCTTATCCTCTAGGAATCTGTCTTCACTTTCTTGCCTTTTGAGAGGGTGAAAAAGTGTCGTATCTGCTCAACTCTCAACAAGACAGAAACAAACTCTAAAGAGTTACATATTTCCCAGCTCCAAGAAATGGAACTGTGCAATTTTCTTCCCCATGGCAGCCATATTCACTTTTAAATGAAGGCACTTCTATTCTTGGCAGTACTCTGGGCAAAGCTTTTCTCTGCATGCTGAGAGAAACAAGGCAGTGGGTAGATTGCTGAGTAACTCCTATCCACAAAAAGAAATCAATTGAGATGTCTTTTGTTCAGACCCTCACTAGACACATTCCCACTCAAGAAATTAAAATGGCAAAGGGTTCCTTACTTAGGTTCGACTGCAAGTTCTTTCTTGGTGTTATGGGGAAAATCACTAGAAAAAACATCAAACATAGATCTATGAGCCTCCAAAAAGTTTTACATCACCCCCTGAAGAATTATTAGAAGCCCTCTCCTACCAACACACTTATGGAAATTTTTAAATTATGCAATTCTGTAAAGGAAAGACATTAAGATTAAGAAACGGAATCCAGTTAATCGTGACGTGGCTTGCTCGGTATCAGCTTGTGGCAGTACTGACACAGACCTTTTCATTGGTGGTACCCATGTTATAAGGGACCCAGGTGGCGCTGTGGGTTAAACCACAGAGCCTAGGGCTTGCTGATCAGAAGGTCGGTGGTTCGAATCCCTGCGATGGAGTGAGCTCCATTGCTCGGTCCCAGCTCCTGCCCACCTAGCAGTTCAAAAGCACATAAAGTGCAAGTAGGTAAATAGGTACCGCTCCAGTGGGAAGGTAAACGGTGTTTCCGTGCGCTGCTCTGGTTTGCCAGAAGCGGCTTTGTCATGCTGGCCACATGACCCGGAAGCTGTACGCCGGCTCCCTCGGCCAGTAATGCAAGATGAGTGCCGCAACCCCAGTGTCGGACACGACTGGACCTAATGGTCAGGGGTCCCTTTACCTTTATCCATGTTATGGAACGTACTCTCCGCGGAAATATGAGAGACCTCCATCAATATTGGCATTCCAGAGGCTTTTGAGGACACACCTGTTTCATACAGGCTTTCCTAAATCTCTTACCAAGATTTTCCTGTATTAATTACTGCGTTATTTTATTGAGATTGTTTTATTGCATATTCTAATGGTGGGTGCTTCTATTTTAATGTCCGTGTAATTGGTTTCTATGCTTGTAAACTGCTCAGAGGCCTATTCCAGCATTAAGCAGTATCTAAATTCATAAATAAATAAATAATAATAAAGCATGGTTCAGAAAAATCCCAGGGTGTTGAAATGAATCAAGCACGATTGGGGGGGGGGGGATGTGTGTTGCTATCTTTTAAACTTACACACGTGAAAACACAAAACTGTATACAGTGCATCATATCTAAGTACCATGTCCACCCTGATCACAAACACACAATGTGATCTGTGTCACATCACACAACATCTCCACAACCATCAGCAAGAGATTGAGACAGCCAGCGACACTGACCTGAAGATCTACTCCAGATCACACTGCAGCACAACAAATTGCAATTCTCAGAATTCTCAGATAAGGGCTCAGTTTCTTTTCTTTGGCAATTGCTTGTAGCCAAGCAAGATTGTCTTCCATGAATATGGATTCAGGTAGGCAGCCGTGTTGTTCTGTCGCAGTCGAAATAAATTAAAAAATTGTCCAGTAGCACCTTAGAGACCAACTAAGTTTGTTCTGGGTATAAGCTTATGGTATCTGAAGAAGCGTGCATGCACATGAAAGCTTATACCCAGAACAAACTTAGTTGGTCTCTAAGGTCCTACTGGACAATGTTTTTATTTTTTTATTCCATGAATATGGTCAGTGAACCACATCTGTACAGTCAATTTCCACATGTATCATTTGTCCACAATCCTAAAGAACACTCTTCATGCGCCATCACATCCATGTATGTCCATGCAAGGGTCAGATCAACAGCTATTTAACTGCACATGGGCTTCTGATAGTGCATGGTGGCTTTTACCCAATCTCCTCCCCTTTGTGTCCCTTCCATTCCCCACCCCCATTGGCTCTGAAGAGGAGAGTCATGAGAACCCCCAGAAAAGTACAGGGGGAGGAGTGGGGAGATTGTTTCATAGGCAAGCAGAGACACAAGCAATCACCTGAGCACTGCAAGAATTTCTCTCCAATACTGCACAAACATATTTTTAGCCACAGCCTTATTTGTCCAGCCAGCGTCAAACAATATTATGGGAGTGATAAGACCATTTGCCAAGTCCCACAACTCCGTTTATAAATGAAACGGGTGCAGAAATGTAGAGATTTAAGATGAAAGAATGTTCTATCACCATTTTTTTTTTGTCTGTCTTTTGCAATGGTAAAATGCTCCAATGGCCGGGGCAGGGACTGCAAGGTACCTTACGGATAAAATCAGTGTTAACACGTCATAGGTCACAGCAACCTGACAGACACCTCTGAATTGCAGCAACTGGAGGAAATACAGACACAATCATGGAGACAGTTGCTGGCTTGAAATTATGTATTGGCTGGCATTCACGTGATAGGATATATTAGGACCAAAAATCCAGTGCTGGCACACATCTTAAGCACACTTGGGAAGCTGGGAAGCTTCTCTAAAAGAACATCATTGTAGTTCAGTCGTGTCCGACTCTTCGTGACCCATGGACCAGAGCACGCCTATCCTTCACTGCTTCTCGCAGTTTGGCCAAATCATGTTAGTAGCTTCGAGAACCACTGTCAACCATCTCATCCTCTGTCGTCCCCTTCTCCTTGTGCCCTCCATCTTTTCCAACATCAGGGTCTTTTCTAGGGAGTCTTCTCTTCTCATGAGGTGGCCAAAGTACTGGAGCCTCAACTTCAGGATCTGTCCTTCTAGTGAGCACTCAGGGCTGATTTCTTTGAGAATGGATAGGTTTGATCTTCTGCAGTCCACGGGACTCTCAAGAGTCTCCTCCAGCACCATAATTCAAAAGCATCAATTCTACGGCGATCAGCCTTCTTATGGTCCAGCTCTCACTTCCGTACATTACTACTGGGGAAAACATAGCTTTAACTATACGGACCTTTGTTGGCAAGGTGATGTCTTTGCCTTTTAAGATGCTGTCTAGGTTTGTCATTGCTTTTCTCCCAAGAAGCAGGCGTCTTCTAATTTCGTGACTGCTGTCACCCTCTGCAGTGATCATGGAACCCAAGAAAGTGAAATCTCTCACTGCCTCCATTTCTTCCCCTTCTATTTGCCAGGAGGTGATGGGACCAGTGGCCATGATCTTAGTTTTTTTGATGTGAGCTTCAGACCATATTTTGCGCTCTCTTCTTTCACCCTCATTAAAGGTTCTTTAATTCTTCCTCACTTTCTGCCATCAAGGTAGTATCAAGAACCTCATACTGTACTTATTGGAGACAGTGTGTGCTCCATGTAGATAAGGAACAGCACCCACACTTCAGATCAGAATAATCAGTAGCAAGAGATTTTCCCCACCTTTCCAACATACTTAACAGGAAAAAAGTCAGGATTTTACATTCATTAGCAATTATGCATATAAAACCTTTTAAGGTGGTGGCAGCTTCAGATAAACTGAGCACAAAGTATACTTTTTTTTTAAATGGATGTGACGTCTGAGTACCAAGAAAAAATGCCCTGATCCCATTTCTTATTTGCCTTTCCTTTACAGAGGGAACTGTATCATTTTCTACTTGTAACAAAATTTGGCACAGCCAATCCAATCCAAAGTCATTTTGCTGGTAATCAGGTTGCTACAAAATGTTTTGCTTCCGTACCAGCAGATTAAAATTGATCCTTTAAATGTTTCCATCAAAACTCACTCAGAGGCCTAAGAGTTTCCAGTTCATGCTCTCTGGGCACTTTTTAAGCTTAGTCAAACACACGCTTAATAAACCTAGAAGAGGAATGAGTTATTTCTCTCTCTTCCTTCTTTCTTTCTTTCTTTCTTTCTTTCTTCTCTCTCTCTCTCTCTCCCCCTCAATTCTGCTTCAGGACTCTGGCAGCCGATTCTCTCAACGGAAAGGGCAGCCAGCACAGAGTTGAAGCAATATACACAGAATTTGTAAAACTACCTCTATCAGGATTCAGCCGTTATTTTCCAATTAACTGACAAATGATAACACAAGGGTATTTCCATTTGGGGAGCCCTCCAGCTTCATCAGCTGCTGGAAAAATTCTGCTCCAAGAGCTGAAGTTACAGTTATTTCAGCAGATTTCAAAATAAAACACAGCCATACAATCGCGCTGCATAGTAGCCAGATCTAGGAAACGTTACTGGCCACAGAGCTGCAGATGTCTTCAACACGCCCAGCCAAATTTTGCTACATGGCACCCACATTGTGTATTTGTGAAGCCACCAAAACGCCACGTTCGAGCCATGCAAACGATACCAATGAGACAAAACCATAAAAGCCAGAGGTGGGTTTCTTCCAGCTGTCCTTAGCCCACCTTCCTCTGGATGGATATTGCATTAGGCACCAGCAATTATAGCAGGCAAGATCATCCTGCGATTGGACAACCTTTCAACCCACCTACACATCTCAAACCTGCCAAAGACCAAATATGAGACCCGGAGGGAAAGGCCAGGAAGTGGGAAGAAAACGATGTGTTCAAGGAGAATGGCTCTGGCATCCATTTCATTTCCTATAAGCTCCTCTTACAAGTCAGCAGTTCCGCTAGAGCCACCTTAAATAATAATATGCAGGCCATCAAGACAGGAAGGTATGTCTGAGCTAAAAAAAAATGTCAAAACCGCTCCTCCCAATGGGCAGCCAAAGAAGTTCAGATCTTTTTGAAGTTCATTAATTGGAGCTGCTTCTCGGTTGAGTACCCAGAATCCTAGAAGGATTAGTAGGGTGGGTAAGACGACAGTGGTGGGGGAATCTCAACATGGCTTGCACTTGTCAAGAACAAGTTTGTTGTTGTTGTTTTTAATTGGGCCATGCTCAGGATATGAACGTCATCATCCTCAGGGTCAGTCAGATCACTGGCCTTCAATGAGTGACTTGGGACCCATTACCAGCTCACAGCAGCTGCACTACCACCATACAAATATATGGCTTAGAAAAATGTCTCGCATGCTGCAAGTCTCATCATTTGGGACTTGGGAAGAGATTGAGACATTCTACCATGAGAACAGAGGTGGATGCTGGATGTGGAACTGCAGGAGACACAGACACCAACCTTCACATTTATCACTAAGATGGTTGTTAGCTAAATGTGGTTTGTAAAAGAAACAGACCATCATTTCAATCTTTTCGTCAGAAGAACTAAATAATAAATTACGGACACTTGTAACACTTTGTTGTGTTTGGAGTGTGGGTTTTTTTTTTTTAAAAAAGGAACAGTTAAAAACCCTGGCAACGCAAACTCCCATTTGCATTCTTAAATATTCTTTGATCACAAGATTAAGGCTGTTGAGCCAATCCTATAAAACAGACACAGCAAATCAAACCTGTTTCAAGACTATGCCAAGCTATTTTAGAAACAACCATCTGGCTCAAGGATCTTAACACAGTCGGTTCCAAGAAGTAAGGGGAAAGCCTGAAGAAGAAACAGCTATTTAAGAAATTAAGAGAACTCACCAGCAACTGATTGAGGGCTGGTGAAACAGCTGGGGAACAAAATATATACTTCTAGGTCCTGGGCTAGTGTCTAGACACTAGAGCCGTGTGGTGTAGTGGTTAAGAGTGGTTAGACTTCGTAATCTCGGTGAACCAGGTTCGCTTCCCTCTCCTCCACATGCAGATGTGGGTGACCTTGGGCTAGTCACACTTCTCTGACGTCTCCAAGCATCACTCATCTCACGGAGAGTGCTTGTTGTGGGGGAGGGAAGGGAAAAGGAGATCGTTTAGCCGCTTTGAGGACTCCTCTGGGTAGTGATAAAGCAGGATATCAAATCAAACTCCTCCTCTTCTTGACCGCAAAGTGCATGCTAGAATATGGATGTTGATCTTCTCGGTCCTGGTATGATCTCTGTAGAACACTTCTCACTGACATGTCCACTTTCCATGAGCAAGGGTTTTTGGCTTCTGGGGAGTATTTACAGCAGGACTGAGAAACCTCAGGCCCAGAAAGTCAATGTGGCCCTCCAAAGCTTCTTTATCTGGCCCTTGGGACTCCCTCAGGCCACACACCCCACTATCCCTCCTCTATATCATTTTTGAGTGCTGTTGCCTGGCTGGAATTTCTTATTGAACTGTGACTGAATGCAAGGGCAAGTGTTAGGTGTGGGTGGCTGTCTGCCTTTGTAGCCTACTATACAAAGATGAAGTCACATCCATTGCTCTGCCCTCTTTTGCCCATGGATACAAACACCACTCACAGAGAGCCCCAGAAGGTTGTTCATGATGGAATGTGGCTACATTTATGTTGTACTTTATGCTGTTTTTAAGATGTTTTTAAGTCGTTTTTAATCAATGTTTTATATTTGTTGTTAGCCGCCCTGAGCCCCGTTTTTAAATAAAAATTGTTTATTTTATTTATATTTATTATATTATTATTATTATTATTATTATTATTATTATGTAGCCTTTGGAAGGTGTCCTCTGGCTGGAAAATGTTCCCCATCCCTGTTAGATGTACTGTGTGACTTTAAGACCTAATACCCAAGTTTTCCTCTTCTCACCTCATTCCTTCCCCTGCCTTTTGCATTGAACCTTATAGATTATAAACCTGCAGTCAGGAATTCCAACACACACCACGTATTGACCTTATTTAAGTCACTCTGGGAAATCTTTTGACTGATGGAGCAGGGTAAAAATGGTTTAAATAAACTCAGTAAATCCAAAGCCTCCGCCACATTCCTCCACCCTCCAAATGAGGCAAGTGGTGGCCATGAAAAATGAGGGCCTTTCCAGCCCCAGCACCTCAAATATGTCCTTTCACAGCACCAGGCAAAGAAATGTGACCAGCATTCAAATGTGCTTTATAGTTGGTTTTAGACATGCTGGGTTTTAGTGGTTTTGCTTCCATGACTCTTCTGGTGTCTTGTTTTTTGATTTTAATGTCTCCGTTTTTTAAATTATATGCTGCCCTGGGAGTCTTGGTACTGTAGGGTGGCATATAAAATTGCCTATTAAAATGGTACTTCAGGAGTACTGACCAGGAGTAACCAGCAGGAACTTGCTATGGCTCTGTCCTTACAGACAACTAGCTGGATAGCATTTGTTACTATAGTAATAAGCACTAAAGTATTTGCTATTGTAGTATCAACAGGCAAATTGCTAAAAAGAAGAAGGGTGAGGAGGTACAGATCCTATAATCTAATACAAAAGAGCTGAAATAGGAACAGAGGAAGCTGCCTTATACAGAGTCAGACCACTGATCCACTAGACAGTATTGTCTACACTGACTGGCAGCAGCTCTCCATATTCCAGGTCAGGTTCTCTCCCAGCCCTACCTGGAGAAGCTGGGGATTGAACCTGGGACTTCTGCACGCAACACTGATGCTCTGCCAGTGAGCTATTGCCCTTCCCTCTCTATTGCTCTGCCCGGAACGCAGCCATTCCATGAACAGAAGCTTTCAGTCACTGCACTTGCTAAGCATAAAACAGCATTTAAAAGGGCCGGTTTGCAATTATGTACACATACCAGAATGAGCAGCATGCGAGTGCAGAAACAGGTGGCAGGGTGCAAAAAGTAGGTCATTTCAGCAGGGCATCCTGTCAAGAAACAAGTTGTTGTGGATACCCTGCAGTGGGGGGGACAGCCAGGTTGCCAAGACCACGGTCAGCAGGAGGCAAATTCACTCAAAGGCTTCTGAGATTTGGGGGTCATGTGTCAACAGAAATGCAGTGCACCTCCCAGGAAATGTTAGAAGCAAGAAATTATATTTTAAAAAATCAATCCAAGACAGAAAGCAGTGTCATGTTTGTACTAAACAGTTCAAGCAAGGTTTTCCAGCACTTCCTCATTGATTGATTTTTTTTTAATATTAGTGATAAACAAGTACCCCCCCCCTTTTGGTGCCACCTTCAGTTGTCCCTGAAAGGAGGTTGGCGTAGCCTATTTTATTTATTTATTATCCCCTATTTTATTTATTTCAAACATTTTTATCAACCTTTTTCTGTGGCTCACTACATAAACAAAACAATTGTGATGTATGCTCAAACATAAGTGAGAGCAGGAACAATACTTGCAAAATAGGACAGAAACATTTGGGGGGGTGTCTTAACAGCCTGTCTAAATAGCAAAGGGTCGATTGGGCCCCTTGGGAGAGGGAATTCCATCACCAGGGTGCCACTACAGAAAAGGTCCTGCTTCACACCCCAGTCAACCAGATATTTGGTGATGTAATGTTATGCCCTGTGATACAAACTACATTTCCCATGCAACTGAAAGCTGCCCAAGCCGTCTTCATTCCTGGAAGGAACACTTGGTGACCATCACAAAGGAAGGGATAGTATTGCCACTTCCTTTGCCACAGCAGTTATACCCTCCTAGAACCTAAAACTCTGCACCTTTTTTTTTCTTTACAGGTCCCCATGACAAAATTTGACACCCAAAAATGATGCTTCCATACCAGAGTGAATATAACCAATCTATACAAGAAGAATCCCAGCTGGAGGAAAGCGTTATTGACTATGGATCAATGGAAAAAACCTGACAGAAGCGAGAGTACATCTTTTCTCCCCTACAAGCCTAATCAACTTCTTAGGATTCCAAAACTGCTCTCTCAATTTTCAACAATACTTTCCCCTCCTCTGTCTTTAAGACACAAGTATGAAATAAAGATAAAGAAAAAAAACACGATCCTGATATATACCTCTAAGAAGACTGGGTAGGTCTGAAAACACATGCATCTTCTTAAATTTCCCACGCACAACTCTTATGTACATAAATAAACCAGTCAGTACCCATAAGCGCAGCTGAGGGTGGGGTGGGGAGTCTCAATGAATTGTAAATGTCAAGGATCTGAATGAGCAGATTTCATAACATGTTTTCATCGGCTTTTCCAAGAATTAGACGCAACCAGCTCATGTTGTCAGCAGTAAATCAGTAAATTGTCTCCCAGCTTTGTAACTTTAAATTTACAGGGTTTAACTAAAGGGGGGGGGGTAATGCATTTATAATGGCCTAGCTCAGCCAGTCTCAGGTATATCCTAAAGATACAATCTACTGCTGATGACCTTGTATTTTTTAATTAAAAAAATATATCTGTCACTCAGGCTGCCCTTCTCTCCCACCAGCAGAACAACAGCATCAACTCCACAGGACAAATCTTGAAGGTTCATTTTGTGTGAGTCTTCAATGGGATGCAATGTAAGTACATCTTTAGGAGCTAGGGTCAAAATAAGGAGTATTACTATACGTAATGCAAAAGCGAGGAAAAGCAAGGGCATAGAACATTACAACATCAGCAAAAAAGCAAGGAACATGAATGTGGGGTTTCTTTCCCTTCAAATTCACTGTCCTCTGCACTTGACCATAGTTTGTTGTTGTTGTTGTTCAGTCGTTCAGTCGTGTCCGACTCTTCGTGACCCCATGGACCAGAGTACGCCAGGCACGCCTATCCTTCACTGCCTCTCGCAGTTTGGCCAAACTCATGTTAGTAGCTTCGAGAACACTGTCCAACCATCTCATCCTCTGTCGTCCCCTTCTCCTTGTGCCCTCCATCTTTCCCAACATCAGGGTCTTTTCTAGGGATTCTTCTCTTCTCATGAGGTGGCCAAAGTACTGGAGCCTCAACTTCAGGATCTGTCCTTCTAGTGAGCACTCGGGCTGATTTCTTTGAGAATGGATAGGTTTGATCTTCTTGCAGTCCACGGGACTCTCAAGAGTCTCCTCCAGCACCATAATTCAAAAGCATCAATTCTATACCATAGTTGGTATGGGGCAATAACACAGGTCCGCGTGTTAAAAAAACCTCACACATCTGCATTAGAAATCAGCTCAAGAGCCACTGCTATCCAGTTTGACAAAGGCTGGCTAAATGGACCATATGTCTGACAGCACCACATCCCGTTATGCTTCTCTTCCTGTTCAGAATACATAGTAGCTCAACACCATTGAGGAAATATTTATTGAACCATCCCAATGTCCAAAAGTAACAGCGGGACAATCCCTTTACTAGAAGTCAAATGTCACAAAGTAACGAGCAAGTGTTTTTGATTGCCTCTGAGCTCTTCTTAAGGTTGGATGCTAACACACACAAATACACACACAACCTAAAAACAGGCCCAAAGACCCTTTTTTGGATTTTCTCTCCCCTCCCCCATTTTGTTTTTTGCATAACATTCAGACAGAATAAGAGTTTGGGGGACCTGACAGATTACTCATAACTTTAAGACATTTAGCTGGTCCTAATAAAAATGACTATTAACTTTGTGTTACTTTTGGATCCCCCACCCCAATAAATTAGTACAGCTGCTTTCAATGTATGTGTTTTTGGGAAGATCCACAAGTCTGCTCCTTAGCCAGGATCCAGCCAGATGCACCACTGCACTGCCAACAACAGAACACAAAGTTTTAAGTTGCTTTGCATATCCCTCTGTAGTACCTATGGGCATCAAAGGGATGAACCTTCAGGAAGGTGTGCCAAGAATTCATTATACTACGATCTTAATTCCGATTGGCCAAAGCTTCATTCTTAAAACACGTCACGTGACTAACTCTACTCGTCTACTCAAAACATGAATGGATTTGCTTTCCCGATGCTGCACTGCGGTGCTCGCTGCCCTGATGAATCACCACTCCCTTTCTACCAGCTTATCACCACTGAATTATTCACTTAACTGAGTTTTACC
Source organism: Lacerta agilis (assembly GCF_009819535.1). NCBI lineage: Eukaryota > Metazoa > Chordata > Lepidosauria > Squamata > Lacertidae > Lacerta > Lacerta agilis. The sequence continues at coordinate 83,819,499 of NC_046314.1, read as the reverse complement.
AACTTCCCTGGCCGTTTTACGGCGGATTATCACCAGGCGTCGCAGCAGCGCCCTCTACCCGACCCACGCGGGAACTGTATCCAGGGACGCTGCCCAGCGCCTTCGCTCCTGCCCATTTCAATTACAGGCGACGATTGCGACTCAGAAATCTGCAGGCACTTCAAAACAACCCCCTTCGTTTTCATTTTAGAAATTGACCTCTTCCCAATACAATTTCCAGCCGCCTCAAGAAAGAAAAAAATGCTCGACGTGCAATCCTGCACTAAAATATAACGAGAAGTCTCCTTAAGAAAACCCCGTGGAAGAAAGTCATACAGTATTTAGGTTGCATGTACCTACCCAGTGAGTTCAGAATAGACATGCATAGCATTGCACTGATAATAATCTCCCTATTCCGCGCAAAAATAGAAACGAAAAGGCTTATTCTCACCGACTTCTGCCTGTCCTCTAACCCACCGCTTTTTGCCAGCAGGCTTGCCTTCGCCCAAGAGCTAACGTGGGAAAGGGGATTTTTATTTTAGAAAAGGGCTGCAAACGCTCGAGAGGATCTCCTTTCCCATCTCGGCTCTCTCCCTTGTGTTTTTGCAGCTGCTCTGCTCAGGAGAGACCATAAATGTAGCCTGCGGAGAATGTTTTTACAAATAAAGAGCGCCCTAAAAAGCGACAATCACTTGGGTTGGACTTACCCAAAAGCTCAAGCAGCGCTTTTTTCCACCTCCTGACTTGGCTTTCACCGCAAACGGCTGAACTCAGGGCTCCGGCGCGGCCATCCCGCGTCCGCCAGCCAAGCTCCCTGGACGCTCAAGTGCACCAGGCAAGGGAAAGGGGCGGCGGAGCCTGCGGGCTGCTGCTGGCGCTGCGGCGGCGGCGTCTTCGCGTTCGCCTAAAGAGCAGGCGCCGCTTCCTCGTCCAGCCAGCGGCCGCTTTACGAGCGCCGCAAGCTCAGCTAGGCGCTCCTGCGCTACGCGCTCTTAAAGGGGCTACAGCCCCGACAGGGCGCGCAGGGGAAGAGCGCCCGGAGCTCCCGCGGGAAGGAAGCCCCGTCTTCGCTCGGCGGCGCGTGTTAATCTGAGGGACGCCCTCCCGCAGGGCATGCTCCCGATCTGCTGCTATTCTGCTGCTGGGATACAGAAGTCAGCGCAGGTGGGGCGCTCAAAATGGACTTGTCACTTTTGTGCAACAAAGCTACGTCGGGAGTGTATGTGTGTGGGGGGGGGAGAGATCTTTTCGCAGTAAGGAAAGTGATGCGGAAAGGCGCTGGGTAGTGTGGGAGATCAATGGCTCTGACCCAAGAAAACAATCCGAATGGTTGTTTGATAAATAGCGTTGAACGAACTCCCCACAAACTTTGTGCAGCCAATCAGAATGTTGTATAAAGTGTCCAAAGACCAATAGGTTAACTGATAGGTTTAGGAAGCACTGGGGAAGGAGCATAGCAGGCACCTTTAACTGCCCCACAGCTGACATCATAGATGACATCAAGTGTGGGCAGGTGGACATGATTTGACTGAAAGCACCTTGTGGGCCAAAATGGTGAAGCCTAGTGAGACCCACAAGCCAGAGGTTCTCTCTCTCTCTCTCTCTCTCTCTCTCTCACACACACACACACACACACCTGCCATAAACTTTGTGCAAACAAATCAAGAGTAATGTGCAATAAGCAGGTCATCTGCAAGTGACTCTAGCACTGAATTTATTTTGTTTTATTTTTGCTTATTAAAAAAAAAAAACTATTGCAAATCGCATGTTTGTGATCTCTCAATGGACCACTGACAATATTCTGTATGCCCTGAGTTAGAGTCATGTTGGTAGAAGTAGCCATGGGCTTTGAAGATTGTCTCAGTGCAGCTGCTAATTCATTAGCAAGAAGCACAGGAAAGAATCAGAAGACTATGCCCCACTCCAACCCCACTTCATATTTTATTTATTTATTTATTTATTTGGCTGGCTTGCTAGTTTTCAGATTTATAGCCCCCTTGTCAATCAAGTGATCCTCAGTTTGCAGTTTCTCCCCCTCCTGCTCCTGTCCTCTCTTTTGCCTCCGGCCTCCCCCCATGATACTAGATCTCACAGTCATTATGCTAAATGGAGATTAAGGGCAAGACAGACAGAAATGCTTTGTCACACAGAGCACAGCTCAGGTATGGAATTTGCTTCCAAAATATGTAACAATGGTAGAGTCAGCAGGGCTAGAGTTCAGTGGTGCAGCCATGCTTTCCCTGCAAAAGATTCCGGGCTCAGTCCCCAGTATCTCCAGGTAATGCTGGGAAAGCTTCCTGCCAAAAACTCTGGAAAGCCACTACCAGTCTCTGTACATCAGGGATGGGGGAACTTGTCTGGGTGTTGTTCAACAACAACATCCACCATTCCTGGCTATTGGCCATCCTGACTGGGGCTGGTAGGAGCTGGAATCCAATATCTGGAAAACCCTACAGATTAGCCATCCACAGCACAGATGGACCAGCACTCTAAATTAGTGTAAGACACTTTCCTAACTTTATGATATGCTCTCCCCAGGGAGACTTGCCTAGCACCATCACTAGCATTTTGTAGGCAAGAAAATTCTTATTCACCTAGGTCTTAGGGTCTTAATTTTAGTGGTGTAGATCTCTTTTTCTATTATTTGTGCATTTTAGGGTGGTGCTGTGGTCTAAACCACACAGCCTAGGGCTTGCTGATCAGAAGGTTGGCGGTTTGAATCCCCGCAATGGGGTGAGCTCCCATTGCTCAGTCTCTGCTCCTGCCAACCTAGCAATTCGAAAGCTCTAGTTCTAATTATTTCCAATTCTAAATACACACCTAAGCCTCAATTTCTTCTAAAAACTTTCCTCTTTAACAAATATTACAATATTTTTAAAATACACTTTAAAATTGCTCCAGTCTTGATCTATCGTCTCCCCTTCTGGTCACGGATTAGTCCAGTCATTTCGGCCAGTTCCATATATTCCATCATCTTCATTTGCCATTCTTCTATTTTTGGTATGTCCTGTATTTTCTTGTCTTGCTTAAACATTTCATTTATCTGATAATATTGCAACCAGTCATTTAGTTTATCTTTCAATTGATCATAAGATTTTAGCTTAAAATCATCTTCCTTTTCCGCTAATAAATCATATTTTAACCATTTGCTTTCCATGTTTGATTTTTTCTTAGCTTTAGCCTCTAAAGGCGATAGCCACCTAGGTGTTTTTCTTTCCAGCAGATCTTTATATCTTGTCCAAACATTGTACAAAGGTTTCCTAATTATATGATTTTTAAAACCTCTCTTAAAACCTCTGTGTACTGTTATCTTTTCATACCATAATATGCATGCCATCCATATACATTGTCAAAGCCTTCAAATCTAAACATCTGTATTCTCTAGCACTATCCAATCCTTTATCCAACAAAAGCAGCAGCTTCAAAATATAATTTTAAATCTGGCAGGAGAATTCCCCCTCTCTCTTTACATCTGTTAATATTTTATATTTAATCCTGGGTTTTTTCCCTTGCCAGATAAATTTCGACAATGCTTTTTGCCATTCCTTAAAACATTCATATTATCCACTATAGGCAGGGCTTGAAATAAAAACAACATTTTTGGCAATACATTCATCTTTACAACAGAGATCCTACCAAGCAATGACAACTTCAAATCTGACCATATTTCTATATCTCTCTTTATCTCTTTCCATAATTTGTCATAATTATCTTTATACAAGTTCAGATGTTAATATGACAAGGTGTTAATATGACAAATACCTGGCCTCTTTTTAGTTTTGTTTTTGATGTTCACTTTTGTAAGTTGCTTTGAGTTTCATTTGGAGGGGGGGAGTGACTGATTAATAATGACATTAATCAAATTGCAAGAAAGGAGATTGCCTGAATATTAGGAAGAACTTTCAGACAGAGCTGTTTGACAGTGGAACAGTCTCCCTCAGAAGGTGGTGGACTCTCCTTCATCGGAGGTTTTCAAAACAGAGGTTTGATTGTCAGGGATTCTATAGCTATGATTCCTGCATTGCAGGGGGTTGGACTAAATGACCCTTGGGAGCCCTTCCAACTCTATGATGCTGTGATTCTTCTTCTCCCCTCCTACAGAAACAATTCATCCCAGGAGGTTCTCGCACAACCAGAAGCTCAAAGAGGGCCGCTGGAATATTCCATACTTCCCTGTTCTTCAGCTCACAGCTATTCTCTGTGATGTTGCAGGAGGGAAGAGGCCTTAATGCTCATTCTCCACAAGCACTCAACAGCACATGTATGAATGCCTCCACCCTGGAAGCTGAGCCCAGTTAAAGACTGAAAGCCTCCTGTTTGTTGAGCATTCATCCTGATTTCCTTACACAATGCTTACACAGGGGTTCGGATATGGCTGTGTACACCCTGTACCTTTAAAGCACATTCAAAGCACATAGTTTCCCTCAAAGAATTCTGGGCACTGTAGTTTGTTGAGGGTTGCTAGGAATTGTAAATCTGTGAGGAGCAAACTACAGTGCCCATAATTCTTTGAGAAAAAGAAAGTGTTTTGAATGTGCTTTGAAGGTATAGGGTGCATCCTGATTTGCTTGTAGGGAGGTAATATGACAATGAACATTCATCCCAATTTGCTTGCACAGAGTTTACACATCTCCCCATCAATCAATCATCTATTCTCCACTTTTTAGTGCATTTCCCCATCACTTTCCTAGCTGCAAAAAAAAAAAAAACAGAATGAAAAATAACCAACAACCTTGCTTTGATTTTAAGTGGATTTGTTTCTACAGAGCGATTTGATTTCCATCATGTGATTGGATCCTTCTTGCAAAATACTGACAGTCTAGAGGAGACCAAATAATTTCGTTCTCCTTCTCACCAACAGGCAAATGGCTGCAAGGGTGGGAAGCCTGCTCTTCCTGCTGTGGGGAAGATGCCATTCTATCTCACCCAGAAGAAAAAGGAGAAAATATCATCTTGCTACCCACCAGGCAATATTCTGTTGACTCTTGCACAAAAAAGAGAGTTTCCCATCCAACAGCAGAAATTGCCTCCCTAGACCAAAAGGAAACAGATGGCAGACTGGCACTGGTCTAGATAGATGCCCAGCTAACCACAGAAAAGGTACACATTGGCCAAATAAGTGGCAATGCTGGCCAATCACAACACAACACTGTTTTCTCTACTTTACTAGTCTTCTGAACAACTATGGTAACTTGGCGTTGATTCTGGTGCTCCCAGGACGTGTCTACAATGATTTTATTTCTACAAAATGGATATGCCCCTTGCTTATAAAAAGACCCTCTAAGCAGTTTACAAAAATAAATAAATCAAACAATTTGACGCAACATTTGTTAAGTGTTAGATGGGGAGGAAGGCTTCTGTGGCAATAGAGCTTGGTAGCTGCCATTTGGAATGGGAAGAGTAGGACTTTGACTGACACTCAGTCCCTTGAAGGTTGATCAGGACAGTATTGGGTACAGGTAGAAACTTATATCACATCCATGCCATATATTTAAAAAGCACATGGCTTCCCTGACAGAGAATCAGGGAAGTTTGTTAATGTTTCTGGGAAGTATAGTTCTCTGAGGCCTAAACTACAGCTCCCAGTATTCTTTGAGGGGTGTCTTAAATGTATGGTGCAGCTGTGACCTTAGCTATGGACAAAAAAGCCACAGATATTAAAGTCCAGATTTGGAAATACTTAAGTGTACTCTGTGTTTCAGGACAGTACATAGAAATAAGCACTTACGTATATCTAAAGCACTGGGCATTAGGAGAATTAAGGAATGATCTTTTATTTAAAAACAACAACAACCCACAATGTACTTCCTACATTGTACAGTACATGTAACTTGAAGATAAGAAAATGTGCATTCTATGATAGTCTCTCAGATAATTTAGTGATGGTTCTGTTCCTTTACAGTCCAAAAGAATACCAAGTTATTAAAACATTACAAAGATTCCTTTGGAAGCCAGGTTTCATGATTCAGAAAGAGAAATATTCACTCATGCTTTGAAGTGAAACGATCCCCTCGTGGCGTGCCTTGAAGTGCAATGGTCACACGCAGAACCTGATGGATCATAAATGTATCTGGCTTTAAGAATAGGGGTGCAAAAACCCAAGAGCAGGACATTTCCAAAAGCGAGATTATGCCATAAAAGGGAATTGTTTTCTGCACCAAGTGTTCTGCAAAAGCTTCTGTATCAGCCTTTGGTCTAAATCGTTTGTTAGATCAGTTGTCAAAACAAAGGAATCTGAGTATTGTTAAACTGAGGACAAAGGTAACTATTGTAGATGGAGTTTTGTGGCAGGCTGCCTGCTCCCTCTGACAAAGGGCTTAAGCACCATGTTGTATTGATGGGTGAACTGAACTGTGAGCAATAGCCAACACATTGTTATTACAAGGCATAAGTGTCTCTTACATCTGACACATTGCGGCTGCATCCCTGTTCTGAAGTGATGGGGTGACTTCTGCTGTCAAAGAAATTTGACTTGAGAGCTACGCCTGGCAAACGCTGTCAGCTGGTACACAGCACGTTCACTGTGGACCTGGGATCACGTCCCACATCAGCCATTGGTTCACCTGGTGAATCTGTTGAGTCACCATTGTTGGTCTCAGTTTCCTCATCTGCAAAATGGGGACAATAATCCCCTATTGTCCGGGAGGTGCCGGCAGGATGACTGAGAAATGCTTCATCAAGAGCTGAAAATATACTATTATGTCTTTTAAAATCTCTATTTTTAAAAAAATCAGACCAGATAGCACCAAAGAGTAGGCATTTAATTAGAGCAATCCTGATTACATTTCAAAATAAAATGTGTTTGTTTTTTTTTTCCTGAGGAAAGCTCCATTACAATGCCCAGTTATGAGCTGCAGTTGCAAATTTCAATCCAAAGAGCAAACTGTTTCAAAGATGGTGGACTTGAACTGTCATTAGGCACTTAGAGAGTTTGGAGCCAACCTTTGTGCTCAGATTTCTGGGATCCTTCAATTCAGCTGATTGCCAGTGTTACCAGCAAGTGCTCAAAGCAGCTTACAGGAACTCGCATCTTATCCTCATAATAGTGCTGCAGGGTTGCAATTTGCCAGGGCCACCCAGTGAGCTGCAGGGATCTGAATCACATTCAAACCCAACCCTACCACTACAACCGGGGGGGGGGGGGGTGTTAAATCATATGCCGAGGCGGGTTGAGGCACATCGTGTCCCTTTTCTAAAGTGCTTAAGCTTGCTCCCACCTCTTGATGACACCTGATCAGTTTCTTTGCTTTCTTTGTTCTTCACTTAGAAACATCAGACATCTGCCTCCCTGCCCCCCATATTTTGTTTTTAAGGGTGTTCCATATTCTAGAATCCCCCAACACCACAGAACATTGCAGAAGAAGAAAAAATATCACTGCACAACGTTGCTGAAATCTGGATTCAGCGAGCAATTCCACTTCCAATCCTGGCTCAGTCCTGCTTCCTCTTTCCCAATCAGTTTGTGTTCGTTTCCAGTAGATCTGTTTTCATTTAGAGAGTTTCTTCTCTCAACTCTCCACATTTCTGAAGTTGACAGTGGAAACCGAAGTAAGTGGAAGACTGAAAGGAACCATCTCAAAAGTAAGAGCCGATGAGGATGGAGGAACCGTTATCCTTTGGGGCCATCCATATGCTTTGTGTGTCATCTTGGGCACCCGGTAATGTAGGCAAATAAATTACACGTTCGTAATGTGATCCTTTTTAAAATTATTTTTCCCCACTATAAAAAGCATTTATACAGGCCCAGTGGAAGAGGAGGTGTGGAGGAGGGTGAAACCCTAAATGTGGGAACCAGGAGGGAGGGAGATTTTTTTTTCCTCCAAATAAAACCATTATTAGGTCAATCACAGTGTTCTACACCTCAGCTCTCAAAGGCAGGTTTCCTGGGAATGCCAATTGCCGGAAATCACAAATGGGGAGATTGCGACCACACCCAGGTCCCTCTTGCAGGTTTCCCATCAGCATCTGGGTGACCACAGTGAGAACAGGATGTTCGACTAAGTGGGCCATTGTCCTGATCCAGCAGGGCTCTTCTCATAGTGTGCAAGCTTTAAAGTTCTGCAGAACTCTTCATCAGGCTAGGTGGCAAACAAAGCCGTAGAAAAGAGAAGGGGCAAAGATTCTCCAAGAAGCTTGAGACAGCATGCATGCTTCTCCCCCCCCCCCATTTAATCCTCGCAACAATCTTGTGAGGTAGGCTAGGCTAAGAAGCAGGGACTGGCCCAGGGTCACCCAGTGAGCTTCATGGCCAAGTGGTGATTTGAACTCTGGTATCCCAGGTCTTAATCCAATACTAAAATCACTGCACCACACTGGCTCTCTCTCTCTCTCTCTCCCACACTGGCTTTTGAGACGAAGAGAGGGAGAAGGTATCAGACATTCAAATGTGCTTTGGATAGGTGCCACGCAAGTTCGAAAATGCAACAAGGCATGAACGGGAAAAGAAACATCCCCCCCCTTGTAGCCCCACACTGCTACCTTTACTTTAATTATCTTTTACTCAAAGTCTTATATAGCAGATTGTGGGATGCTAACCCTGATTCATGCCTTGTACTTCACAGCCCACTGTTTTGTTTTGGCTACAAAACCATTTGTATCCACCCTGGTTTTCCCGGAAAATACCTGCCATCCCATTGTAGAGCGGTGGTGTGGCACACAATGTGGCTTTACTTACAGGAATTCCTCTACAGTTAAGATTTCCAGGGAGTTGACAGAGGTCTAAAGAAAACATATCTCCCTGCTTTCAAAACAAGGAATTGGGGGGGGGGGCAGAACTACCTGTTGGTAGGGAAATGAGAGGTTCCTGTGCCTCCCATCTGCAAGTACAGAGAGCATTTCGAAGGGGAAATAGGCAAGCTAGTAGCGGGGGCTTCTCCCACTTAATTGCCTCTCTTCCTTCTGTTTTTCTTTTTTTTTTAAGAACCATTTTCCTCCTTTAGAATAAACTGGTGTTAGGAAAAACAGTTTGGGAAAACATTTTCAGGTAACAATTAGCTAGCACTGGAAGGAATACCACCAACACACACACGCACATGCGCGCGCGCACACACACACACACACACACATACTTGTCAGTTTCCCCTACAAACACTCCCTGCATGGTTAATGCAGACATGTTTAGGAAATACATCTATTACTTATTTGTTTGTTACCGGTAGTTATCAATAAAAGTAAGTACTGGGGCAGCTGAGATAATATATTGTTCTGCCTTTCATAGAATCAGAATTGCAAGGTTGAGTGAGTCATCTAGTCCAACCCCCTGCAAATCAGGAATCACAGCTAAAGAATTCCTGACAGATGCCCATCCAACCTCTGCGAAAACCTCCAATGAAGGAGAGTCCACCACCTTCCAAGTCCATTCCATTCCCAAAAAAGCTCTTACTGTCAGAAAGTTATTCTTAACGTTGAGCTAGAATTTCCTTTCTTGTCATCTGAATTCGTTTGAATCCATTGGTTTGGGTCCTACCCTCTGGAGCAGCAGTAAACAACCTTGCTCCATCTTCCACATGACATCCCTTTAGATATATGAAAATGGCTATGTCTCCTCTTTTCCAGGCTAAACATACCCAACTCCTTCAAGCGCTCCTCATAAGGCTTGGTTTCTAGACCCTTTACCATATATGCTTCCTAAACTCATGTGAAATAAACTTGGGGCAGTGCCAGATGACCTGTATTCATCGTGATTTATTTGCAGGGAGATTAGATGATGCTGGCTATTTAATGAGCACACATCCTGATTATTATTTTTATTTATCAAACTTATCAGTCACAACTTACAACCAGCAATAAATAACACAGACAGTAAAACCAGCATTAACAGAGAAAAAGCTCAAACTCCACGAGTATTTTTATGATTTGTTTGCCGGAAAGTTAGATGGCACTGTGTGGAAAGAAGTGTGATCCCTTATAGGAAAAGGTCTGATCTTTAGGTTACTAGTCAACTCCCTAGTCAACTATAATTGCACAACCTGAATTTACTGGTGTGTGACTGAATTGCGCGTGCGCATAAAAATTGTGACAGTTTGGAAGCATCCTTGACATATGAAAAAAAGGAACATCAGTTGAACGGCCTCAGCCCAGTATACCTAAAGAAGTGTCTCCACCCCCATTCAGCTCAGACACTGAGGTCCAGTGCTGAGGGCCTTCTGGTGGTTCCCTTACTGTGAGAAGTGAGGTTACAGGGGACCAGGCAGAGGGCCTTCTTGGTAGTGGCGCCCGCCCTGTGGAACACCCTCCCATCAGATGTCAAGGAAACGAGCAACTACCTGACTTTTAGAAGACATCTGAAGGCAGCCCTGTTTAGGGAAGTTTTTAATGTTTTTAATATTCTGTTGGGAGCTGCGCAGAGTGGCTGGGGCAGCACATAAATAAAAAATTGTTGTTGTTGTTGTTGCGGGTCCCACTTGTAGACTATAACATCCAAAGTACTGTGGGAATAGTCTCCCCTTCCCGCTGTTCCCATTGTTCAAGACCCTGTCCTGCACAGAATAATAAATAAAGAAGAATTGGGAGCCACCCAGAGCTGGGGAAACCCAGCCAGATGGGCGGGGTGTAAATACAGCCCTTTCCCCTTCCTCCACTGGACTCTTACCAAGAAGGATAATGTGCATCAGGACAGGTGGGAAGACAAAGCAGGAGGGGTAGTGGCTGCTTCCCCCTGCCCTCCCCCAAACATTTAATATTACAGTATAAGCAGCACAGTTCTGAACAAGAGGCTGGTGGTGATCTTAAACGTGAGCTCACCCATCCAGAAAACTCCTCACTGAAATGAATGGCCATTGCATGAGAGCACACAGCCTTTGTGTAAAGGTAGCTACTCTCTCTACACTTCTTTCTTGGAATGTGTGTGTGTGTGTGTGTGTGTGTGTGGGATGAGGAAAGGGCTGTAACTCAAGAGCATCTGTCTTGCATGCAGAAGGTCCCAGGTTCAATCTCTGGCATCTCCAGGTAGAGCTAGGAGAGACTCCTGCCTAAAACCCTGGAGAGCCACTGCCAGTCAGTGTAGACCATACCGAGTTAGATGGACCAATGGTCTGAGTGCAAGGCAGCTTCCTGTGGTCCCGTGAGGACCCTGCAGTGTTCCTAATGTTGTTGGGCTCCAACTCCCTTCAGCCCCAGCCAGCATGACCAGGGATGATGGGAGTTGTCGTCCAATAGCACCTGGAGGGCTGCAGCTTCTCCATCTGCTGTATATAGTCATTAACACATCATATGATATGTGGAAATTCTCATAAACCGATCATTTCCTCCATATCTCGTATTCCTAATCTTTCCCCCAGATTGAAATGTTCACTGAATGTGAACATGTAACAGATTGCTTCCCTCGATGCAGCTTATTTCTGTATTCATCTCAGATTGGGTGTCGTCCCTTCCCCTTCTGCAAGAAATTATGATATTACTACCGTATATATATCCATCTATTTTTAGCCCATATCCCCAGCAGTGTGCAAAGAGGTAAGGAAATAACATTGACTCATATTTCTGACACCTTGTCTTTATCCTGTATGGTTGGTTTTTTTGTTTTTTTAAATGTTGTAAATCCAGAGTCAAGCCTACCGGTAACGATTTTTCCTTATGTGGTGTGTCAGGAGGTCTCCAGCCCAGATAAAAACACAACAGTTTTAACAGAATAAATACTTTAAAAAGTATTCACACAACTTGCCATCACCATTAATGCCTACAACACGGATGGGAAATCTGTGAGGCCCTCCCACTCCCATGAGTCTCAGCCAGTAGTGCCAATGGTAGAGACAAAGTCCAACAATATCTGGAGGGCCACGGGCTCCCCAACTCAGGTCTGCATGATCCTTCTCAGTACTAACCTGTGTGATGGGAAGAGACCTTGTTTCCTTTTCTTCTCTCCCTCTGGTTAGGTCCTTATGCATTCAGATATTGAAGGCGTGATTGTGGGCAATGCCTATCAGCGAGTGACCGAAGCTTTTATGACACTTGAGATGATCTGTTGGAGAAATTGACACACATGGTATACAGCAGTGCAATGGTTGTTCGTATATTTTCATGCAATGTGCTTGTGGATATGAAGAAGGCCAATCAAGGGCCATTTGTCCTTGGCCTCAAGCTCAAATGAGGCCCCAAATTAAGACAACTGTTTGGTGTTTGATATTTTTTGCGACTTACAAGAACTTAGGAATGTGAGATGAGCCTGCTGGATTAGCTCAATGTCCCATCTAGCACAGCATCCTCTTCTCAAAGTGGCCGATCAGATGCGTGTGGGAATCCTGAAAGCAGGACCAGAGCGCAGCAGAATTTTACCCACCTGTGATTCCCAGCAATTTGTATTCAGAGACATACTGCCTCTGACAGCGGAGGCAAAGCATGAACATCATGGTTAGTGGTTAGCTCCTCTATTATTAGGCAGAGTGAGGCAATTGTCTCTGACAGCAGTTGCGGGGGGGGGGATGATGGCAGCCCTCACCAAAGGAATTTCTCCTGAGCTTCCTTGCCACACCTTTCTGTTGGAGGTTAGGGTTTTATATGCCACATGGCCTTGCCTGCCCAGCTGCTATAACTATGCTGTAGGTCTGTTGGAGGACACAATCCCACTGCTTGGCTTAAAGTAAAATTCAGCCACCATTTTCCTTGTCCAAGTCTTACCTAGCCACTCCTTCGGATCCGGTTCTGCAAATATTCTTGTTGACCACTTCCCAAACACCAACTGGCAATGATCTCTGCTTTATGGTTCTGTCCTTGCAATTAACCACAGTAAAATTCTGGACCAATTGTGTAACGTCTATTCCTCCAGAATAACTGCTACAAATCATTTACTTCTAATGAACTATTTTTATTTTGAAAAGAAACCCAAACAACTCTGCTGGGAGACATTCCCCAACTGGATTGCTGTCATGAAATAAACTCCCCCGGCGACCTCCTGCTTGGGTCCAGGGCTTTTCAGTTCACCATGGGAAAAGTCAATAGGAATCCGTTCCCATGTGCATTTCTTCACATATTCCATAATTAATCAAATGTTCATGAAGCTATCATAAAACAAAAGGTTGGTGTTTCGCAATAGTTCAACTTCCCTTTAAGTACTAAAATAAGCATCATGTTTGCAAAAGCATTTACCAAATCATTTAGTAAACACCGTTTTTCCCATATATCTAGTATTGTTCATACATGGCCTCTGTTTAAAATTTTGCTCAATAGAATTTGATTCTTCTCACTTCTGCTTTATAAAATGAGCAACATGTCTTCTACCATTGCTTGGGAGAAGTCTTGCTAGTGGCTGTATGAAATCCTACATAGACATACCTGAATTTGGAAAATGGACTGAGCGTGTGAATGCTATTTAGAATGTTGGACTGGGAGCTGGGAGAACAGGGTTCATTATCACCATGGAGCCCTGAAGCTCAATGGGTGTCCTTGGGGCCAGTCTCTGTCTCTTAGCACAATATACTGTACCCTAGAGGACAAATGGGGAGAGGCAAGAAAACCATGCATCCACCTTCAGCTCATTGGAGAAAGGTGGGATATGCATGTACTATGTCATTAGGTTCTCAAGGAAAGCTACTTTCCACAGACCCTCCTTGGTGTATCAGAATCCAACACTGTTCCTTTATGCCATCTGATGATAGCAACACTTGAACATCTGAGTAATCTAATCCTCTGTTTTCTTCTCTTTTTAACCACGGGTGTAAAACAGCATTAGTCTCTTTATCATCCCCTCTGCACATGTGCGGCAACTCTCTCCAGTGGTATTTCCCCCCCCCCCAACAGTTAGTTTTGTAAAGTGAGCAGAATGAAAAGACAAACAAAACTAAGTAGCCTATAAAGACAATGCATTGTTCTCTGGAAGAACGTTTTTGACATGTAGCTGTGATGATCTGCACAACTCAGACAAGTTTGTCCACTTACAAACATTGTGGTCATCTCAAACATAATGTCAGCTGGGATAGCCCTTAATACACTTGCCATTAACCCTCTCACTGTTGGAAAAGGTTTTATACTTTTAAATAAAACTGAACTGCATCCTACACGTTCCTCCTCCTCTCTTTTTTTTTCTTTTCAGACTCGAATAGCACTGAGTAATTCCTTTTAAAACAATTGGCTTCACATTACTCTTTAAGAACAACCGCCTTTTGACTGAGTTAGTCTAGAGCCATTCAACAGAATGCGGGTACAGAATGAAGTGGTAACGTCACGGTAAAGCTGCCTTATACTGAGTCAGACCATTGGACATCAAGCTCCGTGCTGCCCACACTGATTGGCAGTGATTTTCCAGTCTTCTGTGGTCTGTCAGAGATTGAATCTGGGACCTTCTGCATGCAATGCAAATGTTCTACCCTGCAGCTCCAGGTTGCCAGTAAAGATTTGCTTACCATATTTTAGCTCACTCTTGAGACAATGATTTTCTCTCAAAGTGGCTCACATCAATAGAGAGGGGGGTGGGGAGGTTGCCATTGGGCTTACAAAAAACTTTCAACTCTACAATTCTCTGATTCTATGAATGAAAAAGTTGAGGGGGGGGAATGGCAGAGGACAGAGATAGGAATATAATAAGTGCCTGCTGGATCAGGTCAATGGCCCATCTTAGAATCATAGAATCATAGAGTTGGAAGAGACCACAAGGGCCATCCAGTCCAACCCCCTGCCAAGCAGGAAACACCATCAAAGCATTCCTGACAGATGGCTGTCAAGCCTCCGCTTAAAGACCTCCAAAGAAGGAGACTCCACCACACTCCTTGGCAGCAAATTCCACTGTCGAACAGCTCCTACTGTCAGGAAGTTCTTCCTAATGTTTAGGTGGAATCTTCTTTCTTGTAGTTTGAATCCATTGCCCCGTGTCCGCTTCTCTGGAGCAGCAGAAAACAACCTTTCTCCCTCCTCTATATGACATCCTTTTATATATTTGAACATGGCTATCATATCACCCCTTAACCTTCTCTTCTCCAGGCTAAACATACCCAGTTCCCTAAGCCGTTCCTCATAAGGCATCGTTTCCAGGCCTTTGACCATTTTGGTTGCCCTCCTCTGGACACGTTCCAGCTTGTCAGTATCCTTCTTGAACTGTGGTGCCCAGAACTGGACACAGTATTCCAGGTGAGGTCTGATCTAATCCAGCATCATCTAATCCAGCATCCTTATGTGACAGGTTCTCTCAAAACCTATCAGTCCCAGTGTTCCAAATGCATGACAGAAAAAAAAGGCCAGCTGGGAGGAGGGGCAAAGTACCATAACAATCAGGGTCATTGATCTCAGGGACAGTGGGAGCCAGTAGTGCTGCTAGTAGGATTTACAGCCTACAGTCATCAAAAACTGCATGCATTTTGCTAGAGAGCAAAGAATGCTTATACTGTACTATCTAGCTATTTTGCGGATTGTGACCCTGAAAGAGAAACTGGCTTTGGGGAAACAATTTATGAATTTGCAATGAGAAACACCATAAAAACACAAAGCTTTTTAAAGTGAACTGGTCTATTTATAAAATGTTTGAAGTCATGTTGATCCATTAGAACCAACAACACAACAACAATCAAAAGATTTTATATATAAAGATTGTTATTGTTTTCTTTATGGTCATGGGGGATGAATTTAAAAAAAAAAATTGTGAGAGCAGCTTGCTTATATGAAACGTAACAAACAAGAACCAATAATTTTGAGTTTTTAAAATAGCCCCATTTTTTTAATTATCTTGTCAAAATACTGACAGGATAAAACCTTTATTAGAACCAGCTGAAAAGTTACAAAACAGTTAGCTAGGTTTATGGGGTTGTTCTTCAGGCTGGGTGATATGTTAAACAAAAATAGCAAAAGGGAGAAGGATGTTGGCCACAATCTCTTTTCAGACATGCAGAAAATGTAATTTCAGAATTTAAATGGATACCTTTTTTCCATGACTCATGGGATTCTATGTATGGGATGCGACTGCAGTGTCTATAAGGGAAGGAGGCCATATTGAAACTTTGTATTGGGCCTTTAAAAAGGGATGCATAAACCCTTATGACAGAGGCCATAGTGTTTTGCCAATGATGGGGAAGGTTTTATGACTCCCAATTGCTCAAGAACAGAAACAGCACAATGAGCTCTGTCCTCCTTAAATTATACTGCTGAAGTGAAGAAAGTTTTGGGATAACCAGGAGTGGATTTTTCTGTGGAAGGACAACAAACTCCATTCAGTACTGGTATTGATGGGCTTAGAATTCTTTAATCCTAAATAGATGTCTTTTGAATCAGTCTGTGGCCAGCGGACCAGGGGTTTTAGTTAAACAGAAAGTAGATCCTGCAAGCCTGACATCTGCCCGCTCCTGGATTACCGGTAGATGCTCCCGTTCAACCTGGTGCCCTCCAGGTGTTTAGGTCTCAAATTCCCATCATCATTGACCTAGGTGGCTGGGGCTAAAGGCAATTGCGCTCTAAAACCTCTGGAGGGCACTAGGTTGGGGAAGGTGGCCCCACTGCTAGTCTGGATCAACTGTAAACTGGGGAGGGGCAGAGAATTATAGCAAAGAACTGCAAACATTTGCTTTATTAGCCAAACTTTAGAAGCTGCTTTCCTTCCTTGTTCTAACACAAACTCTAGAAGTGCATTGTTTGTACACCACTGCAAACACTGCACTTGACAGCATTTGTCTGGAGAAGGAATAACCAATGTCACAATTATTTCCTTATCCTTTTCTGCATGGCCACCATTTGCCTTTATGAGCTCTCACTTTCATTTTAAGAAGGAAAAGGGGGGGGGCGAAAGTAACCTTTAAGAAAAATGGGATAAAGAGTAATGTGAATTGTTTTCCATCTTCCTATGACAGCAGTGGTTTATTTATAGCTGAAGACCAGAGGACGGTCCTCACGTGGCTATTGAAAATGAAAACAGTATGTGGGGTTTTGTTTTGTTTTGCTTTTGTGCTTTTGCAGTTAAAAAAAATATCTCTCTCCGCATTCCCTAAACCCTTGTTATTGTAACCAGAGCCACATTTCACATTGCTACAATTGAGGGTTATGTAAATTCCAAGGATTTTAAAGGATAGGGCCTGCACACTCTGTGTTTGGCCACAGAGAAGTTGACACAAACGGTTACGGACAACTTTTTTTGAGACGGAGGAAGGTGCTTGAATAAACTAAAAACAGATGAGAGGCACAGCGCAAAATTCAGCCTGAACTGGAACCAAATGCCTTTGGGAGGGTCAGGTAATAATGTTTTCTCATTGCTTTCATTTCTACAGAAGTAGTTCAGGGTGGACAAAACAAACAAAAAACCGAAACACCTTCCAAGCCTTTTCCTGGATGTCCAAAAGCTTTATACTTATTTAGGAGTTTAAAGGGACAACTTATTGACTTTGTGTCCTTGTATAGCTCATTGGTTTCAGAGGGCTGTGTTATTGCACTCACGCCTCCTGAGCTTCCCAGAGGCCTTGGCAGTGGCGTAGGAAGCCGCTTGGGCACCCGGAGCGGCAAACGTGACATGCACCCAGGGGCAGGGCGTCGCTACCTAGCGACGCCACACATGCGCTGTACATAGCGGGTTGCCGGCGGCGGTGCTCCAGCACCGTACGGACAGTGCCAGGATCCTCTGCTCACGGCTGCAGCCACGAACGGAGGATCCTCTACATGTGGCTGCAGCCGCAAGCAGAGGATCCCAGAACCGTCCGAATGGCGCTGGAGCGTTGGCACCAGCAAACCGCATGCCTTGTCACCCCTGGAGACATGGCACCGGGAGCACACCACCCCCGCATTGCTATGCCACTGGGCCTCGGGCTGACCACTGTGCAGAAAGAACACCGGACTAAATGAATCCTTGGGCTATTCTTATGTCCTTAACCAGTGGCAACGATCTTTCTCACCAGTAATAATATGGGCTGGAAGACAGCCAGAAGGCTGAGCTGAGTGCCTGTTTCACTGAGTCATACTTTGTACAGGGTTTCTAACATTTATTTTTATAGACCTATCCAAGTATATGGCACTTTATAGTGCAATGCCATACAGTTTAAAGCAGGGGTCAGCAAACTTTTTCAGCAGGGGCCAGATGATGCAAGAGTACCACAAGCCCCAGCGGCTGCTTACCTGTGTCTTGAGAGCAGCAGTGGTTGGCAGTGGTGGCAGCGGCAGCGGCAGCGCACAAAAGGGCTCTGGAGAGGGGCTGCTTAAAATGGCAGCCACTCAAGCGCTGCTGCTGCTGCTGGCACCAACAAAGCCCAGCCCCCTACCTCTTCTAGGCAGGGTGGGGAGAAGCCAGGAGGAGGGAGGGAGGGGAGCCGCCACCACCATGTGAGGGAGAGGGAGGGATCCATGCAGGGATTCCCGGACCGTCCGCATGCCAGATCCAGAAGGCAATAGGGCCTGATCCAGCCCGCGGGCCTTGGTTTGCCTACCCATGGTTTAAAGCATCTCCTGTGTCAGCAGAACTATAGGCTAACAATCCAAAACTGCACTGGTGCACAACTATTTGCAACAATGGGTTGGATCTGGTTCTAGACTATAAAGCTGCAGTCCCCTACCAAAGCAAAGATTGCATCCTGCCCCAAAGAGGTTAACACCTAAATTTCCACAATGGGGTAAATGGGATAGGAAAGGATAAAAGCACAGGAACACAGGTAGCTGCCTTAAACTGAGTCTAATGCCATATTATGTGCTCTGATTGGCTGTGACTCACCAGCGTTTCAGACAGGAATCTTTCTT
Organism: Lacerta agilis; assembly: GCF_009819535.1. NCBI lineage: Eukaryota > Metazoa > Chordata > Lepidosauria > Squamata > Lacertidae > Lacerta > Lacerta agilis. The sequence goes on along the minus strand of NC_046314.1, from coordinate 83,800,890 downwards.
GGCCCGACCTGGAAATGGTAGGGATTGATCATAGGATGTTTTGCATGTGCTCTATTACTGTCTACACAATGTCGGCCAATAGAGCTTTCTGAGTAATGGGGGGTCTTCAGATTGGCATCAGAGACTCTGCTTGCAGACTGGCCATCAAGACCCATCCAGCTAGAAGACACAAAAGACAGGGCCCTATCAGTGATGGCCCATAAGTGTACAACTCCTGACAAAATGCAGTATGCATGGCCTCTTCATTATTATGTTTGACAAATTGACTCTAAAAGCGTTTTTTTCCCAGCTGTTTTTACTAGAGTAACTGGTGGGTTTTTTGTTTTTGTTTTTAAAGAAACTGCTCCTCTTTTTTAGCTTTGTAACTAGTTTGCATTTCTGTATCTTGAAAAATTGTTTGGGGTTTAAATTATTCAATGTAAACTGCTGTGCATCACTAGAAGAGAGCACAAAGATGGACACAGATTTGCATAAGGTCTCCATATGCTAATCTACCGGTATATGTAAAGAAACATTTAGGGACACTGGGAGTAGCCATGTTTGTTCCATGCAACTCCCCCCATAAGCAAGTTCTGCCACTCACAGGAGGCTTTCACTTAACACGTGTGGTGGCAAAGAGTCCCATGTTCTACCTGCTCCAGGTGGTCAAATGCCTTAGTTTGAAAAATGTTAAAGAAAACATTCTTAGAGGAATGAGAGCAACATGCAACTGGCTGACTGCCTCTTAAGTACTGGTTAGAAATGTGTCTCTGCATCAAATTGGAAGATTTTCCATTTAAAATCTATCCATGAACAGGACAGGATGGATTCAGTCCCATCCCCATGTATCACTAAAAGGGAATGGACTTTAATGAGCTTGTCCATCTCTAGGTTCTTTATCTCTAAACTGGACACGGACTGCGTAGACCTTCAAAAAGAGGATTGTCCCATTATGTAGAGCACATGGGACCATATTTTATTCATTTGGGCTTGATGTCTAAACCCTGAAGTTTCTTCTGTTCCAAAAAGTTAAGGTAAAGCTTTAAACTTCTCTCTGTGGTGTCACATTTCAGATCCTCTGCATTGGAGCCAGAAAGATTCAGAATGTCTTACCTTAATGGTGGTAAAATATGGAAAGAAGCAAGGAGGGCAGGATTGTATCTTAGGAGGAGAACATTCTCCATTTGCAAGAGAATAGTTATTACTTCCTTGCAACCTAAGAACAAGAGAGAGGGAAGCATCTCTCAACCGCCATTCACCTATCAGCAACTTGTTTTAATTGGCTTCTGTTGCAGGAGCAAAGTCCTCTAACTTTTCTGCATTTAAGGATGATACATGGACACTCCTTAAATGCAGCTTCAATAGTACGGGGGGGGGGCATCAGTGATGCTTCCTGTCTGGAGTGGAGTCAGTGTTGGGACTGGTTGAATTCGAGCAAAGCTTTGATGGTCTACTGTGATTCATCAGCCTTGAATCATCAGACTGAAAGAAGGTACTGTAGCTCTTCCTCCACAGGGAATACCTCCTGCTACTGGAATCTTTGAAAAAGCTGACTTCACACATTACATAATTCATGTTATCAATTGAGAAATGAATGAAATGGTTGCTATCAGTCCTCCTCTCTAACTCTCACCATCGTCAGGCAGTTACCCAGCACAGGAACTGAGCCAGGAAGGGATAAACCTTGCACAGTTTGGTGACCACTTTAAACACAAAGCATGGTTAAAATGGAATGATGTGGCAACCTGTATGTCACGAATGCAGGCCATGTCCAATTTCCTATATGTGGAGAGAGTACAATGTAAAGCATTGCAGGAGTAGGTAAGAGTGGAGCCATGTTTCTCCACACAGCTGTTTTTCTCCCTGGGTGAGAAGTACTTTTTCCGCCGAGGGCACCACCAGAAGAAATGGCTGTTTGAGAAGCAAGATTTTGTTTTTTGTGTTTTTTTTGCAGAGAGGGAAAGTTCCTAGCAAATCCATACATGTTGTTCTTTCAATTTCTTCTCTCACTTCACATGAAATCCAGCAACGACCTAATTTACACACAGGTCAGCCACCATCATGTGAGAAAGAAGACGAAGAAGAAGAAGAAGAAGAAAAGAGGAGGAATGAAGGAGGAGGAGGAGGAGAGGAGGAGTTTTGGATTTGATATCCCCGCTTTATCACTACCCAAGGATGCCTCAGAGCGGCTAACAATCTCCTTTCCCTTCCTCCCTCACAACAAACACTCTGTGAGTGAGTGGAGCTGAAGACTTCAGGAAGTGTGACTACCCAATGTCACCCAGCAGCTGCATGGTGAGGAACGGGAAGCGAACTCGGTTCACCAGATTAGCGATCCCTGCTCTTAACCACTCACCACACTGGCTCTCAAACCCACTGTGAGTTTGCCTTTACCTTCAGAGACGGCCCAATCATGTTGCTGCCTGAGCAAAGGACATGGTGCTGTTGCTCCCTTTCCACGTACAGAACGCCTGGATTGGGGCTTAATTCTACCCTCGCAACACCAGTGGTGGGACAACACCCTTTACTACATCTGAGGTTAGTAGGCTGGCCCTAGGGCATGCAAGGCAGGACCATGTGGCACGTGCATATCAATCCCGCTGCCCACTCCTTCTCCCCCAGGATTTGCCCACCCAAGCAATGCTCATTTTTGCCTAATACAAGGCTGTCTCATCACTTTCCTCTGCCCAAAGTGAACTGAGCAAACCCTATTTGTCGCAGTTGGGTGTCATTATTATTAATTAAATTGTTAGTCACTTTATCTTGTCCAGGGCAACCCCAACAACTTTCAAACCAAAGCATGCAGAAGGTCCCCACCTCACATAGAATCATAGAATTGATGAGAGTATCCCAAGGGTCATCTATCCAAGCCCCTGCAATGCAGGTTCTCCGAGCTAAAGCAGCCATGACCCGGTGTCTATCCCACCTAAAACCTCTTTGGCTTCAAAACCTCCAATGAAGTGAACCCAAAGAGCTGCTGATAGCCGGTGTGTACAGTCCAGGTTGTTGTGCTACTCATGCTAAGTCTGCTTGGAGTAAAGAGTTGCTTGCAAAAAGTACACAATCCCTTGATCCCCTTTACACACCGAAGAGCTTGGTCAGTGTGTGGTCCGTCCACGAGGCCGCCTATATAAATCTCCCTCATGACGCCTCCTGGTTGCTGGAAACAGCACAGGTTTCTGCCTTCTTGTTTGGTTTCTCTTCCTGCTATGCTGTAAGTTTGCTGAACTCCCTATTATGTCGACCTCGGAATGTTTCCTCATATTGCGTCTGGATCATATTTAGCCCTAGACTGATTCCCTGTGCTGAGCTTGGCTTGTTTGGACTGCTGCACGCAACCGCCAGCCTGGCGAGTCTTTGTGAGAAGCTTATGCCTACTGGGAACCTTGCCCCAAGGGCACCCGTTGGAGCGTGACCATCGTGTTTTTTTTCTTGTTGTTGTGTGTTCAGTCGTGTCCGACTCTTCGTGACCCCAGGACCATAGCACGCCAGCACGCCTATCCTTCCAACTGCCTCTTGCAGTTTGGCCAAACTCATGTTGTAGTACTTCGAGAACACTGTCAACCATCTCATCCTCTGTCGTCCCCTCTTCTCCCCTTCGTTTTTTTTTCTTAGAAGTATGAATTTGGCCCTCAGGCCTCCGCCTGCTGCTCTGTAACTTAAATATTTAAGTCTTGCCTCTTTGTTTATACTTCATATAGACCTTTGCTTGCTGCCCCACTTCTGTTTCTGCAGATTGCCCGTGAAAGGAACGGCAAGTGTGTGTATCTGTTTAATTGATTACATGTGTTGGGGATGTGCCCTCAGCCCAAGTCTTTAAAAAGAAATTGTATCTGACGATGGGCCTCAAAGAGGCTAATAGCTTCCCTCATTAGGTTTTGTGTAAATTTTACCCTGTCAGGAGCTTGGGGGCTATAAAAGCAGTCATCACGCAACTAAAAGCATTCCCCCCCCCCTTCTTTCCAAGCAAAATGAAAAGGAGGGGAGCGGGGGTTGGAATAGGAGATACAGGCATGATAACTGAGGGGAAAGAGTCTACTATTGAAGGAAAAGGAAATCCACAAAAGGCTGTAAAATAATATAGGAAACAGTGGGGCTCAAAATGTGACCAACACCTGATTCAAATAGTCTTGGAAAGGCTTCAGTGACTAAGGAATATGTCGTCTGCCTTTGAGTCATCTTGGGACACAGTGAAGGAAAAAGAACTTGAACAAAAACAAATGTCAGCTTCAAAGTCTATGAACAGAAATGCTGGCTTAGAGGCAGGGTTATTGCTTTAAGGTTTCCAAATTTGGAAAGTAAGGAAGTAAAGCAAAGATTCCTTCTTTGATCCCACTATGTAACAGACCCCCAGATACTGATTCAGTGTTTACACCCCATTCCCTCCTCCTTTGCAACCCTGTCATGCCCTCTCTTTGATCATTCCTGTCATCTGGGGGAAAGTCCCTTTAGGTCTTTCTTTTTATCCCTAAAAAGCTTCAGAGGGGTTGGGAGGGGCAGACTACTGGGCCTCTAAGTGCTTTTATGGAAACCCCACTTTCCAACACAGAATTGGAATTTCACTGAGTGCCTTGTCTCTTTAACTACTAAGTTGAACAGGACAATAGGAACCTCCAGCATTAAGGCCTTATTCTTGTGAGACTTTTCAATGTGGCAAAACTACTCTGGTGAGAGGCAGCTTTAGGGTAGTGCAACTGGTTTAGCCACACTGGGTGCTGGCACCACAGAGTGCATCACAATAACGATGTAGAACAGAGCATGGGAGGCAGAGGGTACCAATTTTAGCATCACACAGGGTGCCGCTGATATATGAGAGCCCAAATCCTCCACTGCTGTGGTCCATTTTCCCATGCCAGTTTTGCACAGTGAATATTTTGTTAGTATGCATGCTCAAGTGAGGAGAGATGGCATTTATCAACATGGGGCAAAAAGTTAGTTTTCAACAGTTTGCTGTGATTTATGAGCACTAGACTTCACTATGTGAGGGTGTGTGTGCCAATTGTTTCTTTATCAGCTGCTGAAGAAGCGTTTGGATTTGATATCCCGCTTTATCACTACCCGAAGGAGTCTCAAATCGGCTAACAATCTCCTTTCCCTTCCTGCCCCACAACAAACACTCTGTGCGGTGAGTGGGGCTGAGAGACTTCAAAGAAGTGTGACTGGCCCAAGGTCACCCAGCAGCTGCATGTGGAGGAGCAGAGACGCGAACCCGGTTCCCCAGATTATGAGTCTACCGCTCTTAACCACTACACCATACTGGCTCTCTGCTGAGGTGGTGTATCACTAGGCATGTTATGATTCTGTAGGGAATGAGTGGATGGAAAGTAATCTTAATAAGTGCCACAATGGGGTTAGAAAGTCATATAGTCATGTATTTTTTGCCTGTATTTATAAATAGTCACTCTCAATATATCACCATGGATACAGAACTTTTAATATCCAGAGGAAGGATTTGACATGGTTATAACTCCATTTCATGATATGGAAATAAATTTATCAGAACAAGTCAATCTAGAAGAATTACAGGGACCTATTGATTTGTGGTGACCAGTGTTTTTTTCCTTTAAAAATAGGTGCCAGTACTCACCATGAAGTTGTTACAGTAAGTCCCACACATTTTACAACAACAAAAGAGGTGTCTGCACTATGTACCCTTGAATACCCCCTGGAAAAAACACTGGTGGTGTCACATTCCTCTATGTCAGGTATTACCTTTTGGGGCCATAGGGCACATTTCAAATTTGGGGAAAAGTCTAGGGGTGCCAGTCACAATAAGGCTGTCATGGGGCAAACTACAAAATGGCTGTCATGGAGATCGTGGCATAAAACAAAATACTGTATAGAGAAACAACTTTATGCTTGCCATAGGAAGTCAGCTATGTCCTGATTGTGGAGATCACACAACACTGATCTTACACATACACATCTTAATGACAACACATCATAGTAAATACCAAAGGAGTATCACACAAACATACCTTACATATTTGCCTTGTACCACAAGGCTGCAGATATGAGTAGTTTTAAGAATGTAATTTGCCTTCCATCCAGGGCCTGGCCAATGGGCATGTGCAGCCTTCTATGCTGCCTGTTGGTAGAACTCGCATTGTAAGAGCTTGTGTACTGTGTATTAGTGCGTGCACACTTAAATGGCTGGCTGAGGGGCACCTAGATGATCTGTTAAGAAATTTTGTAAGTGAATCACTGCCCTGTCTCACCCTTTCTCTGTTTCATTCTTCATTGTCTGTTAGTACCACTATGCTACATCTGGCAAGGAAGCCAGTTATTGATGTATGCTGACTCACACTGAGGCATCGTCAAGCTATCTTGGGCAGTTCATAATGCCATGCAGTGCTGGCTTATAGTACTGTCATGATACCACACTGGTAAAGCAGCCATTATGTGTTTTCCCAACTTGGAAAACTAAGCTTCAGGACACTGTAAAAAAGAAACAGACCTTAAATTCTGAGACAGAGGAAATTCTGCTTCTGTAAACCTACAGTAAGTTCCATGTATGTTGGGGCAGGAACCCTATAGGTGGTTAGAGTTTTATGAACCCCTATTTCTTGTGCCATTTTTCAGAACTGGAGATGACAGGGTGACAATTCAGCTGGTGGACTGCAAGGAAATTAACAGTACGTGCATAGTATATTTATGAAATTTCCTGTCACAATATTTTTGGAATTTGCTGCCACAAGACTTGGTGATAGCTACTAATTTGGAGGCCTTTATAAGGAAATTAGACAAACAAATGGAAAACAAGGTTATCACCTATGATGGCTGTACCTTATTTCTGGGTTCAGAGGCACTATGTCTGTGAGTACCAGTAGCTGGAGAACAAAAGCAGGCGAGGGCTATTGCCCTCATATCCTGCTTTTGGGCTTCCCAGAGATATTTGGCTAACCACTGTGGAAAACAGATTCTGGACTAAATAGGCCTTTGGTCTGACCCAGCAAGACTCTTCCTATGTTTTTAAGAACATGGAGGAAGAGAAGGAAGAGAAGAAGAAGAAGAAGAAAGAAGAAGAAGAAGAAGGCACAATAATATTTGAAGCATGCAATTCATTTAGCATTCCAAAGTTAAAGAAACTGAAAACCAGATGTAACCCAGCATCAGTCAGCGGTGTCACAATGGAGGTAAGTAGTATGCTATAATTAATTGGGTATTCACTGTGGACCTGGAAGGGCTAATTTCAAAGGTCTGCACAGCCATAAATGTCTCTGCATGACATTAGGCCAGTCATCTCTCTCACCCAAACATACCAAACAAAGTTGTTGTGAGGATGAAAAGAAGATAACTTCACATACTTTGTCTATTTTCGTTTCTACCCTGCCTTTTGTAGAACAGATCACAGGGAAGATTACAATACAAATCAATCAAATACAGCTTTCCATAAATACTACTTTAGTCCACAACAACAAAATCTAAAATTAACACAATATAAACAGCAAGCAAAATCCTAACTCCACAGCATTCCAATGCCCAGTACTGTATGGCTCACCTTATTACGCCCCCCTCCAAAAGTATGAATGAATTAAAATGTTTTCAACTAATGTCAAAAGGTCACCAATGAGGGGGATGATCAAACTGCCCATCAAACTGGGAAATGTATCTTCATCATAGGCAGGACCAGCAACAGAATGGGCTCGTTCAAGTATCTGTGTCCGAGCTGTTTAAGGCTTGATATACTAATGTTGAAATCTTAAAATTGGGCCCAGTTGCATATAGGCAGCCTGTGCAGGAGTCATATTATTTCCCTGTACAGCAATCTGACTGCCACAGTCTGCACTGGATGCAGCTTCTGGACAGTCTTCAGGGTTACCCTACATAGATTGCATGCAATAGGCCACACCTGAGGTTACCAGGGTATGAATAAGAACGGCCAAGCTATATCAGTCAAGGTGCAGAAGCAGCCGGCTAACTTGCTGCAGCTGGGAAAGGCATTCCAAACCATTGAAGCTTTTTCTGGACTTCTGGTGCCCATTTCAAATCCAAGAGTAACCTCCCCTCTCAAGCTGAATACCAGTTGATGGAAACAGCAAGATGGGAGCGAGCTCTTGGGCACGGGTCCCGTTAGTGGGTTCCCCCATTGCATCTGGTTGGCCACAGTGTGAGCAGGATGCTCGACTAGATGGGTTGTTGTCCTGATCCAGCAGGCTCTTATGGTTCTTGCGTTCACACAAAGTATTTCATTTGATAGAGAGGCTTCATGGCTTTTTTATTTACTGGGATTGGGGGCATTTGTTCTAGCCCAGATGGGTCATTCCTAATACTTCTGACCCAGGTTGGGAACTCGCATTTATATAAGGTTGGGAACCACAGTTCCAACTCAACTTCTCGTTCCTTGTGCCAGGAAATGGCATCCTCCGATTTCTCAACAATCCGTAAACTGCCCCTGAAATGACTTTACATTCTTCTGTAACTCCCTGGGAGCCTCTGGGAGTTATCCAGCAATCCTGGTCAGCAGAGCAGCAGAGTCATGACACATCTGGAAGATGTCTGTGTGGCTGTGCAAATCTAGTGGTATCTCACTGTCTTAAACAATAAAAAGTAGAGTAAAGCGAAATCTATTACAAATGCAATTATTGTCCCCTGGTATTGATCAGCTGAGATGGGGGGGATATTGACCCCTAATTCCAATGAGGTATATCTATTCATGATTTAGAGACGATTAAGTCAAAAGGTCCTGTGGGTTGTGACACCAGTAAGCATAAGCCATACAAATGTCTTCAGTGATTTAACTGGCTTTTATTTACTTATTATTATCTTCACACTCTACTTTTCCTTCAAGCTGACTCAAGGTGGTGGACATGGTTCTTCCCCTTCCCCTTTTATCCTTACAGGTAAAAAGGTAAGGACCCATGGACGGTTAAGTCCAGTCAAAGGCAACTATGGCATGCGGTGCTCATCTCGCTTTCAGGCCAAGGGAGCTGGCATTTGTCCATAGACAGCTTTCCGGTCATTGGCCAGCATGACTAAACAGCTTCTGGCTCAACGGAACACCATGATGGAAACCAGAGTGCACAGAAATGGCATTACCTTCCTGCCGCAGCGGGTACCTATTTATCTACTTGCACTGGTGTGCTTTCGAACTGCTAGGTTGAAGGAGCTGGGACAGAGCAACAGGAGGAGCTCACCCCATTGCAGGCATTCAAACCTCTAACCTTCTGATTGGGAAGCCCAAGAGGCTCAGTTGTTTAGAACACAGTGCCACCTGCAGACCATTATCCTTTACCTTTATCTTATCCTTACAAGAACCCCATGAGCTACAGTATCTGACCCAAGGTCACCCAGTGAACTTGCTTGAGTGGGGATTTGAACTCTGGCTCCCATGTTCTAGCCCAGGCATAGGCAACCTTCGGCTCTCCAGATGTTTTGGCCTACAACTCCCATGATCCCTAGCTAACAGGACCAGTGGTCAGGGATGATGGAATTGTAGTCCAAAACATCTGGAGAGCCGAAGGTTGCCTATGCCTGTTCTAGCCCAACACTTCATCACACTGGCTCATAAGTGAGAAACAAGGGTGCTATTTTAAAACTCCAAGATTGACAGACTGTCCCTCTAAAACAAACCAATGCCACACTGTCAGCAAATAATACAACCCAACTTTTCTCTCTCCATTTAAGATCAATGTCAGCAGAAAATAAGCACTGGTTGGCTACTTCTTGGAGGATTTTCGATCCAGGAGGGGATCATGAGATTATAACCAAAGTACACACCCATTCTGGGCAGGTAAATATCAGACTCACATCTCTTTTTCCACCAGGAACATATCCAAATTACTCACGCACTTGTCCATAAATAGATCTTCCACCTCTCATTCCTCCACCCCCTTTTTAACAATGGGGTGGGGAAAAGGGGCAGGTTTAAAACACCAAATTGCAAGATTCCTGATAAAAGAAACTTCTACCATGCAATTGACACAGTTAGCACTACCACCCGCACACATAACAACTAAAACCTGGGGACAACAGTAACAATGGCACTTGCCTCGTGATTACAGCTATCACATTGTCATAGGTGTGTTACCAGCCCAGCTTGCAGTTCCCCACTGTGCCTGCATACACCCCATACATTTAAAGTAGATGGTTTCCTCCAAAGAACCCTGGGAACTGTAGTTTGCTCCCACAGAGCTACAATGCCTAGCACCTTTAAAAAGCAACACACACCCCAACCTAACAAACCAGGGTCGGAGTGACTGTGTATGTACTGTGTATATACTGTGTACTGAAAGCTTCTAGCAGTAGGAGCACAGCCACTTTGCCAACTGTGGGCCATTTTTCATTTTATAATGAACAAACTGAAGTCAGTGAAGTTAGCAAGAGCCAAAACAACGTGCCTGTGCATTGTATTTGCTGTCAGCTCCTTCTCCTTTCAATGGGCTCATTTAGAAATTTGGCAAATAGCAGTAGCCAACAGATCTGGCGAAGTTATGAGAGTGCTGAAATTCAATGAAAAAATATTATCTTGCACCTGACATCCTCCATACATTCATTTGAATCCAGCTCCTCCTCTGGACCTGGCTCAGGCCAGAGGTTTCAGGATTCAGCCTTCAAATGCATGCTCACTAACATCATGCTCCCTTGCACATCATACGGAACTGTTTTATTGATTTTAAAAATTCATAAGGAGCTTCCCAGAGAGTCAATTTCATCTCCCAGGGAATTCTGGGATAATAGTAGCTCTGTAAGGGGAATGGAGCCAGTGTGGTGTAGTGGTTAGGAGCGGTTAGACTCGTAGGTCTGGTGAACCCGGTTCGCTTCCCCGCTCCTCCACATGCAGCTGCTGGGTGACCTTGGGCTAGTCACACTTCTCTGAAGTCTCTCAGCCTCACTCACCTCACAGAGTTTTTGTTGTGGGGGAGGAAGGGAAAGGAGAATGTTAGCTGCTTTGAGACTCCTTCGGGTAGTGATAAAGTGGGATATCAAATCCAAACTCTTCCTCTTCTTCCTAAAAACTCTCAGCATCCTTAACAAACAGTTCCCAGGATTCTTTGGAGGAAACCATGACTGTTTAAAGCATAGCGGTCAACTTTTCCCCTTTATTGCGAGGAATCCTATTCAGAATAAGGGAATTTCCCTTCTTTTAAAAAAGGGAAACGTTGACAGCTATGGTGGGATACTGCTTTAAAAGCATGATGTGAATGGGATCTCAGAACAATATGGTGCGAAGCTACTTCCTCCTACACCATGGCTTAGTTGAAATTCTCCTACCGAGCTCCAGTAATGATGCCAAACACCTTGAGGGCACCGAAAAGCAGGGCAAAAATGCAGTAAATAAACATCAGCTAGCATTTCAGCCTTTTATTATGGAAAATATGGCTGGTACCTAACAATATGTTTCTCTTTGAGGTACTAGCCAGCCCTGTTCAATTAGTCTATTATGAAGCAGTGCTTCTAGGAAAAGCTGCTGCCTACTTACTGGAAATAAACCCCACTGAGAAAGAAGCCCTGAATAATAACTGCTGTGTTACTCTTTGCAATCCAGATGCAATTATAGCAGTGCCAGGCAAAACTTTTGGACCAAAGTGCACAAGGGTAATCACACATGCGTGCACACACACACACACACACACACACACACACACACACACACTCCTTTTCAGCAACTTATTTTCCTTCAGCAATGTAAGCTTGCATTGCAAGTCATCTTAGATTAGCCGTTGAACATCTGTCCATTAAAGCATTAGCCAACTTCATCAGCCAGCGAGGACATTACACTACACACATCAATACAGAAGGAGATTCCAAGAGCTATAAATAACTTACATTCGCCTACATGATTAAGTTCTGTAATCAGTTATTTCAGTATAACATCACTCTGTTTCCATTCAATTCTTTTCTCCCTTGTCAACAGCTTATATACACACAGACAATATCTGCAGCCTTGTAGAATTATAAAAGCAGGAACACAGCCTTGAAAACACCTCTTTCAGGGTTGCTAGTGCATGAAGCACTATGACCAGCAGCTCACCCCTGCTCTTCATCCCTGTTCCAGCTCAGTTATCCTTTATGCCCACTCATTAAGTTGTGTTGGCTTTTCTGGAGCAGATGTAATGTCCAAACTGCCTTAGATTTTACACAGGCTTTTCAAATAAATAAATAAATAAGTAGCCCAGCTAAGGGCAATCCAAAGATCATGAAGCATGCCAAAAAAAGAAAAGGAAAAAGCATTGCTTTCAGATGCAGAGAAAAAAGGGAAGGAGGGAGGGGAGCAGGAGATCAGTAGCCCTGCCTGTAAACCAAAAGAAAGGAGATAATAAAACAGAGCTACTTCAGACCTGCTCTTCAGAAGAGTTATTCATAGCCTCCCATGTGAAATGTGCATGTCTTCTTGTTGTTTCTCAGTCATGCTACAGCGAAAAATTAATGGCCAAATCAGTTTTTTCCTTTCCCAAGGAATTAACTACGGTGCCTCCGCTATTGTTTCACTTTTAATCTGATTTGTAACATGAATGACAAGATTAATCCAATTTAAAGGGTTATGACGGAACTAAGTGGCCCCTGCTGCGCGAGGGAGACGTGACAAACAGCAGGATCCTGCTTCCATTCTTAACCATCTTTAATGTCATTTGATTATTTCTGACACTGCAAGTCCTTTTAATCATGTGCTGCTATTGCATCTCTCTTAATTAAACTGTGTTCTGCTGCTTTGCTTGTTGCGAGACAACTAATTTTGGATGACCTGTTTCTTGCCCGTTGCAGCCATCTGCAAGGAGACAGATTCTGTTATTATTGCATTCCTGTTCTGGCTCGTGACCAAGATGGAAACAAGGTTGAACTGAAGTAATTCATCTGTGAAGCCCGAGATGAGTTTCCACCAACCTGGTGCCCTCCAGATGTTGTTGGGACTCCCAACGCCCTTCAGCCCCAGCCAACATGGCCAGCAATCAAGGATGATGAGAGCCATAGTTCAAAACATATGGGTTGGGGAATCAGGTTGAGGAAGGCTGCCCTTGATCTTAAATACTTTATTTTTTATTTGCAAAAGCAGAAAATCACGTTACTTCATTGAGCTGATATTGCCCTTCTGAGTTGAAAATCCTTAGTCCCCTTCTACATTATTGCAAATGATGTGCACACTTAAAAAACAACAACACCAAACAACAAAGCAAACAAACACCCTGACTGTTCTTACTGGCTTGCCTCCCTTCCGAAAGTCCTGCTAAGCACCCAACTCTTGAGACCCAAAAGCAGTTCAGGGTGTCTTCCTCTTGTGTAATTCTCAGTCCTTCCAGAGACCCAGCAACAAAACAAGGGTTGAGAATGACAGTGAGGATTGTGGACCCTTTTCTCCAACAAGCCCTTTAGCACAGCCCTCTCCCTTTTGAGCCTGATACACAAGATAGGACAAAAAGAAACTTTCTAACAGCACTGCTATGCCACCACAGTTTCACTTGGAGGAGGTGTCAGATGAAGGGATTAAAAATAACCACACATAGCTCAGAAATCTGTAGAATTGAATCCAATGGGCTACTAGTTGTGCACTCAGGAATGTGGCTGCACTTGCCAAATCAAATCTTTAGGGATTTTGTAATGGTTCACATGGTGTAGAGAAAGAACAAGCAAAACTGTCATAATCTTTCCTCCCTCTTGCACCCAAGACTGGATGGGGACTCAAGAGAAGCATACAATCCATGCATCTGTGCTTTAGTTTTATACACACACAAATCCCCCCAAACATGCACCCACTTGCTGTCAGCTTGTGTGTGTGTGTGTGTGTGTGTGTGTGTGTGTGTAGCATTTCAGAGAAACTAAGAACCTATGTTCCAAACCTAAATCCTCTGACTGCTCTTTGATTGCTTCAGAAAAGAAAACAGAGCTTACCTTCTCTCTTTTTCCTCCCAGCTGGGGACCAGAAGAGCTGCTGCACCAGACACCCTTAAGATGCAACCCCCTTGTCTCTGTGTCATTCCTCCTTTTCCTGCAGTCCTGTAAGTCCACACACTGAGCACTGCTCGCCCTGCTTTCCTTTCACTGCCTATGCTGTCCTCGGAGTGGAACTGCTGCTGTTTTCACTTTCAGACCAGCCTCCCTCTGAAACAGCCTGTGACGTCAGGTAGCCTCTACAAGATATTTATGGCTTAAATGGGCTAAAGTTTCACTAGGTAAAAGCTTGGATTGCAGCTCCTTGGGAATCTTCGTCTTTCGTGCTTTCTTGTGAAAAGCTTTTTCCAAATGCAATATAGCAATACAGAAAGCTGCCTTGTACAGTCAGTGCCTTGGACCATCTAGCTTAGTATTTCCACACTGACTGGCAGCTGTTCTCCAGAAGTTGTTTCCAGACCAACTGGAGGAACCAGGGATTGAACCTGGAACCTTCTGCATGCAGAGCAGATGCTCTGCCACTAAGCCACGCCCCTTCCCTGGGGGATTGCTGCCTTTGTACAGGGAGTGAGGTAGGGGCAACACAGTAAGCAGGGTGTTTCAGACTGCAACATAAGCCACTTCTTCCAGAGGGCACATGTAAGTGCCCTCCGCTACATGCAACCAATGTTCCTGTTGGGTCTGCTGGTTGTGGCAAAAGAGGGCCTCTTTAGCACACACCACACCCTGTGCTGCTAGAAACACCCCAGAACTGCTCCAAACATCTGATAAGGCTTAAGTAAGAATGAATGGATTGGCCCCTCGTCTTGAACTCATCATGCACAGCCAGACTTGTGCTTCCTCCATGCTTTCTGTTCCTTGGATTAGGATCAGTCTCCTGATAGCACTAATTTGTAACTTAAGCTAATCTATATTTCCAAATAGCCATCACTGCACAAATTATATAGTTTTGAACTGGATGCTTCCTGAGTTTCTGTAACTCAATAAATTGTCTCTGCTTAATAACAGGAAGGTCTCCAGGTTTTTTGCTGCTTTCGGTACCAGGGGGGAAAATCCTATAAAAAGCAAACAGTACTAAACTGTACACTTAAAATATAGTTATAAATGTAAATACTTATTTTTGGCTGGCTGGTTGCAAACCTGTCTTTGGATACAAAGCAGAACTCTGGCATTCGCGAGATGGAATAACAACTATCCCTGGCCTGAAAGTGTGCATATGTGTGTTAATGTGTTGCCAGATTACACATTTGGAATACTCCTACCATGTCTCAAAAGTTTCATGTTTTTAAAAAGAACTTCTGTACTGGAGGAAGGTAAGAAAAATATCAAGTATAATTTGACCATAAACCTTCACCTCCTAGCAGCGCCATACTTCACCTTAAAAAAAGTACCTTGAATCACAGAATTGTAGAGTTGGAAAGGACACTGAGGGTCATCTAGTCCAACCCCCTGCAATGCAGGAATTTCAACTAAAGCATCCATAACAGATGGCCATCCAACCTCTACTTACAAGCCTCCAAGGAAGGAGAGTCCACCACCATCCAAGGGAGCCCATTCAAAAAACAACATTGTTCAGACCAACATTTCAATAGAGTACTCTCTGGGGATGTGATGACTCTTTATAGATTTAGTATTGCTGCTCTTGCTTATTTGGTCTATGCCTTTATTGTTTGTATGGTTCACTGGGATCTTATTTATTATTGTTGTTTATTGCCTTGAAGGTTAGGAACACAAGAAGAACCCTGCTGGGCGGCCAATAGCCCATCTAGTCCATCATCCTTTTCTCACAGTGGCCAACCAGATGTCTATGGGAAGCCCCCAAGCAGAAGCACACTCTCCCCTCCTTTGGTTTCCAGCAACTGGTATTCAGAAGCATGCTGCCTGACTGTGATGGCAGAGCATATCCTTTGAGGCTAGTAGCCAATGACAGCCACATCCTCCATGAATTTGCCTAATTCTCTTTCAAAGCCATCAAAGCTGGTGGCCATCACTGCCTCCTTGGGGAGCAAATTCCATAGTTTAACTAAGTCTGTGTGAAAAAGTATTCTTTTGTCTGTCCTGAAACCTTCAACATTCAGCTTAACTGGATGTCCACAAGTTCTAGTTTTATACGAGAGGGAGGGAAACCTTTGTTTATCCACTATCCCCAGGCCACCAATACTTTTATACACTTTGACTGTGTTGTTATACACATTAGGGATGGAACTGTAGAAGTCAATTAGCATATCTTAGAAGAACTGTTGTTTCAACTTCCAATACTTTTACTGTATTAAGCCTGACTCATGTAGAACAGTTCCAGTGGAGAAAGTTTTGCATCATTTGATCCCGTGCCACACATAGATTGGACAAATTGTATGGGTGTTTCTCAGAGCTCTCAGCACCCAGTGACATTGATGAAGGAAGGACCCACCTAATTTGCACTACCTGCCTGGTTCCCCTTGACAGAAATTATCAGTGCAAAGCAGACCTTGTGAAAATGCCTCACACAACCCAGTTGACATGTGAACCAGACACCAAATCAATGGAGGTTGTCATAGTATATTCCTCTTGTTATGTCCTGGGCAAGTCTCCTGGAATGGCTGTAAAAAACCTTTATTGTCAGTAAGGGTATGGTCTGAGAGCAGCAACCTTGATTCATCATACAGAAGCTTTGCGGAATCTGAGGGTTACTGGGTTTGACTTGTCAGTGTATGGTGGATCATGTGGGTACCCTGTTGTATGGTGCACTGAGTTCTATCATGGAATATAGGCAGGATATAAATATAATAAAAGTAAAACATTGCAGTGGTACCCAAAAGGCTGATATTCTGAATGAGGCTTTTCTTCATTCAAGACAGCAGCACTGAATGGAAAAATTCTCAAACGTTGTTAAGCCAAGTGAGCACATGGAATCCACAAGCTGGTTCTACAACAAGGAACTTTTGCCAAGGCCGTTCCCCTTAGAGATATTCAAGGAAACAAACAAGCACTATCTTACAAATTCCAGCTAAGAGAGCTGCTTGCTATAAATAACTATACATTTTGCAGTTTTACCATACGAGTGAGTTCCTTGGGGCTTCAGTTCTATTTTGTACCCCAATTTGTCACCTCTGGTTTTGCCTTTGGAGATCAGAAGCTGATCACTGCTTCAAAACGCTTGTATGACACACCAAAGGTTGTCTGCTGATAATCCAACAGGGTATGCAGATTATATGCAAAGAACTATGGATTTGACTACAAATCTCAGATGTTGCCTTCAGGAGAACATCCATGCATGGCTAGGTAACAAAGCAATTATTTATATTACCTTTTGAACCAGCTCCTCATATATTCAATATAAGTACACAAACAATAAAGAGCATTGTTTAAAGCTGGAAACAAGAGAAATGTCCACAATGACTCATGCATAATTCCCTCAGATTAATTTGTAAAACATGCTGTTCCCAGTCCCTAGGAGCTGGAGGAGGGGTGAAACTGTCGAATCACAAGGAATGAATGCACTAATCAGTGTGACCAACTTTTGCACAGGCCTTGCTTACAAACTTTGCTTCCTTATTTCGAAGTTATTTTGACAGAACCAATTGCTGCCTGCTGGGGTATCTAGTTTTTTCACAATAAGGGTCAATGAATCCACACAGTCATTGTGCTGTTTTAGGGCAAACTTTGACTACCAGAGGAACTGCAGTCTGAGAAGCTCCTTAGTCAGTACTCCATTAATAGCTACTGGTATATAATTGCCTGAAGGTGCACAGACTGATAGGCGGTGTGTGAAACTACACATTACTTGGCAAGCTGTGTGGCTATTAAGACTTGATCTACAAGTTAAATTTATGACCTTGGTGCTACAGAGGATGCAGATAGCTTTGGTGCTGAAAATGCTGAGCATCACTTTGTAGAAGCACCCAACCACCCCATGTAAGCACCCAACCACCCCATGTCAAGTCTGTCTTCACTAGGGAACATGCATTTAAAGGTTATTTCAGTAGCATAGTTAAAATTAGCTAAATCACACTGGTGCTGCTTCACACGTGGCCTTCGCACCCAAGCTCTCTGCCACTGAGAAGGCAAAGATGCTACAAAAAGCTTCTGAATTAGACTCAAGTTTGTACTTCATGGCACCCAAGACACAGCTTTCTTTAAAGTCTGGATCCAATAACCAAAGAACTAAGACAGTTTGACTCACAAGTTCCTTGTTCCAAGTGTAAATATTGAAGAATCTGTCCACTAAATAAGCAAGGTAACTCCCATCTACATTAACATTTAAAACAATACATTAATTGGAGGTAAACCACCTTTTCTACTAAGATTTTAAAAAATGCCTTGAAACTGTTGGAGCTGGCTATGTAAACCAGGAGTCTTACAGACTTTGTAAGGGGGGAGTTTTACAAGTTGAAAGTGTGTCGTGATGGAGCTACCATAAGAATCTGTTGTCTTACCTTCGCTTCCTAAAAAGGAAATGAAACCACAAAACCTACAGTCATACCATTGTAGATATCCATTGTCTGGTATGCTGCCTCCAGCAGTAGTTAAATACTCAATGATTCAAAGCAAATAGAACAGAAAACATGAAGCACCTGGCAAGTTTTTGATGGAACATTCACAAATGGTGTGTGATGTTGGGTAGGGAAAAACTCCTCCTTCATCCACTTGGCTAGTCAATTTCTACCCTAAATGTAAAGTCTCAAATGCTGGAATTCTTGGTCTGTCTAGAATACCTGCATAAATTACTGGTGTATATAATCTAATTCAGAAACTGACGCAAAGCCCAAATATCTGAAAAATCGAACAGGAGGTTTATGGAACCTATAATAACATTTCATTTTGTGCTTGGGTACTGAAGATACTACCGTTATTTAGCATTTATTAAAGACTCCCTTGCAGGGAGGGCCACAATGTATGCTGGACAGATGAATAGGAAGAAGGAATCAAGGACTGATAAATTATTTCTTGGACTAAGGTGGAAAAGAACAAGATAGCTGTGAAGAAGCATGCATGGTGGATTGGAGAATTATTTCCTAAAACACTGGATCTTATGGAGGAGAGTGAAACAGTTGGAGGAAAGTGGGAGGCTAGATACCTTCCATATGGAGGGTGCGATGTCAAAGAAATAAGAATGAGAAAATGAAGTAGTAGATGAGCTTTTGGAGGGCAAAAGGAGAGAAAAATGTAGAAATGTTAAAAGGGAGGACTAGCATAAAGTCAATGGAATGGATAGCTTTAAAGTGCTTCTTTATGTACCAAACTTGTCCAGAAGCTGGGACTGACTACAGCTCCCTAAATGAAACCACAGTGAGTGGCAAATCTGAGTTTGCTGCTGCATAATGAGTGGAACAGTAGAAATTGAGGATCTGAAGCTTGAAGCAGATGTGGAATGTGAAAGGAAGCTAGTGAGGAAGTTCAATATGGACAACACTATTGAAACTTCAGGGTGCATGTGTCTTTAATTAAAAGCTTCCTGTTCACTGGTTCTACCCCTTTTATTGCTTCCTGTTGAGCATGGCAGTGAGGTAACAGATGAATAATATATTAATTGTTAGCAGAATCACTTTTCTTAACTGTCCATCAATGTTTGCGCAGTTCATGGGGTAAGGGGTTAATTACTTATTTCCTCTCATTTTTATATAACAAAAGAAAACAATTCTATTGGATAAATTTTAAAAGCAGAAAATGAAAGGAAACATGTAATTAAAGCCTGTAACTAAATTAAATAGGAACATGTAATTAAATCAAATAGGAACTGACACTAAGTAGAAATCAACAGAGGCCATTCAAGGGACAATTAACAAGTTGTACATCAATAATTCTCAGGCAACACTTAAAAGCAGGGATGAAAGGGACAGAACTTGCAACAGGAAGCTTTTGATTAATGTCAGAAGGGGAGACCATTGCTGACTAGGACTTGCTTCTGGATAAAGATAATTGAAGGATGCTGATCAGCCAGAAGGACATTAATGGATAATGCAGTACTATGTACAGTAAGTGCTCTGTGGAACCTCTTTACATAATGCCTCAACAGTGCTACAGAGCCCAGCATGGAAGGCACTAAAAGAATATTTAGCACTCTAAGATGATGGAGTGCACCTGAGCAAGGCACATGGAGAGGTCACTCTCTAGTGATATTTGGTATGTTTTCCATAAAAGTTTGTTTTCAGGAGATGTATGTAATCTGCCATCCTACTCATGGATGAATTACTTACACCCAGTTGACGTAGCCTACTAGACACCTCTGAAACATCAAGAGGCAAGTTCACACATCCATCACTTGACCACAACATCCAGTGTGGGCTTGAATGTGCAAGACATCAGCTCAGATACAGACTTTATATCATTGGACATTACCTAGCTTACAATATTTCTCAGTGGATCCAGTGTACAAACTCAGTTGGAAACTACTGCATATCAAGTAACCAAATTATGAGGCTATTGGGTGATGTACAGAGAATTAAGAATTATTGCAGTTTCAATAATGACAGTGCAACTATATTATTGGGGTGAAATAGTTAGATTTTAGTGCTTATCTGGCATGTCACTGCTTGTCAACAGAACCGTCAAATCTATTTTGTTCCTTTCTTTAAATAATGTCACCCTTTTTCTATTTGGGATTTTGGGATGGTGAACCATCAGTTACATCACAATACAAATGCAATAAACTTTCTTAGAACCTGAAACAGCTACTTGTGAACAAGATTTCTTGTAATTATCAGTGAGCTTGTGAACTCCTCCTGTCCCAGCATGGCTGCAAAGAGGAGTTCATCAGCTTTTTCTTTTTTCTTTACTACAGTTTGCTGTGTTGTTTGAAATGATGGACTGTGGTTCATGTTAAGTATGGTTTGTTTTAAATCAAGCTGCCCTAGAGAAGCAGAGCGGAGTGGTGGAAGTATGTAGTCCAACGCTCCCTGCAGATTTTTTTTGTCATGCAAAATTATGGTGTGACTTCTGAAGACAACAGTTTTGTTCAACATCCCATTCTCAATGAGATATTTTTTTCTGATGAAAAGAACTATAACAACCCTGATTTTATCTCCAAGGAAGTAACCCTTTTATAAATATGAGGTTAACCAACCCACTAATAGAAATACTGTACCAGCTTTTGTTTTATACTGGTAGGGAAGTCTATCAAATAATTGATTACTTGCTATCAATAGTTCCTAAACATTTGCCAACAAATAGGAAAAGACTGAATACTAGGATGAGTGGGAGAAACAAACCTAGGACCCACTAATGGAAACAGAGTGTTTCATCCAGTTTCTTGACCTCATAGGGGTGCTCTAAGCTTGATTTTACTATCTTCGCCATATCACTTTCAGATCATTAGATACAAGTTACTAAAACTTAAAACTATTATATAAAAGCTTGCTGTGCCAGAATATACAGTGCCTCTTTAGGAAATCATCATTCTTTTGCAAAGAAAAAGTTGTTTGACAAAACTCTAAATTATTTCCCTGGGAATTTTTTTCTGGCTTGGGTGTGTTTATTCCTTTGCCGCTTACTAGCTCATGCTTGCATTTACTGCCCATTAATAACAAGTGAGCACAACAGTTTATTTGATTCATTTATGAACTGTAGATGTTTCAACTCCATATAACATCAGGATAGGGAAAGGGGGATATGGCAAGAAGCCCAGGAAAAGGAAAGTTAAGTAGGATTGGGAATTGGACACAAAGACAATAAGCCTTCAAGCCAGTCTTCATTAAGTAGTTTTGTATCCATTGGAGAAAGAATTATTGTGTAATATATGCCACGTGGAGACTTATGGATGTTAACAGGAGTATTATATAAAGTCACATAAATCTATGGTGTGACCACATTCAGATTACTCTTTACAGTTCTGGTCCCCATCTCAAAAATGATACTGTGATACAGGGGAACATATATAAAAGGGCAACTAAAATAATCAGAGGCTGGATCATTTCCATTTTGAAGAAAGTTTGAAGAAGAAATAAGCTTTAAGTCAGAAAATTAAAGCATTTTAAAAAAGGAATTGTAGAAACTGAAAACAGAGACTGAAATGAGAGACATTAATTTCCCTCAGCACAATCGGACTTGTCACATGGAGTAGCAACAGGTACAAGATATAGCTTCTGTCAAAAGGTCACTAGCACTTTGAAGCAAATTCTGGTTTGAAATAAGCCTTATAACCCTTATAATAGCTTGAACAGCAGGTAATAACACTTTATTCATACACATGATTGTGTCATTATTTTAATCATACATTCTATTTGAGCAATAATGTCAATCACAACCACAGCTAAAGCAGTTCTATATATCAGTTTTCTGCCTGTCCCATACAGTATTACCACTCATTTTCTCTATTTATGATCTCTCCTATCCTTTCAATATATCAGCTGGGAAGTGGGTGGGGTCAGGGCCAGTGCTATCATTAGGTTAGACATCAGAGGGTGCAGTACTGACGTTTGAGGGGCATGGTTTGATACAGAGTAGTTTTTGTTACATCTTATAAATTTCTGATAATATTTTACTTTTATTTTATGTTTTGAATGCCGTTTCTCAAAGCTCAGACTTATAAAATGTACATATGCTCAACAATGTTTCAAAAGGCAATAGATGACTTGGCAAGTATATCACTTTGAAGATGCCCGAGCATCAGCACTTGACCTGAAGGAATCGGTAACAAAGTGGGCAAAGGAAAAGGCACCTAAGATGATATTTTGATGTGCCTGAATTCGAAACGTTTAAGAGACTCAATTCACACGTTTATTCAAAATGATTTGTGTGCTGAAACATTTTCTTTTGCATTTGAGAAAGACAATCAAAGGTTGTTGCATTACTTACTTTTGCCAATTAAAATAAAATTAGCAGCTTCAATTTTTGTGCCTTACAGTTGTGCTACAAGAAATCTGTTTTTGAAAACTGAATTTAGCATTTTGTGGTGGTGGAGATGGAGGTGGGGGCGGCGGCGTTGCAATAGCCTAGGGCGCAACATAGTCTGGCACCGATACCGACACCGGCGTAGCAGGCAGAAAAGCACAACGATTGCATCACAAGCGGCACATTCATAACTCATATGCTCCGTGCACGCTGCGTCATGGCTCATGGAGGCTGTGATTTAATTTCAGAAAGGAGAAGGCGCCTGGGAAACTTTGCCTGCTTGTCAGGAAGAGCAAATGCACACCCGAGAGTGACGAAGCACAAAGGAGGTAGTGTGCGCGTGTGACAGATGCCACTATTATTGGGCTGTTGTAGATCCAGAAACATTTTAACCAGAACATACCCATTAAAAACAATGGACCTATTTTCATTGCAGTTGCCTGTTCTAACGTTGGAGGCAACCCATTGTGTTGGCTGTTGTGTTGTTTTTCCTGGGTTTGAAGCCGAGCACATGAGGGTCTATCAGTGTCAGTCGACAAGTAATACATATACAGTATAAAGCAACTTGCATAGTAGCCAATGTCTAAGGAGTAACTTAAGGCAACAACAGTAAGGATATGTCAAAGCGAACGACCCGCTCTGGTTTCCCGCATGCGCGGTGCGATGCGAGGCTTCCCCCCCCCCACACACTTCGCGTCGCTTGCGACGCAAGGCACGCTGGGTAGCGTTGCACGGTTACCGTTGCTATGGAGGGCCTAGCGCCCCCTCGCCACTCTCTCGCCCCGACAAAGCTTTGATTTGCGGAGATGGTGAAGCAAACGATCCAGATCTACGCCCGGGTCAAGCCCCTCGGCAGGAGGCAGCCGCCGGGGGTAGGTGGCGCGGGGAAGAACCAGCTGCGTCCGAGGGACGGAACGAACGAACGAATAAATAAACAAACAGGACGTCACGGGGGTGGGAGTGGCTGCTGGGTGTGAGGGGCGCCCTTTGGCAGGGAAGGGATGGAGGGGACCCTGCTGTGAAGACGAGCTGGAAGAGGAAGGCGAGGAGGGCGGCCCGCTGAGGAAGTTGTGGCGTGGTGTGGCTGATGCCTAAGAAGCAGTTGCAGGCGCATCGAGAGCGAATCCAGACGATCACGTGATTAGTAGAATCACCATAAAGTTCTGATCTATTGAAGGAACTCGTTTCCAGTTGGGTTTTCTTCTTTTTTCTGTATCCTACACAAGTAGAAGTTGTAAACAGGTGTGCCAACTTCAATAAAGTTTTTTTTTTTTTGTAGGGGGTGGGCAGGTAAGCCCCGCCCCACACAATTGACCACATGCTGTGGTGCACGCAAACTGTTTGAATGGCAATGCCCATCATCTGGGGGGGGGGGCTCTTGGCCCAATCAAACATTTTGTTGAGGGTTGGCCGAAGACACACCCCCCCCCAGCCCCTAGGAGCTGACACCTGTGATTGTAAGTTTTCATGGGCATTTAACCCATATTCGTCATGGCAGCTTGTTTTGGCCCTAAACGGAATATATAATGTCACCATTAGAATGGGTTGTTGGATACCTGGGAGTTGGGATTTTGATTGTGACACTCTGAATGCTTTGGCAAAGTGATGGTGGTGGTGGTGGTAATGTTGATAGAATCCTAGAACTGTAAAGTTGGAAGGGATCCCAAGGGTCATCTCGTCCAGCCCCTCCAATGCAGGAATCTCAACCAGATCATACATAAATACATACATCACCTTAGCTTAAAAACCTTCCACGTAGGAGAGTCCACCACCTTCTGAAAGAGGCCATGCCACTGCTGGACAGCTCTTAATGATGATTCCCCAGTACATCAATTGTAAATACAGAACAGTAAATAAATAAGTGACATTACGTTCTATAGAGCTAAAAGCAAATCAATGAAATTATGTATTTGTGTTATCTTTAACTGTTGAATGGCAGACAACTCTCCAACTGAAACTTTCCTTGATTCCTCCTACCAACTATGATTAATAGGAAATGGTTTACCTGCTATTATGCAGGTTTTCTTTTTTAATGCAAAGAACTTCCCAGAAAAAAACAACAACCTATTGTATCTGTCTGCACCATGAAACCCCCGCCCCAATTAGCTTACTATGGCAATCACGGTTCCTGGTAATCTACCTGCAAGACTTGTTTGGAAGTTGGAGTAGGGCTTACCAGGTCTTTTTTCAGCTGGAGCTCACAGGAGCTGTTTCAGCACCTCTCAGGTGGGTGCCATTGCCATTCTAAGAGAACAAGGGAGGTGTTCATGATGATTTCCGACAACTCTTTTTCTAGAAAAATAGCACTGGGACTTACATTTGATATGACACACACAGTTCTGGATTGAATAGGTAGTGAAGATCTGGCTTTATTATCCTGCCATATTCCTCTATACATTGCATGTGTAAAGTTTAAATGTTTTCCATACAAATATATTTTCCTTATTTGTGTATAATTTGCAAACTGATATGAATATAAACCCTTCTTGATATTTCTGGTTTCATTATTGGTATTACTATTAGATATATTCCCCTTTTAAAAAAAGCCTTACTGGAAGTTGTGCATAGAGTCTACAGTTTTAGGTCTAAGGGTAATTTATGCTGTATTCTGAAAAAACAAATACCGGTAAATTGGAATTTCACCAATATAAATAACATATTAAAAGACTCCATATTTATTTTGTAGATATATTCAGTTGAACAAGATGAGGCATCAGCATTCAGTTTGGAGATTATTGTGCCACGTGATTTGGCAGATGGATTTGTCAATAACAAACGAGAAAGCTACAAATTTAAGTAAGTTAATTTGTGGTTGTTGGTATCCTCTTGGTACATAGTTAATTTTAGGAATGTTGTATGTTTGAACATTGTGAATCACAAAACACAAAAATGCCATCTGATAATGTTCCATCACATTGTTTTATATCTTGTAATCCTTTCCCCCTCCCACCAAACCCTGTGCTAAAAGGCAGGGAGGGGCGTGTGTTCACAGAGAATGTTATAGGGTGGCAATTTCATAGGTTATCCTTGCTTGTTGTTTTGTATTAGTGCTATTTTACCATGTGATCTTAAGGCAACTCTGTTGTGTATTGTAGGGAGAGAAAAGACTTAGAAGTGATACCTTTACTGCCTGATTGCATGCATCTTCATTTGGAAATAATGGGATTACACCCAAATAAATGTGCATGAAATTAAAAGGACTGCTGTTCTAGGGTAGGGGTGAGGAACCTCCATCCCATGGGCCTGATCAGGCCCACCAAGCATAAATCCCATTGAATTCAGTGGAACTTATTTCTGGGTAAATGAGTTCGAGATTGCAGTGTAAAGTACCATTTCTGTCTGTTTCAGTTTCCTTGCTTGGGAATGAATGGCGGTTATTGATATTGTTGAAGGATGCTATAATTCTGCTGAAAGCAATCTAAAACAGCCTAGAACTATGAAGAATGAATGTGTTGACTATTAAGTATTAAGGCTTAGTAGTAGCTTTTGTTTTGTTTTAGATTTCAAAGTCATTACATAACATTAACTTCTCTCTGCTTTACACTGACGTGAACGGACATGAGAACCAGAAACCTGAAGACTTTCAAAACATTTGTAGTAGAAAAAAAATGGAGCAGTTCAGAATGGTTTCTATTAAAGAAGTAGGTGAAACACATATTTGACAGAAATGTTCCACAGAGCAGGGTTCTCCTATTCTTATGCAGAGGCTGCTGCCGTCACTTAAAAAACAAACAACCTGCTGTAAATATGATGCTACATCAGTGTTTTTCAACCACTGTTCCGTGGCACACTAGTGTGCCGCGAGATGTTGCCTGGTGTGCCGTGGGAAAAATTGAAAAATTACTTTATATATAGTCAATATAGGCACAGAGTTAATTTTTTTTAACATTTTCTAATGGTGGTGTGCCTCGTGATTTTTTTCATGAAACAAGTGTGCCTTTGCACAAAAAAGGTTGAAAAACACTGTGCTACATTAAGATGCTAAAATATTTGTATTAAGTGTTGCAAATCAGGCACAATTCCTTTGAAGGATTGGATCTTCGACTAAAATAACTTCCTTGACTTCCCTTTCTTCTATAGAAGAAAACTGAAAATAATTTGTACTGTTTATATGATCTGTTTGATTCTAGGGTCAATTATACAAGTCCTGTGTGAGGCCATTTGGAAGCACTGATCCCCTTGACAGTAGTAAAATGCAGTTTGCTTTTTTCTAAGCAGTATAATTTTATCATAGGATTTTATTGTAGAGTGTTTGTCAAAGCAGCAGTGTTTAAGTCTTTTGTGGATACAATAGCACAACAGCATAGTGTAGTAAAGACTACAGGGAAAACATTGTACTTGGTTATGTAAGTTCAGTGATGTAAACATTGACTTAGTTACAAACATATTTTTTTTAAATAAAAAAGAAGTAGTGTTTTAAGATTTGCATGACCAATTGTTCATAATTTGCAGATTTCAGAAAGTTTTTGATCAGGAATCAAAACAGGATGAAATTTTTGAAGCCATTGCCAAGCCGGTTGCAGAATGGTAAGTATGATTATTTTTTTAAAATCTGTGTAATTTCTTTAATTAATTAAATCAGCACCTGATAACCACCTAGGAGTTATGCCTTCTGTGAATGGTTTTTAGTTGTTCCCAAAAGTAATTTGAAAACAATAGGCCAATGTGGTTCTTCAAGTGACGTCAGTGCAAAGTAATGCACTTATTTATTTGGAGGAGCATCCAGAATGGTACGCTGTCACCTATACCTGGAAGTGAAACACTCCATTTTATTATCTCAGAATTCTGCCACCTTGTTTGCTTTCTGTGTGGACTAGGTCTAATTATGTGGGCTTTGTCGAGTGACTTATATCTGAATTTTACTCCTCCCTAACCTCATGTTTACCGGCATACGATATTATTAAAGCTGGGTTCCACTGGAGTCCACATTTCCAAGGTAGATGTTTAAAAACTAACTTCTTTCACTGCTTGGCTGCTATTTCTAAGCTATACTTTCTTACTTAAATTCATAATGGACAAAATAATCAACGTAAAATTTGGTTACTTTTTATAAAAATTGGAATAATTGCTTTAACAATTACGAATAGGCTCATAAGTAGTTAGATCTTAAATCCGTCAAGGACAGCCTAGTTAGCTAATAGTTGTAAATGGGCGTTTTGATTAAAGTGTCCAGCTGCACAATCCTTCAGTCCTTCTCGTAACTTGAGCAAGTGGGTTACTATCATCATTATTAGAAGCTACATTTTAATTTGTGTGAGAGGAAACAAAGAGGCTGCTCCCATACTAAGTAGGTGTAGGAGAACTGCATCAGTGTGAAGCTGCCTCCTGCCTCCCAGTCCATCACTTCCTGCAATGACTATGGGACTGTGTTTCATCGTGGTTTATCCATGTTTTGAAGGTGGCTTGTTTAGCAAATGCCTGTTGCTTGCTGTAAGCTATGAGTCCTGGTTGCATATAACGCTAAACGAAGATCCTTTGAAATGGAATGTAAACTTGGTTGAATTACCGACCACATGGGAGAAGGAGAGGTGGCAGAGTACCAGCTCTATGTGCCTTGTCTTTAGGTTTTAAACCATAGTTTAGCATTGTATGCAAATGAGCCCTATGAATGGGTAAAGTCTCATGTAATAATTAAAAGCTGAACTCCCGTCTTAATTTTTAACTGACACTCCTTGACATGTTTTCGTTTAGTTTTTTAAAATCTGTGTTCTTATTTTGGAATTGAAGGATTATGTATCATCTGTTTCCCCCCCAAATATGGCTTCAAATACGTTTTTGGAGAAATAACAAATATGTGAATTAAAACTGTCAGTCAACAGACAGAAAAATATTTTCTTGCAGTGTTTGTGTTCTTTTTAAACTCTGTTGTAATTCAGCCCATTGTTAAACTGCTTGTTTCCATAGTTGAGTAACACTTGTTCTGTTTTGGTTTATAAAAGTGCAGGATGTTTTCACTTGCTGGTAATTGCAGTTTTATTGCAACATAGCTCATTATTTGAACTGGGCTTTCTAAACACAGTTAAAAAAACATTCTGTTATCCACAATGTTATTTTTGAAGTATTGTATATATTTACAGATGTGTTCATATTCTACGGTCAGTTGCTGTTCATTCTATGATTGAGTATGCCAAAATTTCCTTACAGGTTGTTACAATTAGATTAATGGTTGCTATTTTGCTATTGTGTGGTTCTTCATACTGAACATTGGTTTTATTATCTTTAAAAAACATATGCACACAAGGTTGGTATGCCAGTTTTTCAGATCCATTTTCTAGAGGCTCAGACCAACATGTTTATGAAGATAAAAGTATACTAGTAAGTCAGGGAATAGCTTTGCTGATGTGTTTCTAGGAAAGTAACACAACAGAAATATCAATGAAGTTCTTCAGTAGCATTCCAAGGCTGTTTGTCATATGATCACGGGGAGGCTAAATTCAGTATTACAACAGAATAAATCCAGAACAATGTCAAAATATGATAAAAGGAGAGGACATGCATGATGCTAATTAGAGGTTTTCAGTTTCTTGTTGGCAGGATGAAGAGTTGAATCATATTTTTTCCTATTTTTGTCTTTCTTTGAACTTCCCCCCTTGTTGCAGTATTCCATTTGTTTAACTGTTTCAGACTGCACTTCCATTCATGGTTACTTGACAACAAGCCCCATTGTGAGGTTGGATTTTTAATCCTTTGATTTGCTTAGATTACACCAGAGCTTTCCAGACTTCTCATGTTGGTGATACACTTTTTAGACATGCACCATTTTGTGACACAGTAATTCAGTTTTACTAGCAAACCGGAGGTTAAACTAACCCCTTTTCAGCCCTGGGAGGAACGTAGGGAGCGTTTGTGTGACACACATACACACTGCAGCCGACACACTAATGTGTCGCGACACATAGTTTGGAAAGCTCTGGATTACATGGACTTCTTTAGGTTCATTTAAAATGCTATTTTACCTTAGGCAGCCTGTCCCAAGGTTGTCCTCCTGATATTTTAGGCTACAACTCCTTTCAGCTTGGGTCTGATGGAAGTTATAGCTCAAAACGTCTGAAGGGCACCAGGTTGGGCAATGTTAAGTCACTGCATTGTTTTTCTTGTTTCAGTGATGTGACTGATATATTTCTTGGTTCTCTAGTCTTTTGCTAGAGTAGACATTTTAAAGAAGTGATAAGCAGTTTCTATATTCTCTGACACCCCTGTATTCTCCAAATAGTAGTCAGAGGGTCAGAACTGTATTTACTCATATTAACTGAACTACTCATGACTTGCCAGGATCCTGAATTTACAACTTTTAAAAAAAATCTTTTATAAGCAAAACTGTGGACAATGTTGTTGCCTTGAGTAACGTTTAATAGCTCTGTTAGGAAGAAGAAGAAGAAGAAATGTTTGGATTTGATATACTGCTTTATCACTATCCGAAGGAGTCTCAAAGCGGCTAACATTCTCCTTTCCCTTCCTCCCCCACAACAAACACTCTGTGAGGTGAGTGGGGCTGAGAGACTTCAGAGAAGTGTGACTAGCCCAAGGTCACCCAGCAGCTGCATGTGGAGGAGCGGAGGCACAAACCCGGTTCACCAGATTACGAGTCTACCGCTCTTAACTACTACACCACACTGGACAGATTAAATTGCCTCGGGAAGTGAATGTGTCAGATAACCTACCAATTGTCCACCATTGTTCTAAACATTTCCCCTAATATATAATATTGCTTTCTGGCCTGGTTCATAGGTAACATTGCTGCTCCAACAAACAATGGTTTAATGGAGCAAGAACAAGCTACCAGTTTGAGCATTTCCTCTTTCCCTTCTCTTCTTCTCCTGCACTCTTTACTTGAGATAGACTACCTGGTTTGGTGAATCAGTTTCCCATAACATCCAAAGTAGGATTGGTTTAAGTGCAACTTAAAAGTTCTTTTGTGCAAATCAGAATGAAAATTCTGTATGAATGAAAATGATGGTTTGCAGTGTTGGTTTCTAGTTTAAAGTGCTAGAAACCAACACTGCAAACCATCATTTTCATTCATACAGAATGAAAATGATGGTTTGCAGTGTTGGTTTCTAGCACTTTAAACTCATTATGAATATAGAGCAACTGATCTCGTGATGCTTAAGTCATGCAACGATGGAAGAAATTTAACCATTTAATGGTTCTTAACTTATTTGACTTACTTTAAATATGTAAAAAATTCCCCTAGAGAGCTCTAGCATGCCATCAAGGGATACCACTTACAAGAACAAGATGCACAACAGCAGAAGCCATGTGCGCTAACTAGCTAGTTAGTTACTGGACCTTGGAGAATGCTCAGACGAGATTATACTGTGAGATTAAAATGGCAAATTTGTCTGTCCCATATGGTCAGATGCCCATATGATGATTAGGACTGGTGACCATAGAATTACCAGGAAGTCGGAAGGTCACAGAATATAACCAGCACACCCAGTTGTGGGGATGATGACCCAGTCTTGAATTTATTACACAGGTATTGTTGGCTAGTCAGCCTGTTCTCTCAGCTATGTTAGAGCTTATATTATATTATAATATTTTATATTATATTATATGGATGTTGCATTAAAAGAGCTCAAAATTAATAAAGGCCCTTTTATGACTGAATGCAGCAGAAGTTCACAGTTTCCTGAATACAGTTAGGAGACGGGGAGTGTGCTGTGGGCTTGTGTGTGCTGTTCTCCTCTGCATGCAAATTTTACCCTCCCTTCCATGGCTTTCTTTAATGCCATTCAGGTTTTACATGTGCACTAACTAGGACAATGAGGGATGAAAACCCACTTTTTGGTTTTATGATAGCCGCCCTGGTTTACCATGCCTAATGCTAATTCACACATAAAACAAACTATGAAGGAGAGGGTGACTTTTATTTTGCATGTAGTGTAGGAGAGTATGTGTCACTCTTCGTTGCCTTCTCCCACAAAGAACAGCTATTGCCCATTATTCTTTGTTCATTGTCCCAGCCATTCAGCTGTGGTATAGCATATCACATTTTCCGTCCTCTTGAACTTGTTTTGTGGCTCGATTGAATGCAGCTGTAGCATGTTGATTCTGGACATGTAGGTGATTTTTGCTGGTACAGTAGGTTGCTGGGCGATTTAACTGGCAAACAGAATAGTTTCCAACACAGTGGCTACACGAATAAAAGGTTTTTAAAACTTACTTATGCTACCCAAATACTGAAAAGAAAGATATTGTCAGTTTTCCAGTTATAGATCATTTATTGCTTTTGGTATTTTTGACTGTAAATTCTTTGGAACAGGAGTTGTCATTTAGTTTTATATTTACACAGCATCTGGAACAGCACGTTCCTAACCTGGCTAAGTGCACTCTGTCTCGTATATTCTGACCAGAATATTTATTATGGGAGTTTGCAGAGTTTTGTGTTATTGTAGCTTACTTTAAAGAATGCATAACCACAGTAACTTGTTGTAACACAGGTTTGTCGTCTTTTGAAATCGCAACTTAAACTGCAAGTGCCAAACCTTTTTTTTGGGGGGGGGGGGTGTATCTGAAGAAGTGTGTATGCACACGAAAACTCATACCAAGAACAAACTTAGTTGGTCTCTAAAGTGCCACTGGAAGGAATTTTGTTGTTGTTGTTGTTTCAGTCTTTTTTGTGTTTGTGGATCTAAGTGATATATTGCTTAACTTGAGTCCTGGGATCAGTACCTTAAAAACATTACACAAGTTTGCCTAGAATCCTGGACAACAACTAATCTTATGGGCGAACAACTTTGAGGAGAGGGTGGAGATTGGTGGGCAAGTCAGCAAGTCCTGGTGCCACAGCCTCCAGTTGTTTCTGCACTTTTCTTGCCAACTGGCATTTGACCACAGAATTTGCCCTGATTTTTTGGCTAGAAGCTTTTTCTTTCCTTGTTTGTTCTCCAAAATGTTGAGGATTTCAGACTAAAACTCTTATTATCTAAATATTCTAATTTTAAGATGTCATTTTCATTGGCCTCTGAATACTGCAGCATGAAATCTGAAATGTTAAACATTAGCAAATAATAGTTTACTATAAAATGCCTGTGGTGGTCAGAGGAATTAAAGCTTCTGATAACAGTACGGCACATGGAGGAAATACTCTGGGATGAATTGTAGCACTCTGAGATTTGTGCTGACAGATTCTACAATGTCACTGTTACATTTCCTAGTTATCACCATTGGCACTTCCCTCTCTTGCTTGTCTAACAAAACACTCCATGATTCAATGGCTGGCTGAAGCAGGGGGTGTCTTCAAACTGTTTGCTTTGAGATTTCACTAGTGAAAAGTACCCTACCTTTTTCAGGGTGTGGGCAGTCATATTCTGAAGGACTTCATTTCACATCAACAACCACAACTCAACCAGATAGCTCAGTTGGTAGGGCATGAGACTCTTAATCTAAGGGTTGTGGGTTCAAGCCCCATGTTGGGCAAAGATTCCTGCATTGCAGGGCATTTGACTAGATGACCTTTGTGGTCCCTTCCAACTCTACAATTCCACGATTCTATAATTTAAAATCAAAGGAACTGTGTGAGTCCAAAAACCTCTCTATTTCTATGAAATATGGAGAAAAAAGAACTGGAATAGGTACTTAGGGCTGGTAAATAAGTAAAAAATCCACCCTCTTTGGAACCAGCAAGATGGTCTATAGTTAGTTCCAGCCAATGGCTTAGCAGTTGAGAACCAATGATATACTGGAAGGCATTACCATCCCTGATCTTTTGATATCCCTTAGTAAGCAGTGGTGAAGCTGTACAATAGACAAACATGCATCACATCCTTCTTCTTATTCGTGTAGGTGGCTTGACATCGAGGTCGGTAGAGTCTATTTGCAGCATGGTGGGGGAAGAAAATAATGCCCTTTTTGAATACCACTTTGACATGATTATAGGGTTTTTATTTAGCATGTTTTGGGTTTGTTTTCTTTCCTCCTTTTTAAATCTCACTGAAAAATGAAGTGTCAGAACTATAAAGATTAAATTGTGTGTTTTTAAAAAGACACTCAGCTATGGAGCCACAGATCTGAAATTGTATCAAGGATTACTATGTTTTCCCTCAAACTGCTATTATAAGGCCTAGTATCTTTTAAGATTTATTTTGACACAAATTCCAGATTGCCCAAGCATTCAAATTAATATAAACTGCTTAAATTATAAACATTGTGCATCTTTTTCAGGCCAATTTCTGACAGCTTTTATGGAAAAAAATGTATGCAGTATGTATTTGCACTGAAAAAAATCCATGCTGCTAAGTGTATATATAAAGAACTGGACATATCCGTGAAACGAAGAGCATTGCTATATAGGGTTTATGCTACAGATTTGGCAGGGAGACAAAAGATGTAATAATGAGATATTTTGTTTATTTTAATGAAAACAACTTTTATCTCCAAATGAGGAAAGATATTTAAATGTATCTCCTTGAAAACATCTGTCTCAAAACTTTAAAGTGAGGGTAAACTTGATGTTTCTTATAAGCATTACTACTTGAGAGTTGAATTAGTCAGTACTATGCCATATTTCACTCTGGTTCTAAAGGGTGTCTATGATGGATAGAATGGAAGTACAAAGATGCCAGAAAAATAGTTTAGGGGAGGAGTATGATTGAAATATTAATAGTTGACAACTTTCATCAGCATGTATTTTACCTACTTTGATCTCCAGTTTATTTTTAGCCAAAAATAAAAAAGCTCCCTGAATAAAAGCTTGAAATACTTCAAGACTTGAATAGTTATTGAGTGAAAAATAAAGTTTGTATGTACAGTCGTACCTTGGTTCTTGAACGCCTTGGTACTTGCATGTTTTGGCTCCTGAATGCTGCAAACCCAGAAGTTAGTGTTCTGGTTTGCAAACATTTTTTGGAAGCCGAATGTCTGACGCGGCTTCCGCTTGACTGCAGGAAGCTCCTGCAGCCAATCGGAAGCCGTGCCTTGGGTTTCTAACCATTTCAGGAGTCGAATGGACTCCCAGAATGCATTAAGTTCGAGAACCAAGGTTCCACAGTATTTTCCTTTGTGATTTTCCTCTGTTCACCTCGCTCCATAGTTATTGAAGGGCCACCTCATTTAGTGGCTAATGCAGGACTGTATATAATGCAGGAGCATTCAAGGCCTCTCTTATAAAGTGGAAATTTTTACAATTTATTTTTAACTTGATTATTTTAACTCAGTACTTCAAAGTCTTTGTTTCCCCAATCAGAATTCCCTCATTTCTTTTATGTCTGTTGAAATCAGATTTAGTCCATGAAGGGTTACTCAGTTAGGTTTATACTGTATTGTCAAAGCAACATGCCCCTCCTGAATCTAGGAAGAGAAATGTAACAATCTTTTAAATATCTGTACAACATCCTACCCTGTTGCAAATTTATGCATGGCTTACTATGACACTTTGTAGCATGATAAAAACTTGCTACAGTTCATTTTAGCATGGTTACTTTTTGGGATTATGACTTTGATGTGTTTCTATTTGTGGTACAGATATAATTAACTAAATAAAGCAATTATGTAATCATTTTAAAGCTCAACTGCCTAAGAGAAAAGCATTCCAGTCTCTAGTCACATTGTAACTTCCAGAAAGGGCATCTGCAGAACAAGTGGTATTCTGCAGGTGATTGCCTAGTCTTTCTCTGCCTAGCTCTCCTTTTGCTAGTTCCTCGACTCTTTCTTCTCCTAATCCAGTGATGGCCAAACTTGGCCCTCCAGCTGTTTTGGGACTACAATTCCCATCACCCCTGGCCACTGTTAGCTAGGGATGATGGGAGTTGTAGTCCCAAAACAGCTGGAGGGCCAGGTTTGGCCATCACTGTCCTAATTCATATCTTCTTGTGGTGGCGATTGGCTGGATTTTTAAGTTTTGCTGGCATCATCATCACCATCACCATAATCATTATTCACCACCCAGCTTAACTAGACAAACATAATTTTTTACAAAACAGAAACTCCCCCCCCCCAAATCTCAGAACAGCTTCTTTATTGTGGGAATGACTTTCATTTGGGGCAATTTGGACAGGATGAGGGTGAATAAACCGGAGCTCCATCCAGGCAAATTTAAACCTGACATTGGAATAGATGTGCAACCTGTTCTGTGCAGGGTTACACTTTCATTGCCTCAGCAGATGTACAGTTAGGGATTATTCCTGGATCTATCCCTGCTGTTGGATACTCAGGTAGTGTAACAAGATCCCTTTACTAGCTTCAACTGGTATGCCACATTTGCTCTTTCCTAGAGAATATGTACCTATCCTCAACCTCAGTTCCATCTTGAATGATTGTGGCTCATCTTGGAGCTAACTTTGAAGATAGTCTAGAAACTTTGATAGTTCAAAATGTGGCTGCAGAGTTGTATCCTAGTTTAATCAGAGCCAGCTTTCATATCACATTTTGTAAACTGAGATTAAATTACAGTTTTGCACTTTAGATGTGACAAAAAAAAATCTGGTTTAATAAACTGTGGAAACATTGAATTACAGCAAGACAGAGTAAGAAGTTGTGAGAATGTGAGGACCGAGCCCAAGAAACTGATCACTCAAGAATTGCCCAGTTTCAGTGCAATGCTACAAAGTCCGAAAAAATACCGCTAATCCTAAATTGAACAAATAATTGTTTCACTCTGACAACATGATATAACATAGAACACCCCCCAATGACTTCTTTTTGAAACAAAGGTGGAATATATGCCTAATAACCAGGCAGAAAACAAATACTTCTGACAATTCTGGTATTTTTGTTTTCAGCAGATGCTGGCTTTCTTTGGCATCTTATTGTGTTCTTTTCTTTGACATTTTGCTATTGTAGATTATGCTGAGCCATCTGGCAAATGCTTAGGCTTCCAGATAAATGAGTTGGAGGCCTTTTGCCTCTCTCATGGCACCAGATTCACTGTTGACCTACACATGGCCCCATCCTCCTAGGGAAGAAAAGGAAGGTTTTGCTTTTTTTTTTTTTTTTTTTTAAAAAGCATGGCTTATTTATAACTTTACTCATAAACAGAGTGCACAAAAATACTTTCCCCCCTCTTCTTTTACATAACATATGTTGAGTATTTGTGCTGAACATACCCAATACAATCTTCTTTTGAGAACTAGTAAATCTTATCAGGAGAAGAATTACTTTATCAAGCTGAAATGTTACTGTTGATATGATGGCAGGAATATGATAGAATTATGGGAGAAGCCGTAATTCATCATTACGTATGCAAGTCAACAAGACAGGGATCAACCCCCCCCCCCGACAGCATACAGTTGATATGGTTTATCTCAGGCATCCCCAACCTTCTGCCTTCCAGATGTTTTGGAATACAATTCCCATCACCCCTGACCACTGGTCCTGTTAGCTAGGGATCATGGGAGTTGTAGGCCAAAACATCTGGATGGCTGCAGGTTGGGGATGCCTGGTTTATCTCATCCAGCAACACCCTCTCCCCACCAAACAACACACACTGCAACCAACCACTCCCTGGGTCCTCTGGGCTCTCATAACACCAACAAAAAGTAGCCATTCACGTGATGCTGACATAAAAGCTTCCTTCATATACTATGTAAAATAACGAAACTTTACTATCT
This sequence comes from Lacerta agilis, assembly GCF_009819535.1. Lineage (NCBI taxonomy): Eukaryota > Metazoa > Chordata > Lepidosauria > Squamata > Lacertidae > Lacerta > Lacerta agilis. Next base: position 83,763,727 of record NC_046314.1, on the reverse strand, counting down.
TCCCTCTCTCTTCCCACTTCTCTTTCCCCCAGCCACATATTGCTTACAACAGTAATGTCTCATTTTGAATGTGACTTGAAAACAAAGACTCTGTATGTAGATCGCTACCCAAGAAAAATCTTTATATATGTGAGTTATGGGAGAAGGTATGCGTTATACCTTTTTGCAACCTATGACTACATTTTGCACTGAGCTCTGTCTTCTGCATTTATAACTTTATTTTTGTGAAATTGGAAATGGTGATTGGTTTCTTCTAAAACAGTGTGCCCAAAAGCTAGTATAAAATTCGGACTGTAAAAAGGGATCCCTCTCCTTCTTTGGAAATTTCCCCCCTGACAGTTGGAAGGGGATTAATCAGTGATGTTTGCGCTTACCAATAAGGAATCAATTGCAAGGTGCTCTAAGGAGTTTCCTATTCCACTCTTCTTTCAAAAACCTGTTTAAATGTAAAAGTGGCTTCAAGAAGATGGGGGCAGCCATCTTTTTCCCCATACAGTTTGCTACTGCTGGAAATGACACTGTATCACCAGAAGGGATTGAGGGGGGATTTGATTCAGTTCACGTTTAAAGGTGAAGCTATCAAATTCACACTTTCCAGGACAATATGAGAATCAAAGCGTAGCCTGCCTTCAAAATTTGCACTTCAACTGCAAACTTCTTTTTATTTTTCATCAGAAAGAAAAATAAAATAAAATTTGCACTTCATTGAATTTTGCTGTACAGTTCTCCAGCCAAGTAACGTGTACAAAATTGCATACATTGGGATAAGTGTGCATAAAAATGCATATATTCACGAAAGCGTTCAAAAATGTGTTAAATTAAGGGAAATTGCTTGAAAAAAGGTTGACATTACTTTTCATCTTAAAAGATGTAAGGAATATCCAGTCATGCCAGCAAAGATTTCCATGGCTACACTAATAAGAGAGTGAAGGTTTATAAATCGATGTTCATATTCCATAGATAACATATTTATTCCTCTACTTTCAGTGCTCTAGCTGGCTATAATGGCACCATATTTGCTTATGGACAGACGGGCAGTGGCAAAACGTTTACCATAACAGGAGGAGCAGAACGTTACAGTGATAGGGGCATAATTCCACGGACGCTATCTTACATATTTCATCAGTTGCAGAAGGTACAGGCCATTCTCTCTGATCATTTTTCTTTAAAACATTTCATTAACTAATACAATGATATAGCTGAGGAAAGAAATACTGATTTTATCATGATATCTGGTTGCCTTGAAATTATTATCTGTGTGGGGATGTTATGCAAAAGTTTTTAGATGTTATTAATTTTTAGATACTTTTAATTGGTTGTAAGATCTTAAATATGTTTTCATTTCATTTTTAACTTTTGGGTTTTTGCTGCCATGGTTCATTTAGTCAATAAAACCTCAATAAGGCTGACATATCAGTCCTTGGAGATATATGTTCAAACCATTCGCGATAAACTGATTTAGATTCTGTAGAAGACTGGTTCAGAACCAGATACGCGGTCTGTCTTAAAAATGTACAAAAACATTATTGCTGAACTGTAAGTATTCAGAGACAGAAATGTCCAAAATTCTCTCTGATTTTTGTGGGCCTTTTTATTGTTCAGTAAAGATTTGAAATACTTGTGAATGATATGCAGGAGGTTGATTCGTTGATTCTGTCTGAGCAAAGAAAGGGTAGGTATTGGGCAACTTTCTTTGTGTAACTGCACCTGCAGACCACATGAACCAGGTAAATCTGTGAACAGTAAAAATGCAATTAAAATATTTTGTGCAGAAATGTATTTTTCTCAAGAGACTCTTTCTCATCTGTTTCGAATTTAACATTTTTAGATCTGTTAAAAATGGTATCTGGACCGAAAAGACTAGTTAACAAGATCCCATCAAAAACCTTGAAGGGTGAATGCCATTCATAGGACACAGCTTACAGCTGCTCCACAGGTGGAGCTGCTGGTGAATGTTCATTGCTATGCTGGTTACAGACATGGCTGATACAGTACAGTGTTCTGTGTTCCTAAATCCTCTAAAATGGAAGTAAACCCTGTTGTTATTAATGTGACCTTACTTCCATATGAATATATTTAGGATTAGAAGGTTAGTTACTATGAAATGCCCAATTTTACTTTAGTTTATTGCACCTGTTCCTTTGGAGCCCTTGTATATTTTAGATATTTCTGCATGCTTTGACTAATTCAGTTACCGTTTTTCCTAAAATGGCTAAAATTGTGTGGCTTGCTCATGCTCTCTTAACCATGGCTGAGAGTATGTCTGCACTGGCCCTATCATTCTGAGTACCGTACCAATCTGCTTTGCATTTAGTATTTTTACTTAGTAATAGTTGGAATACAGGTTTTAGCTTAGTGTTATACTCCCTCAAACAAGATGAAACTTGAAGTAAAGGGTTTTGTTATTTGGATCTAGGGAACAAAGCACTGTGGAAACTTTATTAAACTGATTGAGAACTGATAAGTTAATGAAGAGGTTAGTATTCTTGTCAAATAGGATGTGACAGTCTGAGAATGATTCTTCTGCAACAGGAAATGAAAGGACCTTGGTATTTTGCCATATTCCACAAAAGAGAAAATGAAATTCTGTTTATATGTTGAAATATCAGTTGTATCACCTCATTAACCAATGGAGGCAAAGCCAAAGTGGAACATTTATGACCTTCTGAATTGAAACTCTCGGATATTATTTACTGTCACTGCTTGTTCATCCAAGTTGCAACTGGGTTAAGAGTTTTTGGTTTATAAGCCTTGACCAGTATCTCTGTTTGGCAGAAAGGTGGCATAGAACTAGTCTGAATATATACATAAGTGGGTTTAAAAGGTTAGAATTTTTAAAACAGGAACAAATTCACTTACTGGATAGCCTCAGTTTAGTACTGGAATGGGTCTTCATGGTCTGTGGTCCCATATATGGGATCTCTAGCTAGGCAAAGCTAGATTCAGTGTATCCTTGCACATTAAGCAGGGAGCTGGCACTCTCCCATCTCTTCCTGGTTGGAGGTCCTAGCATATGTGCATACCCTTAGAGGTACATGCAACTTCCAGCACAGTTTTTCCCCCCTAACAGCTGTGTTAGGGAAAGGTAAAAGGTAAAGGACCCCTGAATGGGGTTGCGGTGCTCATCTCGCTTTCAGGTGGAGGGAGCCGGCGTTTGTCCGCAGACAGCTTTCTGGGTTATGTGGCCAACATGACTAAACTGCTTCTGGTGCAACGGAACACCGTGACGGAAACCAGAGCGTACAGAAATGCCATTTACCTTCCCACCGCAGCGGTACCTGTTTATCTACTTGCACTGGTGTGCTTTCAAACTGCTAGGTTGGCAGGAGCTGGGACAGAGCAACGGGAGCTCATCCCATCGTGGGGATTTGAACCGCCAACCTTCTGATCGGCAAGCCCAAGAGGCTCAGTGGTTTAGACCACAGTGCCATCCACTCCCCCCTTTTACCTTGCTGTGTTAGAAACAGCTAGTGGAAAGCTTATTACTGTAAATTTACTGAAATGTGGATTATCTTGAAGGAACTGTATGTTAAATCCAAGGTACTCAGACTGCAAAGCTCAGCCTAAAGACACTCAAGGAATCACTGAGATGGACACACATTTCTCTCTTACACTGCCAAGCCCAGATTTTTGTGTATGGTTTGAATAATGTTTGCGGAAGCACCAACTGTGGTATTTTGGTGGCATGGTAGGAGTGGGAAATGTGTAGCTTTTTTTTTTATTTTTTTTTATAAGATTTTTATTATTTTCCATTAAAACAAAAGAAAACATAACATAAACACCAACATTAACACTATAAAAACACAATACATAAACACAATCAAACAATAACAATAAAAAGAAACATATACAAACCTTAAACTAACACTTATCTTCTTACTTTTCTTGGTACTATCTTCTCTGTTTTGGGGGCTTCCCCCATTCCCTTCACTGTCTTCAAGATCGTATCTTTCTTCTAGGTAGCTTTGTATCTTATTCCATTAACATTTGCCCAAATTTTTGATATGCTTAACTTTACTTAATCAAATACCTAATCAAATATAAATCTTAACTTAAACACCAAATCTTAACATATTTTCTAACACATAAATCATCACACAAAAATTTCTTCCTAACAGTTTTATCTAACATAAGCCTACTAAAGCCGATTCTATTTAATTCTGCTCAAATATTCAATTTAACTGATTTAACTAAATAATCTTTAAAATTTTTCCAATCCTGTGACACCTTCTCCTCCCTCTGGTCCCGGATTCTGGCGGTCAGTTCTGCGAGTTCCATATACTCCATCATCTTCATCTGCCATTCTTCCACCGTTGGTATCTCTTCACCTTTCCATGTTCTTGCCAATAAGATTCTAGCTGCTGTTGTGGCATACATAAAAAATACTCTATCCTGACTGGGTATCTCTTCATTGGTTATGCTCAGAAGAAATGCCTCTGGTTTCTTACAAAAGGTAACTTTCATTACCTTCTTAAGCTCGTTATAAATCTTATCCCAGAAAGCATTTACCGCTGGGCACAACCACCACATATGAAAAAAGGTACCTTTTGCATGTTTACATTTCCAACATACATCTGACATTTTGGTATTCATCTTAGCTATCTTAACTGGTGTCAAATACCATCTATAAACCATTTTCATTATATTTTCTCTTAAACTATGACAAGCAGTAAATTTGATACCTTTCTGCCACAATCTCTCCCAGTCATCCATCATAATATTATGTCCTACATCTTTCGCCCAATCTATCATTGACGATTTAACCAGTTCATCTTTCGTATGCCACTCTAGCAAAAGATTATACATTTTGGAAAGGTTCTTAAAGTTCGATTCTATCAGTTCTGTTTCCAGTTTTGATTTTTCTACTTGAAAACCAACTTTTTTGTCCATTTTAAATGTTTCATACACCTGGTGATATTGCAGCCAATCGGGGACCTGACTTTTCACTTGGTCATAGCTTTTTAACTTAAATGAGTCCCCTTCCTGCTGCAATATGTCCATATATCTTAGCCAACTTGCAGACATGTTCGGTCTCTTATAGGCCTTGGCCTCCACTGGAGAAATCCATCTAGGAGTCTTTCTCTCCAAAAGGTCTTTATATCTAGTCCAGACCTGATACAAGGATTTTCTAACTATATGAGTCTTAAAAGTTCTGTGAATTTTAACCTTGTCATACCAAAGGTATGCATGCCAACCGAACATATTGTCGTGTCCTTCCAAGTCCAACACATCAACATTCTCTAATTTAAACCAGTCCTTTAACCAGCAAAAGGCCGCTGCTTCAAAATAAAGTCTTAAATCCGGCAGGGCAAAGCCTCCTCTCTCTTTAGAGTCTGTTAGGATCTTAAACTTGATTCTAGGCTTTTTGCCCTGCCATATAAACTTCGATAGGTCCTTTTGCCATTTCTTAAAGCAATCCAGTTTATCCAAAATTGGTATGGCTTGGAATAAGAACAGCATCCTTGGTAGGACATTCATTTTAACCACTGCTATTCTTCCCATTAACGACAGTTTAAGTCTTGTCCAGATTTCCATATCTTTTTTTATCTCCATCCACAGTTTTTCATAGTTGTCCTTGTACAGGTTCAAATTCTTAGTTGTGAGATTGATACCTAGATATTTTACAGTTTTAACAAAATTGAGGCCTGTGGCTTCTTGTATTCTTTGAATCTGTTCTGCACTCAAATTTTTACCTAAAACTTTGGTTTTCTGCTTATTTAATTTGAAGCCAGCTACAAGTCCAAATTGTTCAATTAATTCCAAGGCTCTGGGGACACTGCTTTCCGGTTCCTGCAGGGATAACATCAAATCGTCTGCGAAGGCACGTAATTTATATTCTTTCTCTCCCACTCTAATTCCTTTTGTCTGTTTGTCTTTTCGAATCATATTTAGGAGGACTTCCAGGACCGTAATAAAAAGTAAAGGGGAGATAGGGCACCCTTGTCTTGTTCCTTTCTCAACTTCAATCTCCTCCGATATCACACTGTTTACTATTACTTTTGCTCTTTGTTCTGTATAGATGGCCTTGATGCCATTTAAGAATTTTTCTCCAACTCCCATCTTTTCCAAATTCTTTTTCATAAATGTCCAGGATACTTTATCAAATGCTTTCTCTGCATCAACAAACAGTAATGCCGCATCTGTGTTTATGTCTCTCTCCAGTTTTTCTAAAATGTCCACAATAATTCTCGTGTTATTACTTATTTGTCTTCCTGGCAAGAAACCTGCTTGGTCTCTATGTAATATAGTCTTTCAACACTCTTTTCAACCTTGTGGCCAAAACATTTGCGAAGATTTTGTAATCCACATTCAAAAGGGATATTGGACGATAATTTTTCATTAGAGTCTTATCTGTATCTGGTTTTGGAATCAGTGTGATAAAGGCTTCTTTCCACGTCTCTGGTGCCCTATCTCCTTCTAGTATTTTGTTGCAAATTTCTCTTAACGGCTGCGATAGCCAATCTTTCAATGTCTTATAATATTTTGCTGTTAATCCATCCGGTCCTGGGGCCTTCCCCAATTGCATATTGTTTATTGCATCTTCTATCTCTTGTGTCGATATTGGGTGGTTGAGGGTTGTTAGTTTTTCCTCTGGGACTTTTTGCAATCCATTCTTTTCCAGAAATCGGTCTATCTCTGCTTCATCTATCTTCTCCTCCTTGTACAGTTGCTTGTAAAATCTCTGAAAACACCATCTGATTTCCTCTGGTTTCTCTACATTTTTTCCATTTACTACCAAATTGCTGATGACATTTACCTTTTGTCTTTTCTTTAGTTGCCAAGCTAGTAGTTTTCCACATTTATTAGCAGATTCAAATGTTCTTTGTTTCATCATTTTCACTTTCCATTCGATATCCTGATTCATAATATTCGCATATTGGGATTGCAAGTATTTAATTTCTTTTTGAATTTTGGGACATCTGGGATGTCCTCTTAATTCTTTTTCCTTTTCTTTGATTAATTTCAACAGTCTCTCCATTTCTGCATTTTGTTGTTTCTTCTTTTTTGCTTTTTCACTTATGAGGAATCCTCTCATTACCGCTTTACTTGCATCCCAGGCAATCCTTTTCTCCACTTCGGAACTCCAATTGATTTGAAAATATTCTTTTATCTTTTTCGCCGCTCTTTCTACTAGCTTGGTGTCTCTCATCAATGCGTCATCCATTCTCCATCTAAAAGAATCCTTGGAAATCATTTTTAAATTTAGCTGTACCGGATTATGGTCTGAAAACGTTTTGGGACCAATTTCTGCCTTTTGTATTTTTGGAGCCAATTCATTCGAGATCCAGATGTAGTCTATCCTCGACCATGACTGCTGAGGTTCACTGAAGTACGTTGCCTCTGTTTCTGTGGGGTTTTTTAATCTCCAAGAGTCCACCAAATTCAAATTATCCACCATTTCAAAGAAAGTCTTTGGGAGTTTCCCATCATTCGTTAATTTAGTTCTTTGAGATCTATCCATTAATGTGGAAACTGCACCATTAAAGTCTCCAAGGCACACTACCTTATAATCCAAATAGTCCAACAGCAGGTCATGTATTTTTTTATAAAAAATCGACTTTCCATCATTTGGTGCATAAAGTCCCAGAATCAAAAATTTTTCGCCTTGTACGTTGATTTCAATTGCGATGTATCTCCCTTCTTCATCTTTAAATAGCTGTCTTGGGCTATATTTCTCCTTTGCATATATCACTACTCCTCTCTTCTTGACCTTATCCGATGATATAAACTCTTGGCCTAATTTTTTGTTTTGTAGTAGTCTTCTGTGGCGTCGGACTATGTGGGTCTCCTGTAAACATATTATGTCCAAATTCTTCTTTTCTATGCTATAAAACACTCTGCGTCTCTTTGGTCTCTGGTTCAATCCCCGAACATTCCATGTCATTAGCTTGAGCGCCATTTTCCTTTATTTATTCTTCTCCTCCAGTTGCCTCTCCTTTCTTACCTTCCTCTGGGTCCTTCTGACTTGGCCCTGGTAATCCCGGCGGTGGTGGAAATGCTTCTGGAAACTTGTAGAGCTGTGCTGGATCAAGTGGAGTACCTTTAAATTGTTCCAGATGTTTATCCAAAAACTTTTGCTTTTCCGCCAAGGACCTTATTCTTATCTTTTTCCCTTCAAACGTAAATGCAAGGCCTTCTGGAAATTCCCAACTGAAGGAGATCTTTCTTCTTCTTAGCTCAGTCACCAAATCGTTGTAAGGAGCTCTTTTGTCCAAGAAAAATCTGGGGATGTCCTTATAAAAAATTACTTTATTCTGCTGTACCACCAGGTTGTTTCTGTAATGTAAATCCAGAAAGTAGTCTCTGTCGTGTCTATCGTGTAGCACAATCAAACAGTCACTGACTGTTTTGGTGCTTTTCCTTCCTCTGGAACCTCTGGGTCCAAATCTGAAGGCCTTCACTATGCGTGCTGAGACGTTTACCTCTTCTAACTCCCAGTACGTTGAAAATTGCTCCACAATGTAGGCTTTTAGGTCTTCTCCTTCCAGTTCTGGAAGACCCCTTAGGCGGATGTTTCCCTCTCTCTGGTGAAGTTGCAGAAAAGCAAGAGATTCCTCAACAGTTCTCTGTCGTGTTCCAATATTCTCTATCTGCTCCAAATCTAAATTGTCCAATTTTTCCTCCACCTTTTTTATTTTTTCTCTGACCACTTTAATTTCCTCGGAGTCCTTTTTCAAAGTGGTCACCTCCTGCCCAATTTTATTAATTTCTTCTCTGTTCTTCCTTACATTCTCCTCAATTTGGCCAATTGATTTTTCCAAGGTCTGGGTGGAATTTTTAATATCAGCTTTTATATCAACTTGGAGTTTTTCTATTGCAGAGTTCACTGTTGTATTTACTGATGACACTGAATCCTGTGTTTGCTTCAACCCTTCAGTCACACTTTTCAATCCTGCTGCAATTTCTGCCACGCTAGCAACCAATTTCTCCATTTGTTCCTGAAGAGTTAGGGAAACAGAGCCTCTTTTTTGTGCAGAGCTAGAGCCAGCTGTTTTAGATCTAGTGTCCATTTCCTGTGGGCTCTGCAATTGTAGTCTCAAGGTCACTCCAGTTGCTGTAGTAACAATCTCAGACATTCACAGCAGAAGACCAACAGTCCCAAAAATAAACACCAGGTGGCCAGCAGCTCGCTTCTGAGAACAAAGAGCCTGCTGAGCCAGAAGCCCACACCAGTCCAAAAATCCAGCTTTTAGGCAAAGAGTTCAAATTTTTCCAAAGTTATAGATTCCTTAAAGCCAAGAAAAGTTTATTTAAAATAGCCCAAGTCAGTAGCTGTTTCTCACTTGCAGTGTTACCACCAAGTCCATAAAGTAACTTGTAACCGGCTACAAAGAAGTCAAAATGTCTCCACTGGTAAACAGTCACTGAAACACCAACAAAGAAAAAATGGCAACAATATATTGCAGCCCGCTACCGACCCGGAATCCTAGTCCAGAGGGCGAGCGGTGTCTTCTTTTGCCATATCAACTGTTTTTAAGTCTCTAAACGTCCTTCAAACAACTTTTAAACAACTTTTAGAAAGTTTGGCAGAGTTCGCAAAACTTTTCCCGTTAGTCGCGGCTTTGATCTTTTAGCGCTACCAAGCTCGCGCAAACAGTTCAAGGGGAACAGGCTTCCTTTTAAAGTTTCCTCTGCAAGCAGTGCTCTCCAAACTTGTAAAACAGTCCAAAACTTTTACTTACAGAGTTTCTTTGGAAGTTTCTATGTCGGAAGTGCCGGGTGCTCGAGTCTGGCGGGATCGCTGCTTTGATCCTCCGCAGGCAGTCGCTTCTTCAGTCCCGTGCCGGAGCTTCGCTCGCCTGATTTTCCCCCTTACGAGGGTCAATCAGGAGCGGAGACGGCACGTCTGGGACCCATGAAGCAGTCGGTCCACGGGACGCTCTTCCCGTGGCTTTAAGGGACCCGTGGCGCAGGCACGGTAATCCCTAGAGCCTAACGGAGGACGGAGCCGTCAGACTCCCGTCCGCCATTGACCGGCACCAAACCGGAAGTCGGGAAATGTGTAGCTTTGGAGAGGTGGTATCCCTTGTAATTCATAATCCATGGTGGGCCTTGGGGAAGGGGGAAACAATAACAGTGAGTTGTCCTGCCCAAATATTTGGAATATCTATACCCTTCTGTGTCTTCCTACAACAGGCAGCTTAGTAAAATAGAAAATAACTCACCACCTCAGTAAGTCATCCTTGGTTGAAAGGAGCATATTCCATACCCAAACAAAGGGGCAATATGAGTTGTTTTCAGGCTTTGTACATTCAGGGAACCCTTTCCACATTGACATTCTGCCAGGGAACCTCTACAAGTTTCAAATAAGTATGGTGCAATCTAGGATGTATATTAGTGTCTGTGGGGCACTGCCAGGCCTCTTGGGCTCCCCACTGTCCTACATGAACCGATGGGCACAACTTAGAACACAACCAGTATTCTCTTGAGGCTGCACATTGCAAAGAAGCATTGGTAATGGACAGCAAGCTGTCTTTCATCGATCCTTGTCCATCATTGGTAATGCTGTGCTGCTTATTGCTGGTCTCTGTAAACTCACATTAATTCTTGACCCTTTGCTTTCAGACCTATTAATGATGGCAGTGTTGTGCCATTTCCTTAGTCTGAAGGTTCAGAGATGCAGGTGGAGATTGGGGGGCTGGTGGCTGATGTCACACCAATACCAATACTTAAAGCATTGAGAAGTGATACTGCTCCCCATGTGGGTCCAATGGGGAAGGTGCCTTTCTTGGGTTCCCTCCCAAATGAAAGATTGTAGGTTCTCAGCAGTCTATTATTTTCTGCTCCCCATCAGTTTTCAGATTGTCTGAGCCAATAAAGCAATTCAAGAGGAGAATGCAGACAAATTTGCTCAAAGAGACACGGAACATATATATTTGTACAAGTATGGAACCATTAAATAAATGTGGTAACCTATTTTGAGGAAGGTTAATATGTAACCAGTTGTACTGCTATTGCTCTTTTATTATAGTCTTACCATGTTTTAGTCTTAATTTTATTACTGTCTTTCTCAGTATGCCAAAATGCTTTTAATGGAACATTATAATTAAAAAGGGGGGAACCACCTTCTAATAATTTGTGTAAACCTTTCAAAGAAGAACATATTGTAAGAAGGTAAATAACACAAAATATGTACTGTCAGTGTATCCTAGGTTTTTAGATAACCATTGATCCCATTTTTTTATTTTTCTTCCAATTCAGGATAGCAGCAAAGTATACACAACACATATTTCCTACTTAGAAATATATAATGAGTGTGGTTATGATCTGCTGGACCCACGGCATGAAGCCTCCAGACTAGAAGATTTGCCGTGAGTGAAACATTTAAAAAAATCATAAATCTTTTCATTTTTTTTCAAAAAAAAAAATCAGCCTTCATTAGATGCCCAATTACATTTTTCTTTTTAAAAACCCACAAGTGCTTTCAGATTTAGGTGTGGTTATTCTTAATGTATTTCCTTTCTCATACCTTTTAGAAAGTAAATGTGTCAGTTTAGCATTATGTTGGATCACATTCATTTAGTGGGAACAATTGAGTTAAAATGTCTATTTACTAGGGGTTTCTGTGGATTCTGAAAAGAGTTCTGAATTTACAGAGATGCCATTTTTTCCACAGATACATCTAAAACAAAGAATATCTGTGATTTGAAAGGGCTGCAAAAATAGAGTTAAGAAAATTAGACCTGACAAATATTCCTACTGGGCGCTTGGATTTTTTGCACCTGTCTCATTCTGGCTTTTTTTTTTTTTAAACCAATAGGTACAACGTTATCCATAGTTGCAGAAAAATATATGAGTTTGATTAGATAGTGTTACCATACTTTTCGCTCTATAAGACACACTTTTTTCCTCCTAAAAAGTAAGGGGAAACATCTGTGCATCTTATGGAGCGAATGGTGGTCCCTGGAGCTGAATTGCCTAGGGGCCCAAACCAGATTGTGCTTTTTATTATACAAAGAGGAAAGGGGGTGTTGAAAGGACCCCGCTCAGCAGCTGATCTCCAAGAGATCAGGAGAGAGATAAGAGTCCCGGCTCCCTTTGGCCCCGCCCCCTTGCCCAGGCCTCCTTTGTTGAATGTGCTGCAGAGGGAGGTTGTTTGTTTCCCCAGCGACATGTGACTGGCTGATTAGATTATCTGTCTGGAAACAGTAGAAACGGCTCCCCTTCCTTAAGATTTTTCAGAAATGTGAGTTGAACCCCATAAAAATGGGGCTTTTCCTCTTTGCTTTTACCCCTTTGCAAAAAAAAGCTGCAAAACCTTTAGCTGATCCTCAAAAAAACAGGGCTTTTCCCTTTGCAAAAAAGCTGCAAAACATTTAACTTATCCTCAAAAAAACTGGACTTTTAGAGGAGGAAAACCAGAAAAATATTTTTTTAAATTGTTTCCTCCTCTAAAAATGAGGTGCGCCCTATGGTCCAGTGTGCCCTATGGAGCGAAAAATACGGTATGTCGATGGTTTCCAGTGTCAAACTGTCCCTCTAAAAAAAAAAAGTGATAGAAGAAACTATTAATACTGATCGGTAAATTGTTTCTCATAATTCAAGTTGCTGCTGCTGGCTTTATAGCTATATAAAGTTGTCTCCATTCCTCCAATACAGGTAGAAATGTCTAAAATCCATAAGAATTAGTCCTAACTTGGACCTTGATATGGAAAAGTACTGCTAACTTATCCATAATGATGGAGAGGAGGCAGAAGCAGGATTTTTGTTTTTTCTATAAACAAAGAATGTTTTCATTTGGCTAAGTAGATGGAATTTGTAGACTTCTTTAAAGCTGGGTGGAATATGCATAAAAGAGAATTAGCCAAGTTGTACTGTACAGATTCTTTGGTTGCATCAGCCAAACTAGTAAGAAAACCTAACAAGAAAACCTTGTTTTGGTAAGGCACACACACAGTCATGCACAATCTCAGGTCTAGATGAGGTCTACAAGTTCCACAACCATCAAGTTTTCTCTTTGTGAAGTTGACATAAAACCCTAAGCATCTTGGGGTCCAAATGCTGAACCCATCTGTCCACAGATGGACCCCATCTGTCCAAATGGACAGATGGGGTCCATCTGTGTGGTGGAGGCCCTTCTCCCCCCCCCACCCCCGGTCAAGTAAAATGGGATAGGGCCTTCTCAGTGGTGGCATCCCATTAATGGACTGCCCTCGCTTCTGACTGAGGTACACACTCACTTCTGACAATAATGTTTAGCTTAGGTGTCAGCTGAAGGCATGCCTCTTTGATCAGCATTTTTTTTTTTTTTGCAGGGGGAGGTGATGTAGCAAGGCCAGTTACTAATAGGATATTGCCTATTAGTATTATTAGAACTGTCCCAATAATTTTTTAGCTTGTACAGTATATTATAATTGTGTAATGATCCTGATTTGTTCACATTTTATGCTGTAGCCTGTCATTCTTGAATTAGGGCCAGTCTTTAAATGGAAGAAAAGAAAAGAAGTCAAAGGGGAAATGAAGGGGTGTATTTTGAGGGAGTGGAAAACTATCACCACCTGGCCTAGGAAATGTTTCATGGGCCTATCTCAAGGTGCAAATATTAACTGCAGGGTTGCACTGTTTTTTGGTAGTTCTCATATGAACACCTGGGAAATTTCTTTTCGCCGAAAGACACAACCTGAGGGTTGCTTTAACTGAGAGTCCTGCATTGCGGAGGGTTGGACTAGATGACCCTTGTGTCCCTTCCAGCTCTAAGATTCTATGATTCTATGTTAAGGAAAAAATATATAAATCCAGGACATCTGTGCATTTACTTATTCACAAAATACATTATGGATTCTTTAAAAAGGCTGCAATATATTTTGCGCCCAAAATGCCGACATTAAGCTTTACTTAAATCTTGTTCTTTTATTTTATTGTATTGTATTGTAGAGCCAGTGTGGTGTAGTGGTTAAGAGCAGTGGAGTCTCTCAGCCCCACTCACCTCACAGAGTGTTTGTTGTGGGGGAGGAAGGGAAAGGAGATTGTTAGCCATTTTGAGATTCCTTAGGGTAGTGATAAAGAGGGATATCAAGTCCAAACTCTCCTCCTCCTCCTCCTTCTTCTTCTAGAAAGGTGACAATAATGGAAGATCCTGATCAGAACATTCATCTGAAACATCTCTCTTTGCAGCAAGCAACCAATGAGGAGGAAGCACTGAACCTTCTTTTCTTAGGAGACACTAACAGGATGATTGCAGAGGTGAGAATCTTTGGTTGTAACACAATTCAATTTTCCTCTCATTGAACTCAAAATACTTAACATCTTTATTTCTTCTCTTTTGTAAGTCATTTAACACAAGACTTCAAGTAATTTACAATCAACTTTAGAAACTTCAAATTCCATCAAATGCTCAGGTGAAGAGGAAAATCTTCACCTGGTGTTGATAAGATGTCAGTGTTGGCACCAGGTGATCCTCACTTGGGAAAGCATTCCACAGGCAGACAGCAACAACCAAAAAGGCACTCTCCCTTGAGCATCTCTCAGGGGTAGGGCTTCATGGGGAAGGGCCCCAGTAGACATTTGTAAGGTCTGCATGAACATAGTCTGGATGTATTCTTGTTGGGAAAGGCAGTCAGTCATTTTTTATGTGGCTCCAAGCCGCATAAGGGTTTATATATTAAAACCTGCAGCTTATATTGGGCCTCAAAATGTATAGGCAGACAGTGTAATTGTGTTATTACTAGGGTTATGTGGTCAACAGTGGAGGAGTGTGAAGCCAAACTGTTGGAAAGTTGCTGTGCCTGCTGTGGTTGTAGAGACCGATATGGGAGAGACATGTTTTGTTGTAGCTGGGGCAGATGTAAGTGTCTGGTTATGCTGCTGCCGGTGCAGCATGGCATTTCTTCTCTCTGTGATCCTCTTAGTGGCCATTCCTCTTCTGGTCACTGCTATGGAAAGATGATATATCTGTCTGTCTCTAGGCACTGTGGTCATCTGCAAAGGATTCCCACACAGTGGGGATGATCCAGACATATTTGTAACACAGGTTGGTCTGCCAGTGGGCCTGGTGCCTGAAGCCAGCGCAACATGATAATAAATCTGAATTGATTGTATATTGCATGAGATCCATGCAAACTCTGCTGTATGGAAAATTGAGTGCATGCTTGGATCATAGACCAATGTGAATTGGGCAAGCATGATTTTGAGGCTTGAGGAGATCTGAGCAGATGCTAGACTTCTTCATTCAATCCATTTCGATATGGTCATTACCATATGGTGATAGTAGACTACATTGTGTTATGAGAAGAGCTGTGAGTGAAGCCAGGAAGTGAGGAAAAAGGAATGAGATAACACGTCCACATCAAGTTCACACATATGGTATATGAGTATGACTGTGATAGATCTTCATGGCATGATGTATATATCCACAAAGACTCAGAAAAAGACTTCTAAAAGCAACAATGGGCATTATTAACAAGGGTATGAAACCTTTCAGTTCACTAGTGAGAAGAGCTCTTTTGCTTAAATCTTTAAGACAACTTCAGAGCAGCAAAAAAATAAATTAAAAAAAATCAGTGGGAAATTTTCAAACACAAGGCAAAAATACTTTTGATTTCTGGCACCTGGAAAGCAAGAATTTTTGGCACATTTGAAGCACTCATTTTGGCTTGTGTAAAATGTCATGGTCTGGCTTTTTAAGATTATGTATATGTTAATACTAACACTGGCTATCTGGTTATGTTATCATCTAAAAGAGAAATAAAAAATAGTTTTTATTTTAACTGGTCAGTATTTTTTCTGATGAAGCATCATACTACAAGATTGACTCTTGTCATTTTTTAAAACGAGGTTACTAACTTCATATTGAAAGAGACAAATTCAGAAGCTACTATGGCAACCAGAAAACATCTGCAAAACATAGTCTCTAGGCCTGAAGTACATAGTCAAGTTCTTATGGCTCATTTTCATGTCCTTACAGCAAAGCCAACATTTGCAGGAAAAGTTATTAAGAAAGTTACATGCTTTTAAAATCAGAACACTAGTTGCAATCTTAAAACTTCAGCCAGCTTTAGAGGTTAATAAGAATTGCACATTAGTTAATACTTCTGAACTTGTAATTCTAAGTAAAAGAACCAGATTTGTCCATAATCGTTTTTTGGTTTTTGAGTATATGTGTAAAATTACCCTTTACTAAACCTTTTTTCATGGAAATGCATGTTTTATGGTACAGTGCAACACATTTGTCCAAAACATGAACTGGATTAGGCCGACTTGTAACTATTTGTGCCACACACAGATTGAGCTGAGGCAGCTAGAAATCACTGGAGTGGGTCAGGCGGACCCATATTAATTTGTCGTGATTTGCAAAATGATATTAAAATAATAGAATTATAGAGTTGGAAGGGACCCTGAGGATCATCTAGTCCAACCCCCTGCAATGCAGGAATATGCAGCTTTACCATACGGGGATCAAACTTACGACCTTGGTATTATCAGCACCACACTCTCACCAGAGTTTAATGTAAAGTTGTGCACCTAGTTAGGCAAAATAAGATGCACAAACATAGAATGGGTGGCACAAAACTTGACAACAGTGCAGGATGACCACAAGTGAAACGTGAATGCAGTTCAATAGAATCACAAGAAATAACTTCCAGATCATAATAAATAATGGTATATTCCGGTTTGGTCAGACCTCTCCTGGAGTACTGTATCAAGGTCTGGGCACTGCAGGTAAAGAGTCTAACAAACTGGAACATGTCACAAGAAGGGTGACAAAGATGGTGAGGGGTCTGAAGATCATGTGCTATGAAGAATAGTTGAAGAAGTTGGGTGTGTTTAGCTTGGAGAAGAGATAATAGTCATAGTCAAATATTTGAAAGGCTGCCTCCTACACAAATGACAGAATAAATTAGTTTTCTCTTGCTCCAGATGGTAGAATGCAAACTAACAGTTTCACATTGGAAAAATGGAATGACAATGGCATGGATTGCCTTGGTAGGTGATGGGCTCCCTTGGATTGGTTTTCTTTTTAGACAAAACAAAGGTTGCATTGGGGTTGTTTTTTTTTAACAGAGATTGGATGGTCACCTATCGGGGATGCTACAGTAGTGGATTTCCTGTGTTGTCAGAAGGTAGGACTATATGATCTCTGGTGTACCTTCCAAATCTGTGATTCTATTTCAACAAAGCTACCACAATAGCAAGACATAATGAAGCTGCAACTTTCTTTGCTAAGAAGTATAATCAGGAAAGGAGTTGTGCTAATTCTTCTGGCTCACAGGATTGAGGCTGCCCTGAAGGACTGTAGCATGTCTTCCTGCTCTTGCTTCAGACTTGGCAATCTCTTGAGACCGGGAAATGACCAATGGTGGATTTCCAAGTGGATTTCACTTTCTTTATGCCATTCAGCCAACACAAATGAAATGGATCTAAACTAAAGAGTGCAGTTTCTATTTACAGAACTTTCAAAATAACACAGGCCTTTCAAGTTGAAAAAGGCTTTACGGTGTGAGTAGTCCTTTGCAGGATTTTATTTATCATTCAACAGAAAAAGTTGAAATAATGACTCATAGCATGCAGATGCTTCAGGAATCTCAAATCTTGTTTTGTTAGGATGCTGGATCAAAGAAGGCATGCAATTTAGTCTCCAGCTTGGTATTCAGTTTTCCTTAATACAAATGTAGCCTATTTTAATGAGAATGGAAATGTTTCAGTACAGGATTTTATTGCTGTACTATTTATTGCTCTGTTCTACTATTGCATCAATTTGGGATGCAGTGCATGTGGAGTATTTTGTCTATCAGTTGTGTTTGGGAGTGCCTAGAGCAAAGAGTTCTGGCCGCAATCACATATGTTTCAATCGAAAGTATGGATTTTAAATATCTGAAGATGACCATGGACACTTTTTCCTGACCTTCATATTGGAGTTGCCTCTCTTTTAGTTCCTATTATTATCATTATCTCTCAGTTTGTTCTTCTAAATCTTGCACATTTTAAAGGACCATTCTAGTGTTTTGAAGCATTTTGAGTTGAAAATAAAGAAGAGATTTCCTTAGAGACAAACTGGAACTTTTTTGGGGGTTGGGGTTGGGGATGGTTTATAATCCATTTTCTGCATCCATTCCAAATTGTCAAGAGGCTCTTTCTTCTGAAAAATCTCATTAATTGCTATTTTTCACTAGTAAAATACTGATAGTTTATTGTTGCTGCCAGAAAATGACAGAATTGGCTTGAATTTTTTGAATGATTTTTACATGTACAGTGTATCCTACTTTGTTCATATATAAAGAAGGTGTCTGCTGGGGCTAGACCACAGGAAACCATAACATTTGTGTAATCCCATGAATATGGAGCTATCTTAGACTGAGTTTGGAACACACTGTGGTTTGTTGATAAGGAAAGGATGGAATCAGTGCACCCATTCATCTAAAAAAAAATGCCTATGCAAGTATTTTCTAAGATGTGCAGGGATAATTTAAACTTTGTGTATTAAATTTTATGGTGAGTGATATCTGATTATTTCAGTGTACAAGCAGACTTCCATACAAAATGGGACTTCGTCTTACTGTTCTCACCCCGGAATCTTTTCTGGAGAACACTCCAAAGCAGATTTGGGGTTGCTGCAGAAAAGAGGAGAGGAAGGGAAAGTTCCATTGCATTGGCAGAAATCTGCTATGTTGCAAATAATTTGCCCCTTCAGTTCACGTGACCCATGTTTCTCCAAATGGCTTTAATAACACGAGCAGTAAGCCATCCAATTCCTCAAGATTTTATGTTGCTGGTGATTCACATAGCTGTGGATGGTAATCTTTCATGTGACCACAGTGATAAATGTGTCATTACTGAAACTTATTAGCTGCCGTCATAAATGTTTGAATTTGGAATCTATCTTTGTTTTAATTTTGGCAAAGCTGCACAACTTCACAATACCACAATACTAGAAATGTAAGGGAATAAAAATGTGAAATAGCTGTTCAGCAGTTTTCTAACCAAAATCTGACGTATTGAATATTGTTCAAACCTATGCACCTTATTGTATCCAGACATTAAAATACCATTAGTGAACAACAAGGGTTGACCTAGCATGAACCACATTGGGTATTTTGAGATGGCATGTGATCGAGATGAGCCTGTTTTGCTATGTAATAGCTGAGAGCTATGCAGTTGCTGCTACTCTCTCAACCTGGGGGAATGGAGTACAATTGTAGCCATGCAGAAACTTAAAGCAGCCAGCATAAACTCTGGGTTTGTCACAGGAGCTGTTTGAATTGAATAAAATGTGCCCTTTGTGCTCCTCTCATGATGCCAAGAACTTTTGAAGCATTGTAGCTCATGATGTCATGGAATCCCGTTATAGAAAAAGTTATTTGCAAGTCACTGGAATCCATATATATTTTTCTAGATATAGATTTGCAATAGAAACCATCTGTTCTGAAATTGACCCATTCTGTAATCCCCTTTCATCTTCATGACTTCAGACACATATGTCTGGGATGTTTTTAACAAGACCAACAGAGTTCTGAAATCACCAGCAAAATCTTTGTAGTGGACTCTTAACTCCTTATTAAATATTGTCTTGCTTTTTTAATTTCAAGTTGTCTGAATAGTTGCCTAGTGGATATGCAATGGAGCTTCATAACGAAGATGCACAAATGAGACAGTAATCTTGCTTTAGTGGCGATTTTGATAAATGATTTTCTGTTTCTGTTACTTTGTGCCAAGTTATCTATGTGTGTGCTTTAGCAGAAAAAGCCAAAGGTGTAGAACTACATTACAGTTGCATTAATGATCCATCATTGCATCTGATTAATAGTTTATGATGTTATTGGCTTACATACGATTTTGGAATTTTCTCTTTTGAGGAAATCTGTCTACTGGAACTGCCACATGGAATAGACATTAAATGATAAGGCAAAGCATCAAGTTAAATCTTGTTAATCTAATTTAAGGATTGTTGATTTTTAAAAAACCCCACTTGCTGTCTCGCAGTGATTTCTATGGCATATAGTAGAAAGGGTGTGGTGATGGAAAAAACTACTTGTGGCCTAGGCATTTTAGGAAGCTGAGTTACATAAGTTCTTATACTAGGAATAAAAATTCTGTAAACCAGAATACTTCACTCACTGGCCAGCATTAGTTTGAGACATCTATAACACCATAACTTACCAGGCGCCAGGCAAAAATGTCTGTTTATAACCAGGCCTTTGGCTGATTAAACTATCTGTGGCCATTTAAATGTGTTTGTGGGAGAGGGATATTGGTTTTCTTGTTGTTCTTGGTATGTATTTTGAGTCTTCATTTTTTAATACTGTAAACCGCCCTGTGATCTTCGGAGGAAGGGCGGCATATATTTATATTTTAATATAAATTTATAATTTAATAAATAAATAATATCTGCATGATTGCACCCACAATGAGATTGTGTCAAAATTGTACAAGGCTGAAGACAGGCAAATTTACCCTGTAGCAAGATCTGCTGGGATGAGTGGGGTAAGGATCCAGTGGATCTCTGCCTGAGTCAAGAAGTTCCTGGCAGCGGTGGAGCAAGCTGATTGGGTGCTTGGGGTGGCACGCGTGCCTGCGCCCAGGGGGCGGAGCAAGCTGGGGCAGGACGCTTCACAGGGCCTCTGAGGAGTCTGCCTGCCTCCTCCCACTCAACCGCCCTACAGCTGAGGGGGGAGGCAGCGGGCGGACCGTTTGGGGCAGCATGGAGCCTGCGGGCACCCAAGCCACCGCGTCACTCACAGGAGAGACGTGTGGCTCAGGCGTGCTGCAGTCGCCGCGGTGAGTGCTGCCTGACATTTTGTCACCCCCCTCAGTGGTGACACCTGGGGCAGACCGTCCCCACCACACACCCCTTCCCCCGCCCCTGGTTCCTGGTTCAGTCGGGCTATGCTGTCATATCTCCCCCATTCTGTCTCAGTGTGACCCAGCTGGCTGAGCTAACCCAGGGCATTTTCAACTGCTCTAAGTCCTGAAGAAGGGGCATTATGGGGGGGGGGGCAGAACAGAAGGGAGTTCTGAGAAGTGCTGCAGAGACATTTTTTGTGGGATAAAGTAACCATTAACAGAAGGGACTTAGACTGGATCTATGGCTGCTAGCATATACAGTTTTAGAAGGGAATTAGACAAATTCATGGAAGACAGGTTTTATCAAGAGAGTGGTATTAAACATGATAGCTAAACAGACCCCTCACCCCCATATACAAAGACAGTATGGACTGAATTCTAGGTTCTGGGGACGAGAGCATTGGGGGGGAAGTTACTGCATTCATGCCCGTCTTGTCTCTTGGGAACCTCTAGCTAGTCACTGTGGGAAAGCTAGACTTGAAGGAACCTGGGTCTGATCCAACAGATTTCTATGTTCATAATGTGTTTGAATGCATCTTCTTAACCTGCATTTTTAACTTAGTCACATTTATATTTTACATATGATCAGGAGATATCTCTCCCCCTTACTTTGTAAGCATTTCAGTTGGCTGCAGCTGAGTTTTATTAAATTCTTTGTCTCACAGACGCCAATGAATCAAGCCTCCACTCGTTCACATTGTATTTTCACCATTCACATCTCAAGCAAAGAGCCAGGTTCTGCAACTATTCGACGCTCCAAACTACATTTAGTGGATCTGGCTGGTTCAGAGCGTGTTGCTAAGACTGGAGTTGGAGGCCAGTTGCTGACAGAAGCCAAATATATCAATCTGTCATTACATTACTTGGAACAGGTATGGTTGACGTCAGTTCATTTTGCTATTAGTTTGTTGTAGTAGTTTGCTTTTAGAATGCTCATGTTCCATTTCACTTCGTATTATGGCTAATCATTTGATTCAGAGAAGGAGTATAATGTCTCTCAGTGTAGTTTATTTGAGGTAATAGCATGGAGAATGTAATTTTCCGTATGCCATTTTACTGCACTGTACCTTTTAATAGAACTTCCTGCTTAAACACAATTTCAGTGGCAGCTGTTGAAATGCAGTATGTAGTAATGTTTTGTGTTCCGTGACCAAAGAAAGGCAGGTGTGTTTCATGGAAAGCCATCGTGGATTTTACCCAGCTATTTGTTGCTCAGTCATAATACAATGGAATCATATTAATGCCATAAAAAATGTACTTTGATTTTTCCTTTCCAGACATCCAGTGCTGAATTATACAACCAATATATACACTTTTCTGCCTTAGCATTTCACATGTTTAGTACAGTGGTACCTTGGTTTAAGAACAGCTTAGTTTATGAACAACTTGGATTAAGAACACTGCAAACCCGGAAGTAGGTGTTTTGGTTTGTGAACTTTGCCTTGGAAGCAGAACATGTTGAGTGTGTTCCATTTGTAAATTGAGTCCCCCGCTCTCTATGGGAAAGCACGCCTTGGTTTAAGAATGGACTTCCGGAATGGATTAAGGTACCACTGTACTAATCTTTGCCCATTATGATACTCTTTACACTTTTTCTTTGGTCTTCAACTCTAGGATCTCTACCTTGAAGCACAGGAGAGTTGTATTAATAACCCGTGGATAAATTATTACTACTGTGACTTTATTTCTACTGTATTAAAATAGTTTGAAAAACATTATCCATTAGCCCAAGTGTTCTGCTAAAAGAGAAAAGCATCACACCTGCCAGACTACAGTTTTTTGTTTTTTTACAGATTTCACTGTGGAGTATTGTTTCATAGCCCTGCAAATACTAATAGCAATGGAAGGCTTTTGTTGATTTTGGAGTGCTCATAAACACAGTGTTCTCTCCTTGAAAGTTTCTTTAACCTATTTGTAAGCTGCAGAAACTGAGGATATGCCACACATTTATGGAGAAAAGTTGTCAGAACTGAAAGAAATGGACAATGTGCTTTGTTTAACTATGTGCCTAACACCATTCTCCCCTTCGGCATATGGGAATTTAAAGTAGAACATTTAGATTTACTATAACTGAGAAATCTTTGCAAAAAGTTTACTTTGCCTTCTGTAGCCAAATTGTTGCTTTTGGACTAACCACATGTTGAATAAACATCCCCAACCCTAATGATTCTACCAGCGTATCTCATTTTTAGACAGCTGCAACATAAGAGTAGTGTCTGGAGTCTGTGATGGACCTCAGCAAAGAAAGTGAAGATCAAACTAGATAAAAAACTGATGTTGATGGTTGCAGTTTATAGTGCATTTTAAGTACCTCCTTTGATTGATGAGTTAAGATTTGGCACTTAACAGTGACTTGAGGATAAATGCTGTGACCTGCTTGAAACTGAACTTTGAAATCACTAAGTATAAACTTGAAACAGCATATTTTGTGCTTATTGAATATTAAAAGTGCTCTTAATATTGATTTACAATACACCTCTTAAATAAAGGGGGGGGGGAGAAGCAGAAATCGGTTCATGCACCATTCAGAGGGAACTCATCCTGCTCATTCACTGAGGCAATTGAAACAAAAAGTATTGGCCGAAGCAAGGAAGAAATGGGCAATGCTTCAAAGCTCTAGAAGTTCCATGATCTAGCCAAGTGATAGCCAGTATGATGCCCCCCAGATATTGTTGGACTTCATCTTCCATCAGCCCCAGCAAGTGTGACCAATGGGCAGGAATTATTGGAATAGAAAGCCAGCAACATATGGAAGGCACCACATTGGCAGCTCCTAGTCTATCCTGTGCTGACACATGTCCCATTTCTGTGACTTTACAGAGAGTCACAGCAGGAAAGTTCAAGGTTTTTCTTTGTCTGATATACTAAGGTTATTGTTTAAGTGATCTGTAAGGCTGGGCTGCTCCTTTAGTGTCACAGTTGCTACCACTGCAATAGTGTCTATGCTGATCCACTACCGGACTGAGTCTTGATGAACCAAAGTGTTTGACATTTGCTAGTGTATGCCACTGTTACAGTCGGTAAAATTCTCAGTTTTAAAGTAAGCATTTCCAGTATTAGAATGACTTGTCCAAATAGTCAAGAGCAAAATCAGAGTTCTAAGAGTTTCCATTTATGTTTTTATTGCAGGTGATCATTGCTCTGTCAGAGAAGAATAGGTCTCATATTCCCTACAGGAATTCTATGATGACCTCGGTGCTGAGAGACAGCCTAGGAGGGAACTGTATGACCACAATGATTGCCACACTCTCAATAGACAAAAGGAACATAGATGTATGTCCTCTTAGTTTTTATTATAATTTGCTGTCCAAGAGTTAGTATTTTAAATTTATCCATTTAATTTCATTCAAATATGTTTTATAAGCTGACAGATTTAATTCTACCCTAAACCCTAGTTTGTGAAGTGATGCGACACTGCCAGAGTAGTTGGTAATTCCCATTTTGAACCCTATATTAAGCTGGTTCTCACACAACACTAAGCCACACAATGGCTTGGGGCAGGGGTAGGCAACCTAAGGCCAATGGGCCACAAGTGGCCCACGGGGGTCATTTAAACAGCCCACGAGCCGCCCCCAAACCGAGCTGCCCACTCAGCGAGTCCCTGTGCTCTGCGCTAAACCGGCAGAGTGTGGCGCAGGGACTCACTTCCGCGGCACCGGAAATCGCGTCTGTGCAGACGCAGATGCCAGAAATCGCGGTGTGTGCACAGTCCGGCCCACAGAGGGATCTCTGTTGGAGTGAACCGGCCCAGGTGGGGTAAACCTTCCCAAGCCCTGGCTTAGGGCAACCTTCAGGCTCCCAGAGAGGACATTGCAGCTGCTTTACTTCTCATCTGATGCTGCTGTGCCATGATCGAAGCTGTGTTTTCCTTATTTTATCATCCGAACTTGGGCTCATGGTATTTCTTACTAAAGTGAAAACTGGAGTAGGTATACCTAGAACTACAGCCTTAGTTCAGGAAATGTGCCCAAATGTAATTAAAATGACAGTTTTCATTTTTGACTATTAATGTTTATTGAACTGTCTATTTGGATAATGAAGTGTCCTTCATCACCTCCCGTGCACTGCTCTTACCTCAGAGATATGCTTGTAGGAGGGCTGGGTTCACCTACTCACATGCACAGAGGAGAGGCAGATCAGGTCCTATATTGTTAATAATAATTTTCTTACTATTTTATTAAATCATTTGCATCTTGAACACTTGCATTGTGCCAAATCTGTTTGACACTATCTAGTTCCATCTTCAGTTTGGATTTCATAGACTGGAGAACTTCAAGTGTTTATTTTGCTGCTATTCTGTGGACATTGAATTTGAAGACTGTTGTCTGTTTTAAACAGGCTTTCTCAAACGCGGCCCTCCAGATGTTTTGAGACTACAATTCCCATCATCCCTGACTATTGGTCCTGCTAGCTAGGGATCATGGGAGTTGTAGGCCAAAAACATCTGGAGGGCTGAGTTTGAGGAAGCCTGGTTTTAAAGATTGCTGATTTAGTTTATTAATTATATAGCACACTTACCTGTTCATAATTGCATGTTAAGAAGATTTTTTTTTACTTTTAGGAATCAATATCAACTTGTAGATTTGCTCAGCGAGTTGCCCTTATTAAGAATGAAGCCATTCTAAATGAAGAAATTGACCCCAGACTGGTAAGGAATTTTGGTTATTATTTATACCTAGCATTTTTCAGGAATTCAAATTAATTTAAGAATTTAAGTGCAGTTTTGAAAGGTTCAGTCTATCATCTACTTCATGTTTGACAAAATAAAAGCATGAGAAATTGTACAAGATGAGAGAGGATTCCCAACAAAGTTCTTAATCATAACTTTAAATTCATCCAATAAGTGACACCTGTTTCATTGTTGCAGATAATAGCACGACTAAAGAAGGAAGTTCAGGACCTAAGAAATGAACTAGCCATGGTGACTGGGGAACAAAGGCAAGAAGAACTGACAGAGGAAGAGCTACAACAGTAATATTTTGGTCTTGCTTCTTTTTTCTCCTCTTACTTTGAAATGTTTTATTAGTAAGTGGCATAATAAGAATCAGTTCAATTCTTAGCACATTGATTTTAAATGCTAATATATCCCACAGATTTCCATGGACCTAATTTCCAAGTAATAGATTTCAAATTAGGGTTATAAACAACGGAAAGTGTCAGATTAGAGTGATTGCTTGTCATGGAATGCAGTTATGGGAATGTGAAGATTGGGGATGTTGTCGTACTGCTTATGGGAAATCTTTGGGGGAACCCTAAAGTAAACTCACCCGAGAGCCTCTGTGGCACACATCTGGAATTCTAGGTCATTGCAGGTTTGATATCTAGTTGCCAGAGGAAGAAAGAGAACTAGTGGATGCCTAGCATGCACATCTCTTGGACTGGTGGGAAGAGGAGCAAGCAAAGGGGATGAGATAAGGATGATCTTGCAAGATACACAGCTGTACTCCTTTCTCTGTAAGGAGGAGAGGAAAGGGGTGAATAATGGTAACTGTATTTTTGCGGGTCTGAATTCCTGCAATTTAGTTCTTCTGTGGGCGGTGGTGTGAGATTCCTGTTGGGGTTTGGGAGTAATTTAGTATTGTAATGCTCAAATCTTAACAAGCATTCAAGAAATGCTCTTTGTGTAGAGAAGTGCTACAGAGCTAATTTCCTGTGGCCCAAAGTAAGCTTCAATGTATAAATTATGCTATGCCCAGATGTTTAGTATTGTGGTTCTACTTTATATAAGCAGAATGTGCTTGGCTGTGTTTGTGAAACATGTGAATTAGTAGACCTAAAACTGTAGATCCATGATAGCAGGCTGCAAAGCTTTTCTTAAGCGAACAGCTGGCTTAGTCCTCATAGGGGAATCAGCAGGGCTGTTGTTAGGGGGTGGCAAACCAGGTCTTGGATCTCCTGTCTCTCCCCTCTTTTTAAAACTTAACTTTTTTTAAAACAACTCTGTGCTTAAAGGGTGGCTGAGCAAAGCGTAGTGTCAATGAGACCCCATCTTAATTTGCCCAGGTAATTGCTGATATCATGACCCAGGGCTCTGAGTCCTTATCTTTGAGGGAAGTTGCTAGGGATTCAGAGGACAACTTGGACTGAGAGGAAGATTTGTCCTCTGAACCAGCCTTTGATATCATTGCTTCCTCAGAGGTCTCAGCACCAAAAGGCCCCTTGATACCAATGTCTCTCCAGCCTGAGGGGGTCATATTGCTTTCTTAGACTCTGAGGACTCCAGCTCAGAAATCATGGTGGAAGCCCAGCCTCCACCAAACTGCTGGAGTCAGTAGCTTCTACAGCAGGCTGGGCCATTTAAGAATAAGGCACGTCACTAATCATTGGTGGGATGAGCTCCTCAGAGGAAGCTGTAGTCCTATTTGAGACTCAGTGTGGGTTTCCTGGTTTTTGGAGCAGTATTCAAGTCTTCCATCACCTCCTGGCAAATAGAAGGGGAAGAACTGGAGGCAGTGAGAGATTTCACTTTCTTGGGTTCCATGATCACTGCAGATAGTGACAGCAGTCACGAAATTAGAAGACGCCTGCTTCTTGGGAGAAAAGCAATGACAAACCTAGACAGCATCTTAAAAAGCAAAGACATCACCTTGCCGACAAAGGTCCGCATAGTTAAAGCTATGGTTTTCCCAGTAGTAATGTACGGAAGTGAGAGCTGGACCATAAAGAAGGCTGATCGCCGTAGAATTGATGCTTTTGAATTATGGTGCTGGAGGAGACTCTTGAGAGTCCCATGGACTGCAAGAAGATCAAACCTATCCATTCTCAAAGAAATCAGCCCTGAGTGCTCACTAGAAGGACAGATCCTGAAGTTGAGGCTCCAGTACTTTGGCCACCTCATGAGAAGAGAAGAATCCCTAGAAAAGACCCTGATGTTGGGAAAGATGGAGGGCACAAGGAGAAGGGGACGACAGAGGATGAGATGGTTGGACAGTGTTCTCGAAGCTACTAACATGAGTTTGGCCAAACTGCGAGAGGCAGTGAGGGATAGGCGTGCCTGGCGTGCTCTGGTCCATGGGGTCACGAAGAGTCGGACACGACTGAACGACTGAACAACAACAACAACATTCAAGTCTACTTTGTATGACTTCCAGCCTAGGCACTGTTTGGAGCTATCCAGGGTGCTACCCACCTTGCTTGTTTTCCTTTTAGATCTTCACCTCTGCTTTGCTTGATCTCACTTATTGGAACCTACTCTCTGCTTTGTCTGACCATGCCTTGATGGCCCTTGACTTTTGCTTGATCTGACTTTGCTTCCTGGATTCTTAATTGATGCTAGCATAAGGTTATATGGTGTATCTGGATTCTGCGCTTAGCACACATACACCACTAGAACCTTGTCGCTGGCTGGAAGCACTGCCTAAGCTACACTAGCTGGATAGGATGGCGAAGAGGTGGTGGTGAGAGAGGTGCGGGGAGAGGAGGAGTGTCATGTTGTACAGGACTTGCTTTAGTTACAATCCATACATAAGATGCAGTTCTTGCCAACTGACTGGGGGGGGTGGAGTGGAGGGCTCAATCCACTTACAGTGCACTGGGTCCAGAAAATCCTGTTAGCACGCCATACAATAAGCCCTGACAAACAAGACCCATTCTTTGTTTTCTCCCCTCTGAAAGGCAGCCTAAATTTGCATCTATATATAAAAATTGGAGTATAAAAGTTTCAGGCAAATTTGTTTCATGCGCTTGTGACATAGGCAAGACACCTGGGTCATTCAATATGTGTTCCAGCACTTCAGATACCAGCCACCACGCAAGTGGATTCAAAGAGACCATGTTATACATTACCCTGTTGGGACTGAGGGAAACATGGTTGGCCTATCAGATTCCAGATCCCACTGAAGAAATGTCAGGATAAAACACATTGTCTCTGTGTGATCCCACAACCTGCTCCTAACTGCTGAATCATGGTTAAGGAATTCAGAGCATTATATCTGCACAGGGCCGATGAACACTACACTGTCTTTTATTAAAACCTCCAGGAAATAAGATTTCTTAATGTTTCTGGACGATCTCTTCCATTGACCAACAGTTAGGAAAAAATTCTTAATGCTTCATACCTTTTCGTCAGCCTTTTAGGTATTTGTAGCTCTGTATTTGTACCCTTAGGGCATTATCATGTAGGAGTCATAAAGGAGCTGTTGTTTCAGTTGACTTTGTAATGTGAATATAAAGCCTACATTGGCAAGAATGCTTATTTGCATTACGAATGCCTCTTTCATTCCTCCTAGGAACATAGGAAGCTACCTTGAACCATGGGTTTAAATGATTCACTTTTTTGGCATTGACTGGTAGTGGTTCTCCTCTGATGTACAAACAACAGATGTTATCATAAAAGGAGTGAGAGAGGTTCAAAGGCAATCTAAATCTGATGTATGAGAAAGCCCCTTATCTTTCTCAATTGTTCATAGTTTCTATGCCAGTTTTATATTCTTGGTCTCCTCTGAATTATTCTAACTTACTGTTATCCTGTTTATTATGTGGTGATCTAAGCTGGACATTTTATGTTAGCAGGTATATAACCTGTGGTAAATAGAACAGCATAATTATTTCCTTGGTGCTGCATACTCTGGTGTTATTCATGCAAACTTCATTTGCCTAAATTGCAACTGCATCACATTTTTGTCTCAAACTGAGGAGCTAAATTAATTTTAGATTTAAATATACTCAGAACATGATCCAGGAGAGCAGGAACTTGTTAGGAGCTGACATGTGCAAACTGTCTACTGGTCAAGGAGCCAAGTTGAGTCTGTTGCTGGGAATTTAGTGCTGAATAAGGAAGCACAAGCTGATGTGGAAAACCAGCAAGAATGAGGCAGGAGTTGACGTCAGGTAGTCTCTGTGGAAGACAGCCAATAGAAATAGGAACAAATCAAGCAGATAGAAGAAGCTGAATCAGAAGCACTTACCTGGAACTCACAGAAAAGCCACAGAGCTATAGTTTTGCTTTGTTCAACTACCGACTTATAACTGGTGACAGCAAAATGACATATGACAGACTTTCGTCTTTTTAATGTTGAATTGATTCAGATGACTATATAATTTTACAAGAAATGGAAATGTTTATTGCATAATGTAGAACTGATACATTGTATACAGGGTAATAGCAATTTGCATGGTTCCTGTTTATTAAGTATACCTAGGGATCGCATCACATCTTACAGAGAAACAAATCCATGAATGTGCACTCAGTCAGTCAGTTTTCCACATTAGCCAGTGTACTTGCGTGTGCAAACATTGCTGTATTCACGCTTCAGATGTGCACACAAAACATCAGAGACATATATTTAAAACGATAATGGGCCTAGCAATAATTGCTTCCAGGGGAACAATTTGTTTTGAATAGTAAGTGGCCCAGATGAATAGAGAGTCAGACTGAAGAGGTCTGTGTTCATTTCCTTGTCAACAGTGAAAGTTGCTAGGTGGCTATACGTGAAGCCAGCCACCACTGCAAAGCCTAACCCTCAGCACAAGACTAGATAGAACAGAATAAGCTCAATGTATATCATCCTGAGACAGAATGAGATACAAAGGGCAGGGTTTATCTAATGAGTCCCTTCAGCAAAAGCCCTGTGCAAGGACTTCCACTTCTGCAGTGGGACTCCCCGCTCCTCCTGTGCCCCCCTGCAAATGATTGGGGAGTTGGAAGAACACACAGAACAATATGCAGGAGGAGGAGAATGGGGTTCATTCTGCCTAGCAGGCTGAATGCTTAGTCTGGTTAGAGAGGAAAGTTTTTGCTTGGCACCTAAAGCTATATAATGATGGCACCAGTGAGCCTTCTTGGGTAGACAGTTGGAGCAACAGCACATCATGCTTCCTTCAGCACATTTTTTTTTATAAGATTTTATTATTTTCCAATAAGACAAAGAGAAAACAGAATGCAACATCAACACAAAACATAAGAAACAATAAAAAACAAAATCAACATTGAACATAATCAACAATAAACATAATCAACATTCAAAACAATAACAGCAATAAAAACATAAAAAGAACATATACAAACCTTAACCAATATCTATCTTTGTATATTTCTTGTTTCTAACTTCTCTGTTAGGGGACTTCCCCCGTTCCCTCCACTGTCTTCAAAAAAAAAACAAAAACTTCTTCAAGGTAGCTTTATATATTGTTCGATTCACATTTACCCAAATTTTAATATACTTAGCTTTTACTTAGTCAAATATCTCAATAACTATGTATCTTATCTTGACGACCTATCTTAACATATTTTGACACATACATCTTTCACATAACAACAATTCCTCTTACCATTTATATCTAACACATATCTACCAAAGCCGATGTTCTGTCTAATTCTGCTCAAATATTCAGTTTAACTGATTTAACTAAATAGTCTTTAAATTTTTTCCACTCCTGCGACGCCTTCCCCTCCCTCTGGTCCCGGACTCTGACGGTCAGTTCTGCGAGTTCCATGTATTCCATCATCTTCATCTGCCATTCCTCCACCGTTGGTGTCTCTTCACCTTTCCATGTTCTTGCCAATAGAATTCTGGCTGCTGTTGTGGCATACATAAAAAACACTCTATCCTGACTGGGTATCTCTTCATTGGTTATGCTCAGAAGAAATGCCTCTGGTTTCTTACAAAAGGTAACTTTCATTACCTTCTTAAGCTCATTGTAAATCTTATCCCAGAAAGCACTTACCGCTGGGCACAACCACCACATATGAAAAAAGGTACCTTTCGCATGTTTACATTTCCAACATACATCTGACATTTTGGTATTCATCTTGGCAATCTTAACTGGTGTCAAATACCATCTGTAAACCATTTTCATTATGTTTTCTCTTAAACCATGACAAGCAGTAAATTTGATACCTTTTTGCCACAATCTCTCCCAGTCATCCATCATAATATTATGTCCTACATCTTTTGCCCAATCTATCATTGAGGATTTAACCAGTTCATCTTTTGTATGCCACTCTAGCAGAAGATTATACATTTTGGAAAGGTTTTTAAAGTTCGATTCTATCAGTTCTGTTTCCAGTTTTGATTTTTCTACTTGAAAACCAACTTTTTTGTCCATTTTAAATATTTCATAAACCTGATGATAGTGCAGCCAGTCGGGGACCTGACTTTTTACTTGATCATAACTTTTTAGCTTAAAAGAGTCCCCTTCCTGCTGCAATATGTCCATATATCTTAACCAGTTTGCAGACATATTCGGTCTCTTATATGCCTTGGCCTCCACTGGAGAAATCCATCTAGGAGTCTTTCTCTCAAGCAAGTCTTTGTATCTAGTCCAAACCTGATATAGGGATTTTCTAACAATATGAGACTTAAAAGTTCTGTGGATTTTAACCTTGTCATACCAAAGGTATGCATGCCAGCCAAACATATTATCATGTCCCTCCAAGTCCAACACATCAACGTTCTCTAATTTAAACCAATCCTTTAACCAGCAAAAGGCCGCAGCTTCAAAATAAAGCCTTAAGTCCGGCAGGGCAAAGCCTCCTCTGTCTTTAGAGTCTGTTAAAATCTTAAATTTTATTCTTGGCTTTTTGCCCTGCCATATAAATTTCGATAGGTCCTTTTGCCATTTCTTAAAACAGTCTAGTTTGTCCAAAATTGGTATGGCTTGGAATAAAAACAGCATCCTTGGTAGGACATTCATTTTAACCACTGCTATTCTTCCCATTAACGACAATTTAAGTCTTGTCCAGATCTCCATATCTTTTTTTATCTCCATCCACAATTTTTCATAGTTATCCTTATACAGATTCAAGTTCTTATTTGTGAGATTGATACCTAGATATTTTACAGATTTAACAAAATTGAGGCCTGTGGCTTCTTGAATTCTTTGGATCTGTTCTGCACTCAAATTTTTACCTAAAACTTTGGTTTTCTGCTTATTTAATTTGAAGCCAGCTACAAGTCCAAATTGTTCAATTAATTCTAAGGCTCTGGGGACACTGCTTTCTGGTTCTTGCAGGGATAGCATCAAATCGTCCGCGAAGGCGCGTAATTTGTATTCCTTCTCTCCCACTTTAATTCCTTTTGTCTGTTTATCTTTCCGAATCATATTTAGAAGGACTTCCAGGACCGTAATAAAAAGTAAGGGGGAGATAGGGCACCCTTGTCTTGTTCCTTTCTCTACTTCGATCTCCTCCGATATCACACTGTTTACAATGACTTTTGCTCTTTGTTCTGTATAAATGGCCTTAATGCCATTTAAGAATTTTTCTCCAACTCCCATCTTTTCCAAGTTCTTTTTCATAAATATCCAAGATACTTTGTCAAAAGCTTTCTCTGCATCAACAAACAATAGTGCTGCATCTGTATTTATGTCTCTCTCCAGTTTTTCTAAAATGTCCACAATAATTCTCGTGTTATTACTTATTTGTCTTCCTGGCAAGAAACCTGCTTGGTCTCTATGTATATGGTCTTTCAACACTCTTTTCAACCTTGTAGCCAAAACATTTGCAAAAATTTTATAATCCACATTCAAAAGGGATATTGGACGGTAATTTTTCATTAGAGTCTTATCAGTATCTGGTTTTAAAATCAGTGTGATAAAGGCTTCTTTCCACGTCTCTGGTGCCCTATCTCCTTCTAGTATTCTATTGCAAATTTCTCTTAACGGCTGTGATAGCCAGTCTTTCAATGTCTTATAATATTTTGCTGTTAATCCATCCGGTCCTGGAGCCTTCCCCAATTGCATGTTGTTTATTGCATCTTCTATTTCTTGTGTCGTTATTGGGTGGTTGAGAGTTGTTAATTTTTCCTCTGGGACTTTTTGCAATCCGTTCTTTTCCAGAAATCGGTCTATCTCTACTTCATCTATCTTCTCCTCCTTGTACAGTTGCTTATAGAATCTCTGAAAACACCATCTGATTTCCTCCGGTTTCTCTACATTTTTTCCATTTACTACCAATTTACTGATGACATTTGCCTTTTGTCTTTTCTTTAATTGCCAAGCTAGTAGTTTTCCACATTTATTTGCAGATTCAAATGTTCTTTGTTTCATCATTTTCACTTTCCATTCGATATCTTGATTCATGATATTCGCATATTGGGATTGCAAGTATTTAATTTCTTTTTGGATTTTGACACATCTGGGATATCCTCTTAGTTCTTTTTCCTTTCCTTTGATTAATTTCAACAGTCTCTCCATTTCTGCACTTTGTTGTTTCTTCTTTTTTGCCTTTTCACTAATGAGGAATCCTCTCATTACCGCTTTACTTGCATCCCAAGCAATCCTTTTCTCCACTTCTGAGTTCCAATTAATTTGAAAATATTCTTTCATCTTTTTCGCCGCTCTTTCTACTAGCTTGGTATCTCTCATCAATGCATCATCCATTCTCCACCTGAAAGAATCCTTGGAAATCATTTTTAGGTTTACCTGCACCGGATTGTGGTCTGAAAGCGTTTTAGGACCGATTTCTGCTTTTTGTAATTTTGGAGCCAATTCATTCGAGATCCAGATATAATCTATCCTCGACCATGACTGCTGAGATTCGCTGAAGTACGTTGCCTCTGTTTCTGTGGGGTTTTTTAACCTCCAAGAGTCCACCAAATTCAAATTGTCCACCATTTCAAAAAAAGTTTTTGGGAGTTTCCCATCATTTGTTAGTTTTGTTCTTTGAGATCTATCCATTAGTGTGGAAACTGCCCCATTAAAGTCTCCAAGGCAAACTACCTTATAGTCCAAATAATCCAGCAGCATATCATGTATTTTTTTGTAAAAAATCGACTTTCCATCATTTGGTGCATAAAGTCCCAGAATCAAAAATTTTTCGCCTTGTACGTTAATTTCAATTGCGATGTATCTCCCTTCTTCATCTTTAAATAGCTGTCTTGGGCTGTATTTCTCCTTTGCATAAATCACTACTCCTCTCTTCTTGACCTTGTCCGATGATATGAACTCTTGGCCTAATTTTTTGTTCTGTAACAATCTTCTGTGACGCCGGACTATGTGGGTTTCCTGTAGACATATTATATCCAAATTCTTCTTTTCTATGCTGTAAAACACTCTGCGTCTCTTTGGTCTCTGGTTCAATCCCCGAACATTCCAAGTCATTAACTTGAGCGCCATTTCTTTGTTTATTCCTCTCCTCCAGTTGCCTGTCCTTTCTTATCTTGTTCTGGATCTTGGCTTGGTCCTGGTAGTCCCGGCGGTGGTGGGAATACTTCTGGAAACTTGTAGAGCTGTGCTGGGTCCAATGGAGTTCCTTTGAAATGTTCCAGATGCTTGTCCAAAAACTTTTGCTTTTCCGCCAAGGACCTTATTCTTATCTTTTTCCCTTCAAACGTAAATGCCAGGCCTTCTGGAAATTCCCAACTGAAGGAGATTTTTCTTCTTCTTAGCTCCGTCACCAGGTCGTTATAAGGAGCTCTTTTGTCTAAAAAGAATCTGGGGATATCCTTGTAAAAAATTACTTTATTCTGCTGTACCACCAGGTTGTTTCTGTAGTGTAAATCCAGGAAGTAGTCTCTGTCGTGTCTATCGTGCAGCACAATCAAACAGTCACTGACTGTTTTGGTGCTTTTCTTTCCTCTGGAGCCTCTTGGTCCAAATCTGAAGGCCTTCACTATGCGTGCTGAGACGTTTACCTCTTCTAACTCCCAATACGTTGAGAATTGTTCCACAATATAGGCTTTTAGGTCTTCCCCTTCCAATTCTGGAAGACCCCTTATTCTTATGTTTCCTTCTCTCTGATGTAGTTGCAGAAAAGCAAGAGATTCTTCAACAGTTCTCTGTCGTGTTCCAATATTCTCTATCTGCTCCAAATCTAAATTGTCCAATTTTTCCTCCACCTTTTTTATTTTTTCTCTGACCACTTTAATTTCCTCAGAGTCCTTTTTTAACGTAGTCACCTCCTGCCCAATTTTATTAATTTCTTCTCTGTTTTTTCTTACATTTTCCTCAATTTGGCCAATTGATTTTTCTAGAGTCTGGGTGGAGGTTTTAATATCAGCCTTAATATCCACTTGGAGTTTTTCTATTGCAGAGTTAACTGTAGTATTCACTGATGCACCAATAGTGTTCACCGATTCTTGTGTTTGCTTCAACCCTTCGGTGACACTTTTCAAACCTGCTGCAATTTCTGCCACACTTGCAACCAATTTCTCCATTTGTTCCTGCAGAGTTAAGGAAACAGAGCCTTTCCTTTTTTCAGAGCCAGTTCCTTTAGATCTAGTTTCCATTCCCTGTGGGCTCTGCAGCTGTAATCTCAAGGTCACTCCAGTTGCTGTAGTAACTATCTCAGACATTCACAGCAGAAGACCAACAGTCCCAAAAGTAAACACCAGGTGGCCTGCAGCTAGCTTCTGAGAACAAAGAGGCTGCTGAGCCAGGAATCCACAACAGTCCAGTAATCCAACTTTTAGGCAAGAGTTCGTATTTTTTCAAAAGTTATAAGTTCCTTAAAGCCAAGAAGAGTCTATTTTAAATAGCCCAAGTCAGTATCTGTTTCTCACTTGCAATGTAACCACCAAGTCTATAAAATAGCTTGTATCTGACTGCAAAAGAATCAAAGTATCTCCACTGGTAAACAGTCACTGTAACACTGGAACACCAACATAGAAAAAATGGCAACAATATATTGCAGCCCGCTACTGACCCGGAATCCTAGTCCAGAGGGGGAGCGGTGTCTTCTTTTGCCATATCAACTGTTTTTAAGTCTTTAAACAACCTTTAAACAACTTTTAAGTAACTTTTAAGAAGTTTGGCAGAGTTCGCAAAACTTTCCCGTTAGCCGCGGCTTTGATCTTTTAGCGCTACCAAGCTCGCGCAAACAGTTCAAAGGGAACAGGCTTCCTTTTAAAGTTTCCTCTGCAAGCAGTGCTCTTTAAACTTGTAAGATAATCCAGTATTTAACTTACAGAGTTTCTTTGGAAGTTTCTATGTAGGAAGTGCCGGGTGCTCAAGTCTGGCGGGATCGCTGCTTTGATCCTCCGCAGGCAGTCGCTTCTTCAGTCCCGTGCTGGGGCTCCGCTCGCCCGATTCTCCCCCTTACGAGGGTAAATCAGGAGCGGAGACAGCACGTCTGGGACCCACGAAGCCGTCGGTCCACGGGACGCTCTTCCCGTGGCTTTAAGGGACCCGTGGCGCAGGCACGGAGCTCCCTATCGCCTAACGGAGGACGGAGCCGTCGGACTCCCGTCCGCCATTGATTCGGCACCTAACCGGAAGTCCCTTCAGCACATTTTAACCCCCTCTTCTGAGTGTGTGCAAGCAATCAGTGACTTGTCCTGCACAGCATCTCCAGCTGCTCCTGTTGCTTTAAGCCCCTCCTTGTCTGTGGAGTCAGTGGAGGAGGGGACGGTAAAGACTGTAACTGGGACTGTCTCTTCCACCTCTGCGCCTTCCTGCAACTCTTCCCCTGCCTCCTCTTCTCCTGTCTCTGACTGCCCAGCCTCTTCCTCTTCTCCATGCATCATGGGTGGTATAGATCCCCACAAAACAGTGACCCCCTTCCCCAGATTATCCTCCTGTACCCCCGCCTCCTCTGCCCACCTTTCAGACCCTGCCTGTCCCTGACAATGTCCATTCAACTAAGCCCAGCTGTTTATTTTTTTCTTTCATGACATTTGCAATGGAATGAAAACCAAATGTTCAGATTGTTTTTAGTGAATTGATTCATGCACAAAACATAAATAAGCAGTCTTGTAAATAAAGTTGCAACTTCTTTGGAAAATCTGACCTTCAGTTTCTGCTTTGATTATTATATTATGTGCACCGTGCTGAATTAAGTGGGATAGACTGCTAAGTGTATTCTGTTTTGCAGCTAAGTCTTGTGCATATTTCCTAGTAAATAAGTTGCACTTTTCAATGGGATTTACTTTAAAGTAAGTTTAAAGAAAATATAGATACTTACAACCCTGGGTATATAGTTTGTGTACTTCAAAAATACTACTGTTTATTTTGAAAATCTATTGCATTGAGTTTAAACAACAATTTGCAGATTTTGAATTACTGCCTTTGGATGCTGTTGTCAGGCTTTCTTAATATGAAACTGATCTATAAATGTTCATTTAAACTGGTGTTTCTTGTTTAGTAATAGCTGCCAGCATCTGTGTACATTTGAAAAAAAATGTAGATTAAATAGCAACATGCATCCTCTCTAAAGGAGATAGTACTGTATACTTAGAGGCTTCTGTATTATAGGGTTTTAACGCTGGATTTAAATGGAATCTTTCTCCTTTTTATATTTTATGAGGAGCATGCCAGAAGTAAAGGGAGAGGCCTTTTTTTTTGTTTGGACAATGTTGGTATAAGTTCTTCCGCCAGATGAGCTCACTAGCAACTTAACTTTGCCCAGAAAGTCAGGATTTCAAATCAAAACTGCTGTGTT
The DNA here is from genome assembly GCF_009819535.1 of Lacerta agilis. NCBI lineage: Eukaryota > Metazoa > Chordata > Lepidosauria > Squamata > Lacertidae > Lacerta > Lacerta agilis. Next base: position 83,725,632 of record NC_046314.1, on the reverse strand, counting down.
CCATAGCACCCACGCTTCCAGAATCCATGCCAGTTGGAACTCTTTAAGGCACAGATTACAAGTGCTGGCTTAGCACTTTAGTTTATTAATATCTTTACCTTACTACTTTTATATTGTCAAACAGAATAGAAATAGTCCTACAAATTCATACAGCAATGCATCTGCTTCAAGCATTGAACTGTAAACCTAGTAGGTAATATGGTATCTGAAAATATGATTAGGAGGGTACATAACAGACTGATTTAAACATTATCTTTCATTTATGTATCAAATTTACATCTTACCCATTTTCCTGCAAGGAGCTCAAGACAGCATGTAGGATTTTTCCCCTTCTAGATTTTACCCTGAGAGAGATGAGACTGAGAGAGAATGACTGGCAGCAAGTCACCCAGTGAAATTTATGCCTGAGTTGGGGATTTGAACCCGGATCTGGTCCAGCACTCTAACCACTATGTTAGATTATTACAGGGAGTTAGACTAGATGACCCTCAGGGTACTTTCCAGCTCTATAGTTCTATGATTCTATGATTCACTGCTTACCAGTTCATTTCTACCCCAATTAATGGGTTGCTTTTTGACCAATAAGGTCCTAAATAGTCTACAATTAGGATATTTCAAGGACTCTCACAACCTGTTTATACCTATATGAATTCTTTGATCGCTATCCTATAGTTTAAGCCTCTCCACCCATCCCAGTGCCACAGTGGGGATGCGCATTATAAGCCCTTCTCTACATTTCCCACACCTTGCTTTTTCTATGGAATTGACATCTTTTGGGTACTCATTTTCTAGAGGTCATCCAGATTCCTGCTTTGCAGGGGTTTGGACTAGATGATCCTCACGATCCCTTCCAACTCTACGCTTCTATAATTGTATGCAGTTGTTTCTAAACTGTTGATCCCAAGCTTTTCTTCGCACACACACCCTTATACCTTTAAATGGAACACTTCCTCTTTGCAGGTCCAGCCTGTTTTATTGCTTCATGTTGATAGCAGCTGGGATGCATGTGACTGAATAATTTTCCCTTGAAAGGCCTTTCTGGAAAACACCCTGTCTCTCTCTCTCTCTCTCTCTCTCTCTCTCTCTCTCTCTCTCTCACTCTCTCTCACTCTCACTCTCACTCTCACTCTCTCACTCTCTCACTCTCACTCTCTCACTCACACACACACACACAAACACAAACACACACACACCCGTAATGGGGAGGAAGTATTTACTTACTGCTTTCCTCTTTTTTTGTTCCTTTTATTTTTAAGATAGCATGATTTATAATATTGTTTGCTACTCTAGATCATAATAATTAAAAGATGAATGAATGATCCCCCCACCCACCACACAGGGAAAATAGCTGACATGGGGCAATTCCAAGAGTGTCTATTTAAGGAGAAATTATTCACTAATTCCACAGCTGGGATCAGTAGGAAGCAGTAAAACAACTGAACTTGAATACAGTAACATTTATTTGAAGTGCCAGAGATCTTTGCTGAATGGAACTTTCACTGAAAATATAAATTCTAAAAGGATGGGAATGGGAAAGTGTTACTTAATATAGCACTGTATTTTAATGGAACCTTAGTTTTAATTCCACTTCCAACTAATTGCAGGAAAATAATACGTCAGCACTCATGGTCTCATCAGTTATGGCACCACACTTGTTGAACACACCCTTCCAATAAAGATCTGCTTGGCTTCTGCCACATTACAAAGGTCTATCTCTTTTGTTGAACATTCAGCAGAGGGCTTGCAGAATAATGACCAATTCAAACACAGATAGTTTTATCTGGTTCTGTTCTTTGGTCATTACTCATTGTATAGGTATATTCTGACCTGCTTTTACTGCCTTATTGGGATTTGTTGACCACCTTGGGGATTTTTTAAATGATACAATAGTGCAATATAAATATTTTTATAGCTAAGTAAATATGTACTATAAACATTGAAATAAACTATATTTTCAGTTACAGGATAACATAAGAAATTAATTTACTGATTCATGGCAAGAGAGTATTTGGTATCAAATCTTGCTACTAACACAACTCAAATGAGCTGAAAATAATATGTGTAATGAAATTGTGGAACCATTTTTCACACACACACCACCCCAACTTCTGAACCTGGCTTCATTGTGTACTTCAACAGAAGGTTTTCTTCAAATGGAAATTGTATCCTTTGTACACTATATGAAATCATTTATTTTTTTTTGGACATGTTAAGGAAAAGATGAACAGCATCTGTTGGTCATTGACTGAAAATAGGATGTTCAGCCTCATCACTGAGACTGACACCTGTATACCTTCCAGTCTTTAACAGTTTATTATTACACTAAATGTTACAATGCAATAGTATAAGGGTAGCCAATGCAAGCTTTTAAGCATCAATTATGTGCCAGCAGCAATCTGTACCAACAGTCTTGCTGTAGAATATTTGAATGTTGACTTCCATTTGCCATGCTGGCTGGAGCTAATGGGATTAATAATAACACTGATTTCCCCCCACTTCAGTACAAAGTGGTTTATATGCAGGCATTTGCTTGGAAGTAATTTAAACATGTATTAAGAAAAAGGATATGCAGCTTTTTTAAATTGAAAATTTGGGACTCAGGGAGGGAGGAAATCAGGACCTGGGGCATTAAACAATTATTTCATGTGGCTAACAAGCATCCATTGGCCTCTGTTTGTAAAAATATTTATACCACATAATGATTAGCATCTGTACAACTTTTAAAGGCCAGAGACTCAGTGATGCAATTTATTGAAATGGTGACCTAGAAATATAACTTGCTTAAATTATTACAACATCTTTTTCTTAAATATGATCCATCAATAGAATTGTGCATTTTGGACACATCTGTCAGTCCTGCATTGATTGTCATGTTGCTTGTAGAATGCTAAGGTGTTAATCAAATCAGTGCTGCTGTGAAGGCTCACTGTGTTCATTCTGCATACATTTCACTTGAGTGTTTAGACCTTTAACCTTCCCCAAAATAAATTCACACATGACTCAGATATTTGGTTTGGTTTTTGGCAGAATTTAGGCCACAACTTTATTGATTACAACCAAGTGAGTGGTTGCATATGTTCTGGTTCGACTATCTCCCTGCACCCTTGCAGGCAGCCCTGTCCCAGAGCCACGTTCGTAGGACAGACAAGGATGAACACCAGGGACAGCTGATGGAAGGTTCACCAGACAGCCGTTCTGATGTCCCCGGGACTCAGCCACTGGCTTTACCCCTTTCGGGGATCGACAAACCATTGAGTCCCTGGATTTCTGTACCGGAATATCCTGCATTTCCATAGGCGTGGCCACATCACGTGCCACGCCTATCACCTGAACCAGAGCCTATCCACAATTTACAAGTTGTGACTAGTTGCTACGCGGCAGGCGAAACCCAAATGGCACCAGCCAATCAGCCAAGTGGGGAAAATTCCTACCATGCCCCTGTCCCAACGACAGATGACACACGACGGCATAGCAAGGTCAACTCAAGCCCTAAATATTGGGAGTGGTGGGTGGATGTTCCGATGCATAAGGCCCCAAAGAGGAAGCTCAGCAGCCTCGCATGGGCTTAAATAGGTCCCGCGTTGGTGCATTTTACGGCGCCCCATTGGCCAGATTTCACCCAGCAATGTGGGACTGACCTATCAGGGGTTGTGGCCTTGATTTCCAATTACCCCCACAACACTGGGTCGGGTTGCAGGTCGCACTGCAACACGTGCCCTCTTTTAATGGAGGACCTGATTTCTCAACTGTATAAGTCACTTTACTCAGCAATGATAAGCCGGTTGTGCTATCACTAAATTATTCCTCTTGTGAAGGGTCATTTGCATACATATACTTGAATTATCTCAGAAAGTACTTTTACGCTTCCTTGCCATTTAACTGCAGTTTGAGGAATTTTTGTTGGAAGACTATGGTTGATCCTAGGGGATTCATCGCTCTTTAAGTGATCTTCACTTCTGCACATGATATAATATACCGGGGTCTGTTGTAAAAGACAAAAGCAGCTATAAATGAACCATAGTTTACAAATAAGGTCAAAGAGAGGGCTTCCAAAATTCCTCTGTGCACTGAAGTCTCTTCTCTTTTGTCTCATAGCCATGTGATCCTACATATTATTGGGAATTTAAACATAACCTTCCTGCACTTTTAGAAAGCAATTACTAATTTAATGTTGGATGTCACTTAAGTTGATAGTTTAAAAAAATTGTTATTTGTTTTCAATGCATTATAAAAATAAGAAATGTTATAAAGGGTTGTTGAATATAGTTCTGGCACACAATTTTAAATTAAAAAAATTAAACATTCAGTATTGTTTTGTTTCTAACACCTCATTATCTCAAGCTTTAATGTTGTAAAATTCGAATTTTGTCCATGTTGGGTCATTAGATTGTTAACGTCTGCAAATTTAGCACTTCATTTTCTACCACTGAGATGAGTTGCAGAGTCCAATGTCCTGTTGCTTGATGTTTTCACTAATAAAAGCTATTTGACTGCTTTAGTGCAGAAGTATTTATCCCAAAAGTATAGTGTATGAGGTGTATCTCTTGACGGGGATATCCATTGTGGCTGCAAATGCATAAGAGGGTTGAAGTGGAATTCAGAACACTAGACTATCTAGTCATGCTTTGCTGTGTTTCATGTATGCCAGGGGTGGCCAACTTCCAAGAGACAGCAATCTACTCACAGAGTTAAAAACTGGCAGTGATCTACCCCCTTTTGGGGGCTTCAAGTCAAAGTTGATGAGCTTTTTTAGGGAGGGGAAAGCCACTTTTTAAGGGGTACAAATGTTGAGCTTTTTTGGGGGGAGCCAAACTTGTTGAGCTTCTGGGGGGGCTGTGATATACCACAGATGTCCAGTGATCTACCTGTTGGACGTGCCTGTTGCTATTCTTAATCCTAATAATAGTCTGGAGTTGACATTATTTGTAAGCAATAGCTGATTTATGGCTGTTAATGTGGTTTTTTTTACCACTGTCCAATGGTGTACTTTAGTGTGTACAACTGAGGAAACGATTCTGTTTCGACATTAAATTATTACTCTTAATGTCTTCTAAATCATGTGCAAAAGCCAATTTTTGGCCCTTGCCTGGCATCGTCTTTCCCACACTAGGGAAAGTTTTATTTCCTGTCATGTTGGTAAACATTTCCATCAGTTCTGAAGATGTAAACTTTGGACTCAGCTATACAGCTGCAAATAAGTAATTTTAAGTGTGTTGTAAAGTGCAGTATACAAATGTGACACTAGATGGCGATAGTGAGCTATGACAAATTCAATATATTTTTCAAAATGTTTTTAAAAACATTTTCACAGTATTTTTAATATGTGTGTTGATTCCACCTTTAAAGTCAATGACATTCTTTAAAACAAAACAAGCAGCAGCAGCAACAGCAAAGTAAGGCATGTTGGTGCATAAGACAAAAAGCTGCAAAATTCACATTTGGTTGGATACTTCTACTGGACTGTGCCCTTCATATACCAGGACTCCTATTCCCTTTGATGGGATGAAAGAATCCTGCATAGGGAAGGACATGTGGTACTGTGAATATCAGTGTCTCAGTATGGAAGGGAAAGATTTGCTCTCTGATTCTGACCAGTCAAAATGTATTCGTGCATGATAAGTTGAAACAGAATGGAAAGTGAAGATTCACATTCACATTTTCATCCAGCTGCAAATGATTCTGTGTGGTGAGAGAGAAAACATTCACCTTGCTTTCAATGGAACGCACATTCAAATACAGATCCCCATTCCTGCTCTGCTGCAATTAAGTCATGTACAAATACCATTCTTGACTGTCACTAGAGCTGGCTGGCTGGGGGGGCTTCCTTTTCTCTGAGGCCTCTCTGGGCACAATTGGGTTGCCAGACTGCAACATGGATCCCCCCCTTTTAAGTGTTAAAGCATTAATTTCAATATTGCTAACTATATATTGTTGCTAAATGCAATCACTTCATTTTTCAAGAAATAATTATCCTGAAAATAATGGGCTCAGGGGTGGCATATAGGATTGTTTCACCTAAATAAAGTGACTGTGGTAATTTGCTAATCCTTGCTAATCCTTGGCTTCCAGAAGCAAGTCAAAATTTGAAACTATAATGCTATGAAGATATTTCCCCCACTATTCTTCCAGGGGGTTGTAGTTCAGTTTTTGGTGATTGGGTGATACTCATCCATCTTTTACTTCATGCCAACCCATTGAAATTAACGAATGTATCTGTGTTAGGTCCATGAATTTTAATAGGTCTGCTCCAAAAAAAATTAGTGGACTACCAGCCTATATATTTGTGTTCAGTTGAGATGATATTTAAAACAAAACAAAAAACTTACTGTAGCCAAAACTTTTTTAAAAAAATCAAGAAAATTATTTTAAAACAATATATCCGTTTGTGATACTGTGTATTGGGAAACACCACTTGTGGTATATTGGAAACAAGCTTGCTCTCAGTCTAGTATGCCTATTTGCTTTTATCTTCTGAAGATTAAATATATTTTCTAAAAGGTCGTATTTCCTCCTTTTTGTGAATTTAGGGTAGATGAACAGATTAAAAGTTTTTTGGAAGATATGGATCCTGAGAGCACATTGGAGTTAGGAGCTGATATGCGGAAGATCAAACACTCTTTCAAACATTTAAAGGTATGCTTCGTTGGCTGCCATTTTCAGGGGTGAGGAAGCCTTCAACACAATAATAAGACTCCATGTGTTTTCATTTACTAGACATTCCAGGGAGAGAGGGAGAAGGAAATAAAAGCCCCAAATCAGAACTCGAATAAACTATACAACTGAAGCACTAAACACATTGTTCATTTCTCACAGGAGAAAATAAATTGCTTTTGGTATGCATATCGTAATCGAGAGAATCTGAGTTGTCTGGTTTGAATGTAATGTTCCTAGATTAATTAGTAAGCTTGGAATGAGAACTATGCTCATGAACTCCTCCTTTTCCTCATGCATCAGTTTTGGTCATGGATTCTTCAAACCAGAGTTTCCATGATGGGAGTACTGTGGTTTAATGTCTGTTTGCTAATCAGGATATGAAACCATGGTTTAAAATGTGTTGTTGTTGTTTTTTGTTTTTTTAAAACATATTATTCAAGTGTCAGAGCCAGTGGTTGGGGAGAAGTGGCTCCAGCTACCACTACAAGAGCTTCTGATGAGCCATCTTGCACTTAAGGCAGAAATAAGAAGTAGAAACTGCAATTTTGACATAAACAGTAGTTCATCTTCATTTACTGCAAAAAGTGGATAATTATTGTTTTAATAATTTTATACACTTTGTAAAGTCCACCTATGTATCTTACCTAAACAGACAAGCAAGCCATATTTTTTTCAGCTGGGAACCCTATATCCATATTTACCTATATTTACCATATTTACCTATAGGTTAGCCAACCTTTCATTGCTGAAGTATTCCAGAAATAAGAGTAAATAGTTATGCTTTTTAGCTAAATTAACATTGCACATTTGCTTAATTAATATTCCCTAAGAACTGTTGAGTATCCTTTATTGCTAATTTTTACAAAATGTAAATGCACCAATGTGCCTGCTCATATTGTTCTCAATATAGACAGAGTGAAAATAAAGGGAGAAGGGTGGGTTTGTTAAAGGAGTACCAAGGATGGAATAAAGGAGGGTTTATTGAAAGAAGCTGTGCTGGTCCAGGAAATGGAGACTGATCCCCTCCCCACATTGTATTCAACTTAGCACTAAGGCTAAGGGGAGAATTCAGCATCACACTAATATGATCGTCCCATCAGCACAAGCATTTCTGCCTGCCAGACAGAATGGTCTTCCTTCTTGTCCTCCCCACTCAATTCTTGGGGTTCTTTCAACCCTCCTGAGCAGAGTTGGAAAGGTAGATGGGTGTTGTGCAGACTGAGGAGCAAGCTGCTACTAGTGCCACAGCTTAGTTGAATGTGGCCTAAAGATGCTGTTAGTGCAAAGATTTCTCCTTGCACAACACAATATGCTCTCTTTCTCTCTCTTTTGGTGCACCCATAAATCTGTTTTGTGGTTCCTCCAATCCTCCAGAGCAGATGTGTGGGCTGCATGTGAGGGAGGAAAAAAGCCAGTTGCGCTAGCAGTAATTCTTTTGTGCACTCAACTATTTTGTTGAATACTGCCCTTTGATAGATTGGAATTGATGAGAGATGTAGTTTGAGAAGAGAGTGTAGATAATATAGTTAAAGAAAGTCATTTAGGGCTTTGGTCTTCCACTAGTAGATCTGGATACACTACTGGGTTATAGTCTGACCATGAGTAGAAGTTGTGTTAGAAACACTACCGTGTGATTAAAAAGAAGAATAAGAATTGAATCCCAAAAAGCAAGTTCTAGTCCTGAAAAAAAATATGTGAGATTGCTGAAGTAGGACAAGACATTGAGATGTATGTAGAGAAATTGGGTCAGTGGCAAAAGAACTTGTGTATAACTGCAAAGCAGGAAATAAGCTGAGATGAGAAAAGAGATGCTGCTAGAAACAGAGGTTTAAATGTAAGGATGAGAAATGGCATTTTTTAAAGGAAAGCAACAGAGAGAGCAGAAGGCTGGAGAAGGATGACATCAGATAAAAGTGATGAAAGTAACAGTTGCATTCAAAATTGATTGAAGTGGAACGAGAAGACAGGCAAGAGGGCCACTGCAGTGGTCAGCAGCAGTAGCATTCATCTTTTACCTAGGCTAAATAAGTTGGTGCAATTTGCTTCTAATGGAGGTAGGTCAACAGAATGTCAAAACTAAAGAACTGACAATTGCTTTTGCTCCATTTAATAGAGTTTGGTTAATAATGCAAAGTTACCCACCAACCATCTGCTTGCATCAGACACTAATAATTCAGTTGGGTATGAAGAGTTGAAGAAGTTGAAGGATCTTCTGCAGCAACGAGACAACGAAATCAGTATCCTTGTCAACGAAAATGAGACAGTCACCAGCTATTTGTTCCTGTCCCATAAACTCCCCCTCACAGAGATAATGCTGCAGGTCAGGGGAGCCTCTTTCTGAAAGGAGGCACATTGGTATTGTAGCTGGGTTAGACATAATGTTTGTATTTTCACTGTCTAAGTGAGTTCTTCCACCAAATTCTGCAACAAATGTTTGCTACACCTTTTTTACCAGACTCCAAGGTTTACTCTTATTGCCTCCTCTGCAGCAGGCTAGTTTAATCTCCTGGATGTAAAAGCTTTAGTGTGTTGCTTAGTCCTGACCTAGATCCAGGTTTCTGGAAACATTATGTGAAACACTTTCTTAAAAATAATAATAATAATGGAAAATAGCAATGCTATATAAAGCACTATTTATTGCCATTCAAAAAGTTGAATTTCCTGTAATTGTTATTTTTAGTCAAATGAAATGTTTCTGAACTGTGGATTTAGAGTAAATGTAAATTTTTATTAAACCTGAGATTCAATATATATAAAATTTAGCTTTTGAAATAGTGCTGTACATTCTAGAAATTCATAGAAAATATATACATAGCTGTAGTTTTAGTAAGGCATAGAAAACATAATTACCGTATTCTAGTTTTTTTGTTATTTGAAAGAACTGCAGGCAGATAACAGCATTTTATTTTTGAATTGGGGCAAAAAAAAAACTTATTCTGGGTTAAAATCAGGTCTGGTTTAAAAGTCTATTTATATAACATGAACCACATTTTATATGATGTTGTTTAATATTTAGAAATGTTTTACAGGCAGAAGAATCACTGCATGGTTAAGCTGGATATGTCAAACTGTATCCCACCACTGTAAAACCTGAATATAGTAAATGTTATTAAAATATTGAAGAGTTGTCAAAACTGAAATTTGCATGGCATATCTATATGATGTGACATACTCAGATTAATTTTCAGGCTGATGCATTGAGGAATTCCTGAGATAATGTGTTTAAAATCTTTTACCTTTGTGCCCCTCCCCCCATTTGTGACCATTCTTTGCCCTGGCATAACATATCACCAAGTTTTTTCTTGCCCTCTTTTAACACTCTTCCTGTTCTGGTTAAAAATCTATTTTGTCTTTATAGAGATTTTATATTTTAAATCAGCTTCTCACCTGGCTGCAGGCCAACAGCAGAAGCAAGGATGGTACCATAGGGCTATTCTCTCAGCTCTGCTGAGAGACCAGCTCCATGGATAGCTAATTTGGTAGAGCATGAGTCTCTGAATCTAAGGGTTGTTGGTTTGAGTCCCATGCTGGGCGAAAGATTCCTGCATAGCAGAAGGTTGGACTAGATGGTGCTTGTGGTCCTTTCCAACTCTATGACTCTATGATTCCTCCTCTCCCTTAGTTGTTTCCATTCAAGCTCATCATTTTACAAGCTTCGTGACTTGAACTAGCATTTCAATTTTTCATGGTCCCCTTACTTCCCCATCCCACTTTCCCTTTAGCTTGTGTGTAGACATGGACTCTCTTGTTTGTTAGTGATACTATGTAAGCTGCTCCATGAGTCTCTCAGGCTGAAGTTCAGAGTAAATTGGCTGAAGAAGAGAATGGAAAAGGAAAAGGTATCCTAGTTGTACCTAACTTTCCAATGAAGATTGGGTGTGGTGGTAGTGGGTGAAACTTATTTGACTTTTGGAGGGGGGCTTAGTCAATTTAAATTGATTTAAGGTAGCCTGGGGTCTTTTAAAGAAGTTTATTATTTTTAAAGTAGTTTAAAGGTAAAGCCTTTGAGAGGCTAGGAGGTGTTCCTGCCATACACTTCTTAACACAGCCAGAAGAATGTCCTGGAAATGATGCAGTGGGGTCCACCTCCCCCTGCAAAAAAACCCATAAAACATTCTGTTGGTTGAAAGTTCAGATCAGCCATGGTAAATAAGTTAAGTTTCCCTGTTAAGCAAACGATTTAGGTAAGGACAAGTCATGTTGCAGTGCATGGTTAGTCTAAGCCTCTTCCTTCAACAACTGTCAGAAGCCTGAGGAGGAAGCTGTGGCTGCCAAGTAAGGTGGAGAAGTGTTTTGCATATAAGCGTGGGATGTGTGAGGATTTGCAAGTGTATTAAGGCCTTTATCTGTTTGTGTTTGGAGAGTTTGCAGGGTTGTGGGCAGCTGGTTCCAACACTGTTCAACTATGGTTAATGTTAGCCAGTTTGTCACTTCAGAAGAAATGACAAACTGCAGTTGTGTAGAAGTGAAAACTTCTGTAGGCATATAGGAGGAGGAGAAAGGAGAGAGAAGTACACAAACTCAAGGCTTTCCTAGGCTAATTCATGCCACACTAAACTGTGCTTTCACATAACATCCGAATGCAATTTGTGTGAGTCTATAGAATTTATTTGCTGGTTATTTGACACAGAGATTATGCCTGGTGCTTTGGCTTGCAGTTTCTGTGCTTTTTGGTACATATGAGTCACTTTGTTAGTGGCTTAACACTTCTCTTGAATATTTGAACTTCTGTATGATGCATATTGGTATGTTTTGTGCATGCTATACAACTTGCTATAAAAGTTGGAATATGATGTTTAGCATATATACCCTGGACATGGCTAATCTGCTGGGACTTAGGTATGATTCTGGTGTAGTTCTGTAAGCTGCCTGGGTGGGATTCCGTTTGGGAACCATATGTAGAGCTCTGTGTGCTCTTTGAAAGCTGAGCAGGGTATATGTTGAAATAAATAAAAGTAAAAGATAAAATAAATAATGCTTCTTGCTTTTATTATATAATAAACAGAAGAGTGTTTATAGTTTTCTCAAATTTGCTTCAGAAATTTTCCTTAAAATGAACTTTAGATATTTTAGTAAATATGTTAAAGAAGGAAAAAAAGAAAGCACAAGATGCTCTTCTCCAACTCAGTGCTTCTCCCAAGGAGATCGCAACCTCAGAAAGTGAGATGTTTTCTGTCACTTTGGAAAATAGATCCAGTTTACTTCACAGGAGCACAGGTTAGTGGCTTCAGACTATTCTACAGTGTTTAATTACTATGTTCCATCCCTTGAGGTGCTGTACTTATGTGTATAATATAATAAAGGCTGACTGTAGTATTTCTGCATAATGTCTCTACTCTTTTGCTTCTACTTCATATATGCAGAAACGTTTGTTTGTCCAGCCACCTAGGTGTCATAAGTAGCTTTTACTCGGTGGAACATGTGATTGTAAAAATGTTACATGGGGGGGGGGGGGACACCAGAGAGACATTGCACACAACTTTGTAAATCAAGAAAATCTTTAATAAAAAATATTTTAAAAAGAAAAAAAGAAACGGCTATCAAGTCCTGGAACAGTGCCTGGATTAATTAATGGTCTGGAGAGCCAATAAACTGAAACAGGCAGATGCCCTGTGTTTGAGTGGTTTCTGAGTCTGGGAAATTGGTCATTTGCCTGTTCTGGATGGGGTTGCAGTCCCTCTGAAGGAACAGGTATGTAGCTTGTGGGTACTCATTGATCCAGCATTGTCACTGGAAGCTCGTGTCCTCAGCTTCTAGGAATAGTTTTTACCAGCTCTGGCCAGTAAACCAGTTACAACCATTCCCCGACAGGGATAGCTTGGCAACACTAGTTCATGCATTGGTAACCTCTAGACTTGATTGCTGTAAGGTTATTTACTTGGGGCTGCCTTTGAATTTTGTCAGAAACACACAACTAGTGTAAAACACTACTGCACAGTTTGCTCTCTGGGGCAAGCAGTTGACAACATGCGACATCTCTGTTGCACAGACTGCAAATTAGTTACTGAATTAGATTCAAGGTTTCACTCCTGGTGTATAAAGACCGGGGTATCTGGGAAGCCAGCTCTCCTTATACATTCCAACCTGTTGACTTGGATCTCTGGATGAAGATCCATTGATGATGCCACAAGTGCCTATGGTAAAACAAGCAGAGATTTGACCATATGCTTTTAGCATTGTGGCATCCATTCTCTGGAATTCCCTTCACCTAGAAGTGAAGCAAGCCCCAGTGTTATTTTTTCCATTTGTTGAAAACTTTGCCTTTTTATCTCTGTAGTTGTTATTTCTTGTTTATTATGTTTTAGTGCTGTTTGATTATCTGCATTATGTTTTATATGCTGTTTATGTACACCACTCTGCAGTTTTCTGGATGTAGATGTGTAAGATCGTCAGTGGTTGCTCATGAGTAATCAGCCAGAAGCCGAGCTTCTAACAACTTAAGTTCTTTATTGTGCAAATATTTACAGTGGAGCTAAAGTAAAAACGTCCATATCATCCCTCAGCAGAGTCCGGGAATGACCGTTTCCGGTTCTTGGTCCAGCACAGAAGGCGCGGGATTCTGAACCCCTGCCTCCCCCTTCCACGTCCTTCCTCCCTGCGAGCTCTCGGAGCGCGGGAAAAGGTCCCTGTTCCCCGCTTCCTGCTTGGTGCTGAGGCTCTGTGATCCTGACACAGCCCCCATCCTGACTCCCTGCTTCCATCTCCCCCTACCCACTGGAGGAGTGGTCTCCTCCTCCAGAGGAGGAGGATGACAAACTGCGGAGGGGGGGCGGTTCCCTGTACCGCAACGGACCTGGGAATGCTACCTGCTGGGGTGAGGGGGGTTTCCTGACAAGATGGTTTAGAAATTCTGAAATCAGTCAGTCTTACTGTGAGCTTTAATAAAGCAAATTATACTTAGGGAGGTTGTTCATTATATGGCTTACATTATCTATGGTAGGAGTGGGGAGCTGCCAGTCTGCTGGCCAAGTGTAGCCTCCTCATTTGGCCTGCAAGGCCATTTTGGGGAAGCTGTGCCCACTCACCTATCACATGACATACATGATGTCAGGGGCAGGTAAGAGATTTAATTCCCTGTAAAAGAAATGTGAATATCATCAAGGTACAAATACTACTATTTAATAATAAAAGGTGTAAAACATCCTTTCTCTTAGTTAAATGTCATGGTTTCTTTGAACAAATTTTGTGTTAAGTGAAATGAAATCTGATGATATCAATGGTTCACTACAGACCTTTCTTACAGTACAGGCATTTAAGCAGTCTGATAGGCCAGTTAAATTTTGGGGAGGAGGGCAGGAACTACGGTAAATCCTTCCTTTGTTATATTGAAGTAAAGGAAAGCTTGAATACTAAATGCTAGTACTGGAAAAAAGACCATATTGTTCTTTTTAACATAGCAGTGGTTTCAGTGTGTTTATGTTGTTTGAACATGTGTTCTAAATAGTTAAGTGGAACTATTCAGTGCTCTGGAAGTCCCTCCATGACTCACTGCATCCTTTTAACCATTTGAGATCCCCCCCCCATGAGTGCTGAAAGGCATCTGAGATAGAAGTTTTCATTCAAACAACATCCCATCATAAATAATGCTTCGGGGTTTTTAAAACTACCATCAAGTATTAGATGAGGAAATAAACAGCTGATCAAAAATAAACAGAGTTGTGTCCATAGGGATCCTAAGAAAAATGGAAGAGTCGTACCTTTGACATTACAATTTCAGAAGTTGTAGTCAGTTCAAAGCAGAATGACAAAAAATAGAAATGGAGACAATTTAAATGATGAAACTTGATCTTTATTTTTTTTACTAACACTAAGAAAAGTGAATAATAAGTAATCTCAAAAAGGATTAACATCTAATATGCAATGACAGTTTGAGAGCTAGAGCAACAGAACGGAAGAGCCTACTAATACTGAGTGGCAACAGGAGGGCAGGAGAGAACCCCCACAGCCTTACCAGTAGGAGATGCAAGATAGCTAAAGAGTGTGGTAACAATGCTTTAGATATGTAAATAAAGTCAGTATGCTACACAAAGCTAAACCTTCTGAAACTGTGGATTGCAACCCACAGATGGGTCCCAGAATATTTCAGGGAGGATTGCGCTATGAGGAGCTTTTTTTCATTTAGTATAATGGAAGGTGCCCCAAAGGTCATTTAATTCAACCTCTTGTCAATGCAAAAAAACTCTGAAGATCCAGTTCTGATGTAAGATTAATCCAAATTATGGCTTAATGCAAATGAGCAAGCATGTGGGTTCCCAGAGAGGAGATTGTGGCTGCTCCTCCCTGGCCAATTTGCTGTTGCACTGCACTAAGCTAAGTCATGGGTGTCATCTGGATTTGAGTTTGTTCTATGGTTTAGAGCTCATGGTTTGTCTGGGAGAGCTAAATGATGATCTCAGACACAGATAGCATGCTAAACCAAACCATAGCTTAGCTCAGCACAGCAGCAAAATGACCAGGGAAAAGAAAAGCTACTGCAATCTCCTTTCTGTAAACAACACAATTCAAACAAGAACAATTCAAAGTGTTGGTGTTGACCTTTAAAGCCCTAAATGGCCTCAGCCCAGTATACCTGAAGGAGTGTCTCTACCCCCATCATTCAGCCCGGACACTGAGGTCCAGCACCAAGGGCCATTGATGGTTCCCTCCCTGTGAGAAGTGAGGTTACAGGGAACCAGGCAGAGGGCCTTCTTGGTAGTGGCACCCATCCTGTGGAACGCCCTCCCACCAGATGTCAAGGAAACAAACAACTACCTGGCTTTTAGAAGACATCTGAAGGCAGCCCTGTTTAGAGAAGTTTTTAATGTCTGATGTTTTATTGTATTTTTAATATTTTGTTGGAAGCCGCCCAGAGTTACTGTGAAAATCCAGCCAGATGGACAGGGTATAAATAATAAAATATTATTATTATTATTATTATTATTATTATTATTATTATTATTATTAACAACAAAGAGACTGAGTTAAAAATGCAAGAACCAAATTTAAGTTCACCTTGATACTACTTGAATTAGGGTCATGAGACTAAGGCTGCAAAATTCCTAAACACTAAGAAGTGAACTTCATTACATGTAGTAGGAATTATATTTGAATAAACATGAACAGGAGTGCTCTGTTAATATTTTAAAATTGAATATCTGAAGGAACAAATTAATATCTGTTAAAAAGAGTCTATTGTGCTGTGTCAAGAAATCTTGCTTGTCAGGCCTAGTCTGCCTTGGAATCCTCTCATGCTCCATTATCAGTAGATGTCTTGGGTTTGATAAAATGAGTAGCTTGAGTCTGAGCCAATGGTATAGAACTCACAAGTAGACGTATGATATTAAAGCTAGGGTGTTTTTTCCATATAAATATTTTCCACATTTCACTTATTTTATGATTCCAGTTTACAATCAAGAAGAGATTTCCTATATGTTATTAAACTGCTATGTCATTTCTTTTCATTTTGTGGCATGTTATGTTTTCATTTGTTCCTGTAGGTAGTGTGAAATTTAATTGCCAGAAGGTGCTTTTTTCATAATTACTGCTTTCAAATTAGTGATATAAACCATTGTGAAGAACCTGAAACTTACAGCCACGTAAGAATTCTGTAAGAGTTATTCATGATCATTTGGATGGAATGGCCTAGGAAAAAGTAGATTTAATAACTGTTCTTTATACCTACTACAGTCAAAGGAGATAATCAAAGTAGTAAACAAAGTATGAAAATGAACATAAAAATAAAATTGACAATAATAGTTAAAATAGCTTCAACACAATTCAAGACTAAAACCAACATTTAAAAATGGGAGACATTTTTGTGGTAACAGTAAGATTAAACAGCAGCTGAATCAAAGACTCCTTTTTTGAAAAGAAAGTCTTGAAGTTAGATTTAACTTCCAAGAGCCGGGTGTTCCCCATAACAAGAGCCACAAAGCAGGTTTGGGGCAGCTTAGTCCCATGGGCCAAATGGGGCCCTCCAAGCCTGTCTATTCCTCCACACTCTCCCAATTTTATGCCTCCTCCGCAAGCCTCCTCCCCTCTCTCCAGGCCCCCGAACCTCCCAGGGTCCTTTTGCTATTTGCAATGTGTCCTTGAATTGTGATCATGTCTCCTTGCTTGTCCGGATAGAGACTGGTGATGTGTGTGTTGATACCTGTATGGCTGGAATGTAGCCTGCTGTACAAAGGTAAGAGTCACATCCATTGTACTTTCCACTTTTGCCTCTTGCATGCAGCCTCCAGAAGGTTTCCCACAATGCAATGCAGCCTCCAGAGTGCAACAAGGCTCCCTATCACTGCCCTAGAGAAAGCCCTATTGTGTATTGCCACCAACTGTACCTCAGAAGTCAGTTGCATGTGCAAGAGGACCACATCACTTGAGCTTAAAGGACAGACAGATTCTCAGAGGAGGGGATGGGTTTTCAAGTAAGGAAATCAGCCCCGAGTGCTCACTGAAAGGACAGATCCTGAAGCTGAGGCTCCAATACTTTGGCCACTTCATGAGAAGAGAAGACTCCCTGAAAAAGACCCTGATGTTGGGAAAGATTGAGGGCACAAGGAGAAGGGGACAACAGAAGACGAGATGGTTGGACTGTGTTCTTGAAGCTACTAACATGAATTAGTGGGAGGCACTGGAAGACAGGAGTGCCTGGCGTGTTCTGGTCCATGGGGTCATGAAGAGTCGGACATGACTAAACGACTAAACAACAACAACAACAACAATTTAGGGTTGATAATCAGCACCTTGAATTGAACTTGGAAAGGAATCAGCAGTCCAATCTTTTCTTGCACACCCAACGTCAACAGTAGATGGACACTCAGAACCCAGAGACTGCTGAACTGCATAGGGAGATGGGTTACTTAATTCGTGAAAAGTGGACAACTTCATTATCTTACTTTTATTTAGAGATAAAAGCATATGCTTGCCATCTTCTGTCTTGTCTGTCCAGCAAGCTTCTGGCAACATATATGAAACTCACAGATCATTACAAATATAAACTTGTAGAAATATAAATTTTTAAATGCCTTTATAATGTATACCTGTCATGCAAGTGAAAGCTGACTGATCTGACTGGAATGAAGAGAAGTCCTTCGTGTTCTAATCAATTCTTCCTTGGGCAAATAAAAGAGAGATCTGTTGCAGATTTAATTTGTAGTGTTCTCTTTCCCACTTAGTTAATTCTCTTCATTATCTTTCTTATCTATTTCCAATTGACTCATGAAAAGAGAGTCTGGCTGAAGCAGGAAAAGTAGAATTAACTCACAGACTCCATTTGATGGCAAAACCTCCTGGAACAAAGAATTAAAAACACTGGAGACAGCCTTATCCAGATGAGTTGAATGTGTTATTCTGGAATCCAACAAGAAGGCTGGAAAAACATGACCTTCAAATCTTAGAACACATTCAGTGAGATCTGACTACACATCTTGATCAGAAATAAATACACAGAGGAGGTCGGACAAAGCAGCCAATAGCAACCTTTCCAACATTCATAAAACACTAGACCACCTAACTTTATCATCTGTTGACTTTGGCCACTGAATGTTATTATCTGCCTTGGTTTTCTTTTTTAAAATAGTTTTACTCTCTTAATTTCACTTCTCTGTTAATGGTTGTGTGTGTGTCACTATTTTTAATGAACAGATAATCTGAACTAGGGAACAAGGGCGCTCTCTTGTTATGTGGCCTAAGATTTTTTCCCCTCTCAATCTCCAGATGTCCTTTTAGCAGCAACAGATACCTTGACGATGCTTTATGAGCTAGATTTGATCCCTCCTTCTTGCAGACTACGTTAGTGGCATTTGCTGCAGTTGAACTCATGGTAAATTTTGGTATTAGCTCAATAGTAGAAGAAAAGCCACAACTTAAAACTCCACACAGCAAGAATTTAGCTGGCAGAAATGTAAAGGATGAAGGAAGGCAGTGTGGTTAATGATCTAACTTGAGTGGATTCCTTTTTATCAGAAATCACACATTTTTAATTGGCACAATATCACAAATAAAGACACAAATGCCAATAGTGTGAAAATAAAAAAGTTGTTAAAGATATGCAGCTGGTATTCATTTCAACAGTTCTCAAAACAATCCATTATTATACCATTTTTATAGGATTAATTCCAATGATGTCAAATAAACACAATCAGCATCTGCTGGTCCTGCTGGAGACCACATTCCCCAAACTGATCTCTGACTAGGACTTAGCTGAGCTAGAGAAAGGCTTCTTCTTGTTGTCTTTCTTGTTGGAAGCCATTGCCCACTCTTAGGCTCTTGCTTCAGAGCCCACAGCAACAAGGAGGGAAAGGACTGCTGCCCAACAGTGGCAGCTCTGGGGGAAGAATGAGCAAGCCTGAAATTGAACTAGCAAGTTCAGTGTGTGTGTTTGTGTGTTACTGTTTTTACTATTCTGTTGGGAGCTGCCCAGAGTGGCTGGGGAAACCCAGCCAGATGGGAGGGGTATAAATAATAAAATTGTATTATTGTTGTTGTGAATGTGAATAGGGGGCCCCACCTGGAGTCGCTTGCCCTGAACCCACAGAAACCCAGAACCAGCCTTGATTCCAAATGATGGGGCTGATTGCAGTTGTAGTCCAAAAGATCTGGAAGGTACAAGGTGGTTAAAGGTTGATTTACTTAATCCATCAGAGTCTCCCAAGTTTCTATTGTAGAAGTTTCCTTACGTAAGACATGGCTGATGGTTGCTTTTTGTCCACATTTTTCTTACCGTTCACCCATGTGTTTTTGACAGGATGTGGATTCATTTTGAGAAATGTTACACTGTGTGAGAGAGAAAGAATGGCTTGTTCAACACCCAGTGAACTCCATAGCTGAACAAAGACATGATTTATTAGAATCTTCACAAATGGGTTCCATGGAGCAGAATTCTTAAACCTTGGGCCCCCAGACATTGGTCTACAACCTGCAGCATCCCTATCCCGCTTAGCCAATAGTCAGGAATGATGAGAGTGGGAGTCCTTCAACATCTGGGGACCCAAGGTTGAGGTAGACAACTAGTACAAAGCCCATGGGAGAGCCAGTGTGGTGTAGTGGTTAAGAGTGTTAGACTCGTAATCTGGTGAACCGGGTTCGCGTCTCCGCTCCTCCACATGCAGCTGCTGGGTGACCTTGGGCTAGTCACACTTCTCTGAAGTCTCTCAGCCCCACTCACCTCACAGAGTGTTTGTTGTGGGGGAGGAAGGGAAAGGAGAATGTTAGCCGCTTTGAGACTCCTTCGGGTAGTGAAAAGCGGGATATCAAATCCAAACTCTTCTTCATGGACCTTAATAGTATAGGCATGCCTGAAGAAAAAGATTACTACTGATTTCATTCATTTGTGCTGTGTTGTTTGTACAGTGAGCATCATGTCCTGAAATGATCTCCTCCTTAATCCTGAGGGGGGAGGACTTGTCCTAGATCTTTATTAGATGTTTGTACTGATTTAAGAGCTTTTTTTGGTATTGGCTGATTTAAAAGTTCTGCTTTATAGTAAAAGGAACCTGTTGAAATCAGTGGCAAATCCCCAGTTAATTTTTTTTAAAGCATCCAAAGGCTATTTAAAAACAACCTACTAATTATAATTGGTACATTAAGAAAATAAATTGCTCAGCAATGTCTTGTATCACAGATAAAGAATCATTATGATATGCTGTTTCTTTTGCAGAAGAAAATAATTCTCAGTTACAAAAAAGACTGAACGTAAAACTCTAGAGCTGTTTCATGAAATGCGCTTTAAGGCTATATTGAAGGATTTTATCTTTTTGAGGCAAGTTGGTTAGTTAATTATTATGTTTCATTTGGAATCCTTTTTTGTGTGAAGATTTTAGCATTCCTTTGTTTTTAATAGATGTGCTTTAGACTAAAAATTATTGGGAAGGAGTTTATAGAGTTGCGTGTGCATATCTCCTGTTTTGCAGAGGCTTCCCTCATTAAGGCTAAGTGCAGATAGAATATTCCCAAACTGTTCTGATCATGGTTTTCATGTACCATCATGGTCTCTCCTCCCCTCTCTTTAACTAAGATTGCCTAACTCTCCCTAACTAAGATTGCCCTCATGAACAGAATTTTAAAGCAGAGTTTTGAAGTGGGTTATTAAAAGCCCTGCAATTCCTTGCTACTAGGAAACAACAATAAAACAATAAAATTGGTGGGATGGAAAAGAAGCTGGAAGCAAAACTTAACTGTCATTACAGACTAGATTTTAAAACCAGAAGTGGAATGTCCAAGGTTTCTGTTGGGAATATAAATGTTTCTTTAAATGTGGAAATACTGAAAAGGGATGTTGGGGGTTGGGGTTTTCTATGCAGACATCCTATTCTGTTTAAGCAGGTTTATTTAATTAACTAGATTCTGGTGCAGAATTGTTTACAGCTGTAGGATCTATCGCAGCAGGCTGCATTTTGAAATAGGATTGTATGACTAGTAGTTTCCATAATGTATCATAACTTTTTATCTTAGTAGAAATTGGTGACTTAAAAGTATCAGACAACTATGCAGGTGCTTGAGAATAATTGCCATATTTTAGTAGCAAGGCTTTAAGACTTCTAGCAAAAAAATTGGCAGTTTGTATGCTTTTTTCTTGTAGGAAGAGATGTATAAAGGTGTCTTCAAAGTGGATGCTTGTCCAAGCAGGTTGCCAAAAGAGCCTCGGGAGCAGCTTTACTTAGTACTTCTTCCTTGCAGATGCAGAGTAACTTAGGCACCAAAACAGTCATTCACACATGCTTTTTCCCAGCATTAATGTAAATCTTTATCTTAGGGATAGTTCAGACATTAGTGAGCTAGAGATTTGTGTTTGCCCATCAGCAAGACTGTAACCATCAGGCAAACTGCACATTTGACTCTTGGCATAAATATGTATGTCCATATTTACATATGTGTGTGTTTTCTGTAGTTGCTCCCCTCAAATAGGTGAAGAGGAACATACCGTATTTTTCTGTGTATAAGACTAGGTTCCCCCCCCCCAAATAAAATAATGTCAAAAATTAGTTTCTCTCAGTTTCTCCTGTTTTGAATCTTAAATTTAGTTCTCCCAATTTCCACATCAGTCTGTGGTGTTTTTTTTTAAGTTCTCATGACTTACTATTTCATTTTTACACAGCTATGTCTAATGCTTTTGGAATCAATTCCCCCTCATATAATGTACTGTACTTCTTTGCAATTTATAATGCCATTTTCCTAAAGTGATGCACTTTCCCCTTATATACACTTTTTGTACATATTTTTGTTTTGAGAATCACATCCCTAAATTATTGAGACATACTACCTCAACACTTAAATTTTAGCACAGTGATCATAGTTTTAAGCTACCAGTTTCTGATGTAAATTCTGAAGAAACAGTTTGGAATTGCACAACAAATTATAAAAGGTAAACTGAAACAGCATTTATATAGATAGCAGTCCATCATTGTTTGCTGTTCTGCATCAGGCACACTTAAAATTTCATTTCTTTCCTTGAAATAAATGTAATGAAGAAAATTAGTGAAGTGTCATTGAAACTTAATCAAGATCAGATTTCCAAACTCATTAAGTGTCATTGCTTCTTGGGAACATTAAGATTTCTAAATTAGATTAAAGCTCCCATTTTAAGCCTTAGAGGATTTGAAATGTTGCTTTTAAATCTAGATTAATTGCTACAATCCGCTTTAGTTGCGTCATTCCCATATAGTCTTGTGTTCTCTGTAATAGGCATTTGTACCTAAGGCGAATAATCAGGCATGATTAATGAAATACCATGAATGTTTGTGGAAGATTAATAGAATTTCAGAAAACATTTCTTTTATATTTCGACCAACCTGTCTGTGTAAATAACATTAAGTGCACATTTTTCCTGTGGTACAGATTAGTGAGAAATCTTCCTGCTCATGTGGTGAGCTTTTTCCTATGTTGCGTGATTTACAGAGTGAAATTCACTCCTTAAATAAAGCCTCATAAAATGTCTATCCACCAATGATTTTTTAGAGGAAATTGATGTTGTTAGTATTGGATACTGTCATTTTCAAACACTCCACAAAACACCACAGTCTTACTGCGGGAGTTCATTTTAATGTAGTGACACACTACCTCAGCTTTGGACATTAATTTCCAGGAAAATATACCCTCTTGCTTTCTTAATACTTTTATTATTTAAGAAACGAATGAAAACATTAAAATAATAACAATAACAGGAAATGAAATGAAAACATATTGGCATTCAAAGTAAATGAAATAAATTGCAAATGAAATAAAAATTATATGAATGCTATAAACCAAAAAAAGTTTTTCCAAGGTGTCTAATGTTAGATACATCTAGAAATAAATTTTATAGAGTTCCTAATAATGCATGTGGGAGAATATTTCCTTGTTGCATTTATATATTATGAACACAGTCCATTTTTCAAAATACTCTCTTGATTTTAACATCTTTTCTCCAAGCTTGTATGATGAAAATGCCAGTTTGCACCATTATAGCACATAAGTAATTTTCTGGATATGTTGTACTTGCCAGTTCTCATGGCCATTCGTAACATTACAGAGCTACCATGAATTGACTGTGCCCTACAGTTTTGCTAAAGTGAAGTGGTTTGGATTATTCAAAGATACAGAAATTGCCAGATATGACATTGTAGTTAAGCCAAGTTTTTGAAGCCTTTTGAGGACTTACTGAATTGTAATCTTATTCTACGATAAAGCAACCGCACAACTGTTTTCCCTGCACAAGAAGAGCATAAAAAGTCAACTCATAGTGATTCTGCAATACCAAATATGGTTGTGGGAATCATTACGAAGACATTTTCAGCTAGCTTTTGTAGCCATGAAGTGCATTATTTTCTGACAAGTAATGGTGCATATAGTATAATAGAAACAGAGATACTTTCACAGCCTTTCTTAAATTACATATTCTCTCCAACACAAGCATCAATGCTGGGAGAACGTTTGGAAACCTGTGATAATGTGAAAGGAATGTGTGAACTCAAGTTCGTTGCATTTGCACTGGATATATATTGTATATTACTATGGACTCTCAAAAAAAAACTTCTTTTAGAAGGCGTGTTTTCTTATTTCTCTGCAAATGTTGCTATCTTATAAAGAGATGCTCATATAATGTTGTAACCAGATGAAAGCTAACCCTTTGCTTCAAGCTCATCAGACCTATGCCAGATTCCGTAGGCACAATGAATCATGATAATTATACATGGGTGAGAGCATTTCATAGCTGTTTAAGGATGGGTTGTTTGCAACAGTGTGAATCTAGGACATAAAAAGAATTGTCTATAGCATTTGGAATCCATTTACCTTGGACAGTGCACCAAAGACTTCATTTTTCGTTCCTCCAAGGGAAAAGATGACTCCTCATCAAAACAAATTAAAGCTGGTCAAAGGAAACTTTAAAAGAAATGAATTGAAAGCATTTGAGACTGGAAGAAAAAGCAGCTAAAGAGTTACACCACTGCTTCATGCACTATAGCCCTTAGACAACATGATCCCCAAAAGAACATTTCAGATGGCTTCTAAGCCTTGAGGTTCATTTTGAGTTGTAGCTTCCTGAAGACTGCTTTGACCCCCCTGTGCAAAATATTGCCTGTCCTTTTTTCTCCTGTTTCCCTGAAACAGCACTTTGGAATAGTTCTTTATATTTCTTTATATCTTAATCACTGAGATAGAGATTAAATGCAAGGTGTTCCTTCAGGAAGACCAATATAAATCATGGCAGTACCAGTAGGGCAGGCATGGCCAAACTTGGCCCTCCAGATGTTTTGGGACTACAACTCTCATCATCCCTATCTAACAGGACCAGTAGTCAGGATGATGGGAATTGTAGCCCCAAAACATCTGGAGGGCCAAGTTTGGCCATGCCTGCTGTAGGGTGTCAGTATATTACTAGTTGTTCCTATGACCAATAAGATTGTTACATACTGATGAGACAAACTATGATTGATATACTTCCTACTGAAGTATGGGCACAACTCCTACAGCAGATTCAAGACGGAATAGGATTTTACAATACCTTTATAACATACTGGAGGTATAGCTTGTATTTCTGTGTCAATACTGTTGCTCTGCATCTTCCATCTCTATCGTGAATTTTCTATGAGTTACAGGTAGGTAGCTGTGTTGGTCTGCCATAGTCAGAACAAAATAAAATAAAAAATTCATACCAACTAAGTTTGTTCTTGGTATGAGCTTTCGTGTGCATGGTATCTGAAGAAGTGTGCATGCACACGAAAGCTCATACCAAGAACAAACTTAGTTGGTCTCTAAGGTGCTACTGGAAGGAATTTTTTATTTTACAGTATTTGGTTTTGCTATGAGTGTAGCGTCTGCGATAAAATGCTTTCTCTTTCTGTGTGCAGTTCATGGCATTACCAGCAACTCTAGTGCTGAATTAGCTCTTTCTGTGCCAATAAATATGTGCAGATTCCTTTGGCAAGATCTGCCACCTGGCATTCCAGCAAACCTCATTGCAGGTGTTTGTGAGGAAGTGAGAGAATAGAGGGAGTGGTGCCACCAGGGTGCTGTGCTAATGCTCCTGCCTCCGCCTCCCAGTCTAGAGACTGCAGCAGGGTTCCCCAAACTAAGGCCCGGGGGCCGGATGCGGCCCAATCGCCTTCTAAATGTGGCCCGCGCACTATCCGGGAATCAGCATGTTTTTACATGAGTAGAATGTATCCTTTTATTTAAAATGCATCTCTGGGTTATTTGTGGGGCATAGGAATTCATTCATATATATTTTTCAAACTATAGTCCGCCCCCCCCCAAGGTCTGAGGGACAGTGGACCGGCCCCCTGCTGAAAAAGTTGGCTGACCCCTGGACTGCAGTGACTGTACTTCTTCCCCATGAGGATTGCAGTAGAACAGTTTGTTGTGCTGTGTGCATCTGGGCCATGATCCTGCAGGGGAAAGTGCTCATGAGTGTTTGCCCAGCAGTAGTTGGGGCGGAAGACCTGACCTTTGCCAGTAGAAAGTGTACCTGTGTGTGCGCGTGCGCGCGTGTGAATACCTCCTCTGTGTGGTAGACACAGCTCCCTGCTGGAGGGGAAGAGTGCTATGCCAATACAATTCAGACAAGGCACACTATTCAACATATTGCAAAGAGGGTGGGAAAAGACATGGGAAACAGTTACAATGGTTATATTTTGCAGCATGGCTGCTCCTTTCTCTTGCTTACCAGCATCCGTTGTTCTGTCCTCATATGCCCAGTTGGTGGAACGGGATTAGGTATTGGATGTTTGTGTCTGGAGATCTGAGGAAGAGTACCTGTCAGAGTTCTAGGAAAGGAAGTGTTAACAATGTGCTAAGGAAGGAAATCTCATTTGCTCGCCTTTTTGGTGCACTCAAATTGCGTCCACCCAATTCCCAGATAACAGGACCCAGGAGGGCCATTTGCTTCTTAGAGCAATGTCTTAGCTTGCTTTGCCATGCATAGCACATGCTGTGACTTTTAATCTCACCTTGCCTAACAGTCTGAGCATTAAAGATTATGGCAGAATCCATATTCTTTAGTTCAAGCTCTTCATCCAATAATAGCCAGGACAATTTCCTTGTAGGGCACTACAGGTGAAACTCGAAAAATTAGAATATCGTGGAAAAGTTCATTTATGTAAGCAATTGTTTTCATTAGCTACTGGAGTTTAATATATGAAATAGACTCATGACATGCAAAGCGAGATATGTCAAGCCTTTGTTATAATTGTGATGATTATGGTGTACAGCTGATGAAAACCCCAAAGTTGAGATTGTTAATTTGGGGTTCTCATCAGCCATAATCATCACAATTATAACAAATAAAGGCTTGGCGTATCTCGCTTAGCATGTCATGAGTCTATCTCATATATTAGTTTCACCTTTTAAGTTGAATTACTGAAAGAAATGAACCTTTCCACGATATTCTAATTTTTTGAGTTTCACCTGTATATACTGGTGTTGGTGTGCTGTAGTTGGGTGCTGAATTGCACCATATCCTGTGCTCTTTTATCATGGTGATGTGGGCAGGATGGAATTCTATTGGTGGGGGGGGGGGGATTTGCATCAAGTCTGGGGCTGACTGCATAAAATTTTGCAATTGACTGGGGTGTCACCTTACTCCGAAGGAGTATAAGATATGGTATGAGCATGCTCCTTCCCCCACCTTGCCTATGTCTTGCTTTCTACTTCATCCCATTTAACTATTCCACTAGTGTATCTTTACCAGTAAAACAGCTCCACTGGCAGGGTGTTCCACCAACAGCTGTCATAGCTTTATTGTGTCTAGCATCCCACTGATATAGTACACCTTCTGCCGAATCCTGTGACACCTCAGCAAGCTTTATAACACATAGTTTCCCTGCACTGGCACTAATTCTAAATTTCCAGTTCTTTAGGCTGCTGAGATTGCCAGGAAGGGCTGTAATAGAGCATAAAACACCACTGTATTAAGATAAATATATTCAAATTTATTACACATAGCCCTGAGAAGTAAAGACAGAAGGCCTATGATTGATCATTCCACACAAAGTATGAATCCATCATATTAGCAGAACTGGTCCAGGTGGATTTTTAAAAATGGCTGGAAGATGAGAACTCATATAGTTCAGAATAAACAGCGATGATGTGGAAAAGGTGTCTTACATCAATCTTATCTCAGCGGAGAAGTATATTTATAGATGAAGCAAGACTTGTTAGACTCAAAGCTAGAGGCAGTGGGGGTAGACACTCTAATGTGCTATTGGCAAAAATAGAGAATTGTTCCTGTTAGCTGGTGGTTAGTAAGAGTCGGTTTCAAGTGTATGAAATGCAGACTTCCAGATCATTGTTTGAGGAATGGACACCTTAGAAGAACTATTTTGTGTCTGTCTTCTTTGTTCCTTTCTGCTGTATGCCACAATGTTAAGCATTAAACATGGCAGTCACAGTTCTTTTTCATGTCATGCCCTTTTCTTATTTCTGCTTGGTTGCCCTTGCACCACTTGTCCTCCCGCTATCTCCTGATCTTTTTACTTATGTGGCACTCCCCAGTAAATCATGGGGCTAATTGAGCACAGTGCTGGAGAGGACACTTGGGTACAATTTCTTAATGGCCCACTGCACCTCACCATTCCATAGTGGGACTAGGAACTCAGAAGAATTGCCAGCATTGGCTACTGGAAAATCTCCCAGAGTATTCTGGAATCCATTGGTTCCCATGAGTCTCCAGGATCAGGTCCCCCACCCCTGCAAGTTATTACTATTGTGTAGTATTGCTATTAGCAATAATCTTAGGATTAATTATTAATTTCTCATACATTCCGACAGAATGCCACCTGCTGCCTGTAAAGAGCTTTTAGGTTAGATCAAACCAGGAAGACTCAATAAAGGGAATACTGCATAGGGAAAGACAGAAGACAAACATACACTGAGGGACTTCAGAGGTGCAAAGTATTTTGTGTTAATTACATAACAATATTTTGAATTATTTCTGTACTGATGCTAGTTCTACAAGTTTCTGGTATGCAGGGACATTGATACGTTAGCTGTCTGCTCAGCTGCAACCACAACATCTCTCAGAGGGGGAAAAAGTGCTACGATACTTTAAAGACTTGGAAATGTCATTGGGTTGTAAAGGCATTAGTCTACTTCATCCAGTGTGCCATAGCACCCTGGGCTCCTTGAATGATGGTCAGGGGTACTACGGGCAACACTGGCCTCTGTCCCTCTTTCCTTTCCTCCCTCCTCTGATGCCTTATCATGTCTCTGCCTCCCAAAGGCTTACACAGCTGTTCGTTGCAGCAGGCCTGGCTACAAACTCCCCAGGCGAATTGTGCCTCTCGGGCTGGCCAGGATGTACTTCCCAGGCCCCTGTGGTGCAGTGTGAGGAGGCAGCTCTCTTTGGGGCAAGGGGGGACGGAAGCAGCTCAGAGACGAGGGGCGGCAGCAGCAGCTGCCCAGAAGACTCCCAAGGAGAGGGGAGAACAGAGGAGGTTGAGGGAACACTCCACAAGGGAGGGTGTTGGAAAAAGGATGAGAGGCTGACATAACTCGGCTTCTGAGCCCCACAGGGGTACCACAGAAAGAAGGTAGTTGGTTAAGGGAGCCATGGACCCAAAAATGTTGAGAACCTCTGGCCTACTTCATAAGATGTAGAAAAGAGAAGGTAGTAGTGCTGAACTATCATTTACTAGGGTAACATGGTGAGGCAATAGGAATTGCTCCTCTGCCAGCACAGTTAAATTCCTGCAGAGGTGCATCTGAGGAAGCAGATGGTTCCTTCAGAATGCTTAAACTATTTAAAAAATTGATTTAGTCTTTTTGCTTGTACCAAGTAAAATAACTTTTCTTCTGAAATGTATGTCCTAGAGCAAAGTAGCATAACTTAAAATAAGTTTCAAGAGAGGAAGGAGAAAACTTACTTTTAATGAGCAATCTTTATTGTAAACTGAGCAGTAATAGATATATCCAGTTTGTGAGGAGTTCTAGGAAAAGCGTGATTTCTGACAGGGAAAAAGAATACTTCTTATTTATTTAGATGTGGTGGCACCAATGGGTGGGGCTCAAAAGTTCTTGTGGCTTTGACTACAGATTTTACTTGGTATCCACTCCCATTTGCCTCTGCCAAACCTGCCATGCTTCTGTCCAGCTCCATTTTTCTCCCTGTACCTACTAATTTAAGGGCTTTCTGTTAGTATGTGTATGCATTTAATGAAGTCACAGCTGGAAACTGTCAAGTGCTCCGGCAGCTCATTCTTGTGCATGTTTACACAGAATTAAGTCCCCGTGTGTTTATTGGGGTTTCCTCCTAGGAAAGTGTGCAGTGGACTGGGACTGGAGAGCAGGAGGGATCCATATCTGGATTTTGCCATTAGCCTGGAGAACTTGGACCATTGAGTAGCTACATACCAGCCCCCCCAGGAACAACATCCTTGTGTGTCTTGTATTTTTAATTTGTAAACTGGATGATGAAGCCCTACCACACACACACACACCGCTCTCCCTTTCATAAGGACAGTCGCCTGGATCAGAAAAAGGACCCATCTAGTCCAGCATCCTGTTCTCACAGTGGCCAACCAAATGCCTGTGGGAAACCAGCAAGTAGGATTTGAGCGCAAGAGCACTCAGCCATCCTGTGGTTTCCAGCAGTTGGTATTCAGAAGACCTGCCTCCAACTCTGGAGCAAAGAGCATAGCCATTGTGGCTAATAGCCATTGACAGACGATGAATTTAAAGCAACCCAAGTGGGTGGCCATCACTGCCTCCTGTGGGCTCCATAGTTTAAGTATACACTACATAACAAGTACTTTCTTTTATCTGTCCTGAATCTTCCAACATTCAGCTCCATTGGATGTCCATGAATTCTAGTGTTACGAGAGAGGGAGACAAACCTTTCTCTGTTCACTTTCTCCATGCCATGTATAACTTTATCACCAATGTGAGCCAGACCGAGAGACAAGAATTGTCTGAAAAGCAGGATAAAAATGCAATTAAATAAATTTATAAATGTGAACTAGCCAAGTCCTTCCTACATCGTGATGATGCTTAGTTCAGTTATCTCCAAAGAATTGTAGTTCTAACCACAATTACCTAGAAGTAAATTCCATTTCACTGAGTGGGATTTAATTCCACTTTATTGTATTTTGGACCAGGGTGTGTTTTCTTTGGCACATGTTTTAGCATTCCTTTAATTTAATTTAATTTAATTGGAAAATTTCTATACTGCCCTTCAGCTCAAGTGGTTTCCAGGGCAAATTACAAACAAAATACAAAAAAGCAAATGAAATCGGTACGATAAATCAGAATACGACAATATCACAATAAAAACCAGCAATCAAGAGCTGCGGTTAAAACAAGTTCAGACTCAGTATGTTAAGATTTAAAAGGCCTGAGCACAGTAATAAGAGGCCTGAGCATGCTGTTGCTTTATATGTCAATGGGGCAGGGCTATACACACAAGCCCCACCCTCAAAGTCCTTGTCCCCCTCTCTACAGTCCCTGATCATCTATGTGTTGCATGGGGAAAGTATGCAAGGGGCTTCTACTTATATTCACTTGAACCTTTATCTGATCAAAGACTCTGAGGAAGCAGGGGCCCTGATCACACAGAAGAGTCTGATGATATTCAAGCAAATGCAAGCAGAATCCTGCTGAAGACTTTATCCATAAGCATGGAAACGAAGGAGCATGAGATGCTTGTGAAGACACAATGATCAGGGTTGATGGAAGTTCTAATCCAATAACATGTAGAAGGCATGTTGTTGGCTATTCCCAGATTAGATATTTGCTATTATAGTTATGACGCATGAAAGCAATGGGGGATGGCTATTACTTGATGTCACCCTTGTAGTCTTGACAAAGAATCTTACCAAGGTGGAAACAGAATGCTAAACTAGATGGAATTTGATTTAATCCAGAAAGGCTGGATGTTACATTCAGTTGGTTTGACAAAAAATTCTGGTGGTGCTTTTGTAAAAATAGTGATGTTAAAGGGTCATTCTATGGTTATAAACTACATTAGAACGATGAATGCATAAAAGCTGCCTAATTCATCTCTTCATGTGACCCAGTGCATCTCAGTGATTAATTGTGCTTGTGATTATGCTAAAATAATAAAACTCTTACGTCATAATGATTGTGTGTGTGTGTGTGTGTGTGAGAGAGAGAGAGAGAGAGAACACTAATTGCATGAAATCATTCCTTAGATGTTTGTGAAATGATACCTACATGTGTATATAATTAAGCTTAGCTCTTATTGGGTGAAGTGGACACAATAAGAAGGCTAGTGCAAAGCCTGTTCTCTGTTTAAAATACCACCAGAGCATATGCTGAGGACTTAACATGGGA
Source organism: Lacerta agilis (assembly GCF_009819535.1). Lineage (NCBI taxonomy): Eukaryota > Metazoa > Chordata > Lepidosauria > Squamata > Lacertidae > Lacerta > Lacerta agilis. The sequence continues at coordinate 83,694,237 of NC_046314.1, read as the reverse complement.
TTTAAGTAGCGCTTAGGCCTTGTGCCTTGCCCTTTGCATTTAGTTTCATTGTGAAGTGTTTTGGAAGTTAGCCTCATAAAATGTGGTTAGCTTGTTTTAAAAGTTCCTTACTGCCTCCCTCTACAATTATAATCACATGTGAACAGTTTAAATCTAATGGTGTTAAAAGTGACATTATGGTGCCAAAGATTCATTCAGCTCATTTAATCTGGGCACCCACCTTTTCCTTTGAGGGTTTGCATTTTTCTCAAAGGCTCCATGTTCTGCAGTATAACACTGCAGGGGTACAATGAACTGCCTTGTTTTATGCATTTTCCATTTTTGAAGTAGAGCCCAGTGAAAGTATCCAGATGTATTACACATGCTCTTTGCAAAGAAGCTCGATGAAGCTTACAGCAGGGGAGTATTACTGCTGGGTTCTCCCCCTTTTAACGTCTTGATTTTTCTTGGTTCATTGTTCTTCAGCTCTGAAAATTTACTATTTTCTGTTCTGAGCAGATGGAGATGATAATATCAGCAAAATCCTTGTGGAGAACCAGTGAATTATGGCTACATGCAAACATTTCTAGTACTTTTTGTTTTACTACAAAGCAACTTCAAATAAATCGTCTTCGGCTTGGCTTGAAAAGTGTCTGCCTATGGTTTTTTGTTTTGTTTTTATTTGATTGGAAGTGGAAAAGTTTATGGATGTGAGCAGTATAGTCCTATGCATATTTACTTGAGTCCCACTGAGTTCAATGGGACTACTTCCATCTTAAGTGTACACAGTGTTGTTGGTGGGTAGCTATATTTAAGGATCTGGTGACTTCTGTTTCAGTGTATCTGAAGAAGTGTGCATGCACACGAAAGCTCATACCAGGAACAAACTCAGTTGGTCTCTAAGGTGCTACTAGAAAGAATTTTCGATTTTGTTTTGACAGTGTTGTTGTTGCTGCAGTAATTTAATAACAGTTATTGATGGACTTAAACAGCAATCCAGAATCTTCCTACTCCAGAGCAGTCCTGTTGACTGGATTTCTGTGTGCATGGTTAACAGAAGACCTAGCACCATATATGCTTCCCATTGTAGATAATTTGCATACAAGGCATTTACATTGAAGCAGTTACCTTGCTGTTATTAGTCCACCTAGGACTCTGAACGTTGCTGTTAAATCTTGTGGAGACAACATTGATGGATTTCTTCAAATTTCCTCCAGCTGCCAGATATACCTAGCCCCCTGCTAACTTTCTCTTCTTGTCCACTCTAGCAGATTATTTATGCTCTGTATAGATTCTCCAATGACTAGATCAAGAGCTAGCTTATGAGATCAAATTTACTAACATTTTGACTGCTAAATTAGCAGGTGATCACATGACAATTAAGTAGAAAACAAAAGCAGAGTTTCAAACCAATGGCAAGGCAGGACCCTCAGGAAAAGCCCTTCTAGTTTGATGACTTTGGAACAAAGAAAACTGCCGTATACCAAGTCAGATCAACAAATCCATTTAGCTCAGTATTGTCTACACTGATTGGTAGCTGCTGTCCAGGGTTTCAGACAAGGACTCTTCCCCATCCTTACTTAGTGACCATGGGAATTGAACCTGGTACTTTTTGGCATTCAAAGCAGATACACTACCCCTGAGCTATGCCACTTCCAGGTTTTATCATTAGCCATGTTGGAGCTCATAAGAACTAGGCTACCTTGCTACTGGATTTCCATACAGCATTTGTTCTTAGAAGAAGTGGTATGGATGTGAAACTCCTGTAATACAGTATAGGAGATCTTCAGCTGTCCCATCAAGAGACAATTCTCCTGTCTTTCTGCAATCACTTAAACCCTGTAAAACAATTCTTTATTCTACAGGACAAAGCCTTTCTTCCTGAATCATGGTGGTATTAATATTTACATCCATTTTACTTTAGAAGTCCCACTTAAGATTGATCAGGCCTCAAATCCTCTTTGCAGGGTTGTTCCCCTCTACAAATAGGTTGGTGAAATAACAGACAGCTACCTTCTACAATGATTACTACACCCAATTCTCTTCTAATGTGATTGATGTTTGATAGCAAGGTACTGTAGTTGATTTCATAAACATAAAAGACAGTGGAAAAAACTGTAACTGGAAACACTGTATTTTAGCTCCCTTTAGGGCCTTGAAAATTATTAACAGTATTTATGGTCGCTACAGTGTAATGGTTGGCAGCTGGGATGCAATTTAACATCATCTGGCAACTTAATAGGAAAACCTCTGTTTTTCTTCCTTATTTTCTATTAGTACCACCACTGGGTGTAATTCTGATGCATATTCCTATATACAGACTTGCAGCAGGAAGTGTAGGTCACTCTTTTAAAGGGACAGGTGACAGAACTTGTAGGCTAATGGGTAAATATTTGCCCTGGAATGCAATGGTTTGCTCACTTTTACTGATATTTAGGAAGAAAAGAGAAAGAGGCTACTAATTGAGATAGGAAGATTTTCCAGACTGAGGGTAGCAGAAAAGAAGGCACAACATAATGTGTGGGAGGAATCCATCTGAAAGTTGTATAAATCTTCATTATTAACTAAAACAAAGTTCATCAGCAAGGGAATAATCTCTTTCTACCAGCTCATCAAGTTTCCCACATTTCTTGGCATTTCCTTGTGTTGTGCTGACTCTGCTCTGTGTTTCTCCCAGTCTCTCCATCACTATCCAGTGTATATAGAACTCTTCTACAAACTGTCTTGCACTCACAGTCTGTCTAGACACTTATTTCCTATGCTCCTGATTTGTCTCTCTGAGATTTGATGTCCATCTCCCATCTCCCCATAGTTCTCCTTGCATGCCGTTTTCAGAATGCAACTGTTTTCAGATGCATTTAAAAAATGACTAACTCAAAAGAATCCCCCCCTGTCCAAGCAAATTCATTTGATGTGTTGTAGATAACTGTATAAACTGTGCTTTTCCTTAATGTTCTCCTTTAAAATTAGCAGATGACTTGGGCTGTGGGTTGCTACTCAGCTTCTACTGGTGTGGTGCTAAACTTTAGATCTGTAGTCCCAAAACAGTTGCAGGGCCAAGTTTGGTCACCACTGGATTAAGGCTTTTCATGATGGGAAGAGAAAGCTCAGCAAGTCCACACATAAAACTGTGTTTTTATTTTGGGCTGCTACATGAAATGAGAACATTCCGTTTTTAAGTTAGCATCAAGCACAATATCTCTGCCCTTTCCGTCCAGCTCATTTGGCCTATACAGATGTGAAATCGTTAGAGGTTTTTTGCTTTTTAAAAATGGATGGAGTGCTACTGCATGCTTTATGCCTTTCAGACATCCCATGTGGATCCCTCCAGTTCATGTTATTGGCTTCATATGTGCTTGTACTGTTCACGTAAAATGAAGCGTAATATTATAAAGTATTTTTTTCAGTGAAAAGTTTATTTCTTGCATTCTCCCATTTCCCTGGAGTACAAGTGAATTATAAAAAAAGTGTGGGGAGAGGTGCACTTTAGTCTGTAGTTAATCTTACTACAATCAGTGAAGCTGTTCATGGGAATCGGTGCTTGTATACATACACTGTACATACAAAACTGGCTAGTTTCAGTAGCATGGTATTCTGTAAAAATTATTTCAGTTTTACTTTTAAATTGTCACATTACTGGCTTTGGGTTTAGAGTAAAAGTTGACAACAGTGGTTTTCAAGCTTCCTTTTTCAGATAACGCTTTTGACATTGGTTTGTGTGCTGAGGAACCCCGCAATGGAACCCTTATGCATTGTAAAACATTCTGGGGGCCTGGTTTGTAATGTGTGGGATGGCAATAAGGTATACTTAGCACACCTGAGAGTGCACCAGGGTTTCATTAGGGTAGTAGTAAAACACATGGATTCTGTGAACTGAAAATAATGAATATGTAATCTTTTTGGCCTGAGGTAACTTCCTGTATATATTAATTTGATTAATATTTTGCGTGGTATGGTATGTAAAAACACAAATGGTGAAGATATGGAGAAAATATGCACTTTTCTTCCATGAAAATTCCAATGGTTTTGTAAATATTTCCACTGCTTTGATTTTTGACACTCTGGTTTTAATTAAGGAGATATTAATAGCTTCTTCAGAAAAATAAACACGCAAGGAATTCAGACTTATGGATGTTCAAGTGACATGAAACAAAACTGAATCTGTCATTTTAATTACACCACTTGGTCTATAACAGGCGTTTTTGGTTTCCACAGAATATGGAATAGGTTTAATTTTTATAAGAGTGGTTGCCATGTTGTTTTGAAAAAAAGACCAACAGGATCCAGAATGGTTTAGCAGATGTATTTACTGGTCATCTGCATTAGTAAATTAGCCGGGTTTTGAGTTTCTTAGAAGGGTAGTTGCTCAGTGGTAGATCATCTGCCTTGCATGTGGAACACCTCAGGTTCAATCTCCAGATGGGGCTGGGAGAGACTCTGTCTGAAATCTTGCAAAGCTGCTTCCAGCCTGAGCAGAGACTGCTGATCTAGATGTACCAATGGTCTGGCTCAGTATATGGCAGCTTGCTATGCTCCTGTGTTCTTCTGTGTAGCCTTACTTCAAGCACTTTTCACTGTGCACAAAAGGACTTGTTGATCTTGTCTTTGTGGAATGTCTCTAGAAGATAGTAAAAAAATTAAATCCTATTACTTCTGCAAATGATCCCACTCTTGATTTATTTTCTGAACAGGAGTGAGAGGAGAAATGTCACTTGGACGTAAGGAGGCCTTTGAAATTTTCAAGAGAGATTATGCCGATAGCATAACCATTGAAGACAATAAACAGCTCCTTAAGCAAAGGTAAGATTTATACTGAGCTATAAAACTGAGAACACATTATTTGTGCAGAAATACATGGTTGGGATACAGAAATCAGTTACAAGTTGATGTTCAGGTTTAAGCAAACAAATGACCTGATTGTGTTGTGTGCCATTGCGCAAGGCAAGAAGTGGGAACATTTGGGGTATCGGAATGGCAGGTCAGGAAGGTGGCAACTCCTCTGTGCAAAGCCTTTCATAAAAATGTGGATGAAGTGGGAGAGTAGCAGGACAGGATCGTCTTTCGTATCTATGCTTTTGTATCCGTGTCAAGAGGACCAGGAATGTTATAACCACTTATGATAAGCAGATATTCAAAAAAAAATACCCATTACTATAATCCGAAGCACTCCAATAGAGAACAGATACACATACCTGCATGTCAACTATGCAGCATATTGATATGAATGGGTACTGACACAGACCATATTGGCACCTATATGTCCACACTGCATCCTTCTCGGTCACTGCACTGTCACCTCTTTGTGTACCAAGAGGCAAGGATTTTTCTATCAATGAAATTCCTACTCCTGAGCCTGAGCATATTTCAAAAGTGATGAAGGACTTTATATGACTGACTTACAGTAACTGGTATTATCAAACCTTTTAAAAAAAACAATTTTGAAGTTAATGTTTTATTCCATTGTGTATTTTTAAATATTTCTCATTCCTTGACTCTTCAGAACTGGGCAGGCTAAATGACTGAATACCTACACATGCATACATAGAATTATTTATTATTCACATAGCACTTTTAAAATTGCAATAGAGCCTATACAAAATATTTTTAAGGTTCTGTGTAAGAAATATGTTTATAGTCTTAGAAGCAGCTGCAAAAAATTGGCTTTAAGTTTTGTCTTCATTGTTTTTGTGAAGCAGTGTGATTAGCTCTTATATCATGTATCAAACGGCAAATACAAGTTTAGAGCAACAGAAATGCCTGTTTTTGGAGAATTTATTGGCCAGTAGGTGCTCCGGACAAGGTTTTAAAAAAGCATAAGATATATATAAAAAGGAGGGTTATTCTAATATTGCATGTTGTCTCCATTCCAGGAGTCCTTTGTGATATTATATTCATGGAACCATTTTGACCTCTTTCTTCTTCAGTTTCCAAATTTCCTTTTTCTGTAGAAGTAACAATACTTTTTCATCTAGTACATTAGGTGATACATTTTGAGAGTCTTTGATAAAAGGTATTAGCAGTGCTATTTTACTAGGGGGGGAATGGTGCTGGAACTCACCATGAACTTCTCCCTTGTTCTCTTACAATGAAAAGGGCACCCACTTGAGAGGTGTTGGAACTGAGTTCTGGTGGGTTCTGGCCGACAAAAAGGCCTGAGTATTAGAATGGGAGAGTTAATTAACATTCAGACCACAGGAGCATGGTGACTCTCCAGGAAATTCCATCACAACTCCAAACAAGGTTGCCTGTCCAGTGATTCATAATTTTCCATTTCTACATTTGGCACTTATATGTGGCGCATCTCCAGGACTCACTGAACACAAGGAGAAGCCTGGGAATTCTGGAGATAAACATAGGTACTTAGACAGATGTCTTGCATCTCTTTTCATAGTCCTCTCACACTTTATACCCCTTTATCCTTCCCAGACATCTGCTTTTGATTTTTATTCCTTTGGTTGTGCCTTCTTTTATTATATTCTTTATTCTGATAACTATCTTTCACTTCACCATGGACATTGTGTTCAGAACCATCACATATTTGATCAATCATTATCTTCAGCTTGAGTGATAGATGCCCATATACTTTTGGAAACTATTTATTCAATTAAATAAATTTTTGGTAGAATATCTTTCTGTCTCATGTGAAGGATCTCCAAAGCAGCTACCTGTTGTGATAAAAAGCAATCTGTACAGTAAAAATCTGAAACAATTTCACATAGCGGCAATTGAGAAACCAGATATCAGAACTTATCCAGACCAAATTTTTAGGTCACTCACGACAAAGCCTGTAAACAAATGCACACCTGAACAGTGTCATTTTACATTATCACCAGAAATCAAGGGGTGAAGAAACCAGCCACCTGGAGCAGCAAATTCCACAGCTTGAGTGTCAGCACCAAGAAGGCCCTATTCTAAATTCCTACACTCCAAAACTGAGATGGCAGGGGCATGTGACTCATCCTCACAGATAAAAGTGTGTAGACTAGATCATATGGGAGGATGCTGATACCATATTTATTTGTCTCTTTCCATTGTGTTTTGAAAGATATATTATTGCTTCCAATGGATGTAACAGAGAGCAAACAAGGCACGTGTCTCTACCTAACAGGGCTGAGACATGCGGCACCATTATCTGCAAATCCTGAGATCATGGCCATTGTACTTTTTCAAAATCTGTGATTTTGCAGAGGCTATGGCTGTGTCAAAACGAAGGCATTAATATGTATGTGAGTCATTATGTCCATGTGTATGTGTGTATATTTTGGTCCATGAGGGCGTTCAGTTTTCTATGCTTCCCAATCTGTGTAGATGTTTCCCCACTCACAGTAGTGGGCAGTGTTTGCTGGAATGCATTGGGACTATGTGTTGTTTCCCTCTCCTCTCAATTAGTGCTTCCTTACTCTCCATAACTTTTACAGAGCTTTTCTTTTTGAGAAATAATGTGTGTGTGTGTTGTGAACAGCTTCACCAACACCTATCCGAGATACCTCATCATGGCACTTATGGAACAGGGGGAGAAATGTCACCTGCACACATTAAAAACTGGTGTGGACAAGCCTTGTATTTCTATCACAATGCATTGTGTGGCCCTGTTAATAATCATGTAAATAATCATGCATGAAATATAATTCCTATGGTTTTTCTAAAAGACTATCATATCTTCTCTTATTTCTGAGGTTTTTTTAAGGTACAGTGGTACCTCAGGTTACAGATGCTTTAGGTTACAGACTCCGCTAACCCTAGAAATAGTACCTCAGGTTAAGAACTTTGCTTCAGGTTGAGAACAGAAATTGTGCGGCAGCGGTGTTGCGGCAGCGGGAGGCCCCATTAGCTAAAGTGGTGCTTCAGGTTAAGAACAGTTTCAGGTTAAGAACATACCTCCAGAACAAATTAAGTTCTTAACCCAAGGTACCACTTTATTACAGATGGTAGTTTTCAGAATATCTATTTGAGATGAACTCATGTCAGAATAAGTACAAGAATTCAAACCCAATCTTTGAATCAAATCATATTTAGTCTGTAATCCTAACATTTAAGCAAACCCTATTGAACAGAGTGGGATATTTTCTGAGGAAACAAGCGTAGAATTACATTGCACTTCTAATATCAGCATAGTGCATTGCAATGCTCATTGAAATTGCTGTAGATGCCATACAAACAGAGCAAGGAAGTCTTGCTGCTGCTTGCAGAACACATTAGTAAAAGAGGTTTGGAACTCCAAATACATCACACTTGTTCAAAACAAACTCCTCTCAGATCTACTCTGTAATTTGGAACATAGCTGCCGAACCGCCACTTGTACAGAAACTCACTGACCCAGCCACTGTTCAAATTTCTAAGTAAGGATTATATATACAACACATTTCAAAGCTAACATAACTTTCTTCTAAATGTAAACCTCTTCTATGCCAGTATTACTATATGCAGTAGCATTGTCAATTTTCTCATTCCCTGCTTGACTTTGGGTTCACAATTATTTTTATTCCACTGTATTTTCTTTCTTTGGCTTCTTCCCCCATTTCCTTTTAAAAAAATTGGGTGGATTCCTCCATAGACCACTGGAGCAATTTATGTTTTGTGGCACTTGGAGATATCTGCATGGCTGCTTTTTATAGATTTCATTATGCTACTCTGTGGTGGGGTGGCACTGACCACCACTCCTGACCACACTAGCATTACCTCTTCAGGCACCTTATCTTCCTTCTAGTTTGCTTCCAACTTGTCAGTAACCTTGATCGTAAAATCACAGCATTGGAAAAGATCAGAAAGTCATTCAAGCCAACCCTCTGCCATTAACATTTTGTCTATCTACCAACACCTCCGCCAATCAGTGTGCATGATCCAGACCACAGTGCACCACAAGTAGAATGTATATTCTCTGCAGAAGGTGGCTAAAGGAACCCATCATTCCTTCTTGAATCTGATGAAGTAGGAAAGTGCATACCAAAACAACATCCACAGCTTGAAATTTTGTTGGTTATATTTTGTATTTCCAAACTGCTTAACTAACTCCAGAGAGGTGGGTATGTTAGCCACAACCCAGTGTGTCATGGATAACAGATTTATTATGGCCTAAGATTTGGTACTCTAGAGCCCATTTCAACAGATACACAGGTTTTTTTAAAAAAAAATATATAGAAAAGTATCTGGGTCAGTGGTGGCTGCAGAGGATAGTAATGATTAGGACTTGTCCTTGTTATTATGTTATTGGATGGGTATTTTGTGTAATACAGAATGCAGTGTCTTTTGTATTGTACATTGGTTTAATTTTCTGGTTTCAATTGTTTTTAACTGTCATATTTTATCATGTTAAATTGCTTTGAGACTTTTTAAAGTGACTAACAAATGTAATCAATAATAATAATAATGGGTCGGGGCTGCTGAATGCTAGATGACCAGGAAGAGGGTCTCCACAACCTTTTCAATCTGATGTATGGTGGCAGTAGAGTTGGGGATGGTTGGAGCTGTGTTGTCCAAATATGCTGTTGCTGAATGGCCAGCTAGATCTAACCTGTGTATGTGCCTGTAGATCGTGGCTGACTAACCTGTGGTCCTCCAGATGTTGTTAAACTCCAACTCCCATCAGCCCCAACCAGCATAGCTAATGGTCAGGGATGATGGCAGTCATAGTCCAACAGCATCTGGACTATCATTCAGCAGCAGCACACCTGCAGACTGCACCTCCTGCTGCCCCTGTCTCCACTGATGCCAGATGATGTCCATCAGTAAGTGCCTGCTCAAAAGAGCATGGGAGACTGCAGAGGCAAGAATATGAGGAAGACTGCTGGAAAGGGTTAGGTCCTTTCCTCTAGAAAGACAGGAAAGCTGTAGCAGGCTGGTAAATGACTTATTAGGTCATGTAACTCATCAAGCCAACCCCTCTGTAAACCCAGGTTGAGGAAATGTCTCTTTTTCACAGCTTGCAAGCTAGCCCTTATATTACAGCAAGTGCTTAAAACAAACAGAAAAACAAACAAAACCCAGGATAAACCATTTCCATAACTTTTTCCCTGTTTACATCAGAAGCAATGTGTTGAGAAACCACCACAGTATGGCCCAATTATCCATGTTGGGTTCAGCTCTTAAAGCAATCACTTTTGAGTACACCTCTCTGGTTACTCACTATAGAAATGATCCCTCAAATAAGGGCATGGAGACCTAAGATACTAGCTGCTTACAATTTGAAAGAAAAAGTGACTAATTGAGAGGAGACAGTTGCCCAGCTGTGCCTCTCATGTGGAAAAGTGCTATTTCTTAGCTTTGTTCCACTGCTCGTTTTGTTAGACAAAAATGGAACTTGCGGGTTTTGCCAATAGCTTCTGCTAGACCAACTCTTGCCCAGATAATCACTTAAACCCAAGGCTCTGCTAACAGTTAAATGCTATAGTTATGTCTTCAATCTGTACAATGATGATTATACACATCTGAGTAACCATTCAAAATTTCATGACTGTCCTGGCCACAAAACCCCAAACAGAATGAGTCATCCCACAGGTATCTTTGATTTATTTCAAGGGAATTATCTTTAAATACGTATTTTAATCCCTCCATTTTATGTTATTGTCTATCTGTATAAGCTAAGTCTAGATAACATTAAAATAAAAGTTAAAGTAAGTTAAATGTTAGAGACTTGACTCAAATACCTCTGCAAACTGAAGAATTAGAAATTGGGAGGCTCACAAAAAAAGAAAAGAAAAGAAATTGGGAGGCTCACATTGTCGGTTCCTTACCTGTGCGGTCTCAGCGAGAATCAGATCTGTCAACCCAGTAGTGCAGCCTTCTGCAGCCTGATGCTTCCCATATGTTTTACATCAATAGTTCCCCACCTCTTGAGGATGCAACCCACAAGTTCAAATTTAGTTGGTATGGTGACCCATCATTTTATTGTCACATGAATATAGGACCTCTGGTCTTCAGCAGCCATCAGTTTTGTGCATTTTAACTCCAAATTTGCCTGTTTTGTAACCATTACTTGAGGCATCCAAGCTAAAAATTACCTAATGGTCCTATTAATGTGGAATTTGTTGAAATATTTTATAGTACATACAAAGTTATTCAAAGTTTTGTTTATGGGCCATCTGATTTCAGGATATTGCTTCATAAACTATAAAAAAATTATTCTAAAAGCATATGGTTACACAAGCAATATGAAACAAGCCATGAATATTTTAATAGTTTTATTCATGATAAAGATTGTTTTGGCAAGAATCAACTGGGTGGTGGAGTTTGCACTTTGCTAACAAGGTACGGGATTTGTTTTAAGTGACTTCCACAGCTTTCCTCCAATATTCAGGTGCTGCCTCCAGTGTTTCCACATCAGAGGCAAGCTGTAACTCCTTGTATGAGTACCTGGCAAACTGTCACCACATTTGCAATAATTATTTTGAGTTAACTTACGAAGCCCACAACCCACTTGGACACGCTTTACAATCCACTTGCAGATCACAACCCACAGGTTGGGAAATGTTTTTTTAGACTGCACAGCATCAACCCTGACCATTGATCAACGTTTTTGTTGCCAGTCCTTGGTAAGTCACTGGCAGTTTGTTATCTGTTGCATTCTGAGGAGATTTCAGGATGTCTTTAAAATATGTTAGTGTAAGTTACTAGTTTCCCAACCTTCAAATTTTAGCCTACTTCTCCAGAAGTTAAATTTTAGACTTCAGGGAGGCATGCAACTTGTCTTTACTGCAAGCCTGAACACTTAAGTTCAGTCTTATGGTGCAACTAACATAGTCACCACTCCACTGGAGCTTAAGACAGTGCAACTAATTAGGCCCTACATGCTCCAATCAGAATTTAACTTTTGTTTCAGTGTATCTGAAGAAGTGTGCATGCACACGAAAGCTCATACCAAGAACAAACTTAGTTGGTCTCTAAGGTGCTACTGGAAGGAATTTTTTATTTTTTATTTTGTTTTGACTATGGCAGACCAACACGGTTACCTACCTGTAATTAAATCTGTGATGTTATCAAAGCATGATCCTTGTTGTCCAGGAAGCAGCTAGGATATGAAGTCTTGCTAATAAAAATCATCACACAAATTTAATTCCTGCCTGCAGAGTTGTAATATAGTCATCTACCAGAATGGAGGAAGGAACATTTAATAAACTATGGATGTATTAGTGCCTGTTTGTTTAGCACATAAAGAACAGTAGTTTTGCCGTTAGAACACAATTCCAGCACACGTTTTGCCAGACCACTGGGGTTAACACTCATAACCATGCAAAACACGTCATTGGATCTTTTTTTCATGCTTTGCCTTTTCAGCACTTCTGACCAGTATGAGGGTTAATTAGGTGAGTACAAGCATAGAGGAAAATATTGCAGCCTACCAAGTCACTGGTGCCATTTCCTGCAGCCTGCATGTTTTCCCCTCAGTTTTCCATCACTTGAGTCAGTCATGTGTTGAAGTAAGCCGAAATAGTATGCATGCAAAACTTTGTTTTTGTTGAAGCCTAATGAGGAGGTGTGCGTTAGATGCTTTTTAAAAGTGATTCTGGAAAAGAGCAGTGTTTAGGTTAGAAACATGCTATGAAAGAAATGTTTGTTTATTTGTTCTTTGTCTCTAAATAAAATTACTACATCCAAAAATTGCCCAAGCTAGCTTGGTTGATTGTTAATATTGGTTTGTTGTTGTACTTCCCACCCCAATTTTTTATAAGTGTTGTTTTTTACATTAAAATAATTGCACAGGTATTGTGAAATTTGCTAGGACAATTCTAAAAGCGGGGCAATGCCACAGTTACAAATACAGTGGTACCTTGGGTTAAGAACTTAATTCGTTCTGGAGGTCCGTTCTTAACCTGAAACTGTTCTTAACCTGAAGCACCACTTTAGCTAATGGGACCTCCCACTGCCACTGTGCCACCAGAGCACAATTTCTGTTCTTATCCTGAAGCAAAGTTCTTAACCTGAAGCATTATTTCTGCATTAGCGGAGTATGTAACCTGAAGCGTCTGTAATCTGAAGCATCTGTAACCTGAGGTACCACTGTAAAGACTTGGGCTTTAAAGAAAAAACCAGTAAAGGGAGGTGGGAATCCTGAAACATGTATCAAAAAAGTGTTATTTCAGAATGTGCAGTGAAAAGGATACAAAACATAAAAAGTGAAAAGTATGTTTCACTACCATGATCCTGAAATTGGATGGGCAAAGTGAGGGAAAACAAACAGAGGAACATTGATTCCTGCTTAAAAAAAAAGATAATAGAACAAGTAAATGATGGACATTTCACAAGTCTTACCTTTTCATCATTACTATCTATGAACAATGCATGTTGATTATGGTGACGTTTTGTTTTGCATTATTTGGTCATGGATTTTTTTTTTCAAAATGCAAATTGCAAATATAAAAAGCAACCTGAAACTATCTCAGTTGGAATGTTGTTCAAGAATGAACTCAGATTAAAAGGAAAAGGAAAGAGCTCATATTCCACAAGTAGAAAAGAGTGTTGATCTGTTGACACCAGAGTATGTGCCACCAATTCTGTTTTACAGTAATCTAACTAACCCACACTGTTTTGTTTACTAGGTTTGCTGAAGCAAAATCTATGGGAGAAAAAGTAAATGAAATAAGAAACAAAATCAGTAAGTATCCATGAATCTTCCATGTTCTGTTACAATGTCAGCATATCAAGCTTATATGAGATAAGCCATTTTAAATGTTTTTTAAGATCAGCTGTTATCAGAGAAAGTCAGCTGCTTATCCTGTGCTGGATGTTACCATCAGCTATGACTTCTGCTGATCTTTCTGTATACTCACCTCTTAAGTCTCTACTATCAAAGGGTTTTTGTTTTGCAAAGGAAGCCAGCAAGGGCTTTGTGAAGCAGTGTATTGAAGATACAGTAAGGTCCTGAGTAAGGTGACAAGAGTACTGGTAAAATAATACCTGTACAAGTTGCAAAATAGATCCTATATAACTATGACCCATCAAAGTATAAACATTTTCAGCCAAAGCTCACCTTTAACCAGGAATGCTAAAATCAAGATGCCCAATAGCCATTGCTGTCTAAAACATTGGGCCTGGTGACAAGCATATAAATATGTTGTGGCAGACATCACAAAATCTTGTTCTTTTCCTTACCTATCTTCTGAAAAATCTTGTTGGCTCCCTAGGGGTTTTTTCGGGCGGGGGGGGGGGACATTGGGGAGAAGGGAGACACATCTTTAACACTGAACCATGTCCGGTTCAGTGCTTAGCATACTGGGTTGCAATGCTGGCACTCCAGATTCATCTATGGAATCATAGAATTGTAGAGTTGGAAGGGACCCTGAGGATCATATAATCCAGCTGTGTGCCGTGCTTACTTGTGAGACTCACAGCTTGCTTAGCCTGATCTACTTCATCTGATTTTTGTGCAGATAAGATGCTGTTCTTAACTCCTTGGTGGAAGGACAAGATACAAACCTTAATAGTAATAATGAAATAATAAATTATTCTTAGTCCAGAATGATTAAGGTAGGAAATTGCTTAGGATTCTCCTAGGTTTCCAAAATATGCAGTCATTTTTCAGTATCTCAGTAATAATCACGGAAATGGTCTAGACACCATAATGTGTGTTCTACTTGCAGAATTCTTGGTCTTTGAGGATGAAAGATTGTATCATTTGCATAATGATTACTCATGTAACTTGGGGGTAAAAACAGACAAGTATGGTGGAAGTGGTTTAAATACACATCCTCTGCCCTGAAGAGATATGCCTCAGAATGTAGCAAATGTGTGTACAAACCATTTCTGCCATACTTAGGATGTTATGTCTGTCTTCAACCTGCATTTCTAATAACAAACTGATTTCCTCTAGCAATCAGAATTTTGCTCAGTGTGTGTTCTCAGAAAGTGGTCAGCTTATATAGTGGAATTTCTCAGTGCCAATCGTTGAGTAATGTATATGCTACACACTGCAGGGATTTGATACGGGACTTCCTGCTTATCTGTTATGCTGGCATTTCTTTCTATGTCTCCTACTTCCTGTGTTCCCTTTCCTTGTTGCATTTTTCATGTTGTGCAATGGAACTGATTTGCTTCTCCCACAATAGGGTATATTTACATGGGTAACAACATATTGTGATCCGCCCTGAGATCTATGGATGAAGGACAGTATATAAATTTAATAAATAATAATATCATCTTCATTTTTAAAAAAATTAATGTGCCACAAGAGGGCTATAAGTAATCCCAGGCAATGGAGATACAATTTGATATGTGATTTCTTGCACCAGCTTCACACTTTGCATTGTGTGGGTTGCAGCAGCACACTCTAGAATCCCCTGTGCTTGCTTGTAGATGAGCAGGATGAGGACCTTCAATAGCTTCCCAAAATCCAGTGCAAGAAAAGTGAAAGTGAAATGCATGCTAGAATCGCAAAGCTCTTACACAGTACTAAAGCAATTCTCAAACAGCTGCAGAGGCAAGAAAACCCCCTTGGTACAACTCACTCAACGATAAACTCATTTAAATCCCTGTTGGTTTTAATGGAGATTGTTAAGCACATACTCAATTTTTCCATTAAGGTAAACAGAACTTAAACGCTTATCTTTGGGTGGATCATACTGCTAGTACATAGTAAACGCAATTGTAAATAGCCACAGGAATGCAGCCATTGTTGTCTGCATCCCCCCTCCTGCCACCTCACTAACTTGTTGTCTCAAGTTTGTTCTATTAAAGCTAGCACTATACAACCAATGTATAAATCTCCAGTATCTAAAGAGTCCGTCCCCGCCCCCATGCTGCAGGTAGACTTGTGTGGACAATAGGACCATTACTTAACTAAATGTGACTTGTATGTAGAATGTATACGCAGAGTATCATTCATTACGCCATGCATGGTTCCTAATCTGCCAGAATTATACTGGAAAACCAGACTGCAGGAATTGTAGCCATCTGTGGCCTACAGCTATATATTTAATTTACTTTTATTGTTGTTTTGGTTTCCTTAAAGCATTCCTGGCTGCCCCAGTGTGCACAATTAAGGCCAGATCACATAAGTATCAGTTTCTATTTTTCCAGCCAACACTTAATAATAAAAAAATTCTCTACCACAAAGGTCATAGGAGGACCTTTTGGTAAGCCACTTGATGCGATGTAGAATCCATTTTACCAGTCTTGATGATTTGCTGTGATAGTGACAGACAGCAGTTGGCTGTAGCTTGGACTTCTGTCATGCATACCTCATCATTTCCCCCCTTTTAAAGAAAACAAATACTACTATTTTGCAATAGAGGTATACAAAATATTGCAGCTACTTAATAAGTGTCCCAGCTGATATAGTGGCCTTTGGAATGAAACTAAGATATTAGAAACGAGTTCTCTGTTGTCATATATTATTGTTTTACCTAACTTGACAAACAAATTCACAGGCACTAAAAGTGAAGATCTGTTACTAATTACTGCTTCAAAAGATTCCTTTAATATTTATTCTCAGATTGGAGAATCTCATGTAAATGTACTAATAACAATACTCCTATTTTGAATCTAAAAGAAAAGACTACAGCAGGATTGGGAAACCTCTGGCCTGCAGACTTGGCATGCTAAGGGGTCCAATTTGGCCCGCAAGGCCATTCCTCCCCAACCATGCCCACCCAGCCATCAGTTGATGTCACTGGTGACAGGCGTCACTGCTGATGTCCAGGGGGACAGGGTTTAATCCTGCATTGGTTGTGTACCCTGTTGCCAGCAGGGAACAGGATTTCGCAGCCAAGTCAGCAGCATTTAATCTTCATTCATCAGCTCATGAGTGGGGTTTAAAGCCTTCTCAAAAGCACAGCTCATGTGCTTCTCCTGCAAGCAGGTGAAGGATTGCAGAGGAGTGGGCGAGAAGCAGCACTTTTGAGAGACATTTTAAGACAGTGCTCCATCCTGTGTTGGTCAAAATGGGACTGTGGGGTGTGCTTTAAAGCATTTCTCAGAAGCGCCCGTCTCCTTTAAATGAAAGAGGATGCTTCAAAAACTGCTTTGAGAAGTGCTCATGGCGTCCTGTTCATCTAAAATGGGACCTTGGGAGCTGCCTGAAAGCACTTCTCACAAGCAGCTTGCACACTTGAGCAGGCAGGTGGCAGCAGAGGTGAGGGTGGGGAAGACCCCCCCCTTGCTGCTCACAGGAAAAGCATGTGAGTTCCAGTCTTAAAGGTAAGGGAGGAGGCTTGCAAAAGCCTTTGTGAGTCTCCCATTCCCTTTAAGATTGTAGCAAGAATAGGTAGCCTACTTAAAAGGGGGAAATAGGAGGAGGTTTTCAAAGGCTTTGGCTTTGTGTTACTACAGCAACTTCTTAAAACATTCTGTGTGGACGACTTCCCCCAAAGATTGTTCAGAGGCTCCTGCTGGTGTAGAATGTTGTGACTTAAAAAGGAGCAGAATTGGGGGGGGGGGGCTTGATATGTGCATAGATACACTTTCACATCTCTAAGCAGGAGAACATTGTACCAGTTTTTCATGAGTTTTCTGTATTCTTCCAGCCACACAATTCAGAATCCTAGAAGGCTTGGATAACCAAAGCAATTTTACCCTCACCTGTATGGACGTTCTTTAAAATATTTTGACAACATACAGTTGATTATCCTACCCATATTTCATAAAGTAAGGATGAGGACTTAAAAAGGCTTTCTAGGTGGTTGGCTCACAATAGTGCATTCCCTTCCCTTGAAGATTTTTCTGAAGCAGAATCCTCCACCAGAAGTTAGCAAATAACTGATTAATTTAAAAGCATGTCATAGTACTTAGAGCGGAGCCCAGTGTTGTTGAAATCTCAATGAAATCAAGAGCCTAGACAAGGACAGAACTTGGCCAAAAGTTCCAAAAAGAGCTTTAAAAATAAGTCAGCTAAGCTCTTCTGTTATTGCTGAGTTAGTGATCAAATGAGCTGATCATACAAAGCATAGAACAGTAGGCAGACACACTTGATGCATGTAAGATTTTAGTAAAGATTTCCAGCACATTGCTTTAAATGTGATGTTTACTCCACTAATTGGTATAACCTTTCCAAAAGGAAAAAATGAGCACAAATGGTATTTGAAAGCCCAAAGGAAAGCAGATGTTTCTTTTATTCTGCTCAAAGATCACTTAATGCTATAATTGAAGCTGAGTGAGAGAGGAAAGGCAAACTTTTGTGGGAGTAGTAGCCTTTCAGTTCAAATAGACCTTCCAGAAATAATGCATCTTGGCTAGTCAATGAGAATGACACATTCTTTCATTGCTGTGGTGATTCATGCAGGATCAAAATCTACCACTACTACGAGGTATTGTAAAACAATTGTACACATCATTCCCCACTGTCATGTCGCACTGTATTAATAGCAGCCGAGAAAAAGAATGTGGGCACTTCACTGTCTAGAAATGTTCAACAGGGTTACTTTAAACCTAGTCAAGATAAGCTCAGTGCCTTTTGTATATAGATGTTGCAGTAAACAGATTGCTTGTCTTGCCATAAATATTAAGAAACCAATAAAGGAATTAAAGGAGGAGGATAGTTCTTCTTAGAAATTCAGGGAGCTGCATTCTATTGAGTCAAAATATTGTTGCATCTAGCTCAGTATTATATACACTGACCATTAGCACTGACCATTAGCAGTTTCAGAGTGTGTTTTCTCCCAGCCCTCCCTGGCTCTTCCCTTCTTCTTTGTCTCAACACTGGTTCCTCATCATTTGCCAGTTCATATGACATTTCAGGATCTCTCAACTATGTATCCTCCTTCACCACCTGTATTCTCCATTTTCTTCAGTCTAACTTTGTTTTTGTTCTCCTACATATGCACTGGGGAAAGAGTGTTTGGGTCACAAGAAAGAAATCACAAAGTATTAATCACAGGTGTCTTCACCTGCTCTTAATATCCTGTTTGGGTTTGCAGGCCTCTAGTCCTTTTTATCCATCTGGCATGTGAGACATCAGAAGAAGTAATTTTTATTAAAATCTGTGGTTAGTAATATTGTCTCTATGGAATAACTGTAGTGAACACAAGTGAAAGCATTGTTTGAAATGAAGGAAAATAAGAAAGTCAGGATCATGAAAATAAAACGCAGCTGTCCTGGTAAATAAGAGGATGGATGGAAAGATGGAATGGATTAGGGAGCACAGAAGTATGGGTGTAAATGTTGGGAAATTGTACAGGGGCATTGGGGGAAGCGAATATTTATGGAAATGAACATTCCCAAATTGTTAAGTAAAGGGACCCCTGACCATTAGGTCCAGTCATGTCTGACTCTGGGTTTGCGGCGCTCATCTCGCATTAATGGCTGAAGGAGCTGGTGTACAGTTTCTGAGTCATGTGGCCAGCATGATAAGGCCGCTTCTGGCAAACCAGAGCAGCACACAGAAACGCCGTTTACCTTCCCGCCGGAGCGGTACCTATTTATCTACTTGCACTTTGACGTGCTTTCGAACTGCTAGGTGGGCAGGGCATGGGACCGAGCAACCGGAGCTCACCCCGTCACGGGGATTTGAACCGCCGACCTTCTGATCAGCAAGCCCTAGGCTCTGTGGTTTAACCCGCAGTGCCACCCACGTCCCGATTGTTAATCCATCTCAAATTCTGATCATATAGAAAAAAACAGGAGCCTTGTCCAGCATAATGAAACATGGCTAGTATTATCTCTGCTGGATGCAGCCATGGAACCTCAAAGGCAATTGGAGGGTTACACTTCGCGCTACTAGGTCAGCTATACTATGCCTATTATGTATGCAGTTATATTGTTAAAAGCATATGAAGACTGTTTGACTTTATCTGGCTGAACCCAGCGAAGTTTTAAAGCAACTTGTTGACAAGTTGGAAAAAGTATCTTGTACTATCTGTCTCATATTTTGCCAATATGAATGACACACCTTTTCAAGCAAGAGCTCATTATTCAGAACTGAGAACCCCAAGAAAGGTGATAGCAGTATTGCATGAATTGATATGTCAGAAGGATTATATAGTTTAGATTATTCGTGTATGAGCTTAAAGCAGGCATGTGCCCTCCCATAGGACAGGTTCACATTCCTGTAAATATTTTATCTGAAGTGGCATGTGCAATAGAGCTAGCCTTAATGATTTGGGCAGGATGAGTAAAATAGGTTCTCCCTCACTTTGAGTTACCATGACTTTAATATTGATTTTGTAGCTTGTCAGTCCCCAAGTGGTTCTCCTTGGCTATCTGTTAACATGGGGTTCTATGGACCTGTGGGCACATTTGGAATTTTTAAAAAGGGCAGCAGATGTGACCTGGTAGAATGAGAGAACCAGTGGGACAGGGCTATATCTCTACATATAAACTCTATAGAAAGGACAGGGAAGGATTCAATGGAGGTAGCATTATTCTGTACATCAAAAAGGCATCAAGTCCAGCAAGCTAGAAATCCTGAAAGGCATGGACTCCTCCACAGAATTACTGTAGATGGTGATGCTAGGCTGCAAGAGTAATTTAATACTGGGAAAATGCTATTGTTCCTCTGGTTAAAAGGCTCGGGGAGATCTTGAAATGAATAAAAACCAAGGAGGAATGCAAAAGAAGAGACTTGGTAGTAGTGAGTGACTTCAACCAGCACCAGTTTTAGGGTTATGCGGGCAGTTCTCCTGCACAGGGGGCACATAATGCTGCTCATCATCATCATCATCATAATTATCATCATCATACCACCTTTATTTATATGGGTACCTACTGAGAAAATCTATTCTGTTTGTCGGGTGGGGGGAATAATGGAGAATCAAAATAGGAGAATAAATAGAATGGATTATCCTGGGGAAGGGAAGGGTTGACTGGCACCATGAAGAGTAGCACTTGACGTTTTGTTGCATATCCCATTTTTTATTCTTGTTTTAAGACTTTTCTAAACCACTCTTGGCATCATTTGATGGGAAAGCAGGATATAAATGGATGACCTACATCAGTAGAATGGTGCCTTGTGCCTTCAGGCCATTTTCTTGGCTAAAAGAGATTGTACACCCACTTTCTCACAGGTCATTTGCAGCCTACATGCCATGACCACTCCTGCTTCAAGATTATGCCCTTAAGTCTGTTGACCACAGTGAAAATCAGCAGAAATAACTAGGTGCACAGTTTCAGAGTTACGCTCAGATCATAGCTCCCTTTGCTCTGTGGGATTTGGGGGCAGCCAGCTGGAACTGGATAGGAGAAATTGCTTGAGCGTCACACAGATAATTCCCATGTAACTGTATGTTCATACAGTACTGGATTCCATCCTTAATAACTTGTATTTAATTAATATGCTTTTCCTAATTTTTAATCAAGTTTTGTATATCTGTCATTGTGTTGCAAATTTTACTTGGAATTCAGTCTCCCTTTCAAAATAACTGGCAAGAAGTAATCATCTTTCAAAACTTGGAACCCTAAGGCTGGATGTAATTAATATATTAATACTTATAGAACAGTAAGGTTATTCAGTTCTATGAATTATGTTCCTAATCTCATGTAACTGGCAGCTTTTCCATAAGCTAGAAATAAAATAAATGAGAAAATGGGAAGAAAAAGAATAGAAACACTTTGCCTGTAATCTATTTTCTGAACCCAAAGAGTCCTTCAGCATCTGGTATCACTTCATTTTCATTTTAGAGGCCAGAGGCCTACTCTTTTCATATACTCCTACTGCCACTTGGACAGTCCTCAACATGAGGAAACCCTTCATGGATACAAAGATGTGTATTTGTATGTCTATGTTCTGAAGAATATAATTTTTTAGAGGTGCTGGACAGGCAATGGCTCAAGATGATCAGTTACTCTTATCAAGAAACTCCAGTGTACATGTTATGTAGCAATCTAACCTTCCACACTCTGAAATCATCAGGGATAATTTCATATTAGCAATTGCTGCTTTTGCAAAAGTCTGTTCTTTGTAAGGTCAGCATATTTCATAGTGCCCATGAAAGTGCAGGTGTAAATCTTATTATTATAGCACTCACCTTTCCACTCTCATGAAGCAGCATCAGGAATCAGACCCTGAGCTTTGATGGAAATGCCACTGTGAATAGGTCCAAATCCTAATAAAAACAAACCCAGCAACATATCAGGAAGTTATTTTGTATGTGTGACCTGCATATGAACAGTCATGGCAGAATTCACAAAATTGCTGCAATAAAATACAATGGCTGGTGTTTTCCAAGTTGATTAAACCTTAAATCATGTGGAATTAGCACTGTCGGCACAGCTGTTTCTGGATATGATGGTAGGAAAACAGTCTACAGCATAATAAATTCCTATTTTATAAGGCCATCGTTACTGAACTATAGCTAAGATTGAGCAGAGCTGGTTTTTTAAATCATATTTTTCTTCTCTACCAGAAGTTATGAAATGGCTTTAAATCCACATACCGGTACATAGTCAGCTGGCTTTGAAACATCTCCAATACTTATTCTAGGACTTCCCATGGAATGTAACTACTTTAGAAGGGCCTCATTTTTAGAGTTCATTGGAATGATTAAATCTTAGGAGTGGTATTTCTTTGGTAATATAATATAGAATAACCATTTTTAAAAGAGTTAAAACCAAGTGAAAGGGCATCTGATCCAGATTCAGACTACAGCATGTGAGGAGGGGAGGTTTAACTATTCACTCCTCTTACAGGTGGGTAGCCGTGTTGGTCTGCCATAGTCAAAACAAAATAGGAAATTCTTTCCAGTAGCACCTTAGAGACCAACTGAGTTGGTTTCTAACGTGCTACTGGAAAGAATTTCCTATTTTGTATTCACTCCTCTGTTCTGGAGGGGGAAAAATCACCCCTACATCAGAAATAAACTCCCATTGGTCCTGATGGAAAGGGACAAGACGCATGAATGGACAAGATGAGAAGCATTTGTCATTTCATATATTTCAGAAAACATCTTAAAATAATTCAAATACTGCTTCGTGGTGTTTCGTTTTGCGGGGAAGGGATTCCTCATGTTGAACACTTCTCATTAGAACACCCAAAGTAGTGGATATGGCCCAATATTTGAAATAGCAACTTTCATCCAAAAATACCACTTAATATAAGTAAGCATTATACTTGACAAAGATTTAAGTATATGGGAAAAGAGGGAAAGTTCAGTCATTAGACAAAAATGTATCATCATAATCACTTTAGGTGTTCCATTGTGGTCCATAAAATTATCCATCACAGATACTGTTGAGTAGAGAGGAGGCAGGAGACCTTCATTCTGGTTTCTGTCCTTGCAGATAGAAGCAAACCCAGGTTCATCACATACATAGAATAGATATAACTAATGCTAGATCTCTGCTAAGTGTATGTATGTATAGACACACAATGTGATTAAAAGCACATTGGCTCTGCCAACATACATTACATTTTTAGGTGCAAACTGAAGCATCTTTGTGGAGAGTAGACTTTAAGCTGGTGTGCTGGATTGAAGTACAGTTTCTTTCTACTCTGCAGCATATAATGCATTTTTTGTGCTCAGAGTTGTAGAGTGAGCACCTTTCTTTTTCTACCATTCTTTAGAAATAATCAAATAATAAAAATGCAAACAGAAATCAATCGTATCTTGATTCATCTGGAGCCATTAAGACTAGCCTGCAGCATCAGCATGAATATGTAATTGACTTAAAGGACAGTGAACCCTTAGCCATATGGCATTGTGGTTTTTGTTTTTTTGTTTTTTAAACGATGGTAATGGGCCAATTCTATATTTAATTCAAGGACAAACAGATGTGATAAACAACTAAGGGACAATGTCCAGATGCTGTCTCTCTCACTTGGAAAAAAAATATTGACATGCTTCTAATTTATTAGGGCCCATGCAGAACCATAGAAATGTAAAGCTGAAAAGAAACTGAAGGATCTATTGTCCATCCACTTGCCTGCATCATTGTTGGACCTAAAAGTTGTTAGTAATTTGGACCATACTATTCCTTTCCACACAGTGCTGGAGGGACCAAAATACACTATGCCAAAGTCAGTAATAGATTCTGCTGGGCTCGGCAAGCTGTGTTCTTTAAGGAGTTCAGTGGGTGGTGTTTCTCCATCTAAAGCTCAGTTCTGAACCTTGGCTAGAAAAACTGGTAGGGAATGCAGGTAACAGCTGCTTAGGAGTCATCACCTAACTTGGGCTTATCACAGGGAAGTAAAAGTAAAAACATTTAGACATGACCATGTATATGTTGCCTATGGACCATTATTTTATTTTTATTTTTTTTTAAAAGGAGGTAGAAAGTGTATTGGTCCCTTAACTAGGATTGAATGCCTTGTATCCATAAATATTTGTATTGTAGTATTAGCAGAGTGCAGTGTGGCCCTGCCATTGTAGTTGCTTCCCTAGTGGGGTGAGAAAGAGCACCACCCTCCAGGCCTTCGTATGGCTCTGTAGTGCAGCATTCCCACCCCCCACTAAACACAGAAATCTTACTTTGTTTATTTCAGCGGTATTTTCTGCTCTGCACAAGTGGACACCCTCCCTCTTGAGCCTTACATTCTGGATCAGCCACTCTATCGTTATATTCTTCATTTCCTCCACACTTTGTCCATTTTAACAGTGGGCTGGCACTGCTGCCAACTTGTTTTGGCCCAGCAGGTCACTCTGCAGCTTAGTGTGCCATGCTCCTCTTTTCGTTTAGCTGACTGCTAAGACTGTAAGTCTATAGAGGTGCTGTCTTGCCTCCCAAGACAAGGCCACAGTTTGGAGAGGAAGAAAAAGAAATGGTTCTATATAGGCTGAAGAAGAAACATCCTGTCTTTTGTGCAACCTGGCCTCACCAGTGCACAGACAAGCAAGGTTCTGGAAAGGAAAAGGCTTACTATCTTTCCATTGACATTCTAAGCATGGTGGCCATGCCTTTGTGGGTGCAAAGACACCACTGTCCTTTGGTCTTAATGGATTTTGCAGTACATCAGGATTAACTTAGGTTCAGTAAGTTCAGTAGACATAGGCTCTGGGTAAACATTAGTTGAATACAGCTCTTTCCCCCCTGAACATATGAAGCAATGTCTCTGGCTTCCATTATCTCCTGTCTGTTGTGATGCAAAGCCAGAGGTTTTGTATTTTAAAAGCTTTTAAAAAGTAAAAGATACGTATATGTATGTACAGGGTGGCTTACAATTAGGCATACAATAAACATACAGCAGGAATAAAATGTAATATTTAAAAGTCTGGGGAAATAAAAAGATCTGCACATGGCAGTGAAATGACCTCAAAGTAGATGTCAGACAAACCACCCTGGAGAGAGCATTCCACAAACACATCGATATAGAATGTTAGAGTTTCCAAAGCACTTCACAATATGTTACTGCATGCTTAATCTTTGCAACAATCTTGAAAGGTTGAGGAGTAACATTGTGCATCCCATATTGCTGGGGGACATGGCTGAGGCTGAGAGTGGATTGATTGTCTTAGGCTGTATCCTATGCACATGAAGGCTGCAATCCTCCCCCTTGCCCCGGGCTGCTCAAAGATCTTAGGACTAGGCGGTCATCCCCATCCACTGTTCTGGAGGTCCATTTTTAACCTGAAACTGTTCTTAACCTGAAGCACAACTTTAGCTAATGGGACCTCCCGCTGCTGCTGCGCTGCTATAGCACGATTTCTGTCCTTATCCTGACGCAAAGTTCTTAACCTGAAGCGTTATTTCTGGGTTAGTGGAGTTCTTAACCTGAAGCGTATGTAACCTGAGGTACCAGTGTATGGGCAACTTGGGAACATCAGTTAGACCTACCCAGAACCGATTAGACCTCTGGTGCCCCCTTCCCTTGCCTTCCCTTCCCTTCCCTGCCATGCCTTTAACCCTTGCCATGGGATGGGAGAGGTAGAGGAGCTGGGGAGTGTGCAAGCATGTTTATGTTCACACAGTCCATATCCCTCCATTGGCTCACTCCCCCCCCCCGCCACCTCAAACCATGCAACAGAGAGGCAGTGGGGGGAGGGGGGAGGGAACAGCTGGTGAGCAGCATGCACAGTCTATTTGCCTCTGCCCGGCTCTCGTTTGGGTACTCCCCAGTCTCTCCCACTCACTGCCACCCTGTTGAAGAGCTTGGGGGTGGGGAGTGAGCTAACAGGGGCTCTGTTAGCTCACTTCCCACCCCTGAGCCCTTAATCAGGGACATGCAAGTCCATAAGAGATCCATGAATTTAAATCAGTGTCCACGCTAATCTTCCTTCTAAAGTTCATACTGAAACAGGCCAGGCTCTCCTTCATCCCCCCTCCTCCTTATTTTTATCTTCACAATAATTCCATGTCTTGTGTCTTCCATCAGAAGTCTGCACACTAATTTTGTTAGTTTCATCTCTTTTCCATACCTTGGGATGGTATTTTTATCCAGGAACCGAGGCCAAAACCACCAGATTTATCACAGTCCTAATGACAGCTAGCTGCATGCTGAGTGAATTCCTCAATTCCCCAAAACTACTTTTTTTGCCAGAACATGTGGAGATTCAGCATTCAGCATTTTATTGGTACTGTTATCTCCAAATGAAGAATGACTCCTTTGGAAAAAATGATTTGGTATCAACTATGGGAATATTTTTAGCAGCTTGTTTGGTGAGGCTTCATAAAATATAATTAGTTGTGGAGAGAAATGTTAGCACAGTGCTAAGGTCAGTTTTGGGCAGGGTTCACTCAAAACAGTTCACATCATTGGGATCAAAATAATGTGTCTACAGTTCACATTATTAGGATCAAAAGGTACATTTCTGTAAGAATGTCTGATATTTCATTGTTCCTTGAGTAAATATTTGTGTTTCAGAAAGTTATGGAACTGGCAGTACAACATGCCAAAGCCCATCTCTTGTTTGTAGGAAAAAGTCTGTACATACAACAGAGCTGGAATCATTTCCTTATTTTGTTACTAATAAGCCTTTGAGTTTGTTGCCTTGCCTTGGTAATGGACTAGATGAGAGCCAACAAACTGAAGCTCAGTCCAGATAAGACTGAGGCATTATTAGTGGGTGGTTCCCTAGACCAGATGAGTGGGAGATCGCCTGCTCTCAATGGGGTTACACTCCCTCTAAAGGAGAAGGTACATAGCTTGGGGGTCCCCCTGAATCCATTGCTGTTGTTTGAGGCTCAGGTGACCTCAGTGGCACGGAGTGCCTTCCATCAGTTTTGGCTGCTGCCCCAGCTGCACTCCTCTCTGGACAGGGATAGCCTAACCTCTGTTGTCTATATTCTGGTAACCTGTATGTTAGATTACTGCAACACAATATATGTAGGGCTGCCCCTGAAGATGGTTCAGAATCTTATCTGGTGCAGATTTTGGTGGGTAATGTTGTTAATGTACCATATATACTTGAGTATAAGCCTAGTTTTTCTGCACATTTTTTGTGCTGAAAAAGCTGCCCTCGGCTTATACTTGAGTGAGGCGGGCGGTGGGGGTGGCGAGAAAGAAGCCCTTTCTCTACGCTCGTGCCGCCACCCGCTCTCCCCAGTCAACCATTCCTTAAGAAGTGTACAAGAACGGCGGTTCTTTACTCTCCCAAGGCAGCTTGTTCCATTCCTGAACTGCTCGCATAAATGCAAACTTGGCAAAGGAAGAAGAGGAAGGAGCAGCCCAAAGGGTTGCTTTCGGGCTGCTCGTTCCTCCTCCTCCTCCATAGCGACAAAGGTGAACCGGCTTATACTCGAGTCAATAAGCTTTCCCAGGTTTTTGTAGGAAAATTAGGTGCCTCGGTTTATATTCGGGTCGGCTTATACTCGGGTATATACGGTAATCTTGTTATATTTGTAGTACTGAAATGTGGTTTTTTGTATATTGTTATATGTTCTATTATATGTTGTTTTATAATGTTATGAAGTTGTTCTTGTGATGGTTGATTTTGATATATATTCCTGTTTTCTTTGTTGTAAGCCACTTTGAGCATGATTCTCTTTGTGGAGCAAATAGAATTATGAAGGAAGGAAAGAATATGGAGAAACCTTGGTGTGATCCAGACAAAATAAGACAGCCGTCTGCTACATAGAGCAGGAAGGAAACATTCCTAATTTTTCAAAATTCCTGAAGTAGAATGAAAATTTGTGGTAAAATTGAGGAAGTAGAAAAGAAATGGTATTGACTGCCGATGATACTTGAATTGAATGGGGGGGGTGGCATTTGGGTGCATGACCTCCAGTCCACTTTGAAATCCATATCCATAGCACATAGGCAAAAGAGCTGGAATTATCTGACTATGAAGCCTAATTTAATATTAGGCTGCAGATCTGTATCAATTTGCCCAGGAATAAGGTACATACAGCTCATTAGTACTTACTCAGAAGTGAGTAGACATGATAGTGCTGTTAGAAACCGTGTCTCCTATATTCTCCCTGTTGACTTCTGAGGGGATTGGGATTATGAGAGCTTCATGCACTGATTCAGATTTCAGGTACCTGCCTCACCTAGTAGTAGGTGCTCATTGCAGGTTTTCTGTAAAAAAACAAACAAACTGGAGTGGTCATCAGTTAGGGCTTCTTTAGCTGTGATTCCTGCATTGCAGGTTATTGGACTAGATGACCAACTCTTGAGGTCCTTCCCAACTCTACAATTCTGTGAGTCTATGTATGAGCATGTTTGCAAATGTAAATTCATTAGCCTATACAGACTAAATAATTGCCCTGCAGTCATTGTATAACTTGATTAAATAACTGTCTGCCTTTGACAAAATATACCAATCTAAAAAATAGTCTGGATCCACATTTTGCTGTTCATCCTCTAGAAAAGATTGCATGGATTTGTGTTGCATGCCTAGCAGCTATGTAATAGAGGAACTGTGTTGGGCCCTTGGGAAATATGATGGTTAGCCTCTGTGGTTGGGCAGAAGTGTTTGTTACATTCTTGATGTGCACAGTTGACCAGAGGTGCAACCTTTAGTCTGACCTAATGGCTCAACATCATATTTAAAGAGATCATTAATCTACCTGATCTATGGACAGCTTCTGTCAGCACTTGTTATAAGGGAAAATATTGAGTACAGTCCACCAGGAGTATCACCTGCAGAAGCATAATTGAAATTAATAGAGCTTCACAAGAGCACAACTGTAAAACATGTTAGAGGAGTAAAGAAAAATCGTTTGCTCTAGGGCAGCCAACAGAGTCTCTGATGGGGAGAATGGGGGAACAAACTTGCTCCTTTCTATCACATAAAGCAGAAAAGAAGAGTGAGTAAACACTCTGTAAATAAACCTACAACCCAACTCTGCCAAATGGAGTGGATAAATACATAAGGACTGAGCAGCTTTGTGAATATTAGGGACATCTTATATATTGCAAAATGTCTACAATGAGACTGTTTCTATGTAGAAATGTACATAAACAGCATGTGCAGGTAGGTAACTTGTAATGGGTGACAGTCACATGTGCTGGGAAGCTATAGAAGGGATATGCAGCAATTTACCAAATGCCAACTGATCACAGACAGGGGATTCTGCATGAGCAATAAGCAACAACAATGTTTTCCATTGGCTAGGACTTTCCCTGTTTTCCCAGCTGAGAGTCCACTTGGCACAGCTAGCACTCACCCCTTTGGAAATAATCATTTAGAAACACATTTACTGTGTACTTGTGTTTCCATTTATCTGTATTGATTTCAGGCCCTTTCTGTTAATGCCACATTGTTTTCCAGGCTAATTCCCCACCATGGCAGCCCAACTTCATTTGACATTTAGCTATGCTTTGAGAAACCTTTGAGTTTTCTTCACTGCACCAGGTTGCAACTGCTTCTGGGTGCAGTTCCTTCATGGTCTATGGGGGAGAATTAAAGTGACTTTAGCAACAGTAGAGAGAACAGTGTAAGGACAGCAATGGAATAAAACAGATACTGAACATCCCCTTTACCTTATCGCGCTGTTACCCTGTCAAACTCTCAATCCATTAGTCTTGAACTAATTTTGTGACAGTTAACCAGCTGAAAGTGTTGACTATTTCAACATTAAACAAACTTCACCCATTCTTATTAAATTCTTACATTTTTCATAATCTATAAGGAAAGCAGGTTAAACTTTTCATCACAGCCCACATAACACAATCCATCATTTCTTGCAGCCCTAAGTGCTAGATACTCCCTTTGTTAAAATAAAAGCTGATATTCTCCAGATGCTGATTTCTGCATACAAAATCAAGACTGATTATAGCATATATGCAGACTTGTCAATTTGCTTGACAGAAGGGGATAAAAGCAGGACCAGAGTGAGGGTGTGATGGGCCACATCAAATGTTTGCTGGGAGCTCTTCCATTTTTGTCCCGTTGGATGCTAAGTGCCAAACCAAGACCAGGAGAAGTGTTTGTCCCAAAGCAATCATTAAGTCAATCGTGCCTTGTTATTATTCATAGGCATTTAAATGTTGTCCAGAATTTTTAATCTCTGATCTGTTTCCAGCACAGTCAAATTGCAAAGTAATTATAACGCTAAACTCATCAATCAAAAAAGACATACTTTGCTCTCATTGTCAGCAAAGCAATGTTTTGCTGAACCTTTAGTAAATAACAAATTTAAATAGCCTAAGAAAAGTTATCCTAGTAGAGACAGTTCAGTCATAATCTATTATGTGCTGTTATCCAAAAAGCCTCCAAGGTTACCAAATAATTATGGTTGTTTTTAAATGATGTGTTTATTATAAGTGTATATAAATGTGGCTAGCTCATAAAGCTGTTATCAGAGTATGAGGAATATTTTGGGGGGAGCATAGTTCAGAACAAAATAAGGTTGCTATTACATGCAACATAAAAGGTAAAGGGACTCCTGGACATTAGGTCCAGTCGCGGACGACTCTGGGGTTGTGGTGCTCATCTCACTCTATAGGCTGAGGGAGCTGGCGTTTGTCCGCAGACAGCTTCCGGGTCATGTGGCCAGCATGACTAAGCCCCTTCTGGCGAACCAGAGCAGCACACGGAAATGCCGCTTACCTTCCTGCCAGAGCGGTACCTATTTATCTACTTGCACTTCGTGCTTTTGAACTGCTAGGTTGGCAGGAGCAGGGACTGAGCAACGGGAGCTCACCCCGTCGTGGGGATTCGAACTGCCGACCTTCTGATCAGCAAGCCCTAGGCTCTGTGGTTTAACCCACAGCAACACCCGCGTCCCTTACATGCAACATACTAGTTAACAAAATGTCAAACCATTGGAAAGCAGACATAAGCAGGGTGTTGTTGTTGTTTTTTTAAGAACTCTGTTTATTCTTTTGGAAAATGTTCTCAAGTCAATTGTTTTCTAAACATTTCAAAGTTCTAAATGCAGATTGAGCTTTAATTTAACTGACTCTTGTTCTTAATTGAGCGGGCACTGTAAATAGCAAAGCATATGAGTCAGAATTTGGGGTTTTCGAACATTTTTCTGTCAAACATCTGTTTCTGTTTGTGTAATACCATAATATTAAGAATATCAGAGAAAGAGACATATATATATATATATATATATATATATATATATATATATATATCGCAGCCCAACCATCAAAGCTGCTATTATCTTCAGGTACAATACTTTCCTTTTCCTCCTTACTGCTTTTTTTAAACTACTCATCCAGCAAGATTGGACTATCCTCTTTTATAAGTTGGTGCCACCAGCCCCCTACAAACAGTTTTTCATTCAAACTAGGGGGATCTGCTTGAAGAGACAACATAGGAGGGTGCACTATAATGACAGGTCTGTGGCCCACATCCTCTTGAAATGAAGTCTTTCCAATTTCTCAAGTTCCCACTGCTCTGCAGACTATTGATGTTACACAAGTGTCTGGGCATGTGGTGTTTCACCAGTCTGGAGCACTTAACCAATCATGTTTTTCCTGGTAAATCACAGAGACACAAAAGCATCAAACAAGCAACTTGGCAAAAGAAAATCAAAAGTTAAATATAATTCTAACTTATGTACTCTGCTTCAGCATTTTTGGTAATTTGCTGAGTCAGCCCTGAAGACTTTTAGAAGAGTTTTCTGAGCTGGATCTCACTGTCCAGGCTGAACAATGGGGGTGGAGACATTCCTTCAGGTATACAGGGACAAAGCTGTTTATGGCTTTAAAGGTCAGCACCAACACTTTGAATTG
Source organism: Lacerta agilis (assembly GCF_009819535.1). Lineage (NCBI taxonomy): Eukaryota > Metazoa > Chordata > Lepidosauria > Squamata > Lacertidae > Lacerta > Lacerta agilis. The sequence continues at coordinate 83,662,334 of NC_046314.1, read as the reverse complement.
TGCTCGGAAATATGCTAGGAGCCAATGTAGGTCTTTCAGGACTGGTGTTACATGGTCTCGGCAGCCACTCCCAACCACCAGTCTAGCTGCTACATTCTTGATTAGTTGTAGTTTCCAAGTCACCTTCAAAGCGCAATGCAGTAGTCTAGGTCTTCTCTCTTCTCTTTGGTGGTCACTCATAGCCGAGTAAGATTGTCTTCCATAAACAGAGTTTTAACAATGAGTCCGTAAGTGACTATGGAGGCCAATTCTGGACCCACACATCCTTCCACAGTGGGGACATTGGTTCCCGGGCAGGAGTTGATCACGGTGTGGATTTGCCAAGCATGCCTTCCTCTTAGCATGTTTCTCCCTTGCGTTCTGAGTTCAAATGTCTTCAAAGTTCATGACACCTTTGGTAAAAGCTGTTCTCCAACTGGAGCGCTCAGAAGCCTGTGTTTCCCAGTTGTTGGTGTTTATGCTACATTTTTAAAATATTTGCCATGAGACAGTCTTTAAACCTCTTTTGTTGACCACCAGCATTATGCTTTCCATTTTTAAGTTTGGAATAGAGCAGTTGCTTTGGAAGACGATAATCAGGCATCCACACAACATGACCAATCAAACGAAGTTGATGTTGAAGAATCATTGCTTCAGCACTGGTGATCTTTGCTTCTTCTAGTACAGTGGTACCTTGGGTTACAGACGCTTCGGGTTACATACGCTTCAGGTTACAAACTCCACTAACCCAGAAATAACGCTTCAGGTTAAGAACTTTGCTTCAGGATAAGAACAGAAATTGTGCTCTGGTGGTGCAGTGGCAGCGGGAGGCCCCATTAGCTAAAGTGGTGCTTCAGGTTAAGAACAGTTTCAGGTTAAGAACGGACCTCCAGAACGAATTAAGTTCTTAACCTGAGGTACCACTGTACACTGATAATAGTTCGCCTGTCTTCCCAAGTAACTAAGTGGGAGGTAACCAGAACATGTACCACCCTGGCGAGACAGTGTGCAGACAGCGTACCAGATGGAGCTGGTAGACAGCTGCCCTTGGCACATGCACCTTCATGGACCACTGTGAGTCCAGAATGACTCTCATGCTTCAGAACTACCTCTTCTTCATCATCATCATCATCATCACAACTGTTGCCTTCTCCCTAATGGAATTATTTCTCACTTATATCTTACCAATACATTTATTTCCCACTGATACAGTACAGTTTCAATAATCCTCTCACATCCTGCTGTGAAAATTTTATGGCTATCCCCTGTTCCCATGTCTTTCAGACCACTCCTCATTTGGGCCTCCTCTCTTCCCCACCCCTTCTCATGTATAGATTCTCATGAAATTATTCCCCTGTGTACATTGTTATAAAATATCTCCATTCTCACATAACACATAGAATAAAAATAAATTCTAGCCAACTTTTTCTTTTCAGGAGGGCAGCCGTAGTTAAAACCTATCCTGGAATCTTTTGTGCTCTCACATTTATCATGGATTTCCCCCAGGAAAATTGAAACTAGTGTGGGTCTTCCAGCACTAACAACAAATGATTTAAAATAGAATTCTTAAGATGTGGTTTTGACCCCTATCAAGCTTTGACTATTTCCTCCAGCAACAATTGGATGTAAAGTGCTAGAGTGAAAGCACCCCAAAACATACCTGAGTTCTAAGAAAGAAAGAAAGAAAGAAAGAAAGAAAGAAAGAAAGAAAGAAAGAAAGAAAGAAAGAAATATATTTCTAATGTTTTTAAGACTTGCAGACTGACTCAATATTTAGATTTGCTCCCCTCTAAATGAGTTCCATTTTTCTTGCAGTATTACCAGGGTTTGACTGTATATCTTTGACAACTCGGTGATCTTGCCCCTTTATAACAGACCTCAGTTTCATGCTACATGTTTTTTTCAGGGAGAAAGCATGAGGAAAGTGGGCTAAACTTGTTCAGTGGCCATTAGGGAATAAGATTATTATTATTAATAATTACTGAATTTATATACCACCCTATACCTGGATGGTAACTGTTCCCGCCAAGACTGAATATTAACCTGCAGTTCTAGGAGGTCTTTATACCCAGGAGTTTGGATCAGTTGAAAGAGAGGTGAGAAACATACATTGATGCATTGCAGGCTGCCTGGGACCTCATGGCAGCTGGGCAATATGAAGAGTACCAATTCATACAAACAACATCTCTCTGTGAGGCCAGTCCAAGAGCCATGTCTGTAACCCAGCCCTGACTTTAATGTGAAGACTCCAAGAAATGAACTCCTGATCAAGGTGGCACAGCTTGTGACAGGATATTGGCTAAGATGAAGGCTTCATCTACTCTTTCTGCTTGAGAAGGAGTTGGTACATTCTTATATTGAGCACTGAAACTTTTAGAAAATATACTGCATCTGGCATTTACAGTTGCCCTTGGAACATTCAAGTATTTCAGCGTAACTTGCTTAAATGCTGGTTATGAGACTGAGTGAATGACTAATAGCAGTTTTCCATTGCTAGTTTTATGAATGAGTTCCTGTTAGTCCATTTGTCTTCCACACTGCTTGGTTTTACAAAGTTGCAGGATGCTGCAGTTCCATGAAAGTGGCTGTGTCACCATCCTGGGACTGAATTTTCAGAGCCAATGACCAAGCCAGTGCTTTAAGATACACAATAAATAAATTCTAAATAGTATTGCCATTGACAAGATAAAGAAAGGCTGTTTGGGAGATCGCTAACGACAGTGGAATAGATGCCTGCACTGGCTCTGCATTAGAGTAAAAAGCATGAAAATTGTTTGTCAAGTTATTTTATTTACTGTATTGACCAAATGTACTTTGTCATTTACACAGATCATTTGAAAGAGGAGATAAACCAGCGGCACATGCAGAAAGCAGCTCAAGGTGAGTTTTGTTGTAGCCATTCTTAGCTCTTTCCATACAAGGTGTTCCCTCCACACAATTGTGCAGTTACTTGTTGCCTGCAATCCTCCTATTCTTGGCTATGGGCTTCTTTCCCCCTGTGCATTTCATGCTATACTGGAGGCTTTTTCCTCATGTTGTTCAATGGTCATGCAGCAATGTTTTCATGGCCTCTTCTCTCCTCACAAACAAATTTATCACCATGGTTAGTGGCAGCAGCTGAAGAATTAGGCCTTTTGACCTCACTGGGGCTACACTTCTCCACAAGCTGAGGATCTCACCCCCTGGCTTCAGTGGAGCCATATTGATTTATGCTTGGGTTTGTTTTGCTTAGACTTTGTCCTGGGTTGAACTGTTAACACCGCAGCCTTTGAGAGCAGATATAAAAACATGTGCACTCTGTATGTTTCCAAACATCCCCAGAAACATGTGGAGCCTTCGCAAATGTTTAATCACTCTTCACTCTTCACAGAAACTGATGTGGGGAATGCTTCAACAAATAATGGGTTACTTGATTTAAATGAAGATGACAGCACAGAGCTGCTAGGTGGCAGCTGAAATTTTGAGCACTGCAATTTCTAATAATTGTCCTTCATACATAAGGCAGGCCTTAAATGTCCATATATCACATTTATAACATATGCAAGATTGTTTTGATAACCACAGTGAAAATCTTCTACAGTATATGTTTTCTTTATTCATTCATTGTAATATCGTAGCCTGATGTCTGCTGTGTAGATTGGCAATCATTACATGCCTCTCTTGTATATGTGTGTGTTCAGTCTGACAGAAACAGCTGTGGGTTCTCCTAGGGGCTTCCCTGATCACCATAAAGGCATCAAGACATCCATGAATGAAAACTGCTTGGTAGTAAACCTACTTAAGACTATGTAGAAAAATCCAAATACAAAATGAAACCTAATTTCCATTTGAAATCTTGGTGTTAACATTTTCCAGCTGCCTCTCTTACTTAAAACTTTCCTCTCTATGGAGATACTTTACTTCCATTTTGAATAATGATGATCTCTTTTCCCTGATGGACATGCTTTGGATGTGGATTTTTCATTTCAGGAAACCTTCATACTCAGCCTTAAAAAAAGGTTTTAAGACAGATTTCCTTAATTGTCTTTCCTTGCCCTTCCAAGGCAATCTGTGCTGCTGTAGAACATCTCTTACCATCAGAAATTTACTTTATTGTAACTTGAATCCATTGGTTTGTGTATGGAGCAGGTGCAAACAAGCTTGCTCCATCTTCCAAGTGACAGCCCTTGAGATATTTGGAGATGTATATTTGAACAATTTAATTTCTGAGTTATTTATAGCATTTTTCACCTATGTCTAGGTCCACACCTAGACACACTACTCCATATGTGGTTTGACCAAGGCAGAATAGAGTGGTACTATTAATTCCCTTGACTGGGACACTATACTTCTGTTGCTGCAGCTTCAAATAGCATTAGTGGGTTTTTTCTGCTGCAACACACTGTTGACTCATGTTAAGCTTGGGGTCTACGAAGACCTGGAGATCATTTTCACGTTCTACTGGCAAGCCGGGTGCCCCACATCTTATATTTGTGCAGCTGGTTATTCCTGTCTAAGTGCAGAACCTGACATTTGTCCCTATTGAAATTCATGTTGTTACTTCAGGCCCAGTTCTGCAATATGTTACAGTCCTCTTGAATCCTGATTCTGTCTTTTGTGGCATTAGCTACCCCTTCCAGGTTGGTGTCATCTGCAAATTTGCGGAACGTTCTTTCAATTCTTTTGTCTAAGTTGTTTATAAAGATGTTGAAGAACAACAGGCCCAAGATAGAACCCTGCAGTACCACATTTGTCCCATTTTCACCAGGATGACAAGGAACCATTAGTGACCACTCTTCGGGTTTGGTCAGTCAACCAGTTACTTATCAACCCAACAATTATCTCATCCAGGCCACATTTTACCAGCTTCTCCACAGGAATATCATGGGGGGACTTTGTCAAAATCCTTATTGAAATCAAGATACACTATGTCCACAGCATTACCCTGATCCATCAAGCTTATAACTCATATCTAAAGAAGAAATGTAATTGGTCTGGCATGACTTATTTGCTGGGTCTTACCGGTAGTAATCACAGCATTCTTTTCTAAGTGCCTACAGACTGGCCATTTAATTATCTGTTCTAGGACCTTTCCTGGAATTGAAGTCAAGCTAATGGGTCAATAGTTACCTGGGTCTTCTTTTTCTCCCTTTTTGAAGCTGGAGACTGCATTTGCCCACCTCCATTCTGCAGGGACCTCATCTTATAGACAGGCTTTGAGATTACACCCACAAGATCCTTTAGTACCTGCATGCTCCTTTAGTACTAATGATTTGCTGGGTGTACTGAATTTCTACAAGAAACGATGGGACTTCAGACTCTTGCTGTTTGTCATTGGCAACATGTGGTACTCCGATCTCCTCCTTCTGGAATTTGAGGTGACAACCCAGCTGTGCCTCCTTGTGTGTTCCAGATTGATGTCACATTTTGTTGGATACACATTTTTTGTTTTGTGGTGCATCTCTGTTGAATGTGTTCTGTATTTGCACAAATTACGGGTTATACTTCCACCCTTTGGTAATTTGCAGGAATCAGTTGTGATTTGAGAGAATAAAACACTCTGCATTGTCTTAAGTTACATCAAAGCAAAGGATGAGGTGCCCAATACTGAATTACTGCATTTCAAAGCTGTATTAACTTGAGGGTATTATTTGGCACATTATCTCCATGTATATTTTATTAGTGAAATTGCACCTTTCTTTATGAAAGTGTCACAGTCTCTTTCAGTTCTGCTAATGTGGTCAAAGATTTCAGATTTTTGTTGGATAAATGAAGAGATCTGAAGAACAGGATGTAATAGGTTTCCAGGAACAAAACCTGTTCTAGTTGTGGTTTGAATGAAAATTGAACAAGAGCTGATTTTCTTAGTATTTCACATATTTAATTTTGTTTCAGTGCTATGGTGTATTTGGCTTTTTTTGAATATTTGTGTTTCAAATTTGAAACAACCCACATCTGTATATCTAGTATAATGCTTTTGATTCACTTGCTAGAGTGACATCTAGTGGCATTTTAGGCCATTTTATCTGCCCATGGTTACAGAGAAAATCATTTCCCCAATGTTTCCATGAGTTCAGAACAACAGCATTGGCATCACTTAGCCTGAGGGTTATTTTTGGAATTCAGAGACTAAAAAGCGGTTGATCAGATGATGTTTGTTAAGAGCATATATTTTCCATTAGTCCTGGAACAGGATTTTGGTACCAACTCTGGATGAGTACCTCAAAAACATTCCATGAATATTTGCCTAGGGGACCATTTAAATTTCTTTTGACTGATTTAAATCTTTTGGGGTTCACATTTCTTTAATTCCACGGCAAATGAGTTCATTGGCAGGGATTCTGCAAAAACAGCAACATAAGGGAAAATAAATAGGCATAGAAAGTAAATTTTGTTCATTAAAACTATTGCTAGTGTATCAACCCTGAGTCTAAAATACTTCTTCATGATCATGCCATAGGTTGATGTGTCCAAGTGAAGCGGCATGGAAATAACTGAGAATTTGTCATAGAAAGCATGATATCAAATAATTTTGGTTTACATGAATAAATTTGAGAACATTTAACATGGTTAAATGAGGTTAATAAACTCTGTTTTCTCACTTTATGTGTTTTGATTGCTTTAATTAACAACTATTAGAACGAATTTTATACTAACAAATGTAGTTATGACATTTTACATTGTGTTAAGGAGTATGGTATTTTTAAGCTTTGGAGACACTGAGAATCTTAGCTATACTCACTGGTGGTACTACAGTATCTTTCAATGAATGTGTACAGCTATAATTTCAAAGAGTATACATTTTGAAGGTTAAAGAAACCATGTATATTTTAATAGACCAATCAGTTTCATATATATACAATGGACTAGTTCTAAAATAAATATGAATGAAACAGAATGGAGTGGAATATTTGCTATGACTATATTTGAGATGCTCAGAGATTATGTTGAGAACCTGTCTAGGCATCCAGTCATGGGGTGATCTTTGAACCTGAGACATGATCATACAGTAGAATCATAGAATTGTAGAGTTGGAGGGGATCCTGAGGATTGTCTAGCCCAACCCCCTGCAGTGCAGGAATATGCAGCTATATGATACAGGGATCAAACCTGCAACCTTGGCATTATCAGAACCACACACTAACCAAGTAAGCTGTCCATTTAACTGGACAAAACATTTTTGCATGCTTCACTTGTATGCAAATTTAGAATGAACCTGATTGTATGCATGTGGATTTATAACAAGTGTACAACTCAAATAAATTTGAGGGACACATTTACAATTTTACTATTCCAAGAGGACCGTCTTCTTCTTCTTCTTCTTCTTCTTCTGTGATCACTTGTAGCTGAGTAAGATTGTCCTCCATAAACACGGTTTTAACAATGAGTCTGTAAGTGACTGTGAAGGCCAGTTCTGGATCCACACATCCTTCCACAGTGGGGACATTGGTCCAAGAGGACTGTACCGGGTAATACTTTGTTAGCCTTGGCGAAAGCATTTAGCTCAGTGGTCTCTCTTTAACCCTTTTGTCTTCACACATCATATTGTATGTAGCCACCCAGAGTGGCTGGGGAAACCCGGCCAGATGGGCAGGGTAATAATAATAATAATAATAATAATAATAATAATAATAATAATAATAATAATAATGCTTTCTAAACCCTTTTCCTGTTAAACTTTCCTCCTTTTTTCTCTTTACTACACACAGTGGTCTACTCCCCTGTGCTCTTCTCCTCACTTCTATAAGTCAGTATTCTTATTGATACCCCCTCTTTTTCTGTTTCCTTAGCCATAGGTATCTCCCTTGACCTGTTTCCGTTATCACCTTTTACTCTATGCACCCATACCTCCCCTTTTCCAGCTTCAATTTCTGATTGACCCCTCTGCATTCCCATGTCTTCACTTTACCTCCCACTCCACACATCACACTTATCCCCCAAATGATTCCTCCCTCCTTTTCTTTCCTCACCCACAGGTCTCTCTGCATTCCATGTTAAGTACTTTCCTCTCTACACCCAATCGGGCACACTCTCTGTCTCTCTCTCTCTCTTCATTGTCTTTGATCTGGACCCCTTTCTTTAATAGCTCTTCTCTTTCTCTCTGCGCCTTGTAAGACAACTTCTCTATGCACTGTGTATTTGTCTGTCTGTCTGTCTGTCTGTCTGTCTGTCTCTCTCTCCCTCTGCACTGCCCTCTCTCAGACCTGGTTTTTGTGAACAGCATATAAAGCAGGAAACCCTTGTCTGAATGGTAAGGTTTCATTGAACAGGAAATGTCACAGATGTAGAAATCCGCATGTCAAGGAGAAGGGTAGGCTACGGCCCTTTCCTCTGACATATAGTTTTCTATATTCAGGGATTAAAAAAAAACCATGGAAAATCATTCAGCCTTGCAAGCCTTCACCTGCAGTCTGAATAAGTACTGCCCAGTCACTAGTTTGTCATGTTTTCTGCTGTTTGTGAGAGCTAGGTCTGTTACCAGCTCTCTTTCTGCTTCAACATCCATAGATCACTGTTGACCCCCTGTTATTACTCTTTCCCCCTCTTCCCTCCCACAGGTCTCTCTTTGCATCTATGTTACCTCTTTTTCTATTTCCCCACTACATCTCTCTGTGACCCCTTTTCCTTTTTCTAATGTCTTTATGATCTGTTTCTGCATCTCATCCCCGTTAACATGAAAAGCAATTTGAATGATGCGGGTAACCTGGAGAAACTGGTGCTGCTTCCTCCATAAGACGGAAGGACCAGTTCCGACATTCATACCCCATTTTTGATGGGCTTGGGCATGCCTTAGAGGTTTACGTAATTATGTGGGGAAAGGCCACACACAATAGGTATTTGGAATTCTCTCATGGGATCGCAAGAGACTGGAATGAGGCCACAGTCAACCTGAAGAATTTATGTTGTGCAGGTCAGTTTTATAATATCTTTGAAGTTAAAATTCAGTGAAGCTAAACTTCACTTTATCGGCATAGTATTCTCTAAGTAAATATCCTTTACACTTGGTGACTGGCCAAGTACTAAGAATGTTGCTGCTGTAGCACTTGAGAAACAGTTATGATAAAATCTAATAACTATGTTGTGGTTTTTTTATTCAGGCGTAAATGAAAACCAGAATAGAAAAGCAACAGCTCAGGAATCTTATAACTCTGCACTCCGAGGTCTTAGGTCTATCCATAACAGCCCTAATCTAGAGAAAGTGAGGTACTTCCCAAACTGTGCTTTCCCAAATGTAGCTATAAAAGTGTCTCCACATAAACAGAGATGGTTTGGGGGGGAAGCATGGTTTTGTTGCAACCATGGTGTTACTTTTGAAAGAAGGGGAGTTTAAATAATATTTTTAATAAGAAATTAATCATTCTGAAGAAAAGATGGAAAGCTATCAGAAGGACTCGAGGGAAGCGTAACTTTGATAACCATTATATGGCAATTTAAAAGCCTGAGCACCAAGAAAATGGATGGCTAACAGAAAAACTGATGTCTTATGAAAGAGAGAGAGGGGGGAGAGAGAGAAACAATAGAACAAAAACAATTCAGTTACTAAAAAAATGAGAAATTATGAGAATAAAATGAGACAATAAATATGAAAAGTAAGTCTGTATTTCTATATTTACCCAGAGGCTTACCCAGAATTAAGTCTAATCCCATGTTTTATTTCTGAGTACACATGCTTAGAAAAGCACTGCATAGAAGAGTAAGAAATAATAACATTCATTATATTATTGTTACTTAATATTTCAGGTTTTTATAATAAAGCATTAACGAAATCCAACTCTCTTTGATTTGGGATTTTTAGTTTTTTTTCAAGAATGCCCATTTAATTTATTATTCCCCTTTCAAAGGATATTATCCAGAAATGTTACGCTAAAAATTCATGGATGAAATATATCGAGTTTTAGTAAGATTTTTTAAAAAATAGGATGACAGCACTGCAATTGAATAAACTTGCAGGCAGGTTTATCAAGATTTTCTCCTTAAGCCTGCAGGTGGGGTAGAAATAGTGACATCTTGCTATTCATTTAGATTTGGAGACATTTGAGTTCCTTTTAAACTAGTTTTTGTTGTTGTTGTTTTACTTCATTCTTCTTCAAACAGCTTAGGATACATTAATTACAGAAATTATCTTTCTTCTCTTGGACTTGGGACCATGCATGCTGTTAATGCTGTGCTTGTATATTAAGTCCATAAACTGTAAGGTTCTCGGTTGTTGCTCATGAGTAACCAAGCTGACTCCATTGTTCCTTTTTTAAGTTCTTTATTCTGCAGTTATTTACAGTGCAGAGCATAAGGTTCACGTCTGTCTCCTCCTCAGTCAGAGTCCGGGAATGACCCCTGCCAGTTCTTTGACCAGCATAAAAGCCGTGGTATGTGGAACCCCCGCCTACCACCCTTGCACCGACCCCCTCTGCGCAAGTGGGGCGACGGAAGAGGTGCGCCTTCCCCTGCCCTAGCTTGGTGCAATGGCTCTTCTACCTTGCCAGAGCCCTGATTCCCCCTCCCCACTAGAGGAATCACTGCTTCCCCCACTGGAAGACGAGGAATTGCTCAACATATGAGGCGTGGGCTCGCGATACTGAGAAAGCCCTAACACCTCTCCACTCTGGGACGAGGGCAGTTCCCTGACAGTTCCCAAGGGCTAATTCACATATCCATGATTTCATGGATTCATATTTCATTATTTGTAGCTTCTGAATAGGCAAAGTGCCCACATTGAAAAAATACTATGTTTGAGATAGTCAAGAGAAATGAAATCAACATACTTGATTATTATGATCACACATTGAGGACAACACAGAATGTTATATTCACCAGGTGATAAACATGTACATTATATATGCATTCAGTCTACGTAGGTTGGCCTTATAGCTTTTCTGGACTGCAGTTGTTGTAGTGGACCTCTTTTATATAATGCCAAACAATTCTAGAATAAATATGCCAACATCTTTTTTTAGAGCTCTAATTGTCTGGGTTGTTGTTTTTTTGTTTTGAAATAAAAGCTGGTATTAATTCAGCATTTTATAAGCAGGTTTATGTCTCATATTTATTTTGAAGTCTAGCAGAACATGGAAAGAAAAAGATTTTTGGGGCAAGGTTTATTTTCCTACCTTTTAAGCATAAGAAGAGCATGGATGCAAATCTTCATAATGTATCAGGAGTATTAATTCATCTCATATTTACTCAGGCATCATTGAAATTTTATGCTGAGTCGTTGGTTTTTTTAACTTCAGGGAAATTTCATTTAATAGAGCATGTAACTGGCAACCTCTCACCTTCCTTATACAGGTTTTCTCCTGCTGAAAATGCCATTCTGGATCATTGTCTTGTAAAGTGAATAGCCAGCCATTTTTAATTGTTGTTTACAAACAACAGATTAAATATATATAACTTCCTAAAATATATGTAAGCTAGTATTTATTTAAGAAGAAGCCCAAATCCAAAATTAATAATTTGAATGTCAAAATATAGCTTTTTATTAAATCTCCAAAACTGGTTAAATGTTAATCAGAAAACAGTGTGGCATCATTCATTTTTGCTTTGTTTATTAATGTATTGCACACCTTCCGTCGCCTGTGGGACCTCCAGGGCAACTAGCAATAAATGCTATCATCAAATTTTGAAACAATGGACAGCTTAGCAATTATTAGCATCACATTGGCCCAATTTGAACACAACTCTTGAGCTAAGCCATGGTGTAGCAGAAATGAATAAATGTGCAAGTTCCCAGAACAAAGATTATAGCTGGTGCACACATCCCCTGATCCTGCTGTGCTACCTGGGGCTAAGTCATGTTTTGGCTTAGCACTACATCTGAACCTAGACTTATTGGTTTCTCTGCAGAAGACAAACCATAACAAACCTTGTGGTTTGTTTTCTCCCCATTGACAGGCTTCTTTCAGGTTCTGCTACTCCACTCCTGCAACAGATTTAGTCCAGAAGGAGACTCAGAAATAGCGACAATGCTACTTGCTATGCCTGTACCCCCAAGACAAGTGATAGCCTTTCTGGAATCTTGCTGGATATAAATACTTTCAGGGCAGCCTATAGTCAGTCCATTGTCTCAACAATGGGTTATTTAGCTTACTCTTCTGCTGACACCTTGCTTGAAAACTGCTGATTTCCTCCCTGATGCAAGCAGGATTACATCCTAGCTTATTTTCCTACTTTGTAGGAACATTAAGCCAATGTTCCCAGATTCAAATGCAGTGAAGAACTCCGGTGTGCTGCATGCCAGGATTTTGCACCAAAGCAATGACACTTTCTCCAGGTTTCATAAACAAGGGTTTATGAAACCTTGATGGTTTTCCAAAGTGGGTCAGTGTAAGTTCAGATGTGATTTTGTGACTGCTCATCTTTCTTGGGACAAAATGGACTGTAACATCGTGGCTTCCAAAGTACAGATTTGAAACGTCCTGGCTGCTTATCCAAATCATATTCTGCATAGTCCATTAGCTCTCATCTTTCTCTTGAGAAAGCTTCACCTGCTTGTTCTTTGAGACATTCAAACTGCAGCACACTTTCTGGGAAGTTTCTGTGTCACTGTGGAAGCATGAACACTACGCTCTTTTGAACTCTAGAAGAACTCTTGATTCCTTTGTGTTTATGATGTTGCACTGAGCCATGGCTGCCTACATGAACCCAGCATGCTAGATGGCTTCTAGCTCAACTGTTTGAAATAATTCACCTAGTTAAAAGGTGTCTTGGAAACGGGGACAGCTATTATGAGCCAAAAAAACCCAACCCCTATATTGTTGCTCTGCTTTGCTTTCAGTGGGAGTGAAACTCCTTCAGAAGGTACTGCATTAAAGATCTAGGGAAACAACTATCAGCACTTCTGTAAGTAAGTGGGATTTTTCAGGATTGAGCCTGTCAAAGTGCATGTTTGGCATTAGCTTGTGAGAAGCAAAAGCGAAGGCTGACTTGCCAAGCATGTTCCTAGTTTTGCATTGTCTTGTTAACCCAGTGCAATTTTGAGTTTAGGAACAACAAGTTTCCACATATTCACTTTGGCTAGGTCTTTGATTTTTAATGCCTTTTGGAACAGCTCTATAAAATTGTCATCTCTGTGCTTTGTTCAGATCTCTTCCAGCAGAGCTTCTATTGCAGCTAATATTGTTACTAAATTTGTCTCACTTTTCTCATTCTTCTTGTATCTGGAAACCATCTACAAGTCACTGAACTTAGTTCTAATAATGTCGCAAAGAATGCATCGCTTAATTCAAAACCTTTGCCTTTCATCAAGGATGTTAGGATTCTAGCAGCACTAAGCAACCTGAACTTCCAAGTACTTGTACCAGAGCAGCCCGTCTGTTAATTCATCCTGTTCCATTGAACCACTTTCATCTTTGCTGCCTATGTGTGGATGAAGGGGGACTCCATTTGATATAATGCAGCTGACAACTACAAATTCACTTTTGGCAGGCAGTACCTGGATATGTTCTGTCTCCACATGCATGGTTATTACTCCAGATTGGGTATTTGGCTCTTGAACCTTTCCAATTTGAATTGTCTGAAATATATAGTGTCAGTCGCATGAACTCTACAAATGTATGCAACTCACTAGCAATAACCGATGCACTAGGGGTGGGTGGGTTTCAGATGTGCTTTCTAGAGTTGCCAGGTCTTCACCTGGAGATGGTGCTTATCTGATGAGAGGCCACCCACATTCAGACAAGTACAGACCTAGTCAACCTAAGAGAAATGTTTGCCAATTTATAGAACAGCTATGTTCATAACTGTGTCCAGGCCTTTTTTTCAGCTAGAGCTTGCCAGAACTCAGTTCCAGCCCCTCTCAGGTGAGCACCATTGCCATTATAAGAGAACAAGGGAGGTGCTTATGGTGACTTCTGGCACCTCCTTTTCTAGAATAATAGCACTGACTATGACTTATCTCTGATGTGTGATGTCATACTCAAGAATGTACATTTTTCCTCATCATGAACTCACTCCATCTTATCTCCTTTGTTTGAATTCTTTTAATTTGATTTTTATTCTTTCACTTTTTCGTATGCACTTGTATAAGTATTTTCTGTATTATAAAATAACAATAAAAATTATGCTTTAAAATATGTGATATATTTTGAAAATGTGTAAGTACCTGTAGCTTGAAGGATCGTAAGTGTAGGATCTATAGATATAGCATGTATATCTGCCGTTTCTCAGATATACTGTTTTAAAACATGTCTAGACTGCTTCACAACATAAAGCCATCAAAGAGGTGTACATGGTAAAAAAACAGAATAAAGTACAGAAGCACCAGCTCTAAAACAATAAAACTACTTCAATCAATTCTAGAACCACCCATACAAACTCTAAAAAAAGGAAATAAATTCATCAGATATAAAAGATATAAAATTTCCCCTTATAACCAGCTCCATCTCTGGTGCAGATTTTATCTCTGCTAGTTTTTGTTTATAACCTCTTTCATTGTTAATATGCTTGTAAAGCAGCTGTTTCTTTTGATGTATCACCTGCGTATCAGGTAAACAGCTGGCCTGAAATGCTGCTATCATACCACGTAACTGAGATTATTTCAAGCTGCTGCAAAACCACTCATTTTAAGAGAAACTGACTCTGAAAGTCCACCTGTGGCTCATTAACCAACTCTTGGGGATCGATCAAAGGGATTTAAAAAATCTGGAGATTATAGGCATCAATCAAATCAGCTGGGCAAGTATGTAGTTCTCTACATATGACCCCCTTACTTCTGCTTGACTTATCTACTATATTGTTTCTTTGTTATGCAGTGATTTGAGTGTCTCTCTTGGATGTGGAAAAACCCAGGTTCCAATCTCTTAGCTACGAAGCTCAGTGGGTGGCCTTAAGCAAATCCTCAACTTTCAGCTAATGTACCGCACAGAGAGATGTTGTAAGGTTAAAAAGATGCCCTGAACAACTAACTACGTTGTGATTCCCAAATGTATAGAGGACTATTATTATCTTCATTCCATCATATTTTAAGTGGATGCTATCTAAGCATCACCGTTTCAGAGACCATTATGGCTTCAGCATAAACAGAGACACAAGATGTTTGTGCCATGCAGTCAGAATGTTATATACTCCACTTTTCTTTTATTTAACAACAACAACAAAATCCTGGAGGCAAACAATGACAAATTTGTAAAATAGTAAGTTAAACTAAATAATACATTAAAGTAATAAAGTCAACACAAAAAATAGCAGCAGACAAAACATACAAGCTGAGAAGGCTGCAGCATTATCACTAACGGGAATGAGACCTTTACATTTACATTTACCTACCTATAGGTAGCGGGTGGCGCTGTGGGTTAAACCACAGAGCCTAGGGCTTGCTGATCAGAAGGTCAGTGGTTTGAATCCCTGTGATGGGGTGAGCTCCTGTTGCTCGGTCCCAGCTCCTGCTCACCTAGCAGTTCAAAAGCACGTCAAAGTGCAAGTAGATAAATAGGTACCACTCTGACGGGAAGGTAAACGGTGTTTCCGTGCGCTGCTCTGGTTTGCCAGAAGCGGCTTAGTCATGCTGGCCACATGACCTGGAAGTTGTACGCCGGCTCCCTCGGCCAGTAATGCGAGATGAGCGCCACAACCCCAGAGTCGGACACGACTGAACCTAATGTTCAGGGGTCCCTTTACCTTTATCTTTACCTTTACCTATAAGCATATTGCACCTCTGGCTGTGAATTTATCAGGCCAAACTCATCTTAATAGGTACAGATTTATATAAATGTACTACTTATTGATAGTTTTACTGTTTGCTTCTTTCATGTAAGTTCCCCATAGTACCAAAAGGCATTCTAGATGTTTCTAGTCCTCTTTGACTCTGATAATTTGGCTAACATGTGGAATTGAAGCTGTGTACATCATGACATCTTGGCTTTTAGCCTGTATTAAATATTTGATCTAAAGTACTTTCAGTGAAATTATTATAAATCACTTGATTTCTTTTTTGATTAAGCTGCTGAGTTTTGTAAGTAAAGATTAATGGTTTTAGCTGCAACATTGACAAGCCAAGAGTGGTTATTATTGCCCTGGTGTTCCAGCCAGAATTTCATTCCCTGAAGCTAGGTACACTCCTTTAGCCTAGTAGCAGGTTTACTTATAATTTACTTCCTTGTTAAACCAGTACAGTGGTACCTTGGTTCTCAAACGCCTTGGTACTCAGACAACTTGGAACCCAAACACTGCAAACCTGGAAGTAAGTGTTCCGGTTTGCAAACTTTTTTTGGAAGCCGAACGTGCTCCGTTTTGAGTGTTACACTTCTGATTTGAGTGTCACACTTCCATTTTGAGTGTTACGCTGAGGTCTGTCTGTTTTTGCTATTTATTTTGCGTTTTTGCAGCTCTTTTTGTTTTGTTTTTGTGACTGTGTGGAACCAAGTTCAGCTACTGACTAACTGATTTTGTGACTGCAGTACATCGTTTATTGCTTTCATTTTATGGATCAATGGTCTCGTTAGATAGTTAAATTGCTGTTTTAGGGGTTGTTTTTAAAAGTCTGGAATGGATTAATCCATTTTGCATTACTTTTTATGGGGAAGCGCACCTTGGTTTTGGAACGCTTTGGTTTAAGTTTAAGAACCAAGGTACCACTGTAATTGAGATGGAAGCCAAACTAAATCATTTTTCTTCTTTTCCCTTTAGCTTAATATAACAAACATG
Source organism: Lacerta agilis (assembly GCF_009819535.1). Classification (NCBI taxonomy): domain Eukaryota; kingdom Metazoa; phylum Chordata; class Lepidosauria; order Squamata; family Lacertidae; genus Lacerta; species Lacerta agilis. The sequence goes on along the minus strand of NC_046314.1, from coordinate 83,645,741 downwards.
TTATCTTGAAAATTTTAATACCACCGTCATCACAGAGGTGTCTGTGGAGGGGATAAATTGATTGAAAATGTATTGTATTGTAACTGTATTGTAACTTTTGAATACAGTGGTACCCTGGGTTACGTACTTAATTCGTTCCGGGTTACAGTACGTAACCTGAAAAGGACATAAACCGAACAGTTCGTGTGCAGACCGAAACCCCCCGGAAAAACCGAAAAACGCTCTGCGCATGCACAAATCATGTGCACGTCGGGTTGCGCTTCCGGGTTAGTGGAGTTCGTAACCCGAAAAGTATGCAACCCGAAGTGTACGTAACCCGAGGTACCACTGTAAATGTTTTTTTGAATAAAAATAAAAATAAATAAATAAATCTTGAACAATATTAGAATGAGAAACTAATATTAGAATGAGAAACTAACATTAGAATGAGAAACTATTAGTTTTTGGGTTCTTTAAGCTATTAAAGTTCTGGTGGTAAAACTGTTCAACAGTGGAATGGACTTCCTTGGAAGGTGGTGGACTCTCCTTCATTGGAGGTTTTTTGAGCAGAGATTGGATGGCCATCTGTCATGGATGCTTTATCTGAGATTCCTGTACTGCAGGAGGTTGGATTAGATGACCCTTGGGGTCCCTTTCCAACTCTACAATTCTTTGATTCTGTGATCATTTTCTTACATGGTTGAGATTAGTTGCTTTAAGCACCCCCCTTTTTATTTTTATTTTTTGTGATAAAGGCTTTGTTGCAGGGCTCACGTTTCTCAGACACAATTTATCTATTAATTTAATAAAATTTAAAAATGTAGGAGTTGCTCTTATTTGGTAAAGTGAAACTACTCAAAACAATGTACAATAATATCAACAGCATACAGTTAGAAATAACAGTAGCAAAGCACCGCAGATCACATCACAACCCAACTGCAGATATAACCAAGGAGGATCTTCTAGAGACCTGCAACAGGGAGCTCAGTAAATCCTCTTTAGAGGGGAAATTCCAGAGATTGTGTGCAACAGCAGTGAAAGATAGAACACAAAACTATGCCAGCCCTTCAAATATCAACAAATGGCAGAGTTCATCTGTGTGAAGATACTCCAGATGTGCATACAATTGGGAAGCAAGAATAGTGCAAGACAGACTAGATGGGGGAAATACAAGAGCCTAGAAATGGTCTCGGCTGAGGAACTATCAGGGAACCCATTAGAAGATATAGTGATCCCAACAGTAAGATTATTAGCAACTATCTACAGAGGATGAAATGGTTGGACAGTGTTCTCGAAGCGACTAGCATGAGTTTGGCCAAACTGCGGTAGGCAGTGAAGGATAGGCGTGTCTGGTGTGCTCTGGTCCATGGGGTCATGAAGAGTCGGACATGACTGAATGACTGAACAACAACAAAGCAGATTGGTAGGGGGAAAGGTATGGAGATACTGCTGGATATCAGTTCCTGTTGACTTCCCCCATCATCTTCTTCTCTGGGACAAGCAGCATTGCCAAGATGGTGTTTTAAACTCCAGCTAATTCTCAAACAGTGAAGGCAGGGCTGCAAAATGACACCTCTGAGAATATCCTGGAGGTCATAGGTACCCCTCAGAGTGCTGTGTCTTCAAAACTTGCACTAAGACCGACAATACTGAGAACCAAACTATTTGTTACTTTAAATGTATGATCGTGTGCAACGTACTGTATCTGGTTTTTAAGCATGGAAGGAGTGGAATTAAGGTTTGGATCATAATGTGCAAGGAGGAGAAGCTACCCTTTTCTGTTAGGACTGCAGCTCTCCTCATGCTGTAGTCACAATCCTGACCCTCCGCCTACTGCTATTTTTCTTTTAAGAAACAAAGCATTCAGTGTGATTGTGAATTTAATATAGCATGCAGTTTTGGCCCCATCAGGCATATTTTTACCTAGAAGTGAGATGCTAATCTTGCGCTGAGGTAAATCCAGAGGGGAGAAAACAGTTTAAATTCACAAAAGATAAACTGCTGTAGCAAGATTGGAATCTATTCCTTTGACATAAACCGGGCTCTCTGAGTAAAAAAAAGTTGTGTATGATACTTCTTTCTGTCAGACATATAAAGCGATTATCATTCCAGTGTATAAACATTTTTTTAGCTCTACATTTTACAACTGTTAACACTCATTATATCTTGCAGCTGTTGTCAGTCCTCGACAAATGAATGAGCCTGACCCAATAGAAGAGACCCTTCGGACACAAATTGAACAGGAGAAGAAAAGGTTGTTGTAAATTATCACATTTTTAAAACCTCAACTTACATATATGTGTTTTCAAACACATTAAAACCAGAATTAAAAAATCTAAAACACAATTCTAATTTCCCCCCCTTTTTTAACCCTACATTAAAACATCCCACCCACACTAGCTGCATAAACCATTTTTCAACAGTGGTACTAACTATATATTGTTCAACTGTGGGGAATGAATGCAGCCTTGTGACTACCCTGTGATCTTCTGGTGAAGAGTGGTATACAAATTTAATATTAAATAAATAAATAAATTTACAGCTGCTTAACTAATCAATCAGTTCTTGGAGCTTTAACAAAATCCTCTTTTCCTCCAGTCTGGTCCAGTAACATTTAGCGAAGGAATTCCCTTTCCCACCAGGTGGAGGCAGTCTTACCAGACTTCTACTTATGCAGCTTCGATTTGTGCACCTGTTTCCCAATCCCAGAGGGGATGTTTTTTTCAAACCTGCTTATGTGTGAACATTTCCGTCACCAAACCTGGTTGTCTGTTGGTAGTCTGGATTAACACCGGACTGGGAAGGCAGAATGACAAAGTTCACAGCGTACTTCTCCACATTCAGGATACAATGCCTGTAAAGGCCCTTTAACAGCTTTGTTCTACTTAGGACATGTACACACAGCAGTTTAAAATGGATTTGATGCATCCCATGTGTACATCTTTTTTGTGTTGTCCACACAACATTGACCTCATCCTACTGGCAGCTTCACCCATTTAATTCAAATTTTCCGCTTCTGCAGATAGTGTGGTAAGGGGAAAAAATCCAAAATCAAATTGAATGTTACCCTACTGGGGCATTTTGTTTGCAGGTTTTGGGGTTTTTTTGTTTGTTTTTTTAATGTATGTGGTGATGTTTTGCCATTTATCACCACACCCCTAGTTTTGTTGGCAAGGTGCTTGGCGGCCCATGAGAATGTGGCTTATATGAAAAGAGAAGACCTTTGGGCAGATTGAGAGAATGTGTGGAACCTTTATAATCTGAGGCAGTTTTTTGCCCCTTTTCCATCCCTCCCCTCTGTTTTTCACTCCACTCTTTCTATCTATGTCTTAAATTCATTGACTGTGGTCTGGATATCTAGAGGAGCTCTGAGAGGACAGAAAAATATTTGAATGGGACACAGTTTTATGGGAAAGGGTTGGATGTGTACAGGAAGATTGCATTTATTCTGATCCAAATGTTTTGGAATACAAGTTCCTTTATTGTATTGTTATATTTCAATTTTTCAAAACTGTAAATAAAATAACAAATATCAATTATCAATTTTGCTTATAAATTGGTGAACTTGGTCACACACACACACCACCAACTGGCAAACAACAGGCCGGTCTCTCCAGCTTGCCATCTGTGGGGTGGGGTGAGGAATGAGAGGAGTGAATTTGGTGCAGCCCTGCACAGTAATTAAGAGTGTTTCTTTCCAGAAGCTTCCGCATTATTATTCTATAGCGAGTTTTACTTATTTTTTTTTCCTTTCTGCAGTTACAAAACAATGTTTACACACTTGAAAGGAATGAAGATAGAGATTGAGCACTTGCAGCTACTTATGGAAAAAGCCAAGGTGAAGTTGCAAAAAGACTTTGAAATTTGGTGGTCTGAGGAGACGAGAAACTTGCAGGTATCCTCAATATTTAAATTTTGTCTTGTACTTATTAGAGGAAAAACATGGTTGAAATTATCTAAATGGGACTGTATTTAAGGCAGTATTTCTCCAGTCTTACACATACATACCTGTACATACATACATACAGTACATGTGTATGTGCGCAGGAGGAGCCCAAAATTCAGCCGCTGATTAATATGATAGGAGACTTTAATTGCATAGATCTTAACCTGTGTAAAATTCTAAGTCCCTTAAGTCACTCAGATCAGCCAATGCCTCCTGATCCATTTTGAAAGCCTGTGACCTGACCTTTGACATTTTAAACCAATCTTCAACACTTTATTGTAAGGCACCAGGAATTTCTGACTTCAGTGCTAGGATGGATGAGTGGATAGAAGGAAGGAAGGGTGCTACAGAAGTAGACAACTGGTGTGGAAGATTAGAATTGTAGAGTAGGGTTTTTATAAAGCATTTAGTATTTAATTTTAATGGAGATGGGGCGAACCCACTGTTTTCCCCATTTGACTTTTGCATCCTACCTGTGTAATGTTTCTTTCGGCCCAGGAAGAAAAGCCACTTCTGAAAAATTCAGCCAGTGTAGTAAAGATTCCTCCTTTGCTTCTTGAAGCCCAACCACATTCATACGGTACCAGGTAAGATGGTTATCTGTTTGAAAATATGCAATATATAATTGGCTTTTTTATGGTCCCCTGATATTTTAGTGTCACTTAGGACTTTAATAGCTCATGTCAAATTCATACACATATGAACGCATACATGAAATGGAGCTGCGCTTTGGAGATATAGCCATGCTAATATATAATGAGTTGAGTTCCATTTGATGTCGTGAATCCATGTTGTGAGTTCAAACAATGAGATTGTAGAGATGGAAAAGAGATGGAAGAAGTGCAAGGAGTACTCCTTGTAACAGGAGCCATGTACCGTACTTTTCCGTACAATGTTTTTTTACCTTAAAACAATGCTTAAAAATTGGGGTCGTCTTATACATGGGTAGTGTAGAGGGGGAATGGTGAAAATGATTTCTGTTTTGAGTAGTAGGTTGTCACTGGCATTATTGCGGGTGATAGGCTGCTGTGGCAATGTCCGCTTGTGATTGGGCGTTGCTGCGGCAATGTCTGCTTGTGATTGGGTGTTGCTGCGGCAATGTCCGCTTGCGATTGGTCGCTGCTGCGAGAATGTCCGCTGGCGATTGGTCGCTGCTACGGCAATGACTGCTGGTGATGCGGCTCTGCTGCGGCAATTGGGCATCTGATTGGCGGTGGCTGGTGTCAATCGGAAATGCGATAGGCTTCTGCGTTGCGTTCGATCGCAAGCATTTGGAATTTGGGTGAGCTTTTTTCGGCATTCCTCCCATTCTGCACAATCTCCCCCCATTTTCTTAATATTGAGTCCCCAAAATTAGGGGGCATCTTATCCATGGGGGCGTCTTATAGACAGAAAAGTACGGTAAATACTCTGGGCAATAATACTTCTAAATCCAACACAAGTCATCCAGGGTGAACAAGGTTGCTTCTGTCCCATATCCAGGTCTGGACCCAAATTGGAATGGGTCATGCAACCACTTCCACCCCTGACTTTCACTCAGATGCTTACCCACAACACCAAAATAGTCTCTCCCTCTAGCTAGATGTTCACTGGAAACTACCTGGTCTCGCACAGATGCTTCCATTACTCCCTTCCCACCTCCACAAAGCTGTCTCTTCTGAAGTACTGTAAATAAGGGAATTCTTCCTCTTCCTAGGTTAAGTAGTTAAGAAAAACCAAAAGCAAACATGGATGAGTGCTATAAATGTAGACTAGCATTTCTCTTGGAGTTCATTTCAGTTTGGGCTGTGTCACATGACTATTTTTGATATGACAAATGCACCAAATGTCTGTTAGGTCTAAGTGCTAGTTATATTCTCTGATTGCTAATTTCATTTGTCTTTGAAAACTTGACAAATGGATAGATGGGTGACTAGGGCGTACTATTGTTGGATTTGGTTCTTTTTCTTGGCAGCCAGATTATCAGGTAGCCTGGAGGTTATGATTATAAGGCATGTAGACGATAAAAAGCCAAGAGCATGAATAAAATGTGATATTCTATGTGGAAGAGACTGTGTAGCTCCATTTTTATTTGCAGATATCTAATATCATCCATGCCATTACACTCGTAATGACCCTTTTAAGTTCTCCATGGACCTTATTCAAGGCACTTTAGTGTTATTGTGCGCTAAGCCTGCTAAACCCATTTTATGCAGCTATGTTCTCAGTGTGATGCATGAAGAATTTGTAATGGAGCTCTTGACACTGTGAGAGGGAACAGCAAATTTTTATATCCCACTGTGCTGAAAATTTATTCTTGTCCCCTTGAAGCCTGTTTGAGGCATTAACATTTCGGAGGCAAAGTTTTTAGTTTCCTACATTTAAGAATATAAAATAACAAAATGCTTGCTTCCCAAGGATTCCACTGAACCTGAATGACACAGTAACCTAACTGATTCATTCCCGCAATTGCATAGGATGAGACCTTTTGACTTTATATTTTCTTTCAACTCCGTGGCCTTGGAGCACAAAAAAGCTCTTTGTTAAATCCATCCAGAAGCCAACTGGTAATTTACTCACAGAAAGGGATCTAACCATCATCTTCCATCAGTCAAGCTAATAGGAGTAGTGAAAGTTGACATGAATTATATACTACATAACAATGAATGTGGGTTCAGGTATAGCTAGAAAGTCATTTGTAAGAGGAAATTTAGATAGCAGATGGATAAATGGCTATAAACGCTAAAATTCAGGAGACCTGAAATAAGAATCGTACGAATGTATCACTAACATAGTTACCAGAAAACTACAACTACAAAGATTCTGGTGGCACTTTAAAGATTAACAAATTTATTATGGCATAAGCTTTCCTGGACAGTAGCTCACAAAAGCTCATGCCATACTAATTTGATAGGTCTATCTCCAACATTCTCTGTCCACTGGAGCAAGAGGTCTTGCTGTAGCAGATGGATAGATTTTGATACTGTGCAGCTGAGGAATCCAACACAACAGTTGTATCAACAGACATGCATTGTGCAACAAATTGTACAATCTATTGTGCAACGAAGTTACCAGCAACCTGCTTGTGCAACTCTTATTTTACTGTAACTTGGAAGTATTTTTCTGCACACGACTCTGCTGTGTTTGGTGCCTGCACTGAAATAGGATTTCCGCTGTCAAATACCATGTAGCCCTTGGTGAATTGATTGACTGTACCTGTTGAGTGTGAGAGGAAAAGTAAAGGTGAGGGTAGCCAGTGGGTCTCAATCCTTTGGTGAGTTAGGGACTTCCCCTGCGTGCGAAGACAGGCTTTGGTGGGTTGAATGAATGAGACCAATAGTACCGTATTGGCCAGAATATAAGCCACACTTCCCCCCCCAAATTCTGACTGTGAAAAGTTAAAGTGTGGCTTATATTCACGACCCTATGTATGCAGCCAGGAGCGCATAGTTCCCTGTCCTCTCCCCTAAGGCCAGGAAGGGAGAGAGCGGGAAAGGGGAAAGGCCACCAGCAATGCAGTGCGGTTCTCCCCCCCCCCCCCCCAGTATGCAGCCAGGAGCAGCAAGGAAGGGAGGGGCTTATATTCGGGTATTTTTTTCCTTTCCCCCCTCCAATTTTAAAGGGTGGCTTATATTCGGGTGCGGCTTATATTTAGGCCAATACGGTAGGTCCAGTGGTCAAGAAGGAAGTTACTGCACATGCTGTAGGAGGAAATGAGGGGCAGGTGAGACTTGTCCACCGGGAAAGTAGTCCATCTAGGAGAAGGAAAACTCTGATCCTATATCTCCAAGGGCTTGCAGTTATACTCATTTGTGATAAAGGCTTTGGTAGTAAACCCCAGGGAAAAATACATACCCACTGCCTTGTGGGGCATCTTAAGAAGAAGAAGAAAAGGATAATGTGTAAACTCTATACAAATCCAGAGTTGAGTCCCTAAGATAGTGCCTTGTACACCTCCTTCTGGCAGCTCCTGAAGCCAAGCTGTATGGCTTTGCTTTCCCTTGAACCACATCAGCAAGGCTGAGAGGGTTTTTTTTTTTTTGTCTGGGCAGCCCGGGACCTCCATACACACACACTGCCCAGGTTTGTGCCCCAGGGAGGTCACCTTGGTGCTGCTAACACAGCAAAAACAGTGTGGGAGGAAGCTGTTACAATTTACTGGTCTCTGTAGTGGGCACTGCAATTCTCCAGCGGTTTGACTTCACCCACAGAGAAACACTCCACTGTCTCTCAAGGCAAAATAAATAGCTGATACTTTCAGAAAGTTACCGAGAGATGAATCCTCCCATCTTGACTCCCATTATTTGAATGTGCATAATAAACCAGACTTTGAACGCAAACCGAAAATGTGAGCATCTTAAATATATTATAAAAATAGGAATATTTTAAAGGACTCCCAGTGCATAACAATGAGATTTAAAACAAGGTGAGAAATATTGAAAAGGAACATATCACATTTCAAATAATTGAAAGCTCAGTGCACACAATGTTAGACTTTATAGTAAGATAGCTGAAGTAAGGCTGGTGAACGTCGCCAACACTCACTGCATTGTTAGGAAGTCTATGAGCTTGTAGACCCTTCCCAAAAATGCTATGACTGAATACTCTTTCTAACAGCCTTGCTGGAAATAGTGACTCTCATCCAATTAGAGCAAATTAAATTAGTTGTAATGATCGTGATGAAGAATTCTACAGAGAGGAAAGATGACAGATCCTTTTTGTTTCTGATTTTCTGAGCTCTGCATTTTGCTCTGCAAACCTAAGATTGAGCAGTGAAACATTCAGAGAAATGAATACTTTGCTGAATGAGCGGCCCCCCTGGTGCCCCCAAACTACTTTTCAAAATTTGGTGTAAAAAAGTGTCACGGAAAACAAAAGCTGGAGCAGATGCTGTGCTTCCTCCCCACCACCACCACCACCACCTAAAGAAAAAGAAAACGCTTTCCCTTTTAAAATGTCTAAGGAAACACAGAGAGAAATTAGGGATTCTGCAAAACAATTCAAACAAACGGGTGAACATAGTGGATGAGGGTTTGCCTGCTAATCTGATTATCAGGGCTGGTTCAGTTGCAAGGAAGGGTAATGCATGGAAGGTAATGGAAAACACAAAGATGGGTCATTGTTTCGTTCAGTTCACAAATAAATACCAAGAGGGCAATGTACAGGCTTAACTTGGATGATTACCTTCACCTTTTATCTTCTTGCTGTACTTTGGCAGGACCATTTACCTCTCTTCAAAAAGATCTGCCTTATTCTTGCAAGCATGGCTTTCCATGAAACTCGTTCCAATTCCCAGCTGTTTTGGGTTTTTGTTTTTGTTTTGTTTTTAAATAAATGGGGCAAATCTATATCTGAAGTGCATTAGACTAAGGATCTCTTGGTACAATAAAAGAACTCACAAAATCAGAGCCATGGCTGAGATTGTACTTGCTCTTCAGTGCTGTGATTTCAGGATTTCCAGGATTGAGGGACTTTGGTTTATTCCTGCTTTCTCAACTGGGTGGGCAGGAAGTCCTTTGCCTTGGTGGAGTCAAAAGTCTGGGACCTTGTCTTCCAGCCAAGGAGATATGCTTTCTTGGCTCTTGTGACACTGTTAAGAAACTATGCTTTCCATTCCCTCTTCATAAGTTTCTATCTTTTTCTTTTTGCCAGAAGTATCTGTTTAGGAGCCAATTTTAACATAAACTCATAAAAGCAAAAATACCCCAAGCTTGCCATCTAGTGGTTAAATCTTGGCTCAGAATGATATGTCCAGATTTCAAGTCAATGCTTGAAATAGTGGCACAGCAAATCATATGCCAGTCCAAATGTTAAGGAGTTAAGCGTGATGCATACATTTTGCTTTGCTATGGAATGCCGTGTGACATTCTTCTCAGCCACTGGTCTGCAAGTGATGCCCTCATGAATTGTGCCATGACCATATTTTGGTAAGTGGAGAAATAAAGAATGAAGGGAAGGGAAGAGAACCAGTAAGCTAGTGAAAAGAGTAGAGAAGGTAAGAAAACAAGGGATAGCTATGGAAAACGGGAACAGCATAGAAAAGTAAAATGTAGCCCATACTGAGGATGAAATTGAAACTGGGTACTGTTATCTGGAATGATTATCATCTGAATGGTCTTTGAAGTCCCATTTGCTTAATCCTAAGAGAATCGTTGCTGACCATTTTCTTTCTAGGAAATGACTGAATTAGACAAATATTTCACTCTTTTATATAGATTTCTATGAATTAAACATATCCTTTGTCAAATGTGACATCATTTGTGGCAGTCTGAAATGAATTTCCCCCCCAGGGTTCCAAATAACAGCAGAGCCAGCTTCAATGAAGAGCGTTCTGTGAAGAGCAGTCTGAGCAACTCGCCCTCAAAAGCAAGGTAACTGCATGTTGTGCTAAGAACCCAACAAAGACACTGAAGCCCTCTTCAGAATTTTTTTTTTAATTGGAACACGTGGAGTATTGCTGGGCACGCTAGTCCTGCCACCAGTGTTGCCATCTCTACCATCCACTTCGGCCTTTGCTCCTTCACACACTGAGTGGAAAAACTGAAAGGGGAACCTATGTTCATTCAGGGGCGCATGACGAGGCTCCTCCATGTTCGCTCGGGGATACCCAACCATACAGAAAATGAAACCCTTGCTCCCCACTTGCCACACTCCTGATCAGGATTGGGGCTCCCACACAGCTCTTTTTACTTGAAAAGGGAAGTGTTTTTAAAAGTAATCGGTGGTTTGGCCCTTAAAGTGGCTTGCATGTGAAACTGCAGTAAAAGGTAATCTTGCCCATAAGCACTTGCAGCTTATGTGGCTTGAGGATATAACATGCACTGAGCATTACCATTTTTATCTCATTCTTGCAACAGCCCTAAAGAGATACAGTAGATGTTTCCCAAAGTCATTTAAGAAGCCTGTGGGATTTGATTCAGGTGGTTTTTGCACAGGTAATGTGCAGCAGTTGCTGCTTTGCTCCAAGCAGTCTGGATAACCCCTGTGTGCATGCAACCATAGAATGCCCTGGGACACATAGAATGTATTTTCCCAACACTCAGTTTCAAGTAGCTGGAAAATTGATTTTCTCCTTATTTTTAAGAATGTAATGTGAGTACGTGTTGGTTGTAAAACAGATAGACATGTGCAATTTGCAAATCCAGTGCTCTCTCAAATTATGCTTATTGCTACCAAAACAGAACATAATCCACCAGCCCCTGTTCCATCCAAGAGTCCTGAATAAACCTAGCTGAAATAAATGAACAGAGGTTGTGTAGCACTTTGAGGATTAGGCCGATATCCTGAAGACAGAAAACACAAGTTATTTAAATAGTTTTAAGGCTTTAACCCACCCTGGGACCTTAGGGTGAAGAGCAAGAAGAAATAACAACAAACAAACAAACAAACAAAGGTATCCACAGGAAGGAATACAAAATCTAAGCAGTAGAAAACTCAGATAAAAGCTTAACTATACTTTGCTATTGCAGGATTTCACCGGACCAAAGTTCATCTATCTCCTTCACAGGAGACCACCAAACAGATGCTGACATTTTAGCTTTCATTAGGGCCAGGCAGAATCTCATACAAAAGAAAGGTAAGCCTTGCTAAGTGCACTACTGGTCCAAGTTGTGATCTGTGTTATAGCATTAATTATCTAGGGATATGATGCAATCTCATCCAGGTTTATAGCAAAGAGTCAAAAGCATGTGTTTCATAAATGTGTCCCAGTATGGAGCATTTTCACATTCATTCACGTTAAGGTAATGTCTGTATTCACCATAGTCCTACACATTGTTTTTAAATGCACTGTTGTGCTGACCATTTAGGATGCTCTTGAAAGGCTGGAAGGACATCATTAATTAAAGGAGTAATAATAATGGGCGGCTTCCAACAAAATATTAAAATTACATTAAAACATCAGTAGTCCAGAACCTAAGTCAGAGCAATGGTCAAGCCAAGCCAGTGTCCTTTTTCTATAGTAGCCAATCAGTTTCCTTTGGGAACCCCACAAGTGGGACTTGAAAATAATTGCCCCTTCTGGTGTTCTCTAGTAACTGGCAGTCGGAAGTATATTGTCATTACCCCTGAGGTCCAGCAATCGCTAGGACGCTGAAACAGAAGTCTACATGGCCAGTAGCAGAGAGCTGGTTTCAAATTCCTGGTTCTCATCCTAATACTAGTGATCAGGACCCCACTGAACTTGAGGCTCAGTGGCAGGCACACAAAAGGTAAAGGCAGTCTTGTTGGCCAATAAGAAAAATATATTCATTAAGACCAACCAAAATGTCACAAAATAGTGAGCAAGCTTCAGAGTTCTCCTGAACTCTTTGTCAGGCTGGACGTTTAGCAGAGGGTGTGAGGGGTAATCTGGCTTGCTGATAAAGCCATCAGGTCTGCTTTAGTCATAGTCTTTGCATGGAGTGTAGAGATGGCAGAAGTAGGTGGATTAGGTTCTCCTAGGAGCTACGCAGGCACAAACGAATATGCACAGTGACTGATATCCTGTTTTTGAGAATATAAAATCAAACAGTTACTTGGATCTATTTCCAGCCTTAAGTTTTTTCCAGTCTTCTTGTTAACCAGAGAACAGAAATAAAGGAAAACACTGTAGTTTTTATATACTGGCAAAACTGGAAATTAATTTTAGGTAGCATACAAGGTAAAAGCCATTCATCCCTCACTTTGCTAATGTAAATGCCTACACAAGTAGTCCTTTTTATCTTGTAAATGAGCCTTACCTGCTCTTCTTCATTTTAAAGGTTCTTTGTGCAGAATAGGATGGACATCTGAACCTGGGCTCAATCCACAAACCTTTTCATTTACATGCACTACATACTCAGGCTGTGTGCAAACCAGCCCTTAGATGATGAATGTATTACATTTCACTCGCTTAGGAAGGTAATTAAAAATGGCAAGTGGTAGAAGACATTCAGTATTAAATAGACAACAGTGGCACCCAAAGGTAACAAGGAAGCTATTCATCTTTATAAAGAAAAGAGAGAGATTCTTTGTAGCAGCAGTTCTGTAGGGATGGGAGCAAATTATACAGAACACATAAAAGCAGCTGTGATTAGTGAAGCAATAGCTTTCCATCACCATGCAATTGCTGACGACAGCATTACTCAGCAAGCTATCAGCACCTGCCAGATGGTGTTAGCATTATCCCATAGCAGAGCTTTAGTCTATCTCTGTGGTTATCAGCAATAATTGTTGGGTGTAAACACCTTCCATCCAGAGCAAACATTTAGACACTTAGGCTTTGAGATGTCATGTGTCTCAATTTAGTAAACTTGTTGTCAGGCTCTTTCTAAATATATCCTGATGCTGAATTGTAAGGTATTCCCCAGCAAACCATGATGAAATAAAGCTGGTGAGTTTGTCACCCAATTTCAGTACAGCAAGAAAGCATGGCCAACAAACTAGAAAAAGTGCAGGTAAGACAACAAAGAGTACTTATGCCCTTACAAAAACCTAGTGGGTCTATATCTAGATCAGTTTTAGTAATTATGTAGGATGAGTGATCTGAATAAGTTATGGTGGGATCTATTACCCATCCTACATTGTTCAGGAGATCTATTCATGGGATAAAGGTGGACTGTGGGCACATGAAACTTCCTTAAATTAACGAATTTTAGGATTAACTAATATTACAACAGGAAAATTCTAGGTGTTGTTTGGATGCTGTTCTGTCCTGTTATCAGAGACCAGAAACTATGGATTCTTTGTTAGGATGGAGTTCAGGACCCTGGATAGCTCAAGCAGGATATTAGCTCCAAGGAAGATAGAGGCCCTTTATGCCTTTTGGACTGGACTACCTCTCTCAGGCTCCACCCTTTGCTGAAGAGTGGGGTGCCTTGAAGGGGTAACCCTCAGGTCTGGAGCTTCACACTCATGCCTTATGTGCTGCTTTCACTGGAAGCAGAGGGGCAGGTAAGGCCTCCCTTTCCCAGCAATCTGGCTCGGGGTCCTATCTCTGGGGGTCCAAGTTTGAAGCAGCTCTAGCTAAAAGGACTTGTGGCTGATAGGCTCTGGCTTAGGCCGAGTGTTGGGGCCAGCGTTTCTAAGGTTGTACCACTGATCTCTTGCAATCTAGCTAGAACCTCCTATTTGCCTTCAAACTTTTTTCAGATTGTCTTGATCTGCAAGCCATGTATAGCTGATTTCCAGGTCCCATCATGAATGCAGGAACCCTCTGGTCCAGATTTTACAGTCAGGAAAATTTCAACTGCAGTTAATGTACCTTTCAAAGAGTTTCTGGTATACAATACTCCTATATCTGCTGGGATAGAGTCAAAGCCACAGCTTCCAATAATATATTTTTCTGCAGCAATTTTTCTGGCTGCAATTCAGGATCAGGATCATAGCACGTGTTTATGAAAGTATTGAAAATAACTAACCATTTTAGAAAGATTTTGGAATTTTATTTTTGAATCAATAGAGGTTTAGAAGGAATGCTATGTGAGCACCCATATTTACAGCTCCTTTTCCTAGTGACTATCTTTCTCAGTCAGTGGCTGTCTTTACACTGAATGAACAACAGAACAATGGTGTTCTTTTCTTCCTGCTCTAGGAAGCTAGTTGCCCAATGCCCTCTCTGGAATTGTGGAGCCTGTACTAGACTTTTGTAAATCAGTGAACTTAGGGCGATGAAAAAGGCCAGATGGTGCCTAGAGTGCAAGTGAAAGATGTGCTGTGAAGCTGACTGAGCATGAGTAAAACAACATAAGCTTGCTTCAGTGTGGTAGTGAGTGTGGTGAAGAGGGCCCACTTCTCTGCCTCTATCACACCCTCAAATAGTTGTCCAGTGGAGCTTTTTCAACAGTCTGAAGTCTGTTGACATCTACTCCAGGGAATGGGATTTTAGATCATTTGGAAGCCCATTCTGAATTGTTTGCAAGGCATTTCAAGGATAAAGTTGCTCATCTCTGTAGCAGTCTTGATGGATGCCACATCCACATTCACTGTAGTCTCCAGTGAGGTGTCAGCTACAACTTCTAATGTGTAACTTCTTGGGATCAGTTTTAGTTGATTTGGAGCTGTAGAACCTTTGGTGTTGTTCCCCCACCTTCAGCTGGAGGTCACTAGGGTGGTCATGCCCCAGGACTTGGATCTTGTGCTGATACATTGAAAAAGCCCAGAAATAATTCATGGTATCACATTTCTTGCTGTTGAGAACTGTAAAGAAGAAGGCCTTTCTTTGCTTTTCCTAACATTCCTAGATTAATAATTACGAGTTTAAACCTAATGATTTGTGCCTGACACCTTTATCTTTACCCTTTCAGGATTGGGAAACAAATGAATTTTGTCATACAACAAGCTGCCTTTTCAAAATAAAAACTAGCAGTGCAGAGCTACTGCAACACCAAATGAATGGACCTTTGAGCTACAGCTGAATTTACAGGAGGCAAAAAAACTTTGGTTTTGTCCAAGGAATAACATGACAAAACGTAAGCAACTGGAGAGGATATCCATCCTGGCTTATGCTATGGGGAATCGGATGGCCATTTTATGTAGCTTGTAAATGTTTCGATTATTTAGCAATTCTAAGAAGACTTTTCCGTGCCTAGCACAAGCAGAAGAACTCTTTGCCTGGGATATTTATTTATTTTTTATCCCTGGGAATCTTATGAAAGAGTTGCCCAGTTCTCCACAGGTTGGATTTACACATCATGTTAGGGTTTTGGGGTTTTGTTTTGTTTTTTGGCTTTGGTTTGCTTTGGATCAGTAGCACTGTGCAAAACACAGCAATTATTTTTATCCCTTATAATTTCATATAGAGCTGTTAATTTAATGCCAACAAACTTTTTTTTTTAAGAAATTGTGAAATGCCAACTTTCATATATTTGGATATTATGAATTAGATTGCTAAATCCCCTCTTCATTATAAAAGGAAATTTTCATAGCTGTATTTGCAAAAGAATGAGGTTGGTAGTTAAACTGTAGTCCATGGAATCCTAGTTTGTCAAGTTGAGAGCACTGTGTTTTTAAACTGCTGGATTATTTTTCCAAATCTGTGTTTGCTTTTTTGCATATAGGATTTCCATTATTGCCCTTGAGATGCTGAGAACCTGTATGTTTGTGGACCCTCTTCCCCTCTATTTTTGGATAATGTATTATCATAACTATTTTTGGAAACATTTGTGCTCAAAAATCAGTTTCTGTTCAGGGCTTTGCTGAACGATGACTGCCATATATCAGAAAATAATATGTTACTAAATGCAGAAAGACCACCAAAAAAAATCACTTGACACAAGCTGAGAATTAATCAATGTGTAAAGGAAAATTGTAATGTTTATCCTCAATTTCTCCTCTTTATGTCAGTAAAATCCACACTCTAAAACTTCTAGACAATGAGCTTTACCTCAGAGCTTCACAGAATTTCTCGTGGTGGGCATTTGAAGTGTGCATGTGTTTAACATTTGCATGCATTTTATTTTTGGGGGCTCAGTAAAGCAAAATAAAGACACTCTCACTCAGAGAAATAGATACATGGGGAGAGAGAACAACTGCCATGTGCAATTGAATGCTTTATTTTTCAAGCTGACTACACATTTTCTGCAAATGACCTGAGCCCTGAGATTTATTTATTTTTTAAGAAAGCATTTATGACCTATGGGCTATTGGCACTCAGAAGATAAATGGGAACAGGTTCAGGAGAGTGTTTAACCTTTTTCATGTCTGTATCTTTGCCACTCCAAATTACCAGTTCCCAGTTCCTTGGCCTCATATGAGATGGGGGGATCAAGAGAAGATGTTTTGAGCACCGAAAAGGTTGAGCAGTTCCTCTCTCACCATGGCTTCAGTGCTCTGAATTCTCCTTCCTGAAGCTGCTTTCTTTCCTTCCTTCTTTCCTTCCTTTCTCTAGTATAACACAATGTGTAATGAAGCAGTTTCCCAGGGGAGAGATCCTTGAAACAACCATATGACGGTTGTGTCGAAGGAAGCCATGTGAGCCATTTCATCCAACCATCTTCTCATTGTAGGAAATCCAGAGCTAGATCATCCTCAGTGGCTAAATATATCCAGTTCCTTGAACTTTTCCTCATAGCACCTGCCCTTCATACCGGCAACTATCCACATTACCCTCTCCTGAACCTGTTGCCATTTGTCTATATCCTTCTTAAAGTGTGGTGCTCAGAACTAGAACTTATCCTTCTCATGACTTGGTATTGATGGTTATATTAATGCTGCCTAAAATCACATTCACCATTTTTGCAGCTGCAGCACACTGCGGACATGTCCAGCCAGTAGCCAATTATATTCTCCGTTAACACATGTCAATTGTTGACCTTAATTCCGTTTCCAGCTTAGGAAATGTACTTCAATGACATTCTCTTTGGGTACCTTTAGAATGCAATTAGGATGAGGATCTGTACCCTTCTGATAAGGATGAAGTAAATAACCAGAATCTCCATGATGCTGAATGGTTTCGCCTTTCCTCCTCAAAACGAGAATCCTGCTTAAGTTCAGCCAAAATCCATACATAGCACAGCCTCCAGGATTAGTATTTGGGGAAAGCAGAAAACCACTTTGGGCCTCTCCTCAAGTGAAGTCTGGGGACCATAGCACATAGCTACAATACCCACAGAAGGCACATGAATCACACTGCCAGTCATGTGCAGGCAATAGACCAGCAATTCATCTCTGGGCCAAATCAACATAGGCACAGACATGGTATGGGAAAAAATATCAGCTAGAGTTTGACAGCAGTGCAACCTGCTTACAGCTTCTTGATTGTCATTCACAAGTTTTGCTAACTTATATTAAGCAGGTTTTAACCGAATATGCAAAACGGGTGCAGTTTGGGCAGCTCATCATCCTGGTGCTGTTTACGCTCCCTTCCAGCACTTGAAGAGCAAGTGGTTCTGAGTTATAAACACTGACCAGTTTGCACAAAGAATCTGACTGAGACCATAAACATGAATTGTAAGCACAGTCGTGCAGCAAGTGTTTAATAGGGAGGGTTACTTGCAGGTAAATATGCATAGGATTGTAGTTCTAATGTGCTATACAGAAACACATTATTTCCACACTCCTTGGAAAGACGACTCTGCAAAGCAGAAGCTACAGTTGTGAATATAGGTTCGTATTTGTCTTTCAGCCTGCTTAATCACCAGTGGAAAGGCTTTCTTTGGTAAATAGTATCTCATGCACACTGAATACTAACCAGTGTGATATTAAACCAATGGCTGTGTAAACTTGTCAATATAGTAAATACTATTTATCGGTTCCAGGCAGGGCAAATTACTCTGACTCCAGCTGCTTTGTTTTCAGAGAAGCCCTGGGTGAGAAGAGGACTCTGATGAGCAATGATTACCAGGAGTAATAATCACCCCTCCAGCCTTATGATTTTTATCACAGAAGGGAAGCCAAAGAAGGGTAGTAAATGAACACAATTGCATACTGCTAGACCACTGAAGCTGACTTATTAAGATAGTTTATAAAGTTTCAAGCCAATGCGGTGGGCAAGTCTTCCGGAGCTTTCTTCCACTGACCAAGTGAAGACGAGCGCTAGAGATATTTGGTGACTCTCTTCTGGTACCCCCACCACCCTGAGGTGGCTGTGGCCAGGACTCTTGAGAAGGCAGCCCAGATTGCCATGGTGTATATGCTGTACCCACCAGCATCAGGCCAGCAGGGCCGGGAAAGGGTCTCCTGAGGTCCCTCTGGTCACTGAGAAGGATCCACCGCCACACCAGGGCCAGGCTTTGCATGCCATTGAGGTTCAGAAGCACATCATTGAGGGTTCATTTGGGCACTGGGGGAATATGCACAGCAGCCAGAAATGATTGTCAGTATTTAGCAAGCATTTAAATAACACTCCCTTCAAGAAGCCCTGTTGTTTAACAGACTAAAGCAAAACTAATAATTAACAGTTACTGTGAAGCCTGAAAATATAACACATTGCCACACTCTTGTTCACGTAAGAAAAAACAAACAAACCTAAATTATGTAAATGAGGACACATAAATACAAAAGCATTTGGTCTTTTAAAGAAACGAGAATATTCTGGTGGATTGTGCCCTATAGCATTTTCCATTCTGGGAGGGTATGATGGTGTCTGGCTTGTATTAGATTAGGCATTTGAATGCACTGTCCGTGTCACTGATCTGTAGGTCTCAGAAAATAAAATGTCTTTGTTAAATAAATGTAATTTGAGTTAGCCAATTCATTTTCCTTTCAGGCCATTCAGCTGGGGTGCTCATCTGTCTTGCATGGGCAATTGATTCTTCAAAAATAAATACTTCTCCTTGTTTCCTTTCTACTGAAACCTGATTATTAACCCATCTCAGGATGTATCTTATCCAGGAGCTTTGTTTAAAAAACAACAACCACTGTGCAGTACATTTTATTTTCCATTAATTGATCTGTGGTGCCTGCTATTTTAACATGCTTTCAACCTGATTCCTGCCATTAGAGGCAATAATCATGTCAAAAGTCATTAGAAATCATTACATTTCACCTCACAAATTGATTTGTTTCCATATCAACAAGCTTTCATTGGTTTTAGCTACGAAAATCTCCAGTACTGCAGCATCCAAACATGGTACTAAATTCAGGGGAAGTTTCCACTTGTTTCAAATGCCAGGCAAAATCCCAGAAAATGGGTTTTCTCCTAAACAAGATATTGCTGGTGCCACCCATTCTCCTAAATCACCGCCCTCCATTTGGTTACATATTTATTTCTGGCAATTATATACCACACAGTTAGCCATGTCCTCTAGGCAGTTGACAAATTTAAACTAAATAAAATGTAAAATCAATAAATAAAAGTATTTTATTTATTTATTTATTGTATTTGATACTACCTCTCCCAAGGCATTGGGTGGTGTAGAGGTTTTTAATTCACCTACCTGAGATCTTTCAGCTAGAGATAACAGGAGAGAATGAGGCCTGAATGTAAAGGATGTGCATTAGTGTGGTCCAAAGGCATGTGACCCCACCATTTTTCTGAAGCTAAGGAAGTCTGGATGTTGTTAGTGCCTGGATGGGTGACCGCCTGGGGATTGTATCTGTATCACCTTGGATTCCATGACAAATGGAAAGCAAGATATCAAAGTGAGCAATTAAATAGGAGCCCTAGCTCAAGATCATCAGTGTGATGCTTTCTTTGCAAGTGGTGCTCTTCTGGTTAACAAAAACCACGTGCCTTAAAAGCAGAATAGGGAATCGCTTATTTAAAAGGCAACCAGGGACTTTTTTTTGGTCAAGGATTTTCCATGTGCACCTAAGACCATTTCTCACTAACAGTGAAGGTTCTCTGCCGCTTTCTGTCCATGAAACCATTGCTTCCTTCTAGGCAAATCTGTGGGACCATCTGAGCTAAAAAAATTAACCTTTAGCCAGCTTCTCACACACACCTTAGACTGAAAGGGCAACCTAGAGATGTGAAGCAGCAACGATGAGAGATTCAGTCATGTACAAACATCAACAACACAGAATACAGCTGAAAAGCTGGGTGGCAAACTTGTTATGCTAAGGATGAGAGTCTAGTTTGCAATTAATAAGGCAGACAAATGCGGCGTGCTCCCTATATTACAAGCCACAGTTAGCAGCCTTTTGGGGGCACTGGGTATTCCCTTTGCTTCAGGAAATCTTTCCTCAAGTAATGTATCGTTGTACTGTTGTCTAGCGGTTACAGCAAAGTGCTGTGAGCATCACAGCTCCTGCACTTTCCCACTGGCCATTCCACCAACATGAGTAACTTTTTATCACCATCGGCCCATCCAGGAAATTAAGATATCAGCTTCGAGAGCAGAGCCACCTTACACTCACTATTCCCTAAAACTATGTGAATGTCTTCATAGGACAGACGGCTACAGTAGGTCTTTGGCCATAAGTGTGCTGCTCCCAGCTGAAGGAAAGATAAAGGGGTGCGTGAAATCTGTTTGCATTAGTCTCGTGTTATCCAGACCCGATGCTCATAAAGCTGTTTAAACAGAATCTCAGCAGCGTGAGCCGAGAATACAGCCGTGCGATTCTTCCGTGCCTCTTAGAACAGGAACATTAACCCAGTGAGTGCTCCACTCAACTAGGTCGCCTCTGCCTTCTCAACAACAGTCATGCCCTACCTCACAGTGTGCAACCGGCAGCTCAGCTGGACTCTGCCCCTGGTGCTGGGGTACCTCTTCTACCTCCTCCTGGGGGCCTTGGTGTTTCAGCTGCTGGAAAAGCAGGCAGAAGCCAAGACTCGGGACCAGTTCCAAATGGAGAAACTCAAGTTCCTGCAGAACTACACGTGCTTGGATCGACAAGCCCTGGAGCAGTTTGTGCAGGTAAGGAGAGCAATCCCAAGGAACCCAACTTTGTGGTCATCTTTGCATCATGTAACTTTAATGGTGGGGTGGGTGTCTGGTGTGCAGGAAATCCTGGCATAGGATTAGAGGCTGGGATTTGGGTCTTCCGCAACTTCTGTTACTATGGTTCTAGAGAGGATGTGCCCATAGGAATTGAAAGTGGACAACAACAACCAGCAGAGAATGCCTAGAAGAGATAATATGATTAGGAGAAATCTGTGCTGTGGAAACACCCATGTATGCAGCAGCCATTTTGATTTTCTTGAATTTTCTCTCTGATCCCTAACCCCTTTTCAAAACTTAGCAGTGCAGCTAATACTGAGCTTGAAATTATACTACTGTTCAGTTTCCCCTTTTCATCCCATGAAAAAGGTTTTACAGTGGGGTATATGTATATGTGTTTTAATATGACTAAAGGCTTCCTTCCACAATCTGTTTTAATGAGTTGTAAATGCACATGTGTTTCTGGTTTCCTGCATGTCTTCTCTTCAAGGCTGCACCTTCAGTGGGTGAATATTGTTGTTTCTTAACTTTCCAGTATTTTTTGAATAGGGAAATGTTATTCTTTCCTCTTTCCCACTCCCCCTGCCCCACTCATAAGTGCATTCGTTGCAGAGTGGTTGCTCTGTGGAGTGTGGCCACAAGTGTGCTGTCCCTCCCTCTGAAACTTCCTGTGGACATGGAACTTGTGAACAGACCCAAATCCACATAAATCTGTACCCAAATAGGTTCTGCATTCATTGTCTGAATTATTTGTTGCTGTTGCTATTACTATTGCTTTTGGCGTTGCTTTTTGCCACAAACACTTGAGCAACTATATCCCCAAATCATTTGCCCATTTCTATTCATGCAACTTCCCTCTCCAAGAAGATTTAATGAGAAATACATTTCCTCTGTTAAGATAAAACTAAGGATGTTAAATATATGGAGCTGAGGAAACCATGCAGTGCACATCCACTGACACCTAGCTTTGCAGTTCATTGCTGGTAGATATTGAATGAGTTCTCAAAACCAGGCTGAATAGTTCTCTAGATTTAAAGGGCTGCATATGGAATAGTAAATGTAGATACAGCAGCTAAGGAATAATGGGAAATTTAAACCTTTGTTCAATTTTAAAATCTCAATTCTGCCATGAATTTTGAGAGCCTGTTTATGAGAAAACAAGCTTTTATTTCACTACTTGAAATGTTTAAAGGGGTTTTCTATCATTTAGCTGTGCTCCCATTTGAAACCAGTGGTTTTGTATTGGGCATAATAATGGTTGTGAAGAGTACAGTTTACATGCATGCCTGCAATTCTCACATGAAATCCTGACACTGAGTTTTAAGGCTGAAACCTGGATGCACTCCAGAGTTTGGTGGGTCTAGATAAATTGGGGAGGGGGGCTGAGCTGAGCTGAAGGGATAAAAGTTATGCCAGAGGATATAGAATGAGAAGTTGAGCTTTTCTGGATAATAAGGGAGGACTGGAAATTGGGGCTTTGTGGGAATTTCTAGGTAAGAAATCAAAATAAAGGTGGGAGGGTTTGGGACAATGGCTGAGAGTAGTGAAAATAGGGGAATGTGAGATTCTGGGGTGACATAACTATGGAGGAAAAAATTAGCACAGCAAGGAGAGAGAAAAGAGAGCAGTTCTCCCCAAGAAAGGGGGCTTCAAAGCTGGAGGAGAGGGGCTTGGGCCAGCAGCTGGGCTTGAGAGTTGAATGCCTTATCCTTACTCTGTGAGTTTGGGGTCTATAGGGGTTGGAGGTCTCTTCAGTGCAGGAGGGTGAAAGAAAGTGTAAGAGAGAAGATGAGTTGGGAAGGGGGCCACAATAAATGTTCTTGTGCAGAGACAGATGAATCCTCTTGATCAGCCAGAGATTCCTAGCCACTATTAAGAAAAGCATTCCCTCTTAGGCTTGAGCTGGGATTCAGAAATTAACATAGGAACAAAGACTGTAAATCCTGCCTTCCTGACAGTGAATAGGTTTAAGAACCTTTTGAATGGTGCCAGCTGGGAAGAGTTTGTCTAAAGAATTGCAGAATGCTTTCTGCAAAAAATATTATTCTGCTGTCTATATGAAATGAGGAAAAGGAGTAACATATGTTCTGGTCTCTGCTGGCAAGATCCTCAGGCTATCAAAACTTATTGATTAGTAAATGTGTGGGGGAGCAGGTGGTGGCTAGAGGGAATGGCACATAGGTGACACTATATTGGTTATATGCTTCCAGAAGCGTGTGCATAAGTGCTTTCATTAAAAGGAAACTTTTTTGATGTAGGTATGCCACCAGGATTCCAGCAGGGGTTGCTATACAAACAAAACCACTAGAGGGCACCAACATTTCAGCTGCAACACAACAGCTTTTAAATATCTCATCAAAATAAATAATCCACGACCTTTTTCAGTAAACAGGAATCGTTATCACCACCCTTGGCTTCATACTATTGTATCTTAGCACACTCTTTTGATGCAATGCTTCGCGCTAAGCTAAACCATCACTCAGCATCCTTGAGTCTGCAAGGATGAACTTCTCAGCATCTGTATCTATCTGCTGGGTTTCCTCTGCTGATGCTTTTCTGATTTCTGTGGCATATGAAGCGGTTTCATAAAGTTAGGCATTTTCTTGGACCACAGCCAATGGCAAATTTGGCTCACCCCAGACATGGCTTTGGAGTGTTTAATCACAAACAGTAGTGTACATGGGCAGGGGAGCGGGGGGGGGGAGCTGCTTCCCCCAAATCAAGTAAATCTATATAAAAAAATACTTAACTGTTTCTGCCCCCACCAACTTAAATCCTGGCTATGCCCATGGTAGCGTAAGACCTTTAACACAGGACTAGGGAACCTGTGGCCCTCCAGATGTAGCTGGATTCCAACTCCCATCAGCCTCTGCCAGCATGGCCCATGGTGAGGGATGGTGGAAGTCCAACACCATCTGGAGGGTCACAGCCCAGCCCTGATTAATGGGGGGGGGGGTAAGAAATTGAGGGAACCCTAAATTGACGCATTTGCTCATCCCCAACTGTGGCTCTCCAGTTGCTATGAGACTAGCTCTTACCAGCTTCAGCCAGCATGGTCAATGCTCAAGTTTGATGGGAGCTGTAATGCAGCAGCATCTGGAAGGTCACAGGTTCCTCCTCTTTGCCTTAGAGTGAAACAGGCACAGCAGGGAGCAATCATGTCAAGGACAATGTCCGGGACATCAGCAACCAGGTAGTTAGAACACAGGTGACACTACGTATTAAACTTAACAGGTATGTCTCCCTTTTTTTTCCCTAATACACTTTGGCCCACAGCAGATGCCCCTTCCATTAGCCCGCTCAGATCACAGTGTTGATCACAGAGTGCAGGAGCAATGCAAAAGCATATCTACAGTCCAAACAGTTCCAGCGTTAACCACGAAATCCTTGCCAGGAAAACATTTTATGATTTTTATTTTTTGCATATACAGAGCCACCTTATGAAGCTATGTGAGTATGTTGGTGTATCAAGAAGTGCTGATTACTTTGGCTCATTGACCATTGTCCTTTTCAGCCCTGCTACAAAAGCAGCTGTTGACAGACTGAACCTGTGGCCGCATAAATGTGCTTTACTCTCTGGCTGCTGAGACTCCCCCAGTTCATGATGTGACAACATTCTTCTATTCCTCCCCCTGTAAATGATCCCACTTCAGGTCATTATGGAAGCCTGGGAGAAAGGTGTCAACCCTGAAGGGAACTCCACCAACCCCAGCAACTGGGACTTCAGCAACAGCTTCTTCTTTGCTGGAACGGTGGTTACCACCGTAGGTAAGGTGAGCTGGGTGTTTTCCAGGAGGTTCCCCCCCCCCTTGATAAATCTTTCCTTGTTGGAGTTCTGCAAGATTTTCGGTGAAGTACTGAATCATCTGTGACTGATGGTACAAAGCGAACCTGGCAAGCCTGCGTCAGAAGGGTCTCGGGCGTTGAAAGATGTATTTAAAAAGCCATATATTCAACCAACGCCCATTTTTATGCGTACAGTACGTTTTCCATGACTGATTTTCTGGTCCTGTAGGATGGAGTGTGTGTGTGTGTGTGTGTAGTCAGTTTTGCATGTGTTGAAGTCTATGATGTGCATTTCAGCAGTAACTAGTGCCAATCAGAACTGGTAGGGCAGTAGCCATGGAGACCAACAGTAGGTGGAGCCACAACTGATGACAGACAGAGCCAACTCGTTCTAGTTTTGTCACCAATCTCTTCCCTGTTGAGGGCAACACTGAAACTAAGGAAGAGGAACTGGTGAAAGGGCATCCCCAGTAAAAAGGCAAGCAGGTGGGGTTTGGGTGAGATTGGTGGGGTCCTATTGCATGCTCTGTAGCAGTTCTAAACTCGCTCACCAAGGAATAAGTCCCATAGAATTCAACAGAGTGTGCTTCTGAGTAGACAGCTACATGCTGCCCACTTTTCCCCAACAAGATAGTGACAAATGTGCTTCAAATAAATGGGGTGTGGGGAGTTTGTAAATTCATCTGGAACTTGGGATTAGTCACCCAATAGAGATGACTATTCCTGGCTTCTTCCCCCCACAACTGATGTGGTAAAAGCAAATGTTGAGCCCTATTAAGTGTGTGTGACTATTTTCAATTCTTTTTGCTTTTCTTTCAGGTTATGGGAATTTGGCCCCCAGCACAGTCCCAGGGCAGGTCTTCTGTGTGTTCTATGCCTTGTTTGGAGTTCCCCTTAATCTGGCATTTCTCAATCAGCTGGGGAAAGGGCTCACCATTCACCTGATGAACTTGGAGAGATGGGTCCACAAGCCAGGCCGAGCTCAGGTACAGATGCTTGTTTAACATTGTTACCCTTTCCTTGCTTTTCAAAGGTGACTTTCATGTATCATTTTAGGACAGGCAGGGGTGCCTTAGAATCATTATAACTCATACAGATGTTGCTTCCCCTCCTGTGACAGTAATTTGCTGACTCAGGACTTAGGGACAGGGATGTATTTGAATTTCAGAAGAAGAAGAAGAAGAAGAAGAAGAAGAAGAAGAAGAAGAAGAAGAAGAAGAAGAAAGCTTTAAATTGAACAGATACAGGTTGCTTGATTGCAAACACCCATGGCTGCTATCAAGTCAGTTCTCTGTTCTATGTCATTTTCTCAGTTTACCAGAACCTATCCTTGCAAACCACTACAGAAAGAATGAGTCAGACTCCATTTCAGCAAATGTAGTTCAGGCAGCCCTATAAATGTAAAGGATCACTCATATGAATAATAACAAATGATTCCAGATAGTTTGTGGCCCCAGGAGAAAATGTTGAGGGCAGCAGGCAAGGTTTCATGGCAGGAGATAGGGGCAGAGTTGGGTGGTGATGATGCGCAAAATGAAAGTAATGTAAAAACAGGCTTGCCAGAACACAGTGACAAATGAAGATGACAGACAGGACAAAAGTATTAAAAAAAAAACCTTTAACAAGTGGAAACCACCCTACCCCTCAAAATTTGTAGAAATTTATTTTAAAACAAACAACCTTCACCACTCAGTAAATATAAACTATCAAAAGGTCATCAGGATGAGTGGTCTGTTCAAGTTGAGTAAGACACTCAGGCTTTCGTGGAGAAGACAAATTGCAGGAAGGTGTAATTGCTTATGGAAGTATAAGGTGAGCTGAAGAGAAACCTTTGTTTTACTGAGAACACTGGTGCCTCAAGACAATATTGCCCCATGGAGATGGCCCTCCATGTTTACTATCAGTAGAACTTAAGTTGCACAATTAGTTCTTGGAACAAACCAAAAAAATCAATTGCATAAAAATGAAGGTTGCCCCTGCCTAGGTAAAGTAGACTACATTGGAAGCACCAGAAATCAAATATTTCTCCAGGCAGACAGCAACACGTTCCTCCATCCATCCAACCAACCAACCAACCGAAAGGCATGGTCACAATTCAAGGACACATCACATCCAGGCAAAAGCACTCAAGAGGACCTGAGGCAGGGCCAGTGAGGGGTGTGGTCTGGGGAGGTGGCATAGCCTGGGAAGCATCCTAAGGGGCCTGAGATTCTCCACCCTTGTTCTAGAAGGTTCCAGGTTGCATACCAAGGGAGAAGGAGGGGCCTTCTCCATCCTCTTTCCATTATCTTTTTTGCTCTAGGATGGTAGACAATACCTTGCTCTGAATACATGTCCAGCACCTGAAAGACACTGAAATGTTTGTCAGACACAATCTGCTCAATCCATACCTACTCATTTGACTGCTACATATCCTCTCTCCTTATACAACAATTTCCAGTGTGAATTAAGAGGGTCTGAGGAAATTTTGAGTAGCTGTCAGCAGGGGCAACCCTATCTGATCTAGTGAATGCATGACCCAGCATCAAGTGGGAACCAGGCAGATCCTCATGACCACACACTAGGCTTTGGAGAAATCATCTCCAGTGCAGTGCACCCTCACTGGTAAGACCAATCTCTTCTCCCAAGTCTTCGATCTGGAATAAGGGCAGGGGGTTGTCCCTGACCTTGCACTGGACTTCCTAGACACCCAGAAGCAAACAAGACTTCTTGCTTGTTCCTTGGACCTAACCAGAAATGAGAATTTACCTCAAACCTTGAGTCAGAGACTAGGATCAGGCGCTGTGGCAACCAGAAATTCAGCTAGCCTCTGGGGCCAGGCAAACTTTGTAGATGCCTCCTCTGAATTACAACTGTTCACAGGGATATTCCAGGAGACAATTGTTTGTGCTTGTTCTAAACTGAGTGGCCCGTACCACACAAAGGAGCCTTTTCCCTCTTGAGAAAAACAGATTTCTTGTGGTGTGTGTTTTAAAAATGAGCATGTTCCATGACTCTATGACAAAGGGAAAAGACATGCAGGAAAAAGCCATTTATAAATCATTGTTCCCAGAAATAGCAGACACCATCAACCCAACCCAAATCTCTGCCTTTGGCACTTAGGCTAGAATCACTTACATAGAGTTTGTTGCACTGAACTCAAAGGGACTTAGTCACAAGCAAAAATGTATAGGATCACACTGTTAATCTCTCACAACATATCAAGTTTTGAAATCCTGGAAGCAGGATGAAAGACTGCAATTTCACAAAACACAAATATCAGACAGATTATTCATATTATTTCCCAGTATAGTATGCTTTCTAGGTATGACTATGCAATTTTAGAGGGAAGGAAACTTTTCGGTATTTTCTCAAAGCAGGTTTTTCTTCCACTACTACCGGTACTTTCTTATTTAGAAGGAACAAAAATCCTACCTGACATAATTCAGGGGAACTGCTGATTTTAAAACTGCTCTAGTTGCCTCCTAGTCCACAAACTTTGCCCCTTTTGCAGAAAAAAATTGCAGATGAAAGTTCTTGTGGCTAGTGGTATCAGCAGTCCTGTCCACTGCATTCCTAATTAACTGTTTCCTAACTCCATAAAATGTTTTCTGGTGTCAGTCTTGGGTCCCTGTTCTGCACCACCAATTGTCTATTGCCAAAAATCTGTACGTGCTTGTTCCTTGAATTGTCTCCATCTATTCTTGACTTCCTCTCCTCACCTTACCAGCCCCTTACCTTCTTTTTCTTTTTTAACAAATTGCTATCTGTTTTTCTTTTTAACAAGCCCGTTCCCTTTTTGTTTTAATATGTGATCAAGGTTGATCATAGGTTGCATCCAATGAAGTCGTCCCATTAGCTAAACGACTTCTGCCTGCATAACAGGAAGAAGAAAACAAACCAAGTCTTTGTTTGATAAAGATTTCTAGAATGCTAGGAGTGAATTGTGGAGGAGGCATTAATTAATACTAGTTGATTAAACTTCTCTAGCCCTTGTGAGCTTGGAGGGAGGGGGGATACTCCTGTCTTGACATGGAAAGGGACACAA
This sequence comes from Lacerta agilis, assembly GCF_009819535.1. Taxonomy (NCBI): domain Eukaryota; kingdom Metazoa; phylum Chordata; class Lepidosauria; order Squamata; family Lacertidae; genus Lacerta; species Lacerta agilis. The sequence continues at coordinate 83,616,742 of NC_046314.1, read as the reverse complement.
ATTTTGTCTTTTCCTACTTTTTGTCTTTTTGTTGTGTAAAGGTCAGTCTCCTGAATACACAGTTAAGAGGCTAAGGTCCACCATAATTTACATCTGGGGAGGGGAGCCTCTGACCCATGGTCCAAACATGGCCTGCCAGGCTTTCCCATTTGGTCTGAGAAGTGGTTCTGGGCAAACTCCACCCACCATGCACCTGACATGCACATAAGATGTCAGGTGTGGGGCAGGTAAGGGCAGGGTTTCAAAGGAACAATTGGGAGCTTAAAGTGAGTTCCCAGTTGTTCCTCTGCTGGAGCAGGGTGTTCTCCAGAGGGAGTGCATTCCAGGAGAGTGAAATAGCTTCCATTGACTGAAAACCACTTCTCCCTTCAGTGCTGTTCCTTGAATTTCCAAAAAAAATGGAGGCTCGGTGAACAGTATGGGGCTGATTGAAAGCCCTTTTGTAAACAGTCCTATGCTGCTCTCAAAAGGGTTTTCAAACAGCCCCACACTGCTCTTTGAACCTCTGAAATATGGAGGTTTAAAGAGCAGTGTGAGGTTGTTTGAAAGCCCATTGGGAAGCGGCCCTGTGCTACTATTTGAACCTCCATTTTTAGGGAGTTTAAAGAGCAGTATCTGGCTGCTTGCAAAAGGCCTTTCAATCAACCTGCAATGTACTTTGAAGTCCTGAAAACAGAGGCTTCAAAGTACAAGGTCACCTGACATCATAGTGACAACAGATGATTGACAGATGGGATAAGGATCTGGCCTACCAGCCAGAAAAAGTCCCCCACTTCTGATTTACATGGATCTTTGCTCCATGGGGGGGCTATAAAACAGTATGAAACGGGTATGAAACAGTATGAAACAGCCTTTAGGTAGCAGATCTGGAAACACTCAGACCAACCAGACCAAGTCATGCCAGACAGAAGCATAGTTCTTCTAAACTGTCATTTCCCTTCTCATGTTTCTCAGGTGGTTCAGACTCTGACAATGGGATTCTTCTTGATGGTTGGGACTTTGCTTTTTCTGGTTTTCCCACCCATGATCTTCAGTTACGTGGAAGGCTGGAGTTATGGAGAAGGCTTCTACTTCACCTTCATCACCCTCAGCACCATCGGATTTGGAGACTATGTAGTAGGTAATAGAAAGGGTGGTGGTGGTGACATATTCTGCCCCTGAGATCGTCGTCCTCTCCCAATTAACTTTGATTAGGAGGAACCCTAGTGAAATCCAGGAATGTGATTACAGTGCAATCAGTGCATGTAACATCTAGATCAGGGGTTCCCAAACTAAGGCCCAGGGGCCGGATGTGGCCCAATCGCCTTCTCAATCCAGCCTGCAGACGGTCCGGGAATCAGAGTGTTTTTACATGAGTAGAATGTGTCATTTTATTTAAAATGCATCTCTGGGTTATTTGTGGGGCATAGGAATTTGTTCATATTTTTTTTCAAAATATAGTCCACCCCCCACCCTACAAGGTCTGAGGGACAGTGGACCGGCCCCTGCTGGAAAAGTTTGCTGACCCCTGATCTAGATTATTCATGACTTCTCTGCTGGTGCTGCAAATAAGTGCCAAAATTGATTCATTCATGCATTTATTCATTCACTAAACAGTGCTTAACTAGCTCTATTAAGAACTAAGGAGTTACACTTTCAAGGAGGAAGACATTGGTTTAAAACATGCTCTTGCTTAAATCACATGCAGCCCAACCAACTTAAGCATAACACCAATGACAAAGTGAACTAATAGCAATGGCCATTTGCTTGTGACCAGGGCTGGCCCTACAATGAGGCAGAGTGAGGCAACTGCCTCAGGTGGCAGGTGTTGAGGTAGGGGGAGTGACCAGGGATGTGACTGCATCCCCTATACTAGCTTGCTGCCCTCAAGTGCAGTGGAAATTGAATCTTACTGGAGTAAGATTCAACTACCAATCCAATTGGCTTCTGTATGTGTTCTGGGGAAGGGCCCCATCTTGTTGTTCGCCTCAGACAGCAAAATATCTTGAGCCAGCCCTGCTTGTGACTGATATTTACTGTGGCCATGAGTGAGTCTCCTCATTTATAGTGATAGGAACAGTTCCACACAAAGCAGCACAGGACTGACAGAAGAGTGTAGTGGTTAAGAGCAGTAGACTCGTAATCTGGTGAACTAGGTTCGAGTCCCCGCTCCTCCACATGCAGCTGCTGGGTGACCTTGGGCTAGTCACACTTCTCTCTGAAGTCTCTCAGCCTCACTCACCTCACAGAGTGTTTGTTGTGGGGGAGGAAGGGAAAGGAGATTGTTAGCTGCTTTGAGACTCCTTAGGGTAGTGATAAAACGGGATATCAAATCCAAACTCTTCTTCTTTTTCTTCTTCTTCTTCTTCTTCTTCTTCTTCTTCTCCTCCTCCTCCTCCTCCTCCTCCTCCTCCTCCTCCTCCTCCTCCTCCTTCTGTTATTGTTATTTCTCCCACTCAATGCATTGTTAAGATCCTCCAATCCTGAAAGGAGTAACTGGAATTAAAAGTGTCTTGCTGGATCAGACCAATCAGGTCCATCTGGTCCAGCATTCCATCTTCAACATTCACCAGCCAGATGCTTCTGGGAAATTTATAAGCTGAGCATGATGGTGACAACCCTACATTTACACATTTACATAGATGAGGGGAGGGGTTGGGAGGGATTTTTGTATATACACATAGAGCCTGAAATGTGCTCAGTCAGGCTTCACAAATCACGTGAAAAAATTGCTGTTCCTTCTATGTCCGAAAAATATTCTGTGTTTGGTGCCAATCTAAATAACACCATGTGCTGCAAAATGGCATAGCCAAGATGACTTAACACACTATTCATAACATTGGAAATGCCTATGGTGCTGTTTTGTTTTGTTTTGTTTTACTTTTAAACCTGTGTTCATAGACTGCTATAGGAGCTGACAACATTACATGGTCTTCTTTTAGGAAACAGACATAAATGTTTGTTCCTTGTTCCTCAGTGTATTTGCTTTGGAGAAAAAGGATTCCTTGAGATTGCCATTGATTTGTGCAGTAAGAAACTGCAGTGTGTTCTATTTTATTTATAGACACACAAAAAACCCTCCATGCATAGGGAAGCTTATTTCACCCTGACTCTTTGGTTCCTCTTTTTTCCCCAAGTACCACTTCCTGCATCTCTGGTTTGCATTCATGCAGAGCCAGCAACACGTGAAACTTTCTTGCAGACTCATGTACTTTTCCTAAATCAAATTACAGGACCAAGTTGATGTCATGTGTATCCCAAATTGTTTTCTCATGACCTATCAGGGGAGGACACAACTCAGTGGTAGCACATATGCTTTGCTTGCAGAAGGTCCCAGTTTCAATCTCTCCCATGCCCCACCCCAGAAACTCCTGTTAGAAGAATTAGGTAGCAGACAATAAGAAAAGCACCTTTCTGCCTTACACTCTGTAGAAGTATTGCCAATTGGAGAAGATAATGTTGCACTAGATGAAGATAATGTTGCACTAGATATTCTGGCATTAGTAGCTAATTAGTGTATGCAGCATGATTTAAAAAATCATTCGTCACACTGTAACCCACAAAACACTGGAATTCCTGATGAACTGTAATTTGGTTGTTTCATGCTGTACTCTTCCTTTGAAATTCTTTGGTTCCAGAATGACAACTTTAAGGTCATTTACAGGGTGTTCTGGAAATGTTCAGAATGTTCTCCGACCTGCCCCACTATTGGTGTTAATGCAATGATTTCAGCACTTATCACTAAGGGTAAAAGTGTGCCTACTTAACTTACAGTCAAGCTCTACTTATCTCTGTAACTTTTTGCATCCCATTGCCACTGAACTCCCACTGTATAATGTCCTCCTTTATATAGCTGCCAACTATGATTTTACTTTCATGCAGCTGATGAACTGGGCTTGAGCCAATGAAAGCTTATGCCATTATTAAATGTGTTAGTCTTTAAGGCGCCACAACAAGACTGATTGTTTTTGCTGCAAGCAACTAACATAGCTAGCCCTCTATAATTATTTCCTATGTTGCTGTCATCAGAGTAGTGAGGCTCAGGGACAATGGCCTGGTGGCTATGGTAAGGCTAGTTCCATGTAGATCTCGTTCATGCTAACACTAGAGCTGGTGGGAACACTAGGGATGGTAACAGTCTGGGAAAGTTGTAAACCTAGGAAAGTGAGAATGGGCATAATCTGACAGACCACACTGTAAAAAACCAAACCTATCCTAGGCATGCAACTCATTAAAATGAGTATCCAGGAAAATATCACACCACCTCTAATCTGTGGACAAATGCACACAGGTGGAATGCCAGTTAACAATCTTGCATGGTTTTGTACACATGTGCATATTTGTTGTGTATGTGTGCATGGTGTTCATTGTGTTGGCACATATTCCTCCCAAATCTTACTTGCGAGTTTTCTTGGTTTTTTTCTTTCTTTCTAGGCACAGATCCTAATAAGCATTATATATCAGTGTACAGAAGTCTGGCAGCAATCTGGATTATTTTTGGCTTAGTCTGGCTCGCTCTGATCTTTAATCTGGGAGCTGACCTGATGGAGAAATTCCTACAACTTAATTGGCAGAAGTCTGGCCCAGGCACTGCAGAGACAGCTGTCACCAAATTAGAGGATAACCCTGATCAACCCAGGATCCATATCCCTAGCTGAGAGTGACTTATGGATAAGCAACACAAAAAACCTACAACTCCCTTGTCCTCTCCCTTATGCCTGCAAAGTGATGTTTGTGGGCAAGACATCTTGCATCAAATACTGTACATAATGAGTGGGTCACTTCGTAAGGGAAAGGAGATTTTTTTGTAACAGAAGAAACACTTTGACAATATGTACTGCAAACAGCCCAATGAAGCCCTTGGAGGAAAACGAACTGAAAGTGTCAATGCCACATGTTTTCCACACATCTGATTCCTTCAGCAAATATACAGTCTACCATTAGACCACATCATCTTGTTTAATTCAATTCAGCATTTGGGCTGATGGATACCACTGTTTCCAGCAGGACCAAACCAGCTGATACTACCAAGGTTGCAACACACCATTTGTAGAGATTCATTTTTCCTCCAAAACTGATATCAAGACAAACAAGGGAGAGTCACTGCTGTCTGCTTCTGTGATTTCCTTAAGCAAACTGTACTGTAATCTGAAATCTCTCAAGTGGTTCTTGATCTTTGTGGATAGAACAAGATTTAGATGTTCCCAGTTCCACGTGTTAAGAAAGTTTGGGACAGGTTCTGGTCTCAGGTTTCCAAACTGCCAAGATAATTTGTTCCCTCCCCTTCTTCCATTACCAGAGACAGAGAAAGGTAAACCAACTTATTTTATCCACTGCCATCACTACAAATTTGAGGGTATTTGCAGGTTTAGGTCCTATGATCCCCAGAAATCTAGGCTATACTACCAATTTAGGACTTCTTAAGTCTACAATGGACCACTGTCTTCTTCCCTAGAGAGATCAAGATTCTAGATGTCAAGTCATGCTAGGCCAGCCAGCATTCAATAATTTACTTCCTCCTGATCTTCTGGTAAGTGTGGATTGAGCTAGGTGACTACTGGATAGCAGTAATGTGTAAAAGGTTAAACTTTTACTTAGCACATAGAAATGCCAGCAGCTAAAACGAATAAGTGGGAAATAAGATTTCTACATACAGCAGTGAACCTTGAGGGCAAATAAAGTGTGATAGACATCCTTCCTCCTGTCCCTGCTTCTACTGATGGGAGAGGGAATGACCTGTGTGCTGCATTCTGCATACTTCTGCCAAGTGGCTGCATGCATGTCCACATTGATCAGCAAGACAAAAGCCTAACAGAGAAAGCTGTTGAATGAAGATGATCTTCTGTGTATTACCAACCCCATTGGATCTTCTGGACAGATTGAGCCAACTGTCAGGAGCTCTGCAAATATCAGCCTAAACCACTGTTTCCTCATGCACCAAATGCTGTTAAGAGATATAGTAAAATTAACAGGGTAGAATTCCTTCATCTGTTTTCAGGCACCTCTCAACAACAACAGGTACCAACTGTTGAGAGTTGTTAGGTGATCCCTATTCCCATCAGAGTACCACAATTTCAAGAGTGCTTTAACCATCAATTCCACTGAGAACTCGGTGGTGCAGATGGGGCCTTGCTGGCAATTCCAAAAAAGTGACACTTTTTAAATGGTAGCTCTGGAAATCACTCCTTAGACTGTCAGCCAGCCTTCCCTTCCTTATAAAGCCTTGATAGAAACAGTCGGGATGGGGAAAGGTTCCATTTGTAACTGAATGCCTGCACTTTCCCCAGGACCTTTTCCATTAAAAAAAATGCTGACAGTAAAATTATCCCCATTAAAATTGCACAAAACTGAGCCTCCAATAGGTTAGCTAGTCCTGGCATGTCCAAAGTCCATTTCGGGGGCCTAATCCGGCCCGCCGGTCGGTTTAATCCAGCCCCCGTGGCAGTTTATTTCCTGGGGTAAAGTCCTAAAAAAACTCAACAACTTCAATCCTGCAAAAAGGTTAACAACTTTGGTTGGCCCTCACAGACCTTCACTTCAAATCTGGCCCTCTTTGAAAAAAGTTTGGACACCACTGGAGGCAAAGCCATAATCAGCAAACAGTAAAATTGAACTGCCTATGTCAGATTTTATTCTTGGAGATAACAATTGTCCTCAAAGTTGTCTATTTCAAGATAAGAAGTTTAGGGAAATAAGGCTCACATAACCTCCAACTCTGTGCCTCGACATCAGCCATTCAGTATCATACCAGCTTCATTTGTCTGACACAAAATATAGCGATCCGCACAATTTTTTTTCATCTGCTGGATCATACTGTTTTAAGCACACAGAATACATGTTGCAGGGTTCAACAGTGTGTAGAATATTACTCTCCAACTGGTCATTTGTTATATATATCACTTATTTTTGGGGAAATGGCAAGCCCCTTGAAAAATCCATTCATAATCTTTCTTGAAACTGGCAAATGGATTCACCTTTGCCACAAAATCTGAACTCTCTTGTTTGAAGGTGGGGGCTAGCCAATACACTTTTTATTATTTTAGGATTTTATAAAAGAGGAACAATAAATTATACATGGTTTCCACATCAAATAAGGTAGGTATTGTGGGTGTGTTTGCTGCCCTGGACTCTGTCAGAAGAAAGGGGCATAAATTCAACAACAACAATGATAAATGGCAATTGATAATAGATAATACATGATGCCATACATGGGTTAAGACTTTGGAAAGGTCACCCATAATAATTCGGTGTCATCTGCAAACTTGGCTACCTCACTGCTCACTCCAGACCATTCACAAACAAGTTCAGTGAAAGAACTCACCTTCCCACTCTCTGCTGCTTGTTCTCTAAGTTGCTACTGATCCATAAGTGATAATTGGAAGCAACGAAAAATTTATTTCAAAAATTTATAAAATACTGGCTAGAATGGGAGACAAAGGATGAGATTATAAAGGCGACTATGACACATTGGGCGATACGACATTGGCCATTATATACAAATAGAAGCGTAGGAGAGGCTATGGAAATCAACACTGAACTTCTTGGCATGCTATGCCCTAAAGGGGAAAAAATTATTTATAGGTGGTATTTAACTCCTAGTAAATTAGTGAGAAGGGATCCAAATTATGTTGGAAATGCCAAGAAGTAGAAGGGACCTTCATGCATATGTGGCGGTCCTGTAAACAGGCTAAATGGTATTGGGAAATGATCTACACAGAATTCAAAAAGATGCTAAGGCTGACTTTTCCAAAAAAAGAAAGAAAGAAAGAAAAAGAAAAAAATGAGGCTTTTTCTTACTAAGCATAACTAATGGAGATATCCCTAAAAATAAACTTAGCCTCTTCCTCTATGCAACTACAGCGGCTAGGATATTATATGCTTAAAAATGGAAGGACAAAAAACTCCAACAAAAGAATAATGGCAATATAAGTTGATTGAATATGTGGAACTTGCAACTATAACAGCGAGGATAAGAGTCCAAGATGAGAGAAAGATATGGGAAGAGTGGGAATTTTTTGGAAGTATTTAAAGAGATACAATAAACTAATAAATTTCCAAGTAGAATTAGAAACATGAACAGCAGTCAGAAACAGTACAGTAAATGTACAGAGTTAATCGATGAGAAAAAATAATGGTTACAGAAAGCAATTGAAAAAAAGCAAATAATTGAAAGTATGTTTCCCCCTTGTGTTTTGCTACTGATTCTTTTGATCATAGAAAGAGAACACACACACCAGAGCCAGGAAAACCTTGTTGTCTAAAAGCGGCCTCTTTCTAGACACAGGCTGTGTTGGTCTGCCGTAGTCGAAACAAAACAAAACAAAACAAAATCCTTCCAGTAGCACCTTAGAGACCAACTAAGTTTGTTATTAGTATGAGCATTCGTGTGCAATGCATGCACACTTCTTCAGATACACTGAAACAGAAGTCACCAGACCCTTATATATAGTGAGAGGGTGGGGAGGGGTATGAATGTCTTCTACGGAAAGTAGGGAAGTTAGTTGACATGTTTGTGCTGGACTCCTTTGAAATTCCCTAGGCGTGATGGGTATTTTCCTGTTTCCTAAGGCAGCCTTCTGCCCTACTTTATAGAGGAGAGTCCTCTATTTGTAGTGCTGTCCTGTCCGTGTCCAGTTTAAAGAGAAGGAATCAAAATAAGGAAAAGCAGGGACCCTCCACTCCAAAGTACAGCTCACATTGACACTGTGTGCCTTCTGGTACTAGCTAATGACTTGCCTTTTTGCCCAGGCCTTGGGATGGGGCTTGATGTTATGAGGTCAGCTGTAAACTTGGTGAAGTAGTGGCAGGACTGTAGGACTATTTGTAAAAATTCCAGTTGTGTTTTACTTTCACAATGTAATGTATCCTGTTGTATTTGGATTTGTTGTATATGTTTTATCATGTAACCTGCCCATGGATCGTATACTAATGAAGAGTGGGATAGAAAGTGAAGAAATAAAATAAATACTGCATGACCCATATTGCAAGAGAATGTTAAGGAAAATGGATATGCTTCAGTGTCATTTTGTAGCCCTGCATTGCCCCCCCAAAATGTTTCTTTCATTTACACTTAAAAACATCCCTCATTTGTCTAGTCCAGAATGATTCTAGACACTTATTATTAACTGGATCATCCCTGAAATGAAATAGCACTTTTAATCCCTATAGCTGGACCCATAGTCTGTAGCAGCATGATCCAAAACCATAGTGTGTAGAGCGCAAATTTTAACAGCACACTCCTAATCACTAGATACATTGGCTGGGAGAGGTAAGTATGCAATGTACATCCCCCTGGCTCAGCTGACTTTAAGGGCAATTACTTGCCCTGGCACATCTATTAATGGGTGAAGGAAAGCCTTGCTGTCATAAATTATGTCAAAGGTGGTGGGCATGGCGGGGGGCTACACCCTAACTCTCTTGATTAGCTGGCCCCACCCACTTGCACCACCCAAAATGCAGGTGTTGTAACTAAATCCACAGGAGTCTGTGGAAGACCAGAAAATCCAGGTTTTCACTGCCCTCCCCCGATTTTGACCATGGACCTTCTGGACAGAAGCAGTTAGGATGCAGTTTATGTGCATCTACTTAGTTAGAAATGCTCCGCCCATCTCTGGCGACCTAATGGTACCGCAGGTCTCTCGGCCCCTGTTGAGATGCACCAAATGTGGGTTACCCTTTGGGTAGCTACTCTGTGGCCAGCACTCCCTCGCTCAACGTTTACTTCCAGGAGCTGGCGAGACGCCGGGCCTAAAACGAGGGCGGCGGCGATGCTGTGGCCCTTCTGGAAGGTTTTGGGCATCCAACGCCTCCTCAGACCCCAACCTAAGAGGGCAACAAGTTCGCTCCCGCGGGCCAAAGCCTTCACGAAGCCGAACTCCTCAAGTGAGCGCGCTGCGGCTCACGGAAGCGGAGCTGCCCGCCCGGTTTGAAAAGCGCGAGGCGCTTCCTTGGCTCCTCCCAGAGCATCAGAGAGCCGGCGGCGTCTTAGGGGAAGCCGCCAGGGTAGCTCGGAGCCGCTTCCCCTCGTGGCCGAGTGTGGCCCAGCGCCGCTGCCGCTCACTTAACTTGCGCGCAGGCCGGTGAAGGCACGAAGCTGGCTATGTGCGGGTGCGGCCGTGCGAGGCCGGGAGCCGCCTCGTCCTCGTCGGCGGGCCGCCGGCTTCCCGCCACGCCGCTCTTGCTGCTCGCCTACCTGAGCTACCTGCTGCTGGGCAGCGCAGCGTTTTGGGCGCTGGAGTCGCCCCGCGAGAGAGACGTGGCGCGGCGGCTGCTGAGGGAGAAGTGGGAGCTGCTGGAGAACTACACGTGCCTCGAGAGGGAGGAGCTCGAGGACCTCGCCAAGGTACAGGGGGTACCGGGGTGGGGAGCAAGCCCGTCCCGCCGCCTCCCAGGAGAGCGTCGCCCCTGAGCCCTGGGGTGGTGAGGGGGACAATAGGACGGCGACGGCCGGGTTGGGCCGAATCCCATGAGGGAAGGGAGGCACCGGCTGTGTGCTAAACATGTCCTACCCTCAGGCCGTTAGGCTGTTGTTTGTAGATACGGGGCTCTTACAGTTGAGGGGAGGGCGCTTTGCACACGGGCAGAGGCACGCTCGTCTCCACGCGCTCCAAGGCTGGTCCTGGCCCGAAAGGAGGTTGGGAGCGGGGAGAGAACTGGCTGATGGAGGACTGTATAATCGCGGGAATGTGGCAAGGAAGGTGCCCGGCGGGTGGGGAGGAAGCCTGTCCGGAAGAACTTTTGCAAAAACGAAAAGTAGAAGCCCATGGACAGGCCAGCCCTTCTGAAAATACTCGGGTAGAGTGAAGCATTGCACATCCATGAAGATGGTTGTACCACCGCCAGATGAATGGGAAGGCAAAGAGAGCCACCCGCAGAAAGGGTTCCGTGATAAGGAGTTTCTGTAGAAACCAGGGACTCAGCCTGCCCAGAAATGCAAGACTTTGAAGAAGACCACATTATACCTGAAACTAGTGCTATTTTTCTAGAAAAAGAGGTGCTGAAGCTCGCCATGAGCTTCTCCCTTGTTCTGTTAGAATGGCAATGGCGCCCACCTGAGAGGTGCTGGAGCTGAGCTCTCCCTGAAAAAAAAGCCCTGCCTGAAACAATAGGGCAGCCATGGGGAATTTGTGGTCCTCCAGATGTTGGGCTACAACTCACATCCACCCTGTTCATTGACACTGCAGCTGGGGCTGATGGGAGTTGGGAGTCCAAAAGCATCTGGAGGGCCAAAGGGTCTCCATTCCTCATCCCTGGTGTAGAAAGATACTGTTCAAGAAAGCTCCATCAGCCCTAGCTGGCAGGTCAAAGGTCAAGAGATAGTGAGAGTTGTGTTCCTCCCATCCTGCTGAAATGGAAGAATATCCCATGGAGCATGAGATGCTGAATGCATGTGAGCTGGGACATCTGAGAGTCTGAGCAGGAAGTCCTCAGTTCAGATGTTCCCTCCGTTGTGAGCTTATTCATTATCACATTACCGCATTATCAGACTGAAGTACCGTGCCCCTAATGCAGTCAATCCAAATAGTGCCATCTTCTCATGGTACTAGAAATCCAACCACAAACAAAATAATTAACCATTTGCCTCCTTTTATTGTTATGGAGAGCACCAAGTTGAAGAAGTCTGTTTTGTTGGTACTTCACATTCAGCTGCTTGAGCAAGGCTGCTTCACCCTCTGAGCTGTTGTTGTAAGACAAGGCAGAGAAAACAACTCATGTTTCTGGACTAGAGCTCCCACCATCCCTGACTAATAACCATGCTGGCTAGGTCTGATGCAGTCCAGTGACTTTTTGAGGGCCACAGGCTTCCTTTCCCTCTTATAAGACATCATGAGAAAATTACTTGAAGTACTGCTATATAAATATCAGCTGTTGCTATGAACAAGACAAATGACCGTGGATTTAAAAAAAAAAAAAATCTCAGTGCTATTTTCCATTGGCATTATTCCCATATTTGGAAGTGACTGTCCCTGAAGGACTCAAGGGAGAACATGGCCAAAATGAAGTAGCATATAAAGGTGTTAAGTCATGTGTTGCGTTTCACATCAGTTCTCCTGAGCTTAACGTTATTTTATTTTTATTATTGATGCACCACCTAATGTGTTCCACTGGCTTCACAAGATAAACACAAAGGCAGGGCACTTGCAGTATAAACGGGTTTTTAGATACGATTTGGTAGGTGAAAATAACAAACAGCAGAGTTAATCGATGAGGAAGGATAAGGGTTAGAGAAAGCAGATCAATTGAAAAAAGCAGAGACTGTTTTCCACTTGTGATTTGCTACTGATTCTTTTGATCATAGAAATTACAAGCCGGACTGACTCTTTTGAGTCAACTGATATGTAGGCAATTTGGTGTAGAAGAAGAAGAAGAAGAAGAGTTTGGATTTGATATCCCGCTTTTCACTACCCGAAGGAGTCTCAAAGCGGCTAACATTCTCCTTTCCCTTCCTCCCCCACAACAAACACTCTGTGAGGTGAGTGGGGCTGAGAGACTTCAAAGAAGTGTGACTAGCCCAAGGTCACCCAGCAGCTGCATGTGGAGGAGCAGAGACGCGAACCCGGTTCCCCAGATAACGAGTCTACCGCTCTTAACCACTACACCACACTGGCTCTCTGGGCTTCTACTCTTGCTTCTAGCACAGTCTGGTTTGAATTTTGTGGCTTAGTCTTTGGGAGAAACTTGTTGCGTGAGGAAGAGAAATAGTTGATTTTGAGCTTGGTTGGTTTCATCTCATCCCACTGTCTTTAGTCTTCTCTTTTCCACATAGGGTGACTGAGACATGACTAGCCCCCTATTATAATGCAGGAGGTGCATGAGATGGGCATGATTCACTGACTTGGTTTGCACATCACAGTAAGCCAAACTATAGCACCTGCTCTCCTCCCTCCAGGTCTTTTAGCACAGCATTGTGCAACAGTAGCTAATCCAAGGTTTGGTTTAGCATGTCATCCAAAAGACAGGATCATGGTTAGCTCTCTCTTCTTGGACCACAATCTATACCAAGTTTCATAGCCTTCTCCTTGGGAGCAGGAGCAGGTTTTAGTAATCCTTCGTAAGCATCCTTTTGTAAGCATCCTTTTGTAAGCATCCTTGTCTTGTTTGCGTATATGGTCTCACTGGTTTGATTTCTTCCACATTATCAGTGTGGGAGAGAACTTTTCTTGTAGTAAAGACTCTCAGATAAGGAGCCAGTTAGGGTTTATGATGTTTCACCTATGTACCTGAAAAGACGCATTAAGATTAATTTCACCCCCCAATATATTGTTGTTACTTATCTGTGTTAATAATGTGGAGAAATATAACTTTCATTTGGAAAGGGCAAGGTCCAACTAACTTCAAAACAATCTTAATCACCACTACACCATGATAATCTGGCACTCAGATGCAGGTACTCTGGCAAAGAAACTTTGATTTCAGATATGGCTTATAAAGTACCGGCAATCCTCTCCAAGGCTTCTTAGAGACCCTGAAAACTATCACCCATAATGCCTGGCTCACAATGTCACATTGACCATAGTTTATTTTATCTTGGTTTAATGAGAAACACAGAGTATGTTTGTGCATACTGCTAAAATCATGGGTGCTTCACTCCACCCCTATTGCTGGGAAACAAGCCATGATCTCACTTAGTGTTGCACCTGGACCTGGTTTTGTGTTTGGTTCCTCTCAGTAACCAAAGTTTGCTCTGGACTTAGCACTTGTTTGTTTGAAGGAAACCAACCATGAGCCCAGGGTTGGGGGTAGTGCAAAGGCAGGCCATGGTTTGCTTTCCAGCTGCAAAGGAGGACTACAACACCCATGATTTCAGCAGTGCGCACAGGCACACCGAGCATTCACATTAAATCACAGGGTCTTGCAACTATGGCTTAATGTGATGTGTGAACAAGGGCTAAGTCATCTTGATATTCCCACCAAAAAAAATAAAATGCGCAGTATCTTTTAAATAAATGAGAAGTAATGCTTAATGGAGGCAATGACATTCCTGATTCATTATCCCAAGATTACTTTCCAGATTTGGAATCTATTCTAACATTAGATCTATTAGTTACAGTAAGACAAAGTGATGATGCTTGCCAAAAGACATAAGACACAGATCCTGGATGGTCATTATCATCTATCACTGTCGTTTATTTAATGCTTAAGGCTTCATTTTTTTGTGATAATGTGCCCATTTTGTGGCAATTTAAATTTTATCTACTCATTCATTGGGGTCTATAAAGATGCTTTATTATACTAAGGGTCATTGTTTGTTAGAAGGGAGGATAAAAATTGTTGCTAAGAATATATCTTGCTTGTCATGTGGTGAAGCAATTTGGCGTAGCTCTAGTGTATGTGTTCCTACATCAACTATTTGGGAGTCACATAGGGCACCTATTGCATTACTTAAAATTGAAGTAGGTCTCCCTTCTTTAAAAACACACATTCTTAAATCCATGATTCCATACTGGAAAAGGCTCCTGCTGTTGTTTGATAAACATTTATAACAAATCAATTTTTAGACCTGCAGAACCAAGAAGTCTGGCTGCAATGTTGTAACCAATCCATGTTACCAGTTTCCTCTGCAATGTCATCACAGGACATATCTCACCATAAAATCCATGGTGCAATTAAGATGCCAAAATGGACCTAGAATTCTTCAAGTCCTCTGTTTGGTATATCAAAATTAAGTCCAACCATAAAAGGGCTGCTTATGTGTTGGAATTAATTCTTTGAACTGTGTTTACTCAGCCAAATTTCTGGCAAAGCAAAGAAAGGGGGAAACTGAGGCATGGAGAAGGGAGGTGCCGGGATGGAGGGAGGGAGAAGAACCCACAGGCAGGTCATGGCAGTACCTCTCCCTCCAGTTTGTCCTCCCTACAAAGGTTACCATTCAGGATCTGAGGTGGATTTCTGCAAGAGCGTGTCGGATTCCAAGTCTTGGCCCAGTCCATGTGCCTCATACGCCCCCAACAGCTCAGACTGCTGTTGCAGGGCCAGAGAGATATACGTTGTCCTGTCAGAGGCTAAGAATCCTACCTGAGCTATAGCTTTTCCCTGGGAAGGCGGCAGCATATTGCCAGCTTCCAAATTCACAGAACTAATTAAAGCCATTATCACAAGCAGGCTGGCCCTATAAAGTATTGCCAGGACAACTAAGAACAGGGACTGTTCTCTTCATTTCAGCATTTTATTATAAAATATATATTTCCTTGTATATTAATAAAGCAGGATGGACCAAGAGCAAGCATGGATCAAAAATCAATAGTGCAAATATAACTAATAACTTAATTTCCCTTCTCTGTTACGTCCCAACATCTTAATTAAGCTTTAGCAGGTGGAACAAAGTGTCATCTCATGCATGAATAGGGAAAGTACAAACAGGGGAAACAAAGGCTTCTCTCTTCCTAGTCAAAGGATCACCGTGAAAGAGGCAGCTATCTGTTTAAATTTGCCGCATTTTTCCGATCCATTAGATGCACCTGACCATAAGACGCACCTAGTTTTTAGAGGAGGAAAACCAGGGAAAAAATATTCTGAACGAAACAGTGGATGTATGATTTTTTGTGTGTGCAGGCTATAGCCATGGACATGCTATGTGATCTGATGGTGAATTTGGGGTGACCCAATGCAAAATTCCTGAGGATCCATGTGGACCCGTGCTTTGTAACCACGTTTTTGCGCCATTGCAGCCCCACGAAACAGTGGATGCGTGATTTTTTTGGTGCAGGCTGTGGCCATGGACATGCTATGTGATCTGGTGAATTTGGGGTGATCAATACAAAAATCCTGAGGATCCATTTGCTTTTACCTCCCCCCTCTCAAGCAGCCTCCTTTATTGCTAGCTCCCTTATCTCTCCCCCCCCCCCCCCCGATCTGCTTGCCGATCAGCTGTTCACTGCAGCTTCCTTTCACACCACCTTCCATTTCTAAAAAAAAACAGCACGATCTGCTTTTGCGCCCTGGCAATTCGGCTGCAGGGACCACGCATTCGCTCCATAAGACGCACAGACATTTTCCATTAATTTTTAGGAGGGAAAAAGTGTGTCTAATGGAGCAAAAAATACGGTACAGTGGTACCCCGCAGACGAATGCCTCGCACAACGAAAAACTCGCAAGACGAAAGGGTTTTGCGATTTTTTGGTTGACCCGCAAGACGAATTTCTCTATGGTCGTGCTTCGCAAGACGAGGCATTCGTCTTGCGCGGTACCACTGTAAGAAGAACCCTCCCGCTTGCGCTGGCCCTCCCTGCTTGCCGCTCACTAACGATCGCCCTCCCCGCGCTCCCCGATCGAACTCCCTACACGCGGCTTCCTCCTGCTCGCCCTCCGCGCGCTGCCCCATCGCAGTCCCGACACCTGGCTTCCTCCTGCTCGCCCTCCGCGCGCTCCCCATCGCCCTCCCCACGCCTGGATCCTCCTGCTCGCCCTCCGCGCGCTCCCCATCGCAGGTCCCGACACCTGGCTTCCTCCTGCTCGCCCTCCGCGCGCTGCCCCATCGCACTCCCGACACCTGGCTTCCTCCTGCTCGCCTTCCCCGCGCTCCCCATCGCCCTCCCCACGCCTGGATCCTCCTGCTCGCCCTCCGCGCGCTGCCCCATCGCAGTCCGACACCTGGCTTCCTCCTGCTCGCCCTCCGCGCGCTGCCCCCATCGCACTCCCGACACCTGGCTTCCTCCTGCTCGCCTTCCCCGCGCTCCCCATCGCCCTCCCCACGCCTGGATCCTCCCGTTCGCCCTCCGCGCGCTGCCCCATCGCAGTCCCGACACCTGGCTTCCTCCTGCTCGCCCTCCGCGCGCTGCCCCATCGCAGTCCCGACACCTGGCTTCCTCCTGCTCGCCCTCCGCGCGCTGCCCCATCGCAGTCCTGACACCTGGCTTCCTCCTGCTCGCCTTCCCCGCGCTCCCCCATCGCCCTCCCCACGCCTGGATCCTCCTGCTCGCCCTCCGCGCGCTGCCCCATCGCAGTCCCGACACCTGGCTTCCTCCTGCTCGCCCTCCGCGCGCTGCCCCCATCGCAGTCCCGACACCTGGCTTCCTCCTGCTCGCCTTCCCCGCGCTCCCCATCGCCCTCCCCACGCCTGGATCCTCCTGCTCGCCCTCCGCGCGCTCCCCATCGCCCTCCCCACGCCTGGATCCTCCTGCTCGCCCTCCGTGCGCTGCCCCATCGCAGTCCCGACACCTGGCTTCCTCCTGCTCGCCCTCCGCGCGGCCCCATCGCAGTCCCGACACCTGGCTTCCTCCTGCTCGCCTTCCCCGCGCTCCCCATCGCCCTCCCCATGCCTGGATCCTCCCGTTCGCCCTCCGCGCGCTGCCCCATCGCAGTCCCGACACCTGGCTTCCTCCTGCTCGCCTTCCCCGCGCTCCCCATCGCCCTCCCCACGCCTGGATCCTCCTGCTCGCCCTCCGCGCGCTGCCCCATCGCAGTCCCGACACCTGGCTTCCTCCTGCTCGCCCTCCGCGCGCTGCCCCATCGCAGTCCCGACACCTGGCTTCCTCCTGCTTGCCTTCCCCGCGCTCCCCATCGCCCTCCCCACGCCTGGATCCTCCTGCTCGCCCTCCGCGCGCTTGCCCCATCGCAGTCCCGACACCTGGCTTCCTCCTGCTTGCCTTCCCCGCGCTCCCCATCGCCCTCCCCACGCCTGGATCCTCCTGCTCGCCCTCCGCGCGCTGCCCCATCGCACACCTGACACCCGGCTTCCTCCTGCTTGCCTTCCCCGCGCTCCCCATCGCCCTCCCCACGCCTGGATCCTCCTGCTCGCCCTCCGCGCGCTGCCCCATCGCAGTCCCGACACCTGGCTTCCTCCTGCTCGCCTTCCCCGCGCTCCCCATCGCCCTCCCCATGCCTGGATCTTCCTGCTCGCCCTCCGCGCGCTGCCCCATCGCACACCTGACACCCGGCTTCCTCCTGCTTGCCTTCCCCGCGTCCCCATCGCCCTCCCCACGCCTGGATCCTCCGCCTCGCCGCGCGCTGCCCCATCGCACACCTGACACCCGGCTTCCTCCTGCTTGCCTTCCCCGCGCTCCCCATCGCCCTCCCCACACCCGGCTTCCTCCCGCCACCGCCGCTCACTACAGTACTGTAAGTAACCGCTCTCCCCGCTCGCTTTCCCGACACCCGGCCCCGACTGGTTTTTCCCATAGGAACGCATTAATTAAGTTTCAATGCATTCCTATGGGAAACCGTGCTTCGCAAGACGAAATTTCCGCAAGACGAAAAGACTTGTGGAACGAATTAATTTCGTCTTGCGAGGCACCACTGTATATCCCATCTTCTTTCCGTGGAGTGGTTTATGTGATTCTCCCCTGCCCTCTGTAGTCACAGCTACCCTATGATAAGGTTACCAGATTTTTTTCAATTAATCCGGGGACACTTTTCAACTTCCTGCTAAATAGATGGATTTTGTCAGGGGACTGATTTGTGAATCTGGGGGGTTGTCCCCAGGAAATGGGGACGTCTGGTAACCTTACCCTATGAGCTAAAAGGTAGCAACTAGGGCTTTGCGCACAGACACACACACACACCAGTTTAAAATAGATGTGTGCATGCTTGTTTTTTTTTTTGCACTGTCAACACAACGTCCTTATTCAATTGGCAGTCTGCACTTCCCCGCCCCCTTTAATTTTGGTTTTCCTGATTTGTAGATATTGCGTTAGTGGATTCACATTATTTGGGTACTTTTAAAAACATGTATTGTGACATTTTGCTGGGTGGCATCTGTCACTCCACCCCCACCTTCCATTGGCAGGTGCTCCTCGGTGGGCTAGTGGGGTTCTTTTGGGGTATTTTGTTTTTGTAATGCTTCAGATACACAAATAATAATATTTGTATTTAACACACATTTTAAAAAAAATTAACCCACTGTTCTGTGCAAATCTTGTGTATGGAAAAAAACTCGTATACAAACAGTAATCATAATGGCCATGTGCATGAGAAACAAATACCTGTGTGCATGCCCATGGTTTCCATAATTCGGGAAGAGTGGGCTACTAGCAAGGCAGGGTATTGCCCCCCCCCCACTTTAAATTAACCTATTAAATTATCTGTTTAATAAGTCTGTTATATTGGATATTAAAGCAAAGTAAGAAATTGGCTGCTGGCACAGTTAAGCAAATGCTTCCAGACCTGCCCACAATGCACATCAGGTTTCAGGGAAGGTGGGAAGTACTAACTGGGAGGGGCAATACACAGTGCACATACATCCAAGCATTGCCCACTAGCGTGGATGGGAAACACTGAGATAGAGTTCAGCTGACATTATTTGCATGTGGAATAATGTGTAAAAAAAAATACTCAGAGAAAAATTGGATCTGTGTGACCCATATGCACATTAACCCTCTGGTGTATGCACAGTTTAGCTCAAGGTCACCCAGTGGCAAACAACTATGATGGGGCTTTACTCTTCAGTAATTAGCCACATTTACAGTGCATCTCCTCACTGCTTCTGTGCTCCCTACATCTCTGGCTGTTGTAGCTACTGTGGAGTAATTATGCCATATGACTACTTCTAAGTAATTTCTATGTTCCATATATACTGTGGTCTGCATATTCAAGCTGAAAAACTGCCCCATCCCATTATTTATTAAGAGTATTTTACCTGACCTTTATCATATGAACCTGGGGCAGGCTTCCAGCATGTTTTAAAGAACAGGGTGAAAACACAACCTATCCTTAAAATTGCTGTGCACAAAAAAGCCCCATGGAGCCACCTAGGATAGCCTCTTAGAGGGAGGAGGCTATTCGTGTTTTAAATATGTGCCATGCCAGAAAAGCAAGATCTGATCTTGCCTTGGACTGACAAGTCTCCAGGCTGACTTAGCTGCCTTGAGAAACTCTCACTCTTATTCCTTCTTATCTCTTTGCAGGGCATCATCCAGGCCTACAAGAGTGGGCTTTACCTTAAGGGAAACACGAGCCTGGGCAGATGGGACTTTGTTGGCTCCTTCTTCTTCTCTGTTTCTGCAGTAACAACCATCGGTAGGAAATGTTCTGAGAAAATTGCGTAAACCAGTTATAGAAACAGCCTTTCCCCCTTCTTCCTTGGCAGAGGCACCACCTTCAGGAAGCAAGGTTAGCCTACAAATGGGCAGATTCCTGTACTGATTTGTCTTACGTTCCTATGAGGCATCTGAATTCCACACAGAGACAGTAAACCCTGGGTTATGAAATGGAAACACACAATTATGCCTGTTGTTGTTTTGGTTTTTTAAACCGTGGTACAAGCTTCTGGGGAACAGTGTGATGTTTGAGGGGAGAAAATAAATTTCATGAAGGCTGACCTTCTCTCTCATCAGCCAAGAATGGAATGCCCTGTGCTTCCTAGCAAAATACCTTTATTAATCTATACTAGATCTGTGGAGGTAACTGATTCCCAAATGTTTCATCATCCCACTGTGATCTGAGTAGAAGGGGGCATAAGGAAGTGTGGCCCTTCCCCTGATAAAGTTTGCTGTGATAATCTAAATTGGTACACCTTGAAGGAGCAGATAGCAAAGACAGAGGAAACTTATGGCTTAAACCAGTGGTTCTCAAACTTCTTTCTCTAGGCCACACACAAATAATAAAAATTTGCTCACAACACACCAAAACCTTTATTGGTAAGAAATACACTGGAAGACAAAAAGAAACAACTCTTAGCTGTGCTTGGTTTATAACACAGAACACAGCTATTTATAATATGATTATGGGGACATCCAGAAAGTATAAAACAATGCAGCCACATAAGAACACAAATCATTCCCAAAATATAATTATAAACACGCCACTTACAAATGTACTTTAAGTATGTGTACAAACTCAATGACAGATATGAGATTGCTTTTCCCAGGTAATCACATTTATATTAGATCTAATTTGAGACAAACAAACTCCAGTTTTCATCTCCAGTCGATGTGAATCTGAGACTCAAATAGTTATCCACATTTAGTTGACAGTCTTTCTTGTTTGGAGGTTTGCTTGGGCTTGCTACTGGAGTCAAATGAGCCTTCTTAAGCACTGTGTCTGAATGGCGATTTTGGATCACAACCAGGATTGGTCTCAGTATTACTTGATCTTCTTGCTCTCATTTTGAAAAGATACCTATCCGTATTCTGCAGATTAAAAAAAAAGATATTACACTTTACTATATTACACTGAAACGTTTGAATGTTTTTGATTGTCCTTGAACTGCAACACTTGCCATCCTCTCCTGCCACACCAGTGTGGCACTCCACACCCTTTGAGTACCACTGGCTTAAACTAACATAAACTAATCTTTTAACTGCTTACTGACATCAGTTCAGATCTGATATTCTCAATCACTGGTTTACCAATGGCTTCCAGTTGTTCTTCTGGCTTGTCTTAACTTCAGAGAAGGGGCAGGACCTTTTCAGCCGTGGTTCCTGTGTTAGGTGAGTCTCTCTCCAAAGAGACTTGACAGTTCCAGTCCATTGGTTTTTAGGAGATCGATATAAACCTTTTGTGGATTTTAATTTGTTTTCCAAGTTGTCCTGAGGTTTCACGAAACTGCTTTGTTCTTCTGGTTTAACAGTTTATGGTTTTATTGGTTTTGTTTTATTGATGGTCTTTGCAAGTTGTTATCTGGGGGCTGCTTTAGGAGCCATAGAGTGCCATGTAAATTTCATAAAGAAACCAGCTGTATCTATTTATAAGTAAAGTGCTTCTCAACCGTCTTATTTGGCATTCTTTCCCTTTTGACAAACTGCATGAATAGCCTTAATGTGGGCTGAAAAGGGTCAGTCATTTATTTTAGGGATTGCCTAAGGGTGGTAATATATTCCCATGTTTGTGTCATCCTATTTGGTTCTCTTTGATGTTTGGGTATGTGTGTGTTTTTATATACATTTACGCACATGCCCCACAAACCCGACATTGTTGCTCCTAGACACACTGATGTAAATGTGCTGACGTCAAAAATGCCCAGACAGCATATAGAAAATTCTTCGATGCTCTCATGATTGCTTCTGTTTCTTCATGTGGTACCTCTGGTCACATTTTTTTTTTAATCTGGGCATGTGGCCACAAATGCTCTGTGTATCTGAGACTCAAACTACGCACGATGACAGCAGCTCCATTTGTGGGTCTTCGACGCCCTAGAAAAGACCCTGATGTTGGGAAAGATTGAGGGCACAAGGAGAAGGGGATGACAGAGGACGTGATGGTTGGACAGTGTTCTCGAAGCTACCAACATGAGTTTGACCAACTGCGGGAGGCAGTGGAAGACAGGAGTGCCTGGCGTGCTCTGGTCCATGGGGTCACAAAGAGTTGGACACAACTAAACGGCTAAACAACAACAACAACAACCAGTCATATATAAAGTGGAATTGCTTTTTTTTTTTTTTTTTTTTAGCAAAAGAGTGCATAGAATGAGGGAAACTGATCTTCCCTGCACTTAGGGCTTGGCTCCATGTAGCTTTTCCTCCTGGAACAGTGTCAGAAACTCAGATATACAGTGGAACCTCGTGTTACATACCATCCTCCTTGCGAACGCTGCAAGTTACAAGCTCCGCTAACCCAGAAGTAGATGCTCCTGGCTGCGACCTTTGCCCCAGGATGCGAATGGAAGTCGCACACCGCCAACGTAGCAGCAGCAGGAGACACCATTAGTGAAAGCGCACCTCATGTTACAAGTGGTTTCGGGTTGAGAATGGACCTCCGGAACGAATTAAGTTCGTAACCAGAGGTACCACTGTAAAAGCTAATCACCAAATAGCACCTTGAACCTAGGTTGCGGTTGCCACAATGGAATGTCTAGGCACCATTCCCCCCCCCCCCATTGGATGATGATGATGATGATTATTATTATTATTATACTGCTTTATATTTTGAAGAAAACATCTCAAAGCAGTTTACAACACATTCAAACATCAAATAAAACAATCCAGAATAAAACAAATTTAAGCTTCAAGGAAGATATTGCAAATCCTTCTCTAAGTGACATTTTGCTTTCCCCAGACTTATTTACCTACTTAATTTATATAGCTGCCCCATATCAGAAGAAACTCTAGGAAGCCAGTGGGGTATAGTGGTTAGAGTGTTGGACTAGGACCTGGGAGGTCAGGGTTCAATTCCCCACTCAGTCATGAACTCATTGGGTGAACTTGGGTCCATAGCTGTCAACCTTCTTTTTCTTGCATTGGGAAATGGCGCTGGAATAAGGGAATATCCACAAAAAGGGAAAGTTGACAGCTATGCCTTGGGTCACAACCTCTTAACCTACCTCACAGGGTTGTCGTAGAGATTAACTGAGGACATGGGTGAACCATGTACTCCTTGGAGAAAAGGTGGGATATAAATGCAATAAGTAAGCTCTTCTGCTTTTCTGCCTAAAAAAAGCTGAGGGATGGGCAGCCAGATGGAGAGGTCAGTCGCCAACCTGGCATCATCCAGAGATTATGTGGTTACAATTGGACCCACACCAGTTGCATAATGTGCCTGGTGCCTGAGGAGTTTTTAACATTGCTCTGGAACCAAGCTGGGCAGAAAATGACCCTGGAGAGAAGCTATGATACAGGTGAGAGAGTTTAGCACCCCACTACGAATGGCCCTTTTGTTGCAAACATTGTTGCAAACAGGAGATCCCATTCCCCTGGTTTATACATGGGAGCAATTCTGCCATCAAATCTAGTGTGAGCCTGAGCTGCTTCTCTTGTTTTTTGTGCATTTTTTTTAAAAAAAAAATACATTCCACAACATGTGCATATAAACTGTGCAACAGTCCTCACAATGGGAAGTACACCCACCTGCACACGACTCTGCGCCATGAAATCGTACAAGGAGCAGTCCTCTTGCCTCTGCCTTCTTACAAGTCACAAGATGGCAGTACTACATCATGCTATGTCTGGCATGCTGCAAGTTTTTTTACTTCTTCTCGTTAGTGTTGATTTCAAAGCAGGCAGGAAACTTTTTAATACAGGAGTATAACAATCCAAACAACAGCAACACAAAAGAGTAAAAATAAACCTTCATCACTGAGTTATAAAGTCATCCAGAAGGGGAAGAAAATCACTATTCCCCTAGCATGATACACTGCAGTTAGGAGAGAAAATCCATAGCAATCGTTAAGAGATTGGAGATCAGTTATTCTCCTTGCTGAAATTAACAAGGAAAAGGAATTCAAGCCATTCTTCCATGAAAATATCCTTCCCAAGTTTCCCGTTCACCATTTGACATTGTTGTGTCAATTTCTCTGTGAGAACAAGGTACGCGCCAATCCTTTATTGCCTCCCTGAAGAAAGCTGGCCCCATGTTCAGCTGAATTGCTACCACTGTGAGAGCCGTAAAGATCAAACAAAAAACTTTGCACCCTTTAGCACTCCTACTGTAAGTGTATTAACATCTTGCACCCCTTCTAACCGAGTGGTGATAGGATTTCATTGATGTGGTTGCAATCAGACTGGGGTCAGGTACCATATATATGCATGTCTTTAAGGCAGATACTTTATTCTGGTGGAGAAGGAGCGAAAGGGACATCTAGGCCATAGTGTGTCTCCAATCCCTTCAGAGATCTGTGTCTTTAAGTCTGCCTCCCAAACCATTCCTGGTCTCCTGCTTGATCTCCTGACTTAAAAGGAGCTGTGTATCAGCTGTCTCCAGGGCTAACCACATGGGGCCAGAATACCTTCATTCAGTTAAGTACTTGCTGCTTTCTGGGTGTAAATCCGATGTGATGCACTTTGCAATGTGCACACAATTTCACATCGGATTTACACCCAGAAAGCAGCAAGTACTTAACTGAATGAAGGTATTCTGGCCCCATGTGGCTAGCCCTGGAGACGCTGATACACAGCTCCTTTTAAGTCAGGAGATCAAGCAGGAGACCAGTCAGATTGGGAGGTACATGCTCATTCTATGGAAAACAGCCCTGTGCGGGCAACAGCAGCTGCACATCTGCTTTGCATCAGTGGTTTCTCATCCCGGACGTTGGGTGAGTTGGGCTTTAGTTGGGCTGAGTTGAAAAATGTAGGGATTGGAGAAGAGGGAAGAAAAATGTCCTGCTCTTTGCCCCTCTTGAGAAGGTTTCTAAATGTTCTGCAGGACATATTCCTGTATTTAGGAATATATGTATTTAATTTATAGTGAAGAAAAAATTAAAAGGAAGGATGGCGTTTTTAAAAAGGTTTGACCACAGCACAGAATTTGATCACCTTCCCTTTGTCTGTCGGACACACTTTGTCACTATAACAAACCACTAGATGGCAGTACAAGCTCGGTGGGAAGGATTTGACAATTAGTGATCAGTCTTCCAGGACTCCAGGACTTGTTCACTGTGAGCATAACTTTTTGAAAACAGTGGTATAAGGGTTATAAGCATTATTCTAATACCCACAGATTACACATCTAAATCAACCTTGCAGTCAATTTTGGTCGAGAGTTTTCCAATATATTCCAACAAAATATCAAGTTTGTTTTCCTATGCAGTCTAACTGATTTTTAATATTAATACACCTACCGGGTTTAGAAGATTGAGAGGCTCCCTGGATGTGTTCTTGGAAATTCACGTAGCAAATCAGAGGGGGGTGAATTATTGAATGGCTTCCTTAACAAACATCACAAGGCAAAGCAATATATTAAATCTTGGGCTAACAAATTAGAGGGTAAAAGGACTGCAGTCAAGGGCAGTGTGGGGGACACTGGACTTGTTCACAAGGTCCTGACCTGCTATTCCTTTGCTTAGCATCACCTTCTGTAGCAAGTGGGACTTAGAACCTGCATCTGCCAGAATGATACAGAGATGAGCAAAACAGGCTCATCTAAATTTGGACTAGGGATGCACACACACACACTAACCCATTTGCGGCAGGAAAACATTTTCTCAGTCCATAATCATTCATGCTCATCCTCACTCAAGCTGCCGCTTTCAATCTAGATCAACTAAAGCATCCATTAACAGATGCTTTAAAACCTCCAAGGAAAGAGAGTCCACAACCTTGTGAGGGAGTCCATTCCACAGTATTCCAGATGTGGTCTGGAGGTGGTACTATTACTTCCCTTGATCTGGGCACTACATCTGTTGATGCAGCCTACAATAGCACTAGCTTTCTTTTCTTTTTTCTTTTGCTCCTTCCTCACGCTGTTGACTCATGTTAAACACTTGTGGTCTACTAAAG
Organism: Lacerta agilis; assembly: GCF_009819535.1. Taxonomy (NCBI): domain Eukaryota; kingdom Metazoa; phylum Chordata; class Lepidosauria; order Squamata; family Lacertidae; genus Lacerta; species Lacerta agilis. The sequence continues at coordinate 83,590,679 of NC_046314.1, read as the reverse complement.
ACCCCTAGATCCTTTTCACACATACGAATGGCAAGCCAGGTGTCCTTGCTTTTTTGCGAGAAGAGAGAGGCAAAGTAGATGTTGAGCAGTTACCCAACATCATTTCTCAATCTTCTCCACGCAGAGAGCTTACTTCCTTGTCCTTTTCCTTCCCCTTGCTTCGAACATAGCCAAAGAAACCTTTTTAAAATTATTTTTCACCACTCTTACAAGCCTGAGCTCATTCTGAGTTTTGGCCTGCCTGACCTTCTCCCTGCAACTGTTGGCTCCTTCATGATTTCACCTTTCTTCCATTTCTTATACATGCCCTTCTTATATCTCAAACAATGAGAAGTACCACAGTGGTGCTAAACAGCAAAAGTAATAACAAAACGCACATCGGCTGAAATATATGTACATGATATAAGTGTATTAGGTTCCATTGTTTGATTTTTCATTACAGTATCTTTGGTATTATTATATTATTATTATTATTATTATTATTATTATATTATTATTATTGTCATTATTATTTCAGCCGATGTGCAGGGGTTTTGTTATTACTTTTGCTTCTATATCTCAGCCAGGGCCATCTCATCCATTGGGGCTGGTGGCGTGGCGCACCAGGGCGCAATGGCCTGGAGGGCGCCTCCGCCCTCCAGCCCCGCTGGCAGCGCCTGCCGGCAGTGCCCTCCGACTACCCGGCGGAGCAAGGGAGCTGGCCGGCCACGCCACGCCCTCTGGCTGCCCGGCAGAGCACAGGAGCACGAGCCGGCCGGCGCCCGCGCCATCAGGCTGCCCGGCGGAGCGCGAGCTGGCCAGCTGCGCTGCGCCATCCGGCTGCCCGGCAGAGCGCGCAAGCGCAAGCCGACCGCCCTCGCCTCCCGTCCCGGAAGCGCTGGAAGGGCGCACAGAGCCCTGCGCCGCTCCAGCGCCACGCCCCTCATCCCCCGCTTGCCCACCCCTCCCAAGGCAAGCGGGGAGGGAGGCGGCGGAGAGGCGGCATGGCGGGGGCGCCGGAGGGATAGCCGCGCCAGGGCGACCGATCTCCTTAAGACGGCCCTGATCTCAGCTCCTCTGTTTCATGAGCCTGTAACTAGTATGATGGTAATATATGGTGCTTTTGCCTACTTGGTTCAAAGCAGCTTATGTGCATTAGTTTGGTAAGCAGCCCTGAAAGGAAGGCTAGTGTTACAGTGGTAGCATTATGTGAGCCTGAGAGACAGTCGCAAATGAATATATATATATCCCCTTTTATCAAAAAGTACATCTTATGGTGATCTTATCAGAGTTGCACACAATGCAAAAGTACAGAATGTTAAGACAAAGTGTACAAAAAGTGAAATGCAGTAACTTCCTTATTTACTTACACCTGGGAACAGGCTTTTCGAAACTTCAAATAAAGTTGTTCTCCATCACATTATCCTATCAACAAATATTCAACCCCATTTCTATAAATTCCTAGTTCCCTGTCTCAGTACAGGGTCACCAGACCCCAAGCCGTTCAACACTTCTGAGTACTTTTTCTTATCCCGCTTTTCTTGTCATAGGCCACCCAGTGGGGTTAGATGTGCTTACGAAAGCACCACCCCACCCCCAATTGGAAACGGGGGCTCACTGGGGATCCAGATGAGACAGGTGAGACTTGAGGCAGTGGGACAGGGTTTGCATTCTTCAAGTCAAAGAGCTATGGTGAGAAATAAATGAGGGCAAGTTGAAGAACCCTGGAATTCAGTACATGACAGGCACTTTAGGAACAGCCTCCCCACCCCCCAACCACCATTTTCATGATCATTGACCTTCCACTGGACAAGGAAGTGCCCGCCTAAGCTCATATTAAGTATTTGTTCATTTTCAGTGGAGAGTACGGGGGAAAACCATCTGGCTGGAGCTTGATTATATGTTTACCTATGGGTCACCATGTTCCATTGTGGATTCCAGTTCTGCGGATAAATAACATCACATTATTTTCACTCAGAACCAAGTAGTTCAGTCAGGGCCATCTTAAAAGGATCGGCCGCCGTGGCGTGACGATCCCTCGGCGCCCCCGGTGGGCCACCTCTCCGCCCACCTCCCTCCTGCGCTGGCCGCTCCTCGGGAGGGGGGGTGGGCGAGCTGGGGATGAGGGGCGTGGTGCTGCAAGCCGGCCGCCATCCGGAGCCCCGCGGGGGCGGGTTGGGGAGGGGGCGCCCGGTATGCCGGTGGGCTCGCGGGGGCGCCCCTGGGGGGCCTGGCACCCTGGTGCGCCGCGCCACCCAGCCCCTATGACGAGACAGCCCTGAGTTCAGTTAATTCATAAGACAAACACATACATGCGCGCACATACGTGCATATGTATATATACCATGTTTATGTAAGTCAGTATCATTAACCGAGACAGCTAACATAACCAGAGGCTTTAGAAAACGTAAAATCATTGATAGTTAATTTGAAATGAAGTTAAAATGTTTCCAGTTACTGCACTGTTATTAGTAAACAGTGGCTTACTTGAAGAATCCCCACCTTTTGATTCCCTCTATTCAGTTCAATATGTAGAACTGAGTTCAGCACTTCACCCTTGGTGCCCTGGCATCATGAACATACTGTGACATCGCCACAGTTCTGCTGTGTGAATTAGATGGAAGGGCCTAGTGGACAGTTTAACCAAATACATGTAGGTCCGCTATTGAACTGCTCGTTATACAGAAATTCCCTTATCCATACATGAGGAATTAGTGCACAAACCTCTCTATACACACCACAGATTCAGATATCCAAACAGCCGGACCTGCGTGTAGTACTGTAAACCAACAAGCAGCCCTAAACAAACCTTACTTTTGGTGTTTTGCTGATCCAAGATAGCTGTTTCACCAGAAACCATGGTGGGAGGGATGGGAGACAAATCAAGAAATCTGCCCTTTACTATCACTGCAACCTCTGATTTGATTGAAAGATCAATATGGTTGAAGTGCCATTTGGTTAAATTGAACTGTTCTGTGGCATTTTATGGACATCCCTGTGTGTCATCTCTGTGCACCCTGAGGTTGCTTTTTAAGATATATATATATATATATATATGGACTTTCCTGTTTTCCCACATAATCTTGTTTTAGAACTACTTCTGTTTGTGTATTGTGGGTTGATGTGTCTTTAGTACGGTGCTTACCATCATCACTTCTTATGCTAACAAATGTGAACGCCAATATAAACGCAGCTGATCAAAGAAAACCATACTTGCGGTGCAGTCACACAGTGCTTCAGAATTCCCCTCTTCTAGAGAGCTCCATGGAACCCATTTTAACATTCTTTCAGGATGCTAAAATGGAATTGGAACAGTACTGTGTGGTTGTTTTTTTAAAAAACAAAACAAAACATCTATTTGGCTTTTTTCTTTCAGAATGCAAGGTTGGGTCTTTAAACACACACCTACTTTAAAATACTTTCCTGCACATCAAAATGTGGTTGTTTTGAATGGACAGTGAGTTTTTGACATGGGGAAGTGTTTGATCATGTGCCCCACCCAGACATTCTAAAATTGTGGAGACACAGGGAAATTGAACCATTTGCTTTTTCCATCTCACTGCTATCCAGATTTTAAAAAGGTGGGCAAATAAAAGCAAACAACTAGTAAAATCCAAAAGGGGTGGGGAGCATGCTAACAGTGCAATCTATTGTAGGATGCCAAATACATGGTTGTTATAGAGGACAACTTCTCTAACAAACTTCCAAGAACCGCTCCTTGCAAGAACCACCATGCAAAGTCCCAGGCCCCATAGGATGTAGTTTAAAGACTTATTTATGCTTCAGTTTTGCTTTAGCTCTGTAAATGTGTCTGCCATAATAGTGTTCACAGCCAAGAGAAGTTAGTGTGCTATGAAGCCAGGTGACTTTCATTCTCAGTAATCATTGTGTTTGTATTGGATGCTTAAGGTACCTGGCTCTTCCTTTCTCCTTGCAGGCAGCCTGCTGCTTTCTCCCCGCTTTTTAAAGAGTACATGACAGGGGGGGGGGCATGCAGAGGAAAGAGCAAGCTGTTCCCACCAGGAAGCACATGGTATTCTGGTTGCTTTGTTTTGCCATTTGGTCCAATTGACCTCCCCAACCAGAAGCAAACATCACATAGATTTCAGAGAGTTACATCTATAGAATTAAAGTGGACTTTCAGAGGAGTGTAGAGTCTGTTGAAGCCTGCAAGTGGGAAACGTTTCCTAATTTTAGGACCCTTCTGTAATTTAGAGTGCTTGCTGTTGCACCTGCCTCCATACAGCCTTATCCTTCGTAACAGTGCAATATTTGTAATGTTGGTTTGCTTGTGAACAAAAAAGTGGGTCTCAAAAGATGCCTTGTTAGTTGGGGGAATGAGAATGGAAGAAGTCCAGCATTTGTTTCATAGATGGAACTAGAGTTTGAAGAATGGGAAGTAGTTTTATATTGCATGTTTATTTACAAAAAAATACTACTACCGATAGCAATAATAATAAAAGTGTCGCTATGAATCATATCATGACACTTTTCACTATTGTTAGTAATGCTCTTGGAAATATAGAAAAAGATCCGATGATCAGGTAGAAGAATGACTTGGGCTATTCCTGCCTGACACCTGCTGGGAGGTGTGGCATGATGCCATGAGCTATAGATGGTGTACGTTAAACTTGAGTTTTACTGACCTCATGAGTTTTGTTTCATCGCTGCTGCTTTTAACTGCTGTTTTTAGTGTCATTGATTTTTGTTTGTTTTTATGGTATTGATTTATAGTCCCCCTCACCTCCCATTTGTATTTTTGTTATGCACTGCTGAAGGGTTGGATGTAAGCATACAAATGTTTAGGGGGGGAAGTAAGTATTTTGACCACATTCCTAAATCCAGTCGCTCTGGAGTGAGTCCTAGTAATATTTCAGCGATCCTTTACTTCTAAGCATGCATTGGTTATTATGGCAACCTAGTAAAATTGGTTATTTTTATCTACCTGAATACAGCTGATATATCCGTGGCTGGTATATACGCAGTACTTAACATGCAAATACAAAATTGTTAACCCTAAATGTGAGACTTCTGTCTCACCACATCCATGCAATAATAGAATTAGAATATCCAATTCAATATCTGTTACTTCAGGCATCTAATAACCTTTTGATCTTTTAGTCTTTTGTACAGGTTAGCTTCACATATATTAGCATACCTCTGATGTGATGGGTGAGAACCTTGCTTCACTTAATGGAAGCTGGGATTTTCTGATAAGGCCACACAAGTGCATCCAGGGCTGCATACAAGCTGTGAGCCTCGTGCCACATATTCTTAACCTCTGACCCTCTTCTTTTGGTCAGATAACACTGAAACAGATTTATGTTTTTACAGCCACATTCTTTTAAACTAACTTATCAACTTTCCCCTTCCAGGCTATGGTAACCTGAGTCCCAGCACGGTGGCTGCACAAGTCTTCTGCATCTTCTTTGCTCTTTTTGGGATTCCTTTGAACCTTGTCCTCCTCAATAGGATAGGACAGTTGATGCTCTCTGGTGTTCAGCTGTGCGCCTTCCACCTGGGTGAGAAGTTCCACTGGCAGGTAAACAGCAAGGGTGCTTTACTGCTTATTTTTGTCAGCGTGGGTGAGTTGTTTTTGTCTTTGACATAAGTCTGTAGCAGGCCAATCAGCTGGCCCAATAATGCAACAGTATGGTGTCTTAACCCACAGAATGGCTCGTGATTCTGATGTACAGATTCTTCTCATTGCAATACAGTAGGTGGGGGAACCTTTGGCCTTTGGCCCTCCAGATGCCATTGAACTTCAACTCCCATCAGTCCCAGCAAACATGGCCCATTATGTAGTTCAGGAACCACTGGAGGGCCAAAGGTTCCCCACACCCTGCAACATGGCCTCCAGAAGCTATGTATAACACTTGCTTCTCTCTGTGTTTAAGTGACCAGCTGAGGGCAAAACTAACAATGCTAGGCATGTTTACTCAGAAGTAAGTCCTATGTAATTCAGTGGGGCTTACTCACTGGTAAATATATGTAGGACTGCAGTCCTGTGAACATTTTTTATTTGTGGCAGAAAATGGCACCACACTGAATAGTTATGAGACCAAAGCACAGACTTGTTTATTGCCACATCATTTCTTATTGCAATTCCTACATCAACAATAGCAACAGGGCCGCCTCTGAGGGAGATCAATAGGGTAATTATAAAGGCAGAGGGCAAAGTGTATGGCACAACAGCTCTCTTCTCCAACAAGCATATGATCAGGGAGCTCAGGATGAAGAGCTGAGGGACACTATCATCTCCCAGCATATGCTGCCCGAGGCAGTTGCCTCACCTGCCTAATGGTAGGATCAGCCCTGTAAATTATAGTTATTATTACTGGTACTATCAGTACTAATATAATTTCTTCTTAACCCTCTGTGTACTGATGCTTTGTGTAAGTACTTGAAGAACACTTCAGCACTTTCTGCTAAGGCAGCTCTGGGCTAAAAAAATCTAGTTATGCTTTCAAAACAGTTTTGACACTCTGATCAGGATTGTGGAGAGTTTTGGTTATTTAGAAATAATCCTTAAAAATTGAGAACTTCACAACTAGGCCTACATGAACTCTGTACTATGTTCACTGTACTGTACTAGTGTGGTTTCTGTTATACAATAAAGTACTAATATTGAGTCATCTAACAAGATTTCACATAGGTGTGATTGGAGAAAACAATTAGGAAACAAAGGCAGTATATGCAGCAGCTGCAGTTTTTGGATTATTTGTCCTTCCCCCAGGGCTCCTAGTCGCTGTCTCCTGTTTTATGCCTTTTACCTTAATTTGCCTCTATCTGCACCCGAACCAATTCCAAGCCTTGTCACAAACTTAAACTATTTAATTTTTACAAAATAGGGAGTAGAAGCCCCACAAGTGCAACACTTTGAGAGGAGAAAGAAGGGAAAAGATGGCAGATGCTGCGCAAACCTAAGCTCTTGGCGAAATGTTATTTCACCTCCACTTATCAATGCTGTCTGGTCAGTCATTTCCCATAGCTGGCTGTCATTTCCCAGACTGACTGTCTAGTCAGTCATTTCCCTAGCAACCCTCCAGTATTGTATCTCATAATTAGGGTAGCCAGATACAAAAGAAGACAGGACCATTGGACCTTTAATAGTTGTGTTGGAAGGGGTAGTTTCAGTCGGTTGGAGCTTGAATAGTAAGTTACACCTACTGAGATCCCTTCTTTTACACAACTATTAGAGTTTCAGGAGCCCTATTCTCTTCTGCATCCAGCAACACCAGTCACAACTTGCCTCCCCTAGCATGCGTGGAAGTAGTAGTGTCTTCCCCACTAGAAAAGCTTTCCAATAAATCTCCCCTGTGCTGCTTTTCAACACTACCCGGCTATAATTTACCAACTCAGCTAGAAGGAGATGTTCTTCCCTTTGGGCTCAGGTATCTGTCATCAGCTTGTTATATTGCTGATGTGGAATTCAGAATGCGCAATTTGTATTATATAAATATATACAGAGATATAAAATGCACCAGCTGGGGAACTTGGAGCTGGGGAAAGAATCTCTTCCACATGCAGACTACTTTAGAACATTGGCCTGATCCTGTAATGACAGTGCTGAAAAGCAACAAAGTTTGTGTGGGTCATAACTTCCACTAAAAAAAAAAAAAACCAGAACTTTGGGGTAAAATATGTCAGGAGGGGCAAAAGAGAAAGCTCACAAAAATGTGATTGTGTGTGCCCAGCTTAAATGCCTTGTCTTAGGGAAGTTGTTATCAAAGAGAAATTGCTTTCCTTCATGCAAAGTTGGGTTATTACCTGCTGCCTCTTCCTCATCATGTTCCCCCTTCACGTTATGTCTGGCCAGGACTTGCATTCCTCAGGTTATTTACTAGCGTCTCTGGCTCCATGTATCCAGAAAGCATGACGCATGTACATAGTCTTGTCCCAGTCCCTGAACTGGCTAGGATCAACTACTGTGCATAGTATTCCTGAAAAACTCTACAGTTTTTTTTTCAGATGCTTTGCAATTCCTGGATAAAGCAACACATCAGCTGTTTCAGACAAGTCCCAGGCCCAGCACAGGTTGAAGATCTGACTTCTGTTCCGATGACTGCATCGCATGTCAAGATCCAAACCTTTCACACCCACCAATGCTATATATATTATATATATATATATATATATAGATATATATATATATATATATATATATATATATAATTTGTTTATTGCAAGCATTGTCATACCCAGTCAAAGAAATGTGCACACTTTTGCTGGGGACATTTACTTTTCCACTTGCAATAGTAGAAGTTTCCAAACATTTTAATCAGCTTCAGCTGATGCACCAGCTGTGGCTATATCTGGATGGAGATAGACAAGCCACAGTGACCCACTCTCTGGTAACTTCCCATTTAGATTATTGCAATGTGTTGTATGTGGGGAAATCTTTGTAAATGGCCTGGAAACTGCAGTTGGTAGAAAATAGGGCTACATACCGGTAAGTATTAACTGGGACTAGGCAATCTGGTCAAACAGCCGGTCCTGTATAAACTGCTAGTCTGTTTCCAGGCCCTGTTCAAATTACTGGTCTTAATCTTCAAAGTGGTTGGGGTACCAGAGTATCTGAACATTTGCCTTCCCTTCAGAGGACCTGTTCCAGGTGCCCCAACAGGTGATGTCAGTTGGGTGGCCACCATAGCTTTTATGTGCGGTGGCGTCCCAGTTGTGGAATGTTTCCCCAGAGAGCCTTGCCTGGCACCTGGTCATTGGCATGCCAAATGAGGGCTCCCCCTCGCTTTAACCCCCCATTACCCCCCCATATGTGATATTGCTGTTCTAAACCACTATTTATGTACATGTTTTTAGTCATCTGATTTTATTCTCTCTTCTGGAAATGTTTAGGCTGCGAGTTGTAGTTTTATTATATTGTGAAATTTATGAAATTGCATTTTACTTTTACTTTGTCATTTTATCTTTGAGAGCCGGTGTGGTAGTCTTATAGTTATTATAATTATATGGCCATATAATTATATATTTATACTAGATCTAGAAAGGCCCATTAACGTGAAGAGGGAAGGGAAGGAAATTAGCAGTGCACCATTCCAGCATGAAAAACAAACATAAAATAAAATGTTATGTAGCAAATGTAAATGAAAGCTGGGGAGCATAAAAAACGTATTTCCTAGAATTGATAGTGCTGTCTCCTTTCATCTGTGAGAACCTTCCTTCAACCCACTTTTGTGGCAGATTGATGCAATTAGTCATGCATCTTTCAAGTCTGCCTTGAGTAGCATTGAATTTCCCTGGAAGATCCAAGTTCAAATTTTAGCTAAGCCATAAACTAGTGGGAATAATAATACTCATTTTCTCATCTGTAACTTGAGGTCACTGAGTCACAGTGTGACCAGTCAGGGCCAAACCCACAGAACTGTAAGGGATCAAAAGTGGCCACAAGGCCAGACAATCCATCTACCAGTCTTTTCCACAAACCAAACCAACCTATGTAGTCCAAGCCACAGTGCACAACAAACAAAGGTCAGGCCTGCTGCAGCAAGGTGTTTACAGAGCAAATAACTTGAGATTTATTGGGACTGATGGAAAGATGTACTTAAAGTTCCAGACTCGTAGACATTTAGAAGAACCATCCAGAGCCCTCCGTAGGCTCCCATGATTTTAAGAAGAACCATGCTACCATGATTTTAAGCTTTTCACATTAATGAGGGTTAGAAATGTGTGTGTGTTTTATAAAGGATGTGAGTTGAGGTCCTCTATGGTATGAGAGAAACATCATGATGTGCAACCACCCCAATTACAAGCCACTGCTATTGAGGATTGTAGCACAATCCACAGCCACACAGAATTACAGACACCTCCTTGATCATACATAACACTTAACTGGGTGGCCAATGTGGTTCCCTCCAGATGTTGTTGAACTCAAGTTCTTGTCTTCCCTGACCATTGATGAGGCTTGCTAGGGGGTTAAAGTCCAACATATCTGGAGTGCCTCATGTTGTCTACCCCTGACTTTATTATTTATTTCATAAAAAATATATACTGGTTGATTGCTTTAAAAAAAGGTGGTTTATAAAAAGATAAAACATTAAAATCAAACAAAAGGTTAAACAGATCAAACTAAAACAGAATTAAATTCACATCAGCATTTCTAAGCATCTGAATAAAGGTAAAGGGACCCCTGACCATTAGGTCCAGTTGCGGACGACTCTGGGGTTGTGGTGCTCATCTTGCTTTACTAGCCGAGGGAGCCGGTGTACAGCTTCCAGGTCATGTGGCCAGCATGACTAAGCTGCTTCTGGCGAACCAGAGCACCGCACAGAAAACCCATTTGCCTTCCCGCCAGAGTGGTACCTATTTATCTACCTGCACTTTGCCGTGCTTTCAAACTGCTAGATTGGCAGGAGCAGGGACCGAGCAACAGGAGCTCACCCCATCGCGGAGATTCGAACCGCCGACCTTCTGATCAGCAAGCCCTAGGCTCTGTGGTTTAACCCACAGCGCCACCCATGTCCCAAGCATCTGGGTAGGCTTTCCTAAACAAGAATGATTTTAGCAGGCACCAAAAATGCCTTAATTTAGCCTTTGCCTTAAGGCTGGTGATGCCTTGAGTCAGTCTTTTGTCAACCTGGTGACCTCCAGGTATTTTAAACCATGCTGGCTATGACGGATGGAAGCTGTAGACCATCTGGAGGGCACCACGCTGGCTGACTTAACTGTTCTCAGGGCTTGACTCTTGAGACCATACTTCTGTCTGCAGACTTAGGGCCAGGTTTGATGTAATGTCCCTGGCTTAATAAATGATAGCGTAATTCAACCAGGAAGGAATGTTTGATCAGCATGTTTCCACCTTTCCTTCCTCTTGTTGCATGGTGACTTTGGCACTTTAATCCCGGTCATTACAACTGAAAGGGGGAACTGTGGTTTAATGTCAGTTCACTAACCAGGATGGTAACCCATCATCAAAGCATGGTTGCTGCACTTCCATCAAACCACAGTTCCCTGTTTCAGACATGCTGCAATGTGGAACTGTGGCTTAAAGAGATCAGGAAGAGATACAAGAGCCTATGTCCATCTACCAGTCTGCTTCAAGCTTTATTTTTGTTTCTTGTTAGAAAGGGGCGGCTGTCTTGACGCGGACCTGTGCACTGGTTGTTGGCCTTCTGCTGTTCCTTCTGCTACCTCCTCTGTTGTTTACTGCCATAGAAGGCTGGACCTATGAAGAAGGGTTCTATTATTCTTTCATTACTCTTAGCACAATAGGCTTTGGAGATTATGTAATTGGTAAGTAGTTCAGATCTATTATATACAGAATGTTTTTAGACTTAGATAAACCAGTACGTTTATTTAGTTTGGTTTTCTCTCTTCCTTTCAGTAAGCTCCCGTGTGTGAGTTCCTGTTATGGGCAAAAAAAGCAGCCTTCTCAAGTTTGAGTCTAATAATGACAAGGAATAAATACCCTGTTTCTTCAGCTGAAAGCTGAAGTGTCAACATTTGCTTCTTCTGCATCATAAGCTGAAAGAGGCGGCCCTACTTGAACGTGAAGGGCCCTTTGCTCTGGGGTGCTTATGTGCTTGATTACACAAACACAGTTTTTGGCTTCACTTCCACAAACAACCTTATGGCACATTGCTGTGGTGCCCTTTTCAGCGAGGGAAGCACTTAACTCTTTGGGAAAACAAGCACCAAATTAATCACTCAGCAGGCACAAAAAAAGTTTAGAACAATCCGTGTGTGAGGTGTTTCTCACACAATCCCATGTGAGTACGCATATGCACACAAACACCCAGAGAGAGGGAAGCTGCCCTTTCCTGATGAACCACAGGCAGCTCTCAGATGAGAAGAGGCATCAACGGATGGTGCATCACACAAAATATGGCATTAATTTGTAAACGAGTCTTGATTAGTTCAAGATCTAACTCCATCTACATTATGGTATGGCCTGGGCCTTTAGTATTTTCCTTTCCTTACTACTTGCATGAAAATAGGCCCTAAGGTTTCAGGTCTTGGATGCATCTCCATCAAGAGCCCTGCCAATGGAATGTGGACTTTGTATCAAAAGGAGGTGCAAAATGCAAATTCTGCCTCCACATAATGGGTAATCTTCTTTTTATGCTGGTGGCTATAGGCAACTGACTCAACCATTAGGAATCATGTTTCTTAAGCTACATTTCCCTGGTTCATACCATTCGTGGGTAATGAAATCATAGTTCAGTGTGTCCTTTGGGTTGGTCTCTGACCTGGATGGTATCCCATCTACTCTTAGACGCTCAAGACATTGCAGGATTTCGTTTTTCTCAATCACCAGAGTGTTCTAGGCTCAATCCTGGTTGATTCAGTTCATCGTAAAATACTTAAGTGGAAGGCTGCTAATCTTATGGTTCTCTCTCAAGGGAGTGACATTTCATACCTCTAAACAGCTCAAATGTTGTTTTTCCATAGGCATGAACCCTGAGCGCACCTACCCATCCTGGTATAAGAATGTGGTGTCTCTGTGGATTCTCTTTGGGATGGCTTGGCTAGCCCTGATCATCAATCTGTGCATCAGCTTGCTAGAGAACTCCAGTGGCCTCTGCCGGTGCTGCAAGAGAAGGAGCAGAGACGCAGAGCAAGAGTTAATAAGTGGCAACCCAAATGTCACTTTGGAATCTAAGGATGGGCAGAACTGCAGCACAAAGGACACTAAGCCTGCAGGGCCAAATTGAATGGCATATATGCTTTATTCCACCAAAGTGTTTTGGCTTTTGCTGGAGGGAAACATCCAGCTGGGCAGCCCATCAGCAGACCACCATTTTGTGGCACTGGCAGAAGTGTGGCCATGTGGGATCATCCAACTCAGACCAGAGTGGAAATCAAAGTCTGCTCCTTGGGTTGTTCAAGGACTGCCTTACATGTGATTTCCTTTCAATGTGGAGATGAATCTCTGTGTCAGAGGAATAATAGGGCCTGTGCCATCTTAGCTGAAGGGCTTTTATATCACTGCAAGCGTGAGAGTTGGAAAACCATGAACATCACTGTGCAATTATGGCAACCTGTGGGAGGTTTCCCCCCTATATCAAGGTTATTTCTGTGTAGGAAAAATGTGAGGTGACTTTCTCACCTATTAACCACTGCTCAAAATGCTGCTGTAGTATTGCAACCTATTAACTTTGTAGGGTTATTTTCCCAATAGAAGGCTGAGCAGATGCTGCCACAGCCCTTGCCTTTAATAAAGAGCATTTGTACTCCAAAGCGTGGCAGGTTCTGTTGCATATACTTATCACAGGTAACTGCCAGGGGGCTGGGATAAAGTCAACCAGTGCCACTCTCTGGAAGTAACCCCGTAGATAGAAGTGGAGCACCAAGTGCCCCACTCTCAACCCACCAAGATGGTCCAGTAAGATACCAAGGTCAACGGTATCAAAAGTTGCTGAGAGAGTGAGCCAGATCAACAGGCTTGCACTTCCCCTGCCCCTCTCCTGTTAATGGTCACCCCCTCAGGGTGACCAGGACTGATTCAGTCCCATCTAGATAATATGTTTCCTCTAGGAGGGCCTGGTGCTGCACAGCCACTACCACCAGAGCCCAGGCCGATGGAGCAGTCACAGTGCTACTTCTTTAAGCACAGCAGTCACCGCTTTTGTCGTTGAGAGCTCGTCACTTTCCCCATACTATATGCAAGTACCTTTTATATACGGTATATATATCAGGCGACAGGTTTTGAGAACTTACCTGCTGAATCAGACAAAGGCTCATTTGGTCTAGTACTATCATTTCACTATCATGTCTTTCCGGTGGGGGTGTAATAGCCATTTGTTTCTACCCAGCACCTCATAAGTGGTGGCATCAGGCTTGTCATTTTTAGATATTGCGTGCCAGTAGCCATTTTGTTGGGGCTCAGTTGGGGAGGCCACCCTTACCTTACTAAAACCACCAGAGTCGTTCCGGCGAGGACGCCATCGCGGGCGGTCGTGGGTTGCCTCGGCAGCGAGGCAACCCAGGCCGCCCCGGGGTTGGAGCCCCGCTACCGCAAAGCGGGGCTCCGGTGAGGCGCGGGAAGAGCGTCCCGCGCCTCGGGCACCCCGGCGAGCCCATTAAGGCTCCGAACCCTTCCCTCGTTCCCCCTGTAAAGGGGGAGTGGGGGTGAAGGGACCACGGAGCCGGGCTATAGGGGATATGCCCCAACCGGGCCGGCGAAGCGGCGGCCGCCGCTCGCGGTGAGCAACATCGTTCTACCTGCAAGGGGAAAAAAAGAGGAAGCCCGGTGGTCGTGAGTACTCGATTGGATTTATTTCTGGCATTTAGAGCACCGGGAGAGACAACGAAAAGGAAGCCTGTCTTTCCCCCTTCGGTGTAAAAGAAAATAACTGCTTTGATAGTAACGGCTGCTACAGTGATGGATACAATGCTTTGACTTTGGATAAGTGAGATGGTTTAGATCCCCTTCGGGGGAACGAGACAGTGACAAATATCTCTTTTTAAAATGGATAGCTTGTAATCTTTTCGCCCTGACTCCAGGGAAAATGGCTGCGGAGGTTGGGAATTGAGTGGAAAAACACTGTGACTAAGATGGGAAACACTGAAATTTGATACCCTATGCCCACTTCTACCATGTTGGGTTTCGTTTTTGAGCTAGTTTTGGACTCTGGATTGACTGATGAGCAAAGGATAATTTTTTTGAGGCTGGAACTGCTTAACCAGAAACTGGTTTTGTTGAATCGGGATATGACAGAAAAGGTATATCCCACAGAGGAGACTTTTCAGGACATGGCTGCAATGGAAGAGAGCCTTGGCAAAGAGCTGAAGGGGATTATTGAAGAACAGAGTAAAATGGCTTGGCAACTCCGGAAAGAAGAAAAGTCCTGCGGGGGTGGCAGACCCAGGACGAGGAGGTTTTTTATATCCAACTTCTGGGGTGAGAGCTCGGGAGTGATGGGGGGGAAATTATTAAGTCTACAAATAAAAGAAGAATGGAATATCAAACTGGAGAAGCTGGAAGGTGATGAACTGTGTACCCTGATGCTCTATGCAAGGATTGTTGTGAACTTTGTCTGGATCTGTGGACTTATAAGAAAAGAGGACAATTTGAGGAGTGGCTCCGGCATAAGACGCAGAAGGAAAATGGTTAGAAGCGGGATAGGATGAATTGTATTAAGGGTAAAGATAAGATGGTCTATTATGGTACCCTGAAGCCGGTGTGTCAAGATTTTAAGTTTCTGAACTAGAGAAGGGATATTTAAATTTTCCTTTATTAGCAGCAGTTTAAGGGAAAGAAGACGTCTGATATGATTTGATCTAAGAAATAATATGTTAAGATATGAAGCTTTGTTATTAATTATTATGAAGTTATAATATGACTAGATTTTATTTAAGTTAAGAAGTGATATATTATTATGAACTAAAAAATAAGAGTTTAAGAAGAATGTTTAGTTTTGAATTTTTAAATGAATTTAATTTTAGAGATGTGAAGTTATTAAAGTAAATTTGGAATTGAAGCCGAAGGAGAGAAAGCAGGGGAAGTCAACAGTAATGATTCAACCAAGAATTATTTTTTTTGTATGTAAATAAGAAGAAGAATCGTTGGTGTGTCTGTATTTGTTTAGTTATAGTTGTGGTGGGAGGTGCTTGGGTGAAGGTGTTGGATTGTTGGTGAAGGTGTTGGATTGTTCTTTGTTATGGAAAAACCAATAAATTCGTTATTAAAAAAAAAAACCCACCAGAGTCAGGTGCAATATCCATAAAGGCAGGGAGGAGAGGGAAGAAGAAAAAGACAGCAGAGGGTAGCCATAGAAGCAATAGCAATCCTGTCATGGAGGAAGCAGGTAGTTCCAGTTTCCTTCATTGGGAATAATTGCCTATGAGTGAGCACACCAAGGAGGTAAGAAATTGGAAAGCATACGGAAAGCAAACCCAGAAGATGGATGAAAGAAAAAACTGTGTTAGCATATACCGTGGTCATTTAGGCAGAGACCAAAGGGGCTTCCTTCCTATCCCTATCTGGAGAACCACATGCTTCCCTTCTCTGGGCTAATCAATGTTAAAGTGATTTATGCTTGTCCATCACAACATTTTCTGGAATGCTCTCCCCACCCCGCCCCCACTTGCATTTCATTTATCTACCTCTTCCACTGGCACCCTCATCCCATCCATCTGTACACTTGCCCCATATTGGGCTGCTGGTGATTCTGATGCAACTAAACAGCATTTGCTTATTTCCCCCAAACTCTAGCTTTTGTACCATTAGGCATTGTCCCATTGTAATTTGATCATCTCACCTAATCTGTCTGCAAAGATCCCGTCAGCATGTCAGATTCTCTGTTGCTTCCGCAAGTTTCTGCTGTTTCCCAGGGCTTTGGAGCGGGATGAGGTAGTCATAGCAGGAGGAGATTTGTATCGTAAAGGGTGGAAAAATCACCCACAGAACGGTTGTCTGCCAAAACAGGGAAGGTTATTCGTTCAAGGGTGACTAAAGAAAAACATGCCCACTCAGCTGCTTGTCACAGATGACTGGGATTCTTCCACAATCTCCATTGGAAAATTACAGGAGATACTTTAAGGTCTTTAAAAGGTTTCTTTCTGAGGCCATGCATGTGGTTTTGCTTAAAACAACCATGCAATTAATTTTTTTAAAATATAATGCTTATTGAAAGTTCCACGACCAAATAAATAGTTCACACCCTGTGAAAACATACATTAGCATTCAAAACAAGTGACCAGAAAGTTTAAGGAAATTCCAGCACTTGTTTCCCAGTTTCTAAACAGCTTTTTAGATTGCCCAAGCACTTGAAAGTGAACAAAGTTATCATGCATCAACATTATGCTTGGGTGCAATGGTGGTAGGCAAGATATTGGCCTGGTTTGTACATCATGTTAATCCAAACTA
Source organism: Lacerta agilis (assembly GCF_009819535.1). Taxonomy (NCBI): domain Eukaryota; kingdom Metazoa; phylum Chordata; class Lepidosauria; order Squamata; family Lacertidae; genus Lacerta; species Lacerta agilis. The sequence continues at coordinate 83,573,872 of NC_046314.1, read as the reverse complement.
TGGCTTAGTGCTAATGTACGCGTTTAGGGTGAAGAGTGAGATGATGAAGATTATAATTATAATCAACGGTATAATTAATGTAGTTTACTTACTGTTTGTGTGTGTGTGATCGTGGTGGAATCCTGATCAATAAAGATTATTTTCCTGCTCTCTCTCCCCACCTCTTCCCCCCATAGGCCTCTGTATTATTCGCATGCACCCCAGCTATCCTTCTCTGAAGGGCTCAGTATGGCTTGTGTATAATTTCCCAGACAATCTTTCTTTTAGCCTTCAGGGCAAGCTCTACATAGTTTCAGCAATACACCTGCACCTTCAGACTAAATGATGTCATTCAAGACGTAGGCCTGGTTCACACAACATGGTAAGACAGAAACTCTGACTTTGGGGGATCACATGAGAGAGGAGCTCATAGTCTCTTTGGTCCTCTCTGATTCTTTTCATTCATATACTATGCTGAGCTATGCGAAGGTTTGTCTTAACATGTCATCCGAACCCAGGCTCATGCTTAATCTGTCCCCCCACTAACCATGACCCGTAGGCTGTAGCCAAGGTTTGTTCTTCACTTAGCCCAGAGTGCACTTAGTGTGGGGGTAAAAAAGGGGGAAGGAATTAGGCACTTGTGCATTTCTCTCCCACAGCCCCAGTTACCCATGGTTTGGCTTAGCTATCTTAAAACATACACATTATATTCTCAATTAAGAATTTCTCCTGCATTCTGTAAACACCAGGCCTTAGGGTGCTCAGGGCCGTCTCGTCATAGGGGCTGGGTGGCGTGGTGCACCAGGGCGCCAGGCCCCCCAGGGGCGCCCCCGCGAGCCCGCCGGCATACCAGGCGCCCCCTCCCCAACCCGCGCCTGCCCCCATGGGCGGGCGGGCGAGCACTCGCGCGCCGGCGGGCAAACTGCAAGCCAGCTGCCCTCCGGAGCCCCAGCTGGAGCACTGGGAAGGGCGCGCAAAGCCACGCCCCTCATCCCCCGCTCGCCCACCTCCCTCCCGCGCTGGCCACCCCTTGGGGGATGAGGGGCGTGGCGCTGGAGCGGCGCGGGGCTTTGCGCGCCCTTCCCAGCGCTCCAGCTGGGGCTCCGGAGGGCGGCCGGCTTGCGCCATGCCCCTCATCTCCCGCTCGCCCACCCCCCCTCCCAAGGGGCGGCCAGCGGGAGGGAGGTGGGCGGACAGGCGGCCCACCGGGGGCGCCGAGGGATCGTCGCGCCAGGGCGGCCGATCCCTTTAAGACGGCCCTGAGGGTGCTCCTATTTTTTGGAAGATTCACTAGACTGAGACATTTGGTCACAACATTATGCCTCTTATACAGCTATTAATAGCACAGGAACCCTTCTTTTTTTGGATTTTTGTAGAACTGCCCCTTGGTTCATTAATTACAGGGAATTCAGATATTGTTACAACCCTGGGCTCAACATTAAAAAATCACTGTTATTTTAAAAACATTAAAAAAGCATTTCTGTTCATCTCGCTGTATATTTTTTTGTGACTGAATTTATGTTTCCACTGCTTTGTCCCATTTGGAATATTTTAACAACTTCAGAGAATCCCCAAATGAACAAACACAGTGCTGTCCAAACGTGAGTTTAAACCAATAAGCCTTAGATTAGGACATGAAAACACTAGCCAGCTTTCGAAAGTTTAGAAACCCAAAAGAAAATATATAAAGCAGCAGCAAGTGTACTGTTCAGGACCCATGACTGGTCATGGGTGGTAGACTCATTCCAATGTAGGAAACATAATTATTTCAAGTTCAAAAATAAAACTTCCAAGGAAAGCAGCAAAATGTCAGCCAGGATTTCAAAGGAATACACCTAATGCTTCTCATGCCAGAGCATATTTCCAAAACAGCCTCAGACAGAGCTATTTGTCCAAAGTAATTTCATGGTTGCAGAATCCAGAATCTGATACAGAACCTGTGATCACAAGAATCTCCTCTTTCTTTCCAGCCTTCATGGCTGGGAAATGTTTGTCTTTCAAGGCTTGCATTCATTCATTTACTTCTAGGTTTCACAAAGGCATCTGGTCTACCACTGTGGGAACTGAGTACTAGACTAGATGGGCTATGGGCCTGATCCAGCAGGCTGTTCTTATACAGGCGATATGCACAATTGACTTGCACATGACCGCATATATAGGCTTGGTGCTGGAAAGTAGATTCAAACCAAAATGGCAAGAGAGAGCTGGAGAGTCCTCTTGGCTCATGAGGAAACCCTCCCTGGAACCTGAAGAGGATGTCAGTGAGGGTGGAGGAAGCCCTGAAGAGACCTGAGGAGCAGCAGAGTTTTGTTTATGCTGCTCAGCCTCCCCGCCTAGCAGCTGCTATATGGGGTAATGCAGCAGCAGCAACTTTCCTCCGCAGCCTCCAGCTGACCCCAGTGCTTCAGCTCTGGTGGAAGAGAGAGTTGTGTGGAGAGAGAACTGGAGAGCAGGGGGGGGGGGGAGAAGGTTTTTAGAGGGTGCCCCCAACTTAACTGATTTTCACTTACACACGTGGCACCCCAGAATGTAACCCCCACGTAAGTGGGGGGCATCTTTATACTTGGCAAGTGTATATGCTGCTTTTCTGGAAACAGCACTCAAGCCAGTTTATCATAAATATTCACACACTACAAAGCAGTGGCAACTAAAAGGGCACATAAATACAATGATAATACTGTACACAGATAAGAACAAGGGCATGGTCTGAGGATACATGATACCGCCTTTCTGAAATTAAGCAAATCTGGGTCTGATTACTGCTAGGATGGTAGAATGCCTAGGAACCACATGTACACAATCTTGGTTTCCATATCACATGAAAAGGGAGTATAAAATGTACTAAATAAATAAAGGTCCCCTTACTACTCCTGTCATTTACTTATCCATACATTTCCCCCCCTACCACAGCATAGCTCCTTTCTGTAGGTAAAGGGGGAGGTGCCAGTGTCCATGACACTCTTATCAAAATATGCCCACAGGCTCAAAAGCCTTGGCAGCCCATGGTCTCTGGCCAGTGCTAGGAAAGTTTTTTTGAAAAGGAACTAGCGGGTGGTGCTGTGGGTTAAACCACAGAGCCTAGGGCTTGCTGATCAGAAGGTTGGTGGTTCAAATCCCCGCGATGGGGTGAGCTCCTGTTGCTCTGTCCCAGCTCCTGCCAACCTAGCAGTTCGAAAGCACGTCAAAGTGCAAGTAGATAAATAGGTATCGCTCCAGTGGGAAGGTAAACGGCGTTTCCATGCACTGCTCTGGTTCGCCAGAAGCGGCTTTGTCATGCTGGCCACATGACCCGGAAGCTGTACACCAGCTCCCTTGGCCAGTAACATGAGATGAGCGCTGCAACCCCAGAGTCGGACACGACTGGACCTAATGGTCAGGGGTCCCTTTGCCTTTAGCTGTAGTTCAAGTTCATCGTGCCCCAAAAGGGTCTAGTTTGGTTCAAATTTTAACAGCATTGGGAATGTAACAAGCTGTGGTGCTCAAGTATAGGGCCCAAAAGTACATCAGGACCACACACAGGTAAAAAGATGTCTGGCAGACATCATTTCAACAGGTGTGTGCATTTCCACACTAGAAAAGGCTTGCACTGTTTAATTTGTGCTAGCCACACACCTGTTGAAAGACACAGCGAATCATTGGCTCCCACCCCCCAGCCTCCGAGCCTGTACTTCCTGCTGCAAGAACCACCTGTTGGAAGAAGTCCTGAATGCTGCAACCTTGTGTCATAGGGGAATTTCCCCACTCTCTTGATCGTTCTTCTCTGAATCTTTTCCAACCCTCCAAAATCCTTTTTGAAGGGGAGGCAGTCAGAATTGTGCACAGTATTCCAAATGTGGCAGCGCCTTAGATTTCTGACATTATGTCGGATGTTTTATTTTCCATTCACAGCTACCACACTGGGTTGACACCCTCCCTGAGCTACGACCTTGAGGTCTTGTTCCTGGTCAGTCAATTCCTGAGTGTAGCTTTATAATTTTGCTGCAGTAGCTGCTTGATGGTGCAATGCTCCCCCCAAGGAATCTTACCTGTTGCTGACTTTGCAAATATTGGCAAATATATTTTTATTCTCCTGCACTTTTGGAGAACACTAATTTTCAGGCCTATGGTGACGCTTCCCTCCCCCTTTACTTTTAACAATTTTAATATTTATATTTGCATTGTCTTGATGAATTTCCTTTTACATGTTGTATCCTGTATTTTATTGCCCTGTAAATCACTCCAGGACTTCTTTGGGGTGTGTGAAGTAATATGTAAACACACAATAAACTAAACTGTGGTTTATTTTCCTCTCATTTAAACTAGCTAATAATGCCTCCCTGTATCACATACTGCAGGAAATCTTTAATCAATGCTTGCACAAAACTGATTTTTAAAACCCTCTCTTTAAGTACTATAAAGTGCTGCTGAGTATTATTAGCATGATAATCTTGTGAACTGCCCTGAGATCTTTTGATGAAGGGCACTATATAAATCTAGTTATAAATAAAGAATGAAACCAACAAAGTCAATTAAATCAGGTGTTATCCTCTGCTCAATGTGACAGCCTCCATTATTTTCTGCCAATTGGGTAGTATTTCATTGAAGTGGGCAACTCAAAGGTTCCCATTCCTTGTTGGCTGGTTTTGGAGCATCACATAAATGTTTGGAGTTGAACTTCAGCTAGATATGTTCTTAGTATGAGCTTTCGTGTGTGCATGCACACTTCTTCAGATACCAAGTGTGCATGCACACGAAAGCTCATACCAAGAACAAACTTAGTTGGTCTCTAAGGTGCTACTGGAAGGAATTTTTTAATTTTTCATTTTGTTTTGACTATGGCAGACCAACACGGCTACCTACCTGTAACTTCAGCTAGATAGGCTGTGATACACAGGGCAAATGCCATACAGCATATGCAACACTCTTGAAGAAAAATAGCTACATTTTTGCTCAGTCACCATCACATTTAATAGAAATGGAGGTAATCACCATTTATAGTTTTCCTGCATGGAAAATCCAGCAGTGTTGGAATCCAACCCTCTTTTATTTTATTATGTTGTTATTTAACATTTACTTAAATATTGGTTCTCTTGAGTAAGAAAATAGAGCAGGGAAAGCTTTTTTCACACCATTACCGTGACTGTAATGTGACTTCTTTAGTCCTGAGTGATATTTGCAAAGCTCAACATGAGAATGGAACCCTCAGATGCTAGTCCGTCCTGTCCCCCCCCCCCACTCAGACGACCATTGACATTACCCATTACTTCACCCGCAGGTTTCATTCAAAGCCAACTCTTCCGCCTTGAACTCTGCGAATATTCCGTTTTGGAAAACATTTCCCCTCCCTCTCCCCAAAATAGAAACATCAAGTCTGGCTGCATAGCTCTAACATTTTAAAACCATTTAAAGATGTTCTTTAACTCCATTTAATCTGGCTAGTTGGGAGTTTCTTTCTATTTGTTTCCCACTGATGTGGAAATCTTCCAGATCTTTCAAACCAATCCGATGCTTCCAGCATCTGGAGACAACGTCAAATTCATCTGATAGCTGTTATCTCTGTTGCCTTGCAACGTGGAGTTCTGTCCTCAGAAGGATACTTAAAGGTAAAGTGCTTCTCGCATTCTTGAGATGGTATCACCAGGGAAGGGTTCAAACCCATGTTGACTATAAATAGCTGTAAAATGAAGTAGCACCAAGCGGGAGATGTTATTAAACATTACTGTAACCATTTCCCCCTCCAGTATAAATGAGTTAACTGGGGCTGTTTGTCTGGATCAGTATTCTGGCCCTCTCCAAATGTTTTGGACCACAGCTTTCATCAGCCCCTAGCAAGTTGTGGCCACTGCTGGAAGTGGCACCTGCCTTCTTCACAAATCACACTGGGGGCAGGAGACAACAAAATTGCCACAACCAGTGCTTTTTACTTAAAAACAAAACAAAACAAAACAAAAAAAACGTTTAGAGGTACTTTCATTTTCCTACTCATATTGAAATACTGCCCCTCAATGAAGCCAAACGTAGATTCACAAAATGTTTAGGGGTATGCATACACCTGCGTACCCCCAGAAAAAAAGTACTGGTCACAACTATAACAAAGGCAAAGTCAGATTCTAGCGCAGAGCAGCTGTGAAAAAGCTGAATTCCATGCTAGGGATCCTTAGGAAAGGGGTTGAAAATAAAACTGCCAGAATCATAATGCTGTGATACAAATCTCTGGTGAGACCACACTTGGAATGGAGAGCAGCAGGGTTCCCTGAAGTCTCTCAGTGATCTGAGATTGGGTTCCGCACAACAACATGGATCTGACTCAGCTCAGTCTTTGTTGGGACTGACTTCAGGGATGCTAGAACTCTAAGAAAAGAATGGACAGAAACTAATGTTCTTCATAGACAGGAAATAGTTACAGGTAGGTAGCCGTGTTGGTCTGCCATAGTCGAAACAAAATAAAAAAAAATCCTTCCAGTAGCACCTTAGAGACCAGCTAAGTTTGTTATTGGTATGAGCTTTCATGTGTATTTGAAGAAGTGTGCATGCACAGGAAAGCTCATACCAATAACAAACTTAGTTGGTCTCTAAGGTGCTACTGGAAGGATTTTTTATTTTTATTTTGTATAGACAGGAAATGTTTTCATAGGATTTAACTGCATTTCCTCCTTTCATTTTATAAGAGATTTGGAGGAACAGGGAAAAGTAAATAAACATTTCCTAATATTATCTACCTCTTGTGGCTTTTCTCTTTGTTGTGGCAGGGTTTCCTGTGTACGTTTGGGCTGAAAGCATAATTGCAGCAGATCAGAGGCTATGAAAAGCTGGACTTCCTATTTGTGCATAAAATTATGCAAGGTGCAGAGCAAGTGGATAGGGAGACATATTTCTCCCCTTCTCATAATCCTAGAACCAGGGGTCATCCAATGAAGTTGAACAGTGGGAGAGTCAGGAGAGACAACAAGAAGTACTTCCTCACACACAGCATAGCTAAGCTACGGAATTTGCTCCTTCAGGATATAGCAGTGGCTGCCAATGCAGGCAGATATAAAAGGGGAGTAGATGAATTCAGGGATGGTAACATTATCAGGAGCTACTAATCATAATGGCTATATTACCTAAGTATTAGAAACATCTGAAAAATAAGCTAAGCCCAGTAGAACAAGCTAATGGCATCAATCTTCACCCCGTTCAGGTACATCTCATTCCAGATCATTTCCAAGAAGCGGCAGATAAGAGGTCAATCACTGCAATCCCACACCCATGTGAAAGCAATGCTGGTGTTAGCCCCTGGCATCACATCACAATGATCCTGGGCCCTTCCAGCAGCAAAGTTGTTTTGCCTCGAGCAAGACCATTACTAGCAGAAACAGGAGATAGCAAAACAAAATATAAAATTAAAAAATTAAAAATTCGTTCCAGTAACACCTTAGAGTCCAACTAAGTTTGTTCTTGGTATGAGCTTTCGTGTGCATGCACACTTCTTCAGATACACTGAAACAGAAGTCACCAGACCCTTATACAGAGTGAGAGAATGAGGAAGGGTATTACAGTACTCAGAAGGGTGGTGGGAATGGGTGATTGGCTGATGGGTGTGGAAAACCTGTTGACGACTGTTAACAACTGCAATTAGTCTGAAAGGAAAAAGCAAGGGGTGAGATGGCTAAAGATAGCTTTGTCATGTATAATGAGATAAGAATCCAATGTCTTTGTTCAGGCCAGGTCTCTCAATGGTTTTAAGTTTGGTAATGAGTTGCAATTCAGCAACTTCTCTTTCCAGTCTATTTCTGAAATTCCTTTGTATTAAGACAGCTACTTTGAGATCTTGAATAGAATGTCCTGGGAGATTGAAGTGTTCTCCTACTGGTTTCTCTGTATCTTTAGCCATCTCACCCCTTGCTTTTCCCTTAAGACTAATTGCAGTCGTTAACTGTCGTCAACAGGTTTTCCACACCCATCAGCCAATCACCCATTCCCACTACCCTTCTGAGTAATACCCCTCCTCACTCTCTCACTCTATATAAGGGTCTGGTGACTTGTGTTTCAGTGTATCTGAAGAAGTGTGCATGCACACGAAAGCTCATTCCAAGAACAAATTTAGTTGGTCTCTAAGGTGCTACTAGAAGGATTTTTTTGATTTTTTAAATTTTAAATTTTGTTTTGACTATGGCAGACCAACACGGCTACCTACCTGTAACAGGAGAAAGCAAAACAACCCTGACAGCCACTCCCCTAGCTTCCATGTCAATGCTCCCACCAGTTGCAACATTGATTTGCACACCAACAATGCCTGCACCTTACCCACCCAGGGAAACCTCAGATCAAGACACAAAAATGGTTGAAACCCAGGATGGTGGCACTCAGTAGGCCCAACTTTTCACATAAGGCATCCATCCAGGTGCCTCAGCACCTCCAGTGCCCATGTTGCAGTGGAAGAGATAGCAGAAACCAGCAGATTCTTGTAGCAACAGACTCTAAGCCTCCTCTCAGACAAGAATTTAGAAGCTCCCACAGAAGCAGCCTGATAATAGTCTCTTGCCAGACAAACAGGAGCAGTTACTATTCCATACTATGAGTGTGGCCCTCCAGTTTTTGCTGGACTACAACTCCCATCATCCCTGACCATTGCCCATTATGGCTGAGGCTTCTGGGAGTTGGTGTCCAACAACGGTGAAAGGGCATTTTGGGATATACTAAGAGAGAGACAAAATGTGGTTATCAGAATGATGTGTTAGCTGGAGGTGCTTCATCTTTATATTTTAATTGCTGTTTTTAGATCTGTTGTGGTGTATTTTAATTATTGTTTATAACTAGTTTGTTTTATTATTTCATATTTTATAACTGATGTTTTTAAATGTTGCAAGCTGCCTTGAATCCCAGCTTGGGAGAAAGGTAGGATGGAAATGGATTCAATCAATCAATCAAGGAACTCCAATGGGGTTTTCTGCCTGCTGAAGGAGTGCCTATTTTCTTCCAATATGTAAATAAAGGAAATACTACAGGAATACTATAAGCCTCCAGGGCTCACTGCTCCAGAAGAAACTCAGTGCTGGAGCATCCAATCCCTCATGGAAGTGGGGAAACATTTAATACTGCATTGCAAGGGAAAATGTAGCATACAAAGCAGCCCTTAAGTGACAGGTGAAATGAAGCAGAGAGACCTTCTCTCTCTCTCTCTCTCTCCTTGTTTACTTATTTAAACTACCCCTCTGCAAGAACTAAGAGGACTTGCTCCCCTTTGGATCTGCTTTTCCCAAGGAGTTCCTAAGCAACTTGTACCCTGTTTACAGGACCTCACAAGCAAAGGAACCATGCCATGTGAGTTCAAGGGGAAAGTACTTCTCTGAAATGTTATCAGTCAATACGAGACTTGCTACAGGATGGCTCTCCAACTTCCTGCACATGCTTTCCACATGACCTCATAAAAATTCTCTTTGAGGTTAATAGTTTTAATCATTGACAGCACAACACAATGTCCATCTGATCTCACATACTTTATAGTTTTGTCGTTGCTTCTCTTGGGTAATTCCATTTCTGATAGAATTCAAGGAGACAATCGGTTTGAAATTGAGATGCACTTGGATGCAAGAACATGAGAAAAGCCATTCTGGATCAGGTCAACTGGTTGGTATTCAGAAGCATTACTGCCTATGATTGTGGAGGCAGAACATAGCCATTATGGCTAGTCGCCAATGATAGCCTTCACCTCCATTAATCTAAAGTCTAAAGATTTATGGAGATTCTTGGAAAGAAGTCTGATTCCAGGAATTGAGAGTTCTTGGAGACAATCATGTGCTTTTTTTCTAGGGGTACACAAGGGTACGCAGTTCCGGAAAAGCACTGAGAACAATCATGTAGAAAAAGGAAGTAAGAAGTACTGATTATAACTCTCTTCAGGCATTCCCCATGTGTCTAAAAGCATCTTGGCTGTGAGTCCTGGAAGATGGGCTCCCTGCCTTGCAGGCCTTTTTTCCACCTGCGGTTGGAGGGTGGGATGCTGATTGACTCTAGCTACAAAAGCTGAGGCTAGAGACCATCGTAGCTGTCTCTTAGTGCAGACCCAGGTCATTGAGCCTAAGCTTCCACAGCCACCAACTGCCACAAACCAACATTGACAGGATTAGACTGCAACAGCAGCAGATATATTCTATGCATATGATAATATTTTTATCTTTTGTCAGTTATGCTGTTTTAAATGTGCATTTTATCCTTGACTTCCTTTAGTGATGTTTTCTTTTGAAATGTTTAAGATAATATTTTACTTTCCTGTTATTCATTTTCATTAATTTATTCAGCCTTAATTGGCATAATGGTTTCCTAATAATTAGGTTGCTTTGAATGTATATTTTATACTTGACTTTATTCAGTAATGGCTTATTCTGGATTGTTTTGTTTGATGTTTGAATGCGTTGCAAACTGCTTTGAGATTTCTTTTCCTTAAAAATATTAAGTAGTATGGAATGAAATTAATAATAATAACAAACCCCTCAACTGTCCTGGGAAAACTGGGACATCCTGTTTTTTTTCATGTGAGAGCACAGCAGCCATTTGGGGTGCTACGATCTCACGCAGGTCCTGTTACTCTCTCAGGAGCACAGTCCAGAAGATGTGCAGCCCAGTTTTGGGCCTGAACATGTTGGAGGATATGTAATAATAATACATGAGCAGAGAGGAGCAAGCTACGCCCCATCTATCGTAGCTACCTTTGTAGCAAACTCTGAAGTAAGAAGACTCTTGTACTCATGGAGATGTCTCACTTCTGAAGTTTGCCCTCCAATTTACAGAAGGCTAAACCACAGAGCCAAGGCTTGCCGATCAGAAGGTCGGCGGTTTGAATCCCCGTGATGGGGTGAGCTACCGTTGCTCGGTCCCTGCTCCTGCCAACCTAGCAGTTTGAAAGCACCTAAAAGTGCAAGTAGATAAATAGGTACTGCTCCGGCGGGAAGGTAAGTGGCATTTCCGTGCGCTGCTCTGGTTCGCCAGAAGTGGCTTAGTCATGCTGGCCACATGACTCGGAAGCTGTCTGCGGACAAGCGCCAGCTCTCTTGGCCTATAGAGCGAGATGAGCGCTGCAACCCCAGAGTCGTCCACAACTGGACCTAATGGTCAGGGGTCCCTTTACCTTTACCAGGCTGGCAGCAGGGAGGACAGAGCTTAGCCCACTCATCCTTGCTTCTGTAATGTTTTTACATGCAACGTGAATACCTGAAAAATACGGAAGTGTGTTTTCTACCCAAGACACATGTATGACTGTGAATGAGAGTTCTATAATTATATTTACACAGACCTTGAGAGCTGCATCCACTTATTTCACATTGAAGCAATGTGAGACGTGGGCTTGTGTTTTGCTCATGGGGCAGTTGTGAATTTCAGTAAATGGACAGCAATTGTGAAACCACTGAGAAATCCCAAGTAATTCATGTTGTTCTTATCTAGTTGCCTGAGCCTATTTTTCTACAATTCTACACTGGGAACAAAGGCCTTTCACTCAAGCAAATGGAATTAGTTAATCTCCTCTGAAGGAATCTCTTTCTGGGTTAGCAATTAGCCCATATTCATAACATGAACCAGGAACTTGAACAACATCCAAAATGTTGAAGGAAAATACTTGAAGCTTCCTCATTCCTCTCAAGCCACAAGGCTTAGTGCCCCCCCTTGCCCCACACACCATTCAATGGCATGGCTTTACTGGTTGACCAATATTTAATCACCCCAAATTCCCATGATGCAAAACCTGCCCAGTGCCATAGAAGATTAATGTATTAATAGGGAAGTGGCTAACCAAAACTGCAAACTTCTTCACAACAAATATTTATTTGTGCTACTGTAGCAATTTACTCTGGTGCCAAGAGGAAGATTCCTTCTTAGGGCAACATTACAACAGAAAACCAGATAATTTACAAATGCTAGTACCACACATTATTTATAGCTTAGTTCCTCCAGCCTGCTTCCAAAGAAAGGGGAATTTAAGCTCACCTGACATTTTTCCAAGGCATGAATGTCTGTCAGCTAGGGTGGCTTAAGCAATGGGCTCTGCTTTAAGCATTCAGTCCTAAAAATGATTGTGGAGCTGCTAAGAGAACGGCCCTCCAAAAATAGAAAAAAAATACAAAACCTCTTGAAGCAAGGCTGAGTGCACATGGCCACACAGCCAACTTTTTGTGTGTATGTTTGTGGTGAAGAGGTTTTGGCACCACACTGCTATTTTCCTATGGTGCTTTTCCATCCTAATTTCACAGCTGGCTGATTCCTTTCCCAGGACAGGGACTTTCTAAATGCCAGAACTCATGGCCATCCAATAAAACTGATGGTTGGAAGATTTATTTATTTATTTGCATTTATGTACCACTGTTGTATCCTGGCACCCAAGGTGCTTTACAATTTTAAAATAGTAAAACAGTGATGATAAAAAAGCTCTCTTCTTCTTGCTCAAAGGGCAGGTGGTGTCCATTGGCAGACATGATCGGATTCAGGGCAGACATAAGGAAGCACGTTTTCACCCAGTTCATAACTGAACTATGGAATTTGCTCCCACAAGATATAGTGATGGCCACCAACATGGATGGTTTTGAAAGACAAGCTGATGGGCAATAAGGCTATCTTTTACCTCCACTGTCAAGGGCTTGTTCAGTCGTTCAGTCGTGTCCGACTCTTCGTGACCCCATGGACCAGAGCACGCCAGGCACGCCTATCCTTCACTGCCTCTCACAGTTTGGCCAAACTCATGTTAGTAGCTTCGAGAACACTGTCCAGCCATCTCATCCTCTGTCATCCCCTTCTCCTTGTGCCCTCCATCTTTCCCAACATCAGGGTCTTTTCTAGGGAGTCTTCTCTTCTCATGAGGTGGCCAAAGTACTGGAGCCTCAACTTCAGGATCTGTCCTTCTAGTGAGCACTCAGGGCTGATTTCTTTAAGAATGGATAGGTTTGATCTTCTTGCAGTCCATGGGACTCTCAAGAGTCTCCTCCAGCACCATAATTCAAAAGCATCAATTCTTCGGCGATCAGCCTTCTTTATGGTCCAGCTCTCACTTCCGTACATTACTACTGGGAAAACCATAGCTTTAACTATACGGACCTTTGTCGGCAGTATGCCTCAGATTACCAGCTGCTGAGAATCCCAAGTGGGAACAGTTCTGTTACACTCAAGGTCTTTTTGGCTTCCCCTAGAAATCTGGTTGGGCATTGTGAGAACAGGATGCTTGGTGAAAAGGGCTTTTTGGACTGATCCAGCAGGGCTCTCCTTGTGGTCTTATGACATCACACAGAAAAGAAGGAAAGGCCTGTAGATATCAAGGTCTGGCTGGTTCACTCACAGGCAGCTAAGAAATGCCTGCCTTTCCTGTCTGAGAGTGGCATTTCATGGTGGTGAGATTCTTGACCTAACCACTTTCCCTCTTTGATTAAAGGGATTACCAGTTCCTATCCCACTTCCAACACCTCTCGTCCATTGTGTGAATTATTCTGCAGTTTTCAAATGCTTGCCCTGCATTGACATTCCCCTTTTTCACTTTTTATAAAACTAAAGTACTTTTATTACTCCAGAAAATGTTAGGCAGCTATGAAGTGGGGCACCAGAATCTTTATGAGATTCACCATACAGTAATTTCCAACATTCTGCTAACTGTGAGCCACACACCTTCAGCCAACTCTAGTTTGGCTGAAGAAGTGGTTATGATTTAAGCAAAGCTTAAATGCCACATGTGAACATTTTTTAAACAGAGAATAGACTGGGTGGGGCCATTTTGAAACCAAAAGCCATTCTAGCCAATGTATACTTTGTATTTGCTTATCAGGCCAATTTAATGCAAAGGGATTTGCATGTTGTTCCCGCTGTTTATCTCTACAGCTCCCAGTTATATAATTCACAATCAGAAGTTCTGCAACCTGCCGTGATCACTGCTTCCCGCCATGAAGTAATAGCTCAATTTATTATTAGCCTTGGGAGCCGGCACCGAAAATGCTGACGGGACCATAAACAGAAGTTTTATCTGACAGCAAAACAAAGTGCATGCAGAAAATGCGGGGGAAGAAAGGGCAAAATAATGCCAAACAGAGAGGTGAAATCCATACTCTCCAAAGTTCCGTAAACAAATATAAGGCAATGCTTTTTGTACTCCAAATACAAAGAATTACTTCAAGGGCCACCCTTACTCCTAAGGCCATGTATTGCTTATCTTTCCTTTCAGTATACTGCAGAATACACACACACACACACACGTTGAAAGAATGAGTGAGGGGTTTGGGCAGGCTAGCTCCACCTCCAGTGTAAGCAGTGGCCACACTTGAGTTCATGAGTCCATGAGTTCGGCTGGCATGCAAAGGGGCTTTGCATACATACTGGTGTGAATCTGTAGAATGCCAGTCCAATCCCTGGATGGTGTGGTGGGTTACCCTTGTGCATGGTGGGAATGTGACTAGCCTGCATGGCCCCACAGCCCTCCTTCATGCATGGAGCAGTATCTGAACCCCACCCCCCTAGACTACCAACAGTTAAATACTGCAGCAGCTGCTAGGCATGGAGTAGCATGCTGCATGCATGGTGCCTTGATGTTCTTACACATGCATGCATGAGTACTAGAGATGGTGCATCTTCTCTCCACTTCAAGAGACCCTGGGAACAGCATCAGAGGAAGCCACTTGGGCGCCTGGAGTGGTGTGCCCAGGGGTGGAGCGAGCTGCCCATAGCGGCGGGGCAAGGGGCACATGGCGGGGCCTCCAGAGTCTGCCTGCCTCCTCCCACTCAGCCACCCTACAGCTGAGGGGGAGGCAGCGGGCAGACCGTTTGGGCAGCGTGGAGCCTGCACATGCCCAGTGGGTGCCACCAGGCATTTTGTCACCCCCCTCAGTTGTGACACTTGGGTGCGGTCCACACCCACCGCACCCCCCTTCCTCTGCCCCTGCCTAGGAAGGATGCTGACGCCTCAAAAATGACACATCAGACAATTCACAATGGCAATAACAAGACATCCCCAAAAGGCAAAATTAGAGTCATAATAAGGAGAGTGTTTTTTCCCCCGAATTAGGGCCTAGCAAACTTGGGCATTTGGAGTGAATGTAAATATGTAGGGCATATCCAGACGGCCATTTTATTACGCAGGGCTCTGAAAACACAGAGCCAGAACACAGACTATAACACTGGATCAGATTGAGAGAGCATAGGGGTCAAGCTCATAGGCAAATGAGCCTGGTTCAGAAATTCGGAATGTCTTCCACACGGTGGAGGCTGCCTCAGAGTCTTGGGTGTGCGTACACTTGGCATCACACAAATGATAGCATCTCATGAACTCCGCAATTGTGTGTCAGTTTGCATGGTGCTGCTCACAGGCCATTTTGAACTTGGGATTTAAACTCTGGTTACTGTTGCTCCCAGCTCAACATTATGTATGCTGAGCTACGAAGAATAATGCACAGATGATAAAAGTATGCTCATTATGTGTGGCCCACATGCACACACCCAGACTTTTTTATGTTTTCTTACCATTTCCTATGCAAGTGGTCAGCTGGAGTGCTGTCTGATTTCACAAGCTAATGAACAAACTCTATGGAGGCCAATTACCAGGAATTGTTGGTTGCGTTAATTATAATTAGGCACTTACCAGAAGAATTAACACCTACCTATCTCAGTTTTCTATTCTCAGCTGAAGATTCTCTCTCTCTCTCTCTCTCTCTCTCTCTCTCTCTCTCTCTCTCTCTCACACACACACACACACACACACACACACACACACTAACATTTAAATTTAGTATGAGGGAAGGTGGAATCACACAGACCTTTAAAAGTTAGAAGCAAGTAGTTATGTTTTATTTCCTATTGTCTTTTAAAAGCACCTGTTCAATAATTTTGTCAAAAATACAGAATGCTCACATATTGAGCACCACAAATAAATGTGCATATCTAGAATATCAAACAAACATACAGCCCAAGAGTTACTACTTATTTGTAATTGCAGATATAAACTATTATGTTTCAAACGGTTTATTTATCAAAGTAAAGGTATATCCAAGCAGCTTCATCATGACATTGCATTATGTCTGCAATGGTATGGAGATATATTGAAATCCCCGGAGAAGTGTTTGGCTTTTCTTCTTTAAAGAAAATGCTTATTTATTAATTTAACATATTTCTATCATGCCTTATTAATACAATTAATAAATTATAAATAATTCCCATGCATGGAGCCAAGCCAATGAGAGGATGGGAATCCAAGTTAAGTAGTTTATTAAGTAATCAGGAAAGCAAGAAAGAAAGCAGGTGGCATTAAAAAATGAATACGAGCTGTCATGCAAACCAGATGGCGCCAGAGAGCAGGAAATTTTAAAACATGATTTTCCATAGAGGTTTTTTTTTCTTTTGTTAAAATGATCCAGTTTCTGATTTATTTATAGCATTCCCCCCCCCCCGGTGTTTCGATCCACTCCTGGTAAATTAAAACAACAAGCTTAAGTCTGGCCTGGTAGCATATGGGCAACCACTGCAAGCATTTGAGCGCCAGAGTTATGTGTTGGTGGCAGTCTGTCCGCATCAACAGTCTAGCCACAGCAATTTTCACCAGCTGAAGCTTCCAAACCAAGCCAAAGAAAACCCTTCTATAGCGTGCACTGCAATAATTGAGCTGTGAGGTTACCAATGCATGAATCACCATGTTCCTGTATGGCTAACTAACTCAAACGAACTTAAGATCTCTCAGAAACAGATGTCCTTGCTCGTTGGCAGCGTTCATATTACTGAGGTTGCTTGACACATGCTGCGAATTGTTTGTAGCACAACAACAGCTCAGTCACATTGTAATTGTTAGTGTGCATCCGGTACGCTGCATGAGCCCCTGGTCTGGATGAAAAAGACAGTTCTTGGAGTAGCAGCTACCCGGCCGCAGCAGCAGAGGGTACTTGTGATGCTGCGGTGTGTGTTGGCACCTGCGCCAGGTGTCAGAATGCATCATCATTTCATCATCATATTTCACATGCTGTGACATATTTGAGCTTGGGTGTGTGGATGAGTTAGGCAGGCGTATGTTTGTTTAGATGAAAGTCAGCCGTGGTGAAGAGGACAGAAGCGACGTTCAGTTATGGTTTGTTTGCTTGAGAGGTTTCCATAGGAGTGTGCATTGCTTTAAAATGAGAGGCACCTGAAGCAATAATATATACCGTTATCTACATCAAAGTGTGCTCATACAGACTTTTGAGTAAACAACACATTTAAGGGAAACATGTATTTGAGGCAGGTGGTTTTGTTAAAGAGAAGGGCTGCAAATCTACTTCATATTTGACTACCGTAGTGATATGTGTTTTGTGAATTGGAAAACTGACCAGAAAAAAATCGGGGGGGGGGGGTTGAGTTGCCGCAGTGCTCATAAACATTTAAATAGATATCCGTGTCAAAGTCTCAAATCCCTTTTTGCTCAAATAAAGAAAAAGAGATGGAGAAACGGGTGTTTGTGTGACCCATGCTGAAAGCATCCTTGTAAATATTCTAAGGTATACACCAGGCTTCCTCAACCTCGGCCCTCCAGATGTTTTGAGACCACAATTCCCATCATCCCTGACCACTGGTCCTGCTAGCTAGGGATCATGGGAGTTGTAGGCCAAAAACATCTGGAGGGCCGAAGTTGAGGAAGCCTGGTATACACTGAACTTTGTGGAGCTTCCTTCCTGCTTTGATGGTGTTTCCTGCTTGGCAGGGGGTTGGACTGGATGGCCCTTGTGGTCTCTTCCAACTCTATGATTCTATGAATATACACGTGCAGGAGAGAGGCTCAAAGGTACTGTGATGTTTTTTTCGTTCCCAAAAGTTCATTAGATAAGCTGAATGAGGGGTGTTTAAGTTGGTCCAGGTTTATTACTGGGACAAGATCTACTCTAAAATACTAAAGTATTAACAGAACCACACCCACAGGATTAATGAGCAGGAGCATTCTTGTGTGGGAGAGATTTCACTGGCTTATCGTGTTACAATGCTGCCAGTTCCCAGTTCTAACTGATACCACTTCCTTTGAGTGTGAGTGCTAATTCTCTTTTTTAGTACTTTTGTTGGAAAGGCTGAAGTATTAACTTGGGGTGGGACAGGGTCAGCCCAATACATTTTGCCACCAGAGACAAACCCCAAAATCAGGTTCCCCCTCACCGCCAGGGAAGAAGGGGTGAATGCAGACTGACATCCAGGAACAAGGTCATGGGAAGAAAGATCAACATCAGGATCTGTTGCCACTGGGAACCCTGCCGCCTGAGGCAACCTCCTCACTCGGTCTCATGGGTGGGCCAGCCCTGGAGTGAAATATGATTATTTAGAATCTTCCCCTATAAAAACACATGGAATCCAAAGACGTTAACTTCTCCTGGCTCCCAATAGAAGACATTTTAACACAAGCTTGGGTGGTACATCGATAGGAAATTTCCTGTGACAGCTGATGTAATGGTAGGACCTACTTAGCCTATAAAACATGGGTGAAACAAAGGTCTACCAATTGCAACAAGTGACTGACAGTTTGGTTTCATAGAAAGGCAGGCAGAACTGGGTTTGGGGTAAACAATGCTACCAAGATGTACTTCTGCCTTTTAGAAAGGAATGGGGAAGTCAGGTTGGGAGTCTGGGTGAAGCAGGTGTCAAATTCTGAATTACGATATATATAAATTTCCACAGTTTAACTTTTTTTGCATCCATCACTAACAGGTACTTTATTGTGCTTTATAGATCTTAATTTTAAGGTGGATCTCCAGTTAGTTCTTGTGAGTGACCCAGATTAATAAAGGACCTAACCAAGTGCTGGCTGTGGGTTTGAGAGGAGCCTCTGCTGGGCTTCTTCCCTAGTGGGCTAACCCGGCTGTGGCCTAGCCACCATTTTGATTTCCCATATTGCCCTGGAATGACAATATGTCATGATCAGAGTATTGGGCCTGGGGGAAAAATGTAAAGTGGTGTGGGGGCAAGGAAGGCCTTAGTGCTGAGATCCTGACAGAACCACAAGGTTCCCATGTGTGGACACTGGCTCAGGTATCCAGGAAAGACAGAACAGGAAAATAGGGCTGTGGGGTGCCCAACCCTTGAATCTCACTAGCTGCCACTGTTGTGAGAGTTTTAGTCAATGTTTTGAAATCTAACTTCTTATAAGTGCCAAGTATTGTTATTGTGAAATTGTGTTTTCCATGAGGCATACAGTGGCTTTTCAGCAACAAGCTAAATTTATCCCTGCGGTAGCTCCAGTGACTTGAATTTCTCCCGCTATGCCCTGAGTGTTTCCAAATGTACAGAAATCTGGACTGTTGCTTGGGCTAACAAGGAGGCAAGGATTTTTAATATGTGGAATATGATATCACCCGATTTACATCCATGTGTTGGATCTCTGCCCGTCTCCTCTTATCTTGCAACTCTCACATTTCATTGCATCGTTAAATGAGCTTTTAACTCTAAAATGTAGCAAGTGCCTAAAACCACCAAGTCCACACAAAACAAGCCTAACCTCAAAAGATTCCCTCTGACGGCCTCCTTTGATGGCGTGGCTCACTAACCCTAAGATCTTTCCACTGTGAAACTCTGCGCAAAGTTCCAAGCAAAGTTGGGAATCAAAACAGCCATTCGTCAATCAGCACCACACCATTTAGAGGATGGGAAGAGCTCGTAAAACACAATCAGCTGTTGGCATTGCTTCTAGCACGCTGCAAATATTTACGGAGAGGGCGGAACTCATTTCAAAAGATCCTATCCATTTAATTGATGATATAGAAGCTAAACAACTTTTTAAAAGCCCAGCTACATTGTGAAGCTCTTGCTATGGTACATCACTTTAGCCTGTTGCATTTCTGAAGATTTCTGAGCACTTTGCATTTTTAAAAAAATATATATGATCTGCCCTAGAAGAGATGTTGCAATATCTATGACTTAGGAGATCAGTTTTCCCATGTGAGGGCTATGTACATACAACATTTCGGTTCTAGAATCAGTGGAAACTGAGCTCTTGTTTTTGCTGTGCAGTTCACACTTAATGTGAAAACAGATGTAGGCAACCCCAGAAATGGAGAGTGTAGGTGGACATAACACTGAGATCACAATCACCGCTTCCTTCTTCAGTCACCTGGGACATGCGCAAGAAGGAAAAGACATGGATAACCTAATCAAGGGGAAGGTTTTCAAATGTGTATCAAGTAACCACACTCACCCTTGTGCACATCAAGATCTAGAATCAAGGCTCCCAAACTGCGGTCCTTCATTTGAGTGGTCTGCAGCGTGTCTGTAAAAATACAGTTTTAAATCATCAGCATATATATATATATATATATTTCATATATATATATATATGAAAAATCTCTTGCTGACGCAGCATTCTGTCGCATGAGACAAGTGGGACAAGTCCATCCAGTTAGGCAGTCATGCTTGATCTGTAGCTGGTTATGCCAAAATGGGTTGGCAATGACTGTTAAAGCTGGAGTCACCTTATCTAGAAAACCAGAATATAGGTCACTAGATTGTGAAAGTGGAAAGTCAATAAAGGTAAGTATTGCTTCATTGTCTCTATAAATCTTAGCTTATCCTTCACTCCTTTTTTTTTTAAAAAAAAGGATGGCATCTGCAGCAACTTCTCATGCACATGGATGAGCAAACACACACACACATTCATAAATAAAATAAAAAATTCTTTCCAGTAGCACCTTAGAGACCAACTAAGTTTGTTCTTGATATGAGCTTTCATGTGCATGCACACTTCTTCAGATACACTGAAACAGAAGTCACCAGATCCTTAAATATAGTGAGGGAGTGGGGAGGGGTATTACTCAGAAGGGTGGTGGGAATGGGTGATTGGCTGATAGGTGTGGAAAACCTGTTGACGACTCTTAACGGCTGCAATTAGTCTTGCAGGGAAAGGCAAGGGGTGAGATGGCTAAAGATAGCTTTGTCATGTATAATGAGATAAGAATCCAATGTCTTTGTTCAGACCAGGTTTCTCCATGGTTTTAAGTTTGGTGATTAGTTGCAATTCAGCCACTTAGTAATACCCCTCCCCGTGGACAAATGCTGGCTCCCTCAGCCTTTGACTGGACTTAACTGTCCGGGGGTCCTTTACCTTTACCTTACCTATCAATCAGCTGCACTTTCCACACCCAGTTCCAGGTACAGCAGGTTTGTTGAGTTTCCCGAGGGGTCCAGAGAATGGGAAAAGGCTGACCTCCACTCACAGCACTGTCTTAACCCTCGGTCCTCTCCTTCTCCTCCAGCTGCTTAACAAATGAAAGTGGTGGACAACAATCATACAAGAAATAGGTAAGATAACCAAGCAAGTGCTAGAAATCACCCCAGAATTGGTCTTACTAAACATCTTCCAAGACAACAATGCCCACTTACACCACAAAGAACACACAACCCACTTACTCTCAGCAGCCAGAAACATCATAACCAGACACTAGAGAGACCTGTCAGGAGTAAGCATGGACCAATGGTACCAAGTGGTATGGGAAACAGCCCTACTAGAAAAACTAACCAGTAAACTGAAACTGGCACGGGGACAAACAGAAGAAGACACCTTCACCCCGGTATGGTTCCCCTTCCTCACACACACAGCCCAAAAAGACAATGACAAAAATCTACAAATCAATATGGCTAACCTGATCAAAAACACTCATCCACCCCACTCACACAGGAAACCAATGACCACCACAGCCAACCACAAATGAACAATCACACCCTACACCAACCCCAACCTCTCTCACCCCCAAAGAAGCACAAGCGAACCCACCTCCCCCCCCTTTCTTCCAATGTCTCAACAAACAAAACTGATGTGTAAAAATGTTACATGGAAAAATACGAGAGGGACATTGCATATACCTTTGTAAAGCAAGAAAATCCTTAATAATAATAATAATAATAATAATAATAATAATAATAATAATAATAATAAAATGAAAGTGGTGGCTGGCTGGGCATTGCACTTTGTAACATACCCAGAAGACTTGTAAGCATAAAAAAACTACCGTAGTCTGTTTTTTAAGGGGGGGGGGGCAAAAAATGTGACAGAAGATCCAAGGCAAATGATGGAAGAATCAGGGGCTCTGAGCTACATCTGGAGGATGGCAAAGGCTGGTGTAGCATCCACCCCATGTCTGTATCTAAAACTGAGGATCACAAGCATCTGATGAAGTGGACCTCTGCCCAACAATGTTTCCAGCACAATAAATTCATCATTCTTTAAAGTGGCACCATGAGACTCTTTGTTGTTGCTGTTCTCAAAGCAATCACATGTTATTTCACCATATGAAAAAAGATAAATTTGCCTAAATAAGGCAAGCCCAACCTCAAAATTCCATGGAGCATATTTAATTGATTCTCATTCCATACTCACAGCCGTCAGTGTCTGTGAACACACAAAATATACGTAATATGGCATTCTGTAATATGGTTTGGCATGGGGATCGCGTGTAAAATAACAAAAAAGGATGCAGTATGCATTTTTCCTTACTTTTGAATGCCCCCCCCCTGAGGATTAGACAGCTCCACAAAAGTGAAAGGGTTGTTGAGAAAGTTGCAGAATGCTGAGTGGCTGTACAGTATAAGAAGAGTTTATCTAAAATTAAAGAAAGGCAGAGGAGAGAGGCTATAAAGATGCATCCTATTTTCATGGATTGCACCAGGATATATTGCAAGAAAGGGATAAACCAAGGGATAAGCTAGATGTGGCATTAATCGTATGATTGCCCATTTTGCACTAATTTTTTTTCAGCCATAGCAGGGAAGGTGGAGAGAGGAAGCAATTCAGATGAGGATAGCGGCAGGGAAGGAAAGCAGCTTTAACACTCTACCATGACCCAACTTGATCCCGGTGCTCTGACATCAGCAAGTCCAGAAAATGAATGTTCTGGGACATGGTTGGGATCCAAAAGATCTTAAGACCTCAAAGTCCTCCATACCTCCAAGTGAGGGGCAAATTTAGACATGCTTCAGCCCATCTTTAAACTCTTCCTCCCCTTAGGATTGTAACCTCAATAAAGCACTCCCATTGCTTCTAGAATGTGATATCTGTATATAAAGGGTTTGCATCTACTTCCTTATTCAATAACTGTCATGTGACCCTTTTAAGGGATCAGGCAACAGTTGGCTGTCTTGGGCTGGTTCTCCTGCCTAATGTAAACACTGACACAAATGTCAGTCTGTCCTCTATAAAACCACCATAGGGTCAAAAGTTGTGCCTTCCGGATTTTGCATCTGAATGAGTTTTGGAAGTGTTTTCATCTTTTCCTTAAAATACAGTTGAAGTCCTTCTCTCCCAACAAGAATCTGCTGCATCAGTTGATAATCGTCGCAACACTCCACAAAATCTCCGTGTTGCTCTTCATTGTCAGGACTACAAATGAGCCTCTGGATTTAGTTTCACCCACAAATGGGCGCGATGTCATTCCTCTTCATATTTGCTCCTTGATAATGAAGGGGTCTGGCCTGATTCATGGGCAGCTGGTCTTCCGTCATCCTCTACTAACCACTTCATAGACAGACTCCTAACACTCTTTGCCAGACTGAGAAGGATAGCTCTATGTTGTTGTTTTTTTAAGGCCTAGGGAATTTTAGATGGGAAATCCCAAGCCAGCTCCATGTTTGAGAAGTCTCTCAGCACAGTGGCCTCTGTGGGGCCTGCTCCTATATGGGCTTACCTGACATAAGTCATGAGCTTACCTGAGCACTTGACGTGGTGTGAGTCCAGGGCATTGAGGGAAATTAAAACAGTCACCTACCACTGCCACTGTCAGGGACATTGATGGGCCCTGCTGGGGTCTTGGCAGCTGCCCCAGGATGCTGATTCTGGGCTGGGAAAACCAAATTTCCCAGGAGGAGGGAGGGAGGAGGCACAGCCCAAACGATCAGAATCAGATTCATGCCGATCCATGCGGTGATTCCCGGACCGTCCATGGGCCGGATCCAGAAGGCAATTGGGCTGGATCTGGCCCCTGGGCCTTAGTTTGCTGACCCATGCCCTAGTGCAAGTGTAGCCAACATGGTGCTCTCCCAAGGGGTTGAGCAACAACTGCCATCATCTATGGGTTTTGTTTCTATTTAGAACTAAAAAAAACTAACAAGGATAGTTAAACTGCACAAATGTAATCTCTTCCATCCTGATGCAGAAATGGCCCTTTTTTGCACTCTTGAGAGCTATGCTGTTCGCCAAACAATGATCCAAGGATTGCAAATGTATTTTACCTCACAAACTGACCCTTCCATCAGTGCTTGTGATGCAGAATATATTTACTGACATCTGACAGGAAGGGTTTCTAAGCTGGGGTTACCAGAAGTCCCCGTTTCCCAGGGACAGTCCCCGGATTTACAAATCAGTCCCCACACAAAATCCATTGAAGTTGAAAAGTGTCCCCGGATCACTGAAAAAAATCTGGTAACCTTATTCTAAGCTATGGTGAACATGCACTCAGCATAGCACTACATGCAAACACGTATATCAAATATTGTGCACATTTGCATCCAGGATTCAAAGTGGAGGTGTAGGATTGCATTCAGTGGCTTTGTACTTGCATCAAATGTTTATGCTTGCTCAAGATGGGTGATCCAATTCTTCACCTTACCCCTCTACCTACTTCAACCCCCTGCACTATTTGTTCCATGTTATTCTGAAGGAGGTCCCCCAAACCTCAGGAGCCACTTTTCATGGGACATGTTGGGGGACTGCGCTGGGTAGGTGGAATCTGTGAAAAATAAAGTGAATAATCAAGTTGTCTGCAAGAGTCCAGACTGTATCTTTCATGTTACATCCATTGAGTACCGATTCTCATAACTCAGTAGTTTCAGTGCCCATTTGTATTATGCAATAATTGTATTATTTGATTGTAACAAACCTTACCTTTTACCTAGAGAGTCCCTGTTTTGAAACTCCTTGGTTTTGGCGAGAAAGATCTATAAATATACAACAATATACCTTTCCCCCCTGAATTGCATCACTGAGGTTCTCCCGCCATGTATAGCTTTACTCTTAGCAGCATATTCCCAGAATAATGACACAAGAGGGGCTGGTGTGGAGCAAAGCCACATCAGAAGAAACCTCTGCCTTTGAAGAGCATCCAGAAGGATTTTCATTCCCAGTTATTGAAGTCCATTATCAACAAATTCAACACCAAAATGCACAACCATTACATGCGGGGTGCACATTGATGGCAATTCTCCACCATCAAAGCAGTCTTCCCATCTTTGACATCACAGTGGTTTCTGAGTCGCTCTGAGAGCAAGCCAACTGGACAGGGTCAAAGCAAGGCACTTCTAACTGTAAGCTAGACAGAGACTGTCCTGCTCCTCTGATCAAAAGCCTCACCTCTGGAAACCTCATATTTACCAAGGTCCAGTCAACATTTATCTTTAGCTTCTCCTGGTGTTTCTTATTTTTCACTTTTATTAGCACTTTATTTCTTCCCAATATGTGCCAGAGGAAGAAAGAGGTCTCCTTAATCTGTAGTACAGGTTAGCTGAATGTTGAGGCTTCAAAGAAATGTGTCGCCTGACATCATTGTTAAGTCTGGTGATGGGCAACCCCACCTACCTGTCCAATCTGACCCGCAGTGTGTCCGGGACATAAAGATCTGCATCCATTGGCCAGATCCAGTTCCTTACTATGAGATATATCATTGTGGAAAGTTACATCTTCTTTTCATACTCTCCTCCCCCCCCCTTTTTTATATGCAGTTTTATATCCGATGGAAAAAAAGACTTTAAAAGGAGGTGTCAAGACCAAGGACATATCTCGATATTGAAGGAGCAAAGGGAAATGCCTTGTTCTGCTTACAGAGCTCATAAATAAATGTGATTAAGTAATGGTTTAAAAGAATAGTCATCTGGCTTGTGAACGCAATGGAAAGGACTCTGTGTGCTCAGCATGCAAACAAAATTCCAACGTTCTTTCTACACCAAGTAAATCCAGAGTAGATTTGGGGAGAAGCGCATGGCCTCTGGGCCTTGTACCCCCATGTGCTGCTACTCAGATGAAGGGGAAAGTAAGGCAGGAACACTCCTGCTCCCTGCATGCGACTGTTATTCCCACCTCTGCTTACCAGGGAAGAAGGGAGGGTGTTTTGGGAAAGGGCTGGTGCAGAGGATCTGGGGGGAAAGGTGGAGGGGAGGGCCACCTGAGATGGTGGGAAGGATGCCAGGAATTCTTTAACAATTTTTATCTGAGCTGGAGAAGAATGTGAGGGCTTAGGAAGCTCACCAAAATTCTTCTCTAAGCCCGGCCTAGATGAACTTTGCCAGCATCTCAAGCTAACGGAGAACCACAGAGCACTGGAGCCCCACCTGGACACAGAACTAATTCAAAGAGGGGTCTACAAATCAGGTTTGTCTTTTTTTGCTTTTTTTACATTTAAATGGATCACACCAATATGTCTCCGGAGAATGCACACTTCCCTCACCATTTTAACTCAGTGCTTTCTTTACAATCCATTCTCTTTAAACACCCCATTTCCCTTTGTATCTGGCAGCACTCACTCTACACCCTGTGGGACCCATGCAGTGGTGTCCAAACTTTTTTCAAAGAGGGCCAGATTTGATGAAGTGAAGGGTCGTGAGGGCCGACCAAAGGGCCAACCAAAGTTGTTGACCCTTTTCTAGGATTGAAGTTGTTGATGTTTTTTTTTTAGGATTTTACCCCAGGACATAAATTTCCACAGGGCCCAGATTAAACTAACCAACGGGCCAGATTAGGCCCCCAAAATGGACTTTGGACATGCCTGGACTACTGGGAGGGGACAAGCAGTTCAGACACAATGGCCATGCAAATTAACCCTGTGTGAGTTGAGTGACTTGTGAAGGGGCCGTGCATCATGCCTGCTACCCCCCCCCCCCACAAATGAGCAACTAGAACCTCTGCTGTGTCAGCAGCTCCCTGCGCAGGGAACTTGGACACAGTCCAGTGTTGGTTTGCCAAAAGTTGTTATGGGTTCACTTTGGTTTTTGTGTCGCAGCTGTTGTTCTTATTACTCTTACCACAAGGTTAAGGTCCTCAAGTAGCAAAGCAAATTAACAAAGGTAACAAAGGTGCAAGCAGCTTCTACAGCAGAGACATAGACATGGCATAGTGCCATCCATTTTGATCCATCATGGTTGCCCAACTGTGTGCATGCAACATACACTAACTGCTGGGTGTAGTGAATATGTAGACTTAGCAGGGGCCAGATTAACAATAGCTATTGCTTGTCTTGACTGAATGTAAGAATGAAGGCAGGATGATGGAGGCAGGCTGAAGTGGGTGAGGCTGTGCCCCCATTTGCCATAATGCACCAACCACCGCTGTACAGTCATACCTTGGAAGTCAAACGGAATCCGTTCCGGAAGTCCGTTCAACTTCCAAAACGTTCAGGAACCAAAGCGCAGCTTCTGATTGGCTGCAGCAATCAGAAGCTGCAGAAGCCCCATGGGGCATTCGGGTTCCAAAATCACTTCTGGGTTTGCGGCGTTCAGGAGCCAAAACATCCGAGTAGCAAGGCATTCAGGATCCAAGATATGACTGTATGTGATTTCTAGATCAATACACTTCGAAGAAAGGTATTTTCACAGAGAAGTGGGGACACATCACAAATGAGGGAAATCTGAAACTTCCCCAGGGGCTCATAAATAGTGGGTGAGAAGGCCACAATTGACAAGCCATCTCAGTGTCTGCTTGCAAAGCACAGACTGTTGGGCTTATGTGCTTGAGATAATGCCTCTCTCTCTCTCCATCAAGCCCTTTTGCTGTGGAACACACTACAAAGAAATGTGAAATTATACTGAAAAATAATGAAGTGGAATGTAATCCCTCAATAGTGCTAATGGGTTTGCTTGTCTCCTTATAATGAGGCACCACTTGAGTTAATTAACAGTATTTAGCACATACTACATGATCCTTTGTCTGGCCTCCCATTCAATTAACACATCTCTTCTTCCTCTTCCCCTTTCCACTGAATTATACAGAGGGCAGGGTGACCTGCCAAGACTTAAAATCCCCTGACCTGCGGGGAGAGTTGACCAATCTACCTTGAAAAGCTGGCCTATGCTTTTACCTTGGGGGAGAAAGTATGACTATGCAGGTGTCATTATGGGAGAAAAGATTTTGTATCCCCTACAGGTATGTCTGACAAGGCACCTGCCTGCATACTGGAATCATCTGTGTCATGGGTGAAGAACATTTTTCACCCAGGGCTGCATTCCCTTCTGGGCAGTCTTCTGAAAGTCATATACCCACAGCCTCCAACTGCCCCTATTTTAACGAAACATCCCGGAATTTGAGAATTCATCCAGGCTTCTGATTTGATCCTAGAACTACAACTCTCATCAGCCCCAGCAAGTATCAACAATGGAACAATGGTCAGAGATGGTGGGAGTTGAAGTTTATCAACATCTGGATGGCCAAAGGTTCCCCACGGCTGGTATAGGAGAGTCCTAAAGAGAGGGGTTATCTGCCCTTTCCAGAGACACTTCTTGTGTTTTCAAGTGTGCATTATGATGCTCAGCCTGGGTGCATGGATGACTTCCATGTGGAGGTGCCATTTATCTCACTTCCACTGGCACAAACAGATCCCTTTGCAAGAGCAAGGAAAGAAAATAACAAAAAAGTGTAGGCATGTAAAATGGGAGGGCATTTTTATAGCTACATTTTATTGGCTGCTAAGAATGCTAAATGTATAAAAAGAGCTATTTATATGCTTGTTACAGGTTTGCAATGCAAATACATTTTTTTCATTCAATATTAATCATAAATATGCATAATATTTTACTTGGCACAGAGACCGAGCCATACCTAAAGGGCTCCTCCAAACTTTCTGGTTTAACACGACAGTGTGGAAATAGGAGCATGGGATGCATCCTGAGGAACATAGTTTTCCTTTGGACACATCAGCAAGCAGCCAGGTACATGGGTTGTGCAACCCACCGTATCTCTCATACGTAAATTGCAGGAATAAAGATTGCCAGAAGCGCTGCCAGTCTCTGGAGTGCTTTTGTCAAGCCCTTAGGTATAACCAACGTTAGACCTACTACAAAGCGTCACATTGCACATTGCCTTGGAGCTCATTCCTTGCAGATAAGGACTGACTCATCCTTGCACATCAATCACTCAGGGACTTGCAGCAAGACACGTGTAGCGTTTGAGGTGAAGTCAGTTGTGGAATGCAAACTCTGACTCTGTCATGACTGTGATTTATTTTCACTGCATGGATGTAAGGCAATGTTGCATGTGCAAGTAGGGCTTCCCCATTGCTGAAAGTGTGGGATATTTTTTTTCGTCGAGTGCCATCTACCAGGGGGGGGGGGGGGGGGAGCCCCATGTAAGCATGGGACTGTGAAAACACAATAGCCACTGTATTAAAATCAGCAGCAGCCATATGTGCATGCTGTTTGCCATTGCCAGTTTTGACAACACTAGTATATTGGCCAGTGCATGTGCATTTCTGATACTGTACACCAGGTCGGCAGCTCTAGATATTGCATGTGAGAGCTCCGTGTTGTAAATGCATGAAGCACTCTTTTGGACGAGCAAAAGGAGGAATGAGGATGCAATGAGGAAAGAGACTGTGCACTACCTTGAACACCTTTGGAGGAAGAGTGAGGTTGTTGTTGTTTAGTCATTTAGTTGCATCCGACTCTTTGTGACCCCATGGACCAGAGCACGTCAGGCACTCCTGTCTTCAGAGTGAGGTAATAATGTAATTAATAACAATTCACGAGGCTAACCAAATAAATGATGCATGGAGGGAGCTGCAGGCCAAATAGGAAAGGAGGTGGAGAGGGAGCACCTGGCTACTTTAAATGAATTCAGCTCTCCAGAGCCTGCTGAGCTGCACCCAAGGGTACTGAAGAAGCTTGTGGGTGTTATTTCAGAGACTCTGTCTATAACCTATGAGAATTCTTGGAGAACAGGTGAGGTCCCTGCAGACCGGAGGTGGGCAAATATTGTCCCCATCTTCAAAAGTGGGGCAGGGGGAGAAGACCCAGATAACTGCCAACCAGGAAGCTTGACACTGATGCAGGGAACAGATAATTAAACAGTTGGTCTGTGAGCACTTAGAAAAGGATGTTGTGATTAGTAAGACCCAACATGAGTCCCCCCCCCCAAAAAGTCATGTCATACAAATCTCATTTCTTCTTAGACTAGGACCCGAACCAATGGATTAAAGTTACAAGAAAGGAGATTCCATCTAAACATCAGAAAGAGCTTTCTGATGTTAAGAGCTGTTTGACAGTAGAATAGACTCCTTCGGAAGCTGGTGGACTCAACTTCCTTTGAGATTTTTAAGCAGAGGTTGGATGGCCATCTGCCATGGATGCTTTAGTTGAGATTCCTGCATCACAATGGATTGGACTAAATGACCCTCATGGTCCCTTCCAACTCTAGGATTCTAGTGCATTTCCGAGCACAATTCAAAGTGTTGGTGCTGACCTTTAAAGCCCTAAATGGCCTTGGCCCAGTATACCTGAAGGAGTGTCTCCTCCCTCATCATTCAGCCTGGACACTGAGGTCCAACGCTGAGGGCCTTCTGGCGGTTCCCTCACTGCGAAAAGTGTGGTTGCAGGGAAACAGGCAGAAGGCCTTCTCAGTAGTGGCGCCTTCGCTCTGGAACATCCACCCTTCAGATGTCAAGGAAATAAACTTCTATCTGACTTTTACGTAGTAGACATCTGAAGACAGTCCTGTGTCAGGAAGTTTTTAATGTTTGATGTTTTAGTATGTTCTGATATATGCTGTGAGCTGGCCAGAGTGGCTGAGGAAACCCAGTCAGATGGGTGGGGTATAAATATTAAAGTTGTTGTTGTTGTTGTTGTTGTTGTTGTTGTTGTTGTTGTTGTTGTAAGATACAATACTGAAAGACCCATATAATCTGATTCTGAACTCTTAGAAGGTAGGCCTGCACAATGTGGAACCCATAAAGCTAAATACAGTCCATAATCCATATACCATCTCTATACCTGCACAAGCTCATGCTGTAAGCTTCTTGCTTGCCCAGAACGATTAAAAAAATAACCAAAAGTTTTAAGGATACTGAACTTTCTGCCTCTGGTAAGATACCTGCACAGCTTTGGCTATATAAAAGGCGCCAGTCAGAATGTTAGTCCTGAAAATGCTTGCCTGTTTAGGTAGAAAATTATTAGCATAGTTTCCTTGTTATCTAACACTGGGCTTACTTCCAGGAACAGGATAAAGTCATCTTCATTCTTTTCAGTTCTACCAAATAAACAGCATTCCTCATTCCTTGTTGTTACTATTTGGAAGTGAGGTGATCTGGTTTTCTTCCTTATTGTGATGTCCCCCTGTAACTAAACAGCAATTAAAGCCAGACCTGTTCTACCCATGAAGCAGAATGAAATTGCAGGGTGGGCCATAACTTCTTTAGTGAGCAGGTGAGCAGCTTTGCATTAAAAAGAAGTTTTGAAATGGTCAGGAACAATTTGCAAGCTCAGTCTGTTTCCTGCATGCAAGTTTTCTATGTGTGGAGGGGCGAATCCTGACCCCTGCCCAACATAGGGAATTCCATGAAAACGTGTTTCTGCCATTTGAACAAGGAAATGGTACAGTTCATTCTCCCATCTTGAGACTTTGCCACCATGTTTCCACCACATTCTGCTGCAGGTGTAGATAAGAATTTGGAGAACTTGCCCATCTCTAGAAATAATGCCATGGTTTTTCTGGCAATAGCACCTGTAACCTAAATATAACAGTTCCCTCTGATCTGATTTCACACCTTACACAGGTGTCAGGCTGCTGCCAGGGACTCCTGCCTGGTGGCCCAGGAACGTTCAAAGGTAAGGGAATGTTTCTTACACGCCGCTTTTTATTCAGTATTTACAGAGAGAGGCTATGGAACCCAGCTTCTTGGATAATGGCGTTGTCTTGAGTGAATCTCCACACACACACCCCGTCTCTCCCACTTCCTCATTTGTCATTTTCATCATCTCTCCTATGGGTGCTGCTACATGCCCTCTGTCTATGAACTCTTTGCTCTCCTACTTTCAAGACTCGCTGGGTTCTGGGAGATGGAGGGTCTGGAATGCTTTCTAAAGACCCCATGTCCATCAGCTGTTGCCCCCCCCCCCGGTGCTTCCTTCTTCTCCTCTCCCATTATTTCCCAACTTTCCCCTTCATCTGCCTCTGAGCTGTGACCTCCCTCAAACCCCTGTTGTAAATCTAAACTGTCTTCCTTTTCCTCCTCCCTAAAAGGGTCAAGCTGGGGAGGCAGTCTCCACCGGTCCTCCTCTGCCCAGTCCCTGACAACAGGCTTGCTTAAAGAGCTGGGCCAAGGCTGAAAGTTGATGACATCGGCTTCCACTGACAAATTCAGCTCAATCTTCTTCTTAGTTTTTGACATATGTGGAAGATATACCTCTCTACCCAGTAATGTGACACATAAGATACAGGGCACTTGTTGTTTTTGAACCCAGAAGAAGAAGAAAAGTGTAGAGTTGAAAGGGACCACAGGGGTCATCTAGTCCAACTATTGAATTCAGTGGACTTACTCCTGGGTAAGTGGGATTGGGACTGCAGCCTAAGCCTAGGAGACAGTCACATTCAACTCAAAGGGAATTGCTTCTGAGTAGGCATATACAGTGGTGCCTCGCTAGACGAAAATAATTCGTTCTGCGAGTATTTTCGTCTAGCGATTTTTTCGTCTAGCGAAGCACCAATGCAAACCGCGGTTTTCGCTAGACAAAAAAAAAAAATTGTCTTGCGAGGCAGCCCCATAGACAAATTCGTCTTGCGGGGCAGCCTTCCGCTAGACGAATGCCTTCATCTAGCGAGTTTTTCGTCTAGTGAGGCATTCATCTAGCGGGGCACCACTGTAAAGCATTGTGCTGTATGACTAAAACCTAAGCATGTTTATTTGGAAGTAAATTCTGCTGATGCTGATGAGATTTTGTTAGGACTGGGTTGTAAATTCTGTCACTCTTCGTTAGCAAAACTCAATTTGGGTGAAAAGTCACCAGTTTCAAGAGAACTATTTACAGCACAGTCTTAAAACGAGACTAGTAAGGCACAAAGGATGTGGATGCTGAATAATGATCTGGATGTGTTGATTTTAATTTGGTTGCAACACAGAGGTATTTTCTGCTGGCCTTCATTTAAAAAGTTGCTCAATATGTGAGTAATTGCAGTGCATCCGAAATAGTGAATTTGACTTTGAACTTATGGAAAAATTTCTTGGCTCTGAAAAGAGAACAATATGATTTGGGTTTTGGGTGGAAAATAAGTTAGGTAAAGAGGAGCAGCGAAGAACTCAAGGCTGAACTGTTGTTGCCAGACACTACTCTTTTGGCATTGCATCTTCAGTCTCTGAAGTGGTTTTGGCAGTCTTGACACCTCTCTTAGAGCCACAGTGTTGTATATAGGAATATATTGCTACATTACTTCAATCCATAACAAACGAATGAGACTCAAGGCAGCTGCAGCATATGTATAGAACAGAAATGGGATAAATGCATGAGCAATCCGTTATTGAGGTAGTGCTTTTATTCAGTGATTTGTAATCAAAGACCTGCATATGAATATAATTCAGGCTAGACAGTAGTATACATTCTCTTCTGCAATATTCTCTTGCTTTTCCCAATGCCATCTTAAGTAGCTGAAATCCATTTCTACCTCCAGCATTGCTATTTTCTTTAATGAGAAAGCAAAAGAAGAACATGCCACTGTAAGAAGAACACTACTAGAATGGGCCAGTAGTCCATCTCATTCAGCTTCTTGTTTCCATATTGACTAATCAGCTGTTCCTATGAAGTTCAGAGGCAACAGACATCTCCCTGCATTGCTTCCCAATAGGTGGTTGTATATAGCCAGCATGACTTGGAGCCATTAACAGATTCATCCTTGGTAATCAAATCATTGGAATTCCAAAATGGGGATGGATGATTTCTGCTGATCCTTTTCATTTAATGCACCTATTGAAGTTCACTTCTGTATGAAGTGAACCTGAGCAATAGTTGAGCAATAGTTGGCTTGTAGCATTTACTTCTTCCTATAGGCAAAGAGATGCTATCTTAATTGACCATGGTAGTCAAATAAAAAACACTTTATGGGTGAATATTAATTTGTTTGCTATATTTATATGTCCCCTTTCTGCCAATGCACTCAAAGCATTTTACAATCTTTTTCTCACCATTAGCCATGTTGGCTGGAGCTGCAGTCCAGCAACACCTGGAGACACCAGTTTAGTCTCCCCTGCCTTAAAGACACAGATACCACATACTGCGGCCATGGTATTAACCTTTGCTTAATTTCCTCACCCCCTCCCTGTCTGTCAGGAGCAAGGCAGCAGTATATTGCACAAAGTAAGTGGAGTTAACTCTTTATTAGCAGAAAACAGCATCTGTAAATAGCACAGTAGCTCTTCTTCAATAGGAATTGCAACCATGAAGCAGTTGCAGACTGAAGGTCCCCACCTTCCCACAACTCCCCAGGGCATTTCCCAAACAGTCTGAGACTGCACCTGTGTACCTGCTCCTCCTGTTTCATGCCTCCTCTGGTTCTGGGAGACTGGGGAAGTGAGCTCGTCATAGCAGGAGGGAGAGGCACTCATGCCTCTTCACAGTCAGACTCCTCTCTGCCTCTTGGTCTCCTTCCTCTCCTGCCTCGGCTTCTGATTCTGGACTTCTTTCTGCCACAGACTCTCGCTGGTCACTAAACCCTGTTAGCTCTTCAGCTTCCGACACCTCCTTCTCCCAGGCTTCTCCCTTTGACCACTCATCATTGTCCCACCACCAATCCCCTGGCTCTGAGCCTTCTTCCTTTGGGGTTTTCCCAGCTGGCTCCTCCCACCATTCCTCCGCATCCAACTAGTCCTTGACACCATCTCTTTTGTAATATGCCTACCAAATATCAATCTAGCCTTTTGAATTGGGGGGGGGGCTATTTTATTTCTGCCTTAGATTTATATCCCACCCATCATGGAACCGAAGGTGGTTCCCAGGTGCTCACATATCCATTGCCTGCCCAGACTCGCTGCCCAGACTTCAACCAGGTGGTTGCCTCATGTGCCTTCCCCACCATGCCTTAAGGAGCTCAACAAGAGCCAGTAAAAATTCCTAGATACTATGGTGATTCATAGTAAGTATATTTTTTTAATGCGCGCACACACCCTGTGCTTATGCAGACCTAGTGTCTTGCTTTCTTCTCCAATGGGCTTTTAAAAATAGCCGACTGGATCTCTTCCCTTTCTTCTTCTCCATGTGGAGGCTGATGCAGTTTGTGCCAGCACCTGCATGGACTTTGTAAGCTGCAAGACAACTCACTCAGTTGCAGGTGAAACATTCCTGATATTTTCTGTTTGTCCGAGTTGGGAGACGATCCATGATTCATGTCTGAACTGAATTACTAACTTCATAATAACTGGTAGATACAAGCTACTCTAGTAAATACGCAACAGGGCTCCTAGCA
The DNA here is from genome assembly GCF_009819535.1 of Lacerta agilis. Taxonomy (NCBI): domain Eukaryota; kingdom Metazoa; phylum Chordata; class Lepidosauria; order Squamata; family Lacertidae; genus Lacerta; species Lacerta agilis. Next base: position 83,538,561 of record NC_046314.1, on the reverse strand, counting down.
CAAAATATGTTGATTGTTTTCTCAGCAGGTGCTTTAAGGTCACTAGCTCCTACAGCTGCTAGACGTACAATAGCCTCCCCCTGAATCCAGCATGGACTGATTCGTGGTAAACAATTCCTGTTAAACTGGTTGTTAGGGTTTGCTGACTGTACTTCAAGCAAGGGGGCAGTTGGATAAGGGAAATGAACATGTAGCAGAGTGAGAAATCTGTGTTAGAGGTGAAAAAAACAATTTGTCCTATAATTACCTCTCACCCACAAGCCTCTCAAAGCACTGGCTACAATAATAAATAAGGACTGGTATTATTTAAGAAAAAGTGCTACTATGATTCAGTGAAAGCTGAGATGCAGCTGGAATAGATGTTGTCTTCCATTCAGTTTCTGATCAAGTAATCAATGAAGTGATCGTAGAAACTAAAGAAGAACTAAGTTAGACATTCTAAGTGATCTCTGTTTCTTGGGAGGGGGGAATCTGTCTGCTTTAATATACTGCCTTTTCTTAGAGAAGCAATAGTAAATGAATGGAGTTCTTTCACGCCATCTTTTTTGAAGTGAATTCATTAATTGCTCTCTTTGACATCACCACACAAGCTATTTTTAATTCCTTCGTGATTCTTTTTCTTTGTAAACTGCGTTAATAATGACTGTACTTCTTTTAATCAGTGTTATAGAACTTGTTCAGAATTCCTAGGGTGGGAAGAAAAGCCTAGATAATAGGAACGATTCACTAAGCGCTTTTCACAGTGATTTCAACCTCATGCTTAACTCTTCAGCTGGAAGCAACCGGATTTTAAACTACTTTGGCTGGATCATACCCAATTATACTGCTACTTTAAAACGCATGAGTAGTGATAAGCTATTATGCAGATGAGAAACTACACAAGGGATCCCCAAAAGAGGTCTCCAATTTGCCCACAATGTAAGAGGAATGGTGAACCATGTCATGACACATGAAATCTTAATAGCTTGGTACTGGGTTCTTAAAGGATCATCTTCTCCAGTATGAACCTGACTGAAATTTAAGAGCTGTCTCAGAGACCCTCATCCAAGTACTCCCAGTATGTGGTGGCTATGGAGAAGGCCTTCTCAGTTATGGCAACCCTTTCGTATAATACTCTTCTCCCTCAGTAGCTGAGAATGGTCTAAATTCTTTCATCATTCAGAATGCAGTTTTCCAATACTTTTAGTGTCTTACAATAGCTGTTGGTGCTGTGGACCCTCTTTTCTGCTGCTCTGACTTCATTTTTAAATGTTTTATTGATCTTTTCTGTTTAAAACACTTTTAATTATTGTTTGTTTGTTCTTTAGGTAGCTGTTTTTTTCTCCTGCAAGCCATTTTGAGATATTGTTTTACTAGAAAAGTAACCCAGCTCTCTTGGTTTCACACACTTCTAAATAAACATGTATAGTCAAGTACTTTCACTAGATTGTCTCCTTTTGCAAACTGGTGGCAACCAATTGCATAAAATATTTGGCAGGCACCACATAGCGGCATCCAGCTACTAGGATGAAATAATTCACTATTGTATGCAGGGCCACTTAAGGCAAACTTCAAAAACCTTGTTTATCAAATGTTTAGTGGCTCCAACTGCCAAACCTGCACTGGATCTCATCTTGAAGTCTGGCTCCTTGCAACTCTAATGACAGAAATGTTCAAAAACATATGAGGGATGGAGATCATCTGACTTTCTGTGCTCGCATTTCTTTCACCCCTACTACTTCAATTTTATGAGTCAGTTTCACTGCCACAAACTATGCAACTCCTGTATGTAAAGCCTTTGAACACAATCCTTGCTTCTGCCAGCATTTATTAGCTAGCAACGGTTAATTATCTACTAGTACATTCATAGCATATGAGAATCATGTGAACTTAAGATGTAGCTTCTTCCTCCAATAAGTAGTGTGAGTCATACAAAAAGAGAGTTGTCATTCCGATTGAGCCATACAGGCTTAATCAGACAACAGCGTCAGGTAAACTGTGGTCCCTCAGGTTAAGAACACCCTCTTTTTGACTACTTCAGTGGCGTCTGCCATACTAACCTCTGGGTCTTTCAATGCAATGAGCCACAACATGACCATCCACATTTTAGAAGACTTTCCATCATACTCACACAAGTCCATTTTCAATGGTGATAACACAGTCTCCTGTCTGCAAGTAACAGCTGGCAGAAGAAGGGTTGTGATACTGTTTCACCCTTTCCCTACTAAAATAGATGACTAGATGTTTGCTTCAGCACTGGACAGAGGAAGTGCACTGCTTCCAAAGAACAATAATGGTGACATATTAAACAGTGTTTTAAATTGTTGTAGGGATGGGGTTCCTTTAGGAATGGAATTCAAACACAGCAATAGGGTCTCCTTCCCCCAACACATCATGAAAAAAACATGGCTTTAAGCATGGGTAGGCAAACTAAGGCCCGAGGGCCAGATCCGGCCCAATTGCCTTCTAAATCTGGCCTGCAGGTGGTCCAGGAATCAGCGTGTTTTTACATGAGTAGAATGTGTGCTTTTATTTAAAATGCATCTCTGGGTTATTTGTGGGGCATAGGAATTTGTCCCCTGTCTCCCCCACCCTCCCATAATCCAGTCACTAGCCATTATTTCATTATATTCATGGACATTTAAAAGCAGCTGGACACTTTTGCTGACTGCTAAGGTGAAGCTACAACATTTGTAATGAGATATAAGGACACAGAGAAGTTATCCATATGGTCACTGGCTGCCAAAATCTCTGCTTGCCATGCAATCAAGTGCAATGGCACTCCATAGGATTCAGTGAACTGAAACAGTGCGAGTTGGGTTTGTTCTCAACAGTACCTTTTTATTTCCATGGTACCTTGCAGTTCTTTGGCAGAACTGTCTACAGGGAAGGATGGCTGCAGAACTCAGTACAAGACTGAAAGAAGGAACTGTCTCTACAAAGCAAAGACCTTGGAGTCACTCTGTCTCCCTTCCTTTTTTCTGACAGAGATTCTTTTATGGAGCATATACTCGGTTAGCCAGCCTGAGTCTGGGTCTGTGCATAGTAATTACAGCCTCACTGCTGGTTGTTGCCTCCCTCTAGAGAGGGGGTTTTGTGAGTCTATAATTGTGCAGTGTTCACAGGGGTGATCTCAGGGCAGCTGAAGTTAATTGGATTCATTTGGAGATGGGGTAATTGAATCTGCATCTACAGGTGAAATTCGAAGGCTGTGACTGAACTGGTTAAAAAGCAAGATGCTGGAGAGGATGCAGGTTCACTGAGATTACTTCCAGATCACTTGTTTATCTTCACCAAGGTACCTTTGGGGTGGGACTAGAAGTTATGAGTCATGATGGAGTACCAACCATTCCATGCTTCTGGGAGATGCACAGCTGAATGACATCGTGTGTCATGTGTTGTTTTTGTCATGTTTGGAGCCTGAGATCTACGTGTCTTGCTCTCAAACCTATGTAGTGCTACTGAATGTATGTGCCCTACTCAGTGTGACCCTAGTCCAACATTACAATGGGTGACTGATCTCACAGTCAAATATTACAAGCTGGACTAATTTGCTTACCACACCAAATAATTGGAAATGTGGCTGACATCAGTAAACCTGGCAGGTCATGTCCAGGCTGGTGGGTCCAGAGGTTGGGACAATATGTGTGTGGATAGATAGATAGATAGACAGATAGATAGATAGATAGATATAAACTTTCAGGCTGTCTATGATATTTACTGATTTTTTTAGACCCTGGTACCAGTTACCTGCCAGAAAGTAGTTTTATGAGCTAGACCACTTAAAAATAATATGTGCTTGGCAGCCTTGCTTAGAAGTAGTGAAACACATTTCTACATCCACTGAACATTTGTTTAAAATTTGTTTCTTGATTATTCTCTCTCTAGTTTTTTATTTTCATCAGCATCCGATCAGAATAGAGCTGCATTCAAGAAAATGAATGTCATTTTTCAAATAACACAATAAAGGATTATTTACTTGTACACATTGCAAAATAAATAGATATCTGAGTTTTACTTCACAGAGACTTTCACACTTTCACAGGGTCAGCCTGGTACATCAAGGGATTAGGAACTCAAACTGTTACACATACGTATCATCCCCCCCCCTATTGAATTAAATGTTTTAGGTCTGGAGAAATCTAGGAGTGAATTTATCAACCCAGCACAGAATTAGGTGTACTTTCAAAGCCAAGTTCTATGCAAGAATTCTTCAAACCTGGTTCAAGAAGGCCAACAAAACTATTTCACTTTTTTAATGGCCATGATGGAAATATGAAGTCAAACCACTCAGCATCAGTTATCTGAAAATGAGATACAGTTAACAGATGGCTCTCTCTTGGGGATGGCTTCTTCTCATTTGCTGCTGTAGCTAAAATACTTGAAAACTGCGCACAGGGTTTTGATTACATCATCTGGCTCATGCCACAGCTACTGCTACTTTCCTTTTCTTTTGAGGTGTTGCTTTATTGATTACTGCTTCTTAAACTGAACTTGTAAGCCACTTGAAGTACATGCAAGTGGGGTATAAATTATACACAAAACTACTGAACCACCCTCAGAGAATATCTACAACTCATATCAATCAATCAATTTTATTTCAGCTTTAAGCTCATAGAAAAAACAAAGGCAAATACAAGGGAAATACACATGCACTGTTTGATTTGAAAGGAAGCAACTGTCAGGACACTGGAGTGCCAAGGGTTGTGCCATACATTGTGTGAAGAAGATTCCTCAAGTTCCAGTCTTAAACTGCAGTCCTATGAACATTTACCTAAGAGTAGTCTCCACTGCATACAGTAAGGTTCATTTGAACAAAATGCATAGGTAAAGGTAAAGGGACCCCTTTACTCTGGGTTTGTGGCACTCATCTCGCTTTACTAGCTGAGGGAGCCGGCGTACAGCTTCCAGGTCATGTGGCCAGCATGACTAAGCCACTTCTGGCAAACCAGAGCAGTGCACGGAAACACTGTTTACCTTCCCGCCGGAGTGGTACCTATTTATCTACTTGCACTTTGACGTGCTTTAAACTACGAGGTTGGCAGGAGCAGGGACCGAGCAACAGGAGCTCACCCCATCGCGGGGATTCAAACCGCCAACCTTCTGATCGACAAGCCCAAGACTCAGTGGTTTAGACCACAGCACCAGCCGCGTCTATATGCATACAATGGCTCTATTAGCGGGGAGGGGGGAGAGAAAGACTGGACTTTCCATCCAACATTACATGTGAATTCATGTGATGGCTATTTTTGTGATTGTGATGAGACAGCTGTACCCTAAAGGCACTGCTAGACAGTCTATTTTTGGTAATGAGGGTATGGTTTCAACTGATTATTTTTTTTTACAATAGCCTGGCTTCTTCCCAAGATGAAGTTCATGCATATTTAGCACTGAATGTGACTGTGTGTCCTTTATTGTGACTTGTTCGCTTAGAAAAACCACAATTACGCAAAATTCTTGTATGTCCCTTGTGTGGGACAATGGCTTATTCTCTCGACTCACTACACACTGCACATTTCACAAAATTCCCCATTAACTGCAATGTCATTCATTTCTTTGAAGTGCAGGATCTTGTTATGATGGACCTCATAGGTGACCTTTGGCCAGTCACCATCTGATCTTGACCTGTTGTTGTTTAGTTGTGTCCAACTCTTCATGACCCCATGGGCCAGAGCATGCCAGGCACTCCTGTCTTACATTGCCTCCCGCAGTTTGGTCAGACTCATGTTGGAAGCTTCGAGAACACAGTGTCCAACCATCTTGTCCTCCATCGTCCCCTTCTCCTTGTGCCCTCCATCTTTCCTAACATCAGGGTCTTTTCCAGGGAGTCTTCTCTTTTCATGAGGTGGCCAAAGTATTGGAGCCTTAACTTCAGGATCTGTCCTTCCAGTGAGCACTCAGGACTGATTTCTTTAAGGAAGGATAAGTTAGATCTTTTTGCAGTCCATGGGACTCTCAAGAGTCTCCTCCAGCACCATAATTCAAAAGCATCAATTCTTCGGCGATCAGCCTTCTTTATGGTCCAGCTCTCACTTCCATACATTACTACTGGGGAAACCACAGCTTTAACTATACAGACCTTTGTCGGCAAGGTGATGTCTCTGCTTTTTAAGATGCTGTCTAGGTTTGTCATTGCTTTCCTCCCAAGAAGCAGGCATCTTTTAATTGTTGAGGTAGCTTCTTGGTAATGGTCCCAAGTATGGGTCATTAAGGGAACAAATAAAGTGACTCTGTGCCAGAGAATAAATGGATGGGCACCCTCCCTCAGCTAGCTGTTAGTTAGAAAGACAAAGACAAAGTTGAGGTGTGAGAGAGACCTGGAGGCTAGAAGCAGGCTGGGCAGCTGAGAGACAGAGCCATGCCTGATTTCTGCAGGAAGTCAAGGCTTCAGCTATGGTTGAAGCAAGACCTTCTTGGGGTGTTAATGCTGTGAGCCCCTCCACTGAAGACTCAGATTGTATATATGTGTAAATAAACCATATATCCTAAAGACACCACAGTCTCTTCTCTTCCTCATTCTGAGGAAACCAAAGCTTGGGTTAGCTCCTGGAACCCCCAGGAACTCACACTGCTTGGAGATTGGGGTGGTGTGCAACAATATTGTCTTTGTGTTCCAGAAAGATGGTAGACTTAATTTATGCAGCTCTAAAAAATGGTTGGAAGAATGAAAATAAGTATATCATTTATGAATACATAGAGTCATTTTGCTTCTATTTTAGGTCTGTTTTATCCATAGGTCTAGTTTTAGGTCTGGTTTTTCATCTGTTACAATGAAATTTAGACATCGTCTTTCACAGCAGCACTACTATTACAAGGAAATTGTATGTGGGAGTGAGCAAGAAGGATCACAAGTAATTGAGGGACATCTGAGTCAGGTCCACAACAAGCAGGATCAAAGTAAATACAGTTTTCCTTATTTGTTTTAGCCCAGCTGCATGCGAAAAGAATTTTACACTTCCATTGCTATGAATTTCCAGACCACCTCAGTATTTACAAACTTCATTTTGGCCATTGCGGAGTTTAAATAGTGTTTAACAATTGTCATTTAGGAATTTCATTTCTTTCTTTCTTTATATAATTTTTATTAAATTTTCTGTTTTACAATTTAGAATACTCATTTAAAAATCCTTAAAATATCAATGACTTCCCTTCTTCTTTTTCCATGGTTCATTTTGCATACCATAAATCTCTGCATATTTTACATAAACTAAACCATTCAGTATTCCATTATTACATTCATCAAAAGTTATTTACACTGTTGAATTTATCTTAACGCTGCCAACGTTTTCAAGTGTTCACAATTCCCCCCAATATATTCAATAAACATTTCCCAATCTTCTCGCATTTCAACCCTCTAATACGGGTCAGCCCAATGCAAGCGGCCCTCAAGGCCTTTTGGGGTGGCCCACAGCAACATTTGATGCCCCCATGGCCCTCATGCTGCCTTCCCAAAGCCGGGTAAGCAAGGTACTGGGCTTCGGGAAGGTGTGAGGGCTTTGACAGGGTCCTGGAGTCTTCTCTCCTCCTTCTCAAAGCCTAGTTTGCTCTTTTTCAGCTTTGGGAAGGAGGTGGGGAGGATCTCTGGGACCTTGCCAGAGCCTCATACCTCCTTCACAAAGCCTGACGCCTTGCTTTGCCACAAGGTTCCATGTCGAAGTACTCTTGTGGCCCACTTGGTATAAAAAGTAGGAATGCTCTGTTCTAATAGTTCAGTGCTGCAACTGTGCTCTGCATGTAGAAGGTCCCTGTGCTCTGCAGGCAGAAGGAGAGCCAGTGTGGTGTAGTGGTTAAGAGCGGTAGACTCATAATCTGGGGAACTGGGTTCGTGTCTCTGCTCCTCCACGTGCAGCTGCTGGGTGACCTTGGGCTAGTCACACTTCTCTGAAGTCTCTCAGCCCCACTCACCTCACAGAGTGTTTGTTGTGGGGAAGGAAGGGAAGGGAGAATGTTAGCCGCTTTGAGACTCCTTCGGGTAGTGATAAAGGGGGATATCAAATCCAAACTCTTCTGCTCTTCTTCTTCTTCCCTGGGATCAGGTACATAACAGGTGGTGGGTAAGACCTCTGCCTCTGAGGCTTTGATGAACCTCTGCCCTATCAGAGAATATTACTTTGGAAGTATAGGCAAATACTCTGACCTGGTGTTTTCTGTGTATTCTCCACATTTCTGCCTGTATAGGAAAGCAAATCTGTTTCAAAGCGGGTCAGTATTTCATATTACCTCTAAATAGATTCATTGTTGCTAAGAAAAGATCTGTCTCTTGGATCACAGGTCAACTTTCCATAAAGATGGGCTTGCTTCCAAGTACATTTTTTATTTATTTAGCAAAATAAGGACAAATCCATGCTTGAAGTAAGATATGCCAAATTAAGAACAGGCAAGCAAAAACAATCACCCCTCAGATGGAAAATTGGTTCCCGTATTTTGATGAAATGTATAATTAGCAGCTCATCGGCCTACACTGATCTCACTCTTACGCACATAACAGTCACGGGGAAACAGGCTGTGAACACCATGGGTAGCATATTTCACACAGGGAACGGAGTGAAGGTGGCAGCCACATTGTACTTTTTCCATACTGGCTCTTCGTTTTTCTTTTTCTTCTTCTTCAAATTAGAAATTGCACACAGTTGGTGGAAGTGATATTAATTAATGAAGAAGGGACTGATACTTGGGTCAAAGGTTATCACAAGTCCCGCTGCCTTTTAAGGATGAATGCTATGAATGCCGATGGCATACTGAATGTAGCCTGTTAGTCTACTACTAATAAACAATGGTAAATATGGTCTGAAGCTCAACATAAAAAAATAAGATCATGGCCCATCACCTCCTGGCAAATAGAAGGGGAAGAAATGGAGGCAGTGAGAAATTTTACTTTCTTGGGCTCCATGATCACTGCAGATGGTGACAGCAGTCACGAAATTAAAAGACGCCTGCTTCTTGGGAGGAAAGCAATGACAAACCTAGACAGCATCTTAAAAAGCAGAGTCATCACCTTGCCAACAAAGGTCCGTATAGTTAAAGCTATGGTTTTCCAGTAGTAATGTATGGAAGTGAGAGCTGGACCATAAAGAAGACTGGTCGCCGAAGAAACGATGCTTTTGAATTATGGTGCTGGAGGAGACTCTTGAGAGTCCCATGGACTGCAAGAAGATCAAACTCATCCATCCTTAAAGAAAGCAGCCCTGAGTGCTCACTGGAAGGACAGATCCTGAAGTTGAGGCTCCAGTACTTTGGCCACCTCATGAAAAGAGAAGATTCCCTGGAAAAGACCCTGATGTTGGGAAAATGGAGGGCACAAGGAGAAGGGGACGTCAGAGGTTGAGATGGTTGGATGGTGTTCTCGAAGCGACTAGCATGAGTTTGGCCAAACTGCGGGAGGCAGTGGAGGATAGGGGTGCCTGGCGTGCTCTGGTCCATGGGGTCATGAAGAGTTGGACACGACTGAATGACTGAACAACAACAAACTATAAATAGGATTTCTTACTGCTGGGGCAAAATGGCATGGGAGCAAGCAGTTTTCAAGATTGTCTTATAGCTTTATCCTTGTATTTTATTGGTGGTGGCAGTGGTTGTTGTTGTTGTTGTTGTTGTTAAATACCGCCTTTCATCAATGGATCCCAGGGTGGTTCACAGAATAAAATACAAGATAAAGCACATGTAAATAATTCAACCCAAATGCTAAACCATTTTGTGAGGAAATTGTTTCAAAGACATATGCTGCTTTTCAGAACAAGCAAACATTAGAAAAGAGAAGAAGCAGTCTCATTCTACATGACCTGTCATCTAAATTACAGGTGAGCAGCCTACACACTCAGCCCCAAGTTCATGCCACCCTTGGCCTAATTTTAGGAGGGAAATTTGGCAAGGAGGAAAGGGGGTGGCAATGACAAAGCAGTGTCAGAAAGAGAGAAAGAGAGAGAGAAGGAGGTAACTCCACTCACTTCCTTTTGGCTTGGATCCCGTCTGCTTTTGGCTCTAACTGCTGCCCACTTTTAACTCAAGCTCCACCATCATTATTGTGTGGCCTCTGACAGATCGCTATGGGAAAAATATGGTCCTGGACAGAAAAGGGGTTGTTCACCCTGATTTAAATTCCCCACAAAACGTTCTGGAGGGTTCACAGCTCTTATGCTAGCTTTTTTTTTTTTTTTTTTTGCAAGATTTATCTCAAGGTGTTTCCCTGAAGCATGCCTATTTGAGATGCATGATGTCCTATTAAAACCAATAGTGATACTTTTCTGGTAAATGTTTGTCACCCAAGGAGATGACCTCACCTGTGCCGTTTGCAGCAAATTCTCCTGCGGCTTTCCCTTCCTCAAGCTCACTCTTCTGTTGTGCTGTTGTTCTAAGAAGCCATTTTTCTCCTTAAGATCTCTTTAGGAGGACGGAATTTCTGCTATTTAAAGTCCTGCACATGCAAACCTCTACCTCAGACTCTTAGATCACGCTCTTGGCAAGCAGCCACTGAAGCAAGATAGACAGAACCTGTTTTAATGGGCATTTTGAATGCCGCAAGAAGAATGTCAACAGACAAATTGCCATAACCTGCCTGAACCGGCTCTTACCCTCCTAGAATCTAAAGCCAGAACTGTCTGGGAATTGTTTATTTTGTCAAGGGTTGTTTTTTTTTAAAAAAAAAAAAGATAAAGAAATCAGTAGATAGTCCTAGCAATCAACAAAGTAAGTGATTTGCATGGACATTCTCTTCTGAACCATTACAACTACTTAAGGCTAATTGGAGTTCTGTTTGCCATCCATGTTAATCACACCTGGATAGACTCCAGGCATTGCATGAGTCATGGACTTCAGCTTAGAGATCAGCTGCTGTGCTCCCTTTTGATACTGACAGACTCAGGAATGTAGTTTATTATGTACCAGTTCCATGGGGAGGGGAGGGGAACTGTCCCACGAGAGCTGCCTTTCCATCACCTTCTTAGGGCTAAGTTGTGAAAAATTACTCCCTGGTGAGATTACAAGGAAGAATCATCAACCAGCTTCTACTTGAAGCCACTTTAGGCCATTTTTTATCCTCTTCACATAATCTCAAGAAATGCAAGTGCACCTCTGTTACACCCTGAACTGGTATCTGAGGACAGATAGGCTTAAGGACACAATAGTATTTCAACGTATCAAAGCAGCTGCAAAAAATTTTTGCTGACTTGCAGAACTAAGGTAACTAGATACCTTTGTTTTGTTTACCTTCTCACATTTCAGTTGAGTACTGTATTGCCATTTTGCCTATTATCCATCTTGCCTTCATGTTTGAAGGCAGATCTGTATTTATGTTGCTCTAGAAAAATAAACACATTCCCAAACCTTTATTTCTCTAGACGACGTGGGCATTTCCAAGGGAGACTATGAGAGGAAGTACCTAACCTGCAATCCTTCCCTTCGTGCCATGGAGTTGTATTGTGAAATGCATATGCATCTGGTAATTTTTTTCTTTAAAATCACCAGTAGAATAATTGAAGAGTTACTTCCAGAAGATAACAACATTGGTATTTGAAGAAGTGTGCATGCACACGAAAGCTCATATCAAGAACAAACTTAGTTGGTCTCTATGGTGCTACTGGAAGGAATTTATTTATTTGTTTTATTTTGTTTTAACATTTGTCTGCTGCTGCAAAAACAGTCCCATGGCACCTTAGATGGTGAGATATCCAATTACATTATCCATTGGGTAGATCCATTGGATTTAACCACTAATTTCAGTGGGTTTACTCTGAGCATAACACATTTCTTCCTAACACATTTGCTGTGGTAAAAGCTTTCGTGAATTAGAGCCCTCTTCCTAAGACATGTGATCCTTGGCAGATAAAAAAGAAGTGAAGCTGTTAAATTGAAGATTTAAAAACAACAACTGTGTGAACTCTTGTTCAAAATATAAAATATTGCATCACATGTGAAGATTTAGCAATTATAGCCTCTTTGCAAATTTGTTTGACCTTTCTCTTAAATGCTATTTCTTTTGTGTTTCTTCCCTAAAGCAAGAGATGCTGTTACTAGATAATCATGATCAAAGGCTCATATTTTCCAAGAGATTTCAGGTTAGAGGTTAGTGGCTTATCCCATTTCAAAGTATAGCCCTACATAGCATTTTAGTCTTTGCCGCACAGAATTGTACCATAAAATTATGACTCTGCATTTTTCCTCTTTGTGAAATCTTGTCAAAACCTATAAACCTGTCAAGCTACAAACTCGCTATGACTTGAGAATGCCACAAATGGAATGTCAATGCTTTCTTCCTTGGGTAGGGGATAAAGCTGCAGGAAGGATTTAATCCAGATCAGAACTGTGAGTCATGGGAAGGGATATTTCCCCCCAAGCCATATTTCCATTGAAAATCCTTCTCAAAGCTATTTGACCTGCTGTGAAAGATATGAGCATGCAGGAACTCCCATATATCATATATCTAGTTTGACCTTAGAAGCTGAATGTTAAAGACTAGTGGTGTGAGTGAACCCATCACCATCTCTCAGTCTAACCTACCTCATAAGGTTGTTGTGATGGTAAAATGGGGAGGAGAGAGAACTATGTGCCTTGAGCTCCTGGGAGGAAAGGTGAGATATAAATGTAATCATAAATAAATAAACCTGTGATTTCCTGCTTTTTGTGGGGAGTGGTTATTGTTGCAAAGCTGTCAATTCATTAAGAGGGCTTTAGGCATGATCCCTGGGACATAACCCCCACGTAAATGGTGGACCTACTGTACATACCCTTATGGGTTTGGGAATGGTTCTGAATGACCTCACAGGGTATCTTCTAAGCCAGTGGTGAAGACTGTGAAAATTCCAGGACTAGCAAGGACTGGTCTGGCAAGTTCTTTGCAGGATGTTGTCCTCAGTTAACTGATAGTTTTCAGGTGAGAGGAAACTTTTGTGAACTTGCAAGAAAGGCAAAACAATGACTCATCCTTTCTAGGTATAGGCTGAGAGAAGGACAGAGTTCCGTCTTCCGTCTTAGAAACACAGGGTCACGAAGTTGGAGGCATCTGTGCCAGTTAAATTGCCCCTTTGCCCATGCTCAGCCTGTATATGTGGGTAAATAAAGCACATATCACAAAATGCCAGCAAGTCTGAAGTTAACCTGATTCCAAGGGAGACATGGCAAGAAAACACCCTTGGAGTTCTTGGCACTCGGAAGATTTAGGCACATAAAATCATAGAGTTGAAAGGGATCATGTGGATCATCTATTCTAGTCCAACTGCCTGTAGCGCAGGAATGTTTTGCCCAATGTGGGGCTCAAACCCATGACCCTGAGATTAAGAGTCACCAACAGAGCTATCCTTCAGGACATGTGATGTTGTTGTTGTTGTTATACCACCCTGACCATTTGGCTGGGTTGCAATACAAATCTGTAACAATACATTCTGTATGCAAATGATGATGCCAGTTTCAACCAGTATGGGGTGTGTGTGTGTGTGTGAAACACCTTCTACTGTCTGAAGTCATACGTCAGGCATAGGCAAACTCAGCCCTCCTAATGCTTTGGGACTACAACTCTCATCATCCCTAGTTAACAGGACCAGTGGTCAGGGATGATGGGAGTTGTAGTCCCAAAACATCTGGAGGGCCGAGTTTGCCTATGCCTGTCATACGTGTATGAAGCCATATATAAAATATGGATTGAATCTGGCTTAACTACATATCAAAGCCCCAAACGAACAAATAAAAACCAAACATTGGTTTCAATGGAGGAAATAAGCATGTTTCTATCACCAATCCTTCTCACTGAAATCAGTTGGAATAAGTATGCTCATCTAAGAGAGGTAGACTTGATTCTCCTCCCTGCCCCATTAAAATTGGGTGCAATGGCAGCCTAATCAAAATCAGCACGGCTGTGTGACAAGCAGCTACACATCACCAGCTTGCCACACAGCAGAGCTTCCATGCAGTTTGGATTGAAAGCATCTACTTGTATGTCTGGAGCGGGTCAATGGGACTAGAGAGCCAAGAATCTTAACAATTCACACATGGAAGATTTGTCTAGAATGTCATCTCAGTTGTACTCTGGAAGGTAGATTCAAAGCACCCGTATACAACCTGCTTTCAGTTTGCATTGTTATGGGACTTCTTGTACCTGTCACATCCCACAGTCTGTAATCAGAAAATACCATATTGGCCTGAATATAAGCCACACCCGAATATAAGCTGCACCTTTAAAATTGGAGGTGGGGAATACACGAATATAAGCTGCTCCATTCCTCGCTGCTCCTGGCTGCATACTGGGTGGGTGGAGCCGCGCTGTGTTGCCAGCAGCCTTTCCCCTTCCTCTCTCTCTTTGCTGTGCTCCTGGCGCTGTTTGCCCTGCACTCCTGGCTGCATACCATAAGGTCATGAATATAAGACGCACCTTTAACTTTTCACGGTTGGAATTCGGAGAAAAAGTGAGGCTTATATTCAGGCCAATATTGGTACCTGCACTCTGTGCAGGACAAAACTGCTTGGTAACATCCACTAGCTTAAGTGATGCTTTTATATGATCATTTAATTATATACAGTTCTTGTATATACAAGAGCTTGTACATACAAATATACAAACTGGGCTTCTTCTATGGTGTGGCAGGAATCTCAGCTAATATTTAACCATTAATTAGAAATGCAACCATCTTGCAAAGAGGGGTTACCATTTAAACTGCTAGTGTGAAGTAGGAACTACATTATGGAGAAAGGAAAGATGTGACTAGTTTCTGCTTGATTTTTTTCCTCAGGGCTTATCTACACTTGCCTTTCCTCTACTCTTTCCAGGCATGACCCATGCTTTAAAGCTCTGTGTCTGAGCCCCTCTCACCTTTTATTGCTCAGAAGCTTTCTCTGCAAACCCCCACTCTTTAAAGCTGGATTGGAGCAAGTGGTAATCCATGGAAACCCCAAACTGATGTTTGCTCTGACTGAGCGCTAAAGAGTGGGTTTTCATGAGGAAAGCTCTGGAGCAAAACAAAACGAAAAACACTAGGACACAGAGCTTTCAAGTGTAGTCCTGTGCCTGGAAAGCATGGGGCAAAAGGTAAATGTGGGTAAGCCCTCAGTCTCTGATTTCCTCTGTGCCAATCTGTCCAAACTTGAAAGCCTTATCATTTCATTCACTTACCAGACTTGGAAGCAGAGGCACCATCTTCTCTAGTTGATTGAGGGGGCAACGTCTAGATCATAGCTGTCAACTTTTCCCTTTTCTTGCAAGGAATCCTATTCGGAATAAGGGAATTTCCCTTAAAAAGGGGGTGAAGTTGACAGCTATGGTCTAGATGTCAAAAACGCAATGTCACGAAGAGCCAGGGGAAAGAGC
This sequence comes from Lacerta agilis, assembly GCF_009819535.1. Lineage (NCBI taxonomy): Eukaryota > Metazoa > Chordata > Lepidosauria > Squamata > Lacertidae > Lacerta > Lacerta agilis. The sequence continues at coordinate 83,523,293 of NC_046314.1, read as the reverse complement.
TAAACATTGAGGGGGACTAGCCCTATCAAAAAATACAAAACTGCCTCAGCCCCCAAGAGCTTGAGCCTACGTATGCCAAGGAGGGTCCATAAATTACCTTGGGGCTCTAGTCAAAGACACTACTGCTCCTGTTCTGAAAAAAATTATCATGCCCCCAGCAGAATCCAGTAATCTTATGTACTGTTTAGTTAAGCAATACAGTGAAACCAACTGGGCACCCTAAATTTCCCTTATTGATAAATAGCTGACTCACTCCGTCAATACAATATTCAGGTGAAAGGCATTGAGAAGGCATTCTATAACCAGTCAATCCAGATTGTGGAGGAAGTGAAAAGGAGCGAACACAGGAAACTAACACAGAAGATGACTGTTGAAGAGAACTGCAGTATTATTGACTTTATGAGATTGTGGAGGATAGAAATTCCAGAGTCTCAAGCTGTTTTTCCATGTTAGGTAAAGGTAAAGGGACCCCTGACCATTAGGTCCAGTCATGGACGACTCTGGGGTTGTGGCGCTCATCTCGCTTTATTGGCCGAGGGAGCCGGCGTACAGCTTCCGGGTTATGTGGCCAGCATGACTAAGCCGCTTCTGGCGAACCAGAGCATACCTTCCCGCCAGAGCGGTACCTATTTATCTACTTGCACTTTTTGGCATGCTTTCAAACTGCTAGGTTGGCAGGTGCAGGGACCAAGCAATGGGAGCTCACCCCGTCACGGGGATTCAAACCGCCGACCTTCCGATCAGCAAGCCCTAGGCTCTGTGGTTTAGACCAAAGTTAAGGACTACTAAAGTTCTACATGAAAGGTGGTAGCATTGAAATCAAGAGCTATCCATCATTTTTGTTCCCTCTGAAGTGTTGGAAAATAAAAAAATTGAACCTGGAAAAATTGTTGCTTGCTTATGCACAAAATAAAACCAGTGTTTAATAATAGGTGTAAAGAATGGGATCTCAGTGCCATGTAATGTTGGTTCCGTATTTGTAAGAATTTGATATTTGAGTGTAGTGGCACCTATTTTCTGTAAATCCCTGCCTATTTCTTTTAGGCAGGGGTTCTTTGTTTTAATTCTGACGCCTGTCTTGACAAGCCTACCCAGACACATAATTTTACTATGAACATTTTTTAAAAATGTTTGTTTTTTCTATATTTTGAAAGCTTTATTACATCCAATGTTTTAAAAAGATCCATTCTTAGTGCTATTTTTAATAATAATAAAAATTTCATTTTATGTAAATCACTTATAATGTTTTGATTCAGCAGTGTATAAATCTTGTCAAATGGATGAATGGATGAAATCAGTCCCCAGCCAAGACTGGAGGGATGACAATTGGGTGACAAACTTCTGTGTCCTTTCCCCTACACAAATGATGCCAATCTTTTCTTAACATTACATCAGCACTGTGGGACAAATCAGCTCAGATACACCTGCATAGAAAGCATCTTGGATGCTCCATGAGAAAAGAGAAATGTTGCTGCTTTTTAAAAGAAAATGAAAAATACGTGGCATCTCAAAGAATTTCCTTGAAACTTGGACTTGCTTCCAGGAAACGTGTTTAAGATCAGGCTCTTAATGGTTGGCAATTACTGGGCAGCTAATAATACCCAGGCAATTTAAATTCCTCCAGCAGTATCAACAAGATGCAGCAACCTTCTTTTCCTTTTTACATGCAACACATTTCTACAATGAAGCTGTCACATGCCAATGCTGGGTAGGGTTGCCTGGGAGCCCCTCATTTTCTGGGCATGTCTTTTGTTCCAAAGTACACAGAAGATAATGACCAACCTTTGTTTTAGATGAGTCATGCTTCATCGCGCTTCCAACAACAGACACTGAGAGTGAAACTCTGTGGAATCTCCCTTGCACATTAACATTTTAAACCAGATTGTCCACTGGGAGGGCGGACTACTATGCATTTAGACAGGAGGGGAGGGGAGCAGGAACTTGGGGGAACTGAGTTCCCTTACCTTTTTAAAATTAATTAATTGTTTTTTGGGGGGGTAGGGACGGGGGCTGGAACAGATATACACCCAACGCCTGAGCCAAAAATCCACCTATATCTGTAATCAATAAAGTTGTGGCCATTTCTAATACAGGTCATCTAATCAAGTTGTGGCCATTTCTAATCCAGATCTAATCTGCTTGAGTTTATTAATCACATTTTACATTTAGCCACTGCCTGGGGAGGGGTGTGTAGCACTGCAACTGGGCCCACAATGAATAAGCAAGCAAGCAAACTTCACGGTGAGTTCCTCCACCATTTGGGGGGGGCGGAGGGAAGCACTGCATTTTGATACAAATCTTTTTCAGCTTCTGGAATTGTACTTCAGCTATGGTGGAACAAGCAGAGGTTTATGCTATTGTATCTAAAATGGTATCCATTGTTGGGCAGATATGGAAGTGTCATCTAAGAACATAAGAACAGCCCAAGGTGGATCAGACAAACAAGCTAGCCTCCCACAGTGTTGGCCAGCAAAATGCCCCAGGGAATTTCACAAGTGGAGCAAGATGAATACTGCCCTCAGCATCTGGTAATCGGAGATATACTGACCCTTGTATATGGAGGCAGGGCTATCTGGGAGGTGCTGGAAAAAACAAAGGGATTGTCTTCCTGTCGAAAGCTAGCATAAGTGACCTAGAGTAGCCACCACCAACTTTGTGTCCTCCAGATTTTTTGGACGACAACTTCCAAAACACTGGGCTGATGGGAGTTGTATGCTCCACAGTTGGAGGCAGCAATGCTTCTGAAGACCAACTGCTGGAAACCACAAGAGGGGAGAGGGCTCTTGTGCTCGACTCCTACTTCCTGGTTTCCTACAGGCAGCTGGTTGGCCACTGTGATAACAGGCTGCTGAACTAGGTGGGCCATTGACCTGATTCAGCAGCCCCTTCTTTTGTAGTCCAAAACATCTGGATGGTACCAAGGCTGAGCTAGAGGAGGGAAATAAGGAGGGAAAGTTTGTGGATGACGCCAAATTATTTAGGGTGGTGGGTAGGCTTCTTGTGCATTTTAGAACTCTGATTTTCCGGGGGGCAAGATGATTTGCTGTGTGTGTGTGAACAAATGCATGAACAGGGCTTGTAAATGTAAAGTGATGACTTTGAGCCCCAACTCCCTAACTTTACATAAATACTGATAGAGGTTGAGTTAGCAGGGATTGAACAGGAGAGAGAGGGTGGGGTGTTGTTGTTTCGTTTGTTTTCAAGTTATGTATTTATGTTTTTTTTAAATTGCGAACCACCCTGTAATCCTTGGATGAAGGGTGGTGTAGAAATATTGGGGTTGTAGTGGATAACTCTGTGAAAATGCCAACTGTGTGACAGTTTTGAAAAAGGCAGAATCCATGCTAGTGCTGTGACTCACAGTTGCTGATGAGAAAAAACTTGAAGAAGAGTTCTTTCCAAAAGCTTTGATGCTTTGATTATGCAGCCCATGTGCAAATTGCTGACTTAATGCACTTCAGGTGATACACATGGTCGACCATAACCACAGCTACAAGAAAGGCAGGGGCAGGTGCTCTAATTGCCAGAGCTTTGGGTGTTGGTCCCACAGTGTCATTCCCCTCGACTATTCTATATGGTAACTCACAACTTGTCCAAATTCAACTTTACGGGCCTGGCAATTTAACAATAAAACAATAAAAGGGGGCAGAAACAGAGCAGGCAACTGGGGAAAATGGCTTTGGCAATTGCATTGAACCCACAGAAGATGGCTACTGGCCTTCCCCCCCCTTCTTTCCAGTTTCATATGGGCACCAGGTTGGCCAATTTGAGAAACAGGATGTTAAATTAAATAGGGTTTTGGTCCTATTCTGCAAGCTTTTTCTGTTCTTCTGCTCTCTTTTCTGTTTTTAGTTTCCTCTCTCCTCCCCCAACAAGCATTCAGAGATCTGTTGTTTTTATAGATTTTTTACTGAATGCTACTCTTAAATGTTTAAGTGCCGCTATTTCAGTAATTTTAATGTATTGCTTATATTGAATTTTGTGTTTTTCGTTTTATACTGTTTGACCTTTTTATAAGACCACTTTGACTTTTTAAAACAGAAAACCTGAACATTGCCCCATATGCCACTGCCGCAGTGGCACTTTACCTGCCACACAAGGGACAATGAGCATAATTCCACCCCACCCAACTAAATTACTTCAAAGTATGTAGTGCACCAAATCAGTTTCTTTCATGAACTGCTAAGAAGAAACCAAAGTCTTTCGTTTCCTTGCTTATGTAAGGATCTGTTCCACTACTGTTATTATTCCTTATTATTTATTATACAGTAATTTGGCAATTACAGTTAAGGAGGTGGAATAGAAGCCATCTCCCTTTGAGCAAGTCTGGGCATCCACAACTTGGCTCTACCAGTAATGCTTCACCTAATCCGATTTGCTTTTGTAGGGGTTTTCCCCCAGCCACTGTTGTTTCTTCCACTAACACACCTTACTCATCATTTTGCAAATGTTCCTCTTCACCTAATGCACCTGCTATATATTTGCTCAACCCATATTCACATGCTCATACATGGTAATTATATTTGGTGGTGTTAGAGATTATTCCCATGAAATGCAGGAAGCTGTAAGAATCCAAGGGTGCATCATTCTGATAGCAATTGATACAGGTTAGTTTTTACATCTGGGAATGCCCAGATATGTCCTCTTTGGGGGGTCCTACATACCCAGTAATGTACGGAAGTGAGAGCTGGACCATCAAGAAGGCTGATCGCCGAAGAATTGATGCTTTTGAATTATGGTGCTGGAGGAGACTCTTGAGAGTCCCATGGACTGCAAGAAGATCAAACCTATCCATTCTCAAGGAAATCGGCCCTGAGTGCTCACTAGAAGGACAGGTCCTGAAGTTGAGGCTCCAGTACTTTGGCCACCTCATGAGAAGAGAAGACTCCCTGGAAAAGACCCTGATGTTGGGAAAGATGGAGGGCACAAGGAGAAGGGGACGACAGAGGATGAGATGGTTGGACAGTGTTCTCGAAGCTACTAACATGAGTTTGGCCAAACTGCGGGAGTCAGTGAAGGATAGGCATGCCTGGCATGCTCTGGTCCATGGGGTCACGAAGAGTCGGACACGACTGAACGACTGAACAACAACAACATGCCCATCAGGGAGGGATTTTACATTTTAAAGCAAATGTCTGGATTTTGGGGTGTGTGTGTCTGTGTGTGTGTGTGTGTGTGTGTGTGTGTATATATATATATATATATATATATATATATATATATATATATATATAGGTGTGCGTGTGGCTCTGGGTCTGGCTCTGGCATGGGTAGCCTCTTGAGAACAAAAAGTTACCAGTTGCTGGAATGTGCCCTGATCATTTACAGTTTGTAATGCCCCATTACATCTTTTCTCATACCTGCACAACATTTTTATAATGCTATGCTCCCAGTGTTTGTAAAATGGGTGGTTAGTGAGGTTGGTTGGAAATGGGGAAGATTCAATACTTTGCAGGAAAATATTGGGTTTCAGTGAAAAAGAGATGTATGTTTCCCTCAAAACCCATAGGTTATACTTGTGTACTTTGGGGGTTCTGAAGGACAAGAAATGGCAATGGAGGGCAGACAACAAGTTCAAGGGAGAAAGAGTAAGCATAGTGGACAGCAAACATCTCTATTGCTACATAAAAAGTGGAGGCCAAATGGCAATTAAAGTAATCAAAAGTTAGTAAAAGATTATTATTATTATTATTATTATTATTATTATTATTATTTTAAAAAGACAGGTTAGAGGAACACACTAGAGAATTAACAAGAAGTCGAATAGAAACTGAAAAATAGTTAAGAGTAAATAATAGTCTATAGAAATATAGGGCCCAATTCAACTAACTGCAAGTTTAAAATGGCAGCTATTCATCAAATCACTTCTTTAATTTAGGCTGCAATCCTATACACACTTACCTGGAAGAAAACCCCATTGACCTCAATGTGGCTTACTTCTCAGTAGACACGTAAAGGATTGCACTTAGTGTCCTTCTTGAAGATCCATCAGGTCTCACCTTGCCAGCATTCAATTGCTTCCTGACATTTTCCTAAATCATCTACCACTTTCAAAGGTCAGTCAAACTCTCTAAGGGCAGTCCATTCCTTGTTGGATACAATATAGCAGACTATACAATTTCTGAGAATGCACTTCTGCAGCTGATGTCCATCAATACAACCTGCAAAACTGTTTATGTGGTCAGCTGTGCTTTCATAGCCCTGTTTAGTCATGATTTAGCTCTATTTCACCTATTATTTTAGCTTCAATGCTGAAGTATCAGTGTATTTGCACCAATACTCTGCTGAGGTACAAGTGTTCCCTCTCTCTCTCTCTCGATGTATTCTGAAGTCTGAGTGACATTTCCAAAACTACGCAGTAAAACTTTCATGGGCAACCTGAGTTTGGATGCTTCAAAGCACTAGGACTATAATCTCACTCTCTCTATCCTTCATGTGAAATTGTGAACAGGCTGTCCTGCTGAACGCATGGGGGGGGGAACAGCTGATTTTGTTTAGTACTTTTTGTCTGAAGAGTTTTGTTTCCTTGTGTACGCTGGACCTTGAGAGGGGAATGTACCTTCAGAAATGACCAGCGCCCTTCAAATTCTTATCTAAAGGAATCCCTCTGGAAACCTTGGAACTCTTACAAAAATTTGGGCTGTCTGTTATATATCAATTTTACAAGGACACTACTTTTTGCCTATTGTACCCTCCTGTAAATGACCAACTGCCTGTCCCCTCCCATGCTCCTTCATTGGCTTGCTTCAGTTTGTTCCACAGAGCTGCATGCAAAAGAAAAATATTAACTAAAGTGCTAGCTGCAGTCTAGCTGATGATTAGCCACTGAACGTCAAAATCAATGCCTGGCTATGTCAAGATGACACACTGTCCACCAAACACTTGACCCAGGCTACAGTAGGTAGAATCACCCAATAGAGGAACACCTTTCTTTATCGAATGCTTAGTATAATGTTTCCTTAACCAGTGATTTCAGTATCATCATAAGATTATTATTATTATTATTATTATTAATGCAATACAGTATCAGTAATGCCTTTGTTGTAACTGCAGAGGTAACTTCCTCTCTTAAAAATCTAACTGTGTTGGGTTTCTTTGTACATTCATTTTTTTCTCATTGGGAACCTATTCTTAGGTACCATGAATGGTGCCCCTTATTATTTGTTTATTTGAACCCCATCTTTTTCTACCAAAGCACTCCAAGGCAGATTACAACAAGAGTAAAAGCCTCAAATGCTTGTTAAAAATATCAAATCAAGTAATGAAGCAAAAATCAGCAATAACAAGAAAACCACACATACAGAATCACAACTAGCTGCATAATAGCATAGCTTGAGCACAGCAGGTCAGAAGGCCCAAAATTTCTTTCTAAATAAAACAGTCATAATTAGGAATGGGGGAGAAATTTGATCCAGTTCACATTTAAAGCCAAATTTATCAAATTAGCCCTTTCCAAAACTATATGAAAACTGAAACACAGTCAGCCTTTGAAATTTGCATTTACCCAGATTTCTCTAACCAAAGAATGTTCACAAAATATTAGGGGGAAGTGTGCATAAAAACGAATATGTTAGTGAAAATTGTTGGGAAATAAGTGGGATATACAAATTAACCTGGAAGTCCCACGTGTGGGAAACGACACAAGGAAAAATTGGTAACTGCCTGAATTCAAAAAATGAAGGGCTTAACTCACACTCTAGCCAAAAGAGTCCCCAGCAAAGTTTAAAGCTGAAATATATGCAGCATTTGTGAAGTGCAGGGAATATAGGCTGTTAGACCTTTAAATATGCTAGTATTAAGCACTCACAATGTGCTCTCCCTGCTCTCCTTCCTCTACCTCTCTCACAGTGAATAGTTCACAAATTTAAGTAAGTTTAAATGCTTTACTTACCATAATCAGAGGTCTCACTAATGCATCATTCAATGGTACAGCAAAGTCAATACAGGTAAAAAACTATTGAGTACAAAAATACAAGAGTTAGTTTCAAACATGGAGTCTGGAGCTTGGGAGCTGCAGCCTCATGTGTCTGATCAGCTACTTGGGGGGGTTATTGGTTTGTTTTGTTCTGGCTTTTGATTTTATTATGTGTTTTGTGTTTTTTATATTTTTTATGAGGAGAGAGAGAGAGAGAGAGGAAACTAGCCTTACTTCATCCTCCCCAAAGTTGAGGGTGTGTGACCTAGCTAAGCTTTCTCTACCAATGTACAGCTCTGTGGCCTCATTTACTAACTAGCATAGATATTGCATTGTAAGGTCAGACTGTAAAAGCTCCCACTAAAATAACATCCAAAAATGCATTATGTTGAGAGAAATTGCTTGCAAAATTAGGAGAAATTTGCACAAAAATGCTGAATAATTTTCATGAGGATTTTTAAAAAAGAAAATCTGCAAATCGCTGCAGAAATGTAGTGAACTAAACCACTGAGCCTAGGGCTTGCCGATCAGAAGGTCGGCGGTTTGAATCCCCGTGACAGGGTGAGCTCCTGTTACTTGGTCCCTGCTCCTGCCAACCTAGCAGTTCGAAAGCACGTCAAAGTGCAAGTAGATAAATAGGTACCGCTCCAGTGGGAAGGTAAACGGCATTTCCGTGTGCTGCTCTGGTTTCTGGTGACATGACCCGGAAAAACTGTCTGCGGACAAACATTGGCTCCCTCGACCAGTAAAGCAAGATGAGTGCCGCAACCCCAGAGTTGTTCGCGACTGGACTTAACTGTCAGGGGTCCTTTGCCTTTACCTTTACATTTAAAAGTTGGGAAATGAGGAAGGGAGAAAGCTGAAATTATCAGATCCTGTGTTTACTCAGAAGTCCATTGTGTAAATTGGGCTTATTTCCACATAAATGTGCATAGGATAGAAATTTGGAAAGCTTTTTCAAAACCAGGAAGATATTAAAATGTGCTGGAAAGACTGGAGATGAGGTGGACCAACCTTGATAGGCAATTCCACAAATTGTGGAGCCACTGCAAAGAGTCCCTTGGTGAATCAAGCTACTCTTAACTTGCAAATGTTAGACATCATACGAAAAGTGGATGCCCATGAAGATGGGGAGTCTCCTATAATACACTTCCTGCAGGCTACTCAGAAGGAAGTCCCACTATAATTCATAGGAGTTATACACAGGTAAGTATGCATGGGCTGTAGTTTTAGGGAGGACTAGCAGATCAGAATAAATGTCAAATTCAGTTGTTTTCTGCACAGATTGCACAGCTTCTTCTTCTTCTTCTTCTTCTTCTTCTTCTTCTTCTTCCTTTTTTTTTTTTACAACAGCACATGTAAGATCTTGCAAAGGATTTTAAAAACTCGGATTCCAGAAAAACCCACAAAGGCAATTTACACAGCTAATCCCAAAACTTTCCATATCAGCAGACAGGTACATAGAATGGCTCACATTGCTTACTGTAGAAACGCAACATCACAAGCCTTGCCCTTATGCTGTATTCCAGAGAGTTACACCCACTGAATTCTCCTTTTTTAGTAGGTGAAAAAATAAATACTTTTTGAATGTACCAAGACATGTGTTTTAGGGAGATGGGAATTACTAAAGGCCTACGGCTGATGTAATAAGGATGGGCAGAACATTGAGTTGCTCTTCCTATTTTGTAAGCTAAACAGTACCCACGAACTGAGCTGCTTGGAATGTCATACTGTTATGAAATCAATGCTTTAATAAAGAAAAACAAGGAACAAAGTCTACTCTATGCATTATTCATTGACAGGGAAGAATATAACAACTTCCCAAGAACTTGCAACAAGCTATGCCGAAACTGTCAAAGGACCTTTCCAGACAATGTTTTTGTGCATTGAATATGAGGTTATAACTAATGTTGCAGTGGAGGGTTGGCATCTAGATGTCATTTTTAAATGTTCAAATACTCAATGCCATTTAAACAATAATTTCTCTCCACTGCTTGTTGAGCTTTTCCCCCCTACAAAAACACACACACACATGAAACCCCAACATGTGATCTTTTTTTTTTTTAATTGACTTGCCTAAGATCCAGGGCAAAGTAGATGTTAATTCCTGGACGTTAATCCCGCCTTCGAAATCTCGGTATTGTCCAGGAAATTCTGGATGTATGACAGCCCTACAAAAGCAGCAGTGTCTGACTACATCTTAGTAGCATGTCAGTCCTTCAAGAGCCAGTGTGGTGTAGTGGTTAAGAGCGGTGGACTCGTAATCTGGTGAACCGGGTTCGCTTCCCCACTCCTCCACATGCAGCTGCTGGGTGACCTTGGGCTAGTCACAGTTCTCTGAAGTCTCTCAGCCTCACTCACCTCACAGAGTGTTTGTTCTGGGGGAGGAAGGGAAGGGAGATTGTTAGCTGCTTTGAGACTCCTAATGGGAGTGAAAGGCGAGATATCAAGTCCAAATCCAAACTCTTCAAGAGTAATGGCCCTGCCCCTTTCCATTGTGTCATCACTTTGATTCTGATTTGATTTTAGGATGTATTTTAATTGATTGCTTGATTTCATGGTAATATGTTATATATTTGACGTTAGCTGCTCTGAGCCCAGTTTTGGCCAGGGAGGGCGGGGTATAAATAAAATTTATTATTATTATTATTATTATTATTATTATTATTATTATTATTATTATACACCACCGATGTTGGATGGGTCTAGACCGGGGTCCCCAGACTAAGGCCCACGGGCCGGATGCGGCCCGAGGGGCTCATTTATCCACCCCCGGCGACTGCTGCCGCTCACTGCTGCCTCCCACTCTTACCGGCGTGGTGCAGCTGCCCACTTTTGGGTCAGTGGAGCGATGGAAATAGCTTGCGTGCATGCGCAAGCATCATTTCCGGCGCACTTCCGGGTCTGCGGAGGCCCATGCGCATGTGCACAAGCTATTTCCAGAGGCGCCCCGACCCGAAAGTGCACCGGAAATGACGCTTGCATATGCGCACAAACTATTTCCGGCACTCCGTCTACCCAAAAGTGCACCAGAAATAGTGTGTGGGTACACGCTCCCCCACCCTCCGGTCTGCCGTGTGATCGGTAAGTCTGGGGACACCTGGTCTAGACCAGGGGTAGGGAACCTCAGGTAGGTCTAGGGGTCAAATTTGGTCCTCCACGTCTCTCTGTCTGGCCCTCCAAACCCCTTACCAGGTTGCAATCCTGCTCCACCCAAATGTTTTTGCCTAACTGTAATGTGTCCTTGTACTTTATAATGCCTCTTGCTTGTCTGGATGGAGGACAGAGAGGAATGTGTGAGAGTTGATCAAACAAGCCTCCAGTACATTGACATTTGTTGCTCCCCTCACTTTTTCCCACTGGCTCTGCTAGGCACTGGCATGTGGCCCTCAGAATCTAGCCCTTGGGCTGGAAAGGGTTCCTCACCCTTATCTAGTGTAAAGAAATATAAGCACTATCTGTATGTAAACAGCAGACGTTTCGCAAGATCAAATTCAAATTTCACTTGCAGTGCAGAGTTCTAAGATGGGACCTGCATCCAACTTCTTAGGCAAATTCCTATTACAGACCACTGAATTTCACTCCAAGAGCTAAATTCCACAAAAGTTTATCATCACATATAATAAAACAGTATGAATGGCTCTGCTGAGTTACGGTTTACATAGTTTTATTCATACAAAAGTATCTTTGCAGCTTTGAACAAAATATGATTAAATTTTCTCTTCCATGGATATAATAAAAAGTAGAGATATTTCTAAAACACTGCCGGTCACTGGGTTCATTGGTTGATGCTGAAGATGCTTGTTGTTTTCCATTGGTTTTCTGTTCTATTTTAGGACAATGTTCTTGGCAAAACCAGGAAACGCCACTGCTTTAGAATGTACTTGAAAGCCTTGAACTGTGATAATAGCGTACTTTGTAATATATTGAGTTCTCAGTAAGCTTTGGGCAGAAAGCTGTCTATGTAAAGACTGACAAACTATAGCATTGGTCATCTCACCATAACAGGTTATAGTGCAGACACACAAATAATAACCAGAAATCCCTATAAAATAATAGAATACCTACACACTTTGCCAATGATTGTAACCTGGAAAGCAGAGTGTTCTTTTGTACATTGCTAATACCTTTTGTGAAAATTGTTCTAGCGACAAAAGCTATTGCAGCATTTTGAAAAGACATTGCAGAGCCTGTCTGAATGAAAGCCACTTAATCTCCAACAATAAGAAGTATTGTTATTGTAATCTGCCCAGGTGATATATGCCTCCTGACCTGCATTAAAAAAGGTAAAGGTTAAGGACCCCTGACAGTTAAGTCCAATCGCAGACAACTCTGGGGTTGTGGTGCTCATCTCGCTTTACAGGCCGAGGGAGCTGGTGTTTGTCCACAGACAGTTTTTCTGGGTCATGTGGCCAGCATGACTAAGCCGCTTCTGGCGCAACAAAACACCGAAACCAGAGCAGCGCATGGAAACAATGTTTACCTTCCCGCCAGAGCGGTACCTATTTATCTACTTGCACTTTTTTTGTGTGTGCGCTTTTGAACTGCTAGGTTGGCAGGAGCTGGGACCGAGCAACAGGAGCTCACCCCGTCACGGGGATTCAAACTGCCGACCGTCTCATCGGCAAGCCCAAGAGGCTCAGTGGTTTAGACCACAGCGCCACTTGCATCCCAATTGCTGACCTGCATTAGGATTCCCCAAACAAGACATTCAAGTTGATGGCCATCACTGTCTCCTGTAGGAACAAGTTCTGTGCGCTCCATGAAGAAGCACTTTCTTTTATCTGTCATGAATCTCCCAACATTCAGGTTCATGGGATATTCATGAGTTCTAGTGTTATGAGAGAGTGGGAAATGCTTCTTTAATCACGTTCTCCTTGCTGTGCATAATCCACTTTTATAAGTAAGACAGTACTAAGATTTAATACCCAATGATGCAATAATACTCAACAGAGCCTAATACTCAGTGTTCAATGCTTCAGGCAAACTCATTCTTAGATAAAAAAGGAAGACAAGTAAAGTGCTGTTAGTCTCAGCAGATGTTTCACTTCTGTGTTTGAGAAATATACAGCAGCTGAAATTGAAAGCTTGTTATAAGAATTAAATGGTTTTTTAAAATGTGATGCCAATATAGGCTTTATGCAGGCAGAATACTGCAATTCCCTTTCCCTGCTAAACTCTGTAATAAATTTCAATATTTGCAAAATTCAACTACAAGGAAAAGATAAGCAAACACATATTATCTTACTGAACTCAAATAGGAAGTGGTATGGGTCTACCAAACTCCACTCTAATTAGCAGTGCCTATTTCCAGAATTTGAATCTAGTGTCTTCATCTGCATTGCATAAATGATTATACATTACTTGCATTACTAATCATACACTTCTTGAGACTCATATTTTTTGTAGGATTCTTTGATTAAGGGAAATGCAGAATTCTGTCAACTGCCTCAAAAGTTGTAGTGGTTATGAGTTTTTTACGGTCCAAAATCAAGGTTCCTTTTTGACATATTGAAGGAAATGTATGGTAATTTACAAATTTAATCCAGTTACAGTAAAATAACAAAACCAATAGCTTCATAATTAAACCCTTTGCAGCCCAAACCAATATTAGCTGCCGATTGAATTTACTGAAGTCTGCATGCCTAAAATCTTAAGAGTTCTCAGATGGTCTCACAGCAATACCATCTTCTAAGTATTCACCAACTGCCCATAGAAAAAATCCTGGTAAATAAATTTTCATTTATGATTTATTTCTATTGTTTCTCTTTGCCAAAAGAAACAGAGGAAATTAGAAGTGAAATATTCATTGGATGTAGTCAGCAACCTTCTAACAAGAGCAGGAATGGCTAAAATGTGACTAGTCACCCTCCGAATGTTGATGTACTCCCATCAGCCCCAGCCAGCCTGGCCAATAATCAGAAATGATAGTTGTAGTTCAGCAACATCTGGCCACTCCTGAACTAGATTTTAACCCTTTCCCTGTTACTGAGAATTAGAAGAAGACAAGTAAAATGATGTGAAGATCCCTGGGAGACACTTGGGCTTTGCAAATCGAATGTCCCTAGATGTGCAGTTAGGATATTTACATGCCTATCTAAAGCCTAAGCATCTGAAACTTACTGGCTGCGCCTAAAATTGTCACAGCAAATGACCTGGGGGCCGGGAGATAATACCAGTTAATTTCTGGTTAATAAGGTGTGATTTGGCAAACACACTCAAGAAATTTTATTTTAGACAGCCTGTATTGTATGTTCTATAAGGCTCAAGGAGTAGGGAACTGTTGAACAGCTTTCCCTGGAACTGTGTCTCTCTCCCCAACAAAGACAAGTCTCTACATGAGCTACAACAGTGTTTACTGCTGAAGCAATCCATGTGCTGGGAAATCTCTAAGGTGCTACTGGAAAGAATTTTTTATTTTATTTTGTTTTGACTATGGCAGACCAACACGGCTACCCACCTGTAACTGGGAAATAGAGGCAGATAAATCTCAGGACATTGCAGAGTATTCTATACTGTACTGTGCTGACAGTTTTCTAAAGTTCTTCCATGGCAAGAAGATGCCTTCCGTAGACAGAACTTCTGTTATTTTGGGGCATGTTTTGCAGCAAAACCAAAAGCTGGTCTGCTTTCCCAAAACCAGTGTAGCCAATCTGCCATGAAGAATGAATGTGGCATAGTGTGATCTTAAGACCAAAAGAATTTCCTAAAGCCAAAGGAAAGTCTGCCTAAACAACATTTCATTGGGCAACACACTCCCCTTTACACAAGTGATTTGTGACAGTAGCTAGATAAAACACAGCTAGATGTGTGCTCACAAGCCAAAGATGAATAAGCAACAGAGCACATAGCTTCTAAATAATCATTACTGGAAATGGTGGTGGATTCATTCCTGAAGGACTAGCTCCTTCACTACAAACTTTCCTTGTTCATTTTTCTCACTTGGATGATTCCCCCCCCTTTGAACTTCACTTTTTTTAAAAAAAAAATGGTACTGCTGACATGATCCTTCTTAAATTTGGCTGCAGCCAAGTCGTTGACAGCCCTGAGGCACCACCAGTTGAAGTGATATAAAATACAGGCTGGCCATTCACGAAAAGAACTTAATTTAAATTTGTCCTCTGCCACGAACACTTACTGGAAATCCTGGGCCAATTTTCTTGCCATCAGCATCAGTGGCCTTTGTCAGGCTGAATGAGATAGGGGTCCAAAGTACCTGTATTTCAAACACCAAAACACCCATTTAAATTTACATCATGATTAGTAAAGTCTCAAGCCATTGCTTCTGCTGCACCCCTTCCTATGCTTGATGTAGAACCACTTTTTCTGACATCTATTTGTTAATTGTGCTTGATCTAGGAAACATCTGTACAGCAAATATGTCTTAGACACACACCTCAGCTGAAAGTCATTTCCTTTCTGGACTTGAAAGCCTGTGCAAATAGTAAGGATGAATGATAATTGTGGAATTGCTCACAACCACATTATCTGTTTCAACCTCATTGTATTTTTTTTTAAATAGGTTTACTCTTAGCTATGATTTAAATGAACCCGACTTTTTCATTAACTCAACTAACAGGAAAAACTGTGGGGCCCATGTGACAGGTGTTGGGAGTGAACAATAAAGGCACTGTTTAAACAGAGCGGGTGAGAAAAAGGCAGGGAGCGGGAAAGGAGGATTAAAAAGAGAAAAAAGAAGAAGAGGGAATCGTTTATGAGGTAAAGCGAGGCATTTCAAAATCAGAAGACAGAAACAGAGGTGCCATTTATGGAAAACCACTCAAAGAAAAGCACAGCTCTAAGAGCACCCATGGCTAAGACAAATTCTTCCTTATAGCATAAACTGTAGCAGCTAGGGAAAATATGCCTTGTAATTCGTTCTGCCCAAGACGAGATGAGTGAAGTGAAATTTCCAAAGTAAAAGGGTTTGTTGACAAGAGCAAGAGTAATTTCATGATTATGTCAACAATCACATTTTCTTTGGAAATTTCATGTGAGGAACCAGAGTCAGGAGTAGGTCAGCAATAAAAACATGCTGTTAGTGAAGTTAACTCTTTAAATTCAAAGAAACCAAAACAGTGCAGGCCTAGTGATCACAGATACTCTTCCCAGTAGGTCTTGCCCCAATGAGGCAGTTGCGAGGACTGAAGGCAGTTGCCACTCTATAAGGCTCCTCCCCCAGTTCCTTCCCCAGTAGTCCAAGGCTTTGTCACCTTGTATCTCATTGCTCTACCCTCTTCATACCTCTTTGTGTTCTGGGAGACCAGCAAGGAGGGGAGCTGGTCACAGCAGGAGGGGGAGACACCCTGGATTCTTCAGCAGCTTGCCTCATCTCTGCCTCTTGGTCCGTCTCCTCTCCTGCCTCCTCTTCTACTTCTGAGCTTGGACTGCTCTCTGCCACACAGCCTCTTCTTGCTCACTAAACCCTGTTATCTCTTCAGCTGCCAACACTTTCTCCTCCCAGTCTGCTTCCTCTTCTCCCTCTGACTACGCATCGTTGTCCCACCACCAATCCCCTGGCTCTGACCCTTCTTCCTTGGGGGGGTTCCCTTGGGGGTTCCCCAGCTAGTGCTTCCCACCCACCCACCCAGCCCGTGACATTTCACTCCATTCCGTCTTGTCTTCTGCAGAACAAATTACAAGGCATATTAAAAAAAACAACTAAAAATATTTTTTTTGTCCACTAAAATTATAGTTGTTGTTTTTCAAGAGCTGCTGCTATCCTGGGTTATATATTTTTTTAAAAAAGAAACAACCCTAAAATTCAAAGTTTGTGCTATGGGTAGTAATGTTTTAGCACAGAAAAAGGGGTCTTCGTGTTTTATAGTGCAGATTTTTGTTTAAAATGCCAACAGTCTCGGTTAATGCCCATCTTCAGTAAGAGCACACTTATAACAGTTTATTTCTTCCATCCTCAAAACTTCCGGATGGGTAGGAACAACCAACTCCAGTTGGGGTTGAGTCATAAAGGTCATGGGAGAGCCAATGTCAAGTGTTAAGAATATGGAAGTTTTATGCAATCCACAACTCAGCTATTTCAGAATACTCACCATGAAGTAAGTGGGCGCACCCTAATACATTTTCCTCAGTGCGTAATGAAAGTTTTATATCTTGTGATGAAATGCATAATTGTGAAATACTGGAAGTTCAAATACACTAAGATAATCTACACAAAATTAAGCCGCAAGCTCCACAAAAATACAAGAAACGTTGTGGTCTCTCTGTTCAATATTCTGTCAATTTTGTTTGGCTCACATCAACATTTACGATCACAAGGGTTGACATATTTAGGCAATGTAGCCATTAAGGCAAAGCCACAAGTCTTTGAAACCCATTCTCTAAGTTGGTGGGTTTCAATCATGCTATTTAGGAGCTATTAAGATTTTAACTGCAGTTAAAAACTCTTACCACAAATCATAATGCTCCTGACACAGAAAGTTTTTCCAATACCCTAGCAATTGATTAAATGAAAAGTCATAGCCAATCACTGCACTAATCACAAAAACAGCTTCCTTCCAATATGTCTTACCTTATCATAATTCCAGCAAGGATAAATAAAATCAACTGTAGTTTTGGATCATATCCACCACTTAATATTTTCTTTATTTATAGAATTTTTTCTATGCCACTATATCATAAAATATCAAGGTAGTGTACACTGCTAAAACATCATTTTTAAAATTTAATTTAAAAAATAAATATAATTTCAAAATAAATATTTTTTTATTGATCTTTAATCACAATTAACAAAACATACCGACAAAGGGAAAACAGAGCTTAAAAGTTGTTCAAGAAGGAAAGAAATATATCAGCTGATGGTTTTGGTCTTCAACATTCCAATAAAGGCAATCAAAAATATTTGCTTTGTTAGGACAACATTCTTACTGACATTCTTTTCTTTCTTTTTTTTACTAGGGAATTGTCTACTACATTGGTTGCTGCATGCAAGTGGAGAGGAATTCTGATCATGAAAATGTACATCACATGTTTTGTTTTGCTACATCTTGGTGGCAGGAGGAGATATAGGACAGTTGTCTGTGGCAGAATGTGTTTGTTTCCAGGAATGTCTCCAGCTCCACCCCTCTACCAACTCAAGTTCTTCTTTTCACTTGACTCAATTCTTTCTTCTCTCCCTTCCCTGCTTATGCCTGGAACACCTTCCTAACACCCCTATGTGAAGCTGCTTCTCTCTTCTTTTAAATCCTTCTGCAGAGCCTTTTCCAGCACAAATTTCATGGTCATGCCCTACTGATTCTAGCGGGTGGTGCTGTGGTCTGAACCACTGAGCCTAGGGCTTGCAGATCAGAAGGTCAGCAGTTTGAATCCCCACGACGGGGTGAGCTCCCGTTGCTCAGTCCCTGCTCCTGCCCACCTAGCAGTTCGAAAGCATGACAAAAAGTGCAAGTAGATAAATAGGTACCGCTCCGGCGGGAAGGTAAACGGCATTTCCATACGCTGCTCTGGTTCGCCAGAAGTGGCTTAGTCATGCTGGCCACATAACCCAGAAGCTGTACGCTGGCTCCCTGAGCCAATAAAGCGAGATGAGCACCGCAACCCCAGAGTCGGACATGACTGGACCTAACGGTCAGTGGTCCCTTTACCTTTACCTTTACCTTTTACTGATTCTAAGTGTGAATAACTGATCTGAATACATATTGTTCTCCTGTTTACCTTTGACACCTTCTTGCTCACCTGTGTGAAACCAGAAACTCCTTGGAGAAAGGGTCTGCCTTTTTGTCTGTTATTCCATAAACTGGCACATTGGTTGCACTAAAATAAACAAGCAAACTTCTCATCCCGATAAGGATCTGTGCATGGAAGCATATTCCAAGCATGTTAGGTCCCTCGTGCTGCTGTAGTGAGTGAACAATCTCACTTGAATCCACTTCTTTCCTGACTGGCTAACCGCTAATGTAAGCCTAACACTCTAGCTAGAATTGTTTTTCAGTAGTTGTTGCATTACTTTACAGTTATCAGCACTGAATTCATCAGTCAATTTATTTCCTCGTGATGTCATTTTGCAAGATCCTTCTGCGCTGCCTGCTTTGTACTTTAGTTTTTATGTAAACTGCAGATAAAGGCTGGTTTTTAAATGTGTCACAGAAAACCACCAACAAGAGTTTCTCACTTGCACACTATTAAGTACGCACAATGTGCTACATGCAATGCCAGTATTTATGTGGCGGTCCCTTACAATGAATGCAGACAAACATACAGACAAAAGAAAAGTTCAAAGGAAATGAACATATTTTCCCATGCTGCTTGTCAGTTTCTGACTGAGGCTTCAATCCCATGCACATGGGAGTAAGTCCCATTAGAAAAATAAGAAAACTGTTTTATACCAGGTCAGACCATTAGTCCATCTAGATCAGTCTTTTCTACAGCAGTAGTCCCAGTTCCATTCGGTCCCTGCAGCCATGAAACTCTTCACTGTTGCCCACAAGGAGGGGAAAGAAAGTTATGAATCAAAATGTGCAGATACCCTCCTAAGCAATGCCTGTGAAATGAGTCATCCTGGCTGGCCATGCCTGTCAGTGTTTTTCCAGGGAGTGAAGTTAAACTGCTGATTGATAATTGAAACAAAATCGAAAATTCTTTCTAGTAGCACCTTAGAGACCAACTGAGTTTGTTCCTGGTATGAGCTTTCGTGTGCATGCACACTTCTTCAGATACACTGAAACAGAAGTCACCAGATCCTTAAATATAGTGGGGGAGTGGGGAGGGGTATTACTCAGAAGGGTGGTGGGAATGGGTGATAGGCTGATAAGTGTGGAAAACCTGTTGACGACTCTAAACGGCTGCAATTAGTCTTGCAGGGAAAGGTAAGGGGTGAGATGGCTAAAGATGGCTTTGTTATGTATAATGAGATAAGAATCCAATGTCTTTGTTCAAACCAGGTTTCTCCATGGTTTTAAGTTTGGTGATTAGTTGCAATTCAGCCACTTCTCTTTCCAGTCTATTTCTGAAATTTCTTTGTATTAAGACAGCTACTTTGAGATCTTTTATAGAATGTCCTGGGAGATTGAAGTGTTCTCCTACTGGTTTCTCTGTCTTGTGATTCCTGATATCAGATTTATGTCCATTTATCCTTTGGCGTAGGGTTTGGCCTGTTTGTCCAATATAGAGAGCTGAAGGGCACTGTTGGCATTTGATTGCATACACAATGTTGGAAGATGAGCAATTAAATAGTCCTGAGATGGTGTGTTTGATGTTGTTGGGACCAGTAATGGTGTTATCCGGGTTTATGTGGCAGCAAAGTTGGCATCTGGGTTTATTGCAGGCTCTGGTACCAGTGTCCATGTTGAGTCCTGTTTTTGTATTATTGTGGGTGAGGAGCTGTTTGAGATTGGGTGGCTGTTTGTATGCGATGAAGGGTCTTCCTCTTCATCGCATTTGATAATTGATTTGTTTGGGCACTGAAGAATAGGAATCCCTGGGGTCCTAAGGAGTTTTTCCCCTCCTCTTTAGTGCACTTGCCCTGCTTATGTCTTATATTCTAGTAGTCCATGGAATCTCTGTAATTCCATCTTCCCCCCTAGCAACCAAGATGCATCCTTCTGTGGTGATTTTGTCTGGGATCAGGTACTGTGCTCCCAAGAAGTTGTTTTCAGCAAATACCGTACTACTACACATTAAGCGTGGGGGTACTAAACAATCACCTCCTCAAATGGCAAATGCAAAAAGTAAAAACTTTGCAAAGTGGCTTAGACACATATAAATGCTTATTTCAGAAGTAAGTCTATGTTTAATGGGGCATGGTAAAGGTAAAGGTAAAGGGACCCCTGACCGTTAGGTCCAGACGTGGATGACTCTGGGGTTGGGGTGCTCATCTTGCTTTACTGGCCAAGCGAGCCAGGTTACAGTTTCAGGGTCATGTGGCCAGCATGACTAAGCTGTTTCTGGCGAACGGAAACACTGTTTACCTTCCCGCCAGAGCGGAACCTATTTATCTACTTGCACTTTGACGTGCTTTCGAACTGCTAGGTTGGCAGGAGCTGGGACCGAGCAACGGGAGCTCACCCCATCGCGGGGATTCAAACCACCGACCTTCTGATCGGCAAGCCCTAGGCTCTGTGGTTTAGACCACAGCGCCACCCAAGTTCCTATTTAATTGGGCATGCTCCCAGGTAAATTGGTATAGGTTGGGAGCCTAGGTCCTGCTTTAGGGATGGCATTGGGGAAATATTGTTCTTGTGACTTTAACAGCTGTATCTCCACAATCAGGACCAGCAGAACATAGCTGACTTCCAAAGGTAAACATGAAGCTGTCTGTGGTGGCGAGAAGCAGTAATGCCTGCAACTCTTTATAACTTTCTTTTATCCTTAAATGTGTGAGACCTCAAATATTGGGATGAGAATGCTAATCTTTTACTTTCCACACAGGGTGCACCTAGTAAAACATTTACAAAGTAAGTGTGAGGAAATCATTGACAGGACTGAGCCCATGCTTGGAGGGGAAAGTACCCACCAACCTTAACTGTAGTCATTGAGGTTAAAGAGATGCATTTCATGGTACATTGGATGAAGTGGTCTCTAGTCCGTGGAAGCTTTTGCCATAATAAAACTGGCTAGCCCTTAAAAGTGCCACAAGACACAAGACTCAGTTAGTTTTGCTGCTACAAACTAATATGATTACCCCTCTGAAAAATTGAGGTAGAAAAAGCAAGCATGTTTTGTTCTTTAAGGAAAATATGCTTACCTCCAAATGTTAAGTGAGACAATATTACTCTAGATATGCTCGTTATTTTTATTATGACCAGTGGGAGGGGGACAAAAATAATTTGTGGGAGAGATTTTAGACCAAGAAACAAAACTCTGTTGGACTATACATGCTGGGATTTGAAGGCTCATTTTCTACTCATTATCTCTTAACACATTCAGGTTACCATCCAGACATGCTAAAGATATACTTACATGCTGTTCCAATTTGTGTTTACGCAGAAGTGCTGAATTTGGAACAAGACCATCTGGGTTCAAATCTGTGCCATCTACGAAGCTCACTGGGTAGCTATGGAAAATATGCCATCACAGAGTCCTGAGGCTAAAATGAGCCAACCTCAAAGCTCCCCAAAAGGGTAAAGGTAAAGGGACCCCTGGCCGTTAGGTCCAGTCGCGGACGACTCTGGGGTTGCGGCGCTCATCTCGCTTTACTGGCCGAGGGAGCCAGTGTACAGCCTCTGGGTCACGTGGCCAGCATGACTAAGCCGGTTCTGGTGAACCAGAGCAGTGCACAGAAACACCATTTACCTTCCCGCTGGAGCGGTACCTATTTATTTGCTTGCACTTTGACATGCTTTTGAACTGCTAGGTTGGCAGGAGCAGGGACCGAGCAACGGTATCTGATTGGCAAGCCCTAGGCTCTGTGGTTTAACCCACAGCGCCACCCACGTCCCTTCCCCAAAAGGGTACAAATAACTAAATTTATGGGACTTGCTAACATGTTAAGTGTGAACAGGATTGTAGCCTTCTGTTGCTTCAGCACTGACTCAACTGCTAAAGCACGCTTGGGCTGCCAATCTTTCGAGGGACACTTGGGAAGCTGTGCGTGGATCTGAGAGTTTTCTGCCACAACTGTGCTTATGAGATTGTAAGAAGTAGCGGCTTGCTCATTGGGGCAAATGGGGGATTGCCCCGCCAATCTCAGTCTGCGCTTAGCCAGCTCCCCACCTGCCTTCTTACTGACATCCAGTCTAGGGGAGTGGCACTGACTGACAGCTTCCCCCTCCTTCATCCCAATGTTGCCATTTTAGAAATCACCAAGGAGGAGTTGGGGGACAAAACTGGGGACCAGTTGTTTCTGCCTGTCATTGGCTCTAGCCCAACTTCCTGCTGGCACCACTGCCTTCTATCCCACCAGTCATGAGCATATCCAAGGGAGGGGGCAGGTGGCAGCTGTCCCCCTAAAATGGGCAAATCAATAAAAATGCTTAACTAACCGAGGTTCTGCCCCCCCTAACATGATGCCTGCCTCCCTTAACATAAATCCTGACTACACCCATGCCACCAGTCTCAATGAGCACCAGCCACCATTGAATTTGTAAGAGATGCTGGGCAAGCAGAACCTTTGGGTGTCAGTTGCACTGATGCAACATGCCTGTCACCCACCACCTAGAGACAGAGGGTGAGCGAGCAGCCATAGGTGATTGGACTCTCTCTCTTTGGGAAGCTGCACCAGGCCAAAGTCAACCCACTTATGCTTAGAAGAAGGCAACCCCATCCACCATTATTATTTGGCAGCCAGTATGGTGCAGTGGTTAGCGATGGACTCTGATCTGGGCGACCAGCATTAGCTCACTGGGTGACCTTAAATCAGCCACAGCCTCCCAGCCTCACCTATCTCACAGGGTTGTGGTGAGGATAAAGTGAGGAGGGGAGTACCATGTACATGACCCTGAGCTCCTTGAGAGGAAAAGGGGAAAGAAAGGGGGGGGGGAGATAGCCCTCTGTCATTTGCTGGTGGGGGAAGGAGGACTGGGGTGCAGCATGGAGGCCCCCACCAAAACGCATTGCTGCCAAGGGAACCAGGCCTGCCCACTACTTTTTGTGTTTTTATTTTGTATTTTTATGTCCTGACATCTGTGAATAAAGTATGTTATACAAATTTTATTTTATTTTCTTCATCATCATTGTTCCTCTTCCAGCACTGCATAAAGCAGGGGTCAGCAAACCTTTTCAGCAGGGGGCCAGTCCACTGTCCCTCAGACCTTGTGGGGGGGGGCGAACTATATTTTTGTGGGGGGGGGATGAACGAATTCCTATGCCCCACAAACAAGCACTACTCATGTAAAAACACGCTGATTCCCGGACTATCCACGGCGGTATTTAGAAGGTGATTGGGCCACACCCGGCCCCTGGGCCTTAGTTTGGGGACCCCTGGCATAAAGCATACAGATGAACTTCAGCTCCAGAGTAATCATTTTATCTGAGATAACGAACGTGGCTACTCTTTTGAACTTCTAAATCCACTTTAAAAAACAACAAAAAACGAGCTTTCCCTCAGCCCTAGGAGGGCGGGAATATGAGAGTGAAAGAAAGAAAGACAGACAGACAGACTTGACGTAGGCTCCCACCCAGGTCAACGTAAGAGCAAGCACCTCGCTTAACTGCGGAGGAGCGCAGCTCACCCCGCCCAGGCGGTGGCAGCAGCTAGCTCTGACCATTCCACGAGCTGGCACCGCGCAGGGCGGGTGCTCCGCTCCTAAATAGCTTTTCTCAGCGCGGGCTGGGGCCACTCCGTGCTGAGAGAGCGGGCCGCCGAGCGCGGGCTGGGAGAAGCTGAGAAAGAGACGGCTGCTGCCGCACGCGGCGTGGCGGCCACGGTGCCCTCTCTCCACCGCCACTGCCACCGAACACGCCGGGACACCGAGTCCGCGCGCCACATGGGACACAGGCGCACTGAATGAAGCTTCCCCGCTGCCTCCGTCTCTGAGGCGGGAGAACGGAGCCGCCGCCGCCGCCACCGGCCAACCGGTAACGGCTCCGCATGCGCCGCTGGTTGAGAGGAGTGGGGGAGCAGAAGGGCACCAAATTCAAACAGCGCCGGAGCTGAGAGGAGAAAGAGACGCAGGCAGAGAAAGGAGGACCGTCGGAAGAACGGATGGTTCGGTGGGGGGAAGCGACGAGGAGGAGGAGGAGACGGTGGGAGGAGAGCAGAGAAAAAGTGAGAGGCAAATAAAAAAGAGGGGCTTCGGGGAGGAGGAAGGGGTGGGGAGCAGAGGCAGGCTAAGGCAAGGGAGCGCGTGAGAGTCCCTCGCATTCTCTCCAGAGGGAGCTCAGGTCTGCTCTCCGCTTCCCTCGCCAGGCACATCCCCGCGGTTGCCTCTCCTTTTCGCTGTCGCTGAGCGTCCCCCACTGGGCGCCGCCATGGTCGACAGGGGTCCCCTGCTCACGTCCGCGATCATCTTCTACCTGTCCATCGGAGCAGCGATTTTCGAAGTCTTGGAGCAGCCTTACTGGAAGCAAGCGACGAAGAGCTACAAGGACAAGAAAACGCAACTCCTCAAGGATTTCCCTTGCCTGGGCCAGGAAGGGCTGGACAAGATCCTGCAGGTGAGTTTGGGAGCGGGGGAAAAAGCTGCTCTTCAGAAAGAAATCCGATGGAGAAAAAGTTGCTGGGCTGGGCTGGAGTGTGGCGGCTTGTCCACCTTCTGTGAACCGACGGTCACGTTCGAGAGCTTCCAAAGCTGAGGACTTCAAAGAGTTCTGTATTATAAGCCTAAGCAAATGGCACCTGAGGACATGAACGCACACCTCCCGCACACGAAATAAAAAGGGGAAATACCACCTACACACACACAGAGAGAGAGAGAGAGAGAGAGAGAGTCGACCCCCCCCCACTTAACGCGGGGGACATCATTGTGTTCCTCCTGGAGGAAGGAGCCAACCATTTGAATGAAACATGGGTTATTGTTTAGCTCTGTCGGTGCGTTTCAAACCCTGCACCTCCTCCCTCCCTAAATTGCACAAACCTAACAATGCATGAACAAAATTCAAAGTAGATGAACACCAGGAGCGATCCGAGGTTGGGAGTATGTGTTTGCAGAACAAATCGTTCTTTGAAGCGGGGGGGGGGGCACATTAAATGTGGCATTCAACGCCAAGCTCACTTGTAACAGCAGTCTTTATTTCATTGCCCCCCCCCCTTTTTGGAGCTCTCTCACTGTACCCTCTCAACATACAAAGGCGCTTATCTTTTAAGCAGCGTTTAAGAACTGGACTTTCCCCAGAGTGCTCAGACTCAATTGGTTTGTCACACTCTTTCCGCTCTGTAAACTCCTCCTCAGTCATACGTTGCTGGTGGCTGTTAATGTGACTTTCCTAAGGGGCAGGCCCAGCACAATTTTGTACTGTTTTGTGTCAGCAGCAGGTGCTTAATTTCTCGTTTCCTCTTTTTCAAATGTTGTGCAGATGTTATCAGTACAACTTTTAAGCCTGTGGGCAGCTGAAAAGCGTGGAAGAGATTATAAAAAGAAAGGGAGTGCAAACAGGGAGAGAGGGGGAAACTTCGTGATGTGTCCTTGAAACAATGTGCAGTTTTAAGTTTTCTTTCAATATTTGAATGGCAAGGCTTGTACTGTACAGTAATAAGCAAAACACCTGTTTCATGCTTTGCTGCTGGATAACTGAGCTGTGTGCGTGTGCATGAATGTTTTCCTCTTGAAAGTTCAAAGGTGAACGTCTGTTTAAATTAATTCGCTGGGAAATATTCCTTCCTGCAACTTCTAGCTTCTCTAGCATGTTTTCTCATTATCAGCTCAGTATGGATACTCTGGTGGATCTGAATGTGAATAGAAAGATTCCAGTCCTCAAAGAGCTCAACTTGCAGGAGCCCCATTGATTGAGCCACATGCGATCCGGAAACAAAGGATGATGCTGAATAGTTGCTGCCCTTGATCCCTTTCTTTGTTTGCCTGTCTCTTCTTATGTGCTTCATAAGGTCCATTATGTGGAAAGTTTGCCTGGCACTTTTGTTAAGCTCTGGCTTGCACCGAGTGTGAGGCCAGACAGTAAAATAAAGAACTGCAGGATTCTTGTTGCAGCTGCATAAAATATCATTTAGGTTGAATCCTCACTGAATGTCTAGTAGTGTATAGCAGTGGACATGTTACTGGTTCTGGAACAGAGTCTTGCAACACCTTTGAAGGTTAATCTTTATTGCAGCATAGGCTTTTGTAGACCAGCTTTTGTCTGCCCTATGCATGGAACATTGCCAGTTTTGTAAACTCCTGTAACTGTAAACTCCTCAGGGCAGGGACTTGACCCTTTTTGTACCATGTAAAGCACCGTGTGCATTGATGATGTTATAATAACTAGCATATATGCATGCATTACATATACAGGTATAGCTGGAAAATTGTAAAAGAGGGAAGCCAAAATGTCATGAAATACAGGAAGGTACAGGCATTCTGTGGTGTGTGTGTGTGTGTGTGTGTGTGTGTTTTAGAAAAGCTTGTTCTTCTGGCGTATTCATAGCACTTTCATCTGCTGCTGAAGTTGAAAAGGGCAATGGAAATGCGCAAGGGCCTGGAGACATTCGTCCTATGTGGGAAGGTTGCAACATCTGACGAAATGGTACAGAAGGGGGCACATGATAGAGGTATATAATGGTGTGAAGTATTTCTACCCTCTCTCCTAATATGAGAACCCAGGGTTATCTGATGATGCCGATTGGTAGGAAATTCACCAGGGCTCCTCTTTATGTTCTTAGTGTTTGTGGGTGGAATTAAACGTGCACTATTACAAACGTTCCATCTGCACAAGCAGAAGGTTTGCCAGATGGAATGATTCCACCCCCCTGCACTGTTCTGGAGGTTCTTCTGACACACACACCCCCAAGCCATTTGTGGGGAGGTGAAACGCCTGTGTGCGGGGCTTCCACTGAAAGGGTCATTGGTATATATCTTATTCCTCCTTTGCTTCATCACTTTGAAGTTAATATAACTGTAGAGGGTTCTGCAATAAGGATCAATCAATTTATACAGCCCGGGCTGCATGACTGGAGTATTCCATGGTCTGTCTATCCATTTTCACTTGTTTTGGGGATACATGGAATGGATCCAATTTTCCAATTTGAAAAAAGGAAGGATGGGCTTACAATTAATTTACTCATTGATATCATATAGCATTGCTTTTATTGAAGTCAAAATGAAAATATTCTGACCACTGGATTCGCTGGGATAACATTCCGTAATGTGAACTGAGCTAGTCATGGCCGATGGTTATCACATAAAACCCCTCTTTTATAGTGTGAGGGTGAGCTAAGTAACCTTTTGGTTTAAATTCTTTTGTGCTGTCACTATTGATTTTCAGCTTTCTGAAACTATATCTCTGTTAGTCCCTTGGTGAATGATGTGACTGTCATCTAAGGCAGTGGATCATAAACTTGGTGTTTGCTTGTTCTTTCTGGACTTGTATTTTCTTGCCCTACACCCACCACATGGGGGGATGCTTGACAGACTTCACAGTATAAAAACTCAACTACTGCACAGCTCAGTGGAAGTTATTTGTGTGCACATGGAAGAATGATGCATGCAGCTGGTGGTTTCTTCAAAGTTTTCAGAGGAACTAGTTGCTTGGCTTAAGAGGAAAATCAATCAAGTTTATTAAAATAAAATAAAATAAACCCCTGAAAAGTACCTCTTCAGCATGGGATGGAAATTTTAAAAAACCTGTTGGCATTTAACTCCCTTTTCATTCTTTCAGATTTCAGGTTTGGTTACACTGTTAGTCGTGTGCCTTGCATAACATTACAAATGGGTTTTGTGTAGTCGTTGAGCTAAATAACCTCTCAGCATTTTGCCTGAGGGGTCTGTCACCAAATATTATAACACTGTAAAGCTATGATCATTAGCTTTCCATGTATAGGATGTTGCACACAGAATATTCTTCTTGATCTTGCACAATCATTGCTACATGTTCCTATAAGCAAACGTTTCGGAGGCTTACTGTTCAAGGGGCTATAACTTCACCTTTCTGTTTCAAAGTTCTTCAGCAGAATTCAGAAATGCTGCTGGTACATCTATCTCTTTTCCCGTTTGCTCATGTTGTGCCCACGCCCATGCTTGAATCCCTTCATTAATTTCCACTTGCCTTTGGTTTTCCCCAACCGTACTCTGTCCTGTATGTACTGTTACCTGTTTCTCTCCACTTCCTCTGTTACAGTGAAGTCTCAAGCCAGGTTTCTATTTCTTGTATCCTGTTTTTAGTTAGGGCTCTTCATGTTTTAATTTGAAATTTTGCAAAGTTATGAACTAAATGTTCATTGGCTGAAATCTTGCATGCATTTAGCTGGGAGTAAGCCCTGTTGGGACTGACATCTCAGTAAAAATGAATAGGGTTTGGCTGTGTATGTGTGTTCTTCATTGCTGAGGATGCAACTGAGATAAAATACCCAGTTTAAGGGGATATTTGTCACTTCTCTTGGGACCTGAGTCTACTTCTTCTGCTGACATTGCAGCAGCCATCATGCTGCTATGCCGCACGAAGTGCTACTCCACGGACTAGGAGGGAAGTAGTGAGAAGTGTGGATTTCTGCTGACCCATGAATGTGCAGCGCTGGCTCTATCATTGAGCACAATGAAGCAGCCAACTTGGAGACTGGCAGTATGGTGTTAGAGGGCAGAGCTCTGTACTACATGGGGCCTGCCCTGCACACTAAGCTAGTCCACTGCTCTCAGGTGTAACTCCGTCACCAACATTGAAGCAAAATTCAAATGCCAGTCCAGCCAGCTTCTGTACATGGAATAGGGAGTGTCATCTTGTCCTTTGCCTTAGGCAGAAGCTTGAACCAGCTCTGGGATTATGATTTAGAACACACATAGGCCTAATTCAGTCTTAATGATCTTCACTTATGAATAAAGCACAGTGAACATTGTGCTTGCTTCCTCTTTTGCACCCATGAGGGGATGTGTTTTATACTAACCACAGTTCTCTGTTATGTCCTGACTAAAGCTTTTCATTTGTTAGAACAAACCAGGATCTGAAATCATGATTTAATTCTGGCTTATTTTCACTAAACAAA
Source organism: Lacerta agilis (assembly GCF_009819535.1). NCBI lineage: Eukaryota > Metazoa > Chordata > Lepidosauria > Squamata > Lacertidae > Lacerta > Lacerta agilis. The sequence goes on along the minus strand of NC_046314.1, from coordinate 83,493,858 downwards.
CAATCCACAGTTCCATGGATCCAGAGGAACTGTGGTTTGTTAAAAAAAAAACTGCAAGCAAAAGTTTTTCTCCAACTCAGAGGCACAACAAGGAAGGGAAAGGAGGGGGTAAATGTGCAAACTGGATACACATTCACATAGTGGGAAACCATACCTTCTGTTACATCTGATATTTACCCCTGTATCAGGGACTGGCTGGATGCAGAGGATTAGTGGGAGGTTGCAAGAATGGGTGATGCAAATCATGTATATGGTAGTGCACATAAATTCATTGCATTGTATTGTAGTAATTGAACCTTCTGTTCCCATTGGGTCCACTGAGGATTACTCTGAAGTAAGTTTGCTGAGAATTTTTAAAAAGCTCATATGTTGTTACAGGGACAAGTCTATACTAACTGGTGATATGTGAGCTGCTATTTCTAAGCTTAGCATTAATGCTACCCCCCCTCTAACTGCTTAGATGTTTTATTACAATCAAGCAATATATGCTCAACACTAAATACATGCAGCAGAAATTTAACAAAATAATTTGTTACATTTCACATCATTTTGCAATCACAAAATCTACCCCTTTGCATTTCATGTCCTTTTCTTTGCAACTCCCCTCGTTCCTTTACTTGCACATCTTCCAACTGATTATAGTAGTTCAAATGCCTGAGGAGGTAGACACAAAAACTTAGGCCATAATGGATCTGTTAATCCTCAAGATTTGAGAGAAGGTCCGTGTATTTTGGCAATATACTCTGGAGCCTTTGTAGATGTTGCCTCTGAAAGAGTTGAAAACTCTCAGCCTCTGATTCCTCATGTATTGACATGACTTTGACTTGTGAAGCTGAAGTGAGAGGCAGCCATAAAAATTATGACTGTAAAACAAAAATAGTTATGCATGCAAAATGGCTTAATTGGGTGTGTTAAATCTTGATGGAGTTGATCAGCTTGGAACTCAGATGCAGATCCTGCATTAAATTTTGTTTGCTTGCCATTTTTTTTTTACTTTGTTGTTGTTCAAAGATGCATTGGAGAGGTCCCTGTTACCCTATTGTGTAAAATGTTTAGCCAAGAATCATAGCATGTGTCCAATAGGAGTTATACTTCCAAACATCAAAAAATAAGTAGCCCGTAACTGTTTACACACTTTGGTGAGTGAAACAGCTAAGACACTTGTGAATTTTTATTTCCTGAATAATTATTAAGAACTTGGGAAAGTGGAATTGGCTGAGAGCAGGTTTTCTTCCTTCCTGGTATAACTGCCAAACTAGTATTAAAAACTAAATGGGACAAGACCCTATTTTCAAAAAATGGAAGCAAAGTGCTTTCTTCCCTGCAGTAAAGACAGTTACAGGAAGTTGAGGATGCACCCCAATGCCTTCATGTGTAGACGTCAGTCATTGCTGGAAAACTTTGGGTTCCATATTTCCAGACACAGACACTTGAAGTGCCACTAAAGCACATTACCCTATTCATGTTATGAACAACCCCTGAGTCACAGAAACATGGGTAGCTTGTTGCATCATTTCCTTGGTTCTGTGTCTTGCGCAAATTAGAAATTGTGCACCTCTTGCCTTCCTCTTTCTCCCCCTCCCTCTCTCTATAGCATTTGTCACGTACCAATTGATTTTTCAACAAGATCTTGATTACATGTTATATTGCTATGTGAATTAAACAGATGTTAACATCTGCATTGTTGCTGATGGAGGAAGAAGAGAGGAGCAGGCACACCACACTCTCAGTAACAGTGTTTAACCTGTGGCCTTCAAGATATTGTTGGACTACAACTCCTTACGAGTCCCAATTTGCATGGCCGATGGTCAAGAATGATGGAAGTTGTAATCCAACCACATTTGGAGGGCGAAAGTGTCCCAGCTCCTGCCATACTTGCTTTGAGGAATGTTTCTACCTTCGTTTATAGCAAGAAGCTGTAGAATGGCTTTCTTTTCTCCCTACCCCCCCACCCCCCCACCACTCAATAAGCATTTATATTGTTGCTGAGCAAATGAAAAAAAATCCTCAGCCAGTGGGCCATTGCAATTTGGAGTGCTGTCAAAATTATTATAATTATTATTGAATTTTATATACTGCCATTCATCCAAGGATCACAGGGCAGTTCACAGTATTCTATGTAGCCCAGCAAATGCCATGGACATCCTTATTTCCTAAATGCACATGCCATTTAGGACTGGAACATCAAGATCCTGCCTACAAGGGGGGTGTAAGGGCTGAAGTAAATTAAGATGAATACAGAATTTGCTGTGAAACTAATTTGCTATTCCTTTGAGTGTGACTGCTTCCCCTATCATACATGGGAGCACAAGTCATCCAGCTTTGTTTTTTTTTTTTTAAGAGTGGAGGTCAGCAAGATAACTCCTGGCATCTTTTGTATTTATTGATTATAGAATGAAAACTTGTATTTGAATTAAGAGTTGCGGGACTATCTCAAAAAGGATGGAGTAGCAGCATGACTTCATTGTCTGGATAAGCTCTGTCTCTCAACCCCATGACTAGTATAAGCCCCTTTCATGCATGATGCGTAGATATATTCAGTGGAAAGCCTACATATGTAGAGGTCTGTAGGGCTAGCGATATTACATTTTACATTCCTACTATTTTGATACCCTCACTCCAACCTCTGTCTGACATACACTAAAGCAGATTGGCCAAGAGCTGAGCCAGTTATATTTCAGACAGTGAATTAAGGACAATGGCTATCATGACCTTTCAAGATACATACCATCGATTGTCCCAGTTGGATAAGGGATTGGGGTGGGGAGAAGCAGCTGCAGGAAGCCTAGTTAAACCTAAATGTGAACAACAAGTTTGTGGCTTCTTACAAAGAACAGGATGCTATCTTCGCCAGAGCCGTCTCTTACCCCACCCTTGACTTGCTTCTGGGTACTTTAAAAAAGACATAAGAAAGAAGAGGAGGAGGAAGAAGAAGCACAGCATCTATATCCAAGTAAATGTGCGATGTAAGTATCTTGTACACTCTTGGTGGAATGGAAGCAACATTAACTCCTCCTGAAACTTGGAAAGAACTACTGCGATATCTTCAGGTCTAGGACAACGCCTGAGAGAACCACTATTTCTGCCATTTGCACTATGCAATCCATTATTTACTTTATTCATTTACCTGAAATCTGCTTTAATCTGGTCCCAAGTTGTTCAGGAATAATGCCTTGGTATTAGCTAGGTATTAGTAACAACACACCGAAGATAGTCCAGTACCGAATAGGCATCCAGAGGAGCAGTTTCCTTAATACAGATGTAATAAGTGCATATCCAGGTACTGCATTTTAAAACTTCACTGCAGTATCCTGCAGCAGCAGCGGTTTCCAGACCAGTCTGAAGGGAAGCCCCCCAGAGAGCACATTACAGTTGTGCAGTTGTGAGGATACCAATGCATGGACCGTGGTTGCCAAGCTATCCCTGTTCAGGAAAGGACATACTTGGTGTACCAGCCTAAGTTGATGATAGGTGCTCCTTGCCACAGAGGTTGTTTGTTCCTCCAATGACAAAGATGAATGCAAGAGGACCTGAAAGCTATGTAGCCGTTCCTTCAGAGGGGAGGGAATGCAACCTCATCCAAAACTAACAAGCTCATGAACTCTTGGACCTAGCTATTTTGTCAAAACTCCCAGAGAGACTTTGACACATAGTTCCAATTTTACTTAATGTCCCCCACCCCATACAGAAATGTATCAGTGGCAGACTTTGGACTTTCAAATTTCAGTGGCATCCTGTGCAACGCCAAAATTTGGCACCCCTCTGCCTCTCAACATACGTTCTATAATTCACTGTTGCGGCGCCCTCTCAGCTCTGCCCCAGTGTGGGCAAACTGGTCGTGCTCCCCTAAATCCACCTCTGAATACATGCAGCAGCATTGCATATTTTCTCCAATTGAGATGTACAGCTAAGGTCAATCATTTAATAGTAGTAGTAACATGAAATGCTCAGGGAGTAGCCAAGCTTCCATTTTACAGACATCTTAAGAATGCATATCCAGACCTCGTCCAGTATGGACAGTTGCTTACTTGGACAGAAGTCCTAACAGCTGCTCTCCTTTTTCTGGCCCACACATCGAGTCGATCCAGTTTCAGGCTTTATGATGCAACAGCACTTGCAGCTGCACTTGTTTCAAAAGAAGGGTGTTACATTTTCAGTGGTTCCTGAAAATACAAACTTGGCTAAAAGAAAGAAGTTAGAGACAGCCGTTTCCTGCACTGTTGAGTTGGGGAGGGGTAACATTTATTTATTTTTGTACTAAGCAGATGTAAAAGCTACAGAAACTGAGGACAGGGAGAAAAGAGAGCAATTAGTAGAAATTTGCTGCTTCCGGCAAAATGCCTCCTCCAGACCATATTTTTCAAGGGCACGTTTGCCTTTCTTAGCTGCCTGCATCTAATACAGATCTTAGTAAGAGCAGGTTGTGTTAGTTCTTGAATGGCTTATCAGCACATGCAGCTAGGCCTGTCATATGAAACCCAACCACAAAGCAGCAACAATTTGTGTGAAGCCTGAAGTTCTGAGCGCAGAAGTATATCCTGCAGGCATAACCTGCTTCTAAAAGCAAGACTGTTCAATACTGCACTCCACCATGGGGCTGGTGGTATGCTAATAACTAGAGGATGTGATTGCATTAAGGTACAGTATCACGGTGGCACAGTCCTTGTGCATATGCAGTCTTTGTGTTTATATTCATGCAAGGAAATTGCAAAGCTCACTTGTCACTGCAAGGCTTGGTTCTAATAGTACACTTGAAACACTTTATAGGGCTTACTGTACAGTGGTACCTTGCTTCTCAAACTTAATCCATTCCGGAAGTCCATTCCAAAACCAAAGCGTTCCAAAACCAATGTGCGCTTTCCCTTAGAAAGTAATGCAAAACGGATTAATCCATTCCAGACTTTCAAAAACAACCCCTAAAACAGCAATTTAACATGAATTTTACTATGTAACGAGACCGTTGATCCATAAAATGAAAGCAATAATCAATGTACTGTACTATAAAATAAATAAGACAGTATTGTAGATGATAAAAAATTAAAATTCATTTTTCTTCTTCGCTGCACTGATGATAGTCATTGTTTGGATGGCGGGCTTTTATCCATTTCTGCAGTCACACAATCAATCCATCAGTAGCTGAACTGGGTTCCACACAGTCACAAAACCAAATTATCCAAAAAAAAAAAAGCCTCAAAAACAAAAACACAAAATAAATAGCAAAAACAAAAACTCCAAACTTAATCCATTCCGGAAGTCCATTTGTGTTCCGAAATGTTTGAAAACCAAGGTGCAGCTTCTGATTGGTGCAGGCACCCTGGAAACAATAGGACGTTCAGCTTCTGAGAAGCATTTGAAAACCGGAACATTTACTTCCAGGTTTTCAGCGTTTGAGTACCAAGGCATTTGAGAACCAAGGTACCACTGTACTTTCATCAGCATACTCACCCTGATAAGATCGCTTTTATGTTGAAACTGGTGTGTGCATGCAGAGAAGTGTGGGGAACCTTTGGAGAACCTTTGGCTGCCACAGCTGCTGCGAACTGCTACTCCCATCAGCTTCAGCTGGCATGACCAATGACTTTCTTCAATGCCACAGAATATTCCACTTAAATGTGATGGACTAACCATGATGCAAAACTAAAAAGAGAAGTAAAACATATTCTGCCCAGCACTAACCATTGCTTTTTACTGCAGGCTGTAAACTGAGGGCAGGGTCTGTCTTGACACAGTCAAAGTTGTTTAAATCGAAAAGTTACAACCTACTTGGATTTCTTTTTCTAATAGATAAAGCTTCCCGCTCCACACTTAATATATTCACTTTAGGTGCTCCTTCCTAAAGAGAGAGCCAGTGTGGTGTAGTGGTTAAGAGCGGTAGACTCGTAATCTGGGGAACCGGGTTCGCGTCTCCACTCCTCCACATGCAGCTGCTGGGTGACCTTGGGCTAGTCACACTTCTCTGAAGTCTCTCAGCCCCACTCCCCTCACAGAGTGTTTGTTGTGGGGGAGGAAGGGAAAGGAGAATGTTAGCCACTTTGAGACTCCTTCGGGTAGTGAAAAGCGGGATATCAAATCCAAACTCCTCCTCCTCCTCCTCCTCTTCTTCTTCTTCTTCTTCTTCTTCTTCTTCTTCTTCTTCTTCTTCCTACAATCTTCAGGTTCCCCAGCCCCCCAAGGTGCTGTAGAGGGAAGAGGGAGGTGAGAAAGCTCCTTTCCATGAGTGTTTAACTCTGTTTTGTATATGGAAGTCAAAATTTAGGATATACGCCAATAGAATTGGATCACTGGCATTTCAGGTTAGCTCCCTGATAACCTGAACCTAAGTTCTTTACTTGAAGATCTATATATCATATATAACATGGCATTTGACTAGCCTGCTTGTGCCTTTGTAAGAATGATAACAGCATTTCAAAAAGTTTCTGTAGCAATCATATCAAGACTTGGTAGCTGGCTACATGTTACCTTTTCTGAAGAACCACAGACTGAAACCCCCCTTTCCTTTTTCTTCCCTTCCGTGGTTACTTTGTTACTAGAACCCATGACAGCACAGGAAGTAGGTTTATTTTACACAGAGCCAGACCTTAAATAGCATTCTTTGCAAAGCCGCCACCCCAAAAAATATTGAAATTCAAAGAAATTAGGAAAACGGCAGTTAGAACTCAAACTACATCCTTGAAATAGTGTATCCTCTTTCTAGACAAAACAGAGTAAAACCTCCTAACTGACAAAATAACAGATTTGGATTAGTTCTAGCCCCAGTTAGCTGAGACTAAGGGCTCGTCCACACTTGCCTTTTGCCTCACTCTTTCCAAGCAGAAGTACACACTTTAACACTCCATGCATTTATTTATTTATTTTGCCCTGAGCTTCCCTCGGGAAAACCACTCCGTACAGTTAAACCAGAGCAAATGTCAATTCTGGTTTTCTGCAGATGGATGTTTATAAGCCCTAAGCCTTACTGAATTCCACACGACTTCCATTTGAGTAGACATCGTTAGCTTGTACTGTAAGACTGATTGTCCTACTAATTATAATGAAACAAACTTGTTCAGTTTTCCCATAAGTTACACCTTGGTATCCAAATGCAGTTTAGAAAAACCTGTGCACTTTTAATGCAAGTTGTGTGTTAAAGCCTCAACATTAATCTGTATTTAAATTATATTAAATTAACATGATTCAATTTAGGGCTATTAACCACATTAAACTGAGAGCAGCACATGACTCATTTGTAAAGCACTGTTAAATGTCCAAGCAGCTTTTTATTTCTTCTCATTCAGCTTCATTTTATCTAAACTCCCAGGGGAATGAAGATGAGAACATCTCGTGCTTTAAATTAGCCGAAGTTTCGCTCGATGAGAATACTATGCATTCGTTCTGATTTGGGCTATATGGAGCACACCAAAGCTTTAGGGAGCAATTCAGTGCCCTCCCATGTGCTACCACTAACCTTCTATTGCTGGCAGCCCTCCTGACTACATCAGAGTGGGGCCAGATAAGGCCCTGTCTTTTATGCGGACTCAGATAACCAAAGTTTGAGAATAAAGGCTCTATTTTGTGCCTTAGTTAAGCTTTTGAAAAATGTAAGTTCCTGAATATGGAACTTACATATGGAATATGCTGGCATTTTCAGGGTCTTGTGCCATTAAGGTGAAGGTATGCAAGGAGGTGTGCAAGAAGGTATGCAAGAAGGTATGCAAGGCGGTGAAGGATAGGCGTGCCTGGCGTGGTCTGGTCCATGGGGTCACGAAGAGTCGGACACGACTGAACGACTGAACAACAACAACAACATGCAAGGAGGTATCTCCCTTTACCTGCTTCAGCAGCCTTAAAACAGATTCTCACTTTTTCTACTTTGGCATACAGATCCACGTATGAAATACACACATATGTGATCTAGCAAGTTTGAAGACCAGCTGTGCAGAATTGGGTGTCCTTCTTGCTACCACCCACAACCGCAAAATCCTCTGGAGCAGTGTTGGGAAATACCAGTAACATTTATAAAGTTTAATACCCCACTCTTGAGAACTGAAAATCCTTGCAGTTAAGGATTAAAATGAGGGACCAGTGGAAGTAGATAATAGGATACACCCGAAAAGAGACGCAGACTGAAAATGAGATATAATTTGCATTGTACAGGTTCACATGTGAACTAAAACTGTATCACCCATGCAATGCAACTACAGTAGTGTTACAACTCCAGATTCTTTGCACTGTAAGACAATGTGCTTGTTGTGCAGAATCAAAAGCAGATTACAGTACATTGGGGTGGGGAAGAGTCCCGCCCCCCCCAGTTATCCATGCTGTTTCTTAAACCATCTGTGTTGACTGAACATGTCTCTTTAACTACAATTATTTAATGACTCCTCTAAAATAGTTATCTAAATTGCTGTTTCATGACACAGTAACCAGTTACTGGTTTGGCAATACTCACCCTTGGCTAGTTTGTTTAGCTGCTTCTCCTTTTTTTAATTATATGGGATGGATGTTCTCTTGGATTTCGTTTGGTTTACATGTAGGACAACTAGATGGAAACTCACTATGAAATGATGAACTTGCTGTTTCCAGCTGAAAATAAAGATTTTGTAGATTCAGTGTATTGTACCTACAAGTGGAATCTACAGTGGAGCATATGAGTCAGATACCTACTCTCTTTGAGTGGGATTGTGTCTAGTTTCGGTGTGAGGTCTAGTTTAGTGGGTGGGCATCCTATGATTTTTCCGTATGTTGTTACATTTCATCTCCCACCAGCCTCAGCCAACATCGCCAATGATCAGGGATGATGGGAGTTGTTGTCCAGCAACATCTAGAGGTCACAGGCTAGCCAGCTTTGCGATACTTGTAGTCTAAACTGGGAAGTAAATACTGCTGGGGTCAATAAGGCTCCCCCAAGTAAGTGTGCACAGCTTTAGGTAATTTTTTAGGAGGAACTATGATCGAAATTGTGGTCCATTGTTGTTGTTCTTAAGAATTCAGTAAGACTCCAGAGCTTTCAGGAACAGAAACCTCCTGCAGCAGCCTGTGTGTGGGTTTGCTTGGCACATCAGGTTAATTAACTTTGAAATACGTTAGCTGGCATGAGTATTGATTGTGTGCCTTTTATTTATATTACATTTTATAGTAGTATACATTGTCTTTCAACCAATGGGCCCTTGATGTGGCTGTTTAGAGTGTTTTCTCATTTCTATTAAATACTTACACAACTTGAATTTTGTTTGTTGATAAAATACTAAGAGTGTGGCAGTTTCAGGCCTGGGGAGCTTAGCTCTATAAAGTGAGCCATCTTGCTTAACTGTTTTAAAGCCAAATCATTTTTGTACTTTAAATTCTTCAGCTTGGGGGTCATCACAGTGTTTTGAAGTACATATAGCAGAAAAGGGCTGACACGAGTGGAAAGATTCTTCTTTTAAATAACACCCCCACAAAAGAGAAGGTTGTCTTGCCACAACAGTGGTTCTGATTTCCCAGGATATTTTTCCATTTTTCTCTAAAATATTGAATCCTTGTTCTCCATGCCAAGGGGAACTCTGAAGCGATGAAAGTGTGTGCTTGTGTCTTGGGGAGGAGTCCTGTCCTCAGGCAGACATGCTGTGTTTGGTCAATCACTCTTCTGTAATTTTCCATGCACTGCCTATAAACATCACAGAATGCTGCAAAACTTCATTTGCCATCTTTCTGGAAAAACCAAGATTTCATCTTTTCAGAAGAACAAATATCTATCTGCTGGTGATTGAGCTAGTAGATGTTTGCAAAGCTCTGCAGGGAAAACAAGATGCACAATTCTTTTGTATCTCACTTTGATTTAAGACCACACTATTTCAACAGAAGTTATCAATACTGGTGTCCATTTTTGTTTTGTTTTGTTATACTTCTACGGTTTGTAAGGCTGTGAATTCTCTTTTAGGCAACTGAATCCCAAGCTTCTTGTCTTGAAGCAGTGTCTATGTTTTTCTTGTGTTTGAGCTTTTGGGATTAACTATAAATAAAATTTTGTGTCTAGGAGCACAGGCATCATTTGTACTTCTCATCCTCATACACAGGCCACATATATCACACTAAGTCAACCATGGTTTTATTAACTCAGAATTTGTGAAACAAGCCACACTTAAGCCACAAACCATCCAACCAACCAAACAATCCTAGAAGAGAAGAGTTTGGATTTGATATCCCGCTTTTCACTACCCGAAGGAGTCTCAAAGCGGCTAACATTCTCCTTTCCCTTCCTCCCCAACAACAAACACTCTGTGATGTGAGTGGGGCTGAGAGACTTCAAAGAAGGTGTGACTAGCCCAAGGTCACCCAGCAGCTGCATGTGGAGGAGTGTAGACACGAACCCGGTTCCCCAGATTACGGAGTCTACGCTCTTAACCACTACACCACACTAGGTTCTGTTTTGTTATTCAATGACTTGCTTCCCCCTGCTGCTCTGCTGTTCCCTCAATGGATCACGTACCCCTTCCCATTGTCCAGCTGCCAGAGAAAGGCATGAAAATTTTCTCTTAAGTGCTTCACTTGCTCTTGTCAACAGCTAATTCCCCACCTTCCCTATCAAGGAAATACATGGAGTTCTTAGCAGTACACAGTTTCTTAACCCTTTTACTTGCTCCACTTTGCTGCTGCAATGTTTATTGGCTTTATTTCCCCAACTGCACTTTATAGAAAATTTAGGGAAAATTAAAGACCACAAAGCACATCCTTGCTTAATGCACACACTGGCAACCTAGTTCACCAAGGTCAGTTCAGGGAGTGAATGTGTGACATGATTATTGTGTCTGCTGCTACCCGTGTGAATTGTTTTTGAAACCTTGAACAACAGTTATCTGGCACATAAATATGACTTGGAACACTTCCCCACAGGTTAAAGGAGGCATGTAATAAAGCTGCATTTACAGTGGTACCTCGGGTTAAGTATGCTTCAGGTTAAGTACGCTTCAGGTTAAGAACTCCGCTTAAGAACAGAAATCGTGCTCTGGTAGCACAGCGGCAGCAGGAGGTCCCATTAGCTAAAGTGGTGCTTCAGGTTAAGTACGCTTCAGGTTAAGAACGGACCTCCGGAACGAATTAAGTACTTAACCCGAGGTACACCTGTAGTTGCAATCTTTCACAGTGCAATCTTTCAACAGTGCAAACATGGACTAAGAAATTAATTCAAAAAGGTCCCTTTTAAGTTTTCCTCTGCTATGCATGTTGCAGCTGTGAAACAAAAGCCACATTGGTAGGGAAACTGATATTGTTACCAGGCAGAATTGGCAGTGACAATGGCTTAGCACTGAGAGCAATTTTGCTTTACAGCTGCTCTTGCGTAGTGTCTCTGCTTGGTGGGCAATTTCGGTTGTCAAATCACACTTAAAGCACAGTTAAGGAAGTCCCCATGTTTGCACATAATGTTAAATCATAGTTAAGTTCAGTAAGCCAACAAATATCAATGGCTTATCTCCGCTAATGAACCATAGTTAATAAGCTATAGTTAAGGCACTGGGCTTGGTTTGCACATAATTCTAAACCATGGTCCATGCAAATCAGGCCACATGAATTAGGGTTTTAAGTTGTACTCTGACAAATACGACACTGGGATATCCACATTTTAATGGTAGTTTATTTAAATATTTTGATTTTGTGCAGATTTTATAATGTGCTTTAACACTTTAAATGAAATTGTGTACTGAAGAAATCTGCCCACACCAAATTGTTCGGCTTTCTGACAGCAGGCTTTTTCTCAACTGCTGCTTGTTTGTCTTTAACCACTGTTGACACTGATTTCTGTTTTCTGTTCTGAAGTATTCTCCAGACTTCATGACAGGGAGATAACTCTTGGCTGTTTTAAATGGGGGGAAATCATCCAAATCTGGAAGGCCATTCCGCACCCCCACTCCAATTGTCTCAGAAGTAAAACATGTCCATTGTGTAGTTATGTTAACTTGCAGAATTAGTATCTGTTAAGAGGACTGGTAATCAGTCATAGCCCTTCTAGTCAAGGATGCTTGTAACTTATTAACTAGAAATGGCTTCTGCAGTTGGGGGAAAAGAAATAGAAAGTAACTTCAGTGTTAAACCAACATGTAAGGATGGAATAATTGTGCTTTCATCCTAGCTTCTGCTTATTTGCTCTGACATCATGCAAGTAGGTCAAAAGTTCAAGGATGACAGTGATTTGCTCTGGGTGTGATCCAGCAGTCTGTGATGCCTGGTAACCTTTTGTTGGCAGTATGGTGTTCATTTGCACTGTAAGCTGCAGGACAACTGACAAACAGAGGACCCAATTTATAATTGCCAATTTACATGCCATGATTTAAGTTTTCTTTTATCTTTTTTTGTTAATGCATGTGAAGACAGCATGCATAACCTTTCCCTACTGCAATGTCTTAATGAACATAGGTTAATATAGTAATGAGTTTGTGGATGCCAGATCCTCCCCTAAATTCCTGGGTCTAGTGGTTCTTGGAGTTAGTCAATGCTTAGAGTGTTAATATGGGTTGCCCGGTGTTGAATTTAGCAGTGTCAAAATACAGGCCAAACCAGTTTTTCCCGTGCTCAGGAAATCACCTGGGAGAAGAGCCATAATGGAGAACAAAAGAAAGGTAATGGGCAACTAAAGAAAGCAGATATGCTCTGCTGAACAGCAGATGGGTGTGAGCCCCCACTTCCACTGAGAGATAGTCAGCAGGAAAAAAAAACCAGAGTTGTATTTGGATTGCAGTTGGTTGGGATATGGGCTAGAGAGAAAGAAATGTCAGGCTGTTAAATGCAGCAAGCTGAGGTCAGAGAGACATGATTTCTTTTTGGATCCAAGGCTGCAGCAATAGGAGAAACAGGAACCTCTTGGAGTGTAATGCTTCGAACCCTTCCATCATCATAGGCTCAGGTCGTATATGTGTGTAATTATCATAAAGACACCACAGTCTCTGCTGTGCCTCAGTTCCAAAGGAAACAAGAACCCTGGGTAAGCAACTGGACCCTGGAATCTCACACCGCTCAGAGATTGGAATGGTGTGCAACAACATGTTGTCAGATACTGCTAGCTTGCCACCACAATGCAATCGTCTTTATGTTTTCTGGTGGTATTTTATCAGTAACCTATGAAGAAACAGATTAGGGAACCATATAATTTCCCAATGAGGAATCAGAAAGAAGTATATACTATATAGTAAATGTATGTAAATATATCATTTGCTTCTAAAGCTGCCTGTAACATTGGCACTGATGCAGCATGGTTCTAGCTTGTTTTAAACAGCTATTTATGTTGAGTGCCAACATTAATTGCTCTGATTCTGCCCCCAGCTTAACAGTGCAAAGTTCAGACATGTTCAAAGGAAAACCAATTGCTGCAGATCCTTTAAGATCCAGGTATCCTTTAAGCTTAATTGTTACCATCTTCACTTTACATGCGTATTCTAAAACCTAGTTTGTTTGTTTGTTTGTTAGATTTTTTTTACCCACTCCTTCACCATGGTATACAATAATAGAAACAATTACAATTCTAAAACACACAAAACCATTCCAAGTGGAACAGAAACATTTGCCTGGTTCATTTTAGTTTAGTTATGCCTCGTATCTCAGATCAAGCTTTATTCCTTTCCCTGGAGCCTGAGTGATTCCAGCATTCAGTGCAATGGAAACTGCTCTGGTTTTGTGGGCTTCTGGTGTGTCTCACTGAGGTAGTGGTGTGAGATGATACATAAATTTTGGTTTTTACATTTTTTTTATTTTATCACATTGAAGTTGTTGCTCACCCTTTGATTAATAAATAGTGCTTGTAACAGAGCTGTCGTTAGGAGATATATAGAGATATAGATAGGTAGATATAACCACAAAGGCTGGTGATGAAGCAGAGTATAGCTACTATGAAACATAACTCCCCTCCCTCTCCCATTTCCTTTTTTTAAAAATGGAGAATTCCTAAATCTCTGGCAAATCAGCTGGTAGATGATAAAACAACAAAATCTTGGACGACATCTCCTCCCTCCCTCTCCCGCAGCAATCAGAAGTAAAACTATGCCCAGCGTGTGTAGTTCTGTTACATAAGAAACAAACAAGAAACCAGGCAGCCTTTACTTGCATGCTTTAGATTTCAGACTTTGCCACAAGCTCTGGGCGCTTTGTTAGGTAAGAAACAGAGGTTTGTTCAGATGCAAGTCTAGGTTGCTGGCACAGTAAATAACAGAGGAACAGCGATAAATGAGACATCGTGCCTTGAAGCCCCAAAATATGTGAACACTCAATAGTACTGTTATATAAATGCTACAAAAATGATCTGAAAGAGCGAAGCTGTTCTCTCAAAGTATGATTTGGTTTCTTGGTGCTTTTTGCATTAAAAAGCCATTATTGGGGGTGGGGGGACAGCAGGGGAGGGCTTTTGTCTTCATAGCCAGCTGTAGACTTCCCAGAAGAACCAGACTGCCCCAAGTTGAATCAAGGATGTTGGACTACATACACTCTGATCCAGCAGGAGTTGTTACATATATTTGTGTTGCTGAGATGTAGATTTTATTATCCACTTGCTTATTAATCAGTTGATAGGTTTAACAGGTAGCCCAAATCTGGCTATATTTACTCCAATGTAAGCCCTACGGATTCCAGTCAAATGTATTCGCAAATAAGCATTGTTACGATTGCAACCTTAAATTTTGTGTTGAATGTTTTAACTTCACTTTTCTCTACAGTGATGTTACTCACTTTGCTTCTCTAAAAAACGTGTGCAGCACATAGGCCAGCTGATAAGAGGGGGAGCATAGCCAAAATTTTAATTTGATTATAGCCTGACTCACCAGGTAATCCACTTTATGTGGTGCATAAAGTTATCCAACTGCACCTGCACAGCTGAGAAAAGTTCACGTTTCAGTGGAGAAATTGCAACAGCACTTTGAACTTTGATTCCATTCCTTTGAAAGATAACTGCAAGTCAAAGCAACAGCTGAAATGATTAAACGGTATCTGCTAGCAACAATCAGTTCTTCACAATAGGCAATAACAGATGAAAACCTTAGCAAATTTAAACAGCTATCAAAGAGTGCAAATAGTATTAACATCTGTACTTTGAACACTCCCCGCTTTTCCCCCTCCTTGCTTCTCTCTTGCTTGGGTGGAGCAGCAAAACTGGCAGCAATTCTTATATATCTCATAGATAGCTTAGTCTTCAGAAACTGCAATAGTGTATAGGGTGGGAGTCAACATGCACCTCCTAATTCAGGTCCACTTCATGCGATGGCCCTGTATTTTCATGCATTTCAGAAACTAGATGTCGGGGGTGGGGGAGTGGTGCCACTTGCAGCAGTAAAATCTGAATCCACTCCTCTGAGGGAAGGTGAACAATTTTCACAACTATATTTCAATGTTTGCAATGAATACCTGGGTGCTAGAGAGGGTCACACACCGTGTAAGGAACATATAGTGTTTTCCAGGTTAAATTTGACTGTCCCCACCAGTGGGTGCTAGCCATGATGACCAAGTCACAGCTGGGGGGGGGAGTCCTGCTTGCATAGGCATCTGGTTGGCCACTGTGAGAACAGAATGGGGGACTAGATGGGCCTTTGACTTGATCCAACAGGGCCCTTCTTACATTATGTTTGTATCCTCCATTTCTAAGGGTCATGCTGTATGTAACTACTGTTTTGGAAGTCAGCATTTTATGAATATAGATATGATCTGCCAGGACAATATGTGAACTTTCCCTAGTTTCCTGCTCTATTCACCTGGCTCCCATTATACCTTTGAGCTAATTCACAGTAAAGTTTCCCTATAAGAAATAAGCCAAAGCCCTTTTAAATTGTCTTCAGATGGAGTTAGCTAAATTTATGCTCAATTAATTTTATACTACATCGCTCTGCCAATGAAGCAGAAGAGGGAGCAGGGTTCTAATCTCAAGAGTCTCATGCTCTTGCTATGAATCTTTTGAAAGGAAGCAAGTTATACACTATCTTCCTAATATATCAGCTAGGCTGGGGCAATGATTAAATTAGAAATAACATTTTGCTCCTTATATGTTTCTCATGAGTAAGGAGACCCACATATTCAGATGTTTATGACCCTGTCATTTTGGCAACATTACTAGTAAAATGGATGATAACCCTTTGCAGGGAGATGGGTTATAAGATTGGATGTTGACGAGAGTTATAACTTGGTGATCCAGTTAGATCTGTAAACAAAGTAACAAGTCCTCATACCATATAAGACTTCCCATTGTTCTAATTTCAAGAGATGATGCCAGACAACTGATTTATAGGGTGTGAGGGGTTCAGCTTAGCTACAGTAGTAAATGTGAAGTAGACTTCCACACCTAATGCATATGTTTCTCTGCCAAGAAGAGGGTACAAGCTTTGCAAGGGACCATGACATGGGCCATGATGAAGAGATCATCAAGATTTGGGGGGGAATTGAGTTTAGTAAACAGCCACTTGTGGCTGAAACAGAGAGACAGGAAATGCTTCTCAAAACATTGCATCTTTGCCGCCTGAGGCAAAATGGGAAAGTGCCACCCACCCCTACTGCAGCCTCACTTACCGGGGATCACATGGTGGTGGGTTCCAGCAAGATCCCTTGAGGTTTCCTGAAAACCCTCACAAGTTCTCGCCAGAAGCCACTTCTCCTCACTTCTCCAGCAGTGACCCACCTTGGATTCTGCCTCCTAAACCAGCTGCCTCAGTCCACTTCATGGATGGGCCAGCCCTGGGATCTGTAGCCTAGCTTCATCTGGGTGGGCCACAAGGTCCTCACCCCCTACTAATGAGCCTGTTAAAATAATCCCTGCTGATATGGGAATTGTATATGCAGCTACTTATCATCTCAGAGTATCTTTGGCTTTTGCATATATATATGATTGATGACCCACTCTTCCTTCAATGCAAGTGCACGTGAATGTTGATGCTGACTCATATCCTGGACTCTTTCACCCCTAACCCCTTCGAATTTAGCTTTTCTATTAAGGTCAGTTAAATGAAAGTGTAAAATTCCCCACAGGTTGCAAACCTCTAGGGTGTTGCCTGCCAGCTTGAGACAATGCAATTCACCTGTTTGTTTTTCTCTCTCCCCCCAAAGGTCACTGAGCATTCCCAGAAAAGCCAAGTATTAAACGGAATCTCAAATAATGTTATGAGGTGGGAAGTAAGAGGGAAGCAGAGAGTGATTTAGCAGCCATCCTAAGTCAATTTCCTAGAGTCCCTGAGAGACTGCTGTGTCAAGTGCCTGAAGCTGCTTATAAGAGTTGCTTGTTTGGCTGTTTGCTCCTGACCCTGGTCATGTGCCAGTAGGTTTCAAGCAGCTGGGGAAGCAGAGGCCAAGTGAACATTCATAACATTACCATTTATGTCTGAGATGGGAAATTGGGATGGGCAGTAACCAAAGGCCTGAGTGTTCATGATTTGGATACACTCTGACGAAGTCCTAATTCCTAGGAATGTATTTGTTACGCACACATTTTGCACATATGCATCTGGCCTCCTATTCAGTGCTTGGAAAGGCGTTTGACACCTTAAGTGATGGTTATGAGAAGTAGTGCAGCTTATCTTCCTAGTTGCATGTGATCTGGTCTTTTGCCCCCTTTTTGCAGCTTCTTTTTTGTTCCGCACCAAAGCTGTTTGCTTCAGTCTCTTCCCACCCTTTCTCTATCGTCAAAATGCTGTGTTCATAAAAATTTCTGGTTACAAACTTATCTGGGGGAAACGGAAAGAAGAGGAGAATCCCCTTTCTTGTGTGTGAAGAAATTTCTGTCTCAGTACTGAGCCACTGCTGGTCTGTGTTGCTGTTTTTATGTAGACCCATGTGATTATGTTTTATCCAACCTCTGGGTCTCCTTTCTTGTTTGTTCCCTTGATCTCTCCTCCTTCTCTGCAAAGGGCTAGTGATGAAATCAAAGGCAGGGCTGCAGGGAGAGCGGCTGGAGGGCTTATTGTCTCCTACTATTTTGCTCTGTTGCTGCTGGCTTCTGTTAAAATAAAAAACTGCTGAAAGAGGAACAGTGATATGAAGTTTCATCCGATTATAAATTCGAACCCCATGCTCCTGGGCTGTTTTGTTGTGATTGGCTAAATCGTTGGTATTTTGTGTGTTCCTGTGATTAGATAACAGATCCACAGAGGTTCCCCTATCTTGAAAGAAATTACATAAGGGGCTTGGAAGCAGGCATTAAATGCAGATTCTCATTTCTGAAATTTGAGTGTTTCATCAAATAAGGAAAATAATAGCACAATAGGGTCAGATAGGACAAATACATACAACATGGATAATGACATATAAAAAGAGACCTAAAAAAGCAAACATTAAAAAAAACAAGTGACATTTCACACTTTAAAAATTACTGGTGTTATTTATTTTTTTAAAATAAACAACTATACTTACTGAAATCACATGCAAAAATTGCATTCCTGGGTAGGCTTGCTGAAACAAAAACATTTTTAGCAGATGCCAAAAAAATGCAGTAAAAGTTCCTGCCTAATATTAATGGGCAGGGAGTTCCAAGTGTTGGGTGCTTCCATATTAAAGGATAGATTTCTTGCAACTGCAGAACAAACCTTTTGTGGCACTAGAGAGGCAATGTGTTCTTGGTTAGTTAGAGAAATGGCAATTATTTCTGGTCCTGTGGTCAATGCTAACTCAGCTACTTTTGGCATCATCACACTGACTGACTGGTCTCTAATTGGCTAGGACCACTGAAGTGGATATCAGAGCAGAGAAATGGTACTGAATTACTGGTATTTGCAGCCCAGGGGAAAAAAAATAGCTGTGAACAATGCTAGGGAACCTCCCCCTATAAAAATAAGCAGGTTCAATATTTTCAACCGCTCAAAGGCTCATTTGCCCTGAAAATATTTCTAGGCTAACATTTCAACACACCCCTATCTGAAAAGTGTATAGCCTTTATATTTCAAGGTGTTCCATCTAGCTCTTTACTAGTGCTTAATTTTGTCACTGCCGGTGTTGCTGTTCCTGCTTGTGTTGACTTGTAAACAGCCTTGTGTCAAGGTGTATAAGTATAAGCATCATCTGATGAAACCTACTGCGGCAAAACAAGTTTTATATGACCATAATCTTTTGCTTTATCTGAACAGATAAGAATTGTGACTGTGCTAGCATACCTTCTGATAATATTGCGCAGTTGTAAAAAAAACACCAAGCTGTTTTATAAGGCTTTAGCTGGACTTGGGAGCTGCCATTTTGTCAGGGAATCATGTGATTCCTTTGCAGTGTCTAAATTTTTCAGGCATGCTTCTAGCTTTTATGATTGAAGAGAAGCTGAGGAATCTGGAAGCATCTCTTTGAAGCCTCAGGAGCAGGGCAGTACTTCTATTATTCACATGTTGGTGCTTCATCTCTGCCTTTCTCCACCCTCTTTAGGCTCTTTATTCTGAAACCTTTAAAGCAACCTTTCACAGGCAAATTTAAGAAAATCTGAAACACAACGCTTGCTAGTTAAATTGTTTGAATGACCCAAATATTATTTACTTCAGTGTGTTGTGGAATGTCTTCAGCTCAGAGCTGTTACTTTCTTTTTATACAATGCAACAACATTCACTTCTTTCTGGCCTCGTGATTTCTTTATTTTTAATCTCAATTGTGTAAGTCGTGTCTGCTTCAAGGTTGTACATGTATCCTAAGGCATTGTAAGCAACAATTAACATAGCTGAGGTGAGATTGTAATTTTGGAAGAGATTCCTGTTGGTTCTGTGCTCTTGGAACTATAATTCATTTGTTTAAAACTTAACCCCTGTTTCCTTAAAGGCTTAGGGTGGATAACAGCAATTTTAAAGTTTGAGGAACTCCAATTGCAGGAGCCATGTGATTTAGCTTTGTGGGTAGGTTAACATGTGCCTTTAAACGTGAGTTGTGTGTATGGCTTCTAGCTATATGCTGGCAAGCATAGCAGTTTTGCTTCATGTTCTTCTAGTACCTAATTACTTAAAGGCTGGAGAAGATGGGGCTCATCATCTATGAGAAGGAAAACTCTGGTCCTAAACCTCTGTTGCCTTGAGGGATTTCTTTGGGAGAAGAAAATGCTAAGGAGCCTACACCAATCCAGAGTGGAGTTCCTAAGGTGGTTGGGTGGCACCTCGTACACCTCATTCCAGCAACTCCTGCAGCCAAGCTGATACCAAACATATTGCTCTCGGGGAATTCATGTCAGTGCTGCTACCACAGTGGTTTGTCTTCTTCCCTGGAGGCACACTCTATTGTCTCTTGAGACCAATGGATGACAACCATCACCACCACCACAACAACAACAATAGGCGTTGGCACAAACTATGGCCCATGTACTGAATTATGCTGAAGAGAATTGGAAGAATTTATGAAATAAAAGCAGGTTTCCAATTATTTAGGAAAAATCCTACACACATGCATGGCTGACGTATGCAAAAAAAGACCTTAACAGAAACAAGACTTGCAAGTTTCCATTTCTGAATAAAAATGGAATGCCTTTAGGTTAAAACTCTAGATACCCTGATAATAACTAAGCCCTCTCAAAAAAACACAAACGAACAGGACAATGCCTGATTTGAAGTGTCCTTAATTTTTTATGGCTTGATTGTGTATTTTGAAATGAACTCCATATTGCTTCAGTTCCATGTTGAGATTTATTATAGCCAAAAGACATGAGGAAAAGAATGAAAGCTGTGTCAAGCAAGGCCATACATAGCTCATCCTAGGTAAAAGCATGCCAATGGGGACAAGAGGGAGGTGCAGCTTTGGCAAAAGAACAGCTGTGAGTGCGAACTTGTGAAATGTTGACACAGCAATGAGAAGAGTTGGCCCTGTAGCTTCTCAGGATATGAACTGCATTGATATGCTCTTCCTCTCCATCTGCTGATTTATACCTCCCGCCTCTTTACCCTGAAACACAAGTACTTGAAGATTGTGCCTGCTATTTCATATATGAGGAATAGGAGAAACCCAATTTGGAAGAAGTTGTATTAACCATCACCTGTTAATGCTGTCATAAATCTAATTAATTTTGAGGGGGGGTGGAGGTGCCGCAGTTTAACAGCAACATATCCAAAATTCTGTGAGCCCATTAGTTTCGAGTGGCCTGTTGTAAGATAGAAACTTCCCAGTGTAGTCATCTGTATGTGAGAGGAAAAAGAAACTATTATGCATGTGTTGCTTCACTGACTCTTTGAATTGCAGACAAGGGTACAGATTGAAATGCGTGATTGAACAGAGATTGTGCTTAATAAAGTTATCTGCATAAGATTTAGCATATTGAGCTGTTTCAGACATTATCATAAACCACCGTTTTACATGACAGAATTGAGTCACATTGACCCTTATGTTTATCCCCTCCCCTCTCTCCCTCTGGCACAGTCATATGAATAGTTCACTTCTGTTTTTTATTATGATTATTGAGCACAGCTGCTTGTTTTACCCAGCCCAACAAACCGTGCTTAATCTTAACTCTGGTTTTCTGTGCAACAAACCAAATTTAAGCCATGGTTAAGAAGCTGCCTTGTATTTTTTTTTTAACTAACTGTAGTTAAGGTTAACCACAATTTAGGGTTTGGATGTTACACTAAACTAAGGTCAATCAAAAAAATGGAAGTGAAAGCTTCCAATCTCCCCTTTGCAACCCTGTCAGAGGAGAGGGGTAGTGGATGAGACCACAGTTTATTATGTAACAATCAATCATGGTTTATCATGATATCCAGGATGGGCCAACAGCATAAGGCATAGTGGCATTCAGGTTCTTTGATTTTGCTGTGGGAGTCTGAGGTCATGAAATATCACTTGGCCTTAAGAGAGGAGTGACTGGGAGAGATAATGGAATTGCTACACCTCTTCCTAAAAGGGCTCTGGGCAGTTCAATCAGTCCACTCAGTTGTGTGGAGCCTGTGCTGTGCAGCAGTGCTGCATGTTTTTCTGATAACTTAAATCATCCCCATGCAAACCAATTTTGTTCTTGCATTTTAAAGACCACATAGTGAAAATTGCCAAAGTCATGCCACAAATGGCTTGCCTCATTACACCATGCTCCCTGTGGTTGCGTTCCACTAGTTACTTTTCTGAGTGCAGCCTTAACTGATTGTGGAAATAGCCTCCTAGCTGGGTCAGCAGTTTTGTCCTGATCTTAACTTGGTTTATATCTTATCTTTCTTCGTCTTCTTGTGTTATAAATACAACATACCGTATGTGCTCATTTTGCTATTGGGTCCTTACCTGCTAGGCAAAAGGCTACTTACAGTTGTCAGGTATATGCATGACATGGGGCACATTTTGACATAATTTCATGCATGTGAAGTTCAGTATATTCTCCATTTCTGAAGGCTACCGTTGTTTCTGAAGTATACGTTAAATACATGCACTCAGTATTGCCCTTTTTATCAGTAAAGTGAGAGTGATGTCTCTGGAATTCAGCAAAAACAAGGGTGTTTCTTCACTTATGGGGAAGAGCCAGAGTCCTAGTGAGACAGTTTGTACTGTGAGACACTAGGTGTTATGTGAATATGCAGATGCTGAGGTTGGCCATACAATCCACACCTTAATATTTACCGTGAATCATCCCTTTAAAGCCCCAGGCTCCTGACATCTTTCTACCTCATCCCTGAAAGGAAAATCTGACGGGATTGCAAAATTCCTCTTCAATTCCCTTAAGTAGTTTTGGTTTTAAAGGGTTTTTTTATTTTAAGAAAAACAAAATTATTGGTTCGTTGGCTCCAATCAATGCATATCTCTTGCTGGGATCAATATATGCAACCTACAATGGACCAATAAAAAAGGTTGGAAGGGCATTGTGTCCCAAAGTAATTCCCACAGAAAGTAGAGGTCACCCTTGTTAAAAACTGCTGTGCTTGGAGAAATGTTTAAAACATTGAAATGCTTAAGTCGCAGTAATGGGCTCGCTTGCCACAAAATGCCCAAAATAAATATTTAGTGTTCAAATTACGACAGCAAGTCTGAAAGTTTCTTTGCACTCAGTTCCCTTTCTCAGTTAGCCCTGATAGCATGAAATTCATTTAGGAAATGAGGCAAAGAAAAATAAACTGAAAAGCCTGGTTTCATGGAGGCTTGCCTGAGCACAGCAAGTGTACAAGCACTCCACTGTGCTTGTACTGTTTTCATTTGAACAGCTTTGCCAAAAGACCCCATTCACCATGCTTACGCTCTGGCCTTGATAAGACCCAAAACAACGTTGCGTGTTCTTTAAAGCAACCACCAAGAATTCATTCTCAAATTCAGTTTCATCGCTCACTGCATTTGAAAACTGGACTATAGACTGTCCCAAGTGTTTTTATGACTGCAGAATCTAATACAAAAGACAGATCTACAGCTCTGAATAGTCACTCTTTTAATTCCAATTACTTCCAAAATGTACAGCTATTAAATACTATAGGGCTTTGAGAAATATAATAAGCTAGGAGGTACTAGATTTTCTTGCCAGTCTTACAATTATCACTGATATGTTCACTCTAAAAAAAAAAATGAACATGTGTGGGTGGGGTAAAATACATTTCCATGACTGCATTTTATTTTCGTAATGGCAAAAATATTTTTTAAATGGAAGAATGACTTGTCTTGTTTAACTTTCTGGGTGCATTTTGAGTGACTACTGTCATTTTTTCTATAGGTGGTATCAGAAGCTGCTGGGCAAGGGGTTTCTATTGATGCCAATGACACCTTCAACTACTGGAACTGGCCTAATGCTGTCATCTTTGCTGCTACTGTGATTACAACCATTGGTGAGTATTCGGCTTGCTATTGCTTTCTGAATATTCTCCTTCCTAAAACTCCGGTGAGCAAAGAATGCATAAGTCCCCCATGACATTGTTGCAAAGAAACTGGTAAAATGTGGGTTGAATGAGGATTTGTAGCTGGTTGACTGACCAAACCCAAAGAGTGCTCACTAATGATTCCATATCATTCTGGGGGGAAATAGACAGTTTGGGTACTGAAGGTTCTGCTCTGACCCCATTGGTGTTCAATATCTTTATAAATGACTTGGATGAAGGAATTGAATGGATGCTCATATTTGCAGATGACCGCAAACTGGGAGGGGTGATCAGTGATGCAGAAGACAGAATAGGCATTCAAGAGGACCTTAACTGATTGGAGAACTGGACCTGAACTAACAAAATGAATTTCAGAAGAGACAAATGTCAGGTTCTTCCCTTAGGCAGAAATAACCAGCTGCACAAATATAAGATGGGGAACGCGTGGATTGCCAGTAGTACATGTGAAAAGGAACTAGGGGTCTTAGTAGACCACAAGCTTAACATGAGTCAACAGTGTGATGCAGCAGCAAAAAAGAAGCTAATGCTATTCTAGGCTGCATCAGTGGAAGTATAAGTGCCCCAATCAAGGGCAGTCATAGTCCTGCTCTATTCTGCCATGGTTAGATCACACCTAGAGTATTGTGTCGAGATTTGGGCACCACAATTTTGAGACACAAAAGTGATTCAAAGCGACTAAAATGAGTTGCCACAATCAAACCAATAAAAAGCTTTATTTCTGATTTGTGCCCCATTCCCAATCTAGAGAGAGAAGGAGAGAAAACAGTGTTAAAGCAGTGGCGTAGCAAGGTGGGGGCAATGGGGGCAGGGGGCCCAGGTTCCAGGGGAGGGGGTGACACTTGGCACACCTGCCCCACCCCACCCAAGGCGGGCCCCATCGGTGGGCCCCAAGCAAGCTGCGGAGTGAGGCCGCTCTGCCCTACGGCCCGTCCGGGG
Source organism: Lacerta agilis (assembly GCF_009819535.1). Taxonomy (NCBI): domain Eukaryota; kingdom Metazoa; phylum Chordata; class Lepidosauria; order Squamata; family Lacertidae; genus Lacerta; species Lacerta agilis. The sequence goes on along the minus strand of NC_046314.1, from coordinate 83,469,220 downwards.
CCCACCCTCCAGCCTATGGAGCGGCCCAGCACGTGTGTGACACATGCGGTGTGTGGTGTGCGCAGCGCCACATGGCGCATGCGCTGCTGCATATGATGCATGACGCATGCATTGCGTGGTGCACATGTGTGCCGCACCGCTCCATAGCAGCTTGCTCGCTGGTTTGCCAGGAGGCCGTGGAGCGAGCCTGCCCCGCTCCGTGGCTTGCTCGGGGCCCGACCGCCAGCGCCGCTATGGAGCAGAGCGGCACGCATGCGCCGTGCACCGTACACAGTGGCGCATGCACCAGGCGTGGTACACATGACCATGCATCACCTCGCACATGCAGGATCCATGCGTTGCTGCGTTTGACGCACGGCGCATGCGCTGTGTGTCGTATGCAGCGGCAATGCGCATGTGTACCGCAGAGCAGTGCGCGCCGCCACCGGGCCCGCAGGTTTGCTGCCACTGGTTAAAGTGTTTATTTATGCTGCTTTTGTTTTGCAAAAATTTTCATGTTGTTAAAAAAAAATCTTGTAACATGCAGGAAAACATCAGAGCCACAGTGTGTTTGTTTGTCTTGAGAAAGAACATGCATAGTGTTAGAAAACATACTGACCAGAGTAGGTGGGCAAGGGGAGGTAGAAACCTTACTGCATAACCAAATAAAGCACTATGTTCTACTTGTTACCGTTATTTAAAACAATTTGAAGGAAACTTGACATTCTTTCTTCCTCCCCTGCCCAGAAAAACTTTCTATAAACAGTTCAAGAAAGCAAAAACTGGTTTAAACTTGAATATTCTTATTGACTTACAACACATGGGCTCTGCTCTCCCTAGGTCCTTGTTTAGTGTCTTTCCAGCCATGAAGACTGAAAGCATAAGAGAGTTGTTTTTGTCTCTCTCCCTTTCAGTGGCAGGTGACTGAGCAATTTGGTATATGCCATGTAGTATTTAATAAAGCTTGGGTTCAGTTTTCGTGGCATATGTAACCTGTCTGAATCCTTAAACAGAATATCTTCTGATCCCATCTTCATAACAATGTAGAACAGCACAGAACAGATCTGTTTGCACAGAGCAACAGCTAAGTGAGGTGGTTCCTCCACCAGCATTGCAGATCAATCATGAGATGACAGCCTGGCAAATACAATGTCTTGTTCAGTATTCAGCTGCATGGTTACTGACTGGCTTCCGAAATTTCACTGTCCATCCACTCATTTTCAAACGTCTTCATTAAGGGATGAAAACTTTACTTGTTTTAAACCGGAAAGCATAGAACCTTAGAACTCGGAATTCTGAGGCCAGCTTCTGGTGTAATCGCAGAATCTTTAGCCCAGTTCATACCCTATTACTGTTTGCAGTGAGTGCCCATGTGTGTCTGATATGAATATGCAGGCTATGATAATACTGACTCGTGACTTACTAAATGATCATATTGAAAATGGCATAGGTAACTTTTAATACAATGTTCTTTTTCAGGATATGGAAATGTTGCTCCAAAGACTGCAGCTGGACGACTTTTCTGTATATTTTATGGACTCTTTGGTGTTCCTCTCTGCTTAACATGGATCAGTGCTCTGGGAAAGTTTTTTGGAGGACGTGCCAAGAGGCTGGGCCAGTTCCTCACCAAGAGAGGAGTAAGCCTGGTACGAAATGAATTTCTGATTTATCTTACTGCCGGCACAGGATGCATGGAACTCTGAAGACCTTTAAAATCAATCTATGAGACAGATGATGCAGAAAACATTTCCTTTATTTAGAAGTAACTCAGATGCAATTGATCACCTTTCCTTACTGATAACAATATTGATGCATGCCTGCACTGCTTGCAGTATAAATTAGTACGGGACAGAATTAAAACCAGAATTAAAGGCAGCTAAGCAGCTTGAAATTTTAGTACAAATTCCTATGCATGAGCTACACAAAGATATAAAGGATATGTATATGAAACAAAATAGAAAATTCTTTCCAGTAGCACCTAGAGACCAACTGAGTTTGTTCTTGGTATGAGCTTTCGTGTGCATGCACACTTCTTCAGATACACTGTGTATCTGAAGAAGTGTGCATGCACACGAAAGCTCATACCAAGAACAAACTCAGTTGGTCTCTAAGGTGCTACTGGAAAGAATTTCCTATTTTGTTTCGACTATGGCAGACCAACACGGCTACCCACCTGTAAATGTATATGAAAATTACCCATAATTCACATATCAGCATATCAGAAACAATTTTAGATTATTGGGAATGTGAATTTCCCCCCTTGGTAGCTATTCCCAGCCTTCCGTTCTGCCCCAAATCCCCCTCTTTCCTCTGTTCCCTACTTTCTTGGTCCATCCTATAGTCCTAAGACTGTCCACACATTGCAGCTAAAATACATTGCTCAGATATACAGCTAGAATACATTGCCCAGATTCCTCACGTAAATTCTAAATAAGGGCCAATAAAAAAGAGTGCAGAACCAGAACTATCACTGGCTTCCTGCTATTGCTTAGCAAAGAATTCGAATGAGTGGCACATGCTTCAGAATGTAAAAGGTTGGAATCCTGTCCAGATCTGTTAAAATTGCATTTCCTTGCCCTTTGTACCATCATCATGTCTCACAGTATTTCTGTACTCTTCTGTTTCCCTCTAAATTCCCTGTTTTGAGGGGCTCAGGCTTATCTAGCTGAATAAATACATTATGTTCTCGTAGGATTGAGCAATCCCGTCTTTCTGCTAGATGGGGGTTTCTTTTGGTTGGTTGGTTTCCTCTTTCTTGGGTGCTGGGTGAATCTTCCTTGGCTAGAAAGAGCCAGAACTTGCTAATGGTTTTTTAAAACTTCATCACATTGTGTCATATAGTTTTATTACAACAAACGTTTTGCACCATCTATTTGCCATGTCTTTTTTGCTCTGCTGAGGTATTTATGTAAAAGAACCTCCATCTCAAAAAATCTACAAATTAGAAACTTGAGAGAGAATGGTAGTTGCTAAGAGGTTTCTCTGATTTAACTGTTAAACTGTGGGGCAGGTTCCACACAAATGCTTCACAAAGCAAAAATGCTATGGGAAAATCCATAGTGTGGTGATTTTATGCCAAGATGCTTCTTGTTTTACCAGCAAGAAAACAGAAAGGAAAAAAACCATGTCCGGAAATAAGCAGAAAATCAAATGAACCTGCATTTTACTCATTTACTTCCTATATTTACTTCCTTCAGTTTGGCTGCAGTTGCTACATTCTTGCCACAGGATAGACAGTTGTTGTGGTTTTGTTTCATTAATGCAAAATGCACAAGAAGAGAACAAAATGATCTTTAACCCCTCCCCCCCCCCCTTTTCATTTATTGCAGAGAAAAGCACAAATTACATGCACTGCTATTTTCATCCTCTGGGGAGTCCTGATCCACCTGGTTCTTCCTCCCTTTGTCTTTATGGTGACTGAAGGCTGGGATTATATTGAAGGTCTCTACTTCTCATTCATCACTATTACCACCATAGGATTTGGAGACTACGTTGCTGGTCAGTAACAATTCATGTCACCTTGGCAGCACTTCTTAAGTCAATGGGTGGTGTTACAAGAATTGATTTCCTATATAAGTGACTCATCTCCACTTGTTATTGGCATTGGAATTGCCAGTTCTGAAATAAGAAAAATCATGTGGGCTGTCATGTGGGTGGTTCTTGGTGCATGCACAACTGACATAAATAATCAGATTACATGTAAGCATTGGAAGGGCAAATTATGAAACTGAGAACAGCAGTTGCAGTCTTTCTTTTTTTATCCCACAAGCAAGCGTATCTCATTGTTTGGTGACACATTGAGGGCCGCCTTTGTACTCTGAATGCGGGGTCCTTTTCCCCTTGAGAGCCAGTTTGGTGTAGTGGTTAAGAGTGGTAGACTCGTAATCTGGTGAACCAGGTTCGCGTCTGCTCCTCCACATGCAGCTGCTGGGTGACCTTGGGCTAGTCACTTCTTTGAAGTCTCTTAGCCCCACTCATCTCACAGAGTGTTTGTTGTGGGAGAGGAAGGGAAAGGAGAATGTGAGCCACTTTGAGACTACTTTGGGTAGTGATAAAGTGGAATATCAAATCCAAATTCTTCTTCTTCTTGAGGCATTGGCAGCTCTTACATTACTGGGACCCCACCCCATGTAAAGAAGTATAGGTTCAGCCATGTGTTTGGCATTATGTTACTGTGGGAGGCTCGGTATTACTTGAAGGATTGCTGCTGTGTGTGGTTATGGTGCCATATTTGGTTCTGTTGTAGTGTTTGCTTTAATGGATTGCTCTTGTAAGTATTTTATTGGTTGTATTTTGGGATTTGACTGACATTTTGCAAACCAGCTGCTTTGTGAACTGAACAAATAAAATAAATAATACTGGTGTGAGGAAGAATTTCACCCTGATTGCGGAGAGTAAAACACTAACCACGGCACTAACCCTTTGGGAACGCTATCACCACCCTTCCACCAAGCTAGTGAGATACAAGGACTCCCCACTTTCTTCAGGCATTTAATTTGGAAAATAAGGAAACACCCAGCAGACCCACTTCAGTCACGCTGGGCTTAAAAGTCCACCCATCCCCTCTTTCTTCCCAATGTGCCCACTCATTAGCCTGAGGGCAAGTAGTTAGACATAAGGGACAGGTACAAAAGAGCGGTCACAAATGCATGCCAAATCCCAAAAGCCATTTTATAGATACTTTTATTAAGAAGAAAAATTTAGAGACTGTGCCCAGAAGGTTTCTGAATAACAGGTTGCTCCAGATAGCCAACCAGTAGGTCTGAAAGAAAGGCACCATTAACACCTGTTAAGGCTAGAAACTGGGCAGCCAATGTGTTACATGATGAGGAGATTGCCTGGGTACTCACTGATGGACAAGATCCTGTACAAAGAAGGCTCCAGTTGTAGATTCAATGGAGGCAGGAAATAAGGGCCTGAAGAAACGAAAGCTAAAGGGACCTTTTGTTTTAAACAGACATGTTTGGGCAGGATAGGTCTTCATGACAATTTATCTTTGTTCAATCCAAGCATTGCTACAAGGAAAGAAAGGTAGAAATGGATGAAATGCTGCCTTGGAGAAACCATGAATGGCTAATAAGATTTGCTGTTCACTTGCTCCATCTTACAATAATGTGATTGGGCAGACACCCCCACCTTTTTAGAGATACTAGGTCTTAATTCTAAACTTGCTGTGAAGCTCTAGATGAACTATTCATCTACTACCAGCACATTATCTGTGTATTTGTACTATTCAAACTATGGAAACACCTGTCAGCGTATTTGTGCAGTTATTGGAATTTAAATACTATGTGACAAGTCTTTTTAATCACCGACACTCAAAGTTTGCAGAACAGACTGTTGAGGTTTGGTACTTGATCTCAGGCACAAAGGCTGACCCTGATCACAAAGTACCATATGACTATTTTAAGTTATGAGAGGTACTACAAATTAGACCATACAATTAGTTGTTCACATTTTTTAAAAAAATCTCATTTTTAATGGGTTGCAAGCACAACTTGCCTGTGTTTCTTGTGAAACATGAAAATGTCAAGCTAATGTTAAGTCATGTATGTATGTATGGTGCTATAATTTTGTTCTCTGTTTTTTTCCCCTTTCAGGTGTGAATCCAAATATGACCTACCATTCACTCTACAGATACTTTGTGGAGCTGTGGATCTACCTAGGCTTAGCATGGCTTTCTCTCTTTGTTAACTGGAAGGTCAGCATGTTTGTTGAGGTCCACAAAGCAATCAAGAAACGAAGGAAAAAAAGGAAGGAGTCCTTTGAGACCCAGCCTCCTACAAAAAAGCCTCTTCAGATGTCTAACCCAAAAGATGTGAACATTTTCAGCTTCCTTTCCAAGAAGCAAGAGACTTACAATGATCTCATCAAGCAGATTGGAAAGAAGGGTCTGAAAACAAGCAATGACAGAATCCTAAATGGAGAGCCAGTGAAGCCAGCCTTGCAACATTCTAGCCAAGATGTCAAAGTGATGTACACAAGGAGCAAGTTATTTGACTATGATGAGGTTTCTCTGGGACTCCAAAACTTTCATGTTATGAGGCATCTAACTGATAGGCGTATTGGGGATAGCCCAATTGAGGGCGGTGGGTTTGTAAATCAACTGGATCGGATCAGTGAGGAAGAAGGGGAAGCGTGGGACTCCAGGGACTATCGGCCCCTGATCTTTGAAAATGCCAATATAACATTCGTAAATGAAGATGAGGATGAAGAGGATATTTCAGATGATGAAGAAACTTCAAAGTCATCTATGGATGACAATCTTACAGAGGAACCCGAGTCTCCAAAAAAACTGGTGACATTTTCATCCTCTGATGAATCTACATTTACCAATAATGATTTAGAGATATCTGTGCCTTATGAGCAGCTAATGAATGAATACAACATAGTGAATACTGCAAAAGCTGCAACGTGAACAACAGCTTTTCCTTTTCGTTACTGGTTTCCTGAAGATCATTTAACACAGATTTGAAAAGATGAACATGCATGAAGAGGAAGAAGAGGAGGTTGTACCATGTTTGGCATTTTCCACTGCCACCACCTCCTTGCATTAGCATACTGAAAGCGTTGAACAGCTGAATGTTGTCTCTAGTTGATTGTTACTCAGTTTGATTACTCACTGTGAAGTGACAATTCTAAAAACTTGAGGGTTCCTTTTCCCTTTGGGGAGTTGGTCATGCTTGAAGTTAGGAAGAAAAGCCTAGAGTTATTGGGCCTATTCAGTATTTGATGAAGAATGACGTTCTGATTTTGAAATCAGACTGGTTTGGATTGATTGTATGTATAACATGGCTGGTTACTGCACTAACTCTTGATTTCTGAAAAACTGAATTCAGATCACGTCTAGGCACAGAGTGGAAAATGTTGATTGTTTCATGCAAGCTCAAAATCACACAATGAAGGTCTCTTTCCATTCTCCTTCAAAGGGATGCTTTGAACCAGAAGGGCTGAGTATCTAAAGGTCAGAGTTGAGATACATTGGCAGTCCTGACTAGGGAACTTGAACAATAAGAAACTATCTGCAGTTAAATCTGGTGATAATGAAAAGTACATATGACTAATATTTAAAATTTAGCAACAGATTGGTGCGAGATTGCAGGTGACAGATTTAAAATGAAGAAAAGCACAGTGGCAAACTTGTGTTTTGCATCAGAAGTGCCCTTCCATTGTCCATAGTCTACAGAAAATACTTGAATTTCATGTGCTTGTGTCTCCTAAGTGAAGTTTGGTGACACTGCCCTTTTGAATGACTGATTTTTTTATATATAAAAAATGCAAAACACAGCCTGAATACCTTGATGTACACCTGAACAGCCTAAGAGCTGTTTTGTTATATTCATTGTCTCTCTGATTCTAAAACATTCCATTTTTCTCCACTCCATTTGATACTTTAGAGTAGATGTATATCTGTTATGGGCACACAATGTTGTTGGTTTTTTATATATATTTCTGCTGTATTTCAACTGCTTTCTAAGTAAAATGAAAATGTTAACTAGCATTTGGGGAGAGTATGAGAAGACTTATAAAAGCAGCAGTAGCTGGATATCATGGCAAAGGGCTTTATCTGATCATTGGCTTTGCATGGCAGAGAAATAATTTACTCGGTGGCTGGTATTCCTTTTTAAATTACATTGGAGCAGAGTTACAATGATGAACAATCTAAGCAAGTGTTCTAGCCTAAGTGTTCTAGATCACAGTCCTAGAGATGTTTGAAGATCAGGTTGTAAGTCACTCCAGTGTAGATTTTAATTGTACTTCCTCCTGTTTTGATCTGAAATGGAAGAATTAGTGGGTGATGAAAATCTTTGGGAGGAGGATTTTTGAATCTGACTTGGTAAGAAGGGCCAAGTGGAATTTTCGCAGTGCTGATCTTGAATGATTAGATATACTCAAACTTCTCTTTTTGACTACTGTTTGGCTTCTGAAGAATGGGGAAGAGGTGTAGCATTCCCTTTATTAGAAAATGTCTGTGGAAGGACAGCTCAAAGGCATTAGCTGGAAAAGATGGTCTGTTCATTTCTGTTTGGAAATGTGTACTGTATATGCAAGGAAGGTTGCAAGAGGAGAAAAGAAATAAGAAGGAACCCAAAACTTCTATTTTCTCACACTTTCTAGACAGGAAATTGTTCCATTGGATTTGCCAGTGTTATCTTATGCATTATGTAATGTATAGCTGAAATAAGGCCAGGAGGCTAGTGATGTTTCTCTTAGATGCTTTTTAATATTTAGACTGACCCTTTGCAGGCATGACTTATTTTTACCTCTGTAAAACAACATTTGGCTTCAAACAGTTTCACAACTCACAAAATGTTGTCCTGCTGTTTTTATCAGTGACAGTGTTCCTCATATTAATAGCAGTTAATACTCTAAGTACTGAATTGTGTCCCATTTTTGTTACAGAAGTGCAAATCATTTTTATGAAAATAACTTCATAATGTTGACATTGTATTCTGGTGTGTCTTCCATGAATGAATGACTTAAAGGTTTCTCTCTGTACTAAAAGAGGTACAGAACGATGCACACAATGAAATTTCTTTTAGTGTCAAGATCAGTATAGGAACAGCCAAGAAACAATGTATACCGTAATTCCCTTGAAACATTACATCTTCTTGGTGTGGCTGTTGTGTTGTTTAGTGCATAGGCAGGCAAAAACAAAATGATAGGAACTTGAAGCTGAGGTCTCCATCTTAAGGTTCACCTGTACATCTACAGGTGAGCTTGTGTGTCCCGGTGAAAACATAGGTTAGGTACTGCTCTTTAGATGTGATTAACACCTTCCTAGGAAATTTTCTGCATTTTAGGAACTTTACCAACTTCCAAGGAAACCTTATCCTTGTTTCATGTGAAGACAAATTTTATAGATACAAGGACTTCAATTTTCTGCCTAGTGCCTGGTTAAAATCAAAGTGGACATGTGTGAAGCAACTGGATCATCTGGTAGAATCTTACCTCTGAACAAATCCACCATGTGCCTTGCAATGGGTGTTGTTGTTTTTTTGGTCATAAAGTGGCCAGCCCAAAAGGCTATATGCATAACTTACTGGATCATGGTTTTTAGCTGCTGAAAGCTATTCATTTACCCTTCACTCTTCTATGATTCTACCCATTAGTTGTTGGTTTCTTTCTTTACCTAGCATTCATTAAACAATGGAGTCACCTTAGACCTACCAGAGGACTGGTTTGCATTAGCACTCTACTGGTCTGAAGTACTGTCTTCCATGTTTAGTGGAGCTTCAGTCTTTTCAGTCTAAATCCCTTTGAAGTGCCTTTGACTAGCTTGAATTCTCAGCTACGTATTGAGAAGGATTTGCATAATGTGAAAACAAGCGAGAGTGTTAGGTTTGGAAACTTCTTCTTCTCCTCTTCCTGAGAGCAGGGAATCTCCGCTTTACGTTCATGATAAATTATATAGGTGCTTATGGAAGGGATTTTTTTTTTAAGATAGCTGCTAACCTTCAAAAGCACCAGAGCATCAATCTTGTTCATGTGTTTCAGTAGGGAAAGGGAGGAGTCTCTTTCCCACCTATCTCTACCAATACCAAGCTGTGGATCATGAAACCTTGGTACTGCTGCTTTACCTTTCGCCCCACCACTACTGTTGTCACTGGGCTCAGAACAACCCAGAATTCTGGCAGTAGCTGCTAAGCTTCATAGTGTTATTGGGAGGAAATACAGTTCCATATATTGGACCAAAAAGACCATCAACTCTCCTTCTTTTTCTTTAACAGTGTATAGCAGTGTTTTTCAACCAGTGTGCCTTGAATGATGGTCAGGGGTGCCGCGGGCAACACTGGCCTCTGTCCCTCTTTCTTTCCCTCCCTTCCTCTGATGTCCTCTCGCATCTCTGCATCCCAAAGATTTACACAGCTGTTTATTGCAGCAGCTCTGGCTATAAGCTCTGCAAGTGAATGGTGCCTCTGGGAGCAGCTCAGACACCAGGGACAGCAGCAGTAGCTGCCCAGATGACTCCCAAGGAGAGGGGGAAAGAGAGGAGGCTGAGGGAACACCCCACAAGGGAGGGTGTTCAAAAAAGGGTGAGAGGCTGCCAGCTCTACACACAAGGGGTGACACTAGTGGACTCCTGAGTCCCACAGGGGTGCCACAGAAAGAATGTCAAGGCAGCCATGGACCACAAAAGGTTGAAAATCTCTGGTGTGTAGGATATTCTCATGACCAGAGTTAGCCAAACATTGGGGTCATTCCTGGGACTGAGACTGGGTATTCAACTATCTTATAGTAGGGTGGCAACTAGGTGAAAATTTGCTCTGAAAAATACAGGAGAAGCTTTACAACCCACCCACCAGATTGATGTTTGAATGATATGCATATCCATTGCAAAACTGACCCATAGATAGTGTAAATGAATATATCGCTCTAGCTTTTCTTTTAAAGGAGGCCACTAAATGAAGCTCTGAAACACTTGCTTACACAACTGTTATGAATACAGTGGTATGAAACTTTTAAGCAACATTTTTAATTGGTTCTCCTTAATTTGAATGCAGAGTTGACTCCATTGCTGGCAATGGGTGTTTCAAAACATATAAAGTTTTTTTGCCCTGAGCATTATTCGATTTGACCTTTATTTTATTGATACGGTAAAAGTGAAAATGTACTAGTATCTTCTCTGGAAAAAGTATTATGTATCCCTGCTGGTTTTAAAAGTTGCCTAGAGCCTTTAGTTTTCATGCTTTCTATGCTGCACTGAATTTTAAAATGAGGGCCTCCATTTTCATATGGTTCTGGAAGTGTGCACAGACCTAATGATCTCATCTCTCACTCCATCACATGAATAGACACAACTCCTGTTTCAGTCTGTACTTTTGTTTGCTGATTTGTGTCACTGGAATCACTGTCTGTACATATTAGACTTTGTAAAATGTAATTTATTTTAACTCTTTTTCAATAAAGTGATTTTTTTATACATAAAAAAGTTTTCTTCCTCACACTGAATGAACATTGACAAAAGGAAATGACATACTAGATTGAATTAAAGAAAGCTGTAGTGGTACACAACTGAGTTTTACTCGAGAGAGTAGACCTGCTGAAATTAACATGATTAATACAGTGGATCTGCTCAGAGTAAATATTAGTTAACACCACTCAATAAATTAGATAGATCAATTGATCGATGAATGAATGAATGAATGAATGAATGAAGAACTCCTATATTGGGGTTGAAATGGGTATTCAAGGTTCAGGCACATTATCTTTATTTTAAAGCCATTCCTAGGACGCTACTTTTTCCCAAGACATCAGGAGATACACTTTCAACTTAACTTTTAAAGGAGCCACTTTAAGCTTCAGAAACCAGGTGTGATACATTCAAGAAACCTTGAGAATAAGCTACGATTCATGTTGTTCCTAAAAATAGGACAATGATGGTTTTTGTTGGGCATAAACATAGTTTAAGCAGTCAATAAATAAATAAATAAATAAATAAATAAATAGCTGGAGTGTGTTCCTTTAAAACTCATTCACCATCACTTGAGATGATAAAGTCATTGGAGACCTGTAGTATTAGCAGCTAACAGTTGCATTAGCTGCTTGGTTTTATTGTAGAGAGATGGGATACCACCTTTTAATAGCTTTCTTTCCAGGTAGAAAGAAAGCTTTGCTTTACACCTCTCTCCAGTGGAGGTAAAGGTAAAGGACCCCTGGACGGTTAAGTACAGTCAAAGGTGACTATGGGGTGTGGCGCCCGTCTAGCTTCAGGCCAAGGGGGCCTGCGTTTGTCAACTTTCTGGGTCATGTGGCCAGCATGACTAAACTGCTTCTGGTGGAACACCATGACGGAAGCCAGAGTGCACGGAAATGCCGTTTACCTTCCCGATACCTATTTATCTACTTGCACTGGTGTGCTTTTGAGCTGCTAGGTTGGCAGAAGCTGGGGCAGAGCAATGGGAGCTCACCACCCCCGCGATGGGGTGAGCTCCCGTTGCTCTGACCCAGCTTCTGCCAACCTAGCAGTTCAAAAGCGCACCAGTGCAAGTAGATAAATAGGTACCGCTAATGTAAGGTCACCCTCTGGCTAAGTGGGCATTTGAACCCAGCTGCCTTTAGTCTTAGCCTTATTCTTGGATGACTACACTGCACCGACTCTTCAGAAGCCTTGTCTTTATCATCAGGCTCAGCAGTGCATCCTTGCCACAATCAACACAAAACAATACTCAGCCGATACAAGGGTAATGGCTTCCTTTTAATTATCACTAGAAAGCAGTGTTTCCTTACACACCCAGAAACTGACTGAGCAGTACAAAGAGATGTAATCAGTGGGGCATGAGGCTATAAACCGGCTATCAGGAGCAAGGCATGCAGGCTCTTCTGATCCCAGTGTAGGTTGCTTTTGCTTGTTCAGAGCAGTCATCCCAGTATATAATCACAGAGAGGCAAAAAACTGCAGCAGTTCCTCGATTAAGGTTTCACCAACCTCGCAGGCTAGTTGGTTAGTCAAGATCAGAATGTGTTAGTGACATGACATAAAAACACGTGGTTTCCTTTAATGCAACTCTCTGATCATTTGTCTTCATTTTAAGAAGTTGCCCCAACTCTGAGGTTTGCCATAATCTGCTAGTTGTGTAACATTTGCCATAAACCGCCCATTCTACTGGGAAACTAATGTTGCACAACCTGAAAGAAGCAGCATGTTGTAGAAATAGATTCTAGCAAATGCTTTGCAGTAGCAGAAGAATGTCCAAACTCTGCAGTAAGGAATTATAATAAGCCATTGCAGAAGTGGGGGCAGGGGGGGCAGACAGCCAGGTGGGAGAGGGAAGGACAATAGAATGAATGGGGACCAGTGGTTGGGTATTACATTGTACAATGTTATTAAAATCTTCTTTAAGAAGGGGTTAAGTTACTTGGTGTAACTGTGAACACAATAGCTGTTTAAAATTGCTGAAAATTTGAGATTTAAAAATTCACAAAGTGGTGCTGGTAGCTTTGTTCCACTGGAGAGAGTGGGACGCAAGTAGCACTGTGGTCTAAACCACTGAGCCTCTTGGCCTTGCTGATCGGAAGGTTGGCGGTTCAAATCCACTCGATGGTGGTGAGCTCCCATTGCCCTGCCCCAGCTTCTGCCAACCTAGCAGCTCGAAAGCACACCAGTGCAAGTAGATAAATAGGTATCGGGAAGGTAAACGGCATTTCCGTGCACTCTGGCTTCCGTCATGGTGTTCCGCCAGAAGTGGTTTAGTCATGCTGGCCACATGATCTGAAAAGCTGTCTGTGGACAAATGCCAGCTCCCTTGGCCTAAAAAGCGAGATGGGTACTGCACCCCATAGTTGCCTTTGACTGGACATAACCATCCAGGGGTCCTTTACCTTTTACCTTTATATACAAGCCATATTGACCAGTGTTTCTCACAGGAAGTTGACAGCTTATTATCTGAGAAGGGGTGGGAATTGGCATCCTAAAGTATGTGGGAAATGGCACACCCACTGCTGATCTTCATTAAGCATGTTCAACATAACAAGCTGATAAAAGATGGCATTTATTTTCCCATTCCAGTAACTTGCTGCGGTAGTGAAGATGTTGCATGAATCATGAGGAACTATGAAAAGGCAAAGACAGATGATTGTACACAGTCATCTTCCCAAGAGTCTCCTACATAGGTGACCATACAACACCACTCCTCAATTTCTGTCTGCATGTTTTTGCTCCCTATAATTATACTCTCATTGGGCCCACAACAAGATATTATATCACAGAATAAAGGGAACTTCATTTCTTGGAACAAGAGAACACACAGATGTCATGGGAATGCTGCCCAAAATAAGTAGCCCTGTGGTTTTACACCAGACTTTACCAGCAAAATGTAGAGTGACTTGCTGGTTGGATTGGCACCATTATGTGGAGAATCTTCAGGTCAATGTAACAGCCAAACTAAAAGCCAACAAGAAAGTCCAGTTGAGGTGCAAAAGATGCACCACAGATGCACTGAAGTAAATGTTGCACCTGCAAGAAATATGACATCCCCATGGAGGGTTCACTATTCTTATTGTGCTTCCCAGGTGGGGAATAGTGAGCCTTCCATGGGGATGGCATATTTCTTGCAGGTGTAACATTTACTTCAGATATTTCACCAAGAGATGGAGAACCTGCAGCTCTCTAGATGTTGTTGGACTCCCAGCTCCCACCGACATCAGCCAGAATAGCCAATGTTCAGGGATCTTGGTAATCATAATCCAACAACATCTAGAGGGTCATAATAAAAATTAATTGGACAGAACTTCTAGAGGGCCTGTGTTACAGAATAGTTTTGAGATTCTTGACTCTTGCAATCCAAGCAGGTCTGTCTCAACTGATAGATCTATAAACGACTATAGAGCCTGGCCCTGTACCAGTGCAAGGAAACCAATGTCACAATCACAGTAATGTGATAGCCACCTAAAAGGAGAGTTCTCTTGAGAAGCCTACAGCTACCCAAACCAATCTTTTGTTGGCAAGATACTTGCCTGGCTCTGATGTATTAGGAAACCATGGTCTCACTTGTTGGTTACAATCACCATTGTTGAAGTCCTATAGCATGCTACCGGTAATTTGAATTGCAAAGGGATGTGATAGCTAAACCTGACATAGCCTTATTGCTTGAGCAGGTTCTAACATTCCCTGCTCTGTTTTAAAGTCTAATTAAATAATAAGTTAGCAACTATAAACATATCAGGGTTATACTTGTATCTGTAGCTGTTTTTTGCTGTTTCCCATTAATTCATGATGTGCACACTACACACAGTTTATCCTTAGGCCTCTTCACCAAAACATTTCTGGCCATGGGCTTCAGTATAGTGTAGTGCTAAATCTACAGACCTGCCATAGTTCTAAGAGTCCATTAGTTAGACCTCAGCAACTCATAGGCCTGCAAGATATGCTATCTTAGCCAGGAAAAAAACCCCAAACACCTTTCCATAGTCTTGATAAAATTGATGCATTCACATTGTGCAATGGTGCTCACAACTATGCTGTATAAATGAAAGAATTCTGATTGGCTGGTTGGGAGGTGTGACTATTATGTCCTTCCTCCTGAAAGGAGGGAAGGAAATGAAGGAAGTGTTAGGCTCCAAAAGAGCTAACACCTTACAGATAAAGGAGTAAACAAAAATCAGGCAGTAGAATGCCATGTCAAGTATATCAGTTGTGCTAGCACATATGTGCCCTGATTAAAATTATATATAACTTAGCTGATAAGCACAATGGATATTATCTTGTGAACTGAGGGGTGTATGGAGAGCCATGTTTCACAAATAGTAACAAACAAACAAACAAACAAACAAACAAACAAACCCCATATTCTGGTTGAAAATACATTAGCCAAAATCCAGCACAGTTAAGTGTGCATGAGACACTAAAAGTGTTATTTCAGTCCATAGCAGACAGAAATAAATAAGTCTGAAGCAGCAAGCGGAGATTTTTAAAGGGTTGCCTCAAATCTGCAAGAGCACCAGCTGCATAGACAAAGAAGTATCTTTTGATTCCCAACATGTTTCAACAAAAAAACTCACTTGTAAAGGAAGGCAGTTAGAGCTACTTGCCCAGTCAAGAGTAATCCATTTGCCTTATATTTCCAGACTGCAACCAACTCAAGGCAATGCAACTGCTCAGACCACAGAACCATTCGCTATCTTAAGAGAGACAGTGGCTTAAGACTGGCTTGTGTTTGTGTCTGAAACATGTTGAGAATTTAAAGGGGTGTGTGTGTGTGTGTGTTGTTAAGACAGCTGATACTCTTGCACTTTGAGGCAAGGCATGCTTTGTTGTTGTTGTTTAGTCGTGTCCAACTCTTTGCGATCCCATGGACCAGAGCACGCCAGGCACTCCTGTCTTCCACTGCCTCCCGCAGTTTGGTCAAGCTCATCCTGGTAGCTTTGAGAACACTGTCCAACCATCTCGTCCTCTGTTGTCCCTTTCTCCTTGTGCCCTGCATCTTTCCCAACGTCAGGGTCTTTTCCAGGGACTCTTCTCTTCTCATGACGTGGCCAAAGTATTGGAGCCTCAGCTTCAGGATCTGTCCTTCCAGTGAGCACTCAGGCCTGATTTCCTTCAAAATGGATAGGTTTGATCTTCTTGCAGTCCATGGGACTCTCAAGAGTCTCCTCCAGCACCATAATTCAAAATCTTAAGTCCATTTATTTCAGTGAGTTGAACCGTGCCTAAGTCTGTACTGGATTATGGCCACATGTGTATTTCCACAGGACTGTAGTTCAGTGGCGGAACACATAATGAAGTGGGAGGGAGGGAGGGAGGATTTTGTAATCTATAATTATATCTTAATAACTGGTGTGTGTGTTCTCCAAATAGTTCATAAACCTGAACATCTCTGCATTAAAATGTGAGAACCCTAATCCCTTCACAAGATGGACCTTATTAAAATAGGTAAATTTGGTCCTTATTACAATGGGATGGAACAGTGGAAGGGATAAATGCTCGGCACAAGGGCTACCACACACACAGCCAAGTATGGTAAAGGCAATAGCACGTGCCGTTGTGTATATGATCCCAGAAGAGTACATCAAGGGAGTTTCACCTCCTCCTGAGACACAATAATAGGATTACCATTGGCAGTACGCCATGAATCATCATGAGAAGCAAACATTTTGGAATTTACATACAATGCCTGTTGAATTCAGTTATCATCGTATCCCATTAAATCTGATGGTGTATAAACACTCATTCATTCAGTTCTGTTAACTACGACTGCTAACTGCCCCCAACAGGAGTTGGCCTCAGTGACATATCACTAACAATCAGTGCTATTTTTCTAGAAAAAAGGTGCTGGAACTCAGCATGAATACCTCCCTCGTTCTCTTAGAAAGGCAATGGTGCCCACTTGAGAGGGCTGGGGAAAAAATGCCCTGCTAACAATGTTACTACTATCAGGCTGCTTATGTTGTTGTTGTTGTTCAGTCATTCAGTCGTGTCCGACTCTTCGTGACCCCATGGACCAGAGCACGCCAGGCACGCCTATCCTTCACTGCCTCTCGCAGTTTGGCCAAACTCATGTTAGTAGCTTCGAGAACACTGTCCAACCATCTCATCCTCTGTCGTCCCCTTCTTCTTGTGCCCTCCATCTTTCCCAACATCAGGGTCTTTTCCAGGGAGTCTTCCCTTCTCATGAGGTGGCCAAAGTACTGGAGCCTCAACTTCAGGATCTGTCCTTCTAGTGAGCACTCAGGGCTGATTTCTTTAAGGATGGATAGGTTTGATCTTCTTGCAGTCCATGGGACTCTCAAGAGTCTCCTCCTGCTTATATGGCTGCTTATACACCATACATTTAAAGCACAATGGGTGCACATGACTTCCCCCAAAGGATCCTGAGAACTGCAGTTTACTTCTCACAGAGTTACAATGCACAGCACCATTAATAAACTACAATTTCCAGGATTTTTTGGGTGGGTGGGTGGGACTCATGCTTTAAATGTATGATTCTATGTGCATGCAGGCTTGGAAAAGGGCACTCGGTTTAAAATAGTAAGCAATAATATGCACGAAAGTGCATTTCTCAACATTTCCAGGAAACGTTGAGAAATGTGTAGGTGTTGACAAAATCACCGACTGAACAAATGCCTGAAAAGAGACAAGGACTAATAAAATGGTGCTCAGAAGAAACGCGGTTGGTTTGGTTTAGGAGATTTCATCAGCTTGCAAACTCAAAGTGAAATGAATGCGTAGCGGTAGCATGGAGTGGAGGAAGATTTTTTTTTAAAAAAAGGATTTTTGCTGAAAACAAAAGATCTACCTACCTATTACCCCAGAGAAGTCAGTTAAAGTTCCCAGTGCAATCACACAGCACGAGAATGTTGGCATTCATGTTCTTACATCACCTTCCTCATTTCATGTTACGTAAGGCCTCTTTGAGGTACTAGCATCTCAAAACTAGCAGCATGACGTCACACCTTCTTTCCCCAGCATCCTTAACACAGAAGAAGGTTGCAAATGCCTTTCATTTTTACAAAATGATTTGAATACGGGACTTCCTGCTGCTGCTGCTGCTGAACTGCAGTCCTGCAGAAATACAAGTAGACATTGCAGTTGGGTTAGTATGAAAGGAGATGCATCATTTTAAAAAATATTCTATTTATTAAAAATGATTGTATACTGCTGTTCTTTTTAACAAAAACCAAACTGATTTAGAACAACAATGCATATTTACAAACCATTTTTGACTTACCAGATGTATGGACTTTTTCCTATACTGTACTTGGGAAAGAAACCTTTTAAGGGGACCTTTTGGAACTCACATATAGGCATATTTGAAAGCCTATATTTCCACACTTTGCTGCCTATTCTTTGATTTTAAATCTCTGCTGGGGTTCCCACACCAAAGAGTACTTGCCCCAAACTTGGCTCTTGGCATCTAAGAATGTTCCTTTTATACTCTCCCCCCCTTTGAACCAACAATCTGGGGCTGTCACGTTTGGAGGGAAGACTTTTAATTAGCTATTTCAACCCTAGCTTTGGTTTTTAAAATAACAAACATTTAAAATAAACAATGTCAACCTCAGAGGCTTTTCCTCCTGTCTTTTTGGCCAAAACCAGAGGTTGAGCAGGAAGGCATAGATTTTGCAAGTGAAGAGTGAGATGAAGATTTTAATCCATTTCCCCCTGTCCTGTTCCAAAATTTTGAAAGAAAGACAGCAAAAACGATCCCCTACATATTTTTTAAAGAATTGCTTTCTGTAACTAGGGCTGGTGGTGCTATACTGGGGAATAAATTCCACTGAACTCAGTAGGGCTTAATTCTGGCTATGGGATTGTTCTGTAAATTTCTTTTCTATTTAAAAAACCTAAAAGCCATGACAGTGAAAGAGTATGTGTTATAATGAGTCAGCATCAGAGGAAATTATAGGTATCCGAGAACTGGTTACATTCCTTTGCACATGCACACTAATCTTGCTTCATTGCCTATAGCTTCAGGCTGTGTGCACACCATATATTTAAAGTATATTTCAAGGCTCCCCCCCCCCCCGTCTCACGAATCCCTGGAAGTGAAGTTTGTTAAGGGTGCTGGGAAATGTAGCTCTGTGAGGGGTAAACTATAGTGCTCACATTTCTTGTGGGGTATGTGTGCAGTGCTATTTTTTCTAGAAAAACAGGTGCTGGAACTCAGTAATGAACCCTTTCCCCTTTTGTGTTCCTTTTCTTTGTGCCAGGAAGTGGGTTTTTAAAAAAAACGACACAAAAACTCTTTGCAACACTTCAGTCACAGCAGGAAGTGACAGTCTGGGGAAATGTCACATAGTTCTGCTACAGAGCCCTAGCAGCCCATAGAAGTACTGGGCTTCTTTTTTCTTGTGTTCTGTTGAGCATTGTGTAGCTAATGTGTGGCCTGGAGTCACAATTCAAGCATCCTACATCACAACCAATGTATTGTCGCATCTACACCAGGCATTTAAAGCTTTCCTCAAAGGTTCCTGGGAACTAGAACTCTGTACAGGGTGGTACAGTTCCCGGGGGGGGGGGGGTTAGAGGAAGGTGTGCTTTAGATGTGCTTTAAATGCATGGCGTGGATGTGACCAATGTGACACAGATTGGAGGCTGCCATTTTAGGAACATAGGAAGCAGCCTTATACCGAGACAGACTCTGTCTGGGGTTTTAGGCAGGGGACATTCCCAGCCCAACTTTGAGATGCTGAGGATTGAACTTGGGACTTTATGCATGCTTAGCAGATGTTCTACCACTGAGTTACAGCTCTTCCTAATTTCTCAATCAACATGTCAAAGGTGATGGGGACAATTTTGATTCAGTTACCTAATTCAGTTACCTACCTAATTCATTCTCTCTCTCTGTGTGTGTGTGTGCGCGCGCGTGTACAGTAACACACTTCTGAGTCTGGCCACCTTCTTCTTCTTCTTCTTCTTTGGCGATCACTTGTAGCTGAGTAAGATTGTCTTACCTTTTAATGAGGGTCTTGCCTTTTAATGAGGGTGAAAGAGGAGAGCACAAAATATGGTCTGAAGCTCAACATCAAAAAAACTAAGATCATGGCCACTGGTCCCATCACCTCCTGGCAAATAGAAGGGGAAGAAATGGAGGCAGTGAGAGATTTCACTTTCTTGGGTTCCATGATCACTGCAGATGGTGACAGCAGTCACGAAATTAGAAGACGCCTGCTTCTTGGGATAAAAGCAATGACAAACCTAGACAGCATCTTAAAAAGCAAAGACATCACCTTGCCGACAAAGGTCCGTATAGTTAAAGCTATGGTTTTCCCAGTAGTAATGTACGGAAGTGAGAGCTGGACCATCAAGAAGGCTGATCGCCGAAGAATTGATGCTTTTGAATTATGGTGCTGGAGGAGACTCTTGAGAGTCCCATGGACTGCAAGAAGATCAAACCTATCCATCCTTAAAGAAATCAGCCCTGAGTGCTCACTAGAAGGACAGATCCTGAAGTTGAGGCTCCAGTACTTTGGCCACCTCATGAGAAGAGAAGACTCCCTAGAAAAGACCCTGATGTTGGGAAAGATGGAGGGCACAAGGAGAAGGGGACGACAGAGGATGAGATGGTTGGACAGTGTTCTCGAAGCTACTAACATGAGTTTGGCCAAACTGCGAGAGGCAGTGAAGGATAGGCGTGCCTGGCGTGCTCTGATCCATGGGGTCACGAAGAGTTGGACACGACTGAACAACTGAACAACAACAACAACAAGATTGTCTTCCATAAAAGCTGTTCTCCAGCTGGAGCACTCGCACGCCAGTGTTTCCCAGTTGTCAGTGTTTATACTACATTTTTTTATATTTGCCTTGAGACAGTCTTTAAACCTCTTTTGTTGACCACCAGCATTATGCTTTCCATTTTTAAGTTCGGAATAGAGCGGTTGCTTTGGAAGACGATCATCAGGCATCCGCACAACATGGAGTACTCCAGCCAAGCAATGTGAACAAAAATGCACAAACTGGGATAAAGCACCCATAAATAAAACAAATACATGGCTTAAACAGCATATAAAAATGCATTATTTTAGGGGAGATTGCACTGCAAAAATATGCCTATTAGGAGAAATTTACACTGAAGTGCTGATGAATTTTCAAGTGGACTTTTAAAAGAATAAATAAATGAATACATTGCAAGTGGCTGCCTTTATGTGGAGAACTGAATTGGAGATGAAAAAATTGGAAACTGAAAGAAACTAAAATGGACAGATTTGCCCATCCCCAACTGTGTGTGTCATGTGACCTTGTTGTTGTTCAGTCGTTCAGTCGTCTCCGACTTTTCGTGACCCCATGGACCACAGCATGCCAGGCACGCCTATCTTTCACTGCTTCCCCCTAGTCAGCTTCTAAGTCTGAAACTGAAAAGGGCATCATCTTGTCCTTGGCTTGAACAGCAAAAGGTCTTGAGCCAGCTCTTGGTCAACAGCACAACTATTTACTGAACACACAATGTCACTGAGAAGGAAAACAAATGGAAAGGACAAGGGGGTCAGAAGACTGCTGGCTTGGTGACACAGCTTATGTAAGGTGTGTTTCCCATTGATGTGGAGAGCTATTAAAAAAAGCCTATATAAGCTTTCTCCATGTATCATGTTTACTTGTACCAAGGTGACATGTGCTTTAAAAATCCCATCCGTGTGTGGAAGTATTTGAGGTCTGCACTCTTTGCAGGGAAAATAAATGTGTTGTGTTGCAATCCTCCCCTAACAAGGCTTAACTAAACTAAAATATCTCTGAAGATACTCTCTCGGTATTTGCCAGTTTGATGTCAGTAAGCGAAAATATACTATTTTGCAAGACAGGTGATATGTCATGGTTTCTCATTTTTTTTTCTTGCAAAACACACCATTGGAATTATCTTATGCACACCCTAAACCTTTTTTCAGAGATGAAAGAGACATGACGCAGAATAACTGTGATTAGATGTCCTGATGAGGAGCCTCCTCTCTCCATCATTTTAAAGTGACCAGTCACAGGGAGCTCTGATTTTGATTGGAGCATTACAGCTGGTGGAAAGTATTTGCCCCACCATTGCCAAGCTGCTGTTTCTAGACCAGCAACAGAGAAAAACACCAGAACAATGCAGATCCCCCCCCCCACACACATGGTCTTACAGGAGTTTCAGGAAGGCAGTTTAGAAAATGGCACAGAGGAGCCAATTAGATAACTGCAATGTTTTGTAAGTGGGGCTGCCCTTGAAGGCTGTTTGGAAACTGCCATTAGTTCAGAAGACAACAATAAGATTGCAAACTGGAACTGGATGTTACAATCACATCACACCCATGTGTCATGAGTCCTGCAGCACTGTCAATATTGGTTTGGGAGGCTCTAATACAGGATGAAGAAATGAAGAAGGAGGGGCAGCTGAATGGTGGGAATCTGAGTTGGAGGAGGAGGAGGAGGAGGAGGAGGAGGAGAAGAAGAAGAAGAAGAAGAAGAAGAAGAAGAAGAAGAAGAGGAGGAGGAGGAGGAGTTTGGATTTGATATCTCACTTTATCACTACCCGAAGGAGTGTCAAAGTGGCTAACAATCTCCTTTCCCTTCCTTCCCCACAACAAACACTCTGTGAAGTGAGTGAGGCTGAGAGACTTCAGAGAAGTGTGACTCGCCCAAGGTCACCCAGCAGCTGCATGTGGAGCAGCAGAGACGTGAACCCGGTTCACCAGATTACGAGTCTACCGCTCCTAACCACTACACCACACTGGCTCTCCAGTGAGAAAAGTGGGTCACCCCTTTCCACCCTGACCTGAATCGCTTGGGAAGAGGGAGCAGAGATGCCAGCTCTCCTCCCTGACTTTCTTGTGCGGTGGACAGCCTCTCTAGGGGCTTGGGGCAGGGGCTTGGAGCAGTTAAGAGGGGAGGTGGAGCCAAAGGCAGCAATGCCTAAACAGGAGCCCAAACAGGTGCAGTCTTGCCACCTAGAACCAGGTGCTGTTTTCACAGGTGAGAGCAGACACACCCACCACGAGGAGTGTGTGTTTGCAATCCCAACATTCCTGCAGAGCAAGCAAGTCTCACAAGTAAGTGTACCACACCTCGTCTTTCAAAGCTTGGCGGGCAGGGTGTGGAAACTGATTGGGACATCTTTGTTGCATCTGTCCAGTTCTGAACTTCTTGTTCTGTTCGTGAACTCCTGAACTGCGACTCCTCAACCTTGTGACCCTGTACCCTTATTTCCTGGAATAAAGTCTGAATTTGGAGAGAAATGGGAGGGCACTGGACAATGCCTTGGTGATGCACCACTGGTGATGCAGTGGTGGTCCCTGCGGTGGTGCTGAGCTCTGGAAGCTGCCCAGTGATAGCAGGCCTGAGATTATAAGTAGGCTTGCATTTTAAAGAGCAGTAATTAGAATTGTGCATTCTTTTCCATTCATTAAATAAATAAAAAAACATGCTGCATATCCAAAATTTCACAGTTTTTCCTTGTCTGTCTCATAGTGAGGGGAATAGACTCTTCCACCGTATCTGACCTTCTCCGTGCTCTGTCTAGCAACCTCTCCTTCCTCCTACCCCAGTGTGATGGATCACAATGTCATCATCATTTCTGAAGTCTGGGAATCCAGTCAGAAAGAAGATTTCTCACGAGAGAATTTAGGCTTTTTAGAAAGGAAGCTTAGAAGCATTTTTATTGCTTTCAAAGCACCTGCGAGTGAGAACATCTGCTGCTATCTGGGGTTTACTTAGCTTTTAATACCACCCTTAAATACAATCACATTTCCCCCCCTGGCTGGGATCCTTGTGGTGATGGCTCTCTGTGTTTTTTCCAAGAATTTTCTTGACAGAAGTAGGGCTGCAAGTTTTATATGTCTATATATCAAGAGAGAGAGAGAGAGAGAGATGATGTGTCTTTCCTTTAATGAGCTTTAGGCAGCATAACTATTTGCCACTGCCTAGCATTTATTCTCACAACATCCATGTCAGGAAGGTCACATTCTGCTGTCCAAAACACATTGGAGAATTGTATAACAGTACAGGACAGTGTTGGTACGTTCATAGAATATTCTATTTGATGAAGTTTGACCAACAGCAATGGAGAAATGACAGCAGGAGTTTCTGATTTTCCTTACACAACAATACCTTGCAAACCATGAAACAGATCACAACAACACATTCGGAGTATTTTAGACCTGATAATGGTGTGGGGATGGGCAGACAGGGAGAGAGAGGTTATGTGCAGATTTAATGCTACTAGCAATGGGGCCCAGAGGGAAAGTGCTGACAATTGTCTCATTTGCCTCTTACTGGTAATTCCACCAACAGTGGGCACTTCTAGGTTGTAACTAGTTTTAGGGTCGGATTCAATCACATACAGGCAAACTCAGGTTGTACAATTAAAGCTGGTTTGGCCCTCTTGCACAACAAACCAGCTCCACCTGCCCCCAAACAAAACTTTTTTTGCAATATACAAAGTGATGAGGAAATGTTTACATAATTATTGCATTAATGCAAGGTTGAATAACCTTTTCACAAACAAAACAGTACGAATGCTCAATAAATAGTCAATATTGTATCATCTAACCTCTCTGCAAAATTTGTGCAGGCAAATTCGACTGAATGCTCAACAGCAGGTTGTCTGCAAGGGACCAGTGTTTCCACTTCCTCCCTTGCTAAACGGTTCCAAGGGGAACCGCGCATAAGTTTTTCATTAACCTATTTCTTTTCTTTTCTTTTTGGCAAGGTGGGGTTTGGGATCTGGCTGAAATTTCATTTCATTATCATTTCCTGTCCTCATTAGGAAGTGATCAGGCTGCTGTCCTCATTTAAATCTTTATAACATTCAACATCTGGTCACCTGGGACTTGGGAGGAAAGAACACGAAAGAACTACAAAGAGAAATAATTTAAGCTCGGCACTTCGTTGACAGCCAATCTTAGAACAGTAACAGAACTTGTAGACACTCAGCCTTCCACAAATGGCTGCACTGAGACAATGAAATACAAAATGTTTCTGAACCCATGCTTCGGCGACATGCACCTTTAGCCAGTGCATTTCTCAATTTCATTAACGCAGACATTTTGCATAACAGACTAACAGAAAAGGCAGGGGAGATGTGCCAATAACTGGCACAATTCTAGTGTTTTTAATCGTAGATTTGAAATGGGGGCGGGTGTGAGAACAGCTGATGCTGTGTCGTGACTGAAGCCAAACAGAACTGGAGTGGATCAGCAATCCGGATGGGAATCAATTAACTCAATGTGAGATGGAGAATATTTTTGAGCTGGGGACTGATGCCAGGGTCCATTTGCTGGGTCCGTTTGCATACAGAATATATGCTCTGCCACTGAGATATGGCGCCTCTCAATTGCTGGGCTAAATAACATCAGTCATATTATCAAGGGCTTATTTACCTACACATCCTCTTATTATGTAACGTCACCATTTCATAGTAATATTCTGCAGATGTTTATAATGCATCAGCCAAAGATCATCACAGTCCCTACAAAAGAGAATGAATGGGCCCAAATGGAATGCTATAAAACTGGAACACACAAAATCAGTCTGGGATCATTTCAGTCTTCTTGGACATTCTGTCTTTAACCTTAAGGTCAATACAAGGAACAGTTGCATTGAAAAGCAGCCGAACTAGAATCTAGTAAAAGGGCATGTTTTTCAGGGATTGAAAAGGCGCTATGAATGGCTCTTTCAGCTGTCTCCCATTTTGTGCTATAGGTCCTTTCCAGGCAACAGGAGAAATGTTAATTAATTAATTAATTATTATTATTATTATTACATTTATACCCCACTTTCCCTCCAAGGAGCTCAAGGGGGCACGCATGGTTCTCTGCCATCCCATTTCATCCTCATAGCAATCCTGTGAGGTAAGTTGGACAGAGGAATGCTGACTGGCCCAGGGTCACCAGCAACAAACAGCCAACAGGGTGCGCCCCCTTAAATAAGACAGGGACGGGCTGGGCACAGCCCCCAAACCCCTGCTTCTGATTGGCCTTGTGGGCACTGCCCACCCATATCTGAGAGGCTAGAGGCGGGTGGCTCCAGATAACCATCCCCTCCCTCAGCCATGCTGGAAGACGGCAGACTCCATAGACCCACTGCGGCTGCACTATGCAGTAAAAATCATCCACCCTAGGTGAGCAATTATTGTCAGGAAAGCCCTTTGGAACTTCATGTTTTGTTGCTCCATCAATGAAGTATTATATTCAATCATGTTTATCATGTCAGAATGTGTGTTCTTGGCATTTCTTCTATCTTCAGTCCTTATCTTACAAACCTCAGGCCGTGTGTACATATAAATACATCTGCTACTTTCTTTGTCCACACAGTCATAAAAACATAAGAAAAGCCCGGCTGGATCAGACAAAGTCAAAGTCTGATTGAGTCCAGCATTCTTGTCTCACAGTGGCCAACCAGGGCTCCTCCAGAGGACATGTTTATTGCGCATTCATCCTGATTTCCTTGCAAAAAAAAAGCCCACTCTTTATTGAGAATTTGTTTGTGGGGAAGCAACAACCGTTGTTGCTAGTAGCCATTGATAACTTTATCCTTTTTTAATTCATCTGTCCCCACCCTCCCAGGGTTTAAAACATGCATCTGCAGACATATTTTAGATGGATCAGGGAAGAGAAATTTCAGGGTGACAAGTTGGAGAAAATAACATGTGAGGAAAGTATTAAGTCCTCCTTGCTGCTGCTTCTCTTTCAATCACCTGCTCTCAAAGCAGCCTTTAAAACAATTTTTTAAAAGGATATCCCATAATGTGTAATATGTAGTTTGGCCTAGAATCTAACATGTGTGCAAATTCTCCACTTGGAACTCAGTGACCTCCACTGGACTATTGAGGAACTGCAAGAATTATTTCAGTTTGTAAATCTCGATATATATACGGTAGTTCAGATGTTCAAAATGCAATACAAGAGGAGGGTTGAGGGAGAAGGGAGGGAGGGAAGGAGAGGAGAGTTCTCCCGGCTCAGCTTTACTAAACCATAACATTGGTTGTTAAATGTATAGACCCTGGATTGAAACTGGATACAGTTACAGGTGGGTAGCCGTGTTGGTCTGCCATAGTCAAAACAAAATCGAAAATTCTTTCTAGTAGCACCTTAGAGACCAACTGAGTTAGTTGCTGGTATGATCCTTGATACCCCTCCCCACTCCCCCTCTATATTTAAGGATCTGGTGACTTCTGTTTCAGTGTATCTGAAGAAGTGTGCATGCACACGAAAGCTCATACCAGCAACTAACTCAGTTGGTCTCTAAGGTGCTACTAGAAAGAATTTTCGATTTTGTTGAAACTGGATAATTAGCAGTTGTCTGCTTGGAGACAAAAGGTTTGTACTCTGTCATGGAAAAGCTGACTACACAGTTAAAAGCATTGAACGATTGACAAACAGAACTTTTGCAGAGATATGGTGTGCCTTCATAGCATATGCATCAGAAACTAATTCCAATATGCAACCTCCAGCAACACATGACCAGTTGTGGTGGGACAGATTTGGCTGACCTCTGTATCATGTTCTCAGGAGGTTTAGGGGGCTATGTTAATCAAATGGGGAACTCGTGTGTTGCTATACTGGAAAGATTAAATAAAAATATTTATAAATAATATAGACCCTGACTTCAAGAGGCTGTAGCTTTCTTAGGAGTTACATAATACTGGAAGAAGTCTGAGACTAGCTCTTTAGAGAGATGGTACTTCCATGTACGGGAAATGTCTTTACTGGGGGGAAAGTGACTTCCATGGAACATGGTAACACTTTATCTCCCATGTGAATGACCACCTCTTTTAGTGTTGCTCCTTCAGATGTTCTGGACAGTCTTTGTCAACCTGGTACCCTCCAAACATTTGGGACTACAACTTCCGGCTAGAGAGGCGGTTGGACGCTTGAATGCCGAGGGAGCCAAATATGTGCTAAAAGAGGATAAGGAGATTGCAGAGAAGCAGAATTGGTTATTTGCACCTGCCGTCATAGCAGAAGATATAGGTCAGTTCCCAGTGCCTGAACAAATCTTTGCAGGAAGGAAGTCTGAGTAACTGAGACAAATAATGGTGATGAAAAACAAAGTTCCAGGCCTAATAGACTAAATGAAAGCTGACAAAATTGTCAGGTCTGGATGGTATCTATCTGAGAGTTCTCAAATGTGAAATAGCTGATATGTAATTTGTCCCTCATATTTGTTGGTGAAATCTGGGAATATGTGTGAAATTGCACTAACTGCTTGGTCTGTGTCTCGAGCAGGGGTGTCAACTTGAATAAAATAACTAATCACATGATGCGGTGCATGCACACTATTTGAATGGCAACGTCCATCAACTTTGGGGTGGGGAGCAGCCCTCTCAAATATTTTATTGGGAGGGTCGAAGACCTCTCAGCCCCTATGTCCTTTGTCCACGACTGATTTCTGTTCAGGGTAAGGATGCCAGCTGTAGTGGGTTTTGAAACAGCTCAAGGCCACAGGCCTCTGGTATTACTCATGCAGCCTCTCTTTCTCTAAAGTGTGTACATGCATTGGTGGGTATAAAGCCACTTTGAACTCTGAGAAAGACTGACAACTGCAAGGAGGAGCAGACTCTGAAGCTCTTCTGGACTTCTGGTGCAGCACAACTCTGCTGATTACATTGGGATAGGTGCGATTTCAAAATCCTATCATACCTGAGGACCGGAAAGTGACCAACACGATGCGAATTTTTAAAAAGTGATGTAGCAGGTGGGGTGGGAGGGTAACCTAGAAATTGCAGGTCAGTTAATATCTGTCCTTGGAAAACTGGGGGAAAGTGTTGTTTAAAATAAACAAGCCTTCCTGAAGCAGAACCAATGAGGCTTCTGCACTGGCAAGTCCTCTCTATTTGAGCACACTTTGAGAGTGTCAACAAGCATATAGATAAGAGGTGATCTGGTTGACACAGTGTACTTGGACTTCCAGAAAGCCTTTGACAAAGTACTGCAACACAGACGCCTAAGTAAGCTATGTGGTGATACAAGGAAAGGTCCTCTTGTGGATCAGGAACTGGTTACACAACAGGAAATTTTATTAATGAAAAATTTTGGTAACACAAAAGAAATTTTTAATAAAAACTATTTTAAAACAAAACAAAACACAACAACTTTATGCTTTTACCTTGTTCAGAAATTATCTAGAGTTAGTGGGGAGCAGTGGGGTGATTTGCTGATTATATTAAATTGGTTGTCAAAACCGAAAAGGATTATGAAGAGCTCCAAAAGGGTTTCTCCAAACTGAGCGAAAGGGCAGTAAAATGGCAGCATTTAAGGCTCTTTGGGGAAAAGGGGAGTAAAAGGCAACATGATAGGAGTGTGTGAAATTATGTATGACATAGAGAAAGGGGACAGGGAATAGTTTTTTCTCATTCTCTCATAATGTTAGGACTCCAGTGAACATTCAATGAAGCTGAATGACAGAGGGTTCAGAACAGACAAATGGAAGTACTTCTTTACACAGTGCAAAGTTAAACGGTGCAATTGCTCTCTCAGGACTCAGCGATGTCTTATCAATTTGGGTGGCTTTAACAGAGGACAAATCTATTAAGTAGTGGGCAGACATAGCAGACGACACAGTGATTCTCCAAGCAGCTCTCTTTATTCTCAGGCTGGAACAGAACTGAACTGAAGGCTCAGCCAGCCTACTTATATAGTACTCAGTAACATGCAACAGTAACGAACTCTAGCTACCCAATCCGTGAGCGGCAATCTCAATCCTTCATTTGCATGTTCTGGACCTGAGTGAGAACTGCAGCCACGGTGGGCAGAGTGAAACTATATACACAACACCCCTAGTGACCTAGAGTGAGAACTTCAATACATAACAAAATCCATGGAGAAACAAAATAAAAATAAAAATCCTTTCAGTAGCACCTTAGAGACCAACTCTAAGGTATGAGCTTTTGTGTGCAGGCACACTGCTTCAGATACACTGAAACAGAAGTCACCAGACCCTTATATATAGTGAGAGAGTGGGGAGGGGTATTACTCAGAAGGGTGGTGGGAATGGGTGATTGGCTGATGGGTGTGGAAAACCTGTTGATGACTGTTAACGACTGCAGTTGGTCTTACAGGAAAAAGCAAGGGGTGAGATGGCTAAAAATAGCTTTGTCATGTACAGTGGTACCTCGACTTACGAAAGTAATCCGTTCCGAAGGCGCGCTCGTAAGTCGAAATCTTCGTAAGTCGAAGGTGCCATCTCGGAATGGGAAAAAAATTCGTAAGTCGAAAAAAACCGCATTTCAAACTTCGTAAGTCGAGGTATCGTGCCGCCACTTTCCCTTTGTAAGTCGAAAATTTCGGAAGCGGCGGCCATTTTTTCGCTTCCGGAGGTCATTCAGAAGTCGAAAAATATGGAAGTCGAGTCGCTCATAAGTTGAGGTACCACTGTATAATGAGATAAGAATCCAATGTCTTTGTTCAGACCAGGTCTCTCCATGGTTTTAAGTTTGGTAATTAGTTGCAATTCAGCAACTTCTCTTTCCAGTCTATTTCTGAAATTCCTTTGTAATAAGACAGCTACTTTGAGATCTTGTATAGAATGTCCTGGGAGACTGAAGTGTTCTCCTACTGGTTTCCTACCTGTAACTAAAATCCATGGAGGTGAAGGCTATCGGTAACTACCAGCCATGATGACTAAGCTCTGCCTTCATGGCTGGACGCAATATGCTTCTGAGTACCATTAGCTGAAAGCTGCAGGAAATGACAGCGCTCTGGAGCTCAGGTCCTGCTTGCAGGCTTCCCATAGGCCTCTGGTTGGCGACTGTGAAAATGGGAAGCTGGACTGGTTGGGCCACACTGGCCTGATCCAGCAGACTCTTCTTATGTCCTTATGTCCACATGCTGCCTTGACAACCTAGAAATGCAAACTATTAATCCATTAAGTAAACTAACATTAAAGAGCGAGACATATATCCCAGATGTGAAAAAACAGCTTTTTTTAAGCACACACTACAGAACAGGACATTATATTTGTTCTAAATATTTGAGTAGAGTACAAATAACTAATCCCAAAACTATTAGTCACTGTGGTTTTGTTCATTTTGAGAGTTTTACCAGTATATTGCATGGGTGTAAAATGTGCATCTTCATTAGAAAATCTCTGGAAGTGGTGGCAGCAGAAGCCTTGGCTCATTCACACTCATTCAAACCATGGTACAAAAAAAGATGTTGCCTTCTTGGCCTTTATTTCTTATTATTAAAGCAATTTTAAAATATTTTGGGAAAGATCAACAGTAGTCTTTGTCTTCATTGCATGGTACCTTCCCCCAACTCTTCCTCAATGCATTATTGCATACACAAAGTGGAAAACAATTAAAAAATACAGTGCAATCATAGACTTGTCCATTTAGAATTCAATGGAACTTCATCCCATTTTGCAGCCTAAGAGCTCAAAGCAATCCAACACCATAATCTCCTCACATAGAGGGCAGAAGCTGATATACTGTGGCTTATGTGGACAAGGCCAGCCCAAAACATTTGGCCACCTGAGGTGGGGAAGGTGGTGATCCTTTCCGTGTGCAGAAGCTGACTAGACTGGCAGTTAAATGCTACAGCAACACTAATTATGGGACAGTGTCCTCCATCACACCAGAGGACAGCAGGCTAGCATGTCCTCCAACTACCCCTGCTCCATGCCCCTCAGCATATTCCACGGGAGGCAGCTGTTTCACTCTGTCTAATGGTAGGGCCAGCCCTGGACATGGAACCCCAGGTGAACAAAACCAGTCTTAGCTTTAAGAATGCCTCACTGGTCCTTGGAAGATCCACTTCCCACAAAGCCTGACAGTATGGCAGCTTGCCAGATAAAGAAATTGATGCTATTTTTCAGGCCAAGGCACCTTCTACAATACTCAGGTTCGGGGGTGCCAAGTTGAATAAAATATTGTGGGAGTCCAGGTAAGCCCTGCATCATATAATTGATCACATGACACAATGCACCATTTTAATGGGAATGCCCATCAACTCTGTGGGGGCCCGGCTCCCTCAAATATTTTCTGGTGGAGGCCGAAGCCCCCATGGCTGTAGGGAAACTTGCCGTTTAGGCGTACATGAAAAAACAGCCCTTATCAGGAAGACCATACACCAACGTGCACCACACCTACTGGGCGCAGTAAACATCGCATACACACAGGCCCATTGATTTACGTAGGCATAGCATGTTGTACTACGTAAGCAAAAATAAGTCCACCCTACCCATATATGACACTTCCATATCCTGGCTGATGCAAGAATGTAGTCCAAATATGGTGAAATGTTCCTGTATGCTTTTGTGTTGCTGCCCCATAAATAAAGGCTCTTGCAGCCCTAAATTCATCAGACTGCTTCAACCCACATTGATGTGAGACTGATCATTTCGCCCATGACGAGCTGGA
The DNA here is from genome assembly GCF_009819535.1 of Lacerta agilis. Classification (NCBI taxonomy): domain Eukaryota; kingdom Metazoa; phylum Chordata; class Lepidosauria; order Squamata; family Lacertidae; genus Lacerta; species Lacerta agilis. The sequence goes on along the minus strand of NC_046314.1, from coordinate 83,436,980 downwards.
TCTCGTCACATGGCCCCTTTGAGATGGCTCCCATGCTCAGGATGCTAACAATATGGTTTTATGGTGACTCATAATGAAAGCCTTGCTTAAAAATAAATAAATAACAGCCCTCCAGCTAACTAGTGCAATTACAGGCCTATTATCCTATTGTAGTTAGTGATTTGATAGACCATTAAATTGCTTCGTAACTTCCAGAATCCTATTTTTTAAAGCCACATTGTAAACACTTCAGGGGGAGTTAAGAAATGTCTCAATGGAAGTGTGATGCAAACCTTCGAAGTGCTTCCCTCCATTTTTGACAGACAATTCCCAATATTTGTTCCAACTTTTAGAAGAGCTGACTCATGGAGGTAACCGAGGAGGAAGCAAATTTGTTGCAACTTTTTTCTTTTCTTTTTCTTTCTTTTTCTTTTTTTTTTTTTGCTTCTTCCCAGGAAATAATTTCAGTTTGGCTCCCACTTGATTAGGAAGCTACAAAACTCTTTTTTAAAACCCTAAAAATAGGGCACTTTGAAGTGCGGGCTGTGTTGGTTGGGGGGGGGGGAGTATAAAAGAATAATTCCTGGTACCTAGTTCCTCCCAAGGTACAGGGAAGTTGACATAGCTGAGGCTGGCTAGAAAGCTTATTCGGTGGTATTAACCCATTTGTGCATTAATTAGACTGGTTACCCCACAGCCTGTGTTCAGAAAATTATTTTTAGCTCTGGCTTTACATAGGAACACTTCATTGCCTGGATTCTCAAAGAGATCTTTAGGCAAAGACAGATAAATAAATGTTTGTTCTGGTATACCAGTTGTTGGGAACCATTATCTTAAAACACTGAACTACTAACAGAATAGCTCATAGAGATCAGCGGAAAACAGCATTCAGGTTTGTTCCAAGCCTGCAGAAATTGTACAAGTGCTGTGGATTTTTAAAAAGAAATGGCTTGATGAACCCCTCGCTCTTTCCTCAGAGTTACTTGGAAGAGGACCAAGCTTGTCAATAAGCCGGAGAGCCATAACGGAAGCTGCACAAACACAGTATATTTGGCTTTCCATAAAGAGTTCTGAGAGCTGTGTTTCCCCCCTCACAGACCTACAATTCCCAGCACCCTTAACAAACTACAGTTCCAGTGATTGTTGGGGGGGTGTCATGCTCTTTAAATGTGCTTATGATGTGAACACAGCCAGTATCTCCTGTTCCACACACCAACTAAGGAGGTGGAAGTAGAGGGTGGGTCAAGGCCAAAGTGATGGATGATGGGGGAGTTAGCTATTTTCCTAACCAATAGTTACTAGCCATGATGGGGGAAGCTCAGGGGTTCAGGGAACCCCAAGTTTATATCAGTGTTGTTTTGTTCGAATGGATGTTTGTAATTTTTTTTTAAAAAAACATGAGAATTGTTTTAAAAATAAAAGATTCAAATTTATGTCTCTCTCACTCTTTTAGGTGCCTTATTTTTGTGTGTTTGTCATTTTGGCTAAGGGGCCTCAATAGAGGGCAGTGGCTTGTCTCTCTCTAGACCTCTAAGTGGGCCTGAAGCTATGTACAGTACTAGCTTCGATATTAGAAACAGTGTGACACTGAATATCAGTCATGGTGGAACATGATGGGAAGAGTGGACTATTGCGCCAATGCCCTCCTTGTGAGCTCACCATAAGCATTTACCGGTAGTTAGCCATTGTGAGAACAGAGCACCAAATTAGACGGGACTTGGTCAGTGTCATGCTCCAGCACTGATCTTATCTTAAATTATTTTCTAATTTTGTATGCATCATACTTTACTGAAGCAACTAGAACTGTGTACACATTACTGGCTTTAAAAGTCACCTGGTCATTCTCTTTCTTAATTAGGACTGGAACTAGTTTGGGGGTAAACCCATAAAAATGATGTAATACATTAAAAAATGGCAAAAGAGACACAGGATAGATGTGGATTGTGGCTGATGTCCAAACCAGCAGTGGAAGCACACTGGATGTGGAGTGAAAAAAAAGTGTGTACACAGCTAAAGAAGCCACCCTATAATTCAGGATAATCCATATTAATTTTAAAAGACACCCAAGGAAGAAAACGGTCCAAATTTACTGGATATTTCCTTTCTTTAGTTAAACCTTTCGTCTCTGCAATATACCGTAGTCTCATGTTTTGTTAGGACAGAATGCAAACCTAGATCCACAAAAATTATGATCAGCAGATACATTTCAGTGCCCTTTAAAGAGTTTGAATTGGTACATAGTTCATTCTGATTTTAGAAATACAGTATTTACAGGCTGAAATAAGGTCTGCAAATGCTAGTAAATGCAAGCAGAAATGTATTTTGCCGAGCGAAATGATTTCACTGAAAATAATCCATCATATTTTGCAGACAATTGCTTAAGAAGCACGTTGCATAAACACGTTGCCTTCACTTGCCCTTTATCAGCCAGACTCTGACAGTGTTCTCTATAAAGATTACCAAGTGCTTTACGGGCACGCTCTCACACACCTGAGAGTAAATATAATTACTCATATTTCATGTAGAAGCGAAGGGAGAAAGGAGTTGCACCATCAGGGAAAAGTACCGGTAGTTGGAATTGTTCTCCACCCAGTGATTCAACAATAAAACAAAAAGGGGGGAAAGTCAACATTTAATTTTCCTATTTGCATTTTAAAAGTGGATGTAAGGAAAGAGCCAGAACATGCTCAAAGAGGCACATCTTTGAAATGCAGAAGCCATCATACACAGGTTGGAAGTGTGCAACTGGCAATGCTCAAATCTTTATGGGTTTCCGGCACATAAAAAATCATGCAACTGAGAAAGCCTGTGTGGTTTATTGTTTGTTGTTGTTGTTGTTGTTGTTGTTGTTGTTGTTATCATCATCATCATCATCATCATTATTACAATTGATTTATTAATTGCCTTCTAAACCACCATCTCAAGTTGATTTACATTTACATTTTAAAAGTAGTTAAGAACAACACAAAAACAATACATGCAAAACGAAAGAGTTGGAGGGGACCTTGGAGGTCATGAAGTCCAGCTACAGTACCTCCAACAGCATCTCCAACAAATGGTCACTCAGGCTTCACTTAAATATCTCCCTCCAGCAGATTGGCAGTCAGTTGTGCTGTTGAACAACTTTTACTATTAGCATGTTTCCCCTTTTGTTTAGCCAAAAGCCATACTTAGCCAAAACCCACACTCCTGGGAACAGGCAAGGCTTTTTGTGTTTATAAAAAAGCTCAGGAAAAATGTGTGTTCTGCCTACAATTGACTTTTAAAAGCAAAAAGAAGCTTTTCCTTTGTTGTAGACAAGATAATTGTACAACTGTATGAGAAGATTAAGGAATCTGAAGGCAGAGTACGCCAACTCAATGGTGAATCATCTCCCCCATGACAAAATCCTTACCAACCATTACGAATTTGTAGAAGAATCTTAAATATATATATAAAGTATGCTCTAAAAACAGAAGTTTCACATTTCCCCTCTTCATCTTTTAAAAAGGATGTCCAGTATTTTCATAGAACTCATAAAACAGTAAATACTTTTATTAAATGCTTATACTGAAAACTTAAAAGTAAGTTGGTAGCTGTTCAGATATCCACATTCAAGCAAAACTTTGATGCAGTGCAATATATGAAGACTTCAGCAAGAGCCTGTCTGAGATCCGGACATGTGCTAAATGGTTCACAAAACCAGGAAGAGAAATGTGATGCACACACGTTGGCTCCCAACTATGTACACAAACATGGTCCTGTCCCAGAGCATCACCCTATCAGCAGCCATTGAATACAGATGTGTAATTATCGTTTCCAGGTCAGTATGTGATGCTGCAGACTGTTGAAAAACTTTATTTTGTAAAATAGTATGACGAGTATAGCCGGAAGGTTCTTTATATTTTTTCACTTCTTCTTTTTCTTCTTTGTTCTTTCTTTTCTTTTTGGTATAAGAATAAGACATGCCATGATGAAAGCAATCACCAAAGATAATGATCCCAAGTAACCCATAACAGTCGGAGAGGCGACAGAGACTCAGCTTTTAATAGCCACGCTTTTAATAGTCAATTTTAAAATTGTGTAATATTCAATATTATTATTAGATATAGCAATTTAACTTATGAATTGAATTGTATTATTTTTCTGCTGGTCTTTGACCGTATTAAAGTTTTACTTACTTACTTACTTACTTTTCAGTATGTTTGTAAGATGTTGGACTATTTGTTGTTGTTGTTCAGTCGTTCAGTCGTGTCCGACTCTTCGTGACCCCATGGACCAGAGCACGCCAGGCACGCCTATCCTTCACTGCCTCTCGCAGTTTAGCCAAACTCATGTTAGTAGCTTTGAGGACACTGTCCAACCATCTCATCCTCTGTCGTCCCCTTCACCTTGTGCCCTCCATCTTTCCCAACATCAGGGTCTTTTCCAGGGAGTCTTCCCTTCTCATGAGGTGGCCAAAGTACTGGAGCCTCAACTTCAGGATCTGTCCTTCTAGTGAGCACTCAGGGCTGATTTCTTTAAGAATGGATAGGTTTGATCTTCTTGCAGTCCATGGGACTCTCAAGAGTCTCCTCCAGCACCATAATTAGTAATTATGTACAACTATTAGTAATGTACAATGTTTACAATTCATGTATTTTAAGTTATTTGAATAATACTGTAAAGGATTTTACAATTAAAAGAACAAAGAATACCGTTAAGGAATGCTGTTGAGGACTTGACATGAGTCAACAGTGTGATGCAGCAGCTAAAAAAGCCAGTGCAATTCTGGGCTGCATCAATAGGAATATCACATCTAGATCAAGGGAAGTAATAGTACCACTGTATTCCGCTCTGGTCAGACCTCACCTGGAATACTGTGTCCAGTTCTGGGCACCACAGTTCAAGAAGGATACTGACAGGCTTGGAACCTGTCCAGAGGAGGGCAACCAAAATGGTCAAAGGCCTTATGAGTAACGGCTTAGGGAGCTGGGTATGTTTAGCCTGGAGAAGAGAAGGTTAAGGGGTGATATGGTAGCCGTGTTCAAATATATAAAAGGATGTCATATAGAGGAGGGAGAAAGGTTGTTTTCTGCTGCTCCAGAGAAGTGGACACGGGGCAATGGATTCAAACTACAAGAAAGAAGATTCCACCTAAACATTAGGAAGAACTTCCTGACAATAAGAGCTGTTCGACAGTGGAATTTGCTGCCATGGAGTGTGGTGGAGTCTCCTTCTTTGGAGGTCTTTAAGCGGAGGCTTGACAGCCATCTGTCAGGAATGCTTTGATGGTGTTTCCTGCTTGGCAGGGGGTTAGACTGGATGGCCCTTTGCATCCCTGACCATCTGCTCCTCCTCCTCTTCCATGGGAGAGAGCTCTGGCGACGGGCTTTGAGAGGAGTAATATGACAGCAGTGGCTGGGGAACCCTGTACCAAAGCAAGACCTTCTCTCAAGGAAGTTCCCTGTCCCGATCCTCCCCCCTCGGAGGATCTCTTTCCCCTCTCTCCTCGCGAGGAGTACTCCTGCCCTGGATCTCCTCACGAGTAGGACCTCCGCCCGGGCTCTCCTTGCAAGAAGAAGGCAAATCCCTGACATTATTATATTGTAAATCACTTCAGGATGCCTCATGGGAAGCAATTCATAACTGAAAATGAAATGATAATTCTAATTAAAAGCCAGCTTGTGACAAGAATCCAGGGGCATCTTGAGGGTGCCACAATTTTTTTCAGATGAGTGTATGTGTGCACACGTGTGTGTGTGTGTGTGTGTGTGTGTGTGTGTGTGTGTGTTTAGGTGTGTGTGTGTTTAACTTTCACATTACTCTCTCAAAACATAGCTGCAGCTCACTCATCAACAAAATGACTGACTGCTGGAAATGCCTCTGTCAATACGAGAAAAGTAAGAGAAGATCTCTGAAGTGTTTTATGGCTAAATAACATTCTGAGTATGTGTTGACTTTGGCCTCAGCTACTGTCAGGCCTTCCTGACAAATAAATCATTGTCTTTTAATTGCCCTCTCACTATCAGTTCAGTGCAGTTTGCAGAATTTTGGAGAGCAGCAGGTGGGAAAAAACCTGAAGCTTCCTGCCCTGGCAGGCTCCTGTTTCTTCAACAGGTGCATAACAGGTAGCCATGCAACTGATGAAGCCTTCTTCATACCTGTACCTCCTTGGCAAGCAAGGGTCTAGCTGTCAAATTTCTGTCTGTCCAGCAACTCTGAAGGGCACACACACACACAAAAAAGGTTTGACATCCTTGTTAAAACAAATCACATTTCCCAGTTCAGCAAGTTTCTAGCACGTTTGTTCTCTTTCCATCCTAACCAGCAGGAGTTTGCAGAAAGCAGCTGTTCCTGTTTACTGTGTAGGCAATTAGAAAAGCTCCTGGCTTAGAGAGACTTTGTGTGATTCCATTACACATTACGGCACGTTCTCACACACAAGTGGCTCCTTGACTTGCACGCTTTGTATGTGTAGGCAGACTGCTTCAGAACAAAATGGTTTACAGTCTCTCAACAGGTCCACACCCCGAGGATTCAATTGCCTGAATATTATTTCCTGATATTGTACATGCCTCTGTGGTTCTGGAGGGTTTCTTTCCCCCTCTTGGTTCTCCTTCCTTTGTTGAAATAATGACAGGCTCATTTAGGAAGCAGATTGTTGATTTTCTCTCATCTGCAGGAGAACAAGGTGTGAAGTACCACTTTGCATTTGAGAAGCTTGGTCCTCACACTGGCTCTGTTTCTGAGGCTGGCTTCATTGGAAGTTGCTCAAAACTTTTCTAGGCAGAGTTCCACCTCCAAAGTATCCTTAGCTCTCATATGGCTTTACGGCAAAGCTCAGCTGAACTGGATAATCCCAGCTCAGTACTCTTATGCTAGATATGCACTATGCCTGTGGCCCTTGTAGCATTTGTCTTAGGGGGAAACCAGTGCTATTTTTCTAGAAAAGGCATGCCAGAACTCACCATGTCTCTTAGAATGACAGTGGTCCCCATCTGAGAGGTGCCAGAACTGAGTTCTTCTGGTGTGTTCTGGCTGGGGAAAAAAAAACCTGGGGCAACCTAGATATGGGCTTGATTGCACCCTTGATTCTAATGTGCAGTTATTGCCGCCATTGTTTTAAGTAAATAAATGAACAATCCATGTCTTTTAAAACTAGTGACATCCTGTCCCACTCCCAAGAATCCATGAAGCCCATTTCTACTGGCCTTACCCAGTCATGGTAGACAGAAATGCAATCAACCTGTACTAGCCTTTAGAACGTCAAGACTCAATGTCAACATAACTTAATGGAAAAAATATACTTACTCTCATGAGTGGCCCATCCTATTTTGCCACCTGAGGTAAAACAAGAAGGAGCTGCCTCCCCGCCACTACCCCACGTTCACGCTGCAAAACCTTGCTCACACTGGTCACGCACCTGCAGCTTCCGGGTTCTGGTGAGATCTCACAAGAGGTCCATGAGTTCTCACTGGAACCCAGAAGCCTCTTGCTTCTCTGGTGGTGGGCAGGGCTCCCCTGCTGCCACAGAAGAATTGAGGTGAAGTGGTTCCAAGATCTTATGCAAGCTCTGCAAGATGACACAAGATGTCCGCGAGAACTCATAAGAAGCCAGAAGCCGCCGCCACTTCTCCTTGCTTTTCCAGTGGCAGGGGCAGGCAGGGGAGACTTGAGGTGCTGCCTCTTGAGATTCTGCTGCCTGAGCCGACTGCCTCAGTCCACCTCATGGGCGTGGCAGCCCTGCCTAGTGCCTACTACTCGCACATGTGGAAAGATGAGTATCTGAAATAGACTCAACAAACAAGTCTTGTACAGAACTGACTGGACCACTTTGCCTATCTGTTTATCTCCTTCTGTCTCTGAACTTCTCTCACGATGCTATCTATACACAACCTTCCAGTTCATATTTAACCAAGCAACAGCAACAAACCACTACATTTCATGGTTGCCTGGGCTCATCCTGCCTAGAAAACAAGCCTAGAAAAGCCCTTCCCTCTAATCCTAGAGAGGCAGCATTTTGTTTATGGACGAGGCATAATGTGTCCCCACCAGCATTTGTTCCTTCTTCAAAATGCTTCAACTGTGAACCCTGGCACTGAAAACAGATTTCAGGGCTTTGCCTTGGCTGAGCTTACGGTAAGCTCCAACATTGAGCTGTTTCTATCCCTCTTCATTTGCATCTAACGAAACATATCTGTCTCCTGTCAAGCATGTAGAGACAGCTCTATTAGTTGCTGTAATTAAATGCACCACCGAGAGTTCTTAAGCCATGCGCATGAATGGAATCCTTGGCTGCATTCCACCACACTGCCAACTCCGGAGCAAGCCTATGGCTTCCCGTGAGTCTAATCTGGAGTTAAGTGATGGGTGGACGTCAGCCTCCACCACCCTAAATATCCAGGCTTTTCCTTGGAAGGAAGGGGGGGGGTTTCAAAGGCACATTCAGAGTTTATAGGGGTGGGTTGGCTTTATAGTCTATATAGGTGAGTGTTATAAAATTTATGAGTAGGCTTTAGCCTTCTCACCCTGTTGAGTGGGTATTAGGCCTGATGATGTGTAGACCTGCTCTGTGGTTTTATACTTATAGGTGTGGGCGGGTTTCAGTCTCCAGCTCTTTGAATATCCAGACAGCTGCATGGAGCACAGCTGGCCCAATAAAATTTTTGGGCACCTGAGGTAAACCACAAAGTAGCACACCCCCTCCCTTGCTAGGAAAGATGGGGTGAGTGAAGCTCTACCTCAGGAACGGGGAGGGGTGTAGGGCATCAAATCAACCTTACTCAGTGGTTAAAGGGGCCCGTTCTGAATCATGCCAGGTGGGTGAAGAGAGCAGGAGGCCCCAGAAGACAGTCCCTGCTACTTCCTCCCCGAGGAGACCAGCAGCACCTTCTATTCACTAAGAGGCCACTGCAGAGGTGGCATAGAGGGGGGCTGCTGAGGAGGCAGCAGATCTGGCCTCTAAGGAGTGTGCCGCAGCAGAACAGTGGCAGCAGTGGGTGATGCATTCCTTGGAGGCCGGATCAGCTGTCCCCGTGGATCCTGATGCCTGAGGCGGTTCCCTCACCTTGCCTGATGGGTGGGTTGGCCATGGCCTGGAAAGTGTGGGTGGGGATGGATTTCAAAGGCACATTCAGAGTTTATCAAGCAGCACTTCATGGCAGGAGGGAAGCAAAATATCACTAGGATCCCATCAACAGTAAACATTCCTCCGGCCTATTTTCCAAAGGGTGGGATACCTCCAGTTTGTTCCAATGTGCCTGCTTCTTTGAAGAAATGTTCAGTGTCCGATAGTGTTTACGATGAGGTGAAAAATGTGGATATTTCAGAAAGGGTGTGATGACAAAATTCTGAAAGAATGCATGGAAAGATTTTTTAATGCCACATGTACATTTCAGCTGCTGAGACTTAAAGGCTATGCTACTCCCTTTCTCTGCATGTTTGAGCCAGGATGATCAATGGAGGACTGGGAGACAGGGACCTTGCGTTGTCTCTATTCTGGGACTATGCGCAAGTCTGTCATCCAGATGCAGATGGAAGATCCCGTTCCTCATGGCCTCTGTCTAGCCTCAACTTCCCTGCATATTGCCAAACCTAAATACATAGAAGTAGGCTATGGGAACAGAACTGAATGTAAACAGTATTAATACAGTATGTTCTGGAGCAATGAACCAGGATAGTTTTAACTCCACCCATAGCTCTCGGCTTGTGCAATTGTTTTAAACCATTCTGCCTTCAGGGAGAAAGCCGATTGGGGAGGTTGATATTGCAGTGAAAAGGTACCGGAAGGAAATGGGTTAAGCAGCTTTCCCTCTGTGTCTTTGCTATATTTTGACTTTCAACCTGCTTTGGGTTAAAAAGAAAGAAAGAAAGAAATCACAGAACTCCACTTGTCTGTTTGAGCAAATTAACTGTCTTCAGAGTCAGTTTGCACACTAGCTGAAGGACACAGAGAACTCCTGGCCAGGTAACTGAGTGCCAAGCTGCTGCCTTCAAGGTTTTGCTCTGTTTTTCGCCTTTTGTTTGTTTGTCTTTCTCGTGGAAGTTCCTTTGGTTCAGTGATAAACTTTTTGCTCTCTGGCCTTGTTGTGCGACACGGAAAACTTTCCATGACTGAATTGTCAGAGAACAGAAATAGCCAGGCATGTTCCAAACAGCTTTTTGAAACCCACTTTGGATCCTAAGGAAAAAGGGGGAGTTGTGCAAAAGCTGATTGATGATCCATACATCTTGTGTTGCTTTGTACAACCTCAAATGTTTAAAGGGCAGGGGGAGCCTCGGGTATGACAGTGAAGCATGTTTTCCAACCTTTTTGCTAGGGCTAGGATAGTTCCACAATATTTCTAAATGTGTTGCAAAACACTTCTTTTTAAAAAAAGGTTCTTGTTTCCTTCCTCTGAAAAGAATTTAGTCCCAGTAGCTTAAGAGCAGACCTGGGGGCCAAATGTGGCCCTCCCAGCCCCTGGCAACTACAAAGGTAAGAGTTGCTCCACTTACTTTTGGCCTCTGGCCTCAGTCACCACTGGCATGTGCAGGGCCACACCTTGGTAATATGGTGCCCAAAGCTGCCTTCCCAAAGCCAGGTAAGGAAGGTGCTGGGCTTTAGGAAGGAGGTGTAAGGCACTGGCAGGGTCCTAAAACTCTCCCATCTTCTTCCCAAAGATGGGCAAGTGCTAACTAGGCTTTGAGAAGGAGGTGAAGGGACTCGGGCTGAGAAAGGTCCCCTATATAAAAAAACACTAAGACAAAATAAAAGCTAAACACCTGCATATACAGAAAAGGAGGCCAGACACATCCCAGCCACTAAAGGAGGCCACAGTGTCTAATAGTCCCCAGTATCGAACTCTCCCCAGGGAAATTCGCCTGGCGCCTTCATTATACACCTTTAGGTGTCAGGCAAAAATGTTCCTTTTTAACCAGGCCTGATCAACATCCTATACCCTTTTAAAATGTGGCTCTTTGGGGGGGGGGGGTATTATTGGGTTATCGGTTTGCTTGTTTGTTTTTTGATTTTCTATATTGTGATCTTGATCTTTTTTGTGAACCGTCCTGAGACCTCCGAGTTTAGGATGGTATATAAATTCAGTTAATAATAATAAAGGCCAAAAGCCAGGCTGAAAAGAGTTGATGTGCCTAGTGATGTCACAAGGCAAGCTAGACATCCATACAATCACACACACTTAACACACACTTTTTGCACAACTACACTGCTGTTCTTCCCTCCTCCATTGATCTCCCACCCTAATCCAATATATGTTATTCTATCATCCCTTTTAGTTCTGGGCCATATTGCTTCCTGATCCTCCTCCAGTTTAACATTTAAACAATCATTGTAGGAACAGTTACAGGTAGGTAGCCGTGTTGGTCTGCCATAGTGAGATGGCTTAAAATAGCTTTATCATGTATAATGAGATAAGAATCCAGGAGCACAGGGTTGCTTGTTGCATTTATGCCATGTCCCAGGGGTCACAAACAACTCTACTTTTCTATATGTCTGTGGTTTGTCCTTTCAGGAACTGGCTGAAGTCCCTCGCATTCCATCTGACACTCTCTTACAGGTGAGCTGCTTAGTGAACATCCATCCTGATTTGTTTGCAGGGAGGTTAGATGAGGTTTCATGAAATTAACCACTAGCTATTCCATACTTTCCAGTGGCTGGGGCAACCAAGTCAGATGGGCGGGGTACATATTAAATTATGTTATGTTATGTTATGTTATGTTATGTTATGTTATGTTATGTTATGTTATGTTATGTTATGTTATGTTATGTTATGTTATGTTATGTTATGTTATATTATATTATATTATATTATATTATATTATATTATATTATATTACAGGTGAAACTTGAAAAATTAGAATATCGTGGAAAAGTTCATTTATGTAAGCAATTGTTTTCATTAGCTACTGGAGTTTAATATATGAGATAGACTCATGACATGCAAAGCGAGACCCCAAAGCTGAGATTGTTAATTTGGGGTTCTCATCAGCTGTACGCCATAATCATCACAATTATAACAAATAAAGGCTTGACATATCTCGCTTTGCATGTCATGAGTCTATCTCATATATTAGTTTCACCATTTAAGTTGAATTACTGAAAAAAATGAACCTTTCCACAATATTCTAATTTTTCGAGTTTCACCTGTATATTATAATCCTGAATGCAAAAATTATCCTGAATTGGGAAAACCAATGTGTTTTGCAAGACCTCTCAATCAACTATAACTGCACCTTGAATTTACCAGTATGCCTTCGAACTCCAACCTAAAATAACGACAGTTTGGAAGCACCCCTAGACCGACAATGAGTCCCAGAACACACTGAGGACGTACTCTCCCCCAGTTTTCCCTGAAATGATCCTCATGCTGGTTTGGGACTTCTAGCTCCAATCTGAGGCTTAGAATAGAAAAAGGCAACAGCTAACTTCTTGCAAACAGCACCTTTGTCAGTCTCAGGCCCACTGGTGCCAGCACTCATGACTTGGGTATAGAATCACAGAATTTAAATCTTCTTATTTAAAGGTCACAGAACATCCCCTTGCAATGTGTTGCTGCTGTCTCCCCCCCACCCCGGCCCGTGTGCAATAAGGGCAGCAAAAGGTCTTAAAACACCATAAGATGAGAACTTTGGCAACAATTTAGTATCGTCATCACTGCTTTCAGACACTTACTGGCGTTTGCCCATTTGCAGTGGAACAAGTGAGCAAGTCCACTTCTTGTCCTGTATTTCCCTTTACTTATCTCTGGAAGGCAACTGGCAAATAGCCAAGGCTTTCCATTCCATTCCCTGTTTATACAGACAATTTGTTTCTTAAAAGACTATTTATTTTATTGCTCAGAACATTTCATAAGGCACATCACAGTTTATTCAAAAAGAGGTCGGGGCATGAGTTTACCCATTTGCATATTGTGCCAAATGCATCTCAATAGCTGTTTTGTTTCATTCTTCTTCCCTTACAGCCTATGAAAAGGCCTTATCATCAGATGATATCATGGGAGAGGAACCTAGTCTGGATTCCTTACATATCAATGGCTTCCTAGAGGACATAGCTGTGAAGGCAGCACTGCAATAAACTGCAATGGCTGTGCTGATCATGATAAATAGCCATAGTAAATACAATGGAGGGCAGGTAGGCATTTCAAAGGGTTTTCTTCCTTAGTCGGATTTTGTATTCTGCTTTCTTGTATCATTCTGGGAAATGTAGTATTAGGAAGGCTCGCCTGGGGCCTTCATGGACTGGATGGCCCTTGTGGTCTCTTCCAACTCTATGATTCTAAGCCTGAAAAGCACTACCGTTCTGTATCACCCTAGGGAGAACCAATAGTACCTTAGAGACCAACTAAGTTTGTTCTTGGTATGAGCTTTCGTGTGCATGCACACTTCTTCAGTTGTTCTTTTTCCAGGTAGCATTCTTGGAGTGATAATGATACCTTTTTAAAGCGGGTGGCACTGTGGGTTAAACCACAGAGCCTAGGGCTTGCCGATCAGAAGGTCGGCGGTCTGAATCCCCATGACGGGGTGAGCTCCTGTTGCTCAGTCCCAGCTCCTGCCCACCTAGCAGTTCGAAAGCACGTCAAAAGTGCAAGTAGATAAATAGGTACTGCTCCAGCAGGAAGGTAAACGGCGTTTCCGTGCGCTGCTCTGGTTCACCAGAAGCGGCTTAGTCATGCTGGCCACATGACCCGGAAGCTGTACACCGGCTCCCTCGGCCAGTAACGCGAGATGAGCGCCGCAACCCCAGAGTCAAATATGAACGGATTCCTATGCCCCACAAATAACCCAGAGATGCATTTTAAATAAAAGCACACATTCTACTCATGTAAAAACACCAGGCAGGCCCCACAAATAACCCAGAGATACATTTTAAATAAAAGGACACATTCTACTCATGTAAAAACACACAGATTCCTGGACCGTCCAAGGGCCGGATTTAGAAGGCGATTGGGCCACATCCGGCCCCCGGGCCTTAGTTTGGGGACCCCAGGTATATATATTATTGTGAGTTTGTGTTGTGGGGTGGACTCCAATGGAAGAGCCCAATGTTGAGTTAACTGGGCAAGACCATAATGGCCCTAAGTGTGGGTTGGTAGCATAATAAAAGAAGTGGCTCAGTGCCAAAGGGCAAGTAGGTGGGTCCCCTTCCTCACCTGGCTGGTAGTTAAAAGGATAAAAGCTAGAGTTGGGTGTGTGTGTGTGTGTGTGTGTGAGAGAGAGAGAGAGAGAGAGAGAGAGAGAGAGAGAGAGAGAGAGAGAGCTGGGCTTAGGCAATAGCCTAAGAGTGAGAGACATGCTTAATTCCTGCTTGAATCCAAGATTGTGGCTATGGGAGAAGCAAGACCTTTTGGGGTGTTAATGCTCCATCTTCAGCTCAGGTTGAAAATATATGTTTAAATAAACCGTATATCATAAAGACACCACAGTCTCCACTGCCCCTCATTCCAAGGAAACCTAACCTGGAACCCCTGGAATCTTGCACTGCATAGAGACTGGGTCGGTGCCCAACAACAAATATTGCAGCCATACTGCAAACAAATTGTGCATATATGCAGTTGCGATATTTGTTGTCTACCTTGAGACAAGCCTTTCAGATTCCCACGCAAATGGGCTTGCAGGAAGCATCAGCTTTGAAACCCATCATCCGAGGGGTTTAAAATCTTAATTGCAGGAGCCAAACATTTCCAGCTGTTGTTGTCTTCTCTTTTTTCCCACAGCATCCTGGCCGAGGTCTGTTCATGGTCTGTATTCTGCAATGGCCTGAGATATTAGCATAATCATTGTTTATGCTGGACAGAGGGATATTCCTCAAGCCTTACTTCATTAACTCTTTTTTTTTCCCTTTGAGAGAAAAGCTTGCTAACTTGTTTATCTTCAAAGGATGGAAACATTTTCCATGCAGTTTAGGCAGACTGGTTTTCCACCCCCACCCCTTTTTTTCAGATCCTGACACTAAAGCGAACCAAATACCAGAAGTCAATCTGGGCTGTAAACTGGAATATGTCATTCAAGCTTCAGTGGCTTGCAATGTTGTAAGAAGTTGTTTCTATAGCAACTTTTCATCTTTTGGCTGTTTGACTTCCACCTCTCTCCTACTGCCCATTAATTAGCCCTCATCATCTCCAGTTTACATGGTTTACCAAATATTTCCTTTGCAAGCAATCATGGAGAGCTTTGGGGACCAATGTGACATAACAGCTAATAATTTGGAAAGGCGAAATGATTTCTGAAATGGCAGTTGATGCACTGGAATTAGTTGCTGTTGTGGAATATTTAAACCAGTGATTTAAAAAAATCCATCTGAAAATAATATTATTTCATTCTTGTTAGTGACCCGCATTATCTTTTTAAATAGCTCTTCAGAAACATTTGGCCAATCTGTGAATGTTTAATTTCTCTTGCAGTTTATGCTAAGTAGCATTTAAAAAAAAATTCCCTGTATTAAACAGCTCAGGACAGCAAGAGCCCAAGGGCTGCCCCTCTCCATATGAAGTGGCCCAGACCCTGCACTCATCATCTGAGAATGGACATTTTCTGCCCATTTTTCTGCGTTTCTCCGTTTGTGGAATGCTCTCCCCAAGGAGGCTCCCCTAGCGCCTTTGTTACATATCTTTAGGTGCCAGGCAAAAACATTCCTCTTCTCCCAGATCTTTGGCTAATTAATCTATGGCCCTTTAAAGGTGTGTGTGTGTGTGTGTGTGTGTGTGTGTGTGTGTGTGTGTGTAACTGTTTTTGTTGGTTGCAATGTTGTGTTTTTATATTGTAAACTGCCAGGTGTTCTTTGGATGAAGAGCACTATAAAATTTTTAATAAATAAATAAAAATTAAAGAGAAAGAAAACAGAGTGGTTTCATCTCGGTCCAAACCACTGAGCCTCTTGAGCTTGCTGATCAGAAGGTCGGCGGTTCAAATCCCCGTGATGGAGTGAGTTCCCGCTGCTCTGTCCCATATCCTGCCAACCTAGCAGTTCGAAAGCATGCCAGTGCAAGTAGATACATAGGTACTGTACTGCTGCAGTGGGAAGGTAAACGGGGTTTCCGTGAGCTCTGGTTTCCGTCACGGTGTTCCGTTGTGCCAGAAGCGGTTTAGTCATGCTGGCCACATGACCCAGAAAGCTGTCTGTGGACAAACGCCGCCCCCCCCTCGACCTGAAAGTGAGATGAGCACTGCAACCCCATACTCGCCTTTGACTGGACTTAACTATCCAGGGGTCCTTTACCTTTTTTTTTTTACCTTTTAAAGTCATTAGCATTTATAGTTGATTCTGGCGTCTACTTTAGGAGCATAGGAAAATGCCTTACACCAAGTCAGGCAATTGGTCCATTGTCTACTCTCCAGGGTTTCAGACAGGGAGTCTCTTTCAGACTTACCTGGAGATGCAAGGTACTAAAACTGGGACTTTCTGCATGCAAGGCAGATGTTCTACCAGTGACCTATGGCCCTTGTAGTTTGCACAAGCTAGATAAATAGGCACCTGTCCCAAGGGGGAATTTTATTTTGAGGGGCAGGAGAGTAATATCAACCTTTACGAAGCAGCTTATCTTGATTTAGTGCACCATGCATTAAGTCTTTGCAGAGCTTAGGCAAGTCATGATTGGCTGAAGAGTGGTGGGAAGAGGGGGAGAAACAAGCATTCTCTCCCATAGTATTTAATATAGAAAGCAATTGTACATGATGGAACATCATCCATCGAAAGCAAGTTCTCATTGTCAAGTAAGATCTTGTCTTGCGTGGCAGGTGCTGAGATACCTGGACTATGCATCTGTAGCATCTGCAGAGGGGCTAAGCCAAAAGTGTGACTATTCTTGGCACCGTCGAAAAGCATTTTTGAGTGTTTAGCCATGCAGAGCAAGGATTAATGACACCAGCACGTAGGCAGATCTGACTGGCTATCTCGTGCCAGGTAGCTGGGATCGACCATGTGATTAAACCAGGGAGGATGCAGTAATTTGAGGAATAAAAATGGCATTGAAGATGCTGTGCGTGAGGGATGGGGAGAAGGAGACATAAAGATAAATAAAACAAGGTTAATGTCCTCACAATGGTTAAGAGCAGGCATGTCCAACTCCCAAGACACTGTGATCTACTCCCAGTATAAAAAAAAACTGGCAGTGATCTACCCACTGTCATTGGAGGGAGGAGGAGCGTGTGTGGGGTGCTGAGTTTTTTTTAGGAAGGAAGTGCCCAGAGTTGTTGAGTTGGGGGGGGGGAGGGTTGCACAGAGTTTTTTAGCTTCCCCCCCCCAATAACTTTTTGTACACGATAAAGATCCCGCGATCTAGCAGGATCAGCCGGGGATCTACCGGTAGATTGCGATCTACTGGTTGGACATCCCTGGTTAAGAGTATCAGACTGGGATCTGGGCAACCAGGGTTCAGATCCCTACTCAGCCATGAAGCTCACTGGGTGACTTTGGACCAGTCACTGCCTCTCAGCCCAAATCTAAGGGGAGAGACTCCATCAGGCAAGGCCTCCTTCCACCTGCCTTGCCCCTCCTTCCGACCCTAGGAGTCCTCACAAGGGAGCTGGTCCTGGAGGAAGAACTGTGAGGGGAGAGACTTCCTCAGGCAAGGCCTCCTTCCACCTGCCTTGCCCCACCCTCTAGTCTCTGCTTCTCAATGTGTATTGTATTATTTTATGTACTGTGGCTTGCCGTTGTTTTATTGATTATAGTTTAGAAATTATTTATTGTAACTGTTGAGTGGATTTCTGTTTAACTTTTATATGTTGTTATTATTTAATACTATTCTAATGACTGTTGAATGTTACTTTTTTGACGTAGGTCGCCTATTTTAAAGTTATGTTTTATTATCACATTTTTGTATTGCATTAGATTGTTATAAGATGTACATTTTTTGTTTCTTCAGCTTGTAAACCCCCTTGAGTATTGTAAGATAGAAAGACGGTATACAAATTAAAAATGGTGATGATGATGATGATTCTATAGCTTAATTTATTCCTAATTTGTTCAGGTCCCTGAATGGCGATTCAAAGCCAAAGCATCCAATAGAAATAGAAATAATAGAGATACCAAGACGTATTAGGCTATCCCGCATGCACAATCTGGTCTCTATCTTTCCTTTGCACTTTTCTTAGCAATCCCTGCGAAATGCGCGTCAGAGAAATGATAGTTTCCCTCTCTCCCACCCTCCATCGCTTTTGACCTGACAGTTACATTTGATTAGTTAATTGAAAGGGTGGGAGAAGATCACCCACCCACACACTTCTTCCCATTGCAGATGTCACGAAGGGAATAAGGGTTTTTGTAAGGTTGTTTCTTCAGCCCGAATTAAAAAGCTTTACTCCCAGAGTAGGTTTCTGAACTAGTAGCGACAACTAGTGGTCAAATGGATTAATCTAAGAAGCATAATGTCTCTGGAGAGGATGGGAGGGAAACGTTATCTCCAGGTTCTGACTAAAAGCATGTTTATTTAGAATCAAGTACTGTAGAAACACACGGGAAGTTATTTATGTCCATATTTCAGTGGACATTTGTTTGTTAAACTGCTGGCATGCATGGACCCACAGGCTCCTGTGCTCCTCGTTCCCCTGACATCTCTCCCTCAAACACAAAGAAGTTCTCATTTAAGTCAGCTCCGGAGCCAATGTAAATTCTTCCCTCCCATTGACTGCATGGGAACAGTGAGGATAAAGGGTGGATAATAAATTAAAAGGAAGGAAGGAAGGAAGGAAGGAAGGAAGGAAGGAAGGAAGGAAGGAAGGAAGGACGACCCATGGCTGGCAACTGATTTGCAGAACATATCATGTGTTTAGAGAGGACTGTAATCTGCTCAAGCCCTTTGAACACATCCATATAAAGATTATGTTGTTGTTGTTTAGTTGTTTAGTCGTGTCCCCATGGACCAGAGCACGCCAGGCACTCCTGTCTTCCACTGCCTCCCACAGTTTTGTCAGACTCATGTTGGTAGCTTCAAGAACACTGTCCAGCCATCTCATCCTCTGTCATCCCCTTCTCCTTGTGCCCTCCATCTTTCCCAACATCAGGGTCTTTTCCAGGGAGTCTTCTCTTCTCAACGTCAGGATCTGCCCTTCCAGTGAGCACTTAGGGCTGATTTCTTTAAGGATGGATATGTTTGATCTTTTTGCAGTTCATGGGACTCTCAAGAGTCTCCTCCAGCACCATAATTCAAAAGCATCAATTCTTCGGCGATCAGCCTTCTTTATGGTCCAGCTCTCACTTCCATACATCACTACTGAGAAAACCATAGCTTTAACTATACAGACCTTTGTCGGCAAGGTGATGTCTCTGCTTTTTAAGATGCTGTCTAGGTTTGTCATTGCTTTTCTCCCAAGAAGCAGGCGTCTTTTAATTTCGTGACTGCTGTCACCCTCTGCAGTGATCATGGATCCCAAGAAGGTAAAATCTCTCACTGCCTCCATTTCATCCCCTTCTATTTGCCAGGAGGTGATGTGACCAGTGGCCATGATCTTAGTTTTTTTTTTATGTTGAGCTTCAGGATTATAGGTTTTAAAATACTAATGTATTTCTTATTATTCCTTCTGACTGATATTGAAACTACAGCTGCTTAGCCATGATGAAGAGCCAAAATCCGCTACACAGTAGCTGCCACAAGAATTTTATATGCAACCTATTAGAGGCAAATGACTCTAATACTTAGGGCAGACCCACACCATACATTTAAAGTTCACCTAATGTACATTTACGGCACATGATTTCCCTCAAGGAATTCTGGGAACTGTAGTTTGTTAAGGGTGCTGGGAATTGTAGCTCTATTGGGGGGCAACTACCCTTCCCAGGATTATTTGGCGGGGGGGGGGATAATGTGGTTTAAAGGTGTGTTGTGGATCTGCTATTAAAGAATAGCTAGATGAAATGTGGCAACAAGCTTTGATGGCAAAAATAACTATTTCCACAGAAGGGGGGGGAGGCAGAAATTTGTTAATTTGCCAATAAACTGGATGAATTTTGTGACCTTAATAAATTTTACAAAGCTGTGGGAAGCTGTTTTAAAATGCTATGGCTTAACATGTATTGATTTAGTGAGGGGAGGCAGTGAAACCACAACATAAGAATTTACAAGGAATACTGTATGTAGATTTGTGCATTCCACCGTATTGCACAAAGCATTGAAGTGTGGCCTGTCACTCCTTTTCCATTCATTCATACATTTCCACAGCAGCGCAGAGTAGAGAATAACTATAAGGCTTCCCAAATGGCAGTGCTTCCCGTGTTACTGCGTTTTGGGGTGATTAACAATTGCAGCTCACCAAGGAAAAGGAAGAAAATACTAAATAGCAGGTTTCAGTAGCATGAGCATCAAACCAGACACTTATACCCCAATATCAAAGTGAAACATCTCCACTTCCTTAAATGCCGTATGTCAGATGACCTGTTCTATAAACTGCCTGCACAAAGCCTAAACATAGGCTTTTAGTACTGCTCTTGATTGTGCGAAAGAGCACTGTGTGTTGTGCCAGTGTTGGTGCTGACGGCTCTTGCAGTCTCATCTTCTGAATCTGAAGTTGCAACAGTGGCTCCAGTGGGGAGGAAAGGGGGCAGGGAGCAGGAAGGGAAGCAGGAAGACAGAGTGGCTCAGTACAATCCCCTGTGTGCATGCAAAGTGAAGTTGTAAGGCTTAACATGTTCTTTATCTCAACTGGGATCAAAGCTGTTGAGGCTGGGAAATGCATTAAAAGGCAGTACTGGTGTTTCATAAGAAATGACAGGATGGATGCAGAATAGATATGGATTGTGGCTTATGTTGTGTGTATATTGCTTCCCAAACTAGAAGTGGGAGCGCGCTGGGTGCAGAGTACATGGGACTGGGGTATACCACTTGTATCTTTCTGGCCCATTTGATGCCTTTCCACTCATGTAATCGCTTCAAAAAAAACAACCTTGGGAATGGATGGAATGTGCTTTCGTTTCGTTCCATTGCATTTTGGCAAACTATGCATGCCTTCCAACATCCCACTGATGAAAATCGGGACATTTGACCCCCAAATTCAGTTCACAGAGGCACTCACAACCCCCCACCACCCTGCCAGCCAGGGGCAAAAGCAGCAGGGGGGCTGGATCAGTGATGGGGCAGGTTCCCTCTCCCCCAGGCAAAAGCACCAGCCAGAACTCACTTCCAGGGAAGATGCACAAGAGCATGAAACCACAAAACGAGACATACCAGGATCCAATCAGAAGCCAGGATGGCTTCTGTAATTCTGGGATGTTCCGGTCAAATCAGGCTGGTTGAGGGATAAGACTATGTTACATTAGGTGGGGAGAACGATCATTTTTTTCTGTTTCTTTCACTCATATATGTTTGTTTGCTGATTATATGAAAATGATTGTCTGCTGTATTTATAAAATATTTCCTTCCTTAACTCAAGAAATTGATGGTGAAATGCTGTGGCGCTGTTACAAGATGGGATTCATGCCAATTTGTACCCTTAAGTCATCCAGGTTGCAGAGCTACAATTTCCAGAGCTCACAGGTTTCAGAGCTACAATCCATCCCTTTGCAGAGGGAACTTTGGGGATATTAGCTCCATGAGGAGAATAGGAATCTCTGAACACCTCTCAGCACCCTTAACAAACCACATCTGCCAGAATTCCTTGGGGGGAAGCCATGACTGTATGAAGTGGCATCATCACAGACTTTAAAATATATGGTGTGACTATGGTCCTGTTGGTACAAGGCAGACTGCTAAATTCAAAGGCTCTGCAGTAGTTAAAACCCAAATTGCTCTCAGGAGTCACATCCTCAGATGTTTAACTTTCCACTCCTTCTGCTCCCCATAAAAGCCCATGGCAATGCTCTCAAGAGGAGCACATCTGGCTCTCACATTGAAAAAACAACAACAATATTTTGGAAGAATACCACATGAAATCGGAATTCTCCTAACCCTAACATAATAAGTGTGCATAATCTAATTAGGTTTCAAACTGGGGTCACAACAAATGGTCCAAAATAGAAATATAGTAAGATTTCACAAAAGATAATATGGAAAATGTGTATATCATTGCCAGGCTCTGCCTTTCTTCAAATATATGAGGCATAATTGCCATTGATTCTAAAGGAGGCCTCTAGTCCTTTGAGTGAATCGAAGCTAAATGAGGAATACAGCAAAAGTAAATTGCAAATTATGAAAAAAAATTGTTTATCACCAGGAGAGAACTGTTTGGTGTGCAAAGGACCAATTTGGGAGATGGGAAAAAGCCGAAGCCAAAAAAAAGGGGAACATCCTCAGAAGGTTAAGGTTTAAAAAAGGAAGAAAACGATCAAAGAGCCCAATAGTGGGATTGTTAATGAGATATGAAGAAAAGCAAAGGATTTTGCAATTATGTCAGGAATAAATGTCCTATGGGACCTTGCTGGGGCAAAAGACAAGTCATCTTAGTCATGGGAGAACAGAGTGCGATGAGAAAGTCATCTGCCCATTCCTTTCACTGTATGGTTTACAAGTTCAGATACAGTTTGTTTGGAACAATGGAACTGCTGCTGTTTATTTATCAACATGTTACAACAGTGGTCTTCAGGAAAAAAAAGTTTTTTTTTGAGGCAAAGAGAATTTTCCAAGGTTAGCAGATAAAAAAACAACAACTAAAATTGAATAGCTAAAGCTGAAAATGAACCAGAGCGATATAAGATGGTTTCCATCCTTTGCTCTTAAAACATGAAGCGGAAAAGGTTGACCAGCAGCAGCAAAGTTCCCTAACTTCACTGAAGTATGAAATGTTAATGGCATTTAATGTTGGTGTCTGTACTGGAGTTGAAAGTGGTTTTTTTTTAAAATATGTAACTGTTCTGTGTATGCTTTATTTTGAGATCATAGAACCCAATATCCAAATAACTTTATTCTACTAGCCATTGACCATAACAAATCTGAAGCCAAAATAAATACAAGGAAAAGGGGTGCTCAACTCCCACCTGGGAACCACTGTGGAAGGACGTGTGGGTCCAGAATTGGCCTCCACGGTCACTTACAAACTCATTGTTAAAACTGTGTTTATGGAAGACAATCTTACTCGGCTACAAGTGATCACCAAAGAAAGATTAATAAAGAGACAGGCCGGTGTAAACCCACATGTGGGCAAGCCCTGGGTCTGATTTTTTCCCCACCCACTACAGGTGGTAACCACATCTCCAGCTTACTATTTGCATCCAGCTATAAACGTCACACATGCAAATCTTGTGCAGATCTGTGATTTGGGGCCGCATCAGTGGCCGCTCTGCATGACACCTGGAAGACGCCGTGTGTCCTCTGCTGCTGGCTTCCGCTTCAGAACACCCAAAGAGGCTCAGAGAGACAAATAGTTTGTGTGCTCATTTAAGCACTATCTTCAGCATGACACTAATCTTGCTTTGTGATACCTTTTGCCTTTGAAATGCTGTTAAGTTTCCTTGCCTGTTGCCTGCCCCCTCTATTAAAGCCTAGACAGAAGGGTAGTAGGAGAGACTGTGCTGTGCTGGTGAGAAAGGAGGAGGATCGAGAAGAGGGCTAGAGAAGACCAGAGACTCGAGTAGAGAGGTGACTAGGGAGAAACTGAAAAAGAGGCAAGGGCATGGGTGTTGAGTGATGGGGAAGGGAATTCTGCCAAGTCTAGCAGGTTGTGCAGGAGTGAGAAAACAGTACCTGCTGAAATGTCCTCTGCTGTTTTACTACTAAAGGTGCAGAATCTCTACCACTGCCTTCCTCAACCTGCTGCCCTCCAGGCTTATGGCGGATACTTTAATGCAGGGGTCAGCAAACTTTTTCAGCAGGGGGCCCATCCACTGTCCCTCAGACCTTGCGGGGGACTGGACTATATTTTTTGGAGGGGAGAAATGATGTAAGAGCACCACAAGCCCTGGTGGCTGCTTACCTGTGTCTTGGGAGCAGCAGGGACTGGCGGCAGTGGTGGAGGTGGAGGGAAGGACGATGAGTTGTGCGCGAAAGGGCTCCGGAGACGGGCTGCTTAAAATGGCAGCTGCTCGAGCGCTGCTGCTGCTGGCACAAACAAAGCCCAGCCCCCTTCCTCCTCTAGGCAGGGCAGGGAGAAGCCAGGAGGAGGGAGGGAGGAGGGGGAGGGGGAGGAGGCGACGCCGTGTGAGTGAGAGAAAAGAACGTGCACACTGGCGATCCACGTGGCGATTCCCAGACCGTCCATGGGCCGGATCCAGAAGGTAATTGGGCCTGATCCGGCCCATGGGCCTTAGTTTGCCTACCCATGCTCTAATGGTACTGTGTGCCCATCTTTCTGTACAGTTGGTCACACTAGAAGAAACCAATTGCACCTTGACTGCAGGCATGCCATGTCTTGCTTAGACCAAGAAGGAAAGCACAGTGCTTTCATGTGGGCAGATATATGAGCTGTTTGCCTCATGATCCTGCTGGTCCTCCTTATGCATCAACATGATGGATTGTGCTTTGGAGCAAGTGAAACGACTCTTGTTTTGCTTCCTGGAGATCCTGGCACAGGTCCAAATAGCCCAGGTGGATTTGCCTGAAGCCAGGCTTCCGACAAGAGAAAGCATTCCCAGATAAGCAGTCTGCCTTGGTTTCATTTCAGTTACAGATGAGGAGGCTCAAACACATTCCCCCTTTGACTTATGAACAGTAGATCCCTGTGACAAAGTTTCAAGCCCTGTGCAGCAACAGTTTAATATGGGTCAAAACAAGGCAACACAAATCTGCCACTAGGCACCTCAAAAAAAAAAAAGGATGCAGATTTAGGAAGCTTAAGTAGAATATGTTAAAATTTATTGCCACTGGGAAAAGTCACTGGACTGTGAGCCACAGAGGATAAAACTCCTTTGTTTAATCAGAGAGCTGCTGCTTTGGCATGGAAAACTGAAATACAAGCTCCTCATAAATATTACCTTATCTTTAGACGCAGAAATATAGCATCCTTAACTTCATTGCTATTTTTCCATTTCACCTTTGATGCTCTTGATGGAGACTCACAATTGTGCTTACCAGGATTGTGGCAATAATAAGTTAAGTGTAAGAAATTTATTAACTGGGTCCATCAGAGCTTTGTTGTGTGGAACCTGAGAGCACCATCCTGCTCTAAAATAAACCCCATTATGCTCAGCATGGCTTACTGTTAGGTAAGGATGTAGGTGTAACATTGTGCCTTTAATCACCCAGTTTCTGAAGGCAGACCATTAAAATGTAATGCATAAATAAAATACCCAGTTTCCTCTCCATTGTAAAGCAAATGCTGGAGAAGCTGGAACCAGACCAATAATGCAGAGCAGCATCCCCCCCCCCCCCAATTTGGTGACTTTCAGATTTTTTTGGTTTTTTGGGACAACTCCCATCACCCCTTGCCATTGGCCATGCTGACTGGGACTGATGGCAGTTGGAATCCAACATCATCTGCAGAATACCATATTGGAGAAGGCTGATGAAGAACCCTAGCCATTGGTACAAGTCTTCTCCTTTCTTTTCAGGAGCTGGACCCCAACATTATGTAATTATGTAATTTTATTAGATTTCCAGGAGACTTTTGATGTTGTTGTTAAAGAGGAATACATCATTACACAAGATCATGCCCTAAGCTGTTAGGGCTTTATGTAATAATATGAACACCTTTAATTTTGGCTCAGAAGCAAATCGGCAACCAGTGCAAGTCCCTGAGAAGAAGCTCCTCCACCCAAGTCTTATCAATTCCTGCCAAGTCAACCCCTTCTCCCATGAGCAAGTCGTAGATGAGCATTGGTCGTATGATGGACTGACCTGGCATTCAGTAACAGCACTACCAGACTGGAAGCCCCCACAAATAAGCTGCTTGTAATTAAACCTTCAGTGAGTTAGGGACTGGTCTATCCCCTGCATGAGAAGACAGGCTTTGGTGGGTTGAGTGGATAAGACCAATAGTGGGTCCAATGGTCAAGAAGGCGGTTTCTGCACGTGCTGTAGAAGGAAGTGAGTGGCAGATGGGGATTGTCAATCTGGGGAAGTAGCCCATCTAGGAGAAGGAAAACTCTAATCCTAAACCTCCACTGCTTTGCGGCTATGCACATTTGCAAGAAAGGCCTCAGGAGGGAACCTTAAGGAACAATCCATACTCACTGCTTTGTGGGATATTTTTGGAAGAAGAAAGGGCTAAGGAGTAAACCCTACACAAATTGGGAGTGGAGCCCCTAAGATGGTTGGATAGTGCCTTGTACGCCTCCTTCCAGCTTTCCTCTCCTTGGGACCACTTCTTGTCGCCTGGGCAGCCCAGGACCTCCATACACACTGTGAAATGCGTAGGCAACCGTAATATGGTGTGTCTTTTAGCCCAGCTACAAATGAAAAGCAGCCTTTAAAAGGTTAGAGCAGTGACACCGTACAGACCATAAAAGAGGAAATGAGAACAGCAGCAGCCCATCTGAATGTACAGAGAGATACTGTACAAAGGTGATGACTGGTGATAGCAATCCAGAAATGTTTCCTCTACTGGCATTATTAAATGAACTAGCAAGAAAGGAGTTGCTGCGGAAAGCAAAGCTAAATTCAGCAGGGGTGATTTAAATAAGACTTTGCACTCCTATTGCATCCTACCACTGCCACCTTGTGGATAGTTTTGATACACTGTAAAAAAAAATGGAAAAATTATCCAGTAGCACCTTAGAGACCAACTAAGTCAGGCTACCTACCTGATTGTTAAAAAAAAAAAAAGAGTTTTAAACATAAAGGTAAAGGACTCCTGGACAGTTAAGTCCAGTCAAAGGCAACGATGGGGTGCAGTGCTCATCTCGCTTTTCAGGCAGAGGGAGCCAGCATTTGTCCACAGACAGCTTTCTGAGTCATGTAGCCTACACCACTAAATTGCTTCTGGCACAACTGAAGACCATGACGGAAACCAGAGCGCATGGAAATGCTGTTTACCTTCCTGCTGCAACGATACCTATTTATCTACCTACTTATTTACCTATTTATTTGCACTGGTGTGCTTTCGAACTGCTTGGTTGGCAGAAGTTGGGGCAGAGCAACGGGAGCTCACTCCGTCGCAGGGATTCAAACTGCCAACCTTCTGACTGGCAAGCCCAAGAGGTTCGGTAGTTCAGACCACAGCATCACCCACATTCCTTTTTGTTTTAAATATAGTGAAGAGCTTGCTAGCTTTGCAAAGTTGCTGCCTCGTGGTCTACAGAAGAGTGTGTCAATTCAGCTGTGCTGCCCTCCTGTCCAGTTCCTTATAGCCAGAATGCAGTTGTGCTACTGGTCATTTTTAGATCGGCTGTAGGGATCTTCCTTTTCACCAATGGCTGGAACTCAAGCTGGTCTGCAAAGGAAGTAAGGAAGGGATATTTCCTTTGTGTAGTTCTTTCCTTTGAAGTTGGGTCACCAGAAATCATGGTGGTGTCAGGTGATTGACAAGTGGGCAGCCGGATCTTGTTCCCTCACCTGCAACTGATTTGGTGCTCTGTGTCCTTCTCATTGACCGCAACATCCCAGCTTTGAGCTTTCAGTCTCTTCTCTAACAGAAGGAAGCACAAAGCGGGTCTGATTAACATCCATTGCCTGCAGTTTTACTGACTCTGACTGATCTCTGCATTTTTCAGTACGTGAGCTGTTTGCTCTACCTTTTCGTGTGCCTTTTCCTTCTGCTCTTTTCTATCTGTCCTGAACTGCATCTTACTGCTTCTTTCCTTGTATTTTGCTCGGTTGCTCCAGTTCTGACACTGCAGAAAATTACCATACGATTTTCTGGTCTTCAAAAGCTGTGACAGCAACACAAGCCATTGATTCACCACTTTCAATGGGGGAAAAAAGGTTTTATTTCCTTCTCATTCCTGCATGACAAACCACATCTATAAAAATTCCCTCTCCTGCTCCAGAATTAAAGGTACAGAACCTCTACTACCCAACAGATTTATGCCATTTTAAGCAGAGGTACATATTCCCTTGTTAAAGAGCAATCAATACCCTATTCTTCTTTGTTCATATATGAAAACTTTATCTATTGAGGGTTGGACTAAATAACCTCTCAGGTACAGTACCTTCCAACTGAATGATTCTATGATTGCAAGGTTGAGAATGAACTCTGCTACAATTTTATAGGAAGAGCTGGCATTAGAAAGCCAGTTTGGCGCGAAGTGGTTAAGAGTGCTGGGAGACCAGGGTTCAAATTCTCACTCAGCCATGAAGCTCACCAGGAGCCCTTTGGGCCAGTCACTGTTTCTCAGCCTGGCCTACCTCATAGGGTCATTGTGGGAATAGAACCATGCGCCCCAACTTGGGAGGAAAGGTGGTATGTAAATGTAATAATAAACAAATAGATAATCAAAGGCTTTTAAAAATTGACATCGCTCTGAGTGCTTGGCCACCACAAGCCAATGATTTCTATGGCGATCTCTTTTCTTTTTTTCTTTTTACTACTCCTAGTTAAAACTTAAAAAGTTAGAAAGATCATGAGGCCCCACTTTCACTGCCTGTATTCATACTAAAAAATAAAATAAAATCAAGCTCAAATGAGTTTTTGCCCTTATCTTTGGGTCTAGATGAATTTGAGCAACATAGCAAAAGCAGAAGCTGTCCTGTTTGGTCCGCAGAATTCCTTTAAGATGTCAAGCGGGTGAGGCCAGGGAAAGTACTTTTGGTTCAGGGTGTTGCTTTCAGTCTGCTACAAAGTTAAACTGGAACATCAGGGCCAAATTCTTCAAATGATCTCATCCAGCCCATTTTCCCAGAATCTATTGTACCATCTGCTTCTTTGGCCCTCGCAATTTAATAATCTAGCGCGTAGAATTCTGCTAATAGTTCACTGTCAATAAATGAAAACTAGGAGTTTGCTAGCGGTAGAAATACTGCTGGGAACTGTTCTATTTCCCCCCTCCATTCTCTCTCGTATTACTTTAATATTAACCTCAGAGTCAGTTCTGTTTTTGAGGACAACTATTTGTTTTGCTGGAATACTGATGAAGTGTATTTCAAAATCACTTTGAAACAGTAGCAGCATCACTTCAACTTTCTAAGAAACTAATCTTAGAACTAGCATTTAAACTTCTTATATAAAAAAGTTTTTTTTAAGGACACAGAGAACTACATTAAATTTATTACAAAGTGAGAGGAGGAAAGACTTAAAGACCCATACTGCTTGACTAAACATGTCAAATGTAATATTACCCTTGAAGAAGATTTACTGTTCAAGTAATGTCTGTTCCTTCTTTGTCCATAGCTAGAACTATCATAAAGCGACAAAGTAGGTCAGACTTGCCTTCAATAAACCCAGTCTCCAAACATTCAAGTCAGATATTTCATGCTGCAAAGGGCTAAAGGTACATGGTCTCTGTGTGTGTTAAATTAACTCTCTCTCAGCAAAAAATTAGAGTATAACCTTGTACCAAGTGCTTCTGAGTCACCTCACTCCTTTGGGCTCATTGTCCTTTCCTTGGACAGAACCCTCCATGCAGAAGTAGACTTGCTTATTACTTGAACAACTGGGTAGAATATTGCCTGCCTGTTTCCAGAAAGATTCATATAAGTGGGAACAGCAACAAAATGTTGCAGCATGGCATGCTTCTATACAGGTTTCTGGACACTGTAGTCCCCAGAACATTTTCCCCACCCCCATTTTGTTGTTGTTCAGTCGTTCAGCCGTGTCCGACTCTTCGTGACCCCATGGACCAGAGCACGCCAGGCACGCCTATCTTTCACTGCCTGCCGCAGTTTGGCCAAACTCATGCTAGTCACATCCCCATAGTCAATCAGCATGGATGTTCTGGGAACCCTTTTGGTACTTCTGCAAACATTTTAGCCTGCTGGTACCTTCACCTTGCCGACAAAGGTCCGTATAGTTAAAGCTATGGTTTTCCCAGTAGTAATGTACGGAAGTGAGAGCTGGACCATCAAGAAGGCTGATCGCCGAAGAATTGATGCTTTTGAATTATGGTGCTGGAGGAGACTCTTGAGAGTCCCATGGACTGCAAGAAGGTCAAACCTATCCATTCTCAAGGAAATCGGCCCTGAGTGCTCACTAGAAGGACAGATCCTGAAGTTGAGGCTCCAGTACTTTGGCCACCTCATGAGAAGAGAAGACTCCCTGGAAAAGACCCTGATGTTGGGAAAGATGGAGGGCACAAGGAGAAGGGGACGACAGAGGATGAGATGGTTGGACAGTGTTCTCAAAGCTACTAACATGAGTTTGGCCAAACTGCGGGAGTCAGTGAAGGATAGGCGTGCCTGGCGTGCTCTGGTCCATGGGGTCACGAAGAGTCGGACACGACTGAACGACTGAACAACAACAACCTTTCTCTTTGGCGTGGAAAGTGATGTTTTGGCTACATAAGCGCTACAAACACTCACTTCTGAACATGGGAAATAGAGGCAATGGTATCCATATATCCCACACATATCTACAAAAAGAAAGGACATCGAGGCTCTTCTTAATCTTTTTAGAAAGAAAGAAAGAGAAATTCAAAGAAGGACCCCACCAGATTGACCTTCTATAGGACCACAACCCTGTCTTGGAAGCCTTTCTTGTGTTGTTTGTGTGCATGTGTATGCTAATGCAAGGCAGAAGACAGGAGAGGCATCTTAAAATCAAATGTGTAGTGGGGGGTTTTCTCTGGGAGAGAATGGTAGCCATTTACTTACAGTATATAGAAAATGACTGCACTCAAAAACTCTTAAGTTGACCCCCTAGACTGCTTGACCCAGGTTTTGGGGGCTTTGCTCTGTTATTAATCTGGATCTCACTCCATTTACATTGTTCCCTAGAACATGGATCAAGATCGGAATATCGACAAATACCCTCATCTCTTATGTTTAATTTCTTGGTCATTCCAGAATGTGACAGAAACAAACCCAGAAAGCTTGAACTATATATTACATATATTGCAATGCACATTCTTTCCGCCATGACGAGATCCTCTGAGGGGCAAAGAAAGAGAAGATATAGCTGAATATATACCGGTAAATATGCAATATAAATAACCCCTGTTTAAGTGCAATATTCACATCGCCTTTAACTACAATGCAAAGGTAGACATTACAAAATAGGATGAGCCACTTTATAAAAAAAAAAAAAAGATTTTTGGGCAGCAGATGGCATTTCAGGGATTTTTTTTTGTTCGTTCCTTTTAATATGCACAAAATGTTTCTCCTTTATCAATTAATGTCCTTATCACTTGCTTTCATTACACTTGCAGAGCCACTCATTTGGATATTCAAAGAAGGAACAGACATGTCAAACATTTTCCTGACTCTGGAAAAAAAGTACCCTATAAAAACCCACCAAAAAGGCAAATAAAGAAGTAAAAATGTTACAGCAACTGATAATCCTCTAAACAAAGGGATGTTTGGCGAGGAGTTTTAAAATGTGAACGATTCAACCATTGTTTGGAATTCTCTATTGCAAAGTACCCACTATACATCAAAGACCCCTGTCCAGTTTTTATGAAGTCAACAGGGCCCATTCTATGTTTATAGTTAGAAAGGAACATATTTAACACCATGATAAATTGGGTTGCATCAAGAGCATAATGGTAGCCAGGGTGGATGAAGCAAAACACCTTCCTACTTGCTCATCGATCCTTTCCTATTTCCTATTTGGACCTGCGGGGGGGGGGGAGGATCATTCATAACAGCATGTATTAACTCAGACAACCGTTATCTGCTCCTTATAGCAGCTGTGCAAAGCTGCCGCAAACATTTGTTGGATTTGGCAGAAATCTGCTCAGACTGCCATAATAATGCAATTGAAGTATTTCCCCCATCAGAACATTACCTTTTATGTATAAGCAGAAATGTGCTTGCTCCAATAAAACTGCCCACCCCAACAATCTGTGCAGAGAGGGCTAAAGGGGGGGAAATGCCTAGACAGGACTGTAATTTCAAGGACACAGGTGCAAGCAAAGTCAACATTTGGGGGGGGGAGGTGTTGAGAAAACCTTTTAAGCTAAAACAGGCGCATTTTGCAAATATCATCTCCCACAAAGTGTTTGTCTCAAGTCCTAGCCTTCGTATGGTATGGTATATCATTCACCGCACCCATCAGTGGAATGGGAAGGGAAGCAATTTGATGATTTCCCCTCCCCTAGGCAGTCTCCCACTTATTCTTAAATCGGGTCTGGAGGATTGGAACAGAGTTTCAGGGTGCTGTGGCAAAAATGGACGCCCTCCGTTTTGTTGATAGTCTTATGTACAACAGGGGAGATCAGTATTTGCAGTTGCCAAACCACATTGTTGATTGCTGTTGTACATATTAATATTTTGCATTAATTGAATGGTATGATAAGATAAAAGACTTTGGGTACCAAAGGCATTTTGCCGTCAAGCAGACTGCACTGTCTACAGTATTGTAGCAGTAAAGTTCCAAGATCCCTTTGGGATGTTGCAGAAAAAGCTGGAATAAATATACTTGATGTCAGGCAGCTTCACTCATACTCCTAAAAAGATTGCTGCCCATGGATCCCTTTGGTTGCTTTTACAGGTGAGCCTGTTGTATTTTCAGCTCAGCCGTAAAGTCACTGGGTGGACAGAGTTCAAGCCATGAAACATTAGTTCTTTAATGTAAAAATGGAAATGTCCCCTGCGCAATCTTTTTAACCTTTGTGATCTATCACACGCCTTCTGGATGGAACAAAGTGAAACATTTAAAGTTATTCACTTGTATTTATGTATACAATGTATTTATGGAAAAATACAGATACATTATAAAATAAAAATAATCATGTTTTTCAAATGAATGTGATTCCTTTTAACTGAATACCCAGGAAAGCTTTTGTGAAAAGCAAGCAGGAAATAATTCCCATAATGCCTTTTCATGGCAGAGGAAGAAGATAAAAAGATGGCAGGGCAGAATTCCCTGATCATAATCCTCCTTTGACTGACACTGATTTCTTAATTTTTGGAAATCATGTCATTTTACCATAATGGTTTCCCATCTGCAAGTCTTGAATATTTATTTGCTAAAAGTATCTGTATGCAGTTAATATTAACAAATGCTTAAACAATTCCTTTTAGAAGTTGTTAGTTATCTACTGTTTGTCTGTGCTAAAACCAACAGTTGAGTTCATATCAATTCTATGGTTTATAGGATTGCATTTAATATTTCCAACTTAAATCCAGGGGGTGAAGTTTTAGCTATAAAAACCTACTAAAATGATATGTATACTCTTGAGCATCTCTCAGCTTTATATATGTCTGCAAAAAAACAGTCTCTTGCCCCTTGGTAATAATGTTTTTTGTGTTTGTGTTTGTGTTTTTTGTGTTTGCTTGCAATGCTGAATTTAGCATGATCTGCTCTGCAAAGAGCTAACAGAGGCTATCTTTCCATTTCCTTAACTTTCAAAGAAACACATACCGGGTATGTGCTCCCTTAGAACAGCTTTCTTGTGGAAAGGAAGGAAGGAAGGAAGGAAGGAAGGAAGGAAGGAAGGAAGGAAATGAAAATCCTTAGTAGTCCAGTCCTATAAATATGCTTCAGCTGCCATTAGGTACAGGGGAGAGATTTGATTCAGTCCTCATTTAAATGCAATTCACACTTTCTGAAACAATAAGTGAACCAAAACACAGCCATCTTTCACATTTCACACTTTTCCAGCCATGCATTGTGCACATAAAATGCATATATTATTGAAAATGTGAATATTACATAAAATGTGCTTTAACAAAGTGTGTACCGGTATATTAGGCAAAATTGCGCTAGAAAGTAAATTGGGAATAATTCACACTAAAATGCTAATGGCATTTCTGTTAAGTATAATTGTTTAATTGTACAGTACATTGAAATGGAAAACAACTAATATGTCTGTGTAGCATGGCATGGAAACTTCCATTGAAGTAAGCAAAAGCTGTAGAGAGCCTACCACTTAACAATTAAGTGAGACTGTATCTCTGCTAGCTCTGTCACTAGGTGTTTAACTTAAATCACATGAAAAGGATTGTACTGCAGGTCTATGCCTATGCTAATCTATAGGCATCCATCTTGGGTGTGCGAGTTCTTTGTTCTGAAGCCAATGAAGAGAAAGGATGTGATTCTCTCTCCAGCCTCAGACTAATGGAGGCCGTTTGCAAAAGAGGCAGAGCTTTGATTTCAGCTCTGGATGGTATTCATAATTCTAAGATATTTTATCGATACTGGGACCAGGACATGATATTATGCTTCTATCTGAATGCAACTTGATTGTTTTAAGTTTGTTTTGGCGTTAAGTTCTGAAGTAAAGCTTCTGAACCATATTTTGGGAGTGGACAATTTTTATTTGAAGAAGAATCAGTTTTTTATACATCCAATTTGCTTCCAAATGCGCAATACTAATAATCTCAATAGTTTCATGTTATTTTTACTTGCAAATAGTTACATATAATTGCAAATTGATGTGGAAAACTGACGGTAAGACTGGAAAAGACTGGAGAAAGTGGGAGAAACCAAGATTGACAGGTGTGCCTATCTCCTAGTGATCACAACTGAAAACAAAGTCAAACCCTGGATCTTGAATTTGCCTTGTGTGCCAGAAATGTTCCATCTCTCACAACTGCTGTTACTCCCACAAAGCAGTAACGCACAGGAAAGCTATTCTTGAAGCAACAGTTGGCAGGGCAGGATCATAGATCAGTGACAGGTCATATGCACCACATGCAGAAGCTCCCTGGTTCAATCCCTGCCGTCACTAGGAAGGGCTGGGAAAGACTTCCAGTTTGAAACTGCAGAGAGATTCTGTCAGTCAGTATCAACAACACTGAGCGAGATGGACCGGTGGGCTTACTTGTAGAAAGGAGCTTCCTGTGTTCCTATTGCGAGGTCAGAAGGCACCTCACTCCCTTGCAGAGCCTTGCAAGTCCATTATGCCATAATGCTGTGACATGCAGGGACAGGATGTGAAACACCAGCACTGGGCCAATGGTGCGTCACTGAGCCTTTTATACCAGGCTACTCAGGAACCTGTGAATCACTGGCTCACTATAGTGGTTCATTCTGCAAAAAGATGCAAAAGGCAGCCTATGCATTCCTGTAGTTCTGTAGTGTGACTATTCAATGTTAGAGCATCTGTCCAGTAGATGTGTTTCTGTCTCCTAGAAGACATCTGAAGGCAGCCCTGTTTAGGGAAGTTTTTAATGTTGGATGCTTTATCGCTTTATTATTATTATTATTATTATTATTATTATTATTATTATTAATCTGTTGGGAGCCGACCAGAGTGGCTGGGGAAACCCAGCCAGATGGAAGGGGTATAAATAAATTATTATTATTATTATTATTATTATTATTATTATTATCATCATCATCATCATCATCATCATCATCATCATCATTATACAGGAGAGAGGGTAACTAAGCTGAATCTTCTTACCCCTGCATTCTTCAGACAGTTCTGCTGCTGGTTCCGCAACCAGCAGGAGACCTTGGGGTCTCAAATTTCCTGTGCGACACCAAAATTTTGTGTGTGTGGTTCCCCCCCCCCACTGCCTCTCTAGCTAAATAATAGTTGTGGCATCTGCTGCACTTCATGCCCACTGTGACCAAACTGGTTGTGGTTTCCAAAATCTGCCTCTGGTGGCAAGTGTGTGTTGTTCAGTCGTGTCCGACTCTTTGTGACCCCATGGACCAGAGCACGCCAGGCACGCCTATCCTTCACTGCCTCTCACAGTTTGGCCAAACTCATGTTAGTAGGTTTGAGAACACTGTCCAACCATCTCATCCTCTGTCGTCCCCTTCTCCTTGTGCCCTCCATCTTTCCCAACATCAGGGTCTTTTCCAGGGAGTCTTCTCTTCTCATGAGGTGGCCAAAGTATTGGAGCCTCAGCTTCAGGATCTGTCCTTCTAGTGAGCACTCAGGGCCGATTTCCTTGAGAATGGATAGGTTTGATCTTCTTGCAGTCCATGGGACTCCCAAGAGTCTCCTCCAGCACCATAATTCAAAAGCATCAATTCTTCGGCGATCAGCCTTCTTGATGGTCCAGCTCTCACTTCTGTACATTACTACTGGGAAAACCATAGCTTTAACTATACGGACCTTTGTTGGCAAGGTGATGTCTTTGCTTTTTAAGCTGCTGTCTAGGTTTGTCATTGCTTTTCTCCCAAGAAGCAGGCGTCTTCTAATTTCGTGACTGCTGTCACCATCTGCAGTGATCATGGAACCCAAGAAAGTGAAATCTCTCACTGCCTCCATTTCTTCCCCTTATATTTGGCATGAGGGGCAAGTGTGTACCAGGAGATTAACACAGGTACAGACACCTCACTCTGTGGGCCTCTCATTTAGCTGTTCTCAACTCAGCAAAATCCCCCTGTGTAAGCAGCTCTGAAAACAAAGTATGTGGCTGCCTTTGGGGGGAAATGAATTGCTATAATGGTTGTCTTAATAGCCCCACGGATCTCTGCATCAGTACAAACTGTTAGTAGAGGAATTTGAACCACCACCACCCTGCTAGAGGCAGATGATAGACAAGGAGCAGGCAAGAAGCAAATACCATTCTGCAGGTTTTCTTGCCCAAAGATTCAGATGAGAATAAGGAACGGATGACTTCAAGTCAAAAATTGATATATGGGCATCATTTCACACTATTACAGTTCCATCCAAAAGGAATGAAAACAATATTCTGAGCACCAATATTTACAGTATAACACTTTTTGCAGCGTTTTGCTATTTTAACTGCATCAAAGTGGGGAGAAAAATTCCAATGTGTTTGTAGAATGTCATCACTTAAGAAATAACCCTATGGTTTAATCATGTTCTTTTGCTTCACCAGATTTAGCAGATTATACGACATTTACAGCTGACAGCTGTACTAAAAAGAACATATTTCTCAACACTTTCCTTGTAAAAAAAAAAAAAAAACCTCCTTGTAAAAAAAACAACCTCCAACCGAATCTTTTCATGCTAAATCAGCTTCATTAAACCACTATTTCTGACTTGTCCTTTGGTGGAAAGTGTAACATTTCAGTGCACAGTAGTTGGTGAAGCATCCTACCCCATGTATTATCCCCAATCAGTGGCTCCAGTCCAAACAAAATGTTAGATGTGTGCAGAGGCTGCTACAACATAAAGATATATTTTGAAAAGCAAGACAAAAGGACACATTATAAGCCCCACTGAAATGAACCACAGCACCACAAAAGTACTGCTGGACCCGTATGCATGAAACTTGTGAAGACAATGCCACCCACAAGGAAATTGTAAAAGTTATTTTCATGAAATAAATTCAGTTCATAGTTTGGGGTGTTTTGTGGGACTTGAGCAGCCAGCAATTGTGCTTTCCTGTAAGTATAACTGTGTTCAAAGGGCCACATTCCCAAGTAAGTATACATAAAATGCACACTCATTAAAATGAAGTACTGTAATAGTTTAATGGACATCTTCACTGCTTCACAGAGTTCCAAATCTGCAAAACCTCAGTAAAGAGCTGTACACACACAGGCACAATCCTTTGTCAAAACAGGCTTTGCCAACATCTGCTAATACAGACTTTGCTCCCTTGGCTCCACTGCAATAATGAAACTCAATCATTAATTTAATAATCAGATGGCCCTCTCTTTTTATTAGAGCATTTAGTAAGTCAGAGTGCATACATATACATTTCACATAGGAGGCAGTTTCTCAATAAATTAGATGAATCCATCTGTGCTCAAGAAAACAAATGAGATTTTTTCATCATTAATATTATTTCTGAACAGTTTGACATGCACAAAATTGGCCGGAGAAGATAAAATGTGTGGCCAGTAGAGCTGTAGAGCAGCAGTGCCCTAAATGATTGGGCTTTGATTGGACTAAACCTCTGGATGAAGCTGTACACAGAAGTGAATAAATACACCAGTACAGTCATAGTGATCGACCAGCAGCAGATGATTTGGTTCAAATGTAAACCTAGGGATTTGACTGAATCCTCTTATTGCTTGGTCAGCTTAAAAGAAGCAGGGAATTTTGCAAAGGGTTGTGGATGTATGAAATATCTGGTGCTTCCATTCCACCTGGCATATGAAGAACAATGTTTATGGTAACCAAGCTGTTGATTACAGAAACAGTGATAAGAAGCCAGAGTTGGACTCCAACTTCCTTCAATCCAGCCAGCATGACTAATAGTTAGGGATGGTCAAAGTTACAATCTGGCAACATCTGGAGTAACACAGGTTCCCCATCCCTGGTCTATACAGTGGTATACAGAGCAGGAGAAAAACATTAACCTTGCCTGATGGTTTGGGAGTACTGCTAAGCTCTTAACAAATATATTTCGGAGGAACTAAGCTCTGAATATGCCATAAAGGCTGCTAGGCTTCTATGTACTAGGTTGCTATTCAAGATGTGAACAGGTTCATCACTAAGCAACTCTGCATTCGCAAGAAAGAAATTGTCATGTTCTCTCCAAGATAGTATTTATCAAACATTTTGTACTCAGAGTCCCCTTCTGGATTTACTCAATTTCACAGAAGGGTATGCAGAGATGGAGCAGGTCACAGAGGAGATATTTTCATAAATCCAAGTTGGCTCATTAAATCTCTTCATTCAACCCATCTGTGTCTTGGCTTCTGCTTGTGCTGTTCAGGGGTCTAGCCCAGAGTGGGATCTCAAACCAAGACCTCCAGTAGCCTTTGGTGCCTTTTCTCCTGCGCTGTCTGTGCCTTCGACAGGCAGGCCCAGTTAGGTTCTACTGGGAAAGGGTCCTTCAAAGCTCCAGTGCTGGTCTGAGATCTATCTCTTGATCCAATGGCTTGAGGACGATCAACTGACCTCCCAAATCAATGGAAGGGCCTCAAGCTCCAAGAAGTCCTTCCTTTAGAGCTAGTCTGGCAGCCTGAGCACTTTATCACATCTAGGAACTATGATGGGCATTTCTGGTAGTTGACCATGGCAATGTCTTCTGCATCTAGCATTGGGTCTTGCTTTCCTGATCTGATATCTGACCTCCAGTCTCTTACTTATAAAATTGATATGGCGGCCCATCAAAAAATATTTTCTTGATGGCCCAGGCCCTGACAGAAAGACACACCTGTCTCAGGGTGCTGTCCATCATTGGAACTTCTCTATGTTATGCATGTTGCTTCTAGGTATTTTACACATCCCAGAGGGGACTTTCCACCCCATTATTTGTGAACAGCTTCAACAGAACAGCTAGATGAATTCCCAACTCCATTTCATAAAGATCAACTTCCCCTCCATTTACGTAAAATGCTTTGGCTGTGAACAAACCATACATTTCAAGAATTCAAACACCAAAGTATCTTGGGAGCT
The DNA here is from genome assembly GCF_009819535.1 of Lacerta agilis. Lineage (NCBI taxonomy): Eukaryota > Metazoa > Chordata > Lepidosauria > Squamata > Lacertidae > Lacerta > Lacerta agilis. The sequence goes on along the minus strand of NC_046314.1, from coordinate 83,397,925 downwards.
CTAGATTACCCTCGCAGAGCTACAGTTCCCAGCACCTTTAACAAAGGGTGAGGTTCCTAGGGTTCTGAACCACAAATACAGGAGGAAGGATGAGAAAACAAAAGTCTAGCTATTCCTCTGCTCTCAAACACAGTACGGTGTCTTGATATATTGCCATTAAATGTTGATGAAAGGAATTAAAACTCTGAAAAGCTATTGCAAATACATTCCAGTGAGCAAACATCTTCAGACAGCCTATATGGTAAATGAAGGAAGTTCCAGTGAAATAACCTCTGGCAAACTTAGCATTATATTAAAATTGGTTAGCTCAGCACATTAAATTCTGCAATAGGGCAACACCTAGTCACATAATTTCTTAACATAAAAGCAGATGGGGATTCCAATTGGCCAGATAAAGATGATAATGGTGATAGCAAAGGTAATGATCTTGCTGCTTGTAAAATTACTTGGAAATGTAATTTTACAAACTGGATAATTAGGGCCATTCAGAAAGGTGAATCGTGTTAGAAAGAAGAGAGGACACTTTCTCACTTTCCTTTTGTCCTTGCATAACCCACTTTCTAATACTTTTTGCATTGAGTACTAAATCCAGAAATATACCCAGTCTGTGGTGTTAACATTACACACAAACTCTTCTGTACACAAAGGCCCTACTGCCCTTTCTTGTGTTTGTTTTAAGAAAAGCTAAAGTACTGATTGTGGTAAGATGGCTTTCATAGAGGATAAGCCTATCAAAGGCTACTGGCCAGACCTCTGCCTCAGTTGTTGGAATTACAGGTAGGTAGCCGTGTTGGTCTGCCATAGTCAAAACAAAACAAAAAAAATTCCTTCCAGTAGCTAGTTGGTCTCTAAGGTTCTACTGGAAGGAATTTTTTTATTTTATTTTGTTTCAGTTGTTGGAGGTAGTATGTCTGTGAATTGGAGCTCCTAGACATCACAAGTGTGGAGAGTGCTAGCTATTTGGCCACTGTAAGAACAGGATACTGGATGGGACAGAACAGATTCTCATGTTCCTACTTCAGGAGGGGGCCACTACCAACCGTGTTCCACCCCACCCCCCAATCAAACAAATACAATCGTGCACCTAAAACTCTACAAGGGAAGATGGGTAAAGCCACTTTGGGGTGGGAAGTGCAGAAAGGACAACGATCCTAGATATTTGTATCAAGGTGTAGAAATGCTCTGCTACAAATGTCCTTCTTTTCCTACCACCACCTCTCTTTATTTGTCTCTGCATTTGACTCCTGCAAGTGGGAAACGAAGCGGTCACCATCCAGCAGCTTTAAGGGGCTCATTCCCGTGCAAGCTCCCAGTCCCAGACCCGCTGGAACGAGGAGGAACAGTCAGGCAGTGGCTTGGAGGGAAAAGCGTTTCCGTCTGGCTAGCATTTCTAACCGTAGCTGAAAGTTGAGGCCACGAATGATACAAAACAAAAACTTAAAATAAAACTTGGCAGGATGGAATCAGCTCCTCCTCCTTCCACTTCGCCCTTCTGACTAGTCCCCCACGCTGGGTGCGGGCCTTCCTGCCCCTCCTCCGGTCCCGCCCTGGGGGCGGCCCTCCCCGCCGGGGCAGATCCCGGCCTGCCGTACCAAGCGCGCAACGCCAGCAAGCGCCGCTGGGCGCCGGCTCTTGGGCGCTTGTGCTGGACGTGTCCCCGGGCGGAGGCGGGCGCTGCTGCTGCTGCTGCGTGGCGTGCATGGAGCAGAGGCTGGCCGAGTTCCGGGCTGCCCGCCGCGGCACCCGCCACACCGCTCCCTCGGCAAAGCCCCCAGGAAAGGCGGCGGAGGTGGAGGCGGAGGCGGCGAAGGAGCAGGCCCAAGCCCGGCCCCCGCTGCCGAGTGAGGTTGGTTAGCTTCGGCGCGAGGCGGCTCCGCCTCCCGAGGCGCGTTGCGGGGAGGGGAAGGCCGCTTTTTCACCCGCTCGGCCTCCGGTAGACGCGCGTAGGATCGCGCCCCCCACTCTCCATGCAGGCTCTGCCGCTGCAGCTGCTCTCCCGTCAGAGCTGCCGCGTGTGATATTGCAACTCAGGCGATGTTTATGCTGCGCGGTACTGCTGCACGCAGCACGAGTGCTGTGTGTGTTCAGTGCTCCCGCACCAAACGCCAGGCGAAAGTTGTTGGCCTGGCCACCTTTCTGACGTACTGATTTCCTGCGTGTACAGGTGCATTCATTCCTGCATCGCAGGGGGTTGGACTAGATGACCGAAGGACCCAGCTCTGCTGTTCTAAGGTTATCTCCTTCCTCTACTGCGCCGTGTTGGAGCATTCACAGATGAAGCACCTGCCTGGAGCACTTGGCTCTGCTCTTCCTATAGGGCCTGCTGATTTATTTGTCCTCAGAAAGCCTTCTCTCTCTCCCCCTGGGCTCTACTATTATCTCTTTTGTGATTTCATACATTTTAATCACTAGTTTTCTAACCAAGACCCTCAGGGCTCTCTCATCTTCTTCCCCCCACACCATCCCAGTGAGGTAGGATAGGCCAATGACCTTCATGTTTCTTCTGTAGCTTTGTCCTCCCTGGAGCAATGAATGAGTCAAGGCAAGATGCACAGCCAAGCAATGATTTGAACCCAAGTGTGCCTGGTGGTGGTGCTATCTGTTTTACAGTGCCTAATGATCAAAATACTCATTATGATTGGGAGTGGGCATGTGTGCTCGTGAAACCTGTTGGGGTGTAACACCATTTGCACCATACCACGGAGCTGTGGTCCAGCGTCCTTCAGGATTTTAGCCGTCAACGGTTGGTCCATTCTTTATTAGGGATGGAGGAAAAGTTTTGTTCCCATGGCAACAATTGCCTTGGAAGTTCATCATTTTACCATCTGGTGAGGTGTTCCAGGGGATTGACAGTAGAGTAGTTGGGGGAAAACTACATGTTATAGAGAGTTAAATTTTGTTAAGAAAAGGAAACAGTAGGCCTAGTAAGGATAGGGGTTTGAGACAGCAGACATACAGACAAAACACCCAAACCCTCTCATCTGCTGAGATTAGTGCGCGACATTGATGTACACATTTCTAACACGGTGGTTCTCAGAAGGCTGCGGCGTGCCACGCTGGTGTGGCAGGAGTGGGTGGCATGTGTGGCAGGAAGATCCAAGGACAAAGAAAAATTAAAATGTTTCAGTGTAGTAGAGCAAGAACACAGGCGATTCCTCTGCAGTTCTCCATGACATATTGTGGTGGACAGGGATTTTCAACTCTGACAAATATGAAAGATCAGAAAAAAGGGCTTCTTTGTGTTCGATAAAGAGATGAGAGTTTGTCTCAAATTAGACTTAATATAAACAAGATTACCCAGCAAAAGCAATCTCATACCTCTCATTGAATTTGTATACATACTTAAGGTACATATGTTGTAAGAGGCACATTTATAATTATATTTTGGGAGTGAGTCATGTTCTTATGTAGCTGCATTGTTTTATACTTTCTGGATGTCCCATGATCATAGTATAAAGTAGTTGTGTTACATGTTATAAATCAAGCGCTGCTAGGAGTTGTTTCTTTTTGTTTTCCAATTTATTTTTATCAATAAAAAATTGGCGTGGCACAAATTTTTATTCTGGAAGTGTGGCCCAGAGCAAAGTTTGAGAACCGCTGTTCTAATAGTAGGGCTAGGGGGCATGGGCTGAATGGATATTTTAGCTACAACTTACTGAGAATATAGTTTAATGAGCTTTCTGCTCTGTTCCCAAGTTCTTTTTTGAGAATAATTGAGCATGAGTCTATAGACATACCATTATTCATTATTTGCTGTTTTATACTTCATAAAAGCTGAATCCCATCTATTACGGTGTTGCCCAGTCTTCCTGTTTGGAGATATTCTGCTGAAATTTCAGTCTTCTTTGCCTACCTCAGTTCTGGGAGCTAGTGACCTATGTCTCTGGATTATTTTTTTTTTCAGGGGGTGGGGAGGGGAGAACTAAAAACACTGGTCACCACTATAGATGTGAAGGTATAGGGAAAAAACTGAGGGGAAAACATTTTTCTCCAAAGCCACCCCCCACCTCCAAATTAATGACCCCAAAGGATTATGAAATATTTTTCTTTTAGAAGGATGAACAAAATGTTTGAAAATGGAACTTCAGTTGGTAGAGCATGAGATGCTTAACCTCAGGGTCATGGGTTAGAGCCCCATATTGGACAAAAGATTCCTGCATTTCAGGGTGTTGTACTAGATGTTGGTCATGGTCTCTTGGATTTAGCCCCCAAAATTATTACTAAAACTGAATCAGGAAGACGTTTATGTAAGACTGTGTACATCATTACTATCTCTGCACACTGTGACAAACAATTCCTGAGCTCCGCATTGGGAGTACAACTTGCAAATGCAAGAGCAAGATGCATTTCTGATTCTAGGAAGGCACTGCCATTGAAACAAGAGGAGGATTCAGTTCCTGCCATTGTGTCCTTCTGCTTGTTGGCATAGTTGGTGGATCTGTTTGTTCTCTTGACTAGGCCTCAAAGGACTGGGAGTGGGAGAAAGTGCAGAGCACCATAATTTTGTTGCCACTCAGTTCATGCTGCTGCAAATCTGTCGGATCCAAGATTCAAAGGCAGAAATGTAAGTGGTGATAGCACTGCTTCTGTATTTGAATGGAATACAAAACAAGCAGCACACGTTGGACTTGTTGTTGGAAAGGTATTTTCGAATTCTGCAGAGCACAGAACATCTTCAGGTAATTGCATTCTGCGATTCTGCCAAGCGTATATTTCCTGCAACATGGTGACATGGCCTTTGGCCAGCACAGCCTGACTCCTCTTGCTTCTTACCTACTTCAGATTGCTCAATCTTCTGCAGCGTGTGAAAAAACTGGTCTTTTTTGGAAATCAATATTTCATCACGAAATTGATCTTGGAATCAATTGCTGTTCTAGCCTTAATTATTTGTCCATTGCATAAATAACCCAGGTGGCTTTTTATTTTATTTTGCAGGAATCCAGTCAAAGACCAGAAAGGCTCCAAACTGAAGCTGTTACATGCCCTGCACCATGGTGGACCAATTGCTTTCTTCTGAATGTCACCTTTCTCAAGTTTCTCATCTGGCTCGTCTTACTGGGACTGTTTGCGGAACTAGAGTTTGGTTTGCCTTATTTTGTCCTGTCTATGTTTTACTGGATCTATGTAGGAACCCGCGGCCCTGGAGAAAGACAGACAGGAGAAAGAAGTGCCTATTCTGTCTTTAACCCAGGATGTGAAGCCATTGATGGAACACTTACAGCAGAACAGTTTGAGAGAGAACTACAGTATCGGCCCTTAGCCCAGAGGTAACTAGTGCCTATATCAGTATCACTAGGTCTTTCCCCTCCGCTTGAGCAAAATGGGAACTGTTTCCTGTGAGATTTTTCACCTTTAGAAATGTTTACAGCATTGTAATTGAAGAGTTGAGCTGCAGCTACTGTTTCTTATACAATAAACAACTAAAGACAGGATATTAAACATACATATTCAGACTCCCCCCCCCCCCCCGCTGCAAAAAAGGCTCCTGTTCTAGGCTATATGGTTCTTACAATTTTCATAGACATCCCTTTCAAATTAAAGCAAAATATCTTGGCCAGCTTTATATTAAAAGATCCAGGATGAATGCATGTACAAATGTGCGTATATATTTAGACCAATGCCAAACAATTCTTTTCCTTGGGGTTTCTCTCCTCACCTAAGTTGAATTTGGAGACCTCAACAGAACCAGCCTGAGGGGCAGGGGGACCTTACCTTTCATTGAGAAATAACCTCCAAGTCTGTTTATAACTTCTTTTTAAAATTTGATCCACTCCAGTGTCAAAAGCAAAAGAGCCACATTTGTGGAAAGGATAATGTGACAATATATATACATTAGGTTTGTATTTCTACTGTATGTGTGTTTGATTAATGTTCACTGAACTGAAAATTTGGATCTATACCCCTCTTTTAACAAAAGTCAGCTTACACAAAAAGTTAAACTGTACTAACACCACCACATATGAACAAAACAGCTGCACTAAATTGGCAGGGGGGAAAACAGCAGAGAGCATTTGCAGAAGTGGTAGAGCTATGTGCCATCAGCATACAGATGGCATCTCAGCTCAAACTTCCGCATTCCCAGTGGTTTCACTTAAGGCACTTGCCTGGAAGCAAGTGATACTGAACATTCATAGGATTGTGCTTCAAAACACCTCCTAATAGGTTAATAGTAAGGTATACCTTTGTGATTAATAAACTAACAATATATGAGAATGTGTTACAAAGGCTTGGAAAAGGCAAACAGATTTTACTGGTGTGTTTTGGGTGTTGCTTGCCGAAACCCACATACTTTACTTTTTGAAAACAAGGGGTTGACCAATCTACAAGTTGAGGTACAATATGTTTTAAATGAATTTAGTACCTTTTAGCAGACAATGTCTAAACACATAGCATACTGTTAAAATGGAATCCATCAGCGTGGTTGGAGTGTTAACTCCTGTCCCTCAGAAGAGTAGCCCTGCTACTCTAATTCCCTGGGACTCTGGACGTTGGATGTGGATCGAGAGAAATTCCCCAGGTCAGATTACCTGTGTGCAGTTCTGCAGACAGATTCCCCACTCCCATACTTGGGTGCCATAGGATAGTGGTGCCATCTGAGTCTGTAGAGACTATTAAAGCCTATTTTCAACTCTCTTATTGAATTTATTACATTTCACTGGTCGAGTGTGTGTGTGTTTACAATGTCAGGCACCTGATTTCATTCCATAAAGATCAACATTATATGTATTAGGGATACAAGAGATACTAGGTGTGCAAATTTTACTTTTTTCGGTTGCTTGCTTTTTGAAGATTTATTCAATACATTCATTGGTATGTTTGGATTCAAGGCCTGATATTTTAAAAAATGCATGAAGGAGAAGAAAAAACTTCATTGATTATGCTCAAGTAAACTGAGATATAAATAAATTTATGTCTGACTGATCTTGGAAACCATGAGGAGAGAATTACACAGTTAACATCAATTGCAGCAAGCCTTTATATGGTAAATTACATTGCTTTTGCAAGACAAGGATGAATTCGCACACGCACAAAGGAACATAATTCATAATTTGTTACCCATTTTTATAACATTTAAAAATAAATACATGCAATTGGTTTAAAAAAAAAAAGAACCAAAACAGTCAGGATAGAAATAAGACATTCACTCTATTTTAATGCTATATATATATTCACCATTTTGGTACATTTGCAATACATGCCTCCACTTAGGTGCCTCACAAGTTTAATTTAACAAGACTTGTGTGCATAACTGTGGAACGAAACTTAAGTAGAATCACAGTGAGTGAGCAGGTTGCTGGTGTGTCTTGGGCTGCTCAAACCGTTTCTGAGCGCTGTATGAAGAGCAGCCTTAAAGCGTACTATGAATTCCAAAGCAAAGGCAGCTTGAACATTGAGGCTCATGCGCATTTCCTCTATTCATCAGTGCTAGTTTTATTGGGAACATTATAAACAGGCTGCTGGTAACGAGAGGGTGTTTCTTGTTTCCCAGGGCTGCTTCCCGCAGCCCACAGACATTGCTGAAGAGAGGTCTTGAATGCTCTTTTCTGCACCTGCTATCTTCTCCCAAGACTAAACAAGCTTTTAAAGGAGTTGCATATACTGCATCCATCAACACTTTACTAGGTACACATTCCGGAAATGAAAAATAGCTGGCTAAAAGAGGAATAGCAATACAATAAAACAAACAAACTTAACAACACCAACACTACATAATCAATAGTAAGAGAGGGTTGTGTATGGGGTTTTTTTTTGGCAGCAATTGTTTCCTTGGTTAGAGTAAACTGAAAACATATTGCCAGTTGCAAAAAGGTTCTTTGAGCTTTGTGTGGGCTCTACCCATCTCCTTCCATGGTCAGAATGCTCCCATAATTCTGCTCCTTGAAAGCCCCATTGAACCAAGCTCTGCCATACCTGCCAAGATGGGTCTGGGGCAAGACCAAAATAAGGTGGAGGCCCATATTTAATTGAAATGGTTTTGTGGTGGTGGTGTTGTTTTTAAAGGTCTTCAAAAGAGGAGAGGTTAAAAATCAAGGGAAACTCCAAAGTGATTTTAAGAACAAGGGAACAGTTAGTGAAAGTTTTTAAAAGCCATGAATTTAAACTGCTGCCTAGCCTAAAATTTTGGTGAAAATGAAAGAGAAATAAGAAGGTTCAATTTACACACCAAGACAAAATTTAGAAAATGTCTCTTGGGACACATCATTAAATAACCTTGCCTACTGCCTTTTTTCTTGCTATTCGGTGAAGCAAGTGACCTTGTTTCCCATATGACAAGATCTATTATGCTACAGAAATTCCAATGTTGACTAAAGGGCAAATTAAACATGGTGGAGCATGTTACTCATGTGTCTGCTCTCCTCTCATATAAGGCTGAGCTTGTCTCCCACATGCTCCCCCTAAATCAGGGGTGGGGACTTCAGCCAGTGGGGTGAGATGCAACCTTCCAGGTCTCTAGTTGGCCCCGAGAAATCTGGCTTAGACACTGCTAATCTTCTGAAGTCCCATTTTCAAAACAATGTCTAGTAATAACTGCACAATAAGCATTCACAGATCTAAACCGTGCTTGCCTGTAAATAGACATCTGTAGCACAACTATTTCCCACCAATGGGGATTGTGTTGGAGCGAATTGTGAAAAGTATAACGGGGGAAAGCTTGCAGTTGTCAGCTTTTAAAACCAGGAAAGTGGCTTGAAGGAGGCCAGTGGAGACAGTCTATATGACCGGCTCTACAGACAATTTTAAATTTTAAACGGTTGATGTGTCTGATGTGTAGGATTTCTGTCAAAGCCAGCTGGTTCAACTCCTTAAAAGGGTTTGGCATTCCAGCTCACTGAGCATTCCAGATCACTTAATTATGCTAGCAAACCTACTTGAGTCCAGTGGATTTTGGTAGCCTCAGGTTCTCGAGAAACTAATACATTGTAGCTCACATCTGGCATGGACAGAATCCTAATATGCTAGTGTAACTCAGTATAAAAGCATCACTCCAGCATAGGTGGCATGTCCAGCATGGCTTAGAACAGGGGCAGCCAATATGCTGCTCTTAGAAGTTGTTGGGCTACAATTGCATTTCCCCCTGACCATTTGTATGCTGGCTGAGGCTGCCGGAAGGTGCAGTCCACAACATCTGGAGGCTACCACATTGATTGCCCTGGATTACCACATTGGTGAAGGTTTCTCTACTGTTAGGTGCACACAGTATATACGGATATAGCTTGCAAGGCCCAATTATGGCATCACAGTACACAGCCGTAGAGATTTCTATGCATGCTCTAAACAACACAGGGACAACCTCCTGGGCCCACAGCAGAACCTTTCAGATTCTGGTAAATCCAAGGTCCAGTCCAGAATGGCCACAATAGTATCATGCAGTATGTTTTTAGAGGAGATGACACGTTTCAAATGTACTTCAACCGGGTGCTGCATCGTACACCATTACTACCAATAAGGTAATTAATATATGCTGATCTCTGAAACCAGAGTTTCTCTGTATACAATCAAACGTTCTAGGAATGACTGGCAACTTGAATTGGATGTACTGAAAAGGCAAATTGGATTTATATATTTTTAATTCATTCCTGCTGAGCAGTCTACATAATTATTAAGATTCTAAAGGCTTATTGACAAGCAAGAAATCCGGCTGGCTTTAGCATAGAAGAGTGAGCTGGCCAAAGTGCTGAAAATATAGTTCCTGAATCAGCTTGTTTTTGTTTTCAACATCTAGCATAAAAGAGCCTTGTAGCTATAAGACACTTGAAAAGGAAAGAAAAAGACCAAGGCATAGAAAAAACCTATGCTAAAGTTCAGGACTCCTGTGAACAAATGATCTGAGTTCTAAAATACTAAATTCTACATTTGTGTCTCCATAGATGTTATAAAGGGTATTATTTTCTCCATCTTTCTGTTTATCTGCTTCTAAACCCACAGGGGGCAGAGAATTAATACGTTGTTCCCTGTCAAATACTCAATTCCAGAAAGCCACTAATTACTTTGGTTCATAGTAGTATTTGTGCAGCCTTCTGAAGCAATAAAGGGCTATGAGAGTGGTAAGACTTAAAGAGTACTGGGCATTAAAAATGACAGCAGAAAGGGTGTGCATTCATCAACTGGAAAAGAACCATCATCTGCACATAGATTTAAGTTTCTCCGAGAGAGAAATTACTCTTTGACATGTTTGAGAGCATGCAACCAAAGGCAACATCAAATACCCAGTATTCATAAACTTCAATCATGGACATACCAGCAAAAATTTATCTGAATGGCACAAGGAACAATTCTACAATTCAAGCCTTTTCAAATGATGAAATAGTAGGTGGATCCAGTCACCAGTACTATATTCTATCCCCAAGCAATGGATGAGTAGAATAGTCCTGCTGGGGTCAGGAGAGGATTGCTCTGCCACATAGAAATTGCCTGTTTATCAGGTTTACTATGCTGCTGTTTTTTACAAAAACGAGGATAGAATCCAATGCTGCAGAGAAGAAATGCACAGCACTATTTTTTTTTTTTTTTAAAAAGAGGTATGTGAAAGCCTAAGGGTGTAAAATGGTTATTTGTTATATAATCGTTTCCATTTTTAATTGTACACATTACCATAAAATAGAGAACACTTCACACAACAAAAAGTAAACTATTTTACATATTATTGTGCCATGGGAGTGAAGAGATGAAAAACTGTTCATTACAAATAACATCACTGGCACTGGCCATTAGGTGTCCAGAACACCACATGTGGCATTCAAAACTAAAGTGAATATACTTATTCTTGCAGTTTGATTAGAGAGGGGCATGCTATTTCCCTACTACAACAAAAGTCCCATTTGTGGAAATGCCTGGAACACCCAAGTCAAATGACTGCATATTGGGTGCTTAAGAAAGCTACCACTTGGAAAGGCTTGAAATGCACCTACAGATTATGGTGACTGTTTCTTTGTAACCATGCAAAAGGTTAATCTCCCTTTTTCCCCCAATGGGAATTTTTTCTTGTTTGTACTGATCAGCTGCATCCGTGTAATTTAATCAGTAAAGCTGTCAACCGGTCTACCCACGCTAATAAATGATTACCTTTACGCTTTGTGACAGCATCAACACACTGTTTATGGGCTTTGGGCACCTGGAGGCCTCTGATATTGAGAAGAAATGCTTTAAGCTTACTTTAAAGAGCATGTCCTCCCCTCAAATGTAGAGATTATATTATTTATTTTGAAAGCTTGTCCAGCTGCCTGCAGCCATGAACGAGGGAGGTTCAAGTCTTCCAAAGGCCTCATGCGATCTGGCTGGCTGGATATTCAAGGGGATTCGATTGTACCTCCTACAGTTCATGTCAGTTGGTCAGACTCCTCTACACCTGCCTCCACAGAATCTTAGCTAAATGTAGCCTGGAAAGTGGCGGCATAGACTGTGCTCCCCAGGGTACCTCCGCTGCTTATACTGTTGGCTGGGTACTTGAGTGGCTTCATGTTGCTGTCTCTGCGGACATAAAAGTGCTCTAGTCGCCAGCGCTCCCAGCTTTTTTGGAATTCTGTCCGGACCTTACATAAGGAAACAAAAAGGCATGAGAGAGAGAAAGGGGAACAATCCAATTCTGAGCCACTTCTATTGTAGCACTAAGAAAAGATGAAATATCCCATATAATTAAACACTGGCAAGGTTCCAAAGCCACCGTTGTTATTGTTTCAAATAATTTCTGTAATTACTTAATCAATCCTTCATAGGTAGTTTCATAACCAAAATAATAGCAGCGCTCTCTCCTTCAATGTGTGTCTGTGCAACAGTGGGGAACGGTATGCCTTAACCGAACTCCTTGCAGCAATCCATTGATCGAAAGTTAAGAGGGCACATGGTTCAAACCAGTCTGAATTTCCTGCTGCAATGCCATTTTAAGAATCCAAGATACTCACTGTGACTGTCAACAAGTGTATTTCCACATATAGAGCTAAAGACCACAATTTGTAGAATGTTAATTCAAGGGTTTTTTAATCTTGAATAAGACTGAAATTCTAGGCATGCACAGGCTGCATTCCTACACCTGTTGAACCACACTGACATACTTCTGAGTACAGGTAGGTTGGTCTGCCATAGTCAAAACAAAATAAAAAAATTCCTTCCAGTAGCGCCTTAGACACCAACTACGTTTGTTATTGGTATAAGCTTTCGTGTGCATGCACACTTCTTCAGATACACTGAAACACAAGTCACCAGACCCTTATGTATAGTTGATGGACTTCCATTTCACGCGGCTCATTGTGGTACTTCTGAGTAGACATGGCTAGGATTGTGCTGTTACTTGGAAGTGCCCTTGAAGTGAGAGGGACTTACTGCTGGGTAAACATGCATAGGACTGGATTGGGTGGGGGGGGGGAAATCACTTGGCGAATGCTGTTCTGCTGACATTAAGATCCACAGCAACTAAAAACTAAAGAGGAGGATTGGAGTGTTAAGAATACTGATAGATGAGTAAGTGAAAGGAGAGTATTTTAAAATACTGTGGTGGGGTGTGGATACAAATTGGAAAAGCCGCAAAAGTAGGCTCACCCCATCTCGTTTTCTCATTTCCTATCATTTTTTTTTTTAATGGGGGAAAGTAGCATTTAAATCCAATTGTCACTGCAAGACCAAGTCTAGTGACATGTGAAAGAAACTTAGGACACAAGCAGGCAGCAAAGTTGGTACAACATGGTCAAATCTATTAGAGATATCTGTTCTTAGGGTATCAGTAAGGGGGAAATTGCATTTGTATAAAGCAAATTATTATTTTTTAAAGCTCTTAATAGAGATCCAGTTCTGTAGCATCCCCCCCCCCCATAATGTGTGTAGTTTGGTTGTCATGGCCACAAATAAGAGAAGCCTGTAAGCTTGGACAAGGGGGTTGATGTGCTTCTCTCTGGTTCCTTCCCCAGCCCCCCAGGAGCTTCCTTGGCTGCCCCATAAGCCACTTTCTGAAGCACCTGTGAACTGAAAGCTCCAAAACCATACTGATTAAGGACAGCTCACCACTAGGCCTTACAGTACTTATCTTAAACTAGAACTATAGCTCCAAATGCAATGCAACAGAATCATAGAGTTGCAAGGGACTATGAGGGCCATCTAATTCAACTGCCTGCAATGCAGGAATCTTTAGCCGAACGTGGTGCTCAAACCAATGACCCTGAGATGAAGAGTCTCATGCTCTACCAACTGAGCTGTATCTCAACGTGTAATCTCTGCACAGAAAGGGCAGTAACTTTAGGTTCTATCTTCAAACATGGATGTGCTAATCACCTGCTAAGCAAAATGTGCAGGGTCCAATTACAAGAGTAAAAAGGGTGCACAGGTAGGAACTGCAGATTTAAATAGTTATTTTTTTATTCAGAGCTGCACAATGTGTACACTAGGATTTGATCCATCACGGTAGCAGCAAAATTAGAAGCAGCAGCAAAAGCCACTTATCACATCAGCTAGAATTAGCTTTTTGCACAAAAATAGAGGATACTTACTAAGGAAATACTATGCCCCTCTTGTAAATGGATAATTGTGCAAGCATAAGCCAGCTAATTCATCACAGTACAAGAGGTAGCTCTTGTACTGTACATAATACTGTTAAGGAAAAAAAAATCCATTATGAGGTCTCTTACTGTTTATGATCTTTTTCCAAAGGCTATTCATATTAGCCTGTTGCAGAAAGCAACAGCAAATTATTATTATTATTTTATTATTTGTACCCCGCCCATCTGGCTAGGTCCCCCAAGCCACTCTGGGCAGCTTCCAACAAATATTAAAATACATTAAAATGTCACAGATTAAATACTTCCCTAAACAAAGAATCCTGTGGCACATATTAAAGCGGGTGGTCCAGATCTTAATCTCCGCATCCCTGGTGGGCCAAATCTGACAGGTGGCCAGTCCCTGAGTCCCTGAAATGAAGTTTCCGAGACCCCCTTTCTGTAAAAGTTCAGGCACGGGGATCTGGCACCCACTGCGAAGACATGCAAGTTCTACAACACTGCCTTAAAGATATCTCTCTTTTCTGATAAAAATTTCACACAAAACAGAGAAACCAACCCAGATTATCGCCTACTAGTGCTGGGCGATGTCTGGTTTTCAACATCGTGATACCAGCTAAACATCGTGATATGCCGATATATCACGATGTCTAAAATAAGGGTGGGACTACGTACAAGTAGATGCAAACTGGGAAATGTCCTGGCAACTGCTACAACTCAGGGGTCTAAAACTGACAAATTTTTACTTATCTTTAACATATTGTTACAACTGTTATTTTATAGTTCAGATAATTTTTAAATTGACGTGTTTTTTCTAAAATAGGGAGGGAAGCTATTTAAGGGGAACCAAACACAAAAACACTAGGAAAAGAAACATCCTCTTTCTCTCCCCCCCCCCCCGCCGGCCACTGGTGAGGGTGGGAGGGAAGGGAACAAAGAAAAAGAAAGCAGCAACAACACATAAGGAAGTATAGGGTTGTGGGAAGAAATGTGTGTGAGAAAGCAAAGGGGTGAGGGGAGAATTGGGGAGAATTTTAGGGTGAGGAGGAGAAAATGGGGAACGTAACGAGGGGGGAGACAGATCTGCACACACATAGAGAAGAGAAGGGGGAAGAGGCTTATAAAATGGTGATCAAACTATTCAAGCGTTTAAGCTTTTTCAGAGTCCTTGTTTTCATTCAAGTAACGTAATCCTTTTAAATTTTATTCTGACAGGGTCAATAAAATCCAACTTGCCAACAAGATAATAACGGTGTACAACAAAAATTCCTCCAATCCTGATAACACAATTCAAGTTAACAAGCAAAGGGTTATCACCATACAACTATTCTTGTAGCAAGATCAAGGACTATAGAGATCTTCAACTACAACTCACAACATATCAGGGCTTTATTATAATTTACCTCTTTATTTACTCAGAAATTAATACAATGACCTTCTAATTCTCCATACTGCTACTTTGATATATTCGTAGAGAAACGCTATTTGAATGCTTTAGTTTCCTGTCAACTAAATTACTTGAAAACATTCTTTTCCTCTCTCTCTCTCTTTTTGTATGGAATGTAATATTGCAAAATACATGCCTCTTACCTCACTGTTGTTAAAACAGTAGAGAATTGCAACCAGAAGACCCTGGGGGGGGGGAGAATCAACAACAAATAAAAGTTAGATAATTCATACTCATTCTTGCATTAAACTTCATTAGCCAAACTAGCTAGGAGAGGAAACTAAATCTAATCCTGCTACAAGTACATCTTGAGAAAAGAATGCCAAAGGCTTCATCCTTGTAATCTGAGTAACACCCTGCTGACTCAGGGCTTGAAGAAGCAGCTCCTATAATGTGGCACTTAAATTCAATTTATTTGCAATTCAACAGTGTGCCTTTTTCTCCATAAAAGTGATGGAGGAGTCAGTGTGTTGTACTGGTTAGTGTTGGACTCCGACCTGGGAGACCTGGGTTCAAATCCCTGCACAGCCATGATCCTCACTAGATGACCTTAAGTTGCTGTGATGATAACTTGGGAAGGGGAGAACCTTGTGCTCCACAGAGGAAGAGAATGATAATACATGTAATAATAAATACATAAACAGATGCAACAAAACAGTGACCTTTTAAGCATAAAAAGTAGCAGATACAACAGATGGGTAATAAGGACTTTCACAACTGAAATCCAGATTGGTGAGTGATAGCACCAGTGACATCTCTTATGCAGATGGACATCTTCATGCTGATATACATGTAATAATAAATACATAAACAGATGCAACAAAAGTGACTTTTTCAGCATAAAAAGCAGCAGATACAACAAACAGATGGGCAATCAGCACTTTCACAACTGAAATCCAGATTTGTGAGTGATAGCACCAGTGACATCTCTTATGCAGATGGACATCTTCATGCTGATCACTGCTAGTTCAAATAGATTAGCAGGCTCAGGGCTGATAGTTCATGTACCATACTGCAAAAATCAGTGCCAGTGCTTGGTAATTCTGTGAGGCACATGCCCCCCGACTTCCTTGTTTAGCGACTGTTGTGGGAGGAAGCAGAAACCTTTCTAATGTTCTGATGGAAATGTGATAAAAACAAAAGAACAGCCTACTGGATCAGGCTCCCAGTAGCCCCAGCGAGCAAAGAGTTTGTAGTTCAAAACACTAGGTTGGGTTACCACCCTCTTCAATTGCCCATTGTCCCAACAGCACTGTGCTGGCTGAGAAGCAGCCCAGGGCAGCCATCTAACTAAGTCTTCACATTAGACAAATAATAAAGCACGCCCAAAAAGTGCAAGTAGATAAATAGGTACCGCTCCGGCGGGAAGGTAAATGCCGTTTCCGTGCGCTGCTCTGGTTTCGGTGTTCCATTGCGCCAGAAGCAGCTTAGTCATGCTAGCCACATGACCCGGAAAAACTGTCTGCGTACAAACGCCAGCTCCCTCAGCCTGTAAAGCGAGATGAGGCCGCAACCCCCGAGTCGTCCGTGACTGGACTTAACTGTAGGGGTCCTTTACCATTTTTTTACAACTGATGAATTTCATAAAAATAACCCCATTCTTTTTATATACTTGTCCAAAAAGTTCTAATTTTAAGGAAGAATATATATATATATATATATATATATAGCCCATGTTTGTATTTGTTTCTTTGCATCTTCAGCATGCTGCGGTGTAAATACAATTAAGCCTTACAGGCACGGAGTGCCAATGAAAAATGAACTTATAAAAGCTTCCATTTAAATTTGTGTTGATTATTCATTGGAAAATATTTGGCCATATCCAATTCCAGATGGTGGTTCAGATCTGATGTTCTAGATCTCTTTCCCAATTATTCTGCTAAGTATTAATTGATGCATCTGCATTGAGAAGGGTTCTAAATGCAGGGTGCTCAATTGATTTTTATAATTGTGCATCATTTTATTTTCGAAACTGGTCTGTTTTGCTTGAAGCACTGATGACAAATGTTGTTCTGAACACACAATTGCTGGGTACTACCTGAAAGGAAGAGGAGGAGAGTTCAAAAAGGAGCTTCACAAAGCGCAATGTTCCTTGGGCATGCTCATCAGTAATGTAAGCAAATACAATCTCATGGGTCCCCAACAGTGGAATCAGAGTCAGCGTAGATTTGGCCAATCTAGAGAATAGAAAGCATAGCAAAAGGGCAGTATCAGAACAGAAAACGAAGTCTTTGGAAGACCCTTATGAACTGGTCCCAGCTCAAACATTTACTTGTTTGGTTATCTTAAGCAAATCACACCTTTAATATTCTAATGCTCAAATAATAAATAGATGCAGCTTATATTTACTAATTCATATGTTTGTATACTTTTATTTTCCCAGTGTCCCTTTCAGTTTCATGTGTGCCATTTATCACCTTCTTTAAAAACCCCTATGTTCCTCTCTCAAGTAAATGGTGAGTACTTGCTCACCTGGATTAAATTGTTCCTATTAATGAATTATTGGTACAATAACAGAATATTAAAAAAATGCAGAGGTAGTAGCATAAAAATGATAAATGATGAAGCACAGGGAACAATACATTGCACCTCAGACTGTACCACCTATACTAGGCTCCAGAATTGCCTCCCCTCTGTGGGATCACCATGTGCTACATGGCTTTTGGAGATCAAATGCACTCCAGCTACTAAAAAATATTCTCAGAGAGGCCATCAAGTTCTTGGCAATCATTAGGCAAAAGTCCTGCTGAAGGATTTTGATTAGTATTCTATAATGTGTGTGACATCTTCAAAGCACCATCAACACATTAGTTGATAACTAACTTTGAGAAAATGAAGAGAACTACTGTGATGCAGTAAGAATATATATTTACTGGACACATGCTCCAAAACCCAAGGAAATGGCTAGTAAAACCTTAGTGTCAATATATTTTACTTTACGCTTCCGAGAGACCAATGATTAAAAAGAACTGAATGAAAAGGAAGCAGGAGAAACTAGAATTCCTGATTCTTATGTCAGAAAGCAGGCTCTGCATAAACACAATGTTCAAACATATATGACGTGGGAAGTGAAGGACAAGCTGATACAGCAGGACAAAGATGCGACTGCAGGAAATGTGCTAGGAAAGGATTTGTAACTGCGTTACCATGACCCTGTGTGCTGCTAAAGGATGTGCAAAAGAAATAGAACTAGCTACCTGTTCAAGCATCTGACTCAATGTTTACTGTTAAAGCAGGGTTGGGAACCTGCCCCTCTGCCCCAATGTCTGTGTTCCCTTGAAAGTGGTCGGGGCCATGCGCGCGCACACACATAATGCCTCACTCAGGTTCTTAAACACACAACCACATTCATACTGGCACAAACTTTCAGCTTTTGCAGCTTCTGTGCTGTGCACTGAGGAAGGGGCTCCCTTTTATCACCACACAGCATAGAAACGTAGTCATGTTTTCATCCATCAGCAGCAGGACTTGGCCGTAGTCTTTCCCTGACATAATTTCTTGATCAGCTGGGGATTGTGGAGAGAGGCGGCTTGCATCCCTAAGACTGATCGCATTATGGCAGTAGGTGAAAGAGGGCCAAGGAACAGGGTGGGGCCTGAGGAGAGGCAAGTGGGCCAGAGGTTTCCCACCCTCGTTCTTCGTTATGGGTATCGGCTCATATTGCCAGTTTTTCTCTACATCATTACTCCCCAAACCCTTGTATAATCCTTTGTTTTTGGTATTGAACTGAAAAAAAGCTGAAGACTTCCTCTTATTTAAAAACAAATGGAAGTTCCCCATATGCAATCAAACTGTGATAGTTTCTGCTTAGTGCCACCTACTAGCTGCAATCTGAAATGATGTCATTTAATCTGTTCCTGCAAGCACTTTCTCCTCAGATAAGCACTGGATAGGTTTGCTGCCAAGATGACTCACCTGCATTTTATGTCAGTTTTGCGCAACAGGTTGGCTTGCAGCTTAGAAATGATAATGCAAATAACCCTGATAAAGATCAGGAAATTTATCTGGATAAAACAAAAAGTAAAAGATTACACAGTGCCTCTTTTTAAGTAAACTTCTATTAATTCTAAGACTCTACAGAAGTATCACCTGCCAGGTAGTTCAGCCCTTTTCAGAGTGCCTCACACTCTGAAAAAGCATAAACAACTAACAGACAATTATTTTTAAATGCAAATACCAAGTGTAAATTCATGGGGTAAAGCTTTTTGGAAACTAGAATGATTATTGACGAGATATACAGACTGCCCTGCTGATTTCCTTTGCCAGGTTCCATCCATCTCTCTATACTTGAAAACATGGTCCTCTGCAAGAAGTCACCTAACCTGCAATCTGAAGGAGCCAAGTATCTGGCGTATGCTACTCAAACTTGAAGAGTAATACATAAAATGACTATTTGTTCACTAGCTAAGTTCAAGAAAGAAGGCCGTGCCCACATGATCTGTGCCCTGGAGTAGCTAGTGATCCACAACTGGAGTTCCATCTTGTAAACAAAGTAGACCTTACAAATAATGGTTTCATCTGTTCAGTCTCTCTCCCCAGATGTATAAAATTTATATCAGCTGAATTTGCAAATGTATTTGTTGCTCACTGCTACAAATTACACTTTTGTTGGTGTCTTGTGGGGAGTGCACTGTTTTTCAGGTATGTTGTTGATGGAACCAATATTTTTTTAAGGAAATCATCAGGGTAATCCATGTACCTTGACAGTAATTATTCTAGAGTCAAGATGTAGATATGGTGTTGGTTAATTTATTGTTGCTTTTAATGATCCTCTGTTTATTATTGCCTTTCACTGATTTAATTAATGTGCTTGTAAACCGCCCTGAGAGTTCAGCAATAGGGTGGTATACAGATGTAATAAATAGGTTAATTTATACTTGGCAATGTACATTGAAAGGTTTCTTTTAGACCCATGGTTCCCAACACAGGGGGCTATTTGATTTTTAAGAGGGGCAATTCGAGAATGAGTTATTAACAGTTAATGGCCTTTTAGGCTTCCTCCATGTGAATAGGAGTTCACTTTTTGAATAGTAAGAAATATATGTCACGGGGAGGGGGATCAGGATTTTAGAGATGCTTAGGTGGCACATGGCCAAAAAAAGGTTGGGAACCACTGTTTTAGACTGTATAGGTAAGAAGCACTAATTATGTACTTGTTAAAACAAAATAAAATAAAAATTCCTTCCAGTAGCACCCTAGAGACCAACTTAGTTTGTTCTTGGTATGAGCTTTCACATGCATGCACAAGTTGTCAATGCTACTTCAGAGTGTGTAGCATACTTCTTCTGGGGAGTGCAAATTACTGTATGTCTGGTATGCTTGCAGACCAGTATGGAAACCATGAAGAAGGTGCCATTTTAAGCTACAAGTGACTCGTTTATGTGATGGACATCAAGGTCAAGAATAAGTAAAGTGTCCTCACAAGCTCATCCTCTACAAACATGATAGTTAAAAACCAAGGGCATTGCCTACCACATTCTCTACTTCAGTGCAAAATACATTTGTTAGTGGAGGTGCACACCAGTACAATAATATTTCCATCTCTTACTTTTGTCTCTGGAACACACTAAACTTTCTGCAAATATTCCTGATCACTCACCCCTATAGCAACAAGGATGGGCAGCCTGATGATCAGCCAGTAGTTCATGTTAAGATTCTTGTTCCAGCAGCTATAGAGAAGTAGAACAGGACAGGCAGGGGAAAACTTTAGTACCGACATGCAATAATTTCCTCATCATCACACGTCTCAGCAGCGTAGATGGAAAACAACAGCAAGTGCTAGCAAACCAGCATGGTACATTGCACGGATGGATGTAACTGCTTGCTTGCCGAAGAGAAAGCTTTAGGCTAATCTGCAACCATCACTGCTAAACTGGGTGCTCTTAAGCCTCTCTTTCTGCTGTTGTATGACAAATTTCTCCACCACAATTTGTCACGAATTATCAGTTAATGATTATGGAGAATTATTTTATTAGAAGTCAGAATACAAGTCACTGTGAATTTTGTTAGACAATCTCCTCCCACATACTAGAAAGTCTGAGCTTGAAGCTAGCAATGTTTTAACCCCCACTATAAAATCCTTGTACCAACTCTTCTTTCTTCACAGTGTGTCATTTTGGTCAGAATTGTAGGTTTGCCACAATTTTCCTGCTCTCAGTTGTCAGTTCAAACACCTAGCTGGTTTGGACTTTCAGTGATTAGCTTCTCCATCCCATCTGAATTATTTTATGAAGATGACAGAAAGAAACTATGGCACCCACAGTAGTTTATTGGTGTAGGCTTCCTCCTCAAAAACAGTCTATTTTTGTTTAGAAAATTCTCTGCAGTTAAGAAAAGCCAAGCATGTTTTCCCAGTAACATGCAGAGTGCCTCCTCCTGTTTGAGAAGAACACTTGATAAATCGATCAGTTTGTAACTAAGGCATTCAACAGTACTCAAGACTAGCAATATATGCATTCTCATGATGTGTGTATCTGTGTGCGTGCCGACAGAGGTGTCTTGTATGTAGCAGTATGTATTGTACAGTGTGCATCCCTCCCCACCCCCTGCAAAATTCCTGGCAGTGAGGTCAGGCTACCTAGTGTTAGGGTGGGGTGACATGATTTGCCCTGTACCGCAATGGTGTCCCTGAATGCAATGATTTCCTTTTCCTCTTAAGCTGTGATCCAGCTTATATGGAATTGAGTAAAGATATGAACTCAAGGATGCCAATGGGGTAGTCCTGCTCCTCAGCCAATGCCAACAAAGCCTGCCTAGCCCCATCCTGTATGGTTTCTTGTTCCCACAAGTGTGTGACAGAACATTGAGAGGTATGGATTATGCATCGTGAATTATCAACCTCACCATGGGTATTGAAAACATGTATGTACCACGCTACAACAAATGCACAGACTATGACATGGGGATGGGATATTATAGTTCCATTGGTGCATCATTTATGTTACCCACTTTGCAGCATATAGAAAGCTTGCTGACATGCATCCAAACACATGAGCTAAAAACACTCTCAAAGCATGGAGAAAGATGGAGTGAGCGGTCATTTTAGTTTCCAGAATGGTCCCCTCAGTTTCAGGTGGTTTTACCACTTTCCAGTGCACTTTACATCACAAATTTATTTTTTAATATCAGTTTTTCCCTAAATAACTTTCAAGGACGTTTTAGCCACTGGCCACATTCGCATGTATAAACCATGGATTACCATGAACAAGCTGAGGGCTAGTGAACACTGCAGAACTGCTCTCCTTTTGCTCTTTCCTATGCTGACCTGGGAGCAACAAAATATGATGTTAATCCAAGCTTTTTTTGTTGGCTTACCATTCAGGGTTTGTTTGGGAAAAATGAACCACTACTGCTACTTTAGACAACATGGTAAAGCAAGGTTGTTGCCCACCATTCAAGAAAGGCAGGAGCAAAACAGGAGCAATTTATTCACATGCATTAGCGTGGTACTAGATCACACCAAGCCATGGTTTATGGGTTTCTGTAATGTGTGAACATGGCTACTAAAGCATAGGAAAAGTGTGTTTATGATATTATTACCAGTAGTTCTCTGAGGAAGGACCTGGTCGCAGAAAAGTCACTTCAGTGATACATGTGACCAAGGAGCAGCTTTATGGCATATTATTTGGTCCAACTTAAGAATTATTGCTGGATAATAAGTGTGCTGGGGAAAAGGTTTGCTTTCCTCTGAATAGCGCTAGAACAAATTTAAATGTTTTCTGGTACAGTATAATGATATAGGTTGAGTAATGGTGCTGTGCATTAAATTCTGCTAGACTTCCTTGTGCATTAATTGGCTTCTTACAGCACAGCACAGCACAGCTTTAACTGCTTTTAAATGTATACCAATGTGCAATCAAAACATCATTACAGTAAAATTAAAATGCCAGAAAAGCAAAAAGTGGTAGGAAAATCTAAGTAACTTATCTGCACACACTGCCTGGTTCCTTTGTACTTTCCCAAGCCCATGTTATTAAATCGCAAAGCTTAATGCAATCATCAGCATCCATTATAAATGCTTCAGTGAGATCTAAATCTAAGTTGAGGAGTCAAAGACAGCAGAGCACAATTACCACTTCTCAGAGTAGTATTTAGAATTTCACTAGATCACATTCACACTGGGAAAGATTCATATGTTCAAGGATGCCAACTCTGTTGTTGTTGTTGTTGTTGTTGTTGTTGTTGTTGTTGTTGTTGTTGTTGTTGTCAGCAGCTGCCCATCTGACTGGGTTGCCCCAGCCACTCTGGGCAGCTTCCAACAAAATATTGAAACACAGAAAACCTCAAACGTCAAAAACCTCCCTGTACAGGGCTGCCTTCAGATGTCTTCTTTATTTATATCTTTGCTTGTCAGAGAGGCCAGATTCTCACTGAAGTGGTAAGCTTTTGTCTGGGCTGTACCACTTCCCTGCGGGTAACAACTAAATCTTATTCCATTCAGAAAATTGCCTCTTCATGGAAAACATCAGGGAAAGGGGTTCTTAGCCTAGTTATGTTTTCTATGTACAGGGAATTTTCTATATAGAGGGACATTCAGTTATGCAAAACTTCCACTTGGAGCCTGAAAGGAGACACTGCAGGTTTACCATATAAGTGGAGTCTTTATTGAAGATCAAATTGCATTTTTGTACATGCCATGGAGTATACCTTAAGAGTGTGTGTGTGCGTGCTGGGAAATATTTAGGATCAAATACACTCATTCATCTTTTCTAATCCTCAAGTGCTGCACATCCACAGCAGATCAAAGTGAAAATAAGAGGGTGAACAGGAGCAGCTAAGTCTGCACTTCCTAAGAATTGATGTGGTCAAGGTAAATTCCACACTGGTCTCTGCCATCATTCTGAGGAATGCTCACTGTTCAGCACAAGCAGTGAGCATTTTGAATAGATTTTAAAACTTCATGCATGAGTAAACAAGTGCTTAAGAATGAAATTGGTACACCAGAATTTGGTGGTTTATGATGTTACACCAGTACTGCAGAAAGCTAAGACAGCACGCACATTCTGAATTGGGTATCTTACATAAGGCCCCATGGAAATGTAGTCTCCATCTTTCTTTCTTTTTAATTCAGGCTATTCTATCCCAAAATCGATCATTATAATGGTTCAATGTGATCAGTCTTAACACACCACCACAGTACCTAAGTAGCAGCCGAAGGGCACCAGACAACAGGAATAAGTTTTGCAAGACTGACTAACAACTGAGGCAAGTGAGCAGCCAACATATTACCACAAGGAGGCAAAAAACAAACACACAAACAAGAAACCCTGGTCACCTACCAAAGTAATAAGTGGGGAGAACTGGGAAAGAAGAGGATTCCTCTCCAATTTTAATTACATTTGTCCTTGCTTAGTAAATAAGACTCATCCACTGAATTGAAACTAAATAAAAATTCCACCCTTTCCAAGAACCTGTTTTTATTAAAAAGCTAACCTGTACCATTTATGTTAAAGAGCTGCCCACTTATGATTATCTGTCTTTACTGTTTAAAATTATTGGTTTTCAGTACTGTACACACTTAGAACTGTCAGTTGCTTTGAACTGCTGTGGCCTGGACATTATTTATTTCTCAATATCCCTCCTAAGCAAGGAGTTATTCCAGTCACAGATGCAATTTACAATATGCTGCACATCTACTGCAGCCTCACAGAGACAAAGGGTAACTGTTGAGCCTAAGGCACAGAAACCTTGCACTTTATAGAGAAGAAAAGGCGCAAGGTTAGTTATTATACCATTTTAGAAATATTTATACAAGTTTTAGTTTACCCAAATTGCCCATTGGGGCCTGCTGATTGCATCAGACAGTGGGTTTTGTTTAATAGAAATTATAAGCCAGCTTTGAGTAATACAAAAGGCAAGCAATTCAACATGAACATTCCTGACACGTTTTTACATTGCCAAAAAAACTACCGAGTTTGCAGCATGCTGAGAAGCAGGGATTGGAAGATGTCTGCTTTTTTTAAGGTACTGTATACTTATCATCAGAACAAAAATGGTCCTAGTCAAGGTCTTACTTAGTTTGATCTGGCTTTAGACAAGAACTTCAGAAAATGCTAGGAATATTTTTGAGGGGCAATTTGACACACACAAAAGTGTTACATGACTTATGAGCCAGGTGTACAATTCACACCCATAAGAACTCTCTCAAAGCAATTAACTTCTTGTCTGGTGTGCTTTAAAAGTGAGAGAGTAGGCTGAGAAGAAGGGTACATTCTGTGTTAGTTGAACACACCCTCCCTCAGATGGCATGGCACCCAGCGTGGCTGGTAGCGTGACTGTCACACAAACTTCCAGTCTATTTATACATTCATTTTTCTGAAATTAATGCGTTGAGCGTGGGTTCAAAACAGATACAACGTTAACAGGTTCGTTACAAAAATTAATTATGTAATCAAAACAATTTTAATAGTCAACACAATTTTCAATGCCTAATAATTCATTATACGTACACTCCACAATGACGGCACATTATATTAAGAAGGGGGGGGGGACTCGATGCAACACCAGAGCTGATTCTTAAGAGTCATTTCACATTTTTGCATGCACAGGAGCTTGCAGCACCAAACACCGTGGAGATATAATTCTTCAAAAACCTAGGACTGCATGCTGGAAAGCCAGGACTAGTCCTTAGCATGTGCATTGCCCACTACGCTCATACACTTACGCCAGCTCTTTACAGGTTAATGTGCGAAGTGCATGTGCCAAACTGTGAAATGGCTATACATAACTAGTACCCAGGGCATGAACTTGTGCTTTTGTAGCTAAAGAAAAAATAATAACCAGCATAAGACATACATGGCTGCTTCCACTTGTCATGCCTCAGCCACCTTGTGCTCAAAACTCTATGGGGATTTTTGACCTTTGAGTCTAGGAATAAGAGTTGAAGGAGTTGCTAGTTATTACTACCATTAGTTTTAGGGGCTATAGGTAAAGGTAAAGGGACCCCTGACCATTAGGTCCAGTCGCGGATGACTCTGGGGTTGCAGCGCTCATCTCGCTTTATTGGCTGAGGGAGCCGGCGTACAGCTTCTGGGTCATGTGGCCAGCATGACTAAGCCGCTTCTGGCGAACCAGAGCAGCGCACAGAAATGCTATTTAGCTTCCCGCCGGAGTGGTACCTATTTATCTACTTGCACTTTGATGTGCTTTCGAACTGCTAGGTTGGCAGGAGCTGGGACCAAGCAACAGGAGCTCACCCTGTCGCGGGGATTCAAACCGCTGACCTTCTGATCAGCAAGCCCTAGGCTCTGTGATTTAGACCACAGCACCACCCACGTCCTTTTTAGGGGCTATACTGAGGTATTAATTGTCCTGTTGGTAAGGTTTATGCCCACTTAATTTTCTTTGATATGTCTTTAAAGATTTGCTAATTACCAACCTGTTATTATTGTATTTATTCTATGTATTGTTATTATGTTTAGACTGTTGTTTTTTTAAACACAGCTCTGCAGAAAATGTGGTATGTAAATGGACTGTGAATAAGTGGCAGGCAGCCATGAAAGGGTGATTGTGGCAGGGGATTATGGGAAAAAGTAGCCTGGATCAGCACGCTACCAACCATTCCAAGACTGGGGCTGCTCCTTGTGCCAGTACAACATTTTGTACCCAAGTCATGAGCATTAATACACGGCTCCATTTAACAAACTACCCTGGAGGACAATGCCCCTGCCCTATGACTAGGCAGATTAGATGAAAGGGTTGTAAGCAGCTCAGCAGCCTGTCAGGTGTATATGAGGTCTATATGTATTAAGATGCATAGCATAAAGAACCATTACTTCCCCCCACACTTATGAGCACAAGAGGGGAAAAAAGGGAACTGAGGAGGAAGAGGAAATAATGATGGAAGGACACATAGCACAAAAGGTGAGCACTCAGTAACTAATTCACACACCCACTGAGTAAATTCTCTTAAAACAGACCTGGGAGCCCCAAAAAATTGGAACATCACCACCAATTACAGCAGAGAGGAAGTGGTACATTTTTAAAAAATGTTATTTTCATATGTTCAGGCTTTTTCTTGGCACCCTAGAAGAACGTGTTGGGAAGTGGGCATCATGGTGGCAAGCTCTTCCCCCACCCACATCACTTCTAGGTAGGCATGTTGCGGATGTACAAATGACCACAATCACTTTTACGTTGTTTGGCACAGCCTACCACTCTTAACATTCACAGAGTGCGGCTGTGACATCTGAAAGAGGCTTACAGGTAGTTAATACCTGCTGCATTTGTTGTTCCAGCATGATTAGTGGGCTGCTGGTGCTGAATGAGAATACCACTTCACTATCACAAACAGTGTGATAGCCACTGTGGCAGGAACAATGAGGCCAAGCTGCCCAACTGCAATCCCTGTTGCCCAGTTGCATGTGTTTGGTGAAGAGGTTTATTAAGGCATACCTAACCTGATGAGGAACTGAATGCTAAATTATGTTTTTTGAACCTGTTTTATTTTCCCTGAAATTTAAACAGTGAAGGGTAAAAGAACAAGAAGTACATGGCAATGTCTTTTTATTTCTTTTGTGTAAGTCTGATGTAACAAGAAGCCACCCACACAGAATATAAGGGTGTGTATTTATAATCAAGTCTGAATAACTCAAGTAAAAGCAAATAGGCAATCAGACACATATTGAGAATAACAAATTTTCATCAGAACAATGTCGTTTAGAGACATAACACACACAGTTGGATTTTTTTTTTGGCCAGCCTCTGGAAGCAGAATATATTACTGGCAGCATCACTGAACATAAGATGGTGAGTAGAGTCCTGCTGGATCAGACGAAATACTTATCTAGCCCAGTTCCCCATTTCCCACAGTGGCCAGACACAGACAGCTGCTTATGGGAAAACTGTATAGGCAGGACAACTGGTATTCAGAGGCATACTGGCTCTAATCTTGGAGGCAGTCTATGGGCATCATAACCAACAGCCATTGGTAAAGTCAGTTAATTTGTCTTATTTTGTATTATAGTAATCTAAGCAAGTGGGCATCACCACATCTTGTGACAAAAGTGTTTTCCTTCTGGTGCTTGAAAAGGATCCATTGGAAGTATAAGATCCCCAGCTCGTGTAACCTTGAGTGAAAACACAACCTTTCTCCTCAACAGACACACCATTATAGGACACATACTTTCCCCATCATGGAGAATAACTTCAGAATCAAGATTGGTTAACAGATTATGCCTGCCCATAAAAGCCACTACTGAAAATAGAGTTTTCGAGACATTCTGACCAGTGTGGTGAGTTATTAGGGGCAGCAAGAGGAAGGGGCCAGGATATAGAATAGAATACCTTTCCAAAGACACACGTATTTAATGATGCAGAAAATGGTTGGCCAGCAAAAGCTTGTGCCGATTTATTTATTTTTGCCAAAATGTCATCAGAACTCTTCTTCCTTTTTTCTTAATGAGATGCTTTTCTAGCATAAAACATGATCTGCTCTAACCAGGCTGCAACATGAGCAAATGGATAAGATGTCAGTCAATGGAACAGCCACTGCCAAAGCAATCAAGCCAAAGGAAAATGGGCACCTCTCCCCTCCCCACAGCAAACACAACCCTCAAAAGCGATCAGCTATGAATCAGAACTGAACCAACCCCACATCTTCATAAAGGTACTTGACAATTCCCCAGGGGATAACAAACAGCACTGGCACACCTGGAAAAAAAGAGGGAACAAGATATGCACAGAAAATGAGAAACAAGAAAAAGGAAACAGGAAGGCGACACAAAGTTTTTTTATATAACGCAGAACAACTTTAGTCAAGAAGAGGTTGCAGACAGTAAGTTAAGCTCATTGTGCTTAAATGAACTAAACACAAACACCCTTTCCTGAATAAGCTTTCACATTACAAAATCCATAAGGTGGAAGTATTGAATTTAATCTGAAATTTATTCAATAGAACTATGGAATGCCAATGCTAATATTAATACATTGTGGCAGTTTCATTAGACAGCCTGAAGCCCAGATAAATGGCAGAGATTGCTAGAAGCTATCTTCACTTCTGGAGTCATTCTTTTAGAAAATAAATTAAAACAAGAACAGTAGTAGATTGGACAAGAGGATGAGGGCCAGTGAGACCAGTGAAGTGCCATCCTTGAAGTTGTTCAACAGACACCCAATATCTGTTTACCAAGACAGATGAGCAAGAACTTTCTCAGTCCAGCTGCAATATTGAAGACACTCATTGGATGTCCCACCACAGATCATTTCCAAACCCAGGTGCTTCCTTTAATCTAGTGAAACCTTTTTAATTACTTTGAATGTTTAATTTCTTGCAAAGCGAATAAGGTAAGTTGTATTAATAAAAGCCTCAAACCATAACATTGGTAAGATGAGATATGAATGCTCGAAGAGAACAGGCTTTATTTCTTTAGAGCAAACAAATAGCTGAGAGGAGCAATAGCCCCTGTGATTTGCAGAGGGCCTGGATGCCTCAGAAAGACCTTCATATTTTATTGGGTTACCTGATTTTTGAAACGAGCGATGTATTTTAATACGTACAAACCAGACAAAAACAGTTGCTGCTGCTAAATTTGAACGATTCTGTTCTTGTCAGCAGTTTAAAACACAACCCTGAGATTTGAAAGCAATTTGCATACCTATGAGCTGACAGCCTATGCTTTGCACTGATATACTGTACACAAAGTTACCAACATCTAATTAGAAGTTATAAATCTGGTCAGGTGTATGCATACATGTTTTACTGCCAGTACTGGGCAATAAATCCCTTGGGTATATAAAGGTGGAAAGGATGAGACAAGGTGCACAAGTTGCTCACTGCAGGTCAGATACAGGGATGTGCTTGCTGACTTAGTAGCTATTTGCTACAAAACTGCCATGTTTGCCATAGCCAGAACTCAGGTGCCTACCAGTTTTGAAGCGAAGCACTGAAAAACAAAACAGTGATTTCTACCTGTATATACTCAGGAGACTCCCTAGGTGCATCCAAGTATATACACCTGCAAGTTAAAAGCAAGAAGTACAACTGTACCTACCTGAATCATAGTTTTCCATTCCCAATGAAAGATTAGCAGAGGAAAAATGAGTGTTTTGAATTCTACACTCCTCTGTCCATATAGCTATAAAATGCTCAGGTTCAAGGATGGCAGCTCTAAGCCTGAGACCTCTAGCACTGCATGCAGTTGCCTCGTGGTAAGCTATAGACTATTCATCCAGCTATCCTTCTTGTGAGATGAGGCCTTTGGGAGATCAGTGTCCCGATAATGGAACCCCTTCTCGTCTCAGGTACAGCTGGCACCAAATCTATTGAGTTTTCAGTGCCAGCTGAAAACACTCTTATTCACCTAGGCCTTTACAGAAGTCTGCTGAATTGCTTATCTCATTGATTTATGTACGTTGTTTGGGCATCCTGTTTTAATATGTATTTAGTATTGATTTTAATGTAACCTGCTCTGGCAGTGCCTTGAAAATGAAGTGCAGGTAAGAGATATTATAAATAAACAACATATAACGTAAGTCCAATATTATCTACTCTGGCTGGCAGTAGTACCACACGTAAAAATATGAAGGGGAAGAAGAGAATAAAAAGATGTGCCCTCTTCAGTCCTTTTTATCTCACCCCCCCCCACTCCCCACCTGCATCAGGAGCAACAACAACAACAAGAACAACAGAACAAGAAGCTTCCTTCTTCCAGTTAGCTAAAGACCCAAACATGTGTGCTCCTCAGAAGGGTTTGTTTCACTTACAATTATGCAAAAGATATCATATGCTTCCACTGCTCTCTTATGCAAAGAAAACTTAAACCTGTAAA
Source organism: Lacerta agilis (assembly GCF_009819535.1). NCBI lineage: Eukaryota > Metazoa > Chordata > Lepidosauria > Squamata > Lacertidae > Lacerta > Lacerta agilis. Next base: position 83,367,230 of record NC_046314.1, on the reverse strand, counting down.
ATTATTCCTGGAGCTTTTCACAGCTTAGAAATGGGGTAAGTGAAATACTATCCCCCCCCCCAAAGAGATGGCAGCTTCATATTCCCAATGCAACTAGAATCTTCTTCAAGACTAAGTTTTCATAGTATTAAAATGTGGTGCAGGCTCCCAACAGGAGAACAGGTATGTTTTGTGTTCCCAAACTCCTGCTTAACAATCCAAAATCGACTGCCTCAGGCCGTTTAATCCTTCTAAAACTAATTATACACAATATGTTCTCAGTGCAGTTTGTATTGGCACTTGTGATTTATAGCAAAGTCAAAAAAAGTTGTTACCTCTCATGTAATTTGATTTTAAAACTCCCTAAGGGTTCCCTGAAAATAGATTTTGCAGTCAGATGGTCTTGTCTTAGTCTTCGGTTACTGCCTGCTTCAGCCTAGATTGAGCCCTCTGACTGACCTTTGGAAGTTAATGCATATTGAAAACACCACTACTTAATCAGCCATTAAGCAGATTCCGGCATCTCCTGCTACTGCCATCTAGATTCAACAGGAGAAGGTAGTTTTTACATCTTAAATGGGATGATGTGCATGAGACAGCTCTACAGCAATACCTTCACTATGTCTATTTAGACTCGTGCCAGCCTGAAATACAGCCCTCCAAAGGATAGTTTGCAATGAATTCTGCTGTTAAAGCAGCTGCTAATTTGCACAGCTGCAGTTTCAGCTTTAAATTAGTTCTGTTTGAACTAATTATATAAAAGAAGGGCAAGAAGTCAACTTAGTGAAAAGAGATATAAAAAGAACTGAAATAGTCTGTTTTCTGTATCAAATTTCCAAAAGGAAGCCTTTCAGAAGCCATTCGCAGAAGAATGCCAGAGATAGGACCACTACTTTAGGAAATGAACACCTGCTTGCTTTGTGTGCACTGATGTAAATTTTTCTGTTTTAATTAGATAAACTTTATCACTGATCTCTGACAAGGTACCATAGCCTGCAGCTGCAGAATTCCTTGTCATAACAATATGATTTAAGTCCTACTGAATTCAAGTGAGTGTTACTCCCAGGTAAGTGGAGCTAAGTATGCAACTTTGGTCTACACAAACAGCTACTATATTCCAAGCTTTGCAACAGACTAATTAATAAAATCTTAATTTCAATCCCTTTTGGTCATTAATATTTTCCTGAAATTTGAATGCTCTGTTTCGGCACTGAGTTTCAGATGGTTGCTAGGCAACAACTACTTTCCGTGCTTTCATAAGCAAACCTATAGTCGTAAAAAGGTTAACAATATCTGTCAAAACTGGTTGATTGTTTGCTACATTTATGGAACTGAACTCTGTCAAGTATTTTGTAGGGAGCGGAGAGCAGCACTTGCAGGATATATACAGCTTCAGAATGGTGGTGCTTCAGAATGTCAAGTAACAGGGCAAACATCATATTAAGTTAAGTACGGATCTATATTTCCTAGTTTCTCTTCAACTCACACTGAGGTTGCATTCAGACAGCAGTTTATTCCGTTTCCCCAACATCCCCCTTACTGTTAATTTCTGCATGATATCTGAGCTTTCACATGACATGCAAGTCACTTCCAGAAATATAGTGGAATACAGCACAATTTTAGTGCCCATTTCCATGTTATTTGTTGCCAGAAAAAGTTTGCAAGTAACACAGAAATACTATTTCTGGGTTACTGGAGTCTGTGACCTGAAGTGTCTGTAACCCGAGGTACCACTGTATTTTTCTAGAAGTTGCTTTTACATCTTGTGAAAGCTCAGATATGACATTGAGGGAAATGTGGGGGAAATGAAATAAACCATACTGTGAATGCAGCCTGGCAGTGTTTTAGACAATCTGCAGAATACATATTGCTAACTTCTGCCCCTATTCATATAGGAGAAAGCCGAAGGCAATGAAAACTGGAGTCACAACTTGTGAAGAACAGTGTAGTGTATCCTAATAAAGATGCTAATATTCTATTTGACAAGTTTCTTATAAGAAGAATAGAGTGATAATAGACTAATAGAAAGAGCCCATCTCCCATAATTCCTCTCCTATGATACAAGGCCCCTTCATGGATCACTGCCTTGTCGTGGCGAAGGGGCTTGAATTACTCAGGGAAGCTATGAGCTATGCCGTGCAGGGCCACCCAAGATGGACAGGTCATAGTGGAGAGTTTGGACCAAACGTGATCCACCTGGAGGAGGAACTGGCAACCCACTCCAGTATCCCTGCCAAGAAAACTCCATGGACAAAGACAACAGGCATATAAAAGATATGACGCTGGAAGATGAGCCCCTCAGGTCGGAAGGCGTCCAACATGCTACTGGGGAAGAGCGGAGGACAAGTACAAGTAGATCCAAAGCTGATGAAGCGGCTGGGCCAAAGCCGAAAGGACACTCAGTTGCGGATATGCCTGGAAGCGAAAGGAAAGTCCAATGCTGTAAAGAAAAGTATTGCATAGGAACCTGGAATGTAAGAACCATGAACCTTGGTAAGCTGGATGTGGTCAAAAATGAGATGGCAAGAATAAACATTGACATCCTAGGCATCAGTGAACTAAAATGGACGGGAATGGGCGAATTCAGTTCAGATGACTATCATATCTACTACTGCGGGCAGGAATCCCGTAAAAGAAATGGAGTGGCCCTCATAGTCAACAAAAGAGTGGTGAAAGCTGTACTGGGATGCAATTTCAAAAATGATAGATTGATCTCGATACGAATCCAAGGCAGTCCTTTTAACATCACAGTAATCCAAGTTTATGCACCAACTTCCAGTGCTGAAGAAACTGAAATTGACCAATTCTATGAAGACTTACAACACCTTATAGAAATGACACCAAAGAAGGATGTTCTTCTCATTATAGGGGATTGGAATGCTAAAGTAGGGAGTCAAGAGATAAAAGGAACAACTGGCAAGTTTGGCCTTGGAGTTCAAAATGAAGCAGGGCAAAGGCTAATAGAGTTCTGTCAGGAGAACAAGCTGGTCATCACAAACACTCTTTTCCAACAACACAAGAGACGACTCTACACATGGACATCACCAGATGGGCGACATCGAAATCAGATTGATTATATTCTCTGCAGCCAAAGATGGAGAAGCTCTATACACTCAGCAAAAACAAGACCTGGAGCTGACTGTGGCTCTGATCATCAGCTTCTTATAGCAAAATTCCAGCTTAAACTGAAGAAAGTAGGAAAAACCACTGGGCCAGTAAGATACAATCTAAATCAAATTCCTTATGAATACACAGTTGAAGTGAAAAACAGGTTTAAGGACTTAGATTTGGTGGATAGAGTGCCTGAAGAACTGTGGATGGAGGCTCGTAACATTATACAGGAGGCAGCAACGAAAACCATCCCAATGAAAAAGAAATGCAAGAAAGCAAAGTGGCTGTCCAATGAGGCCTTAAAAATAGCGGGGGAGAGAAGGCAAGCAAAATGCGAGGGAGATAGTGAAAGATACAGGAAATTGAATGCAGATTTCCAAAGAATAGCAAGGAGAGACAAGAGGGCCTTTCTAAACGAACAATGCAAAGAAATAGAGGAAAATAACAGAATGGGAAAAACCAGAGATCTGTTCAAGAAAATTGGAGATATGAAAGGAACATTTCGTACAAAGATTACCACAATTAAGGACAAAAGTGGAAAGGACCTAACAGAAGCAGAAGACATCAAGAAGAGGTGGCAAGAATACACAGAGGAACTATACCAGAAAGATATAGAGGTCTCATACACCCCAGGTAGTCTGGTTGCTGACCTTGAGCCAGACATCCTGGAGAGTGAAGTCAAATGGGCCTTAGAAAGCCTTGCTAACAACAAGGCCAGTGGAAGTGATGATATTCCAGCTGAACTATTTAAAATCCTAAAAGATGATGCTGTTAAGGTGCTACACTCAATATGCCAACAAGTTTGGAAAACTCAGCAGTGGCCAGAGGATTGGAGAAGATCAGTTTACATCCCAATCCCAAAGAAGGGCAGTGCCAAAGAATGCTCTAACTACCGCACAATTGCACTCATTTCACACGCTAGCAAGGTTATGCTTAAAATTCTACAAGGCAGGCTTAAGCAGTACGTGGACCGAGAACTCCCAGAAGTGCAAGCTGGATTTCGAAGGGGCAGAGGAACCAGAGACCAAATTGCAAACATGCGCTGGATTATGGAGAAAGCTAGAGAGTTCCAGAAAAACATCTACTTCTGCTTCATTGACTACGCAAAAGCATTTGACTGTGTCGACCACAGCAAACTATGGAAAGTTCTTAAAGAAATGGGAGTGCCGGATCACCTCATCTGTCTCCTGAGAAATCTCTATTTGGGACAAGAAGCTACAGTTAGAACTGGATATGGAATAACTGATTGGTTCAAAATTGGGAAAGGAGTACGACAAGGCTGTATATTGTCTCCCTGCTTATTTAACTTATATGCAGAATTCATCATGCGAAAGGCTGGGCTGGATGAATCCCAAACTGGAATTAAGATTGCCGGAAAAAATATCAACAACCTCAGATATGCTGATGATACAACCTTGATGGCAGAAAGTGAGGAGGAATTGAAGAACCTTTTAATGAGGGTGAAAGAGGAAAGCGCAAAATATGGTCTGAAGCTCAACATCAAAAAAACTAAGATCATGGCCACTGGTCCCATCACCTCCTGGCAAATAGAAGGGGAAGAAATGGAGGCAGTGAGAGATTTCACTTTCTTGGGTTCCATGATCACTGCAGATGGTGACAGCAGTCACGAAATTAGAAGACGCCTGCTTCTTGGGAGAAAAGCAATGACAAACCTAGACAGCATCTTAAAAAGCAAAGACATCACCTTGCCAACAAAGGTCCGTATAGTTAAAGCTATGGTTTTCCCAGTAGTAATGTATGGAAGTGAGAGCTGGACCATCAAGAAGGCTGATCGCCGAAGAATTGATGCTTTTGAATTATGGTGCTGGAGGAGACTCTTGAGAGTCCCATGGACTGCAAGAAGATCAAACCTATCCATTCTCAAGGAAATCGGCCCTGAGTGCTCACTAGAAGGACAGATCCTGAAGTTGAGGCTCCAGTACTTTGGCCACCTCATGAGAAGAGAAGACTCCCTGGAAAAGACCCTGATGTTGGGAAAGATGGAGGGCACAAGGAGAAGGGGACGACAAAGGATGAGATGGTTGGACAGTATTCTCGAAGCTACTAACATGAGTTTGGCCAAACTGCGGGAGGCAGTGAATGATAGGCGTGCCTGGCGTGCTCTGGTCCATGGGGTCACGAAGAGTCGGACACGACTGAACGACTGAACAACAACAACATGATACAAGGCCCTCCTGGCTCCTCCTAGTAAGATTCTATTGTGGTTGCCAACATGTTATAATAGCTCCTTGTCACTAGTAAGGGACAACAGAGAATAAAATTACCTCAAAGAAGGGAAGGAACCTTAATTTTCTCACCCTTTCGTTTCATTTCCCCTTTCTGCCTCTTTAGCTTGATGTAAAAAAAAAATGCTACAGAAGGTACTCAATTTTTTTAAAACCTTTGCGTGTTTAGACCTTTTAAAGGTAAAGGTAAAGGGATCCCTGACCTTTAGGTCCAGTCGTGTCCGACTCTGGGGTTGTGGCGCTCATCTCGCGTTACTGGCCGAGGGAGCCGGCATACAGCTTCCAGGTCATGTGGCCAGCATGACAAGCCACTTCTGGCAAACCAGAGCAGCGCACGGAAACACCATTTACCTTCCCGCCGGACCGGTACCTATTTATCTACTTGCACTTTGATGTGCTTTCGAACTGCTAGGTTGGCAGGAGCAGGGACCGATCAACGGGAGCTCACCCCGTCGCAAGGATTTGAACCACCGACCCGACCTTCTGTTCAGCAAGCCCTAGGCTCTGTGGTTTAACCCACAGCGCCACCTGGGTCCTTAGACCTTTTAACCACCCCCTAAATGAATTCACAGATGACTCAGATATTTGGTTTGGTTTTTGGCAGAATTTAGGCCACAACTTTATTGATTACAATCAAGTGAGTGGTTGCATAGCCTCTGGTTTGACTAGCTCCCTGCACCCTTGCAGGCAGCACTGACCCAGAGCTCTATCGTAGGTCAGCCAAAGGTGAACACCAGGGACAGCGGAAAGTGGGACCCCGCCAGTCCGCCACCCTGATGTCCCCTGGACTCGGGCATGGGCACAACCCCTCTCAGGGTTGACCAAACCATTGAGTCCCTGGATTCCTTTACCGGAATACCTTTTGCATAGGGATGGCGAGACCCTTCTGCCACCCCTATCACCTGAACCAGAGCCTATCCGCAACCTTACAAGTTGTGACGATTTGCTACGCAGCAGGCAAAACCCAAATGGCACCAGGGAATCAGCCAAGTGGTAAAAATTCTTACCGTGTCCCTGCCTCAAAAGCAGGCGAAACATGACGGCATAGCAAGGTCAAGTGCAAGCCCTAAATATAGGGAGAAGTGGGTGGGTGTTCCGATACACTATCCCGAAGAGAAAGTTCAGGTACACGTGCATGGGCTTAAATAGGTCCCTCGATATCCTTTGCTTGCGTCCCATTGGTCAGATTGCTCCCAGCATTGAGGGACCTACCAATAGGGTGTTGTGGCTATCCAAATGATCCCACCCACAGCACAGGGTTTGGTTGCCAGGTTGCACTGCAACACATGCCCTCTTTGAGGGAGGACCCGATTTTCCCCAAATAATCCAAAACTCACCAACATTTGCTCTTGTAACACCAAACAGTAGTTTAGCGTTACATCTAAACTAGCTCACTTAAAGTACATATATCTTATAACTAACTGCCTGACGTGGTGTTAATTTTTACTTTTATAATTTTGTTAAGTTAAAACAACTGGGATCAGATTCACCATTACAAAGAGATCTCTGATACATTATAAAAATTGTAATTAATGAAATGGATAAATGAAGTGGATGGGCAGAATTGTGCTACAGTTGATGTTTCTATTCTAGAATTTACCTACAAGTTAAAGCTAGGGAACAGTGAAAAGGTTTTGGATTTCGTATGGCATGAAAACAACCAAGAAAAACAAAAACAATTCTTATTAGATTCTCTAAAGCAGGAGGTTTATGTTTTCCTGATACTGTAATATTCCCTTATATTATTTTGCCTGCCAAATACAGTTTTTTGAACAATGAGATTCTGGATGAGATCATAAGGAGTGGAGAAATTGAGAGGTTTATTTCAAAACATATTGTCTGAGAGTATATGGACCAATGCAATAAATTCAGCATTAAGGTTGCAAAATAGTATTGTGACTGAAAGCTTTCCAAGTGTCTGAAAAAAGTGGAAATTAAAACAATTAGGTCCAAACACAGCTGCTTTGTTAGGAGTTATGTTTATGAAAGATCTTAAAGGGACAATTTAATTGGAAACATTGACAGATCAAAAAAGAGTAGTTCCAATAATCCATATTGATTTGTTGAAAGGTGATCAATTTAGACAATATCACAATTTAACAATGGATAAGTACCCTCAGAGAATAACCAGGCAGCTCCTGGCTGTCACAGGCTGGAAAAACTGTCTGCACCATTACAAGTACACTTGGAAACACAAAATGGATCACAGAGAGACCAAAGGGAGGGTTTAACACAGTATTAAAATTGATGGGGGGGAACTGCAGCCCCCTTTAATGGATAAAAATCTCTGCATGTATACCCCTATCTTAGAAGCACACATACAATAGATTTCCATAATCATAGTAGTATTTTCAACCTTGCTACTAATTCCTAACATTATGTTTGCCTATTTCATTGCAGTGCACACACTGTGCTAATGGTTTCAATGAGGTTTCTACAATAGCCATGGTGCCTTTTCTCAGTAGTTTCAGGCATTCAGAACACATCAGTGTATGTATGGCATTGAACGTATTTGCTTTAATGTGTATTAATTTGTGCTTATTAACACCAAGTTTCATCTACTGCTCTGTTGCCTGGTAAGAGAGATTCCTTGAGAACTCTTTGCATATGAACTGTTCTATGTTGTTCTACAGTAAAGTGTCATATGGTTCTCCAAGTCAGGTTTCATTCTGTATGCAGGTAGCCATAGTCTTTCTTTCTTTGCCTACAGATGGGCCTTAAAGTGACGGCTAGCTGGTGCAGGTCAGCTGAGTGGTCTCAGAATCTTATAATGAAAATTATCAGTGGCCAAAGACAGCTTCCTAGTAGCTGCAGTTTATATGATACCATTACCTTTTGTATTGTGCAATCATTTTTGTCCATTTTTAAAAGTGTGGACTGTCTTAAGGAAGAATGGAATTAGAAAATAAACCAGCAAAGGGAGATGCAGCAAACAGAGTTTCCCCACAATTTCCATTCTGCTTAATTCATTACACACCTTTGTTAGCTAGAAAACTCACTAGCCCTCTAGATTTGCGAATGGAAACATGTATTTTTACAATCCAGAAGTGATGTAAAGATTTTTGAAGTATGTTTTTCTTAAAACCCACAGACTTTTAATTTATGCTGAAAGCAAAAGGGGAAAAAAAGCTCAAATCCAAACTGGCATTTATGCAACATAGCCCAGTAAATATGCACATAAAAGCTATTGCCCACCCACCAGCTGTTTATTAACATTTAGCTGAAGTATCTTTAAAAACAGTTAGCAGTCCAGGTTTTCACAGATACCAGAAAGAGGACAGTCACTGAGTATGCCTTTTCTTCCCTTGTGGGAAACTATTTCAAATGTGTTTTGAATCAAAATTAAACTGTAGTCTCTGTTTTGGGCTTAAGACTCCTCTTTTCATCTCATTTCTTTAGACTTCATAGCTGTGGAATACTCACCACTAGTACTTTGCAGGAGAACACTGGGAATAGTGCTCTGTTACATTTACCTGCATAGCTACAGAAGGACAATGTGTGTGTGTGTGTGTACTCTAGGAAAATATTAATGAAGATGTCTCAGTTAAGTAGCCCTAAACAAAGTCATTATTCAAAAATATGCTATTTCACCAATATTACTCAACAGGTCCAAAGGTAGACTCCTAACCTCAAGATGCCAAAAAATCCAAATTCACCATAAGCAAAATTATACAGTGCTATTTGAACTAATAAAAATTAAATTTGATTACATATAGAACTCCAGAACTTTACCTAGCATTAGCTGAAATGCTAAATATTTTGAAACCATGATTTATGTTCAAGACATTTCCTGGCCAAGCCTTACTGAATGGAATGCCTGAGTATAGATGTCAAAACAAAATAAAAAATAAAAAATTCCTTCCAGTAGCACCTTAGAGACCAACTAAGTTTGTTCTTGGTATGAGCTTTCGTGTGCATGCACACTTCTTCAGATACACTGAAACAGAAGTCACCAGACCCTTATATATAGAATTCTGGTGACTTCTGTTTCAGTGTATCTGAAGAAGTGTGCATGCACACGAAAGCTCACACCAAGAACAAACTTAGTTGGTCTCTAAGGTGCTACTGGAACGAATTTTTTATTTTTTTATTTTGTTTTGACTATGGCAGACCAACATGGCTACCTACCTGTAACTGAGTATAGATGTGTAAGAGTTTGTGCTGTATACCACCCTAAGCTCTATGGGTATAGAGCAGTATACAAATTTAATAAATAACAGTGACAACAATTGCACTGTAACATATTACCCATGTAACTTTATCCAGCAATTCTCTCAACTGATTTGTCATTTGTTCATGCAATAATTCTAGAAGTTACGTGCATGACCCAGTCAGGAATAAGTCAATGACTGCCCATGCAGAAGCATTCTATTCAAACTACAGAACAGGGCAATAATAGAATAGTAAAGAGGGAAAGCATGGAGCACTTGCATAATAAAGGGAGCTGTGATACATAGTGAGCAAATCATGAACACTGAGGAAGTGTCTCTAAGAGGCATAAGAAAAATATTCCATTAAATTCCATGCTACTATGCTTCGCATAACCTGAAAGTCGCCTCTATTTAAGAATCTGAGAAATAATGGAAGGTTAAGACAACACAATTTCCTACCACTCTTATTCCTAAAATTTAATAGGATGGCACATCAGTGCTCTGCATTATCTGGAGAGTGAACAAAAGTGCACAACTTAAGCACAAAGTTATGATTACAAGCCATAATGTTTAGGCAATAAGCAATAAAACCTTTCTAAGTGACGTATGGATTGCTGCTTGTTTAAGCAATTCATTCACAAAAGTAATTTGCATTAGTTAACAAGCTAGGGGAGATAACAGAAAGGGAAACCTAGGACATAATAAATTACTCAGGTGGTTCTGATTAGCACCAGTAGTCGTGTAAGCCAAACCAGAAGAAATCCATCAACGCTGTAGAGGAGCTGCACTTATAAGATCAACCTGCTGGATATTGTGCAAGGTCTTCCCCACTGGGGAGTTGCCATAGCAGCAAAAAAACCCACTGTCACTTTTCATTTTCCCACATACAAAACTCATTCACAAGAATACCACAATAAAATAAAATAAAAGTAAACATCTAGCTCTTCACCTGGTTATAACTGCCCAAGCATGTTCTTTAGTCACTCACTAAAAGCTGAAGGAAGACATGAAGGTGTAAAAAAAAATCTTATTTTCTATATTAAAAACTAGCCAAGAGTCACTTTTCACACTACACTCCATTAAGCACTCATTATAGTTTTTGTCTATACCCACCTGTACAATGCAATGTGCGATGCAACTAAACACATCTTAGTATCTATACACACAGTGCATAAATGTGCTGCAAGACAAGAGAGCCAGTGTTTTTTTCCCTGTGGTCTCATTATGGATTAAATCCATGTATCCATATTATGGAACGCAAGCCAGTATTACGAAATCAGTAATGTGTGAATAAGCCTCCTGCCACATTCAGGGCATGCCTTCAAAGCTGTCTTATACCACTTTAACAATCACAGCTTTCCCCAAACAATCTTAGGACTGTAGTCCATAAGGGTGCTGGGAATTCTTTGGGGATGTCATGAGTTTAAAAGTGATATAAGAGTGATTTCAATGTATGGTGTTGATGTGACCATAAGTTTGATCTTGGAGTCAGTGCTAGAACTAAACAAGAAGAACAAAATCTGTTCCTTGAACCAAGTCACAATTGCTTAATCCCACCTCAGCAAACCTCCACATCTACGAAATAAGTAGAGATAAGAAAGATATTATTTATTATATATATATATATATATATATATATATATATATATATATATATATAACCAATCAAGTCCGAGAGAAATTTTTGTATATGGATGTTTTAAGATGGTCTATATCTAATATATCTAATAAAGGTTTGGAGAAAGAAAGCATTTTTATAGCACTATCTTAGTAAGAAAAAGTCACAAGAACTCTGTTGAACAGAAAAAATATGTAATTGGGCATGATTCAACGTCCCATGAAGACAAGGATAATTTCCCATTCTCTCTTTTAAACCCATACACAGACTTCCATTTTAATGTGCTGTTCTTGGCTCTCAGAGAACTAGACTGCATTTGCTCAGAGTGCATATTGGATCCCTTCCCGCATTGCAACCATTGTCTTCAAGTATTGCTAAGTTGAGTCTGCAATCAGAAATATTTCAGGCAGTAAGACAGACAGAGCTCTGCTGTATTCCCCATTATGGATTTTTAGGTCTGTCTAGGTTTGGACAGACTATTAATTCCCCCCATTTCCATTTATTTAGATAAATGTCTAAAGTCAGACAATTTTTTTTATAAAAGGTACAACATTTTGTCAGCTTTCTGCTTTGTAGGATTTTAAATAATTGTACAATTTGTAGGTTGTAAAGTGCCATTAGAACACCCCTGGCAGAATTGCTTTAGACACTTCTATCTGAGCTCTTTATTATTTATATTTATTTATTGGCTTCAACAGAGCACAATATTTTTATCATCAATATATCACTGTGCATTTGGTAGAGCTAGGTGAATAATTTACAACTGATCATTTGTATGAATTTTGAATTTTGCCAATAAACTCATTTGCCAGAATGTTCAGACCACAAGGTGAACCAGCAAAAGGGCAAAACCTTGCCAAAGCGATTTAGACATTAAAAATGCAACATATCTGTGAAATACAATTTCAGTGGTATTTTACACCATGCAGGTTAAGCTGTATTAAGCTGCTGTTGTTGTTGCAACTCAATGCTTTCTGGTGCCCCATCCCCCATATATTCTAGACATCTCAACAATACAAAATGTTTAGACAACTATGCTAACTATTCTTGATTACTGCAATGACAGTCTACATGATACCACATGACCAAAAGGTAGCATTGTTTTATTATTTTTAAAAATCTTGTTGTTAAGACTGATTCAGAGATAGTGGCTAATCTACTCACTGCTGCCAGGTTATGCAGGGAATGTAATTGAGTGGTACGGCAAGAACCAATACAGCTCCTTTAATCTCAGATTGGATATTCATAGATGAACTGTTGCAATTATGATGAAATGACCTGACTATAAAAGCATGCATGCTCGATGTAGACTGGACAAGGTAACTGTTAGGTGGATTTGTGGCTGGTTAACTCGTCAAACCCAAAGAGTGCTCACTAATGGTTCCTCGTCATCCTGGAAAAAAGTGACAAGTGGGGTGTTGTTGTTCAAAATGACTTGAATGAAAGTACTGAAGGTTCAAGAAATTTGCACATGACACCAAACTAACACAGGTATAGTTTCATGACCAAGGAAAGCAATAGTACCACTCTATTCTGCCTAGGTCAGACCACAACCTGAGTACTGTGTTCAGTTCTGGGTGCCACAGTTTAAGAAGGATATTGACAAGCTGGAACATGTGAGGAGTACAAATACAACCCAGATGATCAAGGGTCTGGAAACCAAGCCTTATGAGGAACAGTTGAGGGAACTGACTATGTTTAGCCTGAGACAGAGGAGATGTGCCAATCATCTTCAAATATATAAAGGGCTGTCACATGGAAGATGGAGCAAGCTGGTCTTCTCCTGTTCTGGAGGCTAGGATGCGAACCAATGGATTCAAGTTACAATAAAGGAGATTCCAACTAAACATCAGGAAAAACTTTCTGACAGTGAGCTGTTTGATAGTGGACCAGACTCCCACAAGAGGTGGTGGACTCTCCTTCCTTTGAGGTTTTTAAGCAGAGGTTGGATGGCCATCTGTCATGTATGTTCTAGTTGAGATTCCTGCCTTGCAGAGGATTGGACTAGATGACCCTCAGGGTCCCTTCCAACTCTACAATTCTATGAAATACATTTATTGAAAAGTGGGCATTTCTCATTATATTCTGGAATAGCAAGTTTCAGGAGGTTCCACTTATGTATGTTGTCTTGCATGCTGGTAAACTGATTTGTGTGTTTGTTTGTTTTGTATACACTGCCTGTGTTGCAAATTATCTAAACTTCATGAAACACACAGTTGGATAAACCAAAGAACTTTAACAACATCCCGCTATTTATACTTTCAAAACCAAACCAAATGAGAACACAAAGAAAAGGGTGCTCGGTAACAAAAGCACTTATAACTGGAAAGTCTAAAATGCAAGTCTCCAGCCTCTCAAAGCATTCTAAAAAAGGAAAACAGTAAATATAAATATTTTCTCCACTATAATAGGGTTGCCATATTTTGAAGAGCAAAAAAGAGGACACTATGCCGTCCATTCAAAGCAAATAAATGCAATTTGTTTCAAATTTTACCCTTGAAAAAGAGGATGTGTCCTGGAAAAAGAGGACACATGGCAACCCTATGTGGTTTATTGTTCCAACATAATCTTTAATGTGCATTGATTATTTCATACATATGATTCAGTCAAAATACATTTAAAACATTTAAGTATCCATGCAGAAAATCGTCGTAACTAGAATCAACACGGTATAAGCTAGAATGATACAAATAAGGAAAATTAGCAGACACTGTCCTTATTTTTCCTAATTCAATCTGGTAGCAAGTGATCGGATGCATTATGAAATTATTGAACAGGTTCAGGATAGTGTGTGGGGAGGGGGCAAGATATGAAAGAAGCACAGAAAGTCCTGTTCTTTAAGCACTGCCTTCTGTTTCCAGAGCTCTTAGCAAACATTGCTGGCACAACCACAAATGCTAGGAACGTTAAAATAAAGCAGCAAGATCATTACCAAAGTTTTGCATTTGTGACTGAGCTCTGCGCTGGGCGTCACTATTATAATAATCACATTTCAAGAATTCCAAAGGCTAATGGATAATTTATCACAGAGACTTCATAATAGTTTGACAAGCAGATATTAAGAATGTGCCTGATATATGTGACACACTTCTTGCCTTTTCAGTCCCAATTTTGCAATGTATATAACTACCAGGCAGATAGCCTTTTCATGGCAAAAGCCACTTGGAACTACAATTGGTTGGCAAAATCATAGCGCGGTTAATAGAGATTTGGTTTGCTGGTCTTCATACACTCCCTTGGAAATGAGTATTGTGAAATGCTCAGCTGAGCACTCTCTTCCACAAAGAATCACATTATTTTCTCCTTGAAAGTAAAGGCATAGCTAGAGCATGCCATGTCCTCTACAAGAAAGGCTATAGTTGTGGCCCACTTGAGAGCAGCTTCACCCTGCCCCTTTGCATGCTTCTTAAAATAAGACCATCCTCATCACTGATGGGTGGTAGAGTAGCAATCCCAAGCCTAGCAGAAGAAGATCCTAACACAAGCATAAAAATGATGGCTATGCTGTTGTTTTAAAGATGCATCTGAGTTTAGGAGCAAAAAGAGAAAAGAAAGTAGATCAAATGGTTAGTACTTCTTTTACTGCAAAAGACAATGCTCCCCCTGCTCCTGCTTCAATTCCATTTATCCTAGAGCACTCAAGCAGAGAAATGCACCTTTTCATTTAAAATGGTGGCAGGTGGGGGGGAGAGGAGAGACTCACTTACCCCAGCCAACGAAAAGGTAGAGCCGAAAGATTCTCTGCTCAGAAAAAACAGATAGTGCTAGCAGCGTATACAAGTACATTCCCTCCACCAACAGCCAATAGTAGTTGGCAATCACACAATACTGCATCATCACAAAGACCAAGCGGCAGCTAAGTGACTCCTGAAACAGGAGAACAGAGAAATTAGTGAATAAAGGATGCAATACGAAAGACAAGTAAGCAAAAGCAGGAGTGCATGTGACATGACAGGTACCAGATTCCCCCAGCCAGTACTTGGCTAGAAATGACATTAAAAAAAAACCTTCTGAGAGTGTCAAATGTATTTTGAACAAAAGAGAACAAATTCAACAGGAGAATAGCTTTTCCACCACATCCCCTAAGTATGTGTGTACATACACCTATGTACCTGTCTATGAAAAGCTTATTCAGAGGGTCGGAGGGCCCTGTTAAACATGGCGGGATGGGCTGGTGAGGAAGTCATCTAAAATTAGACAGAGGTACCTTGTTCAAGTGGGAGCCCACCTGTATTAGGGACCTCTGCTCAATTCTGGCAATTTCTCCATTTTCTCATTGCATGCCCCATCCCACACTATCCAAGAGAGTCTCTCCAACTCTTCAGAGAGACTTTTCAGGGAGTGCAGGAGGCAGGCAAGTCCCCTGTGGCAACTTCCTACTCTTTGTGTCTCTCAGGATCCAAGCCATTTCTCATAGCTACCAATCAGCGTAAAAGCAGGGGTGGTCAGTCCTCACAAAATCAGGGAACAGAGATGACTGAATTCCCACTTTTGGGGGTGACACAGTTCAAATATCAAACCAAAGTGGATTTGTTTACCAAGTATAATAATGGCACAAGGCAGAACTGTTCAGGAATCCCAGACCTTCTGCTTTGGGAAAACTCTAGTACCCTTCCCAATGTAGTCTTTGGTTTTTTGAGGGAATATTTTTAGATGTTTGTTGGGATATTGGAATAGTAGCTAAGGGGACATAGTTCAACACACACTTGTCAGCAAAATAATTGGTTGTTTCCTTCTCATCTCAGGGAAAGAAAATGACAAATAAAATGGAGCACAGTGGAAAAGTTTTATACAACAAGAGCACCAAGGGAGACTTCCACTGTATCAGAAAAATCATTCACAACTGAAATTGTGACAGTTGGAAGACTAGCACTGAGAGCAAACACCTAGAAGTGTGCAAATCTAACAAGACATCCCAGGGCACCTTTTCCTTCAAATGAAGATGGAAAGTTAAATACAAACATATTGAGTCACAGGATCACTGATACTAAAGGTGTTTTGGCCTCATCCCCCTACCTGATAAGAGAATAAACTCTCCCACTGCTGTTCACGAGGGGCTGTCCTATACATCCATGTTATCACGGAGTCTTTAATGAAGATGGATATAGCACGGAGGATAAATGAGGTGAAAAGGTTCAAGTGAATGTAGTTCCTGGGGCAGTGCAGGTGCCTGAAAAATAATCATGATGTTTAAGTTACTCAAACGTGTAGGCTGGAACAATTGTCAAACAACAAGAGGACTCTGCTCAAAACTGAAGTGGGCAAATGAGTCACTTGGCATATAATTCAGGAAGAGCTGCAGGCATTTCTTCTTATGTTGAAGGCAAAGGAAAACTTATAACGCCTTCACCCCGAAAAGCTCCAAACCACGTTTAGACTAAAAAAAGATGTGTAGAAGTGGGGAACTATTTTGAATTTTTACTAAAATGGTCACGGGAGAGGGATTTAAAGAACAGAGTTTTTTATACTGAGCTTCAAATCTCTTTAGATAAAGAAATGCATTTAGAGAGGCATGCCTTAGCTTTCTGTGCACTGGGAATTTCTGCAGGGGGCTGTGGCAGAAGCATCAGCTTCCAACAAGAGAAGTTCTGGTATTTACTACCTATTGTTTGAAAAGCAAGATAAGCCTCTATACTGATATGCCACTTAAGAACTATGTTGTGGGAGCATGATTTTCCCTCTAGGCTCACAATAAGTAACAATGAACATTCATTATGAATCTCAGTCATGCTCTAGGAGAACAGAAATCACAACCTGTCAAAAAGAAAAAAGTTCAACTCAGTAACTAGAACCCACTATCAATGTAACAGCAATACTTTATTCAAGAATCTCAAACATTTCTTCTCCCTTGCCTTTCTGCAACCTAATAACAAACCCCATCTGAAAGGAAATGTGCAGTAGAGCAAGGCAGTTTTGTCCCTCCATCAAAATAAAAATGCTCTGTCAAAGCAAAATGTTCCTACACGATAGTTCAGCCATATCTGAGTTAATAGTAATTTCAGAGTTTACATTTGTTACTATAGCATCAAACTAATACCTCTTGGGGGGGGAGCAGGAGAGTTTATGTCTCTCTATTAAGCACAAATACCAGCTGTTTCTGATGTGCAGCACATCAAGAACAAGTGATAGCCCAATATGGTTCTGACTAATGAAGGCAAAATATTATCACTATTGGTTATAACACAGTGAACTTGGGCACTCTATTCTTGCACCGCAGTTCCCCCACTATATTTATATAATAGTTTACAACAAACTCTTTAAACTCTTCCACCATTTATGTGAAGCTCACCTTTATGCTGCCTTTAACTTCCAATTTTACTGCATTTAAGGGTTTGAGGTTTTTGAAATTTTGCAACAGGCATCATTAGTGCACACAAGTACTAGTCAAATGCTATTTACAATTTGGAGTTCATTACTCTTTGTAGGCATATCAAGGTTACCTGAACCCCAGGAGGATGCCAGTTGCTATGACAAGGGCCGAGAAGGAAAGAGCATATCCAGTGGTATAGATGGCAGAAAGGAATAGCATGTGGCTTTCTGGTGAGTCCTAAAAGAAGATAACATAAGAACACAATGGAAGGATATAGTTATTGGACAACCCAGCTTCCTCAAAAGCCTCTAAGATGAGCAGATGGTCAATGCAAGGCATAGTTCAATGGATAAACAGAACTGCAAAGCCAACAATCTTATACAAAAACATAGGTAAGTAGCACAGATCACAAACATCAAGTCCAATATACAGTACCGGGGATCCCAAAACCATGTGTTCTTTTTTGTTCGGGATAATGTGCCTTGGGAGCATAACTTATCCTGAAAGCTTAAAAACTCATTACATGAAAATAATAAAACGAAACTCAAACCCAAATAGGGAAGTCTATTATTGAGCCTAATTTGGTCCTTATATTTTGTATCTTGATACTGGAGTGGTGCTTTGTCCCCTGTACAAACAGAGTGCTGCCTCCTCTCACACAGGAAAAGGGAAGTTCTCCAGGACCACGTGAGCTGGCAGTATACGAGATATGCCACCCAAATGTCTTGTGTGTGGAGGGGTGTTGCTGTTTTTAAAGGGAAGACTGATTTGGAAAAGGAAAGAAGAATTCAAAACAGAAGGGAGAGCAGTAACTACATGTGTCAGCCAACTTTAAACCAATGTATGGAGTTACCGGTAGTTTGAAATTGCAAAGGGCACAAACTTAAGACAGGAGCAGCAGAACTATAGGTGAAATTCATAAGTCACTGGCAGAACTACCATTTATTTTAATGAGCTCTGCCTGGACCAATTGTTAGTCTGTGACCATTCCTCTGAGCTTCAATCTTTCCAGTTGGATTTCATGCTCAAGGACAGCTACAGACAAGCCACACGAGGAGCTTCACCTTCACCCTACCCAAATCTAAAGATTGCTCTGAGTTCTATTTTTATCTATGGCTCTAAACTGTGTTAGAATAAGTTGGTGGGGTTGTCGAAAATGGAAAATAAAAACCAGTATTTACATTTCAGGACACAACAAAGTATTCAGGGTTTCTAAATCATTACCCCCCAAAGCACTCTATTTTATGGAAATGAGACAGGTGCCAAACGACCAAGCACTGTCGTTAAGCATCTGTCTTGTTGGCAGCTTTCTACACAACTGCGAAATAATCTTTTAAACAGCCAATGGAGACAAAAAATGTCCCTGCATGTGGTTTGTATTACAGCAATTCAACTTCTCCGAACATCATCTTCAGCTATGTCACAGGCATTCAAAAGAATGAGAAAATAGATGGGGAAGCAAGCTTGGGGATTTCCTGCATTTTAATTAACCTCACTTCAAACTTGCAGAATTTCTCTCCTGCCCTGTTCTCTATTTGTATTCTTCCCACTTCTGCTGAATAATTGTAACATGGCAATGTAGACTGCGGTCGGTAACATGGTCTAATTTCATGCTGGCTGGAAGAGCCCAGAGGGAGGGGGAAGGACAAAAGCCCTTCAGACCTGCAGTAGAAATGGCTTATCTCTCCCTCAGCAGCCCAATGCATGGGGAAAAAGAGAGAGAGAAAGAAAAGTGACCCTTATAATGTTTTTTCCTGGCCTCCAGAAGATTATCCCTGAGAGCATGCACCTCACCCCTCCAGTAAACAATTGTAGACAAAAGCTGATGTAGCATGATGTCTAAAATGAGCTTGGAAATCACCTCTTCCAATCTCACTTTTGTTGTGGAGGATCACAAGGTGGTTCTAAGCAACCCTCCATCTCTTAACCTCAGCCCAATATACCGTAACCTTACCTCACAGAGAGTTGTTGTGAAGATTACTGGGCTATGCTGCAAACTCTGAATTGCTTTATTTATGTTCAATAGTAATTATCTGACTTCCACTGGACTGCCCCTAATTTATTTCATGTGATGAGGAACATTTACACGGCTTTGCATTCAGCTTTCTTAAGTCTTAAGTTTCCAACAAATTGCTTGCAAGTACTTTGGCTTGGAGTGCCTGGCGTGCTCTGGTCCATGGGGTCATGAAGAGTCGGAAACGACTAAACAACAACAACAACTTTGGCTTGTTGCAAAACTTTGTGGGGCAACACAGACTACTTTAGAAACTTCTGAATATTGAAATCCTTTGGTTTAAGCTGATGCGTGTTCACAGAGTTCCTCCCTAAAAGTCCATGTGGTTATTATAATAGTCTAAGTCAATGTTGCCCAGCTAAAGGCAATGTAAATGAAAATACAAAACTGCTAAAAAGATGAGTTTTGCAACCCCATCCATTTCCCATCGCCTTTCACAAGTATCTTGTAAAGGAAGAAACCACTCAAAATTATATCACATTGTCAGTGTATTTTCTTGCTTTCTCCCCCCTATGGTCACATGTGCAAGCAATTTCCGTCAACATTTGCAGCTTCTATACTGCTTGCAATAATTAGTATCAGCCCTGATAAACATCAGGGCCAAATAATGCCATGCCCATGCTACTTGTTTCAATTCCACTGAAGTTTTGAAACAACCTGAATTCAAGCAACCAGCAGTGGGTAGCATGCTTTATTACCTGTAACAGAAAACATACATTAAAAAAACATCACTACCATTACTACTGCTGTTACAGTCTCTGAGGCATACTGGCTAGTGATTATTCAAGCAAAATCTTAGGCACTTACTTCATCAGTAGCCATACACTCAGATATGTTCCTCCATGGAATGGTAGAATTTTCCTCCAGCAGCCACGTGCCCTCCAGTGTGCAGAAGCGGTAAACTTGCCCTATCCAAGACCAGAAAGCACATAATGATGGAAGATGACATAAAACAAAAGCAAAACCCAACCCTTTATTAGTGTCAACCAGTAGAAAGCCCTTGCCTGGTATTTCCCCCTGACAGCTTTCAGTAATGTATATTTAACCATAGTACTGACACAGAAGCAGTTCAAGCTGCTTCTAACACATTTTTGGATTCTCATGTTACATATCTGATTATGTACAGAAATCATGTGCATGGCTTGTTTAGGTAAACTATGGTTTCTTTTAATGGCTCAGTTTGCACAAATATGTATCTTGGCTTATGAAGCCGAGATATAAACAAGCCTTGTGTCCGTTGTGTGTGCCTCATCTCTACTTCCTTCCTGGAGATTCAAGTGGACTTATTAAGCTTGGTCCTGAACAGATGGGAAACAAAAGCAGACAAGCACTGGTTGTCTATCATACATGTAGATGATCAAACAATGATACAGTTCTTAACAATGGTTTGCACAAACCATGGATTTGCTTTACATCTGAACCCAGCCTCTGACTAACAGAGGCTTCAAGTTTAATGAATTTTGACACTGATTGCTCTTCTACTAGAAAAGTGAAGCAAGTTCACTTTATTGTACGTTTCTCAGAAAATCAGCAAGTGACAACTTCATGGATCTGAACTCTGTAACTTGAGAGTGAACGTATTTCCTGAACCACATGGCATTTCTCTTAGAATAATTTACATCCCACTCGATAGAAATTAGCATTTGGTTGGCATCCATGTCAGTAAATAAGTTACAATCTAAATGATCTGGTGTCTACTGTTCTCTATGGACAATGAACAAGGCACTCTCAGAAGCTAAGAGGTAACCAAAAGATACTAAAGTTTGTTGCTGCCATAGTAAACACAGAAATAATCTCAGATAATTTACTTAAGAAAACTTAAGAGTTTACTTTTTAAAAGTGGCATTACCAGAATTTGAAGCTGCGACAAACCTCCACTTCAGACTCTCCCCTCGTTACTAAGTGAATATTTAATCAGGTGTTCTGGGTCAAACTACAATGCACCCCACCTGTCCCTCTGAGGTCCGTCTGTTGTTTCCCTTCCCTTTGATTAATACTCTGGGAATTTCTTAGTAACGGAAGTTTTCCTGTCCAGCGGCCGTGGCCGGTTATATCTTCTGCTCTGGGCTTCAGGGGTTAACCTCTCCTTTGCCTACAGTTCGGGGTCTCTCTTTATTAGATCCCCTCACTATATCAGTTAGCTAAGCCCTCTTAGCAACTCTGTGGCAATACCAGGGTTTCCGCCCGCTAGCCCCTCCTGAGGGAACTCCAAGACACAAACTATCCCCTTTCAGTTTAGTTTTGTCCTATCCCTGAGTTCACCTCCTCAAGAGCCTATATAACTCTCTGGACCAAATGAATGACGATATTTTCTTAGCTCAACAATAAGAGGTCTTTATTTCTTACATAACATAACGGTTTCAGTGATGTTTCATAAGCTTAGTTTCATAACAGTGTGAACTCTTTCTTTCAGCAACATATACACATCTTCAACGATCCTAACCTAGCCTAACCTAACCTAAACCTAACCTGGCCCCACACCCTCCTTCTTCCAGTCACCACACTCCTCTCACTAATGGCTCCTCCCTCCTTTTAAAGAGCGGAATGTCCTGCCTCCCAAGGGGTATCTGCCACTCAAACTGGGGAGCCCATTAACTCCTAAAACACCGTGGGTTTCTGAACATCCCCTAACTTAGATCTGATTCATTACAGAAGCTCATTAATTTTTATTTTAAAAAATATTTATATACGCTATTCAGAAAAACTGTTTTCTAGTTGAAATCTCCCTTTGGCCAGGAATATGCAAGTTTTGCATTCATACAAATCCTGGCATTCCATAGGAGCTTCAGAAATCTATATCAGTAAATCAAAATGTTTATCTAGATTGACTGAACCACAAATGGAAGGACTCCTTCCATTCATGGAAGGCACTAAGATCCAGCAATGACTCCTCACTAGAGGAAGAAGTAATCTTCCCCAATTCCCCCGTGCAACTTCCTGTAGCCCCCAACCCTTTGGGGGGGGGAATCACCTCCCCAGGTGGAGTGGAACTCTGCTAAGTGCAACTCTGGTTCCGGCCAATAATAATTCATTCGATACTGTTTTCTATGCTGTGACTACGTCTTTATTTTAAAATATGCATTTCTTTAGCTTGTATTTAAATACATTTTACCTTGTGCAAAACACCTAAAAACAATTGTTTTTTGCTTTAAAAGAAACATCCTGAATTTCACCAGTCACCAGAGTCTTCTGTGTTTTGTGGGGAGGGGACAGAAACCTCCAGCCAGACCGCCAAACTCATGCTGAGTTGGTTTTGGCATGTAAAAAGTGGCCAGGATTTATCAAGACGGGAGTTATTTAGAACACAGGAATTCAAAAGACATGTCTGAATGCTGTACAGTGGTACCTCAGGTTAAGAACTTAATTCGTTCTGGAAGTCCATTCTTAACCTGAAACTGTTCTTAACCTGAGGTACCACTTTAGCTAATGGGGCCTCCCGCTGCCGCCGTGCCGCTGCCACACAATTTCTGTTCTCATTCTGTTCTTAACCCAAGGTACTATTTCTGGGTTAGCGGAGTCTGTAACCTGAAGCGTCTGTAACCCGAGGCACCACCGTATTAGGTTGCAATGGCAAGGATGTGTTTCATAAGGTGCAACAAAGACCAAAAAAAAAAACAACGTCGCACAAAGGCCATAGAATTGTACAAAGTGACACAGTGTATACTTAAAACAAAATAAAAATTTCTTTCCAGTAGCACCTTAGAGACCAACTAAGTTTGTTCTTGGTATGAGCTTTCGTGTGCATGCACACGAAAGCTCATACCAAGAACAAACTTAGTTGGTCTCTAAGGTGCTACTGGAAAGAAATTTTTATTTTGTTTTGACTATGGCAGACCAACACAGCTACCCACCTGTAACTGGAACAGTGTATACTTGTCTTTATGAAAGTGCTTTTATAGGTGAGACAATGTATTACTCTGATTTGATCAAAACAGATTTATGTTAATGTCCAACTGCCATCACCTTCCTTCTTCATGTGGGATTTTATTTTTCCATGGAAGTTGCCTCGAACTGGAGGAAATCAATAAGCATTTAAAGCTTACACAAAAGAGACCAATATTCTAAAAATGATGCTGTAAAGCTGCACAATTAGGCCAGGGCTTTGCTTTATTTCACATTCTATGCAAGATGCTTTCACACAAAAAGTTAGTTTCTTAGAAGCGATAGCCTTAATAGAGCCTGTTTGCTTGAATTCCATGTCAATTACACCTTATTAGTATTAAATGTTTAAAGATATGGATTGGTGCCCAGAATCCAAACAGTCCCTGTTTGCTGATAAAAGACTGAGAGGGGAGGCCAATAGTTAGAGCTGGAGTTAATGTCATCGTTTATCTTGTTCTTGGATGAGCTTGTAAATCAAATCAAATACTACATCTGGCAAAACACTTTTAGATACAGGAAATATGTTATCACATGCCAGGAGGCTCACAAATATTTCATTAGCTAGCTCACTTATGCTGGAAATAAAAAAACAAATTAAATGCTTCCCCCTTTAAAACAACCAACCTGATCTGCATTTTACTACAGCTGTGTGTCAGGAATGGTGGAAGATTAGTCACCCAATTGTCCTTTGGAATAAATTGCCACATAATTTATCTTTGAAACAAATTACATCATGTCCTAGCCTATCACATTTTACCCAGACAGGGAAAGACAAGTTGAGGGAGAGGAGGCAGAGAGTAGAGTTTTCCCTCAGTGCGCTCTGTACACGTGTTGAGCATCGTAAGTTGTCCCAAATTTAATAACTCTTCTTAATTCTCGACAGGGGAAATGTTCTGGAAAAGGTAACAGTTTTTTTTTCCAGAAGGCAGTGGTGAATCTGCTGTTTATGAGTAATAGCCAAATTATTTGCTGTGGTAGATTGACTTGCTGCTCCTTGACAGAGTGGTTTGCCCTTTGATGGCAAAAGATAATATATCCTAGCACAAGACTTTGTTCTTTGAACAGTTCCACTCAACCAGCACAACCTAAATTTATCAATCACACAGGCAGCACATCGGCTTTCAGTAACCTTTGTTTCATGGGCAAAGCAAGTTTCTATTCATAAAAACTTGTAGTCTGTCTCCCCATGGAAAACAAAACAAAACAAAAGTCTACAACTACCTTTTACAGTGGTACCTCTGGTTACATACTTAATTCGTTCCGGAGGTCCGTTCTTAACCTGAAACTGTTCTTAACCTGAAGCACCACTTTAGCTAATGCGACCTCCCGCTGCCGCTGCGCTGCCAGAGCACAATTTCTCCTTCTTATCCTGAAGCAAAGTTCTTAACCTAAAGCGTTATTTCTGGGTTAGCGGAGTATGTAACCTGAAGCATATGTAACTTGAAGCGTATGTAACCGGAGGTACCACTGTATTTCCACCCTTAGTTCCCTTTGCACAACGATGGCAGAATAATTTATAACAAAGTCCTCTAAAAATGATCTTGAAAATAATATGAAGCACTTTAGAACACACCTGTACCAATGTGAAAGATGCCAGCTTCTATAGGTAAATTTTATACATACATACAAATCCTTTATTCGACCGATAGTCAGAAAGAATAGGTAAATTTTAAGCACATTAGTGTTCATCTCAAATTTCTTCTATTGGCATGGGAAAAGTATTGAAGCTGTACAGTCATTTCTAAGTTAGGTATAATGCACAATATTCAACATGGAACTCAGTATCAAACTTTTATTCAAGTGAATCTGACTCCTGTTGTCACACCAGACCTACGCCATGGCATCTCTGTTAGTGCAATATTTCATGGGTACAGTATTTTTTTCATTATGGAAATAAGCCATTATTTTGTGTGGCTATACTTCTGTGGAACTTCTATAAAGGTACCATTATACATGGCCCATATTCAAGCAGGAAGACATATCAGATGTTTCAGTCTGTACCTTGGATTGGCTTCCTTTTAATTACGTCACTGCAAATATATTACATTTTAGTGCTATAAGGTGCTATACATACAGGCTGAGAATAAGATGGGGGTTAACAGCATTAGCTCCAAAAGATATTGATTCCCATCAGATTTCTAGGGAAACCCCAGCACTTTAGCATTTGGATCTTCACAGACCGCAAGCCACCAGCACCAGTTGTGTACTGTCCTTTTATACTGCCAGACCTGCACACACAGACATGCATCCTTCAATGATATCACATCCAACCAAGGTGAGAGAGGAAGAAATGTATGGCCACTTTTGCCTTACTTATGTTTCCAGCTCTTTAGTTCCAATGGAAACATATTGTCCTATCTTATATTACAAAAGAGAATACTTGACCAAGGAACTAGTCTGACCATATTAGCAGTCCTCCCCTTCTCCATATCCCAGTCTTTCACAGGGTTGAAGAGGATCCCAAGATGACACCCAGTCCAACCCAATTCCCTCAACAGTATCTTCCCTTGGTTCTCTCTTCTAAAGCAGGATTCCTCAGGGAGGCTTCAACATATCCGGCAACTCCATCTTCTTAACCACCTGTTCCAAAGCATTCAGTGATATTTTTATCACTGCAGATTAATATCCAGTTACTGTTTCTACTTATTTCCCATTTTAAAAGATCAAAATGCACAGAAAGTGGGTTCCTTCCTGTGTCTAAATCCAAATAGGTCTGTTGTTGTTGTTGTTATTAAATTTGTATACCACCCTTCATCTGCAGGTGTCAGAGCAGTTGACAGCCTAGCGACTCTCACCCACCCAGCACATTGTAGGAGAACACAAGTTCAAAGAAGGCTCTGCATTTGTATTCATTCAATAGGGACTTTCCCCTTGCTTAATTTGACTCCAGGGATGATGATAATCAAGCTGCTTTCACATATGCAAAGGTTGTTGTTGTTTTTTCTTGCAAAAGCAATTATGCTGATTAAGCACTTGTTCCTGCTCTTCCCTAACTCACTTCAGGTTACTCCAATTGTCAGGAAGCAAAGTAAATTAGCCCCAGAAGTGTAAAATGACTCTGGAAGTAAGCCAGAATCTGCTGTCATTATCTTCAAGGAAAAGCTATAAAAAGTGGGTTCCCTCATAAACATGACGCCATTAAGGATTTTGCTCTCGCTCAAATAAAATTTAAGGTGATGAATAGAAATTCTAAAAGTCAACATTTGGAACATGTTTGGGGGATAAAACTTTTATCTGTAGCACTTTCAAAATAAGTAGTAGGGACCTGTGCCTCTTGGGGACCATTTGGCCTATAACAGAAAGGCTCCCTGGAGGATCATCGTCAATAAAATGCAGGAATGTGAAAGGGTAACAATGCAAATATGAGTCATTGTGCAAAATTAAACAGCCTGTGTGCTTGATGAGAGGCAAATGACTCCATTTCACAAGCTTAGCACTTTGTAACTTAAGACTATTTTGTAGAAATGAAGCTATTAATAATTTATAAAGTATTTACATATTTTATGTTCTTTATCTTGTTTGCAACATTTACCTTCTCAGGCAGACTTGTATTAGTCCCATTTAAAATATGGGAAACATGCTGAGACACTCATCTACGCTGATAATTCAACTCAAGCGTGTTTGGTGCCCAAGCTCCATTCTTCAAACCAAATCTTTACTTTATTTAACATAACACAGAATAATCTGGTTGACCAAACTAAGTGCAGCATACCAGCTATGCATGGCAGACCACTCAGAGCAAAATATGCCTTCTCGGTCTCTGTCTACAGGAGTCTGCAAGCATATGGTGGTAGGGATGTCAAGCACCTTAAATGTAATTACATGGAGTTTGGCTCTCAACTCCATCTCCACACTCGGGACATAACATGCAGGAATGTCTAGCTTGTATTGCTTTTAAACGTTTTTCTTTCTTTCTTTATAATTTTTAAAATTAATTTTCTACATATTAAAACACTTAATACTTATTTTCTATAACAAGAAAAATACATCTTATTTCTAAACAGTATGCATATACAAACTTTCTTATTCTTTCTCACTTTGTGTCATGACTTCCTCAAGACCCTCCTCACTGATTTCCTTATATTTCATCTTTAGCAGTCTTCTAAATCATTTTAAACATTCTTGTTTATAATTCTCTAATTTACCTTCCTTTTCTTTCATTATCTATTCTTACTATCCTAATTTTGTTGTTGTTCAGTCTTTCAGTCGTGTCCGACTCTTCGTGACCCCATGGACCATAGCACTCCAGGCACTCCTGTCTTCCACTGCCTCCCGCAGTTTGGTCAGACTCATGTTGGAAGCTTCGAGAACACTGTCCAACCATCTCATCCTCTGTCGTCCCCTTCTCCTTGTGCCCTCCATCTTTCCCAACATCAGGGTCTTTTCCAGGGAGTCTTCTCTTCTCATGAGGTGGCCAAAGTATTGGAGCCTCAACTTCAGGATCTGTCCTTCCAGTGAGCAATCAGAGCTGATTTCTTTAAAGATGGATAAGTTTGATCTTTTTGCAGTCCATGGGACTCTCAAGAGTCTCCTCCAGCACCATAATTCAAAAGCATCAATTCTTCGGCGATCAGCCTTCTTCCTAATTTTAATTAATTCCAATTCTAATTTCACACCTAGGCCTCGACTTCTTCCAAAAACTTTCCTCTTTTTCAAATATTACAATTTTTTTTAAAAAATACACTTTAAAATCGCTCCAATTTTGTTCTAACGTCTCCTCCTTCTGGTCACAGGTTCTTCCAGTCATTTCAGCCAGCTCCATACATTCCATCATCTTCATTTGCCATTCTTGTATTTTTCTGTAGTTGTATACTGCCCTGATGTTTTGCGAAAGGATGGTATATAAATAAATAAGCAAACTCCAAGTCACACAAGCCACCTGGGTCTGGATCAAGGGGCACTCCCAAGCTAACTAACTGCTTTTCTCAGATAGAACTCATTGATGACACCACACTCCAAATCCCTGTATGATCTCACATGGCAGCTTCAAATGTTCAAAAGCAACCCCATCCCCCAATGCTTTCTTTGGAGCTAGATAAGTGTGCAACCAGTATATCACCACGTCACTTTCCCTCAACCCACAACAATAAGTCCTGTGGACACAGTTCAGGAAAAAAAATATTAATTGAGTGGGTTAGAATCAAAATTATCTTTGTACTGCAGGAATGCTTCACTAAACACCCAGTTGAAACAAGTGTGCTACTTGCATCCTGTACATCTAGTAAAGCCCTGACCTGCCATGCATTTTGTTCAGAAGTAAGGCTATAGTTGAAAGCAACACATTCTTGCCCCTGGCTCTTAGGACCAAGCCGTATGGACACATCATATCAGTGCTCCTGAGGCATAACTATGCTGCACCAGTCTGCAGCAAAACCCTGTGTACTCCAGAGGGCATAAGAAAAACAAATGTGGTTACTGCACCTATAACTCTTGTTTGGAACTTGCGTCCCTGGAAGATTTTCTATTTAAGAGGATTTAGGGCCATTAGACAATAAATATTAGGACCCTGAAGGAGTCATAAAATGTAAAATGGATTGCCTTAGCAACTCCAAGCTTTCTTGGTCTACACAGTGTTACTGGCAGCAGGGCTTAAATTATAAAATGGTAACAAAAATGAGATTACATTTCCAGTGACAGTAACAAGAGATAGATACCCTCTCTAAAAGAGAAAGCTCTATTTTCCTGAGGACACGGTATTCTTATGCTCCTTTGCAGTTGCAGTGATTCCACTGAATGCCAGAAATTGCCTCAACATGGTTGAAAAAGGGAAGGTAAATTTACCACTGCGTGATTTACCACTGGGCAAGTTTTTTACATTTAGCTCAGGAAAAATCCCCCCCCCCAATATACTAAATAAAGAAAAGAATCCTCGCAGAAATGCGATACCTAAAAGGGGCTGAAAAAGTGCGCCCCCGAGTATTCTTCCTACTCACTCAAGGAAAAGCAGAAATGAAAGTATCCTGGATATTGATAAGGTTGGACATTATCTCTAAGAAATTAAAAGATGTTTATAGGTTTCATAGAGATCTTCATTTTTAAAAAGGGGGGGAGTAGGAGAGCAAGGCAGCTATTATTAAGGACAAAAGGGGGTTGTAGGGAGAACAAAAGCCTGCGAAAACCAAGCCCCTGAAGAGATGAAAAAGCAAATGATACTCTCACTTGGCTACAATATGGAAAAAATAATTTTTCATCTCACTGTCCTCTTCCTAGAGTCTCTGCCAAGCTTGATGTGTCATCTGTCAGCAAAGCTCATTTTGGGGGGCAGGAGGGGGACAGGGGTGTCCTGTAGTTTCTATCTCAGAGTGTGAAGTACACTGAGGGTGAACAAAATCTGTGATTCAGGAGAAACAGCGCGAATGTTCTCGTTCACAACAAATATGAATATGGGCAGTGCAAACAAGACAAATGCCCACATCGTAAAACTCTCTAAAGCCAAGCACTCACCAGTGGGCCATGCAAGATAGGCTTCGCTCCTGCTGCCAGATGTCTAGGCCCACTAAATTAACTGCCAGTAACAACTACACAGATTTCTGTTCTTTTTAAAAGCAAGTGATCGTGTTGCATGATTACCAATAGTGATAGCTGCAACTAAACTCTAATCTGAGAGAGCTAGAAACCTCTTCATCTGCATGGACAATGAAAGCTGATGAATACAACACAAATTAGTTCATGACTTCCACCCCTTAAAGAACTATGAGACATCTGACTAATTTTGACCACAGCTTCTTTGGCCAAATTGACAGTCTTAGTTGGGCTCCACTTGACAGAGGAAAACTCAGATACTGAGAGCCAAATTCGGCAAAAGTAGCCAGTCCTAACAAAGTATGCATCACGGTAAATTTATTTTTTTAAGCCTTTGTTTGTTGTTGTTCAGTCGTTCAGTCGTGTCCGACTCTTCGTGACCCCATGGACCAGAGCACGCCAGGCACGCCTATCATTCACTGCCTCCCGCAGTTTGGCCAAACTCATGTTAGTAGCTTCGAGAATACTGTCCAACCATCTCATCCTTTGTCGTCCCCTTCTCCTTGTGCCCTCCATCTTTCCCAACATCAGGGTCTTTTCCAGGGAGTCTTCTCTTCTCATGAGGTGGCCAAAGTACTGGAGCCTCAACTTCAGGATCTGTCCTTCTAGTGAGCACTCAGGGCCGATTTCCTTGAGAATGGATAGGTTGGATCTTCTTGCAGTCCATGGGACTCTCAAGAGTCTCCTCCAGCACCATAATTCAAAAGCATCAATTCTTCGGCGATCAGCCTTCTTGATGGTCCAGCTCTCACTTCCGTACATTACTACTGGGAAAACCATAGCTTTAACTATACGGACCTTTGTTGGCAAGGTGATGTCTTTGCTTTTTAAGATGCTGCCTAGGTTTGTCATTGCTTTTCTCCCAAGAAGCAGGCGTCTTCTAATTTCGTGACTGCTGTCACCATCTGCAGTGATCATGGAACCCAAGAAAGTGAAATCTCTCACTGCCTCCATTTCTTCCCCTTCTATTTGCCAGGAGGTGATGGGACCAGTGGCCATGATCTTAGTTTTTTTGATGTTGAGCTTCAGACCATATTTTGCGCTTTCCTCTTTCACCCTCATTAAAAGGTTCTTCAATTCCTCCTCACTTTCTGCCATCAAGGTTGTATCATCAGCATATCTGAGGTTGTTGATATTTTTTCCGGCAATCTTAATTCCGATTTGGGATTCATCCAGCCCAGCCTTTCGCATGATGAATTCTGCATATAAGTTAAATAAGCAGGGAGACAATATACAGCCTTGTCGTACTCCTTTCCCAATTTTGAACCAATCAGTTATTCCATATCCAGTTCTAACTGTAGCTTCTTGTCCCAAATAGAGATTTCTCAGGAGACAGATGAGGTGATCCGGCACTCCCATTTCTTTAAGAACTTTCCATAGTTTGCTGTGGTCGACACAGTCAAATGCTTTTGCGTAGTCAATGAAGCAGAAGTAGATGTTTTTCTGGAACTCTCTAGCTTTCTCCATAATCCAGCGCATGTTTGCAATTTGGTCTCTGGTTCCTCTGCCCCTTCGAAATCCAGCTTGCACTTCTGGGAGTTCTCGGTCCACATACTGCTTAAGCCTGCCTTGTAGAATTTTAAGCATAACCTTGCTAGAGTGTGAAATGAGTGCAATTGTGCGGTAGTTAGAGCATTCTTTGGCACTGCCCTTCTTTGGGATTGGGATGTAAACTGATCTTCTCCAATCCTCTGGCCACTGCTGAGTTTTCCAAACTTGTTGGCATATTGAGTGTAGCACCTTAACAGCATCATCTTTTAGGATTTTAAATAGTTCAGCTGGAATATCATCACTTCCACTGGCCTTGTTGTTAGCAAGGCTTTGTTACACCTAGGCAATTAATGGTTTGTTACACATTTTCTGAGTTCAAGCCTTCTTAGGTCTGCTTGCCCTCATAAAATTATCGGTTTAGATGCTAATAATCTTGATACTTGACAGAAGTTCAGCTATGAAGCTTTAGTAAATGTATTCATTTTTGGCAAGCTCTAATTGGCCAAAATACTTGAAGAGAAGACTCTACAGTTTTTATCTATAAGCTGCCTTGAATCCCTATCAGGAAAAAAGGCAGGGTATTATGATTATGATTATTATGATTATGATTATTATTATTATTATTATTATTATTATTTTAAGGAGCGACAGAACCATTAGCTCTCTCTTTGCACTATCATTCTACATAAAGGTAGAAATAAGAGAAGTGGGTGGCTTTAGAGTTCTGCAGCTGCTGCCATCTTGGGCTACGTGAAATGGCCCGACTTTCAAAACATGTATAGGAATCTCGAGTAATATTTGGTACTATAACCCACACCAAGCAGTGAAGGGCATTCCTTTATTTTGCTAATTTCAACCAATTCTTATTTACAACAATTTTAGTAAGTGTTCTGTCTAAATGGGAATCCATTATGCACCCTCACTTAATGAAAAACGTAACCTAGTTTATCTGGTTACATACTTTCTTGAAATGGATTTAATGTCCAGATTAGCAAAGGAAACTTACAAAGATTTTTTCCCCATATGCTGATTAGTTTTTAGTACATGATGAAGGCCCAAGGAGGGTAGACAACTGACCCCATCACATTGCTGCTGTGGTGAGGTTTTGGGAAGTTAAGTTT
Organism: Lacerta agilis; assembly: GCF_009819535.1. Classification (NCBI taxonomy): domain Eukaryota; kingdom Metazoa; phylum Chordata; class Lepidosauria; order Squamata; family Lacertidae; genus Lacerta; species Lacerta agilis. The sequence goes on along the minus strand of NC_046314.1, from coordinate 83,334,785 downwards.
ATTCATATATATTTTTTACTTATAACAATATTCATATACTGTTATTTATTTATTTTAAAAATCAGAACATTTACAACAATTATACATAAATCTATACAATAAAAACTATATAAAAAGTTAAAATCAGAAATAAATTAACTATTATGGAAAGATATATTCTTTCCATAATTGCAGTCAAACTGCTGCAATTAGCAGCATGAAAGTGACCTCTCTAGGGTACAAGCCTGGGCAGTGTGTATGGAGATCCTGGGCTGCTCAGATGACAAGACCCCACTCTTGGCCTCACTGGCGCGGTCCAAAGGAAAGGAAAGCAATGCGTTGGGCAGAAGCTTGGCTGCAGGAGTTGCCGGATGCAAGCATGCAAGATGCCATCCAACTGCCTTAGGGAATACACTCTGGATTTGTGCAGGGTTTACTCCTTAACCTTTTCTTTTCCCAAAGCTATTATGCAAGGCAGAATAGGTTTAGGATCAGAGTTTTCCTTCTCCTAGATGGGCTACCTTTCTAGGTTGGCAAGCCCCATCTGCTCCTCACTTCTTTCTTGGGACGGGGGCCAGGTAGGAATTTTTCCATTTGGCAGATTGGCACTGGCCACTTGGTTTTTGCCTACCTCTCAGCAATCGTCACAACTTTGTAAGGTTTGGCGGTTAGGCATTGGCTCATTGATTTGTGGGGGAGGTGAGGTCAGCCATCACCTGCCCCTCCATTGACCAAGGGTACTCCGTTAAAGGAATCTGGGGCCTGGATCCTGTCCAAGGTCGGCTTGAGGGGCTAGGGCCATGCCAGGCCTCTGGGAACACCGAGGAGAGCTACAGACGGGTTCCTCCAATGTGGCTTCCTCTTTTGGTGGTTTACCCTTACTGACCTCCTGCAAAGGGGGCAGGAGTCCGATATAGTCCTTTGCCAATGCCTAAGCCAATATGCACACATCTGCAGTAATCAATAAAGTTGTGGCCTACATTTTTGCCCATTAACCTTAAACCAAAATTATGTGTCAGTGTGAATTTTTATTCTAACGGGGGCTGGCTTGAGGGCCTAGACACGCAATTGGTCTCATCCGCTCAATCCACAAGAGCATGTGTTCACATGCAGGGAAAGTCCCTAACTCACTGAGGATTTGAGACCTATCAGCTAGCCTCACCCAGTTTAGCTGGTCAGTTAAAGCTGTTTCCTAGGGGGTGGCCGCTGTTGCATGCTGATAGCTTCTAGGGGCCACAGGTGGGAGCTGAGTACAGGGTAGAGATCAAAGGTGGACAAACTACCCCGGAAGGAACATGACGTTTCTCCCACCAGATGTACTACCCCTCTCCTAATACAGAGCCAGAGACATAAAAGACTTGGTTTCTTGTAGTTATCAAATGAGTCTCGCCAACTTGGGGAATGATGAACAATGCCCCTGCAGATTACCTGGTATCTCAGTGGCTGAGCTGGAATATAAGGGTTCAAGCAGTCCCTGAGGTTCCCTCTACCTATGTTGTTCAGGGCTTTGTAAATTAATACAGGGACCTTGAATCTGACTTGGTAGTGGATGGGCAGCCGGTGCAGATGTTTCAATAAAAGTCTCATGTGTTATCAGCAAGATGCCCCTCATCAGCATTCTGCAGCAGCTGGAGTTTATAAACCCAAGGGCAGCCCCACATAGACTGCATTGCAGTTATCCACTTTAAAGTAAAAGTATGATAAGATTAACAGTGCACGCGTGTGCATGTGTGTGTGCGCACACACACACACACACATCCATTTATAATGGAGGGGACCAAGGACTGCCACAGCCCATCACCAAGTCTATTGGGACAACAAAGAAAAAATAGGATATACTATAGCAACAGGAATAAGAAGATTATAAAGCTTAATTTGTTTCCAAAGTGGTTTGCAATCCTTTAATGAAAATCTCTGAAGAGATCCAAACGTTAATGTGTTTTAAGTGAAAATTGTATTCTACCCCAGGATAATTCAGCTTTTGCTTATTTGCAAAAGTACATGAAAGATGCGGCCCATTCTGATAATTTATTGAGGTACAGGATTATGGTAAATCTTGGCTCTCTCCTGCAGTGATGATTTTTAGTGCTGTTAGCAGCCAAATGACTGCCACCGAGTCCTAAGTTGGAAAATAAATAGGTTTGCTGAAGGGAAGGCATTTAATCCTGCATGTAGGTTATTAGATAAAGGGGGGAAAGAATTATTGAAAGGGATTACAGAATGCTTGATGGGCTCTTATATCAATTAATTGGGAAGTCAACAATTTTGCACATTAATACAAGCAAATTTTTAAGTAGCTGTAAATAATGTATATGTTTATTAATGATTGAGAAACCGATAAAGAGCTTGTAAATTCAATTTTCAAATGACCCTATGGTAACAGTCGCTAGCAACCAAATGTACCGGTAATACAATATGAATACTCATGCAAGAGAGAGAGAGGTGTGTCAGGAAAAAAAAGGACTTCAAGAAAGAAATCTCTCCCCCCCATACTCAGCATAGCGCCCTGCCCCCCATTTATACTGAAGGGATCTTTGGAATTAAAACTGACAGTCCTGAATCAGTCCATACATCAATTACCTCTCTGTTCAAGTAACACCAAGTCCCACTGTATTTCCCACCCTACATGACTCAGCACCTAAGTGGTAACTACAAAAAGGAGTTGGGGTATGTGAGTGTGGGTGTGATTAATTAGGTTCATGCAGACCTGCTCATGTTTCTGGCTTGCAAGGTCCTATTGCTTGCCACTTACATTTCCATGATCAAGTTGGGTTTACACTGCGCATGCTTTTACTGTTATATCACAGTGATGCTTGCACTCATTGTTCAGAGAGAAGTCAGACTATACACATAGCTGCTGGGCACATGCAGAGTTCCAGATGAACGTGAGCTTGCCTTTAGAAAATTTAGCACATTAGTAGCTAAGAGTGTTGAACCACAACCAAGAAGCGCAATATTCAAGTCTCCCCTTGACCATGAGGCTCAGTGGGTGACCTTGGGCTATCTCTTAGCCTAACCTACCTGTTTTTGAGGATAAGATGGGAAGTGAGAATCATGTCTTCCACCTTGAGTTCCTTAAAGGAGTGGCAGAATATTTACACAACAAACATATACGGTAAATAAAATTAGCAGGCTGGTGGGAGAGAAATTGTGTATATTTCCTTCAAAGATAGGAAAACGTACTTACCTGGGCTAGCTGATGGAAGATACCAAGGGCAGCTCATGTTCACATAGGTGCCAGGCAGACCATCAGGCCAGCATGCATATTCATCAAATGTCCTGTTGCAGAACTTGCCTTCTACAGATAAGATAATATTTGGAGAGAAAATGGAAGAAAATGAAGAAACAGCTTTATGAAGTTGCATTGCAAGAGTCCAGGTTGGGAGGATTTAATATTAGATACAGTAGGTAACCCCCCCCAAAAAAAATATCTAAACCCATTATTTGTGTCTTACACCAATCCTCAGCCATAATGCTTCTACAGCCCTGTTCAGCAACTAAGATTGAACAGAAACCCAATCCAGAAACAAGTGTTGGAATAATGACAGCCTGTTCCCTAATAACATCCCACAACACATAGACACAAACATTGGGGGGAAGGAGGTAGGGAAAATAACCATTCAATCTTTACAATTTACTTCAAGCTGGTAGACAGCTACAACTGTAAGTTAATAGCATGACTCAGTACAGACTGCACAAACAATTCACAGCATTTGTTAGTGAAGTTCTTGCCATTCTCTTTATTAATTCAATATGCTTCTATCCACTTTATCTTCTATTTTGAAACTCATGGGGTTCCTAGGTGGTCTCCCATCCAGAGACTGACCAGACCCAAATCTACTTAGCTTCAGCAAGGCAGCTGTGTCATGTATCTTGGGTCCTTGTCGCTTTCCTCATTGAATCCCTGGCATAAGGTGATTGTGTTTAGCCATTTAGCAAGTAGAATTGGAGCTGATGGTGAAGTATGACCTCAGTGGTTCTCCACCTGTCTCAGCTGACTTGGTCTTGAATTGATAAGATTATCATTGTAGCCTATGGAAGAGGAGCAGCTGTCATGGAGGGTACTATCCTGGTACCAGATATCCTGCTTTGTCTGGTTTGCAACACACATCTCTGGCATTGCATTTACTAGCTCAGTAACTCAACATACCTTATGTATTTTTCTCAATACAAATGATCTGCTGTCATGCTGTTAATTCTACACTATACACACTGACACATTGCTGAAATACTCACACAAAAGCCCACCAATCAGCATTATAGCTTATTCAACACGCTAAAGGCTCAGTTTCAGATTTATTAAACCATCAGCCTAGGAGTGTAGTGTTGGCTGCCTAGCAGAGCAAAGAGAGATTAATACCTTCTTACTATTATTGCTACCAGCAAGTGTCATTCTCTAATGTTACAGGGCAATTCTAAGAAGAAGCAATGGAAAAATCTAATGCTTTAATATATATGGGTGGGGGGGGAGACAGATCGAGTCTTATCCATTCCAGTGGGTTGGGACCAGAACATTTTAATGCTGCAGGCTTTTGCTTTTTTCCCCTTCAAATTATTAGGAACCAAATGACCAGAAACCTGAACTTGTTACAGTAGGTTGTGTTTTCATTCAGTTGGTTGGTACAGGTTTTGATACCGTCATTCAGTCAAAACAACCCAACATTTTGTGATATGTAAGTGATAAAGCAAGGGCATGATGAAAATAATTTGTAAAATAAAAATTTAAAAAACAGACAGTCAATCTTGCCTAATTTGGCTCTTAGACTGCTTCTTCCTGGTATGGCATACACACATTTAAAATAATCCAATACAGCCTTCTTCCATCTGCCTTATTTCATCAAGGTTATTATAGTGGAACAGGTACATATTCAGCAAGAGTGTTTATTTATTTATTTATTTAAAATAAATATATATAAAATGTTGTCTTAAAACACAATCATTTCCCTTCTAATTGCAGATAGCAAAAGGGGGGGCAGCTTACTGAACATTGTAAGGTGAGGTAGGGGAATCCCCCCCCCACATACATGGACCAGCACCCCCATAATAATTATGGCACACGCTGCACCGGAACACCCAGCAGCAAAAGTTACAAGCACAGGCCTAAGTGGAGCCACTCCACAATTAGTCTGTCAAATATGGGATGGGGGGGGGCATACAGGTGATGCCCACTATTGTTTTTATTTCTGACTCCCTCCCACACAACATCCCCTAATTTTAATTAGACTATTGTTCCATGTAACTCAGTACTGTTCACTTAGACCAACAGTGAGTCTCCAAGATTTCAGAAAGACATCTGTTCCAGTACAGCTGAAGATACCAGGGATGGAACATTGAACCTTTTGTACAAAAAGCAAGCTCTACCACTGAGCTACAATCCTTTTCTACCTGGGTGAGGTTCACACTCTATAACTTAGCAAAATTCATTTCCTTCCATCGTCATGAACCTGGAACCAAAGATGAACAATGGCCCTTCAGGACACTGCAGACCAGGTTGCCAAAACTAATAGGAAGGGGAGGTGATGGAAAACACATTATGGCCTATGAGAACTGTAGCAGTATGCAGTTAGAATGCTGTCTTTGTGAGTGCCATTTGTGCTGAGCAGCCTTACCTGCCATAAGAGGGGGTGTTTCATGGAGATACTCCAAACACTGGAGCCGATATTCTTCCCATTTCTGCTTCAGTGAAGGAAAGGAGATCTGGGATCTCTGGAAAGAAATAAAATAGCATCTCAGATATGTTGTTAACCAAATCCAATTATTTAGTGATGGGTTTCCTGTGCATTAAAACATAGTAAACAACTTTACATCATGGGATCAAACCCCCCAAACTAGCAACAGCTCCCAAGTGTTAGGAACTAGTATGTAAAGAGACCAACCAGGTGACAGGTATTCACTGAAATATTTTGCATTTTTGCTATACCGTACAGTAAACTACAAGCCCCCCTTTTCCTGCTTTTGGAATCAAGATGACACGGGCAACCACTTTAAGCCAATGCCCATACTGGCCTCCCTCAAAACAACCCTCAATGCTTTGTTGCTTGACACATTATTTCTTGTCGACATCTGTCAGGATTTATGAGAATTATACATTGTTTTCGTCACACAAGGCCTTCAATCTTCTGTGATAAATGAGCTGTCCTTTCAAAATCACACTCTAGCAAGATATGCTTGTTGTGAACCCACAACAATGCCAATACCAACCTGCCCCCCTGACAATGGCACCAGGGCCCTCGTCCAAGATCACTGGTTATCACTAGCCCCAGACGTTGAAGACAACCCCTTCCCCATTGCCAGGCTCCTGCCTACACAGACAGTCAGATACCCCAACGCACACCTACGCCAAATTAGTGGGTCTGCCTGAGACACGGTGCAGGAGAAGCAGCTTATGCCTCAATGCTTGGGAACCTATTGGGTCATGACTCCATGAAAGAAGAAGCCTGAGTATAAACAGAAGCAAGCCACTGTGTTCAGCCATGTAGAGCAGTGGTTCCCAATTAGCAAAATACTGAAGACCCCCTATTTTTCAAAAGCCAAGACACAGACCCCCTACTTTTGAAAATGTTGATCACTCTGTGGTATTACCTATGCAAAGCATTTTTTTGAAGAAAATGTGGGGTAGCTCCTAAAAAGTGAATGATTTTAAGTATACTAAAGAAAAACCATAAAATTTGTGATATTATTACAAATTGCCTATCCCCAGACAGTAGGAAAAACTTGTCTCCATTGCTGCACTACAACTGAATTTTAAAAAGCAATTGTGTCCCTAACTTGCAAGTGTTCTGTATGCAGAAGGCTTTTTATATGAGACAGTATTCAAACATACTATTCCTTACTTGTAATCTGAGTTGGTACATCATAGGAAAACTTTGCAGCTTATTGTTCTGCTAACTGAGGAATCTTGCACCTTCAAGACATAGGTGAAGGCTTAGTGAGGGCTTGATGAAGTATTGATGAAGAATGAGTAGAAAACAGCTGGAGTTTTGTAATGTTGGTAAGAGGAGGAGGAGGAGGAGCCTTGAAGAAAGCAATAAAATTCTCATTTGCATTGGAAATGAGGAAGGATCAGGAAAGGGAGAAGGAGGCTGAAGAGGGACCTATACTATTGAAGGTGTGACTAGCCAGATTTGTGCCCAATCTCAACTTAACATCTGAATGCAGCCCTGTTTAGTGAAGCTTTTAATGTTTAATAGATTATTGTATTTTAACATTCTGTTGGAATCCGCCCAGAGTGGCTGGGGAAACCCAACCAGATGGGCGGGGTATAAATAATAAATTTATTATTATTATTATTATTATTATTATTATTATTAAACAGTCTCTAGTAAAGGAGACTGACCAAACTGCGGGAGGCAGTGGAAGACAGGAGTGCCTGGCGTGCTCTGATCCATGGGGTCACGAAGAGTCGGACACGATTAAACGACTAAACAACAGTTAAGGAAACACAGGGTGACAGAACAAACTTTTCCAGTTAGACACTCTAACATTAAGACACATTCCATGGACTAGAGGTTTTTTGGGTCTTGCTCCTACCTCCCCACCCCCCTTTTTCCTTTTTGTGTAATGACTATTAAACTATGAGCTTGAAGGCAGGGGTTGTCTTTTTAAATTTTAAATTACTGATATGTAAGCCTTTCTATCTGAAGAGCAAGGTAAAGAAAATATAAATGTTTAAATAAGTTTGGTAGGTATGAACACATTTTGGTACATTTTGCTGCCTTCTCATGTACCATCTAAAACAAACTTCCATAAAACTAAATTATGAACTTAAAAATTTACCATCCTTTAAATAACTAATGGCCCATCCAAACCATCTTCAGTAGTCTAGGCTGGATACTTAAGAAGAAGTCATAAAACCATCAGCAGGAACCTAATTTTGCAAAATCTACCACAAAGCTGCTGAAATGTCTCTTGACCACAGTTGTTGATACAAGTCTATACCCGCAAGCAGAAGGATTAACAGCCCTTGTAGTTTTATTTTAGCAGTTTGAATTGAAAGTTTGGGGAATACTCTGTCTGCATATCCATATTTTCCTTTTGGCAGGAAAGAGTGGGGAGGGTATTTGGCGGAATAAAACCCCCACATTCTTTGTATATAATTACACGCATTTACATTTGGTTCCAGATATTTGTATTAATATATAAACATAGACCAGGTCCCAAAATCTCAAAAGACCTCCATGAAGGCTCAAGCATAATTCTCTAAACTTCATGCCAAAGTGCATAACAGACGCATTCTGCTGCCCCCATCCTCTTCCGTTACTGCTGTTCTTACTATCAAAACTTATATCAACCTTGTACTTAACTCTTTGTCTGGTAGCAATACATGAGCAGGGGGTGATCATTGCTCCATCCCTTATTTGCATGGTTGTTGTTGTTCAGTCGTTCAGTCGTGTCCGACTCTTCGTGACCCCATGGACCAGAGCACGCCAAGCACCCCTATCCTCCATTGCCTCCCGCAGTTTGGCCAAACTCATGCCAGTCGCTTCGAGAACACTGTCCAACCATCTCATGCTCTGTCGTCCCCTTCTCCTTGTGCCCTCCATCTTTCCCAACATCAGGGTCTTTTCCAGGGAGTCTTCTCTTCTCATGAGGTGGCCAAAGAAGAGAAGACTCCCTGGAAAAGACCCTGATGTTGGGAAAGATGGAGGGCACAAGGAGAAGGGGACGACAGAGGATGAGATGGTTGGACAGATGGTTGCATGGTAGAACGTAATTTATTAGTACCCTTCTACAAGGTAGTACCTTTCCTTGCTGCCAGCCTCTTAGTAAATAATTCTAGTAAATTATTTTTCAAGCTACTAAGAGAAGCTAGTTACAAGAGACTGTGATGGCCACCAACTTGTATGACTTTAAACAAGGATTAGACAAGTTCATAGAGCAAAAGGCTATACTGTAAATGGCTACTAGTTATGATGGCTAGGTACTACCACCACTGTCAAAAGCATTTCCAAACCATACTGATCCATTTCCAAGCCATACTGGTTCTGATCTTTCAAGCACTGAGCACCTTGCTATGTGGCTAACTTGAGAACTGCCTCCTCAACTCCACTCCAAGACTAACTCTTTGATCTTTTTTGGGGGGATACCCTGTTCTGCATGCACTACCATTTAAGTTATTGTGATTTCTTTTAGGTATATTGAAAAGGAGGGTGTGAATGCAATAAATAGGAACATGCATAGTTGGAATTTTAGGCATGCAGCCCAGACCTATGCACATTTACTCAAAAGCAAGACCTGCCATATTCTACATAGTGGAGTATGCCAATAAAATGGAAGAATGCAATGATGCACTCAAGCTAGGACTTAAGGAATTAAGAACCATTAAAGCCAAATAATTTGAAAATACTTTTTTTGTGTGGTGTTATATTTTCCAACGCAAGTCAGAAGCAGAGGGGGAAGTCAGGAGAAAAGCAGCAGCTATTTGAGACACCTAATGGGGAAAATATGGGGGGGGGGGTGCCATTCTGTGACAAACAAGTCAATTGCATTATAAACCATTATGATCAATCACAAATATGCTCTCTGGGAATCACAAAAGGGAATGCAACCAACTTGCCGGCACACAACACACATGTTTATTAACTGCCTTTATTTGTGCAGTTTTTAATGGTAATTACAGCCTTTATCTTGTCGATGCAAAGCTCCCTGGTCTAAATCTAATCCTTGGCAGAATAGCTCCTGCTGGCACCTGTATTTCACCCACAGATCCAACTCAGGAATTAAAATTCAGTAAGTGTAGATTTATATACAAAATTTGTGTGCAGGCTTAGCTCTTCTAGGAATAAAACATAGCCCTACTACTCATTGATGCAACTGCATAATAATAATAATAATAATATTTATTATTTGTACCCCGCCCATCTGGCTGGATTTCCCCAGCCACTCTGGGCGGCTTCCAACAGAAACCAAATACAACTGCATGAAATCATTTTAGTGTAGGGATTTATTTTATTTTTTAAAAAAATTAAACAAATTGGTGAAAGTAGTCTTCTACCCAGGGTAGGTGTTTTTTAATACCTACTGTGGACTACTTGAATTGTGATACTTGAATTTTTTATTTTTAAATCCAAATCATTCTCCCAGACACTTTTAAGTATTTTTTATATGCAGGGAACCACACTCGGATCACTTTGACGTTACTCAAACATGCAGTACCACTATGAACACCACCTGTGGGAAAAATGGCATGCAGTCCCCTTCTAACATTTAAAAGTCTACCAGATTTCCATTAACTATTATATGAGCTAAAGTGGAAGTATTCATTTCAAATGTACATTGCAGAATGTAATTTTGAGCAACCATCTGCACTGCAGGATTCAACACATGCTAAATGAGTAACTCATAGTAAGCAGCCAGTTCTCCTCCCTTTGTCGCTCTCCACAGTTTCTAGTCAGTGTTGTTAGCATCTCATTAACTGAGGCCCATTGCACAAAGTGATAAGCTTTGCTAGTTTTTCTTTTTTCAAAATACAGTGCTACCATTAAGAAATAAAATGAAAGCTTATTATCTCTTTAATTTCTAAAGGACAGTTTAAAAAAAACAACATTTTTTTTCCTTTCAAGAATACGTCATATGGCAAGTCTGTCCACCCACTAATCAGAATTAGATACCATGTTTGTAGCAGTTTTTATATACTTTGACAAGGCAGGCCTTGGAAAAGTTATTAGCAAACTGTAATAAGAAAATAATCAGACATGTTCTCTTGCAAGAATGTCTAATTTGCGGGATTTGATAAAAACATCCTGTTCCACAAAGACAGACAAATGAAACCCAAAGGGACCATAATTTATTGTCTTAACCACATGTGCAATTCATATAATGCTTTCAGACACTATACAGATGTTAAAACCCAATGTTTTAAACTTTTATATTGAAATATATAAAAGAGAAAACATATAATAGACACTACTTCATACAGGAAGTGTATATAAAAAGATATTAATGGAGGAGAGAAACAGAGAGAGGGAGATACATTTTCATTGTATTCCAATGATTTATAAATAAATCCCACATTAATCCCACAGGAGCATCCCTCTTTGCCCCTCTTAAGTGGGTGCTTACTGACAGTACCTCACTGCCAGTGAAACTATGGAAGCCCCTGGAGATTTCTAAAAAAAGTGCAAACAATTTACCTAATTTGCTGGCATTCGTTAAACAGGTTAGATATTGTTAACTTATTTCAATGTAAATTGGGCTTTTAAAGGGATTATGAGTTTGTAGCCAACTAAGTCTGACTCACGGGCAGATCCATTGAAATTAATGGACATGGCTTAAGTCCACTGATATCAATGGGTCTGTTCCAAGTATAACTTAAGTTGGATACAACCCTGTATTTTATTCCGGTTTTTACTACTGCATGGTAGCCACACTGTATCTCTGGAGAAATAAACAGATTATAAAAAATACAAAATCAAATCATTGCATGGAGGATTTTAAAAAAATTAATTCATGCTGCGCTAAGTACATACAAACATCATATTTTAAATACGTTTGGCACTGGCAGAGATGTATAATCTGTTAACTCAACCATCTATGAAAAGGCTGCTTCACTGGTTATAAAATTTATACACAGCTAATACCTTGTAGTTTCCTGTCCTCTTCAAATGTAGTGATGGGATATATGCAACCTCAGCCTTCCACATGCACTGAGACTTGAAGATTTTGTATATCACATGGCAGGACAGAGTTTCAAACAGATGTGCTCTCCCAAGCCCACATTTGCAGCATGTTCACACTCCTGTCTTAGCACTGTCTTGGTCATTTCCACAGAATGGAAGATGGCAGGATCCCCAAGGACATGCTCTAGGGGGGGAAGGCTTCCAACATTAGGCTTGTGGGCAGACCAACTCTGTGTTACAAAGATGTCTGCATGCTGGCAACATCAACCACGCCATGTGGGAATCCTTTGCAGTGCCTGGAGACAGACAGTCAGGTTGTGAATTCATAGCAGTGACCACAGGAGGAATGACCACTGGGAGGAGTGAAGAGAGAAGAAATGCTATGCTGCATCTGCAGCAGCACTACTGGATGCCTTCATCTGCCCCAGCTGCAACAAAACATGTCTCTTGCGTATTGGTCTCTGCAGCCACAGCAGACACTGCAACCTTCCAGTGGCAGAGCAAGCCTCCGTGCCACCTGGGGTGGCGGTGCGGAGGCACCCCCCTGGGGGCGGGGTGTTGCGACAGCATGACACGTGCGTCGTGATGTACGTCGGGGTGGGCTGCGCAGGTGCGGAAATGCCACGCATGCGCAGCCCATCCAGCCCAGCGCCGCTGCTCCCACAAGGCAGCCCCACGAGCCACCGGGGCAGCCCCACGCTTGGCGGTTTGCTCGGTTACCGCGGGATCAGCAGGGGCGGGGTCCGGGCTGGCCACCAGGCAGGCGGCAGCTTGTGGGCTGCCCCGTCCGTGCTGCTTTATGGATGGGGCAGCCCCACAAGCAGTCGCTGCTCGCTCGGCAGTTCGCTCGGTCGTGCGGGAGCAGCAGGGGCAGGGTGCCGGGCAGCGAGGAGTGGCGCGAGGGGCCGGGGAGTGTCATCCCCCCCTCCCCTGGATCCCAGGGCGCCCCGCCCCCTACGCCCCTCCTTGCTACGCCACTGCAACCTTCCAACAGCTTGACTTCAACCCCCTCCCCAAAGTGCACTTCTCCATTGTCTTCCAAGACAGACAGATGCCAACAGCAGCTCTCATCATCTCTGTTAGCCATGGTGGTTGTGGCTACTTGGAGTGCAACAACATCTGGAGGGCCGGAGGTTCCCCATCCCTTCCACAGAGCATTGCATAGTTTGCAAACATATAACAGATTTTAACACTAAGTTTCTCGTCATTCCCAGAGTGCATCTCATTTTGTAACAAGGCTTCCTTGGTGGACCTTATTCAGCAAGGTTTTCTGGAAGTCTTGAAGTGTTAAAGGTTCAACAGCTGTTGAGAGCCTAAACAAATGTTAGGTTAGAAGTTTTGTCTTGTGTTTATTCAATCCTTTCACTCAAACCAGTTTATGATGCTTTTAAACTCCCTGACTCAATTTGTGGATTTCCAAAAGGTTTGATGAGGGCTCAGAATGTGTCCTGACTGAAGGAAAAGTAAATAAGGGATGGGTGGGGAATTCTAACCGGCCTGAAATATACAGCATCTGCTCATGTAAGCAGAAATGAGACCCAGTCACACTGGTTTCAGGCATCACAATGCTCCCTGAATACTGAATAACAGAATGTGTATTTCACGAAGATGAGCAAATACAGCAAAATGAAACTATGCAAGCAAGAATAAAAGACGCTGTGTGAGTAAGAGTGGGGTGCCATCACAATGCAATGCCATCAAATAGATGAGACAAGTACAAATTCATTCAGATTGTGCACAGCACACACAACTAACTCATTTTGACAATATAATTAAGTGCAATTAATCTCTGGATAAATTACCCCACTCAACAAAGATCTGAAGCAAGCATCAAATGTACATTTCTTGACTGTAATAATCATTTGACTTTAGATGGCAGTCTGGGTGACAGCCACACGAAGCACACTTGGCTCATTTTAAAACTTTAAAAAAAACCACTGTTCAGTATCAAAGGATGGATTTTAAAATTTATTGATACATTGTATGCAGGGAGGTCAAAGTAAGTTGCATGATTCTATGAATCCCCTACCCATTCCCCACGAAAGTTGTAGAAGGGTTTGTTTCTTTTCCAGAGGATTGCTTCTCCCCTGCTCCTAGCATAGGTAAAGGTAAAGGGACCCCTGACCATTAGGTCCAGTCGTGTCCAACTCTGGGGTTGTGGCACTCATCTCGCATTACTGGCTGAGGGAGCCGGTGTTTGTCCGCAGACAGCTTCTGGGTCATGTGGCCAGCATGACTATGCCACTTCTGGCGAACCAGAGCAGCGCACGGAAACGCCGTTTACCTTCCCGCTGGAGCGGTACCTATTTATCTACTTGCACTCAATGTGCTTTCAAACTGCTAGGTGGGCAGGAGCTGGGACCAAGCAATGGGAGCTCACCCCATCGCGGGGATTCAAACCGCCGACCTTCTGATCAGCAAGCCCTAGGCTCTGTGGTTTAACCCACAGCGCCACCCGTATCCCTGCTCCTAGCATACTTAGAATCAAAACAAGCTAGGAGGAAGCCAGAATTCTTAATTGCAAACCTGGGCTAATGGTTTGTTTGTCTCCAAACAAATCATGAGTAGAAACTAAGGTTTGTTCTTGGCTTACCATTCATGGCTTGTTTGGAGACAAACAACATAGGTTCTTTTAAATTATGTTTTAATACTGCACGCACACACCAAGCCACAATCAAAGCAAGGTCCACAAATGTTTTAGTTGCTTTCTAAATTAAAGTCATCTCAGTGGAAACACTATGTGCAACTCAGACAACCAGGTTCCCTAAAAAGCTTAGTGACCTTTTGCAACCACCAAACATCAACTTCAGTGACCTCAGGCATTCTGAAAGAATCCTTCATTAGAATACTTCCACAGTTTGGACCACTGATTGTATAAAAACAGTCAATGGAAAATCCATTAAGTGTTCTTATCTGTCTGAAAAACCTAGTTCCTTGAGCTCCATCTTGTGGTAAGAATGCAGAGATCCCTTACTCACACCCTGCAAAACACATTTAAAAAGACCGGAACAGCAGGGCAACTACTTAAAGGCAAACAGAGCTCAGCTGGCAACGATAGAATAAAGAACTTCTTAAGGTGGGAAGAAGATGGGGGCTCTATTGCTCTGTTGCTGAACTGGACTCACCGTGCATCTTTCTTGCGCAATCTGCTGTCAAGATTCAGGCCACAAAAAATATTGACTGGCCACAGCAGACCTTTTGAGAATGAGACAGTTGCAGGGAGTGTGACAGTTCTTGTTCCTCTAACCAACCCATTATTCAACTGAAAGCACTTATGGAACCAACATTGAAATCTGAGCATTAAGGTTTCTCTCCATTGGGGTGTAATTTAAATCAAGCTGTTAGTAACTGAAACAAATTCGGGAAGGGCTCTTGCTCTCATGAGGTGACCAAGGAATCAGAAGAGCATCAAAGTCGTGCCACAAACCTTCACAGTAACCAGAACAGACCTATAAAACTATTAGTTCACAGCCATGAACAGAAACACATTTAGCATCATGGAATGAGTCCTTAGTTGCCATTAAACAAGGATTGGAAGATCTCAAATTTCTCTAGCTGCTGCAGTTCAATTGGTAGCCGCACAAGTCCAAAATTCAAGGGAAGAAGATCACCTTTCTACCCCGGTAATGGAAAATGAGACACATTTGCTTCACATTGTAGTTGCTGGCACTCTATTAGATTTCAAAGAAAAGTGTTTTCACAACCTTCATTTCAGAATAGTTGGGAGATATTGTGGTGGCTAGACTCGCGGCTTGCAAAATATACTTACAAAATAAGCATAGTCGCAGTTCCACCAGTCAGAGATGGGACCAGATTGTGGGGAAGGGGGGACAATTGGAAATAAAAGATTAAACTAGGAAAACAGGAAATTAGGAGGCTATACACTAGGGTAATTAGCTATGCAAATCTTTTCCCCCTAGATTTAGCAAGCTGCATCATATATAGAACACCAAACATAGCAACCAGAGTTGGGTGGGTGTACCTTACAATTATTTTTGTTCCCATGCCTCAGCCTAGAGCTATGAGACACCTGGGGGCATTATTTTGCTTGCATTTCGTTTCCCCTCCCCACCTCCAGATTCTTCCAGAATTAGTGTGATTAGTTAATCTGTTGATGCACAGCTGTATTTCATCCCTCGGTTCTGTTTTGGAGTTGTGTTTCTTTTAGGATATTTCCTTAAACTGGATGAACCCAGGCACAAAATTAATATTCCCATACTCCCTTCTAATATTGAGCATTTGGCAGATCTCAATTTGCGTGCGCATATAAATGTACAGGGAAGAGGTGGTGGTGGTGTGATCAGGCACTGAGGGGAATCGGGCCTGTGATGGTGAGAGAGAATGGCAGCTTACTGACCTGCTCCAGCCAAATGTCCTGCTTCCTCCAAAAGAGGGTATATAATAGATTTACTCAACAGCCAACCCCAAAAGCTGTCACCAAAGGCGTTTGTTTCAACTTCAAGCCAGGGAGTGGGGTACGGAAAGAGAATGATGACACGCTTGGGCCAAGTGCTGACCAAGGGCACCAAGACACAACAGCAGAAGCTTCTGCAATGGGGATCTCTCAGTCAATGAGGCAGCACTAGCAATGGTGGACCCTGTGGTGGCAGGGGTTACGAGTGTCGGCATCCGGGGGTCAAATGGCCAGCTGGCTAGCCCCCAGCTGGATCATCTCCTTCCAGCTGTCACGCTGTGAAGATCCCTCGAGCTCTGGTGCAACATAAATCAGTGACCCAAGTCTGTTGACATAGGCACACTTTACTTAGCAGAGCAAACTGCGCAACAAAAGAGGCTTGAGGCTTGTGAAAACATACTAGCAAACTACGGATTTATTATCCTAAATCAGAAACAAAGAAACATGTTGTCTCTCTCTTTGCTGTCTCTTCTGAGAGTCAGAAGCAAAAGCAACAATACACAACGGAAGTTCCGCTTGTTCCAGCAAACAGTGCTGGAATGCAAACAGACATGTGACACACAAGAATCACATGTCTGCAACTAAAGGTGGAATGGAAAATCCTAACAACGAGTACCTGAGCTTGACATCTACCCATGTTGTATAACTCACTATGTCAGGCACTCTGGAGCAAGAAGAGAATTTTAACCAATATAGTATGAGCCTATTGATAGCTAACATCTATAGGTTGTGATCAGAGGATAAATCCTGAGAGATTGACACAACATAATTCCAGCATTGTCCTATCTTGGTCGTCTCAGTCACTGAGGCAGCTATAAGCAAGTGTCACTGTGCCCAAGTCAACAGCAGTACTAAATCAGATGGTATGTATTTCTCTCCAAAACAGAGTTCTGAATATGCCTGCTTAGGTGCCCCTTCTCTCAGACTGACTGCATATGCATTCGGTGCAAGCCCATATTCCTAAACAGATAAGGATTGTACAAGCAGAGGAAAAAACTAGGGTGTTCCTGGAATTTGGCTACCTTTTCCAAGATATGCAACGATATTGCTAGCAAGCAACAGGTGTATCTGTATTTATACCCAGTCAGTACCATCAGCCCATCTAGTTTAGTACAGTCTGCACAGACCAGCAGCAGCTTTACAGGATTTCGGAGAGAGGACATTCCCAGCCTTACCTGGAGCTGTTGGGGATTGAACGTCAGACCTTCTGCAATGAGGGAAAATCAAGTTCTGTGTGAACAGTTGCTAGATCATTTCCCGTATTAAGAAAATACTTTTAGTGCATAGGATCAGAGGAGATGCAAGACACCTGAAGAATGCCACCCCCAACTTGCTGTCCATTACTCTGTGGCTCTCCATGGGGTCACGAACAGTCGGTCACGACTAAACAACAACTCCTCTGTGGCAGGAGTAGCTCAAACCTCCCAGGGAGTAGAAGGAAGAGGCATCCATATTCCAGTGTTTACACTAAAGAATTATCCACTTCTGTCCTACGAAACAAGTCAGCCACACATATCATTCGCAGTCACTCTGGACAGGGACTACAGAATTTCTAAGCTTTCTATACCTCTCCGTATATAGTTCAAATGATTGCTTTTTGACAAATAAGCTAGATTTTGAGCAGAAGAACAATGTCTAGCAGAAGTGTAACTTTAATGATCTCATTCAAATAGTGAGAAATTTAAATAGTTTGGCATGCATATGCAAAGGAGCTAGCCAGCTGTTAAGCCAAGTTCACGTTTAAATATGCATTGCTAACTGCTACATATGGATAATTCTAATTAAACCAAGAAGCACAGTTCTGTTCGGAATTTCTGATTCCCAAGATGAACACTGAAAAGTTTACATTTACCGGTATTTCAACTATTTATTGCCCACTCTTCATTCTAACAATCCCAGAGCAGGGTACATAAAAGGAAGACCCAGCATGCACAACAAAACACACATTGTTCCAGCAAAAAGAACTGGAACAATAATGAGCAAATGGGCTACAGGTTGCTTGTGCTAAAAATAAACGTAATTTGTTATCTAGTGATAAATCGATACTATTTTCAGTAACCATTCTTAGCAATTGCAGAATAATATTTTTTTAGCCGGGGGGGGGGGTGACTTATACCAGCCTTCATTCACAAGGATTAGGAGGGGGAAATGTTGAATCTTAAAACTCTTAATATTATAGGTTAAGTGTCAACTAAGGGATTGGCTCTTCTGGACAGACTCCAGAAGGGACCTGCAACTAATTAGAAACACAAATTTCCCCCCTTGATATCCAAGAGGAGATGGAAAAATGCCGTATTGTGAACTACTGAAATCTCAAGAACTAGATTTTGTAACAAGAGATGTTTACATTTCCTTGTGCTTACCTTGAGCTATATGTATGCATTAGCAGAAGTATAGGGTTATTGATAATAACAGAGAATGAAATAAAAGTTTATCCCTTTCTACAATTATTGTTGTACAAAGCCTGAACTGAACCCACAACAAATATAGGTTATACTTTGTTAAAGTGTGTCAGTCAATTGTAGCTGGTAAACTTGGAGCCTGGGGATTCATAAGGCTGGCACTGTAAATGGATAACCTCTGCAAAAATATAAAATTCCTGGAAGATTATTCCAAACCAATATTTTATTTCAGTTGCTCTTGTTCAGTACAGATGTTTTAGCAGCATCTTTTTAAAAATGTATTTGTAGATGTATTTCTGGTTATGCTAAACATGCAGCAGGTACCCAGAGAGCTAAACTTCACCCAGGAGTTTAAAGGAATCCATAAAAGCAAACTGATAAGAGGTCGCAATGCCACCCACTTCAGATTTCCTGCCCACACACCTTTTGATCCTTCTTAGCCAACAGCAACAATAGCTTAGTGCAGTTCAGAGAATGTCATTGTTTCAGTACAATGCCAGAGAGCAAAAAAGATTTGCATGCCTGTTGAAGGAGAAAGTGGACCTTTACATTCCGCATGTGGAAAGGATCTTTGAGAAGGAGGGAATATATTGCATATTTTGCTCTGGGCATCCCCCAATAGGCTATCCCCTCTTAGGCTTTGGCAAGTGAGAAACATGCTTAAAAACTGGACAGGCGTTCAATACTTCTTTCATTTTAATAGCACCATGAATGTGCATTAAAGAGGAGGACAGAGGAGAGGCCCCTGCCCTGCGGAGCTTACAATGTAAAAAAAATGGCACAGAGCAAACAAAGGAAGAAGTGGAACGTGGAGGTAGGGAGAAATGGGGTAGTGAGTTATCAGTTATAAATGACTCCTTTATAACTGATCGGCTGATCGCCGAAGAATTGATGCTTTTGAATTATGGTGCTGGAGGAGACTCTTGAGAGTCCCATGGACTGCAAGAAGATCAAACCTATCCATTCTCAAGGAAATCGGCCCTGAGTGCTCACTAGAAGGACAGATACTGAAGTTGAGGCTCCAGTACTTTGGCCACCTCATGAGAAGAAAAGACTCCCTAGAAAAGACCCTGATGTTGGGAAAGATGGAGGGCACAAGGAGAAGGGGACGACAGAAGATGAGATGGTTGGACAGTGTTCTCGAAGCTACTAACATGAGTTTGGCGAAACTGCAGGAGGCAGTGAAGGATAGGCGTGCCTGGCGTGCTCTGGTCCATGGGGTCACGAAGAGTCGGACACGACTGAACGACTGAACAACAACAGAGTTAGTTGCCTGTAGGCAGCACAGACCCTCCAAGTGTCCCTATTTTCCAGGGACAGTCCTGGATTCACAGAAGCCATCTCAGTTTCTGATTTGATCCCGGAATTTACTGCTTTTCCTTAGAACATTCCTATTCTCACCAGAGAAATGTTGGAGGGTATGGAGTTATGTGGCCCTCGAGCCAAGGAGATAAGTAACTATACAAGTTACAAGTTACTTTAGAAGACATCTGAAGGCACCCCTGTATAGGGAAGTTTTTTTTAACGTTTAATGTTTTATTATTATCATTTTTATATGTTAGAAGCTGCCCAGAGTGGCTGGGGCAACCCAGTCATATGGAGAAATGTTGGAGGGTATGGCAACTGTGGGCAGCACAGTGGCACAGGCAGAGTAGCCAATCAGTGCTGAGCTCCCTGCGCCTCTCTGTTTTGGTCACTGACATTAACAGTGCTGGGAAGCCTGGCAAGCAACACCACCCTATCAACCACTACAGCCCATGGGGAATGAGAACTAGGGGTCTGAGCCAAAATTTTCAATAAAAGGGATGTGAAGAATGGATTATTGCTCTTTTATTTAAAAGTTCACATTCCAATAAAATAAAGCCCCAAAGGAAAATCTCATCACACAGTAAGTAATCCCTGTAAGCCATCTTTTTTTTAGATTATTATTTTTTCCTCCTTGCCTACTAAACGACCAAGAGCTATGGAGAACCATAGAAATTGCTTGGCATGTTTTGCCTAGAGAGAATTAAAGGAAGCATAATAGCAGTCTTCAAATACCTGGAGAGATGTCTCACACAGAAGAAGGACAAGACTTGTTCTCTACTACTCCAGAACAAAAACCAAGCCAATGGGTGGAAATGGAAGGGAAGAAGATTCTTGCTAAACATTAGGAAAAACTCCCTAAGAAAAGCTGTGCAGCAGTAAAAGCAATCTGCCATAGGAGGTGTGCATTTTTCAGCAGATGCTGGATGGGCTGTTGTTGGGACTGCTGTGCTTGCACCCTGCAATGAGAAAAGGGTTGGACCAAATGACTTCAGAAGTCCCCTCTAACTCTTAAAATTCTATAATACCCTTTGTATAATGATCTGCGCGAATGTGAGCATTTGGGCTCATTATAGGTAAAGTATCAAAGAGAGGAGAGTAATCCCCTTTTTGTCCTCACCATCAACTTACCAACCCTTCAGGTTTCAAGTCCTCAAAACGCCTACAACAGGTGTGTGGAGGGGGAGGCAAGCCAATGGATGTAATATCCCTGTTCCCTCCATCATTCATTATTCCCATGCATCATCACGAACTTTCACATGTCCCCACTTGCTACAAAGAGATGTTCTACGTAGGATCTCCCATTAAGAAGAGCGTAAGAAAGTTGCCTTATATCAAGTAAGCAACTTATTTCTATTGCTATGAACCTAGTAACAGAAGTGAACCTGGTAACAAAAGGAGACGCACTCCAAAGAGGGAGGGAAGAGACTTGCTGATTTTTACTTAAATGGAAAGATTCTCAGAGCAGGGAAAACAATTCTCAACTCTATAGCCCCTTGTCAAATGACATTAGATTATCCTGCTTTCACTGTTTACTCATTTCAGCCACACCAATATTAAATTGTTAAAAGTCTAAGTTAAACAGAGGACACAAGGCAGTAAAAGAATAATCACAAAGCTATTAAACATAATCTCTAGTATATAATTTCATGGCTCTTGCATCTCCTAATGGTAAATGATTGTGAGTGAGGAACACGATTATGTCTCAAAAGCTGCAGTTCCAGCCGAAGGAAGCTGCTTATTTTGCTTTTAATTAACTATGGCCCACAGGGTAACTCCCTTAGAAGCTCATTGTCACAGTGCTCAAGGTTCACTGCTCGTTTATCCACTGTATTGATCAGCTCCTGTTAGCCATCCCTCCCATAATTGTTTTTAAGTGTAGTGGTGTTGCAAACACTCGGCAATAGCCTGGCAATAGGGTGCTTCAAGAAGGGTGCTTCAAGGGATAAAACTGCTCATACTAGTAAGGATGCTTTGATGCATTAGTATAAAAAGATAACATAAGAGCTCACCCCCCAATATAACAGATGTGTATATTTTGACTTCCCCTCTTATTGTAGAAGAGCAGAGCTGATATTTCACTTGCCTTACACAGAGGGCAACCAACCACTATATACACAGATCCATCCTTATGCTAGAAACTACTGCTGCATTTCATCAACTTGCCTACCAGGGGGAAGACAGCTACTCTTACCACCAATCTTAGAGGCTGCCGTTTCTCTCCACAGAAGCACCTCACTGATATATATATATATATATATATATATATATACACATACTTGTCCATTTAAGATGTTTTGGTTAGTCAGACTCTTGCATGCTGGTCTCGTCAAATGCATGGTACCACATTAACTGCCTAGTATTTTTCAATAAACAAACTTTGCATTAAATAACATATTTTGCTTCACTATTCCCCCATGTTGTTGTTGTTCAGTCGTTCAGTCGTGTCCGACTCTTCGTGACCCCATGGACCAGAGCACACCAGGCACCCCTATCCTTCACTGCCTCCCACAGTTTGGCCAAACTCATGCTAGTCGCTTCGAGAACACTGTCCAACCATCTCATCCTCTGTCATCCCCTTCTCCTTGTGCCCTCCATCTTTTCCAACATCAGGGTCTTTTCCAGGGAGTCTTCTCTTCTCATCAGGTGGCCAAAGTACTGGAGCCTCAACTTCAGGATCTGTCCTTCCAGTGAGCACTAAGGGCTGATTTCTTTAAGGATGGATAAGTTTGATCTTTTTGCAGTCCATGGGACTCGCAAGAGTCTCCTCCAGCACCATAATTCAAAAGCATCAATTCTTCGGCGATCAGTCTTCTTTATGGTCCAGCTCTCATTTCCATTCCCCCATGTATCTCATGGTCATCTGAGCCTCAACAGCCTTGCAAGAAGCCAGCATTGCCATAGGCTTTCTATTGACAAATGAATAATCCCACATAAACAGGCCCTTTATAGGTGGTGCACTGAGGGGTAATTGCCCCCTGCGTCACACCAGGAAAAAGCCACATCCCTGCTTGGAGAGTTTTGGTCAAGCAGTTTGTCACTGCTAAATTGTTGCCAACTATTAAAAGCAACAGATGGCAAGGAACTGCTGTTGTCTCCAAACACTGCTGCTCTCATCAGCTGGGCTCAGCTCCTCTTCTCCCCTTGCAGAGATCCTGAGCTCCAACAGCCCTGTGCAGAACAGGAATAAGACCATCTTTTGTGGGGATGGTAGTTAGCAACAGGATCCTGTGAGCTGCCTGCCTACTTGCTGCAGTGCGAGTGACAAGAAGCCACCAGATCCCACCCTTCTGGCTGCATTAATGTCACTTCCACAAAGGCAACAGGATATGTCTCAGGAGGCACCAAGGCATAAGTTTTGAACTGCAAGCAGTTTGTTTCCATCCAAGCCATTGATTTTTTATTTTTTTAAAAAAATAGTATTAAGTATTTGATTCTTGGGCTTACTTCTTTCCCCCCCCCTCCATTCCCATCCATTTTTCTTTTTGCGCTGACAGGTTATTCTTATTGGTTTTCATTCTGGGATTGTTGAACTCTGCATGATTAAGGTGGTGTATATTTGTGTTTATATTCTATACAACTAGATACTTTTATGTTTTCCTTAATATGAAAATGTGTCCGAAGAGAAAGGAAGGCAGTTACAAATACTGGAGTAACCTGGGGGAAATCAGAAGCGTAATACTGGAGCCTTAGGAAAACACTGCTTCTACTTCAACCCAGCTTTTCAACTAAATATGAACATTGATGCTTGTGGCCAAACTTCTCAAAGTCTTGCACTGATTTTAATTCAAGAGTTTCATTTGAAACCGAACCCTGAATCATTTCACAGCAACCAGCTGCATTACCTAAAATGGCACGCCAGTTGTCAATGATACACGTGCACTGAAGAATCAACTTATCTTCTCTGAAAAGTCAAAACTAAGGAACTCGAATACAGGGCAGCTTGTCAGCATGGAAAGCATGTAATTATCAAGTAACTATGCAAGGTTAAAAATCCAGTTAAGCAGTTTCCGGGGGAGGTGGATGAAGACTGAGTGGAGGAGTACCAATCCACAACCATCCCTAATAAGCTTTTCCCTCAGCTGCATTTTAAAAGTGATAGTGTACTCACTAGAATTTTAACACATTTTTAGTCTGCAGTGTTGTAGATTGCTACTGGGACACATACACATTTGAGTGTCTACATAGCAGTAGTTACATGGAGTGAAGTATATATAGGCAAGAAAGAAAGTCTTCATATACTATATAGGAATCTAAGGAGCTTCCTGGAATAAGGGCTAGGCGTTTTGAAGTAAAAAAAAGCTGTGAAATGTTCGAGGCAGTGCATTGTGTTTATTAACACAGTGCACACAAGTCCAGCATTGTTCATTGCACTGTCATCTCACCATTGCATTTCTTTTCATCCTTACACTACCAGTCTTCAAACTAATATTTACCCTAATCTGTAATAAAAGCAGTGTGAATGGAATGGTGGAAGGGGATGGAGGGAATATTTAAAATCTTAGATTTAAGTAGGGTATGAGCCATTTGGAGTTTTAACTTACAGAGAATTTCATTTCCCAGCTATTTTCAGAGTACAATTGGGTGGAAGGAAAATATAGTAACAATAATATTCTGAAAATTGAAGGACCCATTCAACAGCTAACACAACCTGGGGGGGGGGGTGTCTACCTAGCAGCTTTGCATCTCCCACTTCCTACCCAGTTCTAGTCTTACGCAAACGGGAATCCATTCACCTCTGCGGAATATCTAGAAAGAACTATAAACACAGAATCACAAATAAAGCGCCCAACTTTCCTGGAATAAAACTTTCCCTGAGAAATTAGATCATAGCCTCCCTAACAATGTAACACCCCAAGTAAAAAAAAATTAACCCATGGCTCATCTTTTCCTTGTCACAGACGGTTATTAATCCAACTATTAAAACATTAAGTATCTGGAGATATTATAAACGGTGCTATAGATTACAGAATTAACCATTTATTCCACTGCATTTGTTCATAGCAGAAATCCTTGTGACTGGCAACAAGGCAACAAAGCAGCACCCAATTCAAAGTGACAAATCATTTAATAATACAACTCAGTGTTTAAAAATCCAGATAAAAATCAACCAACTTTATAAGGGAAGACAGAATGGAAACCTAACACAAATGCCATCAACACTTGACCCTTTGCTCTTTTTACAAAGATATCACACCATGCAGAGTTTCCAGGAGAGGAGAGGAGCCTTTTTTCAGCCCAAGGGTGTTGTTCCTTTGTGGGTACCCTTCTGCAAGCACGCCCCATGCCAGTGGCAGGTGGGATCAGAGACAAAAGTGGGCAGGACAATGGATGAGGCATTTATCTTTGTACGGTAAGCTACATTTCAACCATGCCGAGGTCAGAGGTTTCCAACCACCCACAAACTCACTCTCCATCCAGGCAAGCAAGAGGCATCATCTTCATCACACTTCAAGGACACATTCCAACCAGGATAAAGAACTTGAGGGGGATGCAGAGCAGGTCCAGGGATGCGGGGGCCACAAACTTGTAAGAGCAAGGGAGCCTGTCTCTCCCATAGTTTTAAAAGCTGCACATTGTAGCAGGCAAGATTAACCTTCTTACTGTTCTAAGTTTGAAAGAACAACAAATCTTCTGAAAATGACACTCTAAGTTTTAGTAGACTATCCCATTGTCAAAATATTCAACTGAATTAGCAGCAACATAAGCTGCACACATTTATCCATATGCGTATCTGACCATATGCCTAGGTTCATATGAAAGCCAGTACAATGCAGATAACACCTCTTTAAATTTAGTGGCCTATGCGAAAGCTATTTTGACAAGAAAAATTTATGTATCTAGAGTTTTACGGCAGGTTTCTAAAATTAAACACTTTTTATTGCTGCTGTGCATTTAATTATATTTGAGCGATCACCATCCTGTTATTTTATGGGACAATTATATAGTAAATAATCATTACAGCATAAACAGCAGTCAACCACTAGGTAAGTCGGTGGGACACATTAAAAAGTAAATGGGCCTATTTCTTCTCAGAATGCCGAGCAGCGAGCAGGGTGTGTGGGGGAACAATTAAGAGGCAAGCAGTTCACACGAGCAAACGAACGGGAAAGGGAAGGCAAAGAGAACGGGAAGCAAATTCTTCCAGATGTACAAAACAGAGACAAGCTTCTGATGCACAGAAGGAAACCCTGGATGGAATAGACCTACACCTGAAACTGTTTATTGAAACATTTCAGTAGCAAGAAGGCAATGACACTAGATGTTCTCAGAAGCTTCTGTCCCTGTACATGTATTGTACCTTGGAAGGGACAAGTTCTACTCTCAATCACTTGATCAACAGGACGCCTTTTAAGGAAATTAGTACAACTTATTAGCTAGTCAAATTTTTCTCCCACCATATCCCCTAGCTCGGTGTTAATGACAACGATTCATGATTACACATTAAAGCTGTGCAGATTGTGTGCTAAAGAAGAATTATGCTCCAAGGCAACCCAATCTAGTGCCAAGGAGATTCAGTTCCACGATGGCCACATTAATGATGTAAAATGTCTATTCATTTGCCAATATATTTGGGGTAGATGTCATATAAAGGGGAGAGAGAGGCATTGGAAATTGTAACAATTGGAATGAGATATTATTTAACCCCATCACCCGCATGCGATGTTTCTTTCAACACTGTCCTCTCAACTCATCTTTGCAGCCATGAGAACCTGAAAGCTTTTTAAAGAGCCAAGATTTGCAGGATGTGGAGTTTTGCCCATATCCTAATATTGCATAACCATTCATTCACCTTCACTTTTGCCACTAATAAAACCCTGCAGCATTCATTTAAAAATAATAATCCCCGTTAACTGTGATCTCGTAATGATTTTTTGATGACTGTAAAAAGGAATGAAATTGTGATGTCCACATTTTGGTGCAGCCATTCTGGATGCAAAAGAGCACTCGTTTCATTATATATTGTATAAGTCTTTGTTCCCACTGAAGACCTAAATAGAATATTTCATGCTGGAATTACCATCTCTTCCATCTATACTTTTCTGCTCCTTGCTAGGATAACTAGTTCTAAGAAGTACTTCCCTATACAGCTTAGGTCCAGGCTAACTGAAAGACCACATTCCCTCATACAAATCTGCCCAGGCTCTGAAATCTTCAGGGGAGGCTCTTCTCTTGGTCCCACCACCTTCACAGGGATGCTTGGTAGGGACACAGGAGAGGGCCTTCTCAGTGGCTGCTCCCAGACTTTGGAACTCCCTTCCAAGAGAAATTAGATTGGCTTCCTCCCTGCTGTCCTTCTGCCAGCAAGTGAAGGCTTTCTGGTTCCAACAGACGTTTGAGAATCGGCTGCTGTTTTATTGTAATGACTTGTAAGTTTTAAAGCAGATTTTATATATGCATAATTTTAATTCTAACTGTGTTTTAATGATTGGTTTTTCTATGGTTTTAGCAGTTCTTGTGCTATTGCAGAATTTGGCAGCCAGGTTACTCCCCGGGACAAGACAGTTTGATATTACAGCGATCCTGGACAGACTGTGCCGGCTGCCAATTAGTTTCAGGGCCCAATACAAGGTGCTAGTTTTTAATACATAAAGCCTTAAAAGTCTCAGGACCGCAATACCTCAAGGACCACCTCTCTCCATGTGAACCTACCCAGACTCTGAGAGCATCCACTGAGGCCCTTCTTCGTGTGCCTCCTCCACAAAGGTCTGGAGGGTGGCAACACAAGAACAGGAGTTTTCTGCAGTTACTCCCTGCTTGTGGGATGCTCTCCCCTTTGAGGTTTGGCTAATGCCTTCATTATATCAATTTTGGTGCCAGGCGAAAATGTTCCTCTTCAAATAAGTCTTGGGCTGATAAATATCCTATATCTATTTTCATGTGTTTTGGGAGGGGAGTTATTGGTTTGTTTTTGTTCTTATTTATATTATGTATTTTGTATTGTTTTATATTCTAATTTTATGTTGTGAACCGCCCTGAGACCTACTGGTATATAGCAGTACAGTATACAGATTTTAATAATAACAACAACAAACAACAACAACAAATGTAAACTGCCTTGAGTCCCATCAGAAAAGGGGGGGATATTAGTATTATTAATAATAATACTTGTCAACAAAGGTCCATATAGTTAAAGCTATGGTTTTCCCAGTAGTGATGTATGGAAGTGAGAGCTGGACCATAAAGAAGGCTGATCGCCGAAGAATTGATGCTTTTGAATTATGGTGCTGGAGGAGACTCTTGCGAGTCCCATGGACTGCAAGAAGATCAAACCTATCCATTCTCAAAGAAATCAGCCCTGAGTGCTCACTAGAAGGACAGATCCTGAAGTTGAGGCTCCAGTACTTTGGCCACCTCATGAGAAGAGAAGACTCCCTAGAAAAGACCCTGATGTTGGGAAAGATGGAGGGCAAAAGGAGAAGGGGGCGACAGAGGACAAGATGGTTGGACAGTGTTCTCGAAGCTTCCAACATGAGTCTGACCAAACTGCGGGAGGCAGTGGAAGACAGGAGTGCCTGGAGTGCTCTGGTCCATGGGGTCATGAAGAGTAGGACATGACTGAACAACTAAACAAACAACAACAACAACAATTATTATTAGTATTATTGCTCTGACTCAGCTTTAGTATAGTCTGCCACATTTCTAGCTCTAGAAATTGCGGATATTTTTAAAAACACTTATCACCTTTGTATCCAAGCATCACGCAGTTACATAAAACACATGGCAACACTTTCTTATCCTATTCCCCGCTTCCTTTGTTCATTGCTTTGAATCTCTCCTACCACCTATTCATAAATTCCTATTAAGGGGGCATTTAAATTAACCACCAATTTTTTAACACACACATGATAATCCACACTTTCACCAATTTCACTTGGGGAGGGTGGCAGTAAGTAGAAGTAATATCATTAAGAATCTGACTGAAGTCCTCTAACATGTGAAGAAGAAAAAAACAGCAGTCGCTGAAATATCATTTCCAGCTTTGTTCAGGTAAAGCAGGGGTCACTGAACTGAGAGTGACTCATCTGATTCCTTTGTTTTTCACATCCTGGCAGCTTTCTAATCTGCTTTTCAGAGCTCAACAGGAGCCAGAGAGTGCGTACATACACTTTCATAGCATCTGAAAGATCGCTATGGCTGCTAGCCCACCATTCATTTTCTGGTTAATCGACCAGGATGGTGGTTGATGTTTCATCAGTGGGAGCAAATGGCAAAAAAACCTAAAAAATCACTGAGCATTTGTGGAGAGATACCAATCAAAGCATAGAGGATGTGACACCTGTCTAACTGAGCCCAAAATGCTTCAGTTTTGCTATTGGAATGGCCAGAGTAGGGAGAGAGAATAATTGAAGACAGGAGAGCTCCAGGCTGGAACTGGTGATAAAGCTTTTGGGGTTAGAATATGCAAGTTGCTCTCTGGGGATGTTGCATTTGCTTAGTGGTGCCGGTTCCCTTCCACTATGATCTGACTAATTCTCCTATCTTCTCTCTCCTCCAAAGGAAACTAAACCCAGAACCTGGAATTTCTTCTGGTTTGGGAAGCAGAGAGCATTTAATACAAACAAAAATATGCAGACCCTACATACCATAGGAACCAACTCCCAGGAAATGTGGGGGCTTCGGCCTCCACAATGAATTATCTGAGGGGGCCAGGCCCCCAGAAAGTCAGTGGGCATTCCCATGGAAATGGGGTGTGTGTGCGTGCACTGTGTCATGTGATTGTTTATGTGGGGCAGGACTTACCTGGACCCCCCCCCACAATATTTTATTCAAGTTGGCACCCCTCCTACATACAGAAGTCAATAACATGTATTCAGACCTACACCAGACCTTTCTGGGATTAAGATACACATGCTGGATGATTTCCCCCTCCATTTCTTACTTCTTAATTGCCTGATCCATTCTTCAGTATGTAAAAACAAACATAAAACCAGTACCAAATTCAGCCCCATGGATTCAGTGTAAAATGTTTCTGAAAGGCTCCCAAGTAACAATACAATCACAACAATACATCAAAAGGGGAAGGTTTGCCAGAAAAGAGTTTGGTGGTCTTCAGCTGGTGCATTGGGACCTGCTCACAGCCTGATCTATGGTGGGTTGTAGAAGCAGCATTACCCCCATGAAAAATGTAAGATAAAAGAAAAAGAAAATGGTTCCCAAGTGGTTTAAAAGGTGCACCCCAGGTAGGGAAATGGTGAAGACTACTTATATAAGTCAAGTTCAGCATGTACATTTTTCAGTACTTTTAAAACAAAGGCAAGACTCAGTCTGAGATCTAAAAAAACTAAGTTTATCCATGTGGAAGGCTACATAAGAAATAGCTATAGCTACTTCTTGGGCATGGAAGTCCTGTACTTATCTACTCTGTAGTAAGCCCCAAGTTCAATGGGATGTACTCCCAGGTAAGTGGGCAAAGGACAGCAGTCTAAACAAACCTGTACAACTAAATGAATTGCACCACCACAGAATGAAATGAAAATTTTTGAAGGGAAAGTGAAATTGTGGAACAAGAGTCCACTTTAGACAAGAGTTCTGAAGGATATAAAAGTCAAATCTCCATATATATCAACAGAAAAGAAAAACTGCTTAACAAAGTAGGAAGGTTTTAATTTTGGAGCCGAAGCAAACCCATGTCTTCATTGCTCTATTTATAACAATATCATGGTTAATATTGTTGACAGATGTCTCTTCCTTACAGGAATATTCTGCATGTCACACCACATAGTGCATTACACACATTTCTTTTATGAGATGGATGTATTTCAAAACATTATTTCAACAATTGGCATGTTTCTCTGTTAGGAAAACGGTATATATAACAAGCCACAAATCTATCAAAAGCGTGTTGCTGCACTTTGGCTGAACAATGCTAACCTTGCTACCATCCACAGCACAGTTTTATTCAAGCTTCATAATGAAAGAGGTCTGTATTTAGGCAACACTATCAACTCAAGGGAATTTTAATTCAGTTGTGTGTGTATAGAAAAAGAAGAAGTTTGGATTTGATATCCCGCTTTATCACTACCCGAAGGAGTCTCAAAGCGGCTAACATTCTCCTTTCCCTTCCTCCACCACAACCAACACTCTGTGAGGTGAGAGGGGCTGAGAGACTTCAAAGAAGTGTGACTAGCCCAAGGTCACCCAGCAGCTGCATGTGGAGGAGCGGAGACGCGAACCCGGTTCCCCAGATTACGAGTCTACCGCTCTTAACCACTACACCACACGGGCGTACATGAGCATCTACTTCATTTAAATTGAATCATATACCAATTATTTACCCCTCTTGAGCAAAACAGGAAGGAGGCTGGGGACAAAACTAGAATTAGTTGGCTCTGTCTGTCATTGGCTCCAACTCTACCTACAGTTGGCCTCCCCTCCTAATGCCCTGCCAGTCCCCAACTGGCACCAGCCACCACTGGACAACCCTTAAATAATAATACACACACATACGAATACAAATTCAGGCTTGTTGGCATCTGGGGCAGAAGATCAGCAGAAATACCTTCTGCTTCAATAAGACAGCCTAAGCTCCCTCCACAGATCCCCAAGCACATTCAGGAGTGAAAATAAATTCCATCATCAGACACAGAACTGCGAACAGTTGTGGCCTATTAGATTCGCTTCCAAGTAGCAAAAGCACTCTGTAGCCATTCACACCCCCTTCAGCTCAAGGTTGAACACTGTTTTTCATAAAAGGACAATAAAATAACACATAAGAGAGTGAGAACAATGAAAACATGGGGACTTTATAAGGGATGCACTAGTCTGGGGCAGCCCTAGCACTCCGAATTAGGCTGTAGGGAATTAAAACTCTAAAGTCCCTGCACATCTCTCTTTAGAAAACCATTACATTGCCCAATTTAATTTAAGTTCTGTGCTGCTAACTGTTCAATTTGTTATCCGTTATAGAAAAGGGGAGGAAAAGAGCAAGAGTGGGAGAGTTTCTGCCATACAGTACAACAGTGTTTGCGAGAAATAAGAGTGGAAAGGGAGTGACAACAAAGTGGAAGAGTTCATGGGGCTATACTACAAAACCTCTGAGAGGACTCAAGACCTAGAAGCAGTAACAAGGGGGGAAACATAGGCACAGAAGATGAACAAACAGCAATGAAATTCAATCAGCAGCATTAAAGTGGAAATCTGAACAACAGTTGATTAATGGGCTGTTGCACTAAGAGCAATAAAAGCAAGGACACCATCAACAACATGCAGCAAGAGCATGCAGGATCTCTATGCTAACATCAGATGCCATTCTCATCTACATTTGGCATCTTACATGTTGCACAGGCTCACCAGGCCAAGCAATGAAAATGCAAGGACCCAGTGACCTCTAACAGCTGTAGAGACTACAAAAGCCACCAGTCAAGAAATTGTGCCCAGGCTTGGTAGCAAACAGTTGCCCCAAAGGAATATTATTATTATTATTATTATTATTATTATTATTATTATTATCCCACCCATCTGGCTGGGTTTCCCCAGCCACTCCAGGCGGCTTCCAACAAAAGATTAAAAACACATTAAAACAGGGGTCAGCAAACTTTTTCAGAAGGGGGCCGGTCCACTGTCCCTCACACCTTGTGGTGGGCTGGACTATATATTTTTTTTGGGGGGGGGGGGGGAATTGAACAAATTCCTATGCCCCACAAATAACCCAGAGATGCATTTTAAATAAAAGGACACATTCTACTCAAGTAAAAACACGCTGATTCCCGGACCGTCCGCAGCCCACATTTAGAAGGCGATTGGGCCGCATCCGGGCCCCGGGCCTTAGTTTGGGGACTCCTGCATTAAAACATCAATCATTAAAAACTTCCCTAAACAGGGCTGCCTTCAGATGTCTTCTAAACGTCAGATAGTTGTTCATTTCTTTGACATCTGATGGGAGGGCATTCCACAGGGCGGGCATCACTACTGAGAAGGCTCTCTGCCTGGTTCCCTGTAACTTTGCTTCTCGTAGTGAGGGAACCACCAGAAGGTCCTCGGCACTGGACTCAGTGTCTGGGTTGGACGATGGGGGGTGGAGATGTTCCTTCAGGTATACCTGTACATGTGCAGTGCCTTTCACTTTCCACTAAGCAAGTAAAGCCTACTCTGCCTGCCCGTACAGAGTGAAGGAGAAGCACTTATGAGACAAGCAGGCATTGCTTCTCTGCAAGTATGACTCCAAGTACATCTCTTTAGAAATTGAGCACTGCTCACACCTCTCTAGATAGCATTCCATACATTAGCTAGAGATTACAGAACCTGGTTCCTAAACCTCACTCCTAATTTTTCCTAATTCCCATCCCACATCTCTTCACAATTAAAATACCACTACCTGTAGATTTCCAACACTGCTGCAATAGGTAGGCACTGTATATCCTGCTCTTCAGAACATATGGCTTTCTTTGTGCCAGAGCACAGTCTGTGAGAAATCAGTTTTTAGCAAAAAGCTACAGAAAAAGTTAGTAGCCTTTCCAACCACACAAGAAATTTATTCCAACCTTATTTAGCTGCTGTGATGCAATCTCCCACCTGACCCCTTGTGCAGCTTCTGCTAGATAGCCAATTCTATGGTGCGCCTAACCCCATTTCACATGCCAAACCATACACAGGAATAGGCAGGAAGTTTCACAATGAGTTATATTCCCCCTTCACTCTCCTGCCACCAGTAAGCATCCTTATTTTCTTACTTGCCAGGGTACAAAGCATCCATGCCATTGGCGGGCTTGCAAGTGATTTTGTAGAAGATTGCCAATGGCCTCCTTCCAACTACCAGAGTGGTAAGAGTGAGCACCCATCATAGGGGGCATGAGTACTCACTCACTCACTCACTCACTCAGTAAGAGACTGAACAATTCAGATGCAGAGATTCAGGACCTGAAGGGAGGACACCAGATAGGAGCATGCCTTGCCAAGACCCGATGCAAGAATCACCTTGGTACAACAACACCCACTTAAGACTGACTAAAGCAGGAACAGATCCCAGCCCCCAACATCCCTGACCTTTTGCCATGCTGTCTAGGGCCAATGTGAATACAACCTCTGAAGGGCTACAAGTTCCCCATACGGGCTGAAGATGGGAAGATATAGCCATTAGAGTTTTGCAGGAGGGACAGACACACAGCCGTGAGTTTTTGAAGGTTGAACAAGACTAACCAAGTAGGACAATCAGCTTGGTGGACAGTTGTCCTCTCTGGGAATCTGAGGCAGAGTAAGCAGTTGTGTTGTCTGTACTCTGCGTGTGTATTTATAAACAGAAATAAACAATCACCACCAAGTCTCCAGTGCTCACTCTCATCTTGCGATGCAAATCTGTCCAATATGCTTCTCTCAGTTTCTCATTTTTCCAGTTTTATGTTCTGTTCACTTTTCTGTATCAGTAATCATCATCTTATTTTAAGTCCTTATGTAAATCCTTAGTTTTAAAGTCCTAATGTAAGCCCTTAGTTTGCATTTCTCTTCATACACATTCTTGTATACAATCTTATCTGATGTAGACATTTGTGCAAGCTATTTTCCTTAATGCTGTGGATCTTTTTGTTATTCTCCTGAATAAATGCATTTTTACAACACATTTTCACCTAAAATACATTTTGGGGGGCTTGAGAACCAAATTGCACAATTTGAAGAATGCAAATATTGAAGAACAGCTGCACTTTGGCTTGCATTTCGTTTTGAAAAGTGTAAATCAGGCAGGTTCATGTTCAAATGCAACCTGAGCTAAATTTCTTCCGCTTCTAAAAGGAAACTAAAAGCTGTAGCTTCAACCTCTGAATTTTCACACAACTCAGAGTGAGGAGAAATTTGAAAGGGGACATACAGAAGTTAGCAATGCAGAAGGCCTTCCTATATGCTTCACCAGACAGATTTTAAAAGCAAGTCATAAGAGCAACTTAAGGAAAAATGAAGCTTAGACACAAGAAAATAAGTTTTACTTTTGTGAATGGAGAGGGCTTGCAAAACGAACAACATCCGTAAATCATATTTCAGTGGGTACACAGCAGCAGAGATACAGAAAGCTTCTCCATACAGAGCAGATAGTTGCCAATGAAGAAGGCAGTCACCACAGGGAGCCATTTAGAGGGGGCATTGTGCTGCTATTTGTGCAAACATGACCATCCCTGTGTCTGATCCGTCTTGCAGTCAATCATTCTACAATTCTATACTTTTGCTCTCTGCAAACTCCCAAATCTCTTTGTTGTTGGCTTTCACTGTGTAAGAGTGAAATAAGATGTGAATAAGAATTCAGTCCTCAAAAAAACAATGCAATTGTGATTCCCTCATTTTGGTGCAATCATTCCGGCTGCAAACAGCACTCGTTTCATTATATACTGTATAAGTCTTTGTTCCCACTGAAGACCTAAAATGAACATTTCATGCCAGAATTACCATCTCTTCCATCTATACTAGTTCTAAGGAGTACTTCCCTATACAGCTTAGGTCCAGGCTATCTGAAAGACCACATTCTCTCATACAAATCTGCCCAGGCTCTGAAATCTTCAGGGGCTGAAGAGATAAGATGATCGATTAGGAATAGATTGATTGTTTATGATGATTTAAAGTTGTTATAAAGTTACTAAAGTAAATTTGAAATGAACGCAGCACAGAGGATGGGAGGAAGTCCATTAAGTAAGAATCAAACAAGTTTAAGGATGTTAAAGAATTTATTTGTGGTGTTTTTGATGTTTGAATTTTTGTTGTTTAGTCAAGTGTTTTTATATGTATTTTTTCTTTTTCTGGTTTGTAGTATGTGTAGTGTTTGTATTTTGTATTTTGTTTTTCTTTTGTATGAAATATAATAAATTTTCTTTTTTAAAAAAATGAAATCTTCAGGGGAGGCTCTTCTCTCGGTCCCACCACCTTCACAGGGATGCTTGGTAGAGACACGGGAGAGGGCCTTCTCAGTGGCTGCTCCCAGACTTTGGAACTCCCTTCCAAGAGTGTACTGTATTAGAAAGGCTCCCTTCTTGTTGTCCTTCTGCTGGCAGGACAACAATAAGACTTTTCTTATTCCAACAGGCTTTTGGTAACTGATTGTTTCTAATGGAATAGCTGGTGCTGTGATGTTGCTATTGTAAATATCATTAGGTTTTAATAGATCTTATATACATAATACACACACACATATAGTTTAATTCTAATGACTGCTTCCCAGTGCTTCAACAATACAGGTGAAGCAGCACAATATGTTTTTCTAGGGACATGTCCCAAGACATACAGGAAACAGCTGGTACTGTTTGCACCTGTTCCTGGGTGCAATTGCTCATAAGGGCTGATAAGGGCTCCATTCACAGGTAAATGTTTGAGAGAGGTCAATACCTCACTAATGCGGTACTGTACTAACTTCCTTTGAACATCTGCCCAGATATTATGCGGAATGCTGCAGGGATTCAGCTAAATTAGCAACAGTATATATCTACATGGTGCTGCACTCATTACTAAATAGATCACATTGTCCGTATAAACTGTCGGTTAGGCTAACTGGCTAAAATAGCTTTCAAACACATAGGGATTTTGACTGGCAAAACTATTATCTGTAAGAACAGATGAAACAATCTGCTGCCCCTAATTATCTTTAAGAAAAAAAATACTTCAGAGGAGAAGGGGAACTATAAGATCACTAAACAAAAGGAAAAGGCTGACATTCAAATATATATGTTTCCTGCCAATATCCAGAAAACTGTATGTTGAAGTATCCTGCTTACCACCAACAATTATTTCTAGTTTTATACAAATAAAACTCTTGAGATGTCAGGTCATCTGACAGGTCCAGGTGGGAAGAAACAACCAAGGAAAGACATAAATCCAGTGCCATTAACTTAGTTTCAGCTACAACAGGAAGATCTCATGCAATGGATTCTGGCTGCAGATTTGTTAAGAGGTGATTGCTTGATGAGCTTCCATTAATTTGTTTTTTTTTATTTAGGCACTTATACGTAACCTTTGAAAACAAGTAGTTTCTCAAGGCAACTTACAGTTACTATCTTAGCTGTAAGATATGAAACCAATATCTAAACATGTACCACTTAAACCAGCATTCCTGAGCAGACCAATGAAATCATATTGAAATTTAAAACAGAGCAACGACTGTTTAAAAATCTAACTTGCTTCAACAAAAAGCAAATTAAAACAAAGATCTTTAGAAGCAACCAGAGAGAGAGCGAAACTTTTATATCCTACAGTACTTTTCTTTTTTTGAACCCAAAGCAGTCTTGGATTGGGACTCTGAGCTCAACTGAGGGCTTTCCCTCAGTTTATCCTTACTCCTGTGGCCCCTTTTTTCTCTACTCAAGAGTTGTCCCCTTCCACAAGCTGCTTCTCTTCACAGTGTAAAAGATGCAGCCTTGTGACAGGAGGAACAGGAAATGGTCATGCTTCAAAACTGATCAATTTATTACAGCTTTCACCAACTTGAATCAGGATGATGTATATATTAGCATGCATTTCAGAATACAAGGAAGGCAACCATGCATAACTCTCATTCTTGTCAACAGGAATTAACTATTTGCTATTCACTGGCAATAACTGAAGAAACGTATGTCTCCGATGGGAGGCAGCAATTGTACAGGGCCATTTATAAATGCCTCTGAAACAAATAAGCCTCTCCATTATTTGTTAGCAAACATTCATTGCTTTGGCAGAAGGAGCATTTATGTCCTGGTTTTCTTTCCCTAAGCACTGGGAAATTACAAGCAGAATTTTTGCATGTTCAGTTTCCTTGAAGTTGAGTATTATTATTACTATATTATAATCTGTTTACAAACTTCCCTGCTTAGGAAGAACAAGGAAGCTGCAGGTACACCAGCATCCTATATCTTTCAGTCAAGGCCTTAATAAATTGCACAGAGGTTGTGAGCACTCCAAATCTGGCAACAAGCAAAGAGTTAAAATGACAGCTACCAAATGCGCTTACTTTGAGCAAGTGTGTGCAGACTAAGGCGCCTCAGCAACCAAAATAAAGTAAAAGAACTGTAACCTTCTGAGTCGAAGTGCACAGTGCATTTATGCAATTTCCCCATTCAAATGTTTACAGCATCACTTTTAGACACTTAAATTACACCTGCCTGCCTTATCTGATGAATAAAAAACACAGGCTGGAGAGTCACAGCTCTTACTCACTCCCTCTCCTTGATATGTGAGTGCATTTTTTGGCCTGAAAGTGGTCTGCGTTAAAGTATAAACTTTAATTTACCAGTACACCAGTTTGTGGGGAATATGCCATTTGAAGCTCATGTGTATTATTATTTTTTTAGCAAAGATGCCATTCTTTCATCTGAAATGGGACTCCTGGAAAAATAAGGACCACAGAGATAACAGCAGTTTGATCTACAATGAAGGTGGCATTGATTTTGCCCAAAAGGGGAATACAGTCAACAAATGGTCAGCAAATGACTGACCAAACCAGTTAAAATGAGAAACAGGGACACAAGTTATAGTCAGAAGATGATAAAAGGGAGTGCAGACAAGGAAAACAAGAAACTATTAAATAAGGAAAATTATGAAAGTACTCAACCACCATAACTGAAGGGATATGCTGTCAAATACCTGAAATTCTTGATATATAACAGAGGGATAAATTAGTAGTATGCCATAAATCTCAATTTCTCTGGAAGAAGACTAGGTACAACGTAATAAAGGTGTTGTGCCATTTTTGACATTTAGGATTTGACAAGCAAAAGACATAGCACCTTCATGTTCAAGAGCAACCAAGCAAGTAAAGCAGTGAATACTTAATTTTCCCTTAGGAGATATTGGCAGTCTTATTCTCTACTTATAATTTAAGAAAACATTTGACCGAGCTGAAATTTGCACAACGTTCTCCTTAGACCACTACTCAATGGTGTGCGTATTTCCATTTGCAGATAAATTTCCACTACTGGTGTTCAAAAGGAGATTTGCATTTAAATACTTTGATGGCAATCTGGAGAGTAGGAGACAAACCAATGGCTGCCAGTTACAAGAAAGGAGATTCAGACTAAACATCAGAAAGGTCTTTCTGATAGTAAGAGCTGTTCAACAGTGGAACGGACTCCCTGGGCAGGTGGTAGGCTCTCCTTCATTGGAGATTTTTAAGTGGAGGTTGGATGGCCATCTGTCATGGATGCTTTAGTTGAGATCCCTGCGTTGCATGGGGGTTGGACTAGATAACCGCCAAGGTCCCTTTCCAGCTCTACAATTCTGTGATTCTATACATGCTTACATGCCACTTAAATCAAATAGCAGTGGGCATGATTAAAACTTTGCTTAATATAAGAAAACATAATGGTTTAAAGTGGTACTATCAATATGTGAAACTTCCTGCAGAGTTTTACTCTTTAGTACAGATGTAATTTATGAAAAATTCAAGCTAAAGTTTTTTGAATGACTTCTATCAGCCAAGGGGAAGAAGCAAGTTATTATGTTAAAACACACGAGAAAGCATGCATGAGAGAGAGCTCACTGGCTGACTCAAAGCTAAGATCCTTCCTTACTGAGGAAAGATGCACGTTTTCTCCTCTCAGCAATTTAAAGAGTTGCCCTAATCTTTTATTATTTATTTATTTATTTCTGTCAGTCAATAAAGAGTTGCCCTAACCTATAGAGTGCAGCAAACATATTAATTATCCATCCTATACTGATTTCTCCACTTTGAAACAACCGCTCCACTTTTAACTTTCGTTCAGAAGACAGCATTAATAAACTGTCCAAAAATGCATGACGCTAACAGTTTGATTACTAAAAATGCTTATAAAAATATTCACAGTATACAATGGACTATAGGTAGAGAAGGGACTACAGACAGAGATACATTACGTTCTAGGAATACAAAGTTTAGTATCAATTTCTATGTAGCTGTTGTGAGGACTTTACAACTGAATGGATCTTGAACAGAATGGATCTTTAAAGTGATATAATTTACATTTATTTTAATTCTTCAATGGCACAATCCAATCAGGAATGAAAAAAAGTGCATGGTCAAGACACCTCAATGCATAAAATACAGTTAATACACAAGCTGTCCATGTCAAGAAGTCTAGAGCAGGTCAAAAAGCTTCTCTTCATTTCCTCCCAGTTTATTCAAGATACCTTGCATACCACTGGCTGAATGGGTTAATTATTGGAACAGCAGAAATATCTATGAAGAGCTCCCCAGAGACAACAGAGCACAAGAAATGTGGTTGAGAGCCAGTGTGGTGTAGTGGTTAAGAGCAGTAGACTCATAATCTGGTGAACCGGGTTCGCATCTCCACATGCAGCTGCTGGGTGACCTTGGGCTAGTCACACTTCTTTGAAGTCTCTCAGCCCCACTCACCTCACAGAGTGTTTGTTGTGGGGGAGGAAGGGAAAGGAGAACGTTAGCTGCTTTGAGACTCCTTCGGGTAGTGATAAAGCAGGATATCAAATCCAAACTCTTCTTAAGTGAGCTCATTTCAAGTTGAGAAGTACATGAATGTGAATAAAGTACAGCATTAAACCAACATATGTTTGACGTATATTATTTTGTTAGAAACATTTAAGGAACTTTAAACAGAAATGGAAAAGCAAGCAGCATAGATGGATGAGTTTCTTGAAATTTGCCAATAATTTTTTCCAATTAAGCTATAAACCAATGCACACCTACCTGAGAGAAGTCCCACTGAATAAACCATGTATAGAATTGAACTTAAACATATGGCAAGAAAACTATGATGTGGGCAGCTAGCTGATCAACAGCATATTTTTAGATACCAGGTATGTATTTTCTGTGGTTAGTTCCTACAGGAATGAACATGACCTTTATTCAGTCTTGCATGTATTAAGGAGTTTTCAAACAAGCTCTCTCTTCATTCTCACAGGGTACCATCCAGCCCAAAGTTATCATTTTATAAGTCTTACTAAATTCAACTTTAAATTGCTTGATTTTGCCAGAATTGTGTTAGTGGAGTACAAGTTATCATATTGTTTGCTTTTTAAACTCTATGTTGGGCATCTTTAAAAAAAAATGGAAACAGTGAGTTGTGGCAAATATTTAGAAGGATCTTTTTGTAATAATATTCCCCTTTTTAATGTGCATCTCCCTTTTGAAGAATCATGTTATTAGCTCTAACATATTGAAAACTTTTTATTACAACATTAAGAGGCCACTATTATTTGGTAAAACTTTTGATTAAAAAAAAAGTTTGCAGCTCCATTGGGACTGATCCCTCATTTTTGCAGTATAGTAATGTACTGCAGGTGACAGAATGAGGGCACATTAGAATAGAAACCAGAAGGCACTGCACAAGTCTAACTCAGGGCAAAGCCAC
This sequence comes from Lacerta agilis, assembly GCF_009819535.1. Lineage (NCBI taxonomy): Eukaryota > Metazoa > Chordata > Lepidosauria > Squamata > Lacertidae > Lacerta > Lacerta agilis. The sequence continues at coordinate 83,293,819 of NC_046314.1, read as the reverse complement.
CTGGTCAAGAGAAGAAATGCAGAGAGGCTTGGTTATAAAAACTGCATCAAGAGCTCATGCAATTCTAAAGAAGAAAGTGCCTCTTTCAAGTCTGTCTGTTTGAGCAACTCCTTGGGTTGCCTACAGCAAAAACAGTATCTGCCTAAGCCTATCCTCCCTCATCCTCAATGAGGCCTTGTCACGTAAACTTGCATCTTAAGCTTGCTCTCCTAAGCAAATGGGACAAAGATAGGAGTTTTTGCTTTTCAAAATGCATCTTCTCATTCTGCTCAATCCTTACTGTTGAAATGGCCTCATTCTGTCACCCGCAGTACTGTGGCAGCGGCCTCCTCCTCTTCCATCCTTTATCTTCTCCTTTTGTAATTCCGTTTCGTTCAATCTTGGACCCATGGAATACTAATGAAGGATCAATTGAAGTATGCAACAGTGTGTCATTCTTCTTCTTCATGAAAGCAGGACAATGACTGACCATTTATTAAATTATACCTTTTATTTGTTTTTAATAAACCTTTGTTGTTTTGCAGGAGAGGGACCAGAACTCTCTTCAGCATGTACACATGGTGCAGTGGTTAAACTAGGACCAAGGAGACCAAAGTTCAAACCCCATTCAGCCACGAAGCACACTAGATGATCATGGGTTACTCAGTGTCAGTCAATGTTATCTACCTCCATGGTTATGCTGAAGAGAAAATGAAGAGGAGGGGAGCCAACTATGCTGCTGTGAGTTCCTTGGAGGAAAGACAGAATATAAATGTAGTAAATATATAAATCGTATTGCTACAATACCTTGAAATACCCAAAAAGGTTTTTTTTAAGGCTAAATACTGAAGGTACTGAATCACAAAAGTATATTTATCCTATCCCAAGTACTCTTTCTACATTAATAGCAAAACTAATAAAGCAAAATTATACATTTTGCTGATACTCTTCCTCTTCCATTCTTTAAAGTCATGTATTTCAACCAGTCTTGGCTCCATGCACTGCCTGTTAATGCTTTGAATAAACTCACACTGCAGCATAAACTTAACATTCTATTTACCGGGGACTTTTATCTTCAGACCAACTAACTGAATTTCATGATACTTTACTGCCCATACTTAAAAAAAAAAAAAATCCCTCAGGATCTTTTCCAGCACACCTAGTTTGAAAGCTCTTTCTGAATGCTGTGTCAACCAAGAAGATTGGCAATAATTTGCTAACAGCTATAACTAAGACAAATAAGCAGGTTTATTCCATTATTACAAAACCATATTGTTCTCTTTTCCAGAATTTTCTATGCGATGCATGCTTTTTTATATAAAAAAATGTCTAACCACATAATTTACCATTTCATTTTGATCAACACTTACAATAGGCGCCAAATTCTACTGGCAAAGAGGCAAATGATGCTCATATGCAGGTGTCAAAATGTCCAGAATGTCTGTAGTTGAATCAAAACCACTTCAAGGTAAATGAAGGTAAACCATGATGCTTTTAGGAAGTTTAAATTTAGGTGAAGTTGCTGAGACCACAAAAGATTATTGGCCTGTATGCACACTTCCTTGGAGGAGAATCCCATTGCAAACCATTGCATCTTTCTCATGAGCAAAAACATTCATTAGCTACACAAAGCTTAGCATTTTTAGGTATTTATTTTCAGGTCCGTAAAGATATTTAAAGTCACAAAGTAAGAAATTTTATCCTTTTAAAGGAAAAGAAAAAGCACACACAAATTCATAAGCATGTTATACAGACTCTGCATGTACTTAAGATATATTCAGCATCACACCATCCCAGTTCTGAGCTTTAATTTGTATATAGACTACTCAAGCAGCATCTGCATTGGGGTATACAGTACCCATGTATATTGTTTGGGACTGTGTTGTTTGCTAGTGGAGAATAAAATACAGGGCTTTCAAAAAAGGTGTTGAACGGCATTATTTGTGCATCGTTACCTTATCTGTACCAGTCTCAACACCTTTTTTTGAAAACCCTGTATTTTATTCTCCACTAGCAAACAACACAGTCCCAAACAATATACATGGGTACTGTATACACCAATGCAGATGCTGCTTGAGTAGTCTATATACAAATTGAAGCTCTGATTGCAAGTTCACTTAATGCCAACCAAGTCCCTGACACAGCCCCATTTACAGCCAGCTAATCTGAGCATCCCACCCCCAATAGTCTTCTAAAAGTAATGCCACAACAGCAGACACCAAGAGGCAGAATAGTGCTTGTATGGCTGTAGGAAACAGCTCCAGAGTGAACTACTGTACTGTATAGCAGAAATGCTTCAGCTGGGATCAAGTGGCTTTTGTTTAGGAGCTCCTGGCACCCAGCTTCAGCACAGAGAAATCAGCCCGCCGGTACTCTAGGAGAAGACGGCCCCCCTTTTCATCCCTGTGGCAGGCATATCTCTATTATATTTGTCAAGATTTTGAGATGAGCGCGTCTTAGACCAGTGGAACACACAGTTTCTGAATTCTGCTTTGCGATACCGGTTGCAAACAGCCATTTGATAAGCAATGATAAAAAACTGAGTAGATCGTATAAACTTTTGACGATGGCTGCAACCCCGCCACCTTTATAACGTAACTCTCCCAACCACCCACCTCCCGCATTATTGATAGCCTATATATATACAGCATAGTCCGGCTGCCCTTGGCCTACGGAAGGAGGAAAGCGGCGGAAGGGAGAATGGTAACTGCTAAGAAATCCAACTACTTCGAGATCCTCTGCCCTTGCAGACCGAACTGCCTCAAGACAAGTGAGTTGCAGGAGAAAGTAGCTCCAAAGACGACGCTCCCTGATTTTGCTAGCTAGGGGGTAGGAATGAGAGGGATCGACTCCGGCAGCCCTAGCGCTGTGTCTTGGGGCAAATGGTGCCCCGCCCCCCTCCTCTTCCTCTCGCACTCGCGGGGCAAGACCGTGGAAGGAAAGCCCAGTAAAGAAAAGCAAACCCCGTCAAGTAGTAGTAGTGGCCAAGCTGCAACCTGGCCAAGCGCCCTCGGTTATAGCGCACACTCAGCCCCAAGCCTTCGCCCCGCGCCCCGCAGCCTCCTCCCCTTCACGACTCACCCGCCTCGAGGGAGTCGCTCCGCCGGTGGCTAAGAGCAAAGCCAGAGTGAAGCTTTTCCAGGGAGCAGCCGGCGCCGACGACGGAGGCATGTCTCTGCCGCGGGAGTTGCCCCAAGAAGCGCAAGCCCGGCAGCCGCCTCGGCCACAGCAACCGCAGAGGGAACAGAGGCAGGCAGGCAGGGGCGCGAGGCCACCTCAGGCGCGCAACGAGGAGAGCGCGAGAGCGCCCAGCGGCGGAGTTGGAGTGAAGTTTGGCGTGCGGGCTTGGCGGCATTTGTAAGCTGGGCGAGGGGGCCGCCTTGGCGCGGAGCTCAGCCCCCGCGCGCGCCTCGGCAGCCAATCGCTTCCAGACGCAGGACGCGCCCCCAGCCGGAGTTCGGACGGCGAGGAAATGCGGCGCAGCCGTGAGGCACCCCCCCCCCCCGAGCGGCTTCCCTGGGCAAACGCCTCACAAGCGCGCGCCCCTCGCCGCCGCCACGTGATCTCAGTCGCTGCTCCGTACTTGTTACTTCGCGCCACCCGTCCTTTCCCGCGGGGTTGATCATCGTGCCATTGGCTACCCCTTGGGCACCGAACACAAGCGCTCGGTAGGTGTATCCCCGCCGCTGGCTTTTCGTCTTGGGAAAAGCTTTCCATCTGCTCGTTGGTTCTCGAGAACGCGGAGTGCCGGGAGGAAGTGCGACCTTGGGACCCACAAGCCCCTTTTTTGGGTTGTGCTTTCAAGCGCGATTGGAAAGGGTAAGAGAGTGCAGCCTTGCTGGGAAGCAGGATCCATTTCTCCTGCTAATCTGACAGTGCTGCTTGGGCCACACTGTCAACCACTGCCTGCTTCTTCTGAGTAGACCTACAGAGGATTGCCATTGTAAGTGATCTGGAGCGAACGTCTCACCTGCCACCTTTAGTCTTCAGTCGCCAGTCCTTTCACACAAACAAAAGTTGCCTTCCATATGAGGAAAAGTTGCAATATTTGGGTCTTCTTAGTTGAGAAGAAGAAAAACAACTAAGGGGAACATGGTAAAGGTGCGTAATGATGTGCAGAAGGTACAGAAACGTTTCTCTCCCTCGTAGTGTTAGAGCTTGTTGGCCACCAACTTGGGTGGCTTTCAGAGGGGCTTAGACACTTAGATAGTCACAATAGCTAGTATAACATTATGTTCTCTCTTTGCTGAGAAGCAGAATACCAGCTGCTGGGAATCACAAGTGAAGAGAGCAGTGTTGCACACAAGGCTTTTTTGGTAGGCTTCCCATAGTTATCTGATTGGCTGCTGTGAGAACAGAATCATGGATCATTAGATCGGCCTTTGGCCCAATCTAATGGCTCTTAATGTATATGTTTGTATTGTTCAAAACTCGGGCAGAGTTAGGTGCAGCAGGAATGGTTTTGAATATATATATATATATATATATATATATATATATAAAGGGGTTTCTGGTTTAAAGCTAAAACAGAAAACGAAGTAGAGCCCAAAAGTCTGAAGTCTACCCACCCCATGTCTGCTCTCCTGGATATAGAAATGGTGGGGACTGAAACTCAAGTTAGATAATTTTAGATAAAACAAAATAAAAAATAAAAAATTCCTTCCAGTAGCACCTTAGAGACCAACTAAGTTTGTTCTTAGTATGAGCTTACGTGTGCATGCACACTTCTTCAGATACACTGAAACGGAAGTCACCAGACTCTTATATATAGTGAGAGGGTGGGGAGGGGTATGACTCAGAAGGGTGGTCTTATGCACACTCCTTCCTTTAGGTGGTAATGTGTATTACTTCACTTCAAAATGTGCTACAGCAGGGGGCCTTTCTGCTGAGTAGAGCCCTGGATGTCTGCCTCACAGCTCCTCGATGTAGATGAGCAGTGAAAGACCGATTCTATGCTCCAGGGAGGCCTGTGAAGCCTCCTCATTCTGTTCACAGGTCCCAAAGGTTGAGGTAAACAGGTGCATGATGAGTTGATGGCTGCATTGTTGCACAGTTGTCCTAGGCAGGGAGTTCCATAAATGAGGTGTTGTGTTGCAGCAGAAAAGGCCCTAAGCAACTCTCATGCATCACCTCAGCAAATCTCAATGGTTGAACTGCCATACATGAATTATAGCTATGGAATGTCCATTTTTACTTCTTTAAAAATTGGATCCACTAGACTTGCCTTATCAGGATGCTGAGTTTGAACTCATGGAGCTTTTCACCATATAAATCACTGCAGTGTCTGCTATTAAACGGATTTCAGTCATCAAACTATCTTTCAGTGAAAAACAGCAAACACAACATATTAAATATTTCTAAATGTAAAATGCTTATGCTTGCATTTTTTATTATACACATACATATTATTATATTTTTAATGTTTGTACCTCTCTTTTTATCATACAGAAATGTAAGTAAACTACTTAGGGATTTTAAAGTATTAAGTGCTTAATCTTTTACATTTTTTAAGTTCTATGTTATTTATGCACTGTCACTTGCTGCTATTTTTTATTAATTTTAGTTAGTAATTAATCGTTAAGAGTGAAGTCCTGCTTAATTGTTATTTGATGAAATTGAGAGTTAATTTTATTGTGTGTTATTATATTCTAATGGGTTGTTGAATTTTATTTGACATAAGTTGTCTATTTTAAAGTTATATTTTTATTATGACTTTTGTATTGGATCAGATTATTATAAGGTGTGTGATCTTTCATGTATAATTTGTTGTTGTAAACTGCCTTGTGTATAATGATATAGAAAGGCGATATACAAATTAAAAGTGAAATGAAATGAAAAGTGGTTTAGAAATGCTTTTATATAAATATATATGTGCCATATATCTCTGTGGCAAATGAGGGTTTTCTACAGATAACTGCCCCAGGGAAGCAGGATTAGCTTCTTGCCCCAACCACAGCGACAAATGTCGCCATCATACATAATGTGTGAAACAGCTCTCAGTGGAGACAGAGACTTCTTGACACTTTTTAAGAACCGTCTCCTAAGTCTGCAAAAGTAAAATATCAAGTAATTGTTTGCAGAATGCATTCACCATTAAACATCAACAAAACCTGACTTTTTTGTACCGAGAGAAAACAGACAATTATATTATATTGTTTTGTTTGTTTGTTGAGATGTGTATCTGAAAGGGATGGGACAAGCTGACAGACAATGATATCCCGAATATTACAATGAAATTAGTTTGACCCTTGCATCTGTTCTGATGGGAGTATTCAAAGGAGAAATCTAAAACAATGAGCATGGAAACATAATGGTTCATAATGGTTCTTTACTGCAGCCTTGTAAATGTCATTTCAGTTGAAACAAGTGATGATAAAATTGACATGTTGTTCAACAATGAATATATCTTTAGAATAACAATGTTCAGGGTCCACGGGAACCTTGGTGACTGAGAGCTCCAAGGGTACTTCCCATCTGTAGTTTCCCTAGGTACCATTACTGGAGGTTGAATAGGAAGTAAAGGAGTTGGTGTTCTGGTAGCTGTTGTGGCACTGAGTGCTAGCAGTTGAGAGCAGAGAAGTGGGGAACATTTTCTCTGTTTCAAACTTTCCCTCCTGCGCTCCCTGGGCTATTTTAAATGCGTGCTCCCTGCTCAGTTAGGGATGGAGGGGCATGTCATCTAGAAGTACATCTTAGATCAGGTTTGCTAACTTCTGATCCTCCTGATATTGGACTCCCAACTCCCATCAGCCCCAGCCAACGTGGCCAATGTGCCTGGTTCCAAATCCCGACTTGCCTGCAAACTTCACTGAGTGGTCTTGGGCTGATCACCAGAGCCGTCTCATGCATAGAGGCCGGTGGCGCGGCGCGCCAGGGCGCAGGGCACCCCAGGGGCGCCCCCGTGAGCCCGCCGGCATACCGGGCTCCCCCCCAACCCGCCCCCGCCCCCATGGGCAGGCAGGCACTCGCGCGCCGGCGGGCGGGCGGGCGGGCTGTAAGCCGCCCGCCCTCGCCTCCCGGAGCCCCAGCTGGAGCGCTGAAGCGGCGCGGGGCTTTGCGCGGCCTTCCAGCACTCCAGCTGGGGCTCTGGGAGGCGAGGGCGACCGGCTTGCAGCCCGCCCCCCCGCCGGCTTGCAGCCCGCCCTCCCGCCGGTGCGCGAGCGCCCGTCCGCCCGCCCCTCATCCGCCGGAGCGCGGGCGCCCGCTCCAACGCCACGCCTCTCATCCCCCGCTCGCCCACCCCCCCTCCCGAGGGGCGGCCAGCGCGGGAGGGAGGCGGGCGGAGAGGCGGCAGGCTGGGGGCGCCGAGGGATCGCTGCGCCAGGGCGGCAGATCCCTCTAAGACGGGCCTGCTGATCACATTCTTGCAGCCTAACATCTCTCACAGGTTGCAAGGAGGAACCAACTATGCTGCTTTGGAGAAGAGGTGGGATATAATATAATAAACGCTACCAGACGATTTCAACTCAGAGGTAAGCCCCATTGAGTTCAACGAGGCTTACTGCTAGAACTGCTCTGCAGCCTAACAGTCTGCCTATCTGGCTATTACTCATTGGGACCTTAAAACATCTCCATGAGTTGGCAAGGTACAGAGGTTGTCAAAGGTCAGAAATGACACATTCCCCTTTCTAGAGAGAGGTAGGCAGATGCTGCACATCAACAGGCATTATTAAATAATACAAGGTCAGCTTCAGCACATTTTGTAAAGTGATACAAGCTGTAATAGAGAATAAAGTACATGGCAAGAGTGAAGAGTATTGCAAGATGCTTGTCTCCTACTAAACATGTCGGTATAGTCAGGACTTATTTAAGGAAGTACTGACAATGGTGGAAACTTCAGTAGCAGGGCACATATCAGGAAAAGGCACCACATAAGGTGCACTGTAGAACAATGCAACATTTTTAGTGGCAAATGGTTAAAATGTTGACTATCCTGGCTGAATGCATTTTTAGCACTTCAGGAGGTGCTTTAGATTGGGGAAATAGCAAGGGAAGGGAGGACTTAACCCCCATTTCATGGCACCAAGACTCCCAATCAAATCCAGAGCTCTCCCCAGCTGCATGTAGCTACAAATAAAATTGCTGGGAGATCCGATTATGGATCCGACTGTACAATGTCTGCTTTAGTCCTCACTGTGGCTGCTGCTCTCTTTATCTGAAATGAATCTAATGTAATGTGAACTGCTGGTTTTTCCTCCCATGAGCCTCAGTATCTGAAAAGTGTTTATGGTACAGAAGTATATTATTATTATTTATTATACATATTCCACTTGTCCTTCAGGAAGTGTGGAGCAAGTGGGACTTCCACACAGGTTAGAGAGCGCTGCTTAGCTTTAACAGAGTAGTAGAATCATGCAATCTTCTGGCTATTCTCTGGGGCAATGTGGTTTAAGTTAATCAAAAGCACATTTAGAAAGATCAAATAGAAATGCTACACTTTAATTATAGCTATCAAATAGCCATTATCTAATAGCAGAAAACAGGCTCAAGTCAGTTATTCTTAATGACCAGAATAACACAGGGCACTTCTCTGTAGATGCAAGGAGAACATCGAGCAATTTACCAAATTGTGGGAGGCATTGATGAAAGGCAATTCAGCTGTGGTGGGAGTATGTTTTCCGTAGTTCTTAACTTCATCAATTGACCAATGTGTCATTGCTGAAAAGCTTCATTCCGCTTCCCGCATCAGAGGCAGTGTAAGGATAAGAACAACTTAACTGCAGAGATCCAGTTAGTGTCCTTATTCTTAAATATATTGCCTTTCATGTAGAAAGTTAACTAAAGAGTGCCCAAGTGCTAACTGAGCACAATCCAGCTGAAGTTAAACATTTTAACCTTCCATTGATTTTTAACTCCCATTGAATCTTAAAAGCATGTGTTAATTGTCTGCTAAAAGGGACGCGGGTAGCACTGTGGTCTAAACCACAGAGCCTAGGGCTTGCCGATCAGAAGGTCAGCGGTTCAAATCCCCATGACGGGGTGAGCTCCTGTTGCTCGGTCCCAGTTCCTGCCAACCTAACAGTCTGAAAGCACATCAAAGTGCAAGTAAATAAATAGGTACCACTCTGGCCGGAAGGTAAACAGCATTTCTGTGCGCTGCCCTAGTTCGCCAGAAGCGGCTTAGTCATGCTGGCCACATGACCTGGAAGCTGTACGCCAGCTCCCTCGGCCAGTAAAGCGAGATGAGCGCCGCAACCCCAGAGTCGTCTGCGACTGGACCTAATGGTCAGGAGTCCCTTTACCTTTACCTTCATTGTCTGCTATTTAAGTCAATGGGACTTTGACTGGATGCTGCTTGCTGAAGTTAGAAAAAAGAGAGGTGTTCCAGTCCTAATTTTTTTTAAGAAGTATTATTCAATATGTTGAGATAGCAGCAATATTTTCCTCCTTGAGCAGATTATTGGGTTAATTCAGGATTCCAGTGATTTATGGCAAGAAGAAACCATTGCTCCAGTGGCGTATGGAGATGCTTTGCCGCCTGGAGCGGCAAACATGGGGGCACCCCCCAGGGGCGGGGTGCTGCTCCGTAGCGCGCATGCGCCATGATGTCACGATGCATGTGTGCTATGGAGCGCAGTCCATCCGGGCTGCAAGTGGCACCCCATCCATGCAGCGGCTGCTCGCACGGCAACTCCTAAGGCTGCAGTGCGTGAGCAGAGAGTTGCATGAGCAGCCGCTGCACGGAAGTGGTGCCAGGCGGCAGCTTGGGAGTCACAGGGGGTGGCGCCGAGTGTCACCCCCCTCCAGGCTGGAAATGGGGCGTGCCGCTCTCAGTGCCCCCACCTTGCTACGCCACTGCATTGCTCTGAGTATGAACTGACAAGGGAGAAGTTACTTCCTTCCATTGAGAAACAACTGGCAAAGCAGTTTCTGGGAAAGATGTGTCTGAAACAAAGCAACTAACATACAGGTTAAATAAGTCTGATATAACTTTGCTTGATAAACAATGCCATATTTAATTCTGATACTAACTTTGTCATCATAGTCAGATGAATATTATAATCGGGGCAAGCATTTACTATGTTCAGGTATTTATCCAGAGCTTCGTAAACCATGGTTTATGGAACCACAGATAAACTCTCTTCCGATTTTCTCTTTCATCCCCTAATCATTGTGGCGACCCTAGCCTGCATGAAGCCACAGTTCCCCATGCTGCCCAGCCTGGGAAAATGTATCCATGTCAGTTAGTAAGACAGGATGAGAAGCCAGGATCAGGTCAGAGAGAGACCCAATCCTGACTAATCTAGTTTGTTAAACAACATTATGGATGTTATGGGGAGCTCTGGTTTGATGTAAGCCAGGATCTGTACACCAAAGCCAGTACATGCTGAAAGGAGGGGAAGAGGTCTCTGAGGGAAGAGTGTGCAACCATTGTGCTGGTTCATGCCTATGGGAGTAAAGCAGCCTTATATTTAACAACTCACTTAGTAGCAATAGTCAACTATCTAGTATTCTAGTTCAGTGTAGTCTACATTGACTGGCCGTGGCTGTCTAGGTCTTCAGTCAGGGGCCTCCCCCAGCCTAGAGATGCAAGGGATTGAATATGGGACCTTCTGTATGCACAGCAGATGCTCTGCCACTGAGCTATGGGCCTTCATAAAATAAGGCCCCAAATGGTTCATTTAAAATAAGGAACTGTCTTAAAGCAGTTCAGACTATTTGACCATCTAGCCCTGTATTATTGATGCGCACACAGAGACTGGAGATCCCAGGAACTGAAACTAAGGCTTGCTACATGGAGGAGGGCTGGATCTCTCGATCCCTACTTCACCAGTACACATGGTTTCATTGCTGGCTGTGGAGAAAGGGAATCCCATCCCTCACTTCTGTCCCTCCCCTACCAGCATGTTTGCTAAAAGACAATGTTTTCCACTAGCCGTCGTAGAGGCCAGGATCCTGCATTTCCATCCTGCGGCGAAAAAAATAAAAATTCTCTTCTCTGCAGCCAGCATGGAATCACAGGCTCGTAAAAAAAAACATTTGTAGGCTTATTTACATGGTTGAAGTAAAGCCCTATTTATTTTGCTGTTCCTTTTCCATTTTATTTTACCTGATAATTTTGGAGCTTTGGCATTGCCATTGCTTTTGTCTGCTGTTTTTATTGATTTTGGAATTATTGCACATAGTTTTAAATTAAGCATTGTGCACCACATTATTATTTGTGAACTACTTAGAAAAATTCTAGGTGCAATATGGTATACATACACACATAATTGTCCTCATTTTTAAAAATGTCAGCCCATAGTTTTTGCAGTCATCCATGTTTCTGGTTAAAGCAGAGTTTAAAAGGGTCGGACCAAGGTATTGCGGCGAAAGCTTTCCAGAAAGTGACTCGACACTTTCTAAGTGACCTATCAAATACAAAGAAGTTGCACATTTACCTTGCTTTACTCAAGTAGAAAATGCCATAAATATCTCCTGCATCTGTGACCTGCAGAACCCTGTGAAAACCTCCAAGGAGATTATTCCAGATGACTTTTTACTATAGGGAAATCTGTACTCCACTTTTAAGAGCAGCTTTAAATTGAGTTTTGGGAAGGTGTTGCCCAGGACAACATCAGAAAGGACAGCCAAGGGTCTTGATAAATTACAATTCTTTGGGGCTCTGAGGGGTACTTGATTTGCTGTTGATAAGTGGGAGGGAACCTCTTAGGGCACTTAGAATCTGACATTTGTAGCAGTAGCAGATAGATGTGTTTAAGTTCATTTCTTACAGAGACAATTGGAAACAGAAACAGAGGAGCCCCCTGAGCTCACTAAATGCTATTGCACCTGGCTTAGAAGCCAAGACTTATGAGCCACGGAGCACATTACTTCAAGCTGGGGGGAGGGGGGGAACCATTTAGAGATCTGAAATCTGTATATCAGAAATGAAGTCAGAACATTTTTCCTTTATGGCCAGGTGATGTTTGCCTGACAGCAGTTATAATTCAGTGCTCTACAAAAACAAGTAGAGCCTGCAACAAAATGTTCAGGGTTCCTGCCAGCCATGCCCTGTTCCAGGATACTGCATTCCAAGCACACATATCCCATGCAATAATCTTGCTCAATCCTCAATGGGTTGTTCTGGTGGTTCCTTCCTCTCCCCCCCCCACCCTTATTTTTTTAAAGTGTGTACTTCAGCGAGCATTGGGGAGTTCCCTAAGCTTTCATATTTCTCCTTGTGCGTAGATGGTGCCATTTTAGAAATATAATGCGTCGCACTCGGGAGAATCCTGTTTGCATGATAATATCTCAGAATGTATCTCAGTAAGAAATATATACTGTTCCCATTTCCCAAAGCCCATAGCAGGTCAGTTTATATTCACTCTCGCAAGCTTCTCCTACAGCTTACTGAGCAATTTTAACAGGAGGGAGGGGATTCCTTGGGAAAGAACTGGACTTCCTTGGTAGAGCATCCCATCTGCCTTGCATGCAAAAGGTCCCTGGTTAAATCCCTTGTGTCTCAAGGTAGGGCTGGGGAAGAACCCTGCCAGAAGCTAGGTGGACCAATGATCTGACTCTGTATAAGGCAGTTACCTATCCAGTGCCAGATCCCAAGCCCTGAATGTACATGGCAGCCTGGCTGGAAGGTAAGAAGAGTCTGTGCTTTTGGATTTTTCCCCCCTCTGGTTGTCCCCACCCACCCTCCCATTGATTCCAATGGGTGGGAAATTACCAGGCCAGCTCCAGAACTAGCATAGTTTAGGGCCATTTTGGGGCAGCAGGATATCTGAAAAAAGGGAAGACTTAGAAACCTGTGGATTTATGTCCTCTTCTAATATTTTCCATCTAATTCTACATCAACTTGCAGCGGTCCTCTAGGATGTCAGAGAAGGGGGCTTTAATATCTCCCCTACCAGGCACCCATCCTGTGAAGATTCCCTGTATCTTTTCCAGTGTTCAACATTAAATAGCAGTCCCTTTGCACAAGGAACATAAACCTCAGAGCATAGTGACAGGTTCCCTGGTTGGCTGTTTCACAACATTGCATAACCACATCTGATCTAGTTTGGTTAGATTCTGGAGGGGGCTTGGATATTACTTCTGCCTGTCAGACTGCTTTTATACAGTATATTAAAGGTGAAACTCAAGTAAATTGAAAGACTTACCAGCTGCAATTGGCTTCCCGTGGAGTAAGCATCCTACTTACTGCTTGTTTCTTTGACTGAAGTGAACAGGTACTTGAGTGCAATGACAATCAGCCACTTGAATCGCAAACCATGGCTGCTTAGTCAATGATTTCTTCTGCCCTAAGACTCTGAGAGGTGAATTCTGAACAAACTTTGCATTAGGATTAATAACAAAGGTCTCGTCTTACCCAGTCACTTAACGATTATTACAGTATTTAAACTCTGTGTCCTCACAGTGCCGTGAACAAAATCCTTCCCCCCTCCTTTTTTTACTAACCAGAAGAGAGAAATCATTATTGATTTCAGAATGAATAAGAACTCCCCCCCCCCCGTCCCAAATAAATATGTGACTTGGCATTAGATTAGGCTGGGTTTGGTTCTATATTTATTGGAAATTAAAACACACACACACACACACACACACACACACACACACACACACACAATTTGTATCACCAAACCAACTTCAAAGCAAACTCAAAGAATCCAAATGACAAATGAATACCATTTACCTACAAGTATTTATAATTGGTAAGTATTCTGGTATCTGACAAGTTCTTCCAGGGTTAGAAGGAAATGTTTTGTGTTGACTATCAAAGGTATGCACAATACTTTTGCTGGGCCAAGTACTGTTAGCTTTTGATCTCCAGTAAGCACATCCAAAAGTAGTGGCAGAGGAGGTGGGGGCAGATACTGAGAAGGAAATCTCCCCCGTCAAATATATTGCAATATCAACCATTATCCTGTTTATGTTGACTGTGATGAATAGCTCACTTAAGCAATCATTTCTTTAACTTCATTTTACTTAATTCCATTGTCTTTAATGCAGCAAAAAAAATATGCTTAAAAAGAAGCATGTTGGTGTAAGTGCTTTGTAACATCTTTGTCTTTTACAGGAAAAAAACCCACAGATTTGCAATTAACAATTTGTATTATGGTCAAGATTTATATCCATTCAACAATCTGATTCACAAACAAGTCAAAATAGGGTCCTTGGATTTGTGCCAGTTTAGTTCCACTGATCTTCCCAATGTGTGGGCTACTAAATTTAAATACAGCATAATTCTTTAGTTAACTAGGCTAATACCTGTATGTTCCACTAATAATAAAAAAGTAAGTGGAAAGCTGGAGAAATTAAACTCAAAACTTAATTTTTCAGTTTGGCAAGAGAAATATTTAATATAGTTGACAAAAGTCAGAATACCAAAGCATAACTGTACAAGGTAGAATTGCTCGAAATTACAAAGAAATGGGACTTTCCAGGGGAAGAGAATAGTTAATAATGAAAAAAGTCAATTTGTGTACCCCTTTAATAATAAAGTTTAAATGATTGATATATCTTATTTTAGTGTGTCTGTCAAAATCAAAGGATCAGGCTTTATTTGACATCACACAGGAGAGCTACTCCTCTCAGTATCCAGTGATCTGGAGAGACAGTTGTCCTTAGGTAGATCGCAGTAATATAGGTCAAATCAGTTCTCCTTGGCTTCTTGTAGATGGGGCAAACATAGAGTTTAGGGTCTCTTGGGCCAGTTGTATTAATCGCAAATATATGCACAACAGGAAGCACAGTGAAAAGAATCTTCGCAGTTGATTCAGTGAGCTTATTATTACGTCTATCCCATCCAGCTCCATCCAAGTACAATCCATAAATATACACCCCTTCCTGTGTGAAAAGAATTTGATGTTTATTATGCATAGAAAAGTGTCTGCTTTTAAAATTACAACATGACTGTTTGACTTAACCTACTCAATATAAGATGTGGCATAATTAGCAAAGTTTGAAATTGTAATAAAAAATTGATCCACAAAGTTCCTGAAATTGCACTAAATGGGAATGAAAAATGTTAAGATATTGAGCTCACCAAAAAGACAAAATAACTAACTGTTTTAGGGCACAACAGCAGGTAGGTCTTACAGCAGGAGTCCTGGACTGCTATGTGGAAGGGCAAACAGCTCCTCACTTTTTTCTTTTTCTTTTTAAACCCTCTATGGTCTTCTGCAAGTCTTATCTGGGGTGGGGGAGGGAATCTTTTCAAACCCCAAATAACAGATTGAATATAGCTACTGTGCCTTCATGGTCTGAAGGCAACATGAGGCCACCACCTTGTTGATGACAAACAGCTCTGGGTTTGGCTAGTGCCCGAACCACCTGTATGCTGCCTTGGATTCCATGGTGGGGGGAAGACAAGATATAATTTTTTAAAGAAAATAAATAAATAAAACACTTGAGTGATATATATATATATGAATAATACACCTAGAAAAGAAAATGCATTTAGGGCAATGTTTCTTCACCTTTTAGCCTATCAGGTTTATCAGGATTCTATAATATGATCAATATCAAATAGTTATATCAGGTTGGCCAACATGCTGCCCTCCAGATGCTTTGGAGTAAAACTTCCATCAGTTTCAGCCAATGTAACCGATGGTGTGGGAGTTGTAGTCCAAAACATGATGGCTACAGGCACAAGCAATGGTGTAGTAAAATGTAAGGATCACAATGAATAGTTTTACCACTTCATTACCATATAACACAGTAGTGTATTTAATAAGAATAGGTGACCAGGAATTCCACTGTGAGTTCATGAAATTCCATGCCAGTGGGTAAAGAATACTCTAACCCCCCATTTCACCAAACCCGTTTGGTTTCAATGCTAGTCAAGGAGGAAGAAAAGTCTATTTCTATATAACCATTGCAGAAATGCAGCAGGCTGGCTGGTGGCAGGAGGATAAATTACTCTGTTCTTATGTCTGTCTATTTAGCAGACGGCATTTTAAAAACCTAGCCTCTTAAGAGGCTAGAAGTCTAGGTTTCCATGCTTGCTATGGAAAAGACTGCTTCTCGGCTCTTATCAAGCCAGTAAAAAAGAGAGAGAGAGAGAGAAATTAGCAATCCTGTTTGTCATCCTGTTTGTGCAAGGACTTCCATTTGCACAGTGCTTGTGGGTTTCCCCAAACCCTTCAGAGCAGATTGTTGAGAAGGGGGGAGGGGAGGAGAGAGAGGGAAGTCCCATTCATTGCACAAGTGGAAGTCCTTGAGCAAGCTAAATTATTTCATTGGATGCAACTCCTATGAGTAAGTTCTGAAATTAATGCCAAAATATAAACATGTCACACGTACAGGAGGGGCTGTTGTAATTTCTTCTCTAGCTTGTTTCAGCACTTCATTATGGATAGTTACTGTATCCAAAGCCCATCCTTTATGTGCTCGAGTCACTTCCTGCCTCATAGCTGTTAGGAAACCTTCAAAGTAGATGAAAAAACAAGGCAAGTTAAATACAACATTTTCTGTTATCTGTCTTCAGGCTGCAGTGCTTTATGGTAAAAGCATTCATGGTGTAAAAAAGCACACTAAAACTCTCAGCAGCAAATTACCAACAAAAGATATGGAATAAATAAGGAGAAATGACAAAAGCAAGAACAGTGGAACTATAGGCTACAACTATTGTTATTTATTAGTGAATTAATAATAACAACATCTAGTGGCTACAGCAAATATTAAGGATTTGAAAAACCAGAAACTGTAATCCAAAAAAGCCATGTATTGGCCTCACTGTGACTCAAAGTATTATGGGCTTTAGAGGCCAAGAAGCATTGCTGCATTTTATATCTAAAGAACCAAAATGCTTTCAAAATTTAAATCAATTGTTGCCAAACAAATATTCTCTGAAGTTTTTATTTGTCCTTTGAAGCTAATAAGTTTTCTTTAGAAATTACACAGTGGCATTGATCAGTCTACCTCAGTACAAGATAGTCATTAAACCACAGAAAATGGCAAATTGTTTTATTTTACTGTTCTTTCTTCCCAGTCTTACACCTTTACTTATTTCTTTCCCCCTTACTTTTATTCAAATGTCTAACAGTTCAATCCTATAAATGTCTGTTAAAAAGATAAGTCCCATTAACTTCCTTCCTGGTAAGTGGTTATAGGATTGTAGCCTAAATGCCCCTTAGTAAATAGAAACTGGTTGCCAAAATAGTATGGGAAAATAAATTGGCATGCAACCAACCATGCAAGCCCATTATGAAATGCTGTCTTGCTAATAGGGTGTATGCCAAAAATGGAGAAATGCTTGCCAAGAATGTATGCATGTTGATTTTCATCCATCTGAGAGACCACAGTACTTGCTAGAATGTGCAACAAATTCTATTTTAGTTCAAGAAAATTAAATCCTACAGTGGAGGTCATACAGGGGAAATGTTTACAATTTGCAGTTTTGGAAGAACTTGCATCTATGTCCTATGGGACACCACAGTGTTTTGTATAATAATCGGAAATGCTACCCTTGCATCAATTTGACAGAAGCTGTGAGCAGTTATTATACTTTAAAGGTAAAGGGACCCCTGACAGTTAAGTCCAGTCACGAACGACTCTGGGGTTGCGGCGCTCATCTTGCTTTACTGGCTGAGGGAGCCGGCATTTGTCCATAGACAGTTTTTCCGGGTCATGTGGCCAGCATGACTAAACCGCTTCTGGCGAAACCAGAGCAGTGCACAAAAACGCCGTTTACCTTCCCGCCAGAGCGGTACCTATTTATCTACTTGCACTTCGAACTGCTAGGTTGGCAGGAGCTGGGACTGAGCAACGGGAGCTCACCCCGTCGCAGGGATTCGAACCGCCAACCTTCTGATCAGCAAGCCCTAGGCTCAGTGGTTTAGACCACAGCGCCACCTGCGTCCACACACACACACACACACACACACACAGACTTTACATACATATTATTATACATATTAGAAATGTAAATTTTCTTTGTAGAATTGGGGGGAAATAGCCTCTGAATGTATTTGATCCATTCCCCTGCCCTCTATGAGAATCTCACTACAGCAAAGTAAATTAAACTGTAGCTAAATGCAGGATAATGTACAGTTAATTTCACCCTTCTAATTCTTACCCTGAGGATTAAAGAATCCAGTCATCCAAAATACAGGAGGCCTCCCTTCAAATATCCAGATGCGAAACTGATTGTTTCTCTCTAGAAGTTCAGTAAACCAGAAGCCAAGTGTGGAAGAATCCCAAGATACACGTTTCCAAAGTTTAGGAATCCGAGCATCATACATGTTATCAAGCGCATCTCTTAAATTCTGAAGAAATTAAAAACAAAAAATTAGTGGCCCTGATATGAGCTGCATTAGTTTTAAAATGAGTAGTCTTACATAATGATGGACTAGGTTACCTCACTCATAATAATGGTTCCTTCTATGGCGAGCTTAAGGTCACTTAGACTGCTTCGAACTATTTTGATAACCTTTTGCATTCGGTCAATTTCTTGACGAAGAAAAATATTCATAGAATTAAGATGTCCCATTTTTATTAAGCGGGCTTTCACCTAAATAGGAAGTTAAGAGAAAGTAATCCAGTCAATAAAGCATTTAGAGTAACGCTAGGAAAATAATTATATTTTGCACCATTTCTATTTATGATTTGTGGGGCTGGTGTTAGAGGACCAGCCAACATAACTGGTACCAAGGCATCTTATTCTTCACAAATCATCTCACTCCCATATGAGACCAACACAGGTTTTGCATTCCCCACAGCTCTCATATGAATGAGAGACCAGTCTCCTGATACAATATGGCATCCACGAGAAGTGGTGTGAGCTGACACAGCCCCACTGATGGCTTCTGCTTTGATAGTACTTTGATGACGGGGTCCAGCTTCTGGTCCACCATCAGCAGCTGGGCATTTCAACAATTACTGAGAAGCAGCAAGATCTCCATAGAATAAAAACCTGAGACATATCTATTGGGCATAATAGGGAGTGATATCCCACAGAATAAGAAAAGAAAAAAATTTATATGCCACAGTAGCCACCAAAATAGTTCTAGACAGCAAATGGAAAGACACGACAGTACCCTCTAAAGAAGAATGGATTTATAAACTAAGTGAATGCACAGAGTTGGCAAAATTAACAGCAATTATAAGATCTCAAACGAATCAAAATTTAAAATCAGAATGGAAATGCTTCGAAGAATACATGGAAAAATGCTGCTCTAAAAAGATAGATTAAACGTGTAAAGTGGATGTGTGAATATAAATATAGGGTTAGCAAGCATAGATTAAGTATGTAAGTATGTGAAGTAAAGGTGAAAATAAAATCAGAAATGGTTGTAAGAGATGAAGATGAAGATTTTTAGAAATGCAATGAAATAACTAAATTAAAAATTAAGGAAGTCGAGCCGTGGTGGAGGGAGGTCATGGGGGGTGGGTAAGGTGTCTTGCTTTAGTTTGTATATGTAGCATACCTGTATGTGTTTCTATGTGTATTTGTGGTATCTGTATGTCTTTGTTCATGTTATTTTTCCCCTCAATAAAATATTTTTAAAAAATAAAAATAAAAAATTATTGAGAAGCAAATTGTGTATGTTACTTGCAGATTAACGTCCACATGGAAAGTATGCATATGCAGCTGCATTCTACTGAGTGGTACCTGTGGTTCACCTCTCCCAGTATGCACTGCCTTGAAAAGGCTCTTCAAGGGCCCATACAGAGGTCTTCCTAGACTGCTACTTGCAGTTTCTTTTACCAAAATGCCAGGGATTGGACCTGGGATCTTCTGCGTGCAGAGCATGTGCCCAACCACTGAGCTGTGACCTCTTGCTGTGTACATTGCAGAGAGATGCATAAGACTCCAAGTTTCCTCTTTCGATTGTATGCAAGAAGTGCAAAAAAGCAGGTGCATTGCATTACACAAATCACTTACACAGATCACTTATCTATCCATGCCCATGCTTGTTACAAAATTCTGAAGTCAGTGTCACTTAGAACCAATTTGAAATTGCAGCATAGATACTGCTCTGCTAGCAAAAAGTTATCTTTTAAAAAATAATGCTTCATCCTGAAGGCTCGAAGCAGATTACAGAACTTTTAAAAACTGTGGGAAAACAGCCATAAAAATAAAATTTATAAAATGCTATGACAAAAACAGTTTTCTCAAAAATACTGCCCAGTCAAAGCCAGCCTGCTCACCTGCAAGAAAAAAGACATCCAACCAGGGAACCAGTGGCACAGATGCTACCAGATAATTAGTAGGAGTTCTTGGAAGATGAAAATTGAGGAGGGTGTGTGTGAGAGAAAACTAGAGAGCAGATAGTGAATAAGGGACAGAGGCAAAGTGTACAGGAAGAAGACTGGTCCAGTTTAAAGATGTAAAGTAACCACAGGAAAATACCAACTCAGACGGCACACACACAAAAGCAACATACATGTAGTGTAGAGCCAAGTGGGTTGAGGAACCAGCAGCTTTGGGTCCATTGGGTCAAAGCCCCTTAGATCCACCTAGGGACTGACAGCGTGGGAAAAATACAAGATGCACACACCCCTGCCACAACGGGGCTTGTGATGCGGCAGCAGATCTGCCACATGGCGCTCTCCTCCAGCCAGCCCCACTTATGATTGCTCTACCCCAACATTTTTAAAAAGAGCAATGTTTTGGCATGTTAGCTTTGAACTCTCCAGCATTTATAAGAGAGACCAAACCTCCTCCTCTGCCCCGCCCCCACCATTACCCCATGATGAGTAAAATTCACAAAACACTACTTCAATGGAGACTGCCCAGGGAGCAGTGCTTCAGGGATTGCACCCTAAATCAGTACTTTATGATCATCTGAGCACTGATATATAAAGGGAATGACTATCTAGTTAGTGGAGAGAATGCAATTATTGCATTCTTATGTTTTATGTAAGGTTCGCAGGCTATTCATTGCGGACAATGAGTATACCCATTAAATTCTGGGGGGAAAGTACTGTGCCTCTCTGAAGTAGTGGTATCCCATATACTTAAGAAACAAATCCTTTATGGATTTTTTTTTTTTACGCAGGAGAAATTACAACTTTAATATAATCATTACTCTTTCATATTTCTTCTGGATTAATCTTGTAACTTGTTTTTTGCAATGCCCTTGAAGAACCCATTGGATTTTTCAATAAGTGGCACAGATGGGCCAATGTTTGCAGCATCTTGACTATAAAAAGAGAAAATTATTCACTAATATGTACAGTTGTTTGAAGTTACTGTAATCTGGGGATACACATGACCTTTGATGTGATATATAGAACCAAGGGAGCAATTCTCATTGGAAATTGATTAGCTAATAATTTTCCCTTAAGGTACAGCCGTTAGATACACATCCAGCCAAATTCCTCTTCTAGCATCATAAAGGGACCTTTATGTTCCCTTTTATGTAACCTCAGAGGATTCCCTATAACAGAATACCTAGGACTAAGCTGAAACAGGTATGTGCATTTTACAAACAACCCCCTTACCCCAGTTTTAGTTACTGAATTGGGGGGGGGGGGTGTTTGCAAAACAGAAGAAAAGGTTTGTTCAGAGTAAAAGCATTGTCCTCACTCTAATTTGGCTTCATGATATCATCATGCAGCCAAATCTAGAAGGCTATGTGATGACATGACATCATCATCATACTGTTCCCTTAATGGCTAGACTCACCTTAGGAAGATGCCCCCTTTTTAAGAAAAATGACATCCAAACTACAAACTGGGGAATAAAGCAACTGAGAGCAGGAGAGGTTTGTGAAACTTCCCCTTTTACTTCTAGTGTATAAAAGCTCAGCACAGCTGTAAGAATATTATCACAGCTCTATATATCTTACTTTTTAACAGAAGAGGTCTTTCAGGATCATGGCTGAAGCACAAAATTCATTAGCAGCTTTGACTGAAATCTTTGGGAATCAGCCAGCAGCTGCTGCCTGTTAGAAGAGTAGTCCCTTGGAACTACTGTTCTGCCTAAGATGCTGCAAGATTCAGGAATCTATCATAGTACTGACTCACACTCAAGTCACAAGCAATACTCAAAGCAATTTATTTTAACTTAAATCTTAAATTCTAATCTAATGGAAATGTTTCAGAACTTCAAAGCTGAGGTCATGAGGTATCCCCTAAACTAGATAGGGGTGTGTGGGTGTGTGCGCGCGCGCTCCGATTCAGGATCTCTGAGATTTAGCTGCCAGAGTGATCACTTCAGCTGGAGCTTGAAGTATTAAGAACTCACAAATGCTTCTCTATTGACCAATGAAAAGAGGAAAAGGCCAGGTCCTGCCCTTTATACCAGGTCCAAGCAACTCATAGGCTTAATACATTGCAGGGGCCAATGAAGCCCACCCCTGTCCTCTGAGAGTAGGGCTTCAAGGTATAAGCCCACATTCCCAGGCAGTTAATTAGGATGGACCCCAGCCTGGTTCTGTCCCTGGAGAACAACACCATGTTTAACTCCAAATCCTTCATCTTTGTCTGATGAAATGTAGGCAACTATTTGGTGTGGTCTTTTTAGCTTAAATGTATATTTTGGGATGTTATCAAGTGTTCTAACAATTGGATACTGGGTCTGCTGAAACATAAACAGATCTAGATTTAATAACCTGATTAATAAGGTGACATTAAACCAGTCTGCCAGCTGGTGTGTAATGGGAAACCATGGTTTGTTTAATCTAGGACTAGAAGAGCTCATGAAGGAGGAGGAGTGTGTGGACACTGTTCTCAACTTACTAAATCCGGGGTTATCACAACAAGATCATTATGTCTAAACTGGCCCATTATGTCTTATTAAAGTATAACCTTTACATGATAGAAAATCCAGGAAAACATCTACCTTTTTTCTTTCTGTCTAGAAAAGGTAAATGCTTTCCTCGATTTTCTATCATGTAAAGGTTATACTTTAATAAGTTCCACAGTTAGCAGCTTGTCCTAGGTATGGCTTATATCAACTCACCAGCTACCCATTCCTCTTAAAAGTCATTTGTTCCAGTTCTGGTTTGGCAGAGCTCTGCCTTTCCATCATGACCTTATGCTTGTTGTTTGCAACTTACCTTTACTTTAGTGTCAACAGCTGTTAGGATGTTTAGTGCATCCACTGCACGCATGTGTGTTTGGTATTGTTCATAGCCACACATGCCGATTTCTAGACCACCCAGAAGCTGCATCAGTCTCAAGAGCCCTGCCTCAAAAAAATTAGTATTCCCACATCTGCAATTCTCTTGTATAATTTAAAAACAGTCACCTCATGTGGTATGTAATCGGGAGGCAGCTTCTCAAGCATATCTTCAGCTAAACGATACACGATAGCTTCTCGAGTTTCCCCTACTCCACCTCCACTTTCCTTTGGCTGAATATTGGTAATGGTGTTCAGGACATCAGATGCTGTGCTACTTTGATACCTGAGAGGAATTTTCAATAATATGAAGCAGAATATTAGTTTCGTTGCTAGGAAATGGGCCCATGAAATTTGCACTTTGCAGTTCTTTGTTAAGAGTATTTTACTTTTGCAACTATTTTTTTAGAACAGATTTATTTTCTCTCAATATCTGCAGTAAGAGAACCTGTTCTTTCTTCTTTCTTAAACTTCCTCAATTTGAGCATAAAAGAAGAGGGAAGGGAAGGCATTGTGACTCCAATGGCTCATACTACAATGACCTTGGGTCGTTTTGGTATCTGAGTGCAATTAGGAATAGCTATTCTCTGGCAATCCACAATACTCAATACTATACAATGCTAAAAAGACTCAGTTTTATTGACAAGGAAAAGAGCCGATGAATTCCATGTGCATTTCAGAAAGGCAAAGAAGCAATGCCAAGCTGCCTCTTGCAGGGATCTTTGGACATTTTCTCCCAAAACTGTTTGATGGGTAGTTTAAATGAGATGCCAATGGTGAGTGATAATCCCAGCCTATAAAGCAATATACAAACAAATACATCTGCTGCATTGATAGTTTCATTAGCATTTCAAGTGATATAGTGGCAGCCCCACATGTTTGGAGCTCATAAGAGCAGTGCTTGACATGCTGTTACACAGGCAACTTATACTTCTTAGCCCTGAGTTGTGGGTTCGAGCACTGTTGTTGTTGTTTAGTCGTTTAGTCGTGTCCGACTCTTTGTGACCCCATGGACCAGAGCACGCCAGGCACTCCTGTATTCCACTGCCTCCCGCAGTTTGGTCATACTCATGTTCAAGAACACTTCAAGAACACTGTCCAACCATCTCGTCCTCTGTCGTCCCCTTCTCCTTTCCCAACATCAAGGTCTTTTCTAGGGAATCTTCTCTTCTCATGAGATGGCCTAAGTACTGGAGCCTCAACTTCAGGATCTGTCCTTCTAGTGAGCACTCAGGGCTGATTTCTTTGAGAATGGAAAGGTTTGATCTTCTTGCAGTCCATGGAAGTCTCAAGAGTCTCCTCCAGCACCATAATTCAAAAGCACCAATTCTTCGGCGATCAGCCTTCTTTATGGTCCAGTTCTCACTTCCATACATTACTACTGGGAAAACCATAGCTTTAACTATATGGACCTTTGTCGGCAAGTTGATGTCTCTGCTTTTTAAGATGCTGTCTAGGTTTGTCATTGCTTTTCTCCCAAGAAGCAGGCGTCTTCTAATTTTGTGACTGCAGTGATCATGGAACCCAAGAAAGTAAAATCTCTCACTGCCTCCATTTCTTCCCCTACATTGGGCTGAAGATTCCTGCATCGCATGGGTTTGGACTAGATGATCCTTGTAGTCCCTTCCAACTCTGATTCTATGATTCAAGCTCTTTTACACCTCAGGGCTGCTTCTCACATTACTTTTGAAAGACATGGATATAATTACAGGAGGCATGCTTACACCTGAATAATAATGAAATGTCAAAACGATAATACGTGTTGTAATATAATACAAAATGTCAAAGCCGTAGCTCTTTAGGCATGAATCTTCAGATATGGGCACTCCCCCTGAGAATTCACTTCTGCCTTTCTGAAGTAATTTAAGGAATAGACCCTGTCCTCTACAGTAAAACTTTTGAAACCCAAAAGTAAATATCACATTTAATAACTGAGTGTTCAAAACTTGTTAATAATGCTGTTGAAATGTTTGACCAGATTTTAACAATCACAGAAATGCTAAGTGTGAGCATATTGCCAAAAGCATAATTCACGACTAAATCATAGGAATAACAGAAAAAACTAATAAAATATTATGATGACTAATTATATCATGTAGCAGATGTGCAGTATATGAAGCAGAAAATAACAAACAACCTGACAGGTATTTAAGGATGAAAAGTGACTAAATAAAAGATAACATTCAAAACGCAGTAATCAGGTAAGATTGAAATTCCATCATTAAATTCAAAGAACTTCATGAGAACTAACGAAATAATATCATTTTTTGCACTCTGTTTAATCCAAGTCCATCTTGTGTAAATGTCAACTAAATTATTTAGTACAATTGAGTGGGAGCAAAAGTGTTGCTAGAAGTGTTAGAGCATATGGGAAAGCTCTCTCTTCATAGGTTAATCACATTTTAAATATTGTTAAAAGTAACATTTAACCTGAAAAGTGTTAAGTTAGGGTAATATCCAGTTATGATGTTCCACTTGTACAACCAACTCCTACTTTTGCAAATGGGACTTGCCCTTAATTCCCTCCCACAGACCAGCATGATGGTGGATTGTTCCCTTAATCTGGAAAAAGTCCAGAAAGGCTCTCTTAAATATTCTGGTATATGTAAATACTGTAGATTTCCAGTATACTTCATTACTTAGACTATATTTTTTTAAAGTGATTAAAGAAAAACTTGAAGAATTTCCATCTTTGCTAAAAACCCACTTACGTAATGTCTGCATTAGGATGGAGACCAAATACTTCTGGGCTGTCCATTGACGGTAGAGTTGAAATATAATCATGATACTGCTCCAGAGTTTTGCACACTGGTATTTTATAACCAGAGTAAAAACAGAATGTACTCTCAAACATCTTCTCACTGAACCAGACCTATACAAAGGGGGGGGGGTGTAGAAATTTAAGGTAGTTAAGAATTAAGAGTTGGTTTGTTGAGAATGGGGTACACAAGGACAGAAAGCAGAAGCCATCAAATGTTGGCAAAGTGCTCCTATCCTGATCCAGAGGAGCTCACAGAGTGAAGAATGTTGGTTGTTGTGTGCCCAGGCACAGTCCCCCCCACCTCCCGGGAACCAGCCCTCATTAAATAAAAGAAAACACAGTCAATGTATTTTGGGATTAAAAACTGGTCACAACTTTATTGAATTCCAGATGTAGGAAACCTTGGCTTAGGCATTGGGTGTATATCCCTCCCAGCCCTGTGTTGGGGCCTGAGGCATGGCAGGGTCAGTCAGGAATATGGTAACACTGCAAAGCTGGCCCCCTTTCCACGTTGCAGGGGGGAGTTTTCAGTGCACTTGTGGACAAAGACTCCCCTGAATACCCCTTTAATGGGGGCCTGATATTGCCACCGCAGAAGGGGTGACTCACCATGCCAAAGTTGTGACAATTGCTATGGGGAAGGAAAAACCTGCAGAGCAGGGGAAATTCCTTCCTGGCTCTTAAAGACAGCAACCATCATCCGACCATAGCAACGCCCATGAACCTGGAAGGAGAAGGCTTAGCCTGCAACGAAGGAAGCAATTGGAGTGAGGGGTGTGGGGGGGGGGCATTCCAAGGGCCGACTGCACGGCCAGCATCAGCTCCTGCCCCTTTTAAGCCACAGGAGCAGACTAGAGTGAAGCCTTAGCAGGCACTATCTGCTCCTGAGGCTCCTCCCCCTTGGTTGCTGCCGATTGGCCAGTGTTGCTGCGCAGACCACTGATGCGGCATGGCCCAGAACGATGGCGGGCCCCACGCCAGGCCACAAACCCCACCCACCGCCAGTGAGCAGGCATTTCAGTACCATGGAGAGTCCCAAGTGAGCAATTTGCTCCTACAAGGGTTGGGTGCAAACTGAGACCTTTTGAGCCTCTGTCACCATCTTCTTTTGGAGAACTAGTGTCTCTTAAAGGGCCACCCCTTTGGCCTCAAATCAGGCACTTCTCCTTTATTGCATGGCCTCCTACTCCATACACTCTTGTACTGGTGAAGTACTATGAAAGACACATGGTTCCTCAGGCCCAGAGGGTCCTGCACCAGTTGTATGGGTTCTAATGCTGTGGCATGTAGTTTCAATGAGGTCCTGCTTGCCACCCTCAGGTTCAATTGTCCTCTGGTTACCAGCATCAGACCCAAAAAGCCAGGAATCTGCTCTGGCTCCTTTGCTGGTCACTGCTGGACTCTGAGGTCATGACAGCACAATCCTACTGATGTACTCTACTCATTAAATGCATAGGATATTAGCTTGTTATATGAATAACTGAAAGTCTACTGCTTTAAAAACAAAACATAGCAATGGCTTTAATACATTGACTTTATGAGAAATACAAAATCCTAAATTTGAAAGGCCTTTCTTTCCAGATGATTGACTATACACCATGAGGGTCCTGCTACATCACCAGTACATTTTAAACAACATTCTATAGTTTATATTTATAGTGACTATATTTAAGGATCTGGTGACTTCTGTTTCAGTGTATCTGAAGAAGTCTGCATGCACACGAAAGCTCATACCAAGAACAAACCTAGTTGGTCTCTAAGGTGCTACTGGAAAGAATTTTTTATTTTGTTTTGACTATGGCAGACCAACACGGCTACCCACCTGTAACTGATTCTATAGTTTAGTTTAGTTTAGTTTAGTTTAGTTTAGTTTAGTTTAGTTTAGTTTAGTTCAATTGAAAGTGAATTATTGTTCATTTGGAAGCCTTTTTTGCTTATTGTTAAGAACTTTTCATCACATTTCCTTACCCTTGCAAAGCAATTAAGAAGACGCTTATCATAATCATCGGTGACCCTGCCTCCATACTGTACTTCTCCAATCATGTACCGGACTGTGCTCCAGGATATTCCCTAGAGACAAAAACAAGCACATTTTAGAAACTCTAGTACATACTCACATACTTGGATTGCACAAAGTGCTCAAGGATCATGTGCAGGCACCTGTAACTCTGACTTTTGCCCCAAGGGTAAAAATTGAAAACCTCAAATATAACTAAGGTTCTCCAGAAAACAAATAAAAATAAAGACCATCTTGTGATTTTGACCTAAGATGGTGAAAATCTGTTTTTAGCTCTCGATCATCCCACATAACTGAAAATCAGTAGGGAAGAGGCAATTTGCCACATTTCTCATATTCTATTCAAAAGCCTCATTTGTCAACATGGCTGTAAACTATTAACTGCATGTACTACAAATGCATTGTGTCCCATAGTGAATGCGTTGCTACCCAAAAGTACAGACTGCAGCCGCTTGTTCTTTTATAAGCAATAATAACTGTGGGTATGATCCATTCCTTTATGGATGCAGCTATGGACACAAAGCAATTGACATTTCCCTCTCTCCCTGGCTGCTGCAGGTATATGACGTGCACATCACACTGCATGGACCTTACTTCCAACAGGAGGCCCAAGTGTGCTTCCCATATAGTCATCTAGCTATACCTCTCCTCTGCCCAGTGTCTTGGCCTGCAAACTACACTGAGTGTGAGACCCTGGGAACAGAGGGAGGAATGAATTTCTATATGGGAGCTACACACATGCCTCCTGGTCCTCAGTAATAGTTGCCAAGTTACAATACATGCTAAGGTACATGTCACTGCAGGTGGGAAAGGGGTTAAAAGAAGGCTCAGCTTAAGGCAGTTCAGTTCATCACCCACAGGAATCCATCACCCACAGGAAGATGGATGAAGCCCAACGTTTTAAACTTAGAGTGCTGTTCATAATTGAGGCAGAAAAAATATAAGTGCACTATTAATTGAAGATCACGTAATGACTGCTAGTATTAGTAAAGCATATCCACGTTTGTTTGCTGCTTCACAATCCTGGATCTGCTGCTGTATGACCAAGGCCATTCCTCTTCACTTTAAACTTCTGCTAAGGAAGGCTTCACGCTTTCAAGAGAAGCTATGTTGCAAATGGTTTGCAGGATCTCTCTGGGCCACACTCATTTGATTATGGTCTCTTTTTTGAGGTTAAGATAAATTGACCATAATCATCCTCAGCATATACAGTACAAAGTAGAAACAACATTGTAGTATAGGGATACTCACTTTTTTAATGTCACATTCATCCAAATGATTCTGTATAAACTGAACACTGGCTGTGAAGTCTGCTGAGTTGAATTCATACGGAATATTCCAGCCCAAAGGGCCAAATTTGCGTCTTTCCTGAAATAAGACAATAGAAAGCAAGGAGTGTGATTTCACTATGGATTGATGTTGCTCGTTTCGCTTATTATTGCTTTTTGTTTAACAACTTCTATTGCTGACA
This sequence comes from Lacerta agilis, assembly GCF_009819535.1. Taxonomy (NCBI): domain Eukaryota; kingdom Metazoa; phylum Chordata; class Lepidosauria; order Squamata; family Lacertidae; genus Lacerta; species Lacerta agilis. Next base: position 83,264,589 of record NC_046314.1, on the reverse strand, counting down.
TTTCAGGCCAATACCATTTTCTGATCAAATATATTAGAATTGACAGAATATTGATAGAAAATGGACAAATGTTTCTCAATAAGAATTATGCACCTTCTGCAGCTCAAGACACACCAGGAAATCAACAGAAGAATCTCACTATACAATGTACAGTCATACCTCAGGTTACGGCCGCTTCAGGTTGCATGTTTTCGGGTTGCACACCACGTTGAACCCGAAAGTACCGGAATGGGTTCCGGGTTTCGGCGCTCGCACATGCGCAGAAATTCTAAATCACGACCCACGCATACGCAGACACGCCGCTGTGGGGTTGGGAACGCTGCAGATTGTGAATGTGCCTCCTGCACAGATCACATTCGCAACCCGAGCGTCCACTGTACTCTTAAAAACCCAGAATGTTATACAGTGACTGTTACTGATCCCATTTAGACACAGCACAGACACGTTGAGTCATCTTAATTGGCAATATCCGTTGAAAAAATACAGGAAATACAGGAGATATGGGAAAGCTGTATTATCATATTCTTTAACTAATTTTTGTGCTCAAAGGATTATTCTTCGGGTATTGCTGTGGTTTGTCAAATACCCAAAGATTTATTTTTTGTTGCCCTTTGAGGCCAAAAAATGAAACATTTGAAGCAGAAGGATGGGTGTGCAGTATCAGGCCTTTATTCTGCATTATAAATATTGAGCTCACATACAGCAACAGGTTATTTTTCAGGCATCCCAGTGGAAAGATCCTGTTAGGCATAAATGAAAAGAAAGTACGTTTGCGATACCTGAACAGTGGAGTGTAGGAAAGCTACGGTGTAAAGAAGAGGCTTCCACATGGGCATGTTGCTGACATCAAGCAAGTCCTGATTTATACCAGAAAATGTTCTTTTCAATCCTGCTCGCATACCTTGTGGTGGTTCATTTGTGAATTTTATAGAACTCTGACATATATAAAAACAAAAAGACTTATTTCATTTGACCCCCCAAAAGCAGCAAGCCTAAAAATCACGCTGTTTTCAAAGCTAAAGTTCAGACATAAACAAAAGCCAAACACAACTTTGGTTCCAGTGTGCAGTCTTAAAAATGGCTGACATGTGACTGAACAGCTTCCCACTGGATGAAACACACATACTTCCTGTATCCACACCTTCTTCCTTATTCCATTGTTTATCTGATTCCATTAGGTATTAATTCACAATCCCCCTCCCAAAAAAAACCCTAAGATCCCTTGTTACTAGTCCAGTATAACAATGAGCTATAAGCTACAGAAAATGTTTCTAGATTCAGGTAGGTAGCCGTGTTGGTCTGACGCAGTCGAAATATATAAAAATAAAAATAAAAATTGTCCAGTGTGCATGCACACGAATGCTTATACCAAGAACAAATTTAGTTGGTCTCTAAGGTGCTACTGGACAATTTTTTTATTTTTATATATTTTTACTAAAAATGTAATACCCTTCAGCAGCCAATGATTGACACTGAGGGCAGTGAGGTGTCTCATTTATGAGTCAGGGAGCAACAGCTACCAGTAACAGCATTATGGAAACTATGCAGGTAAGGATTTGATTGACATTTTGGATCGGAGAAGATTGGAAGCCCCTTGTAAAATTCATGATATATAACCCAAATAATTGACATCCACTAGGTAGGATACACATATATAAATCATTATAAGAACAAACGATAACACCAAAGACAGTGACAATTGGACAATGGCATTCCTGTCTGGGAAAAACAGCAAGCCGATGGCAGAACAATCTCTGCTTTAGGGCCCTGTTGAGTCTACAAGGGAGGAAACTCTTGAATAGGTAAAGATTCTCTTCTTGCGTCAGCCATAACCTAAAGTCTGACTGAAAAGTTTTTAACCTTTACCACAGTTTAAATTTCAACACAAGCAATATTTCTCCTTCCCACTTTCAGTTTTGCCACATGAATTATCTTAACAGTTTATCTAAATCCCATTGAATATACTAGAGCTAACCTGCAGCAAAGTAATTGGAAACTTGTCGTGTGGTTCAGTGGTTATCCATACTCGGAAGCTATCATCAGGGATATCAGCAGTAAGCATTGTTTCTAAAAGTTCTTCCATGAACTCCAGACCCAGATGGCAGTTCTGAAGTAACACCCAGCCACCCTGTACAAAAAGGAGGGGAGGGGGAATTAAATAATCTGCTAAACATCAAGCCAACTGCAATTTACTAACAACAACTACTACACATGAGTATTCCACGGAAGTTTTCACTAGCTACAGTACTTGTTTTCGTTTATATCTCCTTGATATTGGGGTTTGGGGTTTCTGTGTTTTAATAATAAATATGGATTTGCATTAAAATGAAACAACTACTGTAGGTTCCAATGAGTAAATAAAGTAGTACTGCCATCTTGTGGTAGTTATAAAAATTATAGCAGGGCAATTTCTACTGGTTTTGTGAACAGGAGATACCTTGTTGTAGTAAAATAATAATAATCATTTATTAAAAGAAACCCCCTGCTTTCCCCTTCAGAATAAGGGTTTTGTTTAGGCTCAGCAAGCACTAATATTCCCAAAACTTCTATCAATCACTGAGGGGTTCTGGTGAGCTCTTTGTTTTAGTAGGGTTCAACTTTTTCAGACCCAGAATACACCTTTGATACAAACATGCATTTGGGGACCCATTTCTTACTTTTTAAAAACAATATATATTTGTATGGTGGTAGTGCTGCTATTGTGACCCACTTCAGATCATGTTACACCGCGGAACAGGGTCCCAACCCACCACTGAAGGCCAATGGGTTTCTGTCAGGGAAAATGGTGGGGTATAAATAATGATGATGATTTATTCCTCCAGGAGAGAGTCCAGGGCTTCTCTCATCATAGGACACAAACACTTATCAAGTATTATGTTCGTATGCCCCTTTTTAGCCACAGAACGCCTCATAATTATGTTCCTCTATTCAGAGTTCATTTCACCTCTCTTGTTAGTTAAGCAAATTTTCCTTTTGCCTTGCAATCAGTGCCCTCTTCAGAGTTGAGTTACGGCTCTGGTGTGCTCCAATACCATACAGACTTTAGCCTTCAAGGTCACCTGCACTTAAGCTGTGCATTGACTCTGTCTATCTTGCTCTGTCTCCCTTGGCTGAAACCCCCCCCCCCTCATATACATACCAGTGAGGGAGGACAGAGCATATTCACACCCACTCTGCTGGCATCCCCCAACACCAGCAGAGAAAAGTTTCGACTCAGATTTAGCAAATATGCCATCTCTTCTTTTTAATCTGAAGTCATACTAACACTCCAGGCCTATAGACATTGCTTTGGAAGCAAGTCTCATTGAAAAGTAGAGTGAAAGTTATTTTCAAAAAAATACCCATGCTTTAGATACTATAATAACTGCAGTTAAGCTCTGTTAAAATCAATGGGGCTTCCAAATAAGTCTGTTAGAAATTTAAGGTAACCAGTTTAATAGGGGAATTACAGCTATTCCTCAATACCACACTTGAGTGAATTTAATAGTGACAGACCAGAACAGCCAAAATCCTATCCATCTTTTACAGTGCATTTCTTCACTGACCATGTCTCAGCCAGAATGACAAAGCAGCAAGGTAAAGAGCGGATTTGGTAGCTAAGCAAAGGGGGTCAGGACAGACTACATATACATGTGTGTGTGTGTGTGTGTGTGTGTGTGTGTGTGTGTGTGTGTGTGTGTGTGTTTATATTTATTTATATATATATATATATATATATATATATATATATATTAATGGGTAGATAGATAGATATGCCCAGCCTCCTAAGTAAAGAAGCTCAATACATAATACTAACAGGCAGTGCTTTTTTTCTGATGGGATCCATATCCCTAAACATTTTGTGAATCTAAGTTTGGCCTCATTGAGGGGCAGTATTTCAATATGAGTAGAAAAATGAGAGTAATTCTAAACAATTATTATTATTTTTAATAGGAAAAAAGCACTGCTAGGAGGTATGAAGGCAGAAGGCCAGCTAGACTGTGGGAGCTATTCAGTGTACAAAGTTATCCATCGTATGGAGAAGGTGAATGGAGAAACATTTTTCTCCCTCTTTCATAGTACAAGAACCAAGGATCATCCTCGGACACTGAATGCTGGAAGTCTGAGGATGCACAAAAGAAAGAAGTACCGTATATTGTGGCGTATAAGACGACTGGGCGTATAAGATGACCCCCAACTTTTCCAGTTAAAATATAGAGTTTGAGATATACTCAACCACAGATTTTCCACCCGGCGTATAAGACAACCCCCGACTTTTGAGAAGATTTTCCTGGATTAAAAAGTAGTCTTATACGCCAGAATATACTGTACTTCACACAGTGAATATTTAATGGATAATGGTCTTGATGGCTGGCTCTTTACTCCAGTAGAGAGGCAGTATGTGCTTGAATACCAGCTGTTGCAAAACTCGAGTGAGAGAGTGCTTATTGTGGGCTTTCCATAGGCATCTGGTTGGTCTCTGTGAGAAAGCCGCTCTCCTTCACAGGAGGGCGGGGTTGCAGGCTGGCCTCGCACTCTCCCGTGCTTGGAGGGGGGTGTCACGAGTACCCCGTGTCATTGGGGAGTCCCAGCCTGCATCATGCCCACAGCCAGCCAATCCGGCTGGTTGGGGGGCATGGTTTGCTGCATTTAAGCAGCCGCACAGCAGCCGGGAGCTCTCCCTTCAGCTTCCTGCTTCTGCGGATCTCCCGCCCTCCCACCCTTTCTTCTTGCATTCGACACCTTGACTTTGCGATGGACTTCGGTTGGTCACCTGTTGAAGAGGCCTGGCAGGAATTTTTCCACTTGGCAGATTGGCACCAGCCACTTGGTTTTCGCCTGCCTCGTAGCAAATCGTCACAACTTTGTAAGGTTTGGCAGTTAGGCATTGGAAAAGCTTGGTTGATGGGAGGGGAGGTTGTGGCCATCACCTGCCCCTCCCCTTTAAGGGGTCATGGTTCCTGTCCAAAGCCCGGGTAGGGTCTTGGGCCACGGCATATCCTCTCTGGTGACCCTGAAGGGAGCTCCGAGTTGATGTACATCAACAGGGCTCCCCCTACTGGTGGTTAGACTACCCTACTGGTGGTTAGACTACCTGCATGGCGGGCAGGAGTCAGATATAGTCGGTTTGGGTCCAATGCCTAAGCCAATACCACTCACATTCTGCAATCAATAAAGTTGTCGGCTTTATTAGCCTATTAACCTAAAATACTGGTGTCCACATATTTTATTCATCAAATGGTGTGTGTGTATGTGCGGGGCCTTGACACGCAACAGAATATTGCACTTAGACAGCCCTTTGGTATGATCCAGGAGGATTCCTTTTCTGTTCTTACTTAGAAATAAGCCCCATTAAGATGGATAAAAGTATGCCTAGATAAGTGAGTATTTTATTTTATTTTATAATAAAATAATTAAAGTAATAAATAGTTAAAAAATAAAAAATAAAAATGGGCACTCCACCCCTGAGTCTGTTCCATTATAACTATCCAACATCCCAAAATTTCAGCATCTTTTGTGACGGTTTGACCCGTTTCCATTTTAATAGTACAAATTCTACAAATCCCTTCCGTATCTCCTCAAAATCATTTCTCCTGCATATTCCCCATCTTACTTTAATAGCACAAGTTAATTTATCATTAATAGCTATATGCCACACCTCTTTATACATTTTTTTAAATGGAAGTACAAAACCTGAGTCGGGGGGTGGATGGAATCTAAAAAAAACCTCCTCAAGATTGTATACATACCTGTGACATTGATGTCTGAATTAGCTTGCGTGCATGAACTTCTTGTCCTTGTCCCATAGAAATAGCTCTGTTTTCTACAACAAGTGAAATGGTAAAATGATAATAAGATTACATAAATTTGTACTCTTGGTTGTAGGCAAGTTTTCAAAAAGCGTGGAAGCTAATTTTTGCTAATTTGGCTTTTCAGTTCTATGCTTTAACTTACTAAAGTTACTAAAGAATCCTCTGCATATTGGATTTATTTAGCAGATATACAGCATTGTATCTTTCTAAGAATTCACTGAATGGTGGCCTTTTATTTTATTCATGTTTGTGCTGCCTTCCCTTTGCTACAAATCAATTAACTCAGTTAATTTAGTATATCACTTTGCTGCATGCATTAATGTCTTTTGATGCCAATGAGAATTAAGTTAAGGAATATAAAGGATCCCTGACAGTTAAGTCCAGTCGCAGACAACTCTGGGGTTGCAGCGCTCATCTCGCTTTACAGTCCAAGGAAGCCAGCGTTTGTCCACAGACAATTTTTCCGGGTCATGTGGCCAGCATGACTAAGGTGCTTCTGGTGCAACGGAACACCGAAACCAGAGCAGCACATGGAAACACCGTTTACCTTCCCACCAGTACCTATTTATCTACTTGCACTTTTGGGCGTGTTTTCGAACTGCTAGGTTGGCAGGAACTGGGACCGAGCAACGAGAGCTCACCCCGTCGCGGGGATTCAAACCGCCGACCTTCTGATCGGCAAGCCCGAGGCTCAGTGGTTTAGACCACAGCACCGCCTGTGTCCCTTAAGGAATAAAGCCAGAGGTAATTTCTGACTCTTTCAAGAAGTATCCTCTATGGTAGTTAGCACTGATGATAGTTGTGTTGGCAGCAAATGTCCACGTGCATAAGCTGTAATAACAGAAAGGCAGCAAACTTTTTATCTGTCAAGAGCTGCATTCCCTTAAGCGTAATCTGTTGAGGGGCTAAATGCTGACAGTGGGTATAAAATCATAGCTTGTGGCAGACAGGGTTGCCTCCTTTCCTCATTTTCTACCACCCCCTTCTCTCCCTTGCTTCCTCTTTCCTCCTACCCAGTGAGTTACTAACTAGAGGAAGGACAGATCACTCTTCCAAGAGGCCTGAACTGGCCGCTTACTGCAATATTCTCTCCCCCACCACACTTTCCATCTATCTCTCTATGCATTTCAACTGACCCCCACTGTCTTGCCCTCCACCTCTTCTTCTGAGCGCCTCCCATCACATGAAATAAGACCAAGTACCACAAGAAACTTGGTGGCACGTTAGCCACCCTGTCCTAGATCAAGAAAGAGCCATTTATTACAGAATTAGTGTAAGCTCCTCTAACAGTAGCCTCAAGCGCCTGGAAATCTGAAGCTCTTTCTAGCCCTGCCTTCTGTAACAATTGGCTTTTTATTAATGGACACCTCCTACTTGAACAATTGAATACAACCCTCATCATAAAGTTGCTGAAGTTTTTTCAGGATTGTTGATGAGAGGGCCCACTACAAATTCAGTGAATTATTACAAAAACTCAATTTACCAAAGTGTTGTTTTTTTAAACTAAAAAATCAAATTCTTATCTTGAAGAATAAAATACTATATTTATACCCAGTTTAAGTTTCCTGGCCAATGCATCAATCTGGATAGTTGGATCAGATCCCATTGATAAAAAACAGATGAGCGGGGTTCGCCTATCACTTTCCTCCCAAGTTTTCTCTAAGTTTAAAATGACTGGCTCTGTATACTTTTCATTCAATGAATCTGCAATGTACTTCCTGGCTTGAGAAAGTGTGCGATCCGGACACCACGACCTAGGAACAAACATATTTGGTGAGGCTCAAATTGAGTGTCAGTTTCATTTACATATCATTCCCCCCCCCCCGAGGGAAATGCAGCATAGTGATTAACACACAGCACTCTTAGAAGAATGCTAGCAAAACAAGCAATGCTGAAATTGCATGATCCTCACCTGATAAGCAAAAGTTTACGAAAAGTATCTAGAGAGTCACTGTATCCATCGGGAATCGTTTCTTCCTCTGGAGCCTCCTTGTCAAACCAATTCTTCCACCCCTTCTCATTACGACAGATCTAATGTACCAAATGCAATAGACAAACATAGTTTTCCCATTAAAGTATGCTTGTGACAATTTTAGAAAGTTACACTTCAGTCAAAGTCATATTTCATAGAATCATAGAATTGTAGAATTGGAAGGGACTTTCAGTGTCATCTAGTCCAGCCCCTTGCAATGCAGAAATCTCAACTAAAGGATCCATGGCCATTCAACCTTTAGCTTAAAAGCTCCAAGGAAGGAGAGTCCACCACTTTCTGAGTAAGTCTGTTCCTCTGTCTAATACTGTATATACTTGAGTATAAGCCTAGTTTTTCAGCACATTTTTTGTGCTGAAAAAGCTGCCCTCGGCTTATACTCGAGTGAGCCGGGCGGTGGGGGTGGCGAGAAAGAAGCCCTTTCTCTCCGCTCGTGCCGCCACCCGCTCTCCCCAGTCAACCATTCCTTAAGAAGTGTACAGGAACAGCGGTTCTTTACTCTCCACAGGCAGCTTGTTCCATTCCTGAACTGCTCGCATAAATGCAAACTTGGCAAAGGAAGAAGAGGAAGGAGCAGCCCAAACAGCTGCTTTCGGGCTGCTCGTTCCTCCTCCTCCTCCACAGCGGCAAAGGTGAACCGGCTTATACTCGAGTCAATAAGCTTTCCCAGGTTTTTGTAGGAAAATTAGGTGCCTCGGTTTATATTCGGGTCGGCTTATACTCGGGTATATACGGTAGCTCTTACTGTCATAAAGTTCTTCCTGATGTTGAGCCAGACTCTTCTTTCTTTTAACTTGAAGCCATTGGTTCGTGCCTACTCTCTGGAGCAGCAGAAAATAAGCTTGCAGCATCTTCTATGTGACAACCCTTCATATATTTGAAGAGGGATATCATGTCTCCTCTCCGTCTTTTTCCATGCTAAATATACCCAACTCCTTCAACTGTTCCTCATAAGGCTTGGTTTCAAGACCCTTGATCATTTTGGTCGGCTTCCTCTGCACACATTCCAGCTTGTCAATATCCTTCTTAGATTGCGGCACCCAGAACTGGACACTGTTCTCCAAGTGTGCCTGACCAAGGCAGAATTGATCGCAGAAGAATTGATGCTTTTGAATTATGGTGCTGGAGGAGACTCTTGAGAGTCCCATGGACTGCAAGAAGATCAAACCCATCCATTCTGAAGGAAATCAGGCCTGAGTGCTCACTGGAAGGACAGATACTGAAGCTGAGGCTCCAATACTTTGGCCACCTCATGAGAAGAGAAGACTCTCTGGAAAAGATCCTGATGTTGGGAAAGATGGAGGGCACAAGGAGAAGTGGACGAAGAGGACGAGATGGTTGGACAGTGCTCTCGAAGCTACCAACATGAGTCTGACCAAACTGCAGGAGGCAGTGGAAGACAGGAGTGCCTGGCGTGCTCTGGTCCATGGGGTCACGAAGAGTTGGACACAACTAAACGACTAAACAACAAAATCATTTCCCTTGATCATGAAACTATACTTGTGTTAGTTTGATGTCACCTGCAAATTTCTTACACATCCCTTCGGTACCTTCATTCAAGTCATTTATAGAGATAAAGGGCACTATACTTCTGTTGATGCAGCCTGAAATAGCTTTAGTCTTTTTTTCTGCTGCATCATAGAATTATTCTTGTTGAAGGAGCAGTGCAGTTCTTACTTAATAAAAATGGTGCAGACAGTCTGAAAAGTTAGTATAACTGCAGAATATGCTCATCATCACCATGGCTGGAAAGTAAGCAATGGGATCAATCAATAAACCAGCCACATGCCAGTTCCGTCCTTTGCTCTCCTGCCATCATTTCCAGCCACCTGCCCACAAGGTGCCCACAGAACTGCCAGTTGCTTTGCCCCCAAAACTCAGCCCCAGCACAGGCTCTTGTCACGGCAGCACACTTCACCTCCCCACTGCATGCGGTAACACACATCTAGTCAGGTGCAACACCGATAGGAAAAAACATAGAAAAAACGGTGAATAGAGAGAAGGTGCACAGGATGAGCTTCTACCAAAGTGCAACTAAAGCAATGAAGCCCAGGGACTGCCCTCAAGGAAAGGCTCTTTGGTGTGGCTTTGTGCCCCCAGCCTGTTTTCCAGCTGCACCCAGAGCTTGGTGGACCTTTGCTTCAAATCCCACTGTCCCTGTTTCACTGCTGCAGGGTTGGAGGGGATGGGGGAGGAAAAAGAAATGAGGGGTGCAGAAGATGAGCCCTGAGATATTCCCCCCCCCCGACATAGGAGTTGAGGGCTTACTGAGCAGATCTGACTGCTGCATAGAGCAGGAGGCTTAGCAGACCGTCCCAGAAAGCTCTGCTCATGTTTTCGAGGGGTGGATGTGCCAGCGTTTGTGGTTATTCACACGTCCACATATAGGCATAAAAGAAACTGCCTTGTACCAAGTCAGACTATTGGTCCATCTAAGTCAGTCATGGCTAAACTTGGCCCTCCAGCTGTTTTGGGACTACAACTCCCATCATCCCTAGCTAACAAGACCAATGGTCAGGGATGGTGGGAATTGTAGTCTCAAAACAGCTGGAAGGCCAAGTTTGGCAATGTCTGATCTAAGTCAATATTGCCTACAACTGACTGGCGGTGACACTCCAAGGTTTTAGGCAGTGGACATTCCCAGCCCAACCCAGAGATGTCAGAACCTGGGACCTTGTGCACGTTAAGCACATGTGCTCTGCCACTGAGCCAAAGCTATTCTCTTGCGGGAAAAAGATGGCATGTCATTAAGGTGCGAAACTAAGCAATATTGGAATTAATGACCACATCTCAATTCTCTAAGGCAAAAGGATACAATGACTGTGGGAAACAATATACGGAATAGAAAGGAAGACAAGTGAGCCCACCTGGTTCATAATTTCAGAAAATTGTGGTAGTTTACTCAGTTCTACCAGATTCAACCATGTCATATCAAGAATCCACCGGAATGGTTTGGCAGGACAAGCTTTTAGGTCCAGTGCTGCACCCCCTGATTAAAAACAACCATCATCATTATTATTACAGAGTGCATACATGCTATGCTTCATATTATTGAATTTGAATTTTAGACTATCAGACAAATGGCAGTCTCTATCCCACCAAATAACAGAGGAAGCAAACAGACACAGTCCACAGTTATGTTTGCACGAGTTTCTGTAGACAAACCTGTTGTGTAAGCTCTCTGTAGAAATGTATTTTACTACCAGGGTTGGCCCACCCATGAGGCAAGGTGAGGAAGGATCCACAGGGGCCGCAAGATCCCAATGTATCTCTTTATTCCTTGCTTGTTCCTGATGCAGACCTTCATTCATTCCTTCTTCCCGGGTGGGGAGGGGGCACCCTTTTGTGGTTCACCTCAAGTAACAAAATGTGTTGGGCTGGCCCTGGTTGCTACCATGCAGCTCTCCTGAATATTCGTCTCCATTTGATATGACTGGAAACCCATGAACATTTACTGGTGAGTAAACCCCATTGAGCCCTATGGAATTGACTTCTGAATAAATATGCTTAACAAACACTGCATGGCACAACTGGGATCATGGCACAACTACAGAACTTCATAGGACTTGATTTCTGGGTGAGGACAGTAGTTTGGGTGATGTTGTGAGGTTGTTCAGAATATGTATTGATTGGTACTTTCTAAGCATGAATAATACGAAGGTGTTGTCAGTGTGCAATGCAGCATTTACAAGGACACTATGGGATTATCTGGTGATGTAGGTAGTTTCATTTTTTTCACCTGCTGACGTGTTGTTGTTGTGCTATTGACTGAGCATAGGATTGTGAGTATGATATTGTGTCAGCATTAACCTTGATATAGCAACCACCAGGAACATAGGATCACCCTGCCTGGAAACAGTTTCAAAATTCCTTCCCAGTAAAATATAACAACAACATTATTTCTCTAAAACCAATGCTTTTTGTATTATATCTGAAAGCATGTAGGATGAATGCCTAAAATATGCCATTATTCTCGTTATTAATAATACAGAATCAGTTTTTTGCAGTTATTATAGCCTCGTTGTTTGCTACAAACTTTTAATTGCCCTTATTTCATAGCCTTATACCTGATTAGCATTTTAATTCATTCTCCTTGCATCTATGACATCTATGATTGTAATGTATTATGGGTAATTTTACATTTTTGTATGACACATACACTTTCCTTTATGTGAATAACTTCCTTTTAGAGAGGTTTTTCCATGACTAATACAAAAGTAAGAGCCAAGACTAATTCGTACAGTGTCACAGACAATACTCCATCAGCAGCGTTGCCTTCTTTAATATTTAGAATTCATATAAAGCTTTTATGTTTCAAAAACAGTTGGTGCATTACATGATTAATTGGCCAGAAGTCCTTCTTAAGAGTTCCCCTAAGAACAATAGCAGACAGGCCTTCTTTGTGATCAATCAAAGCATGCCCTGACCACATTTTAGTAATCAGAAACTGTAGCTCCCATTCAAAGTCATGGTCTTAATCGGGGACAACCAAAATGGTGCCCTCTATATGTTGGATTACAACTTGCATTATCCATTGCTAGCCATGTTAGCTGTGGCTGCTGTGTGTTGTAGTCCAAAAACACCTGGAAGCACCATGTTGGCTAACCCTAGTCTAAACAAAGCACAATTCCCCAAGTCTGGAAGTTACCAGGGACTGTAGTTAGTTTAAAACTAGAAACTTTCTCATCCTCACAAAGGGCAAAAGAGAAGGGAGACATTTCACAAAACCATGGCTTGCCACAACTTGTATTCACAGCAGGAAACAGTTGTTTACAACTACAAATGAACTTGTATACCATGAGCTAAGAGACACATACGTTTTAGGCTGTGTTCCTGTTTCCGGTTGCACAAAATTAATGCCCATTTACTACAGTAGAATTAACCTGCACATTAGTCTTTAGGCAGTCTTGCATCCTTAATAAGGTTTAAAAGCCTACTCTGTCACTATGAATGTATTTGAATAAAATTGATGTTATAAAAAAAAAATAATCAGAGTGGATATGCAGAAGGATGGCTTACGTAGATGATGGATATGCAGAGCAGGAAAGGTACCAACAAGTGCATGAGGTCACCAGCGTGGCTAATGAGCATTCTCAAGAAGGCTGTTATCCCAGGACAACGAGCTCCTAATTCCTCTGATGTGGATTGGGAGGAGAGTGGGGGGGGGTGCAAGGTCTGTGCTGCTGCTGAGATCTGTGTGGGCTCACAAGTCACAGCTGTGCTGTAACTGACCCAAGCAAAGCATTTTGCAGCAGCACAAAACAAAGCATCAGAAGTGAATGAAGTGCTTGCTTCAGGCAGTGAGTGAGTGATAGCTCCAGGATGCTGAGTGGAAAGTTCCAGACAAAACAATGCTCTGACTGTGTGCATTCGCCCTCTCCCTACCATCACTCAGCTGAGCTGGAGGGGAGCACTTCTGCCCCCCCCCCCCGGAAGTAAGGGAGCCTGGAGTGGCTTTGCATAAGCATCTGAGGGACCACTGTGAGAACAGAGTATGGGAGTAGATGGGTCTTTGGACTGCTCCTGCGGGGCTCTTATGTTCTTAAATTCCTGTTTATCCATTCCAATGGCTTTAGACAGTTACCCACTGTTTAGTGTTCCACACAGGGTTGCTTTCAGTATAATATGCAAATTTGTATTCCATTACAAGCTTTTGTAAAAAGGTAGAAATAATTCAGAACTAGCAATTACCTTTAATTAGTGCTTGGAACTCCTTTGACTTGATTTGACCCCTCTGAAGATCAATTTTTAATGTCAGAAGCAGCGTAAAGAGAAATTTATGGTTTTCATATAAACCTCTAACAGAGTATGTGAAAGTTTCATATGTCAAAAACTCAATAATATTTGTGATCCTTTTCTGTGGAATAGGGGACTTATCAGATCTAAGGCATAAAAGCAAAGCAAGAAAGTAAGCAAACAGATTCACATCAATAAGCTCAAAGCGGCTCACATCAACTTCACAAAAGTTTACACAATAAAATATAGCAGCATTTCAAGTAAATTTGCTAAACGAAAAAGTAATACAGTGGTACCCCATGTTACACACGCGATCCATTCTAGATCGCGCTACGTAACACGGGTGTGCTTAACACGAACGCCCCCCCCCAAATCCGGATGCTTGCGCATTTTTGCGCTTTTGCGCACCCGTGCATCGCGCATGCTCTGGGGAGGAATTCCGGGTCACGGAGGTCTGTAAGTCGAACGTACGCAACATGGAGCGTATACAACTCGAGGTATGACTGTATACAAAAGGTACAATATTTACAAAATAGGGATACAAATATTAATAGAACAAATATCTCATATTAATAAATATATACAATGAATTGTATCTTCTTAAGTCATCCTGTTTGTGCAAAGACTTCGACTTGTTCAGTGTAACAGCCCCTCTGCCCATGCACACATACACAATTGCCCCAAAGGATTGGAGGAATCCCTAGAACTGACATGGACAGGAACACTGGGGGAGGAGAGGAAAATCCATTGAGCAATCAAAAGCACTTGCACAAACAAGACAACTACACTGGATACAATTCTAAGGTTAAACAATCTACTAATAACTCACATTAAGGCCTAAGAATAGAAATACAAAAATATGTTATGCGTTTTGGGAGGGTTTAGGCTGAATGCACGGACCCTCTTCTAATTCTTGGAATAGCCAAGCTACCTTCCTGGCGAAGTAATGGGGAACAAAGGCTCTGTGAAAGATGGCAAATGGGTAGGGCCCCTTCCTCTGACTCACGGCAGAGTTGAGAGCAAAGAGTTTTGAATTATGCGAGCTAGAAGCAAAGCAGAAAGCTGGAGAGAGTGTCAGAGCAATGTTTGATTTCTGTTTGAATCCAAGGCTGCTATGGAAGAAGCAAGGCCCTCTTGGGGGTGTTAATGCTGAGAACCCCTCCAACATGGGCTCATGTTGTGTGTGTGTGTGTGTGTGTGTAAAAAAAAAACCCATACATCTTTAAAACACCTCAGTCTCCACTGTACCTCATTCGAAAGTAGGGTAAGAGCCTGGAACCCCTGGAATCTTGCAGCGCTTGGAGATTGGGGCGACATGCAACATTTATAGTCTAAATAGCAGCAAAAAGCAGTACAGCTAAGCAAAATAAAATGTTGCTCTGAGCAACAACCCCAAAGTCATTCAGGACTCTGCCCGACTAGAATGGGTGAAAATGAGCCTGAAGCAGAGGGGATGGATTGGGAAAAGATACAGGCGTCTGCAGAAATAACACGGTATTCTTACCTGGCCATGGACTGATCAAATAGTTTTAAGAACTGAGCTAATGAGGTTTGGTACATTGTATTGACCATGCTCATTTCTGTGATAAGGAAATAAAGAATGCTTCCTCGTGTAGCAGCTGGACGATATTCCTCTTGTGCCGTGTTAATTTTTTTCTCAGTTTCTCCTGCAACTTCCAGCTTTTCAGATACCTCTGTAGCAGTTTGTTTAGTTGTCCTCAAAACACCAATTAAAGATTCGTCATCCACCAAAGACCCTAAAGGGCACCAGAGGAAATGTTTGGTAACGGTGCTTTTTAATTTCCTGTACAGACTTCAGAACTCAGTATGGAAATAAAACCAACCAGTTCCTCTATCCGAAAAACATAATTTAATTAGTACAAAGAATGCAGGCCAAGCAGTTAAAGCAAAGTGGTTCTTTGCATTCCAAATGAGCCAAATAAGGGTTGCCCAGGCATTAGGCTGGTTGCTTCTCCTGCATCATGCAATGTATCTTTCTGTAAAAAGCCCAACAACTAATTATGGTGAAGGAAGAACACTTCACCCCAAAAGCTGGGGTCTCTTTTTATTCCAGTGGAGAGACAGCATGTAAGTGGAGGAAACTGGTGAGAAACAAGTAGCATGAACAGCATTACCACAAGGCTTTCTTGGGCACATGCTGGAGCCCCAGCAGGGCCTATTATTGCTGATGACGGGTGGGTGGCTTAAAAAAATAATCCTGACACTGAGAGGAACACAGGGAAGCAGTGAGCTACCACCTGAATTCCCTCAAAATGCTCACTGTCCCTGCCTCCAACATATCCCCACTATGGATGGATGGTAGGTTGGAGCCAATTAGGGGCGATTTAAATGGTTGCCTGCTGCAGGCAACAACACCCGCCCAATGCTCCTCTCTGTTGCTGGCCCTGTTGCTGCCTCTTCTCTGTCATATGCCCCGTAGCAGGAAAATAGACTGGGGGAGATCTTGCCAATTTCCCTGCCTTTGAATACTACATGGCAGTGTGTCAGGGAACTGTCCCCGGCACAGTGCAAGGTGGTGGAAGGGCTCTCGGGATGCTACAGAGAGCCCCGGTCCCACCTGACCAGCAGCACCTCTTCTGGCAGCAGAGGGAGCAGCAAGGCTTCCAGCGGGGAGGGGCAGGCTTTTCAGGGTATGGAGGGAAAAGGCTCTGAGGATGCTGGAGAGACCTTGCACTCCTCTCGCTCAAGGGGCGAGGAAGGAGACACGCAGCTTCCAGTGCCCCAAAGGCGTCAAGGGGTGAAATGAAAGGATGGGAGGCGGGGTTTCTGTATACCGAAGCTCTTTTGTTGGGGTCAGAACCGGAAGGGGCCATTCCCAGATTCTGACGATGCTTGATACAGACATGAACTTATTAGCTCTGCACTGCACTGTACATAGTTTGTACAATAAAACTCTTAAAGGAAACTCGGAGTTTTGCCTGCTTATTCATGAGCCACGAACAGAGAACCTTACACAGTGTTTCTCATCTGCTGGGTCATCCTCCAAGGAAAAGGAACATAGGAAGCTGCCTTATACTGAGTCAGACGATTGGTCCATCAAGCCCAGCATTGTCCACACTGACTGGGGTTTAGACACCCTTCTAGCCCTGCCTGAAAATTCTGGAGATTGACCTTCTACACGCTAAGCAGATGCTCCGTCATTGTGGTCCTTTCCCAATAGAGAAAGGAGGGTCCATAGCCTCCTCTGTTTTAGCCACAAAGAACCTCAACCGCTAGTCTGCTTCATCTCAATCAGAGGAGTGTGATCTATCCATTTCAGACAGAAACTTCTGCTCTGTAGTTGTTTATCTTTTCACCTTGCACATCCAGTGCTTCACATTAATATGGTAGGAAGGACATCCTTGAATGCATAAGGATGTCTGAGAGGTTTGTCTAGTGAGTTAGGAGTAGTCCTTGCAAAGAGCACACAGCACTGCAGAAGTAAACCTATTTCTCTAGATTGCATGGGACTGTAGCGGCTCAAATGATTGGTTGCACCTCTGTACAAATAAATAAACAAATAAACCTCTGCAGACAGAAATGAGATGCCAAGAAACCCTTTCTCCCCAGTGCGTAACATCCTAATATACAGGGGTTATTTATTTATTGTATGAAGGATTCAAGTATGCCCCCTATCTGCAGGCTGAAGTAGTGCAGTCCAGGTGCAAGCTTTCATAGAATCATAGAGTTGGAAGAGACCACAAGGGCCATCCAGTCCAACCCCCTGCTAAGCAGGAAACACCATCAAAGCATTCCTGACAGATGGCTGTCAACTGCATTTGTTTCAGGTAGAATTAGACCTTTTAATATGGTAAACCAGAGACACATGTCCCTATCCTTAATGGAAGCAGAGCGATGCCAACCTTAAGAAATACGAAATAAATGTAAGTTGATACACTACCTTTAGTTGCAGTTAATTTATAAAGCAGGTTGTCTTCAAGTTCTTTCATCTTCCGTTTATTGTATGTTACATCTTCCATGAGTTTAATTCTCTCTGCTTCCAGTTCCTTTGTTAAATATCAAGACAAACTGTCTAAACACTTTTAGCATTGTGTTATGATGCAATTGCCCCAATCATAATGTTAGCACTTGCACATTTAGCTTCTTATGTTTTTTATAATTTAAAAGAGACTGCTGTATCATTATATTTACACTAAGGATAAGGAATTTGTTCATTTGATTTTTCTTCTCCCAAATTTCCTTCTTTCCAAAATTCATCCCCATCCACTCCAGCCACCACCTCAAATCACCATGACTTGCTAGCTGGTTCTAGACCAGCATTTCAGAATTAGAAGATCAAGCGCCAGTAAAGCATTACAGTTGCATTGTTTTGTTAGTACGAGTTCATTCTTGGTTATCTTACCTGTTTCTCTGTAAGAATTACTCTCTTCAATAACTGATTTTCAAGTCCTTTCATTGTAACAGTAAAATCTATTACTGATGATTTGGCATTGATCTCAGGAGTGAAGGCAGGATTAGGCAATTTTGTAGTGATATAAAGTTTAAATGAATTCATGACATCTACTTCCTTATCTCCAACTTTCACCTAAACAACAATTCAATATAACAATAACAGATATTGCATTCTAATCTGCACATATAATTATTGAGAAAGATCATTTAGGAAGATGTACACACTTGAATTTATATTAAACATCACAATTGTTCATTTACAATTAAATTTGCTTAATCTGCGTCTGTGCTACAAATAATTATTAATAGTCCATGTGGTTGTAAAATCTGGTTTCTGTCCTTTTCCTCAGTTTTTCATTAAATCATAATGTGGGTCCCCACCCCTAATTTATCATCACAGAGTCCTGTAGCAAGTGCACAAATCCAGAAAAAATGGTATTAGAATGGTAATATGACTGTTTATGGTGCATTTTAAATTTCTTCTTATAATCTTCAGGTTGAACTCTTCCAGTGCCCATAAAGTGGGAGGCAGAGATGAGGAAGGAGCTTCTGGTATGAAGATGAAACTTGCCTGCAGCTGCAATTTCGTACCTATCAATGGTGATCAGTAAACTGGTAGGCACCATCATAGATTTGTTCAGGCTAAATCAAACCACTAGACTCTAGAAAAATGAATCAAGTCGTCTCAGTGCTGAATTTAGGGTGGTGTGGGAGGTTCCCCCACACAAGGTGCCAAGCTGAGGGGGCACAAAGTTGAGAAGATCCATAACTGAGAAGATTCATTTTGGGGTGCCTAGCATTTCTAAGACCCTCCATGTTTGAACTACAGTACTAATTAGGGTGAAAGAGAAGGGACTCCATGACTACCCTTAAAAAAATATGCTCCAGCCCTAGCTGAGAATATATGCACTCAAAAATATTGTTCAGCATGCAGAGTGAGAAGGCAATTTGCTGTCTTTCAGGGACCACTGCCCAGTTTTACTCCTTTTACTGCCCAATTTTACTCGGCCCCCTTGATTTTGATGGCATTCACAAGTGCAAAGATGCAGTGAGAATGTGTGTGTGTGTGTGTGTGTGTATAATAGATTTATACTTTGTACTAAGCATTTATCCCATGCGGTGTTAATGAAGTGTTATGTGGGGTGCTACCTGCTAAGCACTTGAGAGGCAGGGAGGGGAGAATAAGAGCTCTTCCCCCAAAGACTGACAAAAACACAACAAAACCGCTTGTCAAGCAGACCTCTGACCAATCTACTTCTAAGATTCTGAGTTAGAGAAGAAACTGGTCACATGATCAAGAGGGTTTCCCCCTATTTGGCCACAGGATTTATTTCATTTGCTTGCTCAGAACAGATGTGATTAAACATTTATCACACTTTTAAATAAAATTTATTACAGTCATAGCTCTTTTATAAAGGTAACTAACCTTGAAAGAGGTTCCTGATTTAATGAAGTTCTTTTCTAATATATTATCAAGTGCAGGATCTAATTCTTCACTTATATCCTCAATTAAAAGTGGTCTCCCCAGAGAGAGGGCGTCCTCTAGGTGTGTGCGGAAATATTTATGATTCAGAGTTGTCACCTTAGAAATGGAAACAATTTATTCTTACAAGAAAGATACTTGGCAAGGCACCTTCTTTTTATTAATTCTTAGAACACCTTTACTTCTCTGGAATCCTATTCCTACTTACCTGAGCGTAAGTCTCATTGTACTCAGTAGGGTTTACATCTGAGTAGGGGACGTGGGTGGCGCTGTGGTCTAAACCACTAAGCCTAGGGTCTGCAGTTCAAATCCCTGCAACAGGGTGAGCTCCCGTTGCTCGGTCCCTGCTCCTGCCAACCTAGCAGTTCAAAAGCACGTCAAAGTGCAAGTAGATAAATAGGTTCCACTCTGGCGGGAAGGTAAACAGTGTTTCTGTGCGCTGCTCTGGTTCATCAGAAGCAGCTTAGTCATGCTGGCCACGTGTCCCAGAGGCTGTATGCTGGCTCTCTCGGCCAGTAAGGCGAGATGAGTGCCGCAACCCCAGAGTCGTTTGCAACTGGACTTAACTATCAGGGGTCCTTTACCTTTATCTTTTAGACATGGTCAATGGGACTTTGATGTCCCATTGCACTAGCAGACCTCATTCCACATGCTCAGAAAGTTAAGCGCCTCCCATAGTGTGCAAAGTATTTTACGAGTTTTTTATGCTTTCTATGGAAGGCCACTGAGGAGGAGAGATTTCAGCTTATAAAACTGTAACTGAGACAGGATTTGAATGCAGCAGGTTCTTTTCCTGAGGTTTTGGCTGAGTAACTTGCACTTCAGACACTTCAGACCACTGAAAGAACCTATGTGAAGGCGGGGGGCGGGGAGTGCCCTGCAAGGGTATGAATACAATTGCCTTTCTTATATACAGCTATTTTTAAAAAAGAAAAGAAAAGAAAGGTGCAGGTACTCTCCATGAAGTTGTTACAGTAAGTGCCACATTTTAAACATTGGGGGGGGGGTAGGGGCTGGTACTGCATTCCCTTGAGTACCCCCAGAAAAAGCACTGCTTAAATATGATATGAGTGAGAATGTCTAGAAGACACTAAACACATATCTGAAAGTGATGCTAGCATAAGAGTTCAAAGCAAATTGATGCCCACCAAATAATGTGTGGGTGCCTCAGTTGATAAACTGAAAGGGTGCAGAGCAGTATACTCTGTTCAAGTGTTTATTATGGATGTCGGATTTGTGTGAAGATTTAAACACTACAGTACTCATATTTATTGAAAATATGTTTCCAGGAAAAATACATATAGGCATTTCCAGGGAGGAAAAAACATACCCTTTCCTTTAAAACTTTGCAACACTTACTTGTAAGTCATTTTCCTTTTCTTTTTGTTTAATCCATGTTTTCCCTTGCGTCTGCGGGTCTATCAAGAGTGGATATCTTGTCGCTTTAGTGACAATTATGCCATTTTGAACTGAGAGCTCATCTCCTGGAAGGCCTTGTAGGTTCCATTCGCTAATCTGGGCAACAAGAAAAAAGTCACCACCAATAATGAATCGATGTTGTTCAGAGATATATTTACAGTGCAATCCTGTGCATGTGTGCTCAAAAGTACCGGTAAGTTCCCTTGAGTTCAAGTGAGACATCCTCCCAGGCAAGTGGGTACAGAATTGTAGATATAATTTATTAATTTAAAAAATGGTTCTACTGTGCGATGCAGCTATAGTCATATTGGTCACATCATATAACAACAACAACAACAACAACAACAACCACCACCACAACAATAATAATAATGCAAAGTATATAAGGTTGGTTTGTTTGTTTATCTCCCGCCCTACACCGTAAGGTCCCAGGACGAGTTACATTAAAAACAATTTAAAACAACCAAGTTTATCAGCTTTAATCTTAACATATTCCAAAAATATTGTGTTAAGAAATGCTGAATGCTACAGAGTTATTTGTGGGGCATAAGAATTCATTTTTTTCCTCTCCAAAATATAGTCCGGACCCCCACAAAGTCTGAAGGATAATGGACCGGCCCCCTGCTGAAAAAGTTTGCTGTAAAATAAAACTAAATGAAGCAAAATCTAAAGTAGGGTTGCCATGTTTCAAAAAGTGAGCTTTTATTTGTGGCAAAAAAAAAAAAATGTTGCCAAAATTCCACCAGACATATGGCAGCCCTATCTAAAGGAACAATACAATAACAATAAGACTACTGAGTTCTAGTTGCTGCAGTTCTGGAACACTACCTACCCAACTACGCACATTTGAGGCTTTTTACTTAAGGTGGGGGAGTGAGCAAGGGGGGGGGCATGATAGAAGCATTATGAAATTATGCATGATGTGGAAAAGGTGGGTAGAGAGCTGTTTTTCTCCCTCACTCGTAAGACTAGGATGCATGAACATCCAGTGAAGCTGACCATTTGGAGATTCAGGACAGACAAAGGAAAGTATGTCTTCACGCAGCACATCGTTAAATTGTGGAATTTGCTCCCACAAGAAGTGGTGGTGACGGTCACCAGCTCACCACCACCAAGTTACTCTCTTGGCTTAAAAACTGCGGTGATACTAAAGCTTATGCCAAAAGCTCATGCCTTTAAGATGCTTGTGTTCTTTTATCTATTCAAGCTGTTGGTGCACCTGCATTTACTTATTTTTCGGAAAATTAAATTTATAGCATATCATAACTGGCGATGTACTGAGTAAATTATATGTTGCAAGGCCGGAGATGTTTTATTATGCGAAGACAGCCTCTGCCATATTCATGATTGCAACAGGTTAAAAAAAAAAATCACACCTGCAATAATTAATGTACCTGCCTCTACGTACCCACATTTTCCCATTTCAGACAAAAATATATTGATGAGGTAGTGTACACAAGTATCCAGTCACATGAAAACCACCCAATTTTTTAAATATTTGAACTGTTCCGAGGTCCACGATGGAATAAAATAAAATAAAAACCCTTTGTATAGCTTATATGCCACACTGAACACTTTCCTTTTATAACAGAGACAAAAGTAACAGGAGTTAATTGAATCTTTATTTTATGTAAAGAAATCACTCCTCCACTTAATTTTTTTTAGTTGGATCTCTGTGAAAGGGTCGTGTGTGTCCCTTTACATGTATGTTGTCTCATAACTATTCTAATAGTTACTATAAAAGCACAATTATATTATTTCAGTAATATCAACAGATATTACTTAACACAATGGAACTCTTGCAATAACTGAATTAAAAATGGTTGCTGCTCCAAGGTTTACCCTGCCTCAAGTTGCTGTTTGCTAGAACTGTTTCCACCTTGGTTCCTGCTGCCATTATAGTACAGCATAGCACACAAATTTTCTAGAACATGATGAATGAAAAAGCATTGTTCAGACTAGCTAAAAATGCAAATGGTTTGATTCTACCTCATAAACAGTAAATGGGAATAAATTTAGAGCTACAAACGTTTACGGGTTGCAAGACCTACCGTAGGAGGATCCACCAACATTGAAATGAGGTTCAAATTTTCAGTAAAGGGGATTTTCCTGACTTTCATTTCTGTCTCCCATAAATCTTTAAGCAAAAGATTCCTGAATATCTGGTTGAAAGGGCCACAATAGGAAAGAAAACCTGTGCAGAGTAAAACATCTCCCACAAGTCTAGAAAAATGCAGAATCTCCATTAGTATTCTTTCAGATTTCATGTTTTGAAAAACAATAAACATGGTACAGGCTTGTTAGAAAAATAAATACAACCAGGACACCATTAGACACTATTTAAATAATTACAGCAGGATTGAAGGGGGGAATAAAGTGAGTTTGATGTCTATTTTACGTCTAAGTTAAACTGGGAAGTGGATGGATATTTCAAAACCCTCACAACTGGCTATTTAACTGGATGAGGATTCCACTAGCACTCAGTACTACTTGCTTCAGTGAACTAATTCGCTGGACACTGGACCAGCACTCTTCCTTATACCACTATAGGGATCAGCAGCACTGATATATTGACTAAGAAGGGAAGCTAAAAGACGATAAGGGAGACAAGGTCTAATCTGCTTATGTATCCAGTCACCCCCACCCCACCCCCAATAAAAAGGAAGAGGGGAAAGAAGAAAATCGTATCTATTCTAGATATTTAATATTGATCAATTCAGTTCACTTGAAGTTGAAATTAGCGCTTTTAGATTAATTGTGGAATAACCTTAAGTCCCACAGATTTCACTACGGTGTGATACAACTGGCTGCCTACTGATAGGTCCCCAGTAGTATTTTCCAATGAATTTTGATCCTTTATTTGTCCTACACCATACCTGTTTATCTGGGCTCGGAACTCTTTACTTTGCTGGGTCCATCTAATTTTCTCTCCACTCAAGCCATCTATAAGCGCAGAAGCTGCCTGCATCTTTCTCCTACACATTTCTGCATCATTCAAGAGGTCCTAAAATTAGGAAATGTTGTGTCACATTATACTTTTCAAAATGAAAGTCATGATAGCTATGCTGCTCTAGAACAAATTATGAGCATATATCTTGAAAATAGATGACATGGTGTTATCAAGGTCATTTATAGCATCATAGCTGCTAGGTTTCGATGGGAGATAGAATAAAATTGCAGCATTTGTAAGAGAGTCGATGAAAAGAAACCATAGCAACTACTGTTTTCCGCAGGCAGCAATAAGCTCATGAACCTCAGCGAGCAGGGACACCAGGCCCCATCAGGTGGTAGATTTTCCCATTTCTTTTAGGTCAAAATAATTGCCAGTAATCATCCCCGCAATGTCAGTCTCAACTGGTTAATCCAACCACGGTGAAACTGGATAACACAAAACCACAGTCAGATGAAAAGAGGAAACAGAGTTTGGTGTACTGTTGTCACTTTACACCTTTAAGTTTCAGATATACATTAAACAGGAGGAAAGCCAAGCTGCCTTGAGTCCCGTCAGGGAAAAGTTGGGGTATAAATAAATATCTAATAAGAAGTATAATATCATAAGCCATTGTATGTTTTTATCCATTAGAACTGCATTCATGAACCATCTTGTAAACACACAAAGAGTGTGCGCCACCTCCAATCTCTGCCAAGTGGGGCACAAGATTCCAGGGGGTTCTGGGTGATCATCCAGGGTCGTGTTTCTGTAGGGCCTTTAAGAAATATGGTTTAAATACACATATATATACACCTGAGTTTAGATGAAGGGGGTGCAGATCTTGCAGCACTGTCATCTCAAGAGCATCTTGTTCTTCATAGCAGCCCAGCCATCCTAAGCACCATCCCTTTGTTTCTGCTTCCCAACCAGCTATAATGGCTGTTGTCCTTCACATGACTCTGCTATACCTGGTCTTTGTTCTTGCATGGCAGCTACCTAAGCCCAGCTCCCGAGGAAGCTGGCTTGACTTCAAACCCCACATTTACGCTGTGATTATGCAAGTGAAATAATTGTAAGATACAAGTTACCTGTGCAACTAAGCAGCATAATACAACCTGGAGACACCCAGATGCTTTGGACTACAACTCCCATCAGACCCCATCAACCCTAGCTACTGCGGCATAGGAGATGTAGTCCAAAACATCAGGATAGTACCATGTTCTGAAAGGCTGGTGTAATATTTATCATATCTATCTATCTATCTATCTATCTATCTATCTATCTATCTATCTAAAATCTGCATTTCTGTCAACTAGGGTAAAAAACTATAGTCTCTCCTGCATACTATTAAATAGGCCCACAAGACAAGCAACATTTCAGAACTACACCCATGTCAGAAAGAAGTTCAAGATAAGGCAGTGGCCAGCTAGGAAATCAGCATCATAAATTATCTTATTCAGGGCTGGTCGGGGGATTAAGTCCATACAGTAAACAAAGCATCCTATACTTCTAAGTATTCAACAGGTTCTCTTGTTTTACCATCTTTTCCTTCATAGCTGCATCAAACTTTGCTTGCACTTTATCCAGTTCTGCTTGCTTCTCATCTAATAATTCTTGAGCCTTTGCTAATTCTGCATTTGCTACTTTCAAACGCCCTTCTTGTTTTGCCAAGTTAGCCTAAAAATGAAAAACGAATGAAGCGGCAATGTTTCCGGAAATTCATTGTGTCTTCTATAACTACATCTAAGGTTTTTCTTGCGGCTGCTTTTTTAGCTATGAAAAACAGACAGACAAAACACTAAGACTAACTAGATGAAGCAGCTGTCTAAAGGAAAATTGTCCAAAGAGGGATTCAGTCTGAAGAAATACTCGTCTGAATTGCGTCTCCCTAGCATAGAGGAACTAATATGACAACTCAGTGAGACAGGAAAAGATCTATAACCAGATATTCTGCTTTTTGCTTTGTTTGAATAGTAAATGGCTGTATTTGCTGGTCTGAATAATTTTTTTTTGAGTATTTCCTCACAAGGTCTTGTGCCTATTATTATTATTATTATTATTATTATTATTATTATTATTATTCACCTTCCCCATAGATTTCTCAAGTTGATGTACAAAATATAATAAAAACAGCCAAAAGAACCAGCTCAGAAGAACAGCAAATGAATTAAAACATATACACGCTACACAGGGCCATCTTACCCATTAGGGTTAGTGGTGCCCTGCGCCACGGCACCTGCTCATCAGGGGAGCCCAGCAGTGGGAGTCCGGGACTGACCGGGAACAGCTGCGAGGGCATGCTGGGCGGTGGTGGCGGCTCTTCCTACGGCCAGCCGCACTCTCTTGCTTCCTGCCTGGGAGAGGAGGCAGTGGTGGCGGTGCACAAAGCTACGTGGCCCCCTTCTCCCTCCTGCCCTCCCCATGGCAGTAGCGGGACTGCTAAGGAAGCCCGCGTGGCAAGCAAGCCTCGAGCTGCTCAGCATAGGGGGCAGGGAGGAGGAGGGGCGCTGCATCAAGGAAAAAGGTGGAGGAAGGATTCATTCAGATTTGGGGCAGTGGGAGGGGAAAGCTGAGGAGGGCGCACTACCATTAGGACTCAGTTCAGTGGTAAGGATGGACTCGAGAGCGTGTTCTCCATGCAGTTAGTGGTTAAAAACAAACAAACACCAACAAAAAGTCCTGTAAAGAGGGAGGGGCAAGTTTTAAATATTATTTCAAGATTAGTGATATTATATATGAAGAGGAGGGAGGGGCATGTTTCTAGTGCCATTACACCTAACACTGCAGAAGCAGACAAAAGAGACATTGCATGGTTTCTTTTCCCTCTCAATAAATGAAAACACAGTTCAAATCAAATGCTGCCATTTACCTTAAGAGGCAGTACTTCTCTGTTTATGCCATAAAATGTTGCCATGGCCAGTGTCCAAGAAAGAAGCCCTGCCACATTACCACAGACTTTTTTACCATTCTCAAAAGTATAATCTTCCATTTGAAAATAAGGCTGTAGCAATTCTACCGTCTCTTCATTAATGGAATCTTTAGCAAACTGCTGGAGACTCTGCAGAAATGGCCCACTCATTAGCTGAAAATAAACAAACACCTGTAAAGCACTTTCTGCTATCACTGTCCCAATTGTAATTATTCCTTGTATATTTGTATTTCTTCTTTAATTTCCTAGTTTCTAAATTCTACCAAAGTAGTGGAATGAAGCTAATGACTGGCTGTTTACAGTTACTGTTTTAGGTTTGGGGAGTCTGTGACCCTCCAGATGTTGGGCTGCAGCTTCCATCCTTCTAGGCATTGGTCATACTGACTAGGGCTGATGGGAGTTAAGAGTTCCAACAGCACGTGGAGGGTGAAAGGTTATCCATCTCTGTTGGGTTCATTGGCCAACTGTTATGCAGTGGTCAGAAAGTCTGATGAATTTAACAAATGGACGGGACATTTCTAATAAATATTTTCTGGCCACCTCAAATAACCTGCTTAATCAACTTCAGGTCCTTTATTGTATGTTGCTCTACATGAGATTCTGGAGAACAGCATAATGCTCTTGTGTTTATAAAAAATATAAGAACATAAGAACAAACCTGTTAGATTATGCCAACGGCTCATTCTAGTCCATCATCCTTTTCTCCCAGTGCCCAAGCAGCTCATTAAGGGAAGCCCACTGACCCACCCACCCCGCATTTTCTAGGCAAGATCAGACCATGAGGCCATAGCGGGCATCACCAAATGTCTCCTTAATAACTGTTGTTGTTGTCAATATAATTTATAAACTGTCGTTCATTTCAAGAAGAAATACCAAGGTGGAATTGCATGTAATGCTCCTTTCAAGTGGTAGGCAGAGGTGATGTCATGTCTGAGTGCATCTTACACTCACAGGAGAATTGGGAGCTCTCTTTTGTGGAAATAAAAAGGCCTTCGGCTTAAACCAGGGTGCCACTAGATCCAAGCCATTGATTCCCCCACCCGCAGTATTAAAAGCATTTGGAAATGGGATTTACTTTCAGTGACTCGCTCCAAGATGGTTTCAAACAAGGCCTTTCTGGATCCATGGTAACTGAATCTATTTTCTTTTGGAATAGCAAGAGACAGCAATCCATGATCCTCATGATAAGATGAGGTGGCTTGGCAAGCTTTCGAACTGTTGCGATATCTGCTGGTTTGATAGTCTGCAAAGGAAAAATTAAATTCATTTATTGCTTGGGCAAAATTTTATATGGACACAGGGGAAACTTAGTACCCTGAATTTAACATCACATATCTCTAAGCAATAGACAGAATGAGGAATAATGGGACGCTCAGCTTCAAACAGGGACATCAAAAATTTAACTGAAGCACAGTTTTACCAGACTGCGGAAAGCTATAGTCAGCACACTGACTTACAAACTACAGTATATTTCCCAAAACCGCCATAGATGGTGCACAGAGCACCTGAGATAAGGCAAGGTATTTAGCAATGAAAGAAATAAAAATTAGAAAACAATGTAGAACAACACAAATAGCACAAATAAAAGACTATTTCAAACTCTATTAATGTTTAACAACTTTTCTAGCTTTGTACCTCCAGTTTAAAAAGATAGGTACCGTACTTTGCAGCACAGATAGGCAGGCAGACAATGGCATATTATCTATATTATACAATTCATGTATGATTGATTTCTTCATTTATGGCAGCTTCAAGAGAACTGTGAATATTCTATTACAATGTCACTCACATTCAAAGCAGCTTCAGCTTCTTCTAATGCTGGTCTAGCTGCCTCCAACTTTGCCTCTGCTACTACTTTCTCTGAATCAATTTCGTCTACAATCTTCTGTGCTTTGTCTTTTACACCTTGAACTTCATTTTTCACTTTAGCTGATGCCTCAGCACTTACTGTCACTTCTGCTAGCACCTATTATAAAATTTAAAAACATGCAGGGTCATCCAGTTTGGAAGTTTGCAATGGAAGAGAGCTAGCAATGGTGAACTAAAGGTTTTACTTCACCACGCTCTTCATGAGCCACATCCACATGACCCTGCTCATAATGGGGTTATCCCCACCTAGCCTTCCAGGGTTGGGTGGGTGGATCTGGCCCTTAAACATTTAATTAATGTGTTGGCATCAATGATGCCAAGCAATGCTAGCTTAGAATAAGGGCAATTATTCCTGTATTGCACATGGGTGATCCTAGCCAATTAGGAATCATGCAGCAAGTACAATATGAGTGAGGGCAAACAAAACCTATTAAAAGCATTTCCCCTACATAGTTGGTGAGCTGTAAGGGAAAGGTGAGGAGGTGACTTTGGTGAGTGGTAGGGTGGTGGGGGTAATGGGGTGGGAAAGCAAAGCAAGCAGGGGCAACATATAATTAACTCAGCAGTCCAGCAATGGGACAAGGATAGTGTTGCTATACACAAGATAGATTTCTCCTTTTCAAAACATTGGGGGGTGGGAGAGACACAAAACCAGTGAACTCAGTCACTTTCCTTTATAAAATACTGTATTCTGGTATAAAACCTACTTTATCTGCTTTTACAGATGCCAGAGCCAGTTCCTTCTCTTTCACTGCCAACTCCTGGGAGAGTTTAGCAACAGATTCACTAGCTTCCATCAGCTTAGAAAGACCTACAAAACGCATCAAAATTCAGAATAATTAATAGTTATTTGTGATGAGTAATAGCCAATGTTAATAGAGCAATTGAAATCAATGAATTTACTCTGAGTATGACTTAGTTGGGTATCACTCACATTATATGCAATGTTGATTTCATAGGGATTGGACTGCCATTCCATCCATCTAACAATCCACTATTCATTATTTGCTGCCAAATTAGAAGTGAAACCTATCTTTATAGACTAATTGGCATTTCTGTACACACAAAAAACTTTGTCCTGGCAAAATCTGGGTCTAAGTTTGGTTTGTCAAAGGGAAAATAATTTCTAGATTTTTAATTTTTTTAAGGGAATTTGTGATCTTCATATAGAATGCACGGAGAAATCTCATGAAGACTTTTCTTTAGGTGGAAAACTTCTGAGGCAAGTTATACATATGTGTAGCTGGATCCAGAAGGGTGAAAGGTGATTTTCCTGCACCTCCTCTGCCCAGCAGTTCCCTGAAAAGACTCCACTGAGGGTCAGGGGACCCAGCTGAATGAGGTTGGCTTGGCTGTGGCGTGGGAGGACTGAGAGAGAAGAGGAGATTGTTGGCAGGGGCAATGAGCTGGGGTAATCTTATCTTACCTATGTGCATCCGCTCAGCTTGTTCATTAATGTTGGCTAGCTTGTCAGCATAAACATCTTTGTAGCCATTAATAAAAGAGAGGTAAGACTTGGGGGTGACATGAGCTCTTCTTCGGTATCTGGAACATGCAATGGGGATTGGTTCAAATGCTCATGTTATCATCAGATACAATCCTAAACCTACGTTCATCTTCACAAGTACAATTATGTCAATGGCAAAAGCCAAAGATTTCACTTTCAGCTGTAATCGTAATGCATGTTAATGAGCTGCAGTTGTAAAAATTGATCTCAAGATATAACGTCTTTGAAATAAATAACTGCTCATCTCCCTGAAACCCAAGTAACCATGTTAGATATAATCTCCTGTTATATCTAGGTATAGGGGCAGTTAGATTCTAAGCTTATCTGTTTTCTCAAACAAGTGTTATATTTATTAAGAGAAACCCAAAGTTTAATGTAATTAAAAAAGAAAAAAAGAAGCAGAGTTACCTAAATTTTAATATAGAAGTACCAAATTTACATATTGCATCTTTCATACAACAGTTATAACTGAGTAACTGAATCCATAGCTGGTTTAACTAATTTTTGTTTTTTTTTAAAAAAAGTACATTATATGTATATAAAATAATCTATAAAAATACATATTCCAGTACCAAATGTTATCATTAAAGAATTGCTACATATGTTTCAAACGCTACCTTTGGAAATAATTATCGCAGCTTTCTGAAACTAGATCATGAAAGATGCCCATAGTTTCCACCACTTGAGCTTTAACTTCAGGAGAACAGACAATGTTAAACTCTGACAGGAAATAATGAGATACAGCAACAAGGGCTTCCTTGGGCCACTGAGTAAACCAGTCCATGGTACAGCCAGATATAAGGCCAGGAAATTTCAAAGAACGCGCACGGAACTTTTCACCAACCTACCAAGAATAACAAAAATAATTTTTTATTGTAATATAAATGATTTTTTTATCCAACAAACTTAATAATAGGAACAAAACTTCAGCTATTATTTCCCTCACATACAAACCCCAATCTGACTGCATGCAAAAAGGGAGGGGGAAAGATTGAGCACATTTAAAGTCTGTCAGATTGTTGGAGATTGGAACTGTTATCCGTTTGCAAAGAAAGTGGGGGGGGGGACTGAGGACTCAGCTAAAATGGTAAAGAAAAAGCTATTTACTGCGTTGCATAGGCGATATAACATTGTGCCACCAGATGGCGATGTGGAGTCCTGTTTTTCTCTACCTGTTTTCCCTGTTTAAATTTACAATGCGTTTAACTGATGTGTTTAAACGCTTCTTTGATGTGTCTAGATCCAGGCTGAATTTAACCTCTTGCCCCAGTTGCTGAATTAGACCAAGAATGGAAACCACTTGTGCTTAAGGTTTCTCAGTCTGATGAAATTGCACGCATGGAAATCTACTCCCATGTCCCTGTGCCCCAGGATAGTAGCATCATATTTGTGTCTTAAAATGTCATCATGCTGAATTAACGCACTTTCACCACTTTACGCAGCACAATCTACCGATCCAGGTCAGATGTGGAATCCTTCATGTGTCAGATTGGCGGTGGGCAAGATGGAGACACCGGCAAGTTAAAATTTCAGAAAACCACAACCCCTGAGGTCAAAATGGAGCTACCGGCGCTATTGTTGATAGCTCCACCCACACCTTTTTCAGAACCCACAACAGTAGACACAGCTCAGTTCCTAATACATTTCTGTGTTTTTTTTCCTTTTTCTTTGCATCACTTTATTTCTTTATAGTTGAAACTTTTCAATAAAAAAGGGGGGGCACCATTTTTGCATCTAAGGTCTCATATCTTAAGCTGCAATCCATTTCATAACTACTTTCCCTTCCTTGCAGGATAGTATGGAGCCTTCCACGTCACCAACTTCAAAATTAACATACCTAGGACATAGCTGCCTGTTCCAATTTTGTAGACCACATACAGAAATGGAATTGTTAATAGAACAATTACCATGAGCTAGACGGCTGAGCCAGACTTGCAGGATTTGCCTTTAAAGAGCACATTTGCCATAAAAATATTATTTTTCACATTTAAATATATAATCTTGAATGGGGGGAATTATCATAAGCAAATATGTCAAAGGACGGTAGATATGATTTTTAAAGGAAACTCACTGGAGAAAAGCAGAGAACAACATGAAGATTTTTCTTTGATCGTGATATAAAATATTCATAAAGATTATCAAAAGTAGGAGGAACTCGTGGTAGTTCTCTTTTCATTACAGATATCAATCCTTGGGTTATTTCATCCATTTCATCCCGAGCAAATAAATTGGAGATCTTAGCAGAGCCAAGGAAAAATGAAAATTCAGTTATGTATTTATAATGCAGTTTTATAAACTATAGGTCGATGTTTCCTTTCCAAAACTGTCTAATAGTTAAGCCTTCAGATATGCAGGCCAAAGACCATCTTTTTTTTCCTTATTTGAAGAGATGTACACTAATCCAATGGACCATGTTTAAAGCAGCTGGGACCATGAATGTGGAGCCTCTGTTTGGTGAGCAAAGATGTTCAGGGAAGAGGGAACTGAATCTATCCCCCTGCTTCTTCTCCAGAACAAGTGATTGGCAGGATTTTAGCTTTTTTTAAAGGGCCTTGTGCACATAAATCTGGTTGTTGGATCACAGATGGAACCTGTGCACACAACACATCATTGTGCATATAGTGCTTGAAATTCCACAGAGTTCTCACTCCAACAAAAATAACAACATTTGCACAACTTTTATATAACCCATGGGAAACATGCAAGAATATAGACCCCAATAAATACAGTGGCCAATGTACCAAGATTCTGAACATCTGTGGCTAGTTACTTGCCCACCCCATAAATTACTAAGAAAATCAATGGTGAACAAAATAATAAATTCATTTAAAGTTTATCCCTGAAAACTAGTTGTGGGTTCAACCCACTTCCCAAAAGTCTCTTTGCTCCTGCCTTGTCAAGGGACATGGGCTGATAGCCAGCCCAGTACTTGCATGATCCCAGAAACAAATTAATAATTTCATTTAAAATTTATCCCTGAATTGTAACTTTATTTTTAAAAATATTTTTCAAGATTTACATCTCTGCTAACAGTAGTTCATGTGGGACGCCCCAGGTGTTGACCATATGGAGGAGGGAGAAAGGTTGTTTTCTGCTGCTCCAGAGAAGCGGACACGGGGCAATGGATTCAAACTACAAGAAAGAAGATTCCACCTAAACATTAGGAAGAACTTCCTGACAGTAAGAGCTGTTCGACAGTGGAATTTGCTGCCAAGGAGTGTGGTGGAGTCTCCTTCTTTGGAGGTCTTTAAGCGGAGGCTTGACAGCCCATCTGTCAGGAATGCTTTGATGGTGTTTCCTGCTTGGCAGGGGGTTGGACTGGATGGCCCTTGTGGTCTCTTCCAACTCTATGATTCTATGATTCCATCATCCCTGACTATCAACCTAATTATGCTGGCTGGGGCTGATGGGAGTTGCAGTCAAACCTACCCTGAGCTTTTGAAATAGAAGGACAAGCAAAACATTTAACAGTCATCATAGCAACACAGCTCTAAAAGCCTCTGTTGATCTGAAATGCAAACCTCTCCAGAAGAAAGCAGGTTATTAAGAAATTCCAGAAATGCTTCATCTTTAATTTCATTATCTGTGAAAATAAATGTTATTCCTTTTCCTTCAGCACCAGCAACTCTGTATAAAAGCTTTAGATCATCTGTCAGATTGCTCACATTGTATGATCTAGGAAGCAAAAATGAAAAGGACAGAAAGCTTAACATGCAGTACCGATTCATCACCTACTAACTTTGGAAAAGTAGTCTACATCACTGAAGCCAGCAAGAGAGGGGAGCAAGAGATAACTGAGCAAAGACTGTCCCTTTTAGGAGGGGCATCCTTGTGTAAATATATTGCATAGTGAGCATGCTACTTCTTAAAAATGTATTTTAAACACACATTTCAAAATGAAGCAAGCAGCAAAACAACTTAAGCCGCTTTAAGAAATAAAAAACACCACCTTTCATAAGACCCTTAAATTCCTCTGGCCAGAATCAAGGGAGACTACAATTACCAGTTTGTGTTCCCCTGTGTTTCTTAATTAACCCAGATTTGTCAGGCCGTCACCTCATTCGCTAGTGACAAATGGGAGTGGCCACTTCAAGGGCTGCAATTCAGCTTCAACAACCCTCAAAATGACTAGTAACTGCAGCAGAGTGAGTGCTTGCCACCACCCCCCTTTTTTTGGTTCAAAACAATTTTGAAAGCTAGTGACTTTGCCATTCCTCTCAGAGCAGGGGAGCCGAAAGCGGCTTTAAAAGTGTTTTGAAATAAGAAAAAAGAAGGAATGGAAGGAAAGCGAGAACACCCCCTGCCATAATTGTAAACACTCTCTCCTCCCATCGTGCCACCCTCATTGTACTATCTGCACTGCCTTAAGAGTGGCATACTATGGGGCATGGAGGGGCCATAACCAGGTAAAGTGGAAACCCCAACACATGTAGGGGAACTTTTGGAGCCAAACCATTATTTCAACATTATCAATCTCTTCAGTAATTGATGAATTTTGATACAACTTTGTTGAGTATGAAATTGTCTACATTATATCCTCATACACTAGGCATGGCCAAACTTGGTCCTCCAGATGTTTTGGGACTACAACTCCCATCATCCTTAGCTAACAGGACCAGTGGTCAGGGACAGGGGCGTTTCTAGCCCCTTGGTTCCAGGGGCGGCAAGCCAAGAGGTACCCCTGGGGGCGGGGCATTGCGGCATGTGCATGCGTCATGACGTCATGACGCACGTGCACAGCCGGATGCCACGCCCCTGGGGATGCCCCCGCAGGGGGGGAAAAGGAAAGCAAAGCGGACGCTTGAACACACCAGCTTTGCTTCCTTTTCTCTCCCTTTTGGCGCCGAAAGGGGCGGCCGAAAGGGGGGGGGGAGAAGCAAAGCTGGCGCGTTTAAGCGTCCGAAAGGGGGGGAAGCGCCCGTTTACTCCCCCCCTTTCCCTTTTGGACGCTTCTTTCAGTGCTGGCTGGGCTGCGCCTCTGCAGCCCAGCCGGCACCGAAAGAAGCGACCGAAAGGGGAGAAAAGCGCCCGTTTGCTCCCCCCCCTTTTCATTTTCGGGTGCTTCTTTCAGCGCTGGCTGGGCTGCGGCTCTGCAGCCCAGCCGGCACCGAAAGAAGCGACCGAAAGGGGAGAAAAGCGCCAGTTTGCTTCCCCCCCTTTTCCCTTTCATCCGAGGGGTGACGGAGGGAGCGGCGGCGCGGGGGGGGGCGCTTGTCACCCCCACCCGCCGCTGCTCACCCTGTCACTGGGGCGTACCGCCCCTACCGCCCCTCCCCAGCGACGCCCCTGGTCAGGGATGATGGGAATTTTAGTCCCAAAACATCTGGAGGGCCAAGTTTGGCCATGCCTGTCATAGACCATAGGATCAGTAACATCATGAACACATGAATATGCCAGGCTATCTTTATGATGGCCATCTAGCCATGAATCTCATCTTCTATATTCTCATATAATGGTGTAGCTTCTAAAACAGTAGCTTCTAATTATATAGGGAAAATAGCATATCATCAACCACTTAATTGAAATGTATTTTTTTCTCACCGTGTTAAAGTTATCTGAAATATTCTATATCCAGCTATAAAAGAGGCTAGCCTGGAAAGACTCTGTTTTCCGGAACCACCAACTCCTACAAGTAAAGCATTTCCACATGCTGTACGAATTATTCGTGAAATCTGCATTACAAAAAAGGGGGGGAGATGATCTACTTAATTCATTATGCAAAGTCAACAAAGTTAAATAATTATCCAAAAATATTTTTGTAATAAGCTTTTATAAAAGAGCCATCCAATGGTACCTAGTTTAATGAATCTTCCCAATATTCTCAATTCCATATCCTTCTCCACCAATGCTACTTATACAATGGCAGCATATTTTAATATGGCATGTAAATTTGGCATATATATATATACACACACACACACACACACACACACACACACACACACATATCTCGAATGACAACAGAATTCTCTCTTATATGGTCTCCTGCAGGTTTTTTTAAAAGGAGCATCAACTGCATTTTATAGGTAATCAGCCAATGTCCTTCTTCAAATACCACCTCCTTCAAAGGTGAAGCTTTCATCTTCAAGGCTTTTCCAGTTACAGAATGCCCTTTCCAGAGCAATACAGCTGAGCACAACTTTGTTTCCTTTTCAATTCGTTGCAAAAACTCCCCCCCCCTTCACCCAGACTTTTGAAAATTGTTTTACTACCTCTAAACTATCTGACTATAAAATTATTATTCTACCTGTTGCTTGTTTTATTTGTTTTTATCGTTGTTTACTTTTTGCTTTCAATTTTTGAAAATTGTCTTGAGACACTGATAAAAGGAAGTTCATAAATGTTTCGATAAAATAAGGGTGCGGTCCTAACCCTAGACTCACTGGGATGAGGAAGTTAGGATGTGGTGGATCCCCAACTCACCTGGCTGGTTTCTAGCTTAAGACCCAACTCGGTCACATGTATGCTGACCCAAATCCCTCATCCCAGCTCACTTGGGGCTTGGACAGTTGAGCTGAACTTGGTGGCTCTTAAGCCATGAATGAAGGGCATTCCAGGGGAATAGCATAGACAGGACCAAAGGTGGGGATTTAGGCTGAATCCTAAATCCATTCAGCTCAGTCACATGAGCTGACAACCTGGTGTAAGTTAAGCAGGCAAAAGGATGGTGTAACACAAATTGGATTTTAAAAGCTTGTTTCTCCACTGCCAACAGCAGTTCCGCTCCTGAATGAAGTTTGGGTCTGGTGTAACTATATGCTGTATATGCTATATGATGACTTAATCTAAAATGGCATAATTTTTGCTGGCTCCCCATATTTAGGATTGCTTCCGAAGGGAGCAGTCTTATGCCCCACTGCTGAAAAGGAAGGTCCTCCATTAGTGTAACCGGAGACCTTCCTGGTGTTGCGGCAAAATGCTCCAATGCTGCTCCACCAGTGATGGGTTCAGAAATGGGAATATTGGCAGAGGTGTTGGGGAAGCCATGGATCTGAAGGTTTCTATGCCCTCCCCACTGCCATTCTCCCAGCATGCCCTAGCTGTGGAGTAGTAAATTCCTTCTCACTGGAGTGAGTCAATGGAAGCAATGGGGCAGGCTAAAAGGGAAAAATAAAGCCACCATTCCCATCTTTTTTCCTGGATGTGAGCTGGTAGTTGCTCTGTCATGACTCCCCCTTCCCCCACCAGTGCAGGACATGAAATGAAGACTATAACTTTAAATAAGCATTCAGACCTTAACAAGATGTGTTATAGCGTCTTTAAAAAACACCAAATCAAGGAATCCACCTCTAACAGCTTCGTTATACTGCTTCTGATAGTACTGCAGTTTGTCAGATAAGAATTCAAGAGATGGAATCTAAAAAGGAAGAAAATAAGGATAGCTTTCCCCCCTAAAAAATAGTTTCAATAAATTAATGTAAAAGCATTTTTAAAAATATGAATAAAAGAAAATCACATGTCTTTGAAAAATGTCCTTAAGGGTTTACCAAACAGGTTTTTATTTATTTATTCTGTTCACAGATCATATCCTAGAAATGATATGGTATCAACTTATTCTTCACAAGACAGGATTTGTCAAAACAAATTTCAGTGAGGTATAGGTATCTGTATTCCCCAGGACTGACTTAACTCGTGGGCAGTTCCGTATCTGAGAAGTGTTTATGTTGTTTATTCCACTACAGTGGTACCTCTGGTTACGTACGTAATTCGTTCCGGAGGTCCGTTCTTAACCTGAAACTGTTCTTAACCTGAAGCACCACTTTAGCTAATGGGACCTCCCACTGCCGCTGCGCCGCCAGAGCACGATTTCTGTTCTTATCCTGAAGCAAAGTTCTTAACCTGAAGCATTATTTCTGGGTTAGCAGAGTATGTAACCTGAAGCGTATGTAACCCGAGGTACCACTGTAATGGTGGGCTATTTAGCCCAAGCGGTAGCTGCATATAACAGTGGATTGCCTCTAGATTTAGTTTTCTAATTCTTTTGTATGATCACTTCTAATGCACACACCCCGCTCTGCAAAAACACCCAGAACCACATGCTACAAAATGAAACAACCAGCCTCACAGGGAAGGAGCTAACATGCTCCCATATTCTTCCCCACAGGGCAACTGTTGTAAGTCGGTTTAAGTTGGGCAGATGGGCAATAGTCCCTGAAGTTGTCTTTGCCTATGTCCCACAACGTCTTCTTCATTTCAACAGGGCAGATGGTGTCTTGTTGGCCCTATGTGGGTGCAGGAGGAAAAAGTCCGAGCGCAGGAAGCCCTGGTGTTGGCCCTGCCTGCCTTCCTCACCCTTGTTGCATTCCATTACAGGCAAATAAAAACAGCAGCACAATACGTCTTTCTCGTCCCCACCCCACACCCTGATTCATCCAGTTCTAACTCTGAATTTCCTCTAGCAATAATCCACAATATTAGCAACATTTGGGATTATTTATAGTCAAGAGAGTAGGGAACATTTTCCAGCCCAAAGGCTGCATTCCCTCATGGTCAGCCTTCCACGGTCCAAAGGCATTCAGTTCAAGTACATTCATATTGTGGAGCCGACTAAAGCACTCCAGGAGAGGACATAGCAGGGCCAGTAAGTGAGGGGCATGGCCTGTGGACAGTCTTTGGGGACAGAAAGGCTTGGAAGCCTGCATTTGATCCTGGGGCCTGAGAGTCCCCATGCCGGTCCGTGTATAGGAATCCATTACAGATCTGAGCATGCTATTGTTGGAACCCAATAAAGGAGGGGTTTGGAATTAAGTAAATAAATACCAATTCATAAATTTTTGGTGCTTCAAACACAAAATCTTCAGGCTCTTCACCAGTTGGCTCAGGCATATCCCGTAAAAAATCAACAAGATATGGTTCTTCTTCAATTATTGGTACCAGTTCTGAATCCACATGTTCTTCAATAACTCTAGTAAAGTTTCTATCAAACCACGCTTCATCTTCTTCACAAACAAATCTAGAAGACACAATTCAGGTACGATGAATAAAATGTTTCCGCTGTAAGAGTGAAAAGATGGCCAAAGATTTATGTGGGTGTGGGTGTCCCTCAGCTGTGGATTAGATCTACTATATATTTTGGGAAATTGTTTGTCCATTCATCCTCTATAGGTTCAACAGCCTCTTGAGATACTGTCACCAAACTCAGCACAAGGGTTCCCAAGGTGGGGGTGAAAGACTTCATCACTGCTTGGGTGTGGGGAGCCATTTTGAATCAAGATGGCTGAACACAATGTCACACTGGCATGACTTCATCTCAGTGTTTACAATTCTTCAGTAAATAATATAATGATCATACCTGTCAGCAATTACTCTCGTGCATTCATGTTTAAATAGCGACAGGAGAGTCCTGAGGTTCGCACATTCTTCTGATTTTATAGTTAACATTCCTTGCCAAATTCTGGAAAGATCTCTCAGATTGAAGATGTAATGAAATTTTGATGGTGTGGGCAACATTTTCACCTAAAGCAAAAGCAAATGAACAGGCATAAAAAATAAATAAATCAGGGCCTGCACTGAGGTCTACAGGTTTGTTTTGTTTTTTAAATGGCAAACCTCATAAGGGCAGTAAAGGGACTTTATTTCATTGTATTATGCACCTCACATTTCCTTCCATTACCTCATGGTGGCATACATGGTTCTCGCACCTAATTTTATCCTTGCCACAATCCTGAGGTAGGTTAGGCTGAAAGTTGTTGACTGGCCCAAGGTTACTCTTGAACCCTTGTCTCTCGGGTCGTAAAGGTAAAGGTAAAGGGACCCCTGACTGTTAGGTCCAGTCATGAATGACTCTGGGGTTGCGGTGCTCATCTCGCTTTATTGGCCGAGGGAGACGGCATACAGCTTCCGGGTCATGTGGCCAGCATGACTAAGCCGCCTCTGGCGAACCCGAGCAGCACACAGAAACATTGTTTACCTTCCCACCGGAGCGGTACCTATTTATCTACTTTTACTCTGACGTGCTTTTGAACTGCTAGGTTGGCAGGAGCAGGGACCGAGCAACGGGAGCTCACCCCGTCACAGGGATTCAAACTGCCGACCTTCTGATCAGCAAGCCCTAGGCTTTGTGGTTTAGACCACAGTGCCACCCGCTGTGTTAGTACAACACGATAACCACTACACCACAATGGGTCTCCAACTACCAACCATCAATGAGCCAGAGGCACTTGGAATCTTGAGCTGTGACAGGATCTAGAGGAGTTCTCCTCACCTCTTCATTCACAGGATAAATGATACCTGGAGCATAGATCCTTCTGGCAGGGAGTGCACTTGTTTATGTAACAGAAAGGACCACTTGTGTCCCTCCATGTGCTGTTGGATTCCAGCATTCACCAGCCCTAGCCAGCATGGCCAATAGTTGGGGATGATGTGAGCTGGAATCCAGCAACACCTAGAAAGTGAAAAGTTTTTCATGCATTTGGGCAAATCTGAAGCTTCCCTTGGGTGATTCCATGCCTCTTTGATGGTGGTTGATGGGAATTTTGAGGTCAAGAATTCCAATTCAATATGCAAATTCAAGTTTTGAAACCACAATTTCCCAATAAAATGTGATCAGAAGAAATGACTAAATATTAGCTCCAGGCTGTATGTTATTTTCAGCATTGATTCCTGCACTGCAGAGGGTTGAACTACATGACTCTTGGGGTCCCTTCCAACTCTACAATTCTGTGATCTGCTCATCTAGAACCAAGAATGGATGCATGGGTAGTTTCTTCCCCAGTCAACTCCATTCCTTCCAACAATGGAAACTTTACAGAACCTATACATTATAGGCAATATATGAGCAGATTTTAATCCTGTGTTAAACCCATATATAGGGAATATTTTTCAAATAATTATGTTAATCTTTACCTTAGTCCACTGCCACAAGATTCTGCCTGCTGAAACTAATTTTGGTATCATATCACATATTTCAGGCTTGAAATGTCTACATGGATGAAAGTATCCACAGCCAATTATCCCTGAAAAATAACAGTATATTGATAACCTTAACATGGCTCCAAAATTACATATTCTCATGAAGGGCTGAACGCTAAACATACATCTCCAGGAACAATCTACAGCTGTTCTTAACTTTAGACAAGTCAATAGCTACTGTTTTGATGCAAGAGAAATAAAAGAGAAGTCAAGTTTCTTGCAGCGTGTATGTGTTTGTAATCTTCATTGGTCTCTCCTTTGGTTGTATGGGATTACTAACACTGAGTTCAGCTGAAGGATTGATTTGACTACAAAATGCAGCAGAGCAAGGATACGGCTTCAGAAACAAAGAAGGTACTAAGCAGTGGACATTGCAAATGAGTTATGTTATAATTTATTGTACAAGCAAAAATCTAGCTCATAACAATTTATTTAATGTAGAAATGTGCTTATGGCAGTGGCACTACATCTATAGAACATTTATTTTCACCAGTAAGTTTTAGGTGCCTTTTTAAAATGTAAAGCAGAAATTTAATAAAAATTTAATGGAAAAAAGTTTT
The DNA here is from genome assembly GCF_009819535.1 of Lacerta agilis. Lineage (NCBI taxonomy): Eukaryota > Metazoa > Chordata > Lepidosauria > Squamata > Lacertidae > Lacerta > Lacerta agilis. Next base: position 83,223,048 of record NC_046314.1, on the reverse strand, counting down.
AGGCGCAAGTTAGATGCTGCCTTGCGTTTCAAATGTTTTTGATTTTTGACTGCCTTTTTGTATGTATTTATATTTCCTGTTACGTATCAGACAGTGTCAAATCAGTGCCTCTTGAAGACCCTCTGTCTTTCAAAGCAACTTTTAAGTGTTTATCCCAGTCTTTATCTGAGTTGGACTTGAAATGGTCTTTTTATATGAAACCAACGAACAGATGGGCAATGAAAGCAGATTGTGCAAGCCCTTAAGACTGCCAAGAGAGTTATCCTATGCTTCAAGGCTGGGAGGATGAGCTCTCGCCCCCATCCACTACTTTGTGGTATGGCATTCTCACTGCCCTGTCTACTTTTGAGCATAAATCTCATAATCACAGATCTCATTTTGATACCTATTTGAACAAATAGACATGTATGTAGAAATTGTTTGTATACATGAAATTAGACAGATAGCTTTGAGATGTTTCACAGGAAGCAACAGAGTAGAAACGAATGAATATTAAAATATGTTTTATGTTGTGAACACTCCAGTGCTACTATCTTGAAGGAAGAACGTAGCATAAAACCTATATAACAAATAAATAAGTTAATACTTTTCTGTTTGCCTAGGCATTCGAATGATTTTATACAGAATGGCCTTAACTGTAGTTTTATCTCACATCTGTAATCCTTGGTTGTTGTTTTTTTAAGTCATTGTTTTTTAGAATCTCTGTTGCTTTAAGAAAGAGAGAAAGGAATTTACATTCTACACAGGGGCAACCTAGACAATTAATATAAAACGCATTCAATTTGAAATTACTAGAAAAACATATACCAAAGATTTTGTCTATGGATGCATTGGTTGGCAGAGTGCAGTTAAAAACCGTAAACTGCCTTTTTAAGCGCTGTGGGATATCATTTCGACCGCCTCCTGGGTGAATCATTGCTGCTATTAACTGCACATCAACAATCGTAGTAAAATCTCCAGGTTTATCCAAACTGTACATTCCTTCCATTTCCATCATCTGCCTCACTATTTCATTTGTTACCTATGGAATTAATAGAAGAAATGTTAACCATTCATTGAAAACAAAATACCAGAGATACAACCCTGCTAATTTAGCCAAATAATTTGTTACTTTATTATAGACATAGGGTACAGTATGAAATATGCTACACTTGATGATGTCTATGCTTTTGTCCTATTTAAATCAATAAAATTTACATGGTGCTTAAATTTCTGTGGGCTGAATCAGGCCATGTCACATCTGAGGTGGTCAATGTTAGCAAAAAAAAACGCTAACAGTTTGTATAGTGGTACCTCGGGTGACAGACGCTTCAGGTTACAGACGCTTCAGGTTACAGACTCCACTAACCCAGAAATAGTACCTCAGGTTAAGAACTTTGCTTCAGGATGAGAACAGAAATCATGTGGTGGCGGCGTGGCGGCAGCAGGAGGCCCCATTAGCTAAAGTGGTACCTCAGGTTAAGAACAGTTTCAGGTTAAGAACGGACCTCCAGAACTAATTAAGTTCTTAACCTGAGATACCACTGTACATCAAAGCAACCCAGGGTGATTCAGTGCCAAAACTGCACCTGCACCCAGATTGGATCCAGATGTGATGGACAGTCAGGGTTCATTTGTCCTTTGCTGGTACCTAGCCCTTTAAGTTGGCCCTAATCCACACTACCAGGCACCAACCTCTGAATCAATACAGTGGTTACGAACTTAATTCGTTCCAAAGGTCCGTTCTTAAACTGAAACCATTTCTAACGTGAGGTACCACTTTAGCTAATGGGGCCTCCTACTGCCGCCCCGCCACTGGCACGTGATTTCTGTCCTCATCCTGAAGTAAAGTTCTTAACCCGAGGTACTACTTCCGTGTTAGCGGAGTCTGTAACCTGAAGTGTTTGTAACCCGGGGTGTTTGTAAGCCGAGGTACCACTGTAGATTCAAATTACAAGAAAGGCAATTGCAATCATCATTAGAAAGAACTTTATGACTGTCGCCAGGAGGCTCCACATGTGGAGAAGAAGGGTAGACATTCTCCATCAGCTGTCTGATGGTGGAGAAGGAGCCTGGCTGCTGTGCCTTAGGAAGAATGAAGGGAGGGGGGACAGGAGAGTATAAAAAGCCTCAGAGAGAAGGACAAAACCCAGTGAAGACACGGAACAGGCTGGGCAAGCTGGATGGCTAACTGAGGCTCTTCTACAGAGATTGGGGAGATATGGTTCTTGCTTCCCTGTGGGAAGCCTTCTGTAGGCTTTTCCCCTAAACCCCATTGGACATGACTGAACAGGGAGTACCAACAGCCGCTAGCCTCCCCCTCTAACCCACCCACCCCTGTTGGGGAGGCATAGGAGCCCTGGATTTAAGCCTACCCAAGGCAATGAAGTGCAATACTCTTCTTTGGGAAGAGCCTTCCATGGAATCCTGAGGCAGCTCTGGGTTTTGGGAAGGCTGTTCCTGGGGTTTGGGGCTTCCTCCTGAGGACAATGGGCTAGGTTGACTTGGGCACTCTGAAGAGCTATCATTTTTTTTCCTTTTTTGACCCCTATGCCATGGAAGGCATGGAACATGCATTCTTTGATGTGCCCTTTCCCCAAGGTCACAGTACACCAGACTTTTACTGAAGACATTACAGAGTGAAGCAGTACTTAGCAATATTACTATGCACAATTTTATAACTCTACCTGATCTCCCCATTCGTTAATAATTGGCATGTTAATATCATCAATGAATATTGTCATTTTTCTGCCATTTGGCGGTCCATAGGTACTTCCCATCCGTTTGTCCACATAACTTTCTATTGTCCTCTTAGCAATTAAAGAACACAAAAAGAGGGGGAAATATGTAAGTAATCGCCAAAGTAGTTTACAAATCCTTGTTTGTTTGTTTTTTAAAAAAACATTCTTAAAATGTGTTTTCCAGTTTATGTAAGTTCTCAGATAAGTTCCCAAATAACTTGGGAGCATGAATATTGTTGGAACTTAGTGTTAAAAACAGAGAACGAGATCAGGGTTTACATTCATTCATTCATTCATTCTTATCCGTTTTCCCGTACCCTCAGAACCAGGGCTCAGGGCAGCTACACTTAAGGTTATTTAAAAGAATTTCAAATATTTCTGCAAGCACATCATGTAGAACTGATTATCAAACCTACAGCTTACCTGAAACATTCCAGGTTCTGTTGCTGAGGAAAAGTTTAAACATTTTGATAAATGTTCTTCAGGATCGTACTTTTTTAAATAACCTTTAATCATTACAGTCTTCGCTGTTCCTTGTTCACCAATAAGCAACACTGCCTGCAACAACGTTACGACAATTTATTATCAGGCTTGTACAACAAAGCTAATTCACTGCAAGAAAATGGTTTGAAACAGAATTTTTAATATAATTATGTTGGTTTTCTTTCTAATCTACTATTTACCTTCACATCCTATTCAGGCCTCAGCCCTTACCAAAATATAAATGGCAAAATCCAATACATTTTTATGGGAAATAAAAGGGGAAGGAAGGACACCACAATCCCTTTGCTCACTGCTAACTCCCTTTTGAAACAATAATTGCTAAATCATCATTCAGTTAGGATTGGATCTGGGCATTTTCAATTGAGAGCTGTGACTGCTTAAATTTTATTTATTTATTGTTGCTGCTGCCAAAATTGGGGATGGGGGTGGGGTTAAGTTGGGTGGGTAGGTGGGGGGATTGCTTGAGGGGAGGGCAAATCTGCACACCAAACCGATTAGACACCCCTGCCCTATAAATCATTGTTTGGTTTTAGACCTATATTGAGCAAAAGGTCACATATTCAATAGGGGATTCCCAGTCCCCTTCTCCCTACTGCAAACCCCAGAATAGCCACTGCTGAAGTTAGGAGATGGAATGAGATGGGTCACAGGGGCTGCATTAGGGCGGGTTTTTGGTTTTAAAAAAAATCAAGCAGAGGCACATTTTCTGTGTCTACAATAGTCTGTGTTGTTGCTGTTAATCATAGACACAAAAGGACATATATATAATAAGATAGTTAGGGCATAAAAAGACATTACCTACTCATACTTTGCAAAGAAAATGTGCACTTACTTTGTGTTGTTTTGCTATGGTATCCATTAAAAACTGGGTTCTGACATTGTCAACATTTGGAACCAGAATAGATGCATATTCAGGAATACTGTCTGTTGGATAATTATATTCCTGAACTTTTTTATTCCAATGATCCCAGTCACCTAAAAGTAGCAAAATAATGGTGGAAGAGCTCTAATTATTTCACTTCTTTTACCAGCAACTCCACAGTACTTCCTAGGGGACAAGGGATGACATAGAACCCATTGGACCTATTCTACATGGGATCAAAAGCCTTGGTGAATTAAAAGAAGCCAACATCTTTTCTCATACTATTATGCTCAGTCACATGAATCTCCAGAGTGTTATCACATAGGTGATTTTGAGTCACTGGTGGATTCAGAATAAAGTTCATTCACTCCGTAGTGATCACTGTAAGGAAGAATGGCAAGAAATAAGAGGAAAGCTTTACACTCCCTAATTCTGCTTCTTTTAGGAAAGAAGTCTTAACAATCAAAACTCAGCCATTAGCGAGCTGAGCTCATCCACCTAGAGCCCTATTCAGGCATTCAGATTACTTACATGTAAATAATTGCATGCACAAACGCAAGAGAGAGGGAGCAGGTTTATACTGCTAATCTCCCCCCGTCCCCCACTCCAGTACACAATCTTGCCCTCTTTACAGAGTTAGAAGGCTGAGGTCTGAAGTAGGGCTGGCATGAAATGATGCAGAGGAATCTGCAAGCTTCTGCCAAAATTCTGTTATGTTTCAGAGAGGAGAAAGAATTTCGGAAGTGTCAAAACTTAGAGCACTAACAGTATCAGTAGCCACCATTTTATTTATCAACTTATTTGTGTTTCAGGGAAATCAAAAAGACCTTCCCCCTGTTGCTGCCACCTCTCACTGACGCAGAGGAGTTCTGTTCCTGGTCCCCACATGCCTCAGCAGAGTGCACACAAGCTCACCCCACCCTCTTCCAGGTCCAAAAGGAGCTGCACATCGGCAGTCACGCGCCAACTGGAAACACCTGTACAGAGCCACCATCTCACCTAGACTGTATTTCAGTTCATTAGTCCTCATTCATTATTACATAAGCCTTTCTTTGGAAGTTTAGCGACATGCTGGAAAGAACATCTCCAGTACTGGAGGTTTGTGCAGTTAATTATTAAAGAGCATTGCACTGCTTTTTCACTTACCATAATCAGCAACGTAATACTCATACATTGTCTCTGCAGAACCTTTAGGAATTTGTGGCAGATCTATTTTGCTTTCATGGCTTCTTAAAAAGGCTTCCAGCTTTTCCCTGCTTTCCAGTTCTAAGAGGGAACCTAAACTCCACATCAGGCCAAACACAAATAATTTGTGAAGATGTGCCAAGCATGCAATACCACCTTCTTCCTTTGATGGTATCAAGCCTTCCAAAAGATTGATGGACTGGAAATATTTTTAAAAGGAAGAAAATGTTACACAATGTTTAACTTTCTTAATCAAACTTAAATACAAATTTCACTTAAATTTCACTTCATCTCCAAGAAAAACTGCAGTTTTATATCTATGGTTCTTAATGTTTTCCAAAAGATTGCCAGGAAGCAAGATTTCTATGCTTATTTTCTTTAGAGGCAATCATGCATTGCTGTATGAACAACTGAGACAACAGTAACTATATACCTGCATGATATAGTTGCATTCTAGAAGCTCCATTTTTGGCCAAAGGTTTAATTTCATGTATGTATATGCGTCTTCAAACACTTTATCATATAAACCTAGCAGCACATCAGCTTCTTGTGTAGTACGAGTCTTTAGCCAACCCTGTAAAAAAGTCATAAAAACAGTTTACATTAAAAAAACAAACCCACACTATTTAAAAGAAAAAGAAAAAGTGATCAGCCCTGCAAAAGTGTACCTGCAATATTGGTCTCCAGCTTAGTGCAGAAGAACTGATATACACCATGCCCATTCTAGAAACTGTAGCAGGAGATGCATTTTCAATATTGTGAACTTCAAAGAGCAACTTGCAAGTAGGAGACATTGGAATCCGATCACCATTTGCTAAAGTGAGAGTCTTATTATCATCGAGCACTGAATTCAGATTCTCAATCCAAATTGCATCTACTGGGCCATCTAAAACCAGAAAAATATTCTCGCCTGGAAACAAAGAGATATGGCTGAAATATGGAGGCTAACATTGAATAACAACAACAATTACAGGGAAGGTGCTTGTTGTTTAGATATTGAGGAGTATCAAAATGTGATTATCTCACCTGCTAGCTGAAATGACATAGCTCAGCGAAGGCTACACCACTGAGAGAGTTCCAATTGTGAGTTCCAGTTCTTAATTTAAGGCTGCACTGCACATCTTTAAGCACTATAGAAATCAATGTGTCTCAAGCCTTAAACTGGAATAAATTTGCAGCATTGTCGCCATGAAATTTCACTACACATTTTTTAAGAGTAAGGGTAGTATCCAATGATGTAATTCCATTAGGATTTCAGTTTTCACAGAGTAACTTCTCCTCTCCTCTCCTTATGCACCCTGTCTCAAAATCTGCTCTGGTGGGCAGGGGAAATTTCCAGAACAGAATTACGGGACATGCAGAAAGAGAGGAGGGGGAGGGGAAATTCCATTGCGCAGCCAGAACTCCTTGTGCTTGTGGAACTACTGTACTTGGTTGGATACTGTCCTAAGATTATTACAGTTTTATATTAAATGGATATATGATTCTCAAGTTATCTTAATTACTTACTCAAGTTATCTTAATTATTTTTACTAGAACAGAGACCAATTAGTGCAGCTGCAAACAGAAGATCCTTTTCAGCAGTACGCTGAGAGATGATAATCACGTTCCCATATGCACTATATAGAACACACTATAGCTGGCATACCCTTTTTAGCCTTAAGCGTTTTTCTCCATAGTGTGGAAAAGATTCCATCTGTCCAGTCATTTGTTGCTGTATCCAGTTTACCAAACATCTGAGGCGCAGTAATAGCTTTTGGGTTCATACGCATTTCCCTGTGAGGATATCCACACTCCGTCATTGCCCTCATCAACATAGTTATAACAGTTGTTTTCCCAGATCCACTTGGCCCAAGTGTCATCAAGCCATGGCGTACTTTGGAAGTTTCGTACAACTAAAACAGGGAGGGAGAAAAAAGTGTGGCCAAATCAGAAATAACTATTAGGATTATCTGTGTTCTTACTGAGCTTGTCTTCCTAAGGACTTCCTCCTGAGCATGTCCCCGGTGCAAAGCAGGGAGGGAATGGGTACGTTTACCTGGGACTAGGCAAGGCAACTGCCACGAGAAAAACAATTAGCCTAAGGTTAAATCTAGGTAGTGCTTGAGGACATTTATACAAACTTTATTCTCTGTATCTGTATGTGGCGGTATCTAGATTTGTGGCGGTATCTAGGTATACAAGAGATTTTAAGATTTGCTGAAGTCAATTAGAAACTGCATTGGTAGAGAACAAGGAATATTTTGAACAATGAGCTGTTGGCTTAGGCACCAGGCCCTCCTTCAGAACAGAGAGGGAAAGGGAGAGAAAGGATGGCACTGCTGGTCCTGATTATGGATCTCTCTCTCTCTCTCTCTCTCTCTCTCTCTCTCTCTCTCACACACACACACACACACACACACACACACAGAGAGAGAGAGAGAGAGAGAGATGCTATTGCCATCAAATAACAGGCAGTATACCTCAATACCATGAAAAATAAATATGCAAGGTTCCCTGTGGAATGTCCTCCCTTCAGATGTCAAGGAGACTGAAAACTACAGAAGACATCTGAAGGCAGCCCTGTATCAGAAAGTTTATATGCTGTAAGCCGCCCGGAGTGGCTAGGGAAACCCAGCCAGAAGGGTGGGGTATAATCATCATCGTCATCATTATCATCACCATCACTGCTTCTGGATAATAATGCACAACTATATGCACACTGCAAGTTACATAATGTGATATACTTGGGTTGTTATTGCAGGCAAGGAGGGATCTTCTGAGACAGCTTGAATGTGAAAAATGTGATTTAGAGCAAAAATTCACATCTGTAGGTTCTGCAGTTTAGGTTTATGAGGTACAGTGTAATACCTGTACAAGCTTAAGATTCCAAGGTGGGTGGTTAATCAGTCCTGCCTCTTCAACCTGATTTGCAACAGCTGCCTGAAGGTCAACATATGTATTGCTGTCCAATACCAACCCCGGAAAGAGATCATTTATAAGACTAAGAAAAAGGGGTTCATCTTCATCTACCTGGAAAAACAAACAAATAAACAAAACACAATAATTTATGGATTTGTAGAGATGGTCACTGATCCAGATAAAATTAGTCATGCCTCCCAATGAAAGAAATAGGACTTGCATTGGTTATGAAAAACTACTTCCACTGAATTCAATGGGTTTTAAGCATTATTAATTTACTTTAGGTAAAAGAAATAAAGCAGTAGAGTTTCACTCTTAATGACACCGTAAGACACACAGGAACCTGCCTTATACTGAGTAAGGCCACTGGTCCATCTAGCTCAGTATTGTCTACACTGACTGGCAGCAGCTCACCAGGATTTCAGACAGGGCTCTTTCCCTGGAGAAGATGCTGGGGACTAAACCTGGAACTTTATTCATGCACAACAGATGCTCTGCCACTGAGCTACAGCTCTCCCCCTGAATTAGTCTTTTTTTATTTGACTGCTTACAAAATTCAAAACCCTATTTAAATAACAGAATAAGTATAATCAGTGTTCACGAAAGTGCTTATAGAAAAGTGTTCATGTGTTTCTGTTCTTCTTTTATTTATAAACTCAATTCTGTCTAGTAGCTGTACAGAGTGGAGCCCTTTATACTCAATGAATGCACACCATGCCTAAAGATTTTAAATTAGTTTTAGGACATCAGGAATATTTGAAACACATCTGAAACGACAGCAGTAAGAGAAAAATACGTAGTAGCCACATTGTAAAGTAACCTCTGAAAATCTTAAATGGATGGGTTCTTACAAGTTTAGAGAGGTTCATGTCCCTTAGTCCTCTCATGACAGTACTCATTTCACTGTCATCGGGCCTTGCCCTTTTCTGAGATCCAAGAGTCCTCAACACTGAAAGGATATTTCTCAACCCAAAGTCATAGTGAACCTAAAAATGAAAGCGACAAATGCTATAAATAGTAACATGGCCAGAACAGTGTGCTGAGCCGTAATATTTCTAAAATGCAAAAACTCAAAATCCTAACCAGAGAAATTAAGAGAATGTACCAGAGCACTTTAATGTAATATATTGCATTGGATGTTCATTGAGAAAAGACAAACTTTGTATGTAAAAGGTATATAAAACAAAAGCAAGAGCAACATCCTGTGGTGAAAGGGGGCAACCAAACTCTTTGAGCAAGGTCCCCAACAGGGCACGCTCTGAGAAAACCTGGGGAGGTTCTGAGCACTTCTGGGGCTGGAGGTAGCGACAGAGCTGACCATATGGAATATTGCTTTTCATCCCTGAACATATAGTCCAGAGATAATGTGGAGTGCAATGGTCACTCAAATGGTTACCTATGGTTTATCAAAGAGCAAATACTTTACAATATCCTGAAGGCATAAAACTTGATCACTATAATATCACATATGCTAGTCGTGTCAGGGTATAATCCTGTGGCGGGTCCAGGAAGCCTAGGACACGAAGAATGTCAGCCATCACAGACCAGCTCTGGTCAAAGAAGTGGCAACCAGCAAATAAGTCCCTTTGCAGAAATAGGCCATGGCAGATAATGAAATATGCCCTGGCCCCTACAAAGGTTTTTAGGTCAGGCTAACAAGTAAGAATTCTGGGGAACTAAGAGGTCCTGTTTCGCTACTCTTTGTTACCTGTGCACCACTCATTGGTCTACAGCTATTGCACTATATTGGTGATGCAATATTACCTGCTTGGTAAGCTGCTCTTCACAAAGCTTATAGAGAACAAAGAATTTCTGAGCCAGTATGACATTCTCAATAAAGCCACAGCTTGCAAGTTTCACTCTCATGATTATCTGAAAAAATAGCACATTATTAAGAATTTTATTAATATTAGAATATTTTAAATAACAGAAAGAGCAATGCATTTTTTTCTTTTGTAAAGGTATGCAGCTGAGAGATATGTTGCCTAAGAGTGATAAATAGTACCTGTCTATCTGGAACCATCATTGCAACAGTTCTGAATTGAATTTTTAGGTTTTCTGGAAGCTCCTGGCGTCCAGCATACCCAGGATTCTGCAATTAAACATAGAATTTAGGGCAATTTTGTTGAGAGTATTTGGCACATGTCTCAACTTTTGTGCACAATTGTGATTTATGGCATGCATCTATATCCTCTTTGAATTCAATTATTTATTATCAAAATTTGTGTCTTGTCCTTCACCCTAAGATCACAAGGAAAATTACCACAGGAGAAGAACAAATTATAAACCAAACATGGAATATAAATATAAATATAAATCTGAGATAGCTATAGCGATAGCGATAGAGATATATGTGACTTTTTTCAGCTGGAACTCAGTTCTGGCACCTCTCAGGTGGGCACTATTGCCATTATAAGAGGAAGAGGGAGATGTTCATGGTGAGTTCTGGCACCTCTTTTTCTAGAAAAATAGTGTACACACACACACACACACACACACACACCGGTATATATATTCCTCATCTCCCTTCCTGCTTTCTATAATATCTCACCTGACAAAGAGTTCTGAAGAACTCAAAGGTTTCCCACAATTTCATGACATTTCTATTTATCCTAATTAAGGTATTATAAATTTAATGTTTTCAAATATATTGCTCTGTTAGACAAAGTAATTAACCACAAAGGTAATTTATTTTCAAGTATACTGCAAAACAAAAATATGATTGATTTTCTCTCATCAATAAATTAAAAGTGTGCAATTATCGTAATAAATTTACCATTGTCAGAAAAATTCCAAACTCTGGGTTTAAATCTACAACATCTCCATCGGAAAATATGAACTGTTTTTTCCTTTCTTTTCTTGCTGTCAAAATGATATAAATTTGTTGAGCTGCTACTGACAACACCGGTAATTCAATTCTGTTAAATTCATCAAAGCATCCCCAGGAGCCAGACTGTGCAAGTCCTAAAAGAGGAAAACGGGTTGGTTTTTTTACCCTGATTATATCCTTTCTGTGGTTAAAATTTTCACTCTTCTATGTTGCCTGGGCAAGATCTCTCTTCCAGAGCTATATGTAGAGAAGAAACCTCAAAAGACTGTTTCTGGGTATGTACTGATGTTGTAGAAAACTGACGGCAAACCATCTGCTGGCGTCACCCACTGTATTTGCAAGGCCATTTGTATGGTGTCTGCAAGCAACAGCGCTTGCTCAAACATACCATTTAAAATGTTAACTTTCCCCAATATATACACATACATACGTCTGTCAAAGACGTGAATGGGAAGAAAAGAGTGTGTGTACTCACCAAGAGCGTATCATACCAATTCCTACAACTTTCCTGAGCAGCTGCAGTACTCATAAGGAAAGAACTTTTAAGAAAATTAATGGTTTCTCATGCCCAAAGCTTCGTAAGACTGATGTCAGAATACCACATCCCAACTACTCAATTCAGCAATTTATTTTGCATGCACAATTGCTACAGCCCTCATACAAAAGCCTTTTTACCCATCTCAGTGTTGGGGCCATGGCATTTAGATCGGCCCTGTACTTCCCCAGAAATCCATAGTGTGTACGCCAGCCTTTGCCAACCTGGCATTCCCCAGATGTTCTGGACTACATCCTGCATTGGCTAGAGCTAGCATGGCTGTGCTGGCTGTGGCTGATGAGAATCGTCTCATGGCAGACAGAAATTAAACTTGCATGAATATTACCTTGTGCAATCCTATACATGCCTGTTCAGAAGTAAATCCCATTGAATTCAAAGGGATTTACTCCCAGAGAAGTGTGCCGTGGATTGCAGCCCTAGGCACTGGATCTTTGAATCAGTAAATCTTCACTTCTGATCCAATATGAAACGCTTCCTTGTATATGCTACAGGTGTAGAATTTGTTTTTCTTAACTTTTGCATGGCAATGTAATCTTCCTTCTCTTCTCTTTTAAACACAAGTATCAAAGCTAAGGCCATTTTAAAAAATTAATTACTCCTTGGGGAGGGAGGAAATAGGGCAGTACGTTTCTAATTATGAAACAAGAAACTGTTTATTACCATTACAATTTGCTGTATACTATATTGCAAATATATTTTAATTTCATATTACATTCAGCTTGCATCTTACAAACTGTTATTACATTTCTTAACTCAGTTTTCCATAAAAACTATTATTCTATCTTGCAATTTCCCCTTATCAGATATTGGCAGGCCGATCCTGCAAATGTTTACTCATGAGTAAGTCCCACTAAATTCAATTGGGCTTGCTCCCAAGTAAATTCTTGAATTGAATCTCTTTCCCTTGATTCCTCTTTGCTGCATTTAGGCTGTAAACTCCACAGGGCAGGAACCTTGCAGCTCCATCAACGTCTACTCAAGAATTACCACCGAGTTCAATGAGACTTACTCTCATATAAGTGGGTATAGGATTTGAATATTGTTCTTATATTCCAATTTAAGAATTTTAAAAATATACAGGTTTCAATGAGAAAGACTGGTATGCACTAAACTCCAGATGTTGCTGAACTATGTATTTTGTGGTTTTATATTCTGATTTTATCCTGTGAACCGCCCTGAGACCTGCAGGTATAGGGTGGTATATAAATTAAATAAATAAATAAAGTACAGCTCCCACAATTGCTGATCATTGGCCATATTGGCTGAGGCTCAAGGGGGTGCAGAACAGGGAAGCAGTTTCAGAAGCAGGGTTGGGAGGGTGAAAAGAGGGCTTAGAAGTTGCATAGGGTAGAAAGGAGAAGGTCTAAGAAGTTTCCATGGGGTGGGGAGAGAAGGCTTGGTGAGCAGCATGAGCAGGGGGCAGAATCCCCCTTGTATCACCATAATTACAGCTCCCTAAAAATTCTTCCGAACACTGGCTTGGGCAGATACTGTGACAGATAGTAACTACAGTATCTGATGAGCTTATGTCGAACACCAGTGGTTCATTGAACACTGTTAATTCCATTACTCACTTTCAATATGTCCAACAAGCCAGGCCTTACCTTTGAAAATACGGCCCAGTCCTCTGAAATCCATTTGATCTGAGCAGTTAAATACTACTACGTATTTCCCCAAAGCTTTGCCCATGTCTTTCGTTGTTTCTGTTTTGCCGGTACCAGCAGGTCCTGCTGGAGCTCCTCCCATGTTCATTCCCAAAGCCTGAGCTAAAGTAATGTAGCATCTGTAAATGTAAATCCAGATCACTGCAGTATAGAATAAGGATGTGTACAAATACAATGCTATTGAACCTCACTCTACATTTTGAACTCGGGTAACACACAAGCCCCCATTCAGCAGCAGTGGCAAAAGGATCAGGTCCCCACTATGGAGCTCAAAGATTCTCAGGCTCTGCAAGTCTATGATAGGTCCCTTGCAGTAGGAGGGAGGGGAGATGGTCAGAGAACTGCAAGAGCGCTGCTCTGCCCTAACTTCCACGCTGCTGGCAAGAGGCTGGCAGAGTTTTGGATGTGGTAGTCCAACTGCCTTCAGTTCTCCCTCGCCTTGACCATTTTGGATTGTTATCATTATTCAGTTATAGATAATATGTAATGAATCCACTCTTCTTACCTATCTGTTAATGGTGTTATAACCAGCCGATCTGTGCATCCCAGAAATTCATTTTGATAAACAAAATCAACATCCGTAATCGACACCAATGTTTGATCGAGATCTTCCTTAAAATAAAATCTGGACTGCTTTAACCATTCAAAATCAGTCACCGATTTTATATGCATTTTAACCTTAAAAAAAGAAACATTAATTATATCAAATCAGTACAGAAGTATAATTCACTTGGTGAATTAAAAAGTTACTCTATTAAAATTATTCCCTCTATTTTCTCTCCTAATACTCGACTCCAGTAACTAGGAACATTTTTTGTTCTGATTTTTTTTTGTCACCATACCTTTTCTATTTTTGTGCTTTAGTATATTGATTAATTCTGTTGTTTTCATTCTCTATTTCTCTCCCAGCCAAGGCCTTAATGACTTACTGGGCAGCACTTCTTCAATGAAGTACTTGCCAGCCACCATTACAAGTGTACAGGTTTAGCCATCCTGTGGTGGATGTTTAAGAAACAGTGCATGTTAACTGCTTACATCTAACCATGGCCCAATTACTCTTCAGAGGAGAAAAATATAAGGGAGCTCTAGCGACTGTCTTTCGCCTCCTTCTTTGAGACTGATTCTCTCACACAATCCCGGCCAAGCCAAACAGTGATATTGGGTACAAAGCAAAACTTGATCAGTTAGACATGAACTACATTACAGATCCCAGCTAATATGTATACTTTACCAAGTCATCAAATATATCACGCTGATGCACATGAATAGTAATGAGGGTTTCAAACTTCACTCTGTCAAACTTCGTAAGATCATGAGTTGTCTGGCCAATAAGTGTATTCAGAATATCCAGAAATTTCTGATTTGTTACTGACATTATTTTCCTATCATCTTTTGCGTTGTTTAATGCCTCTTCTGAATCATGTGTCCACAGCATCTGAATTCCCAGCAACCCTACCTATAATAAATTTAACAAATAAAATATGTGCATGAATATTTATAGCGCATTCCAATTTATAACTAATAGAACACCAACTCATCCTTTTCAACTATAATTTAGAGTGATTAACTAGAACGATTAACAAATGAGGTTTTGATATGGATTTTCCTTTGGAGTCGGGAAGTAAATCAGGAAGTTTCAAGGGTCCTCTTCTCTATCATCATTTTCACATACATTCAGTGAAGTCCATAAGCAACCCTGTAAATTCCTTTACCATATTGCCATAGTGAAGCACAGAGACAATTAATAATATTTTCTTTAGAAACCCTCAAAGGTAAAACAGTTAGGGTTGTTGTTCTTTATGGCACAAGTATGACTCTTCCCTGAAAGTAAGAAACAGGATGAAGCACATCTGAAAGCTTATCATGAAGCTTCATATGGGAAGGAACTTTGACTTCTGGAATACTCACTAAAAACAGCCTACAATAACACTGTAAAAAATAAGAATGACAGTGGCAAATACGACAATGGACATGGCCAGCAAATTCCAGCTACCCTTCCATCCCCAGTATTATGGGGACTTGTCACCCACAAATAAATGGGTGACTCACAACTTTATAGTGAGCATTATTGCTGCTTCATTGGGTATCAAGGCTCATGGAATTACAAGAGCAACATTTGTCTTCCTGGGCCCTGATCTTGAAAAAACAAGCTCTGTCCAGAGGTCCTTTACCTACCTTTATACCTACTAGTAGTTAGAATATTTGAAAAGAACCAGGTTTACATCCGTACTTTGCACTGAAGTTCACAGCGTGACCTCGGACCAGTTACCCTCCCTTAGCCTAACCTGCCTCCCAAGGTTTTTGTGGGAATAGAACGAGTGGGGTGAGGAGAGAACCATGTAAATGCAATGCAATGCAACAAATGAATGAATGAACAAATAAAAATACCCAGTATGTTATGCTGCTATTCAGAAAATTGAAGTTGATTGCCCTCCATAAAGCAGATCACATCATAGGACTGGGGACTCACAGCCTTTCTCCATTCTGTCTTCTCTACAAACTACCATTTAGCTATAAAATAAATAACGCAACCACTATCGACATCTTTTCAGATCATTCATTACACCTGTTGAATCACATGCAAGATATGTCCCTCAACAAGTACACCACATCCATTAGCAGAGACAATGGATTGTGCGCATACAAGTTAATGTTAAGCAACTACAAATACCATTGATTTCAGGTCCAGGAAATCAAGAGAACCTTAAAGTGGGTAGATGTGCCTATTACTTATGACTACAGTATTTATTCTCACAAATGCCTAAGCCTCATCCAGAAAAATAGGTGCAGGTGACAAGCTTTTTCATTTTGTCTTTTGGCATGCAAACCTGGCCTTTTCACCTCAGGCCTTCATAGCTGGATCTTAACTGCTTTTCGGACTTCTCACCTGTGCTGGAAAATGGTAAAGGAAGTTCAGTAGCTGGTACCCTGGATCACTAATCTGATAAAAGGCTGCTCGAATGACACAATGTAATGAAGACTGTTGCATTTTCAGTAGATCCATCAGCCAGAGCTCTACAGGTCCTTTTGCATTTACTGGGGTGTCCAACTGAAAAATTAAAAGTTGTGTATTAATTATTCAAAATGGGGTTTACAGTCTCTTTAGTATGATTAAGAAAGGAGACTATGCACCAACTGGTGAATACTAGAGGTTTGTGCATCTCTACTCAGGAATAAGGCAGGCAAATCAAACTGGACACCTCAAAATTCTGCAAAGCTAAGCTAGGTTTGGTATGCTTTCAAACTGGATGGGGGACCGCATGCTGAGATTCCTGCATTTCAGGAGGTTGGACTAGATGACCCTCAGGACCCCTCCCAACTCTACAATTCTATGATTCCATGATTCTAATAGTCCCAATGCTTCCATTTTTGGATGTTTAAAAAATTACCGGTGAACTAAAGCAATTTTCTTAACAACAAATATATAAGAAAGGAAAGAGAAGAGTTCAAATGGGGTACAATGAGACCATAAGAAGAGACTGTTGGTCTTACTTTAAATGTGTTTCTTAATGGGAACTAGAATACCACCAAGTGAGATTGTGTTCCTCGTGTTACTTGAGGCAGGAAAAAAATATTTACCTAGATTACTTAGAGCAGGGGTCAGCAAACTTTTTCAGCAGGGGGCCGCTCCACTGTCCCTCAGACCTTGTAGGGGGCCGGACTATATATATATTTTTGGGGGGGGTGAATGAATTTCTATGCCCCACAAATAACCCAGAGATGCATTTTAAATAAAAGGGCACATTCTACTCATGTAAAAACACACTGATTCCTGGACCGTCCGTGGGCCAGATTTAGAAGGCGATTGGACCGGATCTGGCCCTTAGGCCTTAGTTTGCCTACCCATGACTTAGAGCATCAGGATATTGAGAAAGAAGAATTAAGTGATGGGTTGGAGTTCAATGAGCTTATTTTGACAATATTGTTTAATGAAGTTTGCTTTTTGCAATTGTTATGCAAGGCATCCTTTGACTTCAGATATACCCAGCACAACCTAAAAGGCCAGTTCCTTTTGTCAAGGAGCTGCTGTCCTGACAGTTTCAAACTGCTATTCAAACCTCACAGAAAGACCTGATCACAGGGATGGCCATTGTGGGGTGGAATTAGTTCATTTTCAGTACTGAACTGTGTCACACAAGTTGATATTTCTATTTCAAAACAAGTACGGTTTCCCTTGTTCCTGTCTTCATGACTGGATAAAAAAGGATGTGAATTTGGGGGATTGCATCAAACACTCACCCTAAGATCCTACACACAGAGTTACCTGGGAGTAAATTGCATTAAACACAGAACAAACTCATCTAAGGCTAGAATTCACAGGTACACACTCAGAAAAGCTAATATGATTCTGCTCTTCCTACTGCTGAGGGCTCCATTCTGATCTGTCTACCTCATCTAATGAGCAAGAATCTACTTCATAAAACATGGTTTACTGAGGACCAAAAGAACTAGGGTATTGTTAAAATTTTAAACAGTTGCTGTACATATGATAAAATATGTCAAGGAGCACTGCCTACTGCTACTTCATGGGCTTGTAGGTCATACATTCCAAAGCTTCATACTGTATAGTAAAAATGTTAATGTTAAAAGTTAGTTAATGTATAAAGCCTAACTCCATACTACCCTATTCATAGTCATCAAAAGCTAGCCAAATATTTCATATCTCAAAAACATTTTATCATCATATTCCAGCTTTGGCAAGTCTAAGGGGTGGGTGGGATTGTTTATAGTTAAGGTATTCTAATTAGAGAACGGTCCTCTTACATCCTTCTGCACAAAGAAATAACATTTTATTTTCAACTTAGCCATTTTTTTTAGGGTAGTAAGTAGGGAGAGATTAATTATAAAATTCAGAATCATATTAATTTATATTTTTAAAATGCAAAATATTACAGGAATTTTTTCTCCTTCTCTTGATATGACTGCCATTATGCGATCATAATCCTTTGGATGAAATTCCACTTCATTTATGTTGTCAGATAAACCAGGCAAATGTGGCTGAAAGAAAAATAAAATCCATGAATGCATATAGAATTCTAGCCAGGACATTTTAACAAATTAGCTTATTTTTTTGTAAATGAGCACAAATTCTGAATTAAAGAGAAGAGCAAATGATGTTGATGGCCAGATCCCAATATGGATTTCTTCCCACCATGGGAATTTACTCCTTGGTAAAACAGCTGCGTTCAGCCAAAGGTTATTTGAATTTATAGGAGAGTTTCCAATAGGAAGTGACAAGAGGGAGCCATGCTGGAGTGATGAGAGTATAGTACTTAATGTGCAGAAATTCCTGGAATTCATCCTAAGTCTGGCTATAACAAGAGCCTCTATTTTCCAAGATATGTTGAACCATTTCAATTAAACTAGCATAAATCATGCTTACAGTCACTGACTCCTCTGCACTGTAGTTTTAAACGTACATGAAGAAGCACACAAAACCAGAGCTCTTTCAAATTTGTTCTGCATTCAGTAAATACTATTTTTCCATATATATGTTGGAACCTACCTGAATAGTGTGTGAATCACTAGCTTGTCCAAGTATTTCCAGAAGAGCAGGGTCAGAGATAAAGAAGAATCTGGGAAACAGCAATCTTTTCTTTTCCAAATATCTTTAATAAGAAAAGAGATTTATTTAAGAAAACGTCTTCCCCTCCATTTTTTGAAGTGCCCTTACTTGGGAGTTTCAAGTAAATGTAGGTAATATCAATCCAAGATGTAAATTTGCCAGTGGGGCAGAGCCACTATGGTAACTTTTGGGCAGGTGAATGTTTACCAGGAGGGAGAGAGGAGGGATGAAGCAGCAGAGGGGTCAGGCAAGGTGCAGATGCACCAGCAGAGCCAATCCAGTGTTCCTGTTGCACTATGGTGGTGAACTCTCTGCCACCTCCCCATTCTGGTAAACCAGTCACCTACCAGGTAGCAAACTGCTTCTGATCAATCCTACACAAAGGATGCATAGCAACAAATCTCAGGATTGCATGCGTAGTTTCCAGTACCCACAAAAGCTTATGCCATAATCATTTAAGATACCAGAAAACTCCTCATTGGCTTTGTTTGCAGCAGAGTTAACATGGCGACTCCTTTGGCAGTTCTCATGCCCATCTGTGGACAGCTTCAGAAGCCTAAGACCTCCACAAAGTTGAATGTGGCAATGCTTCTAGAGCTACTGCTTTACTGCTGGTTTTTATTAATCTCCTGGGTCAAAGTTGCTTCGCTGCTCTTCTTGCTCTGCTCCTCTGCATTATAACAAGCTTCTGTCCTTTCTGGCCATTATATCCACTTTCCTTTATCTGTGCAACTTATGGGCATCCAGCTTATAGACCCAACTTATACTTCTGGCTCTTGTCTACTCCCAATTCTTTTCTTGCTTTAGGAAGCTTTTCCTCGTGCAACATGATCCTGCTAGTAGTACCACTATCTGTTTCCTTTCACAACCACCTGACTTGTTGACTTCTACTGGATTTCTGAACTCTGCAATCCTGGTTTTGCCCTCCCCATGCTAAGGGGGCCTTCTCATTGCAAGCACATGACAGTTGCAGTGCCAGGCAATACAATGAGGTGGCAACATCCTTTGCTCTTCAGGAGTCCATAGAAAGCACACAACAAACGGGTGCGGAGGAGAGTTTGAGATGGCAGCAAGGTTTCTCATACCACATGCACAACACCCTAAAGGCCTTGGGAATTTGCCTGTCTCCCATTTCTGGTAAGAAGATGTAGTAAGTAAGTGATGGAAGAAGGATTTATGATTCAACTGGGCCAAAGCTGCTCTGCTCCACGTGCCTCATATCCAATGCTACTTTAGCTTTTGCATATTGTGGTACATGCTAATGGATGATAAATCAGTGTTCACTGATATTTATTCTCAATCTGCATAAACAATAAAATTGAGACTCATTCAGGACCATTTGCAGTTTCAGTTTTTTGGGTTTTTTACTATTTATTCCCCCCCGCCCCCGCCCCCCCACGTCTTTTTGAAAATGCCCATCCCAGCTACTGCCTAGTGCCCAACATCACCTAAGGTCATCCTTGACATTAATTGGGGAGCTATAGATCTAAATTCCTCCAGCTTCTCCCAATTCCTAAAATTCTGTACTAGAAAATTAAAAGTATAAAAAGTGAAGCATGGGTGTGTAGAAGCCTAGATTTATGGGAAGATCTACTATAAACAGAAGAAAATATTCCTGCTTTTTACCTTCCAATATTATCTGTACTTTGAGCCATAACTTAGCTTTGGCAATTGACTGTCTGAAGTGAATTAATAAAAATATGCAAGACTAGAGCAGTAATTATTTATTTGCAAAGTTATTTATATTATTATTATTATTATTCTGATTTTTTTTACCAAACTAAAAAATATACCAAAGAACATAAGCAAATTTACATATATGGGCCTAAACTCATAAATCTGCACTGAGCATGCCAGCTGCACATGCTACAAATCAATCCCCTAAAATCTCTTAATAACTTCCCAAAACACCATTCCCAAAACTCTCCCCTTAATACCAAACACGAAATGACACTAAAAATTAAGAAGCATGCAATGTTAATTAAAACCATAAAAAGTTAATTAAGATGAACTATTACTTTGACCTAAATTAAAAGGATCAGGTTTCCCCCCCAAAAAAAGTTTGTAAACTTTGTACCCTGTTAACGACTTCTGGCACACTTCCAACTGCTCGTGTAAATGCGGTAAAAGCTGCCCCATAGTCTCATCTCCAACACAGCAGTTAACTACATTGGGGTTTTCATGAGCTCGCTGCATTATCTTTATCCATGATTTGTCAATGTTTTGAAAACGTTTGGCTTCCTAAACAGAGTAAATGTAATGGAAACATGAATGAATATTATGGCATTCTAAAGTGCAAACTACTGCTACACAGCTACATTTCAAGATGAATATTTACATAATTGAATCATGATAGAGTTACCTGAGGTAACTGCTTGGCAATATCTCCGCCTACAAAAACAGCTTCAAGATAAACCCAGAGGTTTTGCACAATCAGCCATTCTTCAATTATATCACTGGAGGTACTAAGTTTGAACACCCAGTTCTGAATCTCTTTTTTAAAAGGTGCATTGTATCTGAGAATAGGAGGCAAGAAATAGCAGCATGAAATTCAAGAGCGACCCTTTTGACAATACTTATTGCTACTATATTCTTTTAACAACTGTTTTTCCTCCACTTTAAATGACTCTATTTGGTAGTGTAGACATAACGTTGTCCATGGAGTCACACAACCCTTTTTTCCTCTTCCCTCTTCCCCGCCCCTCGAGTTTTGGAGCTAACTGTGGTTCAGCTTTACAATTATAAAGGTGTTGTGGCCTTGTTCCCACATAATGCTAAGCCAAACTGTGACTTGGTGTGAATGAGCAATCATGCTGGTGCACAGTGAGAAAATCAAGACTGCTTGGCTCTTCCCCTGCTGCTGCCATGATACTGAGAGCTAAGCTGGTTTGGCTTAGTGTTATGTCTGAACCAAGGTTCATGGTTTGCTTCCCTCAAACAAACCACAAACAGAATGTCAAGAACAAACCTTGATGCAACTTGTGATTTGCCTGGAGTGAGGCAAACCATGAGTTTTTATTTGGACATAATGCTAAGCCAAATCGCAGCTTAGCTCCCACTAGTAGCTGAAGCAGGGGAGGAGTGAAGCATCTATGGATTTTCTCACTATGTACCAGCATGCTTGCTTATTCACGCTAAGCCATGATTTGGCTTCATGTAACCTGACTATAGCTAACTCTTGTTAGGCCCAAACCACAGGACGCAACCATACTTAGAAGTAGGTTTTTGTTAGTGTGGTTTAGACTAACTTAGTCGTAATGTTGGTGCAGATGTAATACTAAGAGTTTGCTCCAAAACTGAAAGAGAGAAAGGGGGGGATGCTTACACAAGAGGGGAGAAAGAGGGAGGGGTGTGCACATTTGCAAGCTTCTCCTAATCGCCTAACTGTGATAAGGCACTGTTACATTTGCACCAAGCTGGTTTGGTGGCTGCAGCATCTTACTGCCCTGGCCATTGCTTAGGGCGGAGAATGGAAAGCAGAAGAGCACCTTGTCTGGCCTCAGGGAGCACAGCTCCAACTCTACGTTAATAAAAACATTCTACAAAAACTGTGAAACTACCTGTTGCTCATCAAAGATCCCAGGATCATTAAGCTGTCCTCCATCAGTGTAATAATTTCAGCCGATTCTGTTCCCTTGAGAAGTAGCTCTCCTCTTCCTTTGAATGCTGAAAAACTCAAGACTTGATTTGCCCAACTGTCAATTACTTGGGCCAGTTTAGCTTCAATATCCTTTTCTTTTATAGCAGATATACAGATGTCCTACAAAGAAAGAAAGATCCTTAAATTAACTTTTAAAAATATTGATAAGCCAACTGAGGAGTCTCAATAAAGACACCTTACTTGTGCCCATGCTTAGGTATACCTCTTTTGTGTACTGACACAAACATTGCTGCACATGAGCAAAGAAAGGCATACCTTCTAGGCCAGGGGTTCCCAATTGGTAGTCCATGGACCCCAGTGGGACCTCGTAACCCACCCAGGGGTCTGAGGTGCCATTCACATTAGAAAAACTACCATAGAGATATTAAAATTTTCAAAAGTAGAGGATCCATGGTTTGGCCTTTGAAAAATAGGTGGTCCACAATCCTTAGCTAATTGGGAATGACTGTTCTAGAGCATGCTCACTGACTCTCAAACTGCACCTTAGGCTGGCATTCTCTTTCAATATAAAAATGCAACAATATGGAAGGCTACCTCAATGTCATCTTTATGCTTGAGAAGTGGTGCTTCCATGATATTCCGAAGGCAAAAGGAATCTGATTCCACATCAAATGGATGCCCAGTTGTATCAGAAATACGGTTCCAGTGTCTTAGTTTCATTGCTTTATTAGTCATCATTTCCAACAGTGGGCAGGACTCACTGAAATCATCTATTCTTTTCTTAAGATCTAAAAATGCTTGCCAGTCTTTGAGCCCCTTAGGTAGTTTGCGACACCTTTCATTGAAAGAGATTGAACTTTTTACTATTTCAAACTTAAATGTGCAAATATCTTAACAGAAACAAAACTATAAGCTCGTTTTTGAAGAAGAAAAACTTCTAAAGGCTTTCCTAAAAACAAATGTATTTGCATCCTAGAGGATTTCATGCTTGGGATCAGACAGATTGAAAGAGCAAGTTCTCTAAAACTGGAACCATGCCTTAGAAGGCCTTGCTGTGACTACCTGCTGATGTTGCTTCCCAGGTGTTAGGAATCTTAGGCAGGACTGCTCCTGCTTACCTTAAGAGATTCAAAGGCTCATACCACTAAGGTATGCTAGCAAATTCCACCAGAAATGGAAACGGGAGCAGAAATTGTCACTATTTGTATATTCGCCCGAGGTCAATAACAGAACTTGCGCAAGCAAATAATGGCTTATGCTATTGTCGTTTTTAATTCCCCAAACATTACATAAATAACCATGTCATTTTCTGCATTTTTCTGACATTTGTCTTACGCTGAAATGCATCCAAATTACTCACATAATTAATTATGTAGTTAATTACATTAGTTTCAGCCATAGGCAACAGGAGAAGGAATGGCACAGGTTTTAGCAGAAGATAAAATGTACATATTGCACTGGATGGTTTACAAATCATGTAGAAAATAAGCTCACCTGTTTTGAAACTCCAGAAGTTCAGCATTAATTTTTTCAATATCTACATCTCCCCAGAGAATTTCATAATACCCACTGATATTATTCATCACAGTATCATATAATCCATACAGTTTTTGAAGCAAACTTAGCTCCTTCCTGCAAAAAAAATCATCATGATGAAGCCACTAGCATACCTTTTATTTGTAAAAGTGGGATGCAGGTGGCACTGTGGTCTAAACCACTGAGCCTCTTGGGCTTGCCAATCAGAAGATTGGCAGCTCAAATCCCCACAATGGAGTGAGTTCTCGTTGCTCTGTCCCAGCTCCTGCCAACCTAGCAGTTCGAAAGCACGCCAGTGCAATTAGATAAATAGGTCCTGCTATGGCAGGAAGGTAAATGGTGTTTCCATGTGCTCTGGCTTCTGTAATGGTGTTCCGTTGTGCCAGTCGCGGTTTAGTCATGCTGGCCACATGACCCAGAAAGCTGTCTGTGGACAAATGCCAGCTTCCTTGGCCTGAAAACAAGATGAGCGCTGCAACCCCATAGTCGCCTTTGACTGGACTTAACCGTCCAGGGGTCCTTTACCTTTTCTTTGTAAAAGTGCAACTGATTTAATCTGGTTACAGGTAGGTAGCCGTATTGGTCTGCCATAGTCAAAACAAAATATAAAATCAAAAAATCCTTCCAGTAGCACCTTAGAGACCAACTAAGTTTGTTCTTGGTATGAGCTTTCGTGTGCATGGTATCTGAAGAAGTGTGCATGCACACAAAAGCTCATACCAAGAACAAACTTAGTTGGTCTCTAAGGTGCTACTGGAAGGATTTTTTGATTTTATATTTTGTTTTGATTTAATCTGAACTGTGATCAAAACAGTGATTCCCAAACTGTGAGCCATGGCCTCCTGGAGAGGCACAGATTTATCCCAAGGGGTCCACAGATTGGGGTGGAGAGAGACTTTAGCCTCCAAGACTTATGATTTTCCCCATGAGGCAACTGACCAGGAGCTGAGCATCAGGGTGCTCAACCAAAAACACTGAGGAGAAGAGAGAGAGAAGACAGCGGTGCTGGTACACACATACACCTGCTGCCACATTCACAGGAATATAGATTCCAAGATGCTTATACTCAAAGTCTTCCAGTCTGCTGCCTAACTTCATTCTGTTAATATCTTACACAACTGCAGTTCCAGTTCCAAATCTAAGCAAAAGCTTTCTACAGCTGATTTTAACTGCTCATCTCTTAACACCCCTTCTGCCTCATCACTCCCACGACTCACTTTTGATTCTGCAGAACAAATATCACATGCAACACACATCTCATAGCTGTCCCCCCTTCTTTATTTCCTCCTGTGATTCTTCACAATATAGCAAGTTTTCAGAGGAGCTGAGTTCTGAAGATTATATATAGTGTCCCCAGTGTACAAATACAATATTGTGCAAATGTGTCTCCCATCATTAAAGCCTTCCTACAACGCTTAACTTATTCTGGCAGGTAGAACAATTTTCCACAGTTACCTGATTTTATGTAAAACTTCATAGTCCGTGACAGGCAATCCAAATAGCTGCTCACCAGATGAATAAGTAATGAATTTCCTCCAGAGCTCATCAAAATTGGCCTAATAAATAACAGAAATTAACAAAGGATTTAGATTATGTAACACAAACATAGCTATCCTTTACTACATGCATATCCAAGCCAAGTCCCTTGGGCTTCGTTCTCATATGAGAAGTCTGGGGATTAGATCATAACATAATGTTCATGATGCAGTTTGTACACATGAATGTATTACTTGCAGATCTCTGTGAATGCCAATTACACAGGGCCAGTTCACTCTGGCATGCTAATCATTTGGTGGCTGAAGCAATGTTTTTCAATGAAGTTGGTTCCTGCACTCAATAGCTATGAGTTGTCAAGTACGGAGTAATCAGGTGGTGAGAAATCAACTACTATATGCAATGTTTATGTTAACTAGGCCATCAGTACTTTCCTAGATTGGTTTGAAGACTGCAGTCATGTGATATCTTCTTATCAGAAATGCTTCATGTGATCAACATTTAGATTTACTATACTGCATTTTTAAATGTTTCTAGCCCGCTTTTCTGTTTAAAAAGCCAATGTCCGCACTGGCTCACAAATTAAAAGAAAGCATGAAAGGTTACAATAATAATAAAAATAGAGCCAAAATAGCAACTGGAGATTAGCAACAGAAAAACACAGCAAGAGAAAACATAGCAATTAACCTTCCCCTTGTCTTAAGGTAACTGCCTTAACACAAAGCTTGTGAAGAGAAAGATGTGAGAGGAGATGGAGAGGGAGTTCTGAAGCTTGTGTGCATTGGCTGAAAAGATGCTGTCACCATATCACCTCCCCAACCTTTGAGAGCAGGCCATAGGGAATGAAGAACCTGCCTCAGATTAGGACCTAAGAGAGTGGAGGACAGCTCAGAGTGGAAGAAGTACTCCTTCACATACCCTAGTCCCAAGTAATTTAGGTTTCAGGTCCTAATACCGGGACTTCAAGTTGGACCTGGAGTCCATGTAGCCAGCACAAACTATCTTGGTTCCCTACAGTACAGTCACATGCACAAAGTCCTACAAAACAACTGAAAAAAGCAAGGAATTCGAAGTCTGCTGGTATAATATGTGGAAAATACATACGTGTGAAAAGGCTTGGTGAATCAATTTGATCATTAGCTATAACACAGAAGTGGTTGGCAATGCCGCAGGGATCTCATTGCCCATATCACTGCTGCTTACTAGGAGGGGGAGGGGGAGGGTCAGCATGGTGCAAATGCAATCGACTCCTCCAGTGCATTTGCACCACGACATCCTCACCCTCTACCTGCGAGTAAGCTGCAGTGATGTGGGTGACAAGTCAGACAAGCACCACTACTCTAACAACTACTGCTGTCATAAGCAAACAATGTCTGAATTTACACATACGCAGAAAGGGGCAGCGGCTGCACACTGCACTCATGTTCTGATAGTAGGCTACCTTGTACTGTTTGATGAGCTCTTCTTATCTTTCACAGAGTCTAATAGCTACACAAGATTTAGGGCAGTCATTTGACTCTCACAGCACCATATAAAAGGTTAGTCTCAAGGTTATCATAATGAGAATCAAAACAGCAAGAAATACGATGGCATAGGCCCCGATAAATGAAAAGTAGAAAATGTTTACTGATTAAAAACTCTTAGGGGACTAAAGCTCAGATATAATGCAATACTTCAATAAAAACAATTTGGTGTATAACTAGTTAGAATGAAGCAAAACATCACACAAAAATTGTTTTGGCTCCCCTTGTTTCAGAGTGGGCGCCTGTAATACCTCATGCTTCAGGTGGGCCCCCAAAAAGGATTCAACCTCAGACCTTGTGGGGGGCCGGACTATATTTTGAAGGGGGGGAAATGAACAAATTCCTATGCCCCACAAATAACCCAGAGATGCATTTTAAATAAAAGCACACATTCTACTCATGTAAAAACACGCTGATTCCTGGACCTTCCGCAGGCCGGATTGAGGAGATGATTGGGCCAGATCCAGCCCTGGGGCCTTAGTTTGCCTACCCATGCTCTAAATCAATAATCCATATGTGAAGGCAAAATATTCTAGGGCACTACGGAGTACTGAATAAGGCGCCCACCAGTGTCAATGTTCTGAAGAGTTTAACAAATAAAAAGGAATGGTTGCTGATTCATCCATTGCATGCCACTCATTTTAACATCTTAAACATTCTTACCTGAAATATCTGTAATCTGTTGCTAGCTTCTTGGGGTGGTGTATTTGGAACCATGGGTCCCTCCTGTAATGGGCAAAATGTAGTCAATAATTAATATATATTTTAAAAATAACCCTGAATCTCATGCCCCATTCTCATATCCATTCAACATACATAGATATCACAAGGACTAGATGAATTTCATGTTATACATAGGAATGCATGTGGAATTTGATTTCCATAAATTCCAATGCAAACGGGTCTGATTATCTCCCAAAATAATGAGCATATCAGACTATCAGATTTTGCACTTCTCTGAATTTTGGTGCCGTTCTTGGGTAAAAATAATAATTCAATACATTAAAAATAAATAGCTGTAGAATAAAATAAATTTTAGAGATGCACATGTTGCAATAAAATATACATTTAAATCTGTATTTTTGGGAATTATTTATATCCAAATATGATTTTATGCAGATTTTAAAAACAAACAAACCTGCAGATGAATGTTTAAAAAGGAGAGAGGCAACTTTATTAATTTATTAATAAAGGCCTGAAAAACTGATATAGGTTGGAAACAGACTGATCTGTCCATCATAAGTTATAATCCTTCATGTATTAGACTGCCTATAATACATACTGTATTCTAAAATAGAACACAATTGTTTTTGACCAGATATTATAATTTATGTTAAAACCACATACATGACCTAAATTTAATTTTTTCAGACCACTTGCTTTTTCTTAATCGTAGTGCTTTGTTTTGTTCAACACAAGACAAAGTTAGATGAGACAGTTTATATATGTATAGTGTGAGATATATATGTATGTGTGTTCTCTGCAAACTGTTCAAATAAATTACCACTTCATATGCTGTTTCATAGCCCGACACATCCTCACGGAAAACCTCAACAGCCTCCAGTAGCTGGCTCTTAAACTTGGGCTGCACTTGAATCAGCTCGTCTTGAACACTGGCCTGCAATATAAATGGATGTTCAAAAACTCCAAGAAAGTAGCACCCATACAGCGTCTCCACCCCCATCGTTCTGCCCGGACACTGAGATCCAGTGCTGAGGGCCTTCTGGTGGTTCCCTCATTGCGAGAAGCCAAGTTACAGGGAACCAGGCAATGGGCCTTCTCAGTAGTGGCACCCACCCTGTGGAACGCCCTCCCACCAAATGTCAAAGAGAAAAACAACTACCAGACTCTTAGAAGACATCTGAAGGCAGCCCTGTTTAGGGAAGCTTTTAATGTTTAATAGACTATTGTATTTTAATATTTTGTTGGAAGCCGCCCAGAGTTGCTCTCCTCCCCAGAAGTGGGAGTGACCAGGCAGCTGGAAAGCAAATGTCTACCACGCTGGGCAAGTGCTACTGTCATGGGTGCATGGATGAGGAGCAAAAGATCAAGTTCAAGTGGAAAGTCCTGGAATATCATAAAGGGTAGGGATATGCATCTTGCAGCCATGAGCCAGAAGAGGTAACTTGGTTTGGAAAGAAATGTGAAACACAGCTATTAGAATCATAGAATTGTAGAGTTGGAAGGGGCCACAAGGGTCTTAAAACAAACAATTGAGGAACACAAATCTCCAGTCCAGAAGCACCATAGAGATCCATAAACCAGGACTGATGATCTTGGAGCACAGGCCAGATGACCTTATACACTCTAAGCTGATACTAATGAACTTTTTATGAACTGCCATTAATTAATTCTAGTATAGTGGTATATGTTTCATATACTTACGGCTTTGCTTTGTAGCTTTATGAAAGAGTACCGTAATGTATCAACTCCTTCTGATTCCTCTTTTGTCACTTCAACTTCAAATCTATTTAAAATTGTATAGGCTTCCTAAACACAAACAAAACAAAGAACAGGATGCCTCACAATTCATATTGTCAAAAAAGCAATGTCAATCCCAGCTCTTTAAAAATAATAATAACTTACTTCAATGGGCCCCATAGTCATATCCATTTCTATTTCCTTGTCTCGTATATGAGCAAGAGCTTCCATAGCAAATCTGACATCATCTAAATCTCGAATTGGTCGAGATAGTTTTTTCAAATATTCTGCTATAAACGTTATCATGTCTTGCATTTTCTTCTTGTACTCCTCATTTAAATAGCGGCAGAGTAACATTTTCCATGCTTTAGCTTCAATTGAGAGCGCTAATTTCATTGGTCCTATGAAAAAATTACAGTATGTAGATCATACTGTACACAGAAAGCAACTACCTTTTGCATGTCACACATTGAAAGGAAATTGCACAGACAAGTTTAAAACAAAACAGCCTAGTCAGTGAAATTACAACCTTTAGGCCAGGGGTCAGCAAACTTTTTCAGCAGGGGGCCGGTCCACTGTCCCTCAGACCATTATTTGAAAAAAATATAATGAACGAATTCCTATGCCCCACAAATAACCCAGAGGTGCATTTTAAATAAAAGCACATATTCTACTCATGTAAAAACACGCTGATTCCCGGACCATCCGCGGGCCGGACTGAGAAGACAATTGGACTGGATGTGGCCCCCGGGCCTTCGTTTGTCTACCCATGCTTTATGGTGTGACCCAAAAAATTTCTGCAAGTAGTCTTGCATTCCAGAGGGACTTTGGGCTTGTATTTCCTAACCAACAGCTCTCAGAGGAGTCTCTTCACAGTGAATGTTGTGCATCCTTCAGGTATGGGTGTACAGGATGCAGCAGAATCTCAAGTCCTTAAGCGGAAACTTAAAGATTCTTTCCTGTTCAATTTGTGCTAGATGATTAAAGCCCTGCTTCTTTAGATTTTGGTTATAGTTAGTAAAATAATATATGTTATTACATCTTCATGCTTTACTCTGCCTTTGTATCTCCTTAACAGAGCCCCTTGATGTCAAGTATCTAACTAGAGTTAAGTAACAATTAGAGCCAATAAATGTAGTCACAGGGGGGGAGGGGTGTTTCCATTGTGTAATTATTTCCTATAACAGGGCTAGAACTTAAGAATCAAGAGAAGACCTAGCAGTGCACAGAGGTTATCCATCACATGTTCCAAGAATGTGCAGAGCGGCATGTAGGGCTGCATATGCTGGCTCTGCGCACCTGCACCTTCAAACATTGGACAGACAGTATGAAGAGGAAACCTAAGCACATTCAGCTGCTTGTGCACAGACTCCTCCATCCTCAAATGGAGGTCTCAATCGCATGGAGCTGTCAGGGGTGCTCAGAGCTCCCCACCCTCTCCATATGTTCACAGAGCACAGCCCACAGATAATAACTTCTGTATTGGACTTTAGAGATGAGCGGGTTATTTCCTAACATAATATGGTTGGTTACTGGGCTATGGCATGATCTTTTGTCTGCCTAATAATTGTAGTTCAAAGTAAAATTTCCACAAATGCCAGATTTGTGTTGCTATAACAAAATTTCAACTCAGTGCTATGGCTGTAAAAAAAAAAAAAGTATTGAGGCATTTCTCTAGGATGGACAAAAGACAATCTGAAGACCTAGAAACAAGAGGAAAAGATCAATTCAAGATTGCAAGATCAACCTACAATTGACACAGCTATTCCAAATGTTGCTCAGAAAAGCAGATAACTTGTTGCCCCAAAAGCGACAATTTATTTTCCTGCACATTGCACATAACGAAAATGGTTTTCATACCTGTATTCAGTTCAATGGGGCCAACAGAAATTGTAGGTTTTAAATCTTCTATCTCTTGTTCAAAGGTAGCGTAATGAAGAATCTCTGACCTGATCTCAGTCAGAGATGGGTTACTGGCCAAAAATTGCTGTAAGCAGTTGGAACGGATTATTAACATGAATTATTTTATTCTGTTAAAACAGTATTCAGTATTGAGGTGTTACTTCAAAGGCTACATAAGGAGTGGAACACATGCATATAGCAACTATATCAGAGCTGCAAATAGCAGCTTGCCCAGAACACATTGCACTGGCCTGCATTGATTCCCCCACTCAAATCCTGCTCTCTATGGTTGCTGCCAACTACCAACTACCAGGATAACCCAGGAGCCTATTAAAGTCAAGATTCACAGTGGGAACCGCCCTGCACTTCAGTTTCCAACCCACAAATACAATACAGCACTTATGTTTGGCTCCTCAAGCAAACTCTTTGCCTTCTGCTTTCTGGTAAAAACTGTGAATGCTATTATAGGAATGGGGTAGGATTTGAGGGGGTTTGTGTGAGGCAAGGTTGTCTCCAAGGCACACTGACACTTAAGAGACCCTATGCACTAGCTTTTGAACCATGAACCAAGTTGAGTAAAAAGAAATGTTGTGCTTAAAATCACAACAAAGGCTCAGAATTCAGTTTACCTGAACTTTCGCATCCCTGTCTTCTGTCCACAGAGCTTTATATTTTTGAAAGTCTTGCAGCGCTTCACTAGCTGCTTTCCGTACAGAGTTTACCGATGAGGACAGAAGCACAACTAACTTGGAAATATCTTTGTGTTCTGCCACCCCTGGATAGAAATTTCTCAACTTTCTTGCAGGATATGACTCTTCTGGTGTTTCTGAGAAATATGGTTAACAACATAAATTCTGTAGCCTCTCTTTACACTCCCCTTCCATATATCAAAGCAGAGCAAAAACATAATCAGCAGAAATCTACACTGATAAATATGTATTTCTTATTGAGCATAATCCATAAAAAAACATTTCACTGAGATTTAACAATATTTTGTTCGTTTTTTTATTTATTTTATTTAATAGACCATATCTCAGGGTTACTACTTTACATTTCCTAGATTGTGCTCTCAGAATCTATTTTACTTACTTATGTATTTCTGAGAAATAAAGACTACCATTCCAACTACTTGTGTTTTTGTTAATCCCTCTGGCACTAGCCAAGGCTTATTTCTTTATCTGGAATATATATCCTTTGCCTACTAATCAAAGCTATCAAGGGGGCTTGCAATATAGTCAATGTACAATAAGGATGACGGAGGACCTGAATATGTATGTTTAGGATATTGTTCCAAAAATACTCTCTTTAGGTATACACTTTTCCCTTCTTTCCTCGCTGGCTGGCAAGCAGGCCCGTAAAAACAAGGGTTTTGGCCACACACACACACAGCAAATGTTCGGGTTCATGGGGCGAAAAGCAGCACCATAGCAAGAGGGTGGGCCAAGGCCCCCAGAACACACCCTTTCTGCTCTCATTGGTTCCGCACCCCAAGAGCTGGTATCTAGTTGGCCTTGCTCATTGCAGAGGTCAGACATTTTTAAAAAAATTAAGTGGCAGGAAGCTAAAGTCTCAGCTGCTGATGGCGCCACTGCTGCTTTGCCATGGTGCTACTGGGTTGTTTTCAGGGGTCATTTGGGTCCCCTGGCCTGTGAAGGATCCTCTGGGGTGCATAGAATCCTAGACCCAAGAGAGAGCAGAGAATCAGAAGTTGAACAGGTTGTTGTGTATTGATTCAAGGGTTATCATATCTGTATTATTAGTGTCTGTATTCACATTAGGGAAAAGTAGCTGCCTTCCTGTTCCAGAAGGAACAGCTACTATTGGTTCATTCAAGTTGCTGCATTTGGATCCTCAGTCTTATTGGTTCCCACCAAAAGGCAGCTTTGTGATTGCTTGAGATTGTTCCTTCCAAAATGTATCCTCTACTGTCCCTATAAATGTATCTCCCTCTCCTCAGTTCCCCAGTCTTGTTTGTCTGAATAAAGAGTGTTACATGAAGAAGCTGTCTCCTGCCTGCTATGTTAGAGCTGAAATCACTTGCTGAATCACGATCCCCATGTTACAACACAGGTAATACATGAGAGCGGGTGTTTTATCCACAACACCATGCAGATGTCACTTTAAAAGTGGGCATTTCACAGTATAAATGCCCAGCTGGAAGTGGGCTGGGTTAGGTGTAGCTTTAAAGAACAGTTTTGAAATTTTGGAAGCAATGGCACTTTGTAATGTAAAAGAGGAGCAGCGGCTACTAACTTTCTTCTTTTCTCATTTTTCCTCCTACTACGCTGGGTGTTGTAGCAACATTGGTTTCCAGGGTGGTACTGGATCTTGGCGGGTGGTGTTGCTGTCCCCAGTGTGCCACCCCACGGCTTACATCCAGTGTCAACTGAATCATACGGTTGATGGCTTGCTGGATATCATCCAAACTAGGCACCATTACCTATGTAGAACACATAAATGCTTTCCATTAAACACAATGCAACTGTCTTAAACCCAAATGTAACTCTCTTAAACCCAAACACAATTTGGCAACAATCAGCAGCCCATAAGCTTGTGAGTTCTCAGCAAGAAGCTCTGGGTATTCTCATTTTAAAAAAATTAAATCATCTCTAGATTTTGTATGTGGGTTGTACACTACTTCATCCAAATCTTCAATAAATTTATTGAACAGCACTGCAAAAGTTAAGATAATCAGAAGAAATTAAGGAGTTTGCCTTCTTGATTGCATAAATCACTTACAACATTTGGAATAGCTAAGTGCACTTCAGCTTTTAGAAATGTAATAACATCTTCGGGTTTAGTAGTTGCTGTCTGAGGTAAATAGGGTGGTCGTCCAAATGAGCTGGAGCTGAAAAATGAAACAGGAAATGTTTTATTGATATACCACTACAAAATGCTGAAATTGGCGGCGGGGTGGGGGGGGGGAGAGATAACAGAACAGAGGGCACACCAAGAGGGTTCTGTGGGACAGCAAGTGGGAAGTTGAAGAGAGGAACGGAGAACATCCAGCTCTTCCAAGACAGGCAAAGTCTGGTCAATTGCTGTGTTTGTTTTCTTATGCCAGTGGCAAAAAACTACTAGCATTTTCTGAGTTGTGCACAGGACTGAGTCTTGTGGTGAAAGAAAATCCAATTCAAGATTTGAGGAGACAACCTGTTCATTTCAGTTCAACTTACTGTGTTTAGCAAGCAGTCATTACAACCTGTGTGAAATTTTCTTCACTACACAAAGCCTCTTTTAGCACATACCTTGCAACAAATATTCGCTTTTTAAGGGCATCCAAGGATAATCGAGTAGCTTTCTGTAGGCTGTCCAGCAACTGATGACTAAAATATGCAACTACTTCTTTGCATTCCTACAATTAAGAAGAATGTGTTCTTGTTAAATTTACAGGTATCCCAGAAAACAGCCAACACTTTATCTCTCTTCTCTTTGTTTCTTCAAACCAATAGACCAGTTATCTAGTTATTACTGAGTTGGTCACAGGGGAGACAAAATGAGATTTGACTTAGAATCTTCTGATGTTCAGTAAAGCACAGGACCAGGAAACCCACACCTTGATCCTTCATCATGGTACAGATCCTGCCAAAAACCCTGGGACTACAGATCTTGCCTTTGCTTGACCTCAGTGGTGAGAATCCCCATAGATCAGGACAAAAGACTGCAATCCCACTCTCACTTCCAAGTATCTTCAAAGTAGGGGAGGGGGGAGGGGAGGAAAAGCTAAATAACATTTGAAAATTGTCCTTACAACTTTGCGAATAATTTTCTGTTCAGTTTCAGTAATGTGTGTCTTGCACTATATAACCGGTTACTCATTTGCAATGGAATACCTTTTTAAACTCATCTTCCTTCTCACTGTCCTCAGCGTCTTCACTACTGAGCACACCTGAAGACGCAGAAGTCTTCTCATCTGATGAACTTCCGAATGCTACATGCTTCCCTTCTATTGAAAATAAAATATAAGATAAATTTAACATAGTTCATTCAACTGATAGTCCTGTGCAGAAGTTCATACCCAACACTGTACATACGGTGAAAGGGAAAGGATTACTGTCATGCACTAAAACCTACTTTTTCCATAAGATTTTGCATACGTAAAGCCCAAATACATATAGGCCTCATCCCTGCAACCAATACACTACAAAATTGAGGTTAATAGGTCATGTAGGTCGAGCCTTTGCACAGTAGGCGCTATGCATATAAACCCCTCCACAGATGTTAATTCAATCATATAAAGGTCAGGCAAAGACTGGGTAGGAACAACATAGAAGGGAGGGAGGCCACATTCACCCCATTTCTTCATCAGGTGTATAGCAGCCATGGTTCACACTCAGCCCCTCTTTGTGCATCACAGCAGCTGGGCCAGCCCTTGGCACCAAACATTATCCCAAAGTAATGGATCTGATTTGCCAATTTCCCTTACCTATACTGCTCTAATATTCCAGAGACAGTTCACCTTGGAGACCTTCTGCCTAAATGGGTGCAGTCTAGCCTGAGATTTATAGCATCACTGGATGCTATTGCACACCACAACACGCTTCACAGCTTTGCAAGATTCCAGGGGTTACAGTGTAATGAGGTTTGCATTGCAAAATGCCTATTTGAGCTCCAGCCTGCATAAAGAAGCAGGCTCCTAACAGATCACAAATCTACCAATTACTGCTGGTGTGATGAACCAGGAAGACAGGCAGGGTGGGGTGGCAGAAAGATGTAATGAGGAACAATAACAACCATGTACAATATATTGGCAAAGCGTGGGAGTGCAAGGGATGGAAGCTTCTGTGGAACATGCGCCAGAAATGAAATCTGTTTTTTCAATATTATTTTTTATGTTTGTATCGCTACTTTTACAATACAGTTCTGCTGTTTTTATGTAGTATTTTTGTATACTGCTTAGAGATTTTTAAATTTGGAACAGTTTAGAAATGCTTTTGAATAAATAAATGAATGTCACCTTTGAAGCATTAAAAAAAAACTTCTTATAATCATTGATAGTAAGGAATCTTATATAGTCATATAATTTTGGACAAAGAACACACACACCTCACGGGAAAAGGCAAAGAAAATGTGCATAAATAATGTAACTACTTGTTTCTTTTGAACATTTCACACAGAGATATAAAAAAAATACCTTGCGGTTGAAATTTTTTCACACTTGGTTTTTTAGTACGCTTAACTTCGTAAATTTGCTCAAATATAGATATCAGTTCTTGCACTGCATCTTCTATGTGTCTGCTTCTGTTGTTTAAGATTTCAGCCCATTCCTTGGTGCATACCTGTTCATGATATACAGGAAGAATGTTTACAATACTGGGGGGAGGGGGAATCAGAACACTTGGCCAAGGTTGTAATTCCATTAGTTAATACCAATAATATATCAGAAATGAAAACTTATTTTGAAATGTATTTAATTACTTATGGTTATAAAAGTGACACATTTTAACTTTGATTTACACATATCACTTCTGAAGATTCAAAAGCAATAATTTTATATTTACCACTACCAGTATTTTCATATTATCAGAATATGAAGTGCTTTAAACCAGAACAAATCATATGGCCTTAAAGTTTCAACCATCAGTCTTAATATATATTATTATTCAAAAAGATCATATTCTTCAAAAAATATAATATAAGGACTGAGTTCCTATAGCAACTGTGGAGGTTTCCCACACCTTACAGGAACTTACTCAGTTGCTGAAACCAATACGAAGATCAATCCTAGACAGCCAAGACAAGACACCTGTTGCTTCACTCAGTTAATATGTAAAACACACACCTAAGACAAATTTTGCCATAATTTCACTTCTTAAACCTGAAGTTTCCAAACTATAGGAACATGGTTCCAAGGCAAATTAGCGGCCCAGGTGAATGGACAAGTTTGATATTGCTGTGGATGCCAACAAAATCCTACAAGTCTTCCCTCTCCTCTGCCTTAACAGCTATCTCATGTTGTAATATACAGTTATTGACTCTCACTTACCGGTACATGCCTAAAAGGGTTAACATGAGACCTGAGATCACTTTGCCAGTGTGGGTGTGGCTTAGTTCAAGGGAAGCAGAGAGACAGCATCCAGCTCATCTGTCTCTCCCCAGAGACCAGTGTACTGCAGCTTGAACCAAGGGACAAGGTACCCAAAGGGTTGGAATAACCCTGAGAGTTTTGGCACAAAACTACCCAAGAGCCTCAATACACTAGCAACCAATATTTTTTAAATGAAATTTATTAAGAATAAAAAATAAAGGAAGAGGACAAATGGAAGGTGCAGAATGTTGCTTCAAGAAAATAACAACAATAATCTTTTAGTTCAAATCTATGTAACTGATAGCTACTTAGGAACAGGATTCTGGTCTACTCATGTATAAAGTAGTAGCACTGATGGTCAGGTGAGGTGAGAGGCAAAATGAGAACTAATCAGTAATGTTGTTGCATGCTTGCACACACAATCAATCAAAATGATGAATAAAAATGTCTATTTAAAAAGATATTTGTTCCATTATTTTTTTAAAAAATGTGGTCACCTCATTGCGTGCAAGTAAATCCTCCACTTTTGTTGGACTTTCTGGTAGTATAAGTAATAGGGTATTTGCCATATCTTTCATTGTTAAATCAATCTGCATTTCACTTAAGTCATTAATCTGTTAAAAAAACAAAGGTAGTTAATAACATGCCAATGTCTTTCAAGGGTTTCCACAACAGTGTTATTAGGAAATCCCATAAATTTTGATCTTGAGGGGTGCAAACCTAACTCACCCAAAAATGAAATTGCTCAACATCAATGAACTACAAGAGCTATGATTCAAATCCACACAACTAGTTCCACATACCCACAGGATTTGAGCACTCCTTGCCCTCCACCTTGCCCTTGTCTTCACATGCAGGGGAAGTCCTTAACTCACCAAGGGTTTGAGACCCATTGGCTACCCTCACCTTGTTTAGCTGGCCAGTCAAAGCCATTCCCGGGGTGTGGCTGCAGTCACATGCTGATAGCTTCTAGGAGCCACAGGTGAGAGCTGAGTGGAGGGTAGGGACCAAAGGTGGACAAACAACCCCAGAAGGAACAAGACGTGTCCCACCCCAGAGGTACTACTCTTTCCCTGACACTCCATACATCCCAAGCTGATGGTGCAATATAAGCAATAAAAATGAACAATAAAAATCTGTTGAACACATGTTGGAAATCAGGTTTACCTTTTTCAAAAGCTGATTAAACATTTTAATAACTTCATCAACTTCTTGGAAGAAGCTATCTAAAGTCAAAGATGACCAGGTTAAAATGGTAAGCCCTTGCCTCAGCACAGTTTCTACCTACAGAAAGAAGGGGGAAAGACTAAGACAGGAAAAATAGGCATTTATTGTGAATGCTATAGCTGTGGCCAACTCCCAAGAGACTGCCATCTACTCACAGAGTTAAAAACTGGCAGTGATCTACCCCCCTTTTGGAGGGCTCAGGTCAAAGTTGATGAGCTATTTTAGGGTCTACTGCAGACGTCAAGTGATCTACCGGTAGATCACAATGTACCTGTTGGACATGCCTGCACATAACAAATCATAATGATAGTCAAGTATTTCACTAAGGGTCAGTAACATTTTTAAGCCTTTCTTTATACATTATACTGGTGACTGGGAGCGGCCACCGAGACCACATAACACTGGTCTTGAAAGACCTACATTGGTATGTTTCCGAGCACAATTCAAAGTGTTGGTGCTGACCTTTAAAGCCCTAAATGGCCTTGGTCCAGTATACCTGAAGGAGCGTCTCCACCCCCATCGTTCTGCCCGGACACTGAGGTCCAGTGCCAAGAGCCTTCTGGCAGTTCCCTCACTGCGAGTAGTGAGGTTACAGGGAACCTGGCAGAGAGCCTTCTCAGTAGTGGCACCTGCCCTGTGGAACGCCCTCCCAGCAGATGTCAAAGAGAACAACTACCAGATTTTTAGAAGACATCTGGAAACAGCCCTGTTTAGGGAAGCTTTTAATGTTTAATAGATTATTGTATTTTAACGTTCTGTTGGAAGCCGCCCAGAGTGGCTGGGGAAACCCAGCCAGATGCGTGGGGTAATAATAATAATAATAATAATAATAATAATAATAATAATAATAATAATAATAATAATAATAATATATTAATAATTATACTGTGTAAAGCTAAATATAATAATCATAAACATTTTCTCCTATCCTAATAAATTTATTCTTAAGCTCACAAACATGGAATCATCTTTAGTTTCGCTATTCTCTCCTTTTATCTAATTCTACAATATCTATATATATATATATTCAAATCAAAATCTGCAATAGATCCCCTGTGGATTGGTATAAAGTCCTGGCTTTGTGCAGTCTCAGTGTCACCTTTGTAGAGAGGAGGATAGATCAAAACTAGAAGAAATGGGCTCTACCTATTGCTGCCCTACATGCCTTCTACCCTACCAGCCACAACTCACCTTCTTCATTTTGGGTGCCATCAAATTGACAAAGACAGTGGGTACTTCTTGACACAAATTTTCATAGCAGTGTAGAATATTCTGAGATTGAAAACAAATATTCAATAGCTTAATGAATTTTAACAGAATTTACAATGTGACTGTGCAGTAGAATATCCCAAAGCCCCCAGCCAAATTTTGGAAGAATTAGAAGGTACTTCAAAGAGACGTTTGGTTCAACTT
Source organism: Lacerta agilis (assembly GCF_009819535.1). Lineage (NCBI taxonomy): Eukaryota > Metazoa > Chordata > Lepidosauria > Squamata > Lacertidae > Lacerta > Lacerta agilis. The sequence continues at coordinate 83,183,115 of NC_046314.1, read as the reverse complement.
TCTGCCGATACAACAAATCCTGATATGTCTCATCCTCTGCTTAAAAACCTCTAATAAATAATTATCTGCTACTGTCCGTGGCTGCCTGTTGCACTATTGAACAGTATGTATGTCCTGTTAGGAAGTTCTTCCTAATGTTCCTGTGTAAGCACAAGCCATTTAAAGAAAAATAATAGGTGAGGATTTACTGACTGCCATGTGCTTGGTGGCTTCACTGACAGGAGTATTAGAAGTGTTAAGAAAGATATTTCTCCTCAGACAAAAAGTTCTGACCTCTGATCTCCCCGAGAAACCTTGATGATTCAAAGAATCTGCAAATAGGACATTTTAAACTTTCTCACTTAAAACTTGAGACATAAAGCTTATCTCCCCATAGCCAGTATTCAACCACAGAACCACACAAAAGATTAAAAATTGGGCTGCGGGTGTTCTCTGTATGACACATTTCAGTCAGCCTTGCCCTATTGGCTTAGAGTCAAAATAGACATGACAACCAAGCTCTAGCTTTAATTTTTAAAGTCTTTCTATAGTCACCCCCCTCCCTAAAAAAAGCCAGCTATGATTTTTAAGAGACAAAGACGTACATTCACATATCTAAATCATCATGCCTATTTTTCCATTATCTATGCAATTGTGTTTATTAGTTGGAGACATAAAGAAACTGATTCAGAAATGGATTTCAGAACAGTAGTCATGCAGCCATGTATACCTTGACTCTGGAACATTTCCTGCCTTGGGAATTAGGTGGCACTGATTGCCAACCTACCTACCTACCTGATGGCCTGATAACAGAGGAAAACAGGCTGACATGATAGCAAAATCCAACCGGAATTGTGCATTATTTAGAAAAACATATATATCATCATCATTTACCTACCTCCAAGCATAATTTGTTTGCCTTAACATGGCTTTCAATCTTAACTATCCTCTTTGCCTCTTCGGGCACATCTAGTCCCATTTTTATCATGCATTTTGTCTCTCGGACAATCTCTAAAATCTTGGGGTCAAAATTAACCAAAAGCTTTCCAGTTTCAGGATGACGAACCAAGAGTGTAACCTGCAATGCTAAAATTAAGTTGGGGCGTGGGGTTTGGGGAAGACATCATACAGTTTTAGGTCCATTTTTCTATCACGTAAAGTCATGATACTGCCAAGAGCCAAGCTGGCAAGTGCAGTGATACAATCTTGCTATGTATTAGTTTTGTAAGGATAAAGTCTTCATGCGGCAGTTCGCGTGGTTGCCTATGCAGTGTGACAACAGTGAGGGAAGCCAGTGAGTGGGCGAATGGGCACTGCAGGTAGTTCAGCAGAGCAAATGAGCAAGCAGACAGTGTAAGTGGCCCCCACAAACCTTCATTATTTATTATTATTTATTCAACTTATACCCGGAGGCCTCAGGGTGGTTCACAACAAGACCACAACATATAAAATCAAACCAAAAGCAATAACCCAATAACCCCCCAAAAGCCACATTCTAAAAGGGTGTTGGATGTCAATAAGATCAACCAAAGGCATGGTTAAAAATGAACATTTTTGCCTGGCACCTAAAGGTGTATAATGAAGGCGCCAGGTGAACTTCCCTGGGGAGAGCATTCCACAGATGGGAAGCCACTGCAGAGAAGGCCCATTCTCGTGCTGCCACCCTCCGAACCTCTCAAGAAGGAGGCACACGAAGGAGGGCCTCAGAAGATAATCTCAGGGACCAAGTAGGTTCATATGCACCCCACACTGCTGTTGCGGGCGCTACCACCACAAAGAGAGGAAGTCTTGCCCCCCTATGTCCACCACCCACCATCGCAAGAAGGAAGCTTGAAGTTCTTCTGTTGGTGGCAGTTCAAGGCAGAGGGGGCTGAAAACTTTCTCCTCTTCGTTCCCCTCTCCCTTGTGAGTGGCTGCACCAGTCCTGGGACTGGGGCAAACTGTGTGGGGATGATGGAAGGGGAGTCTGAGGTGAGCTGTGAGGGATTATGGATTGGCAATGGAGTAAAGGAGGATAGAGGGTAGGTAGGGGTGGCGATAGGCCGGATGGGAATTAAAGGAACTGTGAGGGGATGGGGAGTACACAGGGCTGGTGGGCAATGCCAGCAGGGTGGGAGGCTCCAGTTTAGGAATATTCATTGCAGCTCAAGCAACATACCATACTGTAGCTGTGAAATTTCCTTCATCCAAGCTGTGTGATAGAGCACCTCAAACTCCACCAATACATAGGAAATTCTATTGAATAATCGAACGACTGCTTTACCTTCTGCGCTTGCCAAGATATCTGAATTTTTCTGTTGAAATATTGAAATACATAATAAAAAGGTAAGTGAATGAAATATGGTGTCCTTTAATTAAAAATAAAATTAACTAAAAGGTATCTGTTTCGCCCCCAGACCTACTGTATGATCTTGCATAATGTGATAAAAAGGCTGTCAATATTACACATATGGTGTTAATGCGCACCAGTGCTCCTTCAGTGTAATTACAGACAGCATCATAATTCAGCTTTTATATGCCTCGGCCCAAAGTCAAATAAATACATGAAGGAGAAACGCATAAGCAGCCTGGGGTTTGTTCACTTTCTCTCCAGCAGTTCCCACTGCTGAATAGATAAGCAACTTTTTAAACACATAGTAGTTTATCTCTTTTGACAGTTAGGAAATGCTGGAGGGAGAGCTAATGAAACCTTGGGCTGCATGTGTGGCTCAATCCTGCACTCGCATGGAAAATCTTTTTGGATCCTGGCCAAAAGGTATAAAGAAAACTATTATATGGTAGCTTTTATTGATAATAGCAAACTCGGGTGTTTTGAGTTCCTACTAGTTTTGAAGTTAAATGGACCCTTCTACAAATAAGATAGTGAGGTCTGCATTCCGAGAGAACTTCCCCTCTTCCCAGCCAGGTACACAGCAGTATATAAATATGTAAACTGAAAGGAAAGGAAAGGAAAGGAAAAAGCTCCAAAACAGCCCAGTGAGAACTGAGCATCTTCAGGGGTCTCCAGGTGTCATGGATCCAGGACCTAACTACACATTACATTAAATGTTTACCATGCAGTGATACTAAGCACGGGCTGTAGTTTTATTCTGAGTACTGTATTGTCAGGCATAATCCATTCCTTTCCCAGCTGCAATACATATGAAAATTACACCTCACATGACAACTGGCCTTATAAAAACAGATCCTGTTGGTGGTAACAGGAGTTCTCTTTCTAAAGCAACTGCTGCAAAGAGGGTTTTTTGAAAAGATTAACACACACACACACACACACCCTTCGCTATATGATGTCATCTTGATGAAAACTTAAAATGAAAGTTTACAAACCAGAGATGCTACACTCTACACACCTAAAGCAACATGTAGTTAGGCTCTCTACTGGAAAAGGAAAATGGAAAATGAAGAGGGGGTAAGAGTGAATAGGCCTGTAACGCACGGTAGCTAATAATTCTTTTTGCCCGGGCACCACAAGGGCTGCATACCAATGGTGGGTGTGGCCAAATGTGGGCATGGACACCCCACATTTTCACTTTCAGTTTCACTTTCACATGCACATACACAACACACATCCATTCAGATCAAACAGGGTATTTTTGTTTTTTTGCTCCTTGCTGCTCTTCAAATGATCAGTGTGATGACCAGGGAGGGAGTAATTTTCATGTGCATCAAGCCGCTGACTTATCTGCTCATCCCAGGACAGTATCTGCATTAACCCTCCCCCCTCCCCCAAAATGGTGAGCTGTTGTGGAGCCAGAAAAAAGTTGTCTTGGGGAGCAGAGCAGATTACAGAACTGAGGGTTATATACTCCTGCTCTAATCATTTCTGTATCCTGGATGGATAGGATACTTCTTCAGGAATGAAGGTGAGCATTCCTGTTAGGGGGCAATGTTATAATGTCACTTCATACAGTTTTTTATATATAAAAAAATCCTCTTGGGATACCTGATACCTTTATCTCTGCTGCAAAATAATGACAGCTTCTTTGGGTTTTCTAGACACACAGACATATTTTAAAGTGACAGCAACCTGACATTTAGGGCTACGGCTAACAAGAATCAAACAACTGTGGAAATATGCACTAGATACTAGCGAGATGGGATGTTGCTTTCAATATTGCTTTCAAACTCAGCAAAACAGCTCCACCTGCAGACTCTTCTATATCATTCCACACTCAGCAGCACTTTCTGGAAGATCTGAAGTAAGGTGATATTAACAAGCAGTATTCTTGCCAGTGGACCACAGAGAGGCGAGACAATATAATTGAGCTGCTTGCTATGGTTTACAGGTTATGTGACTTTCAGGTGGGTGATAATCAGAAACTTACATAAAAATAGTTGATTGGCTCACTGATACGCCTGAACAGCTGCCTCACCCACAATATCTTTCCTGCTACAGGGGGCATGTTTCGAGCCAGGGGAGGATCCTCCTTTTGAGCCTGATAAAGCTGCAATAAAGCAAATGTCACATTTTAAACATGCCTTCTGCTAATACTTTATATCAGGGCTGGGAAACCTGCAGCACTCCAGGTGCTGTTGAATCCCAATCCCCTTCAACCCCAGCAAACATTGCCAATGGTCAGGGATGGCAGGAATTGCAGTCCCGCAACATCTGGAGGGCCGCAGGTTCAGCGGCGGAGCTTCATGCTCTGGCACCAGGGGCGGGGGAGAGCAGGCGGGGGCGTGGCTGGCGTGCGTCCTGGGGACAGGGGGCGCCACCGGGCAGGCAGCCGCGATAGCACCCTGCCAGGATCGCACTGCCAGGAGCGGTGCGCTCCCCCTGCACTCCTCTTTCTCCACCAGTGCGCAGGTCCTCCATCCCTTGCTTCAGCTGTAACTATTTGGAACTGACAATATCCTATCAAGGCAGCTTACAAAAATAATATAGCAAATTACAAAATACAATGAAATACAACTGGAACATTTCACAGCTAAAACAGATTTTAAAAGCAGCAAAACAAAACTAGCAATACGTCGTTTTAAAAAGTGTTTAGCTGAAACAGAAAGTTCAATACATTTCCAACTGCTGAAATTGAAAAATCTAAAAGCAACAATCTAAAAAAAAATCAAGGTTTTCTTAATAAAAGAGCCAAATCTACAAAAATAGATTTTCGATGCCCTTTTAAAAGATAGCACTAATGTGGCCAGCCGCACATCCTTTCAGTGCAAGTTCCATAAACAATGGCCATCACTAAAAAGGGATTGTTTCTAGTTTCTGCCAATCTGACTTCAATGGCAGACCATGAGCAGGTTCGTGTTCCTGTAGGCAGAACTTCCAATACCTCATCCTGGAACCATTTAAGGCTGATTAATCTATAATCCAACATTTCCAAAGATAATATAAAAATTACTCTGTAATGCTACCAAAAAACATAGATGAGTGCCAGAGCGCACCTTCCCGCCCACCGCAGTGGTACCTGTTCATCTACTTGCACTGGCATGCTTTCGAACTGCTAGGTTGGCAGGAGGTGGGACAGAGCAACATGAGCTCACCCTGTCACAGGGATTCAAACCGCCGACTTTCCGATCAGCAAGCCCAATAGGCTCAGTGGTTTAGACCACAGCAACAGCCGCATCCCGCTGGCCACTTGTAGCATTTCCCAAGGACCTGAATGGGTCTTGCTTTTGATTAGGCATGCTAAGGATTGCACTGTAAGTACCTTTTTAGTTGCCTCAAGTTCCGCAACGTAATGCTGAAGAATACGCCCGATCGTGTGTGCGATTTCATGCTGAAGGCATGGCATATTCAGCTTCTGAAACCTAAAGAGATTAAACGGTCAACAGTCTCCTCTGAAAGGTTAGTCAACCTACTGTTAGGTTACTGTTAACCCCATAGTTCTGTATTTTGTGGCTGCAATGAATGAAGAAAACCACTTCTGTGTATTATTTAGACGCATGTGTATTCTGAACTTGAATATAAATTTCCCAGGGTGCCTAACCACTTCAGTCTACAGCATCATGGAAGTTATGCTGTGTGAAAAAGAGACGAGGAAGAAATGGTTCCCCTCTGCTAATCCTAGGTGACTAGATAGGTTGGAGAGGGCAGCACATTTTTATGTAACAATAATAATAATAATAATTTATTATTTATACCCCACCCATCTGGCTGGGTTTCCCCAGCCACTCTGGCCGGCTTCCAACAAAGATTAAAAATACATAGTAATTCTGTTTGCTGTGGCCTAAGTGTTAAAATGGCACTTGCTGCACGTCTGTGAAGGGAAAAGTCACACTACCAAATCTGAAATTAAGATAAGCCAGGGAGCCATAGCTAATTGTGACTGCCCAGCATGTGCCCTCAAAGTGCTTGGAGGTATGCATTTCCCTTTTGAGCTTTACCTGGTTACCACAGCAAACTGCATTGTTATCACCAGTTTAGCTGCAATGTGAAGCAGCTTCCTCACGTTAAAGATGTTCACCCTGCAGTGACATTATTCTCCAGTGAGCCAATTATTATGTGATAATTGTCCTGGAGCCTTCTTAGTAAATATAATCCACAAGAATATAATCTATTTTGCTTCAGATGGTGGTATTAATTGTGCTACAAAGGAAATGAGGAATAAACTGGCATGTGACACCTTTTTCTTTTCTTATCTTTTAGATCAACTGTATTTTAAAGGGGGAATGTTTTGTTTGAAAGATGTGCAGGAGAAACAGCATGATCTTACTAGAATTGCATACGCTTAAATATCACCCAAACCGTGCAGTCCAGACTGCACTGCGTGTTTTGAAAAGCCTGCTAGTCCTTCTAATTTAAAGCATCTCCTAAACATGTTTGCCATACCTTTGAAGCAGCTGGAGAGCATGTTGTGAAGACAAGATTCGTCCAAAACAACCAGCCATAAATGTCTGTATCTGGACCTAAATAAAAAAATGAAACATTTAATGGCAGCAACTGTTACTCCTAAGTACAGTAGATGGGTTTAGGACTGCAGCTTAAATAATTAACTGTGGGTTTTCTACAAAGATAACAAGAGGCATAATCATTAGTATGTATTTCATTTATTTATGCGTAAGATTTCTCACCCACCATAATGTCTCAGAGCAGGTTACAGCAATGAAACCATACAATCTTAAACAAGTACCGTAAAACAATTCCAAACAAAAGCAGCGCAGAACAGATTAAACAAAACAGAAGATCTGGATAAATTGGGTGTCCTCTGCGCCAATACACAGGGAACCCAAACAGGGATTTGGGAGGAGGAAGGGAGTCAGTTGCTACAGTCAGGGGCACCCCAGCATATCTGCAGGCAAAAATTATGCTTTGGGGGGGGGAAAGCCCCCCAAACCAGAAAAGCATGGCTGGCTCCTTGAGAGGACCACTCCAATTTAGGAAGTAAAGATACACTGTAATTTATAAATGTATATAACTGACGGAATCTTAATTAAATATGAAAAGTGTATGGGGGTGATATCAAACATTACTCATACTCCAATAAGACACCAAGTAGATCCAGTGAAATAAATGGACTTAAGTTAATTTATCAGATTCAATTCTCTCACTATGACTTAAGTCTCAAAAACACCAACAATTTCTATCACTTAATCAGTAGTTATGTTACTTACCTCTAAATTTTCAATTTTTGTCATGAAATCTGCGAAATCCACGTCAAACTCTGTTTTCCGTGGGTCAAGAATATCGTATTTTTTCTTCTGAACGCTTTGGTAGATGTTTTTGAACTTAATTGCCATAATATCAATTCCTTCGATGGTGGACATACTCAGTGCAGAAAAGGTTTGAACTATGGTTATCATCTCTGTAATCTAAAATGGAGGGGTTGTTTTCACTATAAAGCCAATGGACTCCTGTAATTATTATTTTTATGATTTATTAAATTTTTGTACTGCCCTTCATCCAAAGAAATCAGGGCAGTTCAGAAGATTAAAAATACAGGATAGAAGCACAAAATAAGTAGAGAAAACAAGAACAAAACAAAGTAATACCCCTCCATCCCACAAATACATTTAAAAGGCTGTAGAATATTAATCAGTCAAAGGCTTGGTAGGATTACCATGTCACAAATAATAGGTTAGAACTCTTCTCACTGACATGAAGTTTTCTCTTTGAAGGGATTTCCCCACCCCACACAACCGCAGTCTAAAGTATTACAACCCTGATACCATTTTACTACCCCAGTGAGACTTTGGCCCAAACTACAGTTGGGCAAAATGTACCTGAAAGAACTGGGAGCATTGGTTTTAACTCCAGATTGTAACAGCAGCAGGTAGTTCCCAACCCCGTCAGAGAAGATAATGCCCCTTCCGCCCATAAGAAGGAGGAGGGGGGGTTGCAGGCAGGTAACATGAGCCCTGCACGTGCTCAGGGGATGGGGTCATCCCCTGGCACTAATTGGCCGAGCCCTGGGCGCGGTGCCCAGGCAACCGGCCAACTGGCACGGTGGCTTTGGGCGTGCCTGCTGCATTTAAGCAGGACGCTCCCAGGGCTCGGCCTCTTGCTTTCCTGCTCCCTTCATCGCGTTTCCCCGGCCCACCCTCCCTTTAATTTAGGCAGGATTTGACGCTGCTATGGACTACGGTTGGTCGCTGTTGAGGGGCCTGGTAGGAATTTTCCCACTTGGCAAATTGGCTCCGCCTGGTGGTTTTCGCCTACCTCGTAGCAATTCGTCACAACTTTGGTTTGGCGGTTAGGCATTGGATCTTAGGGTAGGTTGGAAAGGTGGGGGGGAGGACTGGCCATCACCTCCCCCCAAAAGGCTGAAGGGTACTTCGATAAAGGAGTTCGGTGGGGCGTGGCCACTGTCCGGAGCCGTGGAAGGTGAGGACCCCAGGCACACCCCATGCCGGTGATCGCAGGGTGCGTCCCTAGCTGATGTGCAGCAGCAGGGGCTCACCCATCTGTGGTTAACCCTTCCCGGACTGCCAGCACGACGTACTGGAGTCAGATATAGTCGGCTGATCCAATGCCTAAGCCAATACCACTCAACATCCATAACCAATAAAGTTGTGGCCATTTATTTGCCCATTTGAACCTTACATATGGTGTCTCATGTCTTATTTCTCTGGGGGAGGGATCGGGTCCTTGACATGCAACCGCCAACACCGTATGAACTCCTTGTCTTATGTTAACGTAAATCCTTTAGATAACAGGCGGAAATCAAAAGATAGCATACATGGTGTTTTCTTCTTAAAACAGGTTTCTGAAGCACACTTACCTTTTCTAGCCTTTTGCAGAAAGCTTCAAATTTGCCAAAAATATACATCTCAGAGACTTCGAATGTCTTCTCCCCTGAAGTCTCCAAAATTTGTTTTCTTGTTTTATGAAAACTCTTCTGATACTCTTTAAACAGAAAAATACAGTCCTAAGAACAAATAGATAGCAATTAGTACCAGCAAGTAAGCAAGAAAGAAAGGTTTATTAGGCAGGCTGCCTACAGCTATAAGCTGTCCCTTTAGCCCTCTGCGTGGGCAGGACAGAAATTCAATAAATCAATTCAATATTCCAATTATTGCAAGAAAAAATCCTACCATTTACAGTTGTTTTTCCTGTGTACGTGGCACTACCCAATTAGAATTTGTCTTTGCATTTTATATGCAAAATTAATATTTCATATAGCTTTAATGGTTGTCATCTACTGAAATGTGAAGAGACCTAAATTTATTTTTGCTCACGTGGGCAAGCAGTGGGAGTTTAGTGGAGAAAGTTTCCTTAGCCTATATGATGAGTGTTCTTCCCTCTCCTGCCCTGACTGCCGAACATTTCTCGCTAATTAAGGGGAAATGCTGACAAAATGCTTCCTATTTTGTAACAATTCAAAATTAATTTCTTTTCATTTCCTAGTGTAAAGACCAAACCACAGAGTGCTGTACTGAGGCAAATCCCCCGAGACCTAATTAGGAAGCAAAATCTGCTAAGATAGAACAATCAGAATTTTTCAAATATAAAAAGGAGCATGTAAATTATTATACTATACATATTGTACAAATAGATGTAATGAGAATACACTATAGTGGCTTATTGAGAATGAAAACCAGAGTCTTACTGCACAACAAAAATACAATCATTATAATATATGTACACACACACTCTTTCAGAAAAGGATCTACAGGGAGCAGTTGTAACACCTACTGAAACCATGCACTGTTGCTACACAAACCTGAATTTTCTTAATTACTATAGGAGTATCCTGTTCCCATACACGATTAAAACCTCCATCAGTAATATATGCCTTACATGCTGTTACCATTTGATTTGTAACCTATCATACAAAAAGACAGAGAAAACATTGTGTCAGAATTGTTAGAATAGAAGGGAAAATATAAGCTGTATACAGTGCTATTTTTCTAGAAGAAGAAGTGCCAGAACTCACCATGAATGCTTCCCTGGTTCTCTTATCATGGCAATGGCGCCCACCTGAGAGGTGCCAGAACTGAGTTCCGGTGAGTTCCGGCTGAAAAACGCCCTGACTGCGTACTATCTGTCTATGACAGTGGTTCTCAAAGGGTGCAGTCTACCACACTGGTGTGGCAGGAAAGGATGTCAAGTGTGACGAGAAGATCCAAGGGCAGTCAAAGAAACATTTAAACATTTCAGTGCAGTATAGTATCAAAAAAAAAAAATTATTTGTAGAATATGGATGGGTATCTTTTCAAAATGAGAGCAAGAACACTGGCTATTCCTCTACAGTTCTCCGTGGCATATTGTTGTGGACAGGAACTTTCAACTCTGACTCAATATGAAAGATCAGAAAAGAGAAAGGGTGCTTTGTGTTGATGAGGAGAGGAGAGTTTGCCTCAAATTGGGCCTAATATAAATGAGATTTCCCGGCAAAAGCAAGCTCACACCTCTCAGTGCATTTGTGTACATACTTATATAATAGGCTTGGTTATCATTATGTATTGAGAATAATACATGTTATTTTGAGAATAATACATGTTATTACAATAAACATTTTATTGTTTTATCCTTTCTGGATGTCCCACAATCATCTTATGAAGTAGCTGCATTCTGTGTTATAAATCAATCACTAAAAAATTAGGTGTGGCACAAGCAAATTTTTATTCTGAAGGGAAATTGCATGAGCCATCTTCTGTGGAAAGAGCAGCCATGGAAGAGACCCCATGTTATGGAGGGAAAGGCCAAGGATGAAGTGTAACTACTTCCCCCTTCAAAGTATGAAACACATTTACTCTCTTCCACCCGCAGCTTTTCTCCCACTCATCTCTATTCCCCTCTCTTCCCTGACTTCTGTGCTGTCTCCCTGAGACACCCACTCTCTCTCTCTCTCCTTCTCCTCCATGAAACATGTGCTGTAAATGGAAAGATCTAACTTACCACAACCATAATGCAGTATAAGAAAGTTCAGCACCAAGAAGGAGGGAGAATGAGCAAGCAAGTGGACAACTGACAAAGAGGGTTTGGCAGTTAGCTCAGTTGGCTAGAGTGTGTGGGATTACTTTACGTACAGCACCTGATTCTCTCATTTTGCATTCTGGGGGAAAATCCGCTCCTTAAAATTTACATACACATCTCCACCTACTTTTATAAACAGTGACGTCATTCTCTCAGAAGTGTTATAGTATCTTGAAACACTATGAATCATTCGGATAGCATTAATCAAGTTCTGTATTCCATGGGCCATGGAAACCTAAAACAAACATTATGTAGAATTAGATAAATTCATGATGTGAGACAAGATGCTTTAAACTACCAGCTGGGGTGACAAAAAGCAGGAAACGGGTGTCTCCCTTGTGAACGGGCTAAAAAACTGAACAGAGAAGTACCGGAGAGCTCCGTGTGTGTCCTCTGCATGTGCAATGTGTACTACTGGACTCGGTTCCTCCCTCCTGCCATCACCACTGATGCTCCATCCCATAGACCTTCATATTTCAGGATAATGGCCACTGCCCCATTTACATAAAGGTTGCACTCAGATGCACTGCTAAATCACAAATGCACCAGCAGAGCTAATTTGGCACACAGGCACCACACTGACCTCCCTGCTGCTTCATTCCTCTCCCTCCTAGTAAACAAAAGCAACCTGCTTGCCAGGAAGATGGTGTAGTTGCTCTCCTCCACCCAGCAAGCTGCTTTTGTTATGTGCTGGTGCATGCAGTTTGTGCATTGCTGCTTTGCTCCTATCTTCCTCTAGTGTTTGTGGGTTTATTTCTCCCAAACAAATCACAACCAAGAAGCCAAGAACAACCCTAGATTCAGATCATGATTTGTTTGGAATGAAATAAAATGTGGTTCAGACATTATGCTAAGGCAGTCGCTGACTCTGTGGTTTGTTTCCCTTCTGGAGGAAGAGGGGAACCAAAGCAGGAGAGCTCAGTCTGTGTGCATCACCACAAACTGATTTGCTTCACCATGGTATATGACATAGACACCATGGTATATGACATGGAGCCCAAGATGGTAGTCAACAACTCCGGGAAGTATAGAACAGAGATGCAACTATTTCTCAATATTAACAGCATTAACAGCACTGCCCTCACTCAAATTGTGACACTGATTCCTCAGATATGAAATCATAGGATTATATCTGGAAGAAAACCAAAAGCTCATCGCCATGTTCCACTGGGGCAGCTCAAGTGTAGTCACAGGGTTGTATGGGCTGGTAATCAGAGAAACCTCGTGGCTGGCAGGTGTGTGGTGAAATGTGAAATAGGAAAGCAACTTTTGAATAGTAATAATAAGCACTAATGGAGGCAAGGGGAGAGTTCTGAATGGTCGTTAAAGCTCAATAAAATACACCTTATTTACCTGCTTTTTGTCACCTTTCACCTCTTAAAGCAGTAATTTCAGCCTCAGTTGGGGAAATCAGTTTCAACCCCTACCATTAAAATTATTTTCCAAGACATTAAATGAATGAGTTTCTTGCTACAGTTGTTCACTAGTGCCCTTAAGCCATACCATAGTGGTAGGCCATTTTCTCACCTCTGCATAATACAAGATGACTGAAAGCACCATGTGATAATAAGAAAGGGCATGATAGAAAGCAGCATGTTTAAATTATGCAGTTTCCTCTCATCTTGGAAAGCTCACAGGAGAGGTTGAACTTGGGCAGCCTTGGTATCTGTGTGCAGCTGCCACTTGTAGTGAGACACTGAACTATCAGTGACAGCACCCAACTAGGCAGTGAAATAATCTCAAGTCTACCCACCCAGGCTGCCCACTGCATCCTGCTGGACAGAAGGTGTAAAAAGGGTTTCAACTTCCAATTCAACTTTGATGCATTCCTGTATCCTTTGGCTGTTCTTTGATCCTGACCTCTGGCTTGCTCTTTAGCACACGGGAGGAAGCTTATTCCACTGGTGGGCAGGATCCTCCTCCAACCTCCACAGGCCACTTTGACAGATGGGCAGAACCACCTGCCTGTCAATCACCTGACACCACAATGATGTCAAATGAAGCCTTTTCCCTTACCAGCTTGGAATCAAAGTGCGCAGGCGAAAGCTCAGGGGTTTGCAGGAGCTGCCAATCAGCTGATCAGTGTGCGAACCCCAACTTCAGCAGAGAGCTTCCTTTGCTTGGGTCACTTGAAACCAAACCACATGCACAAAGGCACAGAGGTTTGCAGGTACCTGCCCCACACCCATTGTCAGATATGATTCCTGGTGTGGGCCAGGTGAGCAGAACCTGGGGGAAATGGCATTGTGGCCTGTTCTTTGGTTTTGCTTCCAGGTTTGTCCTTTAAACCTCACTTCCTCTCCTGTCCTCTTTAGTCCCACCTCTTGGTTTGTCCTTCAGTCAGGACTCAGGACTTGTTCAGATGAAGCTCTTCTGGCTTCATCCCTTGACTCTGACCACATACATGCACCCCACCCCCACCTAGCTCCCAGTTCATCTCAGACTGCTGCCTACAGTTTAGCCTTTGCAAACCTTTCCATTCTACACCACCGCCAAGCCTTTCTAAGTTGTGTTGCTATATTTTGTTAGCTAGCCCTAAAGGTTACTTTGAGGTTAAAAGAGTACGGTTTGGGTGGTGTTTAAATATGCTCAATTTTATACATACTGCTTTTTGACATACATTCTAAAGCCATTCATTACATGCAAGTCTAATGAGAAATGTAACATTATATGAATTTTTTTTTAAAAAAAAAACCCCAGTACTTACTAAATCATAGTTATAAAGTGGCTGGCAAACTTTTTCAAGGGTGTACAAATACCTCACATTATCTTTTGATTCATTTGCTGTATCTGTTATTCTGGCATCCAATTCTCTCCACAGCTAAAGTAAAAAATTGCAGAACAGGTTAGTGTAACAACATAAAATGTGAAAAATTCACAAAGTAGAAATTGAATTACATTCAAACCACAATGACAAAATATACTCTGGAAACCTTTTTTCCCCCATACATGCTAGTTATTTTCTCCTATAAATTACTGTATTTTTCCATGTATAAGACATCCCCATGCATAAGACACTCCCTATTTTGGGGGACTCCAAATTAAGAAAACACCTGTTGGCTCTACCCATGTATAAGACAATCCCCAATTTTAAACCATTTTTTGGGGTAAAAAAGACAACCTAGTCTTATACACGGAATGCCTGTGTGCCAATTTTCTAGAATTTATCTCATGCCAATAGAAGCTGCTTTAATACAGTAGATAGAAAGCTGGACTCTGGGAGAGTCTTATGTTTGTCATAGCTATGTACACATTAACATTTACTCTGACTCCAGTGCTCCCACTGCTAGTTTATGAATTTGTGTACACATGGCGTTAGCCACAATTCAAGGGTTTTCTGTAGTTTCTTGTGAAATGCTGCTGTTTAATGTGTTTTCCTCCATGCCAGCTTCTATCTGACTTGAGAATTGTAGACTTGTTGGATTCATAGGAAAACCCAGGTGTGAGATTCTTACCTTTCCTTCCAGGGCATGGAGAGGGTGGGAGAGGTCTTACATACCTGGCGTCATTGTACTAAAGCAGCCCCTCCCCTCTCCCTCTCCCCATAAGTCCCATATCACGTGGAATGATGAAACTATGCCTACCGGTGCTGTATAGAGGTCACATTGTAAATCACTATGCTGTACATTAATGCAATAAACATAAGAGATTTTTTTAAAAAATTGTAGCTAAATGGTGGCAAAGGAACCTTTTGTGTCTATGTTCATGGGAAGGGTTGCAACAGTAGTTACAGAACTAAACCAGGCAGTGGCAGTTACTCTGAATTAATTAAACTGGTTTGATAAAATATAGTCCTACTCACCCTCTTTTGTGATTGCCAGTTGTTCTAAACTGTTTTTAATGCTGTGCTGCATTTTAAATTATTCTAACCCACCCTAGGACCTTAGAGTGAAATATGGGTAGAATAATAATAATAATAATAATAATAATAATAATAATAATAATAGCTGTGACAAAGGGATTCCACAGACACAGTGTCTTTAAACAAAATTTATAACACACACACACATTTTTAAAGCAATGAAATAATTTCTCATTAAAGAATAAATTAGAATTACCTTTATTATTTTGGAGCGTGCAACATTTAGGACATTTATGACAGCCTTGCAATTTTGTCCTTTGATCTGTTCGATAATAAAATTAAACTTAGCAGACATACGCTTCCAGTGTTCGAGTTCGGTCAGAGGACCTGAGTCATCTGCTTCCTTTCTCATCTGTTCACTCTCAATCAAAACCTGCAATGAAAGAGTGTTACGTATACAGAAAGAGCTTACCACTTGGTCATAAATTTCACATTCTACATAGCCATTATAAGCTCTGTCAGTATTCCATTTCCTGCAACGGAAACATAAGGGCCGATCACGGATGCTGATGGGTGCAAACTGGATTAAATTCAGCATTGCTAATTTTACTTGCACATTGTTTTCTCAGTCCTTACTCCTGTTCCATCCCCCACACACACACCAATAGTCTTTACTTATGCATTTTCATTAGTAAATATAACTAAACTATCATACTCATTCACACCTGCTGATATCATTGAGATAACTTAGTTCAAATGCAGCTTATTGTGTACACCATGCTGCTCATACATATGTAATGTTGTACTCAACAAAATTCCAGCCCATATCTCCCTCCCACTCCCTCCAATTTAATATGGATTTACTGTTTCCACTGATTTTATTTATTTATTTGATTTCCCACACAAACAGTAGCTCCAGATTAAATGATATGAGGCAGCGTTTTGATGAAGACAATGTCAGGTTGATGCTGCCGCAAAAACCTGCATCCATGTGCAAACAATACTCTGCCACCAGTGTACTTCCCATTGCTGCTCTATCCTGTTAAAAGATAAAGGTAAAGGACACCTGACAGTTCTTGGGGTTGCAGCACTCATCTTGCCCAGTTTTTCCAGGTCCTGTAGCCAGCATGACTAAGCCGCTTCTGGCGAAACCAGAGCAGCGCACGGAAACGCCGTTTACCTTCCCGCCAGAGCTATACCTATTTATCTACTTGCACTTTGATGTGCTTTCGAACTGCTAGGTTGGCAGGAGCAGGGACCGAGCAGCAGGAGCTCACCCCGTCACAGGGATTCGAACCACCGACCTTCCGATCGGCAAGCCATTGAATTTCACGTCGCCTTGCAGTTTTTCCATGTAAATGTACCGGTAAGACACATATAAACATGGCATTTACATTGCTCCATATATACTGGAGAATTCCTGGTTCTTCATAGCTAAAATACAAAAAGAAACTTACTTGCTCTATTTGCTTATACCATATCATAAGCACTTCCTCTAATTGATGAACCGTATCAGGATTAGCAGCTGCTGCTGTCACTTGCTCAAAAGACTGGAATTTACTAAAGTCAATATAATCTATTTTTTTCAGCTGTACTGTCCCTTCAATGCTCACTCTTGCACCTAAAATAAATAAGAGAGAATGTTGTGGGCCCAGGCGCAGTGAAGTCATGGGCAGCAGGGGTGAGGTGTGGTGAAGTTGCAATAAACACAAGACAACAATTTGGAATATAAACAGGCTACAACTTCATTGATTACAGATGTCAGCAGATTTTGGCATTGGCTGTGTATCCTGAATCAATCAACCAATCTGCTTGTCGATTATTTGGCAGGGTTAAGGATCATCTTATGATGTACATCAAATTGGGGCAACTCCCACCCCCCAATATCACCATTTTGGGGGTGCTATGGTCGTTCCATCAGTGCTCATCTGGATGTCTGGACAGAAGCACACACACCCCATCCCTTTGATGGGATACTCGACTCCTTGGATGTCATGTGACAAAGATATTTGAGAGCAGAAGCAGTAAAGGAAGCAGTAAAGGAGCCTAGAAATGTTGTGAAATGCTGAAACGTTGCAGAATCATTTGGGCATGCTGAATCACTGTGACTCATCTTGAGGATGACTCACTCTCTGTATAAATATTGCATCTTGTTGCAGGCAGACTCAGGTGGTGGGGTGGAGCCTGTGCTCAGTGGTGGAGACTGTTGGTGCATAATGCCTCTGTGTGACGCAGTAACTCTGTGTATGCTGTGAAGCTAGTTTAATCTTCTGTTCACTATGCTGTTATTTGCAAACAAGTTTATTTTAACTCAGTAAAGCTTTTATTATTTTACTGAAGAAGACTCTGCATTATTAATTTATGCTGCGCGACACTGGTCTGGGGTAGGGGGAGAAGCTCCCAACCCCATCCACCTAGACCAGGGGTCCCCAAACTAAGGTCCGTGGGCCGGATAAGGCCCGAGGGACTTGTTTACCCGGCCCGCTACCACCCCCGCTGCTCGCTGCCACCGCCCACTCTTACCGGCACTGTGTGGCGCGGCTGCCCACTTCTGGGTCGGAGCAGCACCGGAAATAGCTTGTTCACATGTGTAAGCGTTATTTCCGGTGCACATCCAGGTCATAGGAGGTCCGTGCACATGCGCACAAGCTATTTCCGATGCTCCTCCGACTCGGAAGTGCATCGGAAATAGCGTGTGCGCAAGCGTATGGGATCGTGCTCCCCGCCCTCTGGCCCACCGCGCGATTGGCACTGGAGACACCGGCCCGAGGCGCGGTAAGTTTGCTGACCCCTGACCTAGTCTGAGGATCCAACCCAACATAGATAATGTACTCAAACTCTACCATTTGATCTATAAAAAGTGTTCCATTTCAACAGAAGACCTATATGCATTTTGCATACGAGTTAAAAAAGTGTCCTCTCTGCCCTTGAGTGGTAGCAGGTAGTTGCTCCTCAAAAACCTCAATAGAAAATTCCACCCACAGGAAACAAAAATGCATGGAGCAGGGGGCCCAGAGGTGTTTTTAAGATGAGGGGGCAGAAGCAAGCCCAAAATTCAATTAAACATAAAACTTATTTTTTTAATGCAACAATAATTTTCCTAGCCTTGCATTACTCAGGGGGGAAAATAGTTTCACAGTGTGAAACAGTCACACTGCTATGCTGAGTTAGGCTCCAGTGTTTTCTAGATTGTGCTATCAAAAGATGCACTTCACTGAAATGTCACAGCACTTAGAAGCTATAGTGCATGACATTAATGTACACAATAAGTCCAAATGGCTTCTTACAACAGAGAATTCAACCATGGCAATATTTTTATATGAAAGCTAAGATACTGTGTGCCTGTGGCTTTCCTTATCAAAGCAGAACATATTTTGATAAATATTTAATAAATCTATAGTCACATAATTTTATAACTTTGTAACCATCTATCTTCTTCGATTAATATAGTAGTCTATCAAAAATGACATACAAAATATGTCTTATGTCTTCCTTCATGAGATTTCTGTTATTTTTATTTGCTATATTATGATTCATGCTGCTTTGATGGGACACAGATTCTCTGATGTTAAGAGGTACCTTTCATCACCGCTATCTACAGCAAATGCTTACTAGATTTTAGCCCCATCCCTGCATGCCAACTTTGACAGGTGTAACGAAAAAACAAAAAAGACAACAAACTGTCACGGGATATAATGACCAAAAAAGTATAAAAAACTCAGCCATGACAATCCCTGAAACGAGATGGAGTATAGTATCTCCATCTCGTTTCAGGGATTGTCACGGCTGAGTTTTTAATACTTTTTTGGTCAACTTTGACAGGTGGGCAGGACGACCAACCTGTCAAACACCTGCTGTCATTATGATGTCAGATGATGGCCAGATGGCTTGCCTCATCCACCTGTAAGAGTCCCTTGTGCTGTGATTCCCAAGCACCAAACAGCCAGCTGGTTGACAGGCGCATGGGAATCGCAGTGCAAGAGAATTTGCCAGAATTCTGTTTTAAGGATATAGCGTGTATGCATCCCCATGTCTGTCAGGGTTCTCTAAAGACTAAAGCTTTAGCTGAGATCCTGGCATTGGACTAGATGGGCCTTGTGGTCCCTTCCAACTCTACAATGCTATAATTCTACGAAAGGCCACAGACTCTGAACTTGCTTTTACAGGGCTTGGTGGAACTGGACTGATCCTTAGAGTCAGCTGTCTTGAGTACCTGGTTAAGTGTTGGGACTTGTTTTACAGCGTAAGAAACACATCCCAGAAACACGCCTCTGGTGGTAATACAAGAGGTACTTTGTCAGGACCTGCAGGCTCCTGTAGCCTGAATCAGACATTATCTTCTTAGAGGAAAAGGAGAACCCCACAGTACAGTCCTCAGTGCATGCTGGGGCCAGTGGGAGTTGGCTCACCAGTTCACAGGGACAGCTGTTGTGGACACCCACCCTTAGACCTCACTGAATCCAGAGACTCAGACTGAAAGCACATGGTTTCAGACCCACCAGCTTCCCTGTTGATGAGAATAAGACATACAGTGCTAAAGCCTGGCTGTCCAAGACAGACAAAGAGGCACGCAGTGTCTTAGGAGGTATTTGTTTCAAAAGCCAGCAGAAATATATCCCCACCCTGATTTGACATAGGTAATCCTCATGAAGAAAGAATGTAGAGAGGCACAGTTGCTCTGTGGACAATGCCATTTAGTTGCTGGGAAGCACTGGACTTAGTTGTATGTTGGTGGGGTAAGGAGTTTCCTGCTGCTGTTCTGTTTTTGTCAGAGACCGACAATACAGTTCTCGTCTAAACTCCTGTCTAGTGTCTAGTCTCAGCAAGTGAACTTCCACTTGTTAAATGAGTGCGCATGCACAGATTTGTCATGCACCACATGAATTAGGAGAGAATCCCTCTCATAAACACACAAACGGCGTAATACTTCAAAATCAAACGTTTGAGATTAATTGAGCTCATTCCTTTCTCACAGTAGTTCTTACCATCCAAAAATGCCAGATATCTGTTCAGCGTCTCAGTAAAAGCCTGTTTTTCAAACTCTCCCTGCTTGGTTTGATTCAAAGCGCCCCAATTATTTGTGGCAAGGACAGATGGCAGAAAAAGATTTGCGAGGATGTTCCTGATCCCAAGCAGGAGCCCTTCACTTCCTTCCATTACTGAAAAGTATATGTCCTTGAAAATCAAGCATTAAGATAGGTATTAGAAGTCAAAAGCACAAAAATCAGTTTTGCAACAATCTTTGAGGGCTCTAAAATTAATAATCCTCTCTCACCTGTCTCCCAAGGTGATGAGAGGAAAACTCCCATCATATCCTCTTGCCCAGCCTTAACCAAGAGGGACCTCAAACTGGGTCTCCACAGAGAAATGTACTTCACCCTCCCAGAAGTCCCTACCATTTATGGAACCTCTTCCCCACCCGCCACTGCCCTTGGGCTATCTGATAGATGTGCTACAAATGATGGTGGTGAGAATACCTCATGCATAGTTTTGACATTCACGGCAGTGTCATTCCTGGCACGTACAAAAAATAAACACAGCCCTTTGAATTTGTCTGGAGATTCGTGTACATACAACTTCATCATTTTGGTTCCTTTCAGCACTCCTGGAATTGTTCTACCACACTCTGAAACCAAAAAAGCACCTTTTTAACAACCATAATGCCTCCCTTTTATCTGAAAAATGCTATCAGCTGCTATGATGCATAAAGTGATTTGGTTACTGCCGTGAGCCCATCCTATGCTGCAGTCATGTTTTATAATTTATTGCAATGTATGCAGCATAGATTTGTTTGGTTTCTTGTTTGGTTTCTTGTGATGTGGAAACCAAGCCAAAATGATTTTGGTACCATGCAAGAATGCAAGTGGGCTCCTGGTTCCACAACTTGGGCAATGCAAATGAAAAGGCTCACCTTTGCCCAGCCAACCAGAGGCAAGGCAAAGGCCACTAATTATGAAAGCTCTAAGTGTACAATTTTACAAGGGAGGAGGGGGTCTTTCAAATATAGCACTAAACCTACATTTTAGGGCATTATGGGTAATAACCAGCACTTGAATTGTTATCAACTGTATCAGACTGTAGAAGTAAAAAGAAACATGGCAGCCTTTTATATTAGAAATCCAGGGATTAATTTTGGATGTCATACTAGCAAAAAGAGCCAATTGAAGCCAAATTGTGTAGTACTACCTAACGGCTGGAGGGGATATCAAAATTCTATATTTTACAGCCTTTTTGCTTATACTGTGGCCTTGTGATTTGCAGAAGTTTATTACTTTATCCAGTGTGACGAAAAGAAGTTCTCAATTTCACCTGAGATGGAAGGTTAAATAAAATAATTGCTAACATTTACCGACACCAGGAGCTTCACCCTCCTGATAAATGAACTTCAGCGTTCTGCTTCCTCCTTTGACCAAAAAACTGTCAAATGCTTGTAACTGTTGAAATGAAAAAGGTGGTTCAAAGTCAACATCTTGCCAAAATGCTGAATTATTTTTATTTAAAAGAAAGCAACCTTGCTTAGTAAGAGATTACATAGTGAGTTACCAAACATTTTCATCAACACTGAAAGAAAAATGCATACTGTCTTTATCTTTTTCAGAAGTATTTTCAGCAGCCATAACTACTTTGTCGTATGTTTGATTTTCTTCATACTTTGATTTTGTAAAAAAAAACAAAAACCTTTAAGGCATTTCCAACTAAGATTGCGTATACAGTGGTACCTCGACTTACGAATTACTTGACATACGTATTTTTCGACTTACGAATGGACATCCGTTGGCGGTTTTAGATGGGGTTTACTCGACTTACGAATTTTAGATGCTGTTTACTCGACTTACGAATTTTTCCGAATTTTTTGTTTCCAATGCATTCCTATGGGGAAATCGCTTTTTCGACTTACGAATTTTCCGACCTACGAATGTGCATTCGGAACGGATTAAATTCGTAAGTCGAGGTACCACTGTATTGCATGCATTTAAAGCAAAGTGAATGCACATCCGCTCCCCCCCCAAAAAAAAAGAATCCTGGGAACCGTAGTTTGCTAGGGTGCTGAGAATTGGAGCTCTGTGTTGGGTTAACTACCCTTCCCAGGATTCTCTTTTGGGTGGAGGGGCAGCTTTCAATGTATGGTATGCACACAGCCTAAGTAATCAAAGAGTAGATTCCTTGAAATCTATAGTCTTTAAGACCATTGGTGTCAACTGACTAACACTGTATATCACCTCTTATAGAGCAATCTTTACCCCCGATGCTGTTAGCTGGAGTTAGGGTAACAATGCAACCACCTCCCCACTGGCCTCTGTCAATGGATAGATGCACTGCTAGAGCTCTGCTCAAGTGGGTGGTGGCTTGTGGAATGGCCACAAAACTGGGTGCTTTTTGACGGTGCACTGATGACTTTGAATCCCCAGAAGGGTCCAATCCCCAGGATCTCCAGTTATGCTAGCCTGGTGTTGACATGCTTGAAGTAAATTAAAGGAAAAGCGGGATACCATCCCACCTTCAACCAGGCAACAAAACAAATTGGGAGATTCCAGCAAGGGTTCACTAAAATCAGTAGACTTCAGTTAACATGAAGGTTTTCTTTCCCTCACTCTCACAATGTTAAATTAAGACATAAAGTATAACTGCATCACGACACTGGCTGTTTAATTGTTAATGATCTCTAACAGAGAATTTGCCTTTCTTTTCCCTATTCTCCTTTTTGCCTACTACTCTCACAGCTACCAATCCCTCCACATGCACACACACCACACAGACCTGTAAGGGACAAAGTTGAGACCTCTGTACTCTGTCCCCAAGCACTTCAGGAAGAGCATTGCAAGAGCCTCTCTCTTATGATAACTGCTCAGTAGCCCTACTCCTCAATTAAGTGAACGTTGCAAATCACTATAATTGACCATACACTTGAGCTCTTGGGACTATCCTACATTCTTCTGAGCCGCATCCGCTGTGCAATTTGCAACCAACAGGAAATCTGACCTGGAACAAGCATGGGTCTCCTATTGGTACTGTGCGATGGTTGTCATGAATCTGATGCTAATAAACCTGGCCGCGGCTTGTATAAGCTTAAGACATGTGCCATGGCACCCAGGGGTGCCTTGAATGATGGTCAGGGGTGCTGTGGGAAACTCTGGCCTCTAGCCCTCTTTCATTCCCTTCTCTGATGCCCTTTCACATCTCTGCTTTCCAAAGGCTTGCACAGCTGTTTGTTGCAGCAGCCCTGGCTACAAGCTCCCCAGGCGAATGGTGCCTCTGGGGCTGGCCAAGGGATGCTTCCCAGGCCCCTGTGGAGCAGTGGGAGGAGGCACCTCTCTTTGGGGAAAGAGGGGCAGCTCGGAGACGAGGGGCAGCAGCTGCAGCTGCCCAGAGCACTCCCAAGGAGAGGGGGAAAGAGAGGAGGCTGAGGGAACACTCCACAAGGGAGTATGTTCGGAAAAGGGTGAGAGGCTGCCAGCTCTACATGCAAGGAGTGACACTACTGGACTCCTGAGTCCCACAGGGGTGCCACAGAAAGAATGTAGTTGGTCAAGGGAGCCATGGACCACAAAAGGTTGAAAACCTCTGGCCTTAGAGACAAATGCGTTGACATTAAGAGGATTGAGGATTTAGTGAGCAAGGCTTAAAAAAATTATTAATTGTAAAAGCAACATCTATAAAGCAGACTCACTGTTGGGCCATCTAAAATTAATTCTTCCACAGTTACGATGTCTAGTCCAAGTCTGTCTGACAGAATTTCAAATATATATTTATATGCGGCATTAACTTTCATTTTCCGGCCTTCCCTGGCTTCTTTAAATCGTGCCTAATGGAAAGAAAATGTGTTAAGAAATACTGCAATTCTAACTTCTTCTTTTTCCTGAGAAACCTTTGTTTCCTAGGTCCCATAACCATACTGCAATTACAACCTTAGTATGTGTAATTACAAGAATCACATCTCCACCCCACCCCCACCCCCGCCGTGCTGGCTCCATTCCCCTCCACCTTCCTCAGTTGTCTCTCTTGCATACTTTTCTGTATTGTCAACCCCTCTGGGTAGTGCTGTATAAATAAATAAATAAAGAGCATATTTTAAACTTTTCCGTAAAGTGATTCTATCTAATACAGCATGGGGGGCTATATTCCCCTCTGGATAGGCCCTTGAGGGCAACGTGTCAGTGGTGGGTAGGGATATAAGTGACAGGGGGTGTCTCAACAAATGTAAATTGTACCTTTCTACAGTAAGCTAGTTTCCATGCACACTCACACACCCCTCTGTATCCTTCCAGGCAAGGGCAAGAGGCATTGTGAGAGCTCAGGCACATTACAGCCAAGCAGAAACATTTAGGGTGCGTATTTAGCCTAACGTGGATTGGTAACAGCTCTGAGAGCCAGACAGAGAGGACTGGAAAGCCGCATTCAGTCTGAGGTCCTCCGCACCACCTGCTCTACTGCTACACTTTCATTTTTGTATACCTGATAATTTCTCCATTACTCTGTCTCTGGAATGGGTTTGGCTAATATGAGATCAACTACAACAACTCCCCACCAGTTCTAAACATGCAAAAAAAAACCTCCATTGTCAGCTCAAGACAGAACAGCTGAGAAGGGAAGGCGGCAGAAGCAGGGGGAATAATGCTCTGCCTACTTGGGGCTTTAAAGGGATCTGGAGGATCTGCCCTGAAACGTTACTAGTTTTAAGTCAGTTTCTATTGTCTGTAGTAATGCAGGGATTGGGTAACACACTTGAACTACCAGCTGTTTATATCCTTTCCACCATAAAGACATTTGAGTGCCAACCGTTGTGCCTAGTTAGTATATTGGACAGGAAAATATCAACTGAGTATAATGCATCATCTCACTAATACATGACTTGTAAAACACACACACACAAAAACTCTGACACACAAACCTGTTTTTCCTTTAGAGTTTCCTGCAGAGACTGAACCCCACTGGTGCTCCGGCGGAATTTAGATGTTCTGCGGCCTGCGCCGTCTGCGGGCCCACGGCCAGGGGGTCTAGGTCGACTACGTTCAGAAACTTCTTTCGGTTCGTCCTCTGCAGCTTCTCTAGCTCCCTCCTCTGCTGGACCAGGTCCAGAGTCTGCAGCCTCTGGTGCCCCAGGACCACCGAGTTCAGCATCTGCTGGGGGGCCTGCGTCAGGATCTGGGGGAGGCTGAGCATCCTCTGGACCAGGAGCGGCATCCGAGTCTGAGGGTGCCTCTGGATCAGGAGCAGGCTCTTGTGGCGCAGCAGCAGGCTCTGGGGCAGCGCCTTCACCAGCACCTGGAGCTTCTGGTGTCTCCTCCATTTCAAATGCTAGTGTGCAAACAACGTCTGTGTCTATATGATTAAACAAAAATTAGAACACCAGTTACCACAAAACTTGGTGTTAGCTTTTTATTAATACCGGTGCCAACCTTACTTGCCAGGCACTGGAACAACCTAAGACATGGGTAGGCTAACTAAGGCCCGGGGGCCGGATCCAGCCCAGTAGCCTTCTCAATCTGGCAAATGGACGGTCCGGGAATCATCGTGTTTTTACATGAGTAGAATGTGTCCTTTTATTTAAAATGCATCTCTGGGTTATTTGTGAGGCATAGGAATTCGTTCATTTCCCCCCCTTCAAAATATAGTCTGGCCCCCCATAAGGTCTGAGGGACAGTGGACCAGCCCCCTGCTGAAAGTTTGCTGACCCCTGACCTAAGAGGAGTTAATCTCCACAAGGTGCCAAAGGTTGCACTGACTGAAGAGTTAAGACAAATTGCTAGAGGACAAGAACAAGCATAGACATTTTCAGTAGATGATCAAGAATAAATAATAATAAAAAACTGAATAAAATCATTTCAAAACATTTACTGTATTGGCCCAAATATAAGCCGCACCCGCAAATAAGCCGAACCTTTAAAATTCAAGGGGGGAGGGAGACAACACATGGCGGGGATCAAATGGTCTGAGCAAAAAATTGCGGCCCTAGAGGACCTGCACAGTGCACTGGGAAATGATGGGGGGGGTCTGCCAATGGCGCCCCGTCACTTCCCTGAAGTGACAACACTACACGGTGCAGCTGGGGAGAGGTTTGCGTAGGGCGGCGGCAGCAGCCCGCCTGGGCACCCGCAACCCACTAGTGGCTGGCTGCCCCCCCGCACCATGCGGCCCCCCCTCTCCCTAACAGCTGTGGGTGCCGGCTGGGCAAGAAGAGACATTTGGGGGAGCGCAGCTCGCCTCATGCTGTGCCAGGCTTTTTGTAAGGTCAGGGTCGGAATTTGGGGGGGGGGGAAACTATGACTTATATTCGGGCCAATAGGGTATTATAGCACATGAGCAACATGTTACTGCCTCTTTCACCAGACCAGTGAGACAGGGTTTCATTATACAGAGGGCAGCAGGTCTGCCTCTATAGGCTTGCGTTCTCCAGTTTTCCTCCTTTAAAACAAGACACAAGATGTCAAGTATTCCCCTCTCTCCCAACACAAGAATGTCCTCTGACTGACCTTGTTCAAAAAAGATGAATGAATCAATAAGACAGTCACAGTGAATTCATCCACTGAGATCAGAACAGTTTCTCTCTCCTCTTCAGAACAAAATGAAACCCAGGGACGGTGGGTGGAAGAATTCATAAAAAGCCGACTCACGCAGCTAATGCAGTTTAAACAGGCTTCCAAGAACCCACCTGGGACTATATGCGGAAGGACACATTACATTCTAAGGTGTGCATGAACCACACTGGCAGTTGGGCACAGAACCTGCACACCCAATAATGGGATGGAATCATGATGCAAGCCCAACTGTAATGTATGGTTGCTTCCAGAAAACCTGTTTATGGAGTGTCCATCCTGATCTGTTCGCACAAAATCTGTGTGGATGCTACACAACATTGCTGCCAAGTGGCAGTTGTTCCACATTTCCCCACCATAACTGTTCTTACCATGAAATGTCTTATTAAAAAAACACACACACACAAACAGTTTATTGCACAGAAGTGCAGCAGTGCTGTTGTTATTCATCATAAGGTACCCACTTTCATGGGTGGAGGGGAGGGGTAGCCTATAAAGATTCACTTTATTGCACTAATGATACATACGAGCATCTACTCAGATGGGTGAGAGATCCACACAAAAGTGTTGTTGGCAGCTTGGAAGCAAACTATACAATCTCAATTGCTAGGCAAATACTTTCCATTGTGGCAGCCGAGGTGTACAAAAGCAGAATGTGCATCTAGCCTCTCAGGTAAATTCAGTGTACATGAAGACAGACTGCAATACTCTAGATCCCGATCAGAAAGAGCTAGGCTACCCAGTGCCAGTTGTATAAAGATTTGTGCTATTACTGCACCAACATTTTGCTTTGCTAAATAGCAGCAGCTGACTACCATTTGCTTATATACTTGAAAGGAAATAAATGGGTGCACTTGACATCTCTGGGACAGTCAGTGCTAAACATGCTTCTTGCTTATCTCAGTCATTCAACTCATCGAAAATCTCTGAGTAAGATTTTATTTGCAAAGTTCTGTTTCAGCTTTTGTTTGTTAATTAGTCTCTCTCTCTCTCTCTGTCTGTCTCTCTCTCTCTCTCTCCTATTTTACGGAGACAGGGGTGCTGTGTACAAGGAGCAGGTCCACTTTAGGCCTGAATCAAAGTTTGCTTTGATGATCCTTCTACTGCTAAGGCTGAACGAACCAGATCCATCTCCATCTCTGTTGTATATTCTTTGTGAGCGAGTGAGCAGAATGACACATTTTATTTTGAATGATGCACCAAAGATATGCACCATCTAGAGGTTGGGCTGCCTCTCGAGATATCATTGCCAAACTCAGCATGAATGTTCCCAAGAGGCAAGTCTATGTCGATGTTTGGATGACTGGTGCCATTTTAAAACAAGATGGCAGATCAAAACGTGACTTTTGCATAAATTCATGTTTCTTGGCATAGGTTTGGCTGCCTCTAAATATACTGCTGCCAAACTCAGCATGAGGATTCCGTGTGTATGTGAGGGGTGGGGGTGGTCTTTGCCAGGCACCATTTTGATTGTGACTTTGCCTATTTTTGGTGTAAGTTTGGCTGTCTTTCAATATATTGTCGCCAAACTTGACACGAAGATTCCCAAGGTGGAGGTGGCACTCTTCATTGACATTTGGACACCATGTGCCATTTTGAATCAAGACAGCAGGCCAAAACGTGACTTTGGTGTGATTTAACCCGAATATTGGTGTGACAGGTCCAAACTCACAACTTACACTATCCATTTAAAAATCACAATGTTTTGGGATTTCTAAGCTTTCTGAGCAGTTCTGGGCACTCTTTTTAGTGCTGTCATAGTACTGTATGGATATTAAATCTTTCTCTGTGCCAGAGTTTTCCACTATGACCCTAAAACCTATTTCCCAAGTAACTGTTAATTTAGAGCACAAAACCATACTTTGCACTTTGTGCTCATTAGTGCTTATTTAACTTATATGCAGAATACATCATGCGAAAGGCTGGACTGGATGAATCCCCAACCGGAATTAAGATTGCCGGAAAAAATATCAACAACCTCAGATATGCTGATGATACTACCTTGATGGCAGAAAGTGAGGAAGAATTGAAGAACCTTTTAATGAGGGTGAAAGAAGAGAGCGCAAAATATGGTCTGAAGCTCAACATCAAAAAAACTAAGATCATGGCCACTGGTCCCATCACCTCCTGGCAAATAGAAGGGGAAGAAATAGAGGCAGTGAGAGATTTCACTTTCTTGGGTTCCATGATCACTGCAGATGGTGACAGCAGTCACGAAATCAGAAGACGCCTGCTTCTTGGGAGAAAAGCAATGACAAACCTAGACAGCATCTTAAAAAGCAAAGACATCACCTTGCCGACAAAGGTCCGTATAGTTAAAGCTATGGTTTTCCCAGTAGTAATGTACAGAAGTGAGAGCTGGACCATAAAGAAGGCTGATCGCCGTAGAATTGATGCTTTTGAATTATGGTGCTGGAGGAGACTCTTGAGAGTCCCGTGGACTGCAAGAAGATCAAACCTATCCATTCTCAAAGAAATCAGCCCTGAGTACTCACTAGAAGGACAGATCCTGAAGTTGAGGCTCCAGTACTTTGGCCACCTCATGAGAAGAGAAGAATCCCTAGAAAAGACCCTGATGTTGGGAAAATGGAGGGCACAAGGAGAAGGGGACGACAGAGGATGAGATGGTTGGACAGTGTTCTTGAAGCTACTAACATGAGTTTGGCCAAACTGCGAGAGGCAGTGAAGGATAGGCGTGCCTGGCGTACTCTGGTCCATGGGGTCACGAAGAGTCGGACACGACTGAACGACTGAACAACAACAACAGCATTTAACAGTCCAATTATACACGTGTGTTTAGGATTGTAGGCTACATCTCATTCTGTTCCTTGGTCACCTACAATTCCCAAAGTTCCCAGGAAAAAGGGATTGATTATTAAAGTTCTGTGGGAGCGGTTGCTCCGGCAAGGCAACTGGGCTCCAGAATTCTTTAGGGAAAGTTTATCAAGTGATACCATGGTGCTTTAAAAGTATGACATGCGCGCGTGGCCCATGTCTCTCCAGCAAGCTGCCGTTTCGGTGCCCAACCAAATTCCACCACCACTCCCAACCAAAGGCAACGCTTGCTACACATAAATTTGGGTCGCTTTGCCATATTTGGCGCAGATTTACTGCTTCCGCTCCCTGAAAAGGGAACAGTGTCGCAATCTGCGAAGCACGGGATTAAAATCACCTGCTTTGCTGGGGATTCTGGGAGTTGTAGGAACAGAGATTTAGTCCTAGGGAAGCGGCGCTGCTATAGGTGGAAGGGATTGCATGACGCGAGGTGCCCTAATTTGCATGGCTGGTCACTATTGGCCAGAGATTGGGGGAACCTCGTTCTCCCTGTCGCGACAGCTAGACGCTTGTAGGTTGGGCTAAGGATCCACTCCGGGAAGCAGTTCCTCTCCAGAGCCCCAACATGTCCGAGCAAGGGGAGCCCGCCGGCCTCACCGATGAAGCAGCCTTCAGTGCCTGCTCCGACCCTCATCCCAGCACGAAGGTAAAGCGAGGAGAGGATTTTTAATGTGTGCATATATAAAATGGGAGGGAGGGTTGCTTTTTGTAGGTGGGCGCAGAATTGCAAAGCGTTGGGAAGTTGCATTAACTCCTTACAGGGGATCTCTTTCTCCCTTTGCAAGCGGCGTGCAAAAGAGACGGGCTTGGCTCCCTTTTCAGGCTTGGAGATATACAGAGCCTAGGCAGAGCCAGCCAGCGATCGCCTTTCACCCGAATATTTGCGTGGCTGAACTTTAGCGCCGTCACCCGAAGGATCATATCTCTCCCGGCATGCTTGAGTTCGCCGACTCTCGTGGTTTAGAGTCTCCGTGCGATCTGTTCTTGGTGCGGAGCTGTAGTCTTTCCTGGCAGAGTATATAGCGAGATCCTTTGACCTACGTTTGCCTTGCTTTAGCTGTCCGTCTCTTACAAACGCCCAGGCCTCTGCATTTCCATTTACAGTTGAAAATGCCTTACACACGCTTTACTGAGAAATAAGCCTCGTTGAGTTTGTGTAGGATTTCAACATAACTGGTGTAAGGTTGTGGCTTCACTTGGGCTGCAATCCAGGGCACACTTAACCCATTAATAAGCCCCATTCAACACAGTAGGACCGTTGAGAGAACCTGCATGGGGATGTACTGCTAGTGGCTTTAAAATACCGTTTCTTGCAATGCCTTTGCATGCATAGAAATAATCTGGAATAAAGATACTGTACTTCAAGGCATAGGCAAATTTGGCCCTCCAGATGTTTTGGGACTACAACTCCCATGATCTCTAGCTAACAGGACCAGTGGTCAGGGATGATGGTAATTGTAGTCCCAAAACATCTGGAGGGCCAGGTTTGCCTATACCTGCTTTACCTGAACCCCAATCAAAGCATTTTGCTCAGTCCCATTTGTTAATATGTCAGACTAGGACACAGTTTGACTGTTGTGGCGCAGTCATATGTATTTTAAAAACCATTCTGGAACCGTTGCATCTGCAGCCCCAGTTTAAAGTCCAGGCAACTCCCAATTTACACAGGGGCTAGGTTCCAAGGCATCACACATTTACATGAAATTGTGTGTGTGTGTGTATAACTTTTTAATTTTCAATTTTTAAAAAATCCAATATATGCCACATTGTATCAATACCAGATTATCCCACACATTTCTCATTAACACTAAAAAATAATCAAGAATAACACATTTTTACACAAACATACCCCAGATCCCCGGACTTCCCTCCACCCCCTCTTCTGGTTCTTTAAATAAACCAAATCATCTTACATTCCAGATCCCAATTTTCCAACTACTAAACAATTAAATTTGTGGTATACAGCACAGATATTTTAAACATTCAGACCATTTTATACATTACATATCTATGCTGTCATGCTATTTTCCCTTCTAAAATTAACTTTGCTGTTGCTTTTTGCAAGCATTTAATCCAGGGGTCAGCAAACTTTTTCAGCAGGGGGCCAGTCCACCGTCCCTCAGACCTTGTGGGGGCGGACGGCGGACTATATTTTGAAGGGGAGGAAATGAACAAATTCCTATGCGCCACAAATAACCCAAAGATGCATTTTAAATAAAAGCACACATTCTACTCATGTAAAAACACCAGGCAGGCCCCACAAATAACCCAGAGATGCATTTTAAATAAAAGGGCACATTCTACTCATGTAAAAACACACTGATTCCCGGACCGTCCGTGGGCCAGATTTAGAAGGCGATTGGGCCGCATCCGGCCCTCGGACCTTAGTTTGGGGACCCCTGATTTAATCCATGTCTGCTGATGTCCCAATTTATTTACAACTGCTGGCCCCTAAATCAAAACCATTTTCCAGACTGTTACCCATTATTTTTTTCTTACTTTGGCATATTTAAATCTCCTCTGAAAAAGGCTTCCCATTCGGACAATTCCCCAGCCCTTCTGTACACTTTACGTTTGGTATGTGGAGCTCGAATTAACAAAATTATTCAAGTAAAAGCTACATTCCAGTGTTGAATGTCGTTCATGGTTGACAACAGTGTAACAAATTATACATTTCTGTAGGATTTTCTGCTGCAACAGACGATGCTAAGGATAAAAGATCCCAAAAAGTCTCTGGAGTTTTATACTAAGGTTCTCGGAATGACGTAAGTACCAACTGATTTTGGGGGGGCTGGCTCTTTTTTTCTTCATTAGCGTCTCACAATCGTCTGTTCTAAACTGCAAGCCTGCCAGTCCTGTCAGGATACGAGATTGGAGACATAATTGCATGAGCTGCTTTTAGCATGGCTTAAGATGCAACAAATTTGAACAAGAATGTTTCTAAATGTTTCATGTTGGCGATACAGAGCTTAACAGCGGGACATAAAAGTTCTGCCTCTCCTAGAACTGTGAAGTGATCCACACCATGCTTGGTGAACAAGCTGCTCATCTACCTGCCCCACCAACTGGTAGAAACTGGTCAGAGATTAGAGCTTGGTAATGTTGCCTGTGAAACAGCATTCCTGAGTAGAAATCACACGCCCTGGTGATTCTGAGTTCTCTCCACACCATGGAATTCTGTTTGCTGCTAGAGGGAACAATGGGAGGTTGGAGAGGCCCTGTACTCTAGATCAGTGTTGGAAATTAGCCATGTGCCAGGCATGTTTTGTGATTAGTTTTACGCCCACGTGGTGATCTCTGGATGCCAAGTTGGCTACTGATGAAAGCAAAATGTCACTTAGAGAAGGATCTGAAATCTTTTCTTTGATGCTTGAATTTGTTTTATTCTGGGTTGTTTCTCTGGTGTTTTAATGTGTTGTAAACTGCTTTGAGATTTGTTCTTTAAAATACAAAGTGGTATAGAAATGAAATGAATAATAGCAATAACAATAACAAAACCCTCTGAAGAAGAAAAAAGGCACCTAGACATAGAGCCTCAGCGGTGGTCGGTTTGGATTGCTGTCCAAGTAAGCATGCTGAAAAAACACGCTGTGCACTTTTTAAAATTAAAAGGCAAACAGCCCCAACTATTTGTTTGCCTCTTCTTGCCTATGGCAGTGTTTTTCAACCACTGTTCCGCGGCACACTAGTGTGCCGCGAGATGTTGCCTGGTGTGCCTTGGGAAAAATTCCAGCCAGAATATCAGCTTTGTGTTCAGCCAAACAGGCCCTGGTTGCACACTGAATAAAGTATTTTATAATTTTTCATATTTCTGTTTACTTACTATTTCATAATAAAGTAATTATAAAATACTTTCTTTGTGTTTATTTGATTCCTATTCAAGAGAATTACTTTATATATAGTCAATATAGGCACAGAGTTAAATTTTTTAAACATTTTCTAATGGTGGTGTGCCTCGTGATTTTTTTCATGAAACAAGTGTGCCTTTGCCCAAAAAAGGTTGAAAAACACTGGCCTATGGCATACACATGGGACATCGTACTGTATTGCCCTATAAATGGCAGTGGTGGGAGTATCATGTTCGGCATTTCTGGCAGTCTTGTAATAACTATGAAGAACAGCAGTAATTGAGTGCGTTAGTCTTCTGCAGTAAAAACACCAAATTACCTTGTGGCACTAGAAAAATAGATTATTGCCTAAGTTTTCTTTTGATCTATCTGTGAAGTGGATTCTTGTCTGCAAAAGCTTGCATCGTCATAAATTTGTTACCCTTGAAGGTGCCACAAGACTTACATTTTCTAAATGTTCATAACCTTTTTGACGTGAACATGAGAACTTGATTACAAAACTTCGAATGTCTTTGGTGAGTGTGTTATCTGTCTGCTTTTCTCACATAAATTTAATTTCAAGCTGTTTGCCTTCTAGCCTACTCAACAAGTTTGACTTCCCTGCTATGAAGTTCACCCTCTACTTCTTGGCTTACGAAGATAAAAATGATATTCCAAAAGATAAAAAAGAGGGAATTGCGTGGACTCTGTCTAGAAAGGGCGTATTAGAACTGACGCAGTGAGTGTTAAAACTGTGTTCTCTAAATCATGTTTTTTTCTTGTATTTTGATTATTCTGCTGGTTATTAATATAGTTGAAGCAGCATTCGACTTTCTTGTGAGCAGAGTGCCTTTCTTACACACCAGCTAGCTTTAGGTGTTCACCTAAACCCTCCTGGACATTCAAACTGGAGTGGACTGTCCCAGATTACACCTGAAATGCAGAAGCAGCAGCTACAGAATGAAAATTACCTCCTGGCAAATGTTCTGTGTGCAAAGTCTAAAATGTAGCAAGAGGTACTGAATTGTTTGTGACAGCAAAGAAGTTGTGTTCATTATACAAACTCTGCTCCTCAAAGCATATGCTTGTCACTTAACACTGAAATAAAATGCACATATTTGGCATATGTTGCAAATCATAACAAAATCTATTTTGGTGCTTGTCAGCATGTCACCATATGATGCTAGTGTGAAAATGAAAGCATATCCAGAATGTTTTGACTAAAATGTTAGGCATCAGTACATGCTAAGAATAAATCCTAATATATTCTTATCACTTAACTACAACAAAACTCCCTCTCAAACATGGCTGGAAGTAGAGCATTGATTAAATAATAGACTGAACTTTGCCTGCACCTTCCCTTATTTCGGTGCTAGGGCAAGCTTGTTTGTCGCTCTCTGAAAATGCATTTGAGACTTTTTGATTACCGGTAGGTGTGCTTTTTCATACAGGAAACTTTTTTGTGATTAATGAAGGGACAGCACTGGGGAGCGGGAGCAATGCCTGAGATTGTACTTGCTGTTTCACTACTATCGCCCCCATCTACACTATGCATTTGAAGAAGTATCTTGGAATCTGTAGTTTGTAGTGGATGCTGAGAGTTATTAGGAGGCACCTATTCCCTAAACAGAGCTGCAATTCCCTGAGTGGTTTAAACAGTCGGTCTTTCTTCCCAGGGGAACTTTGGGAACCTCAAAACGTGAAATTCCACACAAGAAAATGGTCTGTTGAGCTACATTGCTTCTGTCAGGCCAGTTTCCGACAAAAAGCTTACAACATTTGCCAGCTCTTTTTCAAGTTATGAAAAAAGGTCCTGTTTGTCCTCCAAATTCCTTCTAGGTTCTTATGTTTTTTCTTCACACACCTATCCTGGAATCCCATTCCATTATACTTCTTAGTGTCATTTTTGTCATTTCCCCCCACATCTGCTCTAGCATTTCTACGATGCAACTGGTTTTTGATGCTGATTCTTCAGTCTTCTATCTTGGCCTTAGTTTGCTTTGAGCAAAACATAATTACAAATATAAAATGGTTCTAATATATGTCCATGAGAAGTGAAAAGATTTCGGTGTCCATGGTTCCTTCAGTAAAATGGCATTTTCAAGTGAATAATGTTATATTAATATCATCTTAATCCATGACTTAATATTTGTAGAATACAGTGGTACCTCAGTTTATGAACTTAATCCGTTCCGGAAGTCCATTCTTAAACCAAAACAGTTTTTAAACCAAGGCGTGCTTTCCCTAATGAGGCCTCCCGCCGCCAGTGCCCTTCCACCATTCCAGTTCCATTCTTAGACCGAGGTAAAGTTCTCAAACCAGGACACCATTTCCGGTTTTGCGGAGTTTGTAAACCGAATCATTCTTAAACTGGACTGTTCTTAAACCGAGGTAGCACTGTATTGATTTCAGTAACTTGGAAAGGTTCGTCATTTTATCTGTTAATGTTGTATATCCCTGATGGCTGGTCTCTTCTCCTGACAAGCACTGTTAAATATTCTCTTTTGCTATTGTTATAACTGTGTTTATCACCATGCATCTTATTTTTGTTCTTAATCTCTCTTTCCCTCCCCACCCCCCACATCCCTCTCCTTTTTTTCTAGCAACTGGGGCACTGAAAATGATGAGAGTCAGGCTTACCACAATGGCAATTCAGATCCCCGAGGATTCGGTATGTTGTAAAGCAGGGGTGGTGGGATCAAGGGCTGCATTGACCCACAGTCAGTCTCTTGCGGCCAAAGTGTAAAAGTGGCCATGGTCAATTAGGGTGGGGTTGGGGATCTTGGAAATCACTAGAACAATTTGGAATCACAGAATCACAACAGTACCAGCAAGAGTGGTCAGTAAAACTAAATAATTAAAAATTTAAAAAAATGACAAGTGGGCTGGGGTCTTGGAGGGTCACAAAAAGATATTTTAGTATTCCAGTGGGTAACATAAGGGAGTAGTCAGTAAATTTAAAAAAGCAACACTTTTTAAATGGAAAAAATTGCCACAGTGTAAAAAGCCACTTGTGGGAGGGGCATATGCAGGCCATGGTAAGTCACCCCTGTTGTAAAGAAAGCTGATGTGAGTGAGTAATGCTCATATTTTTTCTTCCCATGAATTTCAACAAAACCTATCTTAACTAGCAGATGCCAAGAACATAGGTATAATCCAATTCCAGAGTTTTCACCAGGTTTTATAGATTAAAAGCTAATTGGGGTAATTGAACTTATAAAGGCAGAATAACTGGATTCATAATTACTTCAGAGAATTTGGCGCAAAACCTTGAGAGCAATTCCTACATCTTGAGGAGGCAACAGCAGTTAAGGGTGTATCTTGAATAAACGTGTGGATCTGGTGAACACATTATTCTGCATCTTTCTGACGCACTGTTGGTTGCTTCTTCAGTTTCTAGCTGACTACCTCACAGCCCTTTAGTAAGTGTTCCTCTAGGGAGGAAAAGAGTGCCATTTTCCTGTAGGTGCTCCAACTCTGGTGGCAGTGACTCATAAACTGCAGACAATAGTACTTTGTTTCAGTTAAAGTTGGATTTTCAGTTGTGTGTGCCTTGTTGCCGTCCGGTTTGGTTTGTCATGGGTGTTACTCCTGTCACATCATAGAGCTAGCCACAGTTGGTGTGCCTGTTTTAATGGAAAGGTGACATAAAGCCAACTTAGATGGCTTCAGAAAGGGATAAGGAACCTGTGACCAGGCGTTGTTGGGACTATGACTTTCATCATCCCTCACTGTTGGCCATGCTGACTGGGACTGATGGGAAGGCCACTAGTCCTGATGAGTATATGCTACCTCCGGGATCAGCAGCATGCATCTAAATATCTGTTGCTGTGGTCCAACTGTGTGAGAAGGACGTGGGATGTGATGGTGTGGGATTCCCCATAGGCTTCACAGCTCATTGGCCACTGGGGGAAAACCAGATGCTGCGCAAGATAGGCATTGGGTCTAATTTAGCAGAGATCTCTCTTAAGCAAATGTTTGATGAACAAACTATAAATTCCCCCCCCCCCAAAAAAAAACTATCAACCTTTTAAAAGAAGAACTGAGGGTGGCCAGCTTCTGCGTTCTATTTTCCTGATGTTGTTAATTTTGGGTCTGAAAGCATATTTTCACACAACATACCCCTGCGTAAGATATCAACAAGCACTTCACAGTGATTGTCTCTGTGTACTCTGATGTAGCTGGGATTATGTATGCAATACCGTCCCCAGAGAACCGTAGCGTACATTTATGCTATGGTATAAATTAGCTCTGGTATTAAGTACGCTTTCTGCATAGCCAGAAATATATATATATATATATATATATATATATATATATATATATATATATATATATATATATATATTTGCAATTGCGTTAAGAAAAGAAGGGTTTATTCACATTTGTATTAAAAGCACCCATTGCCTTTGGTACTTTGTTGTTTTTCAGGTCATATTGGAATTGCTGTTCCTGATGTAAATGCAGCTTGTAAAAGATTTGAGGAGCTGGGAGTGAAATTTGTCAAAAAACCAGATGATGGTAAGTCTTCGGTGTAAATAGTGGCTCTCAAATTGTAACTCGTGTGTGTCTGTGTTTGTTTACTTGTTTGCTTGCTAAACTATCGGTAGTTTTAGAGGCTTGAAACATGAATTTGTTGAGGACTTCTTCTATTAAAGCTTATAAACTATATTTATCTTTTGTAGGTAAAATGAAAGGACTTGCTTTTATCCAGGATCCTGATGGCTACTGGATTGAAATCCTGAATCCGAACCATATGACAACTATAATCCCAATTGGAAATACTGCGTAGTGATCTTGCCATCGAGAGACTGAAAATTCTTAACAATGTCCTTTTGATTTAACAAAAAGTTGTTCTAGTCATTCGCCAAATGATAAACAAATGGGAATGAACAGTATTCCCTTTCCCCTTGCTATGTCTGCAAAGGTAGGAGATTGGAAGCTTCCATTTCTAGCTTGTGGTGAGCTATACTTTGCCATTTTGACTGAATGCAGAAAACTATGGTTTGCCACCCACAAACTTGGAAGTGTAGGCTTCTAATGTCTTTTCCTAATGCATGAACAAATGCAAGGAGGATGCACATGAATGAGGCTTAGTGCTGCTTATTTTCATAAGAAAAGGCTATGGTTTGTGCTGACTGTATTTAAGAACCCACACAATGGTGTACAACAGATAAACTGTGATTTCGAGCTGCTTATCTTCTTTTGTCTTTGATCTGCATATCTCACAAGTTCATTCCTATCTGCACAGAGCAGCAGCATTTTGAGATGGAGCAACAGTCATAACTGGTTTATCAGTGGTTTGTGAATTCAGATGTAATGGCAGACATTAATTAGTGCAAACCATGATTGAGCCTAACATAAGGTCAAACATTTTTTTAAAGAAAACCCCATAGTTTGCCATACTGCTTGAATGTAGCCAATACAGTATGTTCTGGAATTAGTTACTTGGTTTATCCTGCACAAAAATCATAATTGTAACCTTTTTGTAGCTGGCCACATTTTGTAGTATATTATGGCCAGATTCTTATTCTTAGTAAAAAAAAATATTGTTTTGGTATGCAAGATGGCTGAGGTTGCATTATTTAAACATGCCGGCAAAAGACAAGACTATTTAGATCTTTCATGTTTTATGAGCTGGAAGCAAATACTGAAGTCTTGCTCCTTTTCTCTTTGATGGTGGCAAAGCTGCATTTGTTGGCGATTTTTATAATGACCGCTTCATGGGTTTATAAGAATACTTCAGCTGCAGTTACTAGTGAGGAAGTCCCATTGAAATCTGAGATATACTTCTAAGTAAGACATATATAGAATTGCACTGTTAGTCTGCATTGTTCCTGAATCCAGTTGATGTTGAATTTTAGAACACAGGTGTTGCTTTGTGCCTTGAACCCAAGTGCACAAGTTAGTATGAACAAAATGGCAGCGTACAGTTAAAAATGAACAGGCAAGTACTACACTTATGGTATGAATGCTAGTTACAAGTGCTTGAAGTGGGGTAGGATGCCATCCTACTTTTCAGGCAGACTGGATACCACACCCACAGTTGTCCTTCAGGAGCCAGGTGGCATGACATATATTTTCTTAATATCAGTTTTGTCTTGGTGTAGTTCTAAAATAAACTAAAGCCTAGATGTCTGAAATGTTAATGTACCACCTATTGCGCTCTTTACCTGACTCAGTGGGTTTCTAGTTGTTTCCAAGCTCTCCCAAGGTTTACAAAACTGACACATGAACTAGTCAGTCTTCACCAGTGTTTAATTTGTATTGACACATTTAGCCTATGCAATCCACACTTTGCCGAATAGCCCTGACTCAACTGTCTTTGTTAATCGGGGCATTGTTAGCAGCACTTTAGATCTCCTTTTGTGATTAACCAGCCTTTAGTGCAGTGTTGACATCAAATAATAATAAAAAAATATTTTCAAGTTAAAAACTCTGTGTGACCGTCTTTTGTCAGAACACATGGAAGAATTTGTAAATGAGGAACAACATGCCCTGCACTATTCTTCACTTCCCTCAAAAAAACCTCTTGTTTTGGCACCCTCCCATGCAACTCTTCAGAATACTGTGCTTGCCTGAAAGGAACAACTGTAATGACTATGTGAACAGAATTGCTGGCAGGACTGAGTTTGACTGGGTCACCTCACATAGGACAGAAGGAAGCTGCCTTATACAAGCAGCTTTTGGTTGGCACAGAATTGGTCGTTGAGATAGTCCTGGAAGTTGAGGTAGCCTAGGGGTAGGGTTGCTGTTCAGGGCAGAGCTGTGCCTGGTTCAGGAGCTTGAGGAGGAACACATTGGCTAGAGAGCAGTGCTTCTCAATTTGTCACGTTTATTGTTTCTCGGCTAAGTTAAGCTTCATTATTCTTTGAAAACTTTGGAGTTGAATATTTAGGTGACAGTTCAAGGTAATGTATATAAGCAACCTTCTTACTGGCATATTTAATAATAATTTTTAATCTATAATACATAATTGAAAAGTTTGCTACTTCTAGCCAGCATAATTTTAAAGCCCCATAGGGGGTGTATAAACACATTAAAAATGTATTTGCTTTAATCATGGGTTGAGCGCTCAAATGGGAAGGGAAATCATTAATCTAAAATATACTTCCTTTTTCATTGTTAGTGTGTAGGCTGCATAATTGTGAAGACAACTGATGTGGCTAACACAACCTATAGCTTCACTCAGTCATCACCCCCCCCCCTATTTAGCTAAAAATTGAGATTGTCAAAACATGGAAATGAGTTCCAGTCCCCCACCTTCTTGTCCTCATATCTCACTTTGAGCAATTAGTATCTCACTATTAGCAGTGGAAGCTATTGAATCCTGTCGGAAAAAGACTTGGAACTAATAATTACATAACAGCTGGCATTCTTGGGTGCTGTATCATGTCGTAATTTTTAGAGCCCTGTCTGTAAACCACAGTGCATGTAGACTACAGTGAGGGGGGGAAGTATTTGATCCCCTGCTAAATTTGCCCGTTTGCCCTCTGACGAAGAAATGACCAGTCCATAATTTTAATGGTAGGTTTATTGTAGCTGTGAGAGACAGAATAACAACAGGAAAAACCCCAGAAACCCAGAAGACAAAAGTCAGAGATTGATGTACATTATAATGAGTGAAATAAGTATTTGATCCCCTATCAACCAGCCAGATGTCAAGCTACCTGGTATCTTCACTGTATGTAACAAGCTGAGATTAGAAGCACCTGCTGTAAGGGAGAGGTTTTACCTGTAATCCCAGCTCGTTACAATACCTGAACAAAAGACACCTGTCGACAAGCCTAGCCAGTCTCCAGACCTTAATCTAAGAGTACATTAATTGCACACTGCTGTGGCTGCTGCTTAGGTCATTTGCAAACACTGCATATACAATGGGTCACTGAGCCAGTGAAGAGCCTTTAGGCTGCAATCCTAAACACTGGCTAGAGAATTCATCCTAATGAACATGGTAAACATGCCTAGGACTGTACCACTGATATCCAATGAAGCAGCTATGGAGTTATGGTTGTTTTTTCAGCAGCTTCTATGCGACCACTGTTGCAAGTAAATTAGTGTGTGATTTCTTCAATGCAGATTTTTTTGTAAGTTTGTTTTGCTGCTTAATACTGAAGTCTGCAAATCTAGTGTCTGTTGCAATTAATTAATGACTTGTGAGGATAAAGCTTTCTCTTAAACTCTAATCTACCGGTAGTATAAACATGTCTGACTGTTTATCATTGGCCACTCTAATATTCATAAATAACATTTGCATTAATTCCCTGGATGTGTGTTAAATTCACGTGACATTTGCCCATTGCTATAGTGTTTGCACTTCTTCCTGTCTTGCATAGTTTTTGTTGCCTATCTGGAATTGTAAAACTGGTTGTATGTGAAAGTGAGAGGCACCTGGCAGATTGCTGTATATGTGGCTGCTGCATGTTGGGTCACAAGCTGTGAATGCCTGAGTTAGAAGGAAAGTGTTTGCATATTTGAGTGTGTACTTGCACTGAGCTTCTACACTGGCTTAGTGCTATATTTGAACTTGGAGATGTTCCTGCTGCTGGAAAGCTTTCACATGTCCAGTACTTTATGACTTGTGGTGGATACATTCACTATCAAGTTTAGCAGTAAAATGTACTGCAGTTGGTGATGCAGGAAAGGTAGGACATGCCATTTATGAAGGGGCCCTTAATTAATTTATCCCGGGCTAAGTGTTTTAAAGATTTCTTTGGCTTCTTTGCAGGTCAGGTGGGTTAGGTCTCCAGTGGTTTTTAGTGAAAGAAGGGTATTGCATAGATTGAAAACGAAACTCAAGTACAAACTGAACTGTGAACCAGAAGGGGGAAGAGTTTGTACTGGGCTAGATGTTCTGAATGAGGGTCTCTGTATAACAAACGAGGGTACCTTCATTTCCCCTACTGCCAACATTGAGGACCATCTTACACAGAAGGGAGAGATCACTGAACACACACCATTTAACATAATTTGAAATGCATTTCATGTCTCTCTCTGGCTGATTTTATCAGATGTGGGCCGCCATGAAAACAATCTTAATTTTATACTCAAATGGGCCCGTGATTGTATGTGCCTTTCTGCATTTAAACATGAATAGGCTGGTGTGGAAAGCTTACATGCCCTCACTGGGCACTTCTGAGGCTCCAGCGGCTGGGCCAAGGGAGGTGGTGCTGCTGGGGCTGCAGCTTAGAGGCTGAGACCGGGGATGACCAGCAGGCCCAGCCTGCACACTGCCCTCTCATCTGCTCGCCTAGATGCCAGCAGTGATGGCGGCTAAGTCCCCACAGTGGCAGGGGGCTCATGGGTCCGTGCCAAGGCTGCTAGAAGGGAGGAAAGGAAGTAGGCTGCCCCAGAAGAGGAGGAGGTAGGTGGGCAATTGGGAGACTTACCTGTGCTTTAACACAGCAGCAGTGGCGGCGTTGGAGGCTGGGGTGGCTCAGCATGGTCATTTCTGAAGGGCCGCAGCCTAAATTTTGGGGGACCAAAAGGGTCTTGGCCCCTTAGAGTTAGTGCCTATGCTTGTGCCCAAGCGTCTTCTTGGTGATGTTGCTGCGATGGTGTTCCCACAGGCCAGGGTCACCAGTATCTCCTGCCTTGATTTCCTCCACACACAACCCCCCCCCCCCAGGATAGACAGGTTCAATAAAGTAAATATTGTGTCATGCTCATGGTCTTTTGGGAGGTAGCTCTGGTTTGCATGCCATCAATTTCAAGGATTAGAAAAAAGGATGCCCTGCTTGCGTTTTATACCAGCTTCTGTGAGTAATTCTATTGCTGGTTTGAATGTTTTTAAGGTTTTTCAGTGCTCAGAACTTGTAAAAACATAACTTGTTTTTC
Organism: Lacerta agilis; assembly: GCF_009819535.1. Taxonomy (NCBI): domain Eukaryota; kingdom Metazoa; phylum Chordata; class Lepidosauria; order Squamata; family Lacertidae; genus Lacerta; species Lacerta agilis. Next base: position 83,139,936 of record NC_046314.1, on the reverse strand, counting down.
CTCATATTTGTCCTTGTTGCTCTCATTAGATCCTCATAGAATAGTCAGCAAAAGCTATGATAACATTTCTCAGTGGGCGGGGTGCCTTTAGGCTTTGGTCCTAGGCTACAGTGGAGCCTTTCCATATCTGTTGTGTTACACATTTCTGGAAGCAGGTTCTTCCACCATTCAATAAGAAAACCCACTTGTTGTTAAATCTCCCAAGTGAATATTTGGCATCTGGGCCTCATTTCTTGGCCATAAAGACTTACCGGTAACTAGAAGTCTTCTTGTGGCTATTTAATAAGAATTTTGTAAGAATGGCAGAGGCCCAAGTCCATAGCTGCTTTGGCTTCTACATCTACTTTCTGACAGTGTTGTCTTTTTTTAATGTAGACAGTGTTGTGTTTTTTAATGTAGGGTTGGCAGGTTCTGTCTTGGGAGACAATGGAAGTGTGTTCTTTCATGGGTGACAGCTAACTGTTAAGAGCAGGGGTCAGCAAACTTTTTCAGCAGGGGGCCGGTCCACTGTCGCTCAGACCTTGTGGGGGGCCGGACTATATTTTGGGGGGGGAAATGAACGAATTCCTATGCCCCACAAATAATTCAGAGATGCATTTTAAATAAAAGGACACATTCTACTCATGTAAAAACACGCTGATTCCCGTACTGCATTTAGAAGGCGATTGGGCCGCATCCGGCCCCCGGGCCTTAGTTTGGGGACCCCTGGTTAAGAGAGTTATAGAGCGGGCCGTGGCCAATACGAGAGAGATGAAGGCATCTGGTTCTGCTGCTACAGATGCACCATGGCGTTTGTCCTTTCTGCGCTCTTCCCGGCGGTGCCTCCTCCTCTGGTCACTGCTGTGGATACAGGACCTGACTGTCAGCCTCCATGCACTGCGATCATCTGCAAGGAATTCCCACAGGCAGAGCTGATGTTGGCAGCCTTCCTGCCATGTTTGCAGACATCTTTGCAATGCAGAGTTGTTCTGGTGCCTGAAGGCAGCTCCCCGTAGAGCAGAGGCTGTTGGGCCTCTGCCATTTTGACAAAATCCTTATTTTATTTTTAAAAAGTATTCCAGGGAAACTCATAGTTATAAGATTCTGACAAAATCCTTATTTTATTTTATTTTTAAAAAGTATCCCAGGAAAACTCATAGCTATAAGTAAATAAATGCAAACAGACTGAGTGTTTGGAAACCATTTACTATATACACTCTTTCCAGAACTGAATCTCCATGTAAATTTGTGTCTTTGGCCCAACCAGGTATGAAGGATCCCCGCGCAACCCTTCTAGCTTTCTTTAGTATCTCGCTGACGCACTCCTGCGCTCTGCTACGGACGTCAGCGCGCAGCGCCGGCGGGAGCGTCGTTGCTAGGTGACGTCAGCGCGCCGGCCGACGCGCGGACGCGACAGCCGGTGTAGGAGGGGGGAGGGGGCCGCGCTCGAGTTCTCCAGCCCGGTAAGTGTGGCGGAGGGATGAGGGGGCTGGACTTGGGCTCCCTGCGCCCTGCGCCGTCTCGCTCGGGCCTGCGGGTGGCCGGGTGGGAGGCTTGAGGGGCAGGGCTCAGTTTCCCTCCCCTTCCCCTTCCCCGTTGCCCCACCCCCCTACCGGTCCGGTGCTTGGGGAAATGGGGCGGGGTGGGAGCCTGCCCTTTTCCTGGGTCTTGGTGCGTTTCTCTCTATTGCGGTCGTTGGGAAAAGAGGCAGAGAAATGTCAGGCCGGGGTTGTGGGCGGCGGACGCGCCGCCTGCCTTTCGCTAACGGCCCACGGTGGCCTCGCGACAAGATGGGCGGTGCGGGTGGGCGGTGGGTGGGTGGGTGCACCTGGCGTTGCATGGGGTGACGGGGCTGCCCCTGACCTTGCAGTCCTCCCCGCCCCCAGGATACGGTGCAGGTCTTCCTGGACCCTTCAGGCCAGGCGTGGTGGGTTGAGAAAGTGTGCTTTTGAGGGTTTTCACAGGGACAGGCAGGCCACTTATCTGAGGATGCTCTGGACTCCTGTCTTTTAAGCCCAAACCTTTACTTTTCATTTTTAGCAGGGATTAGGCGCAGGTCAAGCTGCACTAGCTGCCCTTAGCTGCCCTTAGCTGCTTTCTTCGGGTGTTGACAAAAAAATAGCAGTAGGCTCCTTGGGTTTGATAAGGAAGGGCTTGCTTCTGCATAGCCATGGGTAGGATTGCAGCCTTGACCCTTTTCCATCCTGCTAAGTAATGATAATGATAATAATAATAATGATTATGATTATATATATGCCACTCATCTGACTGGGTTGCCCCAGCCACTCTGGGCGACTCTCAACAAAAAATAGTACAGTGGTACTTTGGTTTGCAACTGTTTTGGATTACAACCCCATTGGCGAAAGCGCGCCTTAGGTTACAACCTGTTTTGGTTTACAACCGGACCTCCGGAACGGATTATGGTTGTAAACCAAGGTACCACTAAAAGAAAAACACTGCAAGAACAGTGTTGTTCTTGGGTTGGGAATTGTATCTGTGCTAGTTGCTGGAGAGGCTTTTCTATGGTGGCACCTGGACTTTGGAATGCTCTCTTCAGGGAGGTTTGACTGGCACCGTAGCTATAATCTTTTTGGCACAAGGTTAAGCCATTTTTAATCAGCTGATCTTTAGGTTTTATATTATTTATTTTTATTCGCTATATTTATATCCCACCTTTCCCAAAAGGAGCTCAAGACTGCATATATGGTTCCTACTCCTCTCTGTTTTATCATTGTAACATCACTGTTAGACTGAGAGACTGATCCAGGGTAACCAAGTGATGCGCATATCTGAGAGATGTTTTGGACCGTTGGCTCCCCAGTTCTATAGCTTGTATGAAGATACTGTGGTGTCTTGTTATATTGTGTGGTGTTATTATTATTATTATTATTATTTTATTTTTACCCCTTCTGACTGGATTGCCTCAGCCATATATAAAAACATAATAAAACAAACATTTAAAAACTTCCCTATTTAGGGAACCTTTCCAAAGGTTGTTGCTTTTCTCCTTGACATCTGATGGGAGGGCATTCCACAGGGTGGGCACCACTACCGAGGAGGCCCTCTGCCTCATCCCCTGTAACTTCGCTTCTCACAGTGAGGGAAATGCCAGAAGGCCCTTGGTGCTGGATTTCAGTGACCTGGCTGAATGACAGAGGTGGAGACACTCCTTCAGATATACAGGGCTGAGGACGCTTAGGGCAGGGGTCAGCAAACTTTTTCAGCACGGGCTGGTCCACTGTCCCTCAAACCTTGGGGGGGGGGGCTGGACTACCGGTATATTTTGAAAAAAAATATGAACGAATTCCTGTGCCCCACAAATAACCCAGAGATGCATTTTAAACAAAAGTACACATTCTACTGATGTAAAGACACCAGGTAGGCCCCACAAATAACCCAGAGATGCATTTTAAATAAAAGGACACATTCTACTCATGTAAAAACACGATTCCCAGACCATCCGCGGGCCACATTTAGAAGGCGATCGGGCCACATCTGGCCCCCGGGCCTTAGTTTGGGGACCCCTGGTTTAGGGCTTTAAAGATCAGCACCAACACTTTGAATTGTGCTTATTGGAACCCACTGGGTGGGGGGTGGTTTAATATGTTGCTTGCACAGATTCCTTATTGCTTCTGTTACCAACTTCAGTATGGAGCAGGGCTTTTCTGCCTTTTCTATAGCTGTCTAGAAGTGCAGTGACAAACCAAGATGTAAAAGTGAAACTAAATTAGAAGGGCAAGAAAGCAGTACATGCTTGAATTTGTTCCAGCTCATTCACACAATACTTAACTATGGTTTGGTGTGTCAACACAATCATTGTAAGTAACTATACTACAAATTGTGCACAAATTGCTTCAGTCTGGATGCCTTGAAACTTCATCAGAGTAGTGAATTTGCAATTTTGTTGTTGTCATTACCTCCACCTGTCAGTGTTTCTATCTTGGAAATCTTAGATACTTAAAATGTGGTGTTCCACTTTCTAAGTTGTGCAGAGATTTTAATTCTGAAAGCCACAATCTCAGATATTTTACAATTAGACGCAAAGTTTCCAGTTGTAGAGCACCTGTGTAATTTTCATTAGAACGCCATCTTTCATGTATTCCTGTTGTATATTTAGTGGCATCTACTTTGCGCCTGTTTCAGTTATTTGCACGGGTTTCTTGTTTTCCACATATAAGACTGATTTGTAATAATTTGATTATTATAATGGTTTCTGAATGGAGTTATTTACATAATTACCATTTTGAATCTCTTAATTGCTTGTCTTCCTTTTGTTGCATTTCAAACCAAGCTGTCTTGACAGTTTTTCATATGTATATATGAACACAGTGCATATGCACTCTTTGCCATAATGGAATTATCCTTGCATGCACTTTTTAATTTAGATTTACAACTTGTGCCAGCTTAAGGACTTGCATGAGGAAACAAACCAAGCACTCCCTCCCCCTGTATAACCAACAATAATCAATTTGATGTTTTTCTTGTTTCTCTGTACGTATTGTGTTTTTTAGTCTGTATATTGCCTTGTGATATGGAAGACAATCTTACTCAGCTACGAGTGATCGCCAAAGAAAGAAAGAACATATGAAAGTGTGGTTTATAAATATTTAAATTAAATCAAAAATTTCTGACCCATTCATAATCCTGATCTCTAAATGGACATTTAAAAATAGCTATACACTCAAAGTAGTATTCATTGGTTCTTTCTCTGCTCATTTTATCCTCTGAGCAATCCTGTATAGACCTTCTTGTTCACAATGCTGAACAACATAATAAATCCAGGTTAAGTACCTATGGTTTAACTTAACAATTGCGTTTTGTACTGCCTGCATAGTGTGTTTTTGGCCTAGATCAACATGATTCTTTCCAGGTGGCAGATACAGGCTTAAAACCAACAAGTGAGATTAGGGTGGAGCTAGATTTGAACTAAGAACTTCTTCAGTTATTTTAGCCACTATGCTGCACGAACTCTCCATTTTGCAGTAACTTGATAGACTGAAGCAGACAAACAGGGCTTGGCAACTAAAATGATTCAAGGAAACGAAAATGAAAGCAGGCAGAAGTCTTCCAAAAGTGCCACTACTTTTTTATAGTCACTGCAAAAAAAAAATACTTTCTGCACTTACAATTATAATACTTAGTTTTGTTTTGGTCTCTGGTACTCATCAGGTGCTTTTCAAACCAGGACACATGGCAATGCTTATGGTCTGAAGCTACAATAATTCCTATTACTTTCCCAACTCAAGTTGTGGAGCTCTGGAAATCCCTTTTGCTCAGACAGCTACACTGTCCTTGAGTAGTGCATCAGGTAGTGCTGGTGGGCCCTCCTGAGGCCTTGGGCAGCTGCTCAGTGCTGCTGATGTGCACCCCCACACCAACCCTGCCTTAGTTATGCACACACTTAAAATCCTCAGTTACACTTAAGTCAGAGCTTTCCAAACTTTTCATGTTGGTGACACACTTTTTAGACATGCATCATTTTGCGACACAGTAATTCAATTTTACTAGCAAACCTAACGTTAAACTAACCCCTTTCCAGCAGCGGGAGGAGTGTGGAGAGTGTTTGCACGGCACACATACACATTGCAGCTGACACACTAATGTATCGCGACACACAGTTTGGAAAGCTGTGCTCTAAGTCGTTTTCCTGTTGTTCAGTAGTTTATCCTGTAAGATCTGCTGTTCCTACTGGCTGACATGACACAACTTCTCTTCCACCAACACCTTTGGACAGCTCAACAGGAATCTGATTTAATTTTATTCTGTATATATGTGTATTTAAAATTCAATTTATTATGCTTATATATTTTCCTTCTCCCAAGGAACTCAAGGTATTTTGCACTGAGCTATTCTTCTTAGCCTCAGAACTACCCGTGAGTTAGGAGGGAAGAATGCATGTTTGAGTGGTGGAGATAAACTGGATCAAGGTATCTGCTTCATGCCTTCAGTGGGAATTTAAATCCAGATCTTCCTCAGTTCACTGGCAACATGGTATTCATTGTGCAACACTGGTTCCTAGTTATTAAAAACTTATATTCTGCCTTTTGAACCAGAAGATTTGGAAAGGTGACTCACAAATACACATTAAAACAACAAAAATGCATTAAACAAAAACAGAATGAAAGCCAACTAATAATTCCTGAAATAAACAGCAGAAAAACTTACCAAAAGCAGCCAAGGCTTATGAAAAAGTGTCGTGTTAATTTGGCATCAACCTTCCAGGGTAGAAGGGAGGAGTTGCACAGTCCTTTTGTCACAGTTGGAAAGACATGCATACATTTGTGCATACATAATTTTATTTGTATACTGCCTTTCCACAATTCAAACCATGCTCAAGGCGGCTTACAACATGAAAAAATACAGAATACTATAACATGCTTGATGTTTTTATTATGTTTTTAGAGATGTTGTAAGCCGCCCAGAGTGGCTGGGGAAACCCAGCCAAATGGGTGGGGTATTAATAATAATGGTGCTGGAGGAGACTCTTGAGAGTCCCATGGACTGCAAGAAGATCAAACCTATCCATTCTTAAAGAAATCAGCCTTGAGTGCTCACTGGAAGGATAGATCCTGAAGTTGAGGCTCCAGTACTTTGGCCACCTCATGAGAAGAGAAGACTCCCTGGAAAAGACCCTGATGTTGGGAAAGATGGAGGGCACAAGGAGAAGGGACGACAAAGTATGAGATGGTTGGACAGTGTTCTCGAAGCTACTAACATGAGTTTGGCCAAACTGCGAGAGGCAGTGAAGGATAGGTGTGCCTGGCGTACTCTGGTCCATGGGGTCACGAAGAGTCGGACACGACTGAACGACTGAACAACAACAACATTAATAATAGTAGTAGTAGTCGTAGTCATAATAGTCATAAACAATCAATTAAACATTAAAATAATACACAACCAAACTGAACAATTTCCACATAAATTACATCAATATCTAAAATAAAGATACAAAAAACCAACAGCAGAAGTCCCACCACCACCACCACAAGTGCAAAACCCCCCAAACACATCAGCCCAAGAATCTGTTCAGCAGTTTCAACTTTTGCAGCTGGAATCAGTTCAGGCCCCACACTCCCAGGCCAGGTGGAAAAAGGCCTGCAAAGTAGGGAACAGGTCTTCCAGTACCCTGTCTTGCGTAGCCCTCTCCTGAAATCTAGAGTTGGGCTCCTGAGGAAGATATAAAAATAGGGGTGGGATACCTGTGGTTCTCCAAGTGTTGTTGGATTTCTTTTTTTTTTAAAAGATTTTTTATTATTTTACAATAAAACAAAGAAAGAAGAAAAAACATAACATAAACACAATAAAACACAATACATAATAAACAATAATCAAAATAGAAATATTAACAGTAACAACAAACAAAGAAGAACGTATACAAACCTTAACAAACATCTATCTTTGTACTTTTCTTGTTTCTGACTTATCTGTTAGGGGACTTCCCCTGTTCCCTCCACTGCCTTTAAGATCATATATACTCTTTAGGTAGCTTTATATCTTTTTCCAGTAACATTAACCAAATCTCTTAATACTCTTTAAAATTACTTAATCTAATATAAATCATCACTTATAATCAATATCTTAACGTGTTCTTGCACCATTAAATCATTCACAACATAAATTTCTTCTGAACAATTTTTCTAATATTAACCTGCTAAAGCCAATTCTTCTAGTTAATTCTGCTCAAATATTCAAATGTTCAATTTTACACACTTAAGTAAATAGTCCTTAAATTTCTTCCAATCCTGCGACACCTTCTCCTCCCTCTGGTCTCGGATTCTAGCGGTCAGTTCAGCGAGTTCCATATAGTCCATTAACTTCATCTGCCATTCTTCCACTGTTGGGATCTCTTCACCCTTCCAGGTTCTTGCCAATAAAATTCTAGCAGCTGTTGTGGCATACATAAAAAATACTCTATCCTGACTGGGAATCTCTTCATTGGTCATGCTCAAAAGGAATGCCTCTGGTTTCTTACTAAAGGTAATTTTCATTAACTTCTTTAACTCGTTATAAATCTTATCCCAGAAAGCATTTACCCCAGGACATGACCACCACATATGAAAAAAGGTACCTTTCGTAGATTTACATTTCCAACACACATCAGACATTTTAGAATTCATCTTAGCTATCTTAACTGGTGTCAGATACCATCTATACAACATTTTCATTATATTTTCTCTTAAACTATTACAAGCAGTAAATTTGATACCTTTCTGCTACAATCTCTCCCAGTCATCCATCATAATATTGTGACCCACATCTTTCGCCCAATCTATCATTGTCGATTTAACCAATTCGTCTTTCGTATGCCACTCTAGCAACAAGTTATACATCTTGGAAAGGTTTTCAAGTGTTGTTGGATTTCAACTCTCAACAGCCTTAGTCAGCTGGCCAGTGCTGGGAGGAAAAATGGGGAGTTTTAGTCCAGCAACATTTGAAGAGCCACAAGTTTTCCTCCAGCAACTTAGATGTGTGATTAAATTCAAAGGAAAGACAGCTTCCCTGTGTCTCATCCCAGTGAACATTCTGTGGTTGCATTCTGAACCATTTGTAGTTTCTGAGAAATAGCAAGGCAGATTTAACAACAGTCAGATTGAGAAGTGGCTAAAAGATGAACGACCATGTGTTGCACTCTTGGCCCTAGCTAGTCTGGAAGTGGGCAAAGCTCACCTCCAAGTACTGGCATAGCTGCAAAGTTAGAGAACAGGGCAGAGTGTGTCTGGCTTTTCAGTAGCTCTTGAAATAGTTGACTCTAAAAATGTTTGATATATTTTGTATCACTTAGATTACTTTTCTGAGAACGGTTTCACCTGGTACTTTTAAAACCCCTATTACTGTTTTGCCTTCTGTTTCTACCCTTGCAAGTGCAGGGGTAGCCAGAAACCTCATCTTCCACACGAGCATTGGCTCTAGTTGCATGTATAATATAGTAAAAGCCATATTTAAAAGTTAAAATCTCATGTTTTCTCTCACTCGCTCTCATGCACAATTTTTGTGTAATGAAGAAATACAAGGTGTGAGAGAAATTTTTTAAAATAGATATTCTAGATGTTCTGAAACTTTATAATTTATTTAAATGTGCATGGTACTCTCTCCTCCCCAAAGTGGGTGCTAAAAATAAAATCAGCTTCAAATTATGCACCGTGTGGGTATCATGAACTGAGCGAAGTAGCTAAAGCATATGTTTTGCAAATGCCATGTCTCCCCTTGAGAAGTCTTTTAGGCTTTGCAAGTAAAGAGCAGAAGGTTTATCTTTCCACAAAAGCCTCTTCAGTCTGAAAGCACACTGGGCATTGATACTTTCCCAGGAGAGCTTTTCAAGGACTTAATAGTATATCTGTCTTATAAAACATGATTCGTTGAAAAGGCTTCCTATATTAATAATTGAAAATCACTGTGATCTCAGTTTTGGAGAGTTAATCTGGCTCCTGTGAGAATAGGTCATAAATACTAATATTCTCGCTAATTATGGATGAAAACTCTTGGTGTAGATTTCAATATTTAATTTGAGCACTGCTATATGGTTCCTAATTGATCTGCCCTGGTTACAGAATCAATTTTAACTTGTACAGAGCATTATAATTAGTGAGTTGGCTGACTGTGTGGAAACCCTACAACATAATGATTTTCTTCCAATTTGCTTTATAAGGGCTTGTTTATTTGGAGCAGTTAGATTGGCAGTGTTACATTCTGACATCTGCTTTCATTAAACCTGGGACTTTTTTGTAGCACAACAGTGTTTGTATCAATCAGTTGATGAAAGGATGGTTTCATGTACATCGCTTAACTTTAAAATAACTTTTAGAGGAGAGTCCCTCTTTCATATTATTTATGCTTTATTTTTATAGGTGTAGGATATATCACCCTCCTGCAAGATGAGTAACAGCCATCCACTCCGTCCTTACACAGCAGTAGGTGAAATAGACCATGTTCACATTCTGTCTGATCATGTTGGTGTTCTGATGAATGGGGAGGAGTACAGTGATGTTACCTTTATAGTGGAAAAGAAACGTTTTCCTGCACACAGAGTGATTCTGGCAGCGAGGTGCCAATATTTCAGGTGAGGTATAACTTCTTATCAGATATACTTAGAGCTTCTGGTTTAGCAAGATAAAATAGAAACTACTAAAAGCAAACTGATTTCATCTGCTTAGTGCATGTGAGCTTTCTGAACACCTATTATGGTACACTGTTTTTAACTGTGAGACGATACTTATATTATGCTGTCATATCTTGACCTTCACTGCATAGGTACTCAAAATGGATGTTGGTTGTTAAAGACCTAAAATTCAGGATGTTCACACACTACATGCTTTCCCCCAGGAAACATTGTTACTGTGAAGTGGGGTAAAATGTGTGTATTTACATTTCATACAACATGAATTATGTTGTTGGATGTGAGATTTCACATTTTACTTGTTCCTTGCTTATCTTTTGAAATAGAGTTTTATGCTTTCTCCTACGGTTGTGAAAAGCAACTCTGTCTTCCTTTCAACCCACTCCACCTCCCAACATTTGCTTTGTGTTCTGCCTGGTGGTAGATGGAATTTAGGCAAGCAATTTGAAATTTTATTACTGAACCTTAATCTATTCTGCATTTGGGTAGGTGTGATTGCCTTAACCATAGTTTAGGGTCAAGTCCCTGATAAAATCCCAGAGAAATTTCTATTCATTATCTATTTTTAGAAAGATCTAAAATCTGATGCACAGCATAGTAAGGTTATCTTAAAAGGAAATTTACGTTGGATGAAATCCAGTGTTCCACGAGCAGACTTCTGCTTCCTCTTCTCCCCCTCCATATTGCAGATGCCATACACTCACCAAATCCACGCTTGCGTGTTCCCCAATACCAGTGTGTGAGTAGAAGTCTGTTCTGCTCATGGGCAGCCACAGCTGGGTATTTGAGCAGATATAGTCCTTAAGGTTGATTTCAGCTGATGTTTTCTGATGATTGTTAGTGGAATGGCAGAATGTTACCTGAATAACTGCCTTTTCTGAATGGACTTGGCCAAACCGTAAGATCAGCTTTGTTGGTGCATATCAGACACTTGCTTACTGATTGGCAGCAGTTAAGAGGTCTGATAGACTCTCTCTCTGATTTCAGTTGGTTTTTGAAAATATTTGGAGTTTGAATCTCCCTCCCAAAAATACTGTTGGTGGTTGATTACAGTAATCTCAGAATATATAGCTTTGAAGAAAATTAGCTCTACCTTCTCTCTTCCTCCACATAATCACGTGTGATAATGTAAAATAGAATACAACAGCATACTCTGTTTACCTGTTCGGTTTTCAGCATGCTGCTGTCCTTATCAAAATCATATAGTGACCAACTGATTTCTATGGGTAAAGTTCAGGAAAGCACTGCTGATAGTATAATGTTGTTGACTCCCAAGAACATCATGGTAAATAGATACTGCACCTTCCATTTGATGTTTTAACGGACACTCTGTTGCACAGCTGCTGGATACCTGTGTGTTGAATGAAACAATTTGTTCACTTCCTTTTGTGCAGTTGCTTCTGATAATCAGTTGTAAGTAAATTTCAGTTGAACTCTTGAATGTTTGGTCTAATATCTCATAGCAAGTGCTCAAATTCAAAGCTAAGACCATAGTTTCTAACTTAATTACCAACTATAATTTTCTTAAAATTGCATAGATTTAACTTTCAAATGAAATTATTGACAGTTGTGTTTGCCGTATTCTGCAGTATATGCTTCAAGTCTTACTTAAGGGCTCTTTTGCCAGAATACAAGTTTTTTTTACGTTGTTTCTTTTTTCCTTTGTATAGAGCATTATTATATGGCGGAATGCGTGAATCTCAGCCTGAAGCAGAAATCCCTCTCCAAGACACCACTGCAGAGGCCTTTACAATGTTGTTAAAATATATTTACACAGGCCGTGCCACATTAAGAGATGAGAAGGAGGAGGTCCTATTAGACTTCCTGAGTTTAGCGCATAAATACGGATTCCCAGAGCTGGAAGATTCCACCTCTGAGTATCTTTGCACCATCCTTAACATTCAGAACGTTTGCATGACTTACGATGTTGCTAGTCTGTATTTGCTTCCCAAACTTACATGTATGTGCTGCATGTTTATGGACAGAAATGCTCAAGAGGTGCTCTCCAGTGAAGGTTTTCTGTCACTTTCTAAGGTATGTATCAGTTTTTTAACAATCCCAGTTTTATTCTTTATGTTTGTGTAAATGTTTTTGGAAATAGGACCCGAAAATCATTCCAGTATTCATGGAGGGCAATGTTCTGTTCCATGTGTAGTTATTTTTCCATTTTCTATATATCTGGGATGAAGCTTGGTTGGAGTTCTTTGGGATACTACCAAGACTCAGATTAGAGGGGAGAGAGTTGTACTTCCACCAATTTTTTTATGATCCTCCTGTGGGCTTCCAATTGGAGTCCACGGGGATTCTTCACTTCCCACGTATGCTCCTTTCTCTACCACATAAATGTCAGTCTTCCCCATGGGACCGTCATGACTGTTTTGGCCATGCCATGGTGCTGTCACTATGGCTCAACCACTCTGTCCCCTTCACAGAACTGTTTTTGAAAACATGAAGACAATACCTGAAAATAGCTCTCATGTTTGGGAGGTAGAATTGCTATACTGCGTCAGTGGTAGCCAACATGGTGCCCTGCGTATGTTATTGGACTACATCTCCCATCAGCCCCAGACAGCATGGCAAATGGTAAATGATTATGGGAGTTGCAGTCCAATAACATCTGGAGGAGAAGAACAAAGTAGACTTTGGGGGCTGGAAACAAGCTACCTTTGTGAATGAAATCTCTGGAACACACAGTAACTTCCACTGTAAGAGAATTTCTGCCCCCTCCTGGAAATTTAATTATTAACATTATTGTCTCTATGATAAATAAAGGTAAAGTTGGTAATCAGCAGTTGGTTATTATTTGCTTACTGGTATAATATCACTTTATAATGCTGCCGAGCCTTAATATATAAATTTTAAAAAGAGGAGGGATAAAATTGAGAAATCCACTGATTGTGGTAACAGAATTAGATGCAGTGCAGTGATTCTTACAACCTTTTCTTAATGGAAAAGTCAATTACAGTAGTACCTCGCAAGACGAATGCCTCGCTAGACGAAAAACTCGCTAGACGAAAGGCATTTGCTAAAGAAAGGGTGACTCGCAAGACGAATTTTCCTATGGCCGTGACTCGCAAAACGAAAACGTTTTGCGATTCCCTCCCCCTGTAAAACCGTGCTTCCTCCGACCGTGCTTCGCAAGATGAAATTTCCGCTATACGACAACACTCGCGGAATGAATTAATTTCGCCTTGCCAGGCACCACTGTATACAAAAGACATGATTAGATCAGAAAAGATGTCAGTATAGAATCAATATGTTACTGAAAATTAAAGCAGAAGCCCAAGGAGACTGGTTAATAATTAATATCATGTAGGTTTGTAAGTCATTCTACATCCTTGTAAGGTGGCCAAGGTTTAGCATTCAAACCTTGATTTTTAACGTAGTAAAAGTCTGAAGCTGTTCTGAAGATGATGCTATATTGTTGATTCTTTGAACACAGCTCTGCCTTACGCTCTCTTAAGGGATAACTTTGAATATATTGTTTAGTATAGGAAACAAGCATATTCAAATGTAGTTTCATCTGTTTAAAGAGACATTTCATACACCTGATACTGAAGGTGCCCAGAAGATAAGAAAATGTGCTAGTATTCTGTACTTCTGTTCTCTGCTTTTGATATCATTGCACTTTCTTTTCTCTTACACTTTTGGTGTTTGTGGTTCCGTCTAAATTAGGGTACAGTAAGCCCACAAACTTCACAGGGGTTATATTTCAGGGATCATTCCTAAAGCCAAAATCACATATAGTCAAAACACATTGTGTTCAATGGTAGTTGGGATTGTGAAAGTCTTTTCCCTTCCCAATATCTGCTCCCTTTCAACCCTCTTTAATTTGTAATTTTTATTTTGCCAGCACGCAAAGCTGAATGCACACAAGATAAATGCACATAAGTTGTGGGCTTACTGAATATATAGGGTGTTGTTGTTGTTCAGTCGTTCAGTCGTGTCCGACTCTTCATGACCCCATGGACCAGAGCACGCCAGGCACGACTATCTTTCACTGCCTCCCGCAGTTTGGCCAAACTCATGCTAGTCGCTTCGAGAACACTGCCCAGCCATCTCATCCTCTGTCGTCCCCTTCTCCTTGTGCCCTCCATCTTTCCCAACATCAGGGTCTTTTCTAGGGAGTCTTCTCTTCTCATGAGGTGGCCAAAGTACTGGAGCCTCAACTTCAGGATCTGTCCTTCCAGTGAGCACTCAGGGCTGATTTCTTTAAGGATGGATATGTTTGATCTTTTTGAAGTGCATGGGACTCTCAAGAGTCTCCTCCAGCATCATAATTCAAAAGCATCAATTCTTCGGCGATCAGCCTTCTTTATGGTCCAGCTCTCACTTCCATACATTACTACTGGGAAAACCATAGCTTTAACTATACGGACCTTTGTCGGCAAGGTGATGTCTCTGCTTTTTAAGATGCTGTCTAGGTTTGTCATTGCTTTCCTCCCAAGAAGCATGTGTCCTTTAATTTCGTGACTGCTGTCACCATCTGCAGTGATCATGGAGCCCAAGAAAGTAAAATCTCTCACTGCCTCCATTTCTTTCCCTTCTATTTGCCATGAGGTGATGGGACCAGTTGTATTTGTTGTATTTAATATATAGGGTAAGCCCTACCTTTTAGGCAGTTTACAAATATTATCACACTGCTTTATTTAGAATTTGCTGATTTTTTTAGTGGGGAAGCTTTGATCGATCATAAGTCTACATCTTTGGCTGCAAAGTTGCACCCATACCATATAAGTTATATGTCAGATATGAGTACAGAATGGTGAATACTGGTCAATAAATAATGTTAGATTCCCTGAATTGTTTAAAAATATATTGTGTGCTTCCCCTACCCTCTTCTTGTAGTGGGACCCTGCCCTGTAGGATTCTCTCCCTCTGAAGTCATTGATGCCCACTATATTATTGGGCTTCCGGCTCCAGTTTAAGACACGTTTGTTGACCTGGGCCTTTGGTGGAATTGATCAGATTATTTAAAGTGTGAGGCTTATTATGAATTAATGTTGTATTTAATATTGTAATGATCTTTGAATTTTTACTTATTGGGCTTTATAATGTTAGCTGTATTTTATGGGTTGTTTTAGTTAACCTTTTGTAAACTACCCTAGGATCAGAATTTCATTGTAGACATAATAGTTTCTATGGTAAAGAAAAGTAAGGTTTGTGATAAGCAAACTTGTGATGAAAGTTGGCTCCAGTGGCCACACATGTATGTGCACTGTGGGGTGCCAGGGAGTCCAGCTGTGTTTGGTTTTCAAATTGTATTTACATTAATCTTTCCTTGTTTCTTAGCCAGCTCTTCTCAGTATTGTACTGAGGGATTCATTTGCAGCGCCTGAGAAGGATATTTTCCAAGCTTTGATGAACTGGTGTAAACACAACCCGAAGGAAAATCATGCGGAAATCATGCAGGCAGTGCGCTTGCCACTGATGAGTTTGACAGAGCTCTTAAATGTTGTAAGGCCTTCTGGATTGCTGTCGCCTGATGCCATTTTGGATGCTATTAAAGTTCGATCTGAAAGTCGGGATATGGACCTCAACTATAGGGGCATGTTAAGTAAGCCTCCATATTTCCAGGGAAATGACCCTATAGGTTTTCTTATAATGAAAAACTTCCTTAGCTAACTACTGATGCTGAGTAAATGTTTGCTAACAGAAATACAAGGCTATATAAGTGTTCACAAGGTCGTATAAGGTTACTTTGTTTACAGCAAATTGGTTGAATGGCAAAACACTCAGATCTACTGCATTGTATTCAAAGGTTGCAAGAGTAGAAGACCACTTGTGCAACCAATATTTTTCTTTGTCTCTCCAGAAATTGGGGGTGTTGGTGAACAGTGTGGCTTGTGCCATGGAGTAGGGAGGGAAACATTGTTCATACTTGGTTTTGAGTGTTTCTACACTCATGTTGTAACTCATCCTCATGACACAGTATACCCTGTTCTGGAGGCACTGCTGAACAGGCACACAAGAAGTTGCAAGAGGGAGGAGACGAGGGGAAATAGCAGTAGTGTGAGTGTCCTTCTTCTGGTGGAAACTTTGCTTACTTGCTTAAAAACACACTTGTCTCAAAAGATCCCTAGAATTCATTCTATCCTGAATATATCAGAAATATTGCACCTCATTAAATTTAGACAGCTACAAGTTATAACAAATTAATGCTTCCCCTACTGCCCTCCTCTAAACTGACTGTCACGAGGAGGCTGCAAATCTGCAGTGGTACTCTTGAGCCACTTTTTAAATGATGTTGTTTTCCTAGGAATTAGTATTTTGTGCATCTTATATAAATATAAAGTTTACCAGTAATAGAAATATTTTTGAACACTGTGGGCACAGTCCAATAGAAATTAGCTATGACCAAGTCCACTTAAAATTAATGGGACATGTGATATTCCTGACCGTGTGCCATTTTATTGCTTCCAATGCAAGTTAATCATAAGTACCTTGTGTTGAATTGTTGTTTTGGTGAAAATAAGCAAATCTCTACACGCACATATACACGTAGGGGGTCCTGCTTGTAGGGTTCCCATAGGCATCTGGCTGGCCAATGTGAGAATAGGATGCTGGACTGAATGGACCACTGACCTGACCATTGACCTGACCCAGCAAGGTTCACCTTACCTTCTTAATGATAGGGCAGTGGCTTTAACTAGTCACTAGACACTTCATAATGTCAGCCTTTTAGATACCTTCTGTTTTCTGCATGACTTTTTAATATCATTTGTTTCCACATTTTTGTAAATAAAGAGCATAATGTGCAAGAAGAGCATAATTTTAAAACATCATTTTTATTCCCATTCTTCCAGTACCAGGTGAGAACATTGCCACTATGAAATATGGAGCCCAGGTAGTGAAAGGGGAATTGAAATCTGCTTTGTTAGATGGAGACACACAGAATTATGATTTGGATCATGGATTTTCCCGACACCCCATTGATGATGACTGCCGTTCTGGTATTGAAATTAAATTGGGTCAGCCGTCGATAATTAATCATATACGTATACTGCTATGGGATCGTGATAGCAGGTGAGTTCCAAGTCATACTCTTACCTTGCCTTTTCTTAGGCTACTACAGGATCAAATCTATACGTTAATATAATTACTTTAACAAAGCACTGGGGAACCTCTAGTTTGCAGACCTAATTAGGCCTTCCAGGGAGTCCTTATTTGGCCTTCTGAGATTGTCCTCTCCCCCCCCCCCCCGCTACACCTACCACCCTTCACCTGATGTCATGTATGATTTCAGGTGTCTGGGGCAGCCAAAGCTATGATTGCAAAGGAAGAACGGAAAGCATTTAAGTATGGTCCCAATTATTTTTAGGCAAGCAGAGTTTATATTCAGTGTCTCTTAAATTTGGCACCAAATGCACGGCCTGCTGGGTTCAGCTCCTTGCAGGGAAGCTAATTGCTTTTGACGGAGATCTTCTCATGTTGCAGAGCAGAGCAACTTGAGTTGTTAAAGTTGCCCATGACAAGTGATAATTAAACCCACTGACCAAATCCTACAGCCCAACCCTGTGGGCAGTAGGATTTGGTCAGTGGCACATATTAATAGTAATGGCAGCATCTAGTATAAGAAAAACAAGAATACTGTTGCAAATTGCAAGCTTCTAATAGAGCAGAAAGATTAATTTGTAAAATAAGATAGCAGAGAGATGTATATAATATAGTGAATTAAAATAGGAGGTGTAATAGAGTTGAGAGTTGTTGACCAAAAACTGATGGAAAATAGTATATAACACAAAATAAACTTCCCTTTTCAGTCTCCCTTTATTGTGTGCTGATGTTTATAGTCTGCTAAATCTTTCCTAAGCTGCCTTGCTGATGTTTTAGCAGAAATGACTACTTTGGTTCGGGTTTAAATTTAGCCTATGCAATAGGAATACAAATTACTTTTTTATGACTTTAGGTGTGTTAAATGTCTGCATTTAATGTTCCATCATGACTGAAGGAAAACTACTCCATTTTGTTGCGATTGTGAATTTTGCCATTAAAAATATCTCAAAGTATTTTTAGCATGCAATTATATTTCAGTTTTGAGATGTACCTGTCATGCAAATATGTGTAAGAACTGTAGTCTTGGTTACATTAAAAGCTAATACTTGGTTATATTGCCACTAAATGTGTAATTTATTGAATATTTGGCTTTATGTTGAGTTCATGTGACCTTAACATAGTCAGTCACTAGGATACATAAGGTATACTGTGTAAAGATGGTGCATTGATAACCTCAGTGTTTCAATTAATTAATTTGCTGTTCAAAGGTCTTACTCCTATTATATTGAGGTGTCCATGGATGAGCTAGACTGGATCCGTGTAATCGACCACTCCAGATATCTCTGTCGATCTTGGCAGAAGCTGTATTTTCCTGCCCGTGTCTGCAGGTTAGTGCACAATTTGATCACATCTATGCAGTTTGGTATTATTGTCTGTATCTCAGTTGTTCCGATTTGGTTGCTTAGAGCTAGATGTCAAATTCCAGTGGTTGAGATAGCTGTGTGATAATGAGAGGAAACTATAGGCTTGAAAAACTGTTAATCCTCTCCCCTTTTATATGCAGTCCATTTTCTGCTAGTTGTTTATTTACCTGGTCGTCTTCAAGTCCTAAGCATGATAGCTTTTTGTGTATATTGTAGGCATTGTAGAGAACAACTTGGCTTTGTAAGTATTTTATAACCACAATCAAATATCAATGTTGTCCGTAAGTTTTGGAAAAGTGATGCTGAAAAACCAAGAAGGAAAAATTTAGATTTTTTTCTTGAATGCTCACCAGTTAATTGCAGTTTACCATTATGGGTGATATACATTAGTAATACTATGAATAGACTGGCTCTGAGTTTGGCTCCGATTGGATACCACCCATTGATAATAAAATTGCTTAGCATGTAATTATGTAACTTATAAACCTGTTTTAAGCACTTCTTGTTAAAAAATTTTTTTAAGGTAGGCCTTTCCAGAGAATCAAGTACAATTTTGGACTGCATCATTTTGTTTCACCTGTTTTTATTATTCAGGCAGATGCAATTTAGCATCATAATATTAAATGAAAATGTCATTTTCCCCTTCAGTAAATTTCTGCAGTATTACAGGGATTGCAGTTGAGGCAGTGATAGTATGTGAGATGATCTCTGATTTGAAAAGCATTACTTTGTTCTCCCTCCCATTCCCTGGCCACTTTTCTTTGGGGGCGGGGATCTTTCCCCTATGGTATATATAAGATCCTAGTCAGGTTCACATAGTATTTTTTACATCTTGTTCTAATTCAGATTGTGTGTGTGTGTGTGTGTAGGAATAACAAGCTTGTCTCAAGTGTCAAGAAATAAAAGCTCCAGGGGGTAAAACTACAAGAGATTCAGAAAGTTACATGAATCACTTCAGGGATTGCAGTTCTCGTCTCTTTCCTTTGAAGTCCTCATGGGGTTAAGGATAGCAATTCAAAGCAGCAATAGCCTTAAAAACATAATACAAAGTTTAGTTTTTAAAAAGGAAAAGGTAAGTATCTTGTAAGAAACCAAGGATGAGTAATGCTTATATTTCTTTTCTCATAAATTTAAATTTAAATTAAATTCTAATGCGACAAGTTGTTCATCCAGCAAGAGAAAGCTTTTGGGAGTGCAGTAGTTCAGGGGCAGTTGAAGATGCAAAGGAATAGAGTTGCATCTCTTCTGCTGAGGTTTTTGAGGAGAAATCCACCTAATATTTATTTTGTTGTCCAGGCATTTTTCTTCATTCCTACAATACAGACCATACAGTTTTGAATGTCTTTGCATTGCTTTTCTTCGGGAATGGGACCAAAGAGATGGAAGAGCATGTCCCTGACACAGTTTAATTTTAGTGCTGAATGCAAGCGATGCTTGCAACAGGGATTAGCTCCAATCTGGAGCCCTGGTCTACTCTGGAGCATCCAACACAGTTCCCCACTGAGCACAAAGGAAGTATTGCTCTTTCTCAAATGCACACATTAAAGCTCTTTCTGCTTGCATATTAGGGACTTGCATCTTTGCCGTAGCTGCTATCATTGAAGTTTATCTTAAAGAAGATAACTTGGGCCAATACTTTGTGTCATCAACTCTGCAAAGGAATGCTTTGGACTGAATAAAGGAGGGCATGAACACAAGGGTATCAGTTTGCTATTTAAGAAGTGAAACAAGTATTCTGTACTTGTTGATGGTGAAAGATAGGAGTAGTTAATGTGGGGCCTTCCAGATGTTGTTGGACTCCAGTTTGCATCTGCCGCAGTCATGGTGTCAAATGACCAGGGATAATGGAAGTTGTAGTCCCAACAGTACCTGCAGGCAGGCCCATGTGGATCTTGTCTGAGGCCCAGGGTGCGCATCTTGTCAGAATAAATTCATAACCTCAAACAAAAACGCAGCTGGTCCCTGGTGGGGCCTGCCTGCCAGTTTAACCCTCCGAGACCTGACTGCCCTTCACTCTGCACAGGCCTGCCTGGAGGGCATCAGGTTGGCTACCGCTGATGAAGGGAAAGTATTATTAGATCTGCTATGCTGGAAAAGCATGCTTGTTAAAAGGATTGATAAAAATTACTCACCTACAAAATTATTTACTAACCTAATAAGAGGTGAGGAGCATGGAGATGTGTGCTGCTAGCCGCTTAGCAGGTTACTAAAATACTGCATTCTACCAAGTTGCCAAAAACGGTGCAGTCAGCATGGAATTCCAAGTTGCCAGTAGCTATCAGGCAAAGAGTTAAATTAAAATGCTGATAAAATATGGTGGCATGTTGAATTATTGTTGTGTGCAAATATCATCTATGGGAATTGAGAGATAAATTGAGCTCAGCTAGGAAAGTGTACAGATTCCTTTAATTTGATGTTATTGGGGGGTGGGAACATATGTTCCTGATAATGCATTGAGTTTTCCTGGTTATAGACTCTTGTTTTGTGCTCCCTGTTTTATTTCTCCCAATTTCTTGGTTCAGGCTTTGCAAAACAATACCAACTTCATAGGAATATTATCACAAAGTCATACTGAAAGAGCTTGTTCCACACAGTGTGCAAACTATTCTAGTTTATTAATATTTAAATGTATGCCAGAAATTTCACAGTAAACACAGACTGATTTAGTTGCCCTAATCAGTCATTCGTTGCATTACTTGCAATATATTGTAGCCATTATTACAGCCTGAAATTGGTTTTGAATAGCATTTTGAAAAATCCAAATTAGTTTCTGAACAGTTGATGCTATTATTGTATTCTGTGCCTAGTGCATTTCAACAGAGTCTTGGAGTAGACTAAACTGCTTGCTTATATATGTGTTGGTAACCTGTTAGTTGTCAATGGGTTGGTTCCAGAGCTGCTTTCTGCTCATGGAAGGAACGGGGGGGGGGGGGGATTGCCAGCCTCTGCTTTTCTCTGGATCCAACCTAGGGATGCCGTTTAAAGCAGATTTGATTATTTTGTCTGTCAGTATTTTGTATTAGTTGTTGATCCACTACATATTTAACTTGGGCTTGTATTAAACTGGGGAATGGGGTGATAACAATATTTAATACTTTTCTTCCTTAGAGTATACAATCTCTTTGTAGCTTATTCCATTTTCATGTTTTGTATCTGCGGAAAAACTTCAGCTAATTTAAACTTTCAAGCTCACTTACTGACTGGGTTATGGTCTTGCATGGTAAACCTGCAAGACAAAAATAAAACAGAAGACTCTTTGTTGTATTTCCTGGTCTTGCTCTGTCATTTACTCCATGTGAAAGGACACCAGGTTTTTTTTTAAAAAAAATATTATTATTATAATCATATTAAGTTCTTAACCCGAGGTACCATTGTATTACACTGAGATGTAACCTTGTGTTTATATTCCTTCTCTAAAAGTGCCTTACTGTTTTGATTAAATGCTAAAATTGTTCAGAAGAGCATCATTGTCTTTTCTGGTAGCTCTGCGACAAAGAGCTATTCAGATAATCAATAGTTAAGACAAGCACGGATACAAAGCAAAATAGTTGTGAGCAGCACTGAAAGTGTACAGTAGTTGGCTTTTACTGGTAGTTCAACACTGGAGCATAAAATAATCTACTGGGCTCTCCAACTCATGTTTCTTATTAAGCAAAGTGCACAAAACAGTTAATTATAAAATACTGGTGATCGACTTGACAGAAATATTTCTCTCTGGGCATCCTCCTCCTCCAGCGAATATGTGGTTGAGCCAGCTAATTTAGAAAATAGACAAAAGTCTCCAGTGGTCCTACCATTCTGGTGTCATTTATCTTGCATCGTTCTGTGTAAATTTCCGAACCTAGTTGTTAAATTCCCATAGTATGTATTAATCTGGTACAGTAGGTAATTATCTTCTCAAAGTGGCAGAAATAGGAAACATATGCAAGTGTAAGACACATTGTCAGTTTCTTCTATAATCCAGTGTATTGGGTTTGATTATGCAAGTGACGAATGTGCCTCTTAAATCGTAAATCATCTAGTCCCCTATACACTCTTACTGATTTATTTCTTACTGTGTTTTAATGTTGCTTCATCTATCCCACAAGATGGCAAGAATTTTAGTTAGGATTTAGATTTTCCTTAATGTGCTTAGTGTTCTGGGCAGATGGCAAATTGGCATATAGCCACGTGGTGTCACTAAAGCATAACTTTCTTAAACTGGTGATTTCCTTGGCTGTTTTCCAGAGTAAATCTTAGAAATTGGTGACTTATTGGGTGTGTTAAATTTGCATCCTTTTAAAAATCGCGTTCTCTTATTTTTCTATCCTTGTAACGTATTGTGTTTTGGCCTCTCTGTTTATGAAATGAGATGGAAATCAATTGAAGTTGAGGATTGAAGGAATCAGTGAGAAACCAAGAGACACCCTTCACCTATTTTAGTTCACATGAGCTTCAAGTAATTTTATGGTTTTGCAAAAAGTCTGTGTAGAGAGGAAAGACTGCTATGCAAATAGACCCAGACTATAGTTTCAAAAACAAAGGCATTTGGGTAAAAATGTGGAATGTACAAAGACAGTAGCTAAGGCCTTGGCTAAGAAGTGTGCTCCCTGATCACAGATCTTTTATGTCCACTCTTTTGTGTGTTTGATCATGATTTGTAGCTATAATCTGAACTAACGATTTTGTTTCACACTTGCTGATATAAAAAGAAGAGTTTTCCATAGGCTCTGATCATAATCAATAAAGCTGACACCAAGAACTCCTCCCTGCTCAAAGGGCTGCTTTTTTCTTATCCACTCTCATAAGAGAGCAAAGGCTCTTAGAATTGGGATTGACACACAGTTAGCTTGACAGAGAAGCAAAGTCTGTTTTGGGTATTGATCCCCAGACACTGGGCAATGCGCCAAACTGTTTACCAGCTGAAAATTAATCTTCCACTATGAAAATGGAGGTCCTGCTCTACAGCAACCCATGGCATTGTTGTGAAAATATTTGACTGATATTGAACTGTTTAGTTCTGTAAACCTAGGAAAGGTGAAAATCTATTGATCCAGTTTGGTGGGCCCCTTGTGCTCAGATTATAAGTGGTGTGCTTTCTCTCTGTTATTATAAACTGCATGCTCTTAATTTTGTAAACTATTAACTGTTAGAATTTTGAAACACAGATTAGTTGGTGTAATGTATGGATTCATAAGCATACATCTGGTTTAAAATCTGGTTTTAGGACAAATTTCAATTGGACTGATATCCTTTGTTCACGCAAGAGGTCTTTGTTGCATGCTGTTCACTTACTCTTTAGGATTCAGTCAGTGTGGCTGTATGTCCCTCTGAACTTAACACACTCATGGCATTATGCAACTGTTGACCAATAATGGCAGCAGTTTAATAGATTGTTTTTATTGTGGATGGTTATTACCTATTATTTGCAAACACTGAATGCAGATATATTCTATTTATTTATATGTTTAAATGTTTAAATAAATGTCTATGCTGCCCTTCATTCAAAGATCACAAGGTGGTTTACAATATAAAAAATAAAAAATGTACAATATAGTAACAAACAAACAAACAATACCCACCTTGCTCCTTAAAAGGCAATAGATTATTTAATTAGCCAAAGGCCTGGGAGAAAAGGAATGTTTTTCTTGACACCTAAAGATATGTCATGAAGGCACCAAGCGAGCCTCCCTGGGGAGAGCATGCCACAAGCGGGGAGCCACTACAGAAAAGGCCCATGTTGCCATCCTCTGGACCTCTTGTGGAAGAGGCCCACAAAGAAGGGCCTCAGATGATGATTGCAGGGTCTGGGTTGGTTTATATGGGGCGAGGTGGTCCTTGGAGTACTGAACTTTTGCAACATGTGCAGCTGTGACTGCTTTAATTTCTTGCCTACAGGTAGGAGAAGATCCTGCTTCTGTATATCTAGAAACTTGCATTTCTCCAACTTCTATAGGAAAGCTGTTTCACCCCACAAAATGAAATAATGTTGGTAGTTAGGGCTGGGAGCTTCCTATAAAGGGTAGCAAATTTCTGATTTCTCGTCACTTTGGCTCTGCCTCGCAATGGCACATGAGAGCACCTTCTGTGCAGTGTCCCGTTGCTGAACAGTGCTCATCCTTCTGAGGTGCATCTTGCACTAACAGGATATGCTTTTTCATCAGTGGGCCTTTGTGGGAGGGTGAAGTGATGGTAGCCACCTCCTTCTGCAGTACAGTGGTACCTCTGGTTACGAACTTAATTCATTCCTGAAGTCCGTTCTTAACCTGAAACCTTTATTAACCTGAGGTACCACTTTAGCTAATGGGGCCTTCTGCCTCCACCGTGTGATTTCTGTTCTCATCCTGAGATAAAGTTCTTAACCTGAGGCACTACTTCCGGGTTAGTGGAGTCTGTAACCCGAAGTGTTTGTAACCCAAGGTGTTTGTAACCTGAGGTACCACTGTACTATCTAATTGTTGCTTTAACAGTGGTTTTATTATTTGCTTATACATTACTCATATTGTATAGTATTTTAAGTTGTTACGTTAATGCACTATATGGCGAATGGTAGGCTATAAATGCAGTAAATACATTTATCTGAGTTCCTGCATTTGACAAAGTAGTCGCCACCTCCAGATGATTACTAAATGCATACTCTAGACGTGCCACAGAGTTTCAACATGGACCTTATTTCATTGCAACGTTATCTCATTGTTTATTACTGTCTTCATTTCTGTTGTGAAATCTTTTAGAGGTAACAACTAGTTTTACAGCTATTTCACTCTTGGCAACAAATGTAATGTTGCTCGAAACAATTCACACATTGCGAATATTAATAATTCTGCAGTATGTCATAGGTTTGCAAGTTGGTTATACATCCCACAAGGTTATAAAAGTGATTGTGCTAAAAGACTGTCATTACTTGAGGTTCCCCCCTGCCCAAAGGCGTTGCATGTGTTCTCTCAGTAATATTTTTGCAGCCAGGATTAGCTGTTCAAATCTGTCTGCTTGTACCCTATAGTATCTTTTTTGTTCTGTATTTATCCAGAACTTTTTGGTTTATTTCAGTTTGTTGATCAGTGTCTGCCATCTGTTGAATTAATCTAATGTCACTGCATAAAGTATCCATGTATGCCCATATTTCTAAGCAGATGATTGTAGTTTGTTGATATATTTCTGAAACAAACTGTACCCCACTTAAATTCACACTTGAAGTGCAAAACAGATAATGATACCATTTCTTGGTGCTTATGCATATTCATACTTCCAGCACAAAATAAAAAGAATATTGATGTATATTTTTTCAGTTTTAGGAGCCAAGATTTTTCTAGCCAGCTGTCAACTGCCATTGGACTTGCTTTTATCGCGGGTATGATTGAGTTGCAGTTAGTCACATAGCACCAGGAATAAATCTGGCCTTTTATGTTTAAGCTCATTTCTCTCGGGGTGTTTCAGTGTAAATTCCGCTTATCAACATAGCTTTTGATTTGACTCATACATCCCAAATATTTTGGGGTCGGGTGCATCATGATATCCTAGGAGCATACTCTTTGAAAAACAAAACTCATTTAAGTCTCACACTGTTTCCAGCTACCATAATGAATGTGAATGAGAATCTAATAATGATCTTCCTAACGCAGTTGTGGTTTTGATTGATTGTAAATAACCTTATGTGTGAACATAATTCCAGACTCACACTATGCACACATTATTGTTTTGAGAAATAGACACAGAATACTTTCAATTACTGAATTAGTACAGGAGTGAAAAAAATAAATACTGATCTACCACAGGGTTGTGGAACCTGTGGCCCTCTAGATGTTGCTGGGCTCCAACTCCCATCCCCTCTGGCCATGCTGGCTAAGGCTAATGGGAGTTTATTAGCATCCACAGATTCCACATTCCTGGCTTAAACACACCA
Source organism: Lacerta agilis (assembly GCF_009819535.1). Classification (NCBI taxonomy): domain Eukaryota; kingdom Metazoa; phylum Chordata; class Lepidosauria; order Squamata; family Lacertidae; genus Lacerta; species Lacerta agilis. Next base: position 83,113,541 of record NC_046314.1, on the reverse strand, counting down.
CAGATTCTTAAGTTGGTAGGTAATAGTGGTTTGTTTGAAATTTGGAAGCAAAAACTTATGATCTCCTCTACTTGGTCTGCAAAAGCTCACCACAAGTCATTCACATAGCAGGAAAGCATGATCTCCTGTTAAGTGTGAATTGGACTCGCTTCTCCTCTTTTTGCCTCCTTTTTGGTGCATTCTAGTTTTTATGTCTGTACTGACTATGGCTCATTAACTAAAGAGATCCTTTGGTTATGATGATTCTAGGCTGACCATTTGACATACCTTGGAGTCCTGGGGGTTATTGATTTGTTACTGGTTTTGTTTTTTTATTATGTATTTTGTGTTCTCATTTTGTATATTTTGTTGCTAACCGCCTTGTGATCTTCGGATGAGGGGTGGTATACAGAGTTAATAAACAAACAAACAAATAATTTTTAAAAGCAGTTTCACACTTAAATCTTTAAGGAATTGTCAGGTTAATGCCATTTGACCTTATAACTTGTTTTTCATTACCTCTTAAAGTTTATTCTTGTCACATCTTATAATTTATATAACTTTCAGATGCCTTCTCTGGAGCAATAGTTCAGATGTGGGCATTCAGTATTTTGTACATTGATATAAATATTTCATTTATATTTAACTCCAAATGTTCATTTTTATTTTTATTTTAAAGCACTGAGCATAGGACTTCATTCTGATTAAACTTTTATAGGGTTGCATCTGTACCTCTCTTCTTTGACATCTAAAGGTCCTAACTTGTCCTTGGTTGGTTTATTCCTCCTGATGTATTTGAAGACTTAATCTGTTTTTTGGAAATTAAATGTAGCCACATCCTAAGCATTACTCAGTATTAAATCTAAGGGCTGCCTCTCCTTTTCCAGCTCCCATGATGCAAATGTAAAGCTTGATGAGAGGCAGAGCAGATACCTCACTTGGCTTAAACATTCACCTGCATGCATTGTCTCTCCTTTATAATCTGTGTTCGTGATTATATTTCCTATTATTGATGATTAAAGTCTGGGTACAACTAAAACAAATAGATACTGTGTTCTAACTCTTTCTAAAACTTAACAGAAAGTTTGAAGATAAACGTGCCTCAGACCTGATTAGGAAACCTTTGCAGAATAGATTCTACTAGAATGAGGGACTGGAAGAAATTATTACAGATGATTTCAATTTCTAGTAAATTACAAAGCATACATAACCACCTGAAAAGAGAGCGAGCTCCTTAGCTGTATTTCATCCTGCTTCCACAGATAAGTGTGTAAATGAAAGGAAAATGAATTGTTTCAGCATAGCAAATCTATACTATTTTTGTGGAGTGAAAATGAATGAAATTGAAATAATTCACTCTTGCTTGAAACGAAAAACTATAAAAGTATTTTATCCCTTGCTAGGGATCGACATACTGTAGATAAGTAAAAAAGAATGTTAGTTCTGTCCTTGGCTACTGTTGATATATTAAATGCTAAGTTGAGGTTAAAAATTGGATTGTACCAAAAACAAAAAAACCTTATGTAATTTACACAGAAATGTGTAGAATTAATCATTTGCACAGAGAGTCTGTTCATTCTTTACAGTATTTTTAGACTGACACTGTACATTCCTATTATTTGAAGTACTAAACACCTTGTGAGGGCACGTTTATGTGACATTGTATGTTTACTACAAAGAAAGCCTCTTTTTGTGTGGAAGTAGGTGAAAACTCAGGTCTTCTTGGTAGAAGACACTCTTTAGAGATTAGGAAAGCAAATGGCAACCACTTGACTTGTTCATATGAATGGTTCTCAGTGGAGTATGTTTCAAGCAGTAATCTAGACCAGTGTTTCCCAACCTTGGGTCTCAAGCTGTTTTTGGATGTCAGTTCCCATCATCCTTGACCACTGGTCTTGCTAGCTGGGGATGATAGTTGTAGTCCAAAAACAGCTGGAAACCCAAGGTTGGGAAATGCTAATCTAAACCATTGTGTGTGAATTGGGCCTCTGTTGCTAGAGTAAATTTCCAGGAAAGATCATTCTATTACATAATTCCTATATAGTGGTCTAGTGCGGAAAGCAGCCATAGTGATCCATGATCAACAGTGTGACACTTTATAGCACAAAAGGCCACTGCAATATTAGGGTGAGTTATCAGAAATTTTGTAGCCCAAGCCTTTGAAGTGATATTCTGTTTGTCCTTCAGTCCTTTGGGGGGGGGGGGTGGAGTATTTTCAGAAGCATGTTAGACAATAGATCTATGAGGAACTACAAGGAGCTGCAAATGGAATAGCATATGTTTAACCAATAGGGAAGTTGATAAAGCTTTGAAGGTGAGCAGGATCATTGTTTCAGTTATGGGAGTAAAAAGTGTTATACTTACTAAGCATGAATGTGTGTAACAAGTTAAGCCTTTCAAAGGAAAAATACCATATTGATTGACAGCCATAAAGGAAAAATTCACTCATGGCTTACACAAGTACCAAGGCAAGTGAGTTGTGCCTGTAATCTTTTGAAATAGTTGGAATTGCATGGATAACGATCACTTTATTATTTGTGCTAAGACACCCTCCCCTACTGCTGTCTTTGCTCTTCTTTAATTCAGGTCAGGTCAGTGGAGTGGGTCAGCTACACAAAATTGACTGAACTTTGGTCTCATT